>NC_069788.1:87954064-90454064 GCF_027406575.1 Nycticebus coucang
ACTGAGGGTGGTGAGTTCAAACCAGCCCTGGCCAAACTGCTACAAAAAATAGCTGGGCGTTGTGGCGGGTGCCTATAGTCCCAGCTACTGAGTAGGCTGAGGCAAGACAATCGCCTAAGCCCAGGAGTTGGAGGTTGCTGTGAGCTGTGTGACGCCACGGCACTCTACCAAGGGTGACAAAGTGAGACTCTGTCTCTACACACACACAAAAAAACAAAAAACCCCAGCACATTGTACTAGCTGCTTTGTACATAAATATATAAATTTATATATTTATATATAAATGAGCCTGAAGATAGAACCTATCTGCTTAGGACCATGCATGAGGTTTATATAAAAATATAAAATATATATATTTATATGCCGATATAAATATATATATTAAATATTTGGTATATAAATGTGCTGGTACACATTGGTGTATAAGTATATATATTTATTGGTATATAAAACCAGCACATTAATGTACACAGCTATGATTTAATAAAAAAAGGCATATTCCATAATGTAATTTTCTTAAGCCTCTATATGACTGTAGGAGACCAGATAATCACAGCAGCACTAAGATTGTTTGTGAAGCTACAAATATTTAAATGAATAGGAATAGAGTTATTTTCTCCACCAGAGTCCTAAGTCCCTCGTGGTATCTGCTCTGTGTGATTTTACAACCCATAATTAAGCTGTTTCTGCACATACTGGCTAATGTCTATCTGGGAATGAGGTTGTGGGATGCTGCAGGTGGTTTACTCTCCTGGTCTCCAGGTTCTATCCTTGGCACCACTGGTTCCTCGGGTAGGGAGGTTTCCCAGTTAATGAGGCTGCCACCTAGCTCTCAGACCCCACATCCTGGGCCACTGCCAGCTACAATCCAGGAAGCACAAGTCCCTAAAGCGATTAGCTGCACAGAAGATTGGGTTTTACAGTTGCCTTTCGGATGCTAATGTAATTATGCCTCCGCTACCACTCTCCTGTACAGGCAATTGGTCTCTAGGGTTCTCTCTAAATGCACATTAGGCCCACAGCCAGGCCTGCGTTCTCATCTACCCGTGGACTCCCTGCAAAGATGCTCTTTTGCACTTATCAGAGGGTGAAATCGCAGCGTAGTGGAACTGGAGAGGGTAACGTGGGGATCTAATTCTTGGAGTCACCTTGATGCTGGCGACAAAGGAAGGTCCTTGGGCTGCAAAGCCACACTCCCCAAGGCCAGAGAAAGAGCCCAAAGACTCCAGCATCCATTTCTCCCCTGGCTACAGTCCTCCCATAGGCACAGGACTGCTTATTCAGACATGATGAAAATGAGCCTGAGAGATGGAACCTATCTGCTTAGGACCATGCATGAGGTTTATGGTACAGGCAGAAAATGAACCCAGGTCTTGGCAGCTCCACCTAGTACTCTAACCAGCTTGGGAACTAGGCTATTAATGTTCTAGTTTGTGCATCACTGTCCTTCTGTCTGAGGATGGTAAGAATAGTGGAGGTGGCGCCCTGCCTGTGGGTCTCTAGTCAAGGGAGTGAGTGAAAATCAGACTTTTCTGTTCACCAAGCCATGCTCCCTGGTGGGGACCCATCTGCCTGAAAGAAGCTATGTCGTTTTTATATTTCTTTTTCCCTCTATTTTAATGTTCAATTATGTATATATAATTATTTTATCTTATACATATTTGTATATGCAATTCTCTTTTAATTGATGTAAAATTTACATAGAGTGAAATGCACACATCCTTAATGTTGGATCCATCTGATGGATTTTGACAAATGTATATATATCTGTGTAACCAACTCCCTATCAAGAAAATGAATATTTCCCATTTCCACAAAAAATTCCCTCATGATCTCTTTTGGTCAACCTCCAGCCCTCAAAAGCAACCACTGTGTGATTTATATCATCATGGATTAGTTTGACCTGTTCTTAAACTTCATTGTAAAGGAATTATGCAGTGTGTGGGTTTTGTGTGTGTGTGTGGCTTCTTTCCTTCAACATAATGACTATGAGACTTTTCCACACTGTTGTGTATATTGTTGATTTCTACTGCCAAGAAGTATCGCATTATAGTAAAATACTACAGTTGTCTATTCACTTGCCTGTTGGTATACATTTGGGTGGTTTCTAATTTGAGGGTATTTTAACTAAATCTATTGTAAATATTCTTATGCAGGAGTTTTGTGGACATATGCTTTCATTTTTTCCTTGGTAAATACCTAGGAGAAGAATCCCTACTTATACGGTAAGTATATATTGAGCTTAATAAGAAGTTATGTGGTGTGAATGAGTCCAGTACTGGTCTCGTATGACCGCGTTCTGTATATGAGCATCCTTGATGTTCCACATTTGCCAACATTTGGTTTTGTCAAATCTTAAACTTTTAGTGGTATGAATAGTCTCTCCTTTTTTTTTTTTTGAGACAGAGCCTCAAGCTGTCGCCCCGGGTAGAGTGCTGTGGCATCACAGCTCACAGCAACCTCCAACTTCTGGGCTCAAGCAATTCTCCTGCCTCCACCTCCCAAGTAGCTGGGACTACAGGTGCCTGCCACAACACCTGGCTATTTTTTTGGTTGCAGCCGTCATTGTTGTTTGGCGGGCCCAGGCTGGATTCAAACCCTCCAGCTCAGGTGTATGTGGCTGGCGCCTTTGCCACTTGAGCCACAGGCGCCAAGCCTGAATAGTCTCTCCTTTAATTTGCATTTTCCTAATGACATGTGCTAATTCACCACTTGCATATCTTCTTTTGTGAAATGTCTGTTTAAATGTTTTGCCCAATTTTTATTGTGTTGCTCGTCTTTTTTATTACTGAGTCCTAGGAATTTTAAAACACACACCCAATACCAGTCCTTCATCAGATACATGTTTTGTAAATATTTATAGTTTTTCATTTGCTTATTCATTTTTTAAGAAACAATGCCTTCTGGTGAGCAGAGCCTTTAATTTTGATAAATTCTGATTTGTCAAATTGTTTTTTATTTATGCTTGTTGCTTTCTGTATCCTGTACAGAAAACTTATACCTACCCGAAATCATGAGGATATTTTTCCATGTTTTCTTTTGTCATTTTTATTTTAGACTTATATTTAGGCAGACCATTCATTTTAAAATAACTATTGCTTAATGATGTAAAGTAGAGGACTAGCTAATTTCCCCCATTTTACTATCCGTCTTTTTGTAATTTATTGAAAAGACATTTCTTTCCCCCATTGGATTGCATTGGTACCTTGTCAAAAATGAAATAACCACATACAATTGAGTTTATTTCTGGGCTTATTGTTCTGTTTCATTGATCTTTTTGTTGACATTCCTTATGTGAGTACTACATTCTCTAAATGAAGGTAGTAAATTTTTTAAAGTCTGAATTCAGGTGGGGTAAGTCCTCCCATTTTCTTATCTCTTCTTCTCAAGATTGCTTTAGATATCGTAGGTTCTTGATCTTTCAACTCAAATTTCAGAACTACATTGTCAATTTCTGCAAAAAAAAATCTGATTGTAATTGATCAGATTGGGATTGCATTAAATCCATACATCAACTTAAAGAGAATTGACACCTATAAATCTATAAAACATTGAGTCTTCAAATCCATGAACATAGTATAATTCTCTGCTTTTATAGGTCTTTAATTTCCCTCAGCAATGTTTTTAGTTTAGATCTTGCACTTTTTTTAAAATTTATTCTCAACTATTTATATTTTTAAAAATATATCATTGTAAATAATATTGCTTTCTAAATTTGAGTTTCAAAAAATATATCATTGTAAATAATATTGCTTTCTAAATTTGAGTTTCAAATTGTTTGCTGCTAACGTATAAAAATAGGATTTAATTTTAGATATATTTACCTTATATTTTGTGACCTTGATTAAGCCTACTTGATAATTTTAGTAGTTGTTTTGTACATTTCTTAACATTTTCTACACAAACAATCATGTCATCTGCAGAACAGTTTTGTTCCATTCTTTCTTAATTTATTTAAGCCTTCTTTTTTTTTTTTTTTTTTGCAGTTTTTGGCCGGGCCAGGTTCAAACCTGCCCCCTCCTATATATGGGGCCAGTGCCCTCCCTACTCCTTGAGCCATAGGCACCACCCTATGCCTTTTTTTTTTTTCCTTAACTTGCCTATTACATGGCTAGAATCTCCAGTACACAGTTAAATAGAAGAGAGCACATATCTTTGTTTTGCTCCTGGTCCTAAGGGAAAAACATTAAATACTTCACTATTAAGTATAATGCTAACTGTAATATTTTCATAAATGCTCTTTCCTTGGACTCTTCTGAAAATATTTTTATAAGTGGGTACTGAATTTTGTTAACTGCTTTTTTTTACATCTATTAAAATTATCTGGCATTTTTCCTCTTTTATCTTATGAATATTGTGATTTACATTGTTTGATTTTGAAAACAAGCCTTGTATTTTTGCAAGAAAACCCACTTAGTCATGATACATTATCTTTTTTCTATAGTGCTAGATTTGTAGAGTGATATTTTGTTGAGATTTTTGTGCATATGTTTGTAAGAAATATTTATCTGTAAATTTCTTTTTTGTATTATCTTTGTCAGATTTTTGTGTTACGATTACACTGGCTGGTTATGTCTGCAGAATAACACTTCTTTCATTCCTGATATTGCTAGTTTATACTAACTTTGTTTTCTGGGTCAGTCTAGCTAGGTGTTTTATAATTTTTTCTTTTATTTTTTCAAAGAACAAAAACTTTTGAATTTGTTAATTTTCTCTATTGTATGTGTTTCTAAAGTATTAATTTCTGTGATTATCTTAATTACTTTCTTCTGCTTACTTTGATTTTACTTTGCTTTCTTTTTTCTAATTTCTTACTACAAAAGCCTAGAATACATCTATTGGCTTTAGACCTTTCTTATTTTCTAGTGTAAGCACTTAAAGCTACACATTTCTCCAAGCCCTGTCTGTATATTAGCTGCTTGGCACAAAGTTTCTTCCTGTTCTAAATTTTTTCTTTGACCCGTGGATTATTTAGAAGTTTGCTGTTTGATTTCCAAATATTTGTTGAATTTCTAGATATAGTTTTATCATTGATTTCTAATTTAATTTTATTTACTTCCACTCTTCATTGTTTTCATCTTTGTAGATGTATGGAGACTTAGTGTATCAGGTTCACTTTGTTAAACATACAATGTGTACTTGAAATAAAAATAGATTCTGTGGCTGCCAAGGGTAGTGCCTGGCAGAGTTATTTAGATCATCCATGTCTTACTGAATTTTGTTTCAGAGTCATCAAATTTATTGCCAAGTTATTTTATCAGCTATAGAGAGAGGGATGGTAAAGCTTTTTTAGACTATAGCCAGAGTTCTTTTCCCAAAACATACTTTATATCAAGCTACCCTTCTCTTCAAAAACTGGCAAGGGCTGACCTGCAGGGCAAGGCCCAACTCCACAGCACGGCTTCCCGGGCCCTTCTGGATCCATCCCCGCCTTCTTCTGTGGCCTCACCTTTCACCAAACAGTGTGATCAAAGTGTCCGTGAGGGATCTCCTGCTGTGGGCACATGATGGGACACCAAGAAGGCCAGTGAACGGGGTGTGTTCTCCCACCCTTCTCTTCAGAGCATGGTGAGCCACAGCCCAGTATGCCCAAGAATTTCATTTCGTTGGCATTGCAAAAGTGCCTAATTTTGAACCTGTCATCTGGCAGTTTTCAGCAAACAAAAACACCCTCCTGATGTATCAACCTGAGGTTTCTGGGCATTGCTCAGATTGAAACAGGCAGTGAAGAAGAAGCAATGTAATACCATCAAGCCTGTCAGTATGGACTATTCTCCAGTTCCTAAAGATGAATTTGAGATTACGTTTTGACAAGTTGTAGGAGTTACAGAATGAGAGAGTACATGCAGAAGGGGCCTCCTTAAAGACCAATATAATCAGATAGCCATTGACAGTTAAATAAAGTTTATTTATTTATTTATTTTTGATTTGTTGATAGCATTTGGTGCACTTCAATGTGTGTCTCAGTCCATTTGACATGCTATAACGAAATATCATCAACTAGGCAGCTGATAAATAGTAGGAATTTATTTTTCATAGTTCTGGAGGTTGGGAAGTCTGAGATCAAAGCACCACCAGATTTGCTATCCAGTGAAGGTCTTTTTTCTGTTTCATAGGTGGTACCATCTCCGTGTGAAAGCTGATTTATTTTGACACTGCCCAAACTTTTGAGTTAGTCTTGCAGGTCCCAGGATCCAGCCCCTGGCAGTTCCTTCTGTATAGGATGCTGTTTCCCTTCTTCCTCACCTTTTAGAATTGAACTCATCATTCAAAGCCCTGCTGCAATGCCTCCTCCTCTGTAAAGCCTTCCTTGATTTTCTTCTCAGAGGTACCCCCAATCCTCCCCATGGGAATTTGCCCACATCCTGTTTTAATGTAAAATAGTGGTAACAACCATTTATTTATTAATAAATAAATAGACCCGGGAGGCGCCTGTGGCTCAGTGAGTAGGGCGCCGGCCCCATATGCTGAGGGTGGCGGATTCAAACCCAGCCCCGGCCAAACTGCAACAACAACAAAAAAAATAGCCGGGCGTTGTGGCGGGCGCCTGTAGTCCCAGCTGCTCTGGAGGCTGAGGCAAGAGAATGACATAAGCCCAAGAGCTGGAGGTTGCTGTGAGCCGTGTGACGCCACGGCACTCTACCAAGGGCAGTAAAGTGAGACTCTGTGTCTACAAAAATAAATAAATAAATAAATAAATAGACCCAAGCTTGTAGCCTGGGTCTGCCACATGTTGGAGGCAATTACTTAGCCTCTTTAAGCTTCTGTTTTCTCACCTGTAAAGTGGGGGTTAATAATGGGAACTTACTCATAAGTTGCTGTGGGAATTAAATGAAGTGATACTTACAAAGTACTCTATAGCAAGAGCACATAATAGGATCAATGCTTGTGGATGTGATGACAATGGGGTAGCACTGGTTATGGCTACTTGGTTAATTTTGTCTAAAATTGAATGGTTATTTTTATCGATCTCTTCTTCTGAACTATAATCTCCTAGAAGAAAGAAATTGCATCTATCATTTTGGTGTGTACTTGGCACTGACACTCTGTAAGTGCCTTTTAAAATGTCAGATGATATGAACCAGATCCTAAAACTAGCATGAAAGCACATTTCTTTCTCAATACTGTAAAAGGTCCAAAGTCTCTGGAGTCATCCAGAAAGGTAAACATTCTATCAGAAAGTATTTTTTCAAACTTATTCATGTATATATGTGTGTTTGAGCTGCTGCATACCAGGAGAAATGTGAGCTCAGACTCAACTCTTTCTTGCATCTTTGAGTTCTTGCTGGTGTTTTTGGCCTTGTTGAGTTCCTGTAGTCGTGCGCTACAGGATGTAGGGTGAGGGTGGCCTGGGAGTTTTTGCATCTGTTTTGTAAGCTAGCTCTACTCTGTTTGTTAAACACTCCCCACTTCCGCACCATGAGGGGCTGGGTGGGGGAGGTAGAAGGAATGGGCTAAGGCCAACTTCACATACACCCATTAATGTACTGGTCCAGAGGGAACCAGCTGGCTGTGTTTTCCATTGTTGGCACATGCGCACACAAGTGTTTGTCCTGCAATGATGAGGGAGCCACAGGCCTGGAACAATAGTGAATGATTTGTTTGGCAAAGTGTATTTGAGTTCCAAAGTGTTGCTAAGCATGTTAAATAGCTGTTCTCTTTTCTAAGTCCCAGCCAGTGGTTTCTGCTTATATCCAGGAAAAATTTCACTTACTTTACATGATTTTTCAAGGCGCTTTTTTGCCTTTCCCTTCAATCTTCCTAGACCTTGGATAATAATGAGTACTGTGCTTCCAACATTTTAAATGTGACTGATCAATGTTATGTAAATTTAAAAATTCAAAAGATTAAAAATGTACAAAAATCAATCACACTTGAGTTCCAATCCATTCTGTATCAATATTGTATTTCTTCATGTTCTGATACACCATGAGGAAGTCATGTCTAAATGTCAAAATTGGTGACATTTCTCACCTGAATGTACCATAGGCTTAGAATCTACTTTTAGGGAGGACTCTTTTACTCACTTCTGGCAAAACGTTGCTCCAAGCACCACCACCCCTTTCTAGCCCACATTATGGCTATGAAAATCATCATGAATTAAAAATATTCTTCCCACGGAGTGTGAGTTTTCAGTAAAAGTTCAAAAAGTCACGAAGTGTTTGTTTCTCCAAAATTAATCAAACACAGGCTGGAAGTTAATTAATACCCTGTCAAGCTCTGGAATATATTTTCTATGTTTTTAGAAAACAAAGCTGTGTTCATAATTTGTATCCTATTTTGTAGCTTTCTCTTTACAATTACAATATACCACAAGTATTTTCTTTCTTTCTTTCTTTTTTTTTTTTTGGGACAGAGTCTCACTATGTTGCCCTCGGTACAGTGCCATGGCATCACAGCTTAAGCGATTCTCTTGCCTCAGCCTCCCAAGCAGCTGGGGCTACAGGCGCCCGCCACAACACCTGGCTATTTTTTGGTTGTAGTTGTCATTGTTGATTGGCAGGCCTGGGCTGGGTTCGCACCTGCCGGCTCCAGTGTATGTGGCTGGTGCCCTAGCCGCTGAGCTATAGGTGCCGAGCTCACAAGTCTTTTCTTATGCCATTAAGAAAATGTATCGGGGGCGGCACCTGTGGCTCAGTTGGTAAGGTGCCGGCCCCATATACCGAGGGTGGCAGGTTCAAACCCGGCCCCAGCTGAACTGCAACCAAAAACTAGCCAGGCGTTGTGGCGGACGCCTGTAGTCCCAGCTACTCGGGAGGCTGAGGCAAGAGAATTGCTTAAGCCCAGGAGTTGGAGGTTGCTGTGAGCTGTGTGATGCCATGGCACTCTACTGAGGGCCATAAAATGAGACTCTGTCTCTACAAAAAAAAAAAAAAAGGAAAGAAAAAAAAGAAAATGTATCATTTTTCATGGTTGCAGAAAACTTCACTGAATAACTGAGTCATCAATTGAGTCATCCAAAATATTATTGTTGGATGTTTAGAATAACCACGTCTTAATATATCTCATTAATTCATTTGCCAAACATCCAGGAAGCATGGACTACCTGACAGGTCTTCAGGGACAGATAAGATAGTCTTGGCCTTTAAGAACCTCCCGCTCTGGGGAAAAATATCCTTGTGATTCATTGTATATGTATTAGAGCAAGAAGAACCCACAGGGCAGACTTCTCTAATGGGTAGAGGCTCTGCCTAAAGCCTGCCACCTCTTTCTGACCCCACGTGCTCAGACCTGAGCTGTACCTGTTGTAGAGACAAGGCTCATTCTGGGTCAGGAGCTGCCTCCCCTTTTCTACCTCCTTCTAGGGTAGTGGTTCTCAGCTGATAGATTTTAGAAATACCAATGCTGAGGCTGATCAGTAATCACCAGGAATGAACCTGAACAGTGATGTGCTGGTAAATATTCAATAATCAGCAATCAAAAAAGTATATGTAATTACACATATACAGAAGTTTATTATAAATTTTGCTGATATAAAGGATGTGTAGAACATAATTTACAAACATGATAGAACCTCTGTAAGTTGACCACGCAAGGGACTATAACAAACTGGTCAACATATGGAAGCTGTCAACAAAGGAAGCTAGGCCTACTGTACTGTTATGTACCTGTGGTGCATTTCCAGGCTATGAAAATAAGGTCAACTTAAGGAGATGGTCAGTGTAGGGAGGTTCTCAACTATAGAGGTTCTACGGTAATAAAAAAATACAGTACTGTTTATGGTAAATTCCATATTAACAACAGATTCTTAGAAAGGTTTTGTCAAACCATAGTCACCTACAGCTGCAATTGACAAACACAGTTTTGCCATGAACAATGGCTAATGTTTTCATTTATGTAAATAAGTTTTTGTTTTTGTTTTTATTAAATCATAACTGTATACATTGATATGATCATGGGGTATCATACACTCGCTTCATAAACCATTTGACACATTTTTATCACAGTGGTTAACATAGCCTTTCCGGCGTTATCTCAGTTACTGTGCCAAAACATTTACATTCTACCTTTACCAAGTTTCGCAAATACCCCTGTAATATGCACCACAGGTGTGATCCCACCGATCCCCCTCCCTCTACCCACCCCCCTCCCTTTCCCACTTCCCCCTATTGTTAAGTTGTAGCTGGGTTATAGCTTTCATGTGAGAGTCCCAAATTAGTTTCATAGTAGGGCTGTGTACATTGGGTACTTTTTCTTCCATTCTTGAGATACTTTGCTAAGAAGAATATGTTCCAGCTCCATCCATGTAAACATGAAAGAGGTAAAGTCTCCATCTTTCTTTAAGGCTGCATAGTATTCCATGGTATACATATACCACAATTCATTAATCCATTCCTGGATCGATGGGCACTTGGGCTTTTTCCATGACTTAGCTATTATGAATTGGGCTGCAATAAACATTCTGGTACAAATATCTTTGTTATGTTGTGATTTTTGGTTTTCTGGGTATATGCCCAGCAGAGGAATTACAGGATTGAATGGCAGATCTATTTTTAGATCTCTGAGTGTTCTCCATACATCTTTCCAAAAGGAATGTATTAATTTGCATTCCCACCAGCAGTGCAGAAGTGTTTCCTTTTCTCCACATCCACGCCAACATCTCTGGTCTTGAGATTTTGTGATATAGGCTAGTCTCATTGGAGTTAGATGATATCTCAAAGTAGTTTTGATTTGCATTTCTCTGATGATTAAAGATGATGAGCATTTTTTCATATGTCTGAAGGCCGTGCGCCTGTCTTCTTCAGAGAAGTTTCTCTTCAAATCCCTTGCCCAGCCTGCGATGGGATCCCTTGTTTTTTTCTTGCTGATGCGTTTGAGTTCTCTGTGGATTCTGGTTATTAAACCTTTGTCAGAGATATACCCTGCAAATATCTTCTCCCATTCTGAGGGCTATCTGCTTGCTTTGCTTACTGTGTTCTTAGCTGTGCAGAAGCTTTTTAGTTTGATCAAGTCCCAGTAGTGTATTTTTGAAGCTGCTTCAATTGCCCGGGGGGTTCTCCTCATGAAATACTCACCCAGACCAATTTCTTCAAGGGTTTTCCCTGCAGTCTCCTCTAGTATTTTTATAGTTTCTTGTCTTAAGTTTAAATCTTTAATCCAATGAGAGTCTATCTTAGTTGATGGTGAAAGGTGTGGGTCCAATTTCAGTCTTCTGCAGGTTGCCAGCCAGTTCAGCCAGCACCATTTGTTAAATAGGGAATCTTTTCCCCACTGAATGTTTTTAATTGGCTCGTCAAAAATCAAATAGCGGTAAGTAGCTGGATTCATCTCTTGGTTCTCTATTCTGTTCCAGACATCTACTTCTCTGTTTTTGTGCCAATACCATGCTGTTTTGATCACTATCGATTTGTAGTAAAGTCTGAGGTCTGGTAGTGTGATTCCTCCTGTTTTGTTTTTATTTCTGAGTAATGTCTTGGCTATTCGAGGTTTTTTCTGATTCCATATAAAACGAAGTAATGTTTTTTCAAGATCTTTAAAATATGACAGTGGAGCTTTAATAGGGAGTGCATTGAAATTATATATTGCTTTGGGTAGTATGGACATTTTGATAATGTTGATTCTTCCTAGCCATGAGCATGGTATGTTTTTCCATTTGTTAACATTTTCAGCTATTTCTTTTCTTAGAGTTTCATAGTTCTCTTTATAGAGATCTTTCACGTCTTTTGTTAGGTAAATTCCCAAATATTTCATCTTCTTTGGTACTACTGTGAATGGGATAGAGTCCTTAACTGCTTTTTCAATTTGACTGTTGTTGGTGTATATAAGGGCTACCGATTTATGAATGTTGATTTTGTAACCTGAGACGCTGCTGTATTCCTTGATCACTTCTAGGAGTTTTGTAGTAGAGTCCCTAGTGTTTTCCAGATACACAATCTGCGAAGAGCGAAAGTTTGATCTCTTCTGACCCTATATGGATACCCTTGATCGCCTTTTCTTCCCTAATTGCGGTGGCTAAAACTTCCATTACAATGTTGAAAAGCAATGGAGACAATGGGCAGCCTTGTCTGGTTCCTGATCTGAGTGGAAATGATTCCAATTTAACTCCATTCAATATGATATTGGCTGTGGGTTTGCTGTAGATAGCCTCTATCAGTTTAAGAAAAGTCCCTTCTAGACCAATTTTCTTGAGTGTTCTGATCATGAAGGGATGCTGGATATTATCAAAAGCTTTTTCTGCATCAATTGAGAGCATCATATCGTCTTTGTTTTTTAATTTGTTTATGTACTGAATTACGTTTATAGATTTACGTATATTGAACCAGCCTTGAGACCCTGGGATAAAACCAACTTGGTCATGATGTATAATTTGTTTGATGTGTTGCTGGATTCTGTTTGTTAGGATCTTGTTGAATATTTTTGCATCTATATTCATTAGTGATATTGGTCTATAATTTTCTTTTCTTGTTGGGTCTTTTCCTGGTTTGGGGATCAGGGTGATGTTTGCTTCATAGAACGTGTTGGGTAGTCTTCCTTCTTTTTCTACATTTTGGAACAGGTTGAGTAATATAGGTACTAATTCCTCTTTAAAGGTTTGGTAGAATTCTGACGTGAAACCATCTGGTCCCGGGCTTTTCTTTTTAGGGAGGTTTTGTATAGTTGATGCTATTTCTGAACTTGATATGGGTCTGTTCAACATTTCTACTTGATTCTGGTTAAGTCTTGGAAGGTGGCGTGCTTCCAAGTATCGGTCTATTTCCTTCAGATTTTCATATTTCTGAGAATAAAGTTTCTTGTAATATTCATTAAGGATTTTTTGGATTTCTGATGAGTCTGTGGTTATTTCGTCTTTGTTGTTTCTGATTGATGATATTAGAGATTTTACTCTTTTTTTCCTGATTAGGTTGGCCAGAGGTTTATCTATTTTATTGACCTTTTCAAAAAACCAACTTTTTGATTTATTGATCTGTTGTATTATTCTTTTGTTTTCAATTTCATTTAATTCTGCTCTAATTTTGGTTATTTCTTTTCTTCTATTTGGTTTGGGGTTGGAATGTTCTTCCTTTTCCAATTGCTTGAGATGTCCCATTAAGTTGTTAACTTCCTCTCTTTCCATTCTCTTGAGGAAGCCTTGCAGTGCTATAAATTTCCCTCTTAGGACTGCCTTTGTGGTATCCCAGAGGCTCTGATAGTTCGTGTCTTCATTGTGATTTTGTTTCAAAAATTTGGCAATTTCCTTCTTAATCTCATCTCTGACCCAGCTATCATTCAGCATAAGGTTATTTAACTTCCATGTTTTTGTATGAGTATGCAGCTTCCTGTTGTTACTGAGCTCAACTTTTGTTCCATGGTGGTCCGAGAAGATGCAGGGAATAATTTCTATTCCTTTAAATTTTCTGAGGTTAGACTTGTGACCTAAGATGTGATGGATTTTGGAGTATGTTCCGTTGGCTAATGAGAAGTATGTGTATTCAGTTTTGTTGGGATGAAATGTTCTGTAGATGTCTGCTAAATCCAAATGTTGAATGCTTAGGTTTAAATCTAAAATTTCTTTGCTCAGCTTCTTATTGGAGGATCGATCCAACACTGCCAAAGGAATGTTGAAATCTCCAACTATTATGGAGCTGGAGGAAATCAAGCTGCTCATATCTGTTCGAGTTTCTCTTATAAATTGAGGTGCATTCTGGTTGGGTGCATAGATATTAATAATTGAAATCTCATTGTATTGAGTATTACCTTAACAAATATGAAGTGACCATTCTTATCCTTCCTTACTTTTGTTGGTTTAAAGCCTATTGTATCTGCAAATAAAATTGCAACACCTGCTTTTTTCTGATTACCATTTGCCTGAAATAGGGATGACCATCCTTTCACCCTGAGTCTATATTTGTCTTTTAAGGTAAGATGTGACTCTTGTATGCAGCAAACATCTGGCCTGAGTTTTTGTATCCAGTCAGATAACCTGTGCCACTTTAGAGGACAGTTTAAGCCGTTCACATTAATGGAGAATATTGATAAGTCTGGTAAAAGTTTGGGTATCGAGGTTTTTGAAAGTCCAGTGGACATTTTTAATCCTTTCGCCACTGTGGAAGTTGGAGTTTGATCAAAAGTTTCTGAGTGAGTTTACTTTTGTGGTAGAGGATTGGGCTGGTCATTATGGAGGATAGGTCTGAGAATATCCTGAAGAACTGGTTTGGTTATGGCAAATTTCTTCAACATATGAATGTCATTAAAGTATTTAATTTTTCCATCATAAATGAAACTCAGTCTAGCTGGATACAGGATCTGGGGTTGAAAGTTATTTTGCTTTAGGAGATTAAAAGTCGATGACCACCCTCGTCTGGCTTGAAAAGTTTCAGCAGAGAGATCTGCAGTCATTCTAATATTCTTCCCTTTGTAGGTAATGGATTTCTTACGTCTGGCCGCTTTGATAATTTTCTCCTTCATATTAACTTTAGTGAAGTTAATTATGGTATGCCTGGGGGATGTCTTATTGGGATTGAGTCATGCTGGGGTTCTGAAACTGTCTGCTGTCTGAATTTCGGAATCTCTAGGCATGTCTGGAAAACTCTCTTTCATAATTTCATGGAGAAGGGCCTCTGTGCCTTGTGAGGCCATTTCATCACTTTCAGAGATTCCAATGAGGCAATATTAGCCTTATTCAAATTATTCCAGAGCTCTCTGAGAGAATGATCCATTTTTGCTCTCCATTTCTCTTCCTCTTTGAGAGTTTGGGAGCGTTCAAAGGCTTTGTCTTCAATGTCAGAAATCCTTTCTTCTGCTTGCTCCACTCTGTTACTGAGGGATTCTACTGTATTTTTCAGATCTTTGAGGGCTACAATTTCTTGTTTCAGTGCGTCAAAATCTTTGGTGGTTTTGTCTTTAAATTCATTAAATTCTTGAGACAACTTTTGAATTTCTCCTCGAATTTCTAATTCTGACTTTTGAATTGCTGCTCAAATTTCTAATTCTAAATTTTCCTCCATTTTATTAATCTTATTTGCAATCCAAATTCTGAATTCAATTTCTAACATCTCGGCCAGCTGTTTATGTATGGTATCTTCAGTTACATCTGCCATATCTTTCCTTTTGGGGGGTTGTCGATCTATTCTGGTTATTCATGTTACCAGAGTTTTTCTGCTGATTCTGCCCCATGATTGTTTTACACCATTTGATTTTTCCCCTGGAGCTTTGTCAAGGACCCATACAAAGTGATATGGCCTGAGAAACTGGGGACCTGTTTGGTGTGGTGGGGCTAAGTGGTTGTGTCTTGTTTTCAGCTGGTCTGTGTTCAACCATAGTGAAACAGTTACTCTGGGTTGATGTCTCATCTGTGGAGAAATACCAGCAATTACATCACCCCGCCCCTCACAGGCAACAATTGGAAAAGGAAAATCAAACCTTCCTACAACCATACATCCAGGGCACCACCAGAATAGTCCTTGGGTGATTGGCTCAGTTCAAAAGGTCCAAATCAATTGTCTCAGTCAGCAGCTGTCTCAGGTGGGAGAGTTTAAAAGGTGTCTGTCAACTGGATCACAGGGGTCTGGTGAGTACTCTGATACGGCTTGCTCCAGTGCTCTGTGGAGTCAGGAGGACTCACCCAACAAATAGATTAGTCTGGTAAAGTTGATGCCTCTTTCCCCACCTGATAGTCCCCAGGGCTTTGATAGTCACTGATAATCCCCAGGGCTTTGACCCAGTTGCCTGTAGTGAATAGATACTCCAGGGGTTTGCACCTTCCTGAATCACAAGGAAATCTATTTCTGCTCAGCCAGGCCGCTGCACTCTCCCTCTATCCAGCAGGGGGAGGTGAGGCCTAACAACCTCTGGCGCTTGATGGAGGCTGGGGGGTGTTCACTCAGTTCCAGCCCCACCCCTGATTGATGTTACTGACAAAACAGAACAGAACAACTTTGCGGGCATTTGTTTCTGTCCCTGCTAAATTCCCCTGCAGAAGAGAAGCTGTTTTGAGTTCCCAGAGATTGCGCCTCAGGCCCTGTCTTTGCTCCTGCAGGTTTGTATTCTGTTACCTGTCAGTTCTAGCCTCCTGTCTTCCTTTGTCTTTAGGCTGATGATCCCCTGAGGTCTGGGTGCATCTTAGACTCAGTAAAGCCGTCCTCTGGTCAGCCCCACCCTGGGAACTTCCTGGCTCTGTGCGTGCATTTCTAGTCCCCATGCTCCCCCAGGCTGGTACGCCTCAGGCAAACCCTTTATTCACAGGGCCTGCATTTCCGTCCCAGATCTGTTCCATGGTGGTTGCCATGTGAGTAGATGCCCGGCCTCCTCTGGTTGCTCAGAGAGACAGGGGGTGTGGCTTCAGAATATCCGGGAATGAGCCCTACTGTTGCTAAAAGACAGCTGTTGGTCTGCGCCTCAGGGTACCGCCACTCCAGTGTGGTTTCCTCTCAGCCGATTGTCCTCTTCTCACTCCCGTGCCCCAGAGTCAGCACTGACCAGCTTCAGTTTAGGCCCTGTCCACACCCCTTGAGAAATCACCAAAGGATCTGGACTCCTGGGGGATAGGCCTCCAGACCTCAGAGTGAGAGTGGAGGGGAGTGCTGGGAGCTCAGAGTTGCAGGTAGAGAATATATATAGTTTTATACAGTTTTACGCCTGGCAGGAGAATGCCGTGGCACCATAGTAGGGGAGGTAGGTCCAGTTTTTAGAGGGTCTCTCCCGTGGTGTGTAGTGGGAGGACCTTTGAACTCTGCTCGTTTGTTTGTGGGGCACTCTGAGCTGTTCTCATGGGGGAGGGGACTCCCATCCACTTGGTGATGGATTTTGTATCTTTTGTTTGTATCCTTGGGGTCACAGCTCACTTCAGCGGTGTTGATGTGTGTTCTTCAACCTTCTCTCTTGGTGCCGCTCAAATCCACCAGGTTACTTGCTATATTTCTGTCCTTTAACTCTCCTTCTGGATGGGAGCCTCTGTGGAAAGCTGGCTTCAGTCAGCCATCATGTCTCTGCCCCCAACCTGTTCTTTTTACTCAGTAATTAAGTGTAGATATCATTTTCTGTGATCACATTTCCTCTCTACTTACCCTATATAAACCTTTCCTTCTATGCATGGCTCCATAATGTGTTCAGTAAATCCCCGTTGAAGGGTATCTCTGTTGTTTTTGGTGCTTGCCCATTAAAAACATACTGTGATTTGTAACAATGTGAGATAAAATGCAGTTAAATACCAAGCTCTATATGAGACAGGTAATCATAATGGCAATTACCATTTCTCCAGTGCCCACGTGTCAGATGCTGTGCTGGGGACCCACCGTATTGCTACATACAGTAGACAAAGCTAACCCTCAGAGAGTCTCAGAAATTTCCTGTGGTCACACCAATTAGTGTGACAAGAGCCAGGATTTGAGCCCCAGTATGCTCGTGTCTAGAATCCCACAAGTCTCAGATAGGCATGGATTTTGTCAGGATGAGTATATTAATCATACTGGTTATTTTCTCCATTTTATGATGTTTTGATATCTTGGGGCTTTGCAGACCTGGGAGAGCCTGCCCCTCCCAGAGTTAGCTGATTCTCAGAGATAACATGCTTGCCAACACACATGATATATAAACAACCAGCTCCAAGACAACACCCACAACCATACTTTATCAAACTTTTCTACATCAAGCCAGTACTCTCCCTGCCTTAAATCATGCCAGGGCCAAATAATGAATAAGCACCCCTCTCCTCCATAGTCCAGAGCCCACTAAAACTATCCAAACCACACATTCCTCAACTTAGGGGTTTGACCATTCCTTCCCACAGAAACCACAGTCAGGGCTCTGGCCCAGGCTGGTCCTCTCTCCTTTTGCCTCCTCACCAACCTTGGCGGCTTCCCATGTGGCTCTGAGTGTTATGGCAGGCCCCTTCCCCTTGAGATCTGTAGGTAGCGAACTAGTCCTTCAAGCCACTTGTTTCTGTGTCTGTTAGCTGACCATGATTACGACAAAATCCCAGACATGTTTTGAAACAGCAAGGGCTGTTGGGCTCTGGCTGGGGACAAGGGTGCCCACCTTATACCCCACCCTCTGACTATCTCACCCTCCACAGCTAGTCTCCTCCACTCAAGCCTTGTCAGTCCCCTCAAGGCTGTGATGCTCTGGACTAAGTTTGTTCTGTTTCTAAAACTGTGCTTCCAGGTGCCTTTGGGGTGCTTACCGATGATAAAATCCCTGAGACATTTTACGTAAAAACTTCAGATAAGGAGAACAATGACAATCCTCTCCCAGGCAACAAGGGGCATGAATGACTGCATTTCCTGGAAAGGGCAGAAAAGCCCATTTCAAGTGCAGTGGAAGCAACCGTCTTTCGGGAAACTGACTTACTCCAAGGTCCAACAAATGTCTTCCTAGCAACAGAGGCTTCAGATGTCAAGAACACCAGATGGTGCAGGGTTTCCTAAATTAAACATCAAAGGGCTTCTGTAAAGCTTTATCTCGAAGTCAAATCCTCTCTATTTCCTTTTGAGAATTTCTCTAAGAATTAACAATTCTTTCTGTTAAGCCCAGACATAATGAAATGGCAAGGAAAAAAAAAAAAACAAACCCTGGGAAATGGAAACTTGACATGCAAAATGATGCAGAATTTTTTCTCAGGTAGGAAACAAGACCACATCCTCAATTTGAGCTTCATAATCCCTTTGTTGAGTCTCACAAGTAGACAAAATTCTTGGGGGCTGCTGAGAATTTGCAGAATCTGTCCTGGTTGTGTGCAGGGTACAGGATGTACCAGGCTGGAGTGCTCCCCTGCTCCACCCTCTTGTTGGGATCTATGGGGTTCCTGAGCCAGGACATCAGTAAAGTGACCAAGGAGCAGACCAATGGAGACTCTTCCAGTCAAAGAGCATGTGATACTCACAGGTCTGGATCTTTCAGACATTCCCCCAGTAGGTTCTGGAGGCTCTTTCCCGAGCCTAAAGCCAGGTGGCCCTCCCTGAGAGTGACCATGGCCCATAGCAGGACCCTAGGGGAATGAGCAGAGGAGTTAAAGCAAAGCATCTGAAGTGGGGTGGAGTTGTCCCCAGTGGCAAGATGGGGAGTCTTGTGTGCATTAAGGAACTAGAGTAAGAGGAATTGAATAGGGTGAAAGAGCAGTTCCTGCCCTGACCCCACACAACTATGGATTTTATGGTTTGGAAAATAGGACTCAAAGCCAACAGAATGCATTGTTAGCTTTGTACATTCTTCCGGACTGTGTGTGTCCTTGAATGCCTTGGTATTAGGATGTCTAATATTGGACATTCCCTCAGCCTTCTACAAGTGAATTTTGGTGCTGGGTTTTGAGCCCCCAGCAGCTCCTTATGAAAGGAGTGGTACAGCAGAGTCACGAGCCCAGAGTTGGAGTTGCAGGATGGAGTAAGCCCAGGGGAGCCAGGATGACAGAAGGCTCCAAATTCCATGTGCACATCACAGACTCGGTTGCACATGCAAGAAGAGGCAGAACCATTTTAATGGTTCAAAACAGGGCTGGGGATTATGCTGTGTTTTTTCTGGACGTTTCACCTGCTTTCAGAGTGGGGAATGGTGTGCTGGAGGTGGCTCATTGGGCTTTCAACTGCAGATCATGCGTCTTTCTCTCTATTCGATGACTCTATTCAATGATGTTTGTAGATTGAAAATGGCCCGCCCCACTGGGAATATTTACACTATGGCAATCGGCAAATACTACAGATCAGGACTTCTTTCTTCCCAGAAAGCAGGTTATTAAACATTAACAACACATCACTGGCAGTGGGTGAGTCATGGGAGACAAGTAGGAGAGAGGGAGAGCTCACAAACAGTCCCAACTCCTGCCAGAAAGAAAGCTTGTTTTATCTGGAAACCAGAATTGCATAGTGGAAATGGCATGGTCTTAAGAGTCAAACAAATCCACCTGCATCTGCACCTGTGCTCTCCTACCTATAGTTCATAACCTTGGATACATTGAACTTCAGCATCTTCACTTGCAGGAAATATGGACAGTAGCAGTCTTTGCCTTTTCACAGCATGCAGCTAGTGAACCTTAAATGGATGGGGGAAGACACTTACTCACTTGTTCAGTGCACTAGATAAGGGGCTGTTAAATAGGCCACCACTAAATGGGAGACAGAGAAAGACACACTGCCATTAGTGCCAGGCCCAGAGGGTGACTTTGTGGCATGATGTGACAGCCTGAACCTGGCTGGTGACCCCCATACCCTCGTGTGATTCCCTCCTACTCTGTCCCAGGGCTGTTCTCTGTAATCTATAGCATATGGTAGAAGTGATGTGTTGTATTTTCTCTGATTAGGGCTTGCATATTCTGTGTCTCAAGAGAGTGGCTGTAAACCCTAGCCTTTCCTGATGGGGTGCCAGGCCTTTCATTGGATACTTCTTTATCTTGGCAGACTACCTAATGCCTAAGTATTAGGCACGTGACCAGAGGTCACTTTCATAGGAGATTTGTTTATACTGGCAGAGGTCCTTGTGGCTTTTGTCTGACCTGTGTCCAGTTTATTCTTGGTCCAGGCTATCTTACCAAGATAGCCTCTTTCTAGCAGAGCCCTGATGGGGAAAGAAGTTGGGTCTGAGTGTGTCAGTTAGGTGAGACAAGAGGAGGCCACTCACCAAACACATGAAGTAAGAGAAGCAGTTTAGTACTCACAGATCCGTGAGAAAAAAGAACAGGATGCCTCACAGGGCTAGGGGGAAGGGAGAGCTGTCTGAGAGACATGCACTCAGCCAGTAGGTGGGTGCAAGAAGGGGAAAGCAAAAGCCCTGTGTGCCAAAACCTCTACTGGGGTCCAGGGCATCACCGGGGTGTGTCTCCTTCAGGGAATTCTAATTGGTGGGCTTACAGCACACAGGCACAAGTTCTTTCGAGTCATACTAGTACTGAGTGGTGGTTACTGTGGCACATCTGGACCAGGTCCATTGGGATCAGTGGAGTGAGTAAAGTAGGCTGCATCCAGCTGTTTCTTAGGGGGGTGTCCCTGGGAAGTGGCTGCATTAAGGTAGGTGCATCACAGTGAAGAACGGGAAAGTGGACAACTGGAAATTATGTTGAGAGTGGCAAAGCCCTGCTTCTGATATAAGAAGGTCCACCTTAAATTCAAAGTGGATACTGAGGCAACAAAAAAATTGCAGAATTCACTTTTTGATGGTGTTTCATTTCTGATACCAGGTTACAGAAGACTTTGGCTTTGGTCTTGGGCTCTTTCTCTTGAATCATGTTCTTTGAGAGAAGTGAGCAGCCCTAAGCAGAGAGAATGGACTCTGTGGTCCCAGCTGAGCCTTCAGATGACTGCAGCCCCTGACAATAGCTCAGCTGCAGCATCATGAAGGACCTTGAGCCAGAACCTCCCAATTCCTTGACTTTCAACCCTCAGAAACCACAAGAGACAGTAAATTTTGGTCTTACAGTGAAAAATTTTGGGTAATTTGTTATATAGCAACAGATAACTAATACATGTAAGCCTAAGGATTTGTGTCTGGGAAACTAGCAGATAAGATAGTTTTATAGGTAAGGAAACAGAAGTTGAAATAAAGCTATGCAAATTACCCATAGAATGCTAAAGAGGGAAATCAACCACTTCAATTATGTTGTTTTCTTTTGTTGTTGTTGTTGTTTTGAGACAGGGCCTTGCCCTTTTGCCCTGGCTGGAATGCAGTGGTGTCATCATAATTCACTACAACATCAAATTTCTGGGTTCAAGTGATCCTTCTGCCTCAGCCTCCCAACTAGCTGGGAATACAGGTGCATGCTGCTGTGCCTAGCTAATTAAAAAACATTTTTTTTTTTTTTTTTTTTGGTAAAGGCAGGGTTTTGAATCCCTGGCCTCAAGTAGTCCTCCCACTTTGGCCTCCTAAAGTGCTAGAATTATAGGCATGAGGCACTACACTTGGGCTCGACTATGTCTTAAAAGAGATAAATGAAAAGAATATTTATTAGTAAATAGCTTTACAATGTCAAAAAATTGTACTCACAATGCCATGCTTCCAACATATTAACTATTTAGGTTTCTGCACAGCCCCATCCACTTTTTAGCTGTAAGCTGAATAGCTATTATCCTAGAGTATGTGCAATTTTGTGGCCAGCTTTTCAAAACTTGACATTTCTATGCTTTCATCTTTCTATAGAGACATCACATTGATAATTGTCTGTGTATAGTATTCCATGCTATCAACAAGCTGTATTTCCTTTTAGCAAACATTTCTATCTTGTAGGACAAATAATATCATAAAAAGTAATATGACTCTTGTACTTACAATGATGTTATATTCCAATAATTCTATCATGGATCTAAAATACAGTAAGTCTAAATGCATTTACTACCCCCAAGAAATCCATGGTAAAATAAAAACAAATTGTTAGGTTGAAACATCCTATGACAGAGACCATCTGTATGTATGTATTATTTCCATGTGTTATTTCCCGCAGTAATTTCCTTTGGATACATTCACAGAAATATGATTCACAAAAATAATATGTATTTGGGGCGGCGCCTGTGGCTCAGTTGGTAAAGGCACCGGCCCAATATACCAAGGGTGGCAGGTTCAAACCCGTCCCTGCTGAACTGCAACCAAAAAATAGCCAGGCGTTGTGGTGGGTGCCTGTAGTCCCAGCTACTCGGGGGGCTGAGGCAAGAGAATCGCTGAAGCCCAGGAGTTGGAGGTTGCTGTGAGCTGTGTGATGCCATGGCACTCTACCGAGGGCTATAAAAGTGAGACTCTGTCTCTACAAAAAAAAAAAATATGTATTTTTTGGTTCTTGGTATATAGAGAAAGGGTTGTTGGGGGAGGGGCCTACATTTGGTTCATCCTACATTTCTGATATGTCTGGAGATCCAGAGGGGATGGTTTCTCCAAGGCTCTCACTGATTGGTCTCTAGGGCAAAACTCACCCCTAGAGGTGGTGAAGGGGTGGAACAGATGCTATTTAATTGACAAACTGTGTTCTAGTCTAGTTCTATTCATTATTCTCATATCGCAACTCTAGTGTGTGTGTGTTGTGGGTGCACAAGGGACATATGTACATGTAGCCCATTTTATAGATGGAGAAAGTGGTAAAACTAATAGTTCAGACCCAGCTCCTCCAGATTCCTATGCTTGAGTTCTTTTTCCTGTACAATATTGTCTTGAAATCAACTTTTACTGCTTACTGATGCTAAAGTTTGAGACTACACTGGCCCTTGGCATCCTTCAGTTGATACGGCCTAGGGACACTTAGGTCACAAATTTGTTGCCTTTTACATGGATCACAGAAGTTTCAGCATCCAAGAGAATGTACGCATGACTGTGTCTGTTTAACAACAGACTCATCTGCCTCGGCATTTAAAATTTTCTTCATTTAACACAACCTCCTCAATTTAAATTTGAACTAGAGGGGCTTGTTCAAGTTCACCCAATGAGTTAGACACACACACCAGTTCAGCGCCCACCCTCCATTTCTACTTTTCTGTTTTTTGTCCTTTTAATTCTTTCCCTGCTTTGGAATCTAACATCTGTAGTCCAAAAGAAGGCTGAAAACAGCACTTTTTCATACATGTAGTTCTCTAAGAAAACTTGTTGACAATTTGCTCAAGGGTCTCCTCTTTGGGACTCAAAACAAGGGTGTGACCAATCCCATCCTTATCCACATGGCTGGACAAAGCTGGGACACCAACTTCCTCACCAGAATCCAGGTCACAGGAAACCTGGACGGCCGCCTCTGCCAACCTCTCAAGTGTCCATTTCCTCAAAGCTCCGGGTTTCAGAGCACGGCTCCACCTCCCACGTCTGGGCACGGAATATCTTCTCCCCAGAATGTCTCCCTATATGGTGGTTGTTTTCCTACAGTCTGGGCTGGTTCCCAAAATAGGTGCTCAGGAAGTAGCTCCATTTTACTCACTGAGGGAAGGGCGTCTTCCAAAAAGGATGAAGAGATCCTAGGAGGGAACTGGGGGAAGGGAAGGCAGAGAGATGATGAGACCTTTGGAGCTGGTCATTTGGTCATTAGGAAGGGACATTGTGTCTGCAGATTCCAAGCCCATTAATCAGTTGTTCCCAGAGGGGCCAAGATTAGTTCCAACAGAGCAGCTTGAAGTAGTTGCAGAAGTTTTTTTTCTGCAACTATTTCTATAACCAAAAAATAACCAGGTGTTGTGGTGGGCGCCTGTAGTCCCAGCTACTTCACTTAAACCCAAGAGTTTGAGGTTGTTGTGAGCTGTGATGCCACAGTACTCTATCCAGGGTGACAGCTTGAGACTCTGTCTCAAAAAAAAAAAAAGTGAAATTCACATTAACACAAAATTAACCATTTTAAAGTCTACAATTCAGTGACATTTAGTATATCCATGTTGTTGTGCAAACACCACCCCATTTAGTTCCAAAACATTTTCTTCACCCCAGAAGAACCCTGCAGGACCTCAGCCAGCAGTTGTCAAATTACCCACTATCCCTCTCTCTCTACCAGTCTGCTTTCTATCCCTAAGGACTTAACCATTCTGGATATTTTATATAAATGGAACCACATAATTGCCAGGTAGAGTGACATGGCAATGATACAGCTCAGGAAGATCAATTGAGAAGAGATTGCTTGAATCCCATATGATTTGTGGGATGATTTGTGACCTGTCTTCTCTCACTTGGCATAATGTTTTTGAGGTTCATCCATATTGTATGTACTATGGACTTATCAGTACTTCATTTCTTCTTATGTCTAAATAATATTCCATTGTATGAGTGTAGCACATTTTGTCCATCCATTCGTCAATGAACATTTGGGTTGTTTCTACCTCTTGGCTATTGTGAATAATAGTGCTTCCATGACTATTCAGGTACAAGAATTTATTCAAGTACATGTATTTATTAATTGAGTTATTTCAATTCTTTTGGGTATCTACCTAGAAGTGAAATTGCTGGGTCATATGGTAATTCTAAATTTAACTTTTTGAGGAGCCACTAAACTGTTTTCCACAGTGGCTACACCATTTTACATCATTCCTACCAGCAATGTACAAGGGTTCCAATTTCTCCGCATCCTTGCCAGCATTTGTTATTTTCCATTGCTTTGATTATAGCCATTCTAGTGTGTGTGCAGTGCTATCTCAACTGTATTTTGATTTGCATTTCCCTGATGATTAATGATGTTGAGCATCTTTTCATATGGTTATTGGCCATTTGTATATCTTTTTTTTTTTGGAGAAATGTCTATTTAATTCCTTTGCCCAGTTTTTAATTGGGTTAGAACTGTTTTTAACCTCAGAGCTGAAAACGATTTGGGGGATCATGTATTGCCTGCCAAAATCCCTCCCATTTTGCAGATGAGGAAATAGAAAGGTGCACATCTTTAAGACTGTACAGTAATGACTAAGCTGGGACAAGAAGTGGTGGGTGGATGAATGGATGGATAGATGGATGGATGGATGCTGAATGGATGGATGGACAGTTGGATGGATAGATGGATGGATGGATGGGTGGATAGATGGATGGTGGGTGGATAGATGGATGGTGGGTGGATGGATGGATGGAGCACCCCATCCCACTGCTTTCCTTTCTCCTCAGTTTTCTCATTAAGTTCTCTGGAATCCCCATTTTATAGCTGGCACTTGCTAACAGTGAAGGTCAGATGGTTTTGTAGTTGCCTGTTTAGATGTAGATCCTGTCCCTTCAGGTTGTAGAATTCAGTTACCAGCAAAAGCAGAGTTCCATGGAGGAAGCATGGAATTTTTCATTCTTGCCTTTAATATCCACCCTCTCTGGACCTCAGCCTGTTTACGGCCTCCTGCCTCTACTGTGTCTTCAGTCTGTCCCATCCTGATCACCTTGTTGGTTCCTTCCTATCAGTGCAAACCTCTTTCCTGAACGTCTACTCCATCCACTAGGGCTTTCTTTGTCTCCTCCCCATTCACATGCAATTTCAAGAATAAATTATCAATCCATCTTAACTCCTGTTCTTCATTTTTGTTAATTCTTCAAGCAGTCCTCTGGCTTCTGCTCTCCACATCCCAACTCACTGAGATCTACTCTTGCCAGGGTGACCCACATGTCTCTAAATGCAACTAGTGCTTTTGATACCTGGCATACATATCCACAGCATTTAAACCACTGACCAGTCCTCCTTAAAACCCCATCCCTGGTCTTCTCTAATAACCTACTCTCCTGATCTCCTCCCCAACCTTGCTCTTCCTCAGACTCCTTTGCCAGGTCCTTCTCTTGTACCCAACCCTTAAATGTTGTTGTGCCTCACCATCCTGTTCTGGGCTCCTTTCATGCCCATACTTTTCACTGGTAGATAATGACCATTGACCAGTTTATTGTCCCCAAATTTCTATCAGAAGCCAAGATCTCTTTCTCTATATACCCAACCTACAAAGTTAGCCTCCCATGGACACACATTTCCCTTGGATGCCTCATTGGTACCTCAGACTCATAATGTGCAAGGCTGAATTCTTAGTCTTCCTTTCCAAATTTGCTTCTCTTCTTGGATACCTTTTTGCAGCATGTATCATTTGGGACTCTGGCCTATAACTCCTATTCTGACCATAGCATTTTATCAGCCCTTGCTCTAAAGGCTGCCTAATTTTATTGTCAGGAAATACCACAGCCAAATGGACAAAGGTGGCCAAGGGAATAGCATATAAGATCAACTCACTAGTGGTTATTAGTCTGCATGTCATCAAACCCAGAAGGAAATGTCCCAGTATGAGCAGAACCCTGAGCTTTAACAGCCCAGCCCTTGTGGCCACCACAGGGCTATGTGCTCTGCTTCCCCTGCCAGTGCTAGAAGTTTCTTACTCAAAGAGAACCCTTATACAGGAAGCAGTCCCTAGTGAGAAGAGAGCATACATAGTTATTGGGTCACTATGATCTCTTCACCTAATGAATGGCTAGTGTCTATGGCTGTCCACTCTTCTCCTAAAGGAGAGACAGTGTGTGTGTGTGTATGGTATATGAATAGGCAACTTTGGTCCAGATAGATTGAATAATTCTACATAGGATATTATTTTGAATTGGATGATTCTATAATAAATGTAAATGGTTGGAGAAAGTTATTTTTCAGTTTCTACTTACTACAGCAAAGTAATTGCAATGCCATTCACTGAAGGTCTGAGGCACCCCTTCTCCCTCATTTACCCCTGACTTTAACACCTTATGGGGTCAGTGGCTATACCATCTTTCCAGGCACCCAAGCCTGAATTCCTGGGTCCCTTCTGACCCTCTAGTTTACACCCATCACCAATTCATCACCAAGTCAACCAGTTCTAGTCTACCATGTCTCAGGTCAGGCTGTGAGCCTATCGTGCCACTGCTTGGTAGCTTGGTAGCTTTGTAATGTGTGTTACTTAGCCTTTCTGTGCCTCAATATTCTCATCTATAAAGAGAGAATAGATAGACTGAGAATAGATATTTCAAAAATATCTTAGCTTGGATGATAAATTATATGATCAACCTAACCAATATGAATATTATAAGGCTTCACCAAGGTTCTCCCCTTGGGCAACACTTCCATCCTCTGGCTAGAAATATTACTTTTGTCTTATTCATTAATGCAAATAAAAGAATCAACCATCATTCGTGTCAGAAACACATTCTTTTTTCAGCTGTAACCATACACTGATGATGGCTCTGCCACCTGGTGTGCCCCTGGCCCTGCTCCACCCTTCCCTGGGTATCATCATCCTCTGTCTCACCCATTGTCACATCGCCTTTCAGGGAGCAGCCCACCCCAAGTCACTGGCTCATCGGGAGCTGAAGATCCAGCCCACTTGCCTCAATCCAGCCCCTCTGAGGGGCTGTCCCCATTGCAGAGCTCCCCTCGCACAGCTGAGATCTCAGCAGCACCCCAGTGTGGCTCAGCTTCTCCTCCCCATCCTGTCTTCCTCACTTCCTGGCTGGAGCATCTCTGTAACCAGGAGCACCACTCTGTAACCTTTCGGAATCCACTTCCCCATCTCAGAGCTCCTCTCCAGGGAACTGAGGTTTAGACACTAATGATGATCTTTGTTAGCATTTCTTTCTAGCATGACTGTGAGCAGCTTGAGGGCAGAGTGTAGGTTTTATTTGTCCTCCCAGCCTTGGTGAATGACACATAGATTGTGCTCAGCTAGTGTGAGTTGAAGTGCCTGAATTGAAACTGGAAGAATGAGGTGGTCATTAATCTGGGAAGCTGACAAGTAGATAAGTTAGAGGCCTGGGCTGAGTGCTCACCTCTCACTCTTCTCTACTAGGGAGGTGATCTAAATCAGGCTGCTTGCACGCACATTTCTCAGAATAGGGGCTGTAGCAACAGGGTTGACATAGCTTGTGCAAGAGGGTGAAGCTGTGTCTATTCTATAGTAGTGTTTATCATTTTATTTTTTTTTTTTGAGACAAAGTCTCACTATGTTGCCCTTGCTAGAGTTTTTTAGCATCACAGCTCACAGCAACCTTAAATTCTTGGGCGTAAGTGATTCTCTTGCCTCAGACTCCCAAGCAGCTGGGACTACAGATGCCCGCCACAACACCCGGCTATTTTTGCTGTCGTTGTTGTCATTGTTTAGCAGCCCCAGGCCAGGTTCAAACCCACCAGCCAGTGGTGTATGTGGCCAGCACCCTAACCACGGAGCTACAGGCACCGAGCCTGTTTATCAGTTGACACTGTTTATCAGTTGACACTGTTAATAGTTGACACTATTGCCCACACTAATACCCTGTTTCCCCAAAAATAAGACAGTGTCTTTTTTTAAGGTGTGCTCCCAAATATGTGTTAGGTCTTATTTTCAGGGGACGTCTTATCTTTCCTATAAGTAGGTCTTATTTTTGGAGGATGTCTTATTTTTGAGGAAACGGGGTAGAAGACCCAACCCAAAGTGGCTGAAACCTTAAGGGCATTTATCTTCTAACACAATAAGGACTTTTGAGGCAGGGCAGTTGGAGGGTTGTTAGTCTAGTGGTTTTTTTTAGTCTAGTGGTTTGGCCCAGCTCTTTCCATCTTCCTGCACAACCATCTTTGACGGGTTAGTTTTGGCACCTAGACTTGTCTCCTCCTGGTCACAAGATGGCAGCCATAACTCCAGACATTGAATTCTCATCATCTGTTAGGACCAGCATAGGAAGCCATTTTCAGCCATTGAAAACTGCACATGTGAACTTCCCCCACTTAGAACCCCTCAGGGACTTAGACATGGGCTCCCACATAGTTCCAATGCATGGCTCCACCTTGTAGACCCTGTAGCCCCGCTCCGTGCATGTGTGGCCGTGGGGCCATGTACAATCCTACAGGGTCCCCTGCTCAGTAATGTTTTGTGCTTAATTTCATACTCTGCTGCTGTTGTCTTGAAATTCTTATTAATTTTGTCTTTGACCTTGGATTTTATAAATGAAGACCACTGGGACGCTGGAGCAAGTACGTGAGCACAGAGGGTAAGTGCAATGTGTTTGTCTCTTGTCCTTTGCCACATGTTTACATATTGTGTTCACTTCACTTCTGGCCCTTTGGGCCCACAATGCCTCTGAGTTCAATGAGACTCGAAGTTAAGTACAGTTGTATCATAGCTACTACTGAAAAAGGGGCTCTGACACCCCAAAAGGGTCATACTTTCCTTGGGAACTGGAACTTGTTTTGAAAACACAAAGTAGGCAATGGTGTTCTAAGAAACAGAAATGGTTAAGGAATCCTGTCATATTGTTTCTCATTCATGTTACCTCCCTGTGTTGGCCAACTACTCAAAGTGACAACAGTGGCACAGAAGGAAAGGGGAGGTCAGGGCACTGGAAGTGCCTCCTCTTTTTAGTCCTTCCTTACTCATCAGTGAGAGGAAGGGAAAGCATTTGGGTAGAATGTGCACATCTCAAGAAATAAAATTAAAATAGTTGAGTTAATTTTGTGCAGTGTTTCAGGTGTTCTGGTAAGAACAAAATATGTATGTATGTCCTAGCTACAAGATACCAATTGGCTGCTTCCAGTGATTCTGAATATAAGTTATATGACCTTATATTTGCATTTAAAACTAGGAATGCACAATGTTGAGATGAACAAAACTTAAGCTGGTAATTTCACCTTTTCATTTTTTTATTTACAATATTAAATAGGAAGTAAAAAACACCATGACAAATTGAGAGAGAGTGAAAGACAGAAAAAAGTTTTATATTTTAGTACTTTCAATGGCATTTAAAAAAATCAGGATACTATGTTTCCATTTCTCTCTGGATCCTACAAATTATGTAGCCAGCCCTGAGAACTGGTTCTGGCTGAAGAGGGGTTCCCAGATTCTCTGGGCTCTCAAGCACAGAGTAGGACCACTGAGGGGTCCAGAACAGATAGATTTGGTGCAGATGCCAGAAGTAGAAGTGATTCACAGTGGAACGATTTTACATTTATGCAGTGAGGTTCTGCTTCTGGAAGATTCCAAGCAGCACTAGAAGATATCCATAGGAGATGTAGCAGAAGAGATCCCTGAGCTGAGTGCACAGATCTTACAGACCCCCTTTAAAGCTGACAATTCTGTGACTGTAAGTGGGGGAAGACTGGCCCACAATTCCTCCTCTGAAATCCCTGGGACCAGATTATTCCAGAATTCAGGACTTCCCAGATTTCATAATGTGCCAAAAATTGTATAGCACTACTAAGAGAGTTTGGGAAACACCCCCAAATAAAACACACTAGGATTTCTGGGGCAAACCATATGCAGATGATAAATAGAAGCCACGCAGAGTCTCCTGTTAGGTTTTGCTGGGAAACAGGCTCAAGGAAGTCACATAGTCTCATCAAATATGGGAAGTCGTTTGGAAATCAAAGTGCTTTGGAATTTCAGAAAAGGGATTATTGATGTGTATGTGAACTCTAAAAGCATTTCACTAACTTGAAAAAAAGCAAAACAAAATTAAAATCCCCACAACATTTAAACGGAGGCACCTGTCTTTGAATTTCATGATGGGAACAAAGAAACCAACACTCCTGCAATGGATTAGACCCGACAAAAGTCTTGGGGATCCACTGTGTATTTAATACTTATAAAGGAAGACGCATCACTACTGTCCTTTGCAAATGAGGAAATTGAGGCTTGCACACGGCTGTCATCGCATAATCAGGAAATGCTGGTGCCTGTATGAGAACTGGGAAGCTCCAAATGCCAAACTTTTTCTATTGCTGCAAAGCCTCTTCAACAGTCAGTGCCCCGTGAACATGTTTCAGGCCATGCCGCTATTCAGTCTTGCTGTGCTGTGTGTTGGAATGCTTCCTTATAAGGTGATATATAACCCAGGCCTTAAGGAGGCTTCCAGCCTTATGCTGTTGCCCCTGCCCCTTCTGCAGAACCTCCCAGATTCTCCCACAGTGCAGCAACTGTGCAAGGGGCAGCACTTGGCCGAACAGGGATGCTCTGGGGACTGGCTCCAGTGCCAGAGGTAGAGACAGTTCTCTTCCATAGCTACACATTGTGATTATCACACCTATTAGAGGTGTGCTACGATATTGACCGGCCTCGAGTATGTTACCTTCTGCCAAGAAGAGTACACTCCCCTCCTCCAAATATTTTCTCTGTCCAACTGAGGAAAAGTTGGGATGCTCTGCCCAAGTGCATGCTGGTATAATCCATGCTCACCTGAGTATCACAGTCCCCTGGACCTCTTATTAAAACAAAGACCCCTGGGCCTCTCCATTCTATCCCTAAATCAGAATCTCCCAGGAGTAAGTGTGATACACAAGCTCTCTGGGGGACTGTGCGACTGGGCAAGTTTGGGGATTCTATGCAAGTCCATTGGCTGCGGTAAGAAGGATTGATTCATTCAAATCTGGGGGTGCAACAGTACATAACTCTCACCAGTTCTCACATGTAAGCAAATTTACAGACAAAAGCCCCCAGCTCTCATGGTTTCCACCTCTCTTCCTGGTCATTTCCTCCCTTTGTCAACATATATGTGTGTGTTTCCAGGCTCGCTGTCTGTCACACCCATGCCTTGGCCCACGTCCTGCACTGGCCTGGCCATGCCGTCACCACCTGGACCGGCCCTGGGGCCCTTGGTGAGCCTTTTTCTGCTTGCCTCACCCCATCACCTTTGTCAGAATCTCAGGAAGAGGGCGTTCCCCTAATGACACGCAACCTCACATGTCCATTTGTCGTGCTAGGTTCCAAATTGCCTTATTTTGGCAACCACCTGATAATGTTTCTAAACATGGGAAATTTTCCATGGGCCTGAATCTTGAGATGACCACACAGGAACTGGTAGCCTAGCTACAGACTCTGCTCCCCTTGCTTCCCTCCTCGGGAAGGGAAGGCTGACTGCCGCTCCTCACAAACATTGTGGCTGCATCCACAGACGTGTGCTGTGTATCCCCAATAGTTCTGGGTACAGAGATCTTGGCATTTTTTATGTTCTCTTTCTCCGAGGGATGAAGAAAAATGGGACATTTATAGGAGACATTCTCAGCCCTTGATGCTGCCAATTTTGGAAGTCAATTTCTTTTCTGTTTAGGTCTCCGAAAATAATCCATCACATCTGAAATCATTTTGGAAATATCTACTGGTCATAAACTTCCTGTTCCTTCATTCTCCCATCTGTTGAGTCTAAAACATTATAGAGGGAAGAAGTAACAGATTAAAAGGCGCGTCTGTGACTCAGTGGATAAGAGATGTGTACTGGAGGATAAGAGATGTGTAAAACAGAAACAAACCATTTCAATGACGGCCATTCTAGATCAGTCTCCAGTCAACCCAGCAGCTGGATACAGAAGTGTAAATGAACCCAGCTAAGGTTGGAAGAATCACCCAGCTGAGTGGGTGATCTAAATCATCTACCCTCATAATAGTAAAGCTAAATAAAGGGTTGATTTTTTTAAGTCACTAATTGAGTTTTTAAGTCACTCTTATGCAGCAAAACAACTGATACAATATGCTTATCTTTCAGTGCTTTTAGTGCTGTAGTATCTAAAATTAGATACTACAAATTAAATACTTGAATCGATACATGTTGATGAACGGAATTTGTTTGACTGGACTGCTAATCCAGCTGGGTATGTATAAATTGCAAACCTCCCGGGAAGAACATGTCAGCTTCACTGTCCGTAACCTATGTTGAAAAATAAATGTATTTCCCTATAATAACATAACAACCGGGTAGGTGGAACGTTTCAGAAAGATCTCATAAAACTCACCTGTCATCATACTGCCTTTAAGACTGAATAAAATCCAAGTATTTTAGCAGAACTGGCAAAATTCTTCAAGGAGCAGCCGGTCATAGTTAGGCCTTGCCTGGTTGTTTATCTGTTGCTGCTCCTTGTAATTTTCATTCATATAAATGACATCTGTAATATAAAATTTCCTCCTACTTTTGGTTCTTAAGGAAACAAAATCTCAGAAGTAAAAGGCATTTTTAATCAACTTTATTATAATTTACAAAGTTTATTATAATTTACAACTTTATTATAATTTAAAACTTTATTAAAATTTATATGTGTCCAGTTTGATGAGTCTAGAAAAATGAATTTACCATGTAGCCACTACCACACAAAAGAGGATTTCCAGCTCCCTAAATGTTTCCTTTGTACCCCTTTCCCAGCCACCCCCGTCAACAATTCTGGGCAGCCTCTTTTCTGATTTCCATGACTGTAGATAAATTATGTCCATTTTAGAACTTCTTATTAATGCATCCTTTCTTTTTTTTTTTTTTCAATCTCATCCTACACCCTTTCTTAATTGGCTTCTCTCCTTAAAGACAAGCTCTTGGAGACTATGTTGTTGTGTATATCAGTAATTCATCCCTTTTTATTACCGAGTAGTATTCTACTATAGGGTTATACACAATTTGTTTCTTCATTCGTCTATTGATGAATTGCCTCCCCCCCCCCCCTTGTTTTTGGCTTTTATGAATAAAGCTGGTAGAAATATTGGTATATAAGTGGTGTGTGGGGTGGGAGTACGGGGTGTTTTCATTTTCCTTAGGTAAATACCTGGAAGTATAATGAATGGCTGGGTTATATGGTAAGTGTATGTTTATCTTTATAAGAACTGCCAAGTTATTTTACATTACTACTGTTAGTGTGTGAGAGTTCCAGTTTCTCCATGTCCTTGCCAACACTGGGTGTTAAGAGTTTTTTTTTTTTTTTTAATTTTAGCCACTCTAGTAGGTGGGAAGTGGTATCTATTATGGTTTCAATTTACATTTCCCTGATGATTAATTACATTGAACCTTTTTTGTGAACTTAATGGGTCATTGATATGCCACCTAGGGTGGAGGGCAGTTGCATGATCATAGCTCACTATAACCTCAAACTCCTGGGCTCAAGTGTTCCTCATAATTTAATCTACCCAGTAGCGGATATTACAGGTGTACACCCTATCCAGCTAATTTAAAGAATTTTGGGTGGCACCTGTGGCTCAGTGGGTAGGGTGCTGGCCCCATATACCAAGGGTGGCAGGGTCGAACCCAGCCTCAGCCAGCTAAAACAGCAGTGGCAACTGCAACAAAACTAGCCGGGCATTGTGGCAGGCACCTGTAGTCCCAGCTACTCAGAAGGCAGAGGCAAGAGAATCGCCTAAGCCCAAGAGCTGGAGGTTGCTGTGAGCTGTGACATTACAGCACTCTACCGAGGGCAACAAAGTGAGATTCTGTCTCAAAAAAAAAAAAAAAAAAAAAAAACTTTAAAAAATTTTTATAGAGACAGGTCTCACTATGTTGCTTCATCTATGGGCTAAAAACCCTGGCCTCAAGTAATCCTCCTGCCTTAGCCTCCCAAAGTGCTGGGATTTTAAGTGTGAGTCATTGTGCTCAACCTTACATATTTTCTTATATGAAGGCTCTGTTCAAGTGTTTTGCCATTCTTTTTTTCTTTTTTGTTTTTTTTGAGACAGAATCTTACTCTGTCACTGTGGGTAGAGTGCAGTGGCATCATCATAGCTCAAGCAACCTCAAACTCTTAGGCTAAAGGGCTCCTCCTGCCTCAGCCTCTCAAGTAACTGAGACTACAGGTGCCTGAGACTACAGGTGCCTGCCACTACAGGTGCCTGCCAACACTGCCACAATGACTGGCTAGTGTTTCTATTTTTATTAGAGACAGGGTCTCACTTTTGCTCAGGCTGGTCATTCTTCTTTTGAATTGGGTTGTTCACCTTCTTATTAGTGAATTTTAAAACTTTTTTGTACTATATATTTGGATTATAAATCTTTAGTCAGATGCATGTACTGTGAATATTGTTGTCTGTAGCTTGTCTTCTTACTTTCTTAATGGTGTCTTTTAAAGAGTATATGTTTTGAATTTTTATGAAGTCCAATTCACCATTTTTTTCTTTTATGTTTAGTGGTTTTTTTTGTTTGTTTGTTTGTTTGTTTTGAGACAGAGCCTCAAGCTGTCGCCCTGGGTAGAGTGCTGTGACATCACAGCTCATAGCAACCTCCAACTCCTGGACTCAAGAATTCTCCTTCCTCTGCCTCCCAAGTAGCTGGGACTACAGGTGCCCACCACAACACCCGGCTATTTTTTGGTTGCAGCCGTCATTGTTGTTTGGCGGGCCCATCAACTCAGGTATATGTGGCTGGCGCCCTAGCCCGTTGAGCCAAGCCAGTGGTTTTTTTTTTTTTTTTGTCTTAAGTCTTTGCCTACTACAGGTTCACAAAAACTTTTCTGTTTTCTTCTGTAAAACTTCTTTACAGTTTTAGCTTTTAGATCTATGATTATTAAAATAAATTTTATGTATGAGGTAGATGTTGAGGTTTGTTGTACTTTTTGTTTGGATATCTAGCTGTTCCAGAGCCATTTCTCAAAAATTGCATCTTTGTTGAAAATAAGTTGCTTGCATATGTATAGTTCTATTGAATTAGTTTCTTGCAACAAATTGCCACAAACTTGCTGACTGAAAACAACAAAACATTATCTTACTGTTCTTGATTTGGGTCAGAAGTGCAATGTCCAGGTGTCAGCAGGGCTAGGCCCTTCTAAATGGTCTACTGGAGAATCCTTCCTTACTGGTGTTACTTTTTCCCCCAACTCTTTCTGTGAATATCCTCCCCCCCTTTGACTTGGGCCAAAACCCAGGCCTTTTTCCACGAGGAAACTAAGTGATTTTTGCTTGTACACTAAATAATGTTGGTTTGCACAATCTGGCCAGATACTATTAATAATTTAAGCTCGTGCTGTCCCTTTGCTGTAATGTGGAATGACTCTAATCAATTGAACTCAGCAAATGTTTATTGCAGTCATTGCAATGTTTGGTTGGTGAGACTAAGGATTAAAATACAACAACAAAACATTCTTAAGGCATATTAATTGGTCCTAATAAGGGAAGGTAACAGTTGCATCATTAATCTTTTCAAAATAGCACTTTGAAAATCTTTGGTGGCCTTCAGGAAACCTTTTGCTTCTTTGCACTTTACAATCTCATCACAACCTAACTGTTGGGATTTCTGAGATTTTGCTTTCTTGGTTTCAGTTACCCAAGATTAACTGTAGTTTAAAAATATTAAATGGAAAATTACAGAAATAAACAATTCATGAGTTTCAAACTATGCTGTTCTGGGTAGCGTGATGAAATCTTGTATCCTCCCTGGAACATGAATCATCCCTTTGTCTAGTCTATCCAAGACGCTGTAGATGCTCCCTGCCCCTTAGTCACTTAGTGGTTGTCTCAGCAATCAGATGGGCTGATTGTGCTCAAGTCACCCTATTTCACTTAATAATGGCCCCAAAGTGAAAGAGTAATGATGACAGCATATGGTTATAATTGTTCTATTCTATTATTGGGTATTGTTATTAATCTTTCTGAGTCTGTTTTATAAATTAAACTTTATAATATGTATGTACCTATAGGAAAAAACATAGCATCCAAAGGGTTCTACGCTATCCTCAGTTTCAGGCATCCACTAGGGGTCTTCATTTTTTTCCAAACAGAGTCTCACTCTGTCACCCTGGGTAGAGTGCCATGGCCTCATAGCTCACAGCAACCTCAGACTCCTGGGTTTAAGCAATCTTCTTGCCTCAGCCTCCCGAGTAGCTGGGACCATAGGTGCCCACCACAATGCATGACTGATTTTTCTATTTTTAGTAGAGATAGGGTCTCGATCTTGCTCAGGCTGGTATTGAACTCGTGAGCTCAAGCGATCTACCAGCCTGAGAGTACTGGGATTATAGGTGTGAGCCACTGCGCCTGGCCCGACTGGGGGTCTTATAATGTATTCCCTGTGGATAAGGAGAACTATGTCACTCTTTAATGTAGCCTCCACTATGTCTTCCCACCATTGACTATTCCTGACTGCAGCTCTGCTCAGCCCAGTGAGGTTTTGCTCATGGCTGTGGCACAATCCACTGGATATTCAGGTCCAGGGTTTACAGCAGCAGTGGGAGGGTTGGGGACTTGGATTTGGGATCTCCAGCATAGAGATGGGTATTAATTTGCTAAGGCTGCCATAATAAAATTCCACAAGCAGTGTGGCATAAGCAAGAGTCATTTATTTGCTCACAGTTCTGGAGGCTGGAGGTCCCAGATGAAGGTGCTGGAAGGGTGGGTTTCTCAGAAGCCCCCTCCTCAGCCTGCAGATGGCTGTTCCTGTATGCACATGCCTCCGGAGTCTCTATGTGCCCAAATTTCCTCTCATTATAAGGACATCAGTCAGATTGGATTAGAGGCCTCCCTAAAGGCTTCATTTTAACTCAATCACCTCTTTAAAGGTCCTATGTCTAAATACAGTCATGTGCTGATCTCTGGCGTGTTTGACATTCAACATCAATTTTGGAGGGAGACAACTAGAAGGTCAGTCCACAATTAGAAGGTCCCTAAAGTTGTAGGAATGGATGATGTCACTGAGAGATGATAAAACAGGGGTCACAAACTCTGTCTTCTAGAGATTGATGAGTAGAGTGGGCTGGTGGTAACAAAAAAGCATCTCAAGTCATATCTTTTAACACAGATTTGCTTTACTTGACTATTAGTCTCATTTTTTAAAAAAAGTGTCAAAACAAAGGTTTTTTTTCCCCCTAATTTTCTTGAAACAAGCTTCTTTTCTTATATATCTTTTGGTTTCAGACTTTTGATGGCAGCCCTAACACTTAGATCTATTTTTCTATCAAAAGAAAAGCAATACTATAAATGCCTGGTAGGTGCACCTGACATTTAGCCTCAGCTCTGGGGGTCCAGGGTGTGAGGTCGTGGTAGACTGAACAAAGTCAGAAAGCCAGATGTAGAGCAATAGCTAAAGTTTATTTGGTGCCTCAGTGAAGGCAGCTGAGCCTCAATAGGCATCAGCCTGGAAGAGCAAGGTGCTTATCTTTTAAGGGTTTTAGGCGCTTATCTACTAAGGTTTTAGGTAGGGTAGGAGGGGGAGAGTGTTACTTTGGTGTCTAACGACTGTTGTCAAGTACGGTTACAGCCCGCTTCCCCCTGAGACTGTTCTGTTCATTTCTGGTTTAGCTCCCCTGGAGCCTTTGTGTTTGCTAGCTCCTCAGTCTTCTGGCTGGGTCCTGGAAGGGGATGGTTTCAGCAGAGGTTGCTGAACAGCCGAGATGGAGTGCCTTATGCTCAAAATGGAGTGGCCTTTGCTTGCTCTGTTGTTAGAGTTCCTCTCACCAACCTATCACAGGGGGCAGTGGCAGAGTCCATGGATAGCCCAGAGTGCAGGTCAGTCACTGCTAAAATCTTGAAGACTGTCACCAGGTAACAGGGCTGACCCAATGCTGCTGGATTTCTGGTATTTCAAAGGAAGCTGAAAATGCACATTTTTAACTATACGTTATCCTCACTTTGGAATATTGTTTTAACTAGTTAAACACCACTGGGAAGTTCAAATGAAACACATCTTTAGACTACATTTAGAGGGTGAGCCACCAATGTCTAACCTTACACCTCGAGTGACATGGAGAAGAGGCATTAGAAATTGTGAGCTCAGGGGAAGCCTGTCTTTTAAATGTCAGCTGGAATTTTTCGACTTCTCATCACGAACAAACAGGACTGGATGCTAAAACCACGAGATGAAAGGTTAAAGAGGGACTTTATATGGAGGGGCTTTAACCCTCTAATTGTAGGACAGCAGACATTCTGTGCTTCTGGTCTGATGTGGTAGGAAGTACACAATACCACCTAGGAACTATTTTTTGCCCAAATCACTCAACTTGAATCTAATCAAGCCTCTAGACCAAATTTCCAGCTTATAGGAAATATAAAGGTTAGAGGAGCTCACTCAAGGACATTAGTTGCATGATGTGCTCAATCATATCCAGAATGTAGGAAATTCTACAAGACAAACAGCCTGTTTTTTCCCAGGTTAAGAGGGATAGAGGAACTGTTACAGATTAAAAGAGAATTAACATACATACCAGCCAAATTCAATGCATGGATAGACCTATGTGGATTCTGGCTTAAATAACTGTTCCTATTATTAAAAAAACACCTTTGAGACAGACGGGGAAATTTTAGACTTTGGCTATGCATTAATCAGCGAACATTAAGAAATACCTTTTAAATTTGTTACAGTTTTGCAGCTATATATTTTTAAAGTCCTTATCTGCTGGAGATACAAACTGAAGTATTTATGGGTGAAATGATACAACATCTGGAATTGGCTTTAAAACATTTTTGGAAAAGTTAAAGGAAAAAGAGATAAAATAGATGAAGTAAGATTAATAAAATGTGATATTAGGGCTGTGCCTGTGGCTGAAAGGAGTAGGGCGCCAGCCCCATATACCAGAGGTGGCAGGTTCAAACCCGGCCCCAGCCAAGAAAACTGCAAAAATCAAATAAAATGTGATATTATTAATAATTATGATGGATACAAGGGAGAGTGTCACTGTACTATTGTCTCTACCTTTTTTTTTTATATTTTTGAATTTTACAATAAAAGGGGAAAATAAAAAGCAGTGTAAAACTTGGGTTGAGCAGGTGGCCCTTACAGGGAGGTGGGGGAAGTCCTGGGCATCGTGCCCTCCTTGATTGCCTTCTCTCTGCTCAGGACTGTGCTTGGACATTGTTTGATACAGACCAGTGAACTGTATTCTATCTTTTTATTCTTTCTTTCAGCAAACACTGATTAAGTAAGTGATTAAGTACCCGCTATGTGGTAGGGCTGGGTGAGAGGCTGAGTAAAAAAAAAAAGAGAGATGTAACTTTTACAAAGAAATATTCTCAATCCCTTTTTTTTTTTTTTTGTAGAGACAGAGTCTCACTGTACCGCCCTCAGGTAGCGTGCCGTGGCATCACACAGCTCACAGCAACCTCTTAACTCTTGGGCCTACGCGATTCTCTTGCCTCAGCCTCCCGAGCAGCTGGGACCACAGGCGCCCGCCACAACGCCTGGCTATTTTTTGGTTGCAGTTTGGCCGGGGCTGGGTTTGAACCTGCCACCCTCAGCATATGGGGCTGGCGCCCTACTCACTGAGCCACAGAAATATTCTCAGTCCTAATGTTCTTGAAACAAGATTCCCTTCTTTGGTTGAGTTCTCAGAGCCTGTAAGCAGGATCCTAGGAACTCCACGTTGCTACAAAATGACATTGCCATTTACTAGTTTGCTACATGCCAGGCATGGTGCTAAACACCTATCTACTTAATTGAAAAATTTGGTATTTTATCTGTCATGGGTTCCTTTTTTTGCATTCATTTGGATTTTTAAAAACATCACATTAAAATGGCATTTGGTTTCCACAGCTGTTGGGGGCCACCCCTGGAATTTTGTGGGAAGTTTAGTGCTTCACTTACCCCCCTAATCCTGGTCCTGCATGTGGGTCTCAATACATGCCCCCTAAGTGTCTGCTATTCTCCTGGTGAATGTTCTGGAACCTTCCTTGGTAGCACCTTGCAAGCATCATTTGTCAAAGCAGGACAGAGAGGGTTAATTAACAGAACACTGGGTGGCATTCGAGACCTAGAGGTCTCATCAAAGCCCTATTCCCAGTATCTTACTTATGTTACAAATCAATGGCCAGGAAGTTGGGGCAGGTCGAGGGCAACAGATTCTCTTTCTCGAAGTCAAGGACTTTCTACTGTCCCTGAATGGACTACTTCATTACAGATCCCTTCAAGGGGACTCTGTTTATTCTCTAGGACCCTGGGATTCCTCCAGGCCCCTGCTCTCTGAGGCTACCGTCTTCTCTTCACTGTCAAGAACTCCCTCCCCTCTTCCCTTCATGTGTCAAGACATCAGAACCTCATATTTTGGCTGGTGACTTCTCTGGAGGCAGGAGGCGACATGTACTGCACCACAGTTACCATGGTTACACTCAGCTTGTGTCCTCAGCTCCCGTCAGCAACTCACCCTTGTGGGCAATGACAGGTTCTTGACAGCTATTCCCTGGGAACCATCTGCAGGCTCTGAACTGACCAGCATTTCTCCTCCGCCCCACCCACCCACCGTTCATTTCTTTTCTTTTTATTTTAAATTTTGAGTAAAGACTCATTGATGGTACTTCTCCATAATTTACATCGCTGACTCCCCATTTTTCCAGTATACCCTGAGGCTACATGTCCACCATTTAACATTGTGGCAGAGGGAAAGGCACATCTGTGAGCTTCAAGCCAGAACCCACCTCTGTAGTTACAGAAATGGGGGCCAAGGGGTTTGTGGTTTATCCAAAGCTGAAAAGATAACCAGACTGTAGAGCACAAGAGAGGAGGAGACTCTCCACAAGCCGACATACAGACAAGGAGTGGTCACTCCAAGATGTTCTTGAATTAATAATGCCAGTGATTCTCTTGAGAGGAAAGTAGTTATTTTCTTTTCTTCCAAGGGCCCCCAATATGCTTCTTTGGGGGATGTGCCTGCAGACACCTCATCCTGCAGCTTCTGCTCTGTCTGAAATGAAGGGAAAAAAACAAAAACGAAAAGTCAGGCTTGTGCATTAAGCTCTTGACATCGTGCCTAGCTCATAGGAGGCAGTCCGTAGACATTTGTCAAATAGGTGGATGAATCGGCATTTAGGTATCATGTATGTGGTCTGATGTTGAGAGAATTGTACAAGATCCACTCCCCCTTCCCCAATTTTCCCTCACCTCCCCTGGGGTATCTGGAATTCCTCTATGATTGCTTGGGGTTTAACGTTTCTACTCCTTTTCAAATGTCATCATCATCCAGCATGAAAGAAGGCTCTGGAGAACAGGTGGGAGTCAGGAGTGGTTTTCCGCGGCTGCTGTGTTTCTTGCTGTCTGCACTTGGAGACTGCGGAGTCACCGGGGCAGGGGCCGGGTGTGTCACCTGTGTTTCCTCTAGGTCTCCCACTGTGCTTCTGTGCTCAGCGCGCGGCTTGCCCTCAGGAAATGTGCTTTGGACAAGCGACAGAGAGAGGGCGCTCTTGTCTCTTGAGCGCTTTAAGTGGGGGGACAGTGGCATTTGACCCGGAAACCTGCCAGGATTCTTGTTCCCTTGTCCAAAGTAGAGCTAAAGATGCCTGGAAATCAGAAACGTGAGAAGGGACAAGGTACTTCACTTTTGTTTGCCTTGTTTTTCCACCAAGGAGGTGAAAAAGGGGAAGGAGAGTTTGGTGTGACACGTGCGCGCGCGTGCACACACACACACACACACACACACACACACACACACACACACACACGGTCTGTTCTGCCAGTTCTGATATGCACAGGGGAGAAATTTCCTTCAAGAACCCCAGGGAGGGGCAGAGACCTTGGGTGTGGGTGGTGCTGAGATACCCCTGCCTCCATGGTACACAGGGTACATGGGTTACACTTCTGTTTTTTTTTTCTTTACTTTTTATTTTAAAAATTATTATAGATGTATGATAATTGTATATATTTACAGGGTACATGTGATGCTTTGATATAGGTATACGGTGTATAAGGATCAAATCAGGGTAATTAGAGTATCCGTCACCTCAAGTGTTTATCATTTCTTTGGGTTAGAAACATTTCAATCCCACTGTTTAGTTATTTTAAGATATACAATACATTATTGTTAATTACAGTTACTCTGTTGTGCTAACAGGTAGTAGATCTTACTCATTCCATCCAAATGTATGTTTGCACCCATTAACCATCCCCACTTTATTCCCTTCTCCCTGCTACCCTGCCTGGCCTCTAGTAACCATCATTCTACTGTCTCTACTGTTCAAGTTTTTAAATTCTTAGCTCCCACAGATCAAGGAGAACATGAGATACTTGTATTTCTGTATGGGCTTATTTCCCTTAACATAATGTCCTCCAGTTCTATGCACACTGTTACAAGAGGTAGGACGTTTTAATGGCTGAATAATATTCCATTGTGTAGATAACACCACATTTTCTTTACCCATTCATCGTTGACGGAAGCTTAGGTTGATTCCACACCTTGGCTATTTAGAATAGCACTGCAATAAACAAGGGAGTGTAGCTATCTCTTGGATATACTGATTTCCTTCCTTTTGGATAAATACCCAACAATGGAATTGCTGGATTGTAAGGTACTTCTGTTTTTACTTTCTGAAGAACCTCCGTACTGCTGTCCATGGTGGCTGTACTAATTTATAATCTCCCCAACAGTGTATCAGGACTCCTCCTCTTCCATATCCACACCAGCATTGCTATTACCTGTCTCTTGGATAAAAGCCATTTTAACTGAGGTGAGAATGATATCTCATAGTAGTTCTGATTTGCATTTCTCTGATGATTAGTGATGTTGGGCATTTTTCATATACTTGATCACTTGTATATCTTCTTTTGAAAAATGTCTATTCAGATCTTTTGCCCATTTTAAAATCAAATTATGTGGTTTTTTCCTATTGAATTTTTTGAGCTCCTTATATATTTTGGGTATTAGTCCCTTGTCGGATATTTTGCAAATATTTTCTCCCATTCTGTGGGTTGTCTTTTCATTCTGTTGATTGTTTCTGTTGCTGTGCAGAAACTTTTTAGCTTGATGCGATCTCAGTTGTCTGTTTTTACTTTGGTTGCCTTTTGGTGTATTACTCAAGAAATCTTTTCCCAGACCAATATCATGGAGTGTTTCCACAATGTTTTCTTTTAGTATAACGTTTCATAGTTTCAGAAATTTCCTGTGGCATAGAGGAAATCTGTGGATATACTGATTTCCTTGGATATCAGGAACTCCTTAGAGAGTTCCCTAAGAACTTGATGGGTGATAACCCCTTTAATGCTCATAGCAACTCTACGAGAGAGTGCCATTGTTGTCCCTATTTCAGGGATGGGAAATGAGGGCTGAAGAGGTGGAGAGATGTGTCCCAGGTGATGTGACTGGTGGTAAGAGATGGAATCTGAGCGCGGGCAGTGTGTCATCCCTCTGCTCAGAGCTGGGAGTCGGGGGTGGAGCACTGTTGTGTGGAGCATTGCCAGATGGAGCTCTGTTCTCATCATCCTCATCCTCTAAGTGTTCATGTCAGATACTCAACTGACAGTCAAGGTGTGTCAGAACTATTTCTCTTCCTGTTGAGATTTTCCTTTTAGACTTAGGAAATACCCTTTGGGTACAAGTGGTTGTTGCTAAACTTGTGTCTTCCATGCAGAGAAAAATGGGGGCTGAGATGGGTTCCTGGGAACATCTTCTTGAAGTCTGTCTTACTGGGAAGGAGAGGGGTAAAGTGAACTGCAGCCCATTCTGAGGGACTGGGGAATGTGTGACCATAGCTAAACAGGTGCTGTATTGTATTATATTTATTATTTATTATTTTTTTGGAGACAAAGTCTCACTTTGTCACCCCTTGTAGAGTGCTGTGGCATCATAGCTCACAGCAACCTCAAACTCTTGGGCTCAAGTGATTCTCTTGCCTCAGTCTCCCAAGTAAATTGGACTACAGGCACCTGCCACAATGCCTAGCTATTTTTTAGAGATGAGGTCTCATTCTGGCTCAGGCTGGTCTCAAACCTGTGAGCTTGGGCAATCTGCCTGCTTTGGCCTCCCAGAGTGATAGGGTTACAGCCACCGTGCCCGACCTATTTATTTATTTTTGAGACAATGTTTCACTCTGTCTCCCTGGGTCTGCCCAGGGCACTGCATTTTAATAGAGGATTGAGAGAAGAGGGAGGCTTCTCAGTCTGTTCAGGATGCCATAACAAAATAACATAGACTGGGTGGCTTAAATAGCAGAAACTTATTCCTCACAGTTCTGGAGGCTGGAAATCCAAGATCAAGGTGCCAACCAGTTTGGTTTCTGGTGAAGGTCCATTTCCTAGCTTACAACCTCTGTCTGGTCACTCTGTCTGCAAGTCAGGGAATAGGAGAAAGGGAGGAGGAGGAAAACTGATGTCTCTTCTCATGAGGACACTAATCCCATCAGATTAGAGCTCCACCCTTATGACCTTATTTAACCTATGTCTTTAGGCCAAATACAGTCACACTGGGGAGTGGGGCTTCAGCATATGAATCTTGGGGGGACACAATCCAGTTCATAGCAAGAAGGAATTGGGAATGGTGGCATTTTGGGTCATCCACTGGGGAGAGTTTGTGGGTAGAAAGAGGTCCCCTAGAATCCACTGCAGAGATTCTCTTCTCTGACTACCCACTGTGTCTCAGTTTCTTCATCTATAAAGGGAAAATATACAACTTCCTCATGGGTTTACTATGAAATTACAATGAGAAAGTATGCTCAGCACAGGGTCTGGCACACAGTGGGTGTTTCTCTTATTAGCTAGGTAGAGGGAAGTCTATTTTCCATCATTTGGTCACAGCTGGGCTTGGGACTTGCTCCTAGCAGTGGAATGCCTGGCATGACACTGTAAATTTCAGAGCATGGGCCTCTGGGTGCTCTGCAGCTTCCACTGTGGCCTGTCCCAGGATTCTGATGCCACCATGTGCACAAACCCAAGCTAGCCTGTTGGGGAGGTGAACAAGGACATGCCAGATATAGGAGTTGGATTAATCTAGATCATCTAAGTGCCAGCTGACCACAGACTTGCAGGGGAGCCCGGCAAACATCAGCCTGGCTGGCCAAGACCATAAACCTCATTCTACTGACCCAAGAATTGTGAGCTGAGTAAAATGATCATAATTTTAAGTCACTACTTTTTAGAATGTTTTGTTTTTTTCTTTATTTTTAAACCCAACAAAAGCTAGCTGATAGCACTATTACCTGTTCATCTGAGTGAAATGTGGCTGAGTCTTGGCAGACATTAGAATTTTGTCTTTATTGTCAAACTGGATAATGACCTCTGAGCTGACATTGAAGTATGCAACATGGGAACCGTTCTATCACCTTCATTCCTTTTACTTTGAATGTTTAATTGTACAAATGTAAAAATCATACAGATAATCCATGCATACATTCTGTGCAAAAACCTGGGACATCTGAGTCAAGGATATTTTGACCACCCCTATTTCCCAGTCTTCTCCCTGGGTGTAATTGTGGTTATCATCCTTTCCCTATGCATTTACACTCCTGTGGACCTGTGGACGCTTCAGAGCAAAGTTTTTTGTCTTCTATATCACACTTATTTTTCAACAACTTGCATTTCCAAAAACTTGCCAGTGATCACATCTTGGAGAATCTTTGCTCCAGTGCAAGTACATTTTTCTCCTTTCTGACTGCCTCTCATTGTCCTCAGGTCAACGGGCCCCATTTCCAGTATACACTATTGCAAACAATGCTGTGATTAAAATCCTCATCTATATTCTGTATGTGTTCATGGAGGGATTTCTCCTGGGTATCTACTTGAGGTGGAATTTCTGGGTGATAACTCTGTATATCATTAAAAGATTCATAGCTCTTTTAAATGTGCCCTGCGATGTGATTGTACCTATGAATGCATACAAGGTCTCACAATGAAGTTCATGAACTCACCACCTTTGGCAGCACTGTATGAACAACTCAGTAAGGTTTTATACCTTTGGTATGTCAGTGATTCACAATTGTGTTTGTGTTGATGTGTGGCAGTGTCTTGTTGAGTGGCGTTCATTATTGTTGTGTGTCTTTGTGTACCATTGCAAGAATATTGGAGCTTGAATTACAGCAACGAGCAAACATTTATTTGTAAATTTTTTCTTAAACTTGGCAAGAGTGGGAGTGGAATCACACCCATATTAGTCCAGTTTATGGGAATGATGCCATGAAGAAAACAGCAGTGTACAAATGGTTTAAATATTTTTCTTGGGAGAGAGAAAGTATCACTGATGAAGAGAGGGCAGGGCAGCCAGTAATGAGCAATACTGATTTTAAGAATTGCAAAAATTCATTGAATTGTGTGTTAAAATCATTGTCTGACTGTAAGAAGTTTAGCAGATAAGTAAACTTCAATAGAGAAACAGGAAAATCTTCATTGAAAATCTTGGCCTGCAACTTATGGCTCTTACATCACAACAATGCACCAGCTCACAGCACTGTCTGGGAAGTTTTTAGCCAGTAAAAACATAACTGAATTGGAACACCTTCCCTACTTGCCTGATCTGGCCTCCCATGACTTTTTTCTTTACCTGAAGGTAAACATTAAAAGGAAAAGATTTTGATGACATTCCTGAAATCAAGGGTAATATGACAACAGTTTTGGTGGGCATTCCAGAAAAAGAGTTCTAAAATGGCTTTGAAGGGTGGCTTAGGGACTGGCATCAGTGCATAGCTTCCCAAGAAGAATATTTCAAAGGTGATCATAGTGATATTCAGCAATGAGGTATGTGCCACTTTTCTAGGATGAATTCATGAATTTAATTGCCTCATACATTGCATTTGCCCATACCCTCTCCAATATATGATATCATCCCTATTATTTGACTAGTTATCCTTCTGGCTGCATCTGCCAGGCATGGGGGAAGCTGCTGGGAATGATGAGGGAGCCACCTCTGCTGTCTCCCTGGTCTTCAGGGTGGTGCCGTGGTTGGGTTCTATCCACTGTACAGATGAGGAAACTGAGTCACTGACATGAAAAACTTGCATAACAGGGCTAGTCATTATGAGAGGCGGGTCAAGGGTCAGCCGGTCTGCATGGCTTGCTTTTCTCTTCCTCATACCTATTGCTGTGTGAGCTTATTTGCTTATGGGGCTTCTTGTCCACAGGGGGCAGGATCTCTGCTGCCACGTGCCAGCTCTGTCCCCAGAGCCTGCCCTAGTGCGCAGCACACAGCACGTGTTCAGTTAGTCTTTGATGAGGGAACGTCTCAATGGATACAAGTGGGCTGTGATGTTGTCTTCCAGGCCTGGCCTGCAGCCAGCTCAGGTATAGCTGCACAGGGTCTGCAGCTCCACAGCTCCCAGGTGAACCCTGCAGCACTGCCTGAACAACTCTGGAGAGGACCACCCTGCACGTGGCCCTCCATTTTCACCAGAGGGTGGGAAGAGGAACTTTGAAGCCCACAGTCATTGCCATGGATACCTGGATTAATGTGCTTGCATAGAATGAGGTAGGGGAAGGACAGATTTCAGCAATGTGTGTGAGAAGTGTCTGGGATGTGGGAAGTTCCCTTTGAGAGGATCAAGGCTCATGTGCCCTGGCTTCATGCTACATCCAGAGCCTTACCTAGGGCCGGCCTGGGGGCTTCCCAGCTGCTCTGGTTTACATCCATACACACGGGGCCTGGTACGAAGTCTCAGTACAGCCAGTTTTGAGGAAGGGTTGTGTCTACATGACCTGAAAATCAGGAGCCTGAACTCCTGAGAGCTCACAGTGAGTCATAGCCTGTCAGACTCACACACCAGGTCAGGCCACTCTCCAGCTGCACCAAACGCCAAGCAACCCATCTTCTGCATGTTTTCTATGACATCAGTCAGGTTGAGGACTGTGAGTCTAAAGGGCCAGACACCTTGAAGGTTGTCTTCCATCCCGTCTTCCTTCCCCTCTCCCTCTTTTTTCCCTTCCTCCCCTTCTTCCTTTGAAAAATATTATTGAGTATCTGCAACATGTCAGGCACTGTGGCGGGTGCTGGGGATTTGAGGTCCTTGACTAAAGCAGAAGGGTCCCTGGCCTTCTGGAGCTTATCATCTAATGCAGCGGTTCTCAATCTGTGGGTCGTGACCCACAGGAACTGTATTGAAGAGCCACAGCATTAGGAAGAAGGTTGAGAACCACTGATCTAAAGGGAGACAAACAAACATGTAGTTAGAAGGTAAGCAAAGGCCCATGGCAGAAACGACACAGGAGCAGTGACCACAACAAAATAGTGTGGTAAGGGCCCAAGGACAGGGCAAGCCATGACAAACTAGGAGGAAGAAGATTCTGAGGTCATTGTGGGGGCAGCCATGGCGTCAGATACAGCCCAGAGGAAACAAGAATATCCTGGAACAGGGAGGGGCCCGGCCACTGCAGGAACCCACCATGGGGTAGTGCAAGTTGTCTGGTTGCTGAGACCAGAGTAGGTTGACCAACCATCCTGGTTTGCCCGGGACCTAGGGGCATCCCTGGTTGCAGGGCTTTCAGGGGCTACTACAGGGTAGACCGTCTAAGTGCCAGCTGACCAGGAAAGTTCTGGGCACCTGGGACCAGTTGGTCCCACTGGGGCTGGATCAATCGGGGAAACCTCCCAGGGAAGAGACAGCTGCAGCCAGGCCCAGAGTGGGTGGTGGAGGCTGAACAAGCAAGGGAAAGTGTGTATATGGGGCAACTCACCACACATGGTTTATTATTGCAGGCAGTGGTCTGGCCTGCCAGCCACCTATGACCGGCCTGGGATTAACTTTGGCTATACTGGCTTGCTGCACTTGAAACCAATGATGCAAGCAGAGGCATGTAAATAATGACCTTACTGTCACCCTGGCCTGCCTCCCATGGTTTGGCAACTCTGGAAGAGGCCAGGGAATGCAATTACAGTAATCCTCACCAAATGGCTCTTTGGCCTCTTTCCCTGCCTGACATGGTCAGAGGTCACCTCCAGCTTCCCCAGGAGCTTCCTGGGGTGTCAGCCCTCCCTGGGGCCAGAAAGAGAGGCAGGAGGGGTGGTGGAGGTTAGGAAGCCTCAGTGTTGATGACAGTGGACGGGAAGACCAGAGGTGTCAACTCAATTCATGCTTACAGTTATCCTCTGTGGGGTGCTTGTGGCATAGCCTCAAGGTATGCTGAAACAGACTGCCATGAATTTTGTGGCTTAAAACAGCATAAATGTATTATCTTACACTTCTGGGACTAGAAGTTCAAAATTCATGTCTCTGGGCTAAAGTCAAAGTGTTGTCAGGGTTGGTGCCTTGGGGAGGCTCTAGGGAGAATCATGCCCTGGCCTTTTCCAGTCTCTAGGGGGTGCCCACACCCCTAGGCTTGGGGCCCCCTCCTTACATCACCTCAACCTTTTAACTCCCCCGTCATGTTTCTTACTATTCACTCTGACTTTGCTCCCTCTTAAGAGGACTTTTGTGATTTTACTGGGCCTGCCCCAAAAAATCCAGGATGATCTCTCACCTCAAGATCCTGAACTTAATCACATCTGCAGAGTCCCTTTCACCACATAGGATAATGTATTCACAGGTTCGAGGGCTATCTTTTGAAGGCCTTCCACTAGTCTATCAAAGCACTGTCTTGCTCCCATTTTATAGATGAGGAGACACTGTGGCTCTTCCCTAAGGTGAGATCACAATGAGATTCAAAGCCCAAGCCCCAGAGGGCAGCTGCACTAGCTCACAGGGCTATGACATACCTACGTATGACAGGTAGGAGGGCAGCCCTGGGCAGAGGCAGCCCATGCTGGGCACACACCTTGGTTAGTGGCCCAATCTCTGGATGCCTCTAAGCCAGATGCCTCTGCGCAGCTCTATGTGGCCCCAAGACTTCTCCCATGTGTTTCTCTTAGCTCAGTGGCTACTGGTCAGCTATTTGAGATATAGATGGAATGTTGGGAAACATGGGAGTGGGTCTGCTTTATCTGTGCTATTTACAGAATAGCCTCCTCCCAAGCTCCCTAGGGGTAGCTTCCCCTAAAAATGCCAAAGAGGAGGGTCAGGAAGAGACACCTGCCTACTGGGCTAGCCAGGTGACCTAATTGGATCTTTAGACCTAATTACACCTTCTCTGGTAGGGTTGACAAACTTTTCTGTACACAGACAGATAATAAATATTTTTTACTTTGCTGGTCATACGGTCTCTATTATAACTATTCAGCTGCTATTGCAGTGCTTAAACTGCTATAGATAAGGCATAAACCCATGGAAATACTAGTGTTCCAAAAAAACTTTGTTGGAACTTTATTTTTTTAAATTTATTTATATATAAAATAAACTTTATTTATTTTTATTAATGAATAAAAACAGGCAGTGGGATGGACTTGGCCCCTGTACGAGAGAATTTTCCTTTCTCTTGCCTCCTTCAGGACACTAACCAAGGAGACAGGTGCTACCCAAAGAACTCTAAGGCAGAGAGGGCCTGCCCCAACTTTTCTAACCTGGAGAGAATGGATTTTAATGGGAGGCTGGCCTCTCTGTCAAGTGGAGAGTCCCAGAATGGCAATGACTGCTAGGGTCTGTGTGAGTGTACTGTGTGCAAGGCCAGCTCATTAAATCCATATGATACTTTTGCATCTTATTCCCAGGAAATGGAGCTGTAAACAACCTCACTTATTCCCAGGAATACTCAACATAAGGTGGGGCAGGCAAGAGATCCTCTTCCATAATCTTCCTTTGATGGAAGGTTGTAAATCTTCACAGAGCTCAAGCCAGTCTGACACTAATAGGCAGACTAATGATTCCACTCCCTCTACCCCTTTCCAAACTGATGTTCTTTAAATCCAGGGTTGCAAACCCAACACCTATGAGGGGGAGCAGACAAGTAAGGCAAGGATAAAGCCAGTGCTGTGGAACAATCTGGACTTGTAGGCAAGATGCCTTTGACTCATGCTGAGCTGGGGCAACTGTATAAATGGAGGACCACATTCCATTCACCAAAATGTTTAAGAGTCATAACTCAGCTAATAATTTGTTGAGTAAAATATGCCCAGCCTTTTCACCTTGGTGGATACACTTTCATAACACCTTGAAAGAAGGCTGGATTTGGACACAGCCAACTTGCACCCTGTGACAGCTACTTTCTTTTTTGTAGAGACAGAGTCTCACTGTACCACCCTTGGTAGAGTGCCGTGGCATCACACGGCTCACAGCAACCTCTAGCTCTTGGGCTTACGTGATTCTCTTGCCTCAGCCTCCTGAGTAGCTGGGACTACAGGCCCGGCTATTTTTTTTTTTGTTGCAGTTTGGCCGGGGCCGGGTTTGAACCCGCCACCCTCGGCATATGGGGCTGGCGCCCTACTCACTGAGCCACAGGCACCGCCCTTGTGACAGCTACTTTCATGTGTCAACTTGGGCTGTGGTGGCCCAGTTATTTGGTCATAGCCTGGATGGTACTGTGAAGGTAGTTTTTAGATCTGATTAACATTTGAATCAGTAGACTTTGAGTAAACAGATTACCCTTGAGTAAACAGATCAGTTTTTTTGTTTGTTTGTCAGAGATTCATTTTGTCACCCTCAGTACAGTGCCATGTCGTAGCTCACAGCAACCTCAAACCCTGGGGATCAAAAGATCCTCTTGCCTTAGCCTCCCAAGTGGTGGGACTACAGGGCCCACCACAATGCCCAGTTAGTTTTTCTATTTTGAGTAGAGATGGGGTGTTGCTCTTGCTCAGGCTGGTCTCTAACTCCTGAGAACAAGGCAGGAGTTAGATTGCTCCTGCAATCCACCTGCCTTGGCCTCCCAGAGTGCTAGGATTACAGGCGTGAACCACTATGCAGATCAGTGGTATTTTTTTTTTTTTTTGAGACAGAGCCTCAAGCCGTTGCCCTGGGTAGAGTGCTATGGTGTCATTGCTCACAGCAACCTCCAACTCCTGGGCTCAAGTGATTCTCCTGCCTCCACCTCCCAAGTAGCTGGGACTACAGGTGCCTGCCACAACACCCGGCTATTTTTTGGTTGCAGCCGTCATTGTTGTTTGGCAGGACCTGGGCTGGATTAGAACCCACCAGATTAGGTGTATGTTGCTGGTGCCTTAGCCGCTTGAGCCACAGATGCCGAGCCCAGATCAGTGTTTTTAACCTTTTTTATCTCATGGCACACTTGAAACCTATAGTTAAACTTTTATAGAAAACTTAAATTGTATCAAGAAATAAGAGTAAGGGGAGGAGAGCAAGATGGCAGCCGAGTAACAGCTTCCTTGCATCTGGGCACCGTGAGTCTGGGGAGATAGGACTCCAGGCATCTCTGGCTGGTGGGATCTGCCTATTATCACCCCTGCGAGGATACAGAGAGTCAGCGAGAGACTTCTGGACCCCAAGAGGAGGACTAAAACAGTGGAAAACCGGCAAGTGGTTGCGTGTGTTCAATTGGTCTAAACCCGCCCGCAACTGTAAGTTCAGTAGCAGCGAGACTGCAAACCAGAAAGGCCTTACCTGTGAACTGTTTTGGTGTCTTTGGACTTGGCACTCAGTTGAGCTGCCTTGGGGAGAGCCTGAGCGGGAATGTGGAGAACTTTGGCCGTTGTCTAGGGTCCCAGTCTGAGCCGCTGAGCCAGACGGAGCTAATAGTGTTTGGCTGTGGGCCACAGGGAGCCATTGTGAGCGATCTGCCCTGGCAAGCTCCGCCCTCAGGGTGGCAGAGCTACAATCAGGTGGGAGCTGGTAACGCAGCACCGAGTAGCCTAAGGGTGGGGTCTGAGCCGCCTTGCAGCCCTAACCCTCAGGGGCAGAGTGAGACTGGGTTTGGCACACTGGGTAAGTGGCTAGCCACTTCAGCAGTGATTCCAGCGACAAGCACTTTCCTGGGAAGGCTTCTGCTCAGCAAGTTTACAAGTTCAAAGTGCCTTTTAAGTGGGCTGAAGAGAGATTTAGGGTGTCTACCTGCTGGGGTTTGAGAAATCAGCAGCCTCCAGTCGTATCAGAACTGTGATTAACATCTCATACCCCAGAAGACCACGTGTTGCCCAGACAATATTCAACAACATATACATACTGCTTTGTTTTTAGTTGTGTTTTGGGGTTTTTTTTTTTGTTTTTTTTGTTTTTTTTTTTGGTTTGGTTGTTCTTTTGTTTATTTTGATGTTGTCAATGTTGTTTTTTTTTTTAATTTCAACCTTTTTCGTACAGATCTTTTTTCTTTCTCAATTTTTCTAGTTTAATTATAACTTCCCATTGCTGCCTTTTTTAATAACTAGAACTTCATTTTTGCTAGTGTTTTTACCTCTATTATTTGGTTTTTCACCCAATTTTATCCCGTAAAGTTTTCTGTTTGCTTGTTTTGGTTTGATTTATAGCATTTTTGTCTTTCCTCTCTACTTGGTGGAGGTGGGGTACTGTGTCTGATCAGGTTAGAAAAGAGCTGCTGACCTCAAGGGAACCGCCCAACTGGACACCCCCAGAAGGTGGCTTTTTTTGAAGGTTGTGTCAAAGTACCCTACTGTACACATATATTGCTCTGTCTCCCTATTTCTGTGCCTCTCCTCTTTTTGTCAATATTCCTTTTACCCACCCCCTCTCCTTTCTCTATTCTTTTTTTCTTTTCACTCGATCCTCCTTTCTTTCATCCCTTTCTTGCTCTTCAACCTTCTCACCCTTCTGGTCCTGTACCAAAAGGACTCATCAAACCCTTAGTCCACAGGAACGAGAACTTAAAGAGCAAGAGGAAGTGAAAGGAAAATTAGGGCAAGGAAACAGATAAAAGAAATCACTCATGAAGAAGAATCAGCCAAAAACTCCAGGCAACATGAAGAACCAGTCCAGAACAACCCCGCCAAGGGACCATGAGGTAGCTACTGCAGAGGATTCCACCTGTAAAGAAATGTTAGGAATGACGGAACGGGAATTTAGAATACACATGATGAAAACAATGAAAGAAATGATGGAAATAATGAAGGAAACTGCTAATAAAGTGGAAAATAACCAAAAGGAAATCCAAAAACAGAATCAAATAAGAGATGAAAGATATGAAGAATATAAAAAGGATATAGCAGAGCTGAAGGAAATGAAACAGTCAATTAGGGAACTTAAAGATGCAATGGAAAGTATCAGCAACAGGTTAGACCATGCAGAAGAAAGAATTGCAGAGGTAGAAGACAAAGTTCTTGAGATAACTCAGATAGTAAAAGAGGCAGAAAAGAAGAGAGAGAAAGCAGAACGTTCACTGTCAGAATTATGGGACTTTATGAAGCGTTCCAACATACGAGTTATAGGAATTCCAGAAGGGGAAGAAGAATGCCCCAGAGGAATGGAAGCCATACTAGAGAATATTATAAAAGAAAATTTCCCAAATATCACCAACGATTCTGACACACTGCTTTCAGAGGGATATTGGACCCCAGGTCGCCTCAACTCTAACCGAGCTTCTCCAAGACACATTGTGATGAACCTGTCCAAAGTCAAGACAAAAGAAAAGATTCTGCAAGCTGCCAGGAGTAAGCGGCAGTTGACCTACAGGGGCAAATCCATCAGAGTGACCGCAGACTTCTCTAATGAAACTTTTCAAGCAAGAAGACAATGGTCATCTACCTTTAATCTACTTAAACAGAACAATTTCCAGCCCAGAATTCTGTACCCTGCTAAGCTAAGCTTCAAAATTGATGGAGAAATCAAATCATTTACACATATACAAACATTGAGGAAATTCACCACAACAAGACCAGCTCTACAGGAAATACTTCAACCTGTTCTGCACACTGACCACCATAATGGATCAGCAGCAAAGTAAGAACTCAGAAATAAAAGGACAGAACCTAACCTCCACACTGATGCAAAAGATAAAACTAAGCAATGGACTCTCACAAAATAAGACGAATAGAATACTACCACACTTATCAATTATCTCCATAAATGTTAATGGCTTGAATTCTCGACTAAAGAAACATAGATTGGCTGACTGGATTAAAAAACACAAGCCATCCATTTGCTGTCTGCTAGAAACACACCTGGCTTCAAAAGACAAATTAAAGCTCCGAGTCAAGGGTTGGAAGACAATTTTTCAGGCAAATGGCATTCAGAAGAAAAGAGGAGTTGCAATCTTATTTTCAGATTCATGTGGATTAAAGCAACTAAAGTCAAAAAAGACAAAGATGGTCACTTTATATTGGTCAAGGGAAAAATACAACAAGAAGATGTTTCAATTCTAAATATTTATGCACCCAATTTAAATGCTCCCAGATTCTTGAAATAGACCTTACTCAGTCTGAGCAATATGATATCTGATAATACCATAATAACAGGGGACTTTAACACTCCTCTTACAGAGCTGGACAGATCCTCTAAACAGAAATTAAATAAAGATATAAGAGATTTAAACGAGACCCTAGAACAACTGTGCTTGATAGACGCATATAGAACACTCCATCCCAAAGATAAAGAATATACATTCTTCTCATCACCCCGTGGAACCATCTCCAAAATTGATCATATCCTGGGACACAAAACAAATATCAACAGAATCAAAAGAATTGAAATTTTACCTTGTATCTTCTCAGACCATAAGGCACTAAAGGTGGAACTCAACTCTAACGAAAACGCTCGACCCCACACAAAGGCATGGAAATTAAACAATCTTCTATTGAATAACAGATGGGTGCAGGAAAAATAAAACAGGAAATCATTAACTTCCTTGATCATAACAACAATGAAGACACAAGCTACCAAAACCTGTGGGGTACTGCAAAAGCAATTTTGAGAGGAAAATTCATCGCTTTAGATGCCTTCATTCAAAAAACAGAAAGAGAGCACATCAACAATCTCACAAGCCATCTTATGGATTTGGAAAAAGGAGAACAATCAAAGCCTAAACTCAGTAGAAGAAAAGAAATATCCAAAATCAAATCAGAGATCAATGAAATTGAAAACAAAAGAATCATTCAGAAAATTAATGAAACAAGGAGTTGGTTTTTTGAAAAAACAAATAAAATAGATAAACCATTGGCCAGACTAACTAGAAATAGAAAAGTAAAATCTCTAGTAACCTCAATCAGAAAAGATAAAGGGGAAATAACAACTGATCCCACAGAGATACAAGAGATCATCTCTGAATACTACCAGAAACTCTATGACCAGAAATTTGACAATGTGAAGGAAATGGATCAATATTTGGAATCACACCCTCTCCCTAGACTTAGCCAGGAAGAAATAGAGCTCCTGAACAGACCAATTTCAAGCACTGAGATCAAAGAGACAATAAAAAATCTTCTAACCAAAAATGCCCTGGTCCAGATGGCTTCACTCCAGAATTCTATCAAACCTTCAAGGAAGAGCTTATTCCTGTACTACAGAAATTATTCCAAAAAATTGAGAAAGAAGGAATCTTCCCCAACACATTCTATGAAGCAAACATCACCCTGATACCAAAACCAGGAAAAGACCCAAACAAAAAGGAGAATTTCAGGCCAATCTCACTCATGAATATAGATGCAAAAATTCTCAACAAAATCCTAGCCAATAGGTTACAGCTTATCATCAAAAAAGTCATACATCATGATCAAGTAGGCTTCATCCCAGGGATGCAAGGCTGGTTTAACATACGCAAGTCCATAAATGTTATCCACCATATTAAAAGAGGCAAAAATAAAGATCACGTGATCCTCTCAGTAGATGCAGAAAAAGCATTTGATAAAATCCAGCATCCTTTTCTAATTAGAACACTGAAGAGTATAGGCATAGGTGGCACATTTCTAAAACTGATTGAAGCTATCTATGACAAACCCACAGCTAGTATTTTACTGAATGGAGTAAAACTGAAAGCTTTTCCTCTTAGAACTGGAACCAGACAAGGTTGTCCTCTGTCACCTTTACTATTCAACATAGTGCTGGAAGTTCTAGCCAATACAATTAGGCAAGACAAGGAAATAAAGGGAATCCAAATGGGAGCAGAGGAGGTCAAACTTTCCCTCTTTGCTGATGACATGATCTTATACTTAGAGAACCCCAAAGACTCAACCACAAGACCCTAGAAATCATCAAAAAATACAGTAATGTTTCAGGATATAAAATCAATGTCCACAAGTCAGTAGCCTTTGTATACACCAATAACAGTCAAGATGAGAAACTAATTAAGGACACAAGTCCCTTCACCATAGTCTCAAAGAAAATGAAATACCTAGGAATATACCTAACGAAGGAGGTGAAGGATCTCTATAAAGAAAATTATGAAATCCTCAGAAAGGAAATAGCAGAGGATATTAACAAATGGAAGAACATACCATGCTCATGGATGGGAAGAATCAACATTGTTAAAATGTCTATACTTCCCAAAGCAATCTACCCATTCAATGCCATTCCTATCAAAATCCCAACATCATACTTTCAAGATTTGGAGAAAATGATTCTGCATTTTGTATGGAACCGGAAAAAACCCCTTATAGCTAAGGCATTTCTTAGTAATAAAAATAAAGCTGGGGGCATCAGCATACCAGATGTTAGTCTGTACTACAAAGCCATTGTGGTCAAGACAGCATGGTACTGGCACAAAAACAGAGAAATAGACACTTGGAATCGAATTGAAAACCAAGAAATGAAACTAACATCTTACAACCACCTAATCTTCGATATACCAAACAAGAACACCCCTTGGGGGAAAGACTCCCTATTCAATAAATGGTGTTGGGAGAACTGGATGTCTACATGTAAAAGACTGAAACTGGACCCACACCTTTCCCCACTCACAAAAATTGATTCAAGATGGATAAAGGACTTAAATTTAAGGCATGAAACAATAAAAATCCTCAAAGAAAGCATAGGAAAAACACTGGAAGATATTGGCCTGGGGAAAGACTTCATGAAGAAGACTGCCATGGCAATTGCAACAACAACAAAAATAAACAAATGGGACTTCATTAAACTGAAAAGCTTCTGTACAGCTAAGGAGACAATAACCAAAGCAAAGAGACAACCTACACAATGGGAAAGGATATTTGCATATTTTCAATCAGACAAAAGCTTGATGACTAGGATCTATAGAGAACTCAAATTAATCCACATGAAAAAAGCCAACAATCCCATATATCAATGGGCAAGAGACATGAATAGAACCTTCTCTAAAGATGACAGATGAATGGCTAACAAACACATGAAAAAATGTTCATTATCTGAACATATTAGAGAAATGCACATCAAAACAACCCTGAGATATCATCTAACCCCATTGAGAATGGCCCACATCACAAAATCTCAAAACTGCAGATGCTGGCGTGGATGTGGAGAGAAGGGAACACTTTTACACTTCTGGTGGGACTGCAAACTAGTACAACCTTTCTGGAAGGAAGTATGGAGAAACCTCAAAGCACTCAAGCTAGACCTCCCATTTGATCCTGCAATCCCATTACTGGGCATCTACCCAGAAGGAAAAAATCCTTTTATCATAAGGACACTTGTACTAGACTGTTTATTGCAGCTCAATTTACAATTGCCAAAATGTGGAAACAGCCTAAATGCCCACCAACCCAGGAATGGATTAACAAGCTGTGGTATATGTATACCATGGAATACTCTTCAGCTATTAAAAAAAATGGAGACTTTACATCCTTCGTATTAACCTGGATGGATGTGGAAGGCATTATTCTTAGTAAAGCATCACAAGAATGGAGAAGCATGAATCCTATGTACTCAATTTTGATATGAGGACAATTAATGACAATTAAGGTTATGCGGGGGGGGGGAGGAAAAGCAGAAAGAGGGACGAAGGGAGGGGGGTGTGTGTCACACTTCATGGGGGCAAGACATGATTGCAAGAGGGACTTTGCCTAACAATTGCAATCAATGTAACCTGGCTTATTGTACCCTCAATGAATCCCCAACATTAAAAAAAAAAAAAAGAAATAAGATTAAAAGAAAAGAATATACTTAGTGTGCTTTGAACTTATTTCAAAAATAATGTAGTTAATAATCTTTAAAATTTTTCAAGGCACACCTAAGATCCCCTCCTAGCACACCTCAGATCCCCTTAGGCATACCGGTTGAAAATCACCACTCCAGATTCTGTGGGTCCGGGGCTACAGTGTGGTGCCCAGGCATAGTGGGCCTAGCCCTAGGTCTGCCCCGTTGCTTTCTCACCCACAGCTTGCACATCTGAGCTCCATTCAGTGCCCCCTTTCCATCTCACAAACAGATGGATTCTCCTTGGCCCTTCCCTGGGGCCCAAGGGTGCAGACACCCATGGCAGGTAGCTCTCAGAAATACAAACCTGCACGGGCCTAGAGGAGAGCAAGGATTTCAGGGTCCCCAGTACTGAAGTGACGTCTAGAAGGAGGATGATAGACCCAGGTGGGCATAGCCTCAAAGGTCCCTCCCTACCCTCCTCTGCACGTCCATTTCCTTTAAGGGAGGGAACCTTTGGCAGTGTGGGAGGAGGGCAGGGAGGAACCTTTGACAGTGTGGGGCCCAGGGCAGGCTCCCTCTCGCCTGGGCAGGGCAGCCTGCAGTGAACTGCTATTTAAAAAGGGCAGCCAACCTTAGCTTCCCCACCCCATGGGCTGGCAGCCATGGTGTGCATCTTTCCATTTTGTCAAGAAAACCCAGAAATCCAGATCTTCTGTTGCTGACATTGTTGGCAACTAATTAAAGAGAATTTTATACCATTGTGCAGGCCGAAGGGGTTTCCAGATGCACTGAGAATGTTCAGCTGTTGACCCAATTTCTGGGTATATGGGTGTGATGACTTTGTAAAAATGCATTGAACTGCACACACATTTTTCTGTTTGTATGTCATCCTTTAGTAAAAGGCTTTATTAAGTCAAAGCAGAGCCAGGCCCAGGCACATCAGAAGGTTTCTGAGGATGGGATTCAGCTTGTGGACCACCATTTTGGACTCTGGCTTTGAAGCTTGGCATTTATTCAGGGGAGCAGGGCAGGGTGCTGGCAAAGATTGTCAACTAATTTCCCTTCTGGAATCCTAGGGTTTAGGAGCCACTCTTTGTGTGGGAACAAGAGCTGAAAGGTATGCAGAGGTGTGTGTTTGGGGGCTCTCATTTTTCCTGCAGTCACCAGGAGGTGTCAGTTGGTAAGAGGTCAGCAGATAAGGTAAGGGGCGATTTTGCCCACACGGTTCTTAAGCGCAGCTGAGCTGGAAACTGAAACCCACCCAGCCAGATGGACCACTGAAGGTCTGCCCATCCCTAACACCACGCTGCCCCCTCCTGGTGTGGGCTGGGCATGTTCTTCCATTGGGCTGTTTTTTCCAGTCCTGGCAACTCACCATTGCCCTCTGGGGACAATTTTTGGAAATAAATTAAATGCCCTGGGAACCCTTAGGCCAAGGCAGGATTTTGAATGAGCTTCCAGAGAATTGAAAATAGAGAGTCAACACAGGTCCAAGCAAACACAGGGTACTCTCTTCTTGAGGAGCGGTGGCAGGCAGAAAGCAGCAGAGGAAGCAGTGGGCCCTCTGAAGGCAGCCCCAGCTCACATGCCTCCCACTATCCTTCAGGCCTGGGGCTCTCACAGCTCCAAGCCAAACCAGCAGTCCCTCCTCTGAGTTGGCTTCCAGCAACACCTGGTGCTGATGAGCTCCACAGGGGTCATTCCATACTCCTGTGCCATGCTGACCCATCACACTGCACTTTCATTTTCCCTTTCACCCAATAAGGCTCCTCCCTCCTCCAAACAAAAGTAATCCTGACCTTACTGGAAGGAGGGGAAAAACCTCAAGTGAATATAGGAAAACCCTTGTAAGTGGCTTTGTGACAAGCATCTTTTTCTTTGGGCGGGAAGCGATCACACTTATGCTCAGACTCTGTAGCAATTTGGGCTAAATTTCCTGTTCCTCTTCAGGGCTACTGGGGACGGACAGGCAAAGGCTTCCTTCCATCCTAGGATCCACATTGTTGGCTTACAAAGCAAGAACAGGACACACAAGTTTAAGGTGAGAGGAAGGATGAAATCCAGGGCTGTGGCTGCTGTTGGCAGTCAGTGTTCTACCGTGACTCCCGGCGGCAGAGAGCTCCCTGGGGCTCTGGTCCTAATGTCCAGTTTATGAGGACTGATTGCTTGTGGCATTCTCAGGTATCTAATGGTCAATGGAAGATGAAGTAGTTTGGGTTGTGGGGTCTAGAAGATCTAAGTTTGATGCCCTCCTTATCACTCACTGGCTGTGTGACATTGTACAGGTTGCTTAACCTCTCTGAGCTTTAGCTTCCCCATCTGTAAAATAGAGATAAACATATCTAACTCTCAGAGTAGTTAGGATGATTGCTTTAGACATGTTCCCCAGAAACAGACTTGAGACAAGTGTCCATGTGCAAGAGGTTTATTAAGGAAGTGCTCCTGGGGCTACTGTTGGGCAGGCAGGGATTAAACCAGGGGAAGAGTATCAGGCAAAGTTCTGCAAGGGGCAGCCTCAGCCTGACTCTGCAGGGAGCTCTGGGGTAAACTGAGCCTTCCACCCCAAGGCAGAGGGGCCAGGACACCTGCTGGTTGGTGGTTGAGGTCCACTGGTGGTGGAACGATGGGGAACAAACTCCATCTGGGCAAAGCAACTGCCCCCACAGCCAGAAGGCAGCTTGCAGGTGTGTGGTTACCCTGTTTCCCAGAAAATAAGACAGTGTCTTATTTTAAAGTGTGCTCCCAAAGATGCGCTAGGTCTTATTTTCAGGGGACGTCTTATCTTTCCTGTAAGTAGGTCTTATTTTCGGAGGATGTCTTATTTTTGGGGAAACAGGGTAGAGGCAAAACCCACTGCAGTGGCTTGGGGTGTGTCAAAATGCACAAGCCCGCGTGGAACCTGTTGATCAGTACTATGTGCACATGTGGAAGCAAAACTCAGTGGAATTCAAGTAGGTGGGAGGGACGCCACACACTTTCTGAATGAAGGGCATACCATAACGTTGATTTAAAATATATAAAAGCCAACTATGTAACCAAATTGTGTGGACCCCCATAATATTCTGAAATAAAAATTTAAAAAATGCCCAAGCTCTCCAACAGTGTCAAGGTACAAACCACCAAGGACAAGGGGAAACGATTGAGAGCTGGAATAGAACGAGGTGGCAGGAGGCTAGAGGGCCCAGGATGGCTGATGGCACATAGGATAGGGGCCCTGGAGCTCCCCATCTGAGGGTGGGCCCTCACCATGTAGGTAAAGGTCAGAGTGCACTGAGGGCATGTCTGTCAAGGTTCCTTCTGTTACCAGGGGCAGAAACCCAACTCAAACTGCTTCACATAGAATACTATGGATAGACCTTTAGCTGTGGCTTAATCCTCCAGGGACAGGCAGATGACTCAGGGACTCATCTCCTTCTTTCCATCTCTGGGCTCTCCTTCCTCTGTGGCTCCATTCTCCGCAGTGGTGGGAGGGTGGCTACCACTGCAGGCCCCCTCCTTGTAACTCTCCATGTAGAAGAAAGACAGTCTCCCCTGCAAGCACCATCTCCCAGTGTCTCCTTAAAGTTGGGGCATCTCTGCTGCATGAACCTGGTCAGCCATGTAGTCACTCCTAACCCAGTCATTGGTGCCAAGCGATTGGCCTATCACTGTTGCCCAGGCGAGAACCATGTGCCCACCCTGCACATATCCTGTGGTCATGGTGTTCAGGGTCCTGAGCCTGGGATGGACCAAGAACATAGACTGAGGGGTGTGGCTCCCGATACAAAGATGGGTGGTTACACCAGAATGAGTGGCATTGGATACCAGGCAACCCAATACCAACACATCTCAGGCCCGGCAGCCCAGCCTGACTTCTTGAGGTGCCAGGCTTCAGGGGCACCTGCAGGGATCCACAGGTGGTGCTCTGTCCGCTTAGAAGAAGGGTCCAATGATGGACGTAGAGTGTACCATCTGGGCATACACCAAGGGCGGCAGTCCCCTGCTTGTGTTACCCAAGTGTAGACCTTGGCTGCTAACCAGCTGCCCTCAGGGGCTTAATCTGAACAGAGGACTAGGTTATAAAGCACCACTTGTGACTTTAAGACTGTACTGTAAACTCCGTGGCGGCAGGAACCAGGGCGTGTTCCTGTCTGCCCAGCTCTGTGTGGAGGCTCGGTTGATGAGTGAATCAATGAACGGTGTTATTCCCAAGGCACTTTCAGGACAAGAGAACATTTTATCAGAATTGAGTACAAAACTCTCTTGACCTCACACTTTGAGGTGCATGGGGCACATTGGGGCACCTCTCTGAACTGTCACCCTGGCCTGAGCCACTGATCCCACCTCTCCTCTAGGGTAAGGAGTTTCTCAGCCATCCTTTCCAAAATAGTATACCCCTCCCTTCTGGCCTGCCCTCACTTTGTTTCCCCCAACACTTGTCATTATTTAATATTATATTCTATAACTCTTTCAGAAAATAAGACTTGAATTATTTCTCTCCTCCTTGTCTACCTTCGCCATTAGGTAAAGAGACATTGTTTTGTTCATGCTACACCCCCTGTGGCTTTTAGCAGGTGCTCAGTTCTTGTTTACTGAGCACACAAGTAAATGAACTTCAGTTTTCCTTTCTAAAACCTGGAGACTTGGCTCTCTGGCCTGTGCTGCTCCCCTGGTTAGGAGGCCCTCCTCTGACTTCCTCTCTCCCATCCACGGCTCACGGAGTTTCTCTCTGCCACACTCTTAGATCCTGTTGTCTTCAGCTGATCATTTTTTCCCTCCTCCCACCAGACCAAGAACCGGTGCCCTGCCAGGTTTTGCTAGGGGCGTAAGAGGGGCCAGCACATGAGCAGCTGCTCAGAGGAAGGGAAGCTGGACTGGAAAGTACTCACAAACCCTGAGGGCAGCACAGTACTGGTTGCCGTGGTAGTTAATGTTATTTGTGTTGTTTGCAGAAAAGGCCTCAGCAGCCTGGCTTGTATAAACATTAATCATGGGGCCATCTCTGCTGCCTTGGGAAGGCCAACACTCCACAGGAGCCAGAGCAGTCAGAAACCAAATGGAAAATCCCCGGTGAGGGCAGGTTTTGGAGATCATGGGTAGCCAGCAGCTGTATAAACAAAAAGCCTCACCAACTCACTTGGGGTCCCATCTCGGTCCTAGGAATCTGTCCCTTCCCTCTCTTTCCTCCTCCTCCACCCCTAAAGGCTCAGGCAGCTCTAAGGAGCTGATGCAGGAGATGGCCGCACCCACGGGAGGCTGAACAAAATGACACTTTATTCCTGTCTAGTCCGGATGTCACATTCTGATGCTCCAGGAAAGCCATGCCACACCATTACAGTTCTAAGGCTGATGGGACCAGGCAAATAGAACACATGTATTTACAAACCAAATTTGTAAAACCAAAAATGTAGTATAAATTCCAGCAGGGAGGGTTGGGGTGGGAAGCAGAGGATATGTTTTGGTACGGCTAGATTGGCTATACTTACAGTTAAATATAAATTCAACAGCATCGGACCTTGGAAACCGCCTCTTTTCATTATTTCAAAATGATGTTCCTCAGTCTTGAGAGCATAGACTGTTGTCTCTGCTGTCTTCACAAAATATGCGATGGGCAGAAGGACCCAAAGTTATTGGCCAAGCTGGTGGCCAGGTGGAGGTGTCCGCACTCTTGAGTCAGAGAAGGCAGCTAGAAGGACGGTGTGAGAGGCAAAATCAGGAGTCACTACCGGGTTCCTCTGCTGCCATCCTGCACCAGACACCGTACCCCCTCTACTCAGAGCACCATCTATGCTTCCATACAGCCGGTAGCAGCCCATTGCCCAGTGCTGTCCCCACCTTGACGCTAGAGGCTCCTTCTAGGTGGCTTTATTCCCTCATCAGCCCATTCCACTACTCCCTTGACCTTCAGGCTCCAGCCTGGCCTTCCCAGACAACTCCAACTCCCCTGTGGTGCACCCGCTTTTCCAGATTCTGCAGAGCAAGGATGTCTTGCCACCGCCAGGCACTCCTCAGTGATCTACTTGCTGCCCAGGGAGTCCGTGCCACATTTGACATTGTCACTGGGACACCTTCTCTTTCTCGATCTAGCCTCTCCCTGGGCTCACTTGCCTATTGGGCAGTTGGCAGGCTGGGAGCAGCCAGGCCCTGGTCTCTCCTCACCCAGGAGACTGGCCCTGGCTCCTCGGGGTTTCAAAGTCAACAAAGAAGTGGCTAAAAGTCAGTTTCCTTGAGGCTTAAGCCTAGGACAGACCCAGAATCGGTTTTCCAGGCCTGGTACACCAGTTCCCTTGGGCAAGAAACCTCTCCATGCCTCAGTTTCCTCATCTATAAAATGGAGATAATAAAAGTACCTACTTCACAGAGTCATCATGGGAATTGAGCAAGTTAATTTGCATGTAAAGAGCTCAAAACTGTACCACACACTTGGAAAGTCTTATATGAACATTTGCTACATTAGTGAATTAATGAATAAACTCTACAGCCCATGCCTCCTGTGGAGTTGCAATGTACTGTGCTGGTCATTCAGGTATCACTCATTCCTTCATTGAATACTCTACATGCACTGTTCTAGGTGGTGCCTATAGTGTTGAATAAAATAAACCTCGCTCTCAGGTAGCTCAGAGAGGTGGGAAAACTGATGGGTAAACAAACACATCCACTGTGATTTGCTACAGGTGTGATGGCAGAGCTGGCTCGGGAGAGGGACAGGGAAGAGGGAACCAGTGCTGCCTCAGTGGGGAGCATAAATGGAGGTGACTCTGGAGCTGAGCCTTTCCAAGATCAGTAGGTAGAAGGCTTTTTATAAAGCACAGATTGGAACCAGACACCAAGGAGTTCAAGTTTTCTTTTTTCAATTACCATAATAGAAAATGACAACAACAGCAACAGTGCTGACAAAGAAGACCACGCAATCACATTTTTACATCGTTCACGTTAGATATGTTTAATCAAAAGAGCACGTTGAAATCCTACATTAAGAAAGAGTCTTTTTAGTATAGCAAAAGTCAGTGATCTCACGGTGAAACCAGGTGCTTGAGGAGCAAAGGATTACAAGAATAAAGTACCTTTTTATGAAGTAAACAGCGTACAGTTACAAGTTGATTATGAAAACATCAGTAAGACACGGAAACATTTCTGTTTCTCTTAGCATGAAGAATTAGTATCTAGAGAGTGGTGAGTTATAAGAATAAGGTTTCTGCAAAAGTTTCAATATAAACAACATTAGTATGCCTTCAACAGGGAAATAGGGAAGAAACATGAGAAGATGCCGAAAATTACCTTGAGCTGTCCCTCAGCCCTACCCAATTCCTATGCTGTTACCCAGAGCTGTCCCTCAGCCCTACCCAATTCCTATGCTCCACTACAGGTGGTTTCTCTCAGTGCACTGGTGAGCAGCCAGGGCCTGGAGGTTCCAGAGGCACAGTGTTACTGGTACAGGCAAGCTCAGCCTCACCCTCCCACTGAATTTGAAGGGTGGGAGTCCCCATGAAAGCACAGGATGGCAGAAATAGAGCCACATGGATTTCTAGAAGACTAATCTAACCTGCTGGGAGTTCCAGATTGTTGCCCTCACTTGGAATGACTTGAGCTTGGAGCAGTAGCCATGATCACTGCTGTTGCTTAGAAGAGCGTTGACTTAGTCAATGACTCACAAAAGGGGAAAAGTGGAGCTTTGGAAAACATGAATGGTTTTGGAATCAGAGATGGTATGGCCTAGTGCAAGGTTCCCCAACTCTGGCACTATTGGCATTTGGGGGGCTGGATAACTCTTTTGTTACGGGGGGCTGTCCTGTGTGTGCATTAGAGGATGTTCACCAAATCCCTGGCTTCTACACTCTAGATGCCAGTAGCCCTCCTCACCTAGCTGCAAAAGCCAAAAATGTGTCCAGACATTGCCAACATCTGTTGCCCCTCGACTGAGAACCACTGGCCTAATGGAATCAACCACTAAATTTCCTAGTGAAAACTTAGTTAGGCATCTTGGGCTAAAGACCTTGCTCTCCTGCTGACCAGTTCCACCTGGCAACACTCCCAACCCCCTTGCAGACTCAGTTCCTTTGAGATAATAAGTTGGGAGCTTCCTTCCTGCCAGCTTGCAGAGCCCTCATCGTCTGGATTGGCAGACAATGCTTAGAATTGCAAACATGGCAATTCTCTGGTTTTATTAAGACATTGGCAGAAAGACGGCCGGTGAGACAGATGAGGGGTCACCTAGGCTTGCTCAGCCATGTGGACAGGGACTGGGGTGAGCTGAGGTCCGGTTCCCCAATAACTGAGGCAGACAAGTTCCTGGTAAACACAGTGTGTCTGGTGGGATTTATTACCAAGGCAGATGGAGCTCAAACCCCCTATAGGGGAGGCAGGAAGTCAAGAACACAGGAATGGATGATGAGCTTTAGAAATGTAGGGGTGGGGTGGTCTGAACAGGCACAAGACCATCACCGTGGTCAAAAGATTGATGTGCAGGACCCCAGTTACCCTGCTGCCTGTGCAGCCTCTCCAAGAGCAAGTGTCTGAGTCATTCTCTGCTTTTATTTTCTATCTTGATTAAAAAAAAATCTGTGATATTTACAGTAAGAACAACATAGACTTCTATCTCAAAATTTATGTGGTCAATTTTGCGTACTTCTGACTATACCTTTATGCTTCAGACAGTTGTCATTTTCTCACTCTGGGGGAACCCTTTATCTTCTTCAATCACTAGAGTTTGCATCATTATTTCGTTCCTTGTCACCTGCCCTTCCCAAGACCCCTCCATCAAACAAACAAACAAACAAACAGACAAACGGACAACCCTCAGTAAATGTTGAAGCTCTTATCTCAGGAGAATGCATTGGGAATATTTTGGTGCCATTATAATTCTGGTTATCTGGGTTTCTCAGGGAGTCTCCTTTTCCTGCTTGGAGGCCACAGGCTCTGTCCCTCTGTTTCCAGCATGCAGCTCACCCACCTTCTCCTCTATCCCTCTCACTGAATGACCACGGGGTGGGAGGGGTGGAGACAGGTGAATGTGGGACATCCAGGCATGACTGTTCCCTTTGGCTCCCTGAGCAGAGCTCTGTGGGCCTCCCCATCACAGTAGCTCAGAGCACCCTGGGATTCATTTAGGGGCAATCAATGGACATCTGTCAGGATGCAGCAGAGGGGCCCAGGTGGCAGCTGGCAGAGAGAACACGAGCCATCTCAAGGCTGAGCTGGTAATCCAGGGTAATCCCTTTGCTTCCTGGCAAACACACATGACCCAGATGATGAGCCCTGGGTCAGGCATGCAGACTGTCAGCTCTCCACTCATTTTCCATGCAGTCTCATCCACTCTCCAAATATGAAAGGTCCTGATTAGATGCTCTATAAACTTATCACTGTGAGGTTCTGAATGTACACTAAAGCCCTCCCCTTTCCAGGGTTTACACTGGGATGTGACTGTCTGACTACAAGTTCCCCAGGACCAAACCTCAGCCTCAGCCTCTGAGGCCCCATGCCTGGGCCCTATGCTGGTCCATTTCAGAGGGCTCAAAATGAAGGGCGTGGATACAGAGTGGTGTGGGGCATGGACCCAGCCTCTAATGTGACAGAAATTGGTCTGTACACAGCTCCTTAGCTGCAAGCAATCAGGTGAATGATCCAACCTCAGTTTTCTCAACAGAAAAATGGCACAGTAATTTATGTGCACTTCTCTGCACACTCAATCCTGCCCCCTTGGGGTGACTTGAGAAATAAATGAGACACAGAGCACACAACACAAGTGTGCAAACCCGGCAGCCGGAAGAATAATAAGTAATATCACTGCTAATAATGCAGGCAGATGGTGCTCCTGGAGAGGGAAAACACCATTTGTCTTGATGGAACCAGGTAGCGGTAATGACAGCAGACAGAGGTGGCCTGGTCTCTCCAGTCTCCAGGGGCCGATCCTGGTATCTGCCAAGGCCTGAGCAAGCTTCCAAGCCTTGCACTTGAACATGGGCTGGAGAAAAGCCTGCTGCCTCTCCCTCCAAGCACTACTACCTGTTCGCCATCCTAGGGGACATACAAGGAGATAAAATACTTTCTCTCTGGGGGTGGGGTGGGGAGTCTCATTTGCCTCTTGACCTTGATTTCATAAGAAAGGGAAGGTCCAACAACAATGCAAGGTAGAAAGGGGTCTGGCCCTGAAGAAGCACAAACGCCCTTAGGACAGGCCTGGCTGAAGCGGCTTCTAGCCTCTCCTCAAAGGCAACTCACAACTTCCAAAGCAGCAAGTCACTCACTGTTCTGATTTAGAAGTATCTCACACGCAGACACACATGTGGGACACCATTTGGGCTTGCAGAGGAGAAGTGAGGGGCACATGGAGGGGCAAACACAGAGAAGATCCCAGCACATGCAGGAGCCCTCCCCTGAGGGGCAGCTATAGAAGGGGCCAGCCCCTTCCTTCCTCCACACTGACTATTCAAATCAAGTGGGTGCTGGGGCCCACCTCACCCAGGGAAAAGCCAGGGGGCATCTCTGACTGCCCTACTCTGGAGAGTCCTGGAGCCCAAAGAAAGGCCTGAGCCCAGGCCAGGGTCAACTTGCAAAGCAGCACCATCCCACGACTCTTGATCCCAATTCTGGCTACATGAGCTTCTGGGTGAATGCTTCTATTGAGTTCCCGAGTCCTGGCTGGGGTCTCATTCTGCGTGTATCCCCAGAAAACTGGTCTCTGGGAACTTCACTGGGGCCTCACAAGGAGAATTGAGTTCAATCGGGTATCAGGGACCACCACCCTTGAAGTCTGGGCAGAGAGGGCATGAGGCAGGGGGCTGAGTGTGTCTCATTCTGAGGACGATCAGGGACCTGTGGAAACCAGAGGTGGCCAAGGCCAAATCATGGCATGGCCCCTTGAGAAACGGCCTCTGCAGATACAGGGTCTGGTTCAAATAGGCCCTGGAGGTGCCACCCAGCCACAGAAGGAAGCATGGAGTGACAGAAAGAGCCTGGCTTAGAGCCCAGGTTCAAATCCTAGCTCATCACTCCATGCTGTGTGGCCTCAGGAAAGTCACTTCACTCCTCTGAGCCTCACAGATAAGGTTCCTTATCTGTGTATTGGAGCAGTGACTCTGTAGGGTGATTGTAAGGATTAGGTACATGCCTGTGACTCTACCAGTACCTGAACACAACACTCAAGCAAAGAGGTCAGGCTCCTGTCCTCCCCTCCGGTAACAGCTGAGGCAGGAGGGAGACTATAGCTCACTCCCAGGGAGAAAATCTATCCTCTACTCCTGAAGTGGACACTAACAGGCACATCCGTCCTCGCTGTTAGGTGAGGAATGCTGGAGAACCACCGGAGACAGATGGAGTGACCCTGAGCCCATCCCTGCCATCTGCATACTGCAGTGTAGACAAGGTGGACCCCAATGAGCCTGACCACCTGTGGCTGACACTGAAAAGGGAGAGAGACTCGAGCATCAAATTTAACTGACATTTATGCCAGGGGCTGAGGGATGTGTCATAGGGGAGATTCCTGGAGTCAGAAGTACTCGGGGGCTGGGACCGTGGTCTTCATCAGCATTAGAAGCCCTCCTCTGCCTGCTGCCCTCTTCCCTCTGTCAGCACACGGAGCCCTCTCTCCCTACCGCCATTTTCTTAGGCCACCTGGAGACCAGGGAGCTTCCGCCTGCCTCTTTCTGGGGCTGCAGGTCCTCCTGGAGATGTGGAGCCAGAAAGTAAAGAATCAGGTGTGGGCTGGCGTGATCCTCATGAAGACGTCATGGCCTCCTCCCTGGCTCCGGACTTCTCTCCTAAGGTTCTGTCATGGAGACAACTGTTTACTAAAGTCCCTGTGCAGGGGCAGACCTGAAGTTTGCTAGAGAAGCAGCCAGGATGAACATCATCCACCCAACAGCTGACTGCTCAGCCTAGCCAGAAGGAGTCCCAGGCAGACGTCCACGTCCCTTCTTCCTCAGAGCCAAGGTAGGGCTGCTTTTCTGCATCCATGACCACTTGAGCTGAAGTACTAGATCATGGACACGTGGCAGTGGTGACAGATGTGGCCAGTAAGAGCTGGCGCTGTGAGCAACAATCCCGTTACCATAGCAGCTCCAAGAGTTGAGTGCCACCTCTGGACAATTAAGATGTCTCTTTGCCTGTCATCAAGAACATTCATTTCTCCTGAGACTGCAGTAGCAAATTTGGCCTTTTTGCAATTGTCCCCAAATACAACCACGGGCTTCTTAATAGTCTTTAAAGTTTCTCTACCAAGGAAAGACATTTATACCATCTGTCTTTTTGTTTTGAGGTGTAGGGAGAAAAGTGAGCCACTCTGCAGCTGTAGGCAAGTGAGCCCCTTGCGGAGATCCTTTCCACTCCTGTTTGCACAGGAGGGCTGCCTCGCAGTAAGGACAGGGGTGCATGCAGTGGCCTTCCCTAAGTGCTGCTCCCCAGACCGCTCTGGTCTTTACTTGGGAGCTTCCTTGCTTGCCACGACCCTCAGACATGGATTTTTTAAGAATTTAAGAAAACTGGCTGGAGCAGAAGCATATTCACAACTGCAGAAGAGTGCATGGTGTCCAAGACGAGTGTACAATGTAGGTATGTGCATGGCCTGGGATCTTGCATCCAGCTTCCAGACCCCGTGGGTGATCTCCCCAAGGTAGTGTCACTGTCCTAAATCCTTGAAGGCAGGGCCTGCTCAGGAGAGCATGCAGATGGGGGCAGGGAGAGTGCTGAGCCCAGAGTTAGGAAATATCCTTCTATTCTGATGCCCCCATTAAGCTGCCATTTGACCACAGGCAAATCACGCCCCTCTCCAGAGAATTCTGTGGACACAAGCTTATTCATCTCTAAAATTCGAGGTCCCTCAAAGAAGAAAGAGCATCTTCATGTGGGTAGCCCAAGGAACTCACTGCTTGGCAGATCTAGTTTTTAAAGATATCCTTTCCTCTCCTCAATAAGAAGAGAATCCATCCAGAAGATAAAAGCCACCACCAACACCCCCAGGAACCCCAGCATGTTACTAGTAACGAGTATTCTGATATGTCTGGGCCTCATAAGAGGCCAGGTGTCTGATGACGTGGGTGCCATTTTCAAGTCAAATTAAGACTGTCCTGTGGCCCTACATGGTGGCCACCAATATGCCAATGGGCTGAATATGGAGCTGAGACTGGGCTGGGAACACTGAAGTTCTAAGAGCCACTCTTGCACCGGCACCCTGTACACAAGGTTTGATAAGTTTGTACAAACACAAGACACGTGAATGATTATTTACCACCAGCAAGTGGTCATCAAATCACAGCTATATGTTACATCCACCTAACTGTTCCATCTGGTCTCATGTTCTTGGAATGCAGCTTCAAGAATTCCCCAAGCTGCTCTTTGAAAGCTTTGCTCCGTTACACCTCCAGGGGCAGGAAGCCCCTACTTCCCTGTTTTCTGAATCAGCTTGACCACAGCATGGAATATTAGAAATCAGGGCAGCCTGGGGGAAATTCCAATTGCATGGATGCTGCCCCTAGAGGCCATTCAAGTGGTCAGAATTCCTGGTTTTAGAACATAGGAATAGCCAAGGGCCAACAGCAAGACAGTGCCATGTGCAGAGCGCGAACCCATGGTAAGCCCAACACAGGGTGAGCCGAGCTGTGGCTACCCATCATCCTGTTCTCTCAGAAGGTGAAGGCATACACCACCCCCACCACCACAATGTTCCCCAGTGTCGCTATGATGGCAATCCACAGCAAGACGGCATCATTGGAGGACCGGGGAGGCTCTTCCAGCTGGCCCTGGCCATTGGAGGCCGCGTGGACATTGGAGGAAGAGTTAAACAAGGAGTACTCAGTGCTGAAGTCTTCATTGGGTGAGTCCATGAAAGCGCCTCCCATCATGGGCAGCTGCAAAGAAGGAGAGAGAACATTAACCAGGGCCCACAGGGGCTCGGGCAGGTGTGCCCTCCAAAAGGAAACTGGCCTGATCAAACAAGCTCATGAGGGTACATGTGAAACTTACTCAATGTAGAATATAAATGTCTTAACACAATAACTAAGAAAGTGCCAGGAAGGCTATGTTAACCAGTGTGATGAAAATATGTCAAATGGTATATAAAACCAGTGTATGGTGCTCCATGATCGCATCAATGTACACAGCTATGATTTAATTAAAAAAGAAACCACAACTTCTATCCAAACTATGCATTGTTAATTATAAAAACCCAAAAACAAAGCCCTAGACTGGCTTTGGTTTTGTTTTTATAATTAACAATGCATAGTTCACTCTATACAAATTAGTACTCACAGCTACCTCCTGAGCCAGGCCCTCTCCCACCCTGTCTACATGAGAGGGTGTCAAGGAACTCACCTGACAGGTAGCTGGTGACTCATTCAGGCCCCTCTCCCCCACCTAGCAGGCCCTTTCATGATAGCATGGGTTGTAAAATGCTTTATTACTCTTCTAATTTTAGAAATAATGTATGCTCAACATAGAGCACTAAGAAAACATTAAAGAGGATTAAAAAAACGGAGAATCACGATCTTACCACATAATCACTTTTAAAATTTTGATAAGTCTGTCCCCCGTTCCCATCTTTTTTCTTTGTGTGTATGTGAGAGGGGAGGGGAAGAGAGAGAGAAAGAGAGAGAGAGGACACATTTAAATGTGTTTTTGTTGTTGTTGTTGGACAGAGAGTCACTCTGTTGCCCAGGGTTGAGTGCCATGGCTCCAATCTAGCTCACAGCAACTTCAAATTCCTAGGTTCAAGTGATCCTCTCGCCTCAGCCTCCTGAATAGCTGGAACTACAGAAGCCGTAATGGCTGGATAATTTTTCTATTTTGAATAGAGACAGGGTCTCACTTTGCTAAACCTGATCTTGAACTCTTGGGCTCAAGCGATCTTCCTACCTCTGCCTTCCAGAATGCTAGGACTACAGGTGTGAGCCACCACACCTGGCCTAAACATGTATTTCTAAAATCCCTGCATTAAAAAATCTATAAAAATTCTAAATTCCACTTTACCAGTTGTATAATATTCTGCCATAAATACAAGCCATAATTAAACCATTCCTCTACAGCTGGAGATTCAGGAATTTCCACTTTTCCTATTGAAAACAATGTACTAGTTAACATCCTTGGATTTGCATACATCCTTTCACACACATTTTTATTTACTAGGGCAGACTCCCAGATACACAATTTCTGAGTTAGCAGGTATGAACCTTTTATAGCTCCTGGTGCACCAGGACAAACTTCCCCAGCAAAGTGATCCTAATTCCTACCGCCTGTATCACACACTGCTGCACATAAGGAGGCCAGAATGCTTACATCCAGGCATCAGAACTCCCCACTTCCATCTGTAAAAGCTCTTTGCTGCTCAGACTCAGGTTGGAGTGGGAGAGTGGGTTGCTCCATGGGAGGGAGTGACCCCAGACACAGCAGTGAAGAGGCCCCTCCCTTCTCCAGTCCAAAAGACCAATGTCCAGGCCATTCCAGGTCCTTCCAGATGCTCTCCAGACCCAGAACATATATGGGCAGTAAACCCCAACATTGGCTCTGATTTCTATTTGGCCCATAATAAATGCTTCTTTTGAACGGGACCTAAATGAATGAACACTAAACAGTGACAGCTTCATGTTGAACGCTGTTACTATCCATGTGGAGCTCTGCTACAGTCACGGAATGCGTCAGAGATATTAAAATACTCCCATTTAATCACTGAACTATCCTGGTGGTGGGTACCATTATCCCCATTTTACAGATGGGTAAGCAAAGGTCAAGGCCACAGTGCCAATTGGTGGTGGAGTCAGGGTTGAAAGCCAGGTGTGTTTCACATGAGCCTGGTGCTCCCAGCCTCACGGATTCCAGGGTCAGACTCCATGCAGGCCTAGGGATACAGGGAGCCCCTAGGGTCTATGTCCAGCTACTGTTCAATAGCACTAGGCTTGATCTGTCTTGAATTTCAATGGCCTCTTCTTAAAGCATGATCATTACTCAGTCAACAAGTGGCTCCTGACACCTCCTTTGACTGAGAAGAGCAACTTGCGATGGGCTCGTGCTTAGAGGTGCTCGACATCTGTTTTCAAATTACAGAACTGTCCTTTTGGTGGAAACAAGAGCCAGCCAGGCACTGTTTCTTGATGGGAGCTGCAGTTGCAGGGCTGTGCTCACCCTTCAAGTAGCACACTTAGATACATGTACTTCTTATATGTAGAACATATTCTGTTGATGCATTTAAATCAACAATTTTCCAACAATTAACATCTTATTATATGTATAACCTACCCTGTTAGAATATTTAAATTAACACTTCGTTCAAGCTTCAAGATAGGGATGGTGGAGCAGGAGGCCGTGAAGAAATCTAGGTTCTTTTATTTTTTAGAGAATAGATTCTTTCCTGGGCTGGAGTACAGTGGTGTCATCATAGCTCACAGCAAACTCCAACTCCTGGGCTCAAGAGCTCCTCCTGCATCAGTCTCCTGAGTACCTAGGACTACAGGCACATCACCATGTCTGGCTAATTTTTTAATTTTTTGTAGAGACAGGGTCTCACTGTGTTTCCCAGGCTGGTCTTAAACTCCTGACCTCAAGTGACTCTTCTACCTTGCTGTGATGACAGGTGAGAGCCACTGCACCTGGCTAAATTGACATTTTGGTTTAGTATATATTAATAAATATAATGACAAACACATATGAGAATATTAACAACAGTTTATATATATAAATATTAAAATATATTGAAAATTATAATATTAAAAGTACAATTAAAAATGGAATTAAAAGAACTATGACTTCATTTTGCCTACCAGTGGTGATGCAGGTCAGATGGGATACAGGTGAATTAGGTACACGCCAGCTTAATGGCAGGGGGGCTCTCCCCTCTCTAGCTGCAGTGTTACCACAAACTTTGTAGCTTGAAATGACACCAATTTATTATCTGATAGTCTGGAGGTCTCACCGGACTGAAATCAAGGTGTCTGCAGAGCTGTGCCCCTGTGGAGGCTCTAGGGGAGTTCGGAAGCCTGGCCTTTTCCAGCTTTCTGGAGGCTGCCCAAGCTCCTTGGCTTGTGGCCCCTTTCTCCATCTTCAAAGCCAGCAGGGTAGCATCTTCCAATCACTCTCCCTCTTACCCACCTGTCACCCTCTTATAAGGACCCTTGTGATTGCACTGAGCCTACTCTGGATTATTGCGGCTGCTTTCTCCATCTCAAGGTCCTTAACTTAGTCACAGCTGCAAAGTCCCCTTTGCCATGAAAGGTCACCCATCCACAGAGTTTGGGGATTAAGAAGTGGCATCCTTGAGGCGGGCATTTATTCTGTCCCGCCATACCCTGGAGGAGTACAGAGAGGACTCAGCATGACTTGCATAACTAGACGTCCATCTCCGGTCAGATAGAGAACTCTTAGAGGGCAAAGATATTTCCTGCTCCTCACAAACTCCCTCAGCACCATTCCTAACACAAAAAGATAACAAGTAAAATCACATGGAATTAATGAATCTGAGATGAGCAGAAAAGCCCACACAAGCTGTACTTCATAATCCCCAATCGCACTGTCCTAGTGGCAAGACAGTTCTGTTGGTGAGTCCCCTCTGCCCTGCACCTGGGGTGAGAGCTCAGAAGTGTCTGAGAGTGTGGTCAGGGTCAGACTGGGTCTGCTGCCTCGGAGCATGGGGGGCAATGCTGGGTTCTGGTGTCAGAAGGTCTTGAGGGTGGATCCTGCTTCACCACAAATGGTGCAGCCTTGAGTGAGTCACTTACCTTCTTGCCTCAGTCTCCGTCCCATAATAACAAAAAGAATACGGTCCAACTAGCAAGATTGTTGCAAGAAGTGAATACGATCATATATGAAAAAATATGATAATCACTGATAATCAATAGTATTTAGGAATCAGTAATTACTAATATCCTTTCTCTATTTTTTTGCAGTTATTAAAAATCAAGAGTATTATAAGGATCTTATATCCAACTGCTTAAGCTAAAATGAGAAAATAAGGAACAAGGCATTTCTAGTCATGTGCTGTTTGTGTGATCAATTAATCAGATACTCAGTGGCCATTGTAGCAAACGGCTGCTCACACCCTCAATGTGTGCTAAGACAGACTACTGAGAGATGCCCCCAATCTGGCCAGCACTGTTGCTCAATCCATATGTCTCAGGTTTTGTTTTATTTTGTTTTGATGTTCTTTCCTTTGTAAAATAGATTCTAAATTGGAAGTGCTGGCTTGGACACAAAAATAACTTTAAACAGCAAAATCCCATGATTAGAAAACACACAACAAAAAAGGTCAATCTCAATCCCAATCTCAATCACTTGGAAGTTGGGAAGATTTGATCTAGGGCTGGCTCATGGTTAGACTGAGGGAACATCAGCCGAAGTCACTTGTGAAGCTGGTCATGAGAGAAGATCACTCTCAAAGGTGGCTCAGCTAGCTCTGGTCAACCTTTAGCCGCTTTCGGAGATGGCCTTCTGGTGGCACGCCCCTGTTGAAATAAGCATCTGTGCTTTCTTACACCAGGGATTAGGCGCAGCTCCTGACCTCTGAGATTTCGTCTCAGAGCAGATTTAGAGGTACGACCTCTGACTTCAAACACAAGAAGGACCCTAATCAAGGAGGCAGAATAAGAAGACAAGCTTCCTCTGAGGAGTCAGACACTAGCCATCAGGACAACACGGGGTGGGGTAGAGCGTGGGGGACTCTTTCCCATCAGAGATGGTCATGTCAACATCAGAAAAACACTTGCTGGCTTGTTGAAGAGGGGACACCAGAACAGAGGGGCCAGAAAACTTTAAGGTCGATGTTCCCTAAAGAGGCTGTGCTTCCTGGACATACTTTCCAGAAGGTGGGAATCCTCCCTGCGTGCCATGGAATCCCCAATGCCTAAACCAGAGCAGACAGTCAAGAAATATTTGGTGAACAAATGAATTCTAGGACCACCAGCCATGAATCCTGCAAGCATGATGGGAGGTGGCCCCAGGGTCAACATTTCCTCTTTGTGTGATCTAGGCCCATGTCTTAACCTCTCTGAGGTTCGAGCTTCTCATTTAAAAACTGGAACACCAAATAATAGCGGTAGAAACACTAGCAAAATTTTTGGTGCTTTCTAATTATTGAAAAAGGCAGCAATGGGAAATTATAATTAAACTAGAAAAATTGAGAAAGAAAAAGGATCTGTATGGAAAAGGTTGAACTTAAAAAACAAAACAACATCAACAACATCATATGTATACCATGGAATACTATTCAGCCATTAAAAAAAAATGGAGACTTTACATCTTTCGTATTAACCTGGATGGAAGTGGAAGACATTATTCTTAGTAAAGCATCACAAGAATGGAGAAGCATGAATCCTATGTACTCAATTTTGATATGAGGACAATTAATGACAATTAAGGTTATGTGGGGGGGAAGCAGAAAGAGGGATGGAGGGAGGGGGGTGGGGCCTTAGTGTGTGTCACACTTTATGGGGGCAAGACATGATTGCAAGAGGGACTTTACCTAACAATTGCAATCAGTGTAACCTGGCTTATTGTACCCTCAATGAATCCCCAACAATAAAAAAAAAAAAAAAAAAACTGGAACAATAATAAAGGCTGCCTCACAGAAAGGGGCTGTCGGAGGTTCTGAGAATGGGTGAAAAATGCTCTCTGGGGAAAAAGAGAGGCCACAAAATACACTCAGAGCACACTTCTGAAATTAAACATATGCACACATAATAACCTCATACATTATGCACAGATGCACATATATGTAAGCAAAAGCATCAACGTGGAATGCAAAACCAGATCCCCGATGGTGCTGCCTCTGAGAAGGGGGGAGATGAGGACAAAGGAGACTGAGTTCATCTGGAACAGTTTATTATAAGAAATGATGAGGCAAATGCTAGGAAATATGAAAAACGATCTATTCTGGTTGCTGGGCATTTTGGTCTCTGTTACTTTTGAACTTGACAAAATTAAGAGCAATGCTTTGAATAGTGGAATGTACCATACATGTGAGGGTTACCATCATGGCTGTGGAACTAAGTGCTCTCTGAACCCAGCCTTGGGGTTCCCATCCCCTGGTACTGGGGTCACCTTGTGGAATGTGGTGGCTGAGCGTGGTGTGGAGGGGATTCCAGGTGGGCAGGGCCATTGTGGACACTGGAGCAACATCCCCAGGGGATTCAGAGGACCCTGCCTGTCCCAGCAATCTCTGCCCTGCCACCTGAGTGGAGCTGTCCAAGGAATGGGGTGCCCTCTAGGTTCCCATCTACTCCTGCTAAGGCAGTGCTGGTTACACAAATTTCCCCTATGCCGGGAGGCACCTGTGGCTCAAAAGAGTAGGGCGCTGGCCCCATATACCAGAGGTGGTGGGTTCAAACCCGGCCCCGGCCAAAAACTGCAAAAAAAAAAAAATAATAATAATAAATAAATAAATAACAATAAATAAAATAAATAAAAAATAAAAATTTCCCCTATGCCAAGCCTCTCCAGAGAAAGGGATAGAAAATGCTTGCAAAAAGAAATCTTCAAAGTGTGGCTATCAGAGGTAACTCTTGCAGACTCTTCCTTGCAGAGGGGGGAAATGAGTGAATGGAAGCATGTTTGTGTGGAGCCTCTGTGATGTAGGGCTTGTCCTGTGCTCCCTTAGAGACCACCAGACCTTCTTCTCTCACAATAAAATTTTCAGGGTCTAGCTTGGCCTGGCCTGGCTTGGCCTGGCCTGCAGAGTTTCTGGCCCAGCCAAACCAGAATTTGATGCTCCTGGGCTATGAACTTCAAAATTGTACAGAAGTAAAAATGTTTCAACCGTCCCTCCTCCCTGGTGGGGTGTGGTGCTTCCCTGCTGCTCTGGGCCCTGCTCCAGCCCTGCCCCTCTCTGGACCTCACTGGGGAGCGACTTGGATGGGGTGACTTCCAAGGTCAAATCCATTGCTCAGAAGTTGCTGCCAAATACCAAGAAGGCCACCATCAGTTACTGATGGGCCTAAAGTGAGAGCCAGTGTTGCAAGGATCGTCGGATAAACCCTTTGATAAAATCCTCAGATAAAATACAGAATACCCAATTAAATTTGAATTTTGGATAAGTAACAACAATAACACATTTTTTAGCATAAGCATATCCCACATACTGCATAGGATAGACTTACGCTGGACAATTATTTGTTATATATCTGACAGTGAAATTTAACTAGGCACCCTGCATTTTTTATTTGCTACATTTGAGAACTCTATGGGTGGCCAATCTGAGAAAAGCTGCAACTTCAGAATTTGTACGAGGACCACATCCTCAGCTTTGTCTCTTCAGAGCACACAATCTGTGGCTCAGGCTCTCTGGGTGACCTAGTTCCTCAGAAAATTCCAGAGAAGCCATCAGTTAGCATACAAACATTACCAAAATAATTTGTCTCATCACTAAATTCTCACAGGGTTTCTATGGTCAAAATATAAAAGGCTGGATAGATGCACAGGGTCACCCCATCTAGTTATCACTCACTCCTTAAACAGTAAAGGCCCATTCTGCACCAGGAGGTGCTAGGCCGATGTTAGGGATGCCATGGGGTTACCCAGACCTCTGATTTTGAAGGGTTCAACATTTAAAAAGAATAGACTGAAACACGGGGTCATAAAATAGTGTCACATGCACTTTAACAGGAATAGAAACAAGGCAAGGGTTGGCAGTGGTGTGAGGAGACATTTAAGCCAGATGGAGGCAGGACAGGCTGGGGAAATGACACAGGCTGAGGACTCAGGTGTGACACTGAGCCCCAGCGTGATTCCTTTCCAGCTGTATAACGAGGTCAAGTGACCAGCCTTCCCCATCCTTCAGTTTCCTTATCTGTAAAATGGGGGTTAGAATGAGAACCACGTCCTCCGGTGCTGGGGGTGACAAGCGCTCATGGATCTGAGTTGCAGATTCTCCACACTTGGGAGACATCATTGTAAGTGTCATCATCACTGTGTGGCCTCAAGGCTCCCAGGGCAGGGAGCCAGACCTCCTGTCTCAAGGTCACACCACAGTGGAGCTTTTCTGATTTTTTCACAATTTTTTGTACCTGGTTAATTTGTATGCAAATTCCACTGGGAATAGGAAAAAAAAAAAAAAGAAGAAGAAAGAAACCCCCCTGTAAGATAGTGATGCCTTCACAATGTACTCTGAGGGCTTAAGCCCCACAGAGCAGGAAGGCTGGCAGAGATGAAAGGTACCCAAGCTTTCAATTCCTGTCCAAGGACTCACAAATCAGCAGGCTGTCCCAGGAGGCTGGGTTCTGGCCAGCCGCGGCCTCCTGACATGGGGCGGACAGTGCTGTAGGGCAGTGAACAGCCAGGCAGGTCCCACTGGAGGAGTGGGCGACGTGCAGAGATGTCCCCCAGGAGGACACAGGCCCTGGTTCCAGCCCAGTCTGCCTGCTGCAGGGGGCACCTTCCACTGCTGGATATGTTCCCTACCTCCACATGAGGATCCTGACCAGGGACCCATGGGATCATTATGAAAAAGTGAGAATACAATGTCTTGTGAGCCCAGGTGGAATGAATGAGCTCATTGCAGACTACGACCATGAACCCCGGACAAAATACAACAAGCAGTGGTGCAAGGACTATGACAAGAACTCAGCAGCCCCGTGGATCAGATTGGGAGGGAAGATACCAACTGAAGAAAGATGGGCGAGGAGAGTTTACTGGGGGTTTTCCTCCTTTATCTCCAGCGCTGAGTGCAACAGTTCTAGGAGAAACCTGCTCTTAGAAGACTCAGGAGTGGGGCTCTTGTGAGCTTGGAGTTTGGGGGGATCCCATTTTTTTCTTTTTTTTCCCTCATCTAATCCTGTTCCAAGATAGTGGCAATTGTTGCCAAGCTGCACTGCCACAACGGTGATGGCATCAGGGAACTGAGCACAAGAGAAAACCCTTCCTGCCAACCAGAGGGATCTGGAGAAGGGAGGGGGCTGCTTAGATCTTTGCTTCCTATTTTCTCTTGCTGCTTTGCCCATAGGGTGCGCTGGCAATGCAAGAGGATGTGGCTGGCAGAAACACTTATCTTCTAGCTAAAGAGTTAGGGGGAAAGGCCCCTGGGAGCTGGAGGGTGTCTGGGAAATCCCAGGGGGAGGAAGCTGGAGTACGGAACTGCCCACGTCTGTGTGTGAGCCCACATATATTCTAGGCTCACCCCCAGTTGTACATGCATAGAAGGGACCCAAAGAAGCACAGTAAATGCTCTGCGAAGCGAACCCCTGTCCACGCTGGGTGCGCCGGCAGGACAGACTCAAATAGCCCCGCAAACCACAGTCTGAACCACACGCAACCACTGCTCACCGAAGGCAAGAATTTGCAGACTGGACCCAACGTCCTTTAAAAAACTTGAACAAGACCCAGTGCATTAGTTTGCTAGGGCTGCCATAACAAAGTATCACAGACTGGAGCCCTCAAACAACAGGGATTTATTTACCCCTGGTACTGGAGGCTGGACGTCTGAGATCAAAGTGTTGGCAGGATTTGGCTTCTTCTGGGACCTTTCTGCTTGGCTTGTACACCCATTAGAAATGCGTGTCTGGGTTCATACCCACAATTGTTTAGCTGTCTTCCAGGGACCCTTCCACTCTGAGGATGGAGAATGTAAGATGACACAGGAGCACCCCCAAGGGCACAGGCCAGCAGCACAGGGGACGCAGCCCAGGCAGCTACTATTTCCCCACACACCTTTTGTTTGGATTTTCAGAACTGCCAGTGACTCAGATAGAATAACTTCTATTAATGCCTTTCTTTAACAGATGCAGAAACTGCCCCTAGAAGGATGAAGTGTGTTTCGCCCAAGGTCAGTCTTTCACCTGGCAAGGAGCAGAATAGAAAGAGGTGTGTGTGTGTGTGTGTGTGTGTGTGTGTGTGTGTGTGTGAGAGAGAGAGAGAGAAAGGATATGTGAAAGAGGATTCCCATGCACAGGTGAACAAACTTCTGCAATCCACACACCAGTTCAGATTCAGAATCTGGGTCTCCTAGTGACACACCTTACACATCTCCTCCCCGAGGACTTGCATTGCCACAAACAGTGACTGTGAGGTTGAGTTTTATCTGCCACAGTTCCCCAACAGGAGAGAAAGGAGAAAGGTTCAGAGGAGAAAGGGGATGTGACACCAGCTGGATCTAGACACTGAGTGCTGGTGGGACACCACAGTAGACAATGTAAAAAATGACTGAGCAGTTTCAGAGTGTAGGACTCCAGGCACCTAGACTTAATCACCAAGGAAAACGGACAATGCGGTGGAGTACAACCTTGGCACTCCTCATGGTACAAAACCCTTCTTTGCCCAAAGGGTCCACCGCACCGCATAGGCTCCCGGCTTAGCCCAGCCTACAAGTGGCAGTGAGGTGGGAGTGGGGGCACTGCAGCAAATCTGCTGGCTTTGTACAGAAGGCCACTCGTTCCTGGGGCAGGGCTCTGAGGTGTGGAATAATAAGTGGAAGCAGGATGGTATCTCGCTCTGTTAATTTCCTCACCTGGGGTCTTTGGAAGGCCCTGGAAGAAGCGCTAATGAGCACAGGTTTGAAGACAACTCCTTAATGAAGTGTTTGTGCCAAGAGCACCATATAAAAAACTCCTAAGCTGTAAAAATAAAGGTCAGTCTGGTGTGTGCTGGGCAGAAGAAATCTCAAAACAAAGCAAGGACAATCTCTCCAAAAAGGAACACATGGAGATCCATTACAACCTAACAGAAAAGCAGCATTTCCCAGCACCCAACTCAGCATCCATCACGTGAGTGATTAACAGAAGGTCACGGCCAGATGTCAGACTCCGGGCCCTGGGCCTTTGAGGCCAGGGGAGGAGGCTGAAGACTTCAAAAGCCACCCACTTGCCCAGGCTGGCTGCTCCAGCTCCAACGTAGGTGGCCAGGTATCCATCCCATGTCACCTGGCTTCACGCACATCCCATGCCTGGCCTGGTTAGCCATGGCACCTGGAGGTAGCATCTTCCCATCATGCACATAGTATAAAACCAAGGCTTCAGTAGGTTATATATTCCCAAAGTCCTAGGGCCAGAATTCCAACTTCTTATAGTGGCATTCTCTGCAAAACTCTAGGATTATTGTTATGGAACTCAGTAGTCTTTACCAAATCTTTATCAGTCAGAGTTCTCCAGAGAAAAAGAACCAATAAGATACAGGAGGGCTGTCTAGAAAGTATCCAACCATTGTCAATACTATTCTTCATATTACATTGTTGGACACTTTCTGGACAGCCCATATATATATATATATATATATATAGAGAGAGAGAGAGAGAGAGAGAGAGAGAGAGAGAACCAATAAGATACATATATGAAGAGATGTATTATGAGAAACTGGCTCACATGATGATGGAGGCTAAGAAATCCCACAGTTTCCCAGCAGCAAGCTGGAGACCAGGAAAACCCCTGCCATCATTCAGTCTCAGTCCAAGGGCCTGCGAACCAGAAGAGCTGATGGTGCACAGCCCAGTCAGAGGGCGGGAGAAGTGGAGAGATGAACCAGCTGAGGCCGGAGAAAAGAGATATAGTCCTCCTTCCTTCACCTTCCTGTTCTACCGGTCAGCACCACCCACACTGGACAGGGCCAGCTGCTGTCCTAGGTCCACCACCTCATCCAGAAATACCTTCACAGTCACAGGCACCCCTAAAGTAATGTTGAATCTAGGCCCATGGGCAGTCAAGTTGGCACAATAAATTAACCATCCCGGTCCTCTAGTGCTGAGCGTGGTACCTGAGCTTGTCATGGGCTGCGGGGTGACAAGCGTCCAGGGACAGAACTTTCTATAGAAGCCAATGATGTGGCTGTGCAGCCCCCCACCAGCAGTACTGAGAGGCTGATGCTCCCTGCACCATTACGGCTCATCCTGAGGGAGGTGGAAGGAAGGAGCTCCAAAGAGCCCCTGTTTGCCTCGTCAGTGGGTGGGCTCTGTCTTTTCCTGCAAATGGGGAAACTAAAGGCCAGAATCAATGCCCACTGGTCGGCAGTGAGTTCCTACCAGGCCAGGCCCTGAGCACCTCGCCTAAGATCACTCCAGTTATACAGTGTCCAGTCCTCCTCCAGACCCCCAAACCCCGTTTCCCATTAAGTCACCCAGCCCTGTAATACTTTGGGATGATGTTCTGCAGAGAACTGGCCTCCAAATTTGGCTATTTTACTGAAAGAGACTAATTTAGAAAAGAATTCTGCCCTTCCATTAAAATTCCCAACACAGAGAGAGCTACCAGCCCTTTCTGTGTTTTTCTGGCATGTAGGCTGTTGTGGATGGCAACATTTGCTGCCTTATATCAGTATCTGCCACTCTCCACGCGGAGAGTTTTCAATGAAAGCCAGGTGCAAGTCAATCGAATAAGAGTGAACATCTACTAAGCTCCTGCTGTGTGCCAGGTACGTGCTGGACACTTTACAGGCATGACTGGACTTTATCATCAATAATGCTGCAAAGTAGACGCTATCATCATTTTGTTTTATAGGTGAGGAAACTGAGGCACACAGAGCCCTCTCCAGAACCACAGTAAACGGCCACCTCCATGTGCTAACACACACTAGACACAGAGGGATACTTCCTTCCCTCGGAGAGGACCTAACTGATGGTGGCCACTGTTATCCTAAATGACCATCACAGACAGGGCGCTGCTAGACAGGCCCTGGCAAAGCCAAATGAACCTATGTGCCGGCATCTGGAGGTTGTTCATTCACTTCCAAGGCCTGCTGTCATAGATAGCATGGGGAACTGGACTCCTTGACACTGGTCAAGGACCCAGGGCACTGTGTACACCCAGTGACGCAGTGTGTACTCAGCGCAGGGCTGTAAATTTAGTCTAGCTACAAATGCTTTGAAGATATAGCCACTTTGAAAGCAAGAGATATTTTGACATTGTAACCTATAAGGGGGGGTCTGTTTAATGTGTACTGTGCTGATTACTAACCCTGCTGACGTAAGCTTCTGCTGTGAGGGTATACAAAGCACAAGGAGAAACAGGAGGGCAGAACAGCTCTTTGAGGAGACAGCCTGTTCCACTGTTCTCCGGAATTGCCAGCTTTTCTGTCAATAAAAGTAGAACTGTTAATCTCTCATCCGCTTCTCTGTGGATTAGCTTGGGTGACAGGTGGACAGACTCCTTGGTCCAGCAACATAACCAGTGGGGAAGGTTGTGGCCACACCTGCAGTACCCAAAACGTGTCCAGGGCGCAGTGACATTGGGCCCTGCGCTGAGTGCACACTGGGAAGTGCCGGAGCAGCGCTCATGCTTGTTTCCATGCCTTCCCTGTACTCCCCTGTAGACCTTAACCATGGTGACGTTGGTCTTGTTCAGCTGAGGCTCTGAAAGGTGGCGCCACCCAAAGCCCAGGGAAGGGCGCTGGGCTCAGATCCAATGCCCTGTGCTGGCCACCTGGCTTTCTTATTTGCCCTGGCACTGAATGTGCCAGGTGATTTCATGCAGCCCCTTGCGGCAGCCTGTGGGTCCTTCTCCAGCTACGCTCTCCTGGGTGCCCCGGGGGTGGGAGGGGTAGTTACTGCTAAGAGCTCTGCACCTGGGTGATGTAACTTCATGAAGTCCCCTCACTATCACGACAGCCCAGCTTGAGGTGGGGGAATTGGAGCTCAGAGAGGTATGGTTATTTCCCCAAGTTTGCACAGCTCATAATGTGATAGACCAGGGATTAAACAGCAAGTCTACTGACTCATAACCTTTGACACTTCCAGGCTGAATTAAGAGCTTTCTCTCCTGAGACCCCATGCTAATTTACTCCTACAACTGACAAAATACTTATTATGTTACATTACATTATACTATGCTTATTAATATACTTATAATATTACATTGTATTATGTTACATTATATTACAGTCAGCTGTGTATTTATCAGTTTTTCTTAGAAACAGTGAGCTCTTTAAGGATATACGCTGAATCCAATTTCTCTTTGAATCTCACCTGTCTAGCACATCTATTTACATAGAGTAGACATTACAAACATACTGTTGATGTTGTGTTTTTATTTTTTTAATTTTTTTTTTGAGACAGAGTCTCACTATGTTGCCCTGGGTAGAGTGCCGTGGCATCACAGCTCACAGCAACCTCCAACTCTTGGGCTTAAGCGATTCTCTTGCCTCAGCCTTCCAAGTAGCTGGGACTAGAGGCGCCTGCCACAATGCCCGGCCATTATTATTATTATTATTATTATTATTTTTGTTGTTGTTGCAGTTGTCATTGTTGCTTTAGCTGGCCCGGCTGGGTTCAAACCCACCAGCCTTGGTGTACGTGGCTGGCACTGTAACCACTGTGCTACAGACGCCGAGCCGATGTTGTGTTTTTAAAAGAAGCTTGTTCAGTAAATTGCTAGGAATTGAGTTATCTGACGCAGTACATGCATGGTGGAGGAGGAGTTGGCTCTATTTGCTGGGTGCTCAATGTCCCCAGACCCACAGTAGGGCCCAGGGAAATAAGGATATTTTTGGAAAGCCTGAGAGCATGACAGAATTAAGAGGGAAAAGTAAATTCACCCCTTTTGAAACTGTTGCCATAGTAACTCAGTGCAACACAGCAGGAGAAAATGCTGTCTTGTCAGAGCACATCATATTTCATTACCAATAATGGAGAAAATGTGTGCGCTGGGGGACAGAAATGCTCAGATGGGAAGGCCGGGGTCTCTGACCACCACACTGCATCCATGGTCAGCAGAGGAAGCCAGGGGGCCCAGAGAAGCCCCAGAGCCACAGCTGGCTTTTAGAGAAGACGGGCTGAGAACTTCACTGAGTAGTAGCCAACACCAGCTGGGACAACCCTGCCTCCTGGGCTGCCCCTGACCACCACCTTTCTGTGGCTGTGGCTTTCTATGGGTGGTCAGGTATACCTCTGCTGGTTCAGCTACGAAAAGTTTGGGCCACGCTCACTAGATGCAGCAGTTCAGCAAATGTAAGTGGCTGAGGAGTTTTTAAGTTTTCCCTTGGAGAATAGCTGGCAAAGGTTGTCATAAATTAGGACTTATTGAACGCCAATTAATTTGATACCATCTTTTGAGCAATTTAATAGCATCTTTGGAACCAAATGGATACCTCCTGTGTGAGCCGGTGACCTCCTAGTCATACCGTCTACATTGCTTTTTGCTGGGCAGAGTAGTCTCCAGTCTTTAGGGGAATGTACAAAATATGTTCAACTGTTCACTCAGACTAAACAGACATTTTACTGAGTGTCTACTACATGCCAGGGGGTCAGGCTGGAAGCCAGAGATACTATATAAAAAAAACGATATAATCCTTATTTTGGAAGGAAATAGTGAGAGAAAGAGAAAGAGAAGGAGGGAAGGAGAGGGGTAGGGGGACAAAAAAACCAAAGTTGAGATAGAGCATCATTCTACATCCTCGAGTGGTCGGAGGCCAGGGCAATGGCATACCCAGTGTTTTTATCTCCCAAAGAGATCCTTGCGGGATTTTTTTAAACTCCCCCCCCCTCCACACTCACACTGAAAAATTGTTTTCAGTAATAATCATGGCATGAAACAAACAAGAACAGAAGGCCAGATTCTCCACTGGAGGTTCACATGAGAATCTGCCAAAGAACTTTATTAAAATGTCAGTGCCTCCTCCAAACCAATGTGGCTCCCACATAGATCCACTACGCCCCGTCTCCACAGGGACACCTGCATGAACAGAGAGAGATGTACAGAAGAGGCTGTCACTGCAGCCTCCCCCACAGAGAAACCTGCCTCAGCAGAGAGGGAGGCACGGAGTGGCTGTCACTGTACTCTCCTCCACAGAGACACCTGTCTGGGCAGAGAGGGAGGCACGGAGTGGCTGTCACTGTGCTCTCCTCCACAGAGACACAGATACCTGCCTCAGCAGAGAGGGAGGCACGGAGGTGGTTGTCCTTTGCTGACCCAACACAGCTCAGGATATGTGCAACCTCATAGTTATCTTGACACACCTAACTGATCCGAAGAGGGAGAAAGACTCAGGAAGCCATCCAAAACCTCAGGAAGCCTTCCAAAACCTCCAGCCTGTGCATGGGAGGAAAAGGTGCCCTGGGTTAGGAAAAAAACAGGGCAGAGTTGAGGGAGGCCAGTGACACGTGCATGTGTGATCCCTGCCACCCAGCAGGGCTGGGCAGCAGTCATCTGAATGAGCCCCCACCAGGAAAGCAAAAAAGACTAGGAAGGATGGGATTTTTGTTATTCCTCACAAGGAAGCCACAGTCTTATTCCTTGGGTAGAGAGCACTTTTTAAGAGGTCATTTTTAAAAGGGAATCTTAATCCTTTTCACTCTCTGTTCCTGAAAGCAACCATCCACCATTTGCAGGGGTGGGGATGGAGGCCCCCTGGTGGCCAGGAGCAAAGAACTTTGAGCAGGAGACAAGGAAGGCTGAGACCTGGCCCACAATTGCAGAGCAACTTCCCTGACCTCCACTCACCAAGCTTTCAAACAGACTCCATGATCCCTGCCCCATCCACCTCCCAAATGCCATGCAAGCATCAGATGCAAAGACTTTTCTTTCTGAATGACACCCATCCCTTTTGTGATTCAAGTCAGGGAGGGTCTGTCTCCTTGAACCTGAATGTTTTGCATACAGCAGGCATTCAGTAAGTGCTAGCTTGTTTGGGCAAAGTCAAGCCCATGTTATACTCTACAGGTAACCTGTCCGTTGGAGAGAAAAATCATCTCAAAAACAAGATTGGATTCATCCCCAGAGTACTTAAGGGCACTCCGAGCTTAGAACAACCCAAGAAAGCTATGGTTGCCATCCCAGAAGGAGATGGCACTCTAATCCTCTGTTGAAAAACCCTGGTCCAGCAGAAACGTTTGGGGAAAGGGTCTGGGCTGTTCCCTGAGGGGTCTGACAAGTATGCTGCTCAGAAAAGCGAGAGCATGTGGGCGTCAGCAGCAGCTGTCAGGGAGCTGGCAGGAGGAATTCCCCCTCAGAAGAGGCAGAAAATGTCTCCTTTCCAATTAAAGAAGACAGTGCTGGTGTTTCAACTTATTAACATAGAGTCCCATGTGGATTGCTGTAATCACTACATCAGCTTTTACAACAGACAGTACAGCAGAGTAGATTAATGAAGGAAAACATAAAGATCCATTGGTCCTGCTTTCTTTCTCTATTGATTAACTGGCAGCATTTAGAGATGGTGAAATTCATCCCAGGATTGAATGGAAAGAAAGCTGAAGGTTCAAGCCAGTGGGGACAAATTCAGGAATCTGTCCACTACTGGTGGTGCAGCCACAGACTCTACCAATTTCTGTGTCTGACCTGGGGTCAAACACCCCGACTGGCAGACCAGAAGATCCCGAGATGACACGTGCACACAGCAGGTACTCAGTGGAGCAACTTGCTGGAGAAAAGCCACGAGCAGACAAGAACAACTGCACTTTCAAATTGTGCCAAAGGGCCAGGCCAGCTGGAGACAGGGTTTATCCTTAGGAAGTTCCTCATTAAGAAGGAATGTGGCAACTGAGCTAGAAGACATAGTATTAGAATAATTTTGTTGAGGATGAGTAAGAAAGCTGCAGAATTATGCTGAGATGTTTATTTCTTTAAATCTTGCTCACTCAGAGGCATTATTGTTACACAGAGGGTACATGGTAGCTGACAAGAGCTACTTAAAAGAAAATAACAATACGTTTTACACATACTCACATCCCCCCCACCCCAGCTGGACCCCCAGGGGATCACAGCTACTACTGCAGGCCAGATGGTCACAACATACAGCTCTAGCAATAGGCAGTGGGCTCTCCAGGTGGACATTCGTGCTATCTGTCAGACACACGGGTGGTTTCTTAAGTGATCTTATAAACTAAAACGAAAGTTGGGAATACCCACACCCACAGGCAGGTAATACCCATCCCTGCTACTACAGTGGAGAGAAAGGACAGGGACAGGGAGACGGGCCACCGTACTCCATGTCTGACTTGGCTATCAAATTGCTGTGTGACCGTGGACTAACCTCTTACCCACTCTGTGCCTTTTTTTCTTACCTGTAAATGAGGCTAATGAGAATATTTCCCTCCATGGGGTGCGAAGAGAACTTCCCGAGCTGATAGATATAAAGCCCTGAGCACAAGGTCTGGCACATGGTATCAGGCACAGGGCCTTGCACCAGCAAAGTGATAGCCTACAAGCTGCCACGTGACTTAGTGTCAGGGGTGTTATTAGCAGTGGTTGGTGGTGGCAGCATGTTTATTTTCACTACAGGGTTACAAATGAGATAGATTCTGTAGGTTTGCTCTTAAGTTGAATTTGTATACAAGTCAGAACAGGTACATTTACCTATTACCTGTAATACCCTCTGTTCACAAGAGCAAACTGTATGTCACTCAGATATTTGTAACTCGGGGACTTAACTGTAACAACCTCTGTTTATAAGTGTGAGCTGTACTGAAGGCAGATATTTGTAATTTGGAGACTGGCTGTAGTTTAAGATGGTACATGTTCTAGAAATAACTTTTTCTAACTCAGAAATTATGAGCTCAATGTTTTCCTTCCAATCAAGAGTCGACAGCAAATATGCAATGGGCTAGAGAAATGGGTGCGGGGGCGGGGGGTGGTGGTGCTTGGGGGATCAGAGAACCCTTTGTCCAGGCCCTTCCTAACTGGACTTCTGGGATGTTTGGTGCAAGGGGCACGGGGCGTATTGCTCCTCTGACCAATGTGTTTGCTGAACTTGCTGATGGTGGGCAGAGTCCCTAGTGCTGGGTGTGGGTGGGAGGGAAGAAGCCACTGGCCTGTAGCATGGAGATGGAACCTCTGCCTCTTGCGTCCAGGCAGCAGGGGATCTGGGGGCAGCTGAGGAGGAAATCAGCTGGGTGGGTGGGTGGGGTAGGAGGAGCATAAGAAACACAGAGTGAAGAGGGACACTGTTCTGCGGGGGGCAGAGCCCCAAATCCCCAGCTGGTAGCATGAGAAGGAGGGTGCAGAGTGTGGGAACCATCCATGTGAATAAACTCAGCATTCTGTTTATCCACTGGACAACACACTTCACAGAGCACGTCTCACTCACTCAGCTTGTCCGGTGCTGGCTGTGTCGATGGGGATGGCCATCGTTCTGATTTTACCACTGAGGAGATGGCGGCTATGGCCAAAGGTCCCATGGCAAGTGTGGGGGCCAGTGCAGACCTGGCCCCGCAACCCCAATCTGATGTGCTTCACCTTCTATGCAGAACTGACTTCACACCAGCCCCATGACCCCTGCCAGGAGGAGACACACAAGAATGGGCAAAGTCGTCTGCACAAATGATGGCCTGGTGGGTAGGAAGGGAGAAGGCCACAAGAATGCTACGGAAGAAGAGCACTGGTCACTGGAAGGAAGGGCAACGACTTAGAGTGTGGGATCTAGGGCACCCGGCTTCATGGGAGAGGGCTCTGAACCTGGCTTTGAAAGAGAGAGGGGGCATCTGAAGGACAAAGCATTGAAAGTCTGGGGACCACCATGGGGAGCTGCACGTGTCTTCTCAGCTTGGCCAGTATGGGGGCCAGGAAGGTGCATCTCGGGCCAAGTTCAGAGACCTGGGTCTGCTCCTGGGAACAAAGTCAGCCCAAGGACTTGGCACTTTATCCCACAGATGGAGCACTAAAGACCCTCTGAGGAAAAAGCTCCCTCCGGCAAGGATGAAGACAGAAGCAGACCCGACACAAGTGGAGACAGGACCCCAGGTGAGAAGCTCCTGCAGGGGTCAAGGGAGCAAAGGAGGTTTGACCAAGGGCTGCAGCAGTGGTGTCAGAATTTGGGGATGGATGTTTCCACATTAAGAAATACCCCACCCAGCTAGGCTCCCCCCAGTGGAAACTATCCCCCGTACCTGCAAGTCAGAACCCCTTGGACACCCTGTGGACACCCGCTGTGGCAGATGGAAAGCCTGCTCTCAGCCCTGCCTGAGGCCCACCCTGGCTCACGGAGGCGCACAGGTGGCTGCTGCCTGCTGCCTGCTGCTCTAGAGCACAGACTCATGGAAGCATTTTCCAACATCACTATTAATCTCTCCAACACACTTGAGCGTCTGGCTGGCTGGGAAAGACCACACTGTTAACTTCAATTAAAAACTGCTGTGATGCATCCTGCTTTGCCTGATATGTTCTCAGAGGAGGCAAAGCATTGGAGTCTTTTAAAAAGTCTCCAGCAAGGATCCTTTGGGAGCTATGAGAAGGTACATAAATTTATATAAGCCAATATCCATAAGATTTTTAAAAGAAGGGGGAGCTGAGAGTTGGGGTCAGGGAATAGGGGAGGTAGAAGTGGTGTCACTGAGGAACTTTCTTTCACAAGAGCACTAGGCCAGCAGGTAGTGCTGGACCCACAAGACGTGTTTGTGAGTTAGCTGTGTGCAGAGCAGACAGCAGAGGCCCTGACCGGAGGGAGTGAGCCCCAAGGAAGAGCATGGGGCAGCTAGGTGGCTGGTTCAAATCCCAGCTCTGCCACCTAATTTTACTTCATACACCAGACACTTCATATTGGCTGTAGTCCTGATTAGATGGGGCATTCTGAAGCCTGCAGCCCTGGTGACTGACAACCTTGGAGCAGAGAGGGATCCTGATAACTAACTCTGCATCTCAAACCCCTAATCACCATTCTATGCTGTTTCAGGGAAACTAAGCACAGAGAGAGGATGCTGGCCACCACTCACCTCTCTCTAAGGGTCACTCAATCTGTAAGCAGCATTGTCAAAAGCAAAGAGGCCCAGCTCCAAGTCCCTTCACCTCCCCTCCCCATGAAGGGTTCCCTGGGCAAGTCTGTATTCCCCAGGCAGGAAGCTCCCAGATCTCCATCATGAGGATGCACACCAAACCACTGCTGAAAGCCACCAGCATGCTGAGGGATCAGCAAGAGGCTGGCAGATTGTTTTGCTTTTCCTAATGAGCTCCCTCCAGGGAACAACTAGAATGGCCCACATCACCAGGCATTCCCTGAGGCTTGAATTACCCAAATGGCATCAAAGTGGCTTCACTGAGCTCTTGTCATATGCAGGAACATTCCAAACATCCGGTGTTTATTATCTTTTTAATGCCTCCTTAAGTCCCAGGAGGTGGGTTCTATGTTACAGATGAGGAACCTGAGGTGCAGAAAGTAACACCTGGCCCTGGAGCCCAGGTGTGACCCAGGCTCTGAGCGCTCTGCTCCAGGCCTTCCAACACTGGCTGCTCTGTGGGCTCAGGACCTTGAGAGTCTGCCCCATTTGACAGGGAAGAGGCAGGGGTCTCAAGGACCACATCAGAGAGGAACAGTCAAGGGAGGAGAATTAAGTGGTCAGAGGGATGGGCTCCAAATCACAGTGACCTCTGTCCCGCTTCAGGAGCACTACTTCAAGGGGTCCCTTACAGCACTTCTGAGAGGTAGAAATTGTATTTCCTTTACAGGCTGTGGAAACTGAAGATCAGAGAGGTTAAGTAGTTTGCCCATGGAGGCACAGCTCAGGAGTGGCTAGGCTGAGATCAAGCCCAGGTCTGTGCAGCTGCATTTGTAAGGGGTAAGTATAAATATGCCAATGGGCCTCTCCTTTCTGCCTTTTGATTGAAGGTATTGGTAGCTATTGTGAACTATCTATCTTTTCAAAGATGTTTGTATAGTAAACAGCCCTGACAAAAGAGATAATGTCCCCTCTGAGGAGGAGGGCATGCTGCTTTCCACACCAGCACGACATCTCTCCCTTTGAGGCAAAGGCTGGGCATGTTTGCTAGCAGCCTCCTTTAAAAGACTGGGGTTTCCTGAGCAGAGGTTCTTCAGCTGTTACACAAACACACTGCGTGTACAGAATCCACCTGGGTGGCCACACATTGCCCCCATGGGATTTAGCAGAGCAGAGGGTATTGATGGGAATGTGAAATTCAAGCTGTTTGCTGTGGTGTGAAGAATAACGTCCTCTGACTTTAAATCCAGGAGTCTCAAGTGTTCTGTTAGCATGTTTGAAATTGTGGCAGGCTAACTCGAAAGCTGAGTAAAATTTCCAGATCTTTCACAATTCTTGACATATCCGTGGTAAGGTTCAAAAATATCAGCTGCACAAATTCTGGAGGAGAGACATGGCTGAACAGCAGCACTTAGGAAAGAAAGACCTCCCCTCAGAAGCAGTCCAAGTTTCAGCATCACACAAGGCGAAATTTGTCCCTCACTGGCCACATTAATGAACTTATTAGGGCTAGGTGCAAGGAGGTTATAGAGTTTCCTGGAATATCATATCCTATTCTAAGCAACCTGTTTTATGAGAATCCTGACAGACCAGGACCTGACCTGGTGACGATTCCAAACAGAATATGCATTTGGGAATAGAATTGAGGGAAGTGGCCACATTCAGTCCCCCAAAAAACAGATGTTGCAGAGGGAGGATATTGAGGATAATTTCTGGCTCTTGTGCAGTCCTGCACAGTTTGTGCTTTCACATCCATCATGCCACTTGATTCTCTCACCCACCCCATAAGTTATGTATTACATTAGTGTTCCCATTTAGCAGACAAAGAAACCGAGGCTCCAAGATGTTAAGTGTCTTGTTCCAAGTCATGAGTGGCAGGGCCAGGCCTGGAACTGAGGCCTCCTGCTTTCCCTTCTCAGGTGCTCTCCACAGCCCGAGGGCAATCACATGCTACCACACACCAAAGGTTAGACTGGTTTCCTACGACCAATGGACAGAGTGAAAGAGGAGATTTTTGTCTAAAGAAAGGAAGGTTGTAGTGAACAATTCCAATTTACTGATCTCTTATGAGATGCCACATTACTACATTTAAGCCTCCAAATCCCAAGGCTCATTGGAACTTATCATAATTACAATCATTGTATTGCACAGCCAAGCATGCCAAGCCTGGGAGCGGTTGATTGATTTCCCCAGCAGCACAGTGGCAAGGCCACGTTTGAGTCCAAGGCCACCTGACTCCAATGGAAGGTGCTGCTCTGTGAGGTGCTGAAGATACGGACACAGTGAATGCTTCACAATGAAGATACAGATACATTCACAAGGAGTGCTGGGGAGGGACTGGGCACATGGTCCTATATGGGTGGATGGGCCAGGGTCTTAGAGGAATGTAAACAGGCAAGTCAGGACTCACACTGAGTAGAGGCTCATTATGGCTCATTATGACTCAGCAAGGGCATTTATTACACCTCCCAGAAGCCAGGCCCTGAGGCTCTAGAGCAGTGGTTCTCAACCTTCCTAATGCCATGAATCTTTAATATAGTCCAAAGGTTGACTATATTAAATTAATACGACCCACAGGTTGAGAACTGCTGCTCTAGAAAGAGGCAAAGCTTACTCTGTTAGCCTCTCAGGGTCTCCTGCACAAAGGGGAGCAGATACTCACTCGGGTAAAGAGAGTGCTGTGGGGGTGTGTGGTGTGGCGTAGCCTGTGTGGGGCAGTCTTCCCTAAGGTCTCATGTCTGGGATATCCCCCCTTGTTGCTCACCTCCTCCTCAGATGGGCTGCCTGGGACCGACAGGGTGAGCCCTGTGGTCTGGCTGGGCTGGCTCCCATAACAGTGTTCCACAATATTGGGAGGCATCTGGGTGGCGGGTGGCAGGTGGCCCAGAGAAGACAGCTGGGCCTGGCATGCAGCACATACTCCAAGGGACAAGGGAGGGTGCTGGAGGCTGGGGAGTTTGAGGACAGAATGGAGCTGTCAGGGAACAGTGGCCTTGGGGGCAGCTGTAATCCAAAAAGGAGGTGCCCAGTAAGCTGATACAAGGTGTGGGTTTTTTTATCCAGCTTTTCTTGTGTTTTTACTGAGTCCCTGCTCTCCCTGGATTCATTTATTAAATATTTACTGGGTCTAGACCCAGGCTGGGCAGCAGCAATTCGGACATAAATTAGATGAGAATGAGAACCTTTGCCCCAGGGACCCTTAGATGGGAAGGGTGCGCTGATGAAGGACAGGACAGAGCTACAGGGTTAGGGACAAGCCCTCAGTAAGGAGCAAGCTTCCCTTCCTCTGGTGCCCCTGCCGGGTCTTTCAGCCTCCTGTGGCCTCCCTCCCACCTCTGCCACCAGCCTGTCTGAGCCATAATCTACTCTGCCCACACAGACTCCGGAGATGGTGTGCTGGAGAGGGCTATGATGGAGAACCACACGTGGGTCTCCAATCTCCCTCCACTCTCACCCCAGGACTTTGCAATCCATCAGCTGTGACAAGGCTGATACCTGGGCTCTGGGCTCAGACCTAGCCTTGACCCCAGCTTGGCCTCTTCCTACCTGGATGACTTTGGGTAAGACCTTAGGGCTCTTGGCACCTTGATATCCTCTTCTCTAAGATGGGCGTGCAGATAGTACCCCCCTCATAGGATGGTTGCGCAGCGTAGAACCTGGTGCTTATCAGGTGCTCAAATTCATCTATGTCATCTCTTTCCTCCTCGTCTACCTGAGGGCAGGGCTCCTGCCTCACCTGTCTGCATGCTAAGAATGATGTTCTGTGTGTAAAGGCTGCTCTCATGATGTTGGTGAGGATGACAAAGATGACAAAGGCTGGCATAGCTTCTCTTTGGCTTCCCAGCACTCCCCAACACAGTCTGCCTGCACAGCTGACCCTGCCTGATTGATTTGGTTATTTGAACACACACTGGGGCCCAGGTGGAATTTCTGTGGTGGGGGAAGAGGACTGGCAGGAAGTCAGAGAGGAGACAGGAGATGCAGGCGGTGCTGCTATAACTGGGCAAGGAGAGGTGGTGACAAAGGGTGCCCAAAAGAGCACATTAGTTGGCCTTCTCCTTCAAAGCCACTGGAATCTAAGTCTTCATGCATTTCTAATCAGCTTCTGGAACTCTGTGCACAGGAGATGGATGAGGGGTCCTCATGGGGTCTGATGGGAATATGCAAGGGCTGCTGAATGAAGGGCTGCCACCTGGGCGGGGCGGGCCTCTGCTAGAGCCACCTGCTTTTCGCAAGCCCTTGCTTTCATTTTTGTGGGGAATGAGGCTTCCTAGGGTTCGGGTGCCTAGAACAGAGGCCCCAAAACACCCAGATCTGGCTACCAGCATGCAAATCCAACATCTAAAATACAGACTGGCTCCTCAGACTATCCCAGTGAACACCCTATAATAGGACACACGGAAGAACGCCAAGTGGCAATGGCAGGCTGGAAAGGAATTTGGTGAGTCCATGAGTGGTTTGACTTTCAAACCACCTGCAAGGTTTATACATATGTTATTCACATTTAACGGCACTCGCAAGAGAAAGGGAAGCACTGGACCAAGGTTCCAGAGGTGGGGGATGGAGGCAGTGATCCAGTGTTGCATTCCTCTTTCCTCCATAGGAGGAAAGGAGAAAGGGTGGAAATAGAGTTGTTAAAAACACAGGCTCAAAGAAAATTCCACTTCTAGCCAAGATGACATAATAGGGAGTGGATATACCCTCTTAACATAAACAACTGAAAACTCAGACAAAATATATAAAAATAGTTTTCAAGACACTGGGCATCAAACAGTGAAAGACAATGACCCCTGAAAGACAGAAAATAAGCAAAGTGACCCATATATCTTGCCCAGTTTACTGCCTTTGGTGAGTTTCCAGGTCTTCATCAGGGACCTCAGGCAGAGCTCAATGGACTCCTTGACTTGAAGAAATGGATCTCAGAGTGTGAAGAAATCAGGCAGCTAGATACTGCAGATGTGACACTGTATAAGCAGGTCAGAGGATGGAGAGATGACAGCTGCATACAGAGGTAACCTGGAAGATCTGCAGACGACCGCTCAAACCTTTAACAGAGAACTGGTGAGTGCACACATGTGCTGAAACTACCTGAGGCAGGGAAAAAATCATCCATACAGGGCCAGAAATAGTACCTGTTTCCATGAACCATTTTGAAAATCTCATAATTCACAGGTCATTGAGTTGAATACTCAGAACAGCCTTGTCTCAAAAGTGAGGAATAATTACTGTTAGATTAAATATGGCTTGGTCCTGATTAAAAAATATTAAAAGCAATACCTCCCCTGCTCAGAAATTGAATGATTCCCAAGTAACTTACATGCATCCCAGAACAAAGCTCAAGAATATTTATTGAAAAACAAAACTATCTAGCATCCAGCAAGGTATGGCATCCAATGAAGAATTATTATGCATGCAAAGCAGAAAGAAAATAGAAACCATATGAGAAGAAAAACTAATCAATCAAAACCAAACCAGAACAGATGTGAATTTTATGGGAAAGAAATCTTCAAGACCCTGAGAAGAATACAGCCATTTTGAATTTAGAATTAGTAAATGAAGACATTAAGGCATTTGTTAAAACTATTTTCCATATGTTCAAAAAGCTAGAAACACTGACATATGAAAGAGAGAAGAGATATATCTTTTAGAAGACCCAAATTAGCTTCTAGAGATGAAAACACAATGTCTAATACTAAAAATACATTAGGTGAGATTATCAGATTAGATACAGCAGAAAAAACTTGGTGAACTTGAAAACATATCAATACTAATTATCTAAATGAAACACAAACAGAAAAGACACATGAGCAGAGCATCAGTGAAATATAAGACAACTTTAGGCAACCTAACGTATATGTAAGTGAAGTCTCAAAAGGAGATTAGAGAGAAGGAATGACAGAAAAAAATGCAAAGAGATAATAGCTGAAAATTTTCCAAATGTGACACAAACCATAAATTCATCAATGCAAGAAACTCTCCAAATTCCAAGTACAAGAAACTTGAAGAAAACTACATTAAGGTAAATCATAATCAAATTGCTCAAAACCAGTGATAAAAAGAAAATACGAAAAGCAGGAGGAGGGCAAAAAGACACATTATGTTCAGAGAACAAAATTAAGATGATAGCAGGTTTCTCAATGGAAGCTAGAAGCTGGAGCAATGTCTTTAAGCAAACTGTCAACTTAGAATTCTATGCTCTGTAAAAAAAAAATACTGTTTAAAAAGGAAAGCAAATGTTTTTAAAAAGTCTTTTCTCCCCTAAAAATATAAAAGATGAAAGAATGTATCACTGGCACTTCTGCATTACTAGAAATGTTGAAGTCTTTCAGGCAGAAAGAAAATGACACCATATAGAAATATGGATCTATACAATGGAATGAAGGGCCCTAGAAATAATAACTATATAAGAAAAAATTTTTAAGATTTTTTTCTTAAAATTTAAATCATTTATAAGAAAACTGACTAAATAGAAATAATAAAAATGTAATGTAAAGTTTATAACATATGTACAGGCAAAATTTGTGACAACAACAGCACAAAAACTGAGAAGTGAGAAACAGAAGTATACTGTTGTAAAATTCTTACCATATATATGTGCAGTGATATAATATCATTAGCAGATAGGCTGTGGTAAATTAAAATCTATCTAGTAAATACTAAAGCAGCCACTAAAATATTATAACAAGAGTTGTGTTTAAGAAGTCAACAGAGGAAATAATATGGAAAAATAAAAATTTCTCAAGTAACACATAAGGTGGCAAAAGAGGAAAAAGGGAACAAAGAATAGATGGGAAAAACCGAAAACAAATATAGAAGATAGTAGATTTAAACCCAACCATATCAATAATCACATTAAATGTAAATGGTTCAAATACTTCAATTAAAAAAAGCAGAGATTGTTGGATTGGATTTTAAAACAGGCTCTTGAAAACTTCTGTTTACACAAAATCCTGCAAGATAGATGTTTATAGCAACTTTATTCATAACTTTCAAAACTTGGAAAAAAACAAAATGTCCTTCAGTAAGCAAATAGATTAATAACATCTAGACAATGGAATATTATAAAGCACTAAAAAGAAAGGAGCTATCAAACCCTGAAAGAAGCTTAACTTCATATAACCAGGTACGAGAAGCCAATCTGTAAGGCTACATATTGTGTGATGCTGATTACATGACACTCTGGATGAGGCAAAACTATGGAGACAGTAAAAATATCAGTGATTGCCTAGGGTTAAGGGGAAAAAAAGATAAATGGATGATGCACAGGTGATTTTTAGAGCAGCGAAAATACCTCTGAGCAACTTAGAAGATATGATACTGTAATGGTGCACATGTGTCATTATACATTTAACTAATGTACAATACCAAGAATGAACTCTAATGTAAACTATGGACTTTGGGTGACAATCATGTGTTAATGTAGGTTCATCAATTGGAGAAAATGTGCCACAACGGTGGGGATGTCAATATTGGGAGAGCTTGTGTATGTGTGTATAAAGAGTCTAAAGGAAATCTTGGTATCTGCCCCTCAATTTTTCAGTGAACCTAAAACTTCTCTTTAAACAAACAAAGAAACAGACAAAAAAAAAAAACAGTCTTTAAAAAATAGGCTGAAATGGCACAGAGACCTGTATTTGAATCTAAGCTATGTGCTCTGGACAAGGGACATTGCCAGTCTAAGCCTCAGTTTCCTCATCTGTAAAGTGGCACTAAAAGTGCCTATTTGGTGGAGCCATTGTAAGGATTTAGGGAGATTCTGTGTATTGTTAAATACCGGGCTTGCTGGTACCTCAAAAGTGTTTGTTAAACAACAGCTATGATGGGAAGGTACATCCTGTGTGGCTAGAATGTGGAGGGCAGGAACAGAGATGGGTTTCCCTCACTTCAGCAGGAGCTGGAGTAAGGGCCCCAAAGGAGGGCAAAGCACATAGCCCGGCCTCTGTAAACACTCAAGCATTTATTTGGAGATTTATAAACCCCCTCCAGATGCCCCTGTTCTCTTAGCTCTGTGAGATTCCATTAGTTCAAATCAAATGTCTGGCATCTTAAAACACTTTTGAAAATTTTGGGGGGTGGGTGGTGGTGGAGCAAGATGGCGGCCGAGTAACAGCTTCCTTGCATCTGGGCACTGTGAGTCTGGGGAGATAGGACTCCAGCATCTCTGGGTGGTGGGATCTGCCTATCATCACCCCTGTGAGGATACAGAGAGTCAGCAAGAGACTTCCGGACCCCCAAAGAAGGAATAAAACAGTGGAAAACCGGCAAGTGGTCGCATGTGTTCAATTGGTCTAAACCCGCCTGTAACTGTAAGTTCAGTAGCAGCGAGACTGCAAACCGGAAAGGCCTTACCTGTGAACTGTTTTGGTGTCTTGGACTTGGCACTCAGTTGAACTGCCTTGGGGAGAGCCTGAGCAGGAATGCGGAGAACTTTGGCTGTTGTCTAGGGCCCCGGTCTGAGTTCCTGATCCAGACGGAGCTAACAGTGTTTGGCTGTGGGCCACAGGGAGCCATTGTGAGCAATTTGCCCCAGCAAGCTCCACCCTCAGGGTTGCAGAGAAAGAATCAGGTGGGAGCTGGTAACCCAGTGATCAAATAGCCTAAAGGTGAGGTCTGAGCCTCCTTGCAGCCCTAACCCTCAGGAGCAGAGTGAGACTGGTTTTGGCACACTGGGTAAGTGGATAGCCACTTCAGCAGTGATTCCAGCGACAAGCACTTTCTTGGAAAAGCTTCTGCTAAGCAAGTTTACAAGCTCAAAGTGCCTTTGAAGTGGGCTGAAGAGAGATTTAGGGTGTCTACTGCTGGGGTTTGAGAAATCAGCAGCCTCCAGTCATATCAGAACTGTGATTAACATCTCATACCCCAGAAGACCACGTGTTGCCCAGACAATATTCAACAACATAAACACAGTGCTTTGTTTTTGGTTGTGTTTTTGTTTTTGTTTTTTTTTTTGGTTTGGTTGTTTTTTATTTTGATGTTGTTGATTTTTTTTATTTTTTTATTTTTTTTTTTATGGTTGGGGTACAATAAGCCAGGTTACACTGATTGCAATTGTTAGGTAAAGTCTCTCTTGCAATCATGTCTTGCCCCCATAAAGTGTGACACACACCAAGGCCCCACCCCCCTCCCTCCTTCCCACTTTCTCTTCCCCCCACATAACCGTAATTGTCATTAATTGTCCTCATATCAAAATTGAGTACATAGGATTCATGCTTCTCCATTCTTGTGATGCTTTACTAAGAATAATGTCTTCCACGTCCATCCAGGTTAATACAAAGGATGTAAAGTCTCCATTTTTTTTAATGGCTGAATAGTATTCCATGGTATACATATACCACAGCTTGTTAATCCATTCCTGGGTGGGTGGGCATTTAGGCTGTTTCCACATTTTGGCGATTGTAAATTGAGCTGCAATAAACAGTCTAGTACAAGTGTCCTTATGATAAAAGGATTTTTTTCCTTCTGGGTAGATGCCCAGTAATGGGATTGCAGGATCAAATGGGAGGTCTAGCTTAAGTGCTTTGAGGTTTCTCCATACTTCCTTCCAGAAAGGTTGTACTAGCTTGCAGGCCCACCAGCAGTGTAAAAGTGTTCCCTTCTCTCCACATCCACACCAGCATCTGCAGTTTTGAGATTTTGTGATGTGGGCCATTCTCACTGGGGTTAGATGATATCTCAGGGTTGTTTTGATTTACATTCCTCTAATATAAAGAGATGATGAACATTTTTTCATGTGTTTGTTAGCCATTCGTCTGTCGTCTTTAGAGAAAGTTCTATTCATGTCTCTTGCCCATTGATATAAGGGATTGTTGGCTTTTTCATGTGGATTAATTTGAGTTCTCTATAGATCCTAGTTATCAAGCTTTTGTCTGATTGAAAATATGCAAATATCCTTTCCCATTGTGTAGGTTGTCTCTTTGCTTTGGTTATTGGCTCCTTAGCTGTACAGAAGCTTTTCAGTTTAATGAAGTCCCATTTGTTTATTTTTGTTGTTGTTGCAATTGCCATGGCAGTCTTCTTCATGAAGTCTTTCCCCAGGCCAATATCTTCCAGTGTTTTTCCTATGCTTTCTTGGAGGATTTTTATTGTTTCATGCCTTAAATTTAAGTCCTTTATCCATCTTGAATCAATTTTTGTGAGTGTGGAAAGGTGTGGGTCCAGTTTCAGTCTTTTACATTTAGACATCCAGTTCTCCCAACACCATTTATTGAATAGGGAGTCTTTCCCCCAAGGTATGTTCTTGTTTGGTTTATCAAAGATTAGGTGGTTGTAAAATGTTAGTTTCATTTCTTGGTTTTCAATTCGATTCCAAGTGTCTATGTCTCTGTTTTTGTGCCAGTACCATGCTGTCTTGAGCACTATGGCTTTGTAGTACAGACTAAAATCTGGTATGCTGATGCCCCCAGCTTTATTTATGTTACAGAGAACTGCCTTAGCTATACAGGTTTTTTTCCGGTACCATACAAAACGCAGAATCATTTTTTCCAAATCTTGAAAGTACGATGTTGGTATTTTGATAGGAATGGCATTGAATAGGTAGATTGCTTTGGGAAGTATAGACATTTTAACAATGTTGATTCTTCCCATCCATGAGCATGGTATGTTCTTCCATTTGTTAATATCCTCTGCTATTTCCTTTCTGAGGATTTCATAGTTTTCTTTATAGAGGTCCTTCACCTCCTTCGTTAGTTATATTCCTAGGTATTTCATTTTCTTTGAGACTATGGTGAAGGGAGTTGTGTCCTTAATTAGCTTCTCATCTTGACTGTTATTGGTGTATACAAAGGCTACTGACTTGTGGACATTGATTTTATATCCTGAAACATTACTGTATTTTTTGATGACTTCTAGGAGTCTTGTGGTTGAGTCTTTGGGGTTCTCTAAGTATAAGATCATGTCGTCAGCAAAGAGGGAGACTTTGACCTCCTCTGCTCCCATTTGGATTCCCTTTATTTCCTTGTCTTGCCTAATTGTATTGGCTACAACTTCCAGCACTACGTTGAATAGTAAAGGTGACAGAGGACAACCTTGTCTGGTTCCAGTTCTAAGAGGAAAAGATTTGAGTTTTACTCCATTCAGTAAAATATTGGCTGTGGGTTTGTCATAGATAGCTTCAATCAGTTTAAGAAATGTGCCACCTATGCCTATACTCTTCAGTGTTCTAATTAGAAAAGGATGCTGGATTTTATCAAATGCTTTTTCTGCATCTATTGAGAGGATCATGTGATCTTTATTTTTGCCTCTGTTAATATGGTGGATAACGTTTATGGACTTGCGTATGTTAAACCAGCCTTGCATCCCTGGGATGAAGCCTACTTGATCATGATGAATGACTTTTTTGATGATAAGCTGTAATCTATTGGCTAGGATTTTGTTGAGAATTTTTGCATCTATGTTCATGAGTGAGATTGGTTTGAAATTCTCCTTTTTGTTTGGGTCTTTTCCTGGTTTTGGTGTCAGGGTGATGTTTGCTTCATAGAATGTGTTGGGGAAGATTCCCTCTTCCTCAATTTTTTGGAATAATTTCTGCAGTACAGGAATAAGCTCTTCCTTGAAGGTTTGATAGAATTCTGGAGTGAAGCCATCTGGACCAGGGCATTTTTTGGTTGGAAGCTTTTTCATTGTTTCTTTGATCTCAGTGCTTGAAATTGGTCTGTTCAGGAGCTCTATTTCTTCCTGGCTGAGTCTAGGGAGAGGGTGTGATTCCAAACATTGATCCATTTCTTTCACATTGTCAAATGTCTGGGCATAGAGTTTCTGGTAGTATTCAGAGATGATCTCTTGTACCTCTGTGGGATCAGTTGTTATTTCCCCTTTATCATTTCTGATTGAGGTTACTAGAGATTTTACTTTTCTATTCCTCTAGTCTGGCCAATGGTTTATCTATTTTATTTATTTTTTAAAAAACCCAACTCCTTGTTTCATTAATTTTCTGAATGATTCTTTTGTTTTCAATTTCATTGATCTCTGATTTGATTTTGGATATTTCTTTTCTTCTACTGAGTTTAGGGTTACATTGTTCTTTTCCAATTCCATAAGATCTCTTGTGAGATTGTTAATGTGCTCTCTTTCTGTTTTTCGAATGTAGGCATCTAAAGTGATGAATTTTCCTCTCAAAACTGCTTTTGCAGTATCCCACAGGTTTTGGTAGCTTGTGTCTTCATTGTTGTTATGCTCAAGGAAGTTAATGATTTCCTGTTTTATTTCTTCCTTCACCCATCTGTTATTCAACAGAAGATTGTTTAGTTTCCATGCCTTTGGGTGAGGTCGAGCATTTTTGTTAGAGTTGAGTTCCACCTTTAGTGCCTTATGGTCTGAGAAGATACAAGGTAAAATTTCAATTTTTTTGATTCTGTTGATACTTGTTTTGTGTCCCAGGATATGATCAATTTTGGAGAATGTTCCATGGGGTGATGAGAAGATCTTTGGGATGGAGTGTTCTATATGCGTCTATCAAGCACAGTTGTTCTAGGGTCTCATTTAAGTCTCTTATATCCTTGTTTAATTTCTGTTTACAGGATCTGTCCAGCTCTGTAAGAGGAGTGTTAAGGTCCCCTGTTATTATGGTATTATCAGATATCATATTGCTCAGACTGAGTAAGGTCTGTTTCAAGAATCTGGGAGCATTTAAATTGGGTGCATAGATATTTAGAATTGAAATGTCTTCTTGTTGTATTTTTCCCTTGACCAATATAAAGTGACCATCATTGTCTTTTTTGACTTTAGTTGCTTTAAATCCACATGTATCTGAAAATAAGATTGCAACTCCTCTTTTCTTCTGAATTCCATTTGACTAAAAAATTGTCTTCCAACCCTTGACTCGGAGCTTTAATTTGTCTTTTGAAGCCAGGTGTCTTTCTTGCAGAGAGCAAATGTATGGCTTATGTTTTTTAATCCAGTCAACCAATCCATGTCTCTTCAGTGGGGAATTCAAGCAATTAACATTTATTGACATAATTGATAAGTGTGGTAGTATTCTATTCGTCTTATTTTGTGAGAGTCCATTGCTTAGTTTTATCTTTTGCATCAGTGTGGAGGTTAGGTTCTGTCCTTTAATTTCTGAGTTCTTACTTTGCTGCTGATCCATTGTGGTGGTCAGTGTGCAGAACAGGTTGAAGTATTTCCTTTAGAGCTGGTCTTGTTGTGGCGAATTTCCTCAATGTTTGTATATCCGTAAATGATTTGATTTCTCCGTCAATTTTGAAGCTTAGCTAGCAGGGTACAGAATTCTGGGCTGGAAATTGTTCTGTTTAAGTAGATTAAAGGTAGATGACCATTGTCTTCTTGCTTGGAAAGTTTCATTAGAGAAGTCTGCAGTCACTCTGATGGATTTGCCCCTGTAGGTCAACTGGCGCTTACTCCTGGCAGCTTGCAGAATCTTTTCTTTTGTCTTGACTTTGGACAGGTTCATCACAATGTGTCTTGGAGAAGCTCGGTTAGAGTTGAAGCGACCTGGGGTCCGATAGCCCTCTGAAAGCAGTGTGTCGGAATCTTTGGTGATATTTGGGAAATTTTCTTTTATAATATTCTCTAGTATGGCTTCCATTCCTCTGGGGCATTCTTCTTCCCCTTCTGGAATTCCTATAACTCGTATGTTGGAACGCTTCATAAAGTCCCATAATTCTGACAGTGAACGTTCTGCTTTCTCTCTCTTCTTTTCTGCCTCTTTTACTACCTGAGTTATCTCAAAAACTTTGTCTTCTACCTCTGAAATTCTTTCTTCTGCATGGTCTAAGCTGTTGCTGATACTTTCCATTGTATCTTTAAGTTCCCTGATTGTTTCATTTCCTTCAGCTCTGCTATATCCTTTTTATATTCTTCATATCGTTCATCTCTGATTTGATTCTGTTTTTGGATTTCCTTTTGGTTATTTTCCACTTTATTAGCAGTTTCCTTCATTGTTTCCATCATTTCTTTAATTGTTTTCAACATGTGTATTCTAAATTCCCTTTCTGTCATTCCTAACATTTCTGTATATGTGGAATCCTCTGCAGTAGCTACCTCATGGTCCCTTGGCGGGGTTGTTCTGGACTGGTTCTTCATGTTGCCTGGAGTTTTCTGCTGATTATTCCTCATGGGTGATTTCTCTTATCTGTTTCCTTGCCCTAATTTTCCTTTCACTTCCTCTTGCTCTTTAAGTTCTCGTTCCTGTGGAAGTTGCGCACAGGTTTAGACGGATTGAACACACGCAACCACTTGCCGGTTTTCCACTGTTTTAGTCATCCTCTTGGGGTCCAAAAGTCTCTCGCTGACTCCCTGTATCCTCTCAGGGGTGATGATAGGCAGATCCCACCAGCCAGAGATGCCTGGAGTCCTCTATCCCCAGACTCACGGTGCCCAGATGCAAGGAAGCTGTTACTCGGCTGCCATCTTGCTCTGCCTCTCTGTTGTTTTGTTTTTTAATTTCAACCTTTTTCGTACAGATCTTTCATCTTTCTCAATTTTTCTTGTTTAATTATAATTTCCCATTGCTGCCTTTTTCAAGAACCAGAACTTCATTTTTGCTGGTGTTTTTACTGCTATTATTTGGTTTTTCACCAAATATTATCCCGTAAAGTTTTCTGTTTGCTTGTTTTGGGTTTGATTTATAGCATTTTTGTCTTTCCTCTCTACTTATTGGAGGTGGGGTACTGTGTCTGATCAGGTTAGCAAAGAGCTGCAGACCTCAAGGGAACCACCCAACTGGGCACCCACAGAAGGTGGTATTTTTAAAGTTGTGTCAAAGTACCCTACTGTACACCTATATTGCTCTGTCTCCCTCTTTCTGTGCCTCTCCTCTTTTTGTCAATATTCCTTTACCTACCTCCTCTCCTTTCTCTATTTTCTTTTTCTTTTCACTCGGTGCTCCTTTCTTTCATCCCTTTCTTGCTCTTCAACCTTCTCACCCTTTTGGTCCTGTACCAAAAGGACTCATCAAACCCTTAGTCCACAGGCACGAGAACTTAAAGAGCAAGAGGAAGTGAAAGGAAAATTAGGGCAAGGAAACAGATAAAAGAAATCACTCATGAGGAAGAATCAGCAGAAAACCCAAGGCAACATGAAGAACCAGTCCAGAACAACCCCGCCAAGGGACCATGAGGTAGCTACTGCAGAGGAGTCCACCTATACAGAAATGTTAGGAATGACAGAAAGGGAATTACTTTAGAATACACATGATTAAAGCAATGAAAGAAATGATGGAAACAATGAAGGAAACTGCTAATAAAGTGGAAAATAACCAAAAGGAAATCCAAAAACAGAATCAAATAAGAGATGAACGATATGAAGAATATAAAAAGGATATAGCAGAGCTGAAGGAATTTAAACAGTCAATTAGGGAACTGAAAGATGCAATGGAAAGTATCAGCAACAGCTTAGACCATGCAGAAGAAAGAATTTCAGAGGTAGAAGACAAAGTTCTGTTTTTTTTTTTTTTTTTTTTTCTTTTGTAGAGACAGAGTTTTCACTTTATGGCCCTTGGTAGAGTGCCATGGCATCATACAGCTCACAGCAACCTCCAACTCCTGGGCTTAAGCAATTCTCTTGCCTCAGCCTCCTGACAAGCTGGGACTACAGGCACCCGCCACAACGCCTGGCTATTTTTTGGTGGCAGTTCAGCCAGGGCCGGGTTTGAAACCGCCATCCTCGGCATTTGGGCCGGCGCCTTACCGACTGAGCCACAGGCGCCGCTGAAGACAAAGTTCTTGAGATAACTCAGATAGTAAAAGAGGCAGAAAAGAAGAGAGAGAAAGCAGAACGTTCACTGTCACAATTATAGGACTTTATGAAGCATTCCAACATACGAGTTATAGGAATTCCAGAAGGGGAAGAAGAATGCCCCAGAGGAATGGAAGCCATACTAGAGAATATTATAAAAAAAAATTTCCCAAATATCACCAACGATTCTGACACACTGCTTTCAGAGGGCTATCGGACCCCAGGTCACGTCAACTGTAACCGAGATTCTCCAAGACACATTGTGATGAACCTGTCCAAAGTCAAGACAAAAGATTCTGCAAGCTGCCAGGAGTAAGCGCCAGTTGACCTACAGGGGCAAATCCATCAGAGTGACTGCAGACTTCTTCAATGAAACTTTCCAAGCAAGAAGACAATGGTCATCTACCTTTAGTCTACTTAAACAGAACAATTTCCAGCTCAGAATTCTGTACCCTGCTAAGCTAAGCTTCAAAATTGACGGAGAAATCAAATCATTTATGGATATACAAACATTGAGGAAATTCGCCACAACAAGACCAGCTCTACAGGAAATACTTCAACCTGTTCTGCACACTGACCACCACAATGGATCAGCAGCAAAGTAAGAACTTAGAAATTAAAGGACAGAACCTAACCTCCACACTGATGCAAAAGATAAAACTAAGCAATGGACTCTCACAAAATAAGACGAATAGAATACTACCACACTTATCAATTATCTCCATAAATGTTAATGGCTTGAATTCCCCACTGAAGAGACATAGAATGGCTGACTGGATTAAAAAACACAAGCCATCCATTTGTTGTCTGTAAGAAACACACCTGGCTTCAAAAGACAAATTAAAGCTCTGAGTCACGGGTTAGAAGACAATTTTTAAGGCAAATGGCATTCAGAAGAAAAGAGGAGTTGCGATCTTATTTTCAGATACATGTGGATTTAAAGCAACTAAAGTCAAAAAAGACAAAGATGGTCACTTTATATTGGTCAAGGGAAAAATACAACAAGAAGACATTTCAATTCTAAATATTTATGCACCCAATTTAAATGCTCCCAGATTCTTGAAACAGACCTTACTCAGTCTGAGCAATATGATATCTGATAATACCATAATAACAGGGGACTTTAACACTCCTCTTACAGAGCTGGACAGATCCCCTAAACAGAAATTAAACAAAGATATAAGAGATTAAATGAGACCCTAGAACAACTGTGCTTGATAGACGCATATAGAACACTCTATCCCAAAGATAAAGAATATACATTCTTCTCATCACCCCATGGAACATTCTCCAAAATTGATCATATCCTGAGACACAAAACAAATATCAACAGAATCAAAACAATTGAAATTTTATCAGCTTGTATCTTCTCAGACCATAAGGCACTAAAGGTAGAACTCAACTGTAACAAAAACGCTGCACCCCACACAAAGGCATGGAAATTAAAGAATCTTCTGTTGAATAACATATGGGTGCAGGAAGAAATAAAACAGGAAATCATAAACTTCCTTGAGCATAACAACAATGAAGACACAAGCTACCAAAACCTGTGGGATACTGCAAAAGCAGTTTTGAGAGGAAAATTCATCGCTTTAGATGCCTACATTCGAAAAACAGAAAGAGAGTGCATCAACAATCTCACAAGCCATCTTATGGAATTGGAAAAAGAAGAACAATCTAAGCCTAAACTCAGTAGAAGAAAAGAAATATCCAAAATCAAATCAGAGATCAATGAAATTGAAAACAAAAGAATCATTCAGAAAATTAATGAAACAAGAAGTTGATTTTTTAAAAAAATAAATAAAATAGATAAACCATTGGCCAGACTAATGAGAAATAGAAAAGTAAAATCTCTAGTAACCTCAATCATAAATGACAAAGGGGAAATAACAACTGATCCCACAGAGATACAAGAGATCATCTCTGAATATTACCAGAAACTCTATGACCAGACATTTGACAATGTGAAAGAAATGGATCAATATTTGGAATCACACCCTCTCCGTAGACTTACCCAGGAAGAAATAGAGCTCCTGAACAGACCAATTTCAGGCACTGAGATTGAAGAAACAATAAAAAATCTTCCAACCAAAAAATGCCCTGTTCCAGATGGCTTCACACCAGAATTCTATCAAACCTTCAAGGAAGAGCTTATTCCTGTACTGCAGAAATTATTCCAAAAAATTGAGGAAGAAGGAATCCTCCCCAACAAATTCTATGAAGCAAACATCACCCTGATACCAAAACCAGGAAAAGACCCAAACAAAAAGGAGAATTTCAGACCAATCTCACTCATGAATATAGATGCAAAAATTCTCAACAAAATCCTATCCAATAGGTTACAGCTTATCATCAAAAAAGTCATACATCATGATCAAATAGGCTTCATCCTAGGGATGCAAGGCTGGTTTAACATACACAAGTCCATAAACGTTATCCACCATATTAACAGAGGCAAAAATAAAGATCACATGATCCTCTCAATAGATGCAGAAAAAGCATTTGGTAAAATCCAGCATCCTTTTCTAATTAGAACACTGAAGAGTATAGGCATAGGTGGTACATTTCTAAAACTGATTGAAGCTATCTATGACAAACCCACAGCCAATATTTTACTGAATGGAGTAAAACTGAAAGTTTTTCCTCTTAGAACAAGAACCAGACAAGGTTGTCCTCTGTCACCTTTACGATTCAACATAGTGCTCGAAGTTCCAGGCAATACAATTAGGCAAGACAAGGAAATAAAGGGAATCCAAATGGGAGCAGAGGAGGTCAAACTCTCCCTCTTTGCTGACGACATGATCTTATACTTAGAGAACCCCAAAGACTCAACCACAAGACTCCTAGAAGTCATCAAAAAATACAGTAATGTTTCAGGATATAAAATCAATGTCCACAAGTCAGTAGCCTTTGTGTACACCAATAACAGTCAAGATGAGAAACTAATTAAGGACACAACTCCCTTCACCATAGTCTCAAAGAAAATGAAATACCTAGGAATATACCTAACGAAGGAGGTGAAGGACCTCTATAAAGAAAATTATGAAATCCTCAGAAAGGAAATAGCAGAGAATATTAAAAAATGGAAGAACATACCATGCTCATGGATGGGAAGAATCAACATTGTTAAAATGTCTATACTTCCCAAAGCAATCTACCTATTCAATGCCATTCCTATCAAAATACCAACATCGTACTTTCAAGATTTGGAGAAAATGATTCTGCGTTTTGTATGGAACCGGAAAAAACCCCGTATAGCTAAGGCAGTTCTTAGTAATAAAAATAAAGCTGGGGGCATCAGCATACCAGATTTTAGTCTGTACTACAAAGCCACAGTGGTCAAGATAGCATGGTACTGGCACAAAAACAGAGACATAGACACTTGGAATCGAATTGAAAACCAAGAAATGAAACTAACATCTTACAACCACCTAATCTTCGATAAACCAAACAAGAACATACCTTGGGGGAAAGACTCCCTATTCAATCAATGGTGTTGGAGAACTGGACGTCTACATGTAGTAGACTGAAACTGGACCCACACCTTTCCCCACTCACAAAAATTGATTCAAGATGGATACAGGACTTAAATTTAAGGCATGAAACAATAAAAATCCTCCAAGAAAGCATAGGAAAAACACTGGAAGATATTGGCCTGGGGAAAGACTTCATGAAGAAGACTGCCATGGCAATTGCAACAACAACAAAAATAAACAAATGGTACTTCATTAAACTGAAAAGCTTCTGTACAGCTAAGGAGCCAATAACCAAAGCAAAGAGACAACCTACACAATGGGAAAGGATATTTGCATATTTTCAATCAGACAAAAGCTTGATAACTAGGATCTATAGAGAACTCAAATTAATCCACATGAAAAAAGCCAACAATCCCATATATCAATGGGCAAGAGACATGAATAGAACTTTCTCTAAAGATGACAGACGGATGGCTAACAAACACATGAAAAAATGTTCATCATCTCTATATATTAGAGAAATGCAAATCAAAACAACCCTGAGATATCATCTAACCCCGGTGAGAAGGGCCCACATCACAAAATCTCAAAACTGCAGATGCTGGTGTGGATGTGGAGAGAAGGGAACAGTTTTACACTGCTGGTAGGACTGCAAACTACTACAACCTTTCTGGAAGGAAGTATGGAGAAACCTCAAAGCACTCAAGCTAGACCTCCCATTTGATCCTGCAATCCCATTACTAGGCATCTACCCAGAAGGAAAAAAATCCTTTTATCATAAGGATACTTGTACTAGACTGTTTATTGCAGCTCGATTTACAATCGCCAAAATGTGGAAACAGCCTAAATGCCCACCAACCCAGGAATGGATTAACAAGCTGTGGTATAGGTATACCATGGAATACTATTCAGCCATTAAAAAAAATGGAGACTTTACATCCTTCGTATTAACCTGGATGGAAGTGGAAGACATTATTCTTAGTAAAGCATCACAAGAATGGAGAAGCATGAATCCTATGTACTCAATTTTGATATGAGGACAATTAATGACAATTAAGGTTACGTTGGGGGGAGGAAAAGCAGAAAGAGGGACGGAAGGAAGGGGGTGGGGCTTTCGTGTGTGTCACACTTTATGGGGGCAAGACATGATTGCAAGAGGGACTTTACCTAACAATTGCAATCAGTGTAACCTGGCTTATTGTACCCTCAATGAATCCCCAAAAATAAAAAAAGAAAAAAAAGAAAATGCCAGGCATTTGTTGAGAGATGGGAACTGAGTCATGTGCTTAAAAAAAATAATAATAAATATGATTTCACTTTAAAAAAAAAAAAAAAGAAGAAAATTTTGGTCTACAAAAATCACCATGATTTTTACTTCTTCCTTTACACCCCTGCAAACATGCAGCTTTATCCTCTCTCTCCTGAAGCAGATCTAAGTAGAATGATAAAATAGTTAAATATCTGCAATGGGAATTTGAAGCACAAGAAGATAGACACTTTGGTTAAAATCATTTGAGATAATAGACAATTTGCATTTTAATGATGATTCTTATTTTAAGGAAAAGGAGCAACCACTGGCCGCAGAATATATTCTCCAAGTAGCAGATTGCCAGACTCCCTGGAATTCTGTTTTTCTGGGTAGTAGTGTATTTCTCTGGGGACAGAAAACTTCTGCTAGTTTCTTGTGGACCTGTCAGAATTCCACAGGTCCTTGAGGGTGGCAAAGATTGTTTCAAGAAATAACAGAATTGTAGCTCCAAAACCACCAGATGTCTTTTTTGATTTTTTCCCCTCCAGGACAAATTATTAAAGTGCAAATCAACTGTGAGTCTCTCAGGTCCTGGGGGTCTGCAGAAGGAGGGCTGGCATTTCACCCATGAGCACACTCACACATGGCATCTTCCAGATGGACAGGCTCAGTGCCAATATGACATTCAAAGTGTGACCGTGTCCTCCCACCTAGCAAGGCCAAGGTTCTAAGAGGTGGGCTGAGGGGAGAAGTGGGGGTATTCCCAGCTCTTCAAACACAAAAAAACTTCTCACAGCTCCCTGACATGAGCTTGAACCAAATGATACCGTCATTTTGTAGGTCAAAAATGGTCAAGTATCAGCAATTTTGTTTGCTTCAGCCAAATAAAGTCATAGCCTACCTCCTTCTCTCCAGAGCTGGGCAGTATACAAATTTTGCCAACCTCTGCACACACCTGCCCAGTCTAGAGATAACAGGCGGCAGCTCAGGATGGATCCAGCCCTCCCACCTGTTCTCTTTGGTCCGGGTGGTAGCCAGTTTCTAAACACAACCACTATGTATTCTATCCCACCCTCCTGGACGTGCACACTGCCCCTAATATCAAGAGCTGGAATCTATCTCCCTTATCTTTGAATCTGGGCTGGACTTAGGAGTTTCTTGACCAAAAAGATGTAATGTTAGTGGCATTCTCAGACTTCCAAGGCTAGGTCCTAAGAAGCCTGCAGTTTGCACCTGGGACTGTTGGCTCTGGGGGAAGCTAACATCATAGGAGTAGTGCAATGACCTTAACAGGAAGCCCAAGACACTTGAAGAAACCCTTGCAGGATAAAATCCTAAGTGGACAGAGTGGCTAAGTTGCCCAGAGGTACCGACAAATGCTGTAAGCCTCATACTGTGAGCCTAAACTCCAGCCCTGGCTGTTACAGCTGATGCCACCGGGGAAACAAGCTGTCTAGTCAAGTCCAATCCTGGTCCCACAAAATCATGAGCAAAATAAGTTATTACTTTAAACCACTTATTAATTGATATAATAAGCAGTTAAGTAACCACAGCAGTCTACATCATGGTTTTTATTGTTTGTTAAAAATTTTATATTAGGCCAGGCAGGATGGCTCACACCTGTAATCCTAGAACTCTGGGAGGCTGAAGCAGGTGGATTGCTTGGTTCAGAGACCACACTGAGACCACACTGAACAAGAGCAAGATTCTGTCTCTAATATAAAAAAATTGAAAAACTAGGGAGATGTTATGGCAGATGCTTGTAGTCCCAGCTGCTTGAAAGGATGAGGCAAAAGGATCATTTGAGCTCAAGCAAGAGTCTGAGGTTGTTATGAGCTGTAACGCCACATCACTCTATCCAGAGCGACACAGTTAGACTCTGTCTCAAAAAAATAAAAAATAAATAAATAAATAAATTCGTTGCCATTTAAAAATCCAGAATTTCAGCTTTCTTTAAAACCTGAAGCACCTGCAGCCTCAAGCCCGTGTGTCTGCATGGCACACATAAAGGGCTGGAGCTAAGGGGAGGCCCCTTCCAGGCCAGGCCCAGCTCTCCGGGGCACCACAACCCCCACCACACCTGACTCCATTCCTGAGGTCACCCAGCTGGCCTCAGGCTCCCTGGCTTCATCTCCCACTCCTTTGCCACCTCTCTCCTCTGCTCTAGCCAATGCCTGCTTACAATTCACACCCCCAACAGGAGACATCATTTCAAGCCTCTTGCCTTTGTGCACGCAGTTGCGCGCTTGGGAAGTCCCAACTCTTATGTCTGCATAGCAACTCTGCATCCTTCAAACTCAGCTCAACTCAAAGCTCCAGAAGCTTTCCCTGACCTCTGGGCTCCTGGGTCTCCTGAGGCCCCTGTCTTTACTCCCATCCTCTCATGTATCACGCACAGGGCCTGCAGAATACCCCCTTCCCCCAGCACTCCATGTAGGGAGAGCTTGGCATACAGGAAACATTTGCTGAATGACTAAATGAACAGTTCCTCAAGGAAGGCAGTTTATCCCAATTTCACAGGTGATGAAACTAAGGTTTATGTAAGTGATCTGATCACTGCCTCTCTAGACCAATGGCCACTAACACAAAGGTCTTTAGATCCTGTTGAATTGTGTCCCCTTGGGAGATATGATGAAGTTCTAACTGTTGGTACCTTTAAATGTGTCTTTGTAAATAAGGTCTCTGAAGATGTAATCAAGTTGAAGTCACTGGGGCCTATGCCAGTATGACTGGTATTCTTATAAGAAGAGACTCAGAAAGACACACGGGGAGAACGTCACCTGATCACAAAGGCAGCAATCAGAGTGACAGGTCTACAGGCCAGGAAATGCCAAGGACTGCAGGCAACACTGTGATGCTAAGAGACACAGACCAGACTCTCCCTCAGAACCTTCAGAAGGAGCACACCCCTCCAGACACCTTGACTGTGGACTCTTAGCCTCCAGAACTGAGAGAATACATTTCCATTGTTGTAAACCATCCAGTTTGTGATGATTTGTTACAGCAGCCCTAGGAAACCATTAGGGGCCTCTTCATGGCTTTGTTTAAAAATATGCACAAATACAACATTTTGCAGAAATCAGAGGATGGAAGATTCTCTGAAGCTGATTCCTGGTCAGGGACCCTTCCTTCCCTCCCATTCTTGGACTGCTGTATAAGGTGTAGTGATGACATCATAAGGAGAACTTCAATTTTGGAGCAACTTCCAAAGTTTGATTATTCTGGGCCTAAATATTTTAAATTGCAGAATCAACAATATGTCTGGTGGTATCCAGTGACCACATGAGTTTTAATGACCTAAGAGTGACCAGAGAGCTAGCTCAGGATCAGATTCACCCAGGGGTGGGCGAGGGGAGAACTCTAGAGGGTGGGTTTATACTCTGGGTCTCACCCTTGACAAAACCTGGGAATCAATTAGGGGATGATGAGCAAAAATTGACGCCCAGCTCCCACCCCAGATCCCAACGGGATTATTTGGGGGAAACCTGGACAGCAGAATGATTAAAAAGCCCCCAGGTGACTCCAATGGCAGTGACATTTGGGAACTACTGGACTGACACCAGTGAGTAAAGGAATGGGACAGTGCACAAGAAAAATGAGGCTGAGCTATACAACAGGAGGGTGATGCCATGTGAACATATGTGAATGAATGAGCACGCCTGTCATTGCTGTCTGCCCCAGGCCCCTGTAACTGGTGTTGGCCCAGCATGCTGAAGATTCCTTAAGTGTTTGTTCCCTTCCCCCAGCACAGTGGCCCTCAGCATTGCTGTACATCTTGCATGCAAGCTTGCCACAATCCCAGATCCTTAGGATCTAGCTCAGAAATTCCAGAATGTCACCAGTACTGCATTTGCTTGGCCAAGAAAGTCACTAAGGCCAGCTCCATATTCAAGGGGAGGGGAATCAGATTACAGCTCTTGAGGGTGGTGGTGGGGGCAGCAAGTGAGTACAGGAGTGGGGGAAGGATTAGATGGTGGCTGCCTTTGGACAGGGGCTACCCCACTAGTGACACAGGAATTTGGGGCTCAGATTTAAAAGTCTGTGACCCTCCGCCTCTATCCAGCCTCCTAGGCCCCCTATCCAGGGGGCCTGGGTGGCACTACCCTCCTGACCACTTCCAGCCATAGAGCAACAATGCCCCTTTTCACTTTACACACACTTTAGAGTCTCTAGGGGCCCAGGAGTTATCTGGAGTGGAGCTTGGGGCAAGGGCAGCTAGGCTCAGAGGTGAGACCGGGCCCTCAAGCTGCACCTTCACACCATCGTGTCCAGAGTCTGTCCCACATCCTTACAGCCTCATGTACTGTGCTGGGGGTGGGGGTGGGGGTGGGGGGTTACCCCTGCCTAGGAGGATTTGCTGATAAATGGTGTCATTGCATACATTCACAGAGGGTGTCTTTTTAATGCTCAGCTTTTGAGAGGAAAATATTTCTAGAATGGTTAATATGTTCTGGGATTTAAGCTGAAAACAGGAATCACATTTAATGACATGGGAAAGGAGAAACAGCTTGGGAGCATGGAGTCTGAGTCATGTGGATGTGGTTTCATTACCTTAATCAGTTAATGGTGCCAGCCTGCACTTCTGCCCATCTCTCTAGCTTCTATCCTCCACTGGGGCCGGGTCTTCCCAAGGCACTATTTCAACTACATGTGCCATTCCTTTGCTCAATTACCTGCAATGGCTCCAAATACCTACTGATTAAATGGGAACTTCTCATCCCAACAGTCAGCATCTTATTTAACCTGGCCATGGCCTCGCTCTCTCAGTCTTCCTGTGCCCCCAGCCCCCAACGAGCTTTCTGGAGGGGTCTGGGCTGCCCTACATCCATGTGGCTCCACCTAGAATACTCGTATTCCCAGGCCTACCAGGGGAAATCTTCCCATAGCTCTAACCCATCTAGAGCCTTCATTTCAAAGGCCTGATGATGACAGCTGTTTAATGGGGAGGGCTTTCAACACCTCGAGTTCAGTCTCTTTCCACTAGTGTCTTTTTATGAACACACAGCTTGCATCATCCTCATCTAATCATCCAACACATACTTGTTGAGGACTTACTGTGTGCCAGGTTCCTTGCTCAGCCCAGCATTTGAGCCATTTCCACACTAGGTCTTGGCCTGGGCTATCATTTCTCCAATTCCCTATAAACACCCAGAAAGAAAATCTATATCACATTCAACTTTGCCCCCAGCATCCTTGTGCCAGTGCCTGGCATGGAGCTTGGCACAAGGCAAATACTCAACTCTAGCTGAGGAACTGGGAAGGTCCACTAACATTTCTCTGGGACAGACTGCGGTGGGGGGTAGTGACTGACTGTCATACACAGCTGGTGGTCCTGAGCACTCACTCTGGCCGAGCACTACTAAGTGCCACAGATAGCGGTTCCCACCCTGACAGGGATATGCAGGTCAGACCAAACACTAGAAGGCTCTCCACTAACCAGTGTACAACCCAGCAGGGACTACGTGACAGAGAGGCATAATAGCAAGACCACTTTCCTGGGGGAAGAAGAGATGAACCATTTCAAAACATGTCTGTCCTGTCCCTTATATTGTGACTTTCTCGGGATGAAAGATGGAAAAAGACTCAGGTCCCAACTGGAAACCCAGTTCTCCTTACTAATGGTGTGTCCTTGGGCAAATTATTTAATCTTGTTGAAGGTTAGTATCCTGATCTGTAAAGCTGGGCCTACATCACAGACTTGCAAGGATTTCCTGTAGTAAAGTGCTCAAGTGCCCAGAGGTTAGCACACAGTAGGTGCTCAGCCAACCTCAGCACTTGTTCCCATCTGTGTGGCACTTCTAGTTTCTGATCCTCCTGGCCAGCACAGTACTGAACACGTAATCAATGCCAAACATCTATCAAGGAGAATGTGTTGACCAAGTGAAATTTGAATTCCACAAAAAAGAAAAATAAGAACCTAGTGTCTGTGCAGGTTTTGCTGAAGGTGCTACAAAGCCCTGTTTATTTTGTCAAATTACCATGGCAACCCCTGATGCTCTAGCCAGCCCCAGGGTTTGCAGTGATCAATTTATCTTGTAACCATGGTAACTCAAGCCTTGCAGTGGGATCCAGAGGGGGAGGCAGAGACATTGTGTACACTCTTCTTCCCACTAGAAATAAATTCTGGAAAGCCTCCTCAGTAATCATGTGGCTAATGTCACCATCACCTAAAATGATGTCTACACAGTCATATTTATTAGCATGGGTTTAGAAACAGGAGACAAAAAATCAGGCAAAAAGGGGCCAGTGATACTCAGAAGAGCAATTAGCATGATTGAAAATTTGTCAGGAGGCTGCCAAAGAGCCTGGATCTGGGTTCCTTGAAGCCACCTTGAGGGTTCTACATCCTTTTATGTCTCTATTTGGGGACTTGACGTCCACATACACAGTCTGGATTTTGCTGTTACTTTTTAGACAGGCTTCCTTCCACCACTCGTGAAGTTTGGGGAAAAGGAAAGTGTCCCCTCAAACTTCATTCCCTGTCAAAGTAAGTGGGGTCCCTGTCACACACCCATCAGACAGAAGGGAGCATGAGAGGCCTTTCTACCTGTCTGGTCCCGACCAGAGGAGATGCAAGTTCTGAATTTGGTACAAAGGGACTTATTCTTCCAAACCATTCGCAGACCTTCGGTAGCGACTGTGGGTAGCACTGGGTCTTTCCAAGTGCCACCAAAGGATGGAGAAACTGGGTGTTCATCTTTGTTCTGGCTCAGAGAGAGTTAAATGCACAGAAAACACAATGACCACACACGCTCAGAACTCAAGGGGATTCTCCTGGAAAAAAAACCCAAGCAGTGAGAGGTCATTTGTTTTTCCTGTCATTGGGAGACTGTTTTGTGTCTAGTGAAGGCTTATGGTCACGTTAGGCACTGCTGGCAAATCAGCCTCAGCACAAAGCAAAAAGGGATAAAACGACTGCAGCGCTTATATTTTGGCAGGTCACACAACACAGTTCTCACCGCCTTCTTCAGGCGGCTGGGGCTTTGGTCCCCACTCACAGAGGAGACAAGTGGTGAGGGAGGCGTCCGAGGTCACCGGCAAGTGATAAATTATCGGCGCCTCGGGAAAACAGAAGAGGTAGGATGTCCACCCATTCGTGTTCCCGCGAGTCTGGGCTGCCCCAGTCTTGGAGGGCTCCGGGACACAGAAAGAGGACGGCAAGTGGGGGATGGGCAAGGAGGGTACGACTCGGGCTGTGCAGACTCCTCGCAGCCTCCTTGCACCTCGGCGGGAACAGCTCCAGCTGCGCGCAGAGCGCACCGTCAGCCCCACCCCGGGAGACGAGCTCGCCGCCCACGAAGCGAGCACCAGGTGGGGGTGCCCCGCTCGGGACAAAGGACCAGGAGAGGATCCCGGGCGCGCGCCACTGCTTAACCTGAGCCCTCCGGGTGCGTCTGGTCCAGCGGGGAGGGAAAGACTGTGGCCCCAAAGCTCCCCAAACCTGGTGGCCCAAGGTGCGCGGCGAAGGGTCCCCGTTACCTGCGCAGCCATAAAGGAGAGATCCATGATGTCGCTGCTACCGCCCGCGCTGGAGTCCTCGCTGCTGTTGCTGGTCCAGCCGTCTGCACAGCTGGCCGGGAGCTGGCCGATCAGTGAGCAAGCGCGCCCGGGCCCCCCTTAGCGGCGGCAGTGACCACGCCAGCCCTGGCCTGGCGGGTCCTCCAGAGTCCTCACCGTGCCCTGGACTGGACGTTCTGGGCTCCAAGCTCCAGACGGCAACTGGGCGGAGGGCCTGTAGCGCGGGGCGGGGCTCCGGGGAACGGGGCTTCCCTCCACGTGACACTACCAGCCCCACCTCTTGGGGCGGGGCCAAACCGAACGGCCTACAGTCTTCTGCCTGTGTGGGCTGGATGGGAAAACTGAGGCCTGAAGTCGTCCCTCTAGTTTGTGGAAGAACCAGCCTGCAACCCAAATCCAGCGCCGTTGGCACCCTGATACGTGCAGCCGAGCCCAGCGCGCCAGGGGCTGTGGGCAGTGCTCTCGTGAGGCTGACATGCCTTGCCCTCGTCGTTGAGGACCATGGTAAGGGGACCCGGCTGTCAGTGCTAAGTCTCCACCCAGTGTCCGGGGTGCTCCCGACTCTAGAACTGGGAAGAAGGGGGGTTAAATCCTAGTTCTACTTTGTTTTGTAAGTTAGTATGTTTTGAGCCTAGATTTCCCATTCTGTAAAATAAGGGTAACGAAACCTAAGAATTGAGTGAAATAACGTGTATGCCATGTGGTGGTCTTAATAAATGTGAGCACTAACAAAGCTAATAATGTAATGGAGACTACACTGTGAAGATTGTCTTCTAGGATTGCACAGTGCACAACCTGCACAACTGGTACTCTGTGGCTCTCTTACCACTTTCTCTTACCTCAAGCAAATACCCCAAACCATGCAGATCCCATAGCTAAAATGAGAACAGCAAGGATGTCCGAAGGGGCCTATCGCAGCCCCATACTCGCAGACTTTTTCACAAGCAAGGAAGTTGTGGCATAGACAGATGAAGAGGTTTATTCAAGGTCGTTCAGCAACTGAGGGCCCAGTAGGGGCTGTGGGAAAGGGACCAGGAGCTCACTGACTCACAGAGGGTCTTCAAGTTGTCTTATCTTTTTCTTCTCCCTTTCTTTCTCTCTCCTCTTTCTCCTTTTCCTTCTTTCTCTCTTTTGCTTTTTTCCCTCCCTGCCTCTCTCTTCCCACCTTTCTCCTTTCTCATCTTGCCTGCCTCCTCCCTTCCTTCGTGGGTCTCTAAACCTTCCAGGCCCTTGGCCCTCCCTCCACTCCTTGACCTCAGCCAGTTGGTTGCCTCCACACCACCCATAATTCCTGCCACCTCCCCAGCCTAGCCCATGTACCTGCCCAGACAGTCTAGGCAAGAGCTGCCTCCCTCGGTCCCATCCTTCCTGTGTCCCATGGCTGATAAGCCTGCTCAGCACCCACCATGGTGTCTCGTTAGCTGTAAAATATTGTATACTTTTATCTTGAAGTCTCACCTGTACATAAGGACATATATGTTGTGTCTGTACAATTTAAAGAATAATAAAGCCTCTCATAGCTGTAAAAAAGGATGGTGACTTCACATCTTCTGTAATTTCCTGGATGGAGTTGAAACACATCTTCTTAGTAAAGTATCACAAGAATGGAAAAGCAAATATCTAACGTACTCAATATTAATATGAAGCCAGTAGACGATCCAATGAACCCAAACAGGAGAAAAACTCCTTTCATTTCAAGTTGGAGGGAGGAGTAATGAGGGAGGGGGAGGGGGTTAGGATGCTCTCACTGAGTGGGCATGGGGTTGGGGGGCAGTTGGCATACCCGCGTGTGTGGGACATAACCATAAGATGACCTCTACCTAACAAAATCAAATATATTGGCCTGGTTGCTTATACCCTCACATTAACCTGAAATGAATTTTAAAGAGGAAAAACAAAAAAAAAGGACTAAAACAATATGCAATAATCTTCAAGTCCTGGTGTGTATCTCTCAAAGGCATCTCTTCCATGCCCCCTCACCTAAATAGGCATATTATTGTTCTTGCTTTTCTTAATAGTTTTGCCTTTATAGATTACTTTGTTTTAAGTATTTATAAGATAAAATTGCTCTTTGGTAACTTCCCCTTCCCTTTTTTACTCAGCATTATTTAAGTAGCTGATGTCTGTTGTTTTTCGCTACTATATGATATCTTATTTATATGTCTATATCCGTTTATTGATACACTAGGCGTTTGATGGATATTTTGGTCATTTAGTGGGGGCCTGAATGGAACAAAAAGGCAGAAAAAGAAAGAACTTGCCTGCTTTTACTGCCTCCTTTCCTGACATCACATCTCAACTTGTCCTGTTCTCCAGCTGGGATTTATAACATGTGCTCCCCTAGTTGTCAGGCCCATCAGGTTGTCTGTGAAGGTCTATGTTTAGATTGTCTGTGAAGGTTATGTATAGATATTTTGTTTCTTAGTTATATGCTTATAAAAAACTGCTAGTCTGTTTAACAAAGTGTTTGTACATTTTATGTTCACACCAACAGTGTATGAGAATTCCAGTTGCCTCATGTTCTCACCAACACTTGGTATTTTCATTGCTTTTTTTTTTCTTTTTAGCCATGTTGGAGGGTATAAAGTGGTATTTCATTATGGTTTAAATTTGCATTTCTTTGATGACTGGTGATGTCGAGCACTAATTCATGTGCTTAATGGTCATTCATTTATTTTCTTCTGTGAATGGTTTGTTCAAATCTTTTGCATATTTTTAAAAAACTAGATCTCTTGTCTTTTTTGTATTAAGTATTAGTTTAGTATTAAGTTTTTTTTTATTAAATCATAACCGTGGACATTAATGCATTTATGGGGTACAATGTGCTGATTTGATATACACTCTGGAATGCTTACATCAAACTGATTAACATAACCTTCACCTCCCTTACTTACTTGTTGTGCTAAGACATTTATACGCTACTCTTTTTTTTTTTTTGCAGTTTTTGGCCAGGGCTGGGTTTGAACCTGACACCTCTGGCATATGGGGCCAGCACCCTACTCCTTTGAGCCACAGGCACTGCCCTCTTTTTTTTTTATACTCTACTCCTAATATTTTTGACAGTATTAAGTTTTAATATTGAGTTCTTTATTTATTTTGGATACAAGTCCTATGTCCAATACATAAACTGTGATATTTTCTCTTAGTCTACAGCACTTTTTTATTTAAAAAATGTTTTACATAGCTATTTATTTATTTTTTTGTTTCTGGCTTTTTTACTGTATATATTTAAGGTGTACAACATGATGTTTTGATATATTTATCTCCATATGCCTTATGCATAGTGAAATGATTACCATAATCAAGCAAATTAACATATCCATCATCTTATACAACTTCCTTCCTTCCTTCTTTCCTTCCTTCCTTCCTTCATGATAAGAGTACCAAAAATCTACTCTTTTGATAAGGTAAATCACCAGTTTATACTATAATATTATTAACTGCAGTCATCATGTTGTACCTGAGGTCTCTAGACTTGTTCATTCTACATGGCTGAAACTTTGTACTCTGTGGCCTACATCTTACTATTTCCCCTTCTACCTCAGGTAACAATTATTCTATTCTCTATGTATTCAATTTTTCTTTCCGTTTCCGTGCACAAGGGATATCATACAGTATATTTTTCTTTCTGTGTCTGGCTCATTCACTTAGCATAATATCCTCCAGGTTCATCCATCCTATTGCAAGTGGCAGGATCTCTTTCTTTTTTAAGGATGACTAATATTCTATCATTTATATAAAATATATATTTTAGTTCTCAGTTTTGATAAAATCCACCTGATCTTCTTTTTCCTTCTATGAGCCATGCTTTTTGTGTCCCATCTAAGAAATCTTTGCTTACCTCAAGATCATGAAGATTTTCTTCTAAACGTTTTATAATTGTAGGGTTTATGCTTAGGGTTACAATTCATTTTTGTTTTTATATACGATGTTGAATAAAGGTTGAAGTTCCCTTGTTCTTCCCTGAAGAGATGCCCAGTTGTACCAGCACGTTTGTTGTAATGACCTTCCAGTTTCCATTGAATTACCTAGGACTGGGACTAGACTTAAGGAGACTCATGATTTAAGGTGGCATTCACTCTCAGGTACCAGCCCTGCATTTGCTGGATCATGACCATAGAGTGCTTCCTTAAATTTTGATTCCTAGGCACCTTGCTGGTGTCACCCACTGACTGGTAAACCCTCCACAGGCAGATATGCACACTAGAAAGATCATGCTACTCTCTTTATGCACTACATGAGTGACCTTATCCAGGCATGTAAAATGGTCCCAGACCCCTGTCCCAGGCTTCATAGGGGTTCATTCAACTGTCTACTCAGTTACCTCTCCTGGGTTGCTAATAGCATCTTAAATTTAACCTGGCCAGCACCGAGCTATTATTTTCACCTTCCACTTGGCTTCATCACAAGCTACCTAGGTCCTCATGTACAGTTCTGAAAGCTGCACACTGCACAAGGTGTCTGGCAGAGAGGTGAGGAGGGTTTCAGATTCAGCCATACCTCCCTCATTGAACTCTGTGCCCAAGCAAAGGGCTGTGTCCTCCTAGGGGAAAGGTTGCCTTTCCTAAGGGTGTTTAGGAGAATTAGCAAAGGATCCATCCTCAGTATTCTCTCTCCCTTCCACCCTATTCTCAGCCCAGCGACCCTCTCATTCTCGGTGTGTCAGCTATACAGCACTTCCTTCTGTCTGAGGATCACACCCACAGGGAATAAGTCTTTGCTCTTCCTTCTTTTTGGAACTCTCTCTTTCTCTAGATCTTTCTTCTGACAGTTAACTTTTCATTTCAAAACCCACCTCCTCCAGCAAGCCCTCCCGATTATCCTGGTTCAAGGAACTCATCATTCCCTATCACAAAACCTTATTTTATTTTTTTCCATAGAATTTCTCCTTTTCAATGTTATTTACTTGTTGGGAGAAGCAATCTGCTGTGAGTCCTGAGCATCCCTGCATGTTCTTATGGAGAATGACAAGAATTTGAGGCTCTGATGGCCAATTTCCCTAGGCTATTTTGGGGGGATTTTGTTTTTAGTGAGTAACCTAGAGGGAGTGAGGTCATATCTCCTTTAGGACACAAAGCAGCCTCACTCACTGCTCACTTTCAAAGTGGTAAATCCTTGAGCCTCCAGGTTGTCCTGCTGTAATACAGCCTTCTGCATGTGTGACCCTCATTATGAAGCCAGTGGCACCTCCCCGAGGAAACTGGGGTGTGGGGATAACTGTCAGGAATAACAATGAGAATAGTCTTTATCTTCACGACTGACTGCCTCGTTCAGAGGCATGTTCACAACGGTCGGGTCAGGCCAAGAGGTCTGATGATCCCCAGCTGAGGCCAGGAGCAGTGAGGTTGCTTAACCTGACCACACAGAGGACTAGAGGCAAGAGGAAATTTCCCTGGAGCCAGGCCTAAGGACTAGAGGCAAGAGGAAATTTCCCTGGAGCCAGGCCTACGGTCATGGGCCACCTGCATGGTCTTGATCCTTGCAGTGTGGTGTGAGGGCGGGTTAGGGAATGTGCCTGCGGGTTCCAGGAGCAGTCTCAACTGTTGTTAGGCCAAGAACTAGATACATAATTCATGTGTGTGGAGAACTTGAGATCCAGCAAGAAGGAACAGTCTGTTCCTTAAAGGATCTCAGCCTAAAGGTCACAGCAGGGCGTTGACCTTGGCACCACTCTTCAGCTGGGACCCATGTGGAGCACAGAGTCTTTGGGTGAATGCCTGCCCTTCCTGGGAAGACTTAAAAGGGTTTAAGATTTCATGAGCTTCTTGCTGAGTGACTTGATAAATTATTCAAGGCACATCACAGGGCTGGACACAGCCTAGGACTCACCCCTTTTTAACAATTGGAAAATTTGAGGCCAATGGGGGCAGCAAGATGAACAAGAAGCCCTGCTGTCCTATGAGGCTTGGCCCCAATGCTTGTCACTCAGTGAGACACAGTTTTTTCTGACTATTCACTATAGGCTCTCCCCCAGGGACAGATGTGACCCCTGGGCTGCTGGAAACTAGATCACCAGGGGACTTTGTTAAAACGCAGATTCTTCCTGAACCAGATGGTTTGGACGGAGGCTGTGCAATCTGGATTCTGCACATTCCCCAGGTGAGTCTGGTGCCCTGTCATCTTTCTTCCAACCAAAATTAAGCCTGATTTTCTCCCTAGGACTCTGCTATGAAATTGCAATTGCAATTCAAATTCAACTCAACAGGTACTCAATTTACTGAGAGCCTAACACTATTCCCTGCAGGCATAGTATCTCATATATGTTGCCTCTAAACCACAAAGAATAAGGGTTCAGAGAGGTTAACCTTTTCGGGTCACTCAGCAAATACAGGTAAAAGAAGGATTTGAATGCAGACCTAGATGATTCCAAAGCCCATCTGTCTTTTATGCCAGGGTTTCTATATTTTAGTTAGAACAATGAAAAATCACAAATAATTATAAAGGGAGGGAGAATTATTTAATTAATTCATCCATCCACTCAGTACATGCTTTCTGAGCACCCTCTGTGTGCTGGGCACTGTTGGCCAGAACTGCAAAGTGCTTCAACAGCAGTGACAAAGACCTGAGGTGTGGCCCCAAACTGCCTGTTTTGGGAGGTGGAAGAATCGAGTTTGCATCTTGGCTTTCTCCCCAAAGCTGATGACACCAAGCAAGCCACTTAGCCTCTGAGCCAGAGCTTTTCATCTCTAAAGGTGGAGGGTTGATGAGATGATGGTAAGAGTGCCCGGTGGCATTCAGTAGGCACTTTGTAGATGCAAGGAGAGATTAATTAGAGGGTGTGGAGAGAAGGGAGGAGCCACGGTATACAGGGGTCACTCATGTGCTTAGGTTTGCTCTCATTTTTACAAATGTTCTGCTAGAAGAGTTACATCAGAGAATTACAGCGAAAGAGGTAGAATGGTTTCTAGTTTACTCACCAAACGCACCAGCGTCTAGCAGGTACTAGGCTTAAATGGAGTGCTGTAGGAGTGTTTCATGAATGAACAAACTAATGAGCTAGTAAGAATTTATGGTTAAATACGTGGATAAAAGTAAGCAGAAGGATGCAGAAAGCAAAATGTCTCCCTCTGGCCCTTCCATGGCCCCATCTCCTTTCCTTTGCTCTTGCACACCCATCAGGGCTGGTACTTAAAATGATGGACAGAAGCTCACCTGTTGGTCCCTGGTTTCCTCATTGACAATGGGTTCCCGTAGCTTAGGAAAGAAAAGGGGACTTGGAGCAGGATGCCCTCGCCATTGCCACACCCAGAGAAATAGAGGCTAACATCTAGAATCATTTCTTACTGTGAGGGCAGAAGGATGCTCACACACAATCATTCATTCACTCCAAAGAAATTTCAAAGCTCCTAACAGCCACCAGGCCCTTTGCCAGGCTTCCTGAGGGTGGGTGGTGAATGCACCCTCCCGGGCCACAGTTCCACAGCAGGGAGATATGCCAAATTGGTAAATGGAACTGAGACCACTAGCCCCCATTAACACACAATGCAGACCTGCTGTGTTCAACACTGACCACACTGGTCCTTGCAATATGGGACAACAGAATTGAGATGGAAGTGTAAAATACACACAGGATTTCAACGATTTAGTGTAAAAGACTTAATGATTTTTAATATTAGTTACATGTTGAATAACAATACTTCAGACCTACTAGGCTAAATAATATACAGTAGAACCTCCATAGCTGACCACTTCTCTACATTGACCACCTCCTTAAGTTGACCTAATTTTCATGGACTGGACATGCATTACATGTACTTGATGGAAGTTCTTTAAATTGACCACTTCTGAATGTTGACCAGTTTGTTACAGACCCTTGGATGGTCAACTTACAGAGGTTCTGCTATATTTTGAAAATCAATTTAATCTGTTTCATTTTAGTTTTCTTTTTAATGTGGCTACTTAGAACATTTTAAATTGTATATATAATTTGTGCCTTGTTTCTACTGTCAAACACTGGCATAGTCCACCCAACTCATTTGTGGAGTTGGGCTGGGATGCAGGAAGGCCAGAGGGGTCTGGGCAGGCTTTTGGCCCTCAGGAATGACTGGCTGGGAGCAGGTGAGCAGAGGGCAGACAAGATGCTCTAGCAACGGCTCTTGGCACCCATAGCACAGTGGTTGCTTGGTAGCACCAAGGCTGGTGGGTTTGAAACCGACCCAGGCGAGCTAAACAACAATGACAACTGCAACAAAAAATAGTTGGGCATTGTGGCAGGCACCTGTAGTCCCCAGCTACTTGGGAGGCTGAGGCAAGAGGACCACTTAAGCCCAAGAGTTTGAGGTTGCTGTGAGCTGTGATGCCATGGCAAGTACTCTACGAGGGTGACATAGGGAGACCCTGTCTCAAAATAAAGGATACTCCGGTGGCGCCTGTGGCTCAGTGAGTGAGGCGCCGGCCCCATATGCCGAGGGTGGCGGGTTCGAACCCAGCCCCGGCCAAACTGCAACAACAACAACAACAAAAAAAATAGCCGGGCATTGTGGTGGGCGCCTGTAGTCCCAGGTACTCGGAAGGCTGAGGCAGGAGAATCGCCTAAGCCCAGGAGTTGGAGGTTGCTGTGAGCTGTTTGATGCCACGGCACTCTACCGAGGGCAATAAAGTGAAACTCTGTCTCTACAAAAAAAAAAAAAAGGATACTCTAGCAAGGGGACCAGGCATAGGCAATTCTAACCTGCATAAGCCCCCTGTTTCTCAAATAGACAAAACAGAGAGTCATTTCAAACCCAGCCACCTCATTTTGCTCTCTGGGGAAGGCAGCAGCCTGTTTCACCCTGGCATCCCAGGCCCAGTCCCGGGAACTCCACTGACAGCCGGAGTTGAAAGGCCTACCCTAGAAATCCCAGGGCCCCCTCAGGAATCCGGGCTGTGTGTCCGCCAGCATCTCTCAGGCACAGAAGGGATGGGGCCTCCCTCTCTCCAACCCCCCAGCTAAATCCTTCCAGGACACCCATACTTGCTTTTCTTCACTGGAAACTTCCAAATCTCCAGGCTTTGTCTCAAGAAGATAATTGCTGTTTTTGCTTCCTTTGTTGGCTGTGCCTGTGAAGAATCTGACGAACTCACTTTAATTAAAGCACTTGATTGCATTGGAGGAGACAGTGGGAGAACATGCAGTTCTGCTGGGGGTGGGTGGCAGGGCGGTGATGTAGGAAGCTAATTGGAAGATGCTTCTTCCTCCACTCTGCCTGTCCAGAGCAGCCACATGCTGTCATCTCTCAGAACAACAATAACACTGACTGTGAGAACCCTGGTGGCTCCAGGCTGCCCCAGCCATGTCAAGTCCCCAAGCCCCTCTTATCCACCTCCCAATCTCTGGGAGCCTCGATTTCTATGTTGTATAAAATGAGGCTAGCGGCACCGACCTCACAGGACAGTGAGGATCTGATTAAGACTCAGCACCTCTGCTCTAGCCCCTTGCTTGCCCCATGGGACAGCTCCTCACAATGTCCAGGACATGCCATCTTGATTCAGCGCTCCAGCACAGCTGCTGCACACTCAGGGCTCTGCCCCTGCTGTCTCTTCAGCATCCTCTTTCCCATTTCCCCCTCGGACTTCCCTTTGAACTGATTTGACTTAATAAATAAACCAAGTTCCTTCATTCCCTTGTCTTTGTCCATGATGCCCCTTCTATCTGCGGTTCACTCCCACCTTCCCTGACCCTGCTGCTACATCCTTCTCACCTCCCGTGGAACCTGCTTCAGGCTGAGTGGGTGCCTGGCCTCCACGGAGGTCTCTTTACTGCAAACGTCTCCCTGCACTATGAGAGCTCCTAGAAGGCACACTCTGGCTTCCTCACCCTGGGCACCCTGATGGCTGTCTCTCTGACCTGGGGCTAAGAGGTGAGCAAAGACTCCAGGACCAGGCCTGGCTTGAAGGTCTCTATGTGTGCCTCCAAAGGATACATTGAAGTTCAAATCCCCAGTATCTTTGACTATGACCCATCTTGGAAATAGGATCTTGCAGAAGTAAAATAAGATAGTGTAGGACCTATTTGATATGACTGGTGTCCTTGTAAGAAGAGGAGAAAAGAGCCAGACACACAGGGAGGACATCGTACGATCATGAAAGCAGACTGAACGAAGGCTATGCCAAACATGACTGCCAAACTCAAGGAAGAGGCAGGAGGGCATCTACCCAGAGTCACAAGGAAGTATGGTTCTGCTGACACCTTCTTCAGGGACTTCTAGTCTCCAGCAGTGTGGAGAATAAATTTCTGCTCTTTTAAGCCACCAGTTCATGGTATCTGGTCATGATAGACCTAGGAAAGGAACACAGAGGCCCAGCTCTACAACTGACTCTGTGTGACCTTGAATGGTTTGCACGTTTTCTGTGCTTCTGTTTCCTGTAAAATGAGGATGATAATTTTGAGACTTACCTTGCAGAGTTGTGAAGATCAAATGAATTAATAGTGTGAAGCACAGTAAACAAATGCTATACATGAATTCATTGCTATATACAAATTAGCTTCTTCTATTATTTGTAATAATAGGTGATCAAAAAATTGTGTTGAAAAATAAGCAAATGAAAGACACACAGTGGATGTTCCACAGTCATTCTTTCCCTCCTTCTCTGTGCTCTCCAGGTATGGCTGCCATTTAAAGCTGGAAAGTTATGGTGGGCATGTGTTGCTTGTGCCTACCAAGCATTCATTCTCCCTCCTCTGGTGACAAGGCCCTAATTTCTCCCATGCTCAGCTCTTTGTCCAGGGGGCTCTGCTGAGGCTAAACCCCTCCCCCACCACTATGGGAATTTGATTCAGGGTTAAACACATAATGCCAAGTTGGTCGAATGAGAATTAGCATTTTGATGAGAAGCTGTCTTTCTGTGAAGTCACTAATCTGGTAGGACAAAAATTGGGAGCTGCTATTAGCCATATTTTTACCAAAGACATAGGAAAACAGAGCTAATTGCTGAGAAATATTCTCAGTAGCATCAGCCTGAATCCTATGGTGCCTGAAGGCATAGTTACCCTTGGATTTTTCAGTTTTATCTCCTGAAACCAAAAGATCTGACTCAATATTAAAGTTGGTAGCAGAAATGGGGTATTGCAAGTGATAGCATCTGAAAAGAGGAATCAGGTGAATGGTGGATAGCAACGACAATTTATCTGCAGCTGGAAATTTGGCAGTCCCTGTTACCCAGGAACAAATCAGCAGGTTGAGAGTCACTTGCTTGTACTGAAACTGGGGCCATGTGCCTGCTGGTATTGGACATTTAGAGACATGGCAGAAGAAAGGATCTTGGGATATGCTGGCTGCTTATTGTGGGCTTTAGTAAATTCCTACAGAGAAGAGATGATCTTTGGTGGAAGCAGACACGTCCCAGTGATGAGTGATAGTTTTCCTAAAAAAGGCTTTTGCTGCATGTGGTCAATAATCCAAGTTGACTGAGAGCCAGGTAATCTTCCTTCTTACAGAATTAGGAAAATCAGCCCTACCTCTTAATCAAGTAAATCTGGAAGAAAGAAACAGAGCAAGACATGTAGGGATCCTCAGAAAGTGTAATAACTGCCTCGTCCAACCCCCTAATCCCTCTCAAGTATGACCTTGATGTCCTATGTGTGCCACAGACAAGGGTGAGAGTTGCCCCATAAAAAGAGACATCACTGTGATTTGGCCTGGGCACAGCGCAGATGAGCCCACTCACCTCCCTTCACTGTGTTTGCTGGGTTACCTGGCCAAGATGGAGGCCACATCACTGATGAATGGTTGGGGTAGACAGAGAACAGAGGGACACTTGGCAAATTCTAATCTGTAGAATTTTCCAAGCTGTGGCCTGGGTGCAAAGACTACACCTCAAGCGGAGTTCTAGCTTTGGGTGTTGGTGCAAGGAATTGTCCTAAAACAAACATAACATGCCAGAATTTTAATGAATTTGCAGGTCACTGGACTTCTAGAGAAACCCCAATCCTGAGAAACTAAAAGCTTGAGTTGCTCAACCCCTGAGGCAATCATGGCAATCAGGAAGCCTTAAACTTTCAGCGCTGGGAATTGGATTGCCAGAGAGTGTAGCTGTCAAAGGAATACCCTTCACAACCCAGCAGTGAAGGTCAGCAGATGAGGGAGATGGCAGAAGCAGAGAGAGGCCAAAGTGGCTACCCAAGGAACTTAACCATTGCCAGGAGGGAGTCCTTGTCCTTCTGCATGAGCTAGGTAATGTGAAGTGACAGTCTTATGTTCTTTCTTCCTTTTCTCTTTTCCTAAAGGGATTTTTGTTACAATTTTTTCTTTTTTTCCTCTCCACTGTTGTACAAGAGACGTGTTAAGTGGAGGAGTCAGTTTATCATTCAGCCTTAAGCTTCTGGACCTGCAGAAATTGCATTCTGATCTAACCAAGATCAATGACATTTGCCCAGAGATCACAGATTTGGATATGGATGTGGACATGGCTTGACGGTGTCTCTATTTGGGAGTGGGGGAGAGGGCTGTGTTTGATTGTATATGGTTTGTTGCACTCTGTTAGGTGCGGGCATTTTGGAGGGTATGTGGAAGCTGGGCAGTCGGAGGACAGGGTGTAGTTGACATTTGTTGTTTTCACCTACCTAACGCGCCCAAACTGGACTTTTCTGCTCTAAAAACCTTGCTTTTCACTTGGGGAACAGACCTTCCCAGTGGTCACTCAGGGTAACAACTCCTCTACCTCCCAACTTCTCACTCTTTGGGGTCACTTCACGACTTGAACCTGGCTGTCTGTGATTACCTTTCACAATCTATCAGGTAAAGACACACTGCTACAATGAGAGTTAAACACTTTCTCTGGAACTCCTGGCTGGTTTCCTTTCATATCTGTGTGGACTATTGGATTTTTATTTTATTCAATGGATTCTTTGTTTTATTCAAACAAAGTGCAGAGAGCTGAGTGTGTTCATCTGCTCCTCTGTACCCAGCTAGATTCCAGCGTGGTCTCTTTTTATCGTCTTACTCAGTTATAGATCTGCCATAACAAAATGTCACAGTCTGGGAGGCTTAAACATTGGAAATTGATTTGCTCACAGTTTTGAAAACTAAAAGTTCAACATGCAGGCAGCAGCATCATTGGATTAAAGATAGCCATCTCCTGCTGTGTCTTCATGTGGCAGGGAGAGTGACAGAGGCTCTCTGGTATGTCTGTTCTTATAAGGACACTATCTCATCATGCTGGCCCCATTCTCGTGCCCTTATGTAAACCTAATTACCTCCCAAAGGCCCTATCTCCAAATACCATTACATTGAACATTAAGGCTCCAACAAAAGACTTTAAGGGAGGCCACAATTCAGTTCATAGCAACTACCATTATTTTGCTGCTCACGTCTGATATTTTGCCCTTCAAATTGATTCAAGTTAGTTTCTGTGTCCTTTTCAAATGTTCCTATCTTTTTTTTTTTTTTAAGCATTTGCTTTTCAGACACAATTATATGTTACAGGCCCCATAGTATACTTTTCCTGTCCTGGCCTGGGGACTGTCATTTTTTCCAAGGATCTTTGGTTTCTTTTAGTGGGACTGGTGTTTAAAAACCAAGATCTAAAAAGTGCTGGGCTTTTGAGCCCAGCTTCGGGCAATATTTGGGTCTGATGAGCTTCTCTGGCAGCTCAGAGACCTTGGGATAACTCTTGGTCCCTCACCTGTGAGGTGCAAACAGTGGGCCCCACTTGTTTCAACCATTTTGTTTTTACCTGTGGTATACTTTGTTCAAAGAAGCCCAGTGAACAGACAGATGTGACAGAGTGAATGTTTGAGAAATTAATTGGCATTTGGCTTCTTTGGCTGCTGAAGACTCTGCCATGAAAGTGAAATGGATTTGTCCCCTGCCCTAGCCTAATAGCATGACAGCCAGGCTTTCGGTTCAAATGGGAGGCTCTCTATTCTCAAAGAGAATTTAATAACTTTTCTGTTTCATGATTCAGGTGTTTCTTTTCATAAACCATGGGGAAGGGTGTGGACTGGCCCTGAGCTTAGAAAGGTGCTGATTTAGGTTTTTCCTGGAGGAGAGGATGGCTGGGCTTTGCTCTTACAAACATCCAGTGTGAGTGGGAAATAGTGAGTCCAGGCACCAGGAAGGAGAGGGCAAGTTTCCCCGAGATTTATGGTCTAAGTAAGCTTTGAGGGCTCCAGTGTAACTAAAGTGAGAGGAAATCCTCCCGTGTGGGATATTGGACTTCTTGGAAACTTTTAAGACAGGTGCCTAGAGCTGGATCTGATTTGATTTTTTAAAGTTTGATTTTCTAAGTATGACATTTTGTGGTCATGTATGTGGTTGTAGGGGAGGTTTATACCTGGGATATAGATTTTTTTTTTACAAGAGTCCCCTTATTGAAGAAGGATGTTCAAAGGCATATGGAACTTTCCATATTTTACAAGCATCCTATGCTGAGATTGGACACATGGCATCACCATGCCTAACCCTGGGTTTAGAGATGGAAATATCTCTAGACCTAGAAGCCAAAGACTTTCTACTCACACAGTGGGAACAATGACAGCACATCATGAGCTTGTCATGAAAATTACATGTAAAGTGCCAGTCCCAGCACCTGTGCATGGCGCACATTCAGTAAAACAGGCCATTACTATTCTCAGTCGAGTAGTTAATTGACTTACTTTGTGATTCACTCATGGGGCTCCAGGTCCTTGTGCTTTTCAGTGTGTCCTTAAAGCATACAGCCTGCTGGACCCACTTCCTGGTCTTTGGTCAGAGTATCTGATGGCCACATGCCCACAGTGAATGCCCAGGCTCCCACAAATCATTACTGCCCATGGGAGCTCTTTATCTCACACTCAGAGTAAACCAAATTTGACACCACCTGGTCAAAAGGAGTGGATTTGGGCGTGAGTGTTTGGGCCACTGGCGTTGTCAGAGAGGCTGCACTTTGCATTGTTTGGGGAGCAGGTCCTTTTGCTGGATAGGCACAGGCAGGTTTCAAGGGCATGCTGCCTTCTCTCACCCGCTTGCCTTCTCTCACATTGTACAGCCCAGGAGCCCTGGCAGCAGAGAAGAGAATCCCACATCAGTGACCTTGATTTCCAGTGATGGATAACTATGCTTATTAATCATTTCTCAAGCTGTAAATGACCACTCTGGATATCCATTGATGGTGTCAATCCAAGTGATCCTGCATTATCATCATAAACACCTTCCTGGGCCTGCCAAATGGGGCAGCACATCTGTCTGTTCTACACTGGGGAGGACTTCACTCTGCCAGGTCACCGGGGTTCTTGTTGTTTCCTCATCTCTTGGTGTTGCCCTTAGCCACTTCATCCAAGAGGCACACCCACCACGTCTGTGCACTGGCCAGGGAGAAGCAGGAGGCTGGCATCGTCAGTTTCCAGAGACTCCCTGTGCTTGATATCTGTAAGCTTCCCTTCACCATTTCAGACATCCCATCTGTGTGTGAGATCACGTGAATAGGTTTCTATTCCCCCGCAGTCAACATATCTCCTAATTCTTAGTGGAAAAAGTGCCAATGATCAGAATGTGTCACATTTAAGTTTGTCTTCCACAGTTGAAAACAGAATCAGAAATGAGCCTGCTGTTGTGAAGACTCTGATCAGAACTGAGAATCTGAGCTCAGACACCAGGTTCATCCTATGTATTACTTGGACATCCTTCTACTTCCAAATCAGATGGCCAGCTAGCACTCTGAAATATTGACATTTACATTTTTTATTCTGGGTAATTCCTTTTTACCTACAGTCTTCCAGCACTAAAGGTAAACTCAGCAGCTGGGGCTTATGGCCTTGAGGGAATGACCAATCTATGGGAGAACAGAGTGGTTAATTGGGTTTCTAAATTCATTTTTCTTATACTCTTAGTTGACAAAACAGCTGTAAAAGCCAAGGTTTCAATCAGTTGTGTTTTGACTGAGGTTCTAAAAGTTTATCTTTGAACAGTGAGTCAAAGCAAAGTGTATCTCACAAACAATGGAAATTAGAAGAATGCAGGGTGATATAAGACCTAGTTCTGGACAAAAGCAGATAAAATCAAGTGGCTAGGGAAAGAGGAATCAGGAGGGCATGTTGGCCAGGGCTGCGGGAGCAAAGTATTGAGATCTCATGGAAGTTTTGGGAGGACCCCAGAGCCAAGTGAACCTCTGCCTGGATTACCCAAGAGTAACCCAGGCAGATGGCAGCCCTTGGAGAGAACAGAGAAGGCCCCAGAAGGTAGAGCAGCAAAGGCCCCGGCTTGTCTGCCATATAGACTTTCTTTCTTCAATCATTATGGCTATATCATTATTCTCATTTACAGAAAAGGAAGTTGTGATTCACAGAGGTTATCTGCCTTACTCATGCTCTGTGTCCACTGGGATAGCTGTCCTGCAAACAACCGCAAAGTCTCACTGACTTAAAACAATAAATGGCATTTCTCACTCCTGCTACATATTCATAGAAAATCATCAGGGAAGTTCTGTTTATTCTACTGAAGGGGAGGAGGAGGTGGAAGCCAAGGATCCAGGCTGACAGAGCAACCACTATCTTGAATGTTGCCAGTTGCCATGTTAAGAGAGAAGGGGACAATAGAAGATTTCACACTGCTCTGGGACAAAAGTGATATAGATCCCTTCTTAGAACCACAAGAAAGTCAGGAAGTATGGCATACCACGGAAGCCCCAACCTTTTTAGCACCAGGACTGGTTTCATGGAAGATAATTTTTCCTCAGACCTGGTGTGGGGGTGGTGACTTAGGGATAATTCAAGCACATTGCATTTATGGCACACTTTATTTATATTATAATTACTTTGTAATATGTGTATAATGAAATAATTATGCAACTCAGTATAATGCAGAATCAGTGAGAGCCCTGAGCTTGCTTTTCTACAGCACTAGCATCACCATTTCAGCTCTACCTCACATCATCAGACATTAGCAACCTAGATCTCTCACATGCACAGCTTACAACAGGTTCATGCTCTTATAGGATCTAACACCTCCTCTGATCTGGCAGTGATGCAAATGGTGGGGAATGGCTGTAAATATAGATGAAGTTTCACTGGCTTACCTGCCACTTACCTCCTGCTGTGTGGCCCAGTCCTTAACAGGCCATGAACCAGTACAGGTCCACAGCCTAGGGGTTAGGGACCACAGATCTACCAGATAGCCAGAGGAAGGAGTGATCTGGGTATCCATGAGTAGCACCAATGACTGTCACATTCCAATTATTAGTAAGTGGCCAAGTAGGGATTGACAACCACCCGTTCATCCATCCATTCATCTATCCATCCAACTATCTATCTATCCATCTAATAAATATTACTGAGCACCGTTTTCTCTCCATTTTCTCCTGTCCCTCCTCCATTTCTCCCTCCCCTTCCTCTTTTGCTACCATTTCCCCTGGTCCTCTTTTTCCTTATCCTCCTCTTCCAATTACTATGTTATTATTATTTACACTGAAAGGAACTGCAGTAACTTCTGGAGACAAAATGACTAAGACCACACTCTTCCCTCTGCCCTCCTAGAATGCATATTCAAGTGGAAAGAACAAATCATGAAATAAGTAATTGCAATATATTGTGAAAAGAGCTAGAATGCGCCAAGGGTCACATGAGCACATAGGGTAGGCAAATAACCCCAAACTGGGTTAGTGCAAAAGTTTCTGGGAGAAAGAGAAGAAAGGAGGGAAAAAAGCAAATGGGTGTCTGTCTGGACAGGCAGACAAGGGAAAGGTCACAGCAGACTGGGAGGACACACAAAGGAGTGAGAACTTTGTTTTTTCTTTTTAATTTCAGCTTAACACAAGCATACAGATAATTAGGTTGCAGTGTTTGCAACCTTAGGTAGAGTCTAAGTTGCAGTTGTGCCCCTCACAAGGAGGTGTGCCATGTACCCTGATATTGTGCTGATTAGTTGAGAGCACACCAATCCATCTTCCTCCTTCTCTCTGTCCCTTCTCTCCTCTTCCCTCCCCCTCTCACTTGAGTTTAATTGTGTTTTTCTCTTTTGTGGGTATATATTTGTTTGTCTACTGCTTTCATATTAGAATTGAGTACATTGGATATTTGCTTTTTCACACTTGTGATACTTTACTAACTAGAATGTCTTCAACTCCATATAGATAAATACAAAAGAAGTAAAGTCTCCATCTTTTTTATGGATGAATAGTATTCCATGATGTACATATACCATAGTTTATTCATCCATTCATGGGTTGATGGGCACTTGAGTTGATTCCACATCTTGGTGACTGTGAATTGAGCTGTGATAAACATTCTAGTGCCTATGTTCTTATGGTAAAATAATTTTTTTCTTCTGAGTACACACCTAGTAATGGGATTGTGGGATCAAATGTAAGGTCTACTTTTAGTTCTTTGAGGATTCTTCACACTTCTTTCCAGGAAGGTTGTATTAGTTTGCAATTCCACCAACAGTGTGAAAGTGTTCCCTTTTCTCCACACCCATGTCAGCATCTGCAGCTTTGGGATTTTGTAATGTGGGCTATACTCACCTGGTTTAGGTAATATCTCAAGGTGGTTTTGATTACTTCTTGCTGGTAATTAGGGAAGATGGACAGAGAGAATTATGAAACCCTGAGAAAAGAAATAGCAGAAGACATTAACAAATGGAAGAACATATCACGCTCTTGATGGGGAAGAATTAACATCGTTAAAATGTCTATACTACCCAAAGCAATCTACATTTAATGCAATCTCCATTAAAATACCAACATCATACTTTGAAGAACTTGAAAAAATGGTTCTTCATTTTGTATAGACTCAGAAAAAAACCCTGTATAGACAAGGCAATTCTCAGCAATAAAAATAAATCCAGAGCCATTAGTTTACCTGACTTCAGTTTATACTACAAGTCCACAGTAATCAAAACAGCATGGTATTGGCACAAAAACAGAGAAATGGACATAGGGAACAGAATAGAAAACTAAGAGATGAAACTCAGCTTCATATTGCCATCTGAGCTTCGATAAACCAAAGTATACACTGAAGAAAAGAATCCCTATTTAATAAATGGTGCTGGGAGAACTGAAGCATGCATCTTTCTAAAGGTAACACTCTTTCTAATTGCGGGATGGAATAAAGGAAGACATCAGTTAAGAGATCAGTTGAGAAGAGACTGTACTTATTCTGAGACATGGCTTGGATGTGGTTGTGATGATGAGATGTATAGGAGTCAGTGGTTTTCAGAGGACTGAGAATTGATTAGATATGGGGATGCCCAAGTTTCAGTTTGCCTAACCAAGTGGGTAGTTTTGCCATTTCCTGAGATGAGGACCCTGGAGGAGGAGCAGAAAGGGGAAACCAAGTCCAGTTTTGTCAGATGGTAGTTGGGGTACAGTTGGGCCATACCAGTGGAGGTGTCTGGTAGGCAGGCAGTGCTGCAGTCCTAGAGCTCAGAAGAGAATCTAAAGGTGGAGAAGGAGATGTGGAAGTTGTCAGGCTACCTCACACAATTGATTCCAAAGCCTAAGGGTGTAAATACTCAAATGTACTGGCTGGATCAGACTGACTAACTGTGAGGGATTGTTTATTCAACACTTACTTCCTACTCACTTCATGTTAGATGCTGGGTGTTTCACAGTGAATACTTTAACCATGGTTCCTTCCCGTTGGGTCTAGTAAATACCTTCTAGGTTCAAGACTCCATGGTTAACAATATACAAAAAAAGATATAGTATTTACATTACCATGGCAAACCATTGCTTTCCCTCTTTCCAATTAGACACATAGACACACACACACACACACACACACACACACAAATGCATGAATCCTCCATGCAAAGTAAAGAAAGACATTGATTGTCTTTGTTATTGATCATAAGATTGTTCAGCATTGCTTCCAAAAATTGTCAATATTTCTGCCAAAGAAATATGGTGTAGCTTGGAATCAAATCTATCAGTTACCTCTGAAAGGGAGGATTGTTGGAAAACAAGATAAATGAGCCACAGAAGGGACATATATCAGCTGGGACAGAAAATAGAATATGCGCATGCAGAGAGGGCATACTCCCAGGGCAGGGCTGAGTCAGAAGGACTGCTTTAGTGAGCCTAAGAAGCACCCAGCCCCAAGGGGATCATAGCTGAGACAAAACAGGTGGGGCAACTGCACCAGCCCAAGGAGAGGCAAGAATTGAGAGCTGAGCATGAGCTCTAACCACACCCACCCCAACACAGAGCTCAGCAAAGACAGAGATGCCAGCTCCAGGAACAGCACAGGGCAGGACTGAGGCACAGTTTCTGTGAACTCAAACAGTGCCTGGCATGCAGGGGAATATAGCCAGGATAGAAACACAAATTCTGTAAAAATATAAAGGTCAGCAACATCAATCAGGAATGTGGCTAGAACTGAGTGAACCACCCCAGCTTCCATTAAGCACTCGAGGTTGTCAGGCCTTAGCTCCCACTGCCAGATGGTGGCAGAGTGCGGTGGCCTGGCCAAGGAGACATAGATCCTCCTGCGTCCCAGGCAGGTGCAACCCCCTGGAGCATCTGCTCATTGGAGGGAACTGGGTCACAGCCCTACGGGGTTACCAGTGACTGGGTGTGACAGAGGTGTAAGGTGGGGAAGGAGGAATCAACCTTCCCAGACGAATTCATTTGCTGGGTGGGTCCTTATGACTCCACAGAGCACTGGAGCGAGTCATACTCGAGCTGCCAGCAGACCCCTGCTATCTAGTAGCCAGAGACTTTTTGAACTCTCTCACTTGAGACTGGGTGCTGACTGGGACAATTAATTGGGATTTTTTTAACTGAGGACTCAGTTAAATCACCTGAGGACTATCCAAAGTGGTACCCTGGGTGTGTGTTTGTGGGAAAGTTTGATTTTCCTTTTCCAGTTATTGCTCGTAGGGGGTTGCGGGACTTGCTTGCATTTCTCCACAGCTGAGACTTCAACCCAGAGTTACTGATTCACTAGGAGTGGACAGAGACCAACTGAAAACAAGACAGAGCCACTTAGCCCCACCACACCAAGCAGGTCCCCAGTGTCTCAGGCTATAGCACTGTACAGGTCCTTTGCAAAGCTCTAGGGGAAAAGGTACAGACAGCAGTCCCACCTCTTGGGCAAAGGGATGGTTATTCACTACTCCAGGAGCCCCCAACCCAACTTCACCTTATCTGCTCATCTAGCCAAACAGGGTAAAATAATCATGGGGTGGAATCAGCAGAAAAACTCTGGCAACATGAATAACCAGAGTAGATCAAACTCCCCTCCCCCCAAGGAACGACATGGAGGACATAACAGAAGATCCTATTCATAAACAAATTGCTGAGATGTCAGAAGTCAAATTCAGAATTTGGATTGCAAATAAAATTAATAGAATGTAGGTAAAGTTAGAATTAGAAATTCAAGGAGCATTTCAAAAGTTGTCTCAAGAATTCCATGAATTCAAAGACAAAAATCACCAAAGATTTTGACACAGTGAGACAAGAACTTGCAGTCCTCAAAGATCTGAGAAATACAGTAGAATCCGTCAGTAACACAATGGAGCAGTAAGAAGAAAGGATTTCTGACATTGAAGACAAAGCTTTTGAATGCTCACAAACACTCAAAGAGGCAGAGAAGTGGAGAGCAAAAATGGGTCAATCTCTCCGAGAGCTTTGGGATCATTCGAAGAAAACTAATATTTGCCTTATAGAAATTCCTGAAGGCATCGAGGTGGCTTTGACAGGTACAGATGCTCTACTTCATGAGATAATGAAGGAGAACTTCCAGACATGCCAAGAGATTCTGACATTCAGATGGCAGACAGTTTCAGACCCCAGCATGACTAAACCCATATAAAACATCTCTTGGCACATTATAATCAACTTTGCCAAATTTAATATGAAGTAGAAAATTCTGCAAGCAACCAAATTTAAGAAAACCATAACCTATAAGGGAAAGAACATTAGAATGATTGCAGATCTCTCGGCTGAAACCTTTCAAGCTAGAAGAGGGTGGTCATCAACTTTTAATCTCCTAAAAGAAAATAACTTTCAACTCAGGATCCTGTATCTAGCGAAACTAAGTTTCATTTATGATGGAGAATTAAATACTTTAATGACATTTACATGTTGAAGAAATTTGCCATAACTAACCCAGCTCTCTAGGATATTCTCAGACCTATCCTCCATAATGACCAGCGCAATCCATCACCACAAAAGTAAACTCACTCAGAAACTTTTGACCAAATTCCAACTTCCACAGTGGTGAAAGAATTAAAAATGTTGCCTGGACCTTCAAAAAACTCAATACTCAAAATTCTAAGATGCTTATCAATATCCACAGTTAATGTGAATGGCTTACATTGTCCTCTAAAGAGGCACAGGTTGGCTGACTGGATACAAAAACTCAGGCCAGATATCTACTGCATACAAGAATCTCATCTTACCTTAAAAGATAAATATAGACTCAGGGTGAAGGGATAGTCATCTATATTTCAGGCAAATGAAAATAAGAAAAAAGCAGGTGTTCCAATTTTATTCACAGATACGATAGGATTTAAACCAACATAAGTAAGGAAAGATAAGGATGGTCACCTTCATATTTGTTAAGGGTAACACTCAACATGATGAGATTTTAATTATTAACATTTATGCACTGAACCAGAATGCACCTCCATTTATAACAGAGACTCTAACAGACATGAGCAATGTGATTTCCTCCAGTACCATAATCGTTGGAGATTTTAACACTTCTTTGGCAGTGTTGGATAGATTCTCCAATAAGAAGTTATGCAAAGAAGGGCAGTGCCTGTGGCTCAGTGAGTAGGGCGCTGGCCCCATATGCCGAGGGTGGCGGGTTCAAACCCAGCCCCAGCCAAACTGCAACAAAAAAATAGCCGAGCGTTGTGGCGGGTGCCTGTAGTCCCAGCTGCTCGGGAGGCTGAGGCAAGAGAATCGCATAAGCCCAAGAGTTAGAGGTTGCTGTGAGCTGTGTGACGCCACGGCACACAACCTGAGGGCGGTACAGTGAGACTCTGTCTCTACAAAAAAAAAAAAAAGAAGTTATGCAAAGAAATTTTAGACTTAAACTTAACCATTCAACAATTGGATTTAACAGACATCTACAGAACATTTCATCCTAACAAAACTGAATACACATTCTTCTCATCAGCCCATGGAACATACTCCAAAATTGATCACATCTTAGGTCACAAGTCTTACCTCAGCAAATTTAAAGGAATAGAAATTATTCCTTGCATCTTCTCAGACCATCATGGAATTAAAGTTGAACTCAGTAACAACAGGAATCTGCAAACTCATACAACAACATGGAAACTAAATAACCTTATGCTGAATGATAGATGGGTCATAGACAAGATTAAGAAGGAAGTTACCAAATTTTTGGAACAAAATGATAATGAAGACACGAATTATCAGAACCTCTGGGATACCTCAAAGGCATTCGTACAAGGGAAATTTATAGCACTGCAAACTTTCCTAAAGAGAACAGAAAGAGAGGAAGTTAACAACTTAATGGGACATCTCAATCAACTGGGAAAGGAAGAACATTCCAATCCCAAACCCAGCAGAAGAAAAGCAATAACCAAAATTAGAGCAGAATGAAACGAAATTGAAAACAAAAGGAATATACAACAGATCAATAAATCAAAAAGTTGGTTTTTGGAAAAGGTCATTAGAATAGATAAACCTTTGGATCTTAATTCTGGAGGCGGAGCAAGATGGCAGCTGAGTAACAGCTTCCTTGCATCTGGGCACTGTGAGTCTGGGGATAAGGGACTCCAGGCATCTCTGGCTGGTGGGATCTGCCTATCATCACCCCTGAGAGGATACAGGGAGTCAGCGAGAGACTTTTGGACCCCAAGAGGAGGACTAAAACAGTGGAAAACCGGCAAGTGGTCGCGTGTGTTCAATCCGTCTAAACCCACCCGCAACTTCCACAGGCACGAGAACTTAAAGAGCACGAGGAAGTGAAAGGAAAATTAGGGCAAGGAAACAGATAAAAGAAATCACCCATGAGGAAGAATCGGCAGAAAACTCCAGGCAACATGAAGAACCAGTCCAGAACAACCCCGCCAAGGGACCATGAGGTAGCTACTGCAGAGGATTCCACATATACAGAAATGTTAGGAATGACAGAAAGGGAATTTAGAATACACATGTTCAAAACAGTGAAAAAAATGATGGAAACAATGAAGGAAACTGCTAATAAAGTGGAAAATAACCAAAAGGAAATCCAAAAACAGAATCAAATCAGAGAGGAACGATATGAAGAATATAAAAAGGATATAGCAGAGCTGAAGGAAATGAAACAGTCAATCAGGGAACTTAAAGATGCAATGGAAAGTATCAGCAACAGGTTAGACCATGCAGAAGAAAGAATTTCAGAGGTAGAAGACAAAGTTTTTGAGATAACTCAGATAGTAAAAGAGGCAGAAAAGAAGAGAGAGAAAGCAGAACGTTCACTGTCAGAATTATGGGACTTTATGAAGCGTTCCAACATACGAGTTATAGGAATTCCAGAAGGGGAAGAAGAATGCCCCAGAGGAATGGAAGCCATACTAGAGAATATTATAAAAGAAAATTTCCCAAATATCACCAAAGATTCTGACACACTGCTTTCAGAGGGCTATCGGACCCCAGGTCACCTCAACTCTAACCAAGCTTCTCCAAGACACATTGTGATGAACCTGTCCAAAGTCAACACAAAAGAAAAGATTCTGCAAGCTGCCAGGAGTAAGCGCCAGTTGACCTACAGGGGCAAATCCATCAGAGTGACCGCAAACTTCTCTAATGAAACTTTCCAAGCAAGAAGACAATGGTCATCTACCTTTAATCTACTTAAACAGAACAATTTCCATCCCAGAATTCTGTACCCTGCTAAGCTAAGCTTCAAAATTGATGGAGAAATCAAATCATTTACACATATACAAACATTGAGGAAATTCACCACAACAAGACCAGCTCTACAGGAAATACTTCAACCTGTTCTGCACACTGACCACCACAATGGATCAGCAGCAAAGTAAGAACTCAGAAATTAAAGGACAGAACCTAACCTCCACACTGATGCAAAAGATAAAACTAAGCAATGGACTCTCACAAAATAAGACGAATAGAATACTACCACACTTATCAATTATCTCCATAAATGTTAATGGTTTGAATTCTCGACTAAAGAGACAGATTGGCTGACTGGATTAAAAAACACAAGCCATCCATTTGCTGTCTGCAAGAAACACACCTGGCTTCAAAAGACAAATGAAAGCTCTGAGTCAAGGGTTGGAAGACAATTTTTCAGGCAAATGGCATTCAGAAGAAAAGAGGAGTTGCAATCTTATTTTCAGATTCATGTGGATTCAAAGCAACTAAAGTCAAAAAAGACAAAGATGGTCACTTTATATTGGTCAAGGGAAAAATACAACAAGAAGATGTTTCAATTCTAAATATTTATGCACCCAATTTAAATGCTCCCAGATTCTTGAAGCAGACCTTACTCAGTCTGAGCAATATGATATCTGATAATACCATCATAACAGGGGACTTTAACACTCCTCTTACAGAGCTGGACAGATCCTATAAACAGAAATTAAACAAGGATATAAGAGACTTAAATGAGACCCTAGAACAACTGTGCTTGATAGACGCATATAGAACACTCCATCCCAAAGATAAAGAATAGACATTCTTCTCATCACCCCATGGAACAGTCTCCAAAATTGATCATATCCTGGGACACAAAACAAATATCAACAGAATCAAAAGAATTGAAATTTTACCTTATAGCTTCTCAGACCGTAAGGCACTAAAGGTGGAACTCAACTCTAACAAAAATGCTCGATCCCACCCAAAGGCATGGAAACTAAACAATCTTCTGTTGAATAACAGATGGGTGCAGGAAGAAATAAAACAGGAAATCATTAACTTCCTTGAGCATAACAACAATGAAGACACAAGCTACCAAAACCTGTGGGATACTGCAAAAGCAGTTTTGAGAGGAAAATTCATCGCTTTAGATGCCTACATTCGAAAAACAGAAAGAGAGCACATCAACAATCTCACGAGAGATATTATGGAATTGGAAAAAGAAGAACAATCTAAGCCTAAACTCAGTAGAAGAAAAGAAATATCCAAAATCAAATCAGAGATCAATGAAATTGAAAACAAAAGAATCATTCAGAAAATTAATGAAACAAGGAGTTGGTTTTTTGAAAAAATAAATAAAATAGATAAACCATTGGCCAGACTAATGAGGAATAGAAAAGTAAAATCTCTAGTAACCTCAATCAGAAATGATAAAGGGGAAATAACAACTGATCCCACAGAGATACAAGAGATCATGTCTGAATACTACCAGAAACTCTATGCCCAGAAATTTGACAATGTGAAAGAAATGGATCAATATTTGGAATCACACCCTCTCCCTAGACTCAGCCAGGAAGAAATAGAGCTCCTGAACAGACCAATTTCAAGCACTGAGATCAAAGAAACAATAAAAAAGCTTCCAACCAAAAAATGCCCTGGTCCAGATGGCTTCACTCCAGAATTCTATCAAACCTTCAAGGAAGAGCTTATTCCTGTACTGAAGAAATCATTCCAAAAAATTGAGGAAGAAGGAATCTTCCCCAACACATTCTATGAAGCAAACATCATCCTCATACCAAAACCAGGAAAAGACCCAAACAAAAAGGAGAATTTCAGACCAATCTCACTCATGAACATAGACGCAAAAATTCTCAACAAAATCCTAGCCAATAGATTACAGCTTATCATCAAAAAGTCATTCGTCATGATCAAGTAGGCTTCATCCCAGGGATGCAAGGCTGTTTTAACATACGCAAGTCTATAAATGTTATCCACCATATTAACAGAGGCAAAAATAAAGATAACATGATCCTCTCAATAGATGCAGAAAAAGCATTTGATAAAATCCAGCATCCTTTTCTAATTAGAACACTGAAGAGTATAGGCATAGGTGGTACATTTCTAAAACTGATTGAAGCTATCTATGACAAACCCACAGCCAATATTTTACTGAATGGAGTAAAACTGAAAGCTTTTCCTCTTAGAACTGGAACCAGACAAGGTTGTCCTCTGTCACCTTTACTATTCAACGTAGTGCTGGAAGTTCTAGCCAATACAATTAGGCAAGACAAGGAAATTAAGGGAATCCAAATGGGAGCAGAAGAGGTCAACCTCTCCCTCTTTGCTGACGACATGATCTTACACTTAGAGAACCCCAAAGACTCAACCACAAGACTCCTAGAAGTCATCAAAAAATACAATAATGTTTCAGGATATAAAATCAATGTCCACAAGTCAGTAGCCTTTGTGTACACCAATAACAGTCAAGATGAGAAGCTAATTAAGGACACAACTCCCTTCACCATAGTCTCAAAGAAAATGAAATACCTAGGAATATACCTAACGAAGGAGGTGAAGGACCTCTATAAAGAAAACTATGAAATCCTCAGAAAGGAAATAGCAGAGGATATTAACAAATGGAAGAACATACCATGCTCATGGATGGGAAGAATCAACATTGTTAAAATGTCTATACTTCCCAAAGCAATCTACCTATTCAATGCCATTCCTATCAAAATACCAACATCATACTTTCAAGATTTGGAAAAAATGATTCTGCGTTTTGTATGGAACCGGAAAAAACCCCGTATAGCTAAGGCAGTTCTTAGTAACAAAAACAAAGCTGGGGGCATCAGCATACCAGATTTTAGTCTGTACTACAAAGCCATAGTGCTCAAGACAGCATGGTACTGGCACAAAAACAGAGACATAGACACTTGGAATCGAATTGAAAACCAAGAAATGAAACTAACATCTTACAACCACCTAATCTTTGATAAACCAAACAAGAACATACCTTGGGGGAAAGACTCCCTATTCAATAAATGGTGTTGGGAGAACTGGATGTCTACATGTAAAAGACTGAAACTGGACCCACACCTTTCCCCACTCACAAAAATTGATTCAAGATGGATAAAGGACTTAAATTTAAGGCATGAAACAATAAAAATCCTCCAAGAAAGCATAGGAAAAACACTGGAAGATATTGGCCTGGGGAAAGACTTCATGAAGAAGACTGCCATGGCAATTGCAACAACAACAAAAATAAACAAAGGGGACTTCATTAAACTGAAAAGCTTCTGTACAGCTAAGGAGACAATAACCAAAGCAAAGGGACAACCTACACAATGGGAAAGGATATTTGCATATTTTCAATCAGACAAAAGCTTGATAACTAGGATCTATAGAGAACTCAAATTAATCCACATGAAAAAAGCCAACAATCCCTTATATCAATGGGCAAGAGACATGAATAGAACTTTCTCTAAAGACGACAGACGAATGGCTAACAAACACGTGAAAAAATGTTCATCATCTCTATATATTAGAGAAATGCAAATCAAAACAACCCTGAGATATCATCTAACCCCAGTGAGAATGGCCCACAGCACAAAATCTCAAAACTGCAGATGCTGGCGTGGATGTGGAGAGAAGGGAATACTTTTACACTGCTGGTGGGACTGCAAACTAGTACAACCTTTCTGGAAGGAAGTATGGAGAAACCTCAAAGCACTCAAGCTAGACCTCCCATTTGATCCTGCAATCCCATTACTGGACATCTACCCAGGAGGAAAGAAATCCTTTTATCATAAGGACACTTGTACTAGACTGTTTATTGCAGCTCAATTTACAATCGCCAAAATGTGGAAACAGCCTAAATGCCCACCAACCCAGGAATGGATTAACAAGCTGTGGTATATGTATACCATGGAATACTCTTCAGCTATTAAAAAAAATGGAGACTTTACATCCTTCGTATTAACCTGGATGGAAGTGGAAGACATTATTCTTAGTAAAGCATCACAAGAATGGAGAAGCATGAATCCTATGTACAATTTTGATATGAGGACAATTAATGACAATTATGGTTATGGGGGGAAACAGAAAGAGGGAAGGAGGGAGATGGGTTTGGCCTTGGTGTGTGTCACACTTTATGGGGGCAAGACATGATTGCAAGAGGGACTTTACCTAACAATTGCAATCAGTGTAACCTGGCTTATTGTACCCTCAATGAATCCCCAACAAAAAAAAAAAAAAAAAAAAAAAAAAAAGAATAGATAAACCTTTGGCTAACCTAACCAGGAGAAAAAGTAAAATCTCTAATTTCATCAATCAGAAATAGTAAAGGCGAAATAATAATAGACTCCTCAGAAATTCAAAAATTCCTTAATGAATATTACAAGAAACTCTATTCTCTGAAATACGAAAATCTGAAGGAAATAGACCAATACTTGGAAGCATGCCACCTTCCTAGACTTAGCCAGAATGAAGTGGAAATGTTGAACAGGCCTATATCAAGTTCTGAAATAGCATTAACTATACAAAATCTCCCTAAAAAGAAAAGCCCAGGACCAGATGGCCTCAGATCAGAATTCTACCAAACCTTTAAAGAGATTTGGTATATTACTCAACCTTTTCCAAAATAAAGAGAAGGAATACTACCCAACATATTCTATGAAGCAAACATCACCTTGATCCCCAAACCAGGAAAAGATCCAACAAGAAAAGAAAATTATAGACCAATATCACTAATGAATATTGATGCAAAAATATTCAACAAGATCCTAACAAACAGAATCCAGCAACACATCAAACAAATTATACACCATGACCAAGTGGGTTTTATCCCAGGGTCTTAAGGCTGGTTCAATATATGTAAATCTATAAATATAATTCATCATATAAACAAAATAAGAAATAAAGACCATATGATTCTCTCAATTGATGCATAAAAAGCTTTTGATAATATCCAGCATCCTTTCATAATCAGAACACTTAAGAAAATTGGTGTAGAAGGAACATTTCTTAAACTGATAGAGGCCGTTTACAGCAAACCCACAGCCAATATCATATTGCATGGAGTTAAATTGAAATCATTTCCATTCAGCTCAGGAACCAGGGAAGGCTGCCCTTTCTCTCCATTGCTATTTTTTTTTTTTTTTTTGCAATTTTTGCAGTTTTTGGTGGGGGCCAGTTTTGAACCCACTACCTCTGGTATATGGGGCCAGCACCCTACTCCTTTGAGCCACAGGCGCCTCCCCTCCACTGCTTTTTAACATTGCAATGGAAGTCTTAGCCATCGCAATCAGGCAAGAAAAGGCGATCAAGGGTATCCATATAGGATGAGAAAAGATAAAACTTTCACTCTTTGCAGATGATATGATTATATATCTGGAAAACACCAGGGATTCTACCACACAATTCTTAGAAGTGATCAAGGAATACAGCAACATCTCAGTTTACAAAATCAACACTCATAAATCTGTAGCCTTTATATATACCAACAATAGTCAAGCTGGAAAAACAGTCAAGAACTCTATTCCTTTCACAGTAGTGCCAAAGAAGATGAAATATTTGGGAGTTTACCTAACAAAGGACGCGAAAGATCTCTATAAAGAGAACTATGAAACTCTAAGAAAACAAATAGCTGAAGATGTTAACAAATGGAAAAACATACCATGCTCATGGCTGGGAAGAATCAACATTGTTAAAATGTCCATTATTACCCAAAGCAATATACAATTTTAATGCAATCCCTATTAAAGCTTCACTGTCACACTTTAATGATCTCAAAAAAATAATACTTCATTTTATATGGAATTAGAAAAAACATCCAATAGCCAAGACATTACTCAGAAATAAAAACAAAGCAGAAGGAATCATGCTACCAGACTTCAGACTATACTATAAATCGATAGTGATCAAAACTGCATGGTACTGGCACAAAAAACAGAGAAATAGATGTATGGAACAGAATAGAGAACCAAGAGATGAACTCAGCTACTTCCTGTTATTTGATCTTTGACAAGCCAATTAAAAATATTTAATGGGGAAAAGATTCCCTATTTAACAAATGGTGCTGGATGAACTGGCTGGCAACCTGTAGATAATTGAAACTGGACCCACACCTTTCACCATTAACTAAGACAGACTCTCACTGAATTAAAGATTTAAACTTAAGACACAAAACTATAAAAATACTAGAAGAAAGTGCAGGGGGAGCTCTTGAAGAAATCGGCCTGGGTGAATATTTTATGAGGAGGACCCCCCCAGGCAATTGAAACAACACCAAAAATATATTACTGGGATCTGATCAAACTAAAAACTTCTGCACAGCCAAGAACACAGTAAATAAATCAAGCAGACAACCCTCAGAATGGGAGAAGATATTTGCAGATTATTTCTCTGACAAAGGTTTAATAATCAGAATCCATAGAGAACTCAAACATATTAGCAAGAAAAGAACAAGTGATCCCATCGCAGGCTTGGCAAGGGACTTGAAGAGAAACTTCTCTGAAGAAGACAGGTGCACAGCCTACAGACATATGAAAAAATGCTCATCACCCTTAATCATCAGAGAAATACAAATCAAAACCACTTTGAAATATCATCTAACTCCAGTAAGATTAGCCCACATCACAAAATCTCAAAACCAGAGATGTTGGTGTGAATGTGGAGAAAAGGAAATACCTCTGCACTACTGGTGGGAATGCAAACTAATATGTTCCTTTTGGAAAGATGTTAGAACACTTAAGGATCTAAAAATAGACCTGCCTTTCTATCCTACAATTCCTCTACTAGGTATATATCCAGAAGACCAAAAATCACATTATAACAAAGATATTTGTACCAGAATGTTTATTGCAGCCCAATTCATAATTGCTAAGTCATGGAAGAAGCCCAAGTGCCCATCGACCCATGAATGGATTAATAAATTGTGGTATAGTACACCATGGAATATTATGCAGCCTTAAAGAAAGATGGAGATTTTACCTCTTTCATGTTTACATGGATGGAGCTGGAACATATTCTTCTTAGCAAAGTATCTCAAGAATGAAAGAAAAAGTATCCAATGTACTCAGCCCTACTATGAAACCAATTTATAGCTTTCATATGAAAGCTATACTTAATTATAGCCCAAGAAGAAGGGGAAAGAGGGGAGGGAGGGGAGGGGAGAGGAAAGGATGGGTGGAGGGAGGGTAATTGGTGGGACCACACCTAGGGTGCATCTTACAAGGGTACATGTGAAACTTACTAAGTTTAGAATATAAATGTCTTAACACAATAACTAAGAAAATGTGCTGAAGGCTATGTTAACAAGTTTGATGAAAATACTTCAAATTGTATATAAAACCAGCACATTGTACTCCATAATTGCATTAATGTATGCAGCTATGATTTCATTAAAAAAGAAATACATTGTATAATTTCAATCCTTTTAAATTTGTTGAGAATTGTTTTATGACCTGACTTATGATCTATCCTCTAGAATGTTCCATGTACATTTAAGAAACTGTGTTTTGCTTTTGAGTGAAATGTTCTACAGATGTTTTCTTCCTCAGTGACAGGTATAATTGCCTTATGGTATTGCTCAAGTCTCTATTTCCTCTTTTTTTTTTTTTTTTTTTGTCTATTTGTTCCATTATTGAAGGTGGGGTGGAAATTTATTATGTAAGATCCTTACTGCATCATTTCTGATATATTGCTCATGTATAGTTTTTGTGGAAATATAGTTTTAGTTTAACTTAGATAAATTGGGATTGTTATGTCATATGGTAAATATATTTTTAACTTTGTAAACCTTTTGATAAGGTCCTATTTATGACATTTTTCTCTTATGGATCATGGTTTTGGTATTGTATTTAGAAAACTTCACCTAATCTAAGGCTATAAAGATTTTCCCCTACGTTTTTTTCCAGAAGTATTGTGGTTTTAGGTTTTGCATTCAGGACTGAAATATATTTTGAGTTAATATTTATATCGTGTGTGAGGTATGCCTTGATGTTCACATTATCTGCATTGAGATATCCAATAGTCCAATTATAATTTGTTGAAAACGACTCTATCATTTATCCATGTTAAGTTGCCTCTGGAACTTTATCAAAAATGAAATGGCCATATACATATTGGTCTATTCTAGCCTGTTCCATTAAACTGTATGTGAATCCTTTCTTTAATAACAGACTATCTTGACGATCAGATTTATAGCAAATTTAGGAATCTGATTTGATCAGATTCAGTTAGGTATCACCTGTATGCATGTATCGAGGTGATCAGATTCAGATTCAGATCATATTTGGGAATCTGTGAGCCCTCTAATTTTACTCTTTTTCTTCCAATTTGTTTTGCCATTCCAGTTTTTTTTTTTTTAACTTTTCATACAAGATTTAGAATCACTTTGCCAATTTCTACAAATAAAATCCTGTGGAGATTTTGATTGGAATTGCACTAACGCTGCAGATCAGTGTGGTAAGAATTAACATCTTAATAATACTGTCTTCCAATTTCATGAACATTGTCTGTCTCTTCTTTTATTTAGGTATTTTTTCATTGCTTCATTAGTGTTTTGAAGATATAAGCATACTGATATTATATATATTTTGTAAGATTTGTACCTAAGTATTTTATATTTTTGGTACTATTTGAAATGGTACTATTATTTTTATTTCAAATTCTAATTACTCATTGATAGTATAAAGAAATATGATGGTTTTTTAAAACGTTAATCTTTAATCTTGTGACCTTGTGAAATTACTAGATCTAATAGATCTTTTTTGAACATTTTTGGATATTTTCTACATAGTAATTCACATTGTCTGCAAATAGAGTTTTATGTCTTCCCTTTTGTGACTTTTATTACTTTTTCTTACCTTATTAAATAAGGTAAAATCTGCAGTATGGATAAGCACGGTGAAAGGGAACATCCTAGCCTTGTTCCTAATATTTGGGGGAAAAAATTCAGTACCCTATCATGAAGTATATTATTATCTTGTGGCTTTTTTCTTTTTGGTAGAGAAACTTTTCATGTTAAGGATGTTCCCTTCTATTCAAAATAGAATAGATTAATAGTTTAATTTTATTGACTGCATGTATTGAGGCGATCATATGTTTTTTCATTTTTAGTCTTTTGATGTGATTAATTACCTTGATTGATTTTTGAATGTTGAAATAGCCTGAATTTCCTACAATAACCCCGTCTTATAATATATCATATTACATACATATATACAAAAATAAACATATGCACAATTTGCTAGTATTTTGCTGAGAAATTTTGTATTTCTACTCATGAATGATATTCATCTCTAGTTTTTTCTTAAAATTTTGTTGTTTTTATTTTATTTCAATTTCTCTTCTTAGTCTGATGTCTAGGTAATGCTGGCCTCAGAAAATGATCTGGGAACTCTTTACTCGTCTATATTCTGAAAGAGTTTGTATGTCATTGATATTATTTCTTCCTTGAATATCTGGTAGAATTTACCAATGAATTTATATTGATCTGCTGCTTTTGCAGAGTTTTATTTTTTTTTTTTTTATCAATATCTGTTCCATCTTTGATTTCAGGTTTGTTGTGCCATGTCTGAGAGAGTGGGAGAGAATGTCCCCATGCCCTTGCCTCTCTCCCAGCTGTAGACTACTGTTAGCTGTAATTCAACTCTTTTGCAGCTTACTGGCAGGATGTACTACATAATTTTCAGGTGAAAAATGAAACTGTAGGGATCCCATGCTCAAAAATTACAAAAAAATTCAAGATGGCAAAGAGTACTAAGCCAAATGCAGGACCCTTCTGGGCACGGACTCTGTCATGAAGTCATCCTGCCTCTGGCGAGGGGAAGGGTGGGGCATTCTCTTCTGTTCTAACTAAGCTTCAGTTTTAGGCAAGAGCTGTGTCTCTGGGTCTTGGAGATGGGGCCTTCTCAGTGATCTTGCCCATAACCAACCGTGGGTCTGGTCATTAGACAGTGATCTTGCCCCTTTCTCAAAGTAAAGGGTATTTTTCTGTCCCTTTCTCCCAGCTAGAGTGGGTTTTCACTAGTTCCCTAGAGGTGACAGAGTGTATATTACCCATTCTCAGTGGTTTAAGGCATTTGTTCTGCAGTAGACATAGAGGCAATGGGGTCGGGGTTATGCTTTTCTTACAGTGGCTATTCTGCCTTTCTCCTGGGTCCGCACCCACCAGGGATGCCTCTAAGGATTCGTGCTCTGCCTCCATCTTCATCCCCATCGATTCCTTGCAGAAAAGCTTACTAATAAGTGCAAATTTCTTCGTCCTGGGCTCTTCAGTTGTTCTACATCCTTTCACCTGCCCGTATTTGTCCTTTTGTAGTTTGTTAAACATTTTAGCTGACTTTTTCTTACCAGTGTCTGGTGACATATGCCGCAGGTAAGCTCCATTGCTGGTCATGTGTGTGACCTTGGGCGAGTCAAATCATGGTGGGGGGGAAGGGGAGATGGGGAGGAGTTGAGAAGAAGAGATGGGTGAAGACAGGTAAGAATCCCTTACAGGTTTAATTGTGATAGAGGATTGGGTGACTCTTGCCATGTAAACTTTCTAGTATACAGAAAGCACTCAATAAATGTAAGGACCCTTATTTCCTTCTGTGTCTCCACCCAATGTAGAATTGTGAGCAGGCACATACTCGGTAAGGAAAATTCAATCCTAATTCTAATGAGCTTCTTCTGCCCCTGTGTGGTGTGTTCAAGTTATTGCTAGGATTTTTCTCATTTGCCACTTAAATTTGAAGTCATCTCTTTTGCCTCTTGACCCCACATTTGATTTTGTAGTATTTTATTTAGGTTTTTACAGTGTTTACAGTGTCTCTGTCTTCCTCACTAGCTTGTAAACCTCCTGAGGGCAGGAACCTACTTAATTCGTTCTCTCTCTTTCTCTTCCTCTCTCTTTTCCCATCTCTCCCATTTCCAGCAAATAATGGGATATATGAAATATAATAGTATCAAGCCTACAGAGCTGCTGTGATGATTAAATTGCTTCACGTCTGAAAATATTTCCTAAACTACAAATTGCTTTCCATTTCAATCCATTTGTCCATTCACACATGTGTTATGGTGTCTCCAGGCTGCACACAGCACAACTAAAAGGCACAACTCCCCCCTGTGTGGCCTCATAGGTATGGGAAAGAACAAAATGTCAAAGAGCATGGCTAATGGTGGACAAAGTACTATAGATACTTAGTGAAGGCAGGGGGACCTTTGCTGGGGACAGAGGGCAAGCAAACAGCGACACCTAAAAAGGTTTGAGCTGCAGATTGAGAATCTGAGCAGCAGTTCCTGGTATGGAGATGGGGGGAATGTAGAGGGACTCCCATCAACTAATACAGAGGGTGAGAACCGGGAGACACATTCTGGGGCCACCCAGGGTCCTGTGTGGTGGCCCTGGAAAGGCCACGGTAGACGTGGCTGGGGAGGATAGAATGAGCAAGGACCTTCATGCTAGGTAGAGGAAGATGGAGACAAATTATCCAAGCTGAGCTCAGTGACTTCCAGAGGGTAGACATTCAATGGTTACTTGTGATGTTGAATTAAATGGATGTGAAAATCGGAAGCTTCATTATTTCTATCATAAATCATCTATTCTTTTTGCTTAGAGGGAGGTGGTTTTCAAAGTTTCAGCCTATTGAGGCCATTTTAGCAGTAGTATTTCTCCAAACACTTTCACTTCACCAACATGTGAAATTTATGTTTATTGTAAAGAAAAGGCTCATGTCTTGATAACATGAAGACTTTTCCTTGGAGTGATCTTCAAAAATATATGGCTTTTTAAAAAGACTTACACATGTACACTTCTGGGGATACAAAAGATTCAGAAATCAATATCTAGATTTTGGAACATCTAAAAGTGGAACTGAATGCTTTTTGGTGAGAAGATAAATTTCTCTCACAAGAACTTGACTATCATTTCAGCAGATGACAGCCAGTATTTATCAAAGATGTTACCTTCAGGCTTTTAAGAGAAGGGAAGAAAATGAAATATAACTGGTTAGAGGAGGGTAAGAATAAATTAGAGTGTAAAGAATATATTCAGAAAGGTTTATAATTATGAATATGGAAGAAGACCAAGCCTTCAACTTATAATTTGCTCCCCAGTAACCTCTATAGGTTGGTTGTTATCCAAACTCCCACTTTAAAGGGAAAACAAAGTTAGTGGAAAGAGGAGCAAAGCATTTGACTAAGCAAGTCACAAAATACAGGGGAAAAGTCTGTAAATATATGAACAAAAAAGGGCTTTAACAAATCAAAACAGTATTAGAAGGTCCTTCTGCAGTACTGTCAAGATTTATATTTAGCCAGCAGAGGGCTCTAGTGCATAAGAAATGTGCTTCTGCCAATAGGCTAACTTGCCCTGGTTAAATAAATTGCTGCTTTCTCTCAGCACACTGAATTCTACAATTGGCAGAGCTAGACACTCCCAAGTTCCTGAGTGAGGTGAGGTTCACGGATGGGGGGTGGAGCGTGTTTCAGTGTGTCCTCAAACTTTTTAAACAGTGGGCCAGTTCACTGTCCCTCAGACTGTTGGAGGGCCAGACTATAGTTTTAAAAAAAAAAACTATGAACAAATTCCTATGCCCACTGCACATATCTTATTTTGAAGTAAAAAAACAAAATGGGAACAAACACAATCACACTGCCTCATGTGGCCCACAGGCCATAGTTTGAGGACCCCTAGAGACTGCATCTAAAGGGCCCTGTGTGGCTTGGTGCCCATAGCACAGTGGTTATGGCGCCAGCCACATACACCAAGGCTGGAGGGTTCGAACCCTGCTCCGGCCAGCTAAACAACAATGACAACTGCAACAAAAAATAGCCGGGCACCTGTAGTCCCGCTACTTGGGAGGCTGAGGCAAGAGAATCACTTAAGCCCAGGAGTTTGAGGTTGCTGTGAGCTGTGACATAGCGAGACTGTCTCAAAATAAATAAATAAATAAATAAATAAATAAAATAAATAAAGGGCCCTGTGAAGAGGAGTTTGAATTGCACTCAGGAGCATCACCTGTCCTTTTTTTTGGGGGGTGAGGAGACAGAGTCTCACTATGTCACCCTTGCAACCTCAAACTCTTTGGCTTAAGCTATTCTGTTGCCTCAGCCTTCCAAGTAGCTGGGACTACTTGGAAAAATAGCCTGCCACAACACCCAGCTATTTTTTTTTTATTATTATTGTCGTTGTTTAGTAGGCTCTGGCCAGGTTCACACCCACCAGCTCCAGTGTATGTGGTCGGTGCCCTAACCCCTGAGCTAAGTATGGGCACTGAGCCTGAAGCATCATCTGTCTTGTGGAGTAATGAGCTTCCTGTTCCTGGAAGGGCTCAGACAGAGGCTCCAAAAACATTTCCATTAGCCTTTGGTAGACTCAAAGTCTGATCACTGATGCCACTCCAGAGTGGTTTTATATATGTGATTGTACTTAAAGACCCTTTTAGAGATGCAAAGTATGTAATGACGTTTTTTGTTGACTTATTGTGCCATGATTCTTCCTTTGGGAGAAGAACCTTATCTACTATCAAACAGATATTGACTACCACAGAGAAATATTTCATGAAAGAGTTTAATCAACGTGGAAAACTTCATTTTGGTCTTATTTTAATACATTGCCATAGCCACCCCAACGTTCAGCAACCAGCACCCTGATTTGGTCAGCAGCTATTAACATCAAGGCAGGACTCTTCACCAGCAAAACAGATCATGACTCACTGAAAGCTCAGATGATTACTAGCATTTTTTCATAAAAGTATGATGTGTATATCTTTTAGACATATGCTGTTGCATACTTAATAGACTATATGTAAGTATAACTCTTCTATGCACTGGGAAATTTAAAAATTCACATGACTCACTTTATTGTGCTAGTCACCTTACTGAAGCCATCTGGAACTGAACCCACAATATCTCCAACGTATGCCTGTTACTTCTGATTTATTTGCTGCTGGCCGAGTAACTGCACCCAAAATTTGTTTTGAAACTATTTCCCAACCTGCATTCTTCCTTTGCTCCTTTGCCCTTTGCCCTATGCCCTAAGCCCTATGCATTTGAATGGAGGCTCTATCAACATTATCCAAACAGTAGGTAAGAAATCCACACCCTATTCTGATCTTTGCTGTGAACTTGATCTTTACAGGGAAGTTTGGCTGGGCTTTGTACCTTAATGTCTGCTTGATCCTATGTCTTCCTGTGTGGGGTCTAGAAGCAGTTGGCTTTTCTTTTCTTTTTCTTTCTTTCTTTTTTTTTTTTTTTTTTGCAGTTTTTGGCTGGGGGCTGCGTTTGAACCCTCTACCTCCGGTATATGGGGCCGGCGCCCTACCCCTTTGAGCCACAGGCACCGCCAGCTGTTGGCTTTTTATCCCTGTAATCTCCACATTTCTGGACTCTATCCCCCCAATTTTGCTCTGAGCTCATCTCTTCTTATAATACTTTATCAAATGCAGCCAGTAGCAACCAGCACACACCCTGAAAGATACGTTTTCCACACCCTGCCTGAGAGCTGTCAATTCAGTACGAGTGTGGTCTGCCTCCCAATAGCCATAGGCAGGCTTCACTCTATGTAGTGTCATATTTTATGACAACATGAATTGACATATTGTCAACCTAAGTTATATTTTTCCTCAATACCTGTCACCCCACAACAAAGCAATTGTCATGTGTTTTAGGTTTATTGCTATGGCAGAACTTCCCTTATAGTCTCAATTTCTGATTTAGTCAAGATAATTAGTGCAGTTGCCACAGCAAATAAACTCTAAAATCACATGGCTTATACAATCATTGTAAGAGCTTGGGCAGCAGAGATCAGTATTTTAGAGGGGGGTTCCCCAGAAACAACTCTGAGAAGATGGTTGTGTAGAAAAGTTTACTGAGAATGCTCTCAGGGATGGACCTGTATAGAACAGAGGAAGGCAGTCTGGGCAGAAGTCGATTTGAGTGTGGGTTGCTGTGATGCTCCAGCTAGTGGAGCTCTGGAGCTGTGATGATCCTTCAGTGTTCTCTCAAACTGGAGAAAGAGCTGGAACTTTGCACCCAGGCATTGGCCAAACCTGGAGGTTTGCAATTCCCGTAGTGAGGATATAACCTTGGGTGAGGCCATACCCCACTGGGAGGGTGATTCCCAATGAGGGATGTGAGTGTTTCCCAGCAAAGACACCATCAGTGATTCCAGCCGCCCACACCCCGAAGCAGGAAGACTCCAGTGGATGCCCAGAAGTGAAGGGCATTTGGTACCAAGGATCCCAGCTGCCTGCCCCCAGATTCCTTTGAATAATGACGACTTCTTCTCTTTTCTCTTCCATACCTTAAGCAAGGTCCTCTCATTTGTAGGATCAAAACAGAAACTATATTGAAGGAAGATTCTGGGAATAGTGATGCAACAGAGAAAGGAACAGAAGGGCAGGGATGTTGTCCAGTTGAAAACAAACCACCTGACAGTGTAGAGGTGTTCCATAGAACATTGAAGAAATGGAGGATCCCCAAACTGGGAAGGCTCTTGAGCCCAAAGATATTAATCCTAGAATATTTCCAAAAGGGGAAATCTGAATGAAACCTAAACATTCAATAACAAAGAATATTGGAGTAAGTGTGAGCATGGAATCATGAGGCCAGGCTGCAAGCTCCTTGGAAGCTGAGATGGACCTAGCACAGTGTCCAACTCACGGGCTATTCTATGTACCATTCAATCAGCCCACTTACTGGGGCATAAAAATGAGAACACTAAATACAAAGTGGAGGACATGACATTAAGAGTAGAAATAGGGGGTGGTGCCTGTAGCTAAGTGAGTAGGGCGCCAGCCCCATATACCGAGGGTGGTGAGTTTAAACCCAGCCCCGGCTGAACTGCAACCAAAAAATAGCCGGGTGTTGTGGCGGGTGCCTGTAGTCCCAGCTGCTGGGGAGCCTGAGGCAGAAGAATGGCAAAAGCCCAAGAGCTGGAGGTTGCTGTGAGTCCTGTGACATCATGGCACTCTACCAAGGGTGGTAAAGTGAGACTCTGTCTCTACAAAAAAAAAAAAAAAAAAAAGAGTAGAAATAGGAGTCAAAATCTTAAGCTCTGGCCTGGTGCCTGTAGCTCAGTGGCTAGGGTGCCAGCCGCATACACTGGTGCTGGCGGGTTTGAATCCAGCCCAGGCGAGCCAAACAACAGTAACAACTACAAACAAAAAATAGCCTGGCACTGTGGCAGACACCTATAGTCCCAGCTACTTGGGAGGCTAAGGCAAGAGAATTGCTTATGTCCAAGAGTTTGAGGTTGCTATGAGCTGTGACGCCATAGCACTCTACTGAGGGTGACATAGTGAGACTCTGTCTCAAAAAAAAAACAAAAATCACTGTACTCAAAGTAAAGTATATACCAGGTAGAGCAAGGCAGAAAGAAAAATGAGAAAGGAAAAGCAAGCAACTATTACATGAAGGGCGGGGGCCATGTCTTTGGAAGCTGAGAGGCAGCGGGAAGCAGGAAAGGGAGCTGAGGCAGAGCACAGGAGGCAGAGAGGTGAGTCCAGACACAGCTGTCAGCGGGTAGGGTATGGGCACAGAGCAAGCCACCTCAGTTCCAGGCTTGTCAAGCCAGCTTAGCTCAGGAAAAGGAATTCTCTGGGGATGGTAGGGTACACTCATCCTCATCAGGTTTTGGAGCCAGGGTCCCCACTGGTCATAAAAGCTCCTTTGCTTGCCTGTTTTCTGAGCTGAAATTTCCCTCATGGGACATGACAGCCAGCAAAGGCAGAACTTGACTGTCTCTTGATTCTTGGGCTGAATATCATCTAGGTCTCTGGGATAAATCAGGCTCAAGTAGGTTAAGCTACTTGCTATTTAAGTGACAGTCTTGGGATGAGAACTCACATTTGATCGCCACGTTTATATCCTTTTTTTTTTTTGTAGAGACAGAGTCTCACTTTATGGCCCTCGGTAGAGTGCCGTGGCATCACACATCTCACAGCAACCTCCAACTCCTGGGCTTGAGCGATTCTCTTGCCTCAGCCTCCCGAGTAGCTGGGACTACAGGTGCCCGCCACAGCGCCCGGCTATTTTTTGGTTGCAGTTTGGCCGGGGCCGGGTTTGAACCCGCCACCCTTGGTATATGGGGCCGGCGCCTTACCGACTGAGCCATAGGCACCGCCAGTTTATATCCTTTTTACTATCCAAATTGGGTGGAGCTGCATCTGTGGGTGAGTGCACTTTGTCATATTATCATTAAGGTCATCATTGTCACTCATATTTATAGACGCATTCACAGGTGAGTGTCTGTGTGGCAGGCTATATATGCGTAGATATATAAATTATAAACACATAGTATAAAAATATACACATAAATATGTATAAACATACAAGTATATTTAAGTGTGTGTAATATATACACATATAAAATATGTCACATATACACACATATAAAGATATCTATTGTCTCTGTATAGATGGATGATAGTTATATAAAGATATACATATGGTAAATATCTTTAAGAGGGGTGTGTGTGTGTGTACATATAGTTCAGAGACACATATCTACAGGTCATGTACAGAGCAGCTCTTATTGGGTGGGTTCTCTGAATGGTCCTGACTGTTACACCTGGGCTGATGCCTTCTCAGGATCCCTGAGGAGGGATTAAGCACCAGTGAGGGGGAGTGACACACCCAAGGTCACACTCTGAGTTGGTAAGTGCATCCTGGGCTCTTTCCTGTCCCCCAGATGATGTCTTTGCAGAAGTCTATAGCAGCGAGAAAACCAGGAAAATGAGCCAAAGCTGGCCTGCCTCGCCTGCTTTCATCTCCTTTCAAGCACAGCCCCTTCCATCATTTCCAGAAGCTTCCATGGGGTTTTTGTGTCTCCAAACTTCAGCCCTAGAGGATGAAGAGTGGAGGGTGCAGAAGGAGGGTGGCACAGAATGAGGGACATTTTCTCTGACTCTCATTTCCTTGATATTTTACATCATTTTGGTCATTAACTTTCGGCAGCTTTGTCAGACCGTACAGTCCCCTGGGGGACAGTAATGACGTCTGTGGTGTGGGAAATGTGGTTCCAGGTAGAGAAGTCCAGGCAAAGAGGGTGTTTGTGTCTGGGAGCTGACCCAGTTTTTCAAAGAGCCCAAGAGGATTTTCTGTGCTGAAAATCCTGCCTTTCCACTGTCTTTTGTCATGGGACTTTTTCCTTCTTGTCACTTCTGCTGTTGTTGCCCTGGAAAGCACTGAATGTCCCAGGAATCTCTGCAGTACTCCCCACCCCAACTCTGCCGAGGACACAGGAGCCAGGGCCTTTCTTCTTGCTGAAGCAGCAGGAACTCTGGAGTCCATCCTCAGCTCTGTCCCTCCTAAAGAAGGGAAATTTACTGCAGTCACTTACCCCCTCTGGGCCTCCCTGACTCTCCTGCCTCCCTTTGGGGCTCACATTGCCTGTGGTTTGTACTGCACAGTACATAGTTGTCATGTGGCTTGGAAAGTCACCTCTTAAGGACATGCAGGGTTGCATGGCAGTAGAGAGCTCAACGTGGCACTTCTTCACTGTGGGACCTTTGATTCCTTACTCCCGCAATCTTCTTATGTGTAAAATGGGCATATCACAGGTAGCACCTGTGAAGCCTCTAGTGTAAATTAACAAGATAATGTTCTGGTGACTAGTAAAACCTCAATAACCATGAATTTTTACCATCATGATAATTATTAGAGTGTCTCTTTTTCCTACTAAATTGTGGCCCAATAAAGCAATGACTCTCTGTTCATATTTTTACCTACCCTCTTCAAAAAGTGCTGAGTGAATGATTAATTAAATGAAAATGTCCATTAATGAATGAAAATATACATTAATGAACAATGGGAGCCAGACAGGAATGTTCTTAGGAATTATCCTGATCTCTAAGTTTCAAACACATAGGTGGCAATGTCACTCTTTTTTGAAAAAAAATTATTGCAGACGTCTGCTATCTTAGCAACCAAAGGAAGGCTCTGTCTGGGGCAGAGAGGGATGAGCTATGCAGCTTTATCCCAATCTCTCCCACCCACCTACCCACCCATCCAGCTAGCCACCCAGCTACTCCAAAACTGTAGAACCTGTCTTCAAGAAAATGTGCTCTGTACTGTTACATATGGTGGCAAAAATTTGCAAACAACTAAAATGATACATCAGTAGAGATATTTACACAACAAAGTAAATTATCTTCACTGAATGGAATAAATTATGGCTGATAACTCTAAAAATATAATGTTGTGACGAGGGAAAAGACTAAAGAAGACAGGATTTGAGCTTTGCAAAAATAAGTCTTCAGCTGACTAAGGGATGCAGAAGGACATGGAAGAATTAAAGTGTTAGGCTAGACTAGAGGGATTCTGGGCAACTGTTTCTCATTTTCTTTATTGCTAGCATAAAGCTGCTTGTGCAATATATAAAAAAGACTAGTAAAAAAGACTGTTGTTTTTTTTTAATACAAAGACATTAACTGGGAAGTTTGTATTGTTTACTCCCATACTAAAGCTATTTCATTAGAGTTCAGTATATGTTCAAGTTGAATAAAGCATTGAACTGTACATCATGTGTACATTTGTGTGTAGGGGTGCATGTGTATGTATGTGTGTGCTATGTGTATGTCTATGCACAGTGCAGTGTGAATGTGTGTGGTATGTGTATGTCACGTGTGTATGTGTGTGGTATGTGTATGTGTGCATGTGTGTGTTTTGTTTGTACATGTGTGGGTGGTGTGTGTACATGTGACATATGTATATGTATGTGTCTTAGTTCATTTTCTGGGGCTATAACCAAACACACAGACTGGGGTAATTTATAAGAATGCAGTTTTAGTTATCTCATGGTTCTAGAGGCCAGGAAGTCCAAGAGCACAGCATGGCACCAGCATCCAATGAAGGCTTTTTTGCTGCATCATGACAGGGGGGAGGCATCAGATGAAGAGACAGAGCAATATGCCAGTTCAAGTCTTTCTTCCTCTTCTTGTAAAGCCACTAGTCCCATCATGGTGGAACTATCTAATCCTTATTACCTCCCAAAGATTCCTCCTCCAAATGCCAACAATATATGAATTTGGGGAATAAGTTTCCAACACACTGGGTATTTCTGAAATCTGGATGGGGGAGCACACTGAAAGCATAGCAGCTTGCGTGTGTGTATATTTCTATGCTTGTGTCTTGCACCCCTGAGAGGCAAGTCCAAGTGATCCCAGCCCTGCCTCAACATGGAGTACACAGCTTTCTCTCTGCCTACCTTTCCTGTCTTCCCCTTCGCCTTTGCTAATCATCCTGCTGGCCAAGCTGATGCTTTGCAAGGCTGGCACTCCTCACTTGGAGCATTGTTAAACACACAGGTCTACCCCAGCCTATTCTTAGTTCTGGCAGACTCTTAGAAGAGGAAAATGAACTCTGCCCCTGGTCAGAACAGCAAGTTCATTCCAAGTAGTGTCACCCCACAGATATGTGAATGTTATAAAGCCTTATAAAATAATCAGGCACTCCAGACAGAGGGGCTTGTTTTATTTTGTTTTGTAAGAACACATTTTAAAAAGACCTGTGTTCAGCATGTTTACTGCAAACATCATGACCCTTGGAATAAGGAAGACCTGGGTTTTGATCCCATCTCTGCTACTTCTAGCTGTTGACTTAGGCAATACATATAAACTACTTAAGTATCTCTCATCTATAGTTACTTTCTTATCTATGATTGGGAATAAATGTATCTAATTCTAGGATTGATGCAAAAATGAAATAAGATAATGCACAGAAGTATTGATCTATCTGGCACATAATAGAAGCCTGATAAATGCCAGTTCTAAATTCCCAAGCACTGTGAATTGCAAAATACTTCTTTCTCTTTCCCCTGTGTCAACCTCCTACCTACTAATATTTAATGGTAATAATGATAAAGAGGGAGAATCTGGAAACCTGTGATCTGGCTATGTCCTTGTCTCCCTTCTCCATCTATTGCCTGTGAGGTCCAGAGGCAAGTTCCTATGGTGTACTGAGCTTTGTGGTAATTAAGTTTATGAAGCCTTATCTCCTATGGGATTTAACAAGAACCCAGAGATCACCTGAGAGTTCCAGACTGAAGACTGAGCATTTTAAGATATTCAGTGGGAAGAATTTCAGCCTTAGCGATCTGAAGACTTCTAGGAGTGCGGGGTGGGGATGGAAGGAAAGGTTGACATTCACTTAATACCTGACCCCCCTGGACATCAAGTGCTGAAGATGATGAAGCAGTGGACCAAGTTCTGCCTTGATGCTGGGATAGCACAAGAAGCCTTTAGAGCAGGGAAGACTCTGTAGCCAGGAGCTTTAGTAGAAGCGGAGGGCTTTCCATTGGTCTACACATTCTCAACTATGAAACTTCTGCTCCTTAGGACACATTAGTAATCAATAAACCAGATCCTTAAAGAGGTGAAAAAAAAAATCTCATAACCTATCAAGAAGGTTCAAAGCAAGACAGAGGAAAGGAATTCATGACCAACAGAAATAGAGGAGGTGGTGGAAATTGATGATGACTTGAATTTAAAAAAACAAATATATAGAGTAATATAAAGAGGTTTGGGTGATAGTATGAAGGATCTCTGGGACTGAAAAGTGTGGTCTCTGAGCTAAAAAAAGAGTAGGAGGCATTGATCATAGCTGAGACCCGTATCACTGGCTCAAAGGATGAATGCATGGAATATCTAAAATTCCAGAACAACATGATTATCAGAAGGTAAAAGATAAGTGACTAGAAGGACAGATGCGGGGGACTTAACACAATAGGAGTTTCAAAAAATAAAAAAGAGATATATGGAGAAAAGACAATCAATGAACAAATAACAAAAGACAACTTTCCGGAGGGGAAAAAATGAGTCTATGAACAGAAAAGGTTCACCAAGTTCTAGGAAGAATTAATAATAAAAGGCACAGACATAGGCATAGCCTGGCAATCTCTTAACTCTCAGGATACAGAGAAGATTTCAAAAGATTCTTGGCAGAAATAAACTACCCCAAAAGGAGAAAAACTCAGACTGACATCAGACTACTTCTCTGCATCAGCTAGAAGATTGAAAATGGTGTAATTGTACATACACAGAGATGAATAAAAATCATGGGGACAGCAAAGCCCAGCCAAAGATATCTTTCCACAGAAGTATATACTCGTATGATTGACATGAAGAAGGACTTGATGATAATGTTCTTTAAATGATAAATGAACCCAAGGAGAGAGACCTAAACATTAGCGAGATGAAGAGGAGGGTGCAAAGAGGAGGACCGAAATGAAGAAGGAAATGAAACTATCTCCAGGAGCCATCATACTGGGATCAGGAGCAAGTATGAGTAACACAGAGCATCTTGGTGGGAAAGAGAAAGGTTAACTTTTTCTTCCAAAAATGTATACCTGAGGACAACAGGCAGCAAAGGGAAAGTCAGCCCTAATGGAATGGAAGCAGATAGAACAACTTCCAAATGAACAATGGGAAGAAATAAAGTGGATCAGAACTGTTTAATCATTTGATCCAGAATAAGAAAACACAAAAACGAAGCAAATATTAAACATAAAATAAGTTTTACAGAATAGGGCAAATCACACTACATATGAATGACTGATTTTCCCACCCAAAGGCAGAGACTTTCATATTGGGTTTACAAAAATGAAATCCAACCACATACTGTGTTTGAAAAACTATGCTTAAGCTAGCCATAAATGTTTAAGCCAAAGGAGTTGGCAAAGAGAATTTAATAATTAGAATGGTTATAAGATGTAAAAAATCAATTGCCTTTCTCTCTACTAGTAACAAGCATCTAGAAATAGAAATGAGAAGAAATATTTAATTTGCACTAATGGTAAAAACTCTAAAATATTTAGAAATGCATATAATAAAAAAGCGCAGGACATATATAAAGAACATTATAAAATCCCCTTGAGGGATATAAAACCAAGATCTGATCAAATGAAAGGACATAGTGAATTATGAAATAATATATCATTATTAAAATGTCAGTTCACCTAACAAATATGTAAAGAAAAGAAAATTTTGATTAGAACTTCAAAAGCTGTTTTTTTAAAATTGGTTATTGAAAAAAAGGATATATACATATATATTGAAAAATAAATGCTTGATAACTATCTCCACACATTCCCCAAACACATGTGAGCCTGATAGAAACTAGAAACTAAATAAATCTGGCACTGATTTATGATTAGGTAAATAGATCAGTGGAAGAAAATAGAGCATGTAGAAATTGATCCCACTTAATATGAGATTTTAAGATAGGAAAAAGGAATGTTGGAACAAATGGTGCTGGAACACCATTTGGAAGGAAACAAACCTGAATAAATCAAAATAAATAAATAAATCAAACAAAAAATGTAGATGGTTAAAGAAGATAAAATTAAAAATTTGCAACATAAACTGTGTGCATAATCCTTCAAGGGGTGGAAGAAACCTGAACCAAAACCAGAAAAAAACCCTGGATTCTAAAAAACAAAAAGTAGACAAATTTGGGCTTATAAAATTTTAAAACATACACGAGTCTCTTTAAACAAGTAAATAGACAAATCACAGATTTGTAAGGAATATTTGCAACCTAAGCAAACAACACAAGAAAAAAGGGCTGCTTATATGAAAAAGTGATGCATACAATAGCAAATCCAAGTGGCCATGAATTATAGGAAAATTCTCTAGCAGTTAAGAAAAGTGCTTAAGTACTACAAAAACATTAAAGCAATGGCCTATCATTTTCTACCTCAAAGCCTGGCAAGAATGGAAAAGAATGATAACTATTGCCAGGGGCCATGAGAACCTACATTGTGGGTGAAATATGTGGTTAGAACCTTTCAGGAAGATGATCTATCAACATCTGTTAAAATTAAAAATTCATGTGAACCTTGACCTAGCATTCCCATTCCTGGGGAATATATTCCACAGAAATGAAACCCCTGGTTTGTGGGCTTATTTGGGCAAAGATGTCTGTTGCAGCATCATTCACGGAGGCCCAAGATGACTGAAATCAAGCAGATGCCTGTTTTCTCTTTGTAATCATCTTCAAGTTCCTAAGGCTCATAAAATTTCATAACACTCCATATCTGTATTAGGGCCAGCTGTGCTCAATGCTCTCTTCCTGAGGCATTTGCATTTTTAACTGGATTCTCCAAAGACCAGTGAAAATTAGACTATCTTTGGGACCAGTGGGCAGCCTGAGATCCTTCTGGGGTGAAGCTGCAGGGGAATGGTCTTTCCCAGGTCCAGAGGGCTTTGCACTGCAGGCTGAGGGTTGGACGCTGTTTTGTAGGCAGAGAGGACCTAAAAGTCGCATGATCCATGCAATCAGAACTACAATCACAGGAGGAATTGAATTTGGGGAAACCATTTGCCTCTGCTTTTTGTTTTTAGCTTTCCAAGGCAGAGTCTTAACCAGGGGCACACAAATCTTGAATGGACTTCAGAAGACCCGTTACTATCTTTACATTATATGCGGCATCTTGGGTGTATGTGGGCTTGTGCATATTCCTGGGAAGAGGGTTACTGTTTTTATAAGGGTCTCAGAAGAGTCCGTACTTCCAAAAAAATTAAGAATCACTATTGTGGGCTGGGTGAGGTGGCTCATGCCTCTAATCTTAATACTCTGGGAGGCCGAGGCAGGTGGATTGCTTGAGCTTAGGAGCTTTAGACTAGCCTGCGCAAGAGAGAGACATGGTCTCTGAAAAATAGCCAGGTGTTGTGGTGGGCGCCTGTTATCCCAGCTACTGGGGAGGCTGAGGCAAGAGGATCGCTTGAGCCCAGGAGTTTGAGGTTGCAATAAGCTATGATACCATGGCACTTTACCCAAGGTGACAAAATGAGACTCTGTCTCCATAAAAAAACGAACAAAAAAAGAATCACTATTCTAGATGACTTTGGTTTCTGATAAATTAATTCATAATCATGGATTAATGCCTTATCCCACACTATTCTATAGAACGTTTGTTTAAACAGAGGACTTACGGGTCTAAGCCATGCATACTCCAGTTTCCAGAGGCTGAGCTGGCCTAGGAAACAGGGACAGTATTGGAGCCATCAGATCGTAAAACCAGATAAGAAGATAAAGAACAGGTTGGAAAACAGAGGTGGGGCTGGTCAGGACTAATTTAATGTGGAACCCGACGGGTGGAACTTCCTGACTGTGTAGCCTTGGGCAATTTACTCAACCTCTCTATTCTCAATGTCCTCATGTGTACAATGAGGATAATGACCAGACAGGCATCATGAGGTGGTTGTGAGGATTAAATGAGCACACACACGCACACACACACACACATATTTATTTATTATTTTTCTAGATAAAGTCTCACTCCGTCAGTCTGGGTACAGTGCTATGGCATTATCATACCTCACAGCAATCTCAGTTTCTTGGGCTCAAGAGATTCTCTTGCCTCAGCCTCTTGAGTAGCTGGGACTACAGGCTCCTGCCACAATACCTGCCTAGTTATTCTATTTTTAGTAGAGACAGAGTCTTACTCTTACTCAGGCTGGTCTCAAAGTCATGAACTCAAGCAATCCACCTGCCTCCACCTCCCAGAGTGCTAGGATTACAGGTGTGAGCCACCGCACTCAGCCTGTATCTTTAAAGTGGCAGGACTATAATAAATACTACATAAGCATCTGCTTTTTATTACTGTTTTTGCGGTTATGTGGCAGCCTTTCTGGCTTACTGGAGGCAATATTGTATTGAGCTCTGGTTCTTGAAGTGTGGTCTCAGGACTGGCAGCATTAGAATCACCTGGGAACTTGTTAGAAAGGCAAATTCCCTGGCCCCACCCAGACACTGAATCAGAAGTTCAGGGGATGGGCCTCGCAATCCGTGTTTCCGCAAGACCTCTGGGCAATGCCGAGGCCCCCTCCAGAGAACGACCTGTGCAGTCCTTAAGAATGCAGGCTTTGAATCCTGGCTTCACCACCTGCCAGCTGTATGCACTGGAGAGAATTATTTAACCTTTTTGTACCTTGAGGTATGCACCTGAAAAATGGAAATGGTTCGAAATGGAATGCAATGCAATAATGTATGGGAAAACACTTCGTAGGGCCTAGCACACAGTGAGCACACAGTTAATAATGGCTATAATTTCTTGTTAGGATTGGAAAGTCATTTGTTTACAGAAATTGTTCCAATAAAACCAGCCAGAATGAGGAGCTTTAGTGCAGAAGTTGATGAGTGAAGAATGTGTGCCTTCCTCAGGAGCAGGCAAATATTTTGTGATAAATGTTTCAAAACTTTCCCCCTTGCCCTAAATCCCTCTTGAGTTCTTGGGGCCCTATACCTTAAGAGAGGAAGGTGTGGATGTCAGGGAAACTGCCCCAGAATCCCCCTGCAGAAGTTTTCAGGGCAAAAATCCTTGCAATTCCTTTTACTTCTCTGTGGAAATTTCCTGTGTAAATGCCTCCCTCTTGTCATAGAGCTGCCATGTCAAACTCCTCAGTCCCCTGAGAAGCAGAGGCCACAAAGCTCCAGTGGAAGTGGGTGGTCTCCAGGCCTCTGCCCCTGGCCTGGGCTACGGGTAGACATGGTGCAGGTAGAGACCCCTCCCGGGCTTGCCTGAGACCTTCCTGGTTTAGGCACTGAAACTCCTGCTTCCGGGCCCACTGGCATGGGTGGTCACTCTTTGAGTCCTCCCTCCTTCTCTCTCTCCTTGGTAGAGGCCAACCCTGGCATCAAAGGGCACATTTTCTGGTGTGGGGCCTGCCTAGATGCTAAGGTGGCCATGCCCAATTTAAGCAACAGCTAGAAACTATCTTTCCCCTTTGGGGGGATTCTCCTGCTAGGTCCTCCAACTTCAGTGTGCACAGGGTCTCCTGCCACATGCCAATGCCCAGGTCCCACCTGCTGAGAGTGAGTCAGAAGGCCGGGGTGGTGCGTGGGAGTGTGCTCCTTAGCCCCATCAGGGGTGTCTGGTACAGAGGGTCTGCAGACCAGTTTGGAAAACACTGCCCCAGCTTCTAGAGGAACATGCAAAGGGGGTCTTGTTGCAGACTGTCTTGTAGTGTTTGGCTTGATTCAGAGTTCTCATGAGGTGCTTGTTATAAATAATAGGGAATAAACAGTTCACAGATGGAGACACAATGGCATTCAAAAATGTCTAAAATGACATCTTATTTAATCCTCAGAAGTTATCCAACCATTCCGCAAGCATCTGATGAGTGTCTGCATTGAGAAAGGAGTGGATGAGCACTGGGGACCTGAGGTCACCCCCCTCACAAAGAGTGGACACCAGGAGGGATGGCTGTCTTTGGGCTGGATGCTGGTCTGGTGGCATGACAGCTACTTCCCTCTAATGCCTGCATCATAGAAAGGAATCCAGCAGCAAGGATCTCTTCCCTGGATGAATATGCCCACAAGGGCCACCGAGCTCACGTTCTGCGTTACAGTGGGCTGTGCTGAGGAAGGGGCCTGGTTTACGCCTCATAATTTTTCCTGTTGCTTCCGGATGCAATGGGCTTCAGTTTTTACCTGTGTTTTCCAGCAATACCACATGGCCTATGGTTCCCTCAGACACCCTGCTCTGGCTCTCAGAATCTCTGTCTGGAATTCTCTTCCTGACCAGGCCTCACCTCCTCTGAGAAGCCCTCTGGAGCCTTCTGGGTTGGGCCGTGCTCCTCTCCCTCATGCCCCCAGCCCAGGGACTCTCACTCTGTCACTCTTGCATCTCACTCATGCCCCTGAGCACTGCTTGTGTCAGGCCCTGTTTCAGTCAGTCAGAATTGCCAGCCCCTGGCTCAAAGGACAGATGATGGTCAAACCACTTGCTGAGTAGACCCCTTTACTGGTTTCTTAACCCACATACCGAGGGACTTAAAACTGCAGGCATGCATTCTCTCACATTTCAGGAGGCTGAAAATCCAAAGTCAAGAAGCTGGAAGTGCTGGTGCTCTCTGATACCTCTGTGGGAGTAAACAAGCCCCCATGTCGCCTCTGGCTCCTGAAGGCTGTAGACCTCCTTGGCTTGTAGACTCCAATCTCTGTCTTCACATTGACCTTCCTGGTGTCTCTGTCTTCTTTCCTTCCCTTCTCTGGATTGCCCTTCCCTTCTCATTGGATTAGGGCCCACTCTAATCCAGGATAATCTCATCTCAAGATCCTTACCTTTGTTATATCGTCCAAGATTCTTCTTGCAGAGGTTCCATGTAGACATGTCTTTTTAGGGTCAACCCACATATCCTCTTCAGGCCTCAGTTTCCACCTGCTGTGACATGGGCTGGAACAGGTGCTGTGCTTGCTGACATGATACTGTGGTAAAGAAGGCAGACTGGCATGGATGGTCCCTCTTCAAGTCCCTTTGCTCTTGAGCAGGGCAGGGAACAAGATTCTCTGTGAAAAGAATGTTTTCCTTGGTGATTAGGGTCCCTTGGGCTGGAGCAGCACACAGCTCCCCCAAAGAGTCTTTTTCTACTGGTTTCATCTTTCCCTTAGGTCTCCATTCCTACCAAACCTCCTGGAGGAGCCATAAAATGTGAAAAATGAGCATTTTGCAATCTTTTCTAAATAGCAAGTAGATTTTTAAGTGTTTGTTAAATTGTCAAATATTCCAAAACACGGATTAAAAGGACTTGGAAAAATATGATGCAGCATCCAAGCATAGCAAGCAGATTAATTATAGAAATGCCTCCTTCAGAGGACACACACTGTGGGCCATGGGAAGGGCGGGGCCTTGAGACACTGACCTTGGATGAACTCTTTATCTACTAGTTCAGGAAGATTGATCCGGGGTCTGTGGCAGTTCTCTGCACCTGCCAGGTTGATTCTCAGAAGCCCTGGGAAGCTGAGTTCTCTTTGTGACTCTTGGTTTTATCTTATTTTATTTTAATTTCTTCTCCTTTGTCCCCTAGTCATGATCCAAGCGTTCTCTCCTCCCATACACATCCATCCTCACACATTATGTATCCTACCAGACATTTATCTATTTATTTAATCATATGTCTCAAGAAAATGATATAATTTGGGCTCCGTTTTCTTCACATTTTCCACTTGACTTTCTGATTTTGAAGTCCAGCTGGTGGTGATACAGATGTATACAGTACATTTTCTTTTGTATCTCCTCAGTGATGGAAGCCTAGGACACTTTGGTTTTTTACTACTGTAAACAGTAACACAACGAACATCTTTGCATATGTTCCCTTGGGTCGTTGTGGGGAGTTCCTTCCAGATTTGAACATGAAAGTGGAATTGCTGGGTCACTGAACCTGAAGATACTCAGTGTGAACATGCCAGGGTGCTCTCTAGAATGGCTGTTCCAAGTCCCACATGTATCAGCATTGCATGAGAACTCCACTGTGCTCATGTCCATGCCCACAACTTTCTCATTTTGCCCATCTGGTGAATGCAAAGTGGTACCTTACTTTGATTTGCACTTCTTTGCACACTAATCACTAGCTGTTTGGTCCAGAACTGGTTCCTTCTCCTTTTTGTGCTTCGTTTTACTTGTCATGAGAAGTTGTGAGGATTCATTGAGTTAATTCATGTAAAGTGCTTATACTGTGCTTGACATATAATAAGTGCTTGATTAATGTCAGCCTAGCACAGTCAGTGTTAGTTGGGTTGCATATATCTAGTGACAGGGAGCTCACTCCCAAGGCACAACTTGTCCAAGGCCAGACAACAGCAGGTGGCAGTGTGGCTGATGGTGGCTTTTCTTGCCTAGAGTTCCCTTCTCTGGAAACTGCTCTATCTTTAATCCTGGCTGAAGAGACAGAAGTCAGCTAGTAGGTTTATAGCACATGACATCCAACTCCTCAGCCCCATTGAACACTGATGAGCACAGCCCTCTGAGAATTTCAGCTTAGGGTCAATTGATAACAGGCCAGCAGGAAAGTATGGATTTGGGGCCTGGTAATCCCAGAGACTCATCTAAAGACAGAGGCACAGAGAGATGGTGACAGGGTATACAGAAAAACTGTACAGATGGTTCCTAGCAGGTGCCTTGAGGCCTGGCTATCTCTGGGTCCCCAAATGTCCTTCTGTGTGCCTACATTGAATTCCTCTTTACTCTTGGCAGCTTGCATGTAAAAATGCACCCTGATTGAGACAGATGAGAGGCAGTGATCTGGGCTCTTTAGTTCTCATTCTACTTCCTGGCGTTTAGCATCTACAGGGTAGCTGCTGTTCCATGAGCACCACTGGATTATTCCAGTGAAAATCAGAGACAGTCTTCATGACTAACCATCAGAGGCTACAAATCAAGCTATACCATGGTAGAGTGGGTGTAGACACTTAAAATGATAAATATGATGATTATACTCCCTTGCTATATCTGTCATTGAAAGAGTTAAGTGAATGGAGGGAGGGTAATTGGTGGAAACACAACTATGGTGCATTTTACATGGGTACATGTTAAATTTACTAAGTGTAGAGTATAAATGTCTTAACACAATAATTAAGAAAATGCGATGAAGGCTATGTTAACCAGTTTGATGAAAATATTTCAAATGGTATATAAAACCAGCACATTGTACCCAATAATTGCATTAATGTACACAGCTATGATTTAATAAAAAAAAAAGAAAGAGTTAAGTGAAAAAGCCTAAGAAGAAGGAACACATATTGATTATGAAGACAGAAAAATAATGTTGACATGTTGGTAATAATTGGTAGAGGACCTAGAGAGATATGACTGGTTGTCATGTTTGGATGAAGGAGTTTTGTATTATAGTTTTCTGTGATGCTTATGTGCAAAGAAGAATATAAAAGGTTATTTGGGTCAGAATTAAAATATATCTTTAAAATACCTTGGAATCCACAGTGCATCCAGTAATGACGTCCTTGGGGTCTGGGTCCACCAAGCAGGAAAGGTGGGGAGGCACTGGGATTGGGGACACCCAGGGTGGATTCTCACTCCCTTGTAGAATCTGCACAGGTGTTGCTATTACCTCTCCTTGTCCACCCCAGGATCAAATGACAGTCTCACTGCCCTTGGCCAACTCCTCTCCTCCTGTTCATTCACGCCTTCCCCAACCAGCAGCAGGGATTGAGCATCCAGGGCTGACACTATCACTTTTGACCATCTACTTTTTCCTTCACAATTTGGGGGCACTGGGCTACAGAGGGCTGAGACCATTCTGGAGTTTCAAGGTTGAGTGACAGATACCCAGTCCCTCCTGGATTCCACTAGAAGTGCACTGCTGAGAGAATCAGAAACCCAGAGGGTGGCTGGAAAACCCAGAGGCTCCATGGTCACAGTGAGCATGCAGGTTCTCCTATTCCTGTCTTCTGGCATCCCCAATGCTGCACACACCGAGGCTAGTTCCCGGCATGGTCAAAGAGCCATTGGGCCAACGTGCTTCCCCATTTACCACCAGTGGAGAAAAATAGAGTTCTTCCCCATCAACTCTACAGGCAAAGCCCTTGTCTTCCCGAGTGCACCAGTTCTTGTGCGTTGGGGGCCTCTGAACAATCACCATCTCTAGGGCAATGCCATGCACTGACTGGCTTAGCCATGGGTTCATAAGCAGTCACCACTAAAGGGGATGAGGTTACCAGGATAGCTTGAGCTAACACATTTCCATCCCTGCACCTGGAGTCCACCTGCCTGAGCAAAAGCAAGACTCCATCTCTAATAAAAATAGAAAAACTAGCCAGGCATCATGGCAAGCACCTATAGTCCCAGCTACCCAGGAGGTTGAGGCAAGGGGATCACCTGAGCCCAGGAGTCTGAGGTTGCTGTGAGCATATTCTATCCAGAGCACAGAGTGAGACTTTGTCTAAAATAAAATAAAGTAAGTACAGTAGAAGGTAGAAGGCAAGTCCAAAGTCACAGATGACTCAGACCTTGGTGCTCTAGTCAAGAAGCCTGGGCTCAATCTAGAGAGGAAAGTAGGGCCCTGGTGGCCTCTGACAGTAAGCAAATACGATCAGATGAGCATAGTTATAAAGCCATACTTCCTCTTGGGTACGTAGAGATACTTATTTGACCACCTAGGCAGGAGTCTCTTAAGGGTGGCTGGAGGCTCATCTCTGCTGACTTGGTCATTTTTCAGTTTGTCAACGCTCGCAGACTTCCAGCAAGGAGCTCATCTGCAGGAGAGTCCCAGGGGCCTGATATGTGACTCACACAGCAGCCGCTTCTGCAAATCTGTTGTAAAGCTTTTCTTAGCTGCATGTTCCCCTACCTTGAGGAAGTGACAGTCAGTGACAAATGTGTGGATATAAAGGTGTTGCCCAGAGTGTATACTGGAGGGAAGATTAATAGAATCAATACTTATCCTGTGCTTTGGGTTTTGGGATGGGCCAGCTGATTTTAAACCAGCAGTGAGTCATGTTTCCTGTCTCTTCTGGATCATACTAAATGAAACACGGTCTTAATTCTTCCCAGTGATCCCTAACTGCCTCACTTACTCTAAGGAATCTTCTTTTCCTTTGTGGGCCTCTCTAAATCTCTGTCCCTCTATTTTATCCTTCTCTCTCTCTCCTCACTCCTGATGCCAGACAGTATTTCATGGGGATACCCTACAAATGTTCATGCCAAGCATTATTAAAGATTCAGAGACCACGAATTAACAATTCTCATTTGAGGAGGCAAATTACATAGTGGAATAAAAATCAGCAAAAGATTGGCTCATGTTCAATGGTGATGCCAGCTCTAAGTTGCAGCCACCTTTACCATTACACAGCAGTCTCCTCAGGACAGATTTCTCCTGACCTGGACCTATGGGGATGTGCTTGGGAAGATCTGAATTGACAGAGAAGTTTAAAGTGTGCATACCGAGCATCTCCTCTGTTCCTGGCCCTGTGATGGGTTCTGGAGACACAGAGGACTTAGGTCTAGCCACTCCTTCAAAGCACCCAGAGTCCAGGCAGAATGGCAGCATCCCAGGTGAAGCACTCACCACGAACAGCCAAGTCCTGCTTGTCCCAAGAACCTGAGAGGCTTACAAGTGCCTGCTGATCTCTAGGCCTGCGTCCTCATCTGGAAGGTGACAGTCGGGACTTCACCAGCTCTCAAGCCCTCTCTGATCTAGTATCTTTGAGTCTTTGGGTTCTATTTTTAGGAATCAGAAGTAACTACCTCTGTCCTTGGTACTGACTAGTGAGGAGTCAGGATGTCAGTTAAAATCAGGATGAGTTGTCCAGTGGGATTTTAAGAGCCCCAACATCTGCCTAGATGCCCCCCATTACTCCTACCCCAATCACCTGACTGCTTCTGAGCCCAGAGTAGCTGGGGTGGGCAAGCAGAGGAGGCTGGAGGGTGAGGGAGGCTGTGGCTTCTCTTGCACAGCAGAGGAGGAGGGCAGGTCCAGGACTTGGTTCTGTTTGTACAAGGAAGCCTCCAGTTCCACAGCCAAGAGGCCTGGGGGCAGATCAGAGCACTTGGCTGAGGAAGGCCCTTGGTGGCTCAGTCTAATGTCTGTGCCTTGGATTCTTTTCCTGCACTCAAAGTGGCAATACCAGATTTAGAATCCTGGTCTCCTGGCATCACTGAGACCACCTCCCTGCCTCACCCTACTGTCACATGTCTGCCTCTTTACCACTTCACTGATACCCTACTGTGAAAGCAACACTGCCCCAAAGCTCTGTGTGAGCTACTATTCAGGTTAGTCTATACATCAGGGCAACACTGGAGATCAGAGCCTGGGATTAGTGGGTCGAATACGTGATGCCTTCTGGACTTTCTCGGCTCATCCCCAACCGCCACTGTATTGTAATTTAGGAATTTCAGTTTTGTTTCCATATTATGCAAGTATTACCTAGGGGAGCATGGAGATGTTACATGTAATTATGGTGAATCATTTAGCAAACAATTAGGGGACAGAGAACAAACAAGTCACTGTTTTTAAAACCCCTCTTTAATCATTTTGCACATCCTCAGAACCCAGAGCAAACATGAAGATAATTAATCACTGCCAACTTGTCAGTCATAAGGACCTCATTTCCAATTAATTATGTGCTCAGCCCAGGAGCAGACTGAAATCTTGTTCAAGGTCCCACTCTGCATTCTAGATCCCCTCTCTGTGGGCAAAGATTCAAGTCAGTCCTGATGCTTCCTCCAGGATTATCTGTTCTGGGTTGCTGTCATCGAAAATGAATTCTGCACCATCACAGTATTTCATCAGAGGTCTTCTACATGGCCTTTATATAAGCTTCCATACTTTGAAGAAGAGGGAAGGACTTTCCAACCATTTTGCAGAAGTTGGATTGTGGTGCTTTTGTTACATATTGGCCACTTGGATTGTCAGGGGTGTCTGGGAGATTCGCAAGCATTTGGAGGCAGGGTGGGGTGATACCAGACCACAGAAAGCAATGGCTTCTGGGTGGGGTAGTTTCAGAGAGCCAAAAGCAGGTGCAAGGGGAGACCCTTGGGTTGATTTTATGTGCTGGGGACTCACCAGCATTTATCTGGGGTCTGGTGGTGGGAGCTACTAAGTGTTAGTTTAAATGGATGGAAAAAATGAATTAAAACTTTATGCCTCTGCTCTTAGCACAGAACAGGTGTAAAATGAATCACTTACTTTTCCCAATGACTCAGTTCCCATGGCTCCTTCTCGAGAAGTGTTTAGTGACACTCTTTGCTGCATGGGGGGTCCTTCAACTTCCACATGCCCCTTCATTTATCACAGTAACATTTAAATGAAATAATACATATTACCCGGGGTGAGGGGCTCTTCTACAAAAGGAACTTTACCCTGGAAGTGAGAACAATGTAACCTAAATATTGTACCCTCATATTAATTTGAATAAAGTTAAAAACAAACAAATGAAATGTATGTGGAAATGTGAAGAAGACAGAATAGCCAAAATAGCGTTCCAAAAGAAAACAAATTTGGGGGATTTATACCACCTGAGTTAAAAAATATTCTATGAAGTTATAATAATAAGAATGTACTTGATGGAAAGATAGATTAAAAAAATGCATATTAAAGTCCAGTCAAGGCCTGTTAGAGATGGCAGATTGAACACACGTGTTTAGTTTTGTTCCCTTTACTACGAAGTGATCTTTAAGACGCCTTAGACCCTTAAGGCCAAAGAGAAGGAGAGGAGAGAGCAGCAGATTTGGAATCTGCAGCTGGAGGATAGAAAGTGGGTGGTGGAGAGGTAACCAACTGAGCATATTAGAGACTAAATCCTAAACCAAAACAGGCCTGAGGAGCAATGGTTGAACATCACAGAATGCCCCAAGGCCTCTGGAAGGGGAGACACTGCACTTCTGGAAGTGCTTGTGATTTGGGGTTAGACACAGAAAGATTGGTTGAAGTTCAAGAAGTTAGATTTCCAGCTTCCTTTGACTTCATGGCACTGGACATGCACCCTTTCCACTCCAGCTGGGGGTGGGAACCTTATTTCCTAAAGAGAATAAAGAGAGGGACTTCGGACTTGGGATGCCAAGAGCACAATGCTGGAAAACAGGTAGATTTGCTAAGTGCTACATGCTGGAGGCCCACTAAGTACCAAAGGAGACAATGGAAGGATCTTTACACTGTCTGTAAAGAACTTTACAAATATGAAATGTGAACTTTACAAAAATGAATTAGAAGTCAATCTGCTGTTTCACACCTATTAGGATAGCTATTATTTTTTTAAAAATGACAAGTGTTGGGCGGCACCTGTGGCTCAGTGAGTAGGGCGCCGGCCCCATATGCTGAGGGTGGCGGGTTCGGACCCAGCCCCGGCCAAACTGCAACAGAAAAATAGCCGGGCGTTGTGGCGTGCACCTGTAGTCCCAGCTGCTCGGGAGGCTGAGGCAAGAGAATCGCGTAAACCCAAGAGTTAGAAGTTGCTGTGAGCCGTGTGACGCCACGGCACTCTACCCCAGGGCAGTACAGTGAGACTTTGTCTCTACAAAAAAAAAAAAAAAAATGACAAGTGTTGGCACAGATGTAGAGAAATCACAACCTCTGTCATTGCTGGTGGGAATGTAAAATGGTACAACTTCTGTGGAGAAGAGTATGGCAATTCCTCAGATCATTAAACACAAAACACAATATGACATAGAACTTCCATTCCTGGGTATAGACCCAAAAGAAGTGGAAGCTGGGACTCAAAGAGATATTTGCATACTCACGTGCATAGTAGCTGCTATTTACAATGGCCAAGAGATAGAAGCTGCCCAGGTGTCCATCAACAAATTGATGAATAAATAAAATGTGGTACATGCATGCAGTGGTATATTCCTCAGCCTTAAAAGGGAAGATGATTCTGACACATGCTACAACATGGATGAATCTTGGTGACATGCTCAGTGAAATAAGCCAGTCACAAAAAGACAAATATGGCATGATTCCACTTACATGAGGTACCCAGAGTAGTGAAAATCATAGAGATAAAAAGTAGAATGGTAGTTGCCAGGGGTTATGGAGAGAGGAGACTGAGGAGTTATTGTTTCCAGGATGTAGAGTTTGGTTTGGGATGACGAAAAAGTTCTGGAGATTGGTGGTGGTGATGGTTTCATAACAGTATGAATGTACTTAATGCCATCGAAGTGTACACGTACTTAGAAATGGTTACAATGGCAAATTTCAGGTTATGTATATTTTATCACCAAAAAGTCAGTCTACTTTTTATTAACACCATGTGCTGTCAATTTTACTAGGTAACAATGATTTCTCACGGAAAAATTTCTTGGTCCATTTTTCAAATAACTCTGTAGTTACTGGTGAATTTCAAAAATATAGATTTAAACTTCAAAATGGCACATTTTAGTTCCTTACCCTTTAATAAGCATTTTGCTCTACATGGAATTTGATTGGAAGAACCCCAGGCACTTGTGGACTCAGCAATGTGCATCCACAGAGTAAGTTGCCTACATTTTAGGTCTGCTCCAACTTCCTTGAGTGTGACCTGGGTCCCCATCCCTGTGGTGCCGAATATTCCTGCATTTGTAAAGAAGACTCCAAATCAACAGTGAGAGACCATGACTCCAATGTTAAAGTAGGGAATTTGAGTTATTTCACTGTTGTCATTTCATGTGACCATCTGGAAATTTATGATATGAATACTTAAAATTTAAAGGAGTAAAATCAGACTGTGAACTGAGTGAAACCCTGTTGTTTGGTAAGTGCAGATTTTAGTTCTTATGTGAATGGTTTTACTGGATTTGCATAATTTATTTAAAATGAAAATTTACTCATCTATTCTAACAGTTAATAGTTTGTTTTAAAACTAAAGAAGAAATTAAAAAAATGATTAATGAAGATCCTTATATGATGATTACTGAAAATAATTTTTTCATATAGATGATGGGGTTCTAAACATGATCTGCTCTAAAGTGGACTGACTATGGCTCTGGGAAAAGTCGAGAACATTGATCATCCACAATACATTTTGTGCAATCCATTGACATCCAGAAAAAGATTAGGAGTCTTTTTTTGGAAAATTTAACTAGCCCAAGAGAAAAGAACCAAAGATATAATATGTAGAATTTCCCAAAGAAGTTGCCCAGCCAGATCACCTAACAAAACACAGTGAACAAGCTCCCCACAGCCACCTTGCTCAGATTTCCAGTTAGCTTTTGAATGACTACCTGTAAACACTACCAATCAGCCAAGAAATTTTGAAATATGGCCAGGAGCAGTGGCTCATGCCTGTAATCCTGGCACTCTGGGAAGCCAAGGCTGGTGAATTGTTTGGGCTCAGGAATTTGGAGAACAGCCTGAGCAAGGCTGAGACCTCAACTCTACTAAAAATAGAAAAATTAGCTGTACATCATGGCAGGCACCTATAGTCCCAGCTACTTGAGAAGCTGAGGCAAGAGGACCACTTGAGCCCAAGAGTTTGAGGTTGCTGTGAGCTGTGACGCCTCAGCACTCTACCCAGGGCAACAGAGTGAAACTCTGTCTTGCAACAAAACAAAATACAGCACAACAAAAAAACCCACAACATTTGAGGAATGTATTCAATATGAAAGCTGATATCAAAATAAGCAAAAAGTATTAATGGTGGAAAAAAATTTCTCTGTAAAATAACTTAAAGAGATTTATTCTGTGTTGAATATGACTGACCATAGCCAACAGAAACACAAACCCAAGGAGCCTTGAGTAAGTGGTCCTAAGGTGGTTGGACTGCAGTTTTGTTTTATACACTTCACAGAGGCAAGAGTTATAGGCAAAGACATAGATCAATACATGGATAGTATGCATTGGTTCAGCCTGAAAAGATGGGATATCTTGAAGTGTGGATTACAAATCAGGTGTGTTTAGAGATCTTTCATTGTCAATCCATTGGAGTAAGGCTATGTCTACAACTTGGAGTTGGTAGAAAGCTAAGTTAATGCTTAACATGAGGGTTGGGAAGGGTCTGTCATCTGTCATGTGATACAATGCCAGCAAAAAAGTAAAGGCCTATTTAACTAGAGTTTATGGATTGAAAGATGTGATTTAACTTTTGCCTTCCATGGCCTTAGATCTTGTTTATAATCTTATATCTTATTGTCAAAAAGAGTTTGTTTTTTCAATATTATGATCTCTATTTTATCATTAATATTGATTAATTGTTGTGTCTAAACTCCAAGAAGAAGGGGGAAGAGGTCTGACCTCCCTTCCCGTCATGGCTGTGAACTCAATTTTAAGGTTTATCTTAGATCTCCATGGCCAAGAGGCACTTTGTTTAGTCAGTGTGAGGGTGGAAGGTAGGATTTTATTTTTAGTTTATAAAAGAAACAGAGGCTATGCAGAGAGGCATAAAGTTCAAGTAAATTATTCTCGCTGGTCTTAGTTAATATTTTCTCTTGTAGAGGAGAATGCTTTAAAAAGATGAACACTCTGTAGAAATGATAACTCCAAGATCAAAAGAGATTTTTAGGAAATTAAAAAAAAGTGAAAGCAGAAATAAAAAATTCAGTTGAAGGGTAGTAAGGCAAAGTTAAGAAACTTTCCACTCATGGAAATCACAGTGAGAAACAAACAGATGGGAAAATGGGAGCTCAGTGATAAGACATGAGGATGCCTAATATCTAAATAAAAGCAGTTTCAACAAAAGAAAAGAGAAGAAACAAAGGAGGGATTCTTCCACAAGGAATTTAAGTTGTTGAAATTAAGTTGTCCTAGAATTGGAGGAACTGAGTCTTTGATCTGAAAAGACCCACCAAGGCATGAGACCCTAGGGGATAATGGACCCCTCACACTAAAGCACATGGCTATGAGCTTTCAGAATGCCAGGGGCAAGGAGGAATCCCACATGTGGTGTTTCAAGAAGCTCTCTGCTTCTTAGTTCTTGGTGTGTTCTTGGCCAGCCCCACTAACGCAATGCAATGTGTGAAACAAAGTTTATTGAGGAAGAGAAAGACAGGTGTACAGAGCAAGAGCAACAAGCAAGATATATGTTTACAGAGCAAGATACATTTGCCATAGACATCAATGGGCCCCCTTTTCACAGCAGAAAGACTGGTGGTGACCAGGAGATCTGTTTTACATTGTCTGGATTGGGGCCACCTCATGATTCAGAGGTCACCTTGAAACCACAGAGTCTTACTGCACATGCGGACCTCTCATGAGCCTCTCTGAAAGTCCATTGGGAGAATGTAGATGGAAATGTACATTTAAGCTAATGAGATGGTAATTAGCCTGAAAGTTGCTCTAGGTCACCTTCCAGACTCTGTTATACCAATGCTGCTTGGTCTATGAGCTACAGAGTCCTGTGCAATCTTTTGCAGGTGGCATACTAGGTTCTGATTGGTAGAGCAATCGCTTGGGACAGGGTTAGGATAGGGCATTACCAAGATGGGGGCTTAGGGACCCACCTTTTGTCCCTTTTGCCTAAGACACCCGGAATCCTTATGATCAATCTAACGCATATGCTTTCAGAGAAAAGTTTTCACAGGAAGGATTGAAAATCACAATGGCTTCAGGCCTCTGAATACCAACATGCACTTGAGAAGATGTACAATAGACAGTGGAGCAACGCCTTCCAAATTCAAATGATTTCTACCCAGAAGTCCATGTCCAGCCAGACTAAAGTGGGGGACAGACTAAAGACAGGTTTAGAATTTATATGTGTCAACTCAACTTTGACTGGGGCAAAATTCTCTATCAATGAGGGTTTATCAAGCCAAGATTTCAAGGATGTGCCTGGGAAAAACATGAAACACAGATGAGCTCTGGCTGCTTTTCCCCAAAGGGGAGGTTGGAACCTTCAGCATCTTAAAGATAGCAGAGAGAAGGAAAGGGAGGAGAGGGTGATAAGGTAGTGGCTACACTTGTGATGTTTAAGAAGTCCACATTTTACAAAAACTAAGGAAGTGAAGGAAGCATCAGTTCCGTAGATGTCCCTGTGTAAGTAGGAGAAGGTCTGATTCCATCTTGTTTCCATTTCTGTTACCTGTAAGATGACCTTGTAATTCATTATTAGTGTGGAAGTGGGTGGGCTTTCATTTTAGGTGCTAGACATAGGTACAATTTTCATGTCCTTGCTTATGGGAGTCTAGCAAAAATTTCCTTAATGAATGATCTGTGGGTTCAGCTCTTCACAGGTACCTGACAGGGCTATGGTTTTCTTTTTACACATCCCTTGAACCCTACATTGGGAAGCTACTGGAGGATAGACTATCCCCAAATGAGGGATGAGCTGAGGGAGGATCAAGGCATGAGATGGAAAGCCAGATGGAAGAGCCCTAGGATGAGAGTGAAGAAGATCCCAGTAGGTCAACTGCACACCAGGCAGAGGGAGGCCAGCCCAGATAGGAGCAGTTTAGAAGGAGCAAGGAGAGGGTTCTTTAACACATTAATTCCCATGTGAGTTGTATTTAATTCATGCTAGTTTTGAACCCAAGGCCTCATGAAGCATATATAACTCATGGATAGGTAGGAAGACTCATAGCATGCCTAAATAGAAGTCACACACAGAAAATAATAAAAAATAACAAATTTTTCATTAAATTAGAAAGGATCATTTTGTTTTGAAAGTTTTTTGTTCTATTTTTTGTAATGAAACACCATGGCCCTAAGGAAAACTTTTTTCCTGGGGTGGCAGTCAGTGTGTTAAGATGCAATTGAGAGATCTCCTAGTGCGTTTGCACACATAGGAAGGAAATTTACACACCAGGAGAGTTGAGAGCTAAATTACTGATAAGCACATAAAAAACTAAACAAATGAATCTGTGAGTGGAACATAGAGATTTTTGTCTTGAACTAATTTTTAAAGATTTATTAAGGCATTGTTTACATGTAATTAACCGCATACATTTAACATTTACAACTTGATAAGATTCTGACACACAGATGAAGCTATAAAACCATGTCCTTTTATAAGACCTCCTGTTGCCTTTCCCAGCCCTCTTGGTAACCATTTATTTACTTTCCCAGTAGATACATTACTATTCCAAATAGATACATTTGCATTTTCTGCAATTTTATATAATTGGAATTATGATGTGTTTACTCTTTATTTTCTGGCTTCATATATTTTTCATAATTACTTTGAGATTCATCAATAATATTATATGAGCAGTTCATCCTTCTTTTGCTGAGTAATAGTCTGTTCTTTGGATATACCATTATTAGTTTATTCATCCATCTGCTTATGAACATTTGGGTTATTTCCAGATTTTAGGTACTGCAAATAAAACCGGTACAAAGAAAGAAACAAATGCAAAACTAAGCAGACAGGGTGTGGTGCAGACAATGATTAACTCCAGATAGTTCTTGTTTGATGAGATGGACACCAAAATGGGATTAGATTCTCAAGAGATTGGAAGAATCCCCTATGATGGATAAAAGTGATGGAGACAAGGCAACAGAACCCTTAGACTACAGCACAGGACTAATCCCCATGGAGAAGAGAGAGGGAAGGAGGCAGATATAAGAGGAAGAGCCCAGCCCACAGTGCAGCCCCTGGGAGGGAGTGGCCAGGATGATGCGGGAGTTTCCAGCCAAGATGCCCATTGGAGAAGTCCCACCTCTTGCAGAAATTGGCCTATGCATAGCCACTGGGCTGCAGGGATGTAGCCTTGGCATGAATACAGAGATGGACCCACGGCGGCACCTGGGACTGACAGTCATTGTGCTCCCCATGGAAGACATCTGAGTGATTGTGCTTTTGTGGCCACTGCACCCATGAAAACAAATGCATACTGCATGCCTCGTCTTGGTGTAGCCATTACATAGTTACAATTGTGCCATGCTGGCTGCTAATCTAGATAAAAGGAGTATATAATAACCCCATGAGGAGTATGAAGGCAGGAATTGTCTACATGGTGGGTAAAGGTACTAGGGAAAGAGGATTACATTTTAGAGTGGGAAATCAATAAATAATGCCCCCAAATCTGGCATTATGGAGGTAAATCTAAAAAGAGCAACAAAAGGAATTGCAGGTGATTGCCCATGAGAAGCAAGACAGGGAGAGAAGTGAGCAGAGAGTGGAGATGACAGAAAATATAATGAAAGTATAAATAAAAACTGGATTCAGTGAATCTGGTGAAGTGCATGACACGCAGTAAGGGCTGAGTATCTGGTGGTCATGATCTTGGTGGCAGTGGTGTCCGTGCTCCTGGTGACTGACCCATACTTGGTCTTCACTTAGTGTTTGTCCCATTCCCTCCTTTAAGGGCAAGCCATTAGCAATGAGTGCTCATTTAAAGGGTTCCTTATTAAGTGATCAGAGCCTTTTAGTATCCATCTTCCTCTCAAACCAGCAGCTTTGTGGGGAGCCCGAGCTGGTGTTTCATTCCACATTAATTTTGATAATGTTGGATTCTCTTCCTCCTCACAAGTGTGTTCGTTCTGTGCTGCTGAACAAACCTCTTAATGGTGCAGGAGAGGAAATGCCATGTGCGTTTTAATAAGCAGAAAACTCAGGGGGAAATAGCGGCAGCTCAGGTGACGTCAGCTCACAGATGCAGCTGGTAGGTAAATGGAGCAAAGGAGGCTGCAGCGGCACCCGCTCCAGCTGTGCCCATGGTGGGAGCCAGGTGGGGTGGGAGCAGGGGACCTACGCACACCTGGAAGTCTGCTGCAGGGGCGGGAGCCCCCATAGGGAAAGGTTTACTTTAGCTGCTCCAAAAGGATGTTCCTAAGGAGGTCTGGGCCCTAACCCCACCAGCTGCACCAGAGCAAGGGGCAATCTTGGGAAAGCTGGCCAGCTCTGTCCATTACCTATGGCTCCACAGTTCCATTGCATTTGCAGGTAGAAAGCTTGGGTCTGCATGTAGCTGGTCATTGGCAAAGGCTAATGGCAACAAAAGCACAGTACTCACCTGGCACTAACAAATCGCTTTCCAAAATAGCCCCTACTGCCATGTGTAGGACCTGGGCAGCCCCCTCCCCTTTCTGGGCCTCAGTTTCAATCTCAGTAAATTGATGGGTTCTCTTCATCCATCCCAGCACTGCCAAGTTTCTGTCTGGCACTATTTCTACAAACGAGGCTTGTTGTAATCTGTGGAAGGAAGGAATGAATGCCATGGGGCAGCTGCTTTGCAATGGTCTTATTGGCCTCTCAAGTATAGGAAACAGAGAAAGCGGTGGAAGTGGGGTTCACTGGGAAATTTAGGAATAAACAGGAGAACCCTAATCCTGGCTTTCCGAGGACAGGGAAATGGCCAGCCACATACTCACTATGTCAGGGAGAAGGCACAGTGGAGAGAGGCAGGCAAATGGCTTCGGGTTACCGTGGCAACAACAGCTGGCAGGAAAGGGACCCAGAGGATGCCAAGAGTGACATTTTTTTCTCCTTTTTCTAAACGACTGGTTTTCTTTCTGCAAGGGAGAGAGGTAGTAGGGAAATAAGGGCCAAGCAGAGACTTGGGGAGCAAAATTCACTTTTAGAATTGTGAGGAAAGCCATCCCTTTGTGCCCTCACTGTCTGAGCCTTCCTTGTGATTGGAAATGGCAGCAAATTTCCAAAGAGCAGCAGCTGCCAAGTAGCTTCTGTGTGGTAGCTCTAGCTCAGCCCTCTCCACATTGGGTAGTTTAGTCCTCACCATGGTTATCATTGAGATAGAGGGTCAGGCCTATTTTACAGATGGGTAAACTGAACTTCAGATAGTGCCTGAATCCCAGGGCAGCAAGCAATAGTTGTGATCAACCCCTAGGTCTGTCTACCGCCAAAGCCTTGGCACTGAAGCCCTCTGCTAGATAGCCAGGGCAAAACTTGGCACAGGTGTGTTTGATGATTATTCTTCATTTTTCTTCTGCTTTCAGGGTGGGATCCCCACACCTGGTGCTATGTAAAGGCATTTGCTTCCTGTGACTGGAGTGAATGGAATGTTCTTTCTTTTTATATTCTCTGATTACCTGTGGCAGGTGGGGAGGAGCTCCACGAAGTGGTTAATACACAGGGCATGAAGTTATTTCTTAGCAGTTGTGTGACCTGGGACTGTGCCTCAGTTTCCTCTCCTGTCAATGAGGATGGCCATAAGACCTTTTCACAGGGCTGCTGCAATGACTGAACGAATGTGCTAACACACTGGAACACTGTGACATGTCTGACATACTGCACATGCTCAGTGCACATCAGCCATATTTCTGAGAGGAAAGAGAAGGTGAGAGGGGGACGATTCCCTAAAATCTTACAGCAAATGGCCTGAATTCAGCCTCCCGGTTCTCAAAGTGTGTGTTCTACCACACAGGGAGACCACTTGGCTTACGCTTCAGTGAACACAGACTCTCACCCACAATGAGCCCAGCAGGGGTCACAAACAACCTGAGGACACTGAGGACACCATGACTGCCCTCTGGGAGCTCCCAACTCTGTGTATGCATAAGTGATTAATTGGAATCATAAGCTCCATGAGACCTCCAGTGCCCCCAGCACTGCCTCCCTTGAGTTAATGCTTCATGGCTGAAAGTTCTCATGATTCACTATTTGCAGCATTCATGTTGCCATGATGCAGTTGCTGGCTTGGACTGTCCACTTAGCTCATTTAAACAGGTCGCTAGTCTGATTACAGCAGGGAGAGAGTCCCAGGGAGTTGGAACAAAACACAAGAACAAGGGAAGAACAGAAGTTCTGGAATGTGAGTCCTGGAAGGGGCTCCTATAAGATTCCAGGAGACAGGTACGAAGGGAGGATGTTTTGGGAAAATCCCAGGATCATATAGAAAAACCACCTTCCAGAATGTGACTGGAGCCAATAAGACTAAAGACTGACTCAGACAAGCCCAGCTTGGCAAATTAGATGAGTTTATTAGAGGTTGTTCACACTTCCCTGGTGGCACAGGAGTTCTCAGGAGAGCAAGGTCTGCATTACCTACCGGTGCTGTTGCCTTAAATCCCTTCCCAGTGAGTGACACAGAGCTCTTTCTGTCACTGTGTCATTGCATATTCACATTGAAACAAGTTGAGCTTGCTCAGTGCAATCCTTGTGTGCCTACAAACAACCCGAGTTGTGTTGATGATTTGATTTTCCAGTAGGTGGGGATTTGGGTATTACAGTTAGCTAAAGGGTATTACAGGACAGCTAAAGGAGCACCTGGAAAGAGGGGGTGGTGGGGACTCAGATAACAAGAGGAGGTTGAAAGAGTAAAGGCAAGTTATGCTTACTGAGCATCAGTAAGCAGCTGGCCAGAAGATAGGGCCTCTGCACAACACATTCACTTGCTAATTCTTTGTGGTGAGTATTTTTATCTTTATTTTGCAGGATGGGAAAATTGAGGCTTAGAAAGAGAAATGGAAGTGTGTTGATGGTCTAATAGGCATGTAGGTGCCAACACCCATGCCTCAGGCATGCGGTGGTTGGGGTCTGTGCAGATTGCTCTCTCCTTAACAGGAATGGAAGATATGTCTTTAAAAGGCCAGGGATTGGGTTCTCCAAGATACAGACTGCTGTTTTTATAGTATATAGCTTTCCAACGTAAGAGATAAAGAAGTTACCTTCTGGTCCCTTGGAGCCAGCGTAGAGAGCATTCTTGGACTTGCTGGAAGTGAGTGGGACATCATGCACAAACTGTCAGAGGCTGGCATTCAAGGCCAAGCTCTCTGTCTTCTGAGGGAAGATGAGTCAGCAGGCAGCTGTCTGCCACAGGTTGGTGGGACATCTTTGGGGAAAAATTGTATTATTAGAATATGTTGACGTGGTGCTTTGTTTGCAAAACACTTCTTGGTCATCTTTAATTTGGGAACTATTTGGTGCCAGTTTACTAAAACTTGAGCTTCAAATTTCCTTGGGGAAGCTGCTTTTTGGTGATTCCTGCAAAAGGGACCAATACTAAATGGGGAATTATTGCTATAGAAACTAGAGGTACTCTGCGGAGTCATCAGAGGTGACAATATGGAGCAGGACAGGACCCTTAAAGCAGCAGGAAGGACCCTTGAACACCATCTGTCCAACCTGCTATTTAAAAAGTGTGGAGACTGAGGCCCAAGAAGGTTCCATGACATTTTCAAGGTCATTTTGCCAGTTAGCTGCCAGGGATGGCCTGAGACTCAGCTCCCCTGACTCTGAGAGTCTGTGTCTCCAGATACAGAAAGCTGACTCCTTTGAGTCTTAGGGGAGCTCACCAGCTCACCATTAGTGGTACAGGAAATAACCTGGTCCCGGAAGGTTAGTGGTGAAGCTAAGACATGACCCCGTGTCTTCAGATTTCTAGTTTTGTGACCTACTTATTATCCACTAAGTTGGCACATAAGCACCCCCTAAACTGTCAACTGCTGATTTGTCTAAAAGGAGTTTTTCAGCTAAATCAATTCTAAACAGATGGTATAAAGGACTTTTGTCATATCACTCAACATTTTTGAACACTTTTCCTATATTTGAGGAAATCCCCTCAAACACTTAGAATTTCTGCTCTCCAAGTAAAAGCCAGAAGTCAATTTCTCAGCTGTTTCTGAAGCTATGCATGTGACCTAGACTCAGGTCATCAGAGGCATCCATGCAAGGCTTTGGTTTAAAAGAAAGAAACATGACGCAAATGCAGCATGGAATCCTTTCCTGGTGAGGGTGGCAAAGAATGGGACGCAGGGAACATCCAGACCTCAGAGCAGCAGAGCCCAAGGAGGAACAGCTACATCTGCAGCCAGCTGCCCTGAGATCTGAGAGAGCTGGAAGCAGCGCAAGGGGGTGGTTTGGAACTAGAACATCAAAGTAGCTGGTTAATTGGAGGAAGAGGCGAAAAATGTAATCCCTTGCTGCGTTTAACCTTGTATTTTAATAAACAGTTTAAAGGAAAGAGAAACAGTTTCCTGTTAGCTGTGAAGAAGCCTGACTCTGCGCTGCTGAAATATTTACTCTCCTGTAATTGTGGCCATCCCTCAGGCTCCGGCAAACTGCTGTGCAGGAAAAAAGAATTCAACAGTGACTCAGTGAGACTTTCAGAGGAAGAAACTCCTGCCAGTGGGTAACCATGGTTCGCTAATGGTCTCCTCCGGAGGCTTATCAGGGATTTATTTCTTGGCAGAATTAATTTCTCTTTGGGGGGGGGGGAATCTCAGCTCCTTCTTCCAAAGTGGGGTGAGTGGGGGATGGAGGGGAAGAGAATTTTGCTAATTTTCTTTCCATGTGGCTCTTTTCTCCCTAAGCACGTGGGCTATATTGGCAATTGCTTTGGATTTGGAGGCAGTTTTGTTTCTAATTCAGGTGAATTCTTGTTTAACTCCCATGTCCTGGAAGCATTCACGGTGTACCAGGCCCCGTGCCAGGAGCTGCAGTAAACTAGGGTGCCTGGAAGATCTTGTGTGTCCCAAGGGCTCCAATGTCTAAGAGGAGAAAATGCTGATAACCCAGAAATAGGCAAGTCACAGTACAGTGGGGTATGGAGCTGCAGGTGTCCACAAGGGTGTCAGATCTCACAGGGGAAGGCACAGGAGCAGGGAAGGAAGGCTTGCTGAAAAAGAGAATCACCTAACCCCAAGGATTTGGAGGTGCTGTGAGCTGTGACACCACGGCACTCTACCAAGGATTAATAAGTAAGACTCTGTCTCAAAAAAAAAAGAAGTGAGCCAAATTAAACAAAGGAAGGGTATTTCAGAGTAAGAGAAACATATAGGAAAATCACAAATGCTTAGACCACTGCCCTGCCCTGATCCCTTTCACACACTTTGTAACTGTGTAATAGTAAAAACAGCAAACTCAGATATCTCATACTGTCCTAAATGTTTTTTTTTATTGTTGGGGATTCATTGAGGGTACAATAAGCCAGGTTACATTGATTGTAATTGTTAGGCAAAGTCCCTCTTGCAATCATGTCTTGCCCCCATAAAGTGTGACACACCAAGGCCCCATCCCCCTCCCTCCGTCCCTCTTTCTGCTTTTCCTCCCCCCCATAACCTTAATTGTCATTATTTGTCCTCATATCAAAATTGAGTACATAGGATTCATGCTTCTCCATTCTTGTGATGCTTTACTAAGAATAATGTCTTCCACTTCCATCCAGGTTAATACGAAGGATGTAAAGTCTCCATTTTTTTTAATGGCTGAATAGTATTCCATGGTATACATATACCACAGCTTGTTAATCCATTCCTGGGTTGGTGGGCATTTAGGCTGTTTCCACATTTTGGCAATTGTAAATCGAGCTGCAATAAACAGTCTAGTACAAGTGTCCTTATGATAAAAGGATTTTTTTCCTTCTGGGTAGATGCCCAGTAATGGGATTGCGGGATCAAATGGGAGGTCTAGCTTGAGTGCTTTGAGGTTTCTCCATACTTCCTTCCAGAAAGGTTGTACTAGTTTGCAGTCCCACCAGCAGTGTAAAAGTGTTCCTTTCTCTCCACATCCATGCCAGCATCTGCAGTTTTGAGATTTTGTGATGTGGGCCATTCTCACTGGGGTTAGATGATATCTCAGGGTTGTTTTGATTTGCATTTCTCTAATATATAGAGATGATGAACATTTTTTCACGTGTTTGTTAGCCTTTCGTCTGTCATCTTTAGAGAAGGTTCTATTCATGTCTCTTGCCCATTGATATATGGGATTGTTGGCTTTTTTCATGTGGATTAATTTGAGTTCTCTATAGATCTTAGTTATCAAGCTTTTGTCTGATTGAAAATATGCAAATATCCTTTCCCATTGTGTAGGTTGTCTCTTTGCTTTGGTGATTGTCTCCTTAGCTGTACAGAAGCTTTTCAGTTTAATGAAGTCCCATTTGTTTATTTTTGTTGTTGTTGCAATTGCCATGGCAGTCTTCTTCATGAAGTCTTTCCCCAGGCCAATATCTTCCAGAGTTTTTCCTATGCTTTCTTGGAGGATTTTTATTGTTTCATGCCTTAAATTTAAGTCCTTTATCCATCTTGAATCAATTTTTGTGAGTGGGGAAAGGTGTGGGTCCAGTTTCAGTCTTTTACATGTAGACATCCAGTTCTCCCAACACCATTTATTGAATAGGGAGTCTTTCCCCCAAGGTATGTTCTTGTTTGGTTTATCAAAGATTAGGTGGTTGTAAGATGTTAGTTTCATTTCTTGGTTTTCAATTCGATTCCAAGTGTCTATGTCTTTGTTTTTGTGCCAGTACCATGCTGTCTTGAGCACTATGGCTTTGTAGTACAGACTAAAATCTGGTATGCTGATGCCCCCAACTTTATTTTTATTACTAAGAACTGCCTTAGCTGTATGGGGTTTTTTCTGGTTCCATACAAAACGCAGAATCATTTTCTCCAAATCTTGAAAGTATGATGTTGGTATTTTGATAGGAATGGCATTGAATAGGTAGATTGCTTTGGGAAGTATAGACATTTTAACAATGTTGATTCTTCCCATCCATGAGCATGATATGTTCTTCCATTTGTTAATATCCTCTGCTATTTCCTTTCTGAGGATTTCATAATTTTCTTTATAGAGGTCCTTCACCTCCCTTGTTAGGTATATTCCTAGGTATTTCATTTTCTTTGAAACTATGGTGAAGGGAGTTGTGTCCTTAATTAGCTTCTTGTCCTAAATGTTTTACATTTATAAACTTAGTCACATCTCACAGCGACCCTGTGAGGTGGGCATTTATTATCACCATCTTACAAATGAAAATAACATCAGCAGCAAAAGGCAAAAGAGTTTAAACAAATGAGCCAAGTAAATACCTGGCAGCGATGGGGTTAGAACTCAGGCGGCCGTGCTGTTAACCACCACATTATGCTGCCTTGCTGTGTGTTATACATATAAATGTTACCAATGTAAACGTTTAGTGCAGCAACACTTATGCATCAACCTATGGTAATCATAAACAAAATTTAATCTTAAAAGATAGGAATTTACATTTTCTTTCAAACTCTCAATGGATTGATTTGAACATCTAAATTTTGAAGACTACACCTTTGAAATAGCCTCTTATTTAGAAGGATAAGAACCACGACAGAGGGTGATTACAGAAAACCAACCAGGGGAGCACATGTTTTTCAACAAGCAGCATCTGAGTTGAGGGGGAATAAATCTTCCCTTATTTTGGGATTTCAATGTTAGGGATAAGTAGGGAACAGGGTAAGAGGGAAAAGAAAAGCAGACTGTTAGGTTGACCAAATTAACTCCATGTTGAACTGAAAAGCCATTCTGTGAGACTGTTACAGGTAATCGTAACTCAGATATGAGAGACATCCTGCAGACTGGTCACATCCTTGCACCAGCCCAATTACAGACTTTGCCCCTGATAAGAACAACAGTTTGGTGGTCCTTGATAGATACTAGCTGCCCCTCAGCCAGCTATGAAAGACCTGCCTCTCTCCCTAAACCCTGCTAACAAACAGGGTTTAGATCTTAGCCCACCTACAGCCTAGCGTCAAAATAAACATTGCAGTCTTTGTTACACTTTGGTCTTGAGTGTTCTGATCCACCTATCAGAGACAATTGCTGAGACAGAAGAAAGTTTCTTTTTTCTTTCTTTCTTTCTCTCTCTCTCTCTCTCTTTCTTTCATCTATCTTGAGATAGAGTCCCCAGCTTTTGCCCTGGGTAGAGTGCCTTAGTGTCATAGCTCACAGCAAACTCTTGGGTTCAAGCTTTTCTATTTTTAGTAGAGATGGGGTCTCGCTTCTGCTCAGGTTGGTCTTGAACTCATGAGCTCAAGCAATCCACCCACCTCAGCCTCTTAGAGTACCAGGATTACAAGCGTGAGACACCATGCCCAGCCAGGAAACAGTTTCTTAGCTTAGACATGAACAGGGTAGGGAGGATAGACTATCCTGGGCTACTACAAAAGTGGAGCTAGTCAGATTGTGGTTTGAAAGTTTTGAAATTCAGGCACTATTCAACTCCTAAAACCCCCACAGAGGGATTGATCAATGGGAACTTCTTAAAGAAGTTTGCCAGCATTCCATGACTGATCAATGCCCTATTAGTATCTTGGAGACTTTCCAAAAGAGAAGTTAATTAAGAATACTATGGAGTCAGCTTGATCAAAACCCTAGGTGAAAGAAATGGATAAACACAACTTAAAATGCATAAACATTAGAAGTAGGTGAAGCAAAGCTAGAAATTGGGAGAAAAGTTCCCCAATAAGGAGTGCTTTTTCATTCACAAGAAAGCCACGCCTCCCTTGCAGGTGTGTTCTATCTACTTACAAACTTAGATGTGTTCTTTCAGCTTATAAATTTAAGTGGATTCTATAAAATTAAACTTCGTTAATTGCCTGTTATTGCTGGGTAACTTTCTGGTTTTGCACCAGCTCTTCTGCTGCTGTTCGGTTTTCTTTCTTTGTGCTGGCCAAGTTGAAGTGCTTTTGGATTCTGGGGGCTAATTGTTAGTGGCATCCAGAGAAAGTACAAACCAGGGGGTCTTCATGGCTCCCTGACACTCAGCATATGCTTAAGTGGACCTTTTGATAGCCCTTTCTTCTTAGTGTTAGTGGAGAGAAAGGCAATGATATGCTACCTAGAAGAGCATTTTAAAGTTTGCCAAACACAGCCTAAGTCCCCTTTGCCTCTCACTGTTGCAGGAAAATGAGACTCAATGAAGAGAAAGAAATACCTGAACATCTGTGTTTAAAAGAGGAATGTCACAGCCCCTGTGGCCCCTATGGCCCTGGTCTTGATCCAGGTGTGACTGAATTAGAAGTACAAGCTTGCAGGAGGCGGGCTAAACTTGATTGCAGGGTAACCCCTAGCAACCCCCACAGTAATCTTATTACTGAGACAGTACAGGACAGGTGAGGGGAGTATTAGACAATGACTACGTGCCTAAGGATCGCCATGGGCTCCGGATATTTCTCCACAAGGAGCACCTGCAGATAAATTGCCCGAGGGTCCGCCCCCCAACTGCAAATCATCTTGCTCAGAGGTCGTCTGGCTCTTGGCATCCTCTACATTTCCCCACTCTAGTGTATTAAAGACATTTCTGGATAGGCAAGGGAGAAAATCTGTCGTTGGTTATTTCAGCTGTTCTCCTCTCCAAGGAGCTTTCCTTCCTGATAAGTAAAAGAAACAAAAGGGCATATAAGCATAACACAGAATTACACCTACGGAACTAATCCTGGCATAAGGGAAACTATTTTAGCCAAACTAGGCATAGGGGAAAACATGTCCTTTTTGTGCTAATCACCACCCAACTATGTGCTATGGGCTGACCCATAGGGCTCATGACACTTCTATGGGAAGTATTAACCACCACCAGAAGTTCTGTGAGGTGGGGAAAGGGCTGAACTCAGACCCTTTCCAAGGAGCAGTATAACTTTAAGATCAGGTGCCCAACTGAACACATATAAATACAACAAGTGAAATTCTCTTACCTTAGCCGATGCCAGTATAACCATTACCTCGAAGTCTGCTGTTAGAGGTCTTTTTTTGTCATAACCTTTAAAGGTTTAGGAGATGCACTGTTATTCAGCCCAAAATAATGGGGGCTTGTTATTCAGCCCAAAATAATGAAATCCTGTATCAATCTTCCCACTCCGCACAGAAGCTCCAACTGCCTCTTAGGGAAATAGGATGCTGACCGCTCTTAACTACTTCCTGCTGAAGATGGACAGAGATATGGGAGAGGCAGCTAGAATTCCCACAGAGGAGATTGAGCCCAGGGTTTCTCTATTATGAAATTACCTAGGCTCCAAAAATCCTGTGAATAAAAAAAGAGTTAGTGAAAACAAATTTGCTAAGGTGCTGGCAAGGTTTCCTGCTCGTGTCGAGGCTTAATCCAGCAGGCTGGTAACCACTGCTTCTCTTGGTGTTCTGTAATAATATGGGCAAAACCTTGACCCCAATGTAGTACATAACCAGGCTTTGACTCTGACATGTCAGGTTTTCTATAAAAAATAGGTTGTTATATTGGAGAGGATGGTGGATGAAGGAGAGATATCCAGTGGCATTCTGCAGCAGTCTTTCCATCATTGCTGAGATTCAGAAAATTGAGGGGGGTGGGAACGGAGACAAGATGGCTGACTGAAACAGAGGCTCCTGCCCAGGAGAGTTAAAGGACAGAAATTTAGCAAGTAACATGGTGGATTAGAGCTGCACCAAAAGAGAAGGTTGAAGAATGCACATCAACCCCGATGAGGCGAGCTACGACCCCAAGGATACAAACAAAAGGTACAAAATCCATCACCAAGTGGACAGGAGTCCCCTCCCCCATTAGAACGGCTCGGAGTGCCCCACAAACAAATGAGCAGAGTTCAAAGGTCCTTCCACTACACTCCACGGGAGAGACCCTCTAAAAACTGCACCTATCTCCCCTACTAGGGTGCCATGGCGTTCTCCTGCCAGGCATAAAACTGTATAAAACTGTATATATTCTCCACCTGCAACTCTGAGCTCCTGGCACTCCCCTCCACTCTCACTCTGAGGTCAGGAGGCCTGTCCCCCAGGAGTCCAGATTCTTGGGTGATTTCTTGAGGGGTGTGGCCTAAACTGCAGCTGGTCAGTGCTGACTCTGGGGTATGGGAGTGAGGAGAGGACAGTCGGCTGAGAGGGAAACACAGAAATAAAAACAAAGCAGGAGGAATCACACAACCAGACCTGAGACTGTACTATAAATCGATAGTGATCAAAACTGCATGGTACTGGCACAAAAACAGAGAAGTAGATGTCTGGAACAGAATAGAGAACCAAGAGATGAATCCAGCTACTTACCATTATTTAATCTTTGACAAGCCAATTAAAAACATTCAGTGGGGAAAAGATTCCCTATTTAACAAATGGTGCTGGGTGAACTGGCTGGCAACCTGTAGAAGACTGAAACTGGACCCACATCTTTCACCATTAAGTAAGATAGAATCTCACTGGATTGAAGATTTAAACTTGAGACATGAAACTATAAAAATACTAGAAGAAAGTTCAGGGAAAACCCTTGAAGAAATCAGTCTGGGCGAGTATTTTATGAGGAGGACCCCCCGGGCAATTAAAGCAGCTTCAAAAATACACTACTGGGACCTGATCAAACTAAAAAGCTTCTGCACAGCCAAGAACACAGTAAATAAAGCAGGCAGACAGCCCTCAGAATGGGAGAAGATATTTGCAGGTTATGTCTCTGACAAAGGTTTAATAACCAGAATCCACAGAGAACTGAAATGTATAAGCAAGAAAAGAACAAGTGATCCTATCGCAGGCTGGGCAAGGGACTTGAAGAGAAACTTCTCTGAAGAAGACAGGCACGCAACCTATAGACATATGAAAAAATGCTCATCATCTTTAATCATCAGAGAAATGCAACTTTGAGATATCATCTAACTCCAGTAAGATTAGCCCATATCACAAAATCCCAAGATCAGAGATGTTGGCGTGGATGTGGAGAAAAGGGAACACTTCTACACTGCTGGTGGGAATGCAACTTAATACATTCCTTTGGAAAGATGTTTGGAGAACACTTAGAGATCTAAAAATAGATCTGCCATTCAATTCCTCTACTAGGCATATACCCAGAAGACCAAAAATCACATCATAACAAAGATATTTGTACCAGAATGTTTATTGCAGCCCAATTCATAATTGCTAAGTCATGGAAAAAGCCCAAGTGCCCATCGATCCACGGATTAATGGATTAATAAATTGTGGTATATGTACACCATGGAATATTATGCAGCCTTAAAGAAAGATGGAGACTTTACCTTTTTCATGTTTACATGGATGGAGCTGGAACATATTCTTCTTAGTAAAGTATCTCAAGAATGGAAGAAAAAGTATCCAATGTACTCAGCCCTACTATGAAACTAATTTATGGCTTTCACATGAAAGCTATAACCCAGTTATAACCTAAGACTAGGGGGAAGGGGGTGACAGAGAGGAGGGAGGGGGAAGGATGGGCAGAGGGAGGGTGATTGGTGGGATTACACCTGTGGTGCATCTTACAAGGGTACATGTGAAACTCAGTAAATGTAGAATATAAATGTCTTAACACAATAACTAAGAAAATGCCAGGAAGGCTATGTTAACCAGTGTGATGAAAATGTGTCAAACGGTCTATAAAACCAGTGTATGGTGCCCCATGATCTCATTAATGTACACAGCTATGATTTAATAATATATATTAAAAAAAGAAAATTGAGAGGGAAAAGAGCTCTATCCTCTCCCCCTCTCTGTTTATCTAACATATCTTTCAATGTTTTATGATGTTGCTCAATAATGGCTTTTGCTTGAGAATTGTAAGGAATGCCATGAGATAACTGAATATTCCAAAAAGATAGGAAGGTATTTAATTTGTGAGTAGAATAAGAAGGTCATCATCAGTTTTAATAGATTTAAAGATGTCTCCAGGAGCCTTAACCTTTTCCCAGGACCTAAGACAACACAGCCTTGTCTGGACTATGGCTAGGTCACAATACTGAAGTTAATTGGAAATCCCCAGCCACTGGCCAGAACCAGTGAACTGTTCTGATGTCACAGGGACTCCTCTTTGCTGGTTTTGGTGACTCATCAGGTCAGCCTCCTCCTTCCACCAGTTTTTTTTTTTAATTTTTTTTTATTGTTAAATCATAGCTGTGTACATTAGTGCAATAAAGGGGTACAATGTGTGGGTTTCATATACAATCTGAAATATTCTCATCAAACTGTTCAACATAGCCTTCATCGCATTTTCTTAGTTACTGTAAGTAGGCATTTGTATTCTACATTTAGTAAGTTTCGCCTGTACCCATTCTAAGATGCACCGTAGATGTGGCCCCACCCATTACCCTCCCTCCACCAAAACCTCCCGCCTCCCTTCCCCTTCCTTGGCCCTTTCCCCATAGTCTTGTGCTATAGTTGGGTTATAGTCTTCATGTGAAAGCTATGATTTAGCTTCATAGCAGAGCTGAGTACATAGGATACTTTTTGTTCCATTCCTGGGATACTTTGCTAAGAAGAATATGTTTCAGCTCCATCCATGTAAACATGAAAGAGGTAAAGTCTCCATCTTTCTTTAAGGCTGCAGAATATTCCATGATATATTTGTACCACAATTTGCTAGTCCATTCGTGGGTTGATGGGCACTTGGGCTTCTTCCATGACTTAGTGATTATGAATTGGGCCGCAATAAACATTCTGGTACAGATGTCTTTGTTATATTGTGACTTTTGGTCTTTGGGGTATAAACCTAGTAAAGGAATTATAGGATCGAATGGCAGGTCTATTTTTAGGACTCTAAGTATTCTCCAAACATCCTTCCAGAAGGAACATATTAGTGTGCATTCCCACCAGCAGTGTAGAAGCGTGTCCTTTTCTCCACATCCACGCCAACATCTCTGGTTTTGGGATTTTTTTATGTGGGCTACTCTTGCTGGGGTTAGGTGGTATCTCAAAGTAGTTTTGATTTGCATTTCTCTGATGATTAAGGATGATGAGCTTTTTTTCATGTGTTTGTAGATTGTGCATCTGTCTTCTTTAGAGAAGCTTCCCTTCAAGTCCCTTTCCCACCCTGAGATGGGATCACTTGTCCTTTTCTTGCTAATACGTTTGAGTTCTCTGTGGATTCTGGTTATTAGACCTTTATCGGAGGTATAACCTGCAAATATTTTCTCCCATTCTGAGGACTGTCTGCTTGCTTTACTTACTATGTTCTTGGCTGTGCAGAAGCTTTTTAGTTTGATCAGGTCCAGTAGTGTATTTTTGAAGCTGCTTCAATTGCCTGGGGAGTCCTTCTCATAAAATATTCACCCAGGCCGATTCCTTCAAGAGTTTTCCCTGTACTTTCTTCAAGTATTTTTATAGTTTCATGTCTTAAGTTTAAATCTTTTATCCAGTGAGAGTCTATCTTAGTTAATGGCGAAAGGTGTGGGTCCAGTTTCAAACTTCTACAGGTTGTCAGCCAGTTTACCCAGCAGCATTTGTTAAATAGGGAATCTTTTCCCCACTGAATGTTTTTAATTGGCTTGTCAAAGATCAAATAAGGGTAAGTAGCTGGATTCATCTCTTGGTTCTCTATTCCGTTCCACACATCTACTTCTCTGCTTTTGGGCCAGTACCATGCTGTTTTGATCACTATCAATTTATAGTACAGTCTGAGGTCTGGAATCGTGATTCCTCCTGCTTTGTTTTTATTGCTGAGTAATGTTTTGGCTATTCGAGGTTTTTTTCTGATTCCATATAAAACAAAGTATTATTTTTTCAAGATCTTTAAAATATGACAATGGAGCTTTAATAGGAATTGCATTAAAATTGTATATTGCTTTGGGTAGTATGGACATTTTAACAATATTGATTCTTTCCAGCCATGAGCATGGTATGTTTTTCCATCTGTTAACATCTTCAGCTATTTCTTTTCCTAAAGTTTCATAGTTCTCTTTGTAGAGATCTTTCATGTCCTTTGTTAGGTATATTCCCAAATATTTCATCTTCTTTGGCACTATTGTGAAAGGAATAGAGTCCTTGACTGTTTTTTTGGCTTGGTTATTGTTGGTATATACAAAGACTACAGATTTACGGGTATTGATTTTGTAGCCTGAGACATTGCTGTATTCCTTGATCACTTCTGAAAGTTTTGTAGTAGAATCCCTGTTTTTTTCCAGATATACGATCATATCATCTGTGAAGAGTGAAAATTTGATATCTTCTGACCCTAGGTGGATACCCTTGATCACCTTTTCTTCCCTAATTGCAATGGCTAAAACTTCCATTACAATGTTAAAGAGCAATGGAGACAATGGGCAACCTTGCCTGATTCCTGATCTAAGTGGAAATGATTTCAATTTAACTCCATTCAATACGATGTTGGCTGTGGGTTTGCTGTAGATGGCCTCTTTTAGTTTAAGAAATGTCCCTTCTATATCAATTTTCTTAAGTGTCCTGATCATGAAGGGATGCTGGATATTATCAAAAGCTTTTTATGCATCAATTGAAAGAATCATATGGTCCTTATTTTTTAGTTTGTTTATGTGTTGAATTACATTTACAGATTTATGTATATTGAACCAGCCTTGAGAGCCTGGGATAAATCCCACTTGGTCATGGTGTATGATTTTTTTGATGTGTTGTTGGATTCTGTTTGTTAGGATCTTATTGAGTATTTTAGCATCAATATTCATTAGTGATATTGGCCTATAAGTTTCTTTTCTTGTTGGGTCTTTCCCTGGTTTGGGGATCAAGGTGATGTTTGCTTCGTAGAATGTGTTGGGTAATATTCCTTCTTTTTCTATATTTTGGAAGAGGTTTAGTAGTATAGGTACTAGTTCTTCTTTAAAGGTTTGGTAGAATTCTGACATAAAGCCATCTGGTCCTGGGCTTTTCTTTTTAGGGAGATTTTGTATAGTTGATGCTATTTCAGAACTTGATATAGGCCTGTTCAACATTTCCACTTCATTCTAGCTAAGTCTTGGTAGGTGGCATACTTCCAGGTATTGGTCCATTTTTTTCAGATTTTTATATTTGTGAGAGTAGAGTTTCTTGTAGTATTCGTTAAGGATTTTTTGAATTTCTGAGGGGTCCATTTTTATTTCATCATTACCATTTCTGATTGATGAAATTAGAGATTTTACTCTTTTTTTCCTGGTTAGGTTAGCCAAAGGTTTGTCTATTTTATTGATCTTTTCAAAAAACCAACTTTTGGATTTATTGATTTGTTGTATAATTCTTTTGTTTTCAATTTCATTTAGCTCTGCTCTGATTTTGGTTATTTCTTTTCTGCTGGGTTTGGGGTTGGAGTGTTCTTCCTTCTCCAGTTGCTTGAGATGTCCCATTAAGTTATTAACTTGCTCTCTTTCTGTTTTCTTGAGGAAGGCTTGCAGTGCTATAAATTTCCCTCTTTGGACTGCCTTTGCAATATCCCAGAGGTTCTGGTAATTTGTATCTTGATTGTTGTTTAGTTCCAAAAATTTGGTGATTTCCTTCTTAATCTCGTCTACAACCCATCTATCCTTCAGCATAAGGTTGTTTAGCTTCCATGTTCTTGTATGGGTATGCAGGTTCCTGTTGTTATTGAGTTCAACTTTTATTCCATGATGGTCTGAGAAGATGCAAGGGATAATTTCTATTTTTTTAAATTTGCTGAGGTTAGATTTGTGACCTAGGATGTGGTTGATTTTGGAGTATGTTCTGTGGGCTGATGAGAAGAATGTATATTCGGTTTTGTTGGGATGAAATGTTCTGTAGATGTCCGTTAAGTCCAGATGTTGAATGGTTGAGTTTAAATCTAAAATTTCTTTGCTTAGCTTCTTTTTTGAGAATCTATCCAGCACTGCTAAAGGGGTGTTAAAATCTCCAACTGCTATGGAAGTGGAGGAAATCGAGTTGCTCATGTCTGTTAGAGTTTCTCTTATAAATTGAGGTGCATTGTGATTGGGTGCATAAATATTAATAATAGAGATCTCATCATATTGAGTATTACCTTTAACAAATATGAAGTGTCCATCCTTATCCTTAATTATTTTGGTTGGTTTAAAGCCTATTGCATCTGCGAAGAGGATTGCAATGCCTGCTTTTTTCTGCTTTCCATTTGCCTGGAATATAGATGACCATCCCTTCACCTTGAGTCTATATTTGTCTTAACGTAAGATGCGATTCTTGTATGTGGCAGATATCTGGCTTGAGTTTTTGTATCCAGTCCACCAACCTATGCCTCTTTAGAGGACAGTTTAAACCATTCACATTAATTGAGAATATTGATAAGCCTTTTGAGAGTCCAGTGGACATTTTGAATCCTTTTGCGACTGTGGAAGTTGGAATTTGATCAAAATTTTCTGGGTGAGTTTACTTTTGTGGTGGAAGTTTACACTGTTCTTCATGGAGGATAGGTCTGACAATATCCTGGAGCGCTGGTTTAGTTATCGCAAATTTCTTCAACATGTGAATGTCATTGAAGTATTTAATTTCTCCATCATAAATGAAACTCAGTTTAGCTGGGTACAGGATCCTGGGTCGAAAGTTACTTTGTTTTAGGAGATTAAAAGTCGAAGACCATCCTCTTCTAGCTTGAAAAGTTTCAGCAGAGAGATCTGCAATTATTATAATATTCTTGCCCTTGTAGGTGATGGTTTTCTTTCGTCTGGCAGCTTTCAGAATTTTCTCCTTCATATTAACTTTAGTGAAATTGATTATGGCGTGTCTGGGGAATGTCTTATTCAGGTTGAGTCGTGCTGGAGTTCTGAAAGTGTCTGCTATCTGAATTTCAGAATCTCTTGGCATGTCTGGAAAGTTCTCCTTCATAATCTCATGGAGAAGTGACTCTGTGCCTTGTGAAGCCACTTTGTCGCTTTTGGGGATTCCTATAAGACGAATATTAGTTTTCTTCCAATTATCCCAGAGCTCTCTGAGAGAGTGATCTCTTTTTGCCCTTCATTTCTCTTCCTCTTTGAGAGTTTGGGAGTGTTCGAAACTTTGTCTTCAATGTCAGAAATCCTTTCTTCTGCTGCTCCATTCTGTTACTGTGTTTCTCAGATCTTTGAGGGATGCTCCATTCTGTTACTGTGTTTCTCAGGTCTTTGAGGGATGCAACTTCTTGTCGCAATGTGTCAAAATCTTTGGTCATTTGGTCTTTGAGTTTGTTGAATTCTTGCGATGTCTTTTTGGTTACTGCTTGGAGTTCTAATTCAATCTTATTTGCTATCCAGATTTTGAATTCGATTTCTGACATCTCAGCTATTTGTTTGTGCATGGGATCTTGTGCTGTGTCTGCCCCATTGATCCTTGGGGGAGTTGATCTACTCTGATTATTCATATTGCCAGAGTTTTTCTCTTGATTTCGGCTCATGATTGTTTTTCACCATTGCCTCTGGCTGTCCTCAGAGTTGGGGAGGTGTCTCTCCAAGATTAGATACCAGTGGGATCACTCTATTGTTGCTTGATCTTTGTAAGGAGTGACTCTGTGTAGTTCCTCTGGGGTTGCTCCAGCTAGGGAGTTCTGGTTGTGGAAGCAGCTCCAGCATGTGACACACCCAATCCAGCCACAGGGCGGGAGGTGATGCGCACAGTTCTGGGAGTGCCTGGCACCCAGTGACTTTGGCACAGAGAGCCCAAGGCTCCAGCAATCTCTGTCCAGGAGAAGGGCTCTGCGTAGAGGCAGGGAGGGCTCCAGAGGGCACGCAGCTACCAGTATCTCTGGCCAGATGAGTAGGCCAGTGTGGAGGCTGGGAGGACACAGGAGGGAGGACACAGGGTTACACGGCTCCTGCAGTTGCTGCTCAGGGCATACAGAGGCCCAGTTAGTGCAAGGTCATGGCACAGATCTTATGGAGGTCCAGGCAGCACCAAGGCCAGGAATTTGAGGTTGCTATGGGCTGTGACACCACGGCACTCTACCCAGGGCAATGGCCCAAGCCTCCAGTATGCCAAAACCGTTTCACTCTGCCCCTAAGGGTTAAGGCTGTAAGGCAGCTCAGTCCCTGCCTTTAGGCTGCTCAGTTGCTAGGTTACTAGGTCCCGCCCGCTTCTTGCTCTGGGACCCTGAGGGTGAAGCTTGCTGGGGCAGTTCTCTCACACAATGGCTCCCTGCAGCCCAGCTTAGTGGCTCTATCTGAGGCCCTAGACAATGCCCAAAGTTCTCTGCACTCCTGCCTCATCTCTCCCCAAGGCAGTTCAACTGAGTGCCAAGTCCAAAAACACCGAAACAGTTCACAGATAAGGCCTTTCCAGTTTGCAGTCTCACTGCTGCTTGTACTCACGGTTGCCGGTGTGATTAGGTCGATAGAACACACGCAACCACTTGCCAGTTTTCCACTGCTTTTGTCCTCTTCTTGGGGTCCAGAAGTCCCTTGCTGACTCCCTGTATCCTCAAAGGGATGATTATAGGCAGATATCACCAGCCAGAGATGTCTGGAGTCTTATCTCCCCAGACTCACTGTGCCCAGTTTCAGGGAAGCTGTTACTTGGTTGCCATCTTTAATCCAATCCCTTCCACCAGGTTTTGAACTGTAAATACTGTCCAGACTCAAGAACAGTTCTGGCTATCATGTCCCAGTGATAAGGAATGAGCCGCTGCTCTTGTGCACTCCCCTATAACAGACCTCTAGAAAATGGGGATTGCATACCATACTGTGCTACAGATGTTTCAGAACCACAAAGGCGATCATATGGTGATCCAAACTTTGGGCCCTCTTGAGGGTGTTGTAGATCGGGAGGAATATCAGTGACTGTAACTGGAAAAAGCCCCCAAGTGTATTCCCACTTAAAGTCACCAGTTTTACGCCCTTCTAACCCAGCCTTCATCACAGAAGACACAGGCAGTTCATCTACATAGGGAGGTACTGAGGGCAATATTGGGTGCTCTAAGTCAGCATTTCTGACTGTGAGGCTATTTACTCAGTCTTCCAATTGTCTGATCTGAGCAGCCATAATGGCCATAGATGTAATTCCTTGCTTATTTGTGTCTGTATAATATGCTCTTGATTCCAAGTTCTCCTTAGGTCCAGCTTCCCTCTGAGCCTCACTAATCTCCTTACTTTCAAATTCTGCTTGAACATCACCTTCTTCCTCAGTTTCTAATTCTTGCAACTCTCCTAACAGAAAGTTACCCATTGTTTTCTCTAAATGTCTTTACTTATTATGAAAGACCTAACTTATTCTGAGCGAGGTTCTCTAGCTTCTAGATTGGCCAAAGGTCCCACTTGCCCTGAGCTGAGTTTCCCTTTGGATTTCCTCCCACTGTCTACCAAAGGCCTCACTTATTTCCGAGTGTCACTTTCCCCTTTGGTCCACGTCCCTGGTGTCCTGCTGTGTCCTGCTGGATCCTGCCAACTACGCCAGATGTGGTAGCCCCTATGGCCCCTATGGCCCTGGCCTCAATCACTGCAGGAAGGAACTAGGTGTGATGTGCATTAGAAGTACAAGCTTGCAGGAGACAAGCTAAACTTGATTGCAGGGTAGCCCTGAGCAACCTCCAGTAACCTTTTATTGAGACAGTATGGGACAGGTAAGGGAAGTATTAGACAATGACTACGTGCCTAAGGATTGCCATTGGCTCAGCTCTTTCTTTTCTTTCTTTCTTCTTCTTTTTTTTTATTATTAAATCATAGCTGTGTACATTAATGAGATCATGGGGCACCATACACTGGTTTTAGAGACTGTTTGACACATTTTCATCACAGTGGGTAACATAGCCTTCCTGGCATTTTCTTAGTTATTGTGCTAGGACATTTACTTTCCACATTTACTAAGTTTCACATATAACCTTGTAAGATGCACTGCAGGTGTAATCCCACCAATATCCCTCCCTCTGCCCACCTCCTCCCTCCCTCCTCCCTCCCCTCCCTTTCCCCCTTCCCCCTATTCTTAGGTTGTAACAGCGTTATAGTTTTCATGTGAAAGCCATAAATCAGTTTCATAGTAGGGCTGAGTACATTGGATACTTTTTCTTCCATTCTTGAGATACTTTACTAAGAAGAATATGTTCCAGCTCCATCCATGTAAACATGAAAGAGGTAAAGTGTCCATCTTTCTTTAAGGCTGCACAATATTCCATGGTGTACATATGCCACAATTTATTAATCTATTCATAGAATGATGGGCACTTGGGCTTTTTCCATGACTTAGCAATTATGAATACGCCTGCAATAAACATTCTGGAAAAAAATATCTTTGTTATGATGTGATTTTTGGTCTTCTGGGTATATGCCTAGTAGAGGAATCTAGGATTGAACAGCAGATCTATTTTTAGATCTCTAAGTGTTCTCCAAACATCTTTCAAAAAAAATTTATTAATTTGCATTCCCACCAGCAGTGTAGAAGTGTTCCCTTTACTCCACATCCAAGCCAACATCTTTGGTCTTGGAATTTTGTGGTATAGGCTAATCTTACTGGAGTTAGATGATATCTCAAAGTAGTTTTGACTTGCATTTCTCTGATGATTAAAGATGATGAGCATTTTTTCATAAGTCTGTAGGCCACGTGCCTGTCTTCTTCAGAAAAGTATCTCTTCAAGTTCCTTGCCCAGCCTGCGATGGGATCACTTGTTCTTTTCTTGCTTATACGTTTGAGTTCTCTGTGGATTCTGTTTATTAAACCTTTGTCGGAGACATAACCTGCAAATATCTTCTCCCATTCTGAGGGCTATCTGCTTGCTTTACTTACTGTGTTCTTGGCTGTGTAGAAGCTTTTTAGTTTTATCAGGTCCCAGTAGTGTATTTTTGAAGCTGCTTCAATTGCCCGGGGGGGTCCTCCTCATAAAATACTTGCCCAGACCAATTTCTTCAAGGGTTTTCCCTGCACTCTCTTCTAGTATTTTTATATGTTAAGTTTAAATCTTTAATCCAGTGAGAGTCTATCTTACTTAATGGTGACAGGTGTGGGTCCAGTTTAAGTCTTCTGCAGGTTGCCAGCCAGTTCACTCAGCACCATTTGTTAAATAGGGAATCTTTTCCCCATTGAATGTTTTTATTTTATTTTTATTTTTTTCCTTCATTTTATTTATTTATTTATTTATTGTTGGGGATTCATTGAGGGTACAATAAGCCAGTTACACTGATTGCAATTGTTAGGTAAAGTCCCTCTTGCAATCATGTCTTGCCACCATAAAGTGTGACACACACTAACGCCCCAGCCCCCTCCCTCCATCCCTCTATCTGCTACCCCCCCATAACCTTAATTGTCATTAATTGTCCTCATATCAAGATTGAGTACATAGGATTCATGCTTCTCCATTCTTGTGATGCTTTACTAAGAATAATGTCTTCCACGTCCATCAAGGTTAGTACGAAGGATGTAAAGTCTCCATTTTTTTTAATGGCTGAATAGTATTCCATGGTATACATATACCACAGCTTGTTAATCCATTCCTGGGTTGGTGGGCATTTAGGCTGTTTCCACATTTTGGCGATTGTAAACTGAGCTGCAATAAACAGTCTTGTATAAGTGTCCTTATGATAAAAGGATTTTTTTCCTTCTGGGTAGATGCCCAGTAATGGGATTGCAGGATCAAATGGAAGGTCTAGCTTAAGTGCTTTGAGGTTTCTCCATACTTCCTTCCAGAAAGGTTGTACTAGTTTGCAGTCCCACCAGCAGTGTAAAAGTGTTCCCTTCTCTCCACATCCACGCCAGCATCTGCAGTTTTGAGATTTTGTGATGTGGGCCATTCTCACTGGGGTTAGATGATATCTCAGGGTTGTTTTGATTTGCATTTCTCTAATATATAGAGATGATGAACATTTTTTCATGTGTTTGTTAGCCATTCGCCTGTCATCTTTAGAAAAAGTTCTATTCATGTCTCTTGCCCATTGATCTATGGGATTGTTGGCTTTTTTCCTGTGGATTAATTTGAGTTCTCTATAGATCCTAGTTATCAAGCTTTTCTCTGATTGAAAATATGCAAATATCCTTTCCCATTGTGTAGGTTGTCTCTTTGCTTTGGTTATTGTCTCCTTAGCTGTACAGAAGCTTTTCAGTTTAATGAAGTCCCATTTGTTTATTTTTGTTGTTGTTGCAATTGCCATGGCAGTCTTCTTCATGAAGTCTTCCCCCAGGCCAATATCTTCCAGAGTTTTTCCTATGCTTTCTTGGAGGATTTTTATTGTTTCATGCCTTAAATTTAAGTCCTTTATCCATCTTGAATCAATTTTTGTGAGTGGGGAAAGGTGTGGGTCCAGTTTCAGTCTTTTACATGTAGACATCCAGTTCTCCCAACACCATTTACTGAATAGGGAGTCTTTCCCTCAAGGTAAGTTCTTGTTTGGTTTATTGAAGATTAGATGGTTGTAAGATGTTAGTTTCATTTCTTGGTTTTCAATTCGATTCCAAGTGTCTATGTCTCTGTTTTTATGCCAGTACCATGCTATCTTGACCACTATGGCTTTGTAGTACAGACTAAAATCTGGTATGCTGATGCCCCCAGCTTTATTTTTATTACTAAGAACTGCCTTAGCTATACAGGGTTTTTTCCGGTTCCATACAAAACGCAGAATCATTTTTTCCAAATCTTGAAAGTACAATGTAGGTACTTTGATAGGAATGACATTGAATAGGTAGATTGCTTTGGGAAGTATAGACATTTTAACAATGTTGATTCTTCCCATCCATGAGCATGGTATGTTCTTCCATTTGTTAATATCCTCTGCTATTTCCTTTCTGAGGAGTTCACAGTTTTCTTTATAGAGGTCCTTCACCTCCTTCGTTAGGTATATTCCTAGGTATTTCATTTTCTTTGAAACTATGGTGAAGGGAGTTGTGTCCTTAATTAGCTTCTCATCTTGACTGTTATTGGTGTATACAAAGGCTACTGACTTGTGGACATTGACTTTATATCCTGAGACATTACTGTATTTTTTGATGACTTCTAGGAGTCTTGTGGTTGAGTCCTTGGGGTTCTCTAAGTATAAGATTATGATGTCAGCAAAGAGGGAGAGTTTGACCTCCTCTGCTCCCATTTGGATTCCCTTTATTTCCTTGTCTTGCCTAATTGTATTGGCTAGAACTTCCAGCACTATGTTGAATAGTAAAGGTGACAGAGGACAACCTTGTCTGGTTCCAGTTCTCAGAGGAAAAGCTTTCAGTTTTACTCCATTCAGCAAAATATTGGCTGTGGGTTTGTCATAGTTAGCTTCAATCAGTTTTAGAAATGTGCCGCCAATGCCTATACTCTTCAGTGTCCTAATTAGAAAAGGATGCTGGATTTTATCAAATGCTCTTTCTGCATCTGTTGAGAGGATCATATGATCTTTATTTTTGCCTCTGTTAATACAGTGGATAACCTTTATGGACTTGCGTATGTTAAACTAGACTTGCATCCCTGGGATGAAGCCTACTTGATCATGATGAATGACTTTTTTGATGATAAGCTGTAATCTATTTGGCTAGGATTTTGTTGAGAATTTTTGCGTCTATATTCATGAGTGAGATTGGTCTGAAATTCTCCTTTTTGTTTGGGTCTTTTCCTGGTTTTGTTATCAGGGTAATGTTTGCTTCCTAGAATGTGTTGGGGAAGATTCCTTCTTCCTAAGTTTTTTGGAATAATTTCTGCAGTACAGGAATAAGCTCTTCCTTGAAGGTTTGATAGAATTCTGGAGTGAAGCCATCTGGACCAGGGCATTTTTTAGTTGGAAGCTTTTTTATTGTTTCTTTGATCTCAGTGCTTGAAATTGGTCTGTTCAGGAGGCCTATTTCTTCCTGGCTAAGTCTAGGGAGAGGGTGTGATTCCAAATATTGATCCATTTCTTTCACATTGTCAAATTTCTGGGCATAGAGTTTCTGGTACTATTCAGAGATGATATCTTGTATCTATGTGGGATCAGTTGTTATTTCGCCTTTATTGTTTCTGATTGAGGTTACTAGAGATTTTACTTTTCTATTTCTAGTTAGTCTGGCCAATGGTTTATCTATTTTATTTATTTTTTCAAAAAACCAACTCCTTGTTTCATTAATTTTCTGAATGATTCTTTTGTTTTCAATTTCATTGATCTCTGATTTGATTTTGGATATTTCTTTTCTTCTACTGAGTTTAGGCTTAGATTGTTCTTCTTTTTCCAATTCCATAAGATCTCTTGTGAGATTGTTGATGTGCTCTCTTTCTGTTTTTCGAATGTAGGCATCTAAAGCGATGAATTTTCCTCTCAAAACTGCTTTTGCACTATCCCACAGGTTTTGGTAGCATGTGTCTTCATTGTTGTTATGCTCAAGGAAGTTAATGATTTCCTGTTTTATTTCTTCCTGCACCCATCTCTTATTCAACAGAAGATTGTTTAATTTCCATGCCTTTGGGTGGGGTTGAGCATTTTTGTTAGAGTTGAGTTCCACCTTTAGTGCCTTATGGTCTGAGAAGATACAAGGTAAAATTTCAATTCTTTTGATTCTGTTGATATTTGTTTTGTGTCCCAGGATATGATCAATTTTGGAGAATGTTCCATGGGGTGATGAGAAGAATGTATATTCTTTATCTTTGGGGTGGAGTGTTCTATATGCGTCTATCAAGCATAGTTGTTCTAGGGTCTCATTTAAATCTCTTATATCTTTGTTTAATTTCTGTTTAGAGGATCTGTCCAGCTCTGTAAGAGGAGTGTTAAAGTCCCCTGTTATGATGGTATTATCAAATATCATATTGCTCAGACTGAGTAAGGTCTGTTTCAAAAATCTGGGAGCGTTTAAATTGGGTGCATAAATATTTAGAATTGAAATGTCTTCTTGTTGTAGGTTTCCCTTGACCAATATAAAGTGACCATCTTTGTCTTTTTTGACTTTAGTTGCTTTAAATCCATATGTATCTGAAAATAAGACTGCAACTCCTCTTTTCTTCTGAATTCCATTTGCCTGAAAAATTGTCTTCCAACCCTTGACTCGGAGCTTTAATTTGTCTTTTGAAGCCAGGTGTATTTCTTGCAGACAGCAAATGGATATCTTGTGTTTTTTAATCCAGTCAGCCAATCTATGTCTCTTCAGTGGGGAATTCAAGCCATTAACATTTATTGAGATAATTGATAAGTGTGGTAGTATACTATTCGTCTTACTTTGTGAGAGTCCATTGCTTAGTTTTATCTTTTGCATCAGTGTGGAGGTTAGGTTCTGTCATTTAATTTCTGAGTTCTTACTTTGCTGCTGATCCATTGTGGTGGTCAGTGTGCAGAACAGGTTGAAGTATTTCCTGTAGAGCTGGTCTTGTTGTGGCGAATTTCCTCAATGTTTGTATATCCGTAAATGATTTGATTTCTCCGTCAATTTTTAAGCTTAGCTTAGCAGGGTACAGAATTCTGGGCTGGAAATTGTTCTGTTTAAGTAGATTAAAGGTAGATGACCATTGTCTTCTTGCTTGGAAAGTTTCATTAGAGAATTCTGCGGTCACTCTGATAGATTTGCCCCTGTAGGTCAACTGGCGCTTACTCCTAGCAGCTTGCAGAATCTTTTCTTTTGTCTTGACTTTGGACAGGTTCGTCGCAATGTGTCTTGGAGAAGCTCGGTTAGAGTTGAGGCAACCTGGGGTCCGATAGCCCTCTGAAAGCAGTGTGTCAGAATCTTTGGTGATGTTTGGGAAATTTTCTTTTATAATATTCTCTAGTATGGCTTCCATTTCTCTGGGGAATTCTTCTTCCCCTTCTGGAATTCCTATAACTCATATGTTGGAACGCTTCATAAAGTCCCATAATTCTGACAGTGAACGTTTTGCTTTCTCTCTCTTCTTTTCTGCCTCTTTTACTGTCTGAGTTATCTCAAGAACTTTGTCTTCTACCTCTGAAATTCTTTCTTCTGCATGGTCTAACCTGTTGCTGATACTTTCCATTGCATCTTTAAGTTCCCTAATTGACTGTTTCAGTTCCTTCAGCTCTGCTATATCCTTTTTATATTCTTCATATCGTTCATCTCTTATTTAATTCATTTTTGGATTTCCTTTTGGTTATTTTCTACTTTATTAGCAATTTCCTTCATTGTTTCCATCATTTCTTTCATTGTTTTCAACATGTGTATTCTAAATTCCCTTTCTGTCATTCTTAACATTTCTGTATAGGTGGAATCCTCTGCAGTAGCTACCTCATGGTCCCTTGGTGGGGTTGTTCTAGACTGTTTCTTCATGTTGCCTGGAGTTTTCTGCTGATTCTTCCTCATGAGTGATTTCTTTTATCTGTTTCCTTGCCCTAATTTTCCTTTCACTTCCTCTTGCTCTTTAAGTTCTTGTGCCTGTGGACTAAGGGTTACAGGACCAGAAGGGTGAGAAGGTTGAAGAGCCAAAAAGGGATGAAAGAAAGGAGGACCGAGTGATAAGAAAAAAAAGAAAATTAGAGAAAGGAGAGGGGGTGGGTATAAGGAATATTGACAAAAAGAAGAGAGGCACAGAAAGAGGGAGACAGGGCAATATAGGTGTACAGTAGGGTACTTTGACACTACCTTTAAATAGCCCACGTTCTGGGGGTTCCCAGTTGGGTATTTCCTTTGAGGTCAGCAGCTCTTTGCTAACCTGATCAGACACAGTACCCCACCTCCACCAAGTAGAGAGGAAAGACAAAAATGCTATAAATCAAACCAAAACAAGCAAACAGAAAACTTTACGGGGATAAAATTGGATGAAAAACCAAATGATAGTGGTAGAAACAGTAGCGAGAATGAAGTTCTAGTTATTAAAAAAGGCAGCAATGGGAAATTATAATTAAACTAGAAAAAATGAGAAAGAAAAGGGATCTGTATGGAAAAGATTGAAATTAAAAAATAAAACAATATCAACAACGTCAAAATAAACAACAAAAAAAAACAACTAAACAAAAAAAAAGAAAAGAATACACAACCAAAAACAAAGCAGTTTGTATATGTTATTGAATATTGTCTGGGCAACACGTGGTCTTCTCAGGTATGAGATGTTAATCACAGTTCTCATATGACTGGAGGCTGCTGATTTCTCAAACCCCAGCAGGTAGACACCCTAAATCTCTCTTCAGCCCACTTAAAAGGCACTTTGAACTTGTAAACTTGCTGAGCAGAAGCTTTCCCAGCTTTCTGGCTGGAATCACTGCTGAAGTGGCTATCCACTTACCCTGTGTGCCAAAACTGGTCTTACTCTGCCCCTGAGGGTTAGGGCTGCAAGGCAGCTCTGACCCCACCCTTAGGCTACTTGGTTGCTGGGTTACCAGCTCCCACCCGTTTCTAGCTCTGCGACCCTGAGGGCGGAGCTTGCCGGGGCAGATCACTGACAATGGTTCCGTGTGACCCACCGCCAAACACTATTAGCTCCGTCTGGCTCAGCGGCTCAGACTGGGGCCCTAGACAACGGCCAGAGTTCTCCGCAGTCCTGCTCAGGCCCTCCCCTAGGCCGTTCAACTCAGTGCCAAGTCCAAGGACACCAAAACAGTTCACAGGTAAGGCCTTTCTGGTTTGCAGTCTCGCTGCTACTGAACTTACAGTTGTGGGCGGGTTTAGACAGATTGAGCACACGCGACCACTTGCTGGTTTTCCACTGTTTTTGTCCTCCTCTTGGGGTCCAGAAATCTCACGCTGACTCCCTGTATCCTCATAGGAGTGATGATAGGCAGATCCCACCAGCCAGAGATGCCTGGAGTCCTATCTCCCCAGACTCACGGTGCCCAGATGCAAGGAAGCTGTTACTCGGCCGCCATCTTGCTCCGCCTCTCCATTGAATGTTTTTAATTGGCTTGTCAAAGATTAAATAATGGTAAGTAGCTGGATTCATCTCTTGGTTCTCTATTCTGTTCCAGACATCTACTTCTCTGTTTTTGTGCCAGTACCATGTTGTTTTGATCACTACTGATTTATAGTATAGTCTGAGGTCTGGAAGCGTGATTCCTCCTGCTTTGTTTTTATTTCTGAGTAATGTCTTGGCTACTCGAGGTTTTTGCTGATTCCATATAAAACAAAGTATTGTTTTTTGAAGATCTTTAAAGTATGACTGTGGAGCTTTAATAGGGATTGCATTAAAATTATATATATCTTTGGGTAGTATGGACATTTTAACAATGTTGATTCTTCCCAGCCATGAGCATGGTATGTTTTTCCATTTGTTAATATTTTCAGCTATTTGTTTTCTTAGAGTTTCATAGTTCTCTTTATACAGATCTTTCACGTCCCTTGTTAGATAAACTCCCAAATTTCCATCTTCTTTGGCACTACTGTGAATGGGATAGAGTCCTTAACTGTTTTTTCAGCTTGACTATTGTTGGTATATATACAGGCTACCAATTTATGAATGTTGATTTTGTAATCTGAGACATTGCTGTATTCCTTGATCAATTCTAAGAGTTTTGTAGTAGAATCCCTGGTGTTTTCCAGATATACAATCATATCATCTGCGAAGAGCGAAAGTTTGATCTCTTCTGACCCTATATGGATACCCTTGATCACCTTTTATTTCCTAATTGCAGTGGCTAAAACTTCCATTCCAATGCTAAAGAGCAGTGGAGACAATGGGCAGCTTTGTCTGGTTCCTGATCTGAGTAGAAATGATTCCAATTTAACTCCATTCAATATGATATTGGCTGTGGGTTTCCTGTAGATGGCCTCTATCAGTTTAACAAATGTCCTTTCTACACCAATTTTCTTAAGTGTTCTGATCATGAAGGGATGCTGTATATTATTAGAAGCTTTTTCTGCATCAATTGAGAGAATCATATGGTCTTTGTTTTTTAATTTGTTTATGTGCTGAATTATACTTATAGATGCATGGATATTGAACCAGCCTTGAGACCCTGGGATAAAACCGACTTGGTCATGATGTATAATTTTTTTGATGTGTTGCTGGATTCTGTTTGTTAGGATCTTGTTGAATACTTTTGCATCTATATTCATTAGTGATATTGGTCTATAATTCTCTTTTCTTGTTGGGTGTTTTCCTGGTTTGGGGATCAAGTCGATGTTTGTTTCATGGAACGTGTTGGGTTGTCTTCCTTCTTTTTCTACCTTTTGGAACAGTTGGGTAATATAGGTACTAATTCCTCTTTAAAGGTTTGGTAGAATTCTGACGTGAAACTGTCTGGTCCTAGGCTTTTCTTTTTAGGGAGGTTTTGTATGGTTGATGCTATTTCCGAACTTGATATGGGCCTGTTCAACATTTCCACTTGATTCTGACTAAGTCTTGGAAGGTGACATGCTTCCAAATATCTGTCAATTTCCTTCAGATTTTCATATTTCTGAGAATAAAGTTTCTTGTAATATTCATTAAGGATTTTTTGGATTTCTGAGGAGTCTGTTGTTATTTCGTCTTTGTTGTTTCTGATTGAAAAGATTAGAGATTTTACTCTTTTTTTCCTGATCAGGTTGGCCAAAGGTTTATCTATTTTATTGACTTTTTTTAAAAAAACAACTTTTTGATTTATTGATCAGTTGTATAATTGTTTTGTTTTCAATTTCAGTTAATTCTGCTCTAATTTTGGTTATTTCTTTTCTTCTACTGGGTTTGGGGTTGGAATGTTCTTCCTTTTCCAGTTGCTTGAGATGTCCCATTAATTTTTAATTTCCTGTCTTTCTGTTCTCTTGAGGAAGCCTTGCAGTGCTATAAATTTCCCTCTTAGGACTGCCAGAGGTTCTGATAATTCGTGTCTTCATTGTCGTTTTGTTCCAAAAATTTGGCAATTTCCTTCTTAATCTCATCTCTTACCCAGCTATCATTCAGCAAAAGGTTATTTAAATTCCATGTTTTAGTATGAGTATGCAGATTCCTGTTGTTACTGAGCTCAAGTTTTATTCCATGGTGGTCCAAGAAAATTGAAGGAATAATTTGTATTCCTTTAAATTTAGTGACGTTAGACTTGTGACCTTAGATGTGATCGATTTTGGAGTATGTTCCGTGGGCTGATGAGAAGTATGTGTATTCAGTTTTGTTGGGATGAAATGTTCTGTAGATGTCTGCTAAATCCAAATGTTGGATGGTTAGGTTTAAATCTAAAATTTCTTTGCTCAGCTTCTTATTGGAGGATCGATCCAACACTGCCAAAGGAGTGTTGAAATCTCCGACTATTATGGAGCTGGAGGAAATTAAGTTGCTCATGTCTGTTAGAGTTTCTCATATAAATTGAGGGGCATTCTGGTTGGGTGCATAGATATTAATAATTGAAATCTCATCATATTGAGTATTACCCTTAACAAATATGAAGTGATCATTCTTGTCCTTCTTTACTTTTCTTGGCTTAAAGCCTATTGTATCTGCAAATAAAATTGCAACACCTGCTTTTTTCTGATTACCATTTGCCTGAAATATGGACTACCATTCTTTCACCCTGAGTCTATTTTGTCTTTTAAGGTAAGATGTGATTCTTGTATGCAACAAATATCTGGCCTGAGTTTTTGTATCTTGTCAGCTAACCTATGCCTCTTTAGAGGACAGTTTAAGCCGTTCACATTAATGTAGAATATTGATTAGTCTGGTAAAATTTTGGGCATCGAGTTTTTCAAAAAATGTCCAGTGGACATTTTTAATCCTTTGGCCAGTGTCGAAGTTGGAGTTTGATCAAACGTTACTGAGTGAGTTTACTTTTGTGGTAGAGGATTGGGTTGGTCATTATGGAGGATAGGTCTGAGAATATCCTGAAGAGCTGGTTTGGTTATGGCAAATTTTTTCAACATATGAATGTCATTAAAGTATTTAATTTGTGCATCATAAATGAAACTCAGTTTAGCTGGATACAGGATCCGGGGTTTAAAGTTATTTTGCTTTAGGAGATTAAAAGTCAATGACCACCCTCTTCTGGCTTGAAAAGTTTCAGCAGAGAGATCTGCAGTCATTCTAATATTCTTCCCTATGTATGTAATGGCTTTTTTACGTCTGGCTCCTTTGAGAATTTTCTCCTTCATATTAACTTTACTGAAGTTAATTATGATATTTCTGGGAGATGTCTTATTGGGATTGGGTCCTGCTGGGGTTCTGAAACTGTCTGTATCTGAATTTCAGAATCTCTAGGCATGTCTGGAAAATTCTCTTTCATAATTTCATGGAGAAGGGCCTCTGTGCCTAGCGATGCCACTTCATCACTTTCAGGGATTCCAATGAGGTGGATATTAGCCTTCTTCAAATTAACCCAGAGGTCTCTGAGAGAATGATCCATTTTTGCTCTCCATTTCTCTTCCTCTTTGAGAGTTTCGGAGCGTTCAAAGGTTTTGTCTTCAGTGTCAGAAATTCTTTCTTCTGCTTGCTCCACTCTGTTACTGAGGGATTCTACTGTATTTTTCATATCTTTGAGGGCTGCAAATTCTTGGTGCAGGGCATCTAAATCTTTGCTGGTTTTGTTTTTAAATTCGTTAAATTCTTTTTTTTTTCATAACTGTATACATTGATATGATCATGGGGCATCATATACTCGCTTCATAGACCATTTGACACATTTTTATCACAATGGTTAACATAGCCTTTCCGGCATTATCTCAGTTACTGTGCCAAAACATTTACATTCTACATTTACCAAGTTTTGCAAATACCCCTGTAAGATGCACCACAGGTGTGATCCCACGGATCCCCCTCCCTCTACCCACCACCCCCCCTTTCTTACTTCCCCCTATTGTTAGGTTGTAACTGGGTTATAGCTTTCATGTGAGAGCCCCAAATTAGTTTCATAGTAGGGCTGAGTACATTGGGTACTTTTTCTTTCATTCTTGAGATACTTTACTAAGAAGAATATGTTCCAGCTCCATCCATGTAAACATGAAAGAGGTAAAGTCTCCATCTTTCTTTAAGGCTGCATAGTATTCCATGGTGTACATATACCACAATTTATTAATCCATTCGTGGATCGATGGGCACTTGGGCTTTTTCCATGACTTAGCAATTATGAATTGGGCTGCAATAAACATTCTGGTACAAATATTTTTGTTATGTTGTGATTTTTGGTCTTCTGGGTATATGCCCAGCAGAGGGATTACAGGATTGAATGGCAGATCTATTTTTAGATCTCTGAGTGTTCTCCATATATCTTTCCAAAAGGAATGTATTAATTTGCATTCCCACCAGCAGTGGAGAAGTGTTCCCTTTTCTGCGCATCCACGCCAACATCTCTGGTCTTGAGATTTTGTGATATAGGCTAGTCTCAGTGGAGTTAGATGATATCTCAAAGTAGTTTTGATTTGCATTTCTCTGATAATTAAAGATGATGAGCATTTTTTCATATGTCTGAAGGCCGTGCGCCTGTCTTCTTCAGAGAAGTTTCTCTTCAAATCCCTTGCCCAGCCTGCGATGGGATCCCTTGTTTTTTTCTTGCTGATGCGTTTGAGTTCTCTGTGGATTCTGGTTACTAAACCTTTGTCAGAGATATACCCTGCAAATATCTTCTCCCATTCTGAGGGCTGTTTGCTTAAATTCATTAAATTCTTGAGACAACTTTTGAATTTCTCCTCGAATTCCTAATTTTAACTTTTGAGTTGCTGCTCGAATTTCTAATTCAAATTTTCCTCAACTTTATTAATCTTGTTTGCAATCCAAATTCTGAATTCTGTTTCTGACATCTCAGCCAGTTGTTTATGAATGAGATCTTCAGTTACATCTGCCATATCTTTCCTTGGTGTGTGGGGGGGGTTGATCTATTCTGGTTATTCATGTTACCAGAGTATTTCCACAGATTCTGCCCCATGATTGTTTTACACCCTTTGATTTTTCCCGTGGAGCTTTGTCAAGGACCTGTACAGTGCTATGGCCTGAGAAACTTGGGCCTTGTTTGGTGTGGTTGGGCTAAATGGTTCTGTCTTGTTTTCAGCTGGTTTCTGTCCGACCCTAGTGAAACAGTTACTCTGGGTTGAAGTCTCAGCTGTGGAGAAATACCAGCAATTAAATCACCCTGCCCCCCACAGGCAACAATTGGAAAAGAAAATCAAACTTTCCTACAACCACACACCCATGGCACCACCTGAATAGTCCTCAGGTGATTGACTCAGTTCAAAAGGTCCGAATCAATTGTCTTAGTCAGCACCTGTCTCGGATGGGAGAGTTTAAGAGGTCTCTGGGAACTGGATCACAGGGCTCTGGTGACTACTCTGATATGGCTTGCTCCAGTGTTGCATGGAGTCAGGAGTAGCCATCCAGCAAATAGATGAGGGGAAGGTTGATGCCTCCTTCCCCACCTTGCACCTCTGTCTCACCCAGTCACTGATAGCCCTGCAGTTGGCTGACCCAGCTGCCTGTAGTGAATAGCTACTCCAGTGGTTTGTACCTGCCTGAATCACAAGGACATCTATTTCTGCTCAGCCAGGCTGCTGGGCTCTGCCTCTATCTAGCAGGAGGAGGTGAAGCCTGACAACCTTGGGCGCTTGATGAAGGCTTGGGGGTGTTCACTCAGTTCCAGCCCCAACCCTGATTGATGTTACTGACAGGACAGAACAGAACAGAACAACTTTTCAGGATTTTGTTTCCTTTCCTGATAAATTCCCTTGCAGAACAGAAACTGTTTTGAGCTCCCAGAGCCTGCCTTTGCTCCTGCAGGTTTGTATTCAGTTACCTGTCAGTTCTATCCTGTTGCCTTCCTTTGTCTATAGGCTGACGATCCCCTGAGGTCCAGGTGTGTCTTAGGCTCAGTAAAGGGGTCCTCTGGGTCAGCCCCACCCTGGGAACTTCCTGGGTCTGCGAGTGGAGTGCGTTTCTAGTCCCTGCACTCCACCCAGGTCAGTACGGCCTCAGGCAAATCCTTTACTCACGGGGCCTGCGTTTCTGTCCCAGATCTGTTCGTGGTGGTTGCTGGCCTCCTCTGGTTGCCCAGGGAGACAGGGGGTGTGGCTTCAGAATATCCGGGAGTGAGCCATATTGTTGCTAAAAGACTGTTGCTGCTCTGTGCCTCAGGGAACTACTGCTCTGGTGTGGTTCCCTCTCAGCTGACCATCCTCTCCTCGCTCCCATGCCCCAGAGTCAGCACTGACCAGCTACAGTTTAGGCTCTGTCCACACCCCTCCAGAAATCATCCAAGAATCTGGACTCCTGGTTGACAGGCCTTCAGACCTCAGAGTGAGAGTGGAGGGGAGTGCTGAGAGCTCAGAGTTGCAGGTAGAGAATATATACAGTTTTATACAGTTTTATGCCTGGCAGGAGAACACCGTGGCATCCTAGTAGGGGAGGTAGATCCAGTTTTTAGAGGGTCTCTCCCATGAAGTGAAGTGGGAGGACCTTTGAACTCTGCCCGTTTGTTTGTGGGGCACTGTGAGCCGTTCTCATGGGGGAGGGGACTCCTGTCCTCTTGGTGATGGATTTTGTACCTTTTGTTTGTATCCTTGGGGTCGTAGCTCACCTCATCGGGGTTGATGTGCATTCTTCAACCTTCTCTCTTGGTGCAGCTCAAATCCACCAGGTTACGTGCTAAATTTCTGTCCTTTAACTCTCCTTCTGGATGGGAGCCTGTGTGGAAAGCTGGCTTCAGTCAGCCATCTTGTCTCTGCCCCCTCATCTCTTTCTCTGCAAGGAGCACCTGTGGACTAATTGCCCAAGGGTCCATCCCCCAGCTTCAAATCATCTTGCTCAGAGGTTGTCTGGCTCTTGGTGTCCTCTACAGAGGAAGGGCTTTATTTTAACTGGCAGAGCCACAGCAGACTAAGGTCCAAAAATGGCTGAGCTCCCTGACTGGCTGTGTCCTTTCTCTTTTATATCCAGCCAAGGGTTCCTTATCCATGGGTATCCTTCTCATTGATCAGTTTGAATCAAGCTGGAGGTGAGCTTAGGCTTTTACAGAAGTGTGGGCTTTTACAGAAGTGGAAGCAAATTTTAGTTTCAAAGTCCCAGGAAGTTAAATTTCTACAAAGTCCTAAGAGCTGAGTCACCCATGGAGAGGACTTTGCAGGAGTGTCCTTGGGCTTCTGTGAGAAGCCTTTTGTTCTTTCATACCTACTTTTCCTGGGTATCCTCTTGTATCATTACCTCCTTCAGAAGGAACCTGAGCAACAGTCATAGTTACTATTCATAGAGAAGAAAAGGAGGCTCAGAGATGAGAAATAATTTAGTGCATGTGCAAAGTGAGCAGTGCACCACTAGCCCAAGAGGCAGGTGGCTTCCAGGAATAAAAAGGAGGCTTTGAATGGGAAGTGTTAGGTGCCCAGTGGAATCTGGGTGATTCTAGGAAACAAAAGAGGTATGGTCGATTCTTAACACTTCCTTTTTGGATGCCCAGAAGTTTGTAAGATGGGGCATCTGGCATCGCACCTCTATTTTTCTTCAAACCTATGGGGCTGTTTCCAATGTCAGGAGGTAAGAAGTCCACTGGGCCTGAAGGTGTGGAGTTCTTACACCTGCAGCAAACAGAACCTGGAATAGGAAGGGAACAAGAAGCTTCTGATCATTCTTGCATCAACCTAAAAAGGAAGGAGCTAGAGCAAAATTAATATATATGTAGCAGGAATCCAGGCCCAGTGGAGAGAAAGAATCACCTGAACACTGTTGAAAGAAGAGGAAGGGGTTTTATTTCAGCCAGTGGAGCCACAGAAGACTAGACTCCAAAATGGCCAAGCTCCCCATCAGCTCCATCCCTGTCCTTTTATTGAACTTAAAAGTAGACAGACCAAGGAATTACCATATTTCCCCTCATTGGAGGTGTTAAAGCATGTGCAGGTTTACAGAAGGGGAAGCAAGCATTAGTTAGTTTCAAGGTTCCAGGAAGTTTAGCCAGATAGAGCAGTGCCAATTAAGAAAGAAAAATGGCTACCGTTTTAAAAAGTAAAGAGGATCATTTTTTTTCCCGCTAAGTTCCAAGTGACTAACTGACCTTGGGTCTTCTGCTGGGTGCTGGTACCTTACCTCCAGGTTACCTGTAACATAGCAATCACAGGTTTTAGCAGGCAAATAGATAGTTTAACAAACTTTCCATTAACTCTATAATGGTAGATTGACCCTTTGAGTTCTGAACTTTTGATGTATATTCCCAGTTTTTGGCATTCTAGATATGGGTAGATAACTTCCCAAAATGGGGCCTTGGCCTCCTCTCTCACAAGTAGACAGTTTATTTGTGAAAATGGCAACTTGGGAACATAGATTCAACTTTTCTTGAATATAGACTCCCAGTAGCAGCAGCTACAAGTGGATTTTAATTTATTTATTATTATTACTTTTAAGACAGGGTTTCACTCTATTGCTGAGGCTAGAGTGCAGTAACATCATCTTCATAGCTCACTGCAACCTCAAATGCCTGGGTTCAAATGATCCTCCTGCCTCAGCCTTCCAAGTAGTTGGTGAAAACAGGGTTTTTCCATTCAGGGCTCACAGGAACCCCTTCATTCTCTAGGCCTGGGTGAGTTCAGAAATCAGAGCCCCATCTCTAGGCACAAACAGGCCACCCTTTCCAAGCCACACCCTTTGGGCTCTGACAAGGTCTTGAACAAAGTGGCCTGAAAGGTTCTGGGCTGTTCTTCCTAGAGTAAGGAGCCACATCCTACTTCCTTGCCTGAGGCAAAAACTGCAAGGGATGCATTCTTATGCTAATTGTAGGATCATTTTCTGCCTGAAGACCTCTGGCCAATTGAGGTATACTTCCCCAACCAGCCTCTCCTCCCCACTGCAGAATAGTAATTAAACCCCCTAGACTGAAGACTCAGGGGGTTTCCTACTTGGATTCTCCCTCCCCACTGCCGGGGGGTCTGATCCCCCTCTTTTGCTTTCTCCTCTTTTGCTTATGCTTATCAATCTTTCTCCCTATCAATAAACTCTTGTCTTATCCACATGGTCTGTGATTTCATTCTTTGAACTTGAGAGGTGTTGCCACACCTTGAAGGTGAGATCAATGAGCTCTCATTAGGGGGTCTGAGGGCCCTGGGGGAATTCGCCATTTTTCTACCATCTGAGGTGGGGGGGATGGGGTATTGTTTAAGGGAAGGCTATGGCTGTGGGGGTTGGAGGGCAATGAGAATGGGTGAATGATGGGAGGTTATAGATGGAGGAGAGAAAATGGAGGGATTGTAGGAGGGGAGTTGGAGAGGAAAAGGAGGGGTTGTGGAAGGGTAGAAGGGGAAAAACTGTTTGCCAGGGTAGGAGTAGACAATGGGAATTCTGATGTGTCTGGGGAAGCTGGTGTTACACATGCAGAGAACTAAGAGGGTTCATAAGATAAAAGTAGAGAAGGAATGTTTCAGAGTAAGAGAAATGTCTGGATGTAGGGAATCTCTAAATAATTTTTTACAGTAATTATTAAGATCAGTGAGAACTGAGAGATCAAAGGTGCCATGTTCAGGCCAATGTAAGCCACTATTAAGTTTATACATAGGTCAAGCAGTATTACAGAAAAAATGAGACAGGTTTGAGGTCAGGGTGGAGATGCAGAGGTTGCAGGTGAGTTAGAAGATAGCTTATAGGTGAATTCGTGACTGAGTGGTGCCTATAGTGAAAACTGGAGGTATAAAATAAATGAGATTAAAGGTAAGATATAAAGAGAATTTTCAAGGGGGAAAAGGAGGAACAAAAATAACCAAAACTACAGCCAGAGAGGACTTGGCCTCTGCATGCGGCTGTTAGCTGAAAATAAAGGGAACATTCAAAGGAGGGGGAAAGGGGGAACAAAATGACAGAGACTGCAGAGGACTCGGCCTCTGCATGTGGCTATCAGCCTAAAAATGATCTAGACCTCTAGGAAGATTCTAGATGAGTGAACCTGGTTCATTAAATGACCGAAAATGATCCAGCCCCCATGGTAGGGCTGGCGAGGCTGGTGTCGGGAGATTACTCAGACTCTCCACATATGACTTTGGTCAAAAGAGGCCTTGGCCTGTGTACATGACCTTCACCAGCTGGAGGGGCCTGGGCCCACAGTAGGATACCAGGGGGGAAAGACTGGGGTGAGAGAGGGTGGGGAAAGAAGGAGGTAGAGTTGGAACAGGAAGAGGAAAGAAGTGCAGAAAAAGTTTTTAGACAAGTGAAGATAAAGGTTTTAGTATTAAATGGATGAATGTTAGGCAAGGTCAGAGAGTGTACTGTTTCTCTTTGTTTCGCAGGAATAAGGGTCCATTTGGTTAGGTTTGGTGGGGTATATTTTCAGCCTTGCAAAGGGGCTTCTCCCCATGTGAGTCATGAGGTACCATATGAAAGGTTCTGGATCCAGGGAAGAAAGATTATTCCAAGGTGCGAAACAAAGGAAACCTAAATCCCCGTTCTGTAAAAATAATGTGGTCTTTATTTCCACCTGGATGCAGGTGGGGTGAAATCAAGAAAGGAATTCCACATGTGGGTTATGGCAGATGGGGATTTAAAGGGTCAGGGAGGGCAGCAATTGGTGGCATTCCTATTTTCTGGGAGGACATGAGTCTGATCCTTTCTGGGTGAGTCACAAACCTGCCCCTGCCTGGGCTGAGTGGATCTATTTGGTCAGGTACACCTGATTCTGTCAGTATGACCAAGAAAATGCAGCCCTCTTTGGTCTCTTCAGAAGGCTTTTATTGCCTTTTAATAAAGGTGCATATGCAAAAATGCCAAAAGATGAAGTTAAAAGAATCCCAAGTCCCCAGGAGGATTGGATAGAGAGAGAGAATGGGTAAAAGGTAGGGGGTTGCTGACAGACAGCCCTCTACCAATGGTGTTTAGAAAGGTGGAAGGAAAAAATAGTTCTTTCCCTGCAGGGGATGTAAGCCAGGTTTCCTAATCTAACTACATATCAGAAGTTCAAAGAGTTTAATTCCTCCCACCTGTTGTCTCTCTGCTGCACGGGGGTTAGTCCCTTCTGTCCCAGTACCTCTGGGCTCTTTTCATCTTCAGTGGTTTTGATGAGTCACCAGGGATCACACAGCTACCCACTTTCCCCTGGATGCCCCAGGATTGAGGCAGGACACCCTGCTGAGAAGTCAACCTCTCTACCTCCCACAAGGCATGCTTTGCTATACCTACTCCCTCACTAATCACCATTAGACTTTCTTTCCTAAGAAGTAAAACAGTCCTTTTGCAAGACTTGCTCCAACACTGATTTCAACCAACTACCCCACATTGCCACACTCCCCTTCCTTCTGTAGTTTTGACATATTGTTAAAACCACAAGGGGGTTTCCACCCAGGTCTAATTGTTCATTGTACAAAGATCCAATCATTGGAAACAAGGATTGCAAGCGGTCTCAAATAGGTCTCTCTGACTAACTAATGGAGCTTATAGGCTTTAAAAGGAGGGGGCGTATGCCTTAGGGCAAGTTGTGGCGCAACTAAGAAGAGACTACATGCAAGAGGGCAGGTTGTGGGGGATGGTGAATCATGGCATAAGAAAGTCTGCCCAGGGATCTTCAGAATCCCGGCTCCTTTGTCTTGCAGAAAATCCACCATTTCTAAGAAACAACTCAAAAGATCAAGTAGTTAAGAGAGAGGATTATTTAAAAAAAATTTGTTGTTATAGAGGGTCATATAACTTTAGTCATACAACTTGTTACAGACACAATGAATTGATCAGCCTTTCTTTCTGAGTAATGGGGAAAATCATTGATGAAATATCTTCTTGGGGACACCTGTGTATTTAATCTAGTTGTAGATGTTGCTTTCCTTCTTTTTTTTTTTTTTCAGTTTTCATATGAGGCTTTAGAAGGTGCTTCAGCCTCTTTATTTCTTTTTTAATGTTGGGGATTCATTGAGGGTACAATAAGCCAGGTTACACTGATTGCAATTGTTAGGCAAAGTCCCTCTTGCAATCATGTCTTGCCCCCACCAGATTTTTTTCTTAAAAGGACAGTGGCCCTGAATTGTCACAAAACAGATCAGCACCATGGAGAGCTCCTTTCAGCCACCAACAGGAAAGAAGGGGTTTTAGTTGAAGGCAAGTGAAATGGTAAACACTACCATTTATGCAGTGACTTCTTGTATGTGCCATACACTTTGCATACCTGATCTTATTTAATTCTCAAAATTCTCCTGCAAGGGAGGTATGATTATTCCAATTTTATAGATGAGAAAACTGAACCTTATTTATTCTCAGTTGCACAGCTAGTAAGTAGGGATGTCAGTATTACATTGGATATTTTTATTTCAAATTCCTTGCTTCTTATACTGGATCATGATGCTTCGAATTTCCCTGAGAAGCTAGTTGTGGGTTTCACCACTTCCCCTCGAACCACTTGGAACCACTCTCACAGCAACCTGCCCTTAGCTGACTAAGCCAAAGACAGGAGTCTACACTGGTTCTCCTTCTGCTGTCCATACCCAGAAATTCTGGCTGCTCACCCGGGATCATCATCATGGATGTAGCCCTCTATACAGTTTATTGGTGTAGCACTGACCAGATACCAGCATACAGAGCAGGCACTCAACTAGTATCTGTTGAATGAGTGAATGAATGAACAAATGAATCACTGAATGGAGGAGCAAGTGAGTTTTCTTTTAAAAGATCTTCCTTAAAGACTTAACCTTCAAACTTGTGCTGTCTTTTTTCTCTTGCTTCCTGAGCTCCAAAAATCTTGCATCTTTGTTTCTGAATTCTAATGAAGACAGATGAGTGGGTGAGATTGTAGGAAAGGAGCTACTCAGAGGGTACAGGAAGCTGTCCTTCCATGAGGTAAGAAACAAGGTCCAACAAACACATGGAGAGACAAGGTACTTCACATAGAGAACATTCTCCTCCTGTGTGTTCCTATTAGAAATGTAGCTGTAACTTGTGTTCCTTCATCAATTGTTGAGCACCTACTGCGTATCAGAGGCTAATCTAAGAATCAAGAAGATACTCCAGCCACATGCAACTATTTTTACTCCCCCATATATTTTATACCAGTAGTTCTCAACCTGTGGGTCACAACTCCTTTTTAACAATGAAAATACATTTTGGCATTAAGAAGGTTGAGAACCACTGTTCCATACTTTCTGAATTCTTGTCTTTCTTACATGCTCTTCCCTCTCTTGGGGAAGAATATTATTCCCTTTATCATCTGGCCCCATTACCTGGATGATTCCTACTCCTTCAAGTTGGAGAGAGACTTCTCACATTTCCTTCTGTGAGAAGTCATTCTATAACTCACTAAATCTGAGATCTGTCCTCCCTGGGCTCTGCATCACCTTTGACTTCTCTTATCATTGCATTTCTTAGTATTAGAAAATACTGCAAAGTATTTTCAACCTCCTTGTCTGCATCACCTTTGACTTCTCTTATCATTGCATTTCTTAGTATTAGAAAATACTGCAAAGTATTTTCAACCTCCTTGTCTGTGCTCTACCCAGGAGATGGTGATGAGGGGAGTCAGGGTCCCCGTGGACTCTGTTATATTTTGGTGGGGACTGGCTGCCATACAGTGAGTGCCAAATAGATATTTAATTAAGTGGCTAAAATAGAACATGCGAATACAGTTTCTAAGCATTGGAAAACTACATGAATGTAAATTATTTCCATTCTTCTTCATTGCGAACTACAGATGATCCAATCTTCTTCCTGCCCAATTGATCTTTAAGCCATGAACTAATTCCCCTTACTTTTCTTTCTCAAATGAATGAATATCCCCTCCCTCAATATCTGCCTAGCACATATTACTTGCCAGACATTCCTTTACATGCTCTTCTTGTGTATTTGATCCTTAGAACAACTTTCTGAAGTAGGTTCTATCATTATCACTCCATCTTATAGATGAAAAAACTGAGGTAAATAGTGGTTAATTGGCCCAAGGTAACACACCTGTATCAGTGAAGATTATAAAAGGAAAAAATGGAAGAATGTTTGATAAGATATATAGTAAGTTGAAAGATGAAATTGCCAATATTTGATCATTTTTGACTTTCAAAAATGGAAATTTTGTAAGTTTAAACTTAATACAAATATATGGGCAGGCTTTAGGGCAAGCAACAAGTGATGTTACAGTATCCTGGGGCAAGTAACTCAGGAAGCTGAAACCACCAGTAAGAGTGAAGAAGTGAGAGGAAGGACTGGTTCCCAGAGCCCAGAGAGAGCACCATGTAGAGAGTCTACCTGAGAGATGGTCTCTGGTTGAACCCACAGTGACCCACCAGTTATAGGGGGAGGGAACTGGGGGAAAGAATTCCTCAGCCTGCTTCTTCTTCATTCCTGAAGTCTCTGCTGGGGCTCCCCATTGGTTGAACCCAATTAGAAGTCAGAGTTCCAGGTGCCTGTTGCTGCAGCCCAGAGTTCAGAAAGAGCAGAGTGGGAGGGTGGAGAGTGATCTAGAAGTGCAAGTAAAAGATACCCAGCAGGATGACTAAGTGAGAGATCTGGGTGAAAACCCACAGCCTACTTCCAGAGCCTGTCCTCTGAGCCAGCACTTCTCACTTTGAACTTGGTGAGAAGAGTGGCGGGGTCTATAGACTCACTGCTGCACCAAATTCTCCACTTAGAGATTTCTACTGAGCTTCATGGGCACTCAGACTCATCAATGAATTATTCACCCTTTATATCAATATTTGATTTCTAACAAAAGAGCTGGTTTTAAGAGTGCTTTGACTCAGAATAGAGTCAATCTGAGCTGAGGGCTGCCACCCATTCTTTGCAATCCTGGTTCACTTTCGGCAGTTAAATATTTTAGAAGGTATATAGGGGCCCATGTCATCCATCTTCAATATTTTAGAAGTTGAGGCTGGCTGTGAAGGTGATGTCACATTGATAAATATTGATGTCATCTAACCAATTGAACACAGCTAACTTATATCACAAAATATTAACTCTGGGACAAATCCTGGAATTTGTCTGGAATTTAAAAGCCTAAAACATCCAATATTACCAACAGTGGCAGAAAGAGATGAGACTATATGTCCTGACACATATGGCAACACTCTGCACTGGAGCTGGGGACAACTTCATTTTCTTTCCCTCCTCGGTACCTTTACAGTTGATGTTTCCTGTGCCTAGAACATCTTCCACCTATAATCCTATGACCAAATACTACTCATTCTTTAAGTTTCATCTCTTCTAGGAAGGCTCCTATGAAGTTCCAAGTATTCTAGGCAGAGTGAAGCACTTTTGTCATAAGATAGTTATATTTCTGTCTACCCAAATAGACTATGAATTAGCTTCTCCCCATGTCCAGAGACCATGTCACAATTATCTCTAGATCCTCTAACCTGACATGGTGCCTGGCACATAGTAGTACTCTATACATGTTGGATGAATGAATCAATGCGTCGATAGATCCTACAATCTCAGAGGAAGCTGCCTTCAGTGTTGGGGGAGTGTTCCCTGAGGGTCTATAAGAAATTCCATGGGATACAGAGGTGAATGTTCTGTGGGTACAGTAGGGAGCATCAGCTGGAATTCTGAGTGCCTGAAAATGGCAAAAAGTGATGCAAGATATACATGCACTCGTGCCTTACTTTAGTCTTCTATAACCAAAAGCAAGCAAGCAAGCAAACAAACAAACAAACAAAAACCATGGACTGGGTGCCTTAAACAGCTAACATTTATTTCTCACAGTTCTGGAGTCCTATAAGCCCAAGATCACATGCTAGCAGATGTGGTGTTTGGTGAGGGCCTGTTTGTCATAGATAGTAACATCTTGATGTGTCCTCACATGGTGAAAGAGGCTAAATTTCACCTCTGGGGTCTCTTTTAAAAGGGTACTAAGTCCTCATGAGTGTCCCATCCTTATGACCTTATCTAAACATAATTATCTCCCAAAGGTCACACCTTTAAATGCCACTGCATTGAGGATTACTTTATTTGCTGGGGGGACATAAACATTCAATCCATAGCCACTGAGATACTGGGTTGTTTCCCTAGAATGCATGTATAACCGTATGAGGTCAATCTATCCTCACCTTTCACCACAATGAGCAATTTATGGAATTCTTTAGTAATATGAATCCCAAGTCCAAGGCTTTGGTGTCACAATCCTGGTTCAGGTCCCAGCTCTGCCACTCACTAGCTATGAAATTTTGTAAATGACTTACTCTCTATGTGCCTAAGTTGCCTTATGTTAACATGAGGCTCATCATACCTAACCTTCTTGGCTGCTGCAAATTTTAGATAAGATGATATAAACAAATTGCTGCACACATATTCAACAATGAATAATGTTCCTTCTCTTTCTCTCTCTTTAAGTTAAAATTTGTAACATTAAACATGGGGCTTTGCATGATATTATTGTTCAGACTGTGTAGAGGGCTTTCTAGCAGATTCTCAAAGTACCAGTCAACAGGCCTCTTTGTCCTTCTCACACTTCCCTCAATGTTTTCCATTCTTGTTTCTCTGATACTGTCTACATCCCAGTGCTCCTCATCTTATCTGAGTCCTGAACTAGTTTACCTCCCTGAGGTTGACTGCTATCACTTCAATCTGTTCCACATAGTCTAGCCAGGGTTATACTCCTAGAACACAGTTCAGACCAAGACATCATCCTGCTGAAAATTAATAAATGGCTCCTCCTTTCCAACTGAGCTGATAGCATCCAATGCTTGCTGACATCTGGCTCCAACTTTGCTTACTTTATACAATTTCTTCACTCCACAGTGTGCTAGAGAACTAAATTTCTCTGTTATTTGTGTAATTCTGCCATTCCACTTATAAGCATTTGCTTGTGTTCTTTTCACCAAGGGCTACCCTGTGTCCCATCTTCACATGTTCAAGAACAACCTGGCCTTTAAAAATTGATTTCATAGTATTTGGAATGAAAGGTAGTATCTCCCTCCTCTGACCCTTAAAAATGGTCTGTTATTCTCTATGAGTCCTTCACACTACTATAACCACCACCATCATCACTACCACCATCATCACCATCATCATCATGACCACCACCACCATCATCATTATCATCATTCTTACCCTCTCTGTACCTCTTATTATTATGATTTCAATATATATTCTCTGGGAGTATAGGCTGAGAGCACCTTGAATGCAGGGTTAACATGTGTGTGATCCTTTTATCCAATCCCAGTGCCCAGCACAGTACCTATCATGGATATATGCCCAGTAAATGTATGTTGAGTGAGTTGTGAGTAACCAATTCAAGACCACCTAGACACCACAGAATTAGATAGTGTGAGAGATAGTAAACAAACAAAAGTGTGGTCCTTATTCTCTCAAGGACTTTAGACCCAGCTTTAGAAACAGAGCATGACCCAGAACATCATGGTGGTGGCTATGTCAGCCATGGAGGGATACCACTTGCATCTCCCTTCAATGTGCCATTCAGATGGAAGTACAGTTAGCTCACAGCTGCTATACCTTGAGGATCAAGAGCATGCTCTTCCCAGCTAATGATGAGTATAGGCAGGGTGCTCAGGTCTTGCCATTCCTGCCCAATATGGAACTATTTCAAAGGGAAGCTTTCTCTGGGGCACTCGAAATATTTTATCAGGTCTCTGTCTTGGTGTGAGGCTCTTCTTGCCCACTCTTCCTTCATTCTTCTTTATCCTTCATCAATCACTACTCCAATAAACATTTTAAATTCTTAACTTGGTCTCAGCACCAACTTCCCAGAGGACCCAGTGACATGCTCTCATTCTTGTGTACCTCCAGTGTCTCAGAAGGGCCTGGTGCATAATAAAGCTCCACAAATTGCTGCTGAAGATAAGAGTCAACATATGCAAAGACAAGATGATGTTTTAAGCAAAGGGCTTCCCATGAACTCTGATGGGAACATCCACCTACCTTCTTCCCCCTTTTAGCCAAACTTAAATTCTGGTCCTCCTATCATTGGCGAGTGGTTGTAGATTTCATAACCCTGAGGCCCATAATAGCCTCCTTCCTATTGAAATAACAGAGCTTTCATGGATTTTATTTCAACAGCTGCATTTGATTCCCCATGCCATATCCTCTCAGCTCAGAGGGCATTACTCATACTCATGCATGCTAACCATGCCCTGTCTCAAGTGTCTGTCTTGGATCCCTACTTCTCTGTCTCTGAAGCTGTGGGAACTCATTCAGTCCACAAGCCAGACATGTTGGAAATGCAAGAAGTTAATAGCCGCACAGCAATCCCACCCCAAAATGGGAGACAGGAATCAGTGGACACATACCCCAGACTTCAAGCCTGTAGAAGCCTCTAGAGGCACAGTTTAGAAATTTTTCAATGAGATTGAGCCTACATTTTCCACACTGGTAAACAGCTCTATAACACTTTCTCTACTGGTATTTTATTTTCCCCTATCTCATTCTACCTTTCTCCCAACTCCTGCTTTCTGGGACCACATCCCAAAGGAACATCTGCACCCAAGTCCTTGTTCCAGATTCTTTCCTCAGGGGAACTCAAACCAAGATGGTATTGAATTTGCAGAAAGTCTATGCCCCTCAGCAGCCTTGGGTCTATGCTAGCTCTTCCTTCTGCACACCGCTCCATGGCTTGGGCGTCCTAGTGGCTGGAAGCCCCCAGGTAAGTAAAGCACTCACATTTTGTCTCTTCCTGGCATCTTGACCACTTGGATTGTTCAGTTTCCAAAATACTGGTTTAGCTGGAGACACTGAGGAGACAAATCAGCACACAAATGTGACTTATAGTCTTTTTCACCCTTCCATGAAAGTGTGGTCAGTTGGCTCATATCTACTTCTTTACTTCATCTCTGGCATCTCTCTCTTTTTCCCATTGTGCAGATGAACTGAGGCACTGTCCTGGATGCCCAGGCCAGCATGGACGAATTAATTCTTTCTTGGGTACTGGCCTCTCTTTGGTTAGTCACTCACCTCCACTAGGTCTGCAGTATTGGCTTTTGACTTGAAGCTGCTGGAGCTAACAAGTTTAGAGATTAGGGCCAGTCCACTCTTCCAGATGTCATGCCCATTTCTTTTTACTCCTAGTCATACCCCCAAGTGACTCTTCATTAGCCTCATTTGTAGCAAGGTGTGACTTTATGGCTGCATTTAGCCAATGGCACATGGATGGCTCCTGCTGGCTTCAAGATCTGATTGCTAAATTTTTAGGATTTTTGTAAGCTGATTGTGAAGTTGTTGTTAGTTTGAAATTAAACATGGTGGAGCATTTACAGCAGGAGAATTGGCAAATGCTACAGATCAGATTTTTCTTAGCAAAGCTGGTTGCTAACCTTTTACTAGCACACCACTGCATGGCTGCCTCCTCCAAGGCTGCCTCGTTAAGTCCTCCCCCTACACAGACCTTCTTTCCCTTCCTTCCACTGAATGGAGGGAACAACTGAGATGGAGAAGAGGGCAAAGCCACAAGATGAAAGGCACCTGGAGTCTAGAAATACAATGTAGAAGAACTTTCAAGCAGGAGTAACCAGTGTGAATATTGATGTAAAAAATAAAATTTATTGTGTTTGACCAATAAGAATTCAGATTTTACTTGTTACTGCAGGGAGTATTAGTTACTCTGACTAATTGATATGTTTGTCACCTTCAAATCTCATGTTGAAATTTGATCCCCAGTGTTGAAGATGGGGTCTTGGGGAAGGTGTTTGGGTCACTTGGATGAATGGCTTGGTGTCCTCCTCCCTGGGGTAATCAGTGGGTTCTCCCTACATTAGTTTATGTGAAAACTGGTTTTTTTAAAGGAGATTGGTACCATCTCTGCCTCCTTATCTTGCTTCTTCTCCCATTTGCCTTCCACCTTGATTGTAAGCTCCCTGAAGCAGATGCTGTTGCCATGTTTATACAGCCTACCAAGCCATGAGCCAAATCTTTTCTGTATTAATTACATAGCCTCAGGTATTCTTTTATAGCAATGCAACTCAGACTAACACACTAATATACTAGTTTGGGTAAGAGAGCAAGTTATATGACCTTGGTCCAGTTTGCATAACCTAATTCTCTTTTTATTCTCTGAAATGGGTGTAATGGAAGCATTCACCACCTAGGGTGCTTGTAGTTTCAAATGAGATAATGGACATAAAGCACTTAGCACAGTGCCTGGTACAGAATAAGTGCATGATTGTTTCTGTGATTATTATTGGTAGGACTTGGGAATCTAAAAATAGATACTTTTCTTCCCATCTGGCATTGTAGCTTGTGTTATATCTCCTTTAGGAAGCTTATGGAGTGGGGCATATTCCAGGTATTTCCCAAATCCCTGGTTATATTATAATTTCTGCTATAACACCCCATCTCAGTTTCATCTTTCATGACTAATATGGTAAAACCCTGTAACATCTAATAATGAGGAAGACAGAACTAGTTTTCTTCCAGAGGAAGAGGGGTTCCTCAAGTTATTTCTTACTGAAGCTTTGCAAGCACTAAGATTTAATGTGCTGCAAACTTGATTACCATGTCTCAGGTACTTTGAGAAAGAGTCTGTACATCTTAAATGAAAGAAAATTTAATGGATGAAAATTGCTGAATGCAATTCTAATGTGGCATCTTTGTATGAGCCCCTAGCAGAAAATCTCAAATGGGTCAGGACATAAATGGAGCTAGATGTTTGTCTTCATTCCTTCTAGAAAAAGCTCTCCTTTTATGAAGGAAAAGAAATTGGATGATGCCTAGTGGTTCAGTGGATTTCTCTCAGGCACTGTGTCAAACCAATTTAATCCAATAAACATTTACCAAACACCTACTATGTGTAAGGCAGCACACTGGGCATTGAAGACATCAGAGGGGAAGAGAAGTGTCATGGGTGGGTGTACCCATGGGACTCCCACAGTCTAGCAGGACCCAGGGTGAGTGAGTCCCCCAGTCTCCCAGGAGATAGGGAGAGAGTGCTGAGGGCCTCTGGGGAGGGGAATGAGAATCAGGAAGTTGGGCCAGACCATGTCACAGAGGACCTTGAATGCCAAGCCAAAGGTTGTAGAATCATCAGTGGTTTTGAAGCAGAAGAAACACATGATCAGAGCTGGCTGACAAGGGGAACAGCCTGGGGTGAGGCCAATGTAGCAAGGATGGGAAGAGGTGGGAAGCAATGGGATCAGCCTGCAGCTGGAAAACACGGTGGCTACTGGGAACATGGGCTCCAGCATCAAATCCCAGTTCCACCAAGAATTGGCGATGTAACCTCTGGTGGATTCCTTAACCTCTCTGTGCACCAGCTTCTCTCTCTGTAAGATGAGGACAACTGTAGTATCTGTCTCATTCAGTTGTCATGAGGACCACGTGGCACTTGACACAACTGCTCACCGGTAACCTGTAGCTTCGGTATGATTGTCCATTAAGTGTCTTTTATATGACAGGCACTGTTCTAAGCACTGGGATAAAATTGTGAAAAGATAAACATGGTCACTGGTCTCTACCCTGGGAGACACAGACCAGTAACCTCGTCTGGCAGAATGCTATTTGAGGCACCTGACATGCTTTATTTCAGCAATATTACTTATCTGCATATTAGAAATGAGGAAACAGAGGCACAGAGGCTTTAAACAACTTGGTCAAGTTTAGTAAGAGGTGGAAGCACATGTAAACCCAGCTTTTTCCAACTCCAGAGCCCAAATACTACATAAGCACAAAGAATGGTGGTAGCACATAGAGGCCCCCCAGAAAGAGTTGTGGGGTGGGCAGGGAAGGTTTCTCAGAGGATCTGATGTCTAAGCTGGAGCCAGAGAGCTAAGTGGGTGTTACTTGCCCAAATTTTATCCATTCTAGGTGACTCTTTTCCCTACATTATAACATCTCTGAAATTTAGGGTGTGCTCTACAAATGACGGTGTGATATACTTAATGTGTAATGATGCATCCTAGAAATAGGGACTAAGTGGTGGGGTGCATGTGGAGGAGGAGGGGGAGATGTGCCTCTGTTGAAGGAGGGGCATACACAAAGCTCATCTCAACCAGCCAGGTAAGGGGGGATGCTGGAGCTGTCATTGAGAGGCTTGGAGGAGCAGTGCTGTGAATGGATGGAGGGGTCTAGGCTCCTGCTAACAGAGTCTGGCTCTACAAATTACCACCCATGTGTCCTCAGCCAGTTAGCAACCTTCAGAGTTCGACTTCTTCAACTGAAAATTGGAATAATTTCTGCCCAATTTGGCTGTTGAAAGGTTTAGATAAGCACAGTGCTGGGTACAGATTCAGTTCTCAGACAATAGTTCTTCTCCCCAGACCTGCCTGCTGGCAAGGCTAGGAGCTGGGAGAGAGTGAGGACATTCATTCATTCAACTAATGGTGGCTAATGTATTCCTTCTTTTAACTAATGGCGACTGCATACCTTCTATGGCAGACCCTGTTCCTGGTGCTGGGCCTACAATGTCTATAAGACACTCCAAATCTCAGCCCTCCGGAGCTTTTATTTTCATTCCAGGTACTTCAAAAATCAGACTGGATTAAAGGTGGAAGCTTGACAGGCCTGGGAACTTAGGCCCCAGACACCACGTGTGCCAGAATCTTCCACTGGCTCCCAGATCCGCTCTCCACACATCTCTTTTGGTGACCTTCAAGGGCCATCAACAGGTGCTTGGTCCTCGTGCATCCAGCTGGTCCCCACAGTGAGAGTTTCCAACAGGAGTTCTCCTCCCTGCCATACTGCTGTGGTGCCCAGGCAGCAGCCCTCTCTTCCAGCTGCTCTGGCAGGGCCTGGAGGCTGCTTCTTCTCTGCCCTTTCAGGCTGATGGGTAACAGCTCTCACTGTTACCAGTCCTGGGGTGCTGTACCATTCTGCTCTGTTTCTCTTTCCCTTAACCAGCTAGACCTTTGAAATAGTTCCTTCTGTTCCCTCTCAGCACTGTGGTCAGTTGGCTTTCTGCTCTCAGAGCCTAAAGCTGATTCTTCCTCCCAGAAGGCACTTCTGTGGATTCTTGAGAGTCTCATCCTATCCCAGTGTGAAGGGCCCTTTACCTCCTATCCTCTGGACCACAGCACTTACATTTTCCACTGTTCCATACTCTGTTGTTGGCAGTCAACTCCACAAGGTTGTCTTTGTAGCGATCCCATTGCCTCTCTAGGTGGTCTTCTTGGACAGGATTGGGCATGGGCTCATGCTGGCTCTTTCACTACAGTGTCATCATGTAGTTCATGGGAAACACGGTTCCTGCAGGCTGATGAACCCTGAGTGCAGCCCATCTCCCTTGGCTCATGGCAACTGTCAGCCAGCTCAACTCTCGTTCATGGGATACCAGTCCTCTGCATTACCTCCTTCCAATCTGCAAGAAACCACTGGTACACTCTGAGTCACTTCCTTAAAGCCCTTTAATAGATGTGCAGGGGGAGACATTTCTTGACCTCTAGGGGGTAGTACTTATCCCACACCTGGATCTTGCCGAATAAACATTCCTTTTGAATACTGTCCCAAAACATATGCTTGACCCTCATATGCCCTTAGGGAGAGCAAGAAGCTGTCTAGCACCAGGCCCAGCACCAGGAACAGGGTCTGCCATAGAAGGTATGCAGTCGCTATTAGTTAAAAGAAGGAATACATTAGCCACCATTAGTTGAATGAATGAATGTCCTCACTCTCTCCCAGCTCCTAGCCTGTCTCAACACCCACTTTGATATCTAACATCTATTTTATCTCAGAGCCTCAGTCAAAGCTGTTGGACAGCTCATCATAGAATTTCTGTGCAGCTACGTGACATGGGGGTCTATAGTTTAGAAGGAATCTGAGTGAGTGATGGAGGTTTGGGAGATCTGTTCATGAGATGGAGGACAAGGGCACCTCTTCCCCAAGTCTCTTGTTTCTGATCAATAGGGCTTCAAAAAGCACTTCTTGGGGAGTGCTGAAGGTTCAGTGAGGCAGTGTATTACACAGTGACACAGCGGGTCCTAGATCGTAAAAGAGAATCACTGTTCTTGGTCGTTGTATAAATGTATAAAAACTCATTTACTTCTCACAACAAGGCTATGTATCAAGATCTATAGCTAACACTTCTATTTTACAAGGAAATTAATTAAATCACAGAGAGCTTGATTAACTGGCTAAGGTCTTCTGGTTAGTAAGGAGTAAAGATAGGATTTGAACCTAGAGAGGTGAGCTGGAGACTTTGATCTTAATCACTGTGCCGCCCTATAATGTCCTGATAAGTGTTGGCCCCTTCTGCCTGTCCCTTGAACTCATTTCAGCTGGCATTATCTCAGTCCTTCCTGCCATGTATTCCATACCCAGCTCCATTCTTTGTGGCTCAACAAGTTATACAGTAGATTGTGCCAAAAATTTGGAGTTATAGCCCACGGATGGATATTTGGAGAAGTTTGCACAAATCTGTGATGTGGAACAAATCTGGTTCTTTATATACCTGACAGCCTATGTGCCAAACTTATGAAGCCAATATAAACTCTCCACTTGGACAAGGATAAAGCCAGCTGATAGCAAAGAAAACAGATACATTCTATTACTTGGCAGGGAAGAATGCCACACTTCCAAGAGACATCAGAAAAGTGGGCTGTGTCTTCTTCCTACCAGTTGGCTACCATGTTCTCTACAGAGATGGCCAGACTGCAGCCCAAAGCAGAGTGGACATTAGGAGCCACAAAGGAGCCTGCCGCCTTCCACCTGTGTCATTAGTGAGGTGGGTGGTTCTCATCTGGTTGTGCCTTTGGGTCCATCACTATCTCTGCCTGAGTTGTTTTCCTGCATTTAAAATGAAAGCTGTAGACCCCTCTATAGTAATTTGTTCATTCATGGATCCATGAGTGTGGGATAGAGGGGCTTAGATACAAAGGTGGGTCCACAGACCACCAAGCAAAGTGAGAATTAGCATTATGTAATCAGATGTGCTAAATAAAGGAGAGTTGGGGAAGAAGGTAGAGTTTGGGCTCTCAGGATCTCAGAACAGGCTTATACCTCTCTTTCCCCTATCCTATTGCACACAGACCCCGAGAGAGTGTGAGAAGAGATTCTGTGTGATCATCTTGGGTTGAGCTCTTTTGACTGTAAAAGAAATAATGCAAATTACTCTTTTTGTAAGTTCCCAGGGCCACAGTCCAGGAAAAGAAGTGATACATCTGAGTGAATGTAGGCTTTACTCTCTCAGACTGGCTTCCTCTCACAGCCAGGAATCAAATGAAATTGTGTAGAATAGTGGGTAGCATTGGTGTCCTCAAGTCAATCTGCCTGGGTTAAAAAATTGCAACCTTTCTATTTAATAGCTCTGGACTGTTACCAGGTCTGTTAATCTTCCCAAGCCCTGGTATTCTCATCTGTAAAATGTGAATTATATCAGTACCTACCTCATAACATATGGCAAATACTACGGAGTATTCAGTAAAGTCTGGTGATGATAAATGATATTTGCTGGCATCTCACAGCTTTGCTCTTCAAAGGACTGATACTCCTCCAAATCTTTAGTTCTAATTGTCCCACCTGGAGTCAGGTGACTAATCCTGAGACATTCAACTCTGACCACATCACAGGTTACTCTGATTGACCACCCATAAGCTAATCAAAAGTAAAAAAAGGAGGGTCGCAAAGAGGAGAATCTGGAAGAAGGCGGTAGCTCCCACTAAAATCACATCAAATAAGAAAGAGCACCATGCAGACGAAGGGAGTTCTGTTTTTATAAGCAAGATTGTGGATGTCCACTAGAAGATACAGCAGCATGAGTCTTTGCCATGAGGACTGACGGGACCCCTCACTGAACAGGTCTTTACAAGGCTTCACGCAGAGCTCTGGTAATGTATTTTCTAGGTCATATGTTTTGTAAAAGTAAAATATTTTAACCACTGGTGGTTAATGTTGCTGTCTGTCTCCAATTTGATGTCCCCTCTATTGCACAGTCCTTTGTGTCAGGTGACAATAGAGTATCTACAAGCATTTTTGTTGCTGCTAAATAAAATTAGCAGCAGATTTAAGGGAACCCCTGTGCAGATTTCTAGAGATTTTTCCTTAAGAAATTCCTCCTTCCTCCACCACACTGTGCACTGCAGATTCCAGGTACCTCACCAGTTCCCGGCTCTGGTTCCTGCCTCATCAGTTTATTAAAACAGCTACATCCACTTGGGCTCTACCTTGCCATACTGTCATACAGATCCTGCCTCCAGGCAGAAAACCTGGGAGATCTTAGGCCTCATCTCTTGTGTTTCCCTGACCTGAGGGATCAAAATTCTGTGTTGCCTATTAACAATGTTGAAAAAGTTGCCTTACATATTTTGTTGTTAGTTATATATGGGAAGAAGGCTAGTCTGTTATGAATTACTCCATCAAGGCCTGAAGTAAAAGTTCCTTCAGATTTTGAAAATATGTAATTTTTTTTTCAACTGTGAGGTTTCTTTATTTTTCTTATTGTTAAATCATAGCTGTGTACATTAGTGCAATCAAGGGGTACAATGTGCTGGTTTCATATACAATCTGAAATATTCTCATCAAACTGTTCAACATAGCCTTCATGGCATTTTCTTAGTTATTGTATGTAGACATTTATATTCTGCCTTTAGTAAGTTTCGCCTGTACCCATTCTAAGATGCACCGTAGATGTGGCCCCACCCATCACCCTCCCTCCACCCTAACCTCCCCCCTCCCTTCCCCTTCCTTGGCCCTTTCCTTCTAGTCTTATGCTATAGTTGGGTTATAGCCTTCATGTGAAAGCTATAATTTAGCTTCATAGTAAGGGTGAGTACATTGGATACTTTTTCTTCCATTCCTAAGACACTTTGCTAAGAAGAATATGTTCCAGCTCCATCCATGTAAACATGAAAGAGGTAAAGTCTCCATCTTTCTTTAAGGCTGCAGAATATTCCATGGTATACATGTACCACTATTTGCTAGTCAATTCGTGGGTCAATGGGCACTTGGGCTTCTTCCACGACTTAGCAATTATGAATTGGGCTGCAATAAACATTCTGGTACAGATGTCTTTGTTATATTGTGATTTTTGGGCTTCTGGGTATATACCTAGTAAAGGAATTATAGGATCGAATGGCAGGTCTATTTTTAGATCTCTAAGTATCTCCAAACATCCTTCCAGAAGGAACATATTAGCGTGCATTCCCACCAGCAGTGTAGAAGTGTGCCCTTTTCTCCACATCCACGCCAACATCTCTGGTTTTGGGATTTTGTTATGTGGGCTACTCCTACTGGGGTTTGGTGATATCTCAAAGTAGTTTTGATTTGCATTTCTCTGATGATTAAGGATAATGAGCTTTTTTACATGTGTTTATAGATCATGCGTCTGTCTTCTTTAGAGAATTTTCTCTTCAAGTCCCTTGCCCACCCTGAGATGGGGTCATGTGTTCTTTTCTTGCTAATACGTTTGAGTTCTCTGTGGATTCTGGTTATTAGATCTTTGTTGGAGGTATAACCTGCAAAGATTTTCTCCCATTCTGAGGGCTATCTGCTTGCTTTACTTACTATGTTCTTGGCTGTGCAGAACCTTTTTAGTTTGATCAGGTCCCACTAGTGTATTTTTGATACTGTTTCAATTGCCTGGGGAGTTCTCCTCATAAAATATTCACCCAGGCCGATTCCTTCAAGAGTTTTCCCTGCACTTTCTTCAAGTATTTTTATAGTTTCATGTCTTAAGTTTAAATCTTTTATCCAGTGAGAGTCTATCTTAGTTAATGGTGAAAGGTGTGGGTCCAGTTTCAATATTCTACAGGTTGCTAGCTAGTTCACCCAGCACCATTTGTTAAATAGGGAATCTTCCCCACTGAATGTTTTTAATTGGCTTGTCAAAGATCAAATAACGGTAAGTAGCTGGATTCATCTCTTGGTTCTCTATTCTGTTCCAGGCATCTACTTTTCTGTTTTTGTGCCAATGCCATGCTGTTTTGATCACTATCGATTTATAGTACAGTCTCAGGTCTGGTAGTTTGATTCCTCCTGCTTTGTTTTTATTGCTGAGTAATGTTTTTGCTATTCAAGGTTTTTTATGATTCCATATAAAATGAAGTATTATTTTTTCAAGATCTTTAAAATATGACAATGGAGCTTTAATAGGAATTGCATTAAAATTATATATTGCTTTGGGTAGTATAGACATTTTAACAATGTTGATTCTTCCCAGCCATGAGCATGGAATGTTTTTCCATTTGTTAACATCTTCAGCTATTTCTTTTCTTAAAATTTCATAGTTCTCTTTGTAGAGATCTTTCATGTCCTTTGTTAGGTGTACTCCCAAATATTTCATCTTCTTTGGAAGAAGATGAAAGGAATAGAGTCCTTGACTGTGAAAGGAATAGAGTCCTTGACTGTTTTTTCAGCGTGGTTATTGTTGGTATACATAAAGGCTACAGATTTATGGGTGTTGATTTTGTAGCCTGAGACATTGCTGTATACCTTGATCACTTCTAAAAGTTTTGTAGTAGAATCTCCAGTGTTTTCTAGATATACGATCATATCATCTGTGAAGAGTGAAAATTTGATATCTTCTGACCCTAGGTGGATACACTTGATCACCTTTTCTTTCATAATTGCGATGGCTAAAACTTCCATTACAATGGTAAAGAGCAATGTAGACAATGGAAAACCTTGCCTGGTTCCTGATCTAAGTGGAAATGATTTCAATTTAACTCCATTCAATACGATATTGGCTGTGGGTTTGCTGTAGATGGCCTCTATTAGTTTAAGAAATGTCCCTTCTGTATCAATTTTCTTAAGTGTTCTGATCATGAAGGGATGCTGGATATTATCAAAAGCTTTTTCTGCATCAATTGAAAGAATCATATGGTCCTTATGTTTTACTTTGTTTATGTGCTGAATTACATTTATAGATTTACCAATATTGAACCAGCCTTGAGACCCTGGGATAAATCCCACTTGGTCGTGGTGTATAATTTTTTTGATGTGTTGTTGGATTCTGTTTGTTAGGATCTTATTGAGCATTTTAGCATCAATATTCATTAGTGATATTGGTCTATAATTTTCTTTTCTTGTTGGGTCTTTCCCTGGTTGGGGATCAAGGTGATGTTTGCTTCATAGAATGTGTTGGGTAATATTCCTTCTTTTTCTATATTTTTGAAGATGTTTAGCAATATAGGTACTAGTTCTTCTTTAAAGGTTTGGTAGAATTCTGACATAAAGCTGTCTGGTCCTGGGCTTTTATTTTTAGGGAGATTTTGTATAGTTGATGCTATTTCAGAACTTGATATAGGCCTGTTCAACACTTCCACTCCATTCTGGCTAAGTCTTGATAGGTGGCATACTTCCAGGTATTGGTCGATTTCTTTCAGATTTTCATATTTCTGAGAGTAGAGTTTCTTGTAGTATTTGTTAAGGATTTTTTGAATTTCCGAGAGATCTGTTGTTATTTCATCGTTACCATTTCTGATTGATGAAATTAGAGATTTTACTCTTTTTTTCCTGGTTATGTTGGCCAAAGGTTTATTTATTTTATTGATCTTTAAAAAAAACCCCAAGTTTTGGATTTATTGATCTGTTGTATAATTGTTTTGTTTTCAATTTCATTTATTCTGCTCTGGTTTTGGTTATTTCTTTTCTTCTGCTGGGTTTGGGGTTGGAGTGTTCTTCCTTTTCCAGTTGCTTGAGATGTCCCATTAAGTTATTAACTTGCTCTCTTTCTGTTTTCTTGAGGAAGGCTTGCAGTGCTATAAATTTCCCTCTTAGTACTGCCTTTGCAGTTCTGGTAATTTGTGTCTTGATTGTTGTTTTGTTCCCAAAATTTGGTGATTTCCTTCTTAATCTCGTCTATAACCCATCTATCCTTCAGTATAAGGTTGTTTAGCTTCCATGTTCTTGTATGGGTATGCAGGTTCCTGTTATTATTGAGTTCAACTTTTATTCCATGATGGTCTGAGAAGATGCAAGGAAAAATTTCTATTTTTTTAAATTTCCTGTGGTTAGATTTGTGGCCTAGGATGTGGTCGATTTTGGATTGTGGAGTGGACTGATGAGAAGAATGTGTATTGAGTTTTGTTGGGATGAAATGATCTGTAGATGTCTTTAAGTCCTGATGTTGAATGGTTAAGTTTAAATGTAAAATTTCTTTGCTGAGCTTCTTTTTGGAGCATCTGTCCAGCACTACTAAAGGGGTGTTAAAATCTCCAACTACTACAGAACTGGAGGAAATCAAGTTGCTCATGTCTGTTAGAGTTTCTCTTATAAATTGAGGTGCATTATGGTTGGGTGCATAATATTAAGAATTGAAATCTCATCATGTTGAGTATTACCTTTAACAAATATGAAGTGTCCTTCCTTATTTCTGTTGGTTTAAAGCCTATTGCATCTGTGAATAGGATTGCAACGTCTGCTTTTTTCTGCCTTCCATTTGCCTGGAGTAATAGATGACCATCCCTTCACCTTGAATCTATATTTGTCTTTTAATGTAAGATGCAATTTTTGTATGCAGCAGATATCTGCTTGAGTTTTGTATCCAGTCAGCCAACCTGTGCCTCTTTAGAGGACAATTTAAACCATTCACATTAATTAAGAATATTGATAAGCCTTTCGAGAGTCTGGTGGACATTTGTAATCCTTTTGCGACTGTGGAAGTTGGAATTTGATCAAAATGTTCTGGGTGGGTTTACTTTTGTGGTAAAGGATTACCCTGGTCTTTATGGAGGATAGGTCTGAGAATATCCTGGAGAGGTTTAGTTATGACAAATTTCTTCAATATGTGAATGTCATTGAAGTATTTAATTTCTCCATCATAAATGAAACTCAGTTTAGTTGGGTGCAGGATCCTGGGTTGAAAGTTATTTTGTTTTAGGAGATTAAAAGTCGATGACCATCCTCTTCTAGCTTGAAAGGTTTCAGCAGAGAGATCTGCAGTTATTATAATATTCTTGCCCTTGTAGGTGATGGTTTTCTTTCGTCTGGCTGCTTTCAGAATTTTCTCCTTCATATTAACTTTAGTGAAATTGATTATAATGTGTCTGGGGGATGTCTTATTTGGGTTGAGTTGTGCTGGAGTTCTGAAAGTGTCTGCTATCTGAATTTCAGAATCTCTTGGCATGTCTGGAAAGTTCTTCTTCATAATCTCATGGAGAAGAGACTCTGTGCCTTGTGAAGCCACTTCATCGCTCTCAGGGATCCCTATAAGATGAATATTGGTTTTCTTTGAATTATCTCAGAGCTCTCTGAGAGAGTGATCTGTTTTTGTCCTCCATTTTTCTTCCTCTTTGAGAGTTTGGGAATGTTTGAAAGCTTTGTCTTCAATGTCAGAAATCTTATCTTCTGCTTGCTCCATTCTGTTACTGAGGGATTCTACTGTGTTTCTCAGATGTTTGAGGGCTTCAACTTCTTGTCTCAATGTGTCAAAATATTTGGTCATTTGGTCTTTGAATTCATTGGTTTCTTTTTTATTTTTTTTTTATTAAATCATAGCTGTGTACATTGATATGATCATGGGGCATCCTTCACTACCTTCACAGACCGTTTGACACACTTTCATCACACTGGTTAACATAGCCTTCCTGGCATTCTCTCAGTTACTGTGCCAAGACACTTACATTCCACATTTACCAAGTTTCACATATAGCCTTGTAAGATGCACTGCTGGTGTAATCCCACCAATCCCTTTCCGTCTACCCACATCCCCCCTCTGTCTCCTCCCTTTCCACCATGCCCCTGTTCTTAGGTTGTAACTGGGTTATAGCTTTCACGTGAAAACCCTAAATTAGTTTCATAGTAGGGCTGAGTACATTGGGTACTTTTTCTTCCATTCTTGAGATACTTTACTAAGAAGAATATGTTCCAGCTCCATCCATGTAAACATGAAAGAGGTAAAGTCTCCATCTTTCTTTAAGGCTGAATAATATTCCATGGTGTACATATACCACAATTTATTAATCCATTAATCCGTGGATCGATGGGCACTTAGGCTTTTTCCATGACTTAGCAATTATGAATTGGGCTGCAAAAACATTCTGATACAAATATCTTTGTTATGATGTGATTTTTGGTCTTCTGGGTAGATGCCCAGTAGAGGGATTACAGGATTGAATGGCAGATCTATTTTTAGATTTCTAAGTGTTCTCCATATCTCTTTCCAAAGGAATGTATTAATTTGCATTCCCACCAGCAGTGCAAAAGTGTTCCCTTTTCTCCACATCTGCGCCAACATCTCTGGTCTTGGGATTTTGTGATACAGGCTAGTCTCACTGGAGTTAGATGATATCTGAAATTAGTTTTGATTTGCATTTCTCTGATGATTAAAGATGATGAGCATTTTTTCATATGTCTGAAGGCAACACGCCTGTCTTCTTCAGAGAAATATCTCTTCAAATCCCTTGCCCAGCCTTCGATGGGATCCCTTGTTCTATTCTTGCTAATGCATTTGAGTTCTCTGTGGATTCTGGTTATTAAACCTTTGTCATAGACATAACCTGCAAATATCTTCTCCCATTCTGAGGGCTGTTTGCTTGCTTTACTTACTGTGTTCTTGGCTGTGCAGAAACTTTTTAGTTTGATCAAGTCCCAGTAGTGTATTCTTGAAGCTGCTTCAATTGCCCAGGGGGTCCTCCTCATAAAATACTCGCCCAGACCGATTTCTTCAAGGGTTTTCTGTGCACTCTCCTCTAGTATTTTTATAGTTTCATGTTTTAAGTTTAAATCTTTAATCCAGTGAGAGTCTATCTTAGTTAATGGTGAAAGGTGTGGGTCCAGTTTCAGTCTTCTGCAGGTTGCCAGCCAGTTCACCCAGCACCATTTGTTAAATAGGGAATCTTTTCCCCACTGAATGTTTTTAATTGGCTTGTCAAAGATTAAATAATGGTAAGTAGCTGGATTCATCTCTTGGTTCTCTATTCTGTTCCAAACATCTACTTCTCTGTTTTTGTGCCAATACCATGCTGTTTTGATCACTATTGATTTGTAGTATAGTCTGAGGTCTGGTAGCGTAATTCCTCCTGCTTTGTTTTTATTTCTGAGTAATGTCTAGGCTATTCGAGGTTTTTTCTGATTCCATATAAAATGAAGTATTGTTTTTTCAAGATCTTTAAAGTATGACTGTGGAGCTTTAATAGGGATTGCATTGAAATTATATATTGCTTTGGGTAGTATGGACATTTTGACAATGTTGATTCTTCCCAGCCATGACCATGGTATGTTTTTCCATTTGTTAATATTTTCAGCTATTTCTTTTCTTAGAGTTTCATAGTTCTCTTTATAGAGATCTTTCATGTCCTTTGTTAGATAAAATCCCAAATATTTCATCTTCTTTGGCAGTACTGTGAATGGGATAGAGTCCTTAACTGTTTTTTCAACTTGACTATTGTTGGTATATATAAAGGCTACCAATTTATGAATGTTGATTTTGTAACCTGAGATGCTGCTGTATTCCTTGATCACTTCTAAGAGTTTTGTAGTAGAGTCCCTAGTGTTTTCCAGATATACTATCATATCATCTGCAAAGAGCAAAAGTTTGATCTCTTCTGACCCTATATGGATACCCTTGATCGCCTTTTCTTCCCTAATTGCGGTGGCTAAAACTTCCATTACAATGTTAAAAAGCAATGGAGACAATGGGCAGCCTTGTCTGGTTCCTGATCTGAGTGGAAATGATTCCAATTTAACTCCATTCAATATGATATTGGCTGTGGGTTAGCTGTAGATGGTCTCTATCAGTTTAAGAATTGTCCCTTCTGTACCAATTTTCTTAAGTGTTCTGATCATGAAGGGATGCTGGATATTATCAAAAACTTTTTTGCATCAATTGAGAGAATCATATGGTCTTAGTTTTTTAATTTGCTTATGTGCTGAATTACATTTATAGATTTACGTATATTGAACCAGCCTTGAGACCCTGGGATAAAACCGACTTGGTCAGGATGTATAATTTGTTTCATGTGTTGCTGGATTCTGTTTGTTAGGATCTTGTTGAATATTTTTGCATCTATATTCATTAGTGATATCGGTCTATAATTTTCTTTTCTTGTTTGGTCTTTTCCTGGTTTGGGGATCAGGGTGATGTTTCCTTCATAGAACGTGTTGGGTAGTCTTCCTTCTTTTTGTACCTTTTGGAACATGTTGAGTAATATAGGTACTAATTCCTCTTTAAAGGTTTGGTAGAATTCTGACATGAAAGCATCTGTTCCTGGGCTTTTCTTTTTAGGGAGGTTTTGTATGGTTGGCTATTTCCGAACTTGATATGGGCCTGTTCAACATTTCCACTTGATTCTGTCTAAGTCTTGGAAGGTGACGTGCTTCCAAGTATCAGTCAATTTCCTTTAGATTTTCATATTTCTGAGAATAAAGTTTCTTGTAATATTCATTAAGGATTTTTTTGATTTCTGAGGAGTCTGTTGTTATTTCCTCTTTGTTGTTTCTGATTGATGAGATTAGAGATTTTACTCTTTTTTTCCTGATTAGGTTGGCCAAAGGTTTATCTATTTTATTGACCTTTTTGAAAAACCAGCTTTTTGATTTATTGATCTGTTGTATTATTCTTTTGTTTTCGGTTTCATTTAATTCTGCTCTAATTTTGGTTATTTCTTTTCTTGTACTGGGTTTGGGGTTGGGATGTTCTTCCTTTTCCAGTTGCTTGAGATGTCCCATTAACTTGTTAACTTCCTCTCTTTCCATTCTCTTGAGGAAGGGTTGCAGTGCTATAAATTTCCCTCTTAGGACTGCCTTTGTGGTGTCCCAGAGGTTCTGATAGTTCATGTCTTCATTTTTGTTTTGTTCCAAAAAATTGGCGATTTCTTTCTTAATCTCATCTGTGACCCAGCTATCATTCAGCATAAGGTTATTTAACTTCCATGTTTTTGTATGGGTATGCAGATTCCTGTTGTTACTCAGCTCAAGTGTTATTCCATGGTGGTCCGAGAAGATGCATGGAATAATTTCTATTCCTTTAAATTTACTGAGGTTAGACTTGTGACCTAAGATTTGATTGATTTTGGAGTAAGTTCCATGGGCTGATGATAAGTATGTGTATTCAGTTTTATTGGGATGAAATGTTCTGTAGATGTCTGCTAAATCCAAATGTTGGATCGTTAGGTTTAAATCTAGGATTTCTTTGCTCAGCTTCTTGTTGGAGGATCGATCCAACACTGCCAAAGGAGTGTTGAAATCTCTGACTATTATGGAGCTGGAGGAAATCAATTTGATCATGTCTGTTAGATTTTCTCTTATAAATTGAGGTGCATTCTGGTTGGGTGCATAGATATTAATAATTGAGATCTCATCATATTGAGTATTACCCTTAACAAATATGAAGTGACCATTCTTGTCCTTCCTTACTTTTGTTGATTTAAAGGCTATTGTATCTGCAAATAAAATTGCAACACCTGCTTTTTTCTGATTACCATTTGCCTGAAATATGGATGACCATCCTTTCACCCTGAGTCTGTATTTGTCTTTTAAGTTAAAATGTGACTCTTGTATGCAACAAATATCTGGCCTGAGTTTTTGTATCCAGTCAGCTAACCTATGCCTCTTTAGAGGACAGTTTTAACCGTTCATATTAATGGAGAATATTGATAAGTCTGGTGAAGTTTTGGGTATCTAGTTTTTTAAAAGTCCAGTGGGCATTTTTAATCCTTTCGCCAGTGTGGAAATTGGAGTTTGATCGGAAGTTTCTGAGTGAGTTTACTTTTGTGGTATAAGATTGGGTTGGTCATTATGGAGGATAGGTTTGAGAATATCCTGAAGAGCTGGTTTGGTTATGGCAAATTTCTTCAACATATGAATGCCATTAAAGTATTTAATTTCTCCATCATAAATGAAACTCAGTTTAGCTGGATACAAGATCCGGGGTTGAAAGTTATTTTGCTTTAGGAGATTAAAAGTCAGTGACCGCCCTCTTCTTGCTTGAAAAGTTTCAGCAGAGAGATCTGCAGTCATTCTAATATTCTTCCCTTTGAAGGTAATGCTTTTCTTTCTCCTGGCAGCTTTGAGGATTTTCTCCTTCATATTAACTTTAGTGAAGTTAATTACGATATGCCTGGGGGATGTCTTATTGGGGTTGAGTTGTGCTGGAATTCTGAAGCTGTCCACTATCTGAATTTCAGAATCTCTTGGCATGTCTGGAAAATTCTCTTTCATAATTTCATGCAGAAGGGCCTCTGTGCCCAGTGAGGCCACTTCATCTAGTTCTGGAACTCCAATGATTCGGATATTAGCCTTCTTTGAATTATCCCAGAGCTCTCGGAGAGAATGATCTGTTTTTGCTCTCCATTTCTCTTCCTCTTTGAGAGTTTGGGAGCGTTCAAAGGCTTTATCTTCAATGTGAGAAATCCTTTCTTCTGCTTGTTCCATTCTGTTGCTGAGGGATTCTACTGTATTTTTCATATCTTTGAGGGCTGCAAATTCTTGCTTCAGTGTGTCTAAGTCTTTGGTGGTTTTATCTTTAAATTCGTTAAATTCCTGAGACAACTTTTGAATTTCTCCTCGAATTCCTAATTCCACTTTATTATTCTTGTCTGCAATCCAAATTCTGAATTTGATTTCTGACAACTCAGCCAGTTGTTTATGAATGGGATCTTCAATTACATCTGCCATATCTTTCCTTGGGGGGTTGATCTATTCTGGTTATTCATGTTACGAGAGTATTTCTGCTGATTCCACCCCATGGTTGTTTTACTCCCTTTGATTTTTTCCCCTGGGGCTTTGTTGAGGGCCTGTACAGTGTTGTGGCCTGAGAAACTGGGGCCCTGTCTGGTGTGGTGGGGCTAAGTGGTTCTGTCTTGTTTTCAGCTGGCTTCTGTTCCAACCTAGTGAAAAAGATACTCTGGATTGAAGTCTCAGCTGTGGAGAAATATCAGCAATTAAGTCACCCCACCCCCCACTGGCAAAGAATTAGAAAAGAAAAATCAAACCTTCCTACCACCGTGCACCCAGGGCACCACCTGATTTCTCCTCAGGCAATTGGTTCAGTCCAAAAGGTCCAAATCAATTGTCTCAGTCTGCACCTGTCTCGGGTGAAAGAGTTTAAGAGGTCTCTGGGAACTGGATCACAGGGGTCTGGTGACTACTCTGGTGTGACTTGCTCCAGTGCTGCTTGGAGTCAGGAGGAGCCACCCAGCCAATAGATCAGTCTGGGAAGGTTGATGCCTCCTTCCCCACCTTGCACGACTGTCACACCCAGTCACTGATAGCCCTGCAGTTGGCTGACCCAGTTGCGTGTAGTGAACTGGTACTCCAGGAGTTTGTACCTGCCTGAATCACAAGGAAGTCTGCCAGGCCACTGCACTCTGCCTCTCTGTAGCAGGAGGAGGTGAGGCCTGATAACCTCGGCCACTTGATGAAGATTGGGGAGTTTTCACTCAGGTCCAGTCTTGCCCCTGATTAATGTTACTGACAGAACAGAACAGAACAACTTTGCGGTTCCCCTGCAGTAGAGAAGTTGAACTGAGTTCCAAATCAGTTTGTCTTTGCTCTTGTATTGTCTATAAGCTGACGATCCCCTGAGGGCCAGGTGCATCTTAGGTTCAGTAAACCGGACCTCTGGGTCAGCCCCGCCCTGGGAGTTTCCCCGGTTTACAAGTTGGAGTTGCCTCAGGCAAATCCTATATTCAGAGTCTCTGGTTGCCCAGGGAGACAGGGGGTGTGGCTTCAGAATATTCGGTAGTGAGCCGTATTGCTAGAAAAAGAGGGCTGCTGTTTTATGCCTCAGGCAACCGCTGCTCCTGTGCAGCTCCCTTCCGGCCAACCGTCCTCTCTCTGCTCCCGTGCCCCAGAGTCTGCACTGACCAGCTGCAGCCCGGCACTGTCTACACCCCTCGAGCAATCGCCCAAGAGTCTGGACTCCTGGGGAACAGGCCTCCAGACCTTGGAGCGAGAGCAGAGGGGAGCACGGGGAGCACTGGGAACCTGGGGTTGCAGTCAGAGAACACACACAGTTTTACACAGTTTTATGCCTGGCATAATTGTCACCAAAAGATGGCTGTCGCACTGTGCCTCAGGGAACTGCCTCTCTGGTTCGGTCCCCTCTCCGCTGACTGTCCTGTCCTCACTCCCATGCCCTGGAGCTGGTGCCGACCAGCTGCAGTCGAGGCCCCATCCACACCCCTCGAGAAATCACCCAAGACTCTGAACTCCTGGGTACTGGCCTCCAGACCTCAGTGTGAGTGGAGGGGAGTGCTGGGAGCTCAGAATTCCGGGTGGAGACTATATACAGTTTATATAGTTTTATGCCTGGCAGGAGGATGCCATGGCACCCCAGTAGGTGAGGTAGGTCCAGTTTTTAGAGGGTCTCTCCCGTGGAGTGTAGTGGGAGGACCTTTGAACTCTGCCCGACTGTTTGTGGGGCACTCCTGAGCCGTTCTCATGGGGGAGGGGACTCCCGTCCACTTGGTGATGGATTTTGTAACTTTTGTTTGTATCCTTAAGGTCACAGCTTGCCTCAGCGGGGTTGACGTGCGTTCTTCAAACTTCTCTCTTAGTGCAGCTCAAATCCACCAGGTTACTTGCTGAATTTTTGTCCTTTAACTCTCCTACTGGATGGGAGCCTCTGTGGAAAGCTGGCTTCAGTCAGCCATCTTGTCTCAATTCATTGAATTCTTGAGATATCTTTTGGGTTACTGCTTGGAATTCTAATTTGATCTTATTTGCTATCCAGATTCTGAACTCGATTTCTGACATCTCAGCTAGTTGTGCATGGGATCTTGTGCTGTGTCTGCCCCATTGATCCTTGGGGGAGTTGATCTACTCTGATTATTCATATTGCCAGAGTTTTTCTGTTGATTTCACCTCATGATTATTTTTCACCCTTGCCTCTGGCTGTCCTCAGAGTTGGGGAGGTGTCTCTCCAAGATTAGACCCCAGTGGGATCACTCTATTGTTGCTGGATCTTTGTTGCTGGAGTTACCCTGTGTAGTTCCTCTGGGGCTTCCCCAGCCAGGGAGTTCTGGTTGTGGAAGCAGCTCCGGAGTGTGACACACCCAGATCCAGCAACAGGGCGGGAGGTGTTGCGCACAGTTCTGGGAGTGCCTGGTGCCTAGTGACTTTGGCACAGAGACCCCAAGGCTCCAGCAGTCTCTGGCCAGGAGAAGGGCTCTGCGCAGAGGCAGGGAGAGCTCCGGAGGGCACACGGCTACCAGAGTCTCTGGCCAGACGACTGGGCCAGTGTGGAGGTAGGGAGGGTACAGGAGGGAGGACGGAGGGTTGCGTGGCTCCTGCAGTTCCTGGTCAGGGCACGTGGAGGCCTGGCAGGCGCAGTTTGTGGCACAGCTCTTATGGAGGTCCGGGCGGTGCCAAGCCCAGGAATTTGAGGTTGCTATGAACTGTGATGCCAGGGCACTCAACCCGGGGCAACAGCCTGAGGCTCCAGTGTGCCAAAACTGGTCTTACTCTGCCCCTGAGGGTTAAGGCTTTAAGGCAGCTTAGTCCCCACCTTTAGGCTGCTCAGTCACTAGGTTGCTAGCTCCCACCCAATCCTTGCTCTGCAACCCTGAGGGTGGGGCTTGCCGGGGCAGTTCTCTCACAATGGCTCCCTGCAGCCCACAGCCAAACACTATTAGCTCTGTCTGGCTCAGCAGCTCAGTCTGGGGCCCTATACAATGCCCAAAGTTCTCCGCACTCCTGCTCAAGCTCTCCCCAAGGCAGTTCAACTGAGTGCCAAGTCCAAAAACACAGAAACAGTTCACAGGTAAGGCCTTTCCGGTTTGCAGTCTCACTGCTGCTTGTACTTATGGCTGCCGGTGGGATTAGGTCAATCAAACACATGTAACCACTTGCCAGTTCTCCACTGTTTTTGTCCTCCTCTTGGGGTCCAGAAGTCCCTTGCTGACTCCCTGTATCCTCAAAGGGATGATTATAGGCGGATCCCACCAGCCAGAGATGCCTGGAGTCTTATCTCCCCAGACTCACCGTGCCCATTTGCAGGGAAGCTATTACTTGGGCACCATCTTGCTCCACCTCCTAAAATATGTAATTTATTAATTTTTTATGATAAAAATTTCCCTTTACTGCATTTATAATTTCATATTATTTTTCATAAAGCGGGCCCCCAAATTGTAGAAACTGTAGATCCACAAAACCAAATCCACCTACTACCAGATTGTTTTCTTGAATGAAACTGAGAGTTTATTGCACAAACTTAAGAAAAAATCTCCATGGAAACCTAAGAGGAGGAATCAGGCACTGTTGCATTCAGGACAAAACAAACTCAAGAAGCCTCTCCCTATCATGATATATGCACCTCTCTCTGCCTATGCAAATCAGCTGTTGCAGAAAACACCCAAAGGGTCTCAGTGGTCTACAGCAATTACTTATTTCTCATTCACATGTCTTCAGGTTGGGAAATGTGGTTCTACTGCAGGCTGCAGATGAGTAGGCTGCCTGGGGAATCATTTTCAGACTTACTTAAGCTGCTGCAGTACCAACTAACCAGAATATATTCTCTCATGATGATTTCAGAAACTCAAGTGGGAAAATTCAACTGCATGAGCATATTCTGAGCCCCTACTTGCATTATGTCCACCAACACATTTTTAGCCAACGCAAGTTATATACCCAAAACCAAAGTCAAGGGTTGGGAAATTAAACTTTGCTTATTCTTAGGGCATGGGAAGTGAGGAAATGTATAGTCAGGGTTCTCCAGAGAAACAAAATCAATAGGAAATTGTTTTGTTTTTAGGATTGAGTGGCAGATCTATTTTTATTTAATTTATTTTTATATACTTTTATACATGACACACACACACTTTTAGTCTATATGTTTATATCTACATACTTTGTGAGTTGTTGTGATTAACTGCTAATGGAAACGTACATTTCTCAGTTACCCAAATACTATGTAAAAATGTAATCCACACAACACTGAGAAAAAGAATTATTAAACTCATGACAAGAAAATGAAGCTCAGAATCCCTGAGGGCCCAATCTAAGATTAATCGCCAGTAAGTGGCAGCACTGGGACTTGAACACAGGTTTTCTGATTCTGAATCCCATGTTCCTTTCTGGATAACTTCCTGGTCTTCAGAAAAAAGGAGAGTAGTTCTTGGTGCAGAGTGAGGATGAGCTTTCTGCACATAGTTTTTGTTCAAATACTCATAGGCAATGGAATTATCCACTAACTTTTCTGGAGGAAAATGTGATAGGCAAAAGCTATTGAGTAGCATGGGTGCCAAGCCAACATTAAGCCAGAATAGTCCCTTGCAGCTGAATTTACACAAATCTTTAATACTGAGGCTGTCTCAGAACCCAAAGATCTATGTAGAGTCTTTAGAACTGAAAACAAAATTATCAAAGGAAGAACATGGCTAATCCCAGCAGCTAATGACCCCAGAGGCTAGGAGGATAGGGTCTCAGATAGCAAAAAGAAAGTGAGCCACGACAACCACAGGAAGGACACCACACTGTGGCAGGTGGCCTGGCTTCTATTCTAAAAATCATGAGTGAATCTCTAGGAACGGACCAAAAGGTTAGGTAGGCTAACCACGCATGGACGCCAACAGAACCTATAGCTGTTTGTTCTGGAATACACAGGTGTGAGGGATCACCTGAAGTCTGGCTGGAGGTCCCAGAGATGAGATGGCCTGTGAGCATCTCTGCAGCTTTGATTGTGGCTGGGCCCCTCAGATGGATCAGGTAGTCTGTGCCTTTGCTTTGCATGATAGAAATAGCCCTTTCCTGATTAAGAGAAAGATGGCAGCTCAGGGTTAAGAGAGAGCAGAAGTGCAGCAGTCTTTGGATCTTGCCAACATTAAGGGTGACTCAGTTCTTTGTGCTTGTTCTAACTTTGATTCCTTTAGTTCCAACAAGATAGTTAAAAGTGTTTTCCTTTTTGATTAACTGCAATGGTTAGCACTCTTTAGCTATTATTCCATTGCTTCCTGCCCTTGGGTGGGAGGTGGGAGGTGGGATGTTCCATTGTTTGAACAGGATGTTGAGCTGTTTTGCCTTCTCTGATTAGGGGGGGCAGATAACAAGGGTGGGATGTCCAGACTTTGAAGCAGGGTGTCTGTGTACCGAGTGGGCTGCAGTTTCAGGGAGGAAGGTGTGCTTTCTATTATTTTCCTACGGAAACATCCAATCATAGCTCTTACCAGATTCTGGAAAAGTTTCCTCAGTGGAGAAAGTAAACAAGTGCGCCTCAGAACACCTCTCTCTTTCAGGAGAAAATTTACAGATATTATAAGATCTCTTTTCTAAAGGCAGTATGTAGCCCATCTTCTGGTAAAAAGATCTACAGTTTTGCTTAAATTGTTTATGAAAAACAGAAAATATGAACAGTCTGTTCATACATCTGCTGCCCATGAGAGGGAGGAATCATTATACGATGGGGTAAGAGGCTCTTCCAGCCCACAAGGGGATCTTTCTGGAGGTGCCCTGTTATAGGGGTCCTACCTTTAGGGGGGTGGAGGTCTTCTAAGAGAGCTCTTTCAGAAGGCAAGTCAGGTATTTGGCCTCTGGAACTTTGTCTTCGCAGCGTGTGGCATAGCCAGTCTGGGCTCACCAAGGACCTGTTAGGAAAGAGTCTAAATGGCCAAGGGGCGGTCTGTGTGGAGAGTTGCAGAGCAGGAAGGCGGAGGGCTCTCTGATGCTCTGCAGGCAGCTGATAGGAAGGGAACCCTAAGCTAAGCGTGGGGGCCAAGGAAAGGTGGTGAGCTGAGGCCTGGTGCTCAAAGAAGAGGGGGGAGGAAGATAGAGGGAGATTTCCTGTGATTTTTACCATTCTGTAATTTAGACATGCATGAGAAAACACAGGTGAGAAGAGATTAAAAGGTTTGGCCAAGACCAGCATAATCAGACTCCCAGCCCAGGTACTAATCCCAGACTCCATCTGAATCTTACTTATTATTTGGGAAACTCATTAAAAAGAACTCCCACCTACCCTCTCTAGAGCTTGGAACCAGAGATCTTGAGCACAGGCTTAGGATGTGTGTTGTTAATAAGCATCCAGGTGATTCCCACCATCAATTTAGTCTGGGAAACAATGACCAATTAGGATATTATCCTTCAAGCTTGCTGTAAAGCAGCAGCCCCTAATTCTTTTGGCACCAGGAACCAGTTTCATGGAAAACAATTTGTCCATGAACCTGGAGGGTGGGCAGGGGCATTATATTCTCATAAAGAACATACAACCTCGATCTCTCGCATGCGTGGTTTACAGTAGGGTTTGCTTGCCTTTAAGAATCTAATGCTGCTACTGATGTGTACGGGGCAGAGCTAATGCAGTGATGTGAGTGATGGGGAGTGGCCGCAAACACAGATCAAGCTTCACTTGCTCACCTGCCACTCACCTCCTGCTGTGCAGCCAGGTTCCTAAAGGCCACATACTGGTATTGGTCCATGGCCCAGGGGTTGGGGCCCACAGCTGTAAAGGACAGCACCTGAGAACACTCTAAAGCAGCGATTCTAAACCTGTGGGTCGCAGCCCCTTCGGGGGTCTCCTGCATATCAGATATTTACATTATGATTCATAACAGTAGCAAAATTACAGTTATGAAGTAGCAATGAAAATAATTTTATGGTTGGGGGTCACCACAACACGAGGAACTATATTAAAGGATCATGGCATTAGGAAGGTTGAGAACCACTGTTCTAAAGTCTCGTGGTGGAGGTAAGGACAATGTTTGGGATGCTTGTAAAGAGAAAGGCTGAGAGGTTCACAGCAAATCACTGACACACTTAGGGCCCAACAGGAAGAGAAAGAGAACATTCATCCTGGTCATCTAAACTACAGATTGCCAAACCATCCCAGTGGCTTGCCAAATGATATGGAAGAATATTCATTGTTGCCAATGAAAACTATCTGGGGACAATGGTCATAACATGAGGCAATTTCAGTAAATTCTAATATCCAGTTTACTAACTATGGAGAAAGTCTGGATGGCCCTTTAAGGATGCCATCGAGAATGCTTTTGGACCAAACAAGTAACAAATGAGGAGTTGTCCACTGTAAGGCTTCAGGGAACACAGGGATAGTAATGATGAGTGTGACCTGCCTAAAGGCAGTGGGGTTTTAAGGTTTCAAGCAAAATGGTCTCAGCAAACAGATACGCAGGCTACCTGCTCTGTAAGTTATGCACTAAATATTAGCAGTGAGTGCTTCTGAGTGGTAAGATTTGGGAATTATCTAATTAACTCCCAATTTATCTTAATTAGTTTGTGTAGCATTTTGAAAATTATATTAATACTTCTTTTTGACTGCGACTATGCATGTGTGATTTATGAAAAGACAAGAAAGAATCAAAGAGTTGGACCCAGATGCTGTGTCCCTTTTTATTGTAGGCATACGAGGTCCCTTCAGGCCTTTCCTGCAGGCCAGGATGCCGTGAGAGCTGCAGGCATCTCTTCTCTGAGGAACAAAGACAGCAGAGCCCCCCAGAGCTGCTTTTTAGGACTTAATCTTGGGCATAAAGTGGGGGTAGAGCTCAGGATTCCTGAAAGCCATTTGCACCACTTAGAAATCACAGAAACACAGGCAATGGTCCAGCCCCAAATAACCAGAAGCCTGTAAAAAAAAAAAAGTCTGTAAACCTTTTTTTCCCAGGCTACCCTTGAGGCCTATTCAGCACAAATGGGTCTCAGCTGCCTCACTGGTTAGACCAAATGAAAAAGTCCTGGGCGGCGCCTGTGGCTCAGTGAGTAGGGCGCCAGCCCCATATGCCGAGGGTGGTGGGTTCAAACCCAGTCCCGGCCAAACTGCAACAAAAACATAGCCGGGTGCTGTGGCAGGCACCTGTAGTCCCAGCTGCTCGGGAGGCTGAGGCAAGAGAATCGCTTAAGCCCAGGAGCTGGAGGTTGCTGTGAGCTGTGTGATGCCACGGCACTCTACCAAGGGCCATAAAGTGAGACTCTGTCTCTACCAAAAGAAAAGAAAAAGTCTTAGCAAAAGGGTCTCTCTGACCTGCCTGCCTCATCCTGGAGAGCCAGTGGGGTCTCGGTGTCCCTCACATTGAATGGGGAATCCTTGGAATTTCCTCTCCCTTCCACTGAACCTCAGACTCCTTTGGACTCTTTCTCTGGGAATTTAAATACCTGTCCTTCATTGTAAAGGTGATGGCAGTGGTGCCTGGAGCCTGGCCTGCCCCCCTCTGCATGACTTCTCAATATTGGGGCTTTGGCTAAATCTACTCATCATTCTGGATCTCACTTTTTGCAGTTAAGTGAGGTGAAAATACCCACTGGATAAGATTTGGGGGCAAATAAATGAGATCATGAATATAGGGCCTGTAGTATGCCCAGGGTTTCCCGACAGCCTACCTGGGGACTTTACCATCACCTGACCCTTACTACCTAGGGGCCACAGTGGCTTCGGCTATTCTGCCTCCCATAACCCTCCCGGAGCTCTTCTGTTATCATCTCCCCCTTTCAAGTGAAGAATGTTGAGGCTCAAAGAGTTGGTGTGGGCTGCCTGTGGCTGCCCAGATGGTAAGAGGAAGATAAGACTCAGGACCAGGTAGTTTCTGGCCATAAGGCCAGCAGCTTGTGGCTCCAAACCACCAGGGCACACCGCCAGCAGCATGCCTAGCCCTCTACCTCTGGGACCTGGGCTTTTGGAGTTGCTCTCCCAGGGGAAGAGGTGAAATGCATCAATTCAGTTCCAGGACAGTTGTTGGGAATCTATATGTTGTGAGACCGAGCTAGCCAGATGGCTTCAAGGGAGCTCAAACCCACTGCCTGGGCCACACAAGATGCTGACAGCCTGTGGGCATGGGACAGAAGGTCTGATTCGGCTGTTTTCTAGCAGTGACCTTGGAAAAGTCAAATTCCCTTTTTTAAGCCTTTTCTCTCATCTTTAAAATGAGGATAAGCACACACCCATCGGGGAACTGTGCTGTGTGTCACAGGATGAGTGGAACATGCTGCCTAGATGACACAGCCCTGCTGTCACTTTGGGTATTGCCTCTGTGGGTCAAGGCTAGGTTGAGGACTCGGGGCACGTCCTTCCTTTCCTGGTTACATCCTTTCTCAATGGCTTTAAATCTGGGGGACCTCTGTGTTTGCCCAGGGCATGTTCATGGTCTGGGCTAAATTGGAAAGGAAGTAGGCAGGGCACACGGGGGCTGTGGGGAAGAGTGCCGCTGCCTCACTCCATAGCCACTGAATGGGCAGTTTTATTTCAATGCTCTGGATAAGGACAACCTAGACAGGGGTCCTCAAACTTTTAGAACAGGGGGCCAGTTCACTGTCCCTCAGACCGTTGGAGGGCTGGACTACAGTTTAAAAAAAAAAACAAAACTATGAACAAATTCCTATGCACACTGCACATATCTTATTTTGAAGTGAAAAAACAAAACGGGAACAAACACCATTCACACTGCCGCATGTGGCCCACGGGCCATAGTTTGAGGACCCCTGACCTAGAAGAACCATCCTGGTTGTTGTGCAAAGGTTTTCCCCTGAATAAATTGGAAATTAGTATACTTTCTTTTTTTTTTTTTTTTTTTTGCAGTTTTTGGCTGGGGTTGGGTTTGAACCTGCCACCTCCCATATATGGGGCAGGCGCCCTATTCCTTAAGCCACAGGCGCTGCCCGAAATCAGTATACTTTCTTAAAAAATCACTGGGGCTTCTACAGTCCAAGCAAAATAAGTTTCCCTTAATAGCATCACATTTGGTTTTTTGGTTCTTTTAAAAATAAAATTTTAAAAAATGTATAGGCAGAGGAATGACACTGAAGTGCTTTAAATCCCACAATGTTGAAAAAAAAGACATCAATAGTTTTTTTTCCATTGCACCTTTATTGTTTACTCTGTTCACTGTTCAGAAATTTCATACAGTCTTTATAGAATCACACAGTCTATTAGATGATTCCTGTCCCTTGACATGCTATTTGTATCTGCCTGACCCCCCAGCCCTTGCCCTTACTTGTATGACTTTCTGTTAGTGTACAGGCAGTTCCCAGGGGTTGTTTTTACCAGGGAGGAGGAAGGAGGTGTGCAGAGCTGGCCCTCAGCAAAACAGCTGTCTTTGTGTCCTGACCCCTCAGTATCTTCCCTGTCATGTTGCAACCTCCTCTTGCCCAGCGGCCTCCAGGCCTTCAGATCACGGTTTGAATCTTGACTCCATTAGCCATGGGATCTCAGGAAAGTTTCCTGATCTCTTTGAGCTCTCCTTTCTTCTTCTACAGTGTGGGGGAAAGACTCCCTCTCTCACACGGTTACTATGAGAATTCAATGATTTAAGGTATATAAAATGTCTGGCATGGTGCCTGGCATGGTGCCTGGCACACAGTATGTCCTAAGGTGTACACCTTAGCTTCCTTCCTGCTGGCAAGGAAGAGAAGACATCTGATAAATCAATGTCAGAGCCAGGTGCTCAGGGGAATTGGCTTTATAAAAGGTCCTGGTTCTTTATCAGAGGCCAAGAAGTGACTCTCTAATGGTGAAATATCAGACACCACTGCACGGGGTGGGAAGAGATCTGGAGGCTGAGAATTCCTCAGCATCATTTAAATCCAAACTGGAAGACTGCTGCTGCTTTGGCCCATGGGCAAGGTTGGAGCTAGCAGAAGCAATACTGACCCTCTCTACAAGGCCATGCCACTGTAGCCAGGCAAGGGCACATTTCAGGGGGTCAGGAGAACAGGGCTAAATTGTATTTATTCGACCATCCCCACCAGAGAGAAAGTAGCATCATGTGGGTATAAACCAGGAGCTTTAAGAAGCACAGCAGTCCTTTTTAGAGCTTCATTAAGTTCCCCCTAGTGTCCTTGTGAAGTCACCTAACACAGGGATGTCCTCGCAGCCCTAACCACCAAGAACTCACATAGTGGAGAATTTATGTGCCATTTATACCCCAACTACTTTTGAAGAGGATCCCTGGCATCTTGTTAAGGAAGGGATTATGCACCTACTACTGAGCTTTCTCCCTTACTCTTCTCATCGCTCACAATACATAACCATTAACATCAAAATCTGATAAACGAGTGGTCATAAGAACGAAACAATAACGCTGTCAGTAAGAAGCTGAATATTCCATCCAACAGTCAATATGCAAACAGAGCTGCGCTCTTCTTCCTCGGTCGTCTTTTTTTTCTTCTTCTTCTTCTTCTTAAAGCTGATCTATCACTCAGCCCTTGCTCATGCATAATTCTCAGTAAAGGTATGGTGCACCTAAGGTCTGCATGCCCACAATCGTTTCCTATCTCTGATATAACCAAAAAAAAAAAAAAACCACTCAAAGGACAATCTTAAAACATGCACCAACCAAAACCATGGTTGGTATCTGCTATTATGGAAAAATGTCCTCCAGACCAGAAAGAGAGAGAGAGAGAGATTATGAACATGAGAATACAAAGGTCAAAGATTCCAGCTAAGACAAGAGGACTTGGCTCCACAAAAGAGCAGTTGAAGGGGCGAAGCAGATAAAACCAAGGAAAGCTCTATGGATTTGGGAGCGCCTCTCCAAATATTTGGTTCATGCTAAAAAATAGAGCACATTTATTAAAAATATATATTTATAAACCTTGATATGAACAGATACACATGTCAAGCCAATGAAAAAAGAAAAATAAGTTATCTCCCTAGTATCAAATAGTTAGACACTGCTGACGAATGGTATACCTGTCAAAGCACTGCCCCCAGGGCTTCCCACTAAACAGCTCATTGAGTTAAGATGAATCACTTGTTCCGAGAGACACACAGCTGGGCCATGTCCACCCTGTTCATCTTTTCAAAGATCTGATATCCTTCAACATTCTGGGATAATGGATTTCTGCACCCATCCACTCACCGGTGGCATCAAAGGCCAGGCTTCCAAGCATTCTTCTGCACCCACTACCAGAGATGTTGAGTTCCTTGGGGTGTGAATGAGTTTTGTTGGATTCATTGTGCTTTAGTGTCTGCTCTTTGCAGCAGGATTGGTTTATTTTTGTGACCTTTTTAAAGTTTGAAGGGGCATTTGATCAGGAGGTGTGTGTAGGTCCAGCTTGCTTGTTCTCGCAGGGTCCGGTCACTGATCTGCAGACACTCAAGAGTCCCATCTTTGGCCATCCTGAGGCCTCTGAGGACTTGCTGGGCCATTCACAGAGTGGTGTATATGTATACGAATATGATAACAATCAGGTTCAGAATGGTCCCGATAATCCCCAGCATCGCCAAGACGCTCTCCTCTTTACTTTCTTTTTCTTGTTCTCTGTCATCATCATTTCCACTTGTGATTACCATCTTGGTTGCAAATGTCTTTATCTTCCTCGCCAAGCTAACCTGTAATAGCAAAGATTATTGCTTATCAATATAAACACAAAAGATTATTGTTTATAAACATCTTCTCCATAGTGGGGCAGATCTGCTGGGGATGGTGGTTTCACACTTGGGGACTAGATTGCGGTGGGGGTGACAAATCACATGGCTCCCATCTTGGGACCTCTCACTCTTGGCCATGGGGAAAAGGCAGAACACGGCTCATCAATTTCAGGGATGTGTGTGTCCTGACACTGGTATAGAGAGATGAGCCCCGAGGTCCTGCCTGGGCACCACCCACTTCGTTGAGTGTGTTTTCCCCTAAAGCAGACACTGAGACAGCTGCATACCAGTCAGCCTAAAGCATGCAGCCTCCCCCAGGGTGCCAGGAATTTTATACTCTTTCATGTAGTGGGTTCCATTCAGAGTTTTCTTTCTTTCTTTTTCTTTTTTTGTAGTTTTTGGCTGGGGCTGGGTTTAAACCCACCACCTCCAGTACATGGAGCTGCTCTACTCATTTGAGCCACAGACGCTGCCCACCACCCAGGGTTTTCTTTTCTTTCTTTTTTTTTTTTTTTTGTAGAGACGGAGTCTCACTTCATCACCCTGGGTAGAGTGCCGTGGCATCACACAGCTCACAGCAACCGCCAACTCCTGCGCTTAGGCAATTCTCTTGCCTCGGCCTCCTGAGTAACTGGGACTATAGGTGCCCACCACAATGCCTGGCTATTTTTTTGTTGCAGTTTGGCCGGGGCCAGGCTTGAACCCACCATCCTTGGTATATGGGGCTGGCGCCCTACCCACTGAGCCACAGGTGCCGCCCCACCCAGGGTTTTCATGAAGAGTGAGACCCACCATGCTGAAGAGCTGGCTGTGGTGTGGGCGGGGCGGGAGGGACAGAACCCAGGGAAGGTGATTCACTGAAACCACAGAAGTTGATAAGAGGTCTCTGCACAGAGCAGGTAAGTAGCACCACGACAAACTTTCATAACCCCTAACAGAAATGCATATCGGTACGATTAGTCTGGAAAGTTTCTTGGCAGTACCTAGAAAAGTGAAGAGACATACATTCTAACCTGAGTACCTGCTCTCCCACATGTACACCCTGAAGAAAGCTTTGGGTTGGTGCACCTGGAGATCTGGGCAGGAAGGCTCCTATGGGCTTAGGAGAGCAGGTGAACATACCACTGCAACAGTGAAATGAATGAGCCACGGCTACACGTGACAACAGGGACAAAGCACAGCCACTTAACGGAGAGACGAAGAGTATGTGGCAGAAGAGTAGATACAGTAAAAATTGATTTGTTAAGGCTTAAAAGAGGCAAAAACCAAATACTATATTGCTTTAGAGATGGGTACTTTGATTCTTATAAAAAGAAAGGCAGCAGTTAACACAAAACATGGAGTGGCTCCCCCACGCAAAAGCAGAGTGGGATGCCATTGAGGAGGGGCACCAACAGCCTTTGATACTGTCATTTCTCATCCTTTAAGCTTTAAATTGTTCTTTTAATACACATATATTTCAGCTGTTATTATGTACATATTTTGCGACAACCAAAATTTTTAGAATTTTTTTAAGATAGAAAACTCAGTCACCCATGAGGCACAGTGGGCAGCTGAAGCCCTCTTTCCACTGATTACTAATCCAAACCATATGTAAAATAGGACTAATGTGGGCATGGTGGTGGCAGCCTGTCTACTGGACGGGTGTAACACGGACCAGGCCAGGCACCCTGGCTATCATTCCTCCCTTAGAGAGCTGATCTGTTAGAGCCAGAGGCTTTTCATATTTCGGGGCATTGATGGATAATTTTATCTGTCAACTCACTGGGCCATGGGGTGCTAACATCTGGTCATGTTATTTGGGTGCGTCTGGGTGTACCTGTGTCTCTGGATAGGATTAAGGTTTGAACTGGTAGACAGAGTAAAGCAGCCCAGGTGTGGGCAAGCATCACCCCATCAGCTGGGAGCCTGAAGAGAAGAAAAAGGCTGACAAGCCAGGATGATTCCCCTTGCCTGTCTGCCCTCCAAAGGGGATATTATTTTTTTCCTGCCTTTGGACTTGTATCGAAGGATTTCAGGCAGCTCTTCCAAGGTCTCAAAGCTGCAAGCCTTTGGGCTAGAGATACACCATACACCACTGGTTCTCCTGGACGTCCAGCTGGCTCACTCATCCTGCAGATTGTACGACCTGCTGGCCTCCAAAATCACATGAGTTAATTCCTTATAACAAATCTTTCTGTATTAGTAGTATGTATACATACACGCATCTATGTATATACGTATACAGAGAGAACACATTTATGTATACATGCATGGGATAGATATGTGTGTATATATATACATATTTCCTATTGGTTCTGTTTCTCTGGACAACTCTGGGTTGTCTAACACAGGGTTGTCTAACACAGGGTTCAGATGCTGTCTCAGGGCACATATCCAGGAAGGACCACACACAGGAATCCAGGAAGGTGGGAGCATGGCTGAAAGATGAAATGTATGCACACTCCTCCCTCTGTGCATGTGAACCCCTAGAAAGGCTGGGTCATGCTCTGCAGATCAACCCAGGAAACAGGGCACAGTATAAGTGAACAGATATCTATGTGAAGGAGAGACAAGCCCATCAGTAAGGACTAGAGGAATGAATGCACCATGAATGAATGAATCTACTAAAGGGAAGTTTCAATTTCTTCATTTTGGTTTACTAGATAGACATATTACAGTGAGCGCCTATTCCCATAGCTCTGCTAGGGAAAGCTGCTAGCTGGATTTGTTTGGTTTTCTTGTTTTTTTTTTTTTGTTTGTTTGTTTTTCATCCTAATATACTCTCAGTAACATATGGTGAACATACAGAAAAGCACACAAATTTTAAGTACACAGCTTGACCCACTTTCACATCTGTTTAGTACTAAGTTCAAGAAACAGAAACTTCCAGGACCAGGAGCCTCCAGTGGTGCCCCAACCTGCCACCATCCTTCCTCCTGAATATCACAGCTCCTAAAAGCCCAGGTTACTCCGGCCTGGTTTTGAATTTTACGTAAATGCATCGTACTGGATGTCCTTTTTCAAGTCTGATTTCTTAGCCCCAGAATTATGTTGGTGAGATTCACCCATGTCGTTGGGTGTAGCTGTGTTTCATTCATTCTCAATTGTGAACAGTATCCCACTTTGTCAATTTACCTGCAGTTTATGTATCTGTTCTATGGCTGATTGGCATTTGGGTTGTTTGAAGTTTGGGGCTATTACTAATAATGCTTCTATGTATCTTCTGGCAAACATACATGTACATCTTCCTCCAACATTTTATGCAAAATTTTTCAAAGTACATCAAAGTTTAAAGAATCTTCCAGTTAGCACCCACATTCTGACCATTTAAACTCCACCATTAACAGGTGGCTATATTTGCTGTAGCACATAACTATCCATCCCCTATCCACCCATCTTCTTCTTTTGGTGCATTTCAAAGTAAATGGCAGATATTATCACACTGCCCTTTAAATACTACAGCATGCGTATTTTAACTAGAGCTCAACATTTACTCACAGTTTTTTCTTTTGATGCAAAATGTTTATGTGTGCAACTTCCTATTGGCTACCTATACTCAGGAGAGCTGCAGGGACAGAGTATACACATGTTCTATGCTAGCAGATACTGCCAGACAGTTTTTCAAAGTGGTTGTGTCTATTTACTTGCTAATAAGGGCTAAATTGATCCCCACATTATCTTGGTGACTCCACGGCCCAGACTTTGCACACAAAGACATGAGAAGGTATAAATACCTAGAAATCCCCTCTTTTTTCTGCTTGGGACAGACTTCTCGCTGAGCACCAGTCACCTCCTTAATGGGGGTCTCTTATTTATTGTCTGTCCTCTTAGACTGCGAGCCCTGAGACAGGGAGTTTTAAGTCCCTACTTCCAAGCATAGTGCCTGGCACAGAGCAAGCTCTTAGGAAGTGTGCTGCATGAATGAGTGGGTGCTGTGGGGAGATCTAGCATATCTGTCTCTGCAGGGCAGGGAATGATAGCCAACGTGGGGCTAAAGAGATACAATTAGTGCTGCCCTTATAACCAAAGACCCATCATCACAGTCACTCAAGCAAAACAAAGTGCCTGTCATGGCGGCTGCTTGGTTTCAAGGCTTAATTTAGCCTCTTCTCTGAGTTAACCCGAGATAACTCCGATTCAGGAGGAAGTGGAGGGGAATAATCAGGTCAGCTGTGTTTACTTTCCGAGGACTCAGCAGCAACCAAAGCTCCAGAAGAGGCCTTCTCCAGCTCACAGAAGAGTTGCATCCTACAAGTTTGTTTCTAAGCTGCCTGAGTCACCAGTCTGAACTTGCCCATGGAAACCTTGTTGAGAGTGTGGTTGGATTCCCAGGGGAGTGACTGAGGGCTTCACAGAAGGGAATAGTCAGAATATTGTTTTCCCTGGATAAAGATATCTAGCCAGGGTGGGGAGGATAAACAGTGACGTTGGCGAGAGGCTGGGAGATTAGCCAGAAGCCAGAAGAGTGACAGAGATGGGAGAGAAGAACAAAAACAATAAGCAACAAGCAGAGGCTGGGCCAGGCAATGTCTGACATAAATCTTGCTGCGAGGCATAAATTCATTTATTCACTTACTCATTCACTCATTCCTTCCTGCCAGGAGTGGGCTGGAGGAGAGAGTGGGGATTGACTGTTAGTGGGAAAGGCATTTCTTTTGGGGGTAATGAACAATCCTCTACACTTAAGATTTTGGTGATGGTTGCACAACTCTGTGAATAGACTAAAGTTGTCTGATGGTACATCTTCAATACGGAATTTTGTGGTTTGTGAATTATAACTCAATGAAGACATTAATTTTAAAAAGAACATTTGCAATCGTATCTGAAGTATAAAGTGTTTAGACATAAATTTAACAAAAAGGTCTAAACATTTCATAAGGACATTATAAGACATTACTGAAAGACATAAAAGCAGACCTACATAAAAAGGAAGATATACCATTTTTATAGAATGCAAAATTCAATATCCTAAAAACATCAGCTCTTCCTAAAGTAATCTATAGGGTTGTTGCAGTTTCAGTCAAAATTTCTGGAGGTTTTTTTTTTTTTTTTTTATTGTTGGGGATTCATTGAGGGTACAATAAGCCAGGTTACACTGATTGCAATTGTTAGGTAAAGTCCCTCTTGCAATCATGTCTTGCCCCCATAAAGTGTGACACACACCAAGGCCCCACCCCCCCGTCCCTCTTTCTGTTTCCCCCCCATAACCTTAATTGTCATTAATTGTCCTCATATCAAAATTGAGTACATAGGGTTCATGCTTCTCCATTCTTGTGATGCTTTACTAAGAATAATGTCTTCCACGTCCATCCAGGTTAATACAAAGGATATAAAGTCTCCATTTTTTTTTTTTTTTTGTAGAGACAGAGTCTCATTGTACTGCCCTCCGGTAGAGTGCCGTGGCGTCACACGGCTCACAGCAACCTCCAGCTCTTGGGCTTACACGATTCTCTTGCCTCAGCCTCCCGAGTACCTGGAACTACAGGCGCCTGCCACAACGCCCAGCTATTTTTTTTGTTGCAGTTTGGCCGGGGCTGGGTCCGAACCCGCCACCCTCGGCATATGGGGCCGGCGCCCTACTCACTGAGCCACAGGCGCCGCCCAAGTCTCCATTTTTTTTAATGGCTGAATAGTATTCCATGGTATACATATACCACAGCTTGTTAGTCCATTCTTGGGTTGGTGGGCATGTAGGCTGTTTCCACATTTTGGCGATTGTAAATTAAGCTGCAATAAACAGTCTAGTACAAGTGTCCTTATGATAAAAGGATTTCTTTCCTTCTGGGTAGATGCCCAGTAATGGGATTGCAGGATCAAATGGGAGGTCTAGCTTGAGTGCTTTGAGGTTTCTCCACACTTCCTTCCAGAAAGGATGTACTAGTTTGCAGTCCCACCAGCAGTGTAAAAGTGTTCCCTTCTCTCCACATCCACACCAGCATCTGCAGTTTTGAGATTTTGTGATGTGGGCCATTCTCACTGGGGTTAGATGATATCTCAGGGTTGTTTTGATTTGCATTTCTCTAATATATAGAGATGATGAACATTTTTTCACGTGTTTGTTAGCCATTCGTCTGTCGTCTTTAGAGAAAGTTCTATTCATGTCTCTTGCCCATTGATATAAGGGATTGTTGGCTTTTTTCATGTGGATTAATTTGAGTTCTCTATAGATCCTAGTTATCAAGCTTTTGTCTGATTGAAAATATGCAAATATCCTTTCCCATTGTGTAGGTTGTCTCTTTGCTTTGGTTATTGTCTCCTTAGCTGTACAGAAGCTTTTCAGTTTAAAGAAGTCCCATTTGTTTATTTTTGTTGTTGTTGCAATTGCCATGGCAGTCTTCTTGATGAAGTCTTTCCCCAGGCTAATATCTTCCAGTGTTTTTCCTATGCTTTCTTTGAGGATTTTTATTGTTTCATGCCTTAAATTTAAGTCCGTTATCCATCTTGAATCAATTTTTGTGAGTGGGGAAAGGTGTGGGTCCAGTTTCAGTCTTTTACATGTAGACATCCAGTTCTCCCAACACCATTTATTGAATAGGGAGTCTTTCCCCCAAGGTATGTTCTTGTTTGGTTTATCAAACATTACGTGGTTGTAAAATGTTAGTTTCATTTCTTGGTTTTCAATTCGATTCCAAGTGTCTATGTCTCTGTTTTTGTGCCAGTACCATGCTGTCTTGAGCACTATGGCTTTGTAGTATAGACTAAAATCTGGTATGCTGATGCCCCCAGCTTTGTTTTTGTTACTAAGAACTGCCTTAGCTATACGGGGTTTTTTCCGGTTCCATACAAAATGCAGAATCATTTTTTCCAAATCTTGAAAGTACGATGTTGGTATTTTGATAGGAATGGCATTGAATAGGTAGATTGCTTTGGGAAGTATATACATTTTAACAATGTTGATTCTTCCCATCCATGAGCATGGTATGTTCTTCCATTTGTTAATATCCTCTGCTATTTCCTTTCTGAGGATTTCATAGTTTTCTTTATAGAGGTCCTTCACCTCCTTTGTTAGGTATACTCCTAGGTATTTCATTTTCTTTGAAACTATGGTGAAGGGAGTTGTGTCCTTAATTAGCTTCTCATCTTGACTGTTATTGGTGTACACAAAGGCTACTGACTTGTGGACATTGATTTTATATCCTGAAACATTACTGTATTTTTTGATGACTTCTAGGAGTCTTGTGGTTGAGTCTTTGGGGTTCTCTAAGTATAAGATCATGTCGTCAGCAAAGAGGGAGAGTTTGACCTCCTCTGCTCCCATTTGGATTCCCTTTATTTCCTTGTCTTGCCTAATTGTATTGGCTAGAACTTCCAGCACTACGTTGAATAGTAAAGGTGACAGAGGACAACCTTGTCTGGTTCCAGTTCTAAGAGGAAAAGCTTTCAGTTTTACTCCATTCAGTAAAATATTGGCTGTGGGTTTGTCATAGATAGCTTCAATCAGTTTTAGAAATGTGCCACCTATGCCTATACTCTTCAGTGTTCTAATTAGAAAAGGATGCTGGATTTTATCAAATGCTTTTTCTGCATCTATTGAGAGGATCATGTGATCTTTATTTTTGCCTCTGTTAATATGGTGGATAACGTTTATAGACTTGCATATGTTAAACCAGCCTTGCATCCCTGGGATGAAGCCTGCTTGATCATGGTGAATGACTTTTTTGATGATAAGCTGTAATCTATTGGCTAGGATTTTGTTGAGAATTTTTGCGTCTATGTTCATGAGTGAGACTGGTCTGAAATTCTCCTTTTTGTTTGGGTCTTTTCCTGGTTTTGGTATCAGGGTGATGTTTGCTTCATAGAATGTGTTGGGGAAGATTCCTTCTTCCTCAATTTTTTGGAATAATTTCTGCAGTACAGGAATAAGCTCTTCCTTGAAGGTTTGATAGAATTCTGGAGTGAAGCCATCTGGACCAGGGCATTTTTTGGTTGGAAGATTTTTTATTGTTTCTTTGATCTCAGTGCTTGAAATTGGTCTGTTCAGGAGCTCTATTTCTTCCTGGCTGAGTCTAGGGAGAGGGTGTGATTCCAAATATTGATCCATTTCTTTCACATTGTCAAATTTCTGGGCATAGAGTTTCTGGTAGTATTCAGAGATGATCTCTTGTATCTCTGTGGGATCAGTTGTTATTTCCCCTTTATCATTTCTGATTGAGGTTACTAGAGATTTTACTTTTCTATTCCTCATTAGTCTGGCCAATGGTTTATCTATTTTATTTATTTTTTCAAAAAACTAACTCCTTGTTTCATTAATTTTCTGAATGATTCTTTTGTTTTCAATTTCATTGATCTCTCATTTGATTTTGGATATTTCTTTTCTTCTACTGAGTTTAGGCTTAGATTGTTCTTCTTTTTCCAATTCCATAAGATCTCTTGTGAGATTGTTGATGTGCTCTCTTTCTGTTTTTCGAATGTAGGCATCTAAAGCGATGAATTTTCCTCTCAAAACTGCTTTTGCAGTATCCCACAGGTTTTGGTAGCTTGTGTCTTCATTGTTGTTATGCTCAAGGAAGTTAATGATTTCCTGTTTTATTTCTTCCTTCACCCATCTGTTATTCAACAGAAGATTGTTTAATTTCCATGCCTTTGGGTGGGGTCGAGCATTTTTGTTAGAGTTGAGTTCCACCTTTAGTGCCTTATGGTCTGAGAAGATACAAGGTAAAATTTCAATTCTTTTGATTCTGTTGATATCTGTTTTGTGTCCCAGGATATGATCAATTTTGGAGAATGTTCCATGGGGTGATGAGACGAATGTATATTCTTTATCTTTGGGATGGAGTGTTCTATATGCGTCTATCAAGCACAGTTGTTCTAGGGTCTCATTTAAATCTCTTATATCCTTGCTTAATTTCTGTTTAGAGGATCTGTCCAGCTCTGTAAGAGGAGTGTTAATGTCCCCTGTTATTATGGTATTATCAGATATCATATTGCTCAGACTGAGTAAGGTCTGTTTCAAGAATCTGGGAGCATTTAAATTGGGTGCATGGATATTTAGAATTGAAATGTATTCTTGTTGTATTTTTCCCTTTACCAATATAAAGTGACCATCTTTGTCTTTTTTGACTTTAGTTGCTTTAAATCCACATGTATCTGAAAATAAGATTGCAACTCCTCTTTTCTTCTGAATTCCATTTGCCTGAAAAATTGTCTTCCAACCCTTGACTGGGAGCTTTAAGTTGTCTTTTGAAGCCAGGTGTGTTTCTTGCAGACAGCAAATGGATGGCTTGTGTTTTTTAATCCAGTCAACCAATCTATGTCTCTTCAGTGGGGAATTCAAGCCATTAACATTTATTGAGATAATTGATAAGTGTGGTAGTATTCTATTCGTCTTTATTTTGTGAGAGTCCATTGCTTAGTTTTATCTTTTGCAACAGTGTGGAGGTTAGGTTCTGTCATTTAATATCTGAGTTCTTACTTTGCTGCTGATCCATTGTGGTGGTCAGTGTGCAGAACAGGTTGAAGTATTTCCTTAGGGCTGGTCTTGTTGTGGCGAATTTCCTCAATGTTTGTATATCCGTAAATGATTTGATTTCTCCATCAATTTTGAAGCTTAGCTTAGGAGGGTACAGAATTCTGGGCTGGAAATTGTTCTGTTTAAGTAGATTAAAGGTAGATGACCATTGTCTTCTTGCTTGGAAAGTTTCATTAGAGAAGTCTGCGGTCACTCTGATGGATTTGCCCCTGTAGGTCAACTGCCGCTTACTCCTGGCAGCTTGCAGAATCTTTTCTTTTGTCTTGACTTTGGACAGGTTCATCACAATGTGTCTTGGAGAAGCTCAGTTAGAGTTGAGGCGACCTGGGGTTCGATAGCCCTCTGAAAGCAGTGTGTCAGAATCTTTGGTGATATTTGGGAAATTTTCTTTTATAATATTCTCTAGTATGGCTTCCATTCCTCTGGGGCATTCTTCTTCCCCTTCTGGAATTCCTATAACTCGTATGTTGGAACGCTTCATAAAGTCCCATAATTCTGACAGTGAACGTTCTGCGCTCTCTCTCTTCTTTTCTGCCTCTTTTACTATCTGAGTTATCTCAAAAACTTTGTATTCTACCTCTGAAATTCTTTCTTCTGCATGGTCTAACCTGTTGCTGATACTTTCCATTGCATCTTCAAGTTCCCTGATTGTTTCATTTCCTTCAGCTCTGCTATATCCTTTTTATATTCTTCATATCGTTCATCTCTTATTGGATTCTGTTTTTGGATTTCCTTTTGGTTAATTTCCACTTTATTAGCAGTTTCCTTCATTGTTTCCATCATTTCTTTCATTGTTTTCAACATGTGTATTCTAAATTCCCTTTCTGTCATTCCTAACATTTCTGTATAGGTGGAATCCTCTGCAGTAGCTACCTCATGGTCCCTTGGCGGGGTTGTTCTGGACTGGTTCTTCATGTTGCCTGGAGTTTTCTGCTGATTCTTCCTCATGAGTGATTTCTTTTATCTGTTTCCTTGCCCTAATTTTCCTTTCATTTCCTCTTGCTCTTTAAGTTCTCGTTCCTGTGGAAGTTGCGGGCGAGTTTAGACGGATTGAACACGCGCGACCACTTGCCGGTTTTCCACTGTTTTAGTCCTCCTCTTGGGGTCCAGAAGTCTCTCGCTGACTCCCTGTATCCTCTCAGGGGTGATGATAGGCAGATCCCACCAGCCAGAGATGCCTGGAGTCCTATGTCCCCAGACTCACGGTGCCCAGATGCAAGGAAGCTGTTACTCGGCTGCCATCTTGCTCCGCCCTCAAAATTTCTGGAGGGTTTTTAGTGATATGTGATAAACAGATTCTAAAAATGTATATTAAAGTACAAAGGAATAATAACTGAGATGTTAAACAAGAACAAGTTAGGGGGGTTTGCCCCCATAAGACACCAAGAATTATTATATAAGCCTTAGACAAATAGGCCAAAGAAATAAAAGCAAGAGTTATGCCTACATGGACACTGATAAGTGGGGGGAAATGGATCTTTGATACACAGCTAGAATAATTGAGCATCCATATGGAAAAATAAATAAAATCAAACCCTATCTCATTAATTCCAGATGGATTATAGACAACTGCAGAAAGGGAAAAGCTTCACAAGGCACTCTAAGTGAGTATTTTTATGACCTTGGGGTGGTCAAGGATATCTTAGCAAGACATAAAGGCTCAAACTGTAAGGAAAACTACTAATAAATTCAGTGACATTAAAGCTAATATCTGTTTATCAAAAATATCTTTAAAAAGTGAAAAGGTAAGCCACAAACTGGGGTATACACTATATGTATCATAACAATCATGCCAGTATAAAACAAGTAAAACATGATAAACATCCAGTAGAAAACTGAGCAAAGTCATGTCCAGGCATGTCTCAAAAAAATAAATAGCCACCAAGAAGCTAAACTTCCATCATCAGAGAAATACAAATTAAAACACAGTGAGCTACCACCAAATAGCCATCAGACAGGCAGGAACTAAAAAATCTGATAAAACCCCCAAACCTTCACGAAGGCTGTAAAGCAACAGTCTCAACTGGCACTGGCACTTTGGAAAACAAGATGACATTATCGTGTAAAGCTGAACATACATCCTGTGACCCAGCCATCCCACCTTGAGGTACACACACACCTGAGGTACCTGTATACCTGCAGCATGCGTGCATCAGGGTACACGGACATGAACGTTTACAGACAGCAATGTCAGTATTAGCAAAATGCCAGATACAACACAAACAGTCAGCAACAGTGGCCTGAATCTACCTACTGTCATCTGCACAATGGTGAGAACAAATGAAATGCTGGAACATGCCACGGCACGATGAACTGCTGATATCATGCTGGGTGGAAAGGCATGCTGCAGAAGACCACAGCAAACACGCTTCCACTTATTTAGAAATCTCAGAAACATGAAAAACCTAACAATATGTTGTTTGGAGATTTAAATATGATACGATAAAGAAAAGCCAAAGAATAATATACCCAAAAGCCACTCACCCCTAAGCAGACAAGATGGGGTGGATGCTTGTAGTGATGTTTTTAAAGCTACTAGTGGGTACCCGAGTGCTTATTCTTTATATCTTATATTTTCTAAATATGATTCTCTTATCTATTCAATAATTAATAAGTCAACTAATAATTTAAAAATTATAACAATTGAATAATTGTGTAATTAATACTAAAACAATATTGATAATAAAAAACAAATAAGTAATTCATAAAAATAACATTAAAAAAACCCAGCAGGGCCTAAAAGGGCAGATATTAAGTGCTGTGTTCAATGCCAAAAGCAGCCCTGCACTGTAGCCAGGAAAGGAGCTTCTCTTCTGGAAAAGCAGAAAAGAGAAGGACCCCTACAGTGCCAAGGTGATGGGCAACTTGCTTTTGAGCACAGTTCCAGGTAAGCTGGTCCTTTGCTGAGTTGTTTCTGATAAACACACTTCAGAGTTTTTAATCATTTGTCTAATTAGGATGTATGTCTTGAAACAAACCACATGAGTATGTGGTGACACAGTGCTGCATGTGGCCTGGGCATGGAGGCTGCAGGGGAGCCTGGGTTCAGTGTGGTCCTTGGAGTCCTGGCTGGTCGGGACAAGAAGGTACTGAGATCTCTGCTCACCGGGGCTACCCAGGTCCATCCCCTTCTCTTGGTATTAGTGTCTCAATTTTCCTTTTGAAAATCGCCCTTCCTGATGGAGGCTGTGAGTCAAGTTGCCAAGGGGATGGGGCTGAATCCAGGCTAAGCCCATGAAATGCTCTCTCTGGAGCTCAACCTTAAGCCGGGTAATAGAAGAGGGGGTAATAGTAAAACACTGATTCATCCTAGCCATGATGCAGAGAGGAGATTCCATTAGCTGCTGCTGTCTGGATGCCTGGAGCCAGGCTGACTTTTGCCCTTTTTAAAGCTCAGCTCATCATTTTTTTCCTATCCCATGAACTACCCCCCATACATCTCTGCAGAAACAGTGTTGTTGCTTACAGCAGTTGGAACCCGCTTCTCATCGATATCTGCCACACGCAACCAAAGAACTTTTACTCATACAAAGGGGGTCTAAGTTTATTTTGTTTGATTCTTTGAACCACTACCCCCACCCCTAGAAGGACTCCACCAATTGCTAGTCCAGCCTCCTCTTGAACACCTACCTCCCATCATACTGAAATTCACCACCTCTCAAGATAGCATATCCCACCTACCCACAATTCAGTCAGAAAATTCCTCTTTGCTTTGAAACAGATTATCTTCGCTAAGCTAACACCCAGTGGAACTACTTTTATAACCATGAATTAAACAAAGAACTCCTTGTCATTCCCTGCAAAGAAGCATCTCAAGTTTTTGAAAAATTGGTATGAAGAAATGACAACTCTGGCTTCAGATGCAGCTGGGATTTAATCTTGTTGCCATGGATTACCAGCGGTGTGACTTGGGCAAGCAGCTTTGTCTCTCTGAGCCTCAGTTTGCCCCTCTATGAAGTGGGATTACTACTTAGTCTGCAGGATTAAAGATAATGGTTGCTAATTGCCTAGCTCAATGAATGGCAGCTTACTTTGATTCAGTGATGATGATGATGATAGTTGAAGCTTGTTCTCATTGTCCTATGAGCCCCCTTTTTCTCTAGGTAAGCACCCCCTATTCCCTACTTGTCCAGATGGCTCCCTGTTTCCTGGGCAGGCATATGCTAAAATCACAGCACATGTTAAGAAAAACATTACTCCAGAGGTTTTCTCAGTGCAATGGGGCAGGATCATTTCCTCTGACTTCTGGATGCAGAACACCATTAAGGTTGCCAAGAACCACATCGGCTTTGGAGCCACTACACCAGGCTGTGGATTCATGATGTGCAAAGCCTGCTCCTCCCTTCCTGTTTGTGGAAGGTGAGCATTTTGATCCAATAGGACTGCGCATGTGCATTATTTCCCGGGTGCTGACCTCTCCCCACTGTTCCAGCCTGTTGAGACCACTCTGGCTCTTAGATACTTCTGTCTCTCTACAGAGTCACTCTCTTCTTAGCTTCATATAATCCAACAATTAGATGTGCACACCCTCCAAACTGTTGTCTAAATGACTCTCCTTTCAATATTTGACTAGGTTTCCTGGTTAATACCAATTCAGTCTGTTGCTATTTGCCTTCTTCCCCACCCCTCTGCCACCCCATCCTGCATTTTTATTCTCCAAGGATGCCATGGAGTCCAGCTAGGACTAGAGACTTACAGGTCTCTAGTTTAGTGACCCTGCTTCAGAGGCCATAGCTGAGTGACACTCAGTCCTAGGAACCCACGTTGGGGCCTGGTGCTCCCTGCCCCTTCTATTTGCTTATAGGAGTCCCTGCTTTATTACTTCACACCAATTTCTCAAAGCTGCTTTTAAGAATCAGAGTTCAGGGCCTGGTGAGGTGGCTCACGCCTATAATCCTACCACTCTGGGAGGCCAAGGCAGGGGACTGTTTGAGCTCAGGAGTTCAAGACCATCCTGAGCAAGAGTGAAACCCAATCTCTATAAAAATAGAAAATCTAGTTGGGCATTGTGATGGTCACCTGTAGTCCTGGCTACTAAGGAGGCTGAGATAAGAGGATGACTTGAGCCCAAGATTTTGAGGTTGCTGTGAGCTATGATGCCACTACACTCTACCCAGAATGACTGAGAAAGATTCTGTATTTAAAAAAACAAAAAAAGAAAACAAAAGAAAAAGAAAGAAAGCAACAAAGAAAGAGAAAGAGAAAGAGGGAAGGAGGGGAAGGAAGGAACCAGAGCTCAATCCTTGCCATGACACTCAATGATCAACAGTAAATGGGGGAAAGAAAAAATCATGGAATTACAACTCACTGACATATTATCCAGGAGTTTAAGAAGGATGGTGACAATGACCATGTGGCAAAAAGGAAAAATGTCCACACTGGGATGAGGAGAACAGGATATTAAAATTTGGGTCTACTTAGGATCGCAAGTACTATTTTTAAAACCTCACTTGTCTAGGGAAAAAAAATGCCCTGGGGGGAAATTTTCTGTAACACAGTTGGATTATGTTAATTTACTTTTATCCCATTCAAAGCAATCCACATATAAATAAATAAAACTATGAAGACTATGCCTGCTTCTATTTTCCTACAATCCTGGAAGAACCTCACCACCCAAGTGACAAGAACAATACCAGACTGCAAGGAGAGATCTTTGTGTCAGCATCTCTCTGCTTGAGTGGCTGGGAATTTGAATCAGAAAGGGGTCGCCCCAAGTATGAAAAATGAGAAATGATAAAGGTTCTGACAGCCTTTCTAGAACACAATAGAGATGTTCAAGATGATTGGGAGTTGGCTTCAGTGTCATTTCATTCTAGTACAAGCTTGTTTTTCAAAATAATGCTGGTCTCAGAACTAAATCTTTGCTCCCTGACATGCTAAAAGGTACCAAGCATTCAAGAAAAAGAAAGAAGGAACTGAATCATCCAAATTCTTCTCATTATTTACTGACTGCCTTCTCTGGAGTGGCTCTCCCTCCATTGTAATTCCAAGTGCTTCTCCATCTTGAGAACATTTCCATATTTTGGGGTGAGGAGGTTCATTCTGATTCTATGTGCAAGGATAAGTTCTTGCCTGGAAATTTAGAATAGCTGGAAACAAAGCCAATGCATAATTCCAGAGCAGTGAGGAAGCATCGACTTCTCCCCCAAGAAGAGACCTCAGGGGTAACCTAAAACATAGCAGCTCCTTGGAGAGCAGGCTTAGGCTTTTCACAAATATCCTCTGAGCACCTGCAAAGAGCCAAGCCCTGTGCTAAGCAATGGGCTTGTGTGAACGGAAGATGAGGCCTCTGGCTCTCAAGGAGCTTGTGACCCAGAGAGGGGAAAACACCAGATCAGTATGGTGATGTGAGCCCAGCCCAGTGGGAACACAGCACGGGGGCATCCTGACCTGCTATGGAGGGCAAGCGGGACACTGTCCCCAGAAAGGGTGGTCTGAGCTCAACTGTCAAAGGCTCCTACGATGGGAGCCAAGGGGCATCAAGGCAGAAACTGGCAGAGAAAGTGAATGTTCAGAATGCTACAGTGAGTTTGGGCAAGGCAGCATTACTGTGAGATGGTTATGGCAAGAGCTGAGGCTGGATGGGGAAGCTGGGAGCTGGAACAGAGGCCCCTGTGAGCCATGCAAAGCAAGGGTATGATTTATTCATGAGAAGTAACAGGCACACGGATGTTCACTTACCATTTATTTTCTCAACCACCCACATATACTATGTATATGCTTTTGTATGCATGAGGTAGTTCATAATAAATTTTTGAAACATGCTTATCTCCTAAAATCAAACCACAGTAAGTAAAAGTGGGTAACTTGCTCTCCAGGATAAAATGTCTGGACAGGCTGCCAGCTCTGGCAACATTCCATAGTAAAATCTTACTTGCTGCCTTCCATGTTTTCAGGAAAGGTGTTGGGAGCTCCTATCTGAGGGAGAGACACCCTGCACCCGATTGAGGTCCTCGGCAGGGGCTGGACAAGGGTTTTTCAGAGGAAAAACTCCTCTGTGTGTGCCAGTGTCCAGCTCAGGCAACCACCGAATGGCCTGGAAGTCCTCAGAGAACTACCTGAGTGAGATGCCAGCCAAGTCAACCCCAGTGATCAGGTGCACACCCAGGAATTCCAAAGAGCTAGTAAAGACAGAAGGCCATTGGCAAAGCATTTAGTGTACCCAACAAAGGTTCACAATTACTAGTATGAATTAGAATGCTGCTGGACTTAGCTTTGCACTTGATAGGTCTAGTAATGGGGCCAGTAACTCCTGCCCAGCTACACAGGAGGATAAAAATCACAGCTGCTACTCGGAGCAGGATATGGTCCTAGGCCTGTATGACCATCCATCCACTCAACAAGTATTTATTTAGCATTGACAACATGCCAGGCCCCATTCTAGAGTACAGAATACAGCAGCACAAACAAAAATGAGCATTATTCACATTAAGAGACAAAGTTTTAAACATCGAGAGCATGCCAAACACTGCAAGTACTACCAGGAGAGATACAGTGGTGACTAAAACAAAGAAGTGATCAAAAACTGAGTCAGGCTTTGCACCAAGCAGCCAGCACTCCTCCCGGACACTGCCCACCTTCTGCCTGCCCTCTAAAGCCCACCTCATCCCAGTCCTATCACCTGTTGCTGGGTGCTCTAAACGCAGCGCACCTGCTCACCTGTTCTGCTTTGCTTGGAGGCTCAGCTCAGCTGGCAGCATCACCAGAGACCCCTTTAGACTGCAGCTGAGAATGCCCTATTCTGTAATTTTCTCCTTATTATAGTGCCTCCCCCCACTGAACTATGAACTCTATCAAAAGGGATGGCATTGGGTGGGTCTGATTCAGCCCCACGTCGTCTGGGTCCTAAGTGTGGTCTGGGGAGGCACAGTGCTCAGTGTAGTGAGTGGGCAAATGAATGACTTAATGAATGGATGAACGTATGGAACTTAAGCAAGCCTGAGAGGCCAGCTCCCAGGTTAGGGAACGGAAAGCCATGAGAGGCGGCAGACACGGGTGACAGAGACAGCCTAGCTGGACGTCGCTACAGAGACGGCAGCAAGGAAAACCTTGCATATTTTACCTCTCACCTTGAAGTGTGATGGAAAAGAGTGTTCCTTACTGTGCTGAGTAAGAAAAACTTAAACACTGATAGAGGAAAAAAAAAAAAAAAAAAAAACAGCTCCCTAGACTAACACTTAAGGGTAAGTTAATCAGTATTTTTCTTGCTCAATGAGAACATACTTTTTAGTTGTAGGAAAAATTAATTATATTAGCCTAGACTTCCCCGAGGAACGCAAGTCACTGGGTAGCTCTAAGGCAAGGATGTTGAAACGAAGCAGTGGAAACAAGACGCAGGCCCATGGTGTTGTCCTGCAGCCTCACTAGCAATGTCACCCCTGCCTCCTGCTACTGTCACTGGGTGGTAGGCCTTACTTGCCAGCAGACTCCACCCCCAACTCCCCCACAAGCAGGAAGCCAGGGAAGGAGCTGGAGGTTTGAGCTCTAAGACATGGCCCCTAATGAACAGTATAACATAAAGCACATGGACTCCTTCTCTGGTCTTCACCTGCAATGGACTCAGGAGGGACCTGAAACTGAGAGACAGCCAAAGTCTCTTCTGGCTCTAATAGTGTAATGGAGAGGGGAATGAAACCCTATAGTATGGGAAACTGACCTTGGGGCTTTAGTGTGATCCTAACTTTGTGACCTCGGGCAAGTCTCCTAGCTTCTGTGAGCCTCAGTTTCCTCATCTATAAAAGGGAACCAACAGCGGAGTAACTCTAGCTTTTTCATGCCATTATTAAAGGGTGACATGAGGCAGCATAGAGGAAAACCCTCAGGGAGCTGTCACGGAGAGACAAGCATCTACTCTGTCACAATTCTGAGGGGACAGATGAGAGGAAATGCTTTGGCTGGTAGGTCCTTGCTTGGTGGACCTGGAAAAGAGCCTCCATCAAAGTAGCAGTGCACCTATGGCACCCGTTGTGCCTGTCTATAGCTGACCTTCAACAAGAAAGCTGACCTTTCCAATCCATGAAGGCAAAGCTACCTGAAAACAAAGTTGGTGACACCTAACGAAATTATATATCAGTGGTTCTCAACCTTCCCAATTATAGTAGCAATGAAAATAATTTTATGGCTGGGGGTCACCCCAACATGAGGAACTGTATTAAAGGGTTACGGCATTAGGAAGGTTGAGAACCACTGCTATATATGCATTTGCCTTCCAGTCATGCAACCCCAATTCTTGGACTTGACCCTGAAAATAACCTCCAGCACTACACAAACTAAAGTGTGAGTTCATTTGCGGCAGCATGATATGTGAATGCAAAAATTCGGGAAGCCACTTACTGGCCAGATATAGAAGAGGGGCTGAATAAACCATGGTACATCCACATGTGGGTACTAAGCGGGTGTAGAAAGGGAGGAGGGAGCTTAATGAATGGATTGGAGAGATGCAAGCACATACTGTTAACTTGGGAAAGCAGAGCGTGAGAGAGTGTGCTACCTACATGTAACATACAGCAGCATACCGCATTTCATGGAGTAAAGGGGCTACAAAAATACATAAGAAGGATAAACCAGACATTGAAGACACTGTTACGGAGAGGAGGGTGAGTGAGAAAAGGGCAGAGAGAAAGGGAGGATGGAAGTGGGATAGCAAGGACGGGGAGGAAATGACCGCCTCTGAGTGATCTATTTTGCTGTAGGTCTGATGTTGAGAGTGTTATAATGTTTCACCCGCCCTTCATGCTCCTGGGCAACACACAGAGAACAGATAAAACTAACCAAGAAGTGAGGGAAATCCGAAATGGAACATAAACATTAACAAGCGGATGAAACTATTAAAGAAATAACAAAACCGCACTGAAGGGGATGGGAAAGAAAAGAACTAACCTATCCCCTAAGTAACTTTGGAAACAGTATTTTGACGGGAGAGCATAAGGCTGAAGACAAAAAGACAGAACATAAAATCTGTCATCTACTCAGTAAATGTGTTACAGGGGCATGGGGCAGTGAATCTGAAACTACTTTAGTGAGTATACTAGAATTAAATAAATATATTTTAGTAAACAAAAGCTGGATTTTTCACCTTTGGAGAAAAAAGTTATAGGAAAGAGTAAAGACTACAATGAGCCCTGTTTCCTTGCACTAGAATTAGAGATACCAATATAAACTCATGCTTTTTAACAGACTTTCAGGCAGGCAGGCAAGCACAGAAACACACACAAGTATGCACGTGTGTGTTGCTGCTTATCAATTTAACTCCCAGCTTTGTCCCCTAAGAAACAGAAAGCAATGATAGCCTGGCAGCAATAAGCGTACTTGGTACCCAGAACTTGGTTTCTATACACCGTTCTCCAAGGAAAGGAACCAGGGATCCTTGGAGAAGTGGGTGATGCCAGAGTTTGGGAAGGGAAAATACAAGATGAGCCTTGAACACCCGGTGACGCTAGGAAGTTAAAGAAGTGCTCAACGGAGGATGGTGGAGAGGGGCTGGTGGAAAACACAAAAGCAAACCCGAAGGAGCCCTTAATGCCCAAAGCTAGAATAATATAAGCAAGAAAATAAATAAATACACTGTTAGATTAAAAATCATAGAACAAAATAGATATCCGTAGGTTCTTTTTGATATAAATAATCACATGAGTCAATGGGGGAGAAGGGCTAGCTCTTTCTTACAGTAGAATTCCAATGAATGAATGTAGGAGGTAAGAGAGAAATAAAAAAGTCACCAGTAGGCAGTCACCACAGTCATGATCACTGTGGACAAGATGCACTGACGGATGCCCAAATTAATGACATCAAGTCTGAGGAGACACGGATTGACATGGTCTCAAAGAATCTCCCCCAAGATATTCACCGATAATAAAGGAAAGATAGTAACTTTACAGTGAAGCCTAAAAAATTCCAGCGAAATTTGATAAACAAGCAGACAGCCCGTTAGCCAAGCCATCAAGGTCAACATCACCAGTGGTATGACAGTGATACCATGAACCCTGACCAGTGGCAGTGAGAAGGTCACATCACCTTCATCCTCAAACCAAAATATCAGACAAAACCGAGGGATATTTCACAAAACAACAGACAAGTGCTCTTTCAACGTGTCAGGATCATGAAAGAAAAAGAAAGATTGAGGAACTGTCCCAGAGTAGCAAGGACTAAGGACACACGATGACCAAGCAACCTAGGACCCTGGACAGGGCCTGGAAGTGAAGGACGAGAGTGGAAGATGGGTGCTCTGTGGATCAGGGCTGCAGTTCAGTTAATGGTGTTGTACAGTGTTGGCTTCCGGGGTTTGCCAAGTGTCCCAGGGTTATGTAAGATGTTGACTTCAGGGGAAGCTGGGTGAAAGGGACTCTGTACTATTTCTGAACTTTTTTTGCAGTTTTTGGCCGGGGCTGGGTTTGAACCCGCCACCTCTGGCATATGGGGCCAGCACCCTACTCCTTTAAGCCACAGGTGCCACCTTGAACTTTTTTGTAAGTCTAAATTAGCTCAACAACAACAAAAAAGAGGTAATGCTTAAAGCTATCATCCAACATTTCACAAATACTTATATCAAACCACCAGGGCCTTTGCTAGGCCCTACTCAAGGATTTGCTTAAATATAAATTCCTCTGGATCTGGGGGTGGGCAAATGCTAGGAGCTCCCAGGGGCCTGGTGGGAGGGGCTGGTCTTTGGTTACAGGTGCTGCATCAGTCCTTGGTTACTGGAAACCCCAGAACTGAAGGAAACTTATGCAACATTCTGCCGGTGTCCTTGGCCAGGGTTGGAGTCCTGAGGGGAGGAAGCTGTAGACTCAGGCCCTGTGGGGGTCTCAGCCTGGGCAGCCCTTCACACCTCCTGCAGACCCTACCCAGGCTGGTCTCAGAGGCCTGGACTTGCAGCATGGATGCTGCCCTGCCATGTCTTGAGGAGCTTTGAGGACCCTGGGTCCTCCTGACCTCAGATTCTGTCCTTCACAGCTGACACCAGGGCTTTGCTGGTACATGCCTGTGACCCCTTCTTAGCACCAGCCTCTGATGAGCTCTGTCCAGGAGCCTGCTTGGCAACCTTGGGCCTAGCTGTTGACTTTTGTGCTTGTCTCTAATCCCCTAAGGAGTGTTTTGCTCTGGACTCTGCCCTAGAAGGTGCAGCTCTGCTCCTGAGCTGGGGGATGAGGTGGGGTGGGGCATAGGGGTGGGAGATAGAAGGTGGGGAGTGGTGGGTGGGAAGGGGTCAGCCTGCCTACCTTCCTGACTCCTGCCTACTGGTCCCCTCCCACACCCTGACCCTTGACTCTGCCCCCGGGCCCCACATGGTGGACCGTTTGCCTAGTTCCAGTCATCTGCCAGATTGACTTTTGCACAGCTCCCCAAAGAGGTCAGTCCTGGCTTAAGCCAATCACCCACCATAGGCCTCTCTCCACAGTATGAAGCAAGGGTCCAGATATATCCTGAGGGACCTGGCATAACTCACGTTATAGGGGTGTGCACTGACCCTCGAGGCCTGCAGAATCCTTCTTCCCCAGCTGTGGGGGATTGCAGATGGCCACACCTTCCTGCCATCATGAGGCAGGGTCCACGCCCCCTCCTATGGGTGAGAGCTCGCAGTTGGGTTAGCTGTGCAGGCTCCTGGACCTACCTCAGAGGCCAGCAATCTCCACTTCCTGTGCCTTGGAACACCGCACTCTGGGGAAGCTGGTTTCCCGGTCAGAGGGCCAACTGCCTTGAGACTGCTCACTGTGAGTGAGCAAGCCGGGGGGACCCTGGTCTAGGGGAGCATGCAGAGAGAAGCCCAACAGTCCCAGCCCAGGAACCAGCACTGTGGGCAAAGGAGCCTCCACTGGCGCCAGCCCCAGCCAACATCTGACTCAACGTACGGGACACCCCAAGTGAGAACTGCCCCGAGTCCAGTCAACAACACATAGAATCCTGAGAAACAACAACCACCTTCTGTTTCAAGGTGCTAGGTCTTAGGGAGGCTTGTTATATAAAGCAACAGCTAAAAGAGACTTTTGTTTGTGATTTTTAAGGAAAAGAAGGTTTTTCTTTCTCAATAGCAAAAAAATTGGGCAGCGCCCATAGCTCAGTGGGTAGGGCGCCAGCTACATGCACAGAGGCTGGTGGGTTCGAACCCGGCCCTGGCCAGTTAAAACAACGACAACTGCAACAACAACAAAAGCAGCCAGGCATAGTGGTGGGTGCCTGTGGTCCAGCTACTTGTGAGGCTGAGGCAAGAGAATCGCTTAAGCCCAGGAGTTTGAGGTTGCTTTGAGCTGGGATGCCACAGCACTCTACTGAGGGCAACATAGTGAGACTCTGTCTCACAAAAAAAAAAAAAAAAAGCAAAAACTTCCAGTGAAACTTGATAAACAAGCAGACAGTTTTCCTGGGGTAGTTGCAAAGAGTATGAACATTAATTTTTTTCATGTCTTAAAGTGAGGGGAATGATTTCGGAGGAAATCAAATAAGAGCTGTGTGAGCAGAACAATGCTCATTTGTGATTTGTGACAAATTTCGTCCTGTGATCTTACAGGGTCTCTGTGAGCCTCATTTTAGGTTTTCCCACACAGGGACAATCCCACTTGGCTACACCAGCATCCTCCTGTTTGCTGAGGGACCCTGGACACACGTACAGCAGTCAGCAGAGCCCCAGGTGTCACTGAGTACATCACAGAGACCAGACAACGTTCTTTTTTTTGTTTGTTTAGCAGGCTGGGGCCAGGTTCGAATCCACCAGCCTTGGAGCATGTGGCCCGTGCCCTAACCACTGAGCTATGGGCTCCCAGCCCCAAACAATGTTGTAAGCACTTTATATCCACTGATGGTTTTAATTCTTGCAACAATGCAAGAGGAGGTGGTGCTACCATCACACTCTACGAATGAGCCAAGTGGGGTCGGTGCAGGGATGAACGACCCCACAGCTGGCAGGGGGTGAGACAGAGCTGGGATTCAGACCCACACAGCCTGGCACCGAGCCCAAGCTCTGATGGGCCCCTCTGTACTGCTTCTGAGCTAAGTTCCCCTCTATACTGCTTCTGAGCTAAGTTTCCCTGTCTACAAAATACCTACCTAACAGCTGTTGTAGATTAAGTGGAAACACAGGCCCTGTGCCAGGTGTACACTTCTCCCTCTCTCCACTGCCACATTTTATGACTCAAGTGACTGAGAAAATTGTATTCTTTCTCTCTCTCTTTTCTTAAAGAGCCACAAAACAAAGGCAAATGATTTTTAAGGAAATCCAAACTGGAGTCCCTGATGGATCAGAAAGAGAAGTTGAATAGAGTGAGTGCAGAAGAGCACAGACCCTCCTCCTCTTGGGATTATGGGGGTGACAGTCTTTATTCTTTGTCCCCAAGGTCCTTGCTAAGAGGTACAAGTCACATGTGAAAAGGAAGTGCCCAGACAGTCCTTTTAAGAATCGGGCTCCCCAACCCTTCTCCTGATTGCCCAGCACTGAGCATCCCCATTTCTCAGTGGCCCCAGGGAGAGCGGGGTTTGCTGAGGGCACACAGAACAGCTCCCATAATTGAGATTTCCCAGCACTCTGGTCTTGCTGCGCAAATGACTTGGCTGTGCTAGCTGTGGACCGACAGCCTATATTTCATGAATATTTTTCTTTGGCGGGCTGCAGCCATCAACATTTCACTTACTCAGGACCATTTGCATTTTAATGTGATTTTTTTCAACACAACCAGACAGCTGGGTGGGTTTTTACCATCTCCTGAGATACAAAAATCTCCTCTTTGCGTATGGATCCCTCCAACTATGTTTGTGTCCAGGCCAGAAATAACATCCCCCTGAATGATAACTTTTTGACGAAACTGCTACTGACAAGCAAAGAAAAGTCAAGCTTACGGCGGCACCTGTGGCTCAGTGAGTAGGGCGCCGGCCCCATATGCCGAGGGTGGCGGGTTCAAACCCAGCCCCGGCCAAACTGCAACAAAAAATAGCCGGGCGTTGTGGCGGGCGCCTATAGTCCCAGCTGCTCAGGAGGCTGAGGCAAGAGAATCGCGTAAGCCCAAGAGTTAGAGGTTGCTGTGAGCCGTGTGACGCCACGGCACTCTACCCGAGGGCGGTACAGTGAGACTCTGTCTCTACAAAAAAAAAAAAAAAAGAAAAGTCAAGCTTACAATTTTGATCTAATATTTGTCCAGACTAATGGGGAGAAAAGGACTTTTTTTAAAAAAGGAATTTGCTAAAAAGGACACATGACGGAGCCCCTGCCAAACCACATAAATCCTTCCTACTCTCTCCCCTCACAGTTGGTCTTGTAACTATAGAGAGTCAAAAAATGTATGCACATTTTAAGAAAGGAGAAACTCTTAAAATGGCAATATTCAAGTTACATTTTACTTCTGCTATTACAAAAGATACAAGATCCAATATATAAAATAGCAAATGTTATAAGTACATATTAAATATTATAATTTTAATACAGTTTTTACCTTTCTTAAAATGTGTATGCATTTTTTGGCACTCTCTATATTGGCACCCTTGATCTTCCTTGAAAATACCACCCCAGGGCCTTTGCACTTGCCGCTTCCTCTACAGAAACACACTATGTCCACTTTTGCTGGATTGCTCCAGCATAGCATCCACACCCTGCTCATGCATCATCACCCCAGCAAGTCTTCCAGGCACCCTGTCTATAGTGGCCCCCACTCCCATGCCCTACTTTCATGTGCCTTACTTCCTTTCCTTCAAAGTATTGATCACTACTTGAAAGTATGTTACATTCTTTCATTTTTCTTCCTCACTTTGAAGAGAAGCCACTTCATAGCAATCTTGACCTTCACTGCAGCCCCAGTGCCAAGGTCAATGCCAAGCATAATGCAGAGGATCAGTAAGTAGTTTTTGAATGTGTCCATTTTCCAGAAGAGGAAGTTATGGTCCCTGAGGTTCAGGAACTTGTCTGTAATGGCACTGCTAGGAGCCAGGGCTGTCAGCCCTCAGGCTGTCTGTCATGAGCCCAAATCCACAGGATGAACTGCTGGGCTCGACATTTGCATAATTTACATTTCCTGACTCTTTCCTTTGACATCTTTATCAGTAGCATCTCTCTCTCTAGGCTTGGCACCCAGGAGGCACTCACAAAATGCTTACAGAGGAGGGTCCACTGTGAGCAGAATCCCCCCCCCCACTCTTGCCTCTCTGGGGGAAGAAACGAACATCAACATCAACGCTTTTCTGGTCTGACCCCTCATTGAACCCTCAATCCCTTTTCTAATAATTTCACCACATGGTCGCCCAGATTTCTGTCTGAGCATTTCGAGGGCTCTGAGCATGAAGCGCCACCTCCCACAGCAGTCCATAAGGAATCACTCCTGCCAGCTCCGATGGCTAGAAAGTCCTTCCATCGAGCCGGACAACGGCATTCGTGTACTTCTCTGCTAAACACACACCTGAAGCTCTTTTTTAGATCATCTCTTCTCCATTTTAAACATCCTATTAGAAAATAAAAGAATCAATGAATAATTACTGGAAATACAAAAGGGAGGAAAATATGCTCTTAAAAATAGGTGCAGAAGGCACAATAAATAAATAAATAAATAAAAGCAAAAAGCACATGCCCTCGGTCTGGTCTCACCACACATAAACAAGCTATTCTTTCCCTCATGAGCCTGTTTGCCTATTCATAAAATGGAAATTGGGAGTAGGTGGTTTCACCTCTTCTAAGGGCATGCTTTTGCTATGAATATTTGTTAATGCCAATGGTTCTTTGAAAGCTAGCATGACTTGCCCTCCAAACTAGCACTCACCCTGAGGCTGCCTGGATTGGTTGGCCACTTTATCACAAGCAATGCCAGCTAAACTGGATTGAGACTTACAATGAGCCTGGCTTTGGGCCCACCACCTGACCTGGCTGGTTCCTTTACTCCCGACACAGACTTGGGCATGAGGTAGGTTCTGTGCCCTCATCAGACAAGAAATCCAAACCTCAGCACGGCCAAGTCCTCTGCAGCCCTGGGAAGGGCTTTACATCACACATCTCTGACTCCAGTTCTTGCTGACCCCTCAGCAGGCTTCACCCTCCTGGCTGGTGCCATCTAATGTCAACTCACTCTGTCCATCCTATCCCCGGTGCCGCCTCTGCTCCAGTCGGCCTAAATCCCCTGAGCATAACTAGTTGCTCCTTCCTCGGTAATTACACAGCCTGCTGACCAGACCTCCTGGTAGCATGCCTTTCATTCTGACTCACAGTGTATTTGTTCACAGTTCCTCTCTCCTCTGAGCTGCAGGACCCTTGAGGGCAGACGGTATCTTAATTGCTTTTGTATCCTCTTCACCTCTTGTATTTAAGCACAGTTTTATGCTTACAAAAAGATTTCATATATATCTGCTGAATAAATGGAAAAAGAAAACAATAAATAAAAGATCCCGTGTGATCTGAGGAGCTTGAGGACTGAGAGGGACTTCCTTTTCTTATTTCCTCTCTGTAAGTCAGAACATTCTAAAGGAGAACGTTCCAGGAGCAGAAAATGAGGGTAAAATGAGTTATGGTTTAATGTTCATTCCACATTTTCCTAATTCTGCACTGCTGTGGTCTAAAATAACTTGTGTTCTCCAAAATTCCGATGTTGAAATCCTAACCTGCAGGGTGATGAAATTACCAGGCAGGGCCTTGGGAAGGTGATTAAGTCATAACGATGGAGCCACATGAATGGGATTTGTGCCCTCATAAAGGCAACCCCAGAAAGCTCCCCAACCTCTTCCCATTATGTGAGGATGAGAGAGATGATGTCTGTACTCCAGGCAGTGGGGCCTCACTAGACACCGAATCTGCTAGCACCTTGATCTTGGACTTCAGCCTCTTGAATTGTAAGAAATAAAATTCTCTTGTTTATAAGCCACCCACTTTGTGGTATTTTGTTACTGCTGCCCAAATGAGCTAAGACAGGCATCCTGCCTGAAATCATAAACCCTCTCAAGTCCTTCCAAAAGCAAGCTCCAGAGACCCAGGAATACTGCCAGTAGGTGCTGCTCCACGGGCAGCCAGCAGGTGCACCAGGGTCCCCATCCCAGAGGAGGGTCTCGTGTACAAACTGGGAGAAGCCTGGGCATTTAGTGGGGGGCCGTGGGATAACTGGGAGTAGATTCTGAGGCCTCACTGTTGGCAAAGGACTTTGGGCCAGTAAGAAGAAAGCAACCATCCCAGGTAAGGCTATGTAGCTTCCTGACAGCCATGAAATTCCTGGGGCCACTAGCATACCTCCTGCATCAGCACAGATGGGAATACTAGCTTCTCCCATAACCCCTATTTGCAGGAAATACCAGTCTTCATATAGCAGGAAAAGTCATGGTCTTTGGATTAAAGTCTACCTGAAATCAAGTCTTTGAGAGAAGAAAAGCAAGATAGAAGTCAGAAGGCTAGAGTTTGGTTACCAGCCAACACATCTCTACCTGGGTGAACTTGCTCGGTCTTTTTGAGCCTGTTTACTTATGTGTTAAAGAAGAAATAAAAGCTGCTAAATTTTTTTCAATCCTGAACACGAAGGCAGAAAAAGACAAAACAGACAAAAATTGATCATAGAGGAGACAGAAATAATTCATGGACTGAAGCAAATAAGCAAACAAAATGCTTTACTTATTATTCCAGTACTTGATATATTAGTAGCTATAAAATAAAAAGATATTCTCAGAAAAGGAGAGATCAGGGACAAGAAAAGGATCTCAGAAATTAAAAATATTAGTGCTGAGAAGTTTTTTTTTAAAGAAAAAAAGATGGACTGAGAAATGAAGTCAACAAAATGTAGACTAAAGAATAAAAAGACAATGAAATGAGAAAATACGAGAAAAATGTAGATGCATACAGTCCCCTTCTGGAAGGTTTTAGAGCCGATAAGTAAGAGACTCAGAAATGGAGAATGAGAAACAACTGGAGGTTTTAAAACAGTCAAGTGCATTAAAATCTCCCAGAGCTAAAGGACTTGTGTTTTCAGATTAAAGAGGTCCACTGAGAGTCCAGAACAATGGAGACCCACCCTGAAGATCATCCTCATGTAACACACGAACCCCAAGGATGAAGAAGAATTTCTAAAACCTTACAGAAAAGAAAAATAGAAAATAGATAATCTACAAATAAGCAAGACCCAGACTTCTTCTCCGCAGCAATAAGAAAAGCTCTCAAGTCTTTAAATCTGAAGGAAAATGATTTTGAACTTGGAAATCTACCCTCACTGTGAGCATACAATACAGACATTTTTTCAGGCCTTTTACTTTCCTTGTATCTTAGGAAGTAAGTTGAGCAATAAGAAGCTCTAACCCAGAAAAGCAATGAAGGGGATGACCTGTGGGCAGCAGCCTTGGAGAGGAGAGAGCATCCCACCAGGGTGTTAGTTCTCTAGGCCAGAAACAATGGGAGGGCTCAACAGAACTGGTGTTATGAAAAAAGGGAGAGTGTGAAAAGGCAAGTCGCACAAGAAGAAAAACTGAAAGGCAGTAAGAGATTTCAGGAAAAAAATCCTGCATGATAAGGTCATGACCCAAAAATGAAGCAAGCTGAAGCACGCCATGCTTAGACTGACGGAGTATCAAGGAAGAGAATGCACCACGCTCTGTCCTGGGCTGTCTGCTTTGAGTGATGTTCATCTCTGGCAGGGAAAAGCTCATGCCAGCACATGATTTAACCTGGAATTAGACACCTCTAAAACAGCAAGAATTGTATTAAGTGTCACCTACTCTTTGCCTAGTATTTTCAACTTTTAGGGTCACGCTACAGATGACCGTGTGGCAGAGACCACAGGAGAGGAGGCAAATGTCAAGGATCTTGAGGGAACATCAACCCTGCTGCAGTAGGTGGGTGATATGGAAGGGAAAAGAAACAGGAGGGCATTAACGACCTCATCTCACAAAACGAGGAGGCAGAGACGTGGAGGAAGACATACACCGTATCTCGCTGTGTATAAGGCATTCCTTTGTATAATGCATGCCCACATTTCTGGCTCAAACTTCCATGAAAAAAAAAAAAGAATCTTTCATTTTCACTTTTAATTCAAATTCAAAGCTTAAAGTTTGCAGTGTATGAAAACCATTTTGACATTTTTCAAAAGATTTTCTAATAATTTCTGTAAAAATATCAGCCAGATTGCTAGCTCCCACCTAAAGTATATGAAGAGAAATGTCAGTCTTTCTTGGCTGAAAATGCTTTCGTTGCAAGTTCCTGGTAAGTTCAACAAAACCAATTACCGTATTCCAGGGTATTAGTTTGCACACAGATACCTTATTGCTTTCTAGAGTTACACGTCTAACATATAAGCATAAATAAAGGAATTGAAGGTATTTATATAGATACAGAATCAGTACTACCCACGCAGAGTGCACATCCTTATTCTTCCCTCAAAAACCTAGGCAAAACGTGTGTATTACACACAGCAAAATACTGTATTTGCAGAAGAAAAAGTAACTGATAGAAGCACTTTAATACCTATCGACCGGACAGGATGGTAGAGGAGAGGACAGTGTGGGGACCACATCTTCCTTTCCTACATTATGAAGTGCATGACTGGAGCCTTAAAATGAGCGATCTATGGTCTGGATGTGAACCTCAGCTCATGCAGAGTGGGGACAGGTCAATGATTAAATGAGTTTACAGGGGAACATCCCCAGGACAAAGTAAAGTAAACACTGGCACACAGTAAACACTAAATAGATACTTAAGAGAATTTTATGATTTGTTACAATGTGCATGGGTTAGTTAAAAAAATTCTTTTAATGTTAAATAAAAAGATATCCCAAGCAGAGATATTTGAAGAAACCAACGCAAATGTGAACACAAATCGGGGCATAAACCGTAAAGTAATATTTTAAAGCCTGCTAAGTGAGCAAGGAAGCTTGCGCTGGGAGCTGGGGAGCGGTGAGAACACAGGGCTGTGGTGAGGAGGGCTTCCCAGAGGGAGGCCTGAAAGAGGTTCTGCCCTTTGTATTCCCAAACTGTTTGCAACCTCTAGAAAGCTCTGCTGCCACATGATAACAACATAACAAAGTTATTATATTTTTGCAAACAGAAAATAAGTATTTCCACCGTTAAGGGAACCTGGGCACTTTTTACAAACTGCTTACAAGTGGGATTCAAACTGCTACTCTTCTGGTTCCATTTTTATCTGCAGAGTAAGACAAAGGCTGCAAAGATTGTCTACTTCTGTTTCTGTGAAAAGACAAGCGAGGTTCAGAATGGCCTATTTCGGGAGGGTGGGGTGCAGCCTGGCCCAGCCCTTCATGAACGTCTCAACCTTCCTCTGAGCCTACAGGGTAGGAGGTGCCTCGTCCTAGGAGGTGAGGCTGCAACAGATCCCGTAGCCACAGAGGAAGTCTCCAGTGGGAACAGGGTGATGCCTCACCCTTCGTGCACTTCCCATATTTAGCTGGACAAACCCAATCTTATTTCTGGACTTCTGCCTCAATTTCTCCATTAAGGGTGAACTCTGAGGCCCTGACACCTTGCTTGGCTCACTCCGGCGCTCTCCTTCTAGGAGATCAGGCTCTGAGCCCCATTTCTTCCTCTCTGCAAACAGAATCATTCAGGCGAGAATGCCAACTCTGCCACTCACTGGGCTCAGGAACATTTCTCAAGGTCACTGAACTTGAGCTTTCTCAAGAATTCAACCATTTATTTAACAAATATTTTACTGAGTGTCAACCTGGAGCCAGGTACCACGCCAGGTGCTGGAGAGCCAATAGGTGCACAGGCACATTAAATGCTTGCAAGGAACCTACCAAGGAAAAGGATGCTTGGTGGTGGATGCTAGGATGGGCAGGCACCATGTGCTTGAGACGCTCAAGAGACCCCAAAGCAGCAGCCTGCAGGGGAGCCTCTGTGGTTGGGAAGCAGATGACGTCAGCTAAACTCCAAAGTGGATGCAGAAGCAGGAAGGCGTTCAGCAGAGGCAAACAGCTATGCGATAGCTCAAAGGAACAAAAACCTAGGCCTGAAAGAAGTTCCAGAATTCTGGGGCACAGGGTGGTAGGGAGATACCCTAGAACTATGCCAGAAAGCTCCCTAAGGCCCTTGTATGGCCTTTAAATCATTGGTAAATCCCCACTTTGTAGAATATGAAGCTGAGTAAACCATGGAGGGGGCTGTTGCCTGGAACCCAGTATGGTTACATGTGGGGAACCACCTTGTAAGGCAGAGGTCGGCCTGACCACCCGCTGCCTGGGTTTTAGGATGCCCCAGCTCACAACTCTATGCTCCCTAGCCCTCTATACACACACACACACACTCCTTCTTACTTTCACACACACATATGCTCCAAGTACACACACACAGTTATGCTTTGCTAAAACTCAGTTCTTTGGCTATTGAGCTAGAACAGGGTCCCAAACATCCCCTACCCAGTCAAACCTGCATGCAAAACCTATTTGTATCACTCCCTTCACCCCTTACCCCCTGGGCCTGTACTAAGCCCCAGCACACCTGGCCTGGAGTGCTCTCCCAAAGGGTAGACACAGAACTGGCCTTCCTGCCTGGACTGCCCTTCTCTTTCTTCAACGTGACCCTCCTCAGGCCACCTTCCATGACCCTCCTCTGCTTTCAAGGCTGGTTTGTACTTCCTAGGCTTTACCCCTCTGATAGCATCTGCCATCATTCCCTAGAGCTGCAGGCTGTCTAGCCTGACCCCTGCCTCAGCCATATCTGTGTCCTCAGCCCTAAGCACGGCCAGCAAGGCGGGGTGTGTGTGTGTGTGTGTGTGTACACCAGGAGTGTGTAGCTGGCACGAACACTCCACCAAACACTGCCCTGCACCAGTATGTACAGGTTGTGGATTCCCAGAGAAACCCCCTGAAGCTGAGAACACCAGGTCTCAGCATTTGCATGCTCTCCTTCCCAGCAACTATGTCTCCACTGCACTGTGCAACACCCTCACCCCTTCTGAGGCTTGCTGTGGGGTGGCCGGACTCTGCTCTATTGTCTCCGGAAGCTCTGCAATGTGCAGAGGAGGCAGCTGACTCCTGGGAACTCGCTCTTTCAGGCCCAGCCTGAGGGGCTTTTCATTTTATGTAATATCCTAATAATCTATAGATCCACAGCTCAGCACCTGCAGAAGGTCATGGGCCTGGTTCCAAATCGCCTTTTTCAGTCGACTGGGAACAGTTTACACCAAGAAAAAAAAAAGTGTTTTGATGAGCAGGACTTTTGCCTGTGGCCCCCAAACCCAGCTCCTTGCCAAAGTCTCAAGCCCTGATCCTCACATGTGAATCTCTCCCTCTCTGCCTCCTCCGAGTGGGACTACCCTGATAAGGTGTTAGGGGAAGGGGGATCCAAAGCTTGCTGGGCTCTAAAAGGGCATGTCTTGGTTTCATTTGTCTAATTCATTTAGGGTCCCCGAGCCCTCACGCAGATGTGGCACGTAGCATGTGTTCAACGAGAGCTCGTTAGTACCAGCTGCACTGCCTTGTCTCCGAGGAGGGGAACTTCGGACAAAATGGCACTTTCCACCAAAAGGAGACCTAGGCCAAGGATACACATACTTCCCCATCAAACACTCTCAACCTCCAAGTGGACCTCAGCAGTACAACCTTAAAAACCGGTCCTTGCGGCCAGCCACAAACCCGGCTCAGATGATGTAGTCAGCACTCACTGCTTCTCTTCTTGGAAGGGGGGAACTCCCTCTCCCAGAAATCTGGCGGCTTCCATGAGCACGGTCACCTCCACAAGAGGAAGCTATCCATTAAAATGGGGAAAACCGTCTTGTGACTCTGAATCAACGTTAGCCCAGGTATATCCGTGTACCAGGCACTCCTGGACCCACCATGTACGTGTCTCTGCAAGGGTGGGCCTTGGGCCATTTGCAAATGACAAAACAGGCCCAGAAAGGCCGGACTCGTGCCCACATAGTAAAGCCACTAGCCAGACCTGGCAGTGGATGCAATGCCAGGGAGGTGCTCAGGCTCCCTCAGACCAACATGATAATACTACAAAGTGAGGGGCCTGGGGCTAGCGTGTGGCAATGCTCTCAGGGAGGCTGTCCTCACACACGGCGGGGGATGAGAACCTCAGCGCTTAAGCAGGCTGTGTTAGGTGACGGTCTGTCTTTTCTTGTCAAATGAGTTCAGCTGCTATGCACGTGGCACTCTGCTGGCTGTAGGGGGAAAGCCTTCCAGAAGCAGGTCCTACTCTCCCGGAGCACTGAGAATCAGGACCCCCCACGGCAAGGGAGGACAGAACCAAGTCCTGAAGGCTAGAAGGACCGAGGATGGCCGCCTCCTAGCTGGCCCTTTGCCACTTTGGATTCCAATTTGCAGCAAACTTTGCTGAAAAGTGCAGCCAATATTCTTAGGTTGCTCCAGGCTCCTTTCTCCTAAAATCCTGAATTTCCAACCTCCAAACCTGACTTTCCCACGCTGCCTCCTGTGCTCCCAACAGGACCAATTCCTCTTGCCCAAGTCCTCGTGTTCCCTCCTGCCCCCTTGGGTCTCTTCACAGACCCCTCACACAACTCTCTGGTCTCACCTACCCCATGGGCCACAGCCACTGCAGACTGGATAGATTTAGAACATAATTCCTCTTCAGGCATTCACTTGCAACTGCAAGGAGTTTTCACCGGCCATGTTTTCCTCCAAATCCACCACCTTTTCCTAGAAATGGTTCCCCTGGAGGCCACATGGCCACCCACCCTGCACGCTGACATAGCAAGGAGGCACCAGCCTTGACCCTGCTCTTCAATTGAGTCCTGCGACTTCCTCCTAAGCATCTTCCAGATTGAAACAAGAGCTCCAGGCATGGTTTTAACAGATACCATCTCACTGAATCCCAGAGCAGCCCTGCAGGGTGCTCAGGGTGTGCAGAGACTCTCTCGGGGGAGCCTCACAGAGTCCTCAGGCTGTGGCCAAGAGTGACTGAAGCTGCTGAAGGGAAAACGGTGATGGCCAGATGTCCCTGCCCTAGAGATACTTGTCATCTGGTGGGGAAAAAGAATGAGACCAGCTCAACTGTCCAAGTTCCGTGCCACTTCCCCACACAGCTCCCTGGGCTACCTTGAGGTCAAAATGATACTCTGACCAAGTAACATGCCAGGTGCTGCCAGGAGCCCCAAGGGAAGTGACACATCAACCGGAGGCAGCCCTGCTCTCCAGAACACACAATGGTGCTACCCACTCACTGAGTTCAGGCATTCACAGCATAGCAAACAGATGCCAAAGTGGCACAACCTGTCCCCATGAGCTCAAAGCTGGTGGCAACTCACATCCATCCTGGCAGAGGGACGAGAGGACACAGTGCCCCACTGGAAGCATGTCTCATGGGCCTGAGCAGGGGACTAGTAAGAACCCATGATGGGACAGCACTGACCACTCGTGGTCCACTGGGGTGGGGGTCCCCTGGCAATCTCTCAGAGTAATAGGTGAAATTGTGGGCCCCCCTGCCCCGATATATCAGTCCTAACCGCTAGTAACTGTGACCTTATTAGGAAATAGCACTTTTGCAGATATAATCAAGTTAAAATAAGGTCATACTGAATGAGGGATGCTGGGGGCTAAACCCAACGACTAACATCTTTATAAGACGAGGAAGAGGGAGATTTGGACGCAGACATGCAGACACACTGGGAGAAGGCCATGTGCAGACAGAAACAGAGACTGGAGTAATGTGGCTACAAGCCAACCCCAGTGGCTGTCAGGCTGTCAGAACCACCAGCGACTGAGAAGAGGCAAGGAACGAGCCTCCCCCAGAGCCTCTGGAGAGAGCAGTGTCCTGCTGACACCCGGTTTTCAGATTTCTCATCTCCAGAACTGTAGAGCACTTCTGTTGTTTGTTTCTGTTGTTTGACCCCATCCAGTTGGTGGTACTGTTACAGCGACACTACGAGACTAAACATTCAGCCAGGTCGTGTGACAAGCTGCAGAGAACCAAGATCAGAAACACCCTGATGAACTTGGCGTGACATTGTCTGCAGTTAATCTGGCAGCAGAAACTCTGATCCACTTTCCTGTTCCATCCCTTACTTGCTATGTGGCCCTGGGCAAGCTCGGGGGCAGTCTGTCATTTTGGGCAGTAGACCCTGCTCACCTAAATTACTAAATTCCACTGTGCCCATGAAGAAGCGTTACAAAGAAAACTCATTATGTGAAATTACGGGGCTCTTGTTGAGAGAGGAGAGCAGAGTTATTCCAAAAGCCAGAGGTTTTCTCCAAAAAAAGAATGAATGCTCAAAGTTGAGGTCACTCTTACAGTCACCCCCACTCTATCTCAGGACACTGAAGTGGATAAAGGACAGGGCCTCCACTTGCTGCTCCCTGCTCCAGGGAAACCCCAAGGAAGTGGGACCCTGGGTCTACCTCTCAAAGGGGAAGCACTTTCATAAATCAGTCACTTGGAATGTGTGTGCATATGCCAAACATTTGCTCTGTTCAAAAGTGTTTGCTAGACCAGATTCCTAATGTGCAAATGTTAGTTCATCTTCCACATTGCCAAAGGGCTATCTTTCTAAATCACAGACTGGGCTTCTCTCATCACTGCTCTGCACACCAACCTTGGTTTGCTTTGGACACAGGTCAACTACTCTTGCTGCTGTCCAGGTTCTGCTATTATTGTTAAATGACCTCTATGGACTCCTAGTGCGATGGGTCCCCAGTTTGAGTCCACAGACTGGTTCAGCTCCATGACCAAAGTGAACCAGTCTGTGACAAAATGAGAAAACCACAAGGACAATGCACTTTTATTGCTTAATTATCCTTGACTAATTAAATTAATTAATTAAAAACACTTAAAAATTCTAATATTAAAGTCTTCCTGGTTTTAAAAAAAATTATTTATTGTACAATAGTGATAGAGAACAATTAAAATTGGGCAATTTTATGTCATTTCCACAATTAAACACATTTCTTCACCTATGTACATCAAAAAGCTGGCAATCACAACTTTAAACCATGAATCAGTTTTGGAGCAAAGATAAGAGTGAAAGTGCCATTCTTTCTCCCTAACCCCAACACACACTCCCTGAGGACCTGACACCAGTGACAGTTCCTGCAGGGCAGCTCTCTCTACCACCAAACCCCTCCACTCAGCCACAGCTGCTTAGGGCTCCTTAGTAAGCCAGGTCACTCTGCTTCCCTCCTGAGGATTTAGGTCCCCTGGGAGAGGAGTGAGTTGTGAGGCCACTCAGACATGGGACTGAGGCTGCCAACCTAGGGTGATTATTATTTGGCCATGTGTTCAGAGGAGCAAGAAGAAAAAGCCAAAGAGAGAGAAAAAGAAAGTACCAGATGGTTAAGACGTAGGGCCCCAGACAGAGAGAGAGGAAGACATCCTCATCTCTGATGATTTTCTGGGCACCATTTCTCCTTCATGAAGCAGACTGCACTTCTTGCTTCGGTTAAATGCAAATGCCGATTCCTTATCACAAATCTCCCATTGCTCATAGCTAGATGCTAATGGTTCTGCCTTTGTGCCCCTCAAGTTACATAAGAACAGAGACCAGGTAGAGTTTGTGAAATGCCTCACACAGAGTGGCTGCTTAACAAAAAGCTGTTTTCTCCACAGAGAAGTGATGGAGAGCTGGCTGGGGTGTCTAAGGCTTATGACCCCAGATACAATGGCCTCAGGCAGTAGCTCTGGGAGCAGCCATGTCCCTCCACTGCCACCACCCTCTGCACTCTGCAGCATTGTTTTTCAACCTTTTTGATCTCCTAGCACACTTGAGCCTAAACTTCTGCAGCACACTTATATTGACCAAAAAAAAAAAAAAAAATTAGTAAAAAAACAAATATACTTACCGTGCTTTGAACCTCTATTCTGGAAAATACTTTAATTAACGATCTTTAAAATTTTTCGTGACACACCTAAGATCCTCTCGCGGCACACCAGTGTGTCATGGTGTGCTCTAAAAATCACTGCTCTACAGTTCTCTGCTCTCGCTGTCAGGGAGACGCGGAAGGGGGCCCTTTCCCGGCCTCTGATTTCAGAGACCAGCCCAAAGCCCAACAGGGGTGGAGGCTCCGTGGGCTTACAGAGAAGATGAGTCTCTGCTTATGTCCCTTCTCACCAGGGAAGTCTATCCTCAGTGAAGGACTGGGAGAGAAGAGGCCCAGAGTCACTGGGAACAGTCTGCTCCTGGTCATGGGGCTCATTCTCAGACTAGCAGAGGAGACCAGGACAGAAGAACCAGTATTGGAGGCCAGGGAGAGAGAGGAAGGGAGGGGAGGGGAGGGAAGGGGAAGGCTGGACTCTCCGTTAGATGCAGCAGGAACAGGACCCAGGGCCCACAAAGATGATTCAATTTATTTTCAAATCAGAAAGAAAAAAAAATGAACTTTTGGGTAGAAGAAAAGGTTTTAATATAGTACATTACTATAGGCATTTTTTATATCAACTCAGTCATAGACGAGTTTTTAATTGATTTTTTTTTTTTCACAGAGGAAGGGGCCCATGAAGGCACAGAGGACCTGAAGACAGTGAGAACCTGACTCTGGGGGCAGGGAAGGGAGGCCAGGGGATGGCAAGGAGGGGAGGACAGGTGGTCTCTAAGGCCCCTTTGAGCTGCAGGAGCAGCACCTGGCCCCTCATACAGCTTTGCTTCCTTCTTTGGGGAGGACATCTAACAGGGCAACGGGGAACAGTGCAGATGTTTACAGAGCTCCAGCTTTATGGAGCATACAGTGCACAGTGTTTTAAACTTCAGAGGATGATGGTCCCAGCTCAAGATCTGACCGCTGGGGCTACACCCTACTCTGCTGCCTTCCAGTGGTCTATCCTGTGCCAGTCAGCTAAGCTCTCCATGATGGCTTAAACATGCTGCCTCTATCAAAAAATTACATGGATCCTATAAATATATACAGCTATTTCATATCCATAATAATTATAAAATAAAAAATTAAAAAACAACAAAAAATATGATGCCAATTCTTCAGTGCTCCTCCCATCAAAAGATAGAGTCTAAATACCCCTCTGACCTCTCTGAATATAGACTGGCCTTAGCAACCTGCTTCTAATGATATTCCAGAAGTGACACTGCATGACTTCTGAAGCTGATATTCTAGGAGTGACACTGCATAACTTCTGAGGCTTGATCACAAAAGATAATACAGACAGATCCCCACCCTCCCATTGGGGTGCACTGGAGTTCTGAAGCACAGGCAGGAAGTGCAGCTACCCTGCCAGCCACCATGCAAGGAGACCACATAGGGAGTCCAAGCTATGCCCGCCTCCTCACCTTCGTCCCCAGGCTGTATGCCGCTTCTCAGCCCAGACACAGGAGGAAAACTTCCAGAGGATTCCAGCCCTAGCCACAGTCTATGACCTCACACGAGGTTCTCAGCAAGGACCATCTAGCTGAGCAAATAAATGGTTACTAATGTTCAAAGTAATTATTTAGGGTTGATTTTATATGCAGTAGTAAATACTCCCCAAGCCTTAGTTTCTTCATCTGTAAAATGGGAATAATAAAAGTAACTCCTTTACCAAGCTGATGTACAGATTCAATGAAAAAGTCCATGAAAAGTATTTATTTGGTACAGGGTCCTCACACACATTAAGGACTCAGTATATAAAAGCTAGGATTGTCTTTAATTTCTATTATTATGCCTCTTTTTTCAGAAAAGAAAACAGTGCTCGTAAAGGCTACAGCAAATTGGCCAAAAAACTTAGACTGAGTTAGAGGATAAGCTCAGATTTAAAAACAGGTCTATCTAACCACTTTTTTTTTTGGAGAAAAGCTTCAAATACAAGGTATATGCCCCCTGGAAGCAGCTGTGACAGCCATCAAAATCTTATTGAAGAACTGCCATTCCTATGATGGGATTGTAGGAACAGAGAATCAGTCAGTCAAGTGCAGGACAATCTGGGACTTACTAGGTCCCTGCCCAGAAAAACAGAAGGAACTAAGATGAGCTGCCCAGCATGTCTTAATAATAACTACCCTGAACAACTGCATAGCACCCATACATTTTCTAAATTGTTTTATCATTCATCAGTGGTTGAGTCCCCACCCCATGAGGATGGTTTTTATAGCTTTGCTCGCCTCTTTCATTTAAATTAAGAGTCAATAAGGTGGTGAAACCTATGAAATTTGCCAGCAGGTAGATTACTTCTGTCTAAAACTGCAATAATTTATGGGTCTCCCAAGATTATTTATCTAATGCATGTATTTACTAACTACGGGGGTAAAAACCTGGGAATGTTTGCAAACAATTCCTTTATGTTCCACAGGGCTGTGATGGATGCATTTTTTGAGTGGGAACTGTACTTGTAGATCTGCCCTATAAGCCCTGAAGGTTTTACCGTTTTGAAATCATCTGGCAGAACTGAAGTCAGCTTCTCGCACATTTAGGAGAACTGACTTGACAAGGTACAGAACAGTCGAGAGAGCCAGGATGCTCCAAAAGCTCAGATGGGCTCGCTGTTGAGCAAGTCCCATTCCACAGTGCACTTCTCGTCCAGTCACTAGCTGGCCGGGAACAGCCTGTACTGGGGATCCAGGGAATGGGCAGTTGAGAGAAGACAGCAGAGCCAGTGATGGTGATACTGCAAGGTGGTTTAGGCTCAACTTAGGGTGTGCAAAGCAGCTCCGAGAGCCAGGATGAAAAGCTATCTTTCCCAGGATTCCCCAGAGTTAACACTGACCTCAGAGTCCGTGCTCAGATCCTGACAACTATTCTAATCTGCTCTGCTAATTTGCTACCAAATTCCTTTCTCTGCTTGTATTAAACCTCCACACAAGCTTCAGAAATCAAGGAGCAGGCAAAGGGCTGGAGATTAGGGTCACACCCAGGCCCCTGGCTCCATCAGAAAAGGCAAAGGAACAAGGAGAAGGCCTCGTTCTCCATGCCTGGTGGGCAGCAGGGCAGTGTGAGCACAAACTGTCCACTTTTCAGCAGACTTGTGCCAGCATCGGGCCCTGCACATGAGCCAACCTCAAAGATCATGACTGATTCCGGAATGATCTGAAGTCCTGCTCGGCCACAATTCCACTTCACTTCTCTTGGCCTTGGTTTGTTGATGTGTAAATGGGACCAATGGAGGATGAAGCTGCATCCCTCTCCTAGGCCCACATCCCGGGCCACACAACCCTCCAGAGGGCAGCAGCTCTTCCCCAGGAGGCAAACTGCCTGGACACTTTGCCCTTGGCATGATTTGGCAGCCAGCCGGTCACGAAGAAGGCTCTTTGCCAGTTCCAAACTCCCCAGAAAACAGCTAAAAGTTTGCCCACTGGCTTGCGGAACATGCTTCTTTCCCTCTCTCTCTTCCCCTTAGCAATGTGAAGGTGAAGGTGGAGGACAAGGGCAGTATAACCACCTGCAACCCTCAGACATTCTTCTTCATGTTCCATCTGTCTAGCCACCTCTGCAGAAGTCACTGGCCTTGTTGAGCACATTGGTTTCAAAGCAAATGGTCACAGAGTGGCACATGCTTGGTTCCCAACACTGACCACCTTTCTCACTCATTAAGTTGCAGTGCTGGGGAAAGCTCAGAGAAGCTGGCCGGCAAATACACACCCTGGATTCCCTCCGCTATGCATCTAGGTCTGGGAGCATTGTTTTTAGGCCAGAAGCAGCCTGAATGCGTAAGCAGAGGCACAGGGAGACCCATGGCTCGGTGAATCTGGCTGGGACACTGCCCGCTCCATTTCCTGTTGGCTGGAGTCCATCATGGCTGGGCAGCAAGTGCTGGAGCCAGCAGCTACCTCAATTTCCCTCCGAGCCCTTGCAGGGTTGGCAGAGCTGGGGTCCGGGCAGCAGGGCCTGGAGATCAGTCAATACATAGAGACAAGTGGAGACACTGTGGTCAGAGAAACCAATGCATCTTCTTGAACACTGTATACATCTTTGCTATCTCATGATACAGAGGGCATAGGAGGGTCATAAACATAGCCACCAGCTATCTTTTAAAAAACCCACATCCTCACTCAAATCCCCCCCCCATGGCTCCCATCACCTATAAGACGGGGAACACTCCTTACCCTGGCATTCAAGACCCACAGCAGCCCCTGGCATTCAAGAGCCAATGCAGCCTCAGCCCTACAGTGTCACTTGTCACCTAGCTCTGATGGTCAAGCCTCTGTGCTTCTGCTTACACTTTCCCTCTTACCTGGAAAGCCTCATCTCTGCTTGACAAATTCCTACTCATCTCTCAAGGCGCCAAATGCCCCTGGCCAAATCTACCTCTCCCATTTCTGCCATCTCAGGACACGTCAATCACTCTAATTAGCCACAGGTAGTTACATAAGAGATTCCCCGATGGTCTGTGAGACCTTGGAAGATGGGAACATCTTGTTTACCCCCAAACCACCATGCCTTGTGGCCTCTTGGTAAAGGCTTGGCCAATGTATAAACAGCAAGGATCCCAAAGAAGATCAATGCTAAAAGTGAAAATGTTTCCCTCCATGAGATTCAAGGAAGAGGCACTGCAATGAGCAGGACCTACATGGGTCTGCAGTTGTCACGGCCTTCTTCACGCTGACAATTTGCTGGGTAGGCTGGCTTCCAGGGAACCAAGTATTTGAGCCATGTCCTGACCAGGTGTCCCATGTCAGAGACGCCACAACTCCACAGATCTCTGCTCACTGCTAGAAGCAAATCACACCAAATGGTCTCTCTCTCTTTCACTCTCTGCACTCTGCTCACTTTGGAAGCAAATCTCTCTTTCACTTGTTAAGAGATTGGTATTTCTGAATGCAGTTTCCTTACCCTAGGCCCCAAGAGGGCCATGGCTGATAAACAGGCCAGAGTGCTTCTTCCTTAATAAAAGGGGAAAAAGGTCAGTTTTCATACAGTTTCATCTGTGTGAAAGCAAGAGTGACAGGCAGAGATCCAACCATGCAGATGCGTATCACGGCCTCAGAATGGTGCATGGAAGTAGCAGGTGCCTGAGGATATCTGTGTAAGGAAGAGGAGGAGGGACAGCAGGGTTGCAGGGATCAAAGGTGGCTAAGTAAATAGTCCAGCCCCAGAGAGGTCCAATCTATTTCCAGGAACTTCCTCTGAAAGAGATTTCGGAGCCACTGTGACAATCCAGAAGGTACCCCGACTGCCTGCCAGCTTATACAACATGATGCCCAGAATTAAAGAGCTGCTTCTAAACCAACATTTACTGTGGTGATGGGGGGCCCAGAAGCATATTTGTCCAAGTGGGCTTAAGGATATCTGTATGGATTTTCAAAGCAGTGGTGGTACAGAAAGCCGCAGCTCCACAGGGGTGTTCCCCATCCTCCCAGCACCCTGATTTGCCAATTCCCGGGTCCTGTGGCTCCCTGGGAGTGCACTCCTGGAAACTGGGTGGGTTCTAGGGCTGGCATGAAGGCCAGTGTGGCCTGAAGAGGGAAGCAAGGAGCACCAGTAGGAAAGTAGGTGAGATGAAGGACCAGACTTTGTGCAGGGATCTGGGCCACCTTAAGGCCCCTGGCTGTTGCTCTCAGGGACACAGGGAGGGCCGAGGATCTATGAGCCAACACTCACTCTCAGTGCCCACTCTGGGTGCAGTGGGTAGGTGGGGAAGAGCAGGAAGAGCATTTAAGAGAGCCCCATGGCTTGGAAAGCTTAGTGGTGGGTGGAGTGGAGGGAGAGTGGCTGGCATGGGGCGGGGCAGCCACATTCTGAAGACTATGGAGCAAAAAGGACCGTGAGTGATCAGCCAACTGGTGGTTCTCACCTGCATTATACCTGAGATGAGAATGACCTAGTAGTACATAAGAAATACAGATTCTGGACCCCTCTTCCCCAGAGGTTCTTACTCAACAGGTCTGCAACAAGGCCTATGAATGTGCATTTCAATAAGCTCACCTGATCCTCTCATGAAAGTGGTCCCTGGATCACACTTGGGAAGAATCCTGCAGTGGCTCAGTCCTCTCAGCAGAGGGTCAGAGAGGGGTGGAGCCTGGTGTCAGGCAGCCAGAGGAAATGAGAGAAGGTACCCTGACTGCCAGCCTGCCTACACATCCCACTGCAACGCTAAGCCCTCCAGATTTTGAACAGAGCCCCTTCAAAGGGACAGAAGGTAACCTCACCTCCATACCGACTGGAATAGCAGCAGTGTATGACACACTCAGCTGGTGGTGTCACACTCAGCTGGCAGGTCTAGGCCTTTGGAATCAAATGCCCCTGGCCAAATCTACCTCTCGCATTTCTGCCACCGCAGCCTCAATGCCTGGCAAGGCCTAGACCCAGGCTGGTGCTCCATACATTTCCGTTAAACTGTCAACAATTGAAATATGCCTGACGAAAGCATGATGGAGGCTGATCTCAGTAATCAGATGTGACCAGAGAGAGGCACGCCCCATGCACTAGGCCTGCACAGATGGACAGAGCTGAGACACCACGGGGACGTCCTCAAGGCTTGAGGACAAGCAGCCTTGTAGAAGCTGCATCTACAGGGAATTTTTGGACTGAGAAGGCAATGCTGATCTTGTAGTTAAAACTGATAGAGAAACAGTCTCAACATTCCCTTTTAGAAACCAGGTGTGTTTTTCCACTCCTGGTTTCAGACGAAGAACACAGAATGCAGGCTTTCATTTCTGCCGTTAGATTTTAATATGGCAAAGCTGGGCTTGCTGTTCTAGAAGTACTCCGCAAAACCCTCCCAGTGAGTGAGAGGGAACCGTACACTTTCCTAAATCATGCTTGGCTTCCACACTATGCTCTCTGGGCACATTCACTTTATTTAAAAATATAAGACTTGTCAATACTGATCATTAACAGATGATTGTTAATTATCTGTTTTTTAATTAAAAGGAGTCAAAATCCTGTGTGGATGGGGATACTCAGACCATATTAGCACATAAAAGCTGACGAAAAACTGGCTCTTCTGCCTCCTGATGCTAATGAGGCCGTGTAGCAGCTCATCACGGATTATTAAGAAACAGAACCAAATGCGAACACAACACAATCTGACATCGTGACTCAGGATTCAATAATGCTAGTCCACTGGGGCATTTGGGCAAGCAAACACAAAGACAAGCCTCTCTGAGTCTAGCAGGAAGGTCTTCTGAAGGCATACAGATAGGTCTTTAACCACACAACTGTCACCTGTGCTTCTCATAAGGCATATAGGTCTTTAACCACACAAAGATAACATGAAAACACCTAACATTCTTTTGTGAATTTATTCTGTGATTTTTGATGCTGGAAATGAATGTTAAATCCTTTCTAGTAATCATATGCCAAATAACTATTCATAGTAATCACAAATCAGGGGCCCTGGACTTCACTGCCTTCTTAGCTCATTCCCTTTGACGCCTCAGCATAGCTACTTTTGCATTTCCCACTTTTTAATAACCACACAGATTAGCCATGTGATTCAAAGCTAAAGCCATCAGACACCTGTCCTCTCAAAGTTTGCAGAAAATGCAGACTTTGTGGGCCTCAACGGGGACACGCGTGTTTATTCTTCGTTTACCAAATCGAAAAACTGTGTTGACTGCAAAGATGTTGTTGATACTTCACAGTTCACAGGTGAATCACAGTCCAGTTTTCTAACTCTTTCTATCTGCTTTTTCTCATTAATCACCTATCATGAAACTTGAAGATTTTGGCATATAAGCAGCTCAGAAATCCAAGGAATGTGAGTGGGTGCTGTTTGTTAAGACATCACTCACACAACATGGGCAAGGCCAGCATCAGAGCTGGGAATATTTTCAACTGTTGGTGAAGAAAACCAGACTGAGTATCATTATTACAATGAAAAGCAGAGTGATGGGGGAAAGTGTATTTTAACGATTTTCCTTATTCCTTGAGAACTGCCTGTAATAGATGGGACTCTGCAATCTCCTGTCCTGTGTATGGTTGGTAGCCAGCTCTGCAGAGACCTATAACAAAGAACAACTGAAGGCCACCTCAGTATCTTGATATAGAAGCATCTCTATTTGGTTGCTTTAAAACTTCTTTAAGACCTACATTTCTTCCTGAGGTCTAGAAATTCTTAAGAACTGTAGGTGAACCTGTAAGGCAGTGATTTTCAACTGTGCCTTCTTGATATGTGTCAGGAAAATTTTTAAAGATCATTAATTAAATTATTTTCAAAAGAAGTTCAAAGCACAGTATATTCTTTTCCTCTTTTTTTTTTTCAACAATATAATTTAAGTGTGCCATGGAAGTTTAACTATAGGTTCAAGTGTGCTATGAGATAAAAAAAAAAAAGTTGAAAAATACTGCTTTAAGGTCTTTTATGAGTTTCTCTCAATTCCTTCTCTAGTTTGCTGTTTGGGGCAGGAATTAGCTTGCTTGGCACCCCGGAGGAGGGGAAACAGTCCTTTTGAAAGCTTCTGTCATATAATTTTTATTCTGTCTTCCTTTTTCGAGAGGAACACACCAGCAACACCTTTGGAAACAACCCACATGTCAGTTTGTGATCACTTCCCACAGAGCCCCAGGGTGACCTGGGACCTAAAGAAATTATATCAGCTTTCCCTTTTAGGGTTACACTTAGCTTATTTCTGAATCTCTCTGGGAATGAATACATATAACTTCATGTAGTTAAAAGAAACCCAATGTACTAACAAAAATCCCAGTGCATTCAGAAGTCTCTTGGTAGCCAAATCGCCTCTGCATGTTACTTATATCAAATCTTCTGCGTGCTTTTTTAGCACCGTGGTGTTACCTAGAAATTCGGAAGAAAGGGACACAGTTTGGTTGCCAGACAGACACATCGCAGCAACACTGAAAATAAGATCCAGCACGGGTTGATTTAAACCCTAGCAGAGCGCGTTTAACATCTTGCTTTAGTTCTGCCACTTAATCACTATTAGAGACTGGGTAAGACACTTCAGCACTCTGAGACCAGGTTCTTTACCTAGAACATGGGGTTAATAATATCCGCTCTGCAGAGTTGGGAGGACAAAATGTTTAAGGACTGGTGGTTCCATTCTCCTGCCCTCTATCTGAAAATGGTTGCAGCTTCACCAGGAAGCCTGACCTTAGGCGGCATAGTACCTTAGATGTCACGAAGAAGACTCCACACACGGAACCTGGCAAAAATACCACTGCTTAATTAACAAACTTCTTTCTTAGCATTTCTCAGCTTCAGCTGAGTTCAAAGCTCTAATTAAAGTACGCTCTATTTTCAAAACAACTGAAAACAATAATTACATACTTCCCTTCTTACCTTCCAGGAACAGCCTGAAATTGAGGCAAAATTCCAAGTCCCCTGTACCTCAAAGCCATACAGATAAAATGTCATATTCTTCCTACCCCATCGACCCAAATTACATAATGGCCCATGCATCACCTGACACATGGATCTTAGAAAGGGATTACAGCTCATTTTAGTGCTCCTGGATGTGTGCCGAAGGGAACCTTGGGAGGGAAGCTGGCATAATCACCTTAAAGATGAAAGTTCCATCCTTACTCGGTCAGGGTATGGTATCTCCACTTAGCATCTTATAAACAGCATCTTCTGTAAAGACCAGTTCCTTATTGTTTATATGGATGTCTAATTGAAAATGTTATGTAACCTTAAAGTACGGAGCATTCCAGAGCTATTAATAACCAGCTGCATCCAAATTGTGAGGCTTCTTCAAGCTTAGAGTTGGAGGGCATCATCTGATACTAACTTGCACACACACAGATACAGGTATACACACCCACTGTGCATATGTCAACACAGACCCAGAGAATGGGATTGTCACGGCCACAAAGCCAATTAACAAGAGAGTCAGGGATAAATTTCAGCCTCTGGAAGCTGTTCTATCCCCAACATATCCACAAGTGCATCCTCAGTGACGCACAAATGCTGCAGCCCTCCAATGCCAAACCTGACAGCTATGATCTTAGGAGTTCATGGTCTAAAGTCCTGAGTTAGAAATGGTAAGCAAACAAGGGAAATGCCTCATTGTTGTTATTGGTTTATGATACATACCCCTCCTGATCTCCCCCCAAAACCTGAGAAACTTAAAACATATTTTAATATGAGGCCTTGGTATGTACGGCATGGAGTTCAGTTTCAGAGATCTCCCAGGAAAGACATGGGTTTAAGACAAAGAAAAAATTGAAAAGGAAGAAGTTATTCTTAATTGCTCATTTTCACACGGGGGAATAAGAGAGAAAAAAAAAAACAGTGAGAAAACTGATGAATTAAAAACTAAATATCAGTAATGGGAGTAATGTTTTATTGTGTAATCCAGCTTGTGGCTATTAGTGGTATGTTATATGACATAGAAATTGTTATTTCATAATTATATTATCATTTTCAACTGTAACTTAATGAAGATTATTTCTCCACACATTCATTTGTATTCAAAACCTTACCAGTTAATCATAAAGAGCTAAAATACACAATGCTGGGAAATTAATATTCTCACACAAGATGCGTTATTTTTCCCTTCACAGACCATAGAAGCCTGTCAAAAATGAAAGCTTTGCTCTTTGGTCACAAAACCTGCTGAGAGCTTAGCTTCTGGGAAAAAGATAGGACATGCCTATTTCATTTGGGATTCAGTAACACTTTAAGAGGTTCATTAATCCACATCTTAAAAAGACCAATGACAACCCCATTAACAGCCCATAGGTCAAATTGATGAATTGAGCTGTAATCAGCAGCCAAGAAAACTAAGTCAGAATCTGAATATCCTGGGGGCCCTCCCTTCTTATCACAGTTCCCTGGAGTCCCTATTTGCACAGGCTCCACCTATCACTGACTAATCAAACAGTGGGGTTGAAAGCCTAAAATAATTATGTTGTTTCCTTGCAGTAATTGCTTAGGCTGGGGTTTTACCTATACAAATATGATTGATTCTTTTGGGGAGGGACAGGTAATGTTCACCAGCTTGCTGCCTTCCAGCCGGCCGGTGTCCAGTCAATGCACTGTATACCATCACTTCTTAGGGGATAATGACATCCCTCCATCTGAAATGGCGAACCTATCCCATAACCCCAATCTGGCACCTTAGGACATTTTGTAGCCACCATGCTTTGGCCCAACAAATAAAGCACTAAAACACAGCTCCAGCTTTACCTCCTGAACTGAACGAACATCTCACGGCTCCCTGGGTACGAAACCCTCTTCTTAGAAAACAACTGCCCATTTAGTGCAGAACTCTTAGTCCAAGCATCTAGACTAAGATGCCCCAGACTCACAGAATGTTCCACTCATAGAATCATTAGATTAGAGGGGACCGGAGAGATCATCCAGCCCAAACCTGCTCCTTCTACTAACAGGGATAGAGAGGCCTCTTTCTGCTAAGGGACTTTCCTACATCAAAACAACATTGTACATGTCATGTAGACAAGTAAGCTCAATACCTTGTGACTCCACCATTGACACAAGACGCTCAGCCCAGGACCCAGTGATTCCATTTGGCTTCCTTCTTCAAGACTGAATTAAATGCACTTAAGCAAACAATCAAAAGCTGCAAACCAGATAACTGGGGGAAAACAGGCGGCCTCATGACTGCATTTAAACCTCTTTCGAGCTATGAAGTTCTGCCAACAAGGTGGGTTGACAAATATGAACCAAGATCGGGTCAGCCCCTGCTTGGTGACCATCTGAGATCAGCCCCAGCTTCTACTAAGTAACCATCTCCAAGACTTACACAGCCAGAGGCAGGTAGCCTTGGTCAACCCTCACCCCACAGAAAGTTTAGGGTGCACTTCTGAGGCCTTGGCACACAGGAGGAACTGGATACAGTCCATTCCATTCTTCAAGAGGCCTAGGAAAACAGAATCTTGGGAAAGAAATCACCCAGGAAAACATATCCTCTCACCTTAACTAAGAGAACTAGCTTCACACTTACAGTACACATTAGGGATTAGAAGGATGGATAAAAATGCATGCTACCAGCAATTTATTTCCTCAGAGAAGATACTCATTGGAACAAATACTTCACACACATGCAATGACTCGAGAGGCAAGCAGTTAGCAGAAGAAATGGCACAGTTGTGTATGTTACAAAGCGATCAGCTTGGCTAAGCAGCAGAGTATCCTGGTTTCCAATTCTGGTCTACCCACTCCTTAGCCTTGTGACTTCAATTAAATCATTCAATCGCTTCGGGGCTCAGTTTCCTGATCTGTGCCATGGAGAAAGGGGAACCTACTTCCCAGAGTGGTTTTGCACTGCCCAGCACAGCCCAGACGCGCACTAAATATGAGTTGACTTGCATCCCTCAAATGCCAAGCCTGAACCCCCTGCATCTACTATCATGATCTAAACCAAACAGGTCTCCTGCCTGCACGTCAAGCCTGCATCTCCCTCCTTGAAGGCCGAGGAAAGCACCAAATCTTGAAGTTCAGCCTTTAGGTGGGAATTGGGGTCGGGGAAATTGATGGATTAAATCAGAAGCCTCACAGGTCTTCAGGCTCTGGGTGGGGGCGGGTAGGGGGCTCACAGGCCGCCACCGAGCCCCGCGAAGGGGCTTTGTTCCCAAGGCGGAGGGCCTGCCTAGCTTACCGAGAAGCGCATCCGGAGGCGGTTGAGAGGCGCGCGGGGCACGCAGCAGAGCCACAGCCCGGCCCGGGCCGGGGGCACCGGAGCCGGAGGAAGGTGAGGAGCTGGAAGAGAAAAAGGAGGCTGCCACCGGCTCCTGCCTCATTCTCCCGGGCAGCGTTGACCCGCTGGCCGCTGCCGGCTGAGACTGGCCGCCTGGCGCCGAACCCCACGCACGGTGCTCATGTCCCCGTCCGCCGCTGGCGAGGTGTGCGCGCAGCTAGGTCTTCTCTCGGCGGCAGCTGGGGGCTCCTCATGCCCCGCGCTGGGGCTCGGCGGAAGGACCTCGGGAAGCGGAGCGTAGGGAGAGAAAAGAGAGACAGAGCGTGAGACCGCGTAGAGCTGCGCCCCGCGGGACCGGGGGCTGGCGGGCGGGCGCCGGCAGGACTGAGCCGCCCCACCCACCGCGCCTCTGAGCCCCGCGCTGCGCGCCCGGCAGGACGCCGAGCCACAGAAACTTTAGCACATGGCTAGTCCCGCGGTCGCGGTGGCCGAAGCCGCGCCGCTCGCAGAGCGCCCCTCACTCCCTCCCGGCTCTCGCCCCAGCCCCGGCCCCAGAGCTCAGCTTACTAGCGGCGACCGCGTCCGCAGCGGCGTGGCGCCCACCCGGCCGCGCGCAGAGCGGTGCGCACCGGCTTGGTTGGAGGAAGGGGCGGAGGGTCCATGCAGGGGAGGGGCACCTCGGCGACCGCGACAGGCGCTGGTTAAGGCATCTTTGGAGGGGGGGTCGCGCCGGCTGGCGTCCGCAGGCCCGGAGCGGGGAGGGTCCCCGTTCCTCCAGCCCCCGCCCTGCGGCACAGCGGCTGACGACTTGCGCGGGCTTCCCCGGCCCCAGGTCTGCGGAGCCCGCCCCGTTACCTAGCGACTCGCTCCGGGGAGCCCACGCTGACGCGCGCGACTAGCCGGGCTGCCGCAGCCGAGGGGTGGGGAGGAGAGGGGAGGGATGGGGAGCTCCGGCGCGGGGAGGGCTGGCGGCCGCGGGCGGAGCTCCTTCCTCCCTCCGCTTCCCCCTCTACTTTGGGGAGGGAGCCCGAAGAAGACGTGGCCTCAGCCCGGCGGTGGAGGATGGGTGGTCTGCGCGGGGCGGGAGTGGCTAGCGGGAGGCACGGAGATGCTCTTCCCTTGCGCTGGGGATGCAGCAGCAGGTGGCGGCGACGTGGCCGGTGGAGTCCAGGCGACCACAGGCGCGCGGCCCCAGCGGGAGCGCGACGAAAGTGGCCAGGGACGGGTGTGTGTGTGTGACACGCTCCCACCCCACGTGTGGTACATGGGGACCTGGGGATGCTGGTGAAAGAGGGGCCTCCTCCTTCCTTTGGTCTCTCTCCCTCCTCCCTGGACATTTTGCTCCTGTGCTGTACCCTCCTCATGGAAGAGCAGGTTGCTCAGCTCCCTGCTGTGAGCTCCTCTGGTCTTCCAGACAACAAGGATGGCCTGGTCGTTGGACGTAGATGTGTCCTGGTCGTTGGACGTAGATGTGTCCTGGTCAAACCACTATCTCCCAGCCTGCCGGTTGGCGCCTTTCCACCCCACTTCGCCTGAGTCCAGTTGCCCTCAGGGCTTCTTCCTCTTTCTGGACTTGGGGCCTTCACACGGATTGGGTTCAAATCCAGGCCTCTCCACTTGCTTACTATATACATAGGACGTTTTCAGTAAAATGGAGTCTTTGTCCCCAAAGGTCATAGCTTAGTTCCAGTAGCTAGTGCACTCCATGAACATGAACGGGCATTTTCTATAAGGTGTGCAGCCTGCCTCCTGGTCCTTTTGGACCTCACCAAAATACAGCCCAGTGCCAGGAAAGTGGGACAAGAGCCATAGACATCATCCGAGCAGGCAGGGACCACTGCCTCTGCTGATGAGGGAGCTAACTTGCCCACCTGCACTGGGTGCCTCAGAAACAGAGCTGAGCAAAGAACCCAGGCCTCCTGGCTAGCAGGCTCCCAGGGCCCACTGCAGTCCTCCTTCAACAGCTGAATGAAGGAAGCTTCCTTCTCTACTTCTCAGGAGATCCACCTGCTACGGGAAATGCTGCCTCCCTGCCATCCCTGCCACAGAATGGGAATTACCTGCTGCTTCACTTACAGGACCAACCCCAGCCCTTCCCCAGTCTGCTGTCCTCTCTGCCTCTCTGGAATGGATATGGGGAGAAAGAGGCAGACTATAGGCCCTGAAGAGAAAGAGAAAAGGCAGCCTGCTGAGAGCACTCACCCCTAGCCCCAGATCTCAGAGGGGCAGAGCCCCTTCCTAAAAAGTTTTGGGAAATGGCAGGCCCGGAGTGGTTTTTGTTGGCCCAGTAACAAGACATTTCTATGTATTTTTGTATTTAGAGATGTCAGTAATACCTGTTGAAAGCCTTTTTAAACCCAACCAAATAGAAATAAGGTCCAAAGGTAGCACTTTTCTGGGAAAAATTTGCATCCCAGCCTGTGTGTGACAGCTGCATCCCAACATTTTCCAGTGTCACTCCAGCCTATGAATGACACCTCTGAGCAACGACTATTTGTTATGGGTGGTGGCAGCCAGGCAGCTGGTCTGCAGAAACTCCAGGTCTATTCCCTGGTATCGGACTGGCAGCCAGCTCTTTCTTCAGCCCAAATTTCCCAATATGTAGGTACAATTCAACATCTAATTTGCTCAGGGATCCAAGTACTTATAAAAACAAAACCTCAGAGCTTGTATTCCATACACAAACAGTATCTAGGACCCACTATTCCAGGAAACAAAGTAGCCTTTAGGGAAGTGTGATTTGATGTCCAAGCATCTCCTTCACAGTTTGCAGAGATTTGTTAACAAAATGTTAACAAAAATGTTGTTAACAAAAATGTTGCCTGGTACATAGCAAAAGTGGTATGTCCATCCTTTACAGTGTGTGTGTGGGGTTGGGGAAGAAGGTGGCAGGGATGACTCCCCTACACTTGTGACTCTTCTTTTTTCTCAAATAATAGACATGGGGAGTGCACAGCAAACCAGGATTAAGGAAGCCTAGAGATTACTCGTCTGCGATGCAGTGGAGGACCATCTCCCCAGACTTGTAAAGAGTATCTACTGAAGTTCGGTACAGTTAGAGATGCAAAGATGACTTAGATAAGGGCTCTGTCTTCTGGGTCCTAACAGGGTTTTTCATAGAGGGCTATCCCAAGCCAGATATTCTAGGTATTAAGAGCTTTGTATAGAAGAGCTCATTTAATGCCTATAGAAAAGGTGCATTATCTTTTCTTAAGAGGGAAAATTTAAAAAGGCTAAGTTCCCTAAAGTTGTACCGCTGGCAAATAATAGACTTGGGGAGTTGTAACTCAATCTTCCTGACCCCAAAGCCCAAGTTCCCAACAATTACTCTATACTGGCTACCAGACTGAAAGAAAATAAGAACAATAATATTATAGCTAGTGCCTGCTTGGTGTTTAGGATCACTGATGTGTGTGTATAGAACCTTCAGCATGGCTCCTGAACAGAGTAAATTCTCAATAAAAGATAGCTATCATTGTCATCATTAGCTCCTCATGTTTTGGACTGCAGCATCCGACCTTGTAGGGGTTACCAAGTGGTACTCTTAGAGGCACAGAAGAACATGGCTACACCTGTCTGCAGGGACTGCTGCTGGCTACGCCCAGAGGAGGTGGCATCTGAGTTGGGTCTCCAACATAAGTAGGTATTGAATAGGTGGAGAAAGCAGAAGCAAGAAGAAGCTAGCAGAAGGAATGTTCAGGGGAGGTTCACAGAGCTGTGAACAAGCAGCTCATGTGATCTGAGAAGGACCCAAGGCAGGAAAATAAGAGGATGAAGAGATGGAACAATCCCAGGGACACTGAAGGACACGGGGAAGAAAAAATTTAGAACTGTGGGGAGACTGCTTTCCCTTTGATATATATATATATATTTTTTTTTTTTTTTCTTTTTGGCCCGGGCTGAGTTTGAACCTGCCATCTCCGGCATATGGGGCCGGTGTCCTACCCCTTTGAGCCACAGGCACCGCCCTCCCTTTGAGATCTTTAGGGAGGCAAGCAGAGGAACGAGTTCTTGGCCCCTGTTAGAGCTGTTTCTCTCCCAGAAAGGAGGCCCGCTCACCTGCTTAGCCTGCGGGGAGGTGGTTAGTTAGGGAAGAGACAGTGGAACAGAGACCTACAGAAGATGATCCAGCCTCCAGGCAGCCACACATTCAAAGGTTTAGTGCTTGACTGCTTTGACTAAGGTACCTCCTATCACTCATAAAGGCAATAGGGTTGTGATCCTTGCCAGCCTCAGCATTTTGCAGAGACATTATGAGAGATGTGGTGCACTTCACCAGTTACTGCATGCGAAAGAGAGTTTGGTGACTTGTAATGAGTATGTTGTTTGCATAAATAGTATACCCTTTCTCAGCTTTTTGCAGACATTAGCCTATTGTTGCCATAAGTTGTTCATTTGTGTATTCATTCATTCAATACATATTTATTGAGTGCTTACTATATGCCAGCCTCTATTGGTTCCAGGCACTCAGGAATAAACATGCCTTTAAGTCATTCACAGTCTAGTTAGAAGAGGGAAGCCAGTTGGCAGGATGGTGAGGCAGGACCTGGGATCAGTTCCATGTGGTCTGTAAGTTGGGTGGTTTGCACAAACCAGAGGCCCATCCTTAGATCAAGGAGACTGAGAAGGGCTTCCTGGTGTGGGAGATTTCCGAGATGAGTCATGAGAGGTGTGTGGGAGTCAGTCCAGTGAAAGGGAAATGGGATGGGGGTGGAAGGGGACAATGTACCAAGTTCAGGAGCAGCACTTGTGAAGATCCAGAGGGGGATTATAAGGAACTTCAAATACTGAAAACTAGAGCCCAATGGGAAAAATGAAACCTAGTTCTTCCTTTTAGAGAGAAAAGCTATGTACAGTTAATCCAGGTAAGTGTAAGATGTGGTAGTACAGGATAGTGGGATCCAAGAAGGGGAAAGGAATTCCTTAGAAATGGCTCAGGAAAGGTTGGAAGCACTGCTCTTTTTAAAAAATCAGCATGTCTACTTGTTAACAACTTCTTTTTTTTAATAGTGCTTTACAGTTTTTAAAGCCTCTTACTTTCCACATTTCACTGGTTCTCATCACATACATGGGAGTTTGGGTGGAATGAGCCCGCAATCTCAAAGCAGAGACCTGGCGGATTTCTATGACTAGAACCTAGAGCTTCTTTCTGGGTGGTGTGGTCCTGATAATTCTCAATAATTTCTTTTTCTTTCTTTCTATTTTTGAGACAGTCTCACTACTCACCCAGCTCACAGCTACCTCCAACTCCTGGGCTTAAGCGATTCTCTTGCCTCAGCCTCCCAAGTAGCTGGAACTACAGGCACCCACCACAACGCCCAGCTATTTTTTTGTTGTAGTGGTCGTCGTTTTAGCTGGCCCAGGCCGGGTTCGAACCCACCAACCTCAGTGTATGTGGCTGGCACTGTAACCACTGCGCTACAGGCACCGAGCCAATTCTTAATAATTTCATATGACTCATTGTGGTTCACAAAGCACATCTACCTCCTTGAGCTCAGAAGGCTGTATTGGCATCTCCAGCTTCAGAGTAAGAAAATGCCAGCCAGGGAGGGGCAACATCTACCCAGTAGAGCCTCCTGATCAACAGGGTACGGGAGATGATTTGGCTTCTTCAGACAGGCTGCAGACTCTGGGCAGAGTAGAAGTTGGACCCACATGCATTCATGTTCATTGGACTGCCTGGGTCAGTGACCGGGTCTGAGTGTGGGATGATATAAAGGACAGGTAAAATGGAGTGAAGAGGACTCAAACATTTGTGTTGGAAAAGAGGCATTCGGGTTGGAAATTTTCCTTTGAAACACCCGTATCAAAGAGGTTATAAAAAAATGAGATAATGCTACTAACCATACTAGGAAAGTGATGCAAAACATGGAATTAGGACAACTGAGAATAGCTGAGAGAAATAGGGGCCAGAGACAACTGGGAAGAGGTTGCCATCAACTTCAAATAGCAAAAGGGCTTGGCTTGCTCTTAAGTGTGACCCTAAAAGGTTGAGTTAGGCCACCAGGGACACAGTTGCTTTTTTCAGGACAAGAAAGAACACTTATAAGCAGTGGTTTACAAACTGTAGCTCATGGGCCAATCCAGCTCAGCAGCTACTTTTGTAAACAGTCCACCCATTCATTTATGTATTGTCTACGGTATATTCATGCTACAAGAGCAGAGTTGGTGGTTGCTACAGAGACTATATGGCCCACTAAACCTAAAGCATTTAGTATCAAACCCTTTACAGGAATCATTTGCTAATCTCTAACTTAGAACAATCCAAATACCAAATGGGCTGCCTTTCAGGTAATGACTTCCCCATGGCCTGTGGAATTCAAGCAAAAGCTGAAGACTTAAGTAGTGAGGTTGAAAAGGTCCCTTTGAGATTGTAAGAGTTTAGCAGTTATTGACAATTATTCAAATTCCTTTGCTGCCTGCCGGTCACAAAAGTCACAGGTATAGAAAAATAATCCCCCCATAGCCCAGTCTCAGGAGAGTCTCAGGTCTATGGTTTTTCATCACTAGCACCTGATGCCTGTGAAAGACACCAAGGCTTTCTCTCTCTGTTTAATATGACAAAGACAGATGAGGTATAAATTCAGGTAATCTCAAAGGTGAACATCTGTTGGAAATCTTTTCACACCCAAGCCTCTCCCACTGAGAAAGAGGTGCTCATGTGCAAGTTCATCGATATCAAATAGCTGTGTGGATAACTCCTGGGCCACCGTTATACTGATGTGCCTCTCACATTACTGTGTATTGGAAAGGGATTATGTATAGTATCAGCAAATTTAGTTTTGTTGGGCTTCTGTTAGGGTATCTGGGGACATCATTCACAAACTTCCTGCCAGCCCTTGAGCTAGACAAAGCACTTGCCCTTAAGGAACTGATCATCTAGGCCTCAGGTAGCTTAACCAAACTGTGATGAGTATCTGGTAGATGCTTAAGGCAGGGAGAGAGATATACATATAGCCATACATCTGTCCAGCAAAGCAACAATATTGGGCAATGAATGCTATTAACAGAAATTTGACTTCTTTCCAAGTGGAATCACGCACACATGCAAAATTCCAAATGATTTCTTTGAAGAAAATTTAAAAAGGCTGTGGCCGTTTCATTATCTTTTTCTCAATAAGATTGGATACAAATGGGTTCAATTTTCCCATCTCAGACTGTCCTGCAAACATCATGATGTGATGGAAACAAAAGAAAATTTTCTTATGCAGTAATCCACAGCCTGCATGAAAAAGCAAAGATTTCCCAATCAGAAACAGATAATGTTCCCTTAAAAACAGCATCAGCCAAGGCCACATTGATCAAATCCTATTTCTGGTGTCTGTGTGCAAAGGATTGCTTTGCTGGTCTAGTCCACACCACAGTGAATTCCAGGTACTGAGTTTTTTGAAAGCCCTTGTTGCTCTGAGTTTCTATTCCTTTTCCCATCAAAGTAAGACAGACAAACTCATTTTACATTTTTACACTTTGCATTTTTTCTTGCTTCTGTTTTTGTTTCCAGGGACAGATAATCAAGGTGTTTGGGTGCAGGTAACCACTGGCAGGATTCCCAGCTGAAAGACAGACACCCCTAAGAGCTTCTCTCCTGAAAAACATTTGGATATCATTGAGACCCTAATGAATCTATTCTCAGGCATTTAATCATGCCCAAAATCTATCTGGACCAAGCATATACTTGCTCTCCAGCTGAGAGAAATCTTAGTGTTTGGCTGTGCTTATTTTAGAATTTTAAAAGACCACAAAGAATGCCAGCAATGTCCACCTCGAGGGACACAAAAGAGATGTCATGAAAAATGCTTCAAGCGTCCCATGCTTTCCCAGGGATACCCTGACCTTGCTAGTCCTTTGTTTTCTGTGCCCATTTTTGCCTGTGACACGAATTTTCTCATCTCAATGCTGAGGTCCCATCTGCAGCCTTCCCCTTCCCTTTGGCCACTGCACTAAAGCCACAGGACACACAACCCTTAAACTCATTTCCTGTTCACTATCTTCCATTATGTGTGGGTGGGTGTCTTTTTATGGCAACTTACAGTGCATAGGGTGAGGTAATAATAGCATGTACCCAGCTAATTACAAATAAAATGATTTCTTGATTTTTCGTTCATAATTACTTGGTGTAGATGTGCTTAGTTTGGGCTCTCAAGGTAAAATTGGGAAGCATTGTTAAATTAATTGCTCTGTGTATACTAGCGTACACATTACCTTATTCTGAGGATTAATATTAATGTAGTAATTTGGTTCTGCTAGGGAGATTGTCCCATAAAATAGACATTTCCATAAAATTACTAAAAGTAAACATTGTCAGAGTCATTCATTCTTCCACTTAGTCTCAACTATCCATAATGTTAAATGTTGTAAAAGTGACGAATACTCTCCAATGACAGGGAAGCCATAGTAATTAAGAGAAAACATGCCTCAGAGTTGGTCTGTGATCAGAGATCATTTTTCAAAGTGCCCTCCCAGCTACATGCACACAGTTAACCATATCATCTGCTAATGTTGAAGCCAAACATCATACTGTCACCTCAGTTATGTTGAAGGACAGAAACTCTTAGATGCAAGGAAAATAGAGTTCCTCACTTGGTCTTTCTAATCAAGATCCTTGGTCAGAGTTATATTTATTGCAGCAAATCAGATGGAGGCCATCTTGGCCTATATGAAAGTTTATAGAAAGCCAAGTCCAGCTCCAGGTCCTTGCTCTAGACTCTTATAAACGAATAATTTTTTTTTGAGACAGAGTCTCACACTGTTACCCTGGCTAGAGTTCTGTGGCATCATAGCTCACAGCAACCTCAAACTTGGGCTCAAGTGATCCCCTAGCTCAGCCTCCCCTGTATCTGGGACTACAGGAGCCTACCACAATGCCCAGATAGTTATTTTTATTTTCAGCAAGGTCTCCCTCTTGCTGAAGGTGGTCTTGAACTCCTGAGTTGAGGTGATCCCCCATCTTGACCTCCCAGAATGCCAGGATTACTGTGGTGACCAACTGCACCCAGCCTGAGAAAAGCACTTTGGATTGCTTAGGAATGTCTCACAAAACAGAGGAATGTTGAGTTGCTGGGATGACTATATTAATAATCCGTCTAAGAATATTTCTAAGGACATTTCATTGAGTAAAGCAGGCGTCCTCAAACTTTTTAAACATGGGGCCAATTCACTGTCCCTCAGACCGTTGGAGGGCCAGACTATAGTTTAAAAAAAAAAAAAAACTATGAACAAATTCCTATGCACACTGCTCATACTTTATTTTGAAGTAAAAAACAAAACGGGAACAAATACAATTCATACCACCTCATGTGGCCCACGGGCCACAGTTTGAGGACCCCTGGAGTAAAGAAAGCTGATGCTTTCAATAGGAATAATCAAAATACACAAATCTCTGATGTACTTTTTAAATCATAGTTACTGTCATCATTATCATGGTCAGCATTAATTGAGCTTCTATTCTGTGCCAGGCATTTTCACATATATTATTACAGCCTAAAATTGGCAAAACCACTACAAACATATATATATTTATAATGCTTCCCATTTTACAGATGAAGAAGCAGTGATCCCAAAAGCCCAAGATATTTTTAATTTTTAAAACTCTAAATATGAGTGTTTAAAATTGTTAGATGCCACTCCTTTACCGGGAACAGTAAAATAAAATTTGTATACAACTAGCCAAAGGCTATTACTAATAAAATGCATTATTTCTATCTCATCAATGAACAAAAATGCAGAACTTTCTAGAAATAATTACTCCATTTTTAGAGTAACAAAACCAGCAATGGTTGATGGTTATCTCTTTGCCTTCCAAATGGCTATCGTGTTAAACTATAGTTATTTTTAGAGTTATTTAGTGAGTTTCACTCACTCAAAACAGTCACTTCACTCACTTAGGGACAAAGAAAAAATGTTCTTCCATCTTATCTGTTTTTTCTAAACCATTAAGATTTAAGGATGAGCAACCTTGTTAAAACATCATTGGAATACATGACGTTTTTAGAGGTCATTAAAAATACAAGTCCAGAGGTACCTCTCTGTTGGCTTCCAATCCACTTCAATTTTCCTAAGTCCTTTGAAAGCCTGGTCACTAACTGCATTTCATAGCAGCTTTTACATTAAAGAGCAAAGTCCTGCTGCTGGCTTGAGTAGAATGGGAAGGGGAGATGAAAGTGAAAGGAGTGAAAATGAAAATGCATTCATGCTTTCTCCATTTTCCAATCAGATTGTTGCCATTTTAGAAATGGATGGCATCTTTGGTGCGAGTGTGTATGTGCTTAATCAAATAGCTGGAGACATTGTAAGAGAGGAAAGATGCAAGTGAATAGCACAGAAAGCAGCAGGCAGTGGCTGGTCTCTCGTGATGACTTTGAGGTAATACTCCTCTGGGGAAGAGAGAACAGCAACAAAAAAGAAAGCAGGAATACAGCAAAATCGGTACTACAGAGTTAAAATCTGTTGGATCAAAAAGTAAAAAGAGAAGAAAATAGTGATTAATTCTCATAGAAGTTGGATTAAATTTTGACCCAAGTACATTATTTGAACAATAATTTTTAATTCCACTTGTTAACATGTTGTTTAAGATATTGCATCCTCATTTCTAAATGAAATATGTTTGTAATTTCCCTTTATAATAATATATTTTTTCCAATTTTAATGTCAGGTATATCCAGATGAAGTAGAATGAATTTGAAGTATTTCGTCTTTTTCTATTGTCTATAAGATTTGGCATGATCTGTTTTTTTGAAATTATCTTCTATTTTTATTTATAAATATTAGTTGTCTATTTTTTGAGACTTTGGGGAAAAAAATGAGTATTCCCAGAAATAATTCTCCTCACTATTTAGAAGCCTTTTTTTTGGGGGGGGGGGTTCTTCTCTCTTACTATCAAAGTTGCCATAATTCCAGTAGCTGGCATTTCAGGTGGTTTCTTTGTTTTCTTGCTAGAGTTTTACTTTTTCATAATTTTAAATTTAATTGTGTCTGGGATTGAGGCAGAACTTTGCTGTAAATTATGAATTACGTATTGTTCTTTTTGATCATCTGTAGTCGATGTTATGATCTGCTTCTTAGATTCTCACAAATCCTCCAACCCTTTTGAGGCTGAAGCAACCCTTCCCTCAGCTACTGGGACTATTGGTAGTTGGCTGCTCTCTGCTGAGTTCTTCTCTGGAAATTGCCCCTGGCTAAAGAGAGTCATCTCATTCAAGGTTCATGTTTATGGGGCGGCAGATATCCAAAGACTGGCCATTGCCTCAATTCAGACATCTTTGAGGGGCTTTCCCAACTTCAGAGGTTCCTCAAGGGATCAACTGAGATATTTGTCGGGACTTTGATAGAGTTCAGCTTCTTGCTCTGTCTATCCTGCTTCATTCTTTCACTCTCACTGGTCCTCATCTAGACAGCACTGCCCAATAAATACATTTCCTGCTTGTGTATTTCTATCACAGAGTCTGTTTCCCAGAAAACCTACACTGCATTGTTATCACTGTATGTTAATGTATATAATATTTTGCATGGAAAATATATTTCATTATCCTTGTGCTTGGACATAAAAATTAACTCATGTAATACAATTTGTCATTTGTTTCAATAAAAAAAAAAATGTTGCAGCTGGAAAGAAAAAATCTGTTGGATCAGCCAAGCTTTTCTGGCAAAGCAATTCTGAGTATGTGTTTACCCTGTTAATTTTAACTTCTTACAATTGGAGAGTGATTAATATCTGAAGGCAGTAATCTGTGTCAGAGGTTGAGTATGATGTGGAGGAGTGATAAAAAATGCAAACTTTTGTTTATATTAATGTGGGAATTCCGCCTTTAAAAAGCTAGCCCTATGTTGTCCCTGGCATAAGATGAACTAATTAACATGTTTTACAAATTCAGCTGCAGAACTAGACCCAGGGATTTCTTTGGAGAAGTATCAAAGAGAGGCCTCTGTAGTCAAGGCCAGTCTCAGGAACTGAGATGTTAAAGAATCTAGAGATATTTTGCTTGTTTTTGTCCTTATTCTGGAGCTAAATTTCTGGGAAAGATTCATGAGGCCATATTGATTCTTACATTAAGAATCAGTACATGCATAGCTTGTGAAAATCTACTGGGGGTAATTTCTCCTTTATGTGTGGTTGATGGTGGTGGTGAGAAGAAAACCGAAGGTCAGAAATGTTAAGAATACTCCCAGAGCCACTGCATCAGTTAGTTTTTGCTGTGTAACAAATCACCACGATACTCAGTGACTTAACACACATTTATTGATATTATCTCAGTTTTGGGGGGGTCAGAAATAATGGGCACAACTTAGTGGAGTCCTGTGCTCCAGGTGTCTCTCAAGCCAGAATCAACATATTGATCACTGCGGGGAGTTCATCTGAGGCTTAACAGAGGATATATCTGTTCCAGGCTTTTGCTCACAGCATTATTGACACAATTCAGTTCTTTGAGGGAAGCTGGACTGCAGACCTCACTTTCTAGCTGACCGTTGGCCAGAGGTCACTCCCATTCCTTGTCACATGGGCCTCTCTGGCATTCCAGCTTATTTCATCTGAGTAGGTAATAAAACAATAGGAAGAGCCTGCCAGAAAGTCAGAAACCACAATTTCATGTAACATAATCCAGAAGTGACATCCCTCTACCTTTGCTGTGTTCTACAGGTTAAAAGAAAGTCACAAGTCATAGTGCACTCAAGAAGAGGGATTATATGAGGGCCCTCACTAGCACCCAGTCTCCATAGATTTCTCCTATTGCTTCTTTCTCTTTGGCAGATCTTTCTTATCCTTGAAGGCCCAGTTCCAGGCATGTGACCTTATTCCAAGAAACCTCCTCTGGCAATTCCAGCCTTCCTTTTTCTCTCTCTCCCCAGTGAGTCCCCTGATTTTTCTCACAGGAGACACAGCAACTGTGAACCAGTTCTGTTGCTAACCATTTTCTCTGTATGCCATTTGGTGGACCCCCAAGACACACTGTCCAGGGTCACATGTTCTCAAACCTGATGCCACACAGCCCCCAGGGCTTCCTCAAGGCTGGTATATTAGGGAGAAAGGAAAGGCAGAGTTCTGAACCCTAAGCCCCTATGCTCACCCAAACATCTCCCCTCATTGACTTTATATTATATTTAATTTATAGATAGATTTCATTCTCATTACATATTTGGAAGCCACTTGGCAGAGAAGCAATGCTATGAATAAGATGTTCCACCCATGGCCCAATTCTGTGATACTTCTTTGGGAAAATACATTTAAAAATATGAATTTGATCCTATGTGCATCAAGGATCTCAAACAGTTGCTAAAATGGGAGGTCAGGAAGGGCAGTATTTACTGAATACTTGTAGCTACTTAAACAGAAAGCACTTTTTTACATGCCTTCTAAGCTCCACCCAGAGGTATCCTTTACTCATTCTGTGGCTCCTAGTCTATTGCAGGCACTCAGCCTTCCTTACCTGAATTCCTCAGCAGACTCCTCCCTGGATTCCTTGCCTCCAATCCCTCCTTCGCACTCTAGGCCAGGTGAATTTCCTAAACTATAAAAGTAACTGTGTCATTCCCTTACCCAAACTCCTTCAATGACTCTCTTCAACACAAAGGTAAAATCACAGGATGGCTCTGGACAGCAGTCATTCATGTCTAATAGTCTCTGAACTATCTCTCTACACTTTGACAGTTCCCACATGTGATTCCCTCATTCCTGTGGTGGAATAAAATACAGTGTCAATGTCAACATTTCCCAGCCTCTCTTGCAGCTAGGATGTTAGGCATGTGACCAGGGTTCTTCCAATCAGATCTCTCCTGTGAGATCTGGATGCCAGGGTATTACACAAGGTCACTGGCTCTTTCTTAACCTAGGAGATTATCAGGCATAACAGCAGAGAAATCTTATTCCTCTGAGATGGCTTCTAGTATCTAGTATGGGATGACTGGTGTTGAGTGGTGGGCATTGGGAACCATGTTGTTCTGGTGTGTTGGGTATCAGTAATGACTGCTTAGTTTCTGACTACATGATATCTTAACCGTGTGGGAAAACTGAGTGGAGTCTGCGACTTGTCTTAAAAGACCTAATATTAATCAGGTCTTTTATGTCTCAGCCCTGACAAATTTCTTAAGCCTCCCTCTTGGCACTTCTGCAGTGTACTCTCCATGCTGTGATCTGATTGAATTAAAGATATTTGGAGTCCACCAAATATATCCCTCTTTTTCTCTAGCTCCTGAGCTTTTTCACATGATGTCCCTTGGCTCTGAAACTTCTTAACTGTCCCTTATTTATCTGGATTACTCCTACTCAATTTTCAGTTTTTATTTGAGGTGTCATTTTTCTTGAAATTATTTTCATGACATTCAATTCTGGGTAAAGGTCCCTCTTTTGAGACCTGTCCTTTCCTTACTTCGGCACATAAACAATCTATTTTAATAGGAAATTAACTCATCCACAAATACCTGTAGATTAGGGCCAAAGAACATGTTTACATTGTTGCCGTTTGCAATTGGCAGCTACTGTTTGCCCATAATTGAACTTTCTCATATTCTGGGCAATGTTCTATCTAATCTAGTTGGGTAGGATAGGGGCTGCTATCTTCAGTTGAGTCCCTCCTCCCTTGCCTCAGGAGTTAATAGAGTTGCTGTGTAGCACAAGCTTTTCATTAGGAGTTCTCAACATGAAAGGAGAAGTGGTTTTTAGATCTATCCAGGTCCTAAAACTTGAGATGTGGATCAGGGGGAAGATAGTGTGCATGCCGTTCACATTGTTTATCTATTGCAGAACAAATTACCACAAACTTAGTGGCTGAAAACACACATATGTTACCTCACAGTTTCTGTGGATCAGGAATCTGAGTGCAGCCTTGTCTCTGAATGCAGCCTTGTTAGGTTCTCTGCCTCAGGGACTCATCTGAAAGCTATAATCACCTGTAGCCCAATGCCCGCATATCATCTTAGGACTCCAATGGGGAAGGATCCCTTCCCAAGTTCACATGGTTATTGGAAGAATTCAGATCCCTGGGCCCATGGTCCTGAGTGTCTTAGTTTGATGTGGTGGTTGGTAGCCAAAGGCTGCCTTCAGTTCCATCCTGGCTGTTGCCTAGAGGCTGCCCCACGCGTCCCTCCAACATGTCTGCCTACTTTATTCAAACTAGCAAAGGAAAATATGTTAGTTGGAAAGAAACATGTTATAATCTTATATAATGCAATCACAAAAGTGATGTTCCTTCACCATTCGCTGTTGGTCAGAAGCAAATCACACATCCTGTCCACGCTCAAGGGTAGGAGACTACACCAGGCTGTGAGTGCTAAGAGGTTGATATACTTAGAGGTCATCTTGAACTCTGTCTACCATATACATTCTGGCCAGAAGAAGTCATTTTGGAATAAAGAAATAAAGCAGAAAAAATAAAGAAAAAAGACCTGAAAGTGTTCCATGTTCTCATTCTAATTGTACCCAACTCCCCGCTGGAATCCTCAATAAGTTGCCCCAGCATTATTACCATTTTCACATAAGCCAGTGCATTTTGTAACACATTTTTATTTCAAACAAAAAGGTTCTAATTAATATATCGTTGTATTTTAGTGCTTAGCACAGTACATGGAATATGAAAAATGCCCCTTAATAATATTTTGTTTAATCAAATTGAGAACTCTGCCATTTGTTTAAATATTTTGGCAATTTTAAGTCATCAAATCATAAGACATCAGAGCTTAGAGATTTCTTTTCGGTATGCTCATTTTACATTATGAAGAAATCAAAGGTGAGAGAAAACAGGGGAGTAATTTGTCCCTGGTCACACAACTTGTGTTAAAGCTGTGACATAGATCTAAACCCCGACTCTGAGTCTGGTCCTCCCAGTGAGGAAGGAACACGACAAGACTCTAACGTGAGAGGACGGCTGACCCAGGACGATGGACACATATGCTGGCCCCATGTGCATTTTAGCCTTGACTGGCCAATGGTGTCTTGAGTCCAAGAAATAAGGATTGAAATAAAAATATCTGATGTACCAAGTAAAAACTGAGCAGGGAGAAATGATTAGTTTTGATATGATTTACAGTCTCAATATATTTTAGAATTATATAGTGCATCCCTCTTGTGTTTGTGAGTACTACATAACTTTCCTTAATGCTTGTCAAACATATAATTTAGATTAGTTGCTATTTTTTAACAGAAGTTCAGTGATTCTTTATAATTAATTTATTTCAGAAAGAAATCAGCATTCTTGCAGTTCAATGATCTAAAAATATGCTCCAGAAAAAAAATTATTTTCCAGCCTTATGCAGAATGCATGTCTCTCTCTCTCTCTCTCTCTTTTTTTTTTTTTTTTTTGCTGAACAATGTTCTTTGCTTCTGCAGTGTCATGTGCATTCCCCACTGGTTTGGTTCACAGAGTCAAAATAATTGCAATGTTTTGCTTGCTCTTTTTAATACTTGAAGGATGTGAGCATGCATTTTGGCATAGTGGGAAATGGCCCACAAGGGGTTCTCTTTACAATATTTGAAAAAATGTAATAATCTCTCACATTTGCCAGTTGCAGGAAATTGAACATTAATACTTTCAGCTGGAAAACGTAACCTGACTTGAACATCTCTGATTCTGTGGTTTTTAGGCATATTGAGTAGGACAGTGGTTTGTAAATATTAAAGCATGATACAAATGCGATTTGCCCTTGTCAGCAATGATAGTATTATTGTTGTAGAATTTATTATTAATAGACATTATATTATACACACACACACATATATGCAACATGGCCGCACAGACGTTAAACATTTGGACTTCAATCCAAGATGCTGGAAGAAGACTGTTAGAGAACTCGCTCAGTGGAGCTGGGTCCATCCTTCCCAGCAGATGTCGAACCCCTTGAAGTCAAGAACTGCACCATTTATCTTTCTGTCAGCCCCTTCCTGATTCTCAACAAATGTTCCTTGCTTTAAAATGAATGCCTTTCAAAAGCCAGGTCAAACTGAGCAGTTATTTATGCTGTGCTTTCTCCACCAATTATATCTTGTGGCTGTCTTCTTCTTCTCTTTTGATATTTCTCTGTGAAATATCAGAAGTCATAAAACCCCCAAAGGATGCTAATTAGAAATTAGTGTAACTCACAGAGCAAATCTTTAAAATGGTAGTAGTGACAATGAAACATAAAGGAATAGACAAAATGGTCAGTCGTTTTATTATGCCATGTAGTGGTTAATTAAAATTGTAATGTTGGAATTTCAGGACAGCCAATCTCTTTCAAATGCTTCTAAATGGAGCCACAGCTTTCAGAAGCTGAGGGCCAGTGGAATCTTTTTTCCATTGTAACTCAATAATGTGAAATTACTGTCCCATCTTGCCATTATCCGATGAGGTAGGTTCAACCTCACTTTGTTTTAGTGCAGGGGCAGGCAGAAGCCATCCACCTGTGGCGTGTGTTGGTTTTTCTTTCTCTTTCCCATCCTTTTGTCAGCTCTGTAGACTGGAAACTCAAAAAGTCCTTGATATTTCTTGGCGCTACCTTTAATTAACAGTGTGTGACCTTGGCAAGAGATTTCCCTAAGTCTCATTTCTTTCATCTGTAAAATGGGGACCACAGGCTTACCTCAGAGGCTTCTTCTTTGTTATTTAAATTAATTTATTTATTTTTGTTAAGTCATATACACACAGATCATGAATACATTTATGCATATGTGGGGTACAATGTATTGATTTTTTTATACAATTTGGAGTGCTTACATCAAACTAATTAATATAGCTTTTGCCTCATTTACTTGATTATTGTGTTAAGACATTTATATTCTATACTTCTTTTTTTTTTTTTTTTGTAGAGACAGAGTCTCACTTTATGGCCCTTGGTAGAGTGCCGTGGCCTCACACAGCTCACAGCAACCTCCAACTTAAGCGATTCTCTTGCCTCAGCCTCCCGAGTAGCTGGGACTACAAGCGCCCGCCACAACGCCCGGCTATTTTTTTGGTTGCAGTTTGGCCGGGGCTGGGTTTGAACCCACCACCCTCGGTATATGGGGCCGGCGCCTTACCGACTGAGCCACAGGCGCCGCCCTATTCTATACTTCTTAAATTTGACTTGTACCCTTGCAATATGCTCCATAGGTGTGGTCCCACCGTTTACCCTCCCTCTATCAAACCTCCCCCCCCTTCCTACTCAGAGGCTTCTTATGAGAATTATGTAAATCTACATAAAAGTACTTTGTAATCTTGTCGTCTGCACGCTTTTCCTCCCTCTTTCTCACTCTCTTTTCCTTCCTTCTATCTTGTTTCCTTACCTTCTCCCTTACTTAAAATCATTTCAATCTTTCAGGAAAATGTCTCCCCTTTGAGAGTGAAAGAAGGAATAAAAGGGGAGAAGACTGAAATAAATCCATGAATTTTCAGATCTTCAATTTTCTTTTGTTGGTAACAATAAAGTAAACGGGGGGGAACAACAGAGAAGGGCATAAGGGTGGACCCTCAACCTGCAGTGTGGAGGGGAGGTCACCCAGATTCCAGCCCCAGCTCAGCCCTTGACCACCTGTGAGATGCTGAGAAAATCACTTCCATTCTCTCACGCCTTGGTTTTCTCAATTGCAAAATAGGCCACTGCTGCCTCACAGCCCATGACATGGTGGATGTGAAAGTCTTGTGTGAACAAAAAACTCCACAGAAGTTCCAGTAATCATTTCATTGCCCATTAATAATGAATTTGAAAGCACTTAGAAATTTAAAATCCTCCATTCGATAGGGAATTTTTATCACATTAACGCTTGCATTTTAAAGATGTGGAACCATACAATACCAGTGCTATGACTGAAAGATATATTTTATGTTCAGGTAATTGGGAAGGACTGTAATTGAATTTTATTATTAATGAAACTGATGATTAGGAATGTGAGTTCCACTTTTATTTCTTCAATCTATATTTATTTTACATCTACTATTGCCTAGATTTGAGTCTTGGCCCCAAAGATAGAGTAAGGCAGTGACCCATCCTCCCACTGCAAACAAGACATGGAAGGGTGATCAGCAGAAGCAAAGGTCTTCCAGGGGATTTGTAGGTTATGCAGTGGGTCATGGTGAGAATGTTACTTATAAGTGAATTAATTCTACATTGAGTATAGTAAGCTTGTTTCCAATAAACTTGCCAAATTCTTTCTTAATATTTTTGTTACATTTGCTATTGCTTATTGAACACTTGGAAAATAAACCTACTATGTATCGAGTTACTGGAAAAGTTCTATCTTCAGCATTAACCTATGAGTCACTCATATCTTTCCAAATAAGCTTCAGAGATGTAAACACACAAAACTTAAGAACCAGGAAGGGCCTTAGAGAAAATATATTCTACTTCCCTCATTTTGTCAAAATGTGGGCCAAGACCCAGAGAGACCAGTAAATTAGTAACAGAATTGGAAATATGATCCAAACTCCTGTCTTGAGTTATTTTTGAGACTCCAAACTGCTATCAGCTCTGAAACCTGTTCCCATTATCCTTGCTGTCAACACCCTTCATCCCAGGGTGTTCATTCAGGTTACAAGGCTAAACTAACAATACCCTACATACCAATCTTTCAGAGAGGAAGCTGCTCATGGTGACTGGGTTTGGCATCATGGGCAAACGCATTCTGGTTTGATCACTTTGCAATAACTTCTACTCGCTTGGTGCATTTGTGGCACTCTATGGACTTAAAAAAGCATTCTAAAACCAATGAACTCTCCCAGCTACTTATCTACACCAGAAGTGTTGGAAAGAACAGAGACCTGGAGCCTGACACCAGGAACTGGCCTCAGCTCTTCTCCTAACTCTCGACATGGCCATGGGCATGCGTCACAGGGGACTTTCCTTTATATGTTTGGTCAGATAGCTTTTCAGTTCATTCAGTCATTAAAGATGGGGACTCATGCTAGGTGCTAGGAATAGCCCATGTATAGAATGTGGTCTCTGACTCAGGGTAGGACAATCTAGTGGGAAGGCAGACACAGAGACAACATCTACGGTGCTAACATACCTAGACTCCTAGGCTTGACGGAATTGTACCAGACTTAGTCTAGGACAGTGTTTTTCAATCTTTTTTTATCTCACAGCACACTTGAACCTATAGATAAAACTTCTGCAGCACACTTAAATTATGTTGATTTAAAAAAAAAAGAGTAAAAAGAAAAACATACTGTACTTGAAACTTCTTTTGAAAATAATTTAATTATGATCCTTAAAATTTTTCAAGGTGTACCTAAGATCCTTTTACAGCATGTCAGTGTGCCGTGGCATACTGGCTGAAAATCACTGGTCTCGGGGATGATGTCCAAAAAAGATTTTATAAAAGATGTGAGGTTGATGGCAAGGAAGAACTAAAGGATTCTTAGGAAACAGGTGGATTCCAGAGGTAGAGAGTAGTTTCCATAGGTACATTTGCTTTTCAATTCGTCCATCCATTTATTCCATTAAGCAGTGTCAAGCATCCCCTATAGACCAAGGAATAAGAGGATGAAAAGACATAACCTCAGTTCCCAAGGAGCTCCCACAAGCTTAACCAAAGACTCCAGGACCACAAAAGAGCAGGAGGGTTCAGGGAACGGTGAGTGACTATCCCTGGCTGGAGCAAAGGCCCCCCTGTGTAGGGGCAGCAGGAGGAGAGCCGAGAGCCTGGAGAAGTGGGCCTTATATCCAACGAAAGGCCTTAAGAACAGCCACAGAAAGTTTGTGATTTACCTGGAGGACCAGGATGAAGGTTCCTGGGGGGAAGGGGGAGATATCATCCAACCTGAGCTTTTAGAAGTTCTTTCTGAGTGAAGCCTGAAAAATGAATTTTAATGGGGAAGGAGAGAGCAGAGAAAAGGAGGCCCACCAGGGCCTGGTTATGATCCTTCTCAGAATTCTTCCACAAGACATTGTATGCCCAGTCTTGGGGAAGCTGGGCTCTGACCTAGCCCCACCACTGGCCAGGGAGGTATGCTCCCTGAACTAGGCTAAAGCCACACCTGGTGCTAGAGCTGGCATTCCTCTGGCCTCAGCTCTGTGATTGTCTATGCTGACAACTGATACTTGCAGTTTTCCCAAGAACATTTAGGGTCCTACAACTTGGTACATTTGGATAGCTGTGGCTCTCTAGGAAGACAGGAGCCAGCTGAAGGATAATCAGGGAAGCCATCTGAGGAGGAGGTGGGCTGGGTGAGACACAGAAATGGTGGGGGGTTGCACATCTAGCTAGGAGAAGAAAAACCTACCTGGTGGGGGCAGAATAAGACTACATGGTAACTCTGCCAGGATGGCTCTGGCTGTCTATGGTCAATAGCTATCCTCCCAGGATGGATGGTGAATATGGTCCACATCTTCCCTGAGCTTTTAAGGTGATGACCTCGCTCATTAGGATGTATTTGCTGAATGGGAGAGAAGAAGAAAGAAAAGTCAGAAAGAGTAGGAAGAGGTGTTGCTTGACGATGGAAGGCTTGGGCACCAAACAGAAGCCATGAGCAAACAGGTGGCCATCCCATCTTCTCCCCGCTCTCAGACACCATGATGCCGGCAGTCCAGCTCAGTGCTTAAGACTGGTCTTGGGCAAGTTACTCAACCTTGTTGTGCCTTGGTTTACCCATATGTGTAATGTGTGATCAGTGGTGACAGGACTAACACATTGTATCTGCTAAAAATGATAAAAAGAGATGATGCATGTGGGTCCCTGGCACAGTACTGGACATACAGGGAGTGCTCAGTATAGGTTAGCTGTTGCCATATTTCAGAGGGGCTCACCGGGGCTTTGGTTTTCTAATTCACGAGTCATCCTCACCTACTCTCAGAGCCTTCAGAGTCCTGCTCTGCTCCCCCATCAGCCACGTGATTCTTTTCTTCTAAAAGAGTCCTGTCAGTTTCATACATTTTGCATGATTCCCTCCTTTAGAAAGTGGGTTTTCAAAAATAAACGCAATTTAGAATGACATACTTTCCCCTCGCCTGTTACATTTCCATGAGCCCTGTACAGCAGGAATAAAAATCAGCCAGGGATTCTCAGTGAGTGTGCTTGGCTGTGGAAATCCTCAGGCTATAAATAGTGCTTGTGTAGGTTTTTTTTTTTTTTCTTCAATATGATGGACTCATTTTCTCTGATCATAAAATCCATGGCTTCTATTTATAGCCACACTGTTGCTCCCTAGTACTGAGGGATTGTAAAAATAGGCTTCAGGAAATAAGATGTGTTTGGCCAACTCTCTCAGTGTGGAGGGCAGCAGAAGGGGCCTGGAGATTTGAGACCGGGATTTTGGGTCTTTGCATTAACCCCTTGCTGTCTCTGAGACATCCTCAGTTCCGGGTTTCCTCACGGCTGGGGCCTTCCATTTGCATTACATTTGCTCTGGTGAAAAGATTTATTCATTCACTCATTGAGAACTTGCTCTGAGCCAGCCCTGGTGCTATGCTTTTGGGAAATAAATAGAGTGTTTGTAGCACTAAGGCACTCAAAGCCTAGCAGGCAGATCTGTAAATATAATACATACAGGATCCCAGGATGAAAATGTAAGTGCTGTAACACATGTGCTGTAAAGGCCTGGGAAGCACTGAGAAGGTGCACTTAATTTCATCCAGGGCAGCAGGAAAGCCACCTCTGGGAGGTGGAACAATGGCCCCTGAAGGTGTCCAGGTTCTAATCCTGAGAAGGATCTTGAGATGGAGAAACTCTCCTGTATTATCTGGGTGGGCTCACTGTAACCACCAGGGTCTTTGTGGAAGGGAGAGAGGAAGGTCAGATGGGAGAGAATGGGGGAAGAAGATGACGTGACCCCAGAAGCCAGTAAAGTAGAGAGGTGCTGTGCTGCTGACTTGGAAGGTGGAGGAAGAAGGCACAAGTCAAGGAATGTTGCCCTGGAAACTGGAAAAGGCGGGAGATGTGAAATTCTCTCCGGAAATCCCCACAGGGAGTATGACCCTGCCAATTCCTGGATAGGTGATTTTGCAAAACTGCAAAAGAATAAATCTATGTTGTGTTAAGCCCCCCAAATTAGGATAATTCAATTCAATAGAAACTATTAGAAACTAATACCACCCAAGGTAACAATTCAACTAGACTGTTATAGTTAATGTACGTTTAATGTATGGGGCCACCTAATTTCCTTTATCTTCTGTTGGCACCTGCACCCAAGGTTTTGTTTAGTTTAGCCCCTCCTTGGCACTTCAGTGAGGCAGGCTCCTCTCTGGCTGTAGGGGTAGGCACAGGGTTTAGACCTAAGCTAATTAGCACAATTCTTTCCCAGGTTCAGGGCTGAGCATGCAACTGACATTGTACACCCCACTCTGGGGATGAACAAGGAAATAAGTCACCTCAAGAGGCAGCGCCTTCTTGAAATCTTGAAGGAAGAATCATCCTGAAAAGAATGTGAACACCAAACAGATGGAACCTGGAGCTACTGAGAGTAATAGGGTCCTGGTTCTAGCCCCTGAGCTGCTGGGCTTTCAGATGCACAAATTACTTTTAATATGAAAAATGGTTTGAGTCAGGTTTTCTGTTACTGGCCCCAAAGCATCAAAATAAAGAATAGGTGCGTGTGGTGGTTTGACTCCCATAATCCCAGCTACTCAGAGGTTGAGTGGGCGGATTGCGTGAGCCCACTAGTTCATGGCTGCAGGGGCTGTGATCGCACCACTGCACTCCAGCCTGGACCACACAGCAAGACCCTGTCTCTGAAAATAAACAAACAAAATACAGAATAGAGAGGTTCTGCTATGAGCATAAGGGGAAAAAAGATAAAAAATGAATTCAGAGGCAGTTGTTATAATTGGAATTTGTGTTTGGTCAAGATGAAAAATGAAGCCCAGAGCTAGGAAGGTTGAAATCCCTCCTACAGTCACTGAGAGCTGGGGAGATCACATTGGAGTGTCAGAGCTGAAACAAGCATGACCAGGATTGTTTAAAAACACTTTGCTATACAGACTAGGAAACTGAGGCATACAGATGGGGATAGGCTTGTTCAAAGGCACGTGTGACTTAGCCTCCTCTCTAACCTCCTGGCCTGGTCCACCCAGGCTCTGCTCTGTCATATGATAATTGGTCAGCCATATACACACAGGTACCCAGAACTACCCCTGGGCAGTGTACACCCATGGGTTTCAGGTGATCCAGGCTCAAAGGAGAAATTGTTTTTCTGCTTGTTGTCTCTATGTGGCTCACCGAGAAAACAAAGACAGCCACTCAGGACCATAATTGTTTTTCTGTAACTCCAACAACGTGGTGTAGGCACAAAACATGAGAATAAGAGTCTCAGAGTGTCTATATCCACAGAAATGTCACTTAACACAACAGACAGACCCACAATTCCCTCATGTGATCTTTATATCTTCCAAGGGAAGAGAGATATTGGAGGCAAGGTGTTTTTTGATGCTGAGGCTACGTGGATAGGCATGGGTGAGATCACCCCCTCTCCTCTGAAGCCTCTACATAGACCTGGGGCCTTGACAGCGTCCCCTACTGCACTGCAGAGGCTGGGGCTGCACCCCAGAGCTGGGTGCCGTTCAATGCCTTTGATCTAGAAAAAGCTATTTGAGAATCTGCACTAAACCAGAAATAAGGAAGTACATAAAAAGAAGAGAAATTTTCCTCCCACTAGCTCAATGTAAGAATGTGCATCTTTTATGCAATGAAAGTAGAAGATCAGCAACTGGCATTAAAACAAACGCCATAAAATGTAGATTGGCATAGACATGGGAGGGACTTTATAAATCATCAGGTCTTCCACACCTATTTTACAGATGAAGACACTGAGGACTTTGTCTTAGTCTGTTCAGGCTGCTAAAACAAAATATCATAGACTGGATGGTGTATAAATAACAGAAATGCATCTCTCATGATCTGAAGACTGGCAAGTCCAAGATCCAGGATCCAGCAGATTCAGTGCCTGATGAGGCTTCACTCTTCTGGTTCATGGGCAGCTCCTTTTCACTGTGTCCTCGACAATGGAAGGGGTAAGACAGCACTAGGGCCTCTTATATAAGGGCACTAATCCCATTAATGAGGATGCCCCCCTATGACCTAAGCACTTCCCAAAGGCTCCATCTCCTAACACTTCACCTTGGGGGTTAGAATGTCAACATATAAATTTGGGGGGTAGAGGACAAATATTCAGACTTTATGAGCCACCAAAAGGAAAGCAACTTGCCCAAAGTTACACACAACAAATTTGTGCCATTGTCAGATCTACAACCCAGCTTTCCTAACTACAAGTTGTGGACTTTTCACATGGCACCACATTGGTGCCCATAAATAGGTCTCAGAACTGGAATGACCAGCATTCCTTAACTGGATAGTATCACAGGTCAGAAAACACAAGGTATTAGCACTTCAAATAAGACAGTATTTATTTGTTAATCTTTGGAGACATATGAAAATCTGTGTGGGAGATTTTATAATATCCAAAAAGTTTCTTCCTAGGAAAATGGTATGAGATTGTAGTTAATGGATGTGTTTCAACAAGTATGAACTCTCTGTTTTGAAGTTACCATTATTCCCAATGTTAGGTTCATATTAAATGTGTACATGTCCTCTGCAATGACCAAAACACTCTACCTGTCAACAGACAGCTTATTAAAATGCAAGATGAACCAACCTAAATTTGATAACACAGCTTTAGAGTCAAGTTTGGGTTCAAACGATAGCTTCCCCAGTTGCTCCCTGTGTGACCATGGCCAAGGACTAAACTACTCTGAGAATCTGCTTTCTCTCTAATTGTCACTGCTTCTCTAGCTTGTGGGAGGATTAGATGAAATGTGTGCAGACTGCCCGGTTTATAGTTCAGTCCACAGTAGTCGTTATTCTATTGGTGATGCCATCCTAACCATCATGATGGGCAGAAATGACAGACACTGGAAAATGGAGAGGGGACAGGCCATCAATAGTCCTTAACATCTCTGGCAAGGACCTAACTCCACCAGAGGAGTCCATTGTATTGAGCCAGTATTACTAACGATGCCTCTAGAACAGTGGTTCTCAACCTTCCTAATGCCACGGCCCTTTAATACAGTTCCTGTGGGTTGCGATCCACAGGTTGAGAACTGCTGCTCTAGAAGGATGCTGGGCAAGAGAACCAAGATCCTTGCTCTCAAATGGTCCACAGTACAGCAAAAAATGATCACTCAAGGCAGAAAGAAAGAAATGCTGAGAGATAAGTAGACAAAGGAGCCCATAAGAGGAAACAATGAATTCCAACTGGAGATCATACAATGGTGACTCCAGTAGGAACTTTAATGATCAAATAGTCTAATATCTAATTTGGATGGAGATGTGGGTTTGGAAACACACGTAGCTAAAACGGAGGGTTGAAGGATAAATTCTCCAAGTGTCACAGCCAAGGGAGATCTTTGATACTGCATTTCAGGAGAGATTTTTCAATCATTGATTTCTATGCAGTGGGAAGGATTTATTTTTAAGCTAGAACACTTTCAAAATTTTACACTTCCTGCCAAATACACGGATATGTGAACTTTCTCTCAACCACAACAGTGTGCAGTGCAGGAAAGTCTAATGGTGGGGAAGACAAACCAACATGTGCTTGTATCACTGAGTAAATCTGCATAGTATTAAACTAGAATGGGGTCAGCTGGAGCTATTAGCTATAGACAGGAAAGTCTCTGTTTCTAAACAGTGACCTCTGAGCAATTATAGACAGAGGGAGACACTCTCTGTAGTGTCACAGGAAGTCTCTATAATGCTGCTGGCTGCTCACTGATAGCCACTGAGTTTGACTTCTTTACTTAAAAAAAAATTTTTTTTTGGAAGATAGCAAGGAACCCAGCTTAAAAATATCCCTGAATTTCTTAGTTTCTCTTTCATACAGTTCTTGCCAATATGATGTAAGGAGAACTTTGAAGGGAGGGTTCCAGGAAAGCTCTTCAAAGAGAGAAAATTCTTCTCCCATGTGCCTTTTCTCTTCTTCCATGCTCCTGCCTGAAACACAGATGTGATTGCTGGAGCTGCTGCACCTAGATTGCAGCCATGTAAAAAAGGTTAAGAATACCACAATGTCACTGGCCCTGAACCAGTACTAGCCACCCTCTACTTCCAAACTTACCTTTATAAAAAGGAACAATAAACCTATATTGTTTATATCAGTGTTACTTGGGTTTTCTGCTGCATTACTCAAATGAAAATCCCTAAGTAATAGACACAGGTAACAAAAATATCAATTTCATTGCATAATGATTAGTACCACGTAGCAACACACAACATTGACAGAATGACTATACAGTGAAGACTAAAGTAAAAAGAAGAGTGTCTGGTTAGGACAAGAACTGTACCTGCTCCTAACTATTTATGGGTATAATCCAATAAGCATTACCCCTTAATTTATTGTTTATTTTTAACAGCTTTACTGAAGTATAACTTTTATACAAAAATATTGTGCTTATTTAACGTACACAATTTGATGAGTTTGGACATATAAATACACCCATGAATCCATCATCATGATCAAGGTAATGAATATACCCATCTTTTCCAAAAGTTTTCTCATGTCCTTTTATTTGTTAACATGAGATCTACCCTCTTACCATGAGACCTAACTTCTTGAACTTTTTAACTGCACAAGATAGTATTGTTTCTGCCCATCATGATGGTTAAGATGGCAATATCAATATAATAATGACCACTATGGACTGAGCCATGAACTGGGCAGCTGGCACTGTAGCCTACCTCTAGAACTTATTCATCTTGCATAGTTACTACTTTATGGCCATTGATCAACAGCTTCCCATTTGCCTCTCCCCTCATGCCCTGGAAATCACCATTTTACTCTCTGCTTCTATAAGTTTAACCACTTTACATACTTCATGTAAGTGGAATCATAGATTATGTATCCTTTTTTGACTTAGCATAATGTCCCCCAGGTTCATCCATTTTGGCAGAATTTCCTTCCTTTGTAAGGCTTTTAAGGGCTGATTCTATTGTATGGACATAACCACATTTTCTTATCTGCTCATCCATCAATAAACATTTAGGTTGTTTCTCTACCTTGGCTATTGTGAATATGCTACAATGAATATGGGAGCACAGATATCTCTTCAAGATCTGATTTCCATTCTTTTGGATCTATACACTCAAAAGTGGGATTGCTGTAGTTTCAACAATTATAAAATATCCAGGGATTCAGTAACTGTTTTATTTATTTATTTTATTTTATTATTTTTTTGAGATAGAGTCTCACCTTGTCACCCCCAGTTGAGTGCTATGACATCATAGCTCACAGCAACCTCAGACTCTTGGGCTCAAGTGATTCTCTTGCCTCAGCCTCCAGAGTAGCTGAGACTACAGGTGCCTGCCACAACACCCGGCTATTTTTAAAGACAGGGTCTCACTTTTGCTCAGGCTGGTCTCAAACTCATGAGTAAGGTGATCTGCCCGCCTTGAGTTCTGGGAGCACAGGCGTGAGCCACTGTGCCTGGCCGAGTAAGTGTTTTTTTAAATGTAGCATTACGTCAAATGTACACTAAAGAAAACGCAGATGACAATAATACCTATTTATAACACCTTCTCTATGTCATAATTCAGGTATAAGTCCAGATCTTACATAAGCCAGATTATGAAGTTTCACTCACCCACTCACCTTGGGCCATTGGCATTGATGCAGAGCACTATGGAGAAAAATGCTGTTTCCCATAACTTATGTTCATGACCTTCACTCTTCAGTGTGTTGAGAAGGACAATGTAATTCAAGGTGTATTGAAGGACATTGTCACTATGTCTGAGTTTTCTATCTGATCAAACTCAACATTTTTTTTTTCTTAATTGAGTTCCTATTGCTTGCTGGAAGACGGAAAGCTTCTCTTGGAAATCTAGATTTTGACTTATGATCCTTAAGTCATTGTTCTTCTTTAACATGAACCCTCCCCACTTTAGTGTTCTCGAACCCATTCTAAAGGGAAAGCTCTTTTCTTTTGCCACAAGCTCACTGTATTACCTGATCTGTGCCATTCTTTTACATGTGTCAAGACAAGACAAAGACTTTGCCATATTGGTTGTGGATCAGCATTCTTACTGACCAGATGGCTGCTGCTTTTCAAGACAATGAGGAAGGACCTCTCTGGCCACAAATATTTGCTTCACTCTTAGTAAATTTACCTCCTGCAGCTTTGTGCTCAGGCCCTTCTGCCTATAATAACTTTTGTTTCAACAAAGCCACAGAATGTAATCTTTTTGAAGACATTGCAAGTGACAATTAGGGATTCAATTTAAGATAAAATCCAACTCTAGGTGGTGCTGCCAAGTCAAATAACTCAAATTAGATGACAACACCTGACAGGCAGAGGCAACATTTGCACAGAGGACAGGTTCTTTCTAAAATCAATTTTAAGCTGCAGCCTGATTTCAAGACCATTGACATTTGCAAAGACACAATCTTATAATTGAGGAAATGCAATGTAATAACCATCAAATGAAATTGGGCTAAAGTTAATTCTTTAGTAAACTCTATATTAAATAAATTTCGTACCATGGGTGCAGCTCAAATCAATAATTTCCTTATGGCCTCTTTATTGTATTCAGAGGTGAAAAAACTTTTTCAAGTATTGTTAGAGTTCATTCTGTCTAACTAGACTTCAAGCTCTATTAGGCAAAAATGGGGAAGGAGGTTCTGTGGTCACTGCTAGAACCAGCACCATTTCTGCTGTGTAACTTGGGATTAGTGACATAGGATTGGTGGTTGAATGACCTCCTCTGTCTAGTGATGTAAGGATTCTGCTGTCAGCAATGGCTGGAACAATTTTATCCTGAAACAACTGCATTTGAGCTTGGCCCCACTTTGAAAGGTGAATGAGGTAGCAAGTGGAGGGTGGCCAGAGGAGGAAAGAATGGGACAGAATAGAGTTCTACCTAAAGGAAAAACATCAAGGACATAGTAGAGAGAGGAGGGGATGCTCAGCAAGGCTCCCTCAATGGGGTCTTGCTGGTGACAGAGAATGTGATAAATGAGGGGCCATGACTCAGGAAGTTTGGGTAAGGGAGGTGGTGAGTTGAGTGTTCAGGGCCTTCTCTGTCAGCCTGTGGAATTATGAATCTTTCCAGCCTCATTTGGCAGAAGATCAAGAGTTACGAGGTATTTGACCTTTATCTTATGCCATTTAAAAATGCTTTTAAACAATCAGGTCAGCAACCAGAACTCGAGCCAGAATGATGAAACTTTTTTTTATATTTCAAACTAGCCATCTAGGATATAACTCCTAACCGTAAGTACAAATGTGACATTTCTTGCTAAACAAACTCCAAGTCATAACTCTAATTATTTCAAGGCTGCCCTTTCCGCCATTCATACCTCACTGTGATATGATACACCTAATGAGTCCCACTTCTAGATTTTTGAAAACCTCTCTTCTGATTCTACAGTGCCTAAGCAGGTTTTGTTATACTTGGAGCTGCAATATGAGGATTAAATGGCTGGGCTAGTTGGCAGAATAGAACTCATCTGTTGTGGTAAAACTTCTTCTAGCTCTCTCCCTTGAGAATGGTGGTATGGGCTGATGCCATCCCCCTCGAAAAGATAAGTTGAGGTCCTAATTCCCAGAATCCGTGAATGTGACCTATTTGCAAGTGGAGTCTTTGTGGATGTAATCAATTTAATACAAAGTCACATTGGATTAGGGTAGACCCTAATTCAAAGACTGGTGTTATTATAAGAAAGAAGTGTGGACCCAGAGACCCAGGCACAGGGAAGAAGCAAAGTGAAAACAGAAGCAAGAATTGGAGAGAGATACCTATAAACTAAGGAGCACCAGGGGTGGTCAGCAACCACCCAAAGTCAGGACAGACGTGTGGGGCAGAGTCTCCCTCACAGCCCTCCAAAGGACCCCCCCCACCCACCAACACCTGGATCTTGGACTTTTAGCCTCCAGAACAGTGAGAGAAGTTTCTGTTGTTCAAACCACTAATAATCTATTACTGCAGCCCTAGGATACTGACACAGATGGGGACACTTGGAGAGGGGGTGACTTGCTGAATGTCCTAGAGATAATACTTCACAAAGCCAGTCATAGGCCCCTACAGTGATGTCTTGGACACACCCAGCTTGAATGCAAACATGTGTTCCCCTATGCTGCATTTTACTAAGTTTTGTGCAAAGGGAAGGAGTGGGAGAAAATGTCAACACCAGTCCTCCAGAGCGGGACAACTTTCTTCTCTCTCGCATCACCGTCCTCTGCTTGGTTGCCTAATTAATTTCTTAAAGCTATGTACCTGACTATGTCTCATGAGCCCAGAGACAGGTTGGTGCATTCCATTTACCACTCATCTGCCTGGTTCCATTTAGCTGGAGTTGCTATACGAATGATAATGAGGAAAGAAATGGGCATTTTCGTTCTGTTTAAAAGAAATGAATTAATAAGAGAAAATCCTGTCATACTTACAACTTCTTATAAGATCCATTATCTGACCCTTTATTCATAATTCAGAATCTTTTCTGGTGAGTGAATTTTTTTATTCAATTAGAGGATTCTATTTCACATTTCAAGGACTTCTCTGAATGTTTAGGATAAGCTCCCTTAGTCAAACTTCCCCAGACTTTTTCAGAAGACTCAAAACATCTGATCCAGATAACAACAATATAAAGAATAAGACCCAAACTTCATTTCTGAAATTCTCAAGCCCAGAAATCCCAATCTGTGAGCCTGAGTGCCTATACCATCCATGACCCTGGAATTGGACCACCGGTGATAGATGTGGTAAGAGGCAGGGACAGAGTCTTCAGGCGCAAACAGCTGCCTTCCAGATTCAGGTATCTGTATAATTAAATCCTGGCTCTGCTATTTCTCAAAGTGTGATCCTGGTATCTGAATTAACACCTCTGAGTCTCATTTTTGCCCTCTGTATCTTTCAAAGTGACTCATAGTTATAACCATGCAATGAAACAATGCCCACATTTTGGTGGTACTGGCAGGAAAAAAAACTAGTGCATTGGAAGAGAGAAATGCAGTAGGTTAAGTTAGAAATCAGTGAAATGTTTCCAGTGAAAAGGTTGTGAAATTATGGGGTGTACATTCTTGGAAACAGTGTGTGTGTGTTATAGCAGTAGGAAGAGAAAGTATTAATTTTGGGATTAGGTGGTATCATGGTCAGGAAGATATAAGAAAGCACAGGCAAGATGAGAGAGAGGAGGAGAGTGCAGATTAGAAAGAGGAGGAGGCTGCAGAGTGCTTGCATTCTTGCAACTTCATGAGCCAGGACTTCAAGTGGATGTCAATCAAAGATGTAATAAGATGTTAAGGTTAAGACAAAGGAGTGTGGGTGTCCACTCTAGTTGCTCTGCATAGGGTTCCTTCCCATGTAAATGAAGTAAAAGTGACAGGGACAGAGAAGGAGTTTCTCCTTGGTAAAGGAATTAGGTAGACTTTGGGCATTTGATAGAAGATGAAAAGAGGAATTGTCTGGGGAAGGGCTTTTATATTAGGAAGGGTCTGGATATGTCACAGAAGAGAGAGAGAAAGAGAAAGAGAGAGGCCGCATGTTGGAGAGCATCTCAGGACTCCCTGTTAATTCAACCACAGGATGGCTGTGGACTGAAAAAAAGGATCCAGGTTCCTGCACCACCCCCCACCCTGTTTACTGTTAACAGAGTGGGGCCTGGCCCAGCAGACAGAGTTCATGGTCTTGGTGGCCCAAGTGAGCCTGTGTGGCTGCCATGGTTTTGAGTGAATGTAGTGGTTTGCTAGCTCAATGAACTCTCCTACCCCTTTTTGCAACCAAGAAAGGCTGAGCCAGCCCAAAAGAGGTACAAGAAGGGGAAAAGGTAGTCAATATATAAAAAGTATCTTACTTATAATAGACACTCAATAAACGTCAACTTTGTGCATTCTACAGGTGCATCAAATCAGACATAAGAATTGCTTGCCATTGTTATTCATGTAAACTTTAGATCCTGTACACCAGGTATGTAGAAATAATAGCTGCAAAGTCTTTTAAACAATCATTAAGACAATCCAGTGATGTACTGCTCTGGTGATGGTTATCAAAGGCTGGGGGACAGGGGAGCAGGGGGGCATAGGAAATATTAATCATAGAGTCTAAAGTTTCAGTTAGATGGGAGAAATACATTTTTGAGATACAGTGCGTAGCATAGTCACTATAGTTAATAATAACATATTATGTATTTCAAAATTGCTAAGAAAGTAAAATCCAAGTGTTCTTACCACAAAAATGATAAGTATGAAGTGATGCGCATGTTATTAGATTGACTTAATTATTCTACTTATGAACATATTAGGTCAGACAGTAAGTTTGCAAACTCATCCTAGAAAAGCTGCTACATATCTCATTGCTGAATATCACTACAGTCACCTTTAAAGTATTCCCCTTGGCCATCTGACCACTGTAGTGATATTCAGCAATGAGGTGTGTAGCACTTTTTCTAGGACAAGTTCAAGAACTTCATTGTCAAACACTGCATGATGACAGCTCTGATGGTGATTCCAGAAAAAGAGTTCCAAATTTGCTGTGAAGGATGGACTAGTTGCTGGCACTGGTGCATAGCTTCCCAAGGGGAGTACTTTGAAGATTATTATAGTAATATTCACCAGTGAGATATGTTGCATTTTTATAGGATGAGTTCATAAACTTAATTGTCAGACATATATTAAAATGTCATGTTGTACCTCATAAATACATTCGATTATTATTTGTCAATTAATTTTTTTTAAATTTTTTTTACTTTGGCTGGGGCTAGGTTTGAACCCGCCACCTCTGGCATATGGGACCGGCGCCCTACTCCTTGAGCCACAGGCACCGCCCGTCAATTAATTTTTTAAATACAAAAAAAGCAAGAAAGAAAAGCCATACAACCTATTTCCATCAATAAGCAGGAAAAATCTTGGCCAAAGATACAAAAGGCTGGGACTCTGATTCCAACCACGGCTTTACTTGGGTGTCATTAACAGAAGCCAAATTGACCCCTCCTGCCCACTGGTCACCCCTGGGCGAGGGAATATCTCTTATACCATTATCCTGGGTTCAGTAGATCATTCCACATCCTCCTCTATCTAGGTGGAGGGGCTTGGTGAACAGAAAACCTTGCCAGGTAGAGTGGAAATAAAAAGGGTATGCTTTCTTAAATTAAAAAGGCTGCAAGGAGGAGTGGACACTTGAGCTGGAGTTTCAGAGAATGAAGAGGAGCATGTGGATCAGAAAGATTGGAGGGCCCCCTCGACAGAGGCAACAGTGCGTGCAAAGGCACGGTGCTGTCCCAGGAACTTCCAAGCATTGTCATGGCTGTGGCAGTAGCAAATGCATGTCAGGTAGGGGTGGGAGATGTGAAGTTCATGAAGGAACTGAAACTCTACCCTGCTACCATTGCAGGGTTGTCAGTAGGGGAGGTCACAATGGGATCAGCCCATCGCCTTATGTTCACAGAGGAAGACAATGAGGCCCCTGGGGATGAGATGGCTCTCACAGAGCCACTAAGCAAGTCCGCACTGGTGCCATAACCCAATTCTCCAAACTCACATTCGGGTCCTTTCTGTCTTCAACTCCAGTGTCCCCTCTAAACCTAGGACATTAGAAAGAGTAACACAAAACAAAGTTCTATTCAGAGACAGGCCACATAAGGATAAAGAATTCTGGCTATTCCTCTTACAGAGCTGGACAGATCCTCTAAACAGAAATTAAACAAAGATATAAGAGATTTAAATGAGACCCTAGAACAACTGTGCTTGATAGACGCATATAGAACACTCCATCTCAAAGATAAAGAATAGACATTCTTCTCATCACACCATGGAACATTCTCCAAAATTGATCATATCCTGGGACACAAAACAAAAATATCAACAGAATCAAAAGAATTGAAATTTTACCTTGTATCTTCTCAGACCATAAGGCACTAAAGGTGGAACTCAACTCTAACAAAAATGTTCGACCCCACACAAAGACATGGAAATTAAACAACCTTCTGTTGAATAACAGATGAGTGCAGGAAGAAATAAACCAGGAAATCATTAACTTCCTTAAGCATAACAACAATGAAGACACAAGCTACCAAAACCTGTGGGATACTGCAAAAGCAGTTTTGAGAGGAAAATTTATCGCTTTGGATGCCTACATTCGAAAAACAGAAAGGGAGCACATCAACAAACTCACAAGCCATCTGATGGAATTGGAAAAAGAAGAACAATGTAGGCCTAAATCCACTAGAAGAAAAGAAATATCCAAAATCAAATCAGAGTTCAATGAAATTGAAAACAAAAGAATCACTCAGAAAATTAATGAAACAAGGACTTGGTTTTTTGAAAAAATAAATAAAATAGATAAACCATTGACCAGATTTACTAGAAATAGAAAAGTAAAATCTCTAGTAACCTCAATCAGAAATGATAAAAGGGAAATAACAACTGATCCCACAGAGATACAAGAGATCATCTTTGAATACTACCAGAAATTTGACAATGTGAAGGAAATGGACCAATATTTGGAATCACACCCTCTCCCTAGACTGAGCCAGGAAGAAATAGAGCTCCTGAACAGACCAATTTCAAGCACTGAGATTAAAGAAACAATAAAAAAGCTTCCAACCAAAAAATGCCCTGGTCTGGATGGCTTCACACCAGAATTCTATCAAACCTTCAAGGAAGAGCTTATTCCTGTACTGCAGAAATTATTCCAAAAATATGAGGAGGAAGGAATCTTCCCTAACATGTTCTATGAAGCAAACATCACCCTGATACCAAAACCAGGAAAAGGCCCGACCAAAAAGGAGAATTTCAGACCAATCTCACTCATGAATATAGATGCAAAAATTCTCAACAAAATCCTAGCCAATAGATTACAGCTTATCATCAAAAAAGTCATACATCATGATCAAGTAGGTTTCATCCCAGGGATGCAAGGCTGGTTTAACATACGCAAGTCCATAAACGTTATCCACTGTATTAACAGAGGCAAAAATAAAGATCATATGATCTGCTCAATAGATGCAGAAAAAGCATTTGATAAAATCCAGCATCCTTTTCTAATTAGAACACTGAAGAGTATAGGCATAGGTGGCACATTTCTAAAACTGATTGAAGCTACCTATGACAAACCCATAGCTAATATTTTACTGAATGGAGTAAAACTGAAAGCTTTTCCTCTTAGAACTGGAACCAGACAAGGTTGTCCTCTGTCACCTTTATTATTCAACATATTGCTGGAAGTTCTAGCCAATACAATTATGCAAGACAAGGAAATAAAGGGAATCCAAATGGGAGCAGAGGAGGTCAAACTCTCCCTCTTTGCTGACGACGTGATCTTATACTTAGAGAACCCCAAAGACTCAACCACAAGACTCCTAGAAGTCATCAAAAAATACAGTAATGTTTCAGGATATAAAATCAATGTCCACAAGTCAGTAGCCTTTGTATACACCAATAACAGTCAAGATGAGAAGCTAATTAAGGACACAACTCCCTTCACCATAGTTTCAAAGAAAATGAAATACCTAGGAATATACCTACCTCTATAAAGAAAATTATGAAATCCTCATAAAGGAAATAGCAGAGGATATTAACAAATGGAAGAACATACCATGCTCATGGATGGGAAGAATCAACATTGTTAAAATTTCTATACTTCCCAAAGCAATCTGCCTATTCAATGCCTTTCTATTAAAATACCAACATCGTACTTTAAAGATTTGGAAAAAATGATTCTGCATTTTGTATGGAACCAGAAAAAACCCCATGTAGCTAAGGCAGTTCTTAGTAATAAAAATAAAGCTGGGGGCATCAGCATACCAGATTTTAGTCTGTACTACAAAGCCATAGTGGTCAAGACAGCATGGTACTGGCACAAAAACAGAGACATAGACACTTGGAATCAAATAGAAAACCAGGAAATGAAACTAACATCTTACAACCACCTAATCTTTGATAAACCAAACAAGAACACCCCTTGGGGGAAAGACTCCCTATTCAATAAATGGTGTTGGGAGAACTGGATATCCACATGTAAAAGACTTAAACTGGACCCACACCTTTCTCCACTCACAAAAATTGATTCAAGATGGATAAAGGACTTAAATTTAAGGCATGAAACAATAAAAATCCTCCAAGAAAGCATAGGAAAAACACTGGAAGATATTGGCCTGGGGAAAGACTTCATGAAGAAGACCGCCATGGCAATTGCAACAACAACAAAAATAAACAAATGGGACTTCATTAAACTGAAAAGCTTCTGTACAGCTAAGGAGACAATAACCAAAGCAAAGAGACAACCTACACAATGGGAAAGGATATTTGCATATTTTGAATCAGACAAAAACTTGATAACTAGTATCTATAGAGAACTCAAATTAACCCACATGAAAAAAGCCAACAATCCCATATATCAATGGGCAAGAGACATGAATAGAACCTTCTCTAAAGAAGACAGACGAATGGCTAACAAACATATGAAAAAATGTTCATCACCCCTATCTATTAGAGAAATGCAAATCAAAACCACCCTGAGATACCATCTAACCCCAGTGAGAATGGCCCACATCACAAAATCTCAAAACTGCAGATGCTGGCATGGATATGGAGAGAAGGGAATACTTTTACACTGCTAACTAGTACAACCTTTTTGGAAGGAAGTATGAAGAAACCTCAAAGCACTCAAGCTAGACCTCCCATTCGATTCTGCAATCCCATTACTGGGCATCTACCCAGAAGGAAAAAAATCCTTTTATCCAAGGACACTTGTACTAGACTGTTTATTGCAGCTCAATTTACAATCACCAAAATGTGGAAACAGCCTAAATGCCCCCCAACCCAGGAATGGATTAATAAGCTGTGGTATATGTACACCATGGAATACTATTCAGCCATTTAAAAAATGGAGGCTTTACATCCTTCATATTAACCTGGATGGAAGTGGAAGACATTGTTCTTAGTAAAGCATCACAAGAATGGAGAAGCATGAATCCTATGTACTCAATTTTGATATGAGGACAATTAATGACAATTAAGGGAAGGGGAGAGCAGAGAGAGAAAGGAGGGAGGGGTGGGGAAAGGAAGAGCAGAGAGAGGGAAGGAGAGGCTGGTGGGGCCTTGGTGTGCGCCACACCTTTTGGGGGCAAGACATGATTGCAAGAGGGACTTTACCTAACAAATGCAATCAGTGTAACCTGACTTATTGTACCCTCAACGAATCCCCAACAATTAGGAAAAAAAAAAAGAATTCTGGCTAAAGCTATTTGAAATTAAATTCCTGTTCTCCTTAGCAGCTAAGAAACCCAGTTCACTCATTTGTAAAGTGGAAAAGGTTTTATTTTCTCACAAAGGACTCAGTGAGACAGAGGCTGTGAAGATACTTGGCATTGTGCATGCAAAGTAGGAGGGGATCAGCCAGCAAACGGCAACCACAACCAGTGAGGGGATGAGACCTCACTGGAGCCTCTTGGTACATGGGAACTCCACCTCAGCTCTTAAAATAAAAGTGAGACCAGGGATGTTTTCTTGGAGGATCCTTTTTTCTTTCTTTGAGACAGAGTCTCCCTCTGCTGCCCTGGGTTGAGTGCTGTGACATGATAGCTCAAAGCAACCTCAAACTCTTGGGCTCAAGCCATCCTCCTGCCTCAGCCTCCCAAGTAGCTGGGAATACAGGTGCCCGCTACAATGCCTGGTTAGTTTTTCTATTTTTAATAAAGACGGGGGTCTTGCTCTTGCTCAGGCTGGTCTCAAACTCCTGAATTTAAGCAATCCACCTGCCTCGGCCTTCAAAAGTACTAAGATTACAACCCTGAGCCAAGCTTTTCCAACAAGCCAGCTTCTTGGAAAACCTTTAGGGGTATTTTCTTAAAGAATCTCAGGGAAATGCCCAGGGCTCTGCGTCAGTGGTTTTCTTTGATCTACACATATTCCTATACCCAGAAGAGTACAGGGCCACCTGGGATGGCTTTCCTAATGCAAACCTGCCTGCACAGCATTGGCGTTGGTATTCTAAGCAGCTCCAGTTCCCTGGAATGATTACCCACGGTCATTTGGGGCACTCATTTGCATGTAGTGTTTATTGCATTTTGAAATGGTTCTTTTGTTTTCAGCACAGCAGACACAGTAGAGGAGGAACTCGGGGAGGAGTGCAATGTATCTTAATTTGGGGGTAGTGCACAGTCTTACATCAAGCCCTGAGATATGTCTGTGAAGCTGTGATTACTCTAGGGTGAAGGAAGTGGGGAAGGGCCCTGCAAAGGCTGCATTACAATAGCACACGGCATCTTGTAAAACCAAGAGTCTTAGATGGCATCTGATTGTCAAACCAAACTGGAAAGGGAGGGGAAAGGTACTTAACTAAACAGCATATTAAAGCACAGTAGGCTATGCCTCATCCTATGATACATAAGTACTGGAGACTTGGCCTTACTTAATGGAAAGAGTATAATGCAAAGCCTCTTCTACATCCTCTTCCTCTTTGCTGCTTCAGAGCAGGTGACCTGGTTGTCCATTTTACCTCCCTGACATTCTGTCCTTTCCTGATTTACTGAAGTCTCTACTCCCCCGTGGGTCCTTGCTTCCCTCTGACCACTTCCTTCTGCCCTAGAAGTCTGTGCCCCCCAAGGGTCAGTCAGGGACATCCTCTCTTCTCCATCTCTGCTTCTTAGAGACCTGTCATCCCTTGCCATGTTGTCTCCAGGAGAATGAGTCCAAAGCTCTCTCTGGTTTGACCTCTCTCCCCAGATTACTATTTTTATTTTCAACTTTCATTAAAATTCTTTGCCCATTTTTTCCAGCATCTACCTGAATGGAAAGACTCCCTGACAAAACTTACTATCTTTCCTCCCTAAACTCTGTCTCTTCCTATGCAAAAAACTTTGAACTTGAAATTAGAGAACATGTGCTCAAGTAATGGTTCTTACACAAATAAAGCACATGACTCCAATACATTCATGTAATTTCTCAAAGCCTCAGTTTTCTAAAACAGAGCTAAAATGCCTACTTCATAATGCAGTTTTAAAGATTAAATGAGAATATATGTGGAGGAAGTGTCTTAAAAATACCAAAATGCTATTTAATCTTTGGCCATTTTTATTATTTTCTTACCAACTCAGGGTTTAGACTAGGATGAGGTGAGTGAGCCATTAACCTCAGGAGCAAAATAGAAAGAGATACCAGAAGACTCAGTAATTAAGATAAACATAATTTTAGTACAATCTTTGAGAAACGCCGAAATAATGCAAAGAACCTTGATGACCAAAATATCAGTTTAATTTAAGTTAAAGGAGGTGACCTGACTCTGCATTGCACAACCTTGCCTCATCCTAATCTCAGTCCTACACCAATGGCAGCATCACCTTGACTTTCTCCCTTCCCTAACACCCCCACATGCCATCAGTTATGCTGCCCATCAGTTCTACTCTGGTTATGTGTCTATCCGGTGTGTGGTGCAGCAGCCTCCCAGCTGTCCTTCACTTCTAGCTTTTCTCGCCACTCTCACGTGACTCCCACCATAAAAATTCTTCACTAGCTCTATATCATCCACCATCATGTTCCTGGCAAGGGATGCATTTGGAAAATAAGGTATTCAATTATAATGGGAGTTCCACTGGACAAGGACTTTGATGTCTTGGTTGCCATGGATTATTCATTTTCTAGAACATCTCTGGAAAAGAGCACGTGCTCAACTGGTATTTGTAAGACAAGTGAGTAAGAAACCAAGTCTGTAGCACAGTACTCTAGTTGATAAAGTTTTTCCCCAGGGTGCATGGGCTAACAATTCTGAAAACACTATGCAGATATTCCAGAATTAAACAATTAAGTAAATGAGAGGCAGGTTTCTCAATGTTGGAGAGGGAAGTTACAGACAAACAAAATGAGAGAGTGAGGATGTCACGTAGACGAGAGTTGAAGACATCGGTACGAATGCATCTGTAGCCTAATGTATCATTGCCTATAGAAATAGTTTTATGTATAAGTATGAGCACTGGTTAGTATCCATATACATTTTTTTCTTTCTCTGTCAGCTGGAAGGTTCTCGAAGCAACAGATATTCCAGTTACAATGAGCATACCTGGCACCCAGATCTTGGTTTCTAATACCATCTCCAATAAAAGTAAGCAGGCTCTTTGAAGGGAAGGAAATATATAAGATGAACCTGGAGCATCTCATACTGCCAAAAAGTAAGACAGCTGGGCAAGTACTCCAGCAAACAAACAAAACACAATGTTGGGGGGGCAAATCCAAAATTGATAGGCTCCAACTGCAAAAACTCCCAATGCTCAAAGCTATTTCAAGCAACAAAATAAATAATGTAGAATTACATCATAACTCAAAGTATAAAATAAATATCCATGGGTCCATGTTGAAATAAAGACGTGATTGAATAAGTAAATAAATGGGAAAGAATGGATAAATTTTCTGTGAAGAAAAATTCCAAATAAATTTCTTTAGATGCTCTTTCTTCAAGGAGGTAGAACATAACTTCCCACTCCTAAGTCTGGGCTGACTGTGGTCAACAATGTGGAAAGGTCAAATAAAGAGTCACTTTGCAGTGGAGAAACCTGGTAAACACCACCTCGGCCAGGTGATCAAGGTGAACACCAACAGTGATAAGTCATGTTGATAGCATGTACCCTTGATAAGACGTAATAGGATGGCACTTTACCTCTGTGTTCTTTTCCCCCAAGACTCATAATCTCCTTAATCTTAAGAAAAATATCAGACAAATTCCAATTGAGGAACATCCTCCAAAATACTTTACTGCTATCCCTCAAACTGTTGAGGTCATAAAAAAATAAGAACAGTCCGAAGAACTGTCATAGCCAAAAGGAGACTAAGGAGACATGATAAGTGAATGTAATGTGGTGCCCTGGATAGGATCCTGGAACAGGAAAAGGATATTAGGTAAAAACTAAGAAAATAAAGTATGAACTTGAGTCAACATTGGTCCATTAATTGTGACAAATGCATCACACTTATAAAAGATGCTAATAATAAGGGAAACTGGGCCAGGGGTATATAGCAGCCCTCTGTGCTATCTTTACAATTTCTCTGTAAATCTGTAACTATTCTAAAATAAGGAGGATATGTCAAAAAGGACTATACAAAACAATGGCACAGTTTTACACATTGAGTGGTCAAGAAGGATATAAATACTATAATAAATATGTCATTTTACCTTAGGGGTAAAAGACCTCTCTAGATTACAATCGCTTGAAGCTAATGCTGGTGAGCATTGTGGGAACAGACACATGTAGGGATCATTTAAACTGATTTGGTAAAGGGCTGTTATAATGAAAATAATGCAAGATTTGGGGAGCCAAGAGACAGGAACCATGTGGGTAACCACACCAAAGGAGGGATAGGGGAAGATAGTCTGGAAAAAGTGAGATCTGGGCCAGTGTTTGAAAATCAGAGGAGTTTTCTGAGTGGTGTTAAGTGACAACATTCAGAGGGGTGGAGCTTTTGCTTATGCAGTTCCCTGTTTCTTCCCCACCCTCCAAACCCTCCTGATCTGAATCCTCCCTCTTGGGGCCATCTCTGATGGAAGTTAGTGCTCTCCTTTCCTCATCACTGCTTATCTCTTGACCATGCTCACGCTCATCTACCTTGCATGGTGTTTGCTTCCCTGCTAGGCTGAGAGTGGTGTGAAGGTATGGTCTACATCTGATTCAGCAAACGTCCCTCCTCTACTGATGTGAAAGAAAAACTTATTCTGCTACTTTTAAACTGTGAAGGAGATATTACCTAACACTATTGCAAGAGGGGTATTGCAACGGGGAAGACAGCTGGCTTTACTCTCAATATGGCAAGGACAAGGGTGGATTTCTAGCAGGCAAGCAGAATGAGGAGGTCAGTGGATGGACAATTACTAAGAGGGTAGGGAAATTCTTTCCAAATCCGCTTAATAGGATTCTTGCTGAAGGCTGGTCAGATATCAAGGGTGCAGAATGAGGGATCTGATTAGTTATCAAAGGGTGGAAGATTCTTTGTAAACTAAGTAGGATGCTTGCTGAAACTGGACTTGACAAGGATAGACAGAGAAGCCCAAGGTCACGGACTAGTCAAGAAGTGGGTTCTGAGGAGTTTGGTCAAGGACAGAGTCTGTGTCATCGCTGGGCTTGGCAGAGCTCTCTTGATTACAATGAAACCCAGTCACCCAACCCAGTCAATAGAAGGGTCGTAGAACACACTTAGCACCCTCCTTATTTATTGTCCAGAGCTGAGGGCAGCACAGCAGGGGCTCTGGCTTATCCAGCCCTTTCTCTCTGGGGCCTCACCGCCTTGTAGCCTGTATGTCCTCTCCTCTCTGCCCGCCACGCTCTTCTACCTCTCATGATTCCAGCTCCCCATGTGTCCAGCTTAGCAAGACACAAGCTCCAACTGCAGCCCTCCTGAGCTGATCTTTGTTTTTTAGTTAGTTTGTTTTTAGAGACAGAGTTTCACTTTGTTGCCCTTGGTAGAGTGCTGTAGCGTCACAGCTCACAGCAACCTCCAGCTCTTGTGCTTAGGCGATTTTCTTGCCTCAGCCTCCTGAGTAGCTGGGACTACAGGTGCCTGCCACAATGCCACAATGTCTGGCTATTTTTGTTGCAGTTTGGCTGGGCCAGGGTTCAAACCTGCCACCTTGGTATATGGGGCTGGTACCCTACTCACTGAGCCACAGGCGCCACCTCTGACATGATCTTTGTGACTCTGTTCCTCTTAATGCTAGTGTAATTGTCCCAGCCCAGCCTACAAACAAGCCTGTCGTGAGTCATGTGTTCATGCTTGGTCCCATCAGCTGTAGGGTTGGGGTCATACAATTGCTCTTTGCAGAGCAAGTGTGCAGAATGGTTAAGTCAGAGGGGGAAGCTGGGTGTGGGAGAACTGGTTGAGCTGTCTGCTATATTCAGGAACTTTAGCTTGGAAAAGGGACTGCCTTGTTCTTGGGGTTAACATTTGCTTCTCTAAGTCAGGAGTCTATGTTAGATTTCCTATTCTGTCTTCTGCTTTTTTGTGTCTGAAATGCCAAGAGAATCTCTTAAGCCAAATAGTTTGAGGTTGCTGTGAGCTGTGACGTGACAGCACTCTACCGAGGGCAACATAGTGAGACTCTATCTCAAAATAAATAACTATAAAATATTGAAGACTGTCTTCACTGTGGATAGGGGGAACCTGTGCACATGATTAAGGTGTGAGCAGTGTTGAGCTGGGAGATGTACCACACAGCACCCTCTTTAAGGAAGGACCTGTCACGGATGCCTCATCTGCAGGACCACCTGGCCCAGGGGCCATGAGCACTCTGGGCCCACAGCTCACCTCCCTGTACCCATTCCTGCTTCCTGTCCTTCTTCCCAGTGGAGCTGAGCCCAGGGACACCCCCTAATACACACCCTGCCCACTAAACTTTTCTGAGACAGCTTCCCAGGGAACCCAACTGCTGCCATGAACTGATGATTCCCCTAGTGGGAAGATTAGAGAATTAGGGGTGTGGCAGGGGTGAGGGATAAAGGGCAAAGGGCAGGATGCTACAATCTGGTACAATTGGGGCTAAAAGAAAGAAATGTTCCTCCCTCTAAGAAACAGCAGAATCAGATACTGGCATTTACATATTTCTTTTTAATAATTCCCCAATGTTGCCATGGAACCTGAGAAAAAGCACTTAATCCAACAGCCTTAAGCTAACTGTGCTTGCAGTGTTTCTGGTCCATCTCTGGACTAGAAATTGAAGGTGCAGCTCCCAGATAAGTCATTCAAAACTGGTCAGAAGTGGCAAGAGGAGATCAGAGTGGCAGCCAGAGCTGTCAGTCAGGACAGCTGGCATCCCTGGTCCCTGGCCGGGGCCCGCTTCCCACAGTCTTACCCAGGAGGGTTTCAGTCTAAGAAAGTGCTGCGTTAAGGGGAGAAACAATTTCTCTCAAGACTGGGATTTAGAGACCTTTGAGTGACCTGGGACATGGGAGCCATTCACTGACTGGCCTACAGGGAGGAGGCTGAGGGAGGTGAGAAGAAACCAACAGCTGCCTTTAGGGCACTGGAGGAGGAGGGACTTGCCGTGCCCTCAGCAGGGGAGAGGCCAAGTCTGCTTGGGCACAGGGCGGGGGCTGTGGTAAGACCGAGGCTAGCTATGCTGGGAAGCATTCTGTCCCCAGGAAAGGCCTCTGCCCTGCAGGAAAGGGCAGAGATTAGCTGTGGTTCCTTTTGGCGTGGGCCCAGGAGTGGGACCCAGAGCTCAGGCCTCCTGGCTTCCCACACTTCCCACAACTCCAGGAGCCTGGGCAGCCTCTCAGTCATGCTCAGGGTAAAGGAGCTTGCTGAATGCTGAGTGTCTTTGATGAAACAAAATCAAGGATTTTTCAAGCATGTGGTCAAAGCCTCACATCCCTGAGCAGAGAGAAAATGATGCCCCCATTTCTGAGATGGGAGCACTGAGGTGCAGAGACAAAAGCAAGGTGCCCAGGACCACACATAGCAAGTAGTAGAGCTATTTGAGCCCACACCACCCCCACCACAGTCTGTCCACCTAAAGTCCTTGCTTGCTTTATTTCTACCCTAGTCTCCCATTAAGGCTGTGAGCAAAGCCTGAGCCCTTGTGCCAAATGCAGCTGCTGCCTGTGAGTGATGGCGCCAGCCCAGCCTTAATAGACATTTTCTTATTCTGTGACTGTTCCTTCCCCAGGGAGCAGTGGGGCCATTAAGGCTCTCATTGCAGCAGTTATATGATGAAGGGGCCCAGCCAGGAGCTGTGGAGGAGCGGGAGGGAAAGCCTGAAACAAAAAGAGTAAGTCAGAACTGGGTCACAGTGGCAAGGAGGGGCTTGGGTGGGGCTGTAGGGGAAAACTTGAGGGGCACCTGTCCTTACCAGCCTGGGACAGAGTCCTCAGGAGACAGACAGGGTGGAACTTCAGAGCACCTGTTTTCAGGGCACATGGAGCAAGGGCCATCGTGTACTATCTCTGGTTTTTAGCATCGCAACCACACAGTGAGGCCCACATAATGGTCTTTTTGGAGATGAGAAATCTGAGGCTCACCAGAGGTCAAGTAACCTATCCAAGGCCACACAGTCTGCCTGGAATAAGAACACTTGCTCTCTTGTTCCCAGGGGCTGAAAGTCAGGTCTCTGGCCTCTTGATCTGGTACCAGCAAGCAGGTAGGGAAGTGAGGAAGGCTCATCAGTGGGCCCTGCTCTCTTAAGCAGGGAGGGGGAAGTTCTGCATTTTGACCTGGGGACTGAGCCACATTCAGTTTGTCAAGAAGCCCTGTGCTTTACAGAGGTAATGGTGCCCTGTGCGCAGGATCCAACAGCAGGAACCCTGGAGCAGAAGGGGCTAAACGAAGGGATTCAAGGAGCCAACATCTCCTGGACCTCCAGTGCCATGGGCTCTTATGGCCCTCATCTCACCAAATGAACCTCAGGCTTGTCATGGCATAACTGAGCTGTGTTTCCAGCTGGTATGATACCAGAGCCACTGTAACCACTGCCGAGGGCTTCAGCTGGCACGGTCCTCCGCACAGAGGAGACTTGCCAGGTATGTTTGACGAATGACTGAACAATGCTGAGATGACGCCTTATTGATCCATGAGCTGCTGGGGCAGGGAGCAGAGTCCTTTGCACATGTGCGTCCACAGCTGGCCTCACAGCCAGGTACTCAGTAATAATGTCAGATGGCTCATGTGGCTTTCTGGGCTGATGGATGGCTGCCCGGGATCTCTGCTGAAACATGGCTTTGCTTTTGCTGACACTTTCCTTCACTAGTGACAAGGTGGTCTGGCCTGGCCATTTGCTTCCATGAAGGTGGGGCTGGATCACAAAGACCAGATAGCCATAGGCCCAGGCTGTTCCTGATCACAGAGCTGGGTCTCCCAGGTCAAGTCAGTGGGAGTGGATAAACAGAAGCTTGTCTCTCAGGCCTGGCCATGGGACTCCCTCAAGTGGGAGGGAAGGAACCAGCCACATCTCCACTGAGCATGGGGAGGGGCTCCCGGGCTGGGGAGAGAGGGCAGAGCCTGTTTCACTTTCTCTTCTGAAGTGTCCACTGGTAATATGGGCCCATCTAATCAGCCATTCTGCCTGATGGGGCCAAGCCAGGGCTGGACACTTTCCCCTGACTCTTCCGAGAAAGCTGAAGCTTTGGTGGAATTGTTTTCCTTTAATGGACCAAAAAGGGGATATTAGTTTTCTCTGGCTGTTGCAACCAATCACCATAAGCTGGGTGGCTTAAAACAACAGATTTATCTTTTCACATTTCAGAACCCCTGAGTCCAAAGCCAAAGTGCTGGCAGGGCCATACTCCCTCCAGAGGCTCTAGGGGAGAATCTGTTCTTTGCTTCTCCCAATTTCTGGTGGCTATTGGAAATCCTTGGCTTGAGCTTGTGTTGCTCAAATCTCTGCCTCCCTCTTCACATCACCCTCTCAGGCATTTGTGCATGTGTACATGTGTGCACATACACGTAACTTTTAAGAGGCTGAATACAGTGTGGACGTCCCGTCAGTGCATGATCCATGACCATTGTTGAAGTTATTCCATGAAGCCAACCACCACAAAGCTGTGCGAAGTACCTTCTGTAGTCAGAATGCATGTGGCTGGTGGGGTGGCATGTGGTAGTAAGGGGTGAATTCTGTCTGGAGGATCAGGGCAGGCTGTCAGCTAAAGGGCCTTTGAGCTGAACCTTGGAGGAAGAAGGGGAGTCCAGGAGGAGGATATTGACCCATGAAAGGTCAGAGGTCCTACACAGCTGGAGGCCAGGCTGGCTGGGTGAAAGGACACATTGAGAGGGAGGGAGCCACGGGGGAGGGGGTGGGGAACAAAGGGCATTCATAGACCCTCCCTCCCCTGTTAAGAAGTAAAGCCCCCTGGGTTGGACCTGTGGCACAAGTGTGCCTTCTGATACATTAAGCAAGGGAGAGGCCACATCTGCTTGGGCACAGGGCAGGGACAGGAGGGCCTCTGATGGTGAGACCCAGGCTGGCTGTGCTAGGAAGCGGGCATCCATCTGCATTCATCCTTCTGCTCTCCTCCTGATGCATCCTTCTGCTCTCAAACATGACTTCCTCAGAAAGACCTTTTCCTGACTACCCAGACTCCAGTACCACGGTACATCCATGGTCATGGCATGCCATACTAGTCTTTCTCAGCATTTATCCCATTTATAATGCACACAGGGGAGGCAGCCTAACTGAATGCAAAGGAGCAGCACTCTGGAGCAAGACTGCTGGTGCACACCTAACCCACAACTTACCAGTTGGGTGATGTGCTGGGCTGCATTATTGTCCCAGTTCCTCACCCATCCCTGACAACCTTGACCATGCCTTTTGTAGGGAATGCTTCCTATCTGTTCCTGGGTTTGGCCACCTGATTTGTTTTAACCAGTGGAATTATGTGGAAAGTGGCAGGGTACTACTTCAGAAACTAGTGCTTGCTCTCTTGCCCGTATGCCATATCCAGGAGATGCTTGGACTGGCCTGCTGGTCACAGAAAAGAAGGACAGGCACATGGAATAGAGTTAGCCCCCACTGGCCATAGGCACATGGATGAGAACAGCAGAACCACCCAGCTGAGCCCAGCCTGAATCAAAGCTAACACCCAGCCAACCACTCATGAGAACCACAAATGGTTGTTTTAAGCCATTGACTTCTGGGGATGGTTTATTATGTGGCTATAGCTAACTGATACAGATGACTTAGGGCAGATTATTTAATCTGTCTGTGCCTCATTTCCTTATTTGTAAAATGGGGAATTAATAGCATCCATCGCATGTAATTTTTATGAGAATCAGATGAGTTAACATTTGTAACGTGCTTAAAAAGGTGCCAAGTGCAAAGCAAGTGCTATGTATTTGTTTAATTAAAATAAGCATCTTTATGCATGAATAAAGCTTTTCTCCCCCACATGACTTCATGAGGCCAGGGTGAACACCTGTTTACTCATAATGTGCCCAGTGACCAGTACAATGCTTAGCCCATAAGAAGCCCATTCAATAAACACCTGTTGAACTGATAGTGGATTTTCCTATCCTTAGCATATATGTGAAATACAAGATCAAATATGACACTTTCTTTTTTATAATCTGCCATTTAATAAGCACTTACTAAATACTAGGCATTGGGTGAAACAACTTATATACATTTGAAGTAGGTAGAATTATTTTCTTTATTGTGGAGACAAGGAAACTAAGGCTCAAGGAGGTTGAGTCACTTGCCTCCAGTCACACAGCTGGGAAGTAGCAAAACTGAGACCTGACTACAAGTCTGAAACATGAGTTCCCATGTTCTTTCCTCCACATCAGCATGCCTCACTATTTATAGATGGCAAATCAGAGATTATGGAGGATAATAGGAAAGGTTGTAGGCAGTAAGGAAGAGGTCAAGTTCTGAAATTGTAGGCTCGGCCTGCAACAAGAAGTAGGCCCTTAGAAGGGAATCTTTAATTAGGCGAATTCAGCTCCCTCTCACAGGAGTGTCTGGCTGACGATGCTCATACTGCAGGAGAAAGCCCAGCATCAGCATGTTCTCCGGGGGCGCAGGTTGGCCTTCCCCCAGTCGCCTGCTCGCACTTTTTGAAGGTAGTTTATATGAGTTTTCTCCCTGAAGGCCACTTCCTGAACAGAACAGGAAGGCCATAGTGAGATGCTTATGTGGAGGTTTTCTTTCTTGGGCAGATGCTGGAAGGGATGGGAAGCCCATCCGAGTAAGCAGGTCTGGGTGGCCTGGGACTCCCAGGACCCATATGCTGCCAAGAGAGACCACAGTTCATCTTCCTCACAAACCCTCTGTGGTGTGGTAGTTTTGTGGCTTCCCTGCCTCCTGCAGCAGCTTTCTCCCTTGCACTGTGTGCTTCATGCTCTTCCCTGGGGCCCTTGATGGGAGGGGGAGCAGAGGGCATGGATCACAGCACCAAGAGCCATGGGTCCAGGAGTCTGGTGTCAGGTGTGCAGCTGTGCAGACCATGGACAGTTACTCAATGTCTCTGGGTCTCAGTTTCCCCATGTGGAAATTAAGAACTCTAACTGCTCTGGAAGCCACAGTTCATTACCCTAAAGAATAAAAATATCTATTCATTTATTCAATATGTTCTGCATCCTAGGTCCAGGAAAATATGCTTTATACATATGATCTCATCCAATTATTATAAAAACCCCATGAGAGATTATAGGATCAATTCACTCTTTGTTTTAAAAGCGAGGAAACTGAATCTCAGTAAGATTTTATAAAAGTCGCTTAGAGTTGCCGTTGGTTAGACTTTCAGGCATACACTCAGCATTCATTTCCACCTTCCTGTTTCCTAAAAGAATCACAATATTTTCTATGTAACCCTCTGTTCCCACAGGGGAAGGTGGTCATATCCTTGGATCACCTCCAACAAGAAACACATGGCATTCAAGGGCAATGCCATTGGTCCATGGGTAGGCATGTGGCTTGTGTGGGGTGAGGTTCTCCTGAACTGAGCACATGACCTTGGTTTTTGCTAGCAGCTGGCTAGTGAGCATGAGGGAAGCCACCCTTAGGATACAGGCAGTGTTGAGCAGAGAAAAGGAAGAGGCAGAGTCTCTCATGACTTTATTCAACCATTGAACCAACCTCCTGAAACCTGCCCTTTCTTTAGATTTCCTGAGTAGTCAGACAATCAATATCCTTATTTTTTAGTTCAGTTTGAGGCCATTCAAATCATCCTGAACTGATGTCAATACAGTCAGTAAATGGCATATGAGATAAACCTTGGTCAGTCCAGCTCTAAACCCACGCTCTTTCTAATCAGTATTTAAGCAATAAAGATTTCTTAGTAATAATTTAAAAAGCATTTATTCAATGACTCCTAAGTATATAAATATTTTACACACAGGATTTCATTTTATTCTCGACATAGTCTCAGAAGGAAGATTGAATTAATACAATTTTTCCCCCAGAGGAAAAAAGACTCAGAGGTTAAGTGACAAAGGTAAAGGCAACACCACTATTAAGTGGCAGAGTCTTCAAACCTAGGTCTCTCTGAGTCCAGAGCCCACCTGTTTCCAAAACTGCAAACTATGGCCGCCAAGCTTTATCCCTACCAAGAGCATCAGGAAGCCATATCACTAGACCAATTCCAATCCTAGTTTTAACCTTCTCCACATTCACCCTAGGAAGTTCCTCTTAATACTCTGTCTAGGCCCAGTTATGAGGCCTTTGTCTTTTATCCTCAGATCAAGTAGGAAAGACCACCTGGGAATTAAGAGAGGGAGCAGTATTATTTCTCTTCTTTCCATAGAAAAGAAGGCAGTTCTACTAATAGCTCCTTCCCCAGTGGAAGCACAGAGGTGGATTCTGCCCATCTCTTACTTCTAATTTATTTCTTTCCTGGGGGATTATATTCCTCAACACAAATTCATTGTGTACCTTCTATGTGCCAGGTTCAGTTCTCAGTGATGATAATAGACCAATGAAGAACCCAAAGTTCCAAATAGCAGAGACGGTTTCTTCTATCAAAAGTGTGGCTTGGGGCCTGGCATTTTGGAGGCCATCCAGGGCTTATCTAGGGGGTTATTGCTCACACATCAGCCCACTTTTTTTTGCTCTCTCTCTCATCATGCCATTTTCCAAGAGGGCATCTCAAAGGCCAACAGAGACTGGAAAACTTCTACATATTTTTGGAGATTTGTTGGAAAATGTAAAAATTTTAAACTTATGCTGTTTCTTAAATGTACACATTTCCTAAGCCACTTTAAATGTGAAAAATACACTGGTATACACTTATTCATAAAATAAGTGTGCGAGGTATTAAAAGTATATTTATTCATTGTCTATATTCATAGTGTCAGTTTAAAGTTGCATTATCATTAAGAGTACTGGCATATGAATAGAAAATCAAGTCAATGTTAAAATAGGTCAAAATACATATAGGAATTTAGTATATGATCTTTGCAGAGGCATTTTAGAGCAAATGTTTATCATTTTGATAAAATTTAATTTTTTAGTTTTTCCTTTTATGACTTATGGATTTCGTATCAATTCTAAGAACACTTTCCTGGGGCCTAGATTTTGATTTGTTCTCCTGTTTTCTTTAACTTTATAACTTTACATTTTATATTTAATTCCATTACCCATCTTAAGTTAAATTTTAAATAAGGTGCAAGATGGGTCAAAAATGTCCAATGCTCCAGCACTGTTTTAAATGCTCTCTTTCCTCCATTGAATGCGTTTGCACCTTGTCAAGAATCAGTTGGGAATATTTGTGTAGACAATTTCTAGGCTCTTTATTCTATTCAAGTGTCTATCCCTCTGCCAACACCACAAAATCTTAATTACTATACTTATGTGACAAGTCTTCAAATTGGATAAATTCTTTTTCAAAATTGTTTTAGCTAGTTAAGTTCCTTTATCTTTCCACATAAATTTTAGAATAATATTGTCATAGTTACAAAAAATATTTCTGGGATTTGATAGAAATTTCATTAAACCTGCATTTCATTTTAGAGAGAATTGACATCTTGATAACATTGAGTCTTTCAATTCATGAACATAGTATGCCTCTCCATTTATTTAGATCTTCTTTGATTTCTTTAATCACTATGTTGTACTTAAAGTCTTGTATATGTTTAAGGTATATAAATATATCTTTAAACCTTTTACTTTCCATCCTTTTACTTTCAACCTGCCTAAGTCCTTGTATTTGAAGTGAGTTTCTTATAGACAGCATATAGTTTGGTCATGTTTATTAATCTCCATCTTTCAGTTGAGGTATTCAGGCCATTTATATTTAGTGTAGTTATTTATATGTTAGGGCTTTAGCCTGCCATTTTTGTTTTCTGTTTGATCACTTTGTCTTCTTTTTCCTTACTTCTTGTGAATTATTTTGTTGTTTTTTGAATTTCAAAAAATTGAGATTTTTGATTTATTTATAATGTCTTAGTGTATCTCTTTGTATAGCTTTTAAAAGTGATTTCTCTAGAAATATCTGCATAATACAATCTACTGGTATTATCATTTTAAGAGTTTGAGTGAAGTATAGATACCATACTTTCCTTTATGTTCTTTTACTCTCCCTTATTTTTAAGATAATTCTCTCTCTCTCTCTCTTTCTCTTCTGCCCTGGATAGAGTGCCATGGCATCATTGTAGTTCAAAGAAACCTCAAACTCCTGGAATCAAGTGATCCTTTTGCCTCAGCCTCCTGAGTAACTAGGACTACAGGGTACCAGCCACAATGCTGGGCTAGTTTGTCTATTTTTAGTAGTTTTTCACTCTTGCTCAGGCTTGTCTCCAACTCCTGAGCGCAAGCAATCCACTTGCCTGAGCCACCCAAAGTGCTAAGATTATTAGGTGTGAGCCACTGCACCTGGCCTAATTTAATTCTCTTAAATATTTCTTCTACATAAACTTAGAACCACATCACATGGTGCTGTGATTTTATTTTCGAACAGCAAATCCAATTTAGAAAACCAAAGAAGAGAAAGAAAGCCTACTGTATTTACTCATACTGTTAGGTACCATATTCTTTTTTCCTTTCAGATCTCCCAAGATTCCAACTTTTATTGTTTAGAGAAATTTCTTTAGCCATTATTTAGGACATGTCTGCTGATGACAAATTTTCTTAGTTTTTCTTCATTTGAAAATATCTTCATTTTCTCTTTATTCCTGAGGATATTTTTACTGGTAATTCTTTACTCTCAGCACTTAAAAATATTGTGCCACTTCCTTCTAGCCTCTATAATTTCTAATGAGAAATCCACCATCATTCTCATTGTTTTTCCCTTGTAGGTGAGATATTATTGTCTTCTGACCACTTTTAAGATTTTTTCCCACGTTTTCAGTTTTTATGTTGTGTCTTGGCATTAGTTTACTTGTATTTATCCTGTTTCAGATTTGCTTAGCATTTCGAATTTGTGGGTTTGTATGTCTTGCCAAATTTGGAAGTTTTCAACAATTATTTCTTTGACAATTTTTCTGCCCAATTCTCTTCCTTCCTTTTTGTTCAGACCCTAATCATATAAATGTTAGATCCTGTGCTGTAGTTCCACTGGTCCCTGAGGCTTTGTTTGTGTTTTTACAGTCTTCTTTTTTATGTTGTTCAGATAGGGTAATTCCTATCATTCTGTCTTACAGTTAATTGGTTCTTTCCTGTCCTCCTTATTCTGCTGTTCAGCCCATCCACTGAGCTTTTAATTTGGGTTATTGTATTTTTAATTATAAACTTATCATTTGATTCTTCTTTATATTTTTAATCTTTTTTTTATTGTTAAATCATAGCTGTGTACATTAGTGCAATCGCCTGTACCCATTCTAAGATGCACCATAGATGCATCTAAGATGTGGCTCCACCCATTACCCTCCCTCCACCAAAACCTCCCCCCTCCCTTCCCCTCACTTGGCCCTTTCCCCATAGTCTTGTGCTATAGTTGGGTTATAGTCTTCATGTGAAAGCTATAATTTAGCTTCATAGTAGGGCTGAGTACATTGGATACTTTTTCTTCCATTCCTGAGATACTTTGCTAAGAAGAATATGTTCCAGCTCCATCCATGTAAACATGAAAGAGGTAAAGTCTCCATCTTTCTTTAAGGCTGCATAGTATTCCATGGTATACATGTACCACAATTTGCTAGTCCATTCGTGGGTCAATGGGCACTTGGGCTTCTTCCATGACTTAGCAATTATGAATTGGGCTGCAATAAACATTCTGGTACAGATGTCTTTGTTATATTGTGACTTTTGGTCTTCTGGGTATAAACCTAGTAAAGGAATTATAGGATAGAATGGCAGGTCTATTTTTGGGTCTCTAAGTATTCTCCAAACATCCTTCCAGAAGGAAAGTATTAGTGGGCATTCCCACCAGCAGTATAGAAGTGTGCCCTTTCCTCCACATCCACGCCAACATTTCTGGTTTTGGGATTTTGTTATGTGGGCTACTCTTACTGGGGTTAGGTGATATCTCAGAGTAGTTTTGATTTGCATTTCTCTGATGATTAAGGATGATGAGCTTTTTTTCATGTGTTTGTAGATTTTGCATTGGTCTTCTTTAGAGAAGTTTCTCTTCAAGTCCCTTGCCCACCCTGAGATGGGGTCATGTGTTCTTTTCTTGTTACACGTTTGAGTTCTCTGTGGATTCTGGTTATTACACCTTTATCGGGGGTATAACCTGCAAATATTTTCTCCCATTCTGAGGGCTGTCTGCTTGCTTTACTTACTATGTTCTTGGCTGTGCAGAAGCTTTTTACTTTGATCAGGTCCCAGTAGTATATTTGTGATACTGCTTCAATTGCCTGGGGAGTCCTCCTCATAAAATATTCACCCAGGCCGATTCCTTCAAGAGTTTTCCCTGCACTTTCTTCAAGTATTTTTATAGTTTCATGTCTTAAGTTTAAATCTTTTATCCAGTGAGAGTCTATCTTAGTTAATGGTGAAAGGTGTGGGTCCAGTGTCAATCTTCTACAGGTTGCCAGCCAGCAGCATTTGTTAAATAGGGAATCTTTTCCCCACTGAATGTTTTTAATTGGCTTGTCAAAGATCAAATAAGGGTAAGTAGCTGGATTCATCTCTTGGTTCTCTATTCTGTTCCAGACATCTACTTCTCTGTTTTTGTGCCAGTACCATGCTGTTTTGATCACTATCGATTTATAGTACAGTCTCAGGTCTGGTAGCATGATTCATCCTGCTTTGTTTTTATTGCTCAGTAATGTTTTGGCTATTCGAGGTTTTTTCTGATTCCATATAAAACGAAGTATAATTTTTTCAAGATCTTTAAAGTATGACAATGGAGCTTTAATAGGAATTGCATTAAAATTATATATTGCTTTGGGCAGTATGGACATTTTAACAATGTTGATTCTTCCCAGCCATGAGCATGGTATGTTTTTCCATCTGTTAACATCTTTGGCTATTTCTTTTATTAGAGTTTCATAGTTCTCTTTGTAGAGATTTTTCACGTCCTTTGTTAGGTATACTCCCAAATATTTCATCTTCTTTGGCACTACTGTGAAAGGAATAGAGTCCTTGACTGTTTGTTCGGCTTGGTTATTGTTGGTATATATAAAGGCTACAGATTTATGGGTGTTGATTCTGTAGCCTGAGACATTGCTATAGTCTTTGATCACTTCTAAAAGTTTTATAGTAGAGGGTAGTGCCTGTGGCTCAGTGATTAGGGTGCTGGCTCCATATACTGAGGGTGGTGATTTCAAACCCAACCCTGGCCAAACTGCAACAATAAAAAAAAGTAAAAATAAATAAATACTAAAATGTTTTGTAGTAGAATCCCTAGTGTTTTCCAGATATACGATCATATCATCTGCGAAGAGTGAAAGTTTGATCTCTTCTGACCCTATGTGGATACCCTTGATCGCCTTTTCTTCCCTAATTGCAATGGCTAAAACTTTCATTACAATGTTAAAGAGCAACGGAGACAATGGGCAACCTTGCCTGGTTCCTGAGCTAAGTGGAAATGATTTCAATTTAACTCTATTCAATACGATATTGGCTGTGAGTTTGCTGTAGATGGCCTCTATTAGTTTAAGAAATGTCCCTTCTAGACCAATTATCTTAATGCTCTGATCATGAAGGGATGCTGGATATTATCAAAAGCTTTTTCTGCATCAATTGAAAGAATCATATGGTCTTTATTTTTAAGTTTGTTTATGTGTTGAATTACATTTATAGATTTACGTATATTGAACCAGCCTTGAGACCCTGGGATAAATCCGACTTGGTCATGGTGTGTAATTTTTTTGATGTGTTGTTAGATTCTGTTTGTTAGGATCTTATTGAGTATTTTAGCATCAATAGTCATTAGTGATATTGGTCTATAATTTTCTTTTCTTGTTGGGTCTTTCCCTAGTTTGGGGATCAAGGTGATGTTTGCTTCATAGAATGTGCTGGGTAATATTCCTTCTTTTTCTATATTTTGCAAGAGGTTTAGTAGTATAGGTACTAGTTCTTCTTTAAATGTTTCGTAGAATTCTGACGTAAAGCCATCTGGTCCTGGGCTTTTCTTTTTAGGGAGATTTTGTATAGTTGATGCTATTTGAGAACTTGATATAGGCCTGTTCAACATTTCCAGTTCGTTCTGGCTAAGTCTTGGTAGGTGGCGTGCTTCCAGGTATTGGTCGATTTCTTTCAGATTTTCATATTTGTGAGAGTAGAGTTTCTTGTAGTATTCGTTAAGGATTTTTTGAATTTCTGAGGGGTCTGTTGTTATTCCATCATTATCATTTCTGATTGATGAAATTAGAGATTTTACTCTTTTTTCCTGGTTAGGTTGGCCAAAGTTATACCTATTTTATTGATCTTTTCAAAAAACTAGCTTTTGGATTTATTGATCTGTTGTATAATTCTTTTGTTTTCAATTTCATTTAATTCTGCTCTGATTTTGGTTATTTCTTTTCTTCTGCTGCGTTTGGGGTTGAAGTGTTCTTCTTTCTCCAGTTGCTTGATATATTCCATTAAGTTGTTAACTTCCTCTCTTTCCGTTTTCTTGAGGAAGGCTTGCAGTGCTATAAATTTCCCTCTTAGGACTGCCTTTGCAGGATCCCAGAGGTTCTGGTAATTCATGTCTTGATTGTTGTTTTGTTCCAAAAATATGGTAATTTCCTTCCTAATCTCATCTATAACCCATGTATCCTTCAGCATAAGGTTGTTTAGCTTGCATGTTTTTGTATGGGTACGCAGGTTCCTGTTGTTATTTAGTTCAAATTTTATTCCATGATGATCTGAGAAGATGCAAGGAATAATTTCTATTTTTTAAAATTTGCTGAGGTTAGATTTGTGGCCTAGGATGTGGTCGATTTTGGAGTATGTTCTGTGGGCTGATGAGAAGAATGTGTATTCAGTTTTTTTTGGATGAAATGTTCTGTAGATGTCTGTTAAGTCCAGATGTTGAATGGTTGAGTTTACATCTAAAATTTCTTTGCTTAGCTTCTTTTTGGAGGATCTATCCAGGACTGCTAAAGGGGTGTTAAAATCTCCAACTACCATGGAAGTGGAGGAAATCGAGTTGCTCATGTCTGTTAGAGTTTCTCTTATAAATTGAGGTGTGTTGTGGTTGGGTGCATAAATATTTATAATTGAGATCTCATCATATTGAGTATTATCTTTAACAAATATGAAGTGTCCATCCTTATCCTTAATTATTTTTGTTGGTTTAAAGCCTATTGCGTCTGCGAACAGGATAGCAACGCCTGCTTTTTTCTGCTTTCCATTTGCCTGGAATATAGATGACCATCCCTTCACCTTGAGTCTATATCTGTCTTTTAATGTAAGATGCGATTCTGGGATGCAGCAGATATCTGGCTTGAGTTTTTGTATCCAGTCCACCAACCTATGCCTCTTTAGAGGACTATTTAAACCATTCACATTAATTGAGAGTATTGATAAGCCTTTCGAGAGACTGGTGGACATTTTTAATCCTTTTGCAACTGTGGAAGATGGAATTTGATCAAAAATGTTTAGTGTGGGTTTACTTTTGTGGTGGAGAATTACGCTGGTCTTTATGGAGGACAGGTCTAAGAATGTCCTGTTGAGCTGGTTTAGTTGTGGCAAATTTCTTCAATGTGTGAATGTCGTTGAAGTATTTAATTTCTCCATCATAAATGAAGCTCAGTTTAGCTGGGTACAGGATCCTGGGTTGAAAGTTATTTTGTTTTAGGTCATTAAAAGTCGATGACCATCCTCTTCTAGCTTGAAAGGTTTCAGCAGAGAGATCTGCAGTTATTCTGATATTCTTCGCCTTGTAGGTAATGTTTTTCTTTCATCTGGCAGCTTTCAGAATTTTCTCCTTCATATTAACTTTAGTGAAATTGATTATGATGTGTCTGGGGGATGTCTTATTTGGGTTGAGTCATACTGGAGTTTTGAAACTGTCTGCTATCTGAATTTCAGAATCTCTTGGCACGTCTGGAAAGTTCTCTTTCATAATCTCATGGAGAAGAGACTCTGTGCCTTATGAAGCCACTTCATCGCTTTCAGGGATCCCTATAAGACAAATATTGGTTTTCTTTGCATTATCCCAGAGCTCTCTGAGAGTGTGATCTGTTTTTGCCCTCCATTTCTCCTCCTTTTTGAGAGTTTGGTAGCATTCGAAAGCTTTGTCTTCAATGTCAGAAATCCTTTCTTCTGCTTGCTCCATTCTGTTACTGAGGGATTATACTGTGTTTCTCAGATATTTGAGGGATGCAACTTCTTGTCTCAATGTGTTGAAATCTTTGGTCATTTGATCTTTGAATCCCTTGAATTCTTGAGATAACTTTTGGAATTCTAATTCGATCTTATTTGCTATCCATATTCTGAATTCAATTTCTGACATCTCAGGTATTTGTTTGTGCATGGGGTCTTGTGCTGTTTCTGCCCCATTGATCCTTGGGGGAATTGATCTACTCTGATTATTCACATTGCCAGAGTTTTTCTGTTGATTTCACCTCATGATTGTTTTTCACTGTTGCCTCTGGCTGACCTCAGAGTTGGGGAGGTGTCTCTCCAAGATTAGACCCCAGCGGGGTCACTCTATTATTGCTGGATCTTTGTAGGCAGTGACCCTGTGTAGTTCCTCTGGGGCTGCTCTAGCGGGAGTTCTGGTTGTGGAAGCAGCTCCAGTTTGTGACACACCTGGATCCAGCAACAGGGCTGGGGGTGGTGCGCACGGTTCTGGGAGTGCCAGGCACCCAGTCACTTTGGCTCCAGCAGTCTCTGGCGAGGAGAAGAGCTCTGCGCAGAGGCAGGGAGGGCTCCAAAGGGCATGCAGCTACCAGAGTCCCTTTCCAGATGAACAGGCTAGTGTGGAAGCTGGGAGGACACAGGAGGGAGGACACAGGGTTGCGTGCCTCCCACAGTTCCTGGTCAGGGAATGTGGAGGCCCGGTGGGTGCGGGTTAGCGGTCGGGGTCACTGCACAGCTCTTTTGGAGGTCTGGGCTGCGCCAAGCCGAGGAGTTTGAGGTTCCTATGAGCTGTGATGTCACGGCACTCTACCCAGGGCAACAGCCCAAGACTCCAGTGTGCCAAAACCGTCTCACTCTCCCCCTAAGGATTAAGGCTGTAAGGCAGCTCAGTCCCCGCCTTTAGGCTGCTCAGTCAGTAGGTTACTTTGACCCGCCCAATCCTTGCTCTGAGACCCTGAGGGCGGAGCTTGCCGGGGCAGTTCTCTCACAATGGCTTCCTGCGCCCAGCTCAGTGGCTCAGTCTGGGGCCCCAGACAATGCCCAAAGTTCTCCACACTCCTGCTCAAGCTCTCTCCAAGGCAGTTCAACTGAGTGCCAAGTCCACGAACATCGAAACAGTTCACAGCTAAGGCCTTTCTGGTTTGCAGTCTCACTGCTGCTTGTACTTATGGTTGCCGGCGTGATTAGGTCGATCGAACACATGCAACCACTTGCCAGTTTTCCACTGTTTTTGTCCTCCTCTTGGGGTCCAGAAGTCCCTTTCTGGCTCCCTGTATCCTCAAAGGGATGATTATAGGCAGATCCCACTGGCCAGAGATGCCTGGAGTCTTGTCTCCCCAGACTCGCTGTTCCCAGTTGCAGGGAAGCTGTTACTCGGCCGCCATCTTTAATGTCTATATTTTTAATCTTTTGTCTTGTCTTTCTACTTTCATTTGTTTGAAGCCTGTTTATCATTAATTATTAAAGCATTTTTAATCACAATGTTTTATTTATTTATTTATTTTTTGAGACAGAGTGTCACTTTATCGCCCTCGGTAGAGTGCCAAAGCATTCACAGCTCACAGCAACCTCCAACTCCTGGGTTTAGTCGATTGTTTGGCCTCAGACTTCTGAGTAACTGGGTGCCTGCCACAATGCCCGACTATTTTTTGTGGCAGTTTGGCTGGGGCCGGGTTTGAACCTGCCACCCTTGGTATATGGGGCCAGTGCCCTAGCCACTGAGCCACAGGCACCGCCCTTACCATGATGTTTTAAAACCTCTGTCAGATAAGTCTAATGTCTCTGTCATCTCATTATTGGTATCTACCAATTGTCTTTTATCATTCAGTAGGTGATCTTCCTGGTTCATCGTATTGCAAGTAACTTTCTGTAGAGATCTGGATATTTTTGTTTTATGCAGTGGGACCATTATGTAAACCTAGTGTTTTAGATATTTTTTTGTGTGACATTGCTCTATCAGGGGAAGTTGGGGACACTGCCTTGTGATTTTCAGGTAAAGGTGGAAGTCCTGACTCCACATTTGCCTTCTGTTTATACTTGGGAGAGGGGATCATTATGCTGGGTAGGAGTGGAAGTCCAGGTTCCCTGAATTGTCTTTCCCTACATTTTTGAGAAAGAAGAGTTATTGTCAGCTGGCAGGCATGAATTTCCTAACTTTCTACTTGGATAGCCAAGATAGTATTTGACATCAGTAAGGGTATTGGGGTACCTTGTTACAATATCATAAAGTTGAAAATCAAGGATCCCCACTCAGCTTTACTGGCATGAGTCAGTATGGAGGCTTCAGGGTTTTCATGTATGTTTTGTAGCATTTGGATAAAATTGGGTAGTTACTGTCTAACAGTGTTTTGTCTCACTAGGCTTCCTCTTCCTGTTTTTTTGGCTAGAGGAAACAGATTTTGTTTGAGCTTTCAATTTGGGGGAGTACTGGTAGTTTCGGGAGTGCTGGCTTCTTTGGGCATTGGTATTTGGGGGGAGTGATGGCTTCTTTGGGTCCAATTCTGAGATATGCAAGGCAGAAAGAAAATCAAAGAACCCCATCATCATGTCATTTCCTAGGTCTCAAGGTCTCCAGCCTGTGTGCCTTCTTTCTACCTTGAAGATCTTATGTTTGTCTTACATACAATATGTAAGGTTTTCAGTTGTATTTAACAGGAGGAATAGAGAAAAGCACATCTGTTCCTTTTTCTCAGAAGTTTAAGTCTCCTCAGAAATATCCTTTTAGTTAGAAAAAGTGAGGTGCAGAACAGAGTTCGAGTGTGTGTGTTTGTGTGTGTGTGTGTGAGAGAGAGAGAGAACACATACATGAATGAACTATCTCTGAATGATCAAACACAAAACATTGATAACATGGTTGCTGTGGGGACTAGGATTAAGGAGGATGGAAAATTATGCTTCTCTCCACATTATTTTGGACCATTTCAAACTTATGCCATGTGTCTGTGTCACATATTCAAAAGAATAAATAATTAGTTTCAAAAAGGACATCATGATGAATATTTTCATTCTCTGAGAACATCTCTGTGGATGTCTCCCTAACCTTGGATTCTGGGCTGAATTGCATCCCTCCTCAAATTCAATGTTGAAGTCCTAACTTCCAGTACCTCAGAATATGACTATACTGGAGATAGAACCTTTAAAGAGGGAAGTAAGTCAAAATGAGGCCCTAGGGTGGGTCCTAATCCAATATGCCTGGTGTCTGTATAAAAAGAGGAGATAAGGACACAGACAGGCACAGAGGGAAGACCATATGAGGGCACAAGGAGAAGGAGGCCATATGCAAGCCAAGGAGAGAGGCCTCAGAAGAAACCAACACCTGCCAACATCTTCATCTCACACTTCCAGCCCCCAGGATTGTGAGAAAATTAATTTCTGTTATTTAAGCCATCCAGTCTATGGCACTTTGTTGTGACAGCCCTAATAAACTAATACACATTGTTTTGGGTGCATCTTACAAGGGTACATGTGAAACTTCCTAAATGTCTTAACACAATAACTAAGAAAATGCCATGAAGGCTATGTTTACCAGTTTGATGAAAATATTTCAAATTGTATATAAAACCAGCACATTGTACCCCATGACTACATTAATGTACACAGCTATGATTTAATAACAAAAAAGAAACTTTAAATAAACATTTGTTGATTAACTTATCATCTATGCCATATCAACACATAAAATGGAGCATAGATAATAAAGCAATGAGTTGCACACACACACACACACACACACACACACACAAACTAATACACATTGTTTGGAGATAAACTCAGAGGTCGAATTTGAGACCCTGGGTGAGTGAGAGGTCTGGGACAGAGGACTCTCTGGCCATTCCAGGCCAAGTTCTGCCCATGTGCCTGCTGTGGGGTGTGTGAGGCCCAGGATGCCTCTCTGGGATGACCCACAGGACAGCACGCCCTAAGCAGCATAGCCTGCCTTGCTCCTGACTTTCCATTATGAGAAATGCAATTTGGGGAACCTCTGCAATACAGCATCATTAATAATTACACCAATACTGATGCTATCTGGCTCCTTGTGCATTTTCTCAACCAGTTACACATCCAGAGGTGAGAAGAATGATTAACTAGGTTCCCTCAGACTTCCAGCAAGAGCACCAGTGAAGATCTGGGTGCAAAAACCTTGAGGAACATCATCCCAAATGTTACGTGGGGTCTCTTATAAAAAGATCTTTGGGCTCCATCCCACTCTGATCATCAAGTCAGAAGCATTTATCACCCATTTAACAGCCTATGCTTCCTTTTAAAACTTAAGAGACTGTCCTACTATTTGCCTGGCCTCTTTCTCCCACAGTAGAAGGCAGTCTACTCCATAGTCAGTCATAGAAATAGACTTTTAGGCATTTCCTTCTCTTCTCTCTTGTGTTTTTTGTTGATTTTTTTTGTTTGGTTTGTTTATAATCTGTCCCCTTTCTTTCTTTTCTTTTTTTCTTTTGTTTGAGTTGTTTTCAGTATTATTGCTCAAGGTTTCCTGGCAAGCTCCCTTACCTATGGAGATGTGCACTTATTCATGTGCACATACAGGTGGAGAGACAGACTCCATATTCTCCGTAACTAGTATTTAGGAGTAACAGTATCACTTATAATAATGTGAATGTTCACTGAACACGTTTGTACCATGCGATGATGACTCTGTGGTACACATGTCCTGTTATCATATCACTTGATCTTATGACAACCCTCTGAAGAAAGAAGATATTATTGTCCCCAGTTCACAGACAGAAACAGGCTCTGAGAGGTTATAACTCATGGCCACAGCTCACTTATAAGTAGTTAAGCGTGGATTTAAAACCAAGTATCTGGGAGCAAGATGGTGGCCAAGTAACAGCTTCCTTGCATCTGGGCACCGTGAGTCTGGGGAGATAGGACTCCACGCATCTCGGCTGGTGGGATCTGCCTATCATCACCCCTGTGAGGATACAGGGTGTCAGCGAGAGACTTCTGGACCCCAAGAGGAGGACTAAAACAGTGGAAAAACGGCAAGTGGTCATGTGTGTTCAATCCATCTAAACCCGCCTGCAACTGTAAGTTCAGTAGCAGCAAGACTGCAAACTAGAAAGGCCTTACCTGTGAACTGTTTCGGTGTCTTTGGACTTGGCACTCAGTTGAACTGCCTTGGGGAGAGCCTGAGCAGGAGTGCGGAGAACTTTGGCCATTGTCTAGGGCCCCAGTCTGACACGCTGAGCCAGACAAAGCTAATAGTGTTTGGCTGTGGGTCACAGGCAGCCATTGTGAGCGATCTGCCCCGGCAAGCTCTGCCCTCAGGGTCGCAGAGCTAGAATTGGGTGGGAGATGGTAACCCAGTGACCCAGTAGCCTAAGGGTGGGGTCTGAGCCGCCTTGCAGCCCTAACCCTCAGGGGCAGAGTGAGACTGGTTTTGGCACACTGGGTAAGTGGCTAGCCACTTCAGCAGTGATTCCAGCGACAAGCACTTTCCTGGGAAAGCTTCTGCTCAGCAAGTTTACAAGTTCAAAGTGCCTTTTAAGTGGGCTGAAGAGAGATTTAGGGTGTCTACCTGCTGGGGTTTCAGAAATCAGCAGCCTCTAGTTGTATCAGAACTATGATTAACATGTCATACCCCAGAAGACCACGTGTTGCCCAGACAATATTCAATAACATATACATACTGCTTTGTTTTCAGTTCTGTTTTTTTTTTTGTTTGTTTGTTTGTTTTTGGTTTTGGTTTGGTTTTTTTTTTTATTTTGATGTTGTTGATGTTGTTTTGTTTTTTAATTTCAACCTTTTCTGTACAGATCCTTTTTCTTTCTCAATTTTTCTAGTTTAATTATAATTTCCCATTGCTGCCTTTTTCAATAACTAGAACTTCATTTTTGCTAGTGTTTCTACCGCTATTATTTGGTTTTTCACCCAATTTTATCCCGTAAAGTTTTCTGTTTGCTTGTTTTGGTTTGATTTATAGCATTTTTGTCTTTCCTCTCTACTTGGTGGAGGTGGGGTACTGTGTCTGATCAGGTTAGCAAAGAGCTGCTGACTTCAAGGGAACCACCCAACTGGGCACCCGAGAAGGTGGGGTTTTTTTAAGGTTGTGTCAAAGTACCCTACTGTACACCTATATTGCTCTGTCTCCCTCTTTCTGTGCTTCTCTATTTTTGTCAATATTCCTTTAACCCACCCCCTCTCCTTTCTGTATTTTTCTTTTTTTCTCTTATCACTCGGTCCTCCTTTCTTTCATCCCTTTTTTGCTCGTCAACCTTCTCACCCTTCTGGTCCTGTAACCCTTAGTCCACAGGCACGAGAACTTAAAGAGCAAGAGGAAGTGAAAGGAAAATTAGGGCAAGGAAACAGATAACAGAAATCACTCATGAAGAAGAATCAGCAGAAAACTCCAGGCAACATGAAGAACCAGTCCAGAACAACCCCGCCAAGGGACCATGGGGTAGCTATTGCAGATGATTCCACCTATAAAGAAATGTTAGGAATGACAGAAAGGGAATTTAGAAAACACATGTTGAAAACAATGATGGAAATGATGGAAACAAGAAAACTGCTAATAAAGTGGAAAATAACCAAAAGGAAATGCAAAAACAGAATAAATAACAGATGAATGATATGAAGAATATAAAAAGGATATAGCAGAGCTGAAGGAAATGAAACAGTCAATCAGGGAACTTAAACATGCAATGGAAAGTATCAGCAACAGGTTAGACCATGCAGAAGAAAGAATTTCAGAGGTAGAGAACAAAGTTCTTGAGATAACTCAGATAGTAAAAGAGGCAGAAAAGAAGAGAAAGAAAGCAGAACGTTCACTGTCAGAATTATGGGACTTTATGAAGCGTTCCAACATACGAGTTATAGGAATTCCAGAAGGAGAAGAAGAATGCCCCAGAGGAATGGAAGCCATACTAGAGAATATTATAAAAGAAAATTTCCCAAATATCATCAAACATCCTGACACACTGCTTTCAGAGGGATATCAATCCCAAGGTTGCCTCAACTCTAACCAAGCTTCTCCAAGACACATTGTGATGAACCTGTCCAAAGTCAAGACAAAAGAAAAGATTCTGCAAGCTGCCAGGAGTAAGCGGCAGTTGACCTACAGGGGCAAATCCATCAGAGTGACCGCAGACTTCTCTAATGAAACTTTCCAAGCAAGACGACAATGGTCATCTACCTTTAATCTACTTAAACAGAACAATTTCCAGCCCAGAATTCTGTACCCTGCTAAGCTAAGCTTCAAAATTGACAGAGAAATCAAATCATTTACGGATATACAAACATTGAGGAAATTCGCCACAACAAGACCAGCTCTACAGGAAATACTTCAACCTGTTCTGCACACTGACCACCACAATCGATCAGCAGGAAAGTAAGAACTCAGAAATTAAACGACAGAACCTAACCTCCACGCTGATGCAAAAGATAAAACTAAGCAATGGACTGTTACAAAATAAGATGAATAGAATACTACCACACTTATCAATTATCTCAATAAATGTTAATGGCTTGAATTCCCCACTGAAGAGACATACATTGGTTGACTGGATTAAAAAACACAAGCCATCCATTTGCTGTCTGCAAGAAACACACCTGGCTTCAAAAGACAAATTAAAGCTCCGAGTCAAGAGTTGGAAGACAAATTTTCAGGGAAATGGAATTCAGAAGAAAAGAGGAGTTGCAATCTTATTTTCAGATTCACGTGGATTTAAAGCAACTAAAGTCAAAAAAGACAAAGATGGTCACTTTATATTGGTCAAGGGAAGAATACAACAAGAAGACGTTTCAATTCTAAATATTTATGTACCCAATTTAAATGCTCCCAGATTCTTGAAACAGACTTTACTCCATCTGAGCAATATGATATTTGATAATACCATAATAACAGAGGACATTAACACTCCTCTTACAGAGCTGGACAGATCCTCTAAACAGAAATTAAACAAAGATATAAGAGATTTAAATGAGACCCTAGAACAACGGTGCTTGATAGATGCATATAGAACACTCCACCCCAAAGATAAAGAATATACATTCTTCTCATCACCCCATGGAACATTCTCCAAAATTGATCATATCCTGGGACAAAACAAATATCAACAGAATCAAAAGAATTGAAATTTTACTTTGTATCTTCTCAGACCATAAGGCACTAAAGGTGGAACTCAACTCTAACAAAAATGCTCGACCCACCCAAAGGCATGGAAATTAAACAATCTTCCGTTGATGGGTGCAGGAAGAAATAAAACAGGAAATCATTAACTTCCTTGAGCATAACAACAATGAAGACACAAGCTACCAAAACCTGTGGGATACTGCAAAAGCAGTTTTGAGAGGAAAATTCATCCCTTTAGATGCCTACATTCGAAAAACAGAAAGAGAGTGCATCAACAATCTCACAAGAGATCTTATGGAATTGGAAAAAGAAGAACAATCTAAGCCTAAACTCAGTAGAAGACAAGAAATATCCAAAATCAAATGAGAGATCAATGAAATTGAAAACAAAAGAATCATTCAGAAAATGAATGAAACAAGGAGTTGGTTTTTTGAAAAAATAAATAAAATAGATAAACCATTGGCCAGACTAATGAGGAATAGAAAAGTAAAATCTCTAGTAACCTCAATCAGAAATGATAAAGGGGAAATACAACTGATCCCACCGAGATACAAGAGATCATCTCTGAATACTACCAGAAACTCTATGCCCAGAAATTTGACAATGTGAAGGAAATGGATCAATATTTGGAATCACACCCTCTCCCTAGACTCAGCCAGGAAGAAATAGAGCTCCTGAACAGACAATTTCAAGCACTGAGATTAAGGAAACAATAAAAAAGCTTCCAACCAAAAAATGCACTGGTCCAGATGGCTTCACTCCAGAATACTATCAAACCTTCAAGGAAGAGCTTATTCCTGTACTGCAGAAATTATTCCAAAAAATTGAGCAAGAAGGAATCTTCCCCAACTCATTGTAGGAAGCAAACATCACCCTGATACCAAAACCAGGAAAAGATCCAAACAAAAAGGAGAATTTCAGACCAATCTCACTCATGAATATAGATGCAAAAATTCTCAACAAAATCCTAGCCAATAGATTACAGCTTGTCATCAAAAAAGTCATTCATCATGATCAAGTAGGCTTCATCCCAGGGATGCAAGGCTGGTTTAACATATGCAAGTCCATAAACATTATCCACCATATTAACAGAGGCAAAAATAAAGATCACATGATCCTCTCAATAGATGCAGAAAAAGCATTTGATAAAATCCAGCATCCTTTTCTATTTAGAACACTGAAGAGTATAGGCATAGGTGTTACATTTCTAAAACTGATTGAAGCTATCTATGACAAACCCACAGCCAATATTTTACTGAATGGAGTAACACTGAAAGCTTTTCCTCTTAGAACTGGAACCAGACAAGGTTGTCCTCTGTCACCTTTACTATTCAACATAGTGCTGGAAGTTCTAGCCAATACAATTAGGCAAGACAAGGAAATAAAGGGAATCCAAATGGGAGCAGAGGAGGTCAAACTCTCCCTCTTTGCTGACATCATAATCTTATACTTAGAGAACCCCAAAGACTCAACCACAAGTCTCCTAGAAGTCATCAAAAAATACAGTAATGTTTCAGGATATAAACTAAATGTCCACAAGTCAGTAGCCTTTGTATATACCAATAACAGTCAAGATGAGAAGCTAATTAAGGACACAACTCCCTTCACCATAGTTTCAAAGAAAATGAAATACCTAGGAATATTCCTAACGAAGGAGGTGAAGGATCTCTATAAAGAAAACTATGAAATCCTCAGAAAGGAAATAGCAGAGGATATTAACAAATGGAAGAACATACCATGCTCATGGATGGGAAGAATCAACACTGTTAAAATGTCTATACTTCCCAAAGCAATGTACCTATTCAATGCCATTCCTATCAAAATACCAACATTATACTTTCAAGATTTGGAAAAAATGATTCTGCATTTTGTATGGAACCAGAAAAAAACCCGTATAGCTAAGGCAGTTCTTAGTAATAAAAATAAAGCTGGGGGCATCAGCATACCAGATTTTAGTCTGTACTACAAAGCCATCGTGGTCAAGACAGCATGGTACTGGCACAAAAACAGAGACATAGACACTTGGAATCGAATTGAAAACCAAGAAATGAAACTAACATCTTACAACCACCTAATCTTCGATAAACCAAACAAGAACATACCTTGGGGGAAAGACTCCCTATTCAATAAATGGTGTTGGGAGAACTGGATGTCTACATGTAAAAGACTGAAACTGGACCCACAGCTTTCCCCACTCACAAAAATGGATTCAAGATGGATAAAGGACTTAAATTTAAGGCATGAAACAATAAAAATCCTCCAAGAAAGCATAGGAAAAACACTGCAAGATATTGGCCTGGGGAAAGACTTCATGAAGAAGACTGCCATGGCAATTGCAACAACAACAAAAATAAACAAATGGGACTTCATTAAACTGAAAAGCTTCTGTACAGCTAAGGAGACAATAACCAAAGCAAAGAGACAACCTACACAATGGGAAAGGATATTTGCATATTTTGAATCAGACAAAAGCTTGATAACTAGGATCTATAGAGAACTCAAATTAATCCACATGAAAAAAGCCAACAATCCCGTATATCAATGGGCAAGAGACATCTTTAGACTTTCTCTAAAGATGACAGACGAATGGCTAACAAACACATGAAAAAATGTTCATCATCTCTATATACTAGAGAAATGCAAATCAAAACAACCCTGAGATATCATCTAACCCCAGTGAGAATGGCCCACATCACAAAATCTCAAAACTGCAGATGCTGGCATGGATGTGGAGAGAAGGGAGCACTTTTACACTGCTGGTGGGACTGCAAGCTAGTACAACCTTTCTGGAAGGAAGTATGGAGAAACCTCAAAGCACTCAAGCTAGACCTCCCATTTGATCCTGCAATCCCATTACTGGGCATCTACCCAGAAGGAAAGAAATCCTTTTATCATAAGGACACTTGTACTAGACTGTTTATTGCAGCTCAATTTACAATCGCCAAAATGTGGAAACAGCCTAAATGCCCACCCACCCAGGAATGGATTAACAAGCTGTGGTATATGTATACCATGGAATACTATTCAGCCATTAAAAAAAAATGGAGACTTTACATCCTTCGTATTAACCTGGATGGACGTGGAAGACATTATTCTTAGTAAAGCATCACAAGAATGGAGAAGCATGAATCCTATGGACTCAATTTTGATATGAGGACAATTAATGACAATTAAGGTTATGGGGGGGGAAGCAGAAAGAGGGACGGAGGGAGGGGGTGGGGCCTTGGTGTGTGTCACACTTTATGGGGGCAAGACATGATTGCAAGAGGGACTTTACCTAATAATTGCAATCAGTGTAACCTGGCTTATTGTACTCTCAATGAATCCCCAACAATAAAAAAAAAGAAAGAAAGAGAAATACCTAGACACATGCAAAAAATAAATAAATAAATAAAACCAAGTATCTGATTCTATAGCCCAAGCTCTTAACTGCTGAGGTGCTACTTGGCAGAAAGGGCAGACGTCTGCCTCCTGCCAGGCACATGGAGATACTCATCACATAATTGTTAAACATTAGCTCTGTGAGACAGGGCTTTTGCTCTATTTTGTATACAGCCTGGTGCAGAGTAGGTTAATATGTATTTGTTGAAGGTATCAAATGAAAAAAATCATGAATGAATGACTACAATAATGAACATGAGAATCAAGCATTGTGGGTATTCAGAGGAATAAAAGATCTCCCTCTCCCCCCAATTTGGGATAAGCAAAAGAAGAAAAGAATCTAATTTCAAACAGGCACTGCAGGTTGTTCCAGAGACAAGTGGGCAGACAGGCATCACAGAGTACCCACCGCACACCTTCAGAGGCCGCGCTGGAGGATTAAGGAGTGGGGAGGACAAAAATTCCACTACGGGAAAGAAAGATGACGGGGGAAGCCCCAGGTCTTCAGGGATCTGCACAGGGCTGCTGATAGCACAAGTTCTGCTGGGTGCTCAGTTCTGTCTGGGCTCGGTCTCAGTAGGAGTGGCTGTCCTGGACCCAAAGAGCCTGAGAGGTGTGGCTGTCTGGGGCAAGAGTCATCCGAAGGGGTGTGGCTGTCTTGGATAAGAACAATCTGAGGGTTGTGGCTATCCAGGGCATGAGCACTCCAAGGAGGTGTGACTGTCCTGGGGATCAGTCGTGTACCTAATTTCAAGCCTAAGAGTAAAGCCATGCTCTTTAAGTTGCTCCCAGTGGTGACAATGCATTATGGGAGGAAAGGACCCATCTACTGAAGAGGTGGTACTGGCTACTGAGAGTGACTAAGAGTAGAGTTTACTCTCCCATCACCTTATCAGTTATTATTCCCCCATTGTTTGTTACAATTGATGGTGTTCAGTTTCATACATAATGCAATCTATGGATGTACCCTACACCCACATCCCTGCCCATAAGTCCCACCCCCAACACTCTGCGCAGTTCCAGATGGGGTGTAGGCTTCTGCGGCACATACCCATGCTGGCTATGTGCTTTTAGGAAAGTGACAATGCTGTGGGTTTATTGTGTCCCTACTAAAGGTATGTCAAAGTCAACCCCCAATATTTCAGAATGTGACCTTATTTGGAGATGGGTCCTTGCAGATGTAATCTGTTAAGATGAGGTCATACTGGGATAGGGTGGGCCCTGATCCAATGTGACTGGAGTCCTTATAAGAAGAGAAGAGACACAGAGAGGGGATTGCTGTATGAAGACACAGAGACACACAGGAGACCAGAAGAAAGTGGAGATGGGAAGAAGACAGCTGCAAGCCAAGGAATGCCAAGGCTTGCCAGTAACCACCAGGAGCCAGGAGAGCAGCATGGAACAGGCTCCATCAGAGCCCTCCAGCAGGAACCAACCCTGCCGGCACCTTGAATTCACACTTCCAGGCTCTGACATTATGAAAAAATAAACTTCTGTTCTTTTAAGTCACCCAATTTGTGGAGATTTGTTATAGCTGCAGTAGGAATCCAATACACTTAGCCATGCTGCCAGAGTGTGAAACGCAGCTTGACTCATGTCTCTCTCACACGCAAGAACCCTCAATGGCTCCCATTATCTCCAGATAAAATGCAGCTCTTTCACATAATTCACAGGCCTTCCCAATCAGGCTCTGCCCTGACCACCTTTCTGGCCTCCTCCCATAGCGCCCCTGCCACTGGCCTTCCAATTCAGTCACAACAATATCTTCACCCCTCCTTGCCTAGGAAACTCCTATTCATTTTTCAAAACCCAGCCTAAATGTTCTCTCCTTAGGAAAGGCTTCAACATCTATCTGGACAGAGAGAGCTGGTGCCCCCTCTTCAGTGCTTGAGAGCACCCTGAAATATCTGTGATAGCAGGTAACACAAGAACATAATCTCCACAAGGATAGGCAGTTTGTCTTGTTCACAATTCAGTCCACAGAGCCTAGATAATAGGCACTCACTAAATATTTGTTGAATAAATGTATGAATTAATGCAGGAATTGAGGAATAAATGCAATATGCTATAATTGCAGTCACTTGAGAGTTTTCTGCACACTGAGCTCATTGGCACAGAAACTATGTCTCATTTGTCCCATGCACCTGTGGATGGCAGGGAGAAACAGATTTCTTTTCAGCATCTGTGACTAGAAAAGATACAGGCCTCATAGTAATAAAATGAAGGCAGGTGTACTCCCCCAAATAATAAAAAGACATTTTCAAGCTCTCACATTGGCCGACTGCAACTGCGTTAAGAGAGCACAGAAATCAAAGACAATTTAACGCAAGCACTTCTGTAAGACTAGTGTGTCTCCGGGTTCCAGAAACAGCAGATAGTAAATGTTATCAGAAATGCAGGGCTAGAGCCGGAGGTCCCCTCATCTTACCTCTCTGTTACAGGTGAGAAAACCCACTTAAGGAGGGAAGAAGTGAGGGAGAAAACCCACTTAAGAAACGCAGGGAGGTAGGCACAGGACTATGTCTGCTGTTTCTTTTGGAATGTTAATTCTTTGTATTTGATCCCAACACAGAGGTAGCAGGAAGGGCCCTGAAAGACTGTTCAGCCCACATGTGCTGCGTCAGAGAGAAGTGAAATGCACTTACCAGAGGGGAAGGGAGAGGGATGAGATAATAAAAAGATCACAAGAAGCATAGTGTGCCAGGAGTGAGGCATGGAATTTAAATGGCCACTTTACATCACATAGTTATGAAGGGCTTCTCTACACAGGTGACATTTAAGCTGAGACTTGACAAGAAGGAGCCAGCCAGCTGATTATCTGCAGAAGAGTATTCAGGCAGAGTGAAGAATCTCTGCAAAGATCCTGGAGCCACACCAGTTATGGTGTCACCTCGGAGAAAGTACTGCAAGAAGGAATTCCACCTGGGCATCTTGCCTAGCGCCTCGTCTTAGGTTAGCTCCCTAGAAATGGAACCTGAGATGGAGATTCTTGTGCGAATAATTTAAAGCAGCATGTTCTCTGGAGAAACCTATAAAGGAGTGAGGAATGTAGAAGATAGAAAGGGGAAGAGCTAGGCAAATATGTGGTTTAAAAGGAGTCCAGCCTTCTGGTCTGGAACTAGAGCTGCACCACAGAAGTTGTCCTGACAGAAGTAGGAGGGCTGGGTGGTTACACTCCCTATCAGTCAGTTGCTGGCCACGTGTCACTCCTGGGGTGGTGGCCGTATATCCCAAGCATCCATGGGCAAAGCAGCTCCCATCAGTCAGAGGCATCTCCCCAAGAGACTATAAGCATGAGCTGTTAGCCAACACCTGCAGGATCTAGGGAATGAGTAAGTACATCAGCGCCTTACAGGCATCGAGAGGGGTGACCACAGTGTACCTGTTGCATACCCAGAAGTGTTCAAGTCACTTTGTCAGCTGTTATATCATTCACTATTTACCGTAACACTGGTGGAAGTCATCACTATTTTGCAGATTAAAAAACTGATGTTTGAAGAGGTTAAGGCACTTGCCAAGCTCGCTGTGCTAGGAAATCGTAGAGCTGGTCCTCAGACCCAGGTTTTCTGATTCTACAAGTGCTCTGCCAGCTACTCCAGACGCCATAGATCCTTACATAGATCCTGCCATGACAGGTGATGCTAATAAAACGTGTTATTTGTTTTATGTCTTTTTGCACAGTGTACACAGTTCAAAGCCAGCAATGCTGACATGCTCCTTAGAGAAAGAATGATTTCTGAAAGCCAGTGACCTCATGGAAGCCTCCTTTGAGCAGAGCTTAGTCTCCATTCCTTGTTAGTTCAGGTGACCTCTACCAGCAAAAGAGCTTACTCTGCTTCCAGTCCAAGTGCTGCATGTTGGCTCAGCAGAGACCCTATGGTCCAAAAGTGTGGGGTTAAAACCACAAAGCTGACCTTGTACTATTATTGGTTCTCGCCTGCTCATGCTGGGAATCTCCTGGACATGAAGTTTGCAATGCATATTTGTGCATACCCTCATGCCCGGGGAGTAGTGAGTCCACACCCAGAACCTTTGATTTTTAACCTTCTTTCACATCAGTCATTTTTTCCAGAGATCTTTCAGCATCTAAATAGGATGCTGATTATAATTAAGTATCTTCTTCTTCTTTTTTTTTTTTTTTTGAGACAGAGTTTCATTTTGTCGCCCTAGGTAGAGTGCCATGCCTCACAGCTCAAAGCAACCTCCAACTCTTGGGCTTAGGCAATTCCCTTGCCTCAGCCTCCCAAGCAGTTGGAATTACAGGCAATTAAGTAGCTTCTTAATGATCCAGGTGATATAGGGCGGGTGGTGCCCCAGCTCCGGCAGCACTGGGCCACAGGGGAGGACATGCTGTGCCTTCTGGGTTGCTGCCCCAGGGGGTGTTGATGCCACAGGAGGCAGGGAGGTGAGGGCTGGAGAACCCAGTGCAGCAGAGGGGTGAGCTCAGTGGAACCCCGCGAGTCCCTAGGAAGTTGAGGGAGACCACAGTACAGCCCACGCCAACCCCAGAACCACCCCTTGGACCAAGAGAGCCCTCTTTTGGCTGTGCCCAGCATTTCACGGCCTCTCTGCTGCACTTGGTTCTCCAGCCCTCGCCTGTGCCAGAAGGCACAGCATGTCCTCCCCCGTGGCCCAGTGCTGCTGGAGCTGGGGCACCACCCACCCTGTGTCAGGGAGTTCCCCCATTCAGGACAGATCAGGCACCCCAGATTTCCTAGGCCTGGACAATTTCGTGTAAGTTTCTTAGGCCTAGGCAATTTCATGTAAGTTTCCTAGGCCTGGGCAATTTTGTGAAGGGAATGGCTCATTCACCTTTCCTCTAGTGGAAGGGACTGTATCCATTCATTTGTTACCAAGTTCTAGCCAAATGTAACTACAAAAGATTCACGAGACTATATATATCCCTAGACAAAAGAACAAAAGACCCAGGTGGAGATTTTATGACTTGGGTCTTTCTCTCTGCCAGGAGCTCTGGTGCTTTTTCTGTATTCCTTTCTGGCTAATAAATTTTATCTTATCACTGATCTGTGGTCTGTGGGATCGTTCTTGGAATCCCAAGATCAAGGACCTGCTGAAGAAAGTAATTCCAGTAACACAGGGATTGTGAGTCTGAGTATCTTTTATTGTTTTGGTTCCAAATATAGTATTTCTTTCAGGAAGTAGATGACGCTTGCCCCTAAACAAAATAACCCCACATTTCTATCCATTATGAGTTGAACTGTGCCTCTCCAATTTATATGAAGTTTTAACACTGAGCACCCCAACATGTGTGAGCTTATTTAGTAATAGAGCTGTTACAGATGTAGTTAGAGAAGATAAAGTCATACTGGTTTAGGGAAGCCCTTAATCCAATATAACTAGTGTCTTTATTAAAAGGGGAAATTTGGATACAGACATGCAGAGAGAGAATGCTGGACCCTCCTGCATGCAGGTGCCTCTTTGTTAGTTGCTCCCATTTTGCTGTGGAGCAGAAACCTCACACCATATCACTGCTTATCATTGTGTGTTAAGTAAGACTCAGTATCGACAAGGCTTTAAGGAAGGCCCTTTCTAGATTTCTGCCATTTTGAGAATTGGACAAATGCTATGCCATCTATCCCTAATTCACACACACACACACAAAAAAAAACCCACAAAAAATTGATCTGTGGAATGATTTCTAAGAATATTGATGACTTTCATCTCAAGGCCCATCTACCAAAGTGTGAAGCTTCAGGTTGAAATCTGGTCAAGAAAAGAAATTAGGAAAAAAGAAGGAAGAAAAGGAGCAGGAGAAGGAAGGAAAGGAAGAAACTTTGGCACCCACTGACAGAGGTTGAGAAGAAACAACTTGGAGAGTGAGAACTGCCCTGACTGCCTGGGCCACCTTGGGAGTCAGAAGCACAGCTTCTATCACGGTGACTTAGATCTGATTCACTGTGGAAGAAACCCTCCATCTCCAGCCACTTGTGGATGTTTGCCAGCCTGAGCACAGCTTTGGGGCTGTGCTTTCTGCCGGGCCTGTCACCAGGGATGCTCAGAAAGCACTCTGTGCAGAGATCAGCATACAGCATCTAGTGTTGTCCTCCTAGAGAAAAGCCTGAGAATGAGAAGATCTGCTGCACATTGGCTGTGTGACCTTGGGAAAATCCCTATACTTCTCTGAGTTACAATCCAGTAAGAGAAGTCGCCGCTGCCTGGCCCATCTTTCAGGGATCTGGTGATGGACTTTACAAGTTGAAACCACCACATTGGTGTAGAAAAGCCATTGGTCAGTGGGGTGATGGCGCCAGGGCTGCAGGTGTGCATGGACTTAGAACACAGAGACACAGCTCTGTCACTTGGACCCTCACCATAATAACATCAGTGTTAATAACACACTCTCCAGGGCAGGAGATAGTCAGGCTCAGGGCAGAATGTTCTGCCTGTTTATTCTGAACTGTTCTTGTCTAAGTGTAACGAATTCTGTCTATTTCCAACTTCCCCAGAATTGCAAGACAGCCTTGATCTTGTCCTCCCAGCCATCTGCCCCTCCTTCCGCCAGGTCCCTTAAACTTGGCGTCAGCAGGAAGTTCATAGGCTCCATGGCATCGACTACACAGAGACGATATGATAGTGAGTGTGTCTGTTAGAGAAAACTGGGCTAAGTTTTCTCATTAGACAAAGCCACTGAATTCAGCCAGTTTCCTATAAGCACTTGTTATAAGGAAGGCGTTCACTGGAGGTGCTAAAGGAAGACAGGCGTGAAGAACAATCAACAGCTTTTAGGTGGCTCCTGTGGACTGGACATGCATATGGCTGGTGAATCCTCAAAGCAATCTAATGACCCACATCACCCCATGCACACGTGGGGAGCACGAGGCACAGATAGCATAGGCGATTTGCTCTAGATGTGCAGCTGGTAAGGATGGAGACAGCTTTTGCCTCCCTGGATCCAAACTCCATGCATTTTTCCCTGAGTTGAGTTAGCTCAGAGTCTGGAGAGAAGAGGTGAAAGGTTTGTGATAACATCAGTGTTCATAACACAATTTTAAGCATTTATTATGCACCAGACACTGTGCTAAGTACTTTACATGGTTACTCTCTTTCCACACTTACAACACCACATGATTTCTATTAATAGTGCCACGTTACTGGTGAGATACCTTAGATACAGGAGGTTAAATAAAGGGTCCACATTTACACTGAGAGAAAGTGATAAATCCAGGGCACAAATGCTGACAGCAGGGCTCCAGAGTCTGTGCTGTTAACCTCTCTGCTACATTTCCCATCAAAGGGCTAATTGCTGTGCAGGGTGATGAGAATCAGCATCCAGAAAGCAGTGAAAGATCGTCCCTATGATGAATTTTATGTCAACTTGGTTGGGCCACAGGATGCCCAGATAATTTGGTCACACATTCTGGGTGTGTCTGTGAGGCTGTTTCTGGGTGAGACTTAGATTTGAATTGTTAGACTGAGTAAAGCAAATTGCTTTTCTCCTATATGAGTGGACTTGATGCAATCAGTGAAGACCAGAATAGAACTAAAAGGCTGAGTGATTGAGAACCTCTCTTACCTGCCTGCCTTTGAGTTGGGACATCTGGTTTTTCCTGCCTTCACACTTGAATTGAAATATCAGCTCATGCTGGGACTCGAGTCTTCCAGCCTGAGGACTGGAAGTACTGATTGGCGGCTCTCTGGGGTCTTCACCTTGCAGGCTGCAGACTTTGGGATTTATTAGCAGCAGGCATGGGCTCCCAGACAACATTCAGAAAGGCAGCAAAGGGTTGGAGGGTTGATGATGTCAAGGACAAAAATGGTTCTAATTGAAGCAGAGCATATAGTGATCTCCAAACATAAGCCATGTTCAGCCAAGGCCAGTCCTTGGAACGAGACAGAGATGAGGCCACCCTCCATGGCCCAGGTTGTGAGTCTAAGGAAAGCCCCCTCCAAGGAAGATGCAGCTCCTTCTAGCCAGGCTCCCTCTGCAACCTCCTCCTGGGAGGGTGCTGGGCAGAGTTCACCAGCTTCCTCCGTCAGCCAGAGCCTTGGTAATAGGAGGCCTGCCTGGTGCTATTGACAAGGACTGGTGACCCATTGAGGAAATGTGGGCTACCCCAGCCAACCTGGATCTAGCCCTTGTCTTTGAGTCTGGGAAAGTCTTTTTTTTTTTTTTTTTTTCTTTTTTTTTTATTGTTGGGGATTCATTGAGGGTACAATAAGCCAGGTTACACTGATTGCAATTGTTAGGTAAAGTCCCTCTTGCAATCATGTCTTGCCCCCATAAAGTGTGACACACACCAAGGCCCCACCCACCTCCCTCCTTCCCTCTTTCTGTTTCCCCCCCCATAACCATAATTGTCATTAATTGTCCTCATATCAAAATTGAGTACATAGGATTCATGCTTCTCCATTCTTGTGATGCTTTACTAAGAATAATGTCTTCCACGTCCATCCAGGTTAATACGAAGGATGTAAAGTCTCCATTTTTTTTAATGGCTGAATAGTATTCCATGGTATACATATACCACAGCTTGTTAATCCATTCCTGGGTTGGTGGGCATTTAGGCTGTTTCCACATTTTGGCGACTGTAAATTGAGCTGCAATAAACAGTCTAGTACAAGTGTCCTTATGATAAAAGGATTTCTTTCCTTCTGGGTAGATGCCCAGTAATGGGATTGCAGGATCAAATGGGAGGTCTAGCTTGAGTGCTTTGAGGATTCTCCATACTTCCTTCCAGAAAGGTTGTACTAGTTTGCAGTCCCACCAGCAGTGTAAAAGTGTTCCCTTCTCTCCACATCCACGCCAGCATCTGCAGTTTTGAGATTTTGTGATGTGGGCCATTCTCACTGGGGTTAGATGATATCTCAGGGTTGTTTTGATTTGCATTTCTCTAATATATAGAGATGATGAACATTTTTTCATGTGTTTGTTAGCCATTCGTCTGTCGTCTTTAGAGAAAGTTCTATTCATGTCTCTTGCCCATTGATATAAGGGATTGTTGGCTTTTTTCATGTGGATTAATTTGAGTTCTCTATAGATCCTAGTTATCAAGCTTTTGTCTGATTGAAAATATGCAAATATCCTTTCCCATTGTGTAGGTTGTCTCTTTGCTTTGGTTATTGTCTCCTTAGCTGTACAGAAGCTTTTCAGTTTAATGAAGTCCCATTTGTTTATTTTTGTTGTTGTTGCAATTGCCATGGCAGTCTTCTTCATGAAGTCTTTCCCCAGGCCAATATCTTCCAGTGTTTTTCCTATGCTTTCTTGGAGGGTTTTTATTGTTTCATGCCTTAAGTTTAAGTCCTTTATCCATCTTGAATCAATTTTTGTGAGTGGGGAAAGGTGTGGGTCCAGTTTCAGTCTTTTACATGTAGACATCCAGTTCTCCCAACACCATTTATTGAATAGGGAGTCTTTCCCCCAGGGTATGTTCTTGTTTGGTTTATCAAAGATTAGGTGGTTGTAAGATGTTAGTTTCATTTCTTGGTTTTCCATTCGATTCCAAGTGTCTATGTCTCTGTTTTTGTGCCAGTACCATGCTGTCTTGAGCACTATGGCTTTGTAGTACAGACTAAAATCTGGTATGCTGATGCCCCCAGCTTTATTTTTATTACAGAGAACTGCCTTAGCTATACGGGGTTTTTTCCAGTTCCATACAAAACGCAGAATCATTTTTTCCAAATCTTGAAAGTATGATGTTGGTATTTTGATAGGAATGGCATTGAATAGGTAGATTGCTTTGGGAAGTATGGACATTTTAACAATGTTGATTCTTCCCATCCATGAGCATGGTATGTTCTTCCATTTGTTAATATCCTCTGCTATTTCCTTTCTGAGGATTTCATAGTTTTCTTTATACAGGTCCTTCACCTCCTTCGTTAGGTATATTCCTAGGTATTTGATTTTCTTTGAGACTATGGTGAAGGGAGTTGTGTCCTTAATTAGCTTCTCATCTTGACTGTTATTGGTGTACACAAAGGCTACTGACTTGTGGACATTGATTTTATATCCTGAAACATTACTGTATTTTTTGATGACTTCTAGGAGTCTTGTGGTTGAGTCTTTGGGGTTCTGTAAGTATAAGATCATGTCGTCAGCAAAGAGGGAGAGTTTGACCTCCTCTGCTCCCATTTGGATTCCCTTTATTTCCTTGTCTTGCCTAATTGTATTGGCTAGAACTTCCAGCACTATGTTGAATAGTAAAGGTGACAGAGGACAACCTTGTCTGGTTCCAGTTCTAAGAGGAAAAGCTTTCAGTTTTACTCCATTCAGTAAAATATTGGCTGTGGGTTTGTCATAGATAGCTTCAATCAGTTTTAGAAATGTGCCACCTATGCCTATACTCTTCAGAGTTCTAATTAGAAAAGGATGCTGGATTTTATCAAATGCTTTTTCTGCATCTATTGAGAGGATCATGTGATCTTTATTTTTGCCTCTGTTAATATGGTGGATAACGTTTATAGACTTGCGTATGTTAAACCAGCCTTGCATCCCTGGGATGAAGCCTACTTGATCATGATGAATGACTTTTTTGATGATAAGCTGTAATCTATTGGCTAGGATTTTGTTGAGAATTTTTGCGTCTATGTTCATGAGTGAGATTGGTCTGAAATTCTCCTTTTTGTTTGGGTCTTTTCCTGGTTTTGGTATCAGGGTGATGTTTGCTTCATAGAATGTGTTGGGGAAGATTCCTTCTTCCTCAATTTTTTGGAATAATTTCTGCAGTACAGGAATAAGCTCTTCCTTGAAGGTTTGATAGAATTCTGGAGTGAAGCCATCTGGACCAGGGCATTTTTTGGTTGGAAGCTTTTTTATTGTTTCTTTGATCTCAGTGCTTGAAATTGGTCTGTTCAGGAGCTCTATTTCTTCCTGGCTGAGTCTAGGGAGAGGGTGTGATTCCAAATATTGATCCATTTCTTTCACATTGTCAAATTTCTGGGCATAGAGTTTCTGGTAGTATTCAGAGATGATCTCTTGTATCTCTGTGGGATCAGTTGTTATTTCCCCTTTATCATTTCTGATTGAGGTTACTAGAGATTTTACTTTTCTATTCCTTGTTAGTCTGGCCAATGGTTTATCTATTTTATTTATTTTTTCAAAAAACCAACTCCTTGTTTCATTAATTTTCTGAATGATTCTTTTGTTTTCAATTTCATTGATCTCTGATTTGATTTTGGATATTTCTTTTCTTCTACTGAGTTTAGGCTTAGATTGTTCTTCTTTTTCCAATTCCATAAGATCTCTTGTGAGATTGTTGATGTGCTCTCTTTCAGTTTTTCGAATGTAGGCATCTAAAGCGATGAATTTTCCTCTCAAAACTGCTTTTGCAGTATCCCACAGGTTTTGGTAGCTTGTGTCTTCATTGTTGTTATGCTCAAGGAAGTTAATGATTTCCTGTTTTATTTCTTCCTTCACCCATCTGTTATTCAACAGAAGATTGTTTAGTTTCCATGCCTTTGGGTGGGGTCGAGCATTTTTGTTAGAGTTGAGTTCCACCTTTAGTGCCTTATGGTCTGAGAAGATACAAGGTAAAATTTCAATTCTTTTGATTCTGTTGATATTTGTTTTGTGTCCCAGGACATGATCAATTTTGGAGAATGTTCCATGGGGTGATGAGAAGAATGTATATTCTTTATCTTTGGGGTGGAGTGTTCTATATGCGTCTATCAAGCACAGTTGTTCTAGAGTCTCATTTAAGTCTTTTATATCCTTGTTTAATTTCTGTTTAGAGGATCTGTCCAGCTCTGTAAGAGGAGTGTTAAAGTCCCCTGTTATGATGGTGTTATCAGATATCATATTGCTCAGACTGAGTAAGGTCTGCTTCAAGAATCTGGGAGCATTTAAATTGGGTGCATAAATATTTAGAATTGAAATGTCTTCTTGTTGTATTTTTCCCTTGACCAATATAAAGTGACCATCTTTGTCTTTTTTGACTTTAGTTACTTTAAATCCACATGTGTCTGAAAATAAGATTGCAACTCCTCTTTTCTTCTGAATTCCATTTGCCTGAAAAATTGTCTTCCAACCCTTGACTCGGAGCTTTAATTTGTCTTTTGAAGCCAGGTGTGTTTCTTGCAGACAGCAAATGGATGGCTTGTGTTTTTTAATCCAGACAACCAATCTATGTCTCTTCAGTGGGGAATTCAAGCCATTAACATTTATTGAGATAATTGACAAGTGTGGTAGTATTCTATTCATCTTATTTTGTGAGAGTCCATTGCTTAGTTTTATCTTTTGCATCAGTGTGGAGGTTAGGTTCTGTCCTTTAATTTCTGAGTTCTTACTTTGCTGCTGATCCATTGTGGTGGTCAGTGTGCAGAACAGGTTGAAGTATTTCCTGTAGAGCTGGTCTTGTTGTGGCGAATTTCCTCAATGTTTGTATATCCGTAAATGATTTGATTTCTCCGTCAATTTTGAAGCTTAGCTTAGCAGGGTACAGAATTCTGGGCTGAAAATTGTTCTGTTTAAGTAGATTAAAGGTAGATGACCATTGTCTTCTTGCTTGGAAAGTTTCATTAGAGAAGTCTGCGGTCACTCTGATGGATTTGCCCCTGTAGGTCAACTGGCACTTACTCCTGGCAGCTTGCAGAATCTTTTCTTTGGTCTTGACTTTGGACAGGTTCATCACAATGTGTCTTGGAGAAGCTCGGTTAGAGTTGAGGCGACCTGGGGTCCGATATCCCTCTGAAAGCAGTGTGTCAGAATCTTTGGTGATATTTGGGAAATTTTCTTTTATAATATTCTCTAGTATGGCTTCCATTCCTCTGGGGCATTCTTCTTCCCCTTCTGGAATTCCTATAACTCGTATGTTGGAACGCTTCATAAAGTCCCATAATTCTGACAGTGAACGTTCTGCTTTCTCTCTCTTCTTTTCTGCCTCTTTTACTATCTGAGTTATCTCAAAAACTTTGTCTTCTACCTCTGAAATTCTTTCTTCTGCATGGTCTAACCTGTTGCTGATACTTTCCATTGCATCTTTAAGTTCCCTGATTGACTGTTTCATTTCCTTCAGCTCTGCTATATCCTTTTTATATTCTTCATATCGTTCATCTCTTATTTGATTCTGTTTTTGGATTTCCTTTTGGTTATTTTCCACTTTATTAACAGTTTCCTTCATTGTTTCCATCATTTCCTTCATTGTTTTCAACATGTGTATTCTAAATTCCCTCTCTGTCATTCCTAACATTTCTGTATAGGTGGAATCCTCTGCAGTAGCTACCTCATGGTCCCTTGGCGGGGTAGTTCTGGACTGGTTCTTCATGTTGCCTGGAGTTTTCTGCTGATTCTTCCTCATGGGTGATTTCTTTTATCTGTTTACTTGCCCTAATTTTCCTTTCAATTCCTCTTGCTCTTTAAGTTCTTGTGCCTGTGGACTAAGGGTTACAGGACCAGAAGGGTGAGAAGGTTTAAGAGCAAAAAAGCGATGAAAGAAATGAGGACTGAGTGATAAGAAAAGAAAAAAAAAAATGAAAAAAAGAAAAATAGAGAAAGGAGAGTGGTTGGGTGAAAGGAATATTGACAAAAAGAAGAGAGGCACAGAAAGAGGAAGACAGAGCAATATAGGTGTACAGTAGGGTACTTTGATACAACCTTAAAAAAAAAAAAACACCTTCTGGGGGTGCCAAGTGGGGTGGTTCCCTTGAGGTCAGCAGCTCTTTGCTAACCTGATCAGACACAGTACCCCACCTCCACCAAGTAGAGAGGAAAGACAAAAATGCTATAAATCAAACCAAAACAAGGAAACAGAAAACTTTACGGGATAAAATTGGCTGGAAAAACCAAATAATAGTGGTAGAAACACTAACAAAAATGAAGTTCTGATTATTGAAATAGGCAGCAATGGGAAATTATAATTAAACTAGAAAAATTGAGAAAGAAAAAGGATCTGTATGGAAAAGGTTGAACTTAAAAAACAAAACAACAATCTAGAACGTCAAAATAAACAAAAAAAACAACCAAACCAAAAAAAAAAAACCAAACAAACAAACAAAAAAACACACACGCAACCAAAAACAAAGCAGTATGTATATGGAATTGAATATTGTCTGGGCAACACGTGGTCTTCTGGGGTATGAGATGTTAATCACAGTTCTGGTACGACTGGAGGCTGCTAGTTTCTCGAACCCCAGCAGGTAGACACCCTAAATCTCTCTTCAGCCCACTTAAAAGGCACTTTGAACTTGTTCACTTACTGAGCAGAAGCTTTCTCAGGGAAGTGCTTGTTGCTGGAATCACTGCTGAAGTGGCTATCCACTTACCCTGTGTGTCAAAACTGGTCTCCCTCTGCCCCCGAGGGTTAGGGCTGCAAGGCGGCTCAGACCCCGCCCTTAGGCTACTTGGTCGCTGGGTTACCAGCTCCCACCCAATTCCAGCTCTGCGACCCTGAGGGCGGAGCTTGCCAGGGCAGATCGCTCACAATGTCTGCCTGTGACCCAGAGCCAAACTCTATTAGCTCCGTCTGGCTCAGCGGCTCAGACTGGGGCCCTAGACAAAGGCCAAAGTTCTCCGCACTCCCGCTCAGGCTCTCCCCAAGGCAGTTCAGCTGAGTGCCAAGTCCAAAGACACCAAAACAGTTCACAGGTAAGGCCTTTCTGGTTTGCAGTCTCGCTGCTACTGAACTTACAGTTGCGGGCGGGTTTAGGCGGATTGAACACACGCGACCACTTGCGGGTTTTCCACTGTTTTAGTCCTCCTCTTGGGGTCCAGAAGTCTCACTGACTCCCTGTATCCTCTCAGGGGTGATGATAGGCAGATCCCACCAGCCAGAGATGCCTGGAGTCCTATATCCCCAGACTCACGGTGCCCAGATGCAAGGAAGCTGTTACTCGGCTGCCATCTTGCTCCACCCTCGAGTCTGGGAAAGTCTTAACTTGGGCCACTAAGGCCTGTTTCAGGCCCCTGTTTTCTTGGACTTTCATGGACTCCCAGAGATGAGCCGTCTCTAGCTTTCACTGCAGAGATGGAAAGACTGAGATCCAGGTAGCAGAATTGACCTAGCCACTAAAAGATGCAAACTAGGAGAAGATCTAGTCAAATGCCACATTTTTATTTCAGGTCAGGGGCACCATGTGGGATCCCCATCTGAAGCACGCCAGGCTGAGATAGGTTAAGCTGTGGACTTACATAGACCTAAGGTCAAATCCTGGTTCCACCATTACCAAGGGTATGGTGTGAGAAATGTCACTTCACCTCTCTGAACTTCTGTCTCCTCATTTATAAAATGAACACAGTAATCTCTGCTATTTAATACTGGCAAATTTTTTTGAGACAGAGTCTCTCTCTGTCCCCCTTGGTAGAGTGTGGTGGTATCATCACAACTCACAGCAATCTCAAAGTCTCAGGCCTCAAGCAATCCTCTTGCCTCAGCCTCCTGAATAAGACTTAGAATGTCTTTCTGGGTGCTTCTATCTTTCTGGCTAGTTTTTCTGTGTTTAGGGGTGAAAGAGTCTCATTCTTGCTCAGGCTGGTCTCCAACTCCTGAGCTCAAGAAATCCACTGGCCTGGGCCTCCCAGAGTGCTAGAATCACAGGTATGAGCCACTGCACCAGCCAAGACTGTTGAGACTTTAATGAGAAAAAGTTAGACAATAAATGTCAGTTCTATTCCATTTTGCTCAAAGGATATAAGCTGAGTAGCATTTAAGAGAAACCCAACTGCCCTTTCCCCTTGATCCTTCTCACGCTGAGTCCAGATCTAATCCTCAGTAGTAAAGCCTTGCCTCCATTTTGGGAGACTTAAACTGGCCACTGACATTCTAGTAAGCCCCAAATGTCTCCCAGATAGAAGCACCCAGAAAGACATTCTAAGTGACATCATGCAAAATGGTAGAGCAGGTAGCTCTAGGGTTCCTCCACCAAAACAAATATTAAGCTGAAAACAGAAATTAAAATCAACTATCTGGAGCTCTGGAACCCAAGGACATTAATGACACAATATAGTGCTTTATCAAGGGAGAGTCTTCTGATCCTTCATAAGCAAATAGCACGTACAAACCAATACCACCCTCCAGTTCTTAGCCCCATCACACCTTTGCAAACAACGGCAGCTCATGTTCTTGGTACAGCTGGCTATGAAGAGGGTAAACATGGGACCTTCTCCTTCAAAAATTTGAGGTTATGCATTTTGGTTAGTCTGGTTGTGTCCTCAGGGACTAGCACAGATGGCTTGGCCTTCTTATCAGCAGTGACTTCCACTGGTGGCATCTGCCAGTAGATTTAAAGAGATACAACCCTTTCTCCATCTCTTTGTGGAGCCAGACTTTTAAGGAAACATTTTTTAGATCACTAGCTAACTGCAAAGATAACAGAATGGAAACTTCAGGGACCAGACACAATAAGGAACATACACTTTGAAAAAATAATTTGGAAAAGACACAGATGACTCCAGCCTTCAACAATTAAAATCTCTAATCCCTGAGAAGAAGAGAATTTGAGTTCTAAAGTTACTACATTATAATACTCAGAATGTCCCAGTTTTCCACAAACACACACACACACACACACACACAGAAATAAGAAAGTATGGTCCATTCATAGGACAAAACAAACTTGACAAAAATGATCTCTGAGAAGACCAGACATTGGAATTATTAGTCAAAGACATTAAATCAGCTATATTAAGTATGTCCAAGGAGCTAAAGAAAACCACAAAGAACTAAAGAAAATTAGGAAAATAATGTAGGAACAAAATGAGAATGTCAATAAAAAGAAAGACATTATACAAAGGAACTAAATAGAAATTCTGAGACTGAAAAGCACAATAGCTGATATAAAAAATTCACAGGAGGACTTCCACAGTAAATTTGAGCAGGTGCAGTGAGGAATTGGAGAACTTGCAAATAAAACAATTGAAATGATACAGTCTGAGGGACAGGGGGAAAAAAGAATGAAGAAAAATAAACAGAGTCTGACAGACCTGTGAAGCACCCTCAATTATACCAATATATGCTTCATAGGAATCCCATAAGGAGAAGGGAGAGAGAAAGGAGAGAGGAAAATATTTGAGAAGATAATGGCTAAAAACTTCTCAAACCTGATGAAAATATGAGTCTACCCACTCATGTATTTTAATAAACTCCAATCAAGATAAACGCAAAGATAGCCACACCAAGACACATTATTGAGTGTAACTTTGTATAATGTATTTCTTTTCATTGACACTCAAATTGTTGAAACCTAAAGAAAAAAGGGAATTTTGAAAGCATCAAAAGAGAACCAACTCATCATGTACATAGAATCCTCAATAAAATAAAACGCTGACTTCTCAGAAACCAAGGAAGTCAGAGGAGTGGGATGATATATTTAAAGTCTTAAAAGGAAAAAAAAAACCGTTAGCTGATAATTTTTTATCTGCCAAAGCTATCATTTAAGAATGAAGAAAAAAATAAGACATTTCCAAGTAAACATAAGTGGAGGAAGAAGACACAGGAGAGGAGAGGCTGGACCTCCTGCTTGGGGGAAGAGCTGTAGTCATGGTGTTTTTCAAGTCACTCCCAAATAGGCTAGAATGACAGGGACAAGGACAGAGGTGGGTCAGTATAGGGATTTAGATGGACAGTCTCCAAGACTCCCTGCAGCTGGCATTTTGTGCTTCTTTGATGCCCACAGAACCTTGAGGACTTCTGTAAGAGGTGTCATGTTGGTGAAAAGGTGTGCATGAAAGCTAACTATTCAGCATGTCCCCTGGGACTGCATAAAGGTCACAGGCCATCTAACTAAGGGATATGGTGCATCTGGCCCTACAAACTCCCCATGAAAGTTGGGAAGACATGAACGTTGTATGGTGTTGGACAGCAGAGACAGTACGTCCTCACATGGGTCAGCTCCAAATCTGGAGTAATGTCCTTCCTTTACTGATCACAGTTACTCCCCACCCTCCCCTTTGTACTTCCGATTTCATTCCATTTTACAAATTGTAGCCTGGGGATCTCGGTCCTTCCCTGCTTAATGTCCTTCACTAGCTTTCATCATCCAACTGTAAAAATGACCTGTCATTCAAGGCTAAGCCCTGTTCCCTTTCTGGCATTATTGTCCATCAGTGGTCAACAACCTGGAATCCCATCAATATGCAATTCATTCTCACATCCAAGGACGTGGCCCTGCTCTTCACTCTGCCAGTAAAGCCTCCTTTCCCAGTCTTTCAAGTTTGAGCCTTCCTTGAACCTCTGACTGGACAAGAATACTTCCTCTGTACTAAATCCACCATAGCACTCATTATTCGAGATAGATCATCTGCTTTGCTTTCTCCACCCCTCAGTGAGTCATTGCCTCTGAGCATCTCTGCAGAGAGATAGAGCCTGGCTCTGCCCAAGCATAGAGCTTGGCACAGAGCTGACACTTAATAGGTTATATATTGAATGAATGAGTGAATGAGTATCTATAAGCTGGGGGTGCAGTGGGGCACCCTGAGCTTGCACAGGTGAGGAAGACTGTGACAGGCTATTCCAAAGCCATTAAATTATTAATGCTGGCTTCAATTTGGCAGAATAAATCAACTCCTGGCTTAGCTCAGAGCATTCTGCTGTCTTCTGAACTGCCTAGGCATGAATAACTCAGACATCAGACCTTCTGGTGATTTTCTTTGTTTCCTCTCCTGTACTTGCTGAAAATGTGTGTCCCTCCATATCTTTACCAGCTAAAAACCTCTGATGACTCTCTTGGCTTTAAATGACCCAAAGGACTCCAGTTGTCTCCCTGGGTACTGAAAAGTAACTGTCTACCAGAACCTTTCTGGTATTGTTTTTAAAAATAATTTGGTATCCCGCCAGCCTACATGAAAATGGGCTTAAATATGCACTCACACAACAGAACTTTTCAGAGAGGCAACCACTTGCTCAGCACCATAAAGGGAGCTAATAATTAAGGGATCCATATGGGGCCCTGAAAGAGCTCACTGCTCAGGGAAGGAGACAGATGACTCCTATGTGGTAGAACATGTCTAGGATGTTCTTGCAATGGGGCATATGAGAACACAGAAAAAAGACAGCTGTCCTAGCCTAGAGAAGACAAGAAGATGTCTCCAGAGAAGGAGACATTTAAAGAGGAAAGAGATGAGCTAACAGACATGGAGAGAAAGGCAGAGTGGCCAAAGGGGTCATCACATGCTAAGGCTTGGAGGCAGAGAGGAAGTCTTTGGGGTTGGTCTAAAAGTACAGTCAGGGTGTGACTGTAGAATGTGATTAGGAAGATGTTGCAAGATTAGGCAGGGACTGGAGCTGAGGTATCTTCAGTGTCATGAGAAGTGGTTTGGATCTCTAGTCTATGGGTTCCAGAATACCCTCAAAGGTTTTTAAACAGAATTGGTGAGGTCAGAATTAGCCATTATATGCATCACACTGCCTGAGACACCAAGCTTAAAAGGCCCAGAGTAGTGTCTGGTACATAGTAAGGACTCAAAAAATCAGCTCATCTGGTACCCTCCAGCTCCTCCCCCCCATGACTTTTTGGTCCTGTACTAATCCCCCCTCCCCTTTCCTAGCATCTACACTCATCTCTGTTTATTCCCAACTTCTGCAGTGGCCTTTCCTGTTCTTCCTGCTCCAAGCTCTCTGAGACTTTCAGTGCATGGAAGGAGGAGGCTATTAGTGGTTGTTTCAAGGGAAGAGTTTATAGGGCTGTGATCCAGACTAGCAGGAGATGTGCTAACTAATCTAAGAGACAAGGACCCTTATACATGTGGTTGCATGCTTATCAATTTCCTTGAATTCACCCCCAGTGAACCACTAGCTCAGAAAATAAGGGCTATCTGGAGAGTTGGCCCAGTGGGATCAGTGTGCTCATAAAATCTTGCTGGTAGAGGAGTATCAATTGCCCAAATCTTCTCTAATGAAACAGAAAATTCCCTAGAAAAGGAAGGAGAAAAATAGAAGAGAACAAGCTTTGCTTTTATGCTGAATTCACAGTCAAAGCTTCTCAGAATGGAGAAAGGCAATCACTGAACCTGCAGGGAGATGGCTTGAAATCGCCAGGAAAGCAGAAACTATCAAAGAGGTTTGGCAGCCAGTGGCTCTGATGACGTGGAAAGCTCAGATGTTTTGCCCCTTGCCAGGAGCACAAACCACAAACAGTGTTGTATTGTTCATCTTCTGTTGCTATAATTGAATATACAACACTGGGTAATTTATAAAGTAAAAAATGATTTCATAGGGTCATAGAAGCTGGGAAGTCCAAGGTTGAAGGGACACATCTGGTGATAGTCTTCTTATTGCAGCAGAACATGGCAGAGGGCATCACATGGGGAAAGGGCAAGAGCACGGCAGCTCAGGTTTCTCTTTCTCTTGTTAGGAAACCACCAGACCCATCATGGGATCCCTGCCCTGATGACCTTAGTACTAATTACCTGCCCAAGGTCCCACCTCCAAATTCTATCAACATTATCAAATTCAGAATTAAGTTTCCAACACATGAAATTTGGGGAACATATTCAAACTATAGCATGTGTTCTAATGATATTCTTGGTTGCAGTAGACACACAAGGTAGACCATCACCCATCTGTTCTCCAATAGACCTTGGGGCTGACCTACATGACAAAGTTTACTTCAGTGGCTGGCAATGCATCATCCAGTTCTTCTGTCAGGCCACAAGATAATATGTTTAGAGCACCTCGTGCAGAGTAGGTATTCAATGACTAAAGGCTATTGTCATTTTCCCCAGGCTCTCTACAGCTAAACATTGAAGTGAAATGCTTTAAGCTAAAGGGCATGTAAAGTTTATTGTCCATCTTTGCTTGGAGGGATCCAGGCTGAAATAAGTGCCTCCAACTCAACAGTTGTTCTAAAATTCAAAGAATATGATAAGCACACTTTCACTTGTCACCACACACATATCCATTTAGGTGTCTGAGCCTTGTGAGGCCCACCTTGTGCCTCTATACAATCTCTGGTGACTACTCTTGTGGCCTTTAAGAACTGAGGAAGGCCTGGGTGGTACCTAGGCTCAGCTGGGTGGGTGAACAATGCATGTTTATGCCAGAGTGATGGGTAGAATACTGTTGACAAGAACTGAGCAGATGGCCCATCTGGCCAGGCAATCTGTTTTCAAAATTACTGCAGAAGTGAAGTGGAGTGGAAAAATAAGGCAGGGAGATTTGGATTCACACTCATAGCTCAGCCTGGCTACTAGATGTTTGCCTCTGGGCATGTGACTGCTCCTCTCAGAGCCTGTTTTCTTACCTGCAGGGAAGGAGTAATGGCACAGTTTTCACAGAGCTAATGTGAGAAGGAGCTGGGATGATGCACATCAAAGTCCTTGCAGTGTTTGGGACAAAAAAGCTGTTCCGGAGATACTTGTTCCATCAGTTTCTCTTCCCTATTCTGCCCCTCCCTAATGTACTTCCACCCAAACTAGACCCTCTTTGCATAACCAAGCTTCCCCTTAGCCTCCCATCCCTTTGAAGGCAGAATGTTCCTTCCTTGTTGATATTTCCCACTGACCCTAGGCCCACACTATGATCTCCTGTCTCCACGCCTTTAGTCTTTAAGGTTCTGCCCCACAGATTTATGTATGCACACAGACACATGCACACACACACACACACACACACACACACGCCTGTGAAACCACTCACCTCCATTCTGAAAAGCTCCTGTGGCCCACAGCAAACCGTGATCACAAATCTTCTGAGCCTTTGGATTATATCCCTTCTGAGCCTTTGGATTATGTCCCTTCTGAGACTTTTGGATTATATCCCTTTTGTTCCCATGGCTCCTGGTTTTTGACTTAAGGAAAAACTAGGTATTTCCCCTCTGGCCTGATGAAATGCCTTTCTCCTTGTAACGTGTATGTGTATTAGTTTACTAGGACTGCCCTGGTGCAGTTAGTGTTCTTATAAGAAAAGACACCAGGGGTGGTAGCGGCGGTGACGATTCCATGCTGGTGCTCAGCCTCCTCACTCTGCGGCTGGGGCTACCTTCTCTCACACTCCCTCTTGAGCCCAAATGTGGGGGCACTGCCTCCTTCCCCACCGCGCAGCTTTCTCCAGACCTCTAAGTGCAGAACCAGAGCTGCACTGGACCCGCGATTGGCACCCTCCCAGATGTCTGGAAGAGCTACGCCAGGACCTGCAATCGACACCCTCCCAGACCTCTGGAAGAGCTACCCCGTGATCGGCACCATCCCCAACCTCTGGGAGAGCTGCACCGAGACCTGTGACTGGCACCCGCCCGGAACTGGTAACAGCTTCACCAGGACCCAAAACCCTGCCTGCCAGGCATCCTCACACCCTGACCAGGAACTCCAGGAGCTGAGCAACCCCACATCCTACTTCCTGTATCCTCTCTGGCTCCACACCGGCCTGCTCGTCTGGCCAGGGACTCTGATAGCTGCCTGTCCTCCAGAGCCTTCTCTGCCTCTGCGCCAAGCCCTTCTCCTGGCCAGAGACTGCTGTAGCCTTGGGCCCTTTGTGCCAAAGTCACTGGGCACAAGGCACTCCCAGAACCATGTACACTACCCCCTGCCCTGTTGCTGGATCTGGGGGTGTCACACTCCGGAGCTGCTCCCAACCTGAACTCCCTGGCTGGGGCAGCCCCAGAGGAGCCACACAGGGTCACTCCATACAAAGATCCAGCAACAATAGAGTGATTCTGCTGGGGTCTAACCTTGGAGAGGACGGCCAAAGGCAATGAGGAAAAACAATCATGAGGGGAAACCAATGGAAATACTCTGGCAACATGAATAATCAGAGTAGATTAACTCCCCCTAGAAACAATGGGGAATACACAGCACAAGATCCCATGCACAAACAAATAGCTGAGATGTCAGAAATTGAATTCAGAATCTGGATAGAAAATAAGATCGAATTAGAATTCCAAGCAGTAACCCAAAAGATGTCTCAAAAATTCAACGAATTCAAAGACCAAATGACCAAAGATTTTGACACAATGAGACAAGAAGTTGCATCCCTCAAATATCTGAGAAACACAGTAGAATCCCTCAGTAACAGAATGGAGCAAGCAGAAGAAAGGATTCTGACATTGAAGACAAAGCTTTCGAATGCTACCAAACTCTCAAAAAGGAGGAGAAATGGAGGGCAAAAACAGATCACACTCTCAGAGAGCTCTGGGATAATGCGAAGAAAACCAATATTTGTCTTATAGGGATCCCTGAAAGCGATGAAGTGGCTTCATAAGGCACAGAGTCTCTTCTCCATGAGATTATGAAAGAGAACTTTCCAGACGTGCCAAGAGATTCTGAAATTCAGATAGCAGACAGTTTCAAAACTCCAGCATGACTCAACCCAAATAAGACATCTCCCAGACACATCATAATCAATTTCACTAAAGTTAATATGAAGGAGAAAATTCTGAAAGCAGCCAGATGAAAGAAACCATCACCTATAAGGGCAAGAATATTATAATAACTGCAGATCTCTCTGCTGAAACCTTTCAAGCTAGAAGAGGATGGTCATCGACTTTTAATCTCCTAAAACAAAATAACTTTCAACCCAGGATCCTGTACCCAGCTAAACTGAGTTTCATTTATGATGGAGAAATTAAATACTTTAATGACATTCACATGTTGAAGAAAATTGCCATAACTAAACCAGCTCTCCAGGATATTCTTAGATCTATCCTCCACAAAGACCAGCATAATCCTCCACCACAAAAGTAAACCCACCCAAAAAATATTTTTTTCCTTTTTTTTTATTGTTAAATCATAGCTGTGTACATTAGTGCAATCAAGGGGTACAATGTGCTGGTTTCATATACAATCTGAAATATTCTCATCAAACTATTCAACATAGCCTTCATGGCATTTACTTAGTTATTATATGTAGACATTTGTATTCTGCCTTTAGTAAGTTTCACCTGTACCCATTCTAAGATGCACCGTAGGTGTGGCCCCACCTATTACCCTCCCTTCACCCTAACCTCCCCCCTCCCTTCCCCTTCCTTGCCCCTTTCCTCATAGTCTTGCACTATAGTTGGGTTATAGCCTTCATGTAAAAGCTATAAATTAGCTTCATAGTAGGGCTGAGTACATCGGATACTTTTTCTTCAATTCCTGAGATACTTTGCTAAGAAGAATATGTTCCAGCTCCATCCATGTAAACATGAAAAAGGTAAAGTCTCTATCTTTCTTTAAGGCTGCATAATATTCCATGGTATACATGTTCCACGATTTGCTAGTCCATTCATGGGTCGATGGGCACTTGGGCTTCTTCCATGACTTAGCAATTATGACTTGGGCTGCAATAAACATTCTGGTACAGATGTCTTTGTTATATTGTGATTTTTGGTCTTCTGACCACCCAGAAAATTTTGATCAAATTTCAACTTCCACAGTAGCAAAAGGATCCAAAATTTCCACCAGACTCTCAAAAGGCTTATCAATATTCTCAATTAATGTGAATGGTTTAAATTGTCCTCTAAAAAGGCACGGGTTGGATACAAACACTCAAGCCAGATATCTGCTGCATACAAGAATCTCACCTTACATTAACAGACAAATATAAACTCAAGGTGAAGGGACGGTCATCTATACTCCAGGCAAATAGAAAGCAGAAAAAAGCAGGTGTTGCAATATTATTCGCAGATGCAATAGGCTTTAAACCAACAGAAATAAGGAAGGATAAGGATGGACACTCATATTTGTTAACGGTAATACTCAATACGATGAAATTTCAATTATTAATATTTATGCACCCAACGAGAATGCACCTCAATTTATAAGAGAAACTCTAACAGACATGAGCAACTTGATTTCCTCCAGCTTCATAGTAGTTGGAGATTTTAACACCCCTTTAGCAGTGTTGGATAGAGCCTCCAAAAAGAAGCTAGGCAAAGAAATTTTAGATTTAAGTTTAACCATTCAACATCTGGACTTAACAGACATCTACAGAACATTTCATCCCAACAAAATTGAATATACATTCTTCTCATCAGCCCACGGAACATACTCCAAAATCGACCACATCCTAGGCCACAAATCTAACCACAGGAAATTTAAAAAAATAGAAATTATTCCTTGCATCTTCTCAGACCATCATGGAATAAAAGTTGAACTAAATAACAACAGGAAACTGCATACCCATACAAAAACATGGAAGCTAAATAACCTTATGCTGAAGGACAGATGGGGTATAGATGAGATTAAGAAGGAAATCACCAAATTTTTGGAACAAAACAACAATGAAGACACAAACTATCAGAACCTCTGGGATACTGCAAAGGCAGTCCTAAGAGTGAAATTTATAACTGCAAGCCTTTCTCAAGAAAATAGAAAGAGAGGAAGTTAATAACTTAAGGGGACATCTCAAGCAAGTGGAGAAGGAAAGAACATTCGAACCCCAAACCCAGCAGAAGAAAAGAAATAACCAAAATCAGAGCAGAATTAAATGAAATTGAAAACAAAAGAATTATACAACAGATCAATAAATCCAAAAGTTGGTTTTTTTAAAAGATCAATAAAATAGATAAACCTTTGGCCAACCTAACCAGGAAAAAAAGGATAAAATCTCTAATTTCATCAATCAGAAATGGTAACAATGAAATAACAACAGACCCCTCAGAAATTCAAAAAATCCTTAACGAATATTACAAGAAACTTTACTCTCACAAATATGAAAATCTGAATGAAATCGACCAATACTTGGAAGTACACCACCTACCAAGACTTAGCCAGAACGATGTGGAAATGTTGAACAGGCCTATATAAAGTTCTGAAATAGCATCAACTAAACAAAATCTCCCTAAAAAGAAACGCCCAGGACCAGACAGCTTTATGTCAGAATTCTACCAAACCTTTAAAGAGGAACTTAGTACCTATATTACTAAACCTCTTCCAAAATATGGAAAAGAAAAAATACTACCCAACACATTCTACGAAGCAAACATCTCCTTGATCCCTAAACCAGGGAAAGACCCAACAAGAAAAGAAAATTATAGACCAATATCACTAATGAATATTGATGCAAAAATACTCAATAAGATCCTAGTAAACAGAATCCAACAATACATCAAAAAAATTATACACCATGACCAAGTGGGATTTATCCCAGGCTCTCAAGGCTGGTTCAACATACATAAATTTATAAATGTAATTCAGCACATACACAACTAAAAAATAAAGGCCATATGATTCTCTCAATTGATGCAGAAAAAGCTTTTGATAATATCCAGCATCCCTTCATGATCAGAACACTGAAGAAAATTGGTATAGAAGGGACATTTCTTAAACTAATAGAGGCCATCTACAGCAAACCCACAGCCAATATCATATTGAATGGAGTTAAATTGAAATCATTTCCATTTAGATCAGGAACCAGGCAAGGTTGCCCATTGTCTCCATTGCTCTTTAACGTTGTAATGGAAGTTTTAGCCATTGGAATTATGGAAGAAAAGGCGATCAAGGGTACCCACATAGGGTCAGAAGAGATCAAACTTTCACTCTTCACAGATGACATGACCATATATCTGGAAAACACTAGGGATTCTGCTACAAAACTTTTAGAAGTGATCAAGGAATACAGTAGTCTCAGGCTACAGAATCAACACCCATAAATCTGTAGCCTTTATTTATACCAACAATAGCCAAGCCGAAAAAAACAGTCAAGGACTCTATTCCTTTCACAGCAGTGCCAAAGAAGATGAAATATTTGGGAGTTTATCTAACAAAGGACGTGAAATATCTCTATAAAGAGAACTATGAAACTTTAAGAAAAGAAATAGCTGAAGATGTTAACAAATGGAAAAACATACCATGCTCATGGCTGGGAAGAATCAACATCGTTATAATGTCTGTACTACCCAAAGCAATATATAATTTTAATGCAATTCCTATTAAAGATCCATTGTCATATTTTAAAGACCTTGAAAAAAATAATACTTCATTTTATATGGAATCAGAAAAAAACCTCGAATTGCCAAAACATTACTCAGAAATAAAAACAAAGCAGGAGGAATCACACTACCAGAACTGAGACTGTACTATAAATTGATAGTGATCAAAACAGAGAAGTAGATGTCTGGAACAGAATAGAGAACCAAGAGATGAATCCAGCTACTTACTGTTATTTGATCTTTGACAAGCCAATTAAAAACATTCAGTGGAGAAAAGATTCCCTATTTAACAAATGGTGCTGGGTGAACTGGCTGGTGCTCTGTAAAAGACTGAAACTGGACCCACACCTTTCACCATTAACTAAGATAGACTCTCACTGAATAAAAGATTTAAACTTTAGACATGAAACTATAAAAATACTTGAAGAAAGCGCAGGGAAAACTCTTTAAGGAATGGGCTTGGGTGAATATTTTATGAGGAGGACTCCCCAGGCAATCGAAGCAGTATCAAAAATAGATAACTGGGACCTGATCAAACTAAAAAGCTTCTGCATAGCCAAGAACATAGTAAGTAAAGCAAGCAGACAGCCCTCAGAATGGGAGAAAATATTTGCAGGTTATACCTCCAACAAAGGTCTAATAACCAGAATCCACAGAGAACTCAAATATATTAGCAAGAAAAGAACAAGTGATCCCGTCTTAGGGTGGGCAAAGGACTTGAAGAGAAACTTCTCTAAAGAAGACAGGTGTACAATCTACAAACACATGAAAAAAAGCTCATCATCCTTAATCATCAGAGAAATGCAAATCAAAACTACTTTGAGATATCACCTAACCCCAGTAAGAGTAGCTCACATAACAAAATCCCAAAACCAGAGATGTTGGTGTGGATGTGGAGAAAAGGGCACACTTCTACACTGCTGGTGGGAATACACACTAATGCGTTCCTTTTGGAAAGATGTTTGGAGAATACTTACAGATCTAAAAATAGACCTGCCATTCGATACTATAATTCCTTTACTAGATATATACCCAGAAGACCAAAAATCACAATATAACAAAGACATCTGTACCAGAATGTTTATTGCATCCCAATTCATAATTGCTAAGTCATGGAAGAAGCCCAAATGCCCATCAACCCACGAATGGACTAGCAAATTGTGGTACATGTATAGCATGGAATATTATGCAGCCTTAAAGAAAGATGGAGACTTTACCTCTTTCATGTTTACATGGGTGGAGCTGGAACATATTCCTCTTAGCAAAGTATCTCAAGAATGGAAGAAAAAAGTATCCAATGTACTCAGCCCTACTATGAAGCTAATTTATAGCTTTCATATGAAGGGTATAACCCAACTATAGCACAAGAATATGGGGAAAGGGCCAAGTGAGGGGAAGGGAGGGGGGAGGTTAGCTTAGAGGGACGGTAATGGGTGGGGCCACACCTACGGTGCATCTTAGAATGAGTACAGGTGAAACTTGCTAAATGCAGAATACAAATGTATACATACAATAACTAAGAAAATGCCATGAAGGCTACGTTGAATAGTTTGATGAGAATATTTCAGATTGTATATGAAACCAGCACATTGTAGCCCTTGATTGCACTAATGTACATAGGTATGATCTAATAATAAAAAAAAATAAAATTAAGAAGAAAAAAAGACACCAGACAGGTTGTTCTCTTCTTCTCCTTAAGAGCACAGAAGAAAGAGCTGGTGAGTATTACAGTGAGAAGACAGCCTCTTGAAAGCCAGGAAGAGAGCCTTCACCAGGAACCAAATTGCCCAGCACCTTTATCTGGGACTTTCCTGCCCCTAGAACCATGAGAACTAAATTTCTATCTAGAACTAAATTTCTAAATTTCTATCTGCACATAATCTACAGTATGTTTTTATGGCAGCCTAAGCTGATTAAGACAATGGCTGATGTTTTCTCCTCTTATTTTTCTAACAGCTTTATTGAGATACAATTCACAAACCATACACTCCATTCCTTTAGAGTATAAAGTGATTACAATTAGTTTTAAAACATTTTCATTACCCAGAAAGAAACCTCACAGTTATTAATAATCACTTCCCATCTTCTCCCACCTTCCATTCCAACCTCAGATAACCACTAGATAGACTTTCTGTCTATCCGACTGTTCTGAACATTTTGTATAAGTGAAATCTTACAATATGTGGTCTTCAGTGGTGCTATCATGCTATCATCATGTTTTTAAGTTTTATCTATGTCGTGGCATGTGTCAGTACTTTGTTCCTTTTTATTGCCAGATAATATTCCCTTATATGGACATACCACATGTTACTTATCCATTCATCAGCTCATGGACATTGGTTTGTTTCACCTTTGTGGCTCTTATAAATACTGCTGCTATGAACATTTATGTATAAGTTTTTGAGTGGACATATGTTTTCATTTCTCTTAGGTATATAAGAAGAAATGGGTTTTAACTACTAGTTTTCTGAGAGAATAGCAGAGAAGCAATTAAAAAAAAAAACAACCTACCAAATCTTTCCACCTCAAAGTCAACCAACCCATCAGCATTCACCCTGTTATAAAAGGAGAATTGCCCATGGTTGTCTTAGTCTTGAGAAGACTAGGTAATTTGTAAAGAATAGAAATTTATTTCTCACAGTTCTGGAGGCTAGGGAGGCCAAGGTGAATGTGCTGGCAGGTTCAGTGTCTGGTGAAGGCCCAGTTCTTTCTTCCGAGATAGTATCTTGAATGCTGCCTCCTCCAGAGAAGACAAATGCTGTTCCCTAATATGGAAGAAGAGATGAAAGGGCAGATTTCCTTCTGTAAGCCCTTCTAAAAGGCCTTAATCCCATCCATAATGGCAGAGACACCATGGCCTAATCACCTTTTAAAAGGCTTCACCTCTTAATAGTGTCACATAGGGGAATAAATTTCAATATGAATTTTAGAGGGGACAGCATAGCACTAGTCCCATCTAGAGCTGTCCTACCCAGCCTAAGCCTGGTTGTGAACACTTTTTCCCACTCAAGGACTTTGGTTCTTCCACTGTCCTTACTATGTCACCAATTTCTCCTCCCTTGCCGGACCATTTCCATCAACCTACAGCCATGTTGAAATGTCTCCCAAATTAAGAACAATTCTCTAGATTCCCACATCCCTTTCTACCCACACCTTCATTTCTCTGTTACTATTTATAACAAAGTTACTCACGGGATCTTCTTCCACTATCGCCATTCCTTCACCTCCAATTTGTTTTAAATGCTATTTAAGTTGGAGTTTTATCCCCACCACTTCAATACAATAGCCTTTTTTAGGGTTATGGATGCCTGCCATTGTTGGCAAGTCCAGTGGCTGAATCTCAGACCTCATCTCATTCTGCTTATCAACAGCATCTGACATGATCACTCCAGGACAACATTTCTTCCTGTCTGGCTAGCCACTCCTTACAATTTTCTTTGGTGATCCTCTCTTTCTTCCAGTCCTCTAAATGTAGACATGCCCTTTGGTGATACTCTCTTTCTTCCAGTCCTCTAAATGTAGACATGCCCCAAAGACACTCAGTCCTTTGTCATTTTTTTCCTCTATACTCTAACTCTGTATGGGCTATGTTCACATTCACAGCTTTATTTTTATTTTTGTTTTAAGCAATGTGGTCTCAATATGTTGCCCAGGCTGGAGTGTAATGGCTGTTCACAGGCACAATCTCATTACTGATAAGCATGTGAAGTTCTGACCTGCTCTGGTTCTGACCTGGGCTGCCTCATCCCTACTTGGCAACTGTTTGCTGGTCCCCTGCTGCCAGAAGGTCACCATTTTGATGCCCAACTTGGTACAAACACCCAGTAGGTATAGTGCACCATAGCCCAGAACTCCTGAGCTCAAGCATGCTTCCTCCTCAGCCTCCCAAGTTTCTGGAACTACGGACATGTGCCACAACATCTGGCCACTTTCACAGCTTTAAATGTTAACTATGCCAGCAGTCAGAAATTTTCATATAGGAATACAATAGTAAATTATTTTAGTTTTTTTTAGCCAGACGGTCTCTGTGGCAACTCCAGCTATTGCAGTGCAAAAGCAGCTTATAGATAATATGTAAATAAATAACCGTATTGCTGTTCCAATAAAGCCTCATTTACAAAAAACAGCCAGCAGATAGATTTGACCTGCAGGTTGTGGTTTGCTAAGCCTCAGGTAATAAATACAAAAAAATGTGTTTGTTAGCCTGACCTTTCTTCTGAACTTCAGACCCGCGTGTCAATTGCCTACTTTTGTTCCCACTTTGTTGTTTTCTATCTCAAACTTAACACATCCAAAACAGCAGACTTGAAAAGATGGTGTGCATTCAGATTCTCTGTTGTAATGTTTGATGTAGAGCTAACATTCTTACTAATGGATTGGACGAGAGTATGAAGGCAAAAAAGAGGTAAGGATGTATTCTGTAACTAAATAAATGAGATGCCATTTACTGAGATAAAAAAATATGTTGAAAGCCAGGCGCAGTGGCTCATTCCTGTCATCCTAGCACTCTGGGAGGCCGAGGAGGGTGGATTTCTCTGAGCTCAGAGGTTTGAGACCAGCATGAGCCAGAGTGAGACCCTGTCTCTACAAAAAAATAAGCCAGGTGTTGTGGCAGGCGCCTGTAGTCCCATCTACTTGGGAGGCTGAGGCAAGAGAACCGCTTAAGCCCAGGAGTTGGAGGTTGCTGTGAGATATGACCATGGCACTCTACTGAGGGCCACAAAATGAGACTCCGTCTCAATAAACAAATAAATAAATAATAAAAAAGAAATATGTTGAAGAAATGTGAGTTTTTTGTGGGGAGGGGGAAGTGTATAGAGAACATAAAGCAAATTCTCACCCCAGGGCCTTTGCATATGCTCTTCATATCATGATATCATTACTTTATCTCTGCTGCAAAGTCATCTTACAGAGATATCTTTCCTGGTTAGTCATCTCTCCAAAATATCTCCATAGAACCACCTCTCTCTCTTTCTCCAATTCCTCATGGTTTAGTTTATTTATACTCCTTCTAAGTCTTTGGTGTTACCTGTTTGCTTACTTGTTTATTAGTTTATCAGTTCTTCTGTCTTTCTAGAACAGAAGCTCAGGAAAGCAAAGCCTTTATCACATTCATCATTGTGTTCCCAGTGCTTAGAACAGTGGCTCCTATGTAATAGGTATTCAACAGAATGTGTGCCGAAAGAATGAATGTGTAACTGTGTTTGTCTACATCACTGCCTGATACCTATTTTATTTTTGTTCAGTTAGGAAGACTGCAGGATGTGGGAAAATTAGCTCTCAGGGCCAAGCCAACAGAAAGGTCTAGGTCCTAGTTCTGATTCTGTCATTAACTGTGTGACTACAGGCAAGACATACCTCTGGTGTGAGCCTTTGTTTTTTCACTTGTACTAAGAAGATATCAACTTAGATATTTTCTCAAGTCCCTTTCAGCTTGGATGTCAATGAATGAAATTGAATTAAGGCACTCTAATGGAATTTCAGAATCAGAGGGAGAGGTCCAAAGGATGCAATTCAGCAACACCCTTCAAATGACCTCACATCTTCCTAGCAGCCTTGGCGTTTGAGGAGGCAACTCTTCTTAATGAGAACAGCTCCTCGGGTGGGGAGACTAAGCCAAAGTGGCAGTGAAGTAAGAATACTATTAACAAGGAAGAATAATAATGACTCCAGCCCTTCCGGATGTAAAGAGCCACATGCACCTAGCTTTGCTTGCGGCTCTCGCCAATGAGTCTTAAAGATCATGAACTGATTCATGTTGCTGCCAAGAAAGCTTTTGTCCTATAAATATGACTCAGAAATGCAGGTCAATCAGATGTGTGTCACATCTTCAGGGAAAAAAAATACAGTGCTTAGTTAGGGTTTAAAGTCTGCAACCGAACTGAACGTGTCACTTAAATTTATTTGCTATGATATCACCAGCAGACTGCTATTAAAATGGGGAAGGATCGTCAGTCAGTGCTGCAGGGATCACCTTCAAGAGAAGCCATGGAAAAATGCCCTGGTTCTCCTCATTAAAAGTTGTAGGTCCTGAGCATTGCCATGCTCCTGCTGACTTCTCACATCCTATTGCTTGTCAGGGCAATCTTTCAAAAGGATAGGCTCAAGGAAGGCTATCATTTATATTTTTGCAGAGAGCTTTCAGGTTTGCAATGCATGTTTTCAGTCATTACTTCCTTGGCTCTACTTTCTATGTGAAGGACCACTGAGTCCCAAGGAAATGACTGACCCTAGTTTCAGTTCTGTATTTTCATCACGTGGTCTTGGGAAAATCACTTTCCCACTGTGGGCCTCAGTTTCCCCTATGCAATTTGAAAGTATTCATAGAGTCCCAGTTGGGCATTCCCAGATGCCCAGAAGTATTTGAAGATTGAAACTAAGATTCAAGAGCTGTTTTTATATCTCAAAACACCCCCTGGGAATTCTATATTTTCCCATGACCAGACCATGCAAGTTAATTAAAAAAATGTCAAGCTTCTTTGCTTTGTGATGGAATGATACCAATTCTGGTGGTGATTTAGATGCTCTCACACTGATCAGAACCTCTGCTAGGCTAAAAGTGATATCACAGAAAATCCTGGGATGTTATTTTATTGCCTACTTTATTATGTGTCTGATTAATACAATGGGGGAGGGGGAAATTAATTAAACCTGTAGGCTTCTGGTCAAAACCTCCCAAAGGAAAAGGTGGGTGAAGAAAAGTGGTAGTGCCTTATCATGGGTACCAAAAATATGGCCCCTTTACCCCCATACCCAGATAATCTCTGACACTCTCATTCTAGTTCTAAATTCTATGATTCCAACATTTATATTCATTTTAGAATGCATTTTTATTGGAGAGCATAGTGCTGTTTACTTTCCGTTCAAAATAGTCCTTTCATAATATAGTCACCCCCAGACACAAGTACAAAGAGAAAACAATTCATTGCAATGTGCAGGATAGACGCAGCCCTGACAAAGCCCTGAAAAAAGTCAATACGGCATCCATTTTAAAGAGCGATCTTGCATCCTACCCTGAAGTTCAGCAGTTGTTGGCTTTGCTGATCAGGGACAAAAAAAATAGATTCCACTAGGAGACACCTCTGGCTTTAAGGATCTGTGTATGAAACTATGGGACATGTTAACAATAGAGCTCTAAACTCAGAGACTGAGTATGTGAAATTTGACAAGTCATTTATCTTTCCAGGAGGCCAGTTTCCCCATCTGTAGAGGACCAGAGAGTTGGTTGTAGTGTATACTGCGTGTACCCGCCAGATTCCCCCTACCCCATACCTCCATCTCCCACCTGCACTGAGTGTCAGCTGCCAGTAGCTCACAGTTGCCTTCTCCGTGGAGAACTGCCCTCATCTGAGGGAAGCCACTTCATCTGATAGGGCATATCCCATCTGATAAGGCATTCTATGCCTTAGGATGGGGCAGCCAATAGATTGATATGGAGCTTAACAGTCCAGCCCTGGCCTCAAGGTAGGGCCAGCTCTGCTCTGCCATTCATGAGTTCCTGTCAGATCAGGGGGTAGATGGGCTTCAGTAGGGCCATCTCCATGTTGAGTGCCCCCAGGTCCTGTCCTACTTGTCTCAGCCCCTTCATCCCCCCAATACATTGTGTCTCTCCCAGTCCCTGTCTCAGGCTCTGCTCCTGACCTAAGGCACTAAGGCTTAAAAAATACTTGTAACTGACTCTTCAACTATTGTAGGTGAAGGCTTTCTGGAGCATGGCTGGGCCTCCTGGAAGAATGTTGTCACCATCCTCTAAAACACCACAGGAAGTTTTATCCCTTGGCTTAGCATAATTGTCTCACCCGAAGTGCTTCATTTTGCTCTAACCAGCTGGTTAACATCACCCTGGCTGCCACACCCTTAGGCTCCTCTGTATTTGCTTCCTATGTTTATCTCATCAAAATTCCAGGTTAGCCCTCTGATCTGGAGGGTACAATTTGCCTCCTGTCTCTCCAAAATTTGTTTCCCCCCTGAGTGGCTCCCATCTCATTCAGCCCTGGGGAAGTGGAGGGACCACTGCTGGGGAGTAAGAGGGCAACTTAACCCTTGGCTCAGCCTCCTGTGGACTGTGCAAAGCCTCAATGTCATCATACTTATAAAACAAGAAGGAATCAATAGCTGTTATCCAATATCTATTGGATCAGTATCTATTAAAATACAGGCATCACATGCATTCAATTCATCTGGGGAGCTTTTTTTTAAATTTAGGTTCCTGAGTTCCATTCTAGATCCATTGTATTAGAATTTCCAATATTGTGTATGGGGCTATGGGCAGAGGAATGTCTAACAACCCCTACCCCCCACCCCACCCCAAAGGTGACTGCTAGAACACAAACATCAGAAACCACTGACGGGCAGCCTCCAAGGCTTGATCCTGCTCCTATGTCCATGGCTTTGTAATAGTTATTTCTCAGATGGGAAGGGCAGCTATCAGTGCTACATTCATGACAATATTCTCCCTTCAAGATTTCAATTAGAGGGCAGTGCCCGTGGCTCAGTGAGTAGGGCACTGGCCACATATACTGAGGGTGGCGGGTTCGATCCCGGCCTTGGCCAAACTGCAACAAAAAAATAGCCGGGCATTATGGCGGGTGCCAGTAGTCCCAGCTACTCGGGAGGCTGAGGCAAGAGAATCACCTAAGCCCAAGAGCCAGAGGTTGCTGTGAGCTGTGACACCACGGCACTCTACCGAGGGCGACAAAGTTGAAACTCTGTCTCTAAAAGAAAAAAAAAAAGATTTCAATTAGAAACTTCCTTTCCAAGTGTTAATAAACTTTTTTAAGTATAGGATCTCTAGTCTCCTGACCCTCATGTATCCACCGCCCCTAATGTCTTTCACATGCTCCCACCTACAGCACTGTGCCCAAGACTGTAGCATAAGATCTCTGCTGCTTTAAATCTATTTATCCTCATTAGAGGCTTTTGTGGGTGCAGAAAACGAAGTTTGATATAATTAAGTTGATTCTCCATGATGTCAGGACCCAGTCACAGCACATCTTGACTGCTAGCCTGAGGGATTTGGACTTTGTTCTTTAGGTCACCTTCACCCACATGGTGCTCCATAGAATCCCACTTCCACTAGAGAGAGGGGAAGAGATTTTCTAAGTAACCTTGAGAACAGTGGCCGCTTCTCTCCCTTTCTGGGTATGAGAGAGCAGCTGTGTGGAGTTCCCCTATGTTGCTTTGCCCAGCATTCCAAACACATTTTGGACACAGAGCCTTTTTTTCCAAGGAACACTGTTAACATTTTGCAGGTGCCATCATGTCTGAGAACACCATTTGGGAAACTGCCCTGGGCAGAGGCTGTGAAGAGACACATTTGGAGGTTTCAAGCCAGGTAGAAAATGTACTAAGATAACACCGGAAAGGCTATGTTAACCACTGTGATAAAAATGTGTCAAATGGTTTATGAAGTGAGTGTATGATGCCCCATAATCATATCATTGTATACAGTTATGATTTAATAAAAAAATTAAAAAAAAATAAAAAAATAAAAAAAATAAAAAAAATAAAAAAAAAAAGAAAATGTACTAAGATGAGCGGCTTTCAGTGATCTGTCTGAGACCAATGGCTGAGCTCCTGTGACTGCCCTTGGGACACTGATGGACCTGAACTAGGGCAGGCTGGCAGAGGACATCCTGGAGAGGCAGGTGTAAGGGACACGGGAAAGGCAGAAAGGTCCGAGCCTGGGAAGCTTGTGCTTTGACCCTCGCTGCCTGCAGGGTCTTCAGGCCTCTCCTGGATGCTTCTTCTGAATGTCCCTTGTTCAACTCTATTTACCTTTGATGCAGCAGGAATGTTTGTTTCCCACCTGTGTGGCAGGGGCAAAGCCACCACTGTTCTCAAGCTTATTTAGAAAGCCTTTGGTGCAGCAGGGTGGTCTCCAGCCTGCCCTGCAGATCAGTTCTCTGCAGAGGTGATGGGAACCATGACTCTTGGACCATTAAGTCTGCCCTCACACCAGCATCCAGGGGCGCCTCCTCCTATGCCTGCAGCCTCGGATCTCTCCTCCCATCTTCTTTCCCCGCGCTTTGTCTGCCTACAGAGCCCCTCAAGACAGTGTGCTGGGCTCAAGGTCAAGCCGGATGTCCTAAGTCCCCATCGGCCATGCTAACGTCCAGCTGCTCCCCAGACGAGTGCCTCAGAGTTCAATACTTCCAGTCTGCCAGGTATCTTCATTTCCCTCCCTTTCAGTAACCCTCTCAGAAACATCAGAAAGGATTTCAGTCACCATTTTATGAATTAGAGTGGCTAATAACTTCTATCAAGGACACACCCCCAGTGAGTAGTGGAACCAGGGCCTAAACTCTACTTTATTTTCTGGGTCCTATGCTCTGTTACTATAAAATTAATTGATATTTATTATATTGATTAATTAATATAATTAATATACTTGAAAACAGTGGCTAATTCTCTTTCTGGGAGAGAAATTAATATAATTTTATATTAATCAATTCGTATAAACTGTTAATGTATTTATATTAGAATAACATTAATTGTAATGCAATTCCAAGGTACAATTGAGCAAGTCGATCCATTTGCCTAATTCTATTTGCCTCTCCTCCACTTTCTGTCTCTTTTTCTCTCTTTCATTCCAAAAACTTGCATGGTCTCGATGCCTCCCCCACCTTTTACCACAGGTATGCTGGGAGATCCCCCTCCTGTCATGAGTCTACCTTGGAGATATATTCATGCTGAGCAACTCTCCTACGCAAAACTCCACCCAGAGATTCCTGCCCAGTGATTTTCAGTAAATGCTGAGGGCCACAAAACATTCAAACCTTGCTCCTCCTAGGAGTTTAATGAGTCACTGGGAAGGGCACAGGAGCTGCCACATCCCATGAGGACTCACACGTAGTTGTTGCTGGACTTGGCAGTCCTGGGTCCCTGCCAGGCTCTGGCCACAGTAGGTGATCTCAGCAGGCAGACTCGCACAGCACACCTAGGAGAGAGGAAAGGGCAGGGCCATGCTCCTTACATGAATGACAATGTTCACTGCTTTGTGTATGTGCCATTGAACTCCACCAAGAGGGTGAGGAAGGCCATGGGCCAAGAATGCCAATGGAATCTGTTGGAAGAAAGACCAGATAGGGAAGGAGCAGAGGAGCTCTGGAAATCACAGCAGAGGAGGCAGAGAGCCTGGGTAGGACTGGGGCAGGGTGGGGGCAGCTGTGAAGGGCATGGCGAGCTGGGGGAGCAGGATACGCCCAGGATGGAGCATGGACGGGTAGTAACAAGACAGGCTGTCTCAGCTGCTTGCCACTTTCCTCATGTCCAGCCAACGCTAACTTGACTGTCACTTCTGCCCTAATAAACAGCTGCCTAGAGGAGAAACCACAGAAAAGCCATACTCATGAATGCAGAAGGGTGGTCTGGGACAGAGAGAGATATCACAGCCAGGTCAGAGAGCAGCTGTATGCTCTTAGGCTTAGGCTTCTTGATCGCTGATTCAATGTTCTTTTCAGAGTGCAGTGCTGTCTGCTGTCCTGCAAGCAACTCTCCCAAGTCCAGCTGGCTCTTCCTTAGTTGTGCAAAATGGCAGGGGTGTCTAGGAAATGCCTGGAACCCCCATGGTTCCAGACCCGCATTCCCATTTTATAAGATGATACTACCTCTGTTGTGCCCTCTGACCATCACCCTTATGTCTCCCCTCTTACCTATAGCTGGAACTCCTAAGGATGCTCCTTTCCCCCACCCCTTTCAGAAGGCTCTGCCCAGTCCTCTGCAGCCACTGGAAATGCCTACTTTATGGCAAATGGAGGCTGAGGGGACTGTCCCCTTTGGAAAACAGACCAATTAGACAAACTTCTTGGTTACTGAGCTCTTCGAGCTGGGTCATCATCCAGTCCACATTGACTGATGTAAACAAAAAGACACCAGGGGTAGCTCCAATCTGACATTTCAACAGGCACTTATTGAACATCTATTATGTGCCAAAAGCTGCACTTGAGACACCTCCCCCTACTCAATTCCCAGTGAGAATCAAAGCCACTGAAAACCACTAAATGCATCATGACAAAGCCAGCAATAAAGTTAAGTTCAAAGATTTTCCAGAGGAAATCTGCTTGGGACTCAGAGGGGGTTTCAGTGTTGTGTTGTAGTCACTGGCTTTGTAAATGGAGAGAAATGGAAAAGTTGAGGGTCATTTAAAATCCAGACTGGCTAGGCCTCAAGAATTTGTAGAATGTGGAGGAAAAGATTCTTGGAGAACTGGGTTGGTGAGAGTCAGTGGCATTTCCTGGGATAGGAACCCCAGAAAGGAAGAAGCCAGAAAGATATATCAAATAAGTGAGTTTGACTCATTTCATTAGAATAAAGTCCATACTACTTTGTGAAATGACCCTAACATTCCTTTCTCAGCCTTCCCAAACCCTACTCTTTTCTAACCCCGGTCAAATTTCACCTTTTCTGGGAAGCCTTCTTTAAATGCAGCAGGACCCACCACCCCTCATTTGGGGTCATCTCAGTGCTCTGCTTGTTTATCAGGGACAGTGCCATGGCCATGGCCTCACTTAGGAGACTCCTTGAAAGGATAAATAAGTGAATAAGTTAGTGAGTGAATGAGTCAGCGAATGAACATATGAATGAAGTATAAAAGTGCTGTGAAAACAGGGAGCTTAGTGGAATAGAGGTATTGGAGGATGGGGGTTTCACTGAAAGGATCTGCAGGGACAGCACTCCAGGCACAGCCCGAGCAGAAGCAGAGAGGCAGAACACACCGGGCAGCTTGCTGAGCAGGTGATTTGGTCTGGCTGGGCCAAGAAAAGAAGAAGGGGGGCCATGGTAGGTGCTCTGAGGGGAAGCTTGGGCCCAGGTTCGTGGGGTGGGAGCTTAGCAAAGGAGTTTTCCATGGGGGAGGGAAAAGAATGCCCAGCGCAGGAAGCAGGTAAGCCCTAGAGGAAGCGCAGCATCAGACCTGCTTCCCACTGCACCCAGGCCTGGTTCAGAGGTGCTCTGGTGAGGATGAACCAGGGCCCCAAAGACAAGGTCCTAAAAGCCTTCACTGCTTGTACATCAGTAAGTGCTACTGAATTTACTGGCTTGGAGATTTCAGTGTTCATCCCAGCTGACTCTCCATTCCATAGATGAAGAAGCTGAAGGCCCAGAGCAGGGAAGGAACTTGCCTGAACTTAAGAGCACTTGGACCTCTGTTCCCCGAAGCCTGAATATTTCCTTTTAACCAAACTCAACATCAGTTAAGTTAAACCCATTTAGGCAAAAGAAATGAAAATATAACCCCATCAGCCATTCCAACACCAGTTATAAAGAACTGGTATTTTACCCTTGAACAGCGTGGCTAGGTGAAGTGAGGTTGCTGTCCAAAGTGCTGATGGAGTCTGGCTCTCAAAGCCGCGTCGTGCAAGATACACACAGGTATTCATTCATTCCCTCACTCACTCAGCAAGTGCCCAGCGAGCCCTGGTGCATTGCTGTATGCCAGGTGCTGCCCCACTTTGTAAGGCCACAATTCTGGCCATGACTATCCCATGTGTGGGCTTGGGCAAGCCACATCATCTTTCCAAGTCTTGCTTCGTCATTTGTAATGTAAGGACTCAATATCTGTCCAGAGCTCCTGGCATTTCATTCAGTATTGAACAGGGTCACATGTCTAAAGTGCCCATGGCCCAGTCCATGGGAGGAGGTCCTAACACAGCTTCCCAGCCCAGACACCTCACTCCTATCCATTTTGTTCCCACCCACCTGAGCTCTGAGGAAGATTCTAGGTTCTGGGGGACTTAATAGTTTCCTTCTGATAAATATCACAGGCCATAAAAGCTGACAACTGCAGCAAGTGCGTCTGACATTTTGAGGCACCACATCTCCTTGTGGAAACATCACCTGCCACTCTGCATGCTGGGGATCAGGGGTGCCCAGCTCACGCTGCTGGCAGAGGGGAATGAGCCCTGACAGCAGCAGGGACGTGGTGACTGATAGGTGCTGTCACTCCTCATCCATTGCTGTGCTCAAGTATCAGAGCACTTGGTTGAAAATGCCAAGTAATTTCCTCCTCCAGAATTCATCAAAGGCCATGGGGGCTTGGGGAATAAATAGAAGAGATGCTGAAAACAGTTGCCAATATGTTCCTGAAATGATGTGGTGGGGCCCCCATACTTCCCACTTTCACCTTTCCTTCCACTCCATTGTGTGTTGGGATGCTTTGGTCCCTGGCCTTGGGTGAGTTGGGTGAGTCATTTAACCCTCCAGGGCCACAGTTTTGTTTTTTCCACCCAGGAATTATAAAATCTATCTGAGTTTATTGTGAGGGTTCAATTATGTGGGGCATTCTAAGGTTTTGTATTGGAGAACTATGTAGCCAGGGCTTCTTAACCTTGACTGCAACACACTGGGGAGTTATTTAAAACTACTTCAGTTTGGGCTCCGGCGCTGGATAACTTTATTTAATTGGTCCAGGCTGGGGCTTGGGTATTGTTTGGTTTGTTAAACCTTCCTTTCTTCAGGCAGAGTTGAGAACCCTGACATAAAACATCTGCCTACTCATTGAAGGTTTGAAGCATGGAGACACATGGTCATATACACGCTTTGAAAGATGACTCTAGGGACAGTGCAGATAACAGCTTGTAGGACAGGTGTGAGACTGGACTCTGGAACACTGGTTACAGCCTTTCTATTCACCGTCTGGTCCAGAGAACAGCAGTGTTGGCTCTCCTTGTTAGAAAGTCAGGATATCAGGATAATTCTGAGCAACTACCAATTGCGAGTCTGCATTTTTATAAGCTCCCAGGCGACATATACATATCCCCCGGTATCTGCAGGGGATTGGTTTCAGGACCCCTGACAGATACCAAATTCCATGGATGTTAAGTCCCTGATATAAATTGGTGCAGTATTTGCATGTAACATATGCAAATCCTCTTTATAATTTAAATAGTCTCTAGACTACTCATAATACCAATACAATGTAAATGCCATGTAAATAGTTGTTATACTGTATTGTTTTTATTTATATTATTTTATTGTCATATTGTTATTTCTTATTAAAAATATTTACAATCTGCCATTGGTTGAATGCACAGATGTGGAAACTGCAGATACAGAGTTTTGACACTGCATGCATGAAAGCTTGGGAAGGATTTAAAGACTGCACTGCAAGGGTCTGGACCAGAGGTGATGATGACCCTACTCAAAACAGAAGAGTGGGGATTCAGAATAAGAAGGAACAAATAGGAGAGGAACTGAGATGGTGTGAGGGTGGGGCCTGGTGTGGAGGCTGAGAACAAGCACACATTTCTTATTTCACCCTAGGGCAGCAATTCTCAACCTGTGGGTCCCGACCCCTTTGTAACAATGAAAACACATCTAGGCGTTAGGAAGATTGAGAACCACTGCCCTAGGGGAAGGACAGTGTCTCTGTCTGCAGGGAAGGGAAGGGCTGAGAAGTTATGTTCTTTAATTCAACTATTTTTGCACAGCACCATACACCAATAATTATCTTGCAACTTTTGGGCATTACCTTAATAAGTAGAATCTACCTGAACATCCTCACTCTGGTGTAGTTAGGAAAGGGATTTTTTTTTTTTTTTGTAGAGACAGAGTCTCACTGTACCACCCTCGGGTAGAGTGCCATGACTTCACACGGCTCACAGCAACCCCTAACTCTTGGGCTTACGCGATTCTCTTGCCTCAGCCTCCAGAGCAGCTGGGACTACAGGCGCCTGCCACAACGCCCGGCTATTTTTTGTTGCAGTTTGGCCGGGGCTGGGTCTGAACCCGCCACCCTCGGCATATGGGGCTGGCGCCCTACTCACTGAACCACAGGCACTGCCCACTTTTTTTGTTGTTACAAGATTTCACATTTAGAAACAGGTTTAGGAGACTTAAGTACTTGATCCTGGTCATATGCGTAGGAATTGGAAGAATGAAGCCTGAATGCAGATCTTCTGACTTCAAGTTCAATGCTCTTTTTCAAGCCTGTGTGATATTTTGTTTTTTCATTTAGGGTCCCTCTGATCTTTGTTATGACTGTCCATGTACTGTTTCAGTGTCTAATTAAGTCAACAAATCGAGCCCTCCTGGAATTCCTTGATAGAGTCTCTTTTATTAGTTCCTGGTTCTTTCAAAAATAACTGCATATAGTAGGCATATACTCAGCACAGAACACTTCTGGTCACCAAAATGTGTAAATCTTTCCCACACTGACCAATTCTCCAACACCAGCTGGATGTCCTAGAATTCAATTCAATTCTGACACTGTCCTCTTGGGGTTAGAGTCAAATCCTTCAGGTTAAGGATTTGAAATCTGAAATCGAAGCCTCTGTCACTTCTAACTAACTGACCCATGATACCCTTCTCAGGCTAAATCCTTTGCTAGAATTTCCCATAGATCTCAGGAATACACTTATGTTTCCCCATTTATTATAAAAGGGCAGAACTCAAAAACAGCCAGATGGAAGAGATTGATAGGGCAAGATATAGAGGAGGGACACAGAGCTTGCAGGCCCTCTCTGGGGACACCCTATGGGGACGCTCTATGTGTCAGCAATCCTCCTCAAACCCCATGCTTCATGGTTTTTTATGGAGGCGTCGCCAAGTAGGCATGACCGATGATTAATTTAATCTCTAGACCCTCTTCCCTGTCTAGAGGATCACCCTAGGGATGGTTCTATCTTCTAATCATGGTTTGATCTTTCTGGCGACCAGCACCGACCCAGAAACCCACCAAGAGTTGCCTCTTGAACAAAAGATGTTCCTATCATGTATGAAACTCCAAGGGATTAGGAGGAGCCAGGGTCAAAGACCAAATATTAGAACAAAAGATTCTCCTAGCACTCCCGTTGCTCAGGAAATTACAAAGATTTTAAGAACCCCATGCCAGGAATCAGGGATGAAGACCAAAAAAAAAAATATATATATATATGTGTGTGTATATATATATATATATGTATATATATATACACACATATATATTTCTTTTTGTAAGTCACATTACAATAACAAATCATATTGACTCCTGGCAAGCTGGAAAAAAAACATTGCTATCCAGGAGTTCTCTCTTTGGCTATCGTGAGTTCAATAATTTCTAAAAATGTTGTTAATAGGCCGGGCACATTGGTTCACACCTGTAATCCTAGCACTCTGGGAGGCCAATGCAGATGAATCACTTGAACTCAGGAGTTAGAGGTCAGCCTTAACAAGAGCAAGACCCTGTCTCTACTAAAAATAGAAAAACTAGCCCAGCATTGTGGCAGGCACCTGTAGTCCCAGCTACTCAGGAAGCTGAGGCAAGAGAATTGCTAGAGCCCAAGAATTTAAGGTTGCTGTGAGCAGTGGCACTATAGCACTCTACCTAGGGTAACAGAATGAGACTCTGTCTCCAAAATTAAAAAATAAAAATAAAAAAAATGCAATTAATATAATAAAATTAATTAAAATAATGAAAACAACTAAGCAGAAGCATCAGCCCTGTGTGTTGCAATCCTCGTGAAGGCAGACAGCATGATCTTGGAGAAAAAACCCTGGTCCCTGACCTGCCTCTGCTACCTGCCACTGTGTGATTGGGTGGCCTGTTTCTCCCCTCTGGAGTTTTATTTCTTCACTTGTGAAACAAGAGTTTCCCAGTTCTAAATCACTAGGCTACTAAAAGAAGTTTATAAATGGCTTTCTCCTTTTTATGTACGTATAAAGAACAAGGTATGAGGGGTCACATGTGTACATGAAATAAATGAGTATGAGGTGAGCTAAAATACAATAGTGGGCATTCCAGGAAAGGTACTTCCATTTGCAAGTACTGAAGAAAGCTGTGAAGAATAGATTAGGCCCCACTGGGCAAAAGTGAGGCTGGCCACTCACCCATTCATTGACTGGTATGGAATACCTATCCTGTCCTGGGGATACTCATCACCTTTGGCCTTCAAAGAGTTTCCAGCCCACTATGGGAAACGTATCTGTGACTAGGTAAGGGCTAGTTCAGAAATGTGGCCAAACTTGAGGGGGGAAGGAAATGAAAGAAAAGATTGATCTTAAGGGGGGAGGGTTGAGAAAGTAGGCAACAGAAAAGATTGAATTCAAACGGACATGTGAGGATTAGTTCCACCTGAAGAATGAGGGAGCACAGCCTAGACCGAGGGAACCGCATGGACAAAGGCACAGAGCTGGAGAGGGCAGGACAGACAGCACAGAGTGCCTCGTGGGAAATGGGGGGAGGGTGGGAGGCAGGCAGCTGCTCTATTTTGAAGAGTTTTGGATGACATGAGAAGGGTTTGGACCTGGTCAAGGGCAAGAGATTACTGGACCTATGATTTTAAAAGATCACTCCAGCAAAAAGGTAGAGGGACAATTATATCAGGGCTAGAAAAACATAAGGAAACCTGGCTAAAAAGCTGAAGAAAATGTCTGCGAGAGAAATGAAGTCAGTTGAACTAGTGCCCCTGGCACACCAAGGTAAGAAAGGTGGTGATTGAGCTTTCAGGACCACGGACAGTTCCTTATTCCAAGCCCCTTTTGCCAGAATATTTTATAAATATCCTATGCAATTATTTTTTAAGATTGCCACCATTTGTTGGAAGCCAGTAATTTTGCACACATTATTTTTTAAATCGCTAATAACAACCCTGAAAGGCAATGATTATTGGCCTTATCTTGCTATGTGAAAAAAAAAATCGAATCTCACTGAGGAATCCCTTATCCAGAGTCACACAGCTGGTGAGCAACACAGTCAGAACTTCATTAGCTTACTGATCATCACATTAAACATCATAGTAAGACCCCACCAAATATCCTCTAATTATGAAGTGTTAATTCACTTTTTCGTTTTTGTTCATTAAAAGCAGCCAGGGATTCTATAATAACGAGTCATCCAAAATGACCACAATGCACTGCTTGTACTATAGCCCAAAGGATATTTGGTAACCTTGTTATCTGTGCTGTTTTCTTCTGAGTAACTGCAAAGATATCTGTGTGTGTGTGTTAGTGTGTATTGCAATGGTTTTGAACATCCTTCAATCCTTCAATGATCCCTAGGGATCTGTGGTCCTTAAGTTGTAAACCAGGAGATTGGAAGGTGAAGAAGCCATAGCATGGGAACTGTAGCACTCAAGTTAAGGTTTATAAATTGATTTTCTCCAGCAAGCTGAGAAAATACTCAGCCTGATCACCTCCTGTCCCCATCTTGGGTATATTTTCTCTTATTTCCACAAAATCAGGCCTGTGATTATTTTCAGTTCCAATAAGAGCTTGTCACTGTGTGTGGAGTAAAAATGGGGTGGATGTCAAATAAATACTTGATGGATTTTCTGCCTCACAAACTGGGGAATGTTCAGAGAACTTTCAACACAAATGAGAATTCTATTACAGTATGTTTTAGGACGCTGCTTATTTGTTTCTTTGGTCAGAGTTCAGGGTCTCATTGCCTCCCTGCTGGAATTTTGTAGCTGCCTCTAATTTCTCCCTCTTTGATATGTTATGCAGACAGCTTCAGATTTATCTTCAGCAATTCTAATAAGTTACTCCCCTGCTTCAAGACTCTCAATGGCTCCTTACTGCCTCCCAATATAGCTCATAGCCCTTAGCAGGGTATTGAGGGTCCTGCACAATTTAGCCATGGCCTGTCATTCTAAACTCATATCCTGCCACAACTGTACACAAACATTATGGTGCAGTCACATGGGTCTGATTGCTATTCCAGAAATACACTGCTCAGGATGTGCAAATGTTGCCTTATCAGTTTTTTGTCTCCCCATTAAGGTAAGGTGTTTTACCAAGATCACAATGAACAGAGTCTGCTAGCAAAATGAAAGTCAGGATCTTTTGCAATTTTGTCATAGAAGTGACATCCCTCAATGTTGCGGCATTATTAGAAGCAAGTCACTCAAGAGAAGGGGATTACACCAGCCTTGAATTCCAGAAGGTGAGTGATCACTGGGAGGCATCTTAAGAGCTGCCTTGTATAATACTTGTGGAAGACTTGTCGTACCTTAAAAAGTTGAATCAAATCCTACTTCTCAAAGATCATTCTTTATGTCTCAGTTAGAATAACTCATTCCATAATACGTGTCCTTCTCCCACACTGTTTATTCATCCTTCTGGGGGAGCACTTGTCTTGATGCCTGTACTGAAAGATGTCATCTTCCCCACCATTTGGGGAGCATCTGGAGGATAGAAAGAATATCTGCCCCATCTCTGCCCTTCACAGGGCCACATGGAACAGAGTGGATGCTCAGTAAATGTTTCCTCAAGTGAATTGGATTCTTCTCCTTTAGAAACAGCTTTTGGCCTTAATTTCAAACACAGAAAATAATTCACTGAGAGTATGATGCTTTTGGGTGGTAAATGGATATATGTTTGTCTCAGATTTTAAAAGATCCAGCACTGGGCAAGGTAAGAAATAAGAATTTACCAGGAACTGAAGCAGAGAGAAACTAGGCTTCCAGAACACATTCATACAGCAGAGGCGTCCAACCTGTTGCTCATGGGCCACATGCAGAGATTATTTGGGAATTGTTTTGACTATCTGTAGTGTTGTATACCACAAAAAGTAGGTACAGACTTTTTCTTTTGCTTATTGACTTTTGTTAGTGTGGATGTATTTAACATATGGCCCAAGACAACTCTTCTTCTTCCAAGGTGCAGCAGAAAAAGAGAAAAGGTTGGACACCCCAAATGTAAACCATATATAAAAATTCACAAGTTAGTAAGATTAACAATTATAAATAACATTACTGTGCCAAGTACCCTGTACTGTACCTTCCTTGAACCACTGAATCCTCACACTATTAATACTATGTTGGCAAATTTATTACCCCTATTCTACGAATGAGAAAGATCACACTTAAAGAGGCAGGTAACATACTCAAGATTCTTGAGTCTGATAAAAAAAGACTGAGCTCTTCATTATTACCCTGGATGCCTCTTCTACCTCAAAAATTTCCTGGCTTGGCACCCGTAGCTCAGTGGTTAGGGCCAGGGCTGGCAGGTTTGAACCCGGCCCAGCCCTGCTAAACAACAATGACAACTATAACAAGAACAACAACAACAAAAAAAAACTAGCTGGGAGTTGTAGTATGGGCCTGTAGTCCCTGCTACTTGGGAGGCTGAGGCAAGACAATCACTTAAACCCAAGAGTTTGAGGTTCCTGTGAGCAGTGACGCCACAGCACTCTACCAAGGGCGATGTAGTGAGACTCAGTCTCGAAAAAAAAAAAAAATTTCCTTTCTTTGATTACTGTATAAAAGGCTGCAATTTTACTATAGGCTGCAATTTTTCTACACTTAGAATTGCATTGGGCCAGTTCTGAAGCCTAGCTTCACGAACAGTGCATTAGTCTGCACATCAGGAGAGCAAGAAGATTGTTGTCTGGGTTACACCCCAAACTTGCAACATAACCTGGGAATAGTCACTTTCCTTCTCAGGGTCTCAATTTTTCTTCCTGAAAAGGGATGCAAATTATTGAGGTTCAACACAATTCTAAAAGTAAGTAGAAATTTAATTATAAACCATCATCAATAATTTAAATTGTATTGCTAAAATATACAGTATATTTAAATCAGCTCATTGCTAATTTTGTTAAAAATCCCTCTTTCTTTTTTTTTTATAAAGAGAAAACCATATAAAGTTACATTTTTAAAAAGAGCATCATAGAATAAAGAGGATAAGCTTTAGTGATGTCATTTGGGACACTTTTTTAATGAGGTCTTTTTTCGAAGATCTTGTCAATAAGTCAAAACAGACTGTTCCCCATTGCAGACCCGGAGGTTCCATTATGGACCATTTAGAAAGATTAAAGAACACTCTCTCAGGGGGAACTTGGTTCTCAGAGCGTCTAGAATATCACATTAAGCATCTGAAATACTCATTTTCAGTTCCAAACAGTGGATTAATGAATCTACAAAGAACACACTTATTAACACTGACATATGCTCAGGGATAATGGACCTAATCCACATTTTCATCTATCTCTTTCTGCCTGGGAATAAAGAGAAAAGGAAAGTGAAAATGAAGTTGCTTTCCCAGCTGACACTCTTACTTACCCTCCTCGTGTGTGTTGGTAGGAGGTAGGATGACTGACTGAACACTGCTCTTGGGGTCAAGTACGTGGGGTCCATACCCTGACTATGCCACTCACCTTATATCAGATGGTCCTCTCTGTAGGTTGTATTATGTTTTCCAGAAGGTGCCCCACAGAGCTCAAGGCATTTCCTCCTTGGTCAGCATTGGGAATGCTGTTGGGTGATAACTTGATGAAAGGGTTTCTCAGCACTAAATATTTTTTGTTAGAAAACCACTGAGCTGTACATCATGAAGTCACAAACCTACAAATGCTGATATGGATGTGGAGAGATGAGGACACCTTTACCCTGTTGGTGGGACTGCAAACTAATTCAATCATTTTGGAAGGAAGTATGGAGAATCCTCAAAGAACTCAAATTAGATCTTCCATTTGATCCTACAATCCCATTACTAGGTATCTGCCCAGAAGAAAAAAAATTATTTCATTATAAGGATTTTGCACTAGATTGTTTATCCCAGCTCCATTTATAACAGCCAAGATGTGAAAACAACCTAAACGCCCATCAACCCAGGAATAGATCAATAAACTGAGGTATAGGTAGATCATGGAATACTATTCAGCCATAAAAATATGGAGACTTTTCATCTTTCGTATTAACCTGGATAGAGTTGAAACACATTCTTCTTAGTAAAGTATCACAAGAATGAAAAAGCAAGTATCCAATGTACTCAATACTAATATGAAGCCAGTAGATGATCTAATACACACCCACACAAGACAAAATTCAATTTAATTCAACTTGGGGAGGGGGGAAGAGGATGGGGAGAGGGGAAGGGGGGATGGGTGGGCTCCCACCTACTGGGCACAATGTAAGGGTTTATGGCACACCTCTTGGATGTGGAACACAACTGTAATAGGGACTTTACCTAACAAATGCAAACAATGTAACCAAATTGTACTCTCATATTAATCTGAAATAGAAAAAAAAAACCACTGGGCTGCTTGAGTGTCTTTTCTAGTTACCTAGGTTCTAGCGGTGATAGAAAAATATCTATTGTTTTTACATTGAAATTTATAAATCAAGTCTTTAAATATCCAAAGTATAATACCTCAGTTTATTGATCTATTCCTGGGTTGATGGGCGTTTAGGTTGTTTTCACATCTTGGCTGTTATAAATGGAGCTGGGATAAACAATCTAGTGCAAATTCCTTATAATGAAATAATTTTTTTTCTTCTGGGCAGATACCTAGTAATGGGATTGTAGGATCAAATGGAAGATATTTGCTTATATACCTTGATGGTTAAAACAATGTATGAATCAATACTATATCATCAGATTGAGCCTTCCTGGGGCCTCAAAGGGTCAATATCAGAATTCTTGGTGTAGGTGATACTATCAGATCCCTCAGCAGGAAGAACCCAGAGTAGATTCAGACAAAAAGGAAACCGAGGCTCGGAGGTTATACAAGAAAGAGGGGAGTAGACATCAGGGTGTCTGTCCTCATGTCCAGACTGCTTTCTGCCACCCCACGCTCCTTGCCCTATTCCCCATCCTATAACATCACTGCTTTGTGCTGTGATCACGTGTGGGCATCACATTATCATTCCACCCTTCCTAAGCTAGAAGATCCTGAAGAAACAGGACTGTTCTGCCACCACAACCTGCCATGTGGGTTGTTTTTTATTTTTTTGCTTTTTTTTTTTTATCTTTTGGGATTCATTGAGGGTACAGAGAATTAGGTTACACTGATTGCCTGTGTTAGATAAAGTCCCTCTTATGACTGTGTCCCACCCCCAAGAGGTGTACCACGTGGGTTTTGTCCCACTGTCTTCTGATGGAACTGCAGATATTCATCATCATCAAGAAAAGAAAAAGAAGACCTTACAAAGATAAATCACAGTTTCCTTTTTTGTGTGAGGAACTCTCTAAATTGGAATCCGTTTCTACAAATTATGGAACACACATACTGAGGTGTCATCTGCTGCAGAAAACAATGATTCACCCAAATTTTCCTGACTAGAGATTTAAATTGGGCTGTCCATCACCTCAGTGCCAATCAGCTCCTCCTAGTCTCAGCCCCACATACAGAATCAGAAATAGACTCAAAACATCTTACTGAGTGGTAAGTGGGTCTAGGTTTTGCCACCAGGGATTTGCTTCTTAATGTGGTCCAGTGACAGACATGTCATAAGTACCTACTATGCATCAGGAGTTGTGTAGAGGGCAGGGAGGGTGAAGATGAGAAAGGCATGGACCTTCCATGTGCTAGTTTTCTATTGTTTTCATAACAAATTACCAAAAATTTAGCAACTTAAAATAACATGAATTTATTATCTCACAGTTTCTATTGATCAGAAATCCAACAGCAGGCTAAAATCAAGTGTCATCAAGCTGCATGCCCTCCTGCAGGCTCTAGGAAGAATCCATGTCTGTACTTATCCAGGTGTTGGGCTGACCTAGTTCCTTTGCAGCAGTGGAGCTGAGATCCCCATTTCCTTGACGACTTTAAGGGAGGGGCCTCCCTTAGCTCCTAGAGGCCTGGCATGTGGTGGCCACCTGTACCTCAGAACCAGCAACAGTGCCAAGTTCTTCTCATACTTGGCCTTTCTGTGACTTTCTCTGCCACTGTACCTCTGTGACTCCAGCCAGAGAAGATTCTCTGCTTTTATGGGCTCATACAATTAGCTTTGGCACATACTGATAGTTCAGAATAATCTCCATATCTTGAACCCCCTAGCATCACTTACACCTGCAAAATCCCTTCACAATAATACCTGGATTCATGTTTGATTGAATAACCAGGAGGTACAAATCTTGGGGTGATGGGATGGTTAATTTTATGTATTGATTTGACTGGGCCACCAGGTGCCCAACATTTGGTCAAACATTATCCTGGGTGGGTATGTGAGGGTGTCTCTGGATAAGACTAGCATCTGAATCAGCAGACTGAGAAAAGTAAGTGGCTCAGTGTGTGTGAGCACGAGCATCCAATCAGTTGAAAGCCTGAATAGAATAAAAAGACTGGCATTCTTTCAAGTAAGAAGGAATTCTTCCTGCCCACCTGCCTTCAAACTGAAACACTAGCTTTTCCTAAGTCTTGCACCTGCTGGGTTTTGAACTCATCAGCTCTCCTGGTTCTCAGGTCTTCAGACTCAAAATGAAGCAACCCTGTCAGCTCTTCTAGGTCTTCAGTTTGCCAATTTCAGATCCTGGGACTTGTCAGCCTCCATAATCACATGAGCCAACTCATACACACAGATGTATACACATTATATTGTAATATATTATGTGTGTATACATATATATAACCACATTCATTCTCATTCTCTCTCTCTCATTGGTTCTGTTTCTCTGGAGAACCCAAATGTATAGTGGAATATCCTCAAATTAGCTATCTGCCGGAGTCAGACCCTCCGAAGGAGGTTGCAAACACAAATAAATGCCTTCAGGATTAGGGCAAGAAACCAAAGTACTATGGAGTGTGGTAGAATGCAACAGGGCGGTGGTGGGTCTATGGCAGATCAGAGTGTACATGCCCTATCTACATTCAAGTTTTCTAAAATCACAGTGCTGTCCAAATAAAACATATTTGTACCCAGGTAGGACCAAGAGGCTTAAGGTTTTCAGTAAAATGAAAACTGTTATACTGGTTCTTTAGAGGCATGCTAGAGAACCACGAAGAAAGGATGGCTAGACACGCTTTCATGGGAAAGCGTATTTGCATTGAGCCTTGATGGTTAAATAACAAGTTCTCCAGGTCAAAGAGGAGGAAAGGCACATAGACGGTGAGAACAGCACAGCAAAGGCGCGGAGCCCTGAAAGACCCCCGTCTGCCATGCAGTGGGCAGGAGTACAGGGTCCAGCAGTGCAGCACTGGATAGGTGGGGGCTACCTCTCAGGAGGGCTCTTCTGTCAGGAGAAGAGCCATGCCAGCCTCCCACACCCTGACACTGGTGTCAGGTGCAAGGCAGGCCTGGGCTGGAAGCCTCAGGTCAGCCATATCCATTTCACTTTCCATAAAGGGATTTCATGTGACGCACAGAGAGCAACACAGCCAGAATAGCAGTGAAGACCTCGCCTTCTTTTGCACAGATGACAAGGCTGCCCTGCACCTCAGGGCCTGGGCTGGAGGAGTGAGTCCCAGTAGACCCATTTTTTTATTATAGGTTAATTTGATGGTGTAAAGAAATAGGTTACAATGTTTGCCTTTGTTAGGTAGAGTCCCTCTTATAATTGTGTCTCCCCATCAAAAGGTATGCCATATACCTTAACACTGTGCCCATTAAATGGGAGCACACCCATCCCCCTCCATCCCTCTTCCCCGCCTTCATTCCCCCTCCCCCCACCTTGAATTGATTTGAGTTTTCTCTTATGAGGGCAAAGCACCCCCTCCCATTAATGATGTTGTTTGAATGCCTGACACCAGCAAAACAATCTGGGGACCCTAGGACAGCCTGCAGCCACCCAGGTGGTTGAGGGAAGCCCTTGGGGCAAAAGGGCCCACCCAGCAGTTGGAATCCCTGACCAGCTGCCTTCCTGGGCTCATGGCCCTTCCCTGGCCCTATTTCTGTTCTCATCATCCGAAGAATGAGGGCCTTGGGCTGTGCAAGCTCCTGAGTTCTGCTCTAAGCACAAGTCCAGACTTCTATAGATCTTCAGACAGAAAAGGGTTTTCTACTTTTTGCTATGCCAAAAGACCCAAAACCTGCAGAGGCAGCAAAAGCAGAGAATTTTCAGGAAGAAAACTGAATAACACTCTTTACTAATGTTGGAGCTTCTCTTCCTCACCAAGTTCAGAAGGAATTACAGGGAAAAGACACAGCGGTGAGGTGGGGTGAAGGGATCAAAACCTCTTTTGAGAAAAGTGAGGTTGGGCAAGTGGCTTAATTGTGTGGAGCCCCTGAAATTTTACCTCTGAATTAGACCTACCCATATGTGCCTACCCAGTACTAGCTGAGACCAACATACCCTGTTCCTCCCCCAGGCTCACCAGTCAGGTAAACTCTCCCCCACTTCCTTGGGGAAGCCTGAATAAGGGGAGAAGGGCATGAGGTGTTACCCCAGTGGATGTCCCTCCACATGGAAACATAGGAGTGGGGCAAAGTGTTCCCCCCGAGAGCTAGTAATAATAATAACATGTAACAAACATACATATATAGAACACTTAATATGCCAGACTCAGAAAGCATATTATATTGTCTCAAGACAATCTCACGATGTAGGTGATGGAGAAACTGAGGACACAGAAAATGTCGCTACTCAAAAGTCACACACCTGGTGAATGGCAGGTGATCTGACTGCAAAGCTCTCTTCTCTTCCAACATGCTCTAGGCAAGACCTCTCTTTATAGTTGAAGGGCCTGACACTTGTTCCTGACCTAAGCCACTTTCCCAACCTCACTTTTCTCAACAGAGGTCCTCCAAACCTTGGGTCACCACTGCAAAAAGAGAGTCATAGTAACTCCTCAAGCTCAGAGTTTGGTGAAGATCATGCACCAGAACGTGCCTCTGTTCAGTACTTGATTGGGTGGAAGGAGCATTGCTTCAGAGTCAACCAGGAGATGCAAATTATTTACACTTAAGAAGGATAATTATGTCTATACCATGTGGCTTAGACCCACATCTACAGCTCTACATCGACGGCTGCAGAATGCCTAAGAGCTATCATTTTCTTCCTCATTCATGCCAATGACTAAACAAACTTTTCTGAGTGTTAACTATGCCTAAATCACAAGAAATATTAGAGCTGAAAAATCAAGTTCTTGCCCTTGGAGCTCAGAGTTCATAGGGGAAAGGCAGGCATGAATAGACATTTCAAATGCCAGTACGATCATTTGGACTGTGTAGGATAATAATTGCTTTGGGGTGTCCTTCCCTCCATCCCCCACAAGATTCTGAACTGCTTCCTTTTGTTTCCCCAAAACTATGTGTATCATAATGTCTGTACACAACAGCGACTTGGTGAATACAGATAGACTTTATTTTCTCCCTCCCCAGTCCACCTGCCCACACAGCACAGGTGAGGCCTCATGCCACCGACTCTCTTAGTGCCCAGAATGGCCACTTAGCAGAGGACTCAACTCTCCTGTAATAAATTCGTGAGTTGCTTGCTTTCCCTACCAGGTTGTCAATACCATCAGTGGAGGACTGTGACTCTTTCCTTCACCATTTACCCCTATTCCTGGAAGAGTGCTTGGAATGTGTAAGTCACTCAGTGGATGTCTATAAGACAGGTGAATGAGGAAAGGGATGAGTGGCTGAGTGGCGGCTTGAGGAGAGAGAACTGCTGTGTCCCAGCCCACCTGAGGGCTCAAAACTTGGTCTTATGTAATTCCAGTCATGACCAACAGAGGGTGCTCCCCTCTGAGGTTCTTAAAGATAATGAGATTCTTGTCTTGTAAAGGTTTACCAGTGGCTTATGCTATTAAGGCATGTGGCTTTCGGTAATGACCTATTTAAGGGTTTCAGTCGAAAGTGCCCACCCTATAGCTGAGTTCCCAGCATGGCTGAGGCAGTAAGATAGCTCTGTTGTTACCAGGTCAAGAGGGTCCAGCTGCCTCTCACTGTCAGCCATGATGCAGAGACGGGGATGGGTCCATCAAACTTGATTTGTCAGAAGGCGGACGATTCTGGAGAACAGTCAGAGTAGCCTCTCCAAGACTGTTCTTCCATTTCCAAAATTACAGTTTTGTACATAAAAGTTCAAAGCAAAGACTATATTAACCGTTATTTTAAATAATAATCAACACAACTCAGTGACCTATAACATTCCAATTCAAAAGTTAATCTCAAACAAAACAATAAGAATGGGAGACAGGAGGTAAAAGTCACTAAACCAACCAGACCAGCTGTGTCCTGTAGGCCCTCCCCTGACTAACTCCATCTTGTTCTCACTACATGTGCTTTCAACGTTAGGACTAAAAAGTTATCTTGGTATTTTGAAGCTTTAGGTGCAATCCCAACAAGGCCTCCAATGGGGTAATTTTATTGGCAGAGATCTATCCACAGCACATCCAGATCTACTTATAGCATAGAACTGCATCTATGGCATTGGATTATTATGAGTTAAGGGTCATTGACTTTTTAATCAGGCATTAAAGGTGGTGGGATTTACATTGCTCTGGAAATACTGGTTCTATGTTCACTTACATAAAGCCTTGGATAAGAAGGATAACAGGCTCTACTCATTCATTAATTTACTCATTCACTTGTTCTCTCCAATTACTGGACAAGCTTTTCTGAGGGTTAACGATACCAAAAGCACGAAGAGTATTAGAGTTGAAAAATCAAGTCCTTGCCCTTAGGGTTCAGAGTTTAGAAGGGAAAGATAGGCATAAACTGACATTTCAAAAGCCAATGCCATCATGTGGGATGTGTAGGATGATACTGGAGAACACAGAAGAAGCACTCAATTTGTCCCAGGGGGTGGGGTTGCTCAGAAAACACTTCAGGAAGAGGTGGCCTTCAAGCTTTCTCTGAAAGGGTGAGTGAACCCACAGGTGCAGTGATGGGGTTCCCAGTAGGAGGACCAGCAAGGGCAAACACAAGGAGGTATGTATCCCACTTGAAGACATGCACCAAGTGCAGTAATAGTGAAAGCATTCATGCAGGGCCAGATATGGCAGGGCTTTGTGTACCCAGAGAACAGGCCCCACTTCATCCTAATGGTGAGAAGGAGATTTTGAAGGATTTTAAGCAGGGGTGGGGGTGGGGTGGCAAGGTCAGATTAGTGCATTGAAAGGTCACTCTGTTGATCATGAAGAAAGTCAGAGGTGGAGGGCACAGGCTGGAGTCAGGAGACCCCGCTGAGACCAGCTTTCTCACTGGAAAGCTCTGAAGGTGGAAGAGGATGGCCTGGAAGTTCCCTTTGGACTCAAAGTGCTATTTTTCCACAGGTACAGATATAGATACTTTAGTCCTTCAGAATAAAGAGAGGTTATCAGAAATACACCACAACCAGGAGGGCGGGGAAGGTCTCTGGCAAGCTGAGGTCTAAAAATACCATGATCTAACTGGGCCTGCCTGTCACCCACTTCTTCAGTGAATCTGACGTGGTGTCAAGAAGCGCTTGCCCGTGTCTGTCTTCAGCTCTAGTTAAGAAGAGCCTGCAGGAGGTAATCAGGCAGGGAAAATGTCATGCACCTTGCTGGATGGTGTCCTGCTGAGGTGACTTGACTGTAACAAAGCTGCCAAGGCAGAGCTCAGAGTCAGACATCTTCCTGGATTTAGCCCTGATTCCCCAGGGGGTGAGGGGCCTGGCTTTGGCCATCTCTGGAAAATTGTGCTGCTGTGGCTTTTCTGGGACCTGCCTTCCCCTCTCAGGATGATATGCTTCCTATTTCTCTTCCTAGGCTCCCCACACTCAGGAGGACTCAGTTCTGCTCATGAAGCAAGAGTGGAGGTGACAAGGAGATTCATGAGAAGAGGACACGATCGCAAGTGTATGACAGAGATGGCAGGAAGGGGGCTCCTGGGAAGGAAACAGTGTAGGTAATGTCCGGAGTCAGGAATGTAGGTGTGTGGAAACAGGTCTCATGTGTCGCTTTTTCAATAATTGGAGACTTCTAATGTCAGAGGAGACTGTCCAGGTGGCATATTCATGAGGCTGCTAGGGCTGGTATTAACTAGGGATTCCCCACTCCTTCAATGTCATAAATATTCACCTATAAACCTCCCAGGCCCAGTAGTAGTTGTGTGCGTGCATGCTTGTGTCTGTATGTTGATGTTAAAAATGTACAATTTGGTACTAGGCATGTGCATTTTAAAAAACATGCAAGATAGGCTCAGCACCTATAGCTCAGCGACTAGGGCACCAGTCACATACACCAGAGCTGGCGGTGGGTTTGAATCTAGCCCGGGCCTGCCAAACAACAATGAAAATAGCCAAGTGTTGTGGCAGGCACCTGTAGTCCCAGCTACTTGGGAGGCTGAGGCAAAAAAAATCGCTTAAGCCCAAGAGTTTGAGGTTGCTGTGAGCTATGACACCACAGCACCTACCAGAGCAACAACTTGAGTCTCTGTCTCAAAAAGAAAAAAAAAAAAAAAGCAAGATAGTATTATAAATTGTTTAAGTATTTGTCCTTAAATCATGAAAGTGTGAAAATACAGGCAGGAAGACTCTATGGCAAGTTCAATATGGAGGCCATCTCTGGGGAGAGGGAGGCAAAAGTTTTACACTATCGGCAACATTTTTCTTCAAAAGCAGATATACTACAAATGGTCTTTACTTTTTTATATGTGCTGTAAGGGTTCCATAATTTATGATTAAAATATAAAAATAGAAATCACGGCAACAGTAATGAAACTAGAGCTCTTTAGAGTTGGTGCATCAATGCTCTGCCCTTTCCCCATCCTCCCTCCCCTGACCCAGGACTGCTATCTTTCTCCCAGACCAGGTAGCACCTTAGAACGGAGTTACTTTCTCTAGGCCACTGGCCTGTCACCTCCATGGGCCATTCTGTGTCTGCTCAATGCTGCAGAGATGGTCTCCGATGCCTGTATTGTCACCAGATTCGGTCACTTCTGCCACTCCATCCAGGCCCAGTCCCTGAAGTGTCCTTCAGTCTTGACTACTGTTTTGGAGGGGAGAAGCTGCCCCTCCGTGGTGCATTGGAGTGACTGGGTACAGGATTTTGCCTATCCACCCCAGGTTTAGTTAGATCAGTCCTCTATGCCTGGCCCCCCTTCCCAATAAGAATGCTTCCATGCCCCCAGTTTTTTCACCACCTCATATTGCCCCCTGACCTATACTTCCTCCACTCCCCACCTTCCTCCCTGTGTACTCTGGAACCACAACCATAGAGAAGAAATGCCCCTCTACCTTGGGCCTCTTGAACAGCTTTGTCCATCATTCCTGCTGAGGCTGGGCTCTCCCCAGAGGGGGCCGCTTCCTGACAGGACCTGCACCTGGATCAGAGATAAGCTGAACTTCTTTCCAATTCCCCTGCCCCTCCTAGACCATTATTTCTCCAACTTCACATAGGTACAAAGCCCTTTCTTTAAGGATCACATCCTCAGGCTACATGGTCCTGTTGCTGGTCCTTCCTACTGTCTTCTCCCAACTCCTAGACATTCCTCTTCATTTAGGGAGGACCCCAACACCTGAACACCACACCCTGAATGACTTTGAGATTGCAAACTCATGGGTCACAGGCTGAATCAGCCTGTACACATTTGTTTGTTTGTTTGTTTGTAAATAGGACTGGGCATTAGTCAGCTTAGGCTGCCATACACAGTATCATAGACTGAGGGGCTTAAGCAACAGAAATTCATTTTCCCACAGTTCTAGTGACTGGAGGTCTGACACCAAGGTGCCAGCTAGGTCTCTTCCTGGCTTGCAGATGGCCATCTTCTCATTGTGTCCTCAAATGGTCTTTTCTTTGTGTACATGGAGTGGGAGAAAGAGAAAGTGGGGGACAGGAGAAGAGAAGAGAAGAAGGAAAGAAAGAGGGAGAGTGAGAAAAGATCAATGTCACAGCCCAAGCACTCAGGTGGGAGGAGTCTCCTCTTACTCAGGTTTTTTGTTCTTTGGAGTCATCAATTGATTGGGCGAAGCCCACTTACATCAGGAAAGGGCAATCAGCTTTACTGGGTCTACTGATTCAAATGCTAATCTCATCCAGAGACACCCCCAGGATGAGATTTTACATCACCCAGGATGATGTTTAACAAAATGTCTGGGCACCCTGTGGCCCAATCAAGTTGACATGTAAAATTAACCATCACAACAAAGAACATAGACTTTTCAAACTCAGTAATTCCTCTCCTTTTGTATACATAGATGATAATCCTAGAGATTTAAACAGCACTGCAGGGTGCTTTGTTGATGGCCTATGACTTCATCTGTGTTCAAGGGTGACAGAACTAATGGGAGTTAAGCCCACAAAAGCAAGAGTGTTTTGGATGAGTGGAAAGTTCTATAGACATGCCTGCTGGTGCTGGTATCATGGTTCAGATCACATTAACCATTATTTTCTAAGAATTAATCACAAGCAAGACCCTCAGCCTGGCCCACCAGAAGCCCAGCTGGGAACAGATGAAGGTCTTGGGATCTCTGAAGCATCCCAGTTCCATGTGCAGCATGAGGCTGCCTAAGAGCATGTTGACAATGTGACCTTAGGATACTCCCTGTGCCCCAATGTCCTCATGTGAGCAAGAAGGCTCTGAACAAGGCAGGGATGTACAGAACCATCATAAACTGAACCCCCTAAGAACCTCAGCTGAGTTTCTTACCTCTCTGAGCCTCAGTTTCCTGATGGGTAAAGTGACAGTCGTCATTGCCCTCATAGTTGGTTTGAGTATTCATGAGATAGTGCCAGAAGATTCTCACCACACATGACAAGTGTCTAGTGGAACTTTACAGGTGCCATTTATTCATGAGTCTGCACACAGATTAAACATGCATTTACTGAGGCCTGCTATGAGCAAGAACTGTGATAGGAGCTGGAGAAAAGCAGCAAATCACATTCCCACCCCCAAGTGAGATGAGGCAGAACCAGCCAAGTCAACACTCAGTAGTCATTCCATGTAGTTACCCATCTGGCAGGTAAAGCAGGGTGCTGTGGGGCCCAGAGAAGGGGCGTCACTCCCAGGCTGGGGCTGTGTATAGGAAAGGCTTTCCAGGGAAAACGGCCCTTGGTCCATTACTTCAATGAGTAAGTTGAAGTGTAGAGCCTAAAAGCAACATGGTTAACTCCTTGTCTTCGTTCTTCTTCCACTTGTGCTGAGATCCTGGAGCAATGTTAGACACTCAACATGCCTGGAACAAACCTCAGGCCCACTCAGGCCCACTGTGATGTCTAGCTGTGTCCAGTTTTAACCTGCACTTATGCAGGGTAAAGAAGTCAGGAGCCAAAATAAAAGCTCCTCCTTCCATCCATCAGAACATATTCCAGATGGATTACAGAGGTACTGTAAGTGCAAGAAAACCATTTTGACCCCAGAAAAACAAGAAAGGAATATCTATCAAACACTTGGGAGGAGAAAGGACTTGCTAAGCACAGCAACAATAGAAAAAGCCCAAGAGAAAACAATGGGCAGAAGAGGTGTCAGCAAATTTTAAAGTCTGTACACATTGGTGTGGGACTGTGTGGAGAGAAATCTAGCAGGAAAAACATTTGCAGTGAAGCGTTAATAACTTTATTATAGAAAAATTCATACACCTTAATAAAAAAATATGGAGTTTTCTGTGGCTAAATGACTAAAAGACTCAATGTCCAAAATAAAAAGAAGCACAATTAGTAAGGAAACATATAGAAAGATGCACCTCCTGTCCTCTGTAGTAACAGAGAAAATGTAAGCTGAAAATGAAGTTGAGCTACCATTCACACCTAGCAAAGCTTAATCCCAGGGCTGGCAATAGTTGGAGGCAAAAAGCTTTTTGCTCCTTTGCCCATGTGTTTGAAGAGGGCATTATTTACAACTTGTCTTTTTTGGAAGGCTTTTGATAAACATGTATCAAGGGTTTTATTTTATGGGAAAGAGGGAACTACCACATAGTATTCTCTAGACTTCCAAGGGTAGACTAAGAGAGGTACAGGGACTTGTCAAGGTCATGTATGTGTTCTTTCACTCATTCAAAAATTGAGTACCTCTTATGTGTGAAACGCAGAGCTACAACCTCTGCTGATACAGCAGTGAAAGGTGGATGAGGTTTCTCAGCCAGCTGTTCCTCTGTCTGATTAGAAGGTTTCATGGAGAACTTCCAGCAGTTTTGTAGGGTATTAGAGATCTCCCTCCAACATCTGAAAGAAGCAGGAAGGTGTCTGACCTTGCAGAGCCAAGAGCCTCAGGTTATTTGAGTCCCTCTGTGGTGGGATCTTTGCCCAGTGACTTGACTTCCGAGCTTGCTGTGGCTCATTTCTGGCTTGGTCTCTTAAGCGAGTCACTGAGCCTGTATTTCTGGCCATCAGGCCTAATCACAGATGTGAGTGAGTGGCAGAAGGTTCATGGAAGTGTCAGAAGGACACGAGGGGCATCCATCACTCAGGAAACCAGGGCTTGCCTGGAAGTGGGTTAGTGCCCTAGAACCTGACCCCGCCTGTTCAGGCTGGATCATTCCAGGTGAGATGGGTTTCTTCTCGTAGTCTCGAGCTTAGAGGAGGACTGTCCCACGTGGTAATGAGTCCATGTTCGTTTCAGCAGTTACAGAACTCTAATGACTTGATGGCTAATTTTGTTTGGGTTCATATATTGCTTAATTAGGATTTTTACCCCATAACAGATGGCTGTTTTCATTAAATCATGATCCATTCACTCTGACAGGAAGCAGCTGGTTTGGAGGGGTAGATAGCAATTTACTTTCTTTGAGTCAAAATGAACCACGAGGAAAGGAATCCAGGTGGAAATAATGCAACTCGTTCTGTTTAGTTGTATCTGTAAAATTAGGGGGATTTCTGTTTGTTTTTCATCTTCCCTGAAGTCTTTAAGAGGTCTGCATTATGATCTTACAAACCTTAAGCCGTTGGGGAGCTATGTGGGTCACCTCCTGAGAAATGGGTGGTGGGGAGGCAGGAGCATCTGCTGTCCTGGCTTCCATAGCTGGGTGTGCAGCTGTGGAGTGGGACCACTCCAGGGTGGACACATTGTGTCGCTCTGAGAAACAACTCCATTGCTCTTGGAAAATGATTTGTTCTTATTTTTATTTTTTGTTTGCTTTGTTTTGTTTTATAGACAGGAGAGTAAGCCTCAGTGAGTGAAGGTCACTTGCCTGAGAACACCAAGTGGTTTTGGTCGAGGTCTGCTCCATGGCTGAGATCTTCGTTCCTCGTCAGGGACTCCAGTCTAACAGCCCTGGCATCACCACCGAACTTGTGAGACATGCAGTCTCCCCTTAACCCCCAACATGCCGAATCAGACTCTGCATCTGACTAAGATCCTCAGGGGATGTGTGTGCTGCTCATAGAGGTTTATGAAGCCTAGACAATGCCAATCATATCCAAGGGGGTGGGGTGTGCCCTGGACATGGCTTGTTTGGGAGCTGTGATTTGTGAAGTGCATACCAGGGGCCTGGTGCTATATAATTTTTGCAAGGAGCTTATGTATTTTATCTCATTTAATCCTTATGAAAGTGTGGAATACGACATACAAAGAAGGTATTTTATTCCCATTTTGCTGATGGAGAAATCAAGATCCTGAGAGGTTGAGCGTATTTGCCTGAAGCCTCACAGTTAGGAGATGAGTTTAAACCCAGTTCTAAAGGCCAAGCCTGGGCTTTCAGGCTGCTATGGTTTGAATGTTCATGTCCCTCCAAAATTCATGTTGAACTAAATCTTCAATGCAGTAGTATTAAGAGATGGGGCTTTCAGGATGTGATTAGACCAAAGGGCCCCACGGGTATCAATGGGATTGATGCCCTTATAGAAGGAACTCCCTGTACCGGCTTGAGCAGATTAACTAGCCCCCTTCTCACCCTTTCTGCCATGTGAGGATGAAGTGAGAACCGCCATCCTAGAAGCACCGAGCAGCCTTCAACAGACCTCACATCTGCTAGTGTCTTGATTGGAGACCTCCCAGCCTCCAGAATTGTGAGAAATAAATTTCTGTCCTTTTTCTTCTTTTTTTTCTTTTTTTTTTTAGAGACAGTAGAGTGCCGTGGCATCACACAGCTCACAGCAACCTCCAACTCCTAGGCTTAAGCGATTCTCTTGCCTCAGCCTCCCGAGTAGCTGGGACTACAGGCGCCCGCCACAACGCCCAGCTATTTTTTGTTGCAGTTTGGCCGGGGCCGGGTTTGAACCCACCACCCTCGGTATATGGGGCCGGTGCCTTACCGACTGAGCCACAGGCGCCGCCCTCTGTCCTTTTTCAATTACCTAGGCTAAAGGTATTTTGTTATAGCTGCAGGAATGTACTGAGATGCCAACACTATTTATAAATGCCACTGACTTTTTAACCATTATGAATGAAAGATGGCTTCATCATCATTCTAAATGTTTTACATTCTGTCCTATGCTCTGAAATTAAATAGATAAAACATAATGTCACCTTTTCAAAATTAAAACTTCATAATGAATATCTATTATTTTAGTATACAAGGAGACCTATAGATTCTTAGAAAGCGTGTGGACCTATTTATTCTTCCACTGAATGAACCTGGTCAGCTATAGTTTTTAAATAAACTTTGTATTTTAAAATAGCTTTAAATTTACAGGAAAAAATGTGAAGATAGTGTGAGTTATTCCCACATACCCTATGGTCAGTTTCCCCTTTGGTACATTTGTCATAGTTAATGAACCAGCTGTGATAATACTATTTATTAAAGTCCATACTTTGTTCAGATTTCCTTAGTTTTTAACTTGATATCCTTTTTTGGTCTCAAGATCCACCTAGGACACCACATGACATTTACTTGTCATGTCCCCTTAGGCTCCTCGTAGCTGTGATGGTTTCTCAAACTTTCCTTGTTTTTGATTACCTTGACAGTTTTGAGGATTACAGGTCAGATATTTTTATAGAATGTCACTCATTTGGACTTATGTGGTATTTTTCACAGGTTTAGTCTGGGATTACAGGTTTGGGGGAGGAAGACCACAGCCATCCTCACATCATACCTAGGCAGGACATATGCTGTCGAGACTTATAGTTGATGCAGCCTTTAGTCACCTGGCAGAGGGATGCTTGCTACTTTCTCAATAGTGAAATTGCTTGGTCCTTTCTATCTTCTTTGGAAGGAAGTTACTACGTGTAGCCCACACTAAAGGAGTTGGGGAGTGACGTTCTACCTCCTTGAGGGCAGGGTATCTATATAAATTATTTGGAATTTTTCTGCATGTGAAATTTGTCTATTCTCTCTGACTTATTTATGTAATCACATGTTTATATTAGTAAGGGTTCATGACTATTTTATAATTTGGGTAATAATCCAATATGATCGATACTTTTTTTATGGAGTTGCTCAAATAGTTCTAGCTTTGGCCACTGAGATTCTTTCAGTTGGCTCCTGCATCCCTCTCACATACCCCCCATCAATGTAGGTTTTCTTCTGAGCACTTCTTCACTTCATGACACTGCAAGATGCTATGATGCTTCAGGTTCATTTTATATGCTCCTTTATCAGCCCTAGAACCAGCCATTTTTGTAAAGACCTGCTTTATGTCTTGTGGGTTTGTATGTCGTGTATATAGTTAATCAATGTTTTTCTACTCACATCAGTCTAACCCCTGCTATGGCATTAATTCTCAGGGTCTTTTCTCTCTCCTAGTTCTTTGTTCCTAAGCAGCTGCTGGTTGGGAATCAGATCAGAACTTCCCACAGTGACCATCTCTCTTGCCTCCTGTTGCTGCCCCTCTTTACTCAGCACACTCTGCACAGCCTCCAGTCCCTGCCTCTTACATGCTGAGCTTTTCATGTCTTGAGGCCTTTCCTACCTTTGACACCTCACTGAGGCCCCTTCTCCATCTTCAGGTCTCACTCAAGTGTTCTCTCCTCACAGGACCATCCTACCTCCTCTGATCGTCCTCCCCCATATCTTGTCTCAACATCTATCTTCTTTAAAACTGGCCATGATTGTATTTCAGTTGATTTTGAATCTCTCTTCACCACTAGTATTTAAGCCATGTCCATGGCAATATATTGTAGAGGTTAAAATTGTGGCCTCTGAAACCAGATTGTCAGAATGCTCAAAATGCTTCTTAAATCTCACCAAGTACTTCCCAGACATCATGTCCTCAAAACCTCATGTGGACCCTTTAGGCTGACAGATCTGGGGTTAAAGATCCCCTTTATCTAACCTTGGGGATGACAGAGTGCCCCCGTCACACAGTCAGTGCCCAGCAAATAGCTGCAGAGTGATGAGGAAATGAACAAACACAAGAAATACTGGCTCAAGGGCTCGAAGGTGGTAAGCACGAGTCAGGGACACAGATCCCAGGCTTCTCACTCCAGGCCTGTTCCTCTTTGCAGAGAGATGGGGAGGAGGGGCTTCTAGGGCACGTGACAGGCCACCTTTCTAGTGCTGCCTAGGCAGCCCCTGTGGAATAGGATAGGGGAAGAATGGAAGATGCTATGCAGTGTCTCTAATCCTCTTTTTAAAGTTATTATTTAATGAATTGTTTGGGAGGTGGTTGACCTGTGCCCTCTCATCTTACTTTCCCAACAGCTCTGTGACATAGACAGACTTAGCCCTCCTTGTAAGCATGGATAAACAGGAAGAGGTAGTGAGGAATGCCAAGCAAGTGAGGAATGGAGCCAGTGTCTGCACCAAGGTCTGCCTGTTCCCAAGCCTTGCTACAAATACTCACATGTCATATTACAAATAGGAACACTCCCTCAGGGTTCTAAATTGGAAGGCTCCAAGAGGTTCCTAGGGGAAGAATAGAGAGGGAAAGTACACAAGCAAGGGCACAATACCTAACGCATCATGGAAAGGTGAGAAGCAGCTGGTGGTACTGCTGTCCTCAGATTCCTGTTTGTATAGAGCACACACGGAAGCCTTCTTATTCAGCCAACCAACAAACCAACCATTCAAACTACCTGTGGCTACAACCTCCTATCCTCCCCTTAGCTCCCCTTCCAAGGAATCTTAGAATATCAGTTCTAGAAGACCCTCAGAGATGAAATCATCAACATTTTCCCTTTTGTAAATGGTATAATGAAAGATCAGAGAAGGCAAGAAACTTGTTCAAGGGCAAGCCGTCACTGGACATCACAGTTGGCACTAGGAACCAGGTTCTCTGATTCCTAAATCATTCCCTAGGTGACTTTGACATAACATGGTAACCTGGTTTCATGAGGGAATTGCCATGGGGATTTGTATAATTCATCCTCCATCCAATTGACACAGGACCCCTTCACCTAGGGCTGGACATAGACTCATTTGCGAGGCCCACAGGCTCACACACCAGCTTGAACACAAACCATACTCTTTGGGCCTAAGAAAGCTCAGTAATCAGCTTGATCACAGATCCCAATCAGTGTCCCACCTACAACTGCCACTCCCGGAACAGAGAACACACCCTAAATAAGACTGCATTACTACCTAAGAACAGTTTTTAAATTAATCTCTGCCCTCAGGCCCCTGTCACTAAACAGTGGTGACATATTTTAGACATACATTCCATTTCCTCAAACACCCCTGCCTTCAGCATGAGGAAAGCTGCATATAAACCCCTAGACAGAAGTCCCAAATGGACTACCTCCTTGGGATCCCTCTTCCACTGTGTTGGAGGCTTTTATCTTTCATCTCATCTATCAGTAATTTCTGTTCTGTCGCTTCCTCGTGGTGGTTCGTGGATTCATTCTTTGAATCTCAGAGACCAAGGACCCAACAAAGAGAGAGATTCTGGTTCCATCGTCACTGTGCATGTCCTAGTTCTTCAGCGTATGGCCCTTGAAGATGAGAATTCATTTCCACCCTTTATTTACTTCATGACTCTCCCTCGTGTCCACAATTAGGCTTTAGAAATGGAATGCAAAGACTTTTTCTTGACACTCACCCTGGATCCTTCTTCAGAATCACTCTTTCACACTCTCCCAAATCCCAGCCAGAGCAGCAGGGACTTGGCTTTGGAGCCCAAGGTTCCAAATTACTGTTGGATCAGACTCCCCAGTTCAGCAACCCCGGCATCCAGTGTTTGGTGAAGACAGAAACCAAGGAATGATGGATAGTCACTAATAAATTTCCAGTCTGATGGCTGCAGAGCCATCTACTTCACCAGTAAGAGGGCCCCACACTTAGCAAGGGAGGTGCAGGCAAAGAGGGATGGATATTTTTATGATCCAACTCTGAGTAAATTCCTTTGAGGGCCTATTTAGCTTCAGGGCAAGCAGGAAGAGATTAAATATGTTAATAGATGCAATAGCACTTTCTAAACTGTAAAATGGTTGTGGAAGCACTTTCTAACTGTAAGGTGTTATGTAAATGTGAGCTGAGATGGGAGCCTGAGCCATCCTGGGAGCGTGGTGTTGGACTGCAAAAAGTGGTGCTCCTGAGCTGCTCACCAGCAATCTTTGTTTCAGTATTTCCAGCTGCTTCATGAATTTATGTTTATGATTTTGGCCATCAAGTGAATGTTTCTTCTCCCCCTCTGTGGAAATTTCCTTTGCAGCAGGCTGGGCTGCCCTACCATGTGGTTTCAATTTACAAGGTACATGCTGATTACAAGAAAAATTTGCAATCACTCATTTCTTTAATAAATGTATCATTTTATACAGAATTAATTAAATGTAGTAAGTCCTAGAGAACATTGAACAATTCTTTAAAGCTTTATAAAAGGCATATATAGCTATACAAAGAGTTTAATGTTTTTGTTTTTTTATCTCATGCCCCTTTCCTGGGGCAACCTCCTTTTATTTCCCCTCCCCCTTTTTTTTTTTATTAAATCATAGCTGTGAACATTAATGCGATCATGGGGCACCATACACTGGTTTTATAGACTGTTTGACACATTTTCATCACACTGGTTAACATAGCCTTCCTGGCATTTTCTTAGTTATTGTGTTAAGACATTTACATTCTACATTTACTAAGTTTCACATATACCCTTGTAGGATGCACCACAGGTTTAATCCCACCGATCACCCATCCTCCACCCAACTCTCCCTCCCTCCCCTCCTATATGGGTTATAGCTTTCATGTGAAAGCCATAAATTAGTTTCATAGTAGGGCTGAGCACATTGGATACTTTTTCTTCCATTCTTGAGATACTTTACTAAGAAGAATATGTTCTAGCTCCATCCATGTAAACATGAAAGTGGTAAAGTCTCCATCTTTCTTTAAGGCTGCATAATATTCCATGGTGTACATATACCACAATTTATTAATCCATTCGTGGATTGATGGGCACTTGGGCTTTCTCCATGACTTAGCAATTATGAATACAATAAACATTCTGATACAAATATCCTTGTTATGATGTGATTTTTGGTTTTCTGGGCATATGCCTAGTAGAGGAATTATAGGATTGAATGGCAGATCTATTTTTAGATCTCTAAGTGTTCTCCAAACATCTTTCCAAAAGGAATGTATTAATTTGCATTCCCACCAGCAGTGTATAAGTGTTCCCTTTTCTCTATATCCACGCCAACATCTCTGGTCTTGGGATTTTGTGATATGGGCTAAACTTACTGGAGTTAGATGATATCTCAAAGTAGTTTTGATTTGCATTTCTCTGATGATTAAAGATGTGAGCATTTTTTCATATGTCTGTATGCTGTGTGCCTGTCTTCTTCAGAGAAGTTTCTCTTCAAGTCCCTTGCCCAGCCTGCGATGGGATCACTTGTTCTTTTCTTGCTTATACCTTTGGGTTCTCTGTGAATTCTGGTTATTAAACCTTTGTCAGAGACATAAACTGCAAATATCTTCTCCCATTCTGAGGGCTGTTTGCTTGCTTTACTTACTGTGTTCTTGGCTGTGCAGAAGCTTTTTAGTTTGATCAGGTCCCAGTAGTGTATTTTTTTTAATTTATTTATTTTTATTAAACCATAGCTGTGTACATTAGTATGATCGTTGGACACCATACACTTGGTTCATAGATCATTTGACACATTTTCATCACATTAGTTAACATAGCTTTTGTAGCATTTTCTTAGTTATTTTGCTAAGACTTTTACATTCCACATTTACTAGGATTCACATATACCCTTGTAAGATGCACCGCAGGTGTAATCCCAGTAGTGTATTTTTGAAGCAGCTTCAATTGCCCAGGGGGTCCTCCTCATAAAATACTTGCCCAGACCAATTTCTTCAAGGGTTTTCCCTGCACTCTCTTCTAGTATTTTTATAGTTTCATGTCTTAAGTTTAAATCTTTAATCCAGTGAGAGTCTATCTTAGTTAATGGTGAAAGGTGTGGGTCCAGTTTCAGTCTTCTACAGGTTGCCAGCCAGTTCACCCAGCACCATTTGTTAAATAGGGAATCTTTTCCCCACTGAATGTTTTTAATTGGCTTGTCAAAGATCAAATAAGGGTAAGTAGCTGGACTCATCTCTTGGTTCTCTATTCTGTTCCAGGCATCTACTTCTCTGTTTTTGTGCCAGTACCATGCTGTTTTGATCACTATGGATTTACAGTATAGTCTGAGGTCCGGTAGCATGATTCCTCCTGCTATGTTTTTATTTCTGAGTAACATCTTGGCTATTTGAGTTTTTTTCTGATTCCATATAAAATGAAGTATTATTTTTTCAAGGTCTTTAAAGTATGACAGTGGAGCTTTAATAGGGATTTCATTAAAATTGTATATTGCTTTGGGTAGTATGGACATTTTAACAATGTTGATTCTTCCCAGCCATGAGCATGGTATGTTTTTCCATTTGTTAACATTTTCAGCTATTTCTTTTCTTAGAGTTTCATAGTTCTCTTTATAGAGGTCTTTCACATCCTTTGTTAGATAAACTCCCAAATATTTCAACTTCTTTGGCACTACTGTGAATGGAATAGAGTCCTTAGCTGTTTTTTCAGCTTGACTATTGTTGGTATATATAAAGGCTACCGATTTATGAATGTTGATTTTGTAACCTGAGATGCTGCTGTATTCCTTGATCACTTCTAAGAGTTTTGTAGTAGAATCCCTAGTGTTTTCCAGGTATACAATCGTGTCATCTGTGAAGAGTGAAAGTTTGATCTCTTCTGACTCCATATGGATACCCTTGATCGCCTTTTCTTCCCTAATTGCGGTGGCTAAAACTTCCATTACAATGTTAAAGATCAGTGGAGACAATGGGCAGCCTTGTCTGGTTCCTGATCTCAGTGGAAATGATTTCAATTTAACTCCATTCAATATGATATTGGCTGTGCGTTTGCTGTAGATGGCCTCTATCAGTTTGAAAAATGTCCCTTCTATACCAATTTTCTTAAGTGTTCTGATCATGAAGGGATGCTGGATATTATCAAAAGCTTTTTCTGCATCAATTGAGAGAACCATATGGTCTTTGTTTTTTAATTTGTTTATGTGCTGAATTATACTTGTAGATTTACGTATATTGAACCAGCCTTGAGACCCTGGGATAAAACCAACTTGGTCATGATGTATAATTGTTTGATGTGTTGCTGGATTCTCTTTGTTAGGATCTTGTTGAATATTTTTGCATCTATATTCATTAGTGATATTGGTCTATAATTTTCTTTTCTTGTTGGGTCTTTTCCTGGTTTGGGGATTAGGGTGTTGTTTGCTTCATAGAACATGTTGGGTAGTCTTCCTTCTTTTTCTACCTTTTGGAACAGGTTGAGTAACATAGGTACGAATTCTTCTTTAAAGGTTTGGTAGAATTCTGACATAAAGCCATCTGTTCCCAGGCTTTTCTTTTTAGGGAGGTTTTGTATGGTTGATGCTATTTCAGAACTTGATATTGGCCTGTTCAACATTTCCACTTGATTCTGGCTAAGTTTTGGAAGGTGACATGCTTCCAAGTATTGGTCAATTTCCTTCAGATTTTCATATTTCTGAGAATAAAGTTTCTTGTAATATTCATTAAGGATTTTTTGAATTTCTGAGGAGTCTTTCATCTTTGTCATTTCTGATTGATTAGATTAGAGATTTTACTCTTTTTTTCCTGGTTAGGTTAGCCAAAGGTTTATCTATTTTTTGACCTTTTCAAAAAACCTTTTCAAAAAATGCTTTGATTTATTGATCTGTTGTATAATTCTTTTGTTTTCAATTTCATTTAATTCTGCTCTAATTTTGGTTATTTCTTTTCTTCTACTGGGTTTGGGGTTGGAATGTTCTTCCCTTTCCAGTTGCTTGAGATGTCCCATTAAGTTGTTAACTTCCTCTCTTTCCATTCTCTTGAGGAAGGCTTGCAGTGCTATAAATTTCAGTCTTAGGGCTGTCTTTGCGGTATCCCAGAGATTCTGATAATCCATGTCTTCATTGTCGTTTTGTTCCACAAATTTTGCAATTTCCTTCTTAATCTCATCTCTGACCCAGTTATCATTCAGCATAAGGTTATTTAACTTCCATGTTTTTGTATGACTATGCAGATGCCTATTGTTACTGAGCTCAACTTTTATTCCATGGTGGTCCAAGAAGATGCAAGAAATAATTTCTATTCCTTTAAATTTACTGAGGTTAGACTTGTGACTTAAGATGTGATCGATCTTGGAGTAGGTTCTGTGGGCTGATGAGAAGTATGTGTATTCAGTTTTGTTGGGATGAAATGTTCTGTAGATGTCCGCTAAATCCTAATGTTGGATGGTTAGGTTTAAATTTAAAATTCCTTTGTTCAGCTTCTTATTGGAGGATCGATCCAACACTGCCAAAGGAGTGTTGAAATTTCCAACTATAATGGAGCTGGAGGAAATCAAGTTGCTCATGTCTGTTAGAGGTTCTCTTATAAATTGAGGTGCATTCTGGTTGGGTGCATAGATATTAATAATTGAAATCTCATCATATTGAGTATTACCCTTAAGAAATATGAAGTGACCATTCTTATCCTTCCATACTTTTGTTGGTTTAAAGCCTATTGTATCTGCAAATAAAACTGCAACACCTGCTTTTTTCTGATTACCATTTGTCTGAAATATGGATGACCATCCTTTCACCGTGAGTCTATATTTGTCTTTTAAGGTAAGATGTGACTCTTATATGCAGCAAATATCTGGCCTGAGTTTTTGTATCCAGTCAGCTAACCTGTGCCTCTTTAGAGGACAGTTTAAGCTGTTCACATTAATGGAGAATATTGATAAGTCTGGTAAAATTTTGGGTATTGAGTTTTTTAAAGTCCAGTGGACATTTTTAATCCTTTTGCCACTGTGGAAGTGGGAGTTTAATCAAAAGTTTCTGAGTGAGTTTAATTTTGTGGTAGAGGATTGAGCTGGTCATTATGGAGGATATATCTGAGAATATCCTGAAGAGCTGGTTTGGTTATGGCAAATTTCGCAACATATGAATGTCATTAAAGTATTTAATTTCTCCATCATAAATGAAACTCAGTTTAGCTGGATACAGGATCCGGGGTTGAAAGTTATTTTGCTTTAGGAGACTAAAAGTCGATGACCACCCTCTTCTGGCTTGTAAAGTTTCAGCAGAGAGATCTGCAGTCATTCTAATATTATTGCCTTTGTAGGTAATGGATTTCTTACATTTGGCTGCTTTCAGAATTTTCTCCTTCATATTAATTTTAGAAGTTAATTATGATATGCCTAGGGGATGTCTTATTGGGATTGAGTCGTGCTGGGTTTCTGAAACTGTCTGCTATCTGAATTTCAGAATCTCTTGGCATGTCTGGAAAATTCTCTTTCATAAGTTCATGGAGAAGGGCCTCTGTGCCTATTGAGGCCACTTCATCACTTTCAGGGATTCTAATGAGGCAGATATTAGCCTTCTTTGAATTATCCCAGAGCCTCAGGCCCTATCTTTGCTCCTGTAGGTTTGTATTTGGTTAGCTGTCAGTTCTAGCCTCCTGTCTTCCTTTGTCTATAGGCTGACAATCCCCTGAGGACCCATTGCATCTTAGGCTCAGTAAAGTGGTCCTCTAGGTCAGCCCCGCCCTGGGAACTTCCCAGCTTTATGCGTGCGCTTCTAGTCCCCGTGCTCCACCCAGGCCGATACTGCCTCAGGCAAACCCTTTACTCACAGAGCCTGCGTTTCTGTCCCAGATCTGTTCCGTGGTGGTTGCCACCTGAGTAGATGCCCAGCCTCCTCTGGTTGCCCAGGAAGACAGGGGGTTGGCTTCAGAATATCCGGGAGTGAGCCCTATCATTGCTAAAAGACGGCTGCTGCTCTGCGCCTCAGGGCACTGCCACTCCGGTGTGGTTCCCTCTCAGCCGACCATCCTCTCCTCACTCCCATCCCGCAGAGTCAGCACTGACCAGCTGCAGTTTAGGCCCTGTCCACACCCCTCGAGAAATCACCCAAGAATCTGGACTCCTGGGGGACAGGCCTCCAGACCTCAGAGTGAGAGTGGAGGGGAGTGCTGGGAGAAAATATATACAGTTTTATACAGTTTTATGCCTGGCAGGAGAACACCGTGGCACCCTAGTAGGGGAGGTAGGTCCAGTTTTTAGAGGGTCTCTCCTGTGGAGTGTAGTGGGAGGAGCTTAGAACTCTGCTCATTTGTTTGTGGGGCACTCCGAGCCATTCTCATGGGGGAGTGTACTCCCGTCCACTTGGTGATGGATTTTGTACCTTTTGTTTGTGTCCTTCGCTTCACAGCTTGCCTCAACGGGGTTGATGTGCATTCTTCAACCTTCTCTCTTGGTGCAGCTCAAATACACCAGGTTACTTGCTAAATTTCTGTCCTTTAACTCTCCTTCTGGACGGGAGCCTCTGTGGAAAGCTGGCTTCAGTCAGCCATCTTGTCTCCGCCCCACCCCCATGTGAATTCTTCATTTACTTTACTTGAAAGTATTCCTTCTTTAGAGCCCAGATGTATTCCTTCTTTAGAGCCCAGATGCACTGTGCTTGTAATACAGACGCACGCGTGCGCTCGCAAAGCACTCACCCACCGCAAACAGTGACATCTCGGCCGCAGCCCCCATCCCCTTCGTCGAGTTCAATGTTTTTGTAATCAATAATTATTATTAGTGATTACATGACTGGTTACATTAGTCAAAACTTATACATGTTAAAACTGGTAAATTTTATTGTATGTGAATTATACTTCATTAAAGCTGATATTTTAAAGAACATAAGCACCTAAAGGTATTTTGGTATCTTTCAAACAATTATTATTAAATTTAACCTAATGCATTCCCAGAAATGTATGGAAGGGAAAAGATCTTCACTCATTGCTAGGTTCTTGGCTGAGGCCCATATAACAAAAGACAGAGTAACAGGAGAAAAGAACACAAATTTATTTGATACAAGTTTTGTGTGACATGGGAGCCTTCATAAGGAAAATGAAGATCTGAAGAAACAGGTAAGTGCTTTTAAAAATGTTTATGCTATGTTTGGTAGAAACCAGATAATTATGGTAAATCATGATTTGACAAAGAAGGTATGATCAAATTGCAATAAACTTGGGGACACTTAGCAAGTTCTATTCAGATTCTTCTCCCTGAAGAGAGGTGTAGAGATGGAACTTCTCACATGAAGGTCTCATGACCGTTTTAAGGGAGAATGGAAAGGGAAGGTGAGAGTAGACTTCCTGCTTCTGCTGTTTTCTCAAACACCAAGGTCGTGTATTTGGGGATATCACATCCTGAACCCCATCAATACAGAATGTTGCTTTCTTTTTTCTTTTCACATATACATGTATTCATTTGGCTTCCACTTTTTGCCTTCACATAATTAAAAAGGCTTAAAATTTAACAACAATAACAATGTTTAAGATAGGGACCAGAATGTTCCTTTCTACAATATTTTAAATCTTATCTTCGGGACACACAGGCTGAAAAAGAATTCTGAAACTTGAGCCAAGTTCACATCAAAAAACTGTCCCTAAGAATTTTCTCATATTTTGTAGCATTTCAAATTGAAAAGCCATTCTTCTGTAAGAGCTTCCTGCTCATTAAAGGAAAGCCCTTGCTGAACTTGCTCACATATTTAATCAGCTAGAAAATTTTACCTTACTCTCCTAGGCCAAAGCCCTCCTTGGGCAGATGCTTAGAGAAGAAATTTAAAGGAGGCCATTTTCAATGGGGCTGAAGGGAAAGTGTGTCCTCTTTGCCATCTGTGTTCTAGTTGGAAGCTCTCAAGGATGTATGATTTTAAAACCAGACAAGACAAAGTTTTCTTTGCAACAATCTATAATTGACAGTGGGTCCAGCACTTTCAATGATTCTTATTGTTATGTGGGAACACTTGTCTCCAGCTCTTGATGTTTCCATTGTTAAGGAAGGAACACGATTAACATAGTGTAGTTCCCAATGTCAGCTATTTCTTTATGAAGGAGCTAAAGAAATTTCATCCAGGTTAGGTAAGGTGGCTCACTCCTGTAATCCTAGCACTTGGGAGGCTGAGGGACGTGGATTGCCTGAGCTCACAGTTTCAAGACCACCTGAGCTGGAGCAAGACCTCATCTCGAAAAAATAGTCAGGCATTGTGGGGCAGGGGGCACCTGTAGTCCCAGCTACTTGGGAGGCTGAGGCAAGAGACTTGCCTGAGCCCAAGCACCCATTGACCCACAAATGGATTAAGAAATTGTGGTATATGCACACCATGGAATATTATGCAGCCTTAAAAAAGATGGAGACTTTACCTCTTTTATGTTTACATAGATGGAGCTGGAACATATTCTGCTTAGTAAAGTATCTCAGGAATGGGGAAAAAAGTATCTAATGTACTCAAGTCTACTATGAAACCAATATATAATTACCCGCACTTGCATATAAAAGCCATAAATCAACTACAGCCCAAGATGAAGGCAAAAGGGGGGAAGGAAGATGGGTGGAGGGAGGGTAATTGGTCAGACCACACCTATGGTGCATTTTACAAGGGTACATGTCAAATCTACTAAGTGTAGAGTATAAATGTCTTGACACAATAATTAAGAAAGTATAGTGAAGGCTATGTTGACCAGTTTGTTGTATTTCAAATTGTATATAAAACCAGCACAGTGTACCCCATAAATACATTAATGTACATAGCTATGATTTAATAAAAAAAAAAAAAAGTTTTTTTTTTTTTTTTTTTTTTTAAAGAGAGAGACTTGCCTGAGGCCATGAGGTAGCTGTAAGCTATAACACCAGGGCACTCTACCAAGGGCAAAAAAGTGAGACTCGGTCTCAAAAAAAAAAAAAAAAAAAAAAGGAAGAAATTTCACCCAAAAATATGAGTCCCCAGTATAAAGAATATTTTAATTGGAGGCCATTCCAGGTCAAGAGGACTTGCCTCTATCTGCATAAACTGAACTGGCCTGATTAGAGGATCAAAGGGAACAACTGACTCCCCTTCCTCCTTTCCATTATCTTAGAATATTTCAAGAATTATGGTTGGGAATATAGTTGGACCTCGCTCAAATTACTGGGGTATAAACACCAGTCTCCCAGGTTAATTTACAAATCAATCTATTTCTTCTCCACCCATTCATCCTCCCTAGCAGCTGTTTGTGCTGTATGCTCCTCAATTTCCTCCCTCCCCTCTGAAAGGCCAACTCCTTTGGAAAACTGGGTTATCACTCTGATTTCTCCCCATGCACAAGGCAAATGAATTCTTTCTCTTATTAATCTGCTTGGAAGTTGATCTTTCAGTGAACTTTTGGTGAAAAGGACAAATTTCCTCTTGCTGCTACACTTACATATAGAGGGAATTTTGTTAGACATCTTTCTCTGCCCCCTTTACTAAATCTCTCTGGGATGAAGTGACTAATCAACAATCCAGGCAGACTAGTTAGTTGCTCATCTTCATCTTGAGCATGAGTTTTTTGCTCTTCCATATTCTAAGTTAACCTGGGAAGATCCCTCTCCATATGGATGCAGTGTCCCATCACACTCAAGCTGCTAGGACTGGGTAGTTAAGTCAGTCCAATACGAGGGTTTGATTTTAGAAAGCCCACTTACCTAAGGATATAAGGCCCTCAAGCTTAGCCTTTATGATGGCTTTATGCTCCATCTACCCGTTTTGGGCAGAGAACTACACTCAAATACCCCAGCACTTGTAAGACAAGGCAATGGACATGCATTAAATTCTCAGTCCCACCACAAACCTACAGTGTGACTATAGACCAGCCACTTGGTATCTCTTAGCCCTATATGTAAAACATAAAAAATAACAATACCATCATAACAGGGCAGGTGTGACTATCAAATGAAATAATGGATGTGAAAGAGCTTGGTAAACTGTCATAACTCCTGCACAAATGAGCCATGCCTAAAAGCAATGTAACAAAATCCTTATTAAACATATTCAATGCATACATGCATACAGAGAGCCAAGCTGTTTACATGAAATCTGTTCACTTAGCACCTCATAGATCATTGTCCACTTTAGCTCTAGAACTTGCCCTGAGCAAGACTTTGTAGCAAGTGAAGACACCACCTTGTTGGATGTCACATGAATGTAGTGAGGTGGCCAAGAACACAGGTTCTGATGCCAGACAGAAATAGTTTGACCTCCAGATCCACACTTAACTAGCTGTGTATGTGTGGGTGAATTACTTCACCCTTCTTAGTCTTGGATTCTTTGTCTGAAAAATAAAAATAATAATAACTGAGAGTGAAGGTAGAGTTATTATGAAGAACAAATGAAGGAAGACAGGAAATAAACCTAATATAAGTTCATGCATATCATAGGTATTCCTTACATGATAATAAGCATTACAGTGTCTATCCACCATCTCCATCATGGCACCCATGATATTCACAACCCCTAACCTGGTCAGGATTCTCACCAAAGCTCCCTGTCTAAGCCCATCCTCCTTCTGAGCTCTTGTAGTCCACTCCTTTTGGCATCCCACACACTCTCAATTCCCCCAGTTAACCATGCTCCTCATAACTTGTTTGCTCCATGTTCCTGACAGGTGAACAGGAAAAATATTCGGATATTTATTCATTCAACCAGAGTGTGCTGAGCACCTCCACCAGCGAACTCTGTGCTGAGACTTGGGGTCACAGAAGCAAATCAGTCTCATTCTCCCACTCCCAAGGAACTCCCTCATGAATGGCTAACAGACCCAAACAGCCAACTGAGAAAGGGCAACTAGAGAGGGACAGGCAGGGCTTTGGGAGCTCAGGACATCATTATTTCCAAAGAGATCACATTAAACTAGAACTTTGAAGGTGAAGATGCTGAGGAAGAGCTTCCCAAATGAAGAAAAAGGTGAGGAAAAGGACTAAGGTAAACAAAGACATGGAGGTAGGAAACCATGAGGACTGAGAGATGAATGGTTACAGAAATCCAGAGCCTAAGGTGCTTTAGAGGAGGCCACCAAGAAGAACTTCATAATCAGAGATAAGGTTGGACAGGTAAGCCAAAGGTAGGCTTTGTAGAGCCTGGGATTTCCTACTCGGGAGTTCTATGTGCTTGGGAAGTCCATTAATGGTATCTGAGTCAGGGCATACAGTAATGAGGGCAGATCCTCAGATCAGCAAGGAAGAAGAGGGAGGGTGGAGAGGCCCAGAAGCCTTCTGAAGACCAGTGAGCAGTAATTATCTTCATTAAGACTAGTGATCAGTATGATCTCTATTACTTGTTTACTAATTTATACAAGAAACAGTTACTGAGTTCCCTCTATTAGGCAGCAGCTGTATCTATGATTAGGGCACTCAAGCCTTCCTGGCCCTCTGTTTCTTTATCTGTAAGAAAAGGATGCCAATATCCAAGGGTAGAGGACATAACCTGGAGCCAAATCTTCAGCATGGGTGGCTCCTACTGCTTTCTGGAGTTTTCTATAGCCTTCAGAGGGCATTACCTAGACTCTGGTTTGCCCAACCAGCCAACTCTTCTGGATTTAAGACCTTAAAATATCTCCTCAACCTTTTCCAAGTTCCACTAGACCATCATGTCCTGAGGCCCAGGGCAGACATTTCATTATCACCTGGACACACCTAGTAGATGCTTGCTCAGAAACCAAATGTCACACGAATATCAGCACCCTCTGAAAGGGCATATTATCCAATCAGATGAGGAATTGCATCTATTGAGCCTTCACTTCATGCACAGACACTGTGTTTGGGGTCTTTAATGACTTTCACTTAGTCCTCCAAGAACCCTAGGAAGTATGTGTTTGTGTTCTCATGTTCCCAATGACCAGGCTGAGGGCCAAAGAGCAAGGCATTTTCTTGAAGTCACAAAGCAAGGACTCAGGGTCAGGACCAAACACTGAGGAGGCTGACTCCACCGCAGTGTTCTTTCAGCTACAACCCACCTCAGAATCACACCAGCCCCCACTCCTACCCAGTATCTGTCATCTACTATGGCTTTGGGGTGACCGTTGCATATCTCAGGGTCCCTGGCATCATGCATCTCTTCACCTAATGGAAAATAGGGCTGCTGTGGCACATGATCCTGGGAAGAAATAAATACCACTTTAATGCATCTCGTCCATCACCCACTCCAATGGGAAAAACAAACAACCAAACATGCTCTGTGTGCCCTTTCAGACTCTGGTGGAGAACAACAATTAAAACTTATCATTGCAGGAGTTGCCCTAGAGACAAATGAAAGCAAATTGAATGTGGAAACAGGAGAAGAGAGGGATTTCCATGGGGGATCTGGGTAACTTTGAGACTGTTCAGAGAGATGATCCTTTTACAGCAGCCTTAGGTAGCAGTCTTCTGTTGAAAACTCTCAAGAGCAAGCCCAAAGAATTCTGGAGTTGCCAGTGAAAAACAGTTTTTCTCAAGATGAACATAAGTGTTTGTGTTGTACACATAAACATTATATGTGTGTGTGCATACATACACAATAACTTATAAAAATGCTTTCTAACTTTAAAAAATGCTTATTAAAAAAAATCTTGAGGGTAAAAAAAAGCATGTAAAGGGGGAGAATCCCCTTTGGTCCTACCCCCTTGCATCTTCCCTTACCCAGTAAATAGGTCCTCTTAAAAACAGAGTCGTGAGTAACAGCTGATTCATTCAATTCCACTTCTCTTTACACAGATTCAAAACTATGATTCAGAAGGGAAGAAAGGTATATATTTAACATGTACAATGCACCAGGAAAGAACTCACTACTTTGCCTTTGCTACCCTCATTAATTCTCATAGCAGTGCGGAGAGATCAGTATCATTATCCTTATCCTTCAGGTCAAGGAACCTGAAGCTCAGAGTAGTTCAAAAACTTACCTGAGTCATACAGCACAGCCTCTGGGTGGTGGGGCTTAGACTCCTACTGGGTTCCCGCAGCCTTCAAAGTCCCTATTATTCTCAGATAACTTAGGGGGAACAATGTGAAGAAAGATTTAAGACTTTGGCTCTTACTCGCAATTGTACAATAGGGATAGTCGTCTATACATGTTATTGACCAGAAACCCAAACAAAATGCTGCAACTGGAAGAGGAAGTTTAATCCAAGTCATTTGCAAATTTATAGAAGGAGCATATTACTGTTAGTTGAAGAGAGGTAAAGGGGGACTAACTTAATGGAAGGGGTGACATTGGAGCTGAGCCTAGAAAAGGCGCTGGGATCTGAAGGCATATTGGGGGGAGGTGAAGGGCATTCTAGGCAGAAGTAACAGCCTAAAGAAAGAAAAAGGTTTTCCTCAAGAGCCATGGACAGGACACAGATTTACTTGGCTAAAATTTGGGGATGTGTGAGTGGAAGACACAGAAAAGGAAGCTGGAAATGAAGTTAAAGACAGATACTGGAGGGGCCTGAATGCTTGACTAAGGGTTTAAATTTCTGTTATTGAGCAGAAAAATGATGTTCTCTCAGTGATAGCTTAAGGGAATCATGCTTGAAGCACCTTGAAGGCTGAATGAATAGGATAGGGGAAGTTTTCCATAGTAGGAAAACCAGGTATGCTGCAGTTATCATCACAGAGCAAAGGGCTGTGACCATCAAATGGCAACAGCAAGGGGAGATAAGAGGAGAGTACTGGAATATAAAATACATCAGACATAAAAATGGTAAGGTTCATAATGAAGAGATTTCTGACCTGAGTTACTGAGTAGATGGTGGGCCATCAACTGGGAAAGGGAGCCCAGGAAGAGAAAGAAGTAGGCTTGGAGAGACAACATAATGAAATCAATTTTTCTCCAGATGAGTTTAAGGTGACTAGGAAACATCTAGGTGGAATATCCAATATGGAGGTGAACATATACATCCACTGCTGGAGATGCTGCTTTAGTGCCTTCCAACACATCCCATCACCTATCCCAGCCTCATCACCCCTACAGCAGACACAATAGCACCTTTGCCTCAATTCACTGACCTTTCAACATCCATCCCCAGGTCCACTCCCTTTATTTTCTTATTCCCAGGACATTCCTTCTGAAGTTATAACTTCTAGTGTTCTCCACTGTGATCTAACCATTCCATCTTCTCAAGTCTTCATTCCAGAGTGGCCTCATCAGTACCCTCACCCCACCTCAACTCCTCCATTTCTCCCAGTTTGGGATCTCTCCCTATCCAGATTTTACTTAACATTGGACCATCTAAACCACCTTTCATCAATATCCTGGTAAAACTCCATCTCTCCATTGATGCAAGATCCTACCTCCTTCTCTGTTCCTATGCTAGATTGCTGAGCAAGAGGAAAATCAAGCAACTGCATTGATCATGTCTACTAAAAATTCATGTTCTTTCCTCAATTGGGCCCCCATTCCATTGTCAAAACCTTAGACTTTTCCTTTTTCTGCTGTCTTTCTAATTCAATCTCATTCTTCTTGTTCCATAAATTGCCCCCCCCTTTTTCTCCTGTTCCATGCTGACATCCCTCTCAGTTCAGCTATCATCTAATCTCTCATTTTTTTCTCTCCCCAACTTGTCAAAGGACTTGTTAATGCAATTCATGAACTTTCATTCACTTCTCAGTCCATTAAAACTGGCTTTTATTCTCATCTCCCTTCTGGAACTTCTCTCAGGAAGATCATTAGAAACTTCTAAGAACCAATGACAACATGCATCTTCCATGCCTCATTTCACTATGCCTGTCTCTTAGACTTGACTCTACAATTAGGATTTTTCTTAAATATCCTATTCCCGTGGTATAAGAGTTTCTGGTTTATCTCACACCATTTTCATTTTTTCCCAAGATTCTTCATGAGTTCCTCCTCCTCTTTCCATCCCTTACATGTTATTCCTTAACATTCTGTCCTCAGATCATGACTCTTAACTTTAAGCATACCCTTGCCTGGGGGCTTCTGTTTAGTGCCATTGTTCAAATTACCGACTAAATACTGACAACTCCAAAGCCTGTATCAGTAAATTGAACCTCCTTCATAAGCAGAACTTAAACTTATGTGCACACCTGGTCCCCTCACCTACGTACAACCTTAGCTTCTCTAATTCGACATGGCAACATGCTCTCTTAGTTGGTGGCATGACCATCTACCTGGTGTAACCTGGAAGGCATCTTTGACTCTTCCTTCCCTTACCTATCATATCTAATAGATCTCCAGATTCAGATTATTTAACCCCCTAAATATCTCTGACACCATTTATTTCCTCAGTATCTCCCAGTGTTTTATGTACCCCTAGCATCTGAATTCCTACAACCCTTTCCTTACCGGTCTCCTACACACAACATATTTCCTTCAAATCCATCCTCTATGCTATTGAAGATAAATCCTGTAGAATATTCTCCTCTATAAAACCTTTCAAAAACCCTAGATTGCCAATAAGCAGTATTTACCAAAGTGGTTTTTAAATACTGGCTTTTTAGAATATTAAAAATTGTTACCAAGTCAACAAATTGAGTAGTGTTCTTCATTGTAGGACTTCTCAGCCCCTAATGGGATACTGTTAATTGGGAATCTCTAAGATATTACCCAAACATACAGAGCTTCAAGACTTTTTCCTAAGGAACATCTTACTGGGATGATTTTTTAAAGAAATATACTTCGGAACTACACAACAGGGTGAGAGCTCCAGAGCCCAGCATTTGGGGACCCCATGATGTCTGCCAAACTGACCCCTCCAGACTGACTCCTACCCCTATCTGACATTGTCTCCTGTACTGTGGAAATGGTAGATACATGAACATCCTCGCCTTCATCATCCTGTCTCTCACTCCCTTATTGCTCCATGTGGTGCCTTTTGTTTGGACTGTTCTTCTAATCCTTCTTCATCTGACCAATTCTTAATAATTCTTCTCATCTTAGCATAGTTATCACATCCTCCAGGAAGCCTAGAGATCATGGAGTAAACACAATTGGGGAGCTGGGTTTGCAGAGCAGGCAGTTCCCAAGCAGCTAAAGGAGAACTGGGACTTGGGCAACTCATACCTGGGCAATCACAGAAGGCCAAGAAAGTGTCCAGTGAGATGCCAAGACTTCTCGTCTCTACGTAGGTCTTCTAACCCCTAGAGGAGAGGAGCAGGAGGAAAAGCTAATTCTTAGACTGTATATGCTAACAGAGAGAGCCCAGGGAATCAAAACACTTGTTCAGTTCCTCTTCCCATTCCTCCATTCCGATTAAGTTCTTCTTCTTCTCTCCATGAGTCATAAACTGATGGATGTAAACTAAAGCTAAAACTTATTTCCAACATTTCTTTTTTTTTTTTTTTATTAAATCATAGCTGTGTACATTAATGTGATCATGGGGCACCATACACAAGTTTCATAGACCATTTGACACACTTTCATCACACTGGTTAACATAGCCTTCCTGGCATTTTCTTAGTTATTGTGCTAAGACATTTACATTCCACATTTACTAAGTTTCACATATACCCTTGTAAGATGCATTTAGAAGTTCTTCTTTTATATATCAAAGTAGAAAATGTGATCAAGAGAGAAAATAATTTCTCCTTTACAGGAACATCACTCATACTTAATTCCATCAGGAAAATGGGCCATTTGCATGCATCAGAGGGGTATTAGAAGCTGTGGTCCTGCTGATCTGATTCTAGCAGCTGATGCCTTCTGAAATTCTCCTTGCGGCTCTGAGAAGAGAGATACAACAGAGCCTAGAAACAGAAAATTACAAAGGATCCAATAGTCTCCTCTCTTAGCTGTTCAGAGGACCGGATGTCAAAAGTCCATCTCAATGAGCTTTACCATTTTTTAAGTTACAGAAGTCACTGTCACCCCCTATTTCTCTTTTCCTCTGAAATCTCTCTGGTTATTCTAGTTAGGAAGGCACCTAGACCTATGTTCAGCTTCTGTCTCCCCTTCTCAAGTGCACTCTGGTTGGATTTCACACAAGTGTCTGCTTCCTCCTTCTAATTGCTGGCCTCCTTCCCATCTTGCCTCTACTCATTCTCTGTTTCCCATCAACCTAATTAGTCTCCATCTACCTAACTTTGGACTGCCCACAACCAAATGCAAAAGTTGTTTCTCCATTGAATGCATCAGCAACCTGCCTCCCCAGCAAAGTTCACTGTCCATCCGTTGGCTGAGACCCAGTTTCTAGTTGTCATACCATGTTATACTCAAGGTTGAGACATAGCATGGTGTCACATAAGGGACAGACTTGGGTTTCCATGCAACTGTGCCAATAAATAGCTGCTTTATTTAAATTTAAGGTCTTTAATTTGCCTGGGCCTCAATCTTCCCCTATATCAAGTGGGGACAGTAATATACAAGGGAAAAAATTTGTGATGATCAAATGAAAGAATCTTACACATCAAAAAACCCAAAAACATGTTGATTTCATGGAGAAATATGGGATTTTCAGGTCTCCCTGGAAGGTGTCTCCTTCTCTCAATCAGGTTGTTGAGAGGGTTAAATGTAGAAATGAATGCAGCACCTAAAGCTCAGTCCCAGGCAGAAGATGTTTCCTCTCCCATCATCCACACATATGGGTGTCCTGCTGCTTCTGCACCTCTGAGACCTTCAGAAGATTGACCCTTCAGCTTCCCTTTGAGGGGAATCCTTCAGCTTCCCTTTGAATCCCAACTTCCATGCCCTCTATTTACTTGGTTATGTTTCCAGCATACTGAGTTCTAATTGCTTGTCTCATTAAAAATGGCTAAATTAATAAATACTAATTACTCTGGGAAAAGAAAAAAAAAAGAACATCCTTTAAATAATGTCACACTCAAAAGCATCCAAAGCAACAGACGTGGGTGTGATCCACATAGCAAGAGCTCATCCTCTCTCCAGAATTAGTGAACTCTTTCCAGATTTTAATTACATTTCTCAAAAACAAAAACAAGACTTATTCCCCTGCGAGGGATTCATCCTCCTTTTATGGAAAGCAGAACCAGCTGTATTGAATAGCAGGCAAACAAAACAGATTCACATGTTGTGGGCAGGAACAGTTACATGTGTTGTCCTCACCACAGGCCTAAGAGTTTCCATAGTTCCCACCATCCTGGGGTATCCTTCCTAAGGGAAAAAGAGAGAGATACATATTCTCAGAAACTCTGTTTCCTACCCACCCCCCACCAGTGCACTGTGACCAGAGATCTAACAGCCCTAAATTCCCACTTAACTCTGCACTTTAAATAGCAACTTATAAGAGAGAACACTGTTTGGATTGTCTGGACTCAGCTGGTCCATGATATGAACGTCTTGAGATTTGAGTCCTTGTTGGGAAAGTCACTCTCCCTGAGTCTCAGTTTTCTTATCTGTGAAATGGGGCTAATATTTTTCATTCTATATACTTTTCAAGGTTGTTATTGAACTAAAATCAGAAAAGAGACACTAAAGAAAGAATCACGCTGCTGAAACCCCTTGACAAGCTTTATTTTTTAAAATAAGAGAGTTACAGTGAGCAATGCTCTATTCTCTTGGAGTCAGGGTGGTGGGTGCAGAGAAGCCATACAATTCGCCACCAACCTCTGTGGCGACTGGGGAGGAATGATGGCTTTCTGCCTCACGGTTTTGTGAGTTCTCTCTATGACCAAGTTCTCTCCACCAACCTAGGCACTCTGGGAGAGACTTCCTTTTGCAATTCCATCAGAACAGTGTGATGACGCTTGGCGTGACATGGTGTGAATCACTTGCCCTATCCCTCCAACCTGACCTTTTGCTCAGAGTAGGGTAGGGGGATGGAGACGGCTCAGATAGAGTTCACAGTCATGTTTTCCTAAACAAACTGAGGTGCAAGCAAACACCTTGTTAGAAACAACAGCACCAGATGCTCCATACTGCTTCTTATAGAGAGAGCAAGAACAAACTGGGAAGTGTGCCCTTACTTCCGCATTCTCCCTCAGGAACTAAGTCAGTAGTTCTCAACCGAGGTGCTCCCTAGTGGGCACCTGGAAATGTCTAGAGAGATTTTAAACTGGGGGGAGCTGCAACTGCATCCAGTGGACAAAGGCCAGCAATGCAGCTGGACACTCTACAACACACAGGACAGCCCCCACAACAAAGAAAATTCTTGCCCAAAACATCAGCAGGGCTGAAGTTGAGGAACCCTGATCTGGAATTTCAGGGCTTCTTTAACCGCTTGGAAGCTGTGGTCACCCTTGCTAACCTTTGCCTGTCTTTCCTTAATGGCAAATGGCTCTAGGGTTTCTAACCAATCACAATTACCTCTATGAACCCGATAATGAAAGTCATTGCTAAGGAAAAGATCCACTCTTTTGAACAGAACCATGATATTTGCCATCCTATTTTAGATCAAAGTTTGTGGGACTCAGGTTAAAATAACACATAGGCTAGTTTAATTCATCTCTCTGCCATCCCATGAATGATGGTGCTGAGACTTACTTTAATCATCTGGACAAAAAGGTTTCTAAGGGATGAAGATCCTTCACTTTCTTTTCCAAAATAAAACTCTCCACATATACCACTAAGCATTACATTTGCAAATCACAATACTAGTTCAAAATCACATTAAATTGAAGAAAGATCCAACTCAAGCCCTTGTTTATACACTTGTCAATCTGCCAAAGAAACATACTGAGCTTCTTTTATGCCAAGACCTCGTGCTCCTGCGTGGGATTGCAAATGAGAAGTGGCCTTGGCCCTTCCCAAGCGCAGTGATGAATGTAGACACCTGCAGAGGAGCAATTGCAGACAATTGGGATGGATTTTGTATGGAGGACTGTGACAGAGACAGACCAGCATCCTACACACCCACTCCTTTCCACCAGATACGCAGCTACTCTAGTTCCCAGCCTCCTCTGAAACCTGGGTTTCTGCATTCTGGACACTGGACTATGAGTCAGAAGTAATGAGAGCCCCTCACAGCCTAGTCCAGAGGAGCCTCCCATGGCTGGCTCCTGTCCTTCCCCCATCTTCTACCAAGATACAGAGGACCCAGAAGATGACTTAGAGACCCAGTGGGATTGCACAGCCATAATATGGACTAGACATTGGCCCCTAGATGACTTTAGTAAAGACCAACTCTAAGCAAGGACACCCACTGTATAGTCAGGGTTCTCCAGAGAAAGAAAATCAATAGGAAATTGTTGTTTTGCTTTGTTTTGTTTTTAGGATTGAATGGCAGATCTATTTTTATTTTATTTATTTTATTTTTATTATTAAAAATAATGTACATAGCTGTGTACCTTAATGCGGTCCTGGGGCACCATAGACTGGTTTTATAGACCGTTTGACACATTTTCATCACACTGGTTAACATAGCCTTCCTGGCATTTCCGTAGTTATTGTGTTAAGACATTTATCTTCTACATTTACTATCTTTGTTATAATGTGACTTTTGGTCTTCTGGGTATATACCTAGAAGAGGAATTATAGGATTGAATGGCAGATATATTTTAAGTGTTCTCCAAAAATCTTTCCAAAAGGAATGTATCAATTTGCATTCCCACCAGCAGTGTAGAAGTGTTCCCTTTTCTCCACATCCACGACAATATCTCTGGTCTTGGGATTTTGTGATATGGGCTAATCTTAATGGAGTTAGATGATATCTCAAAGTAGTTTTGATTTGCATTTCTCTGATGATTAAAGATGATGAACATTTTCTCATATGTCTGTAGGCTGTGCACCTGTCTTCTTCAGAGAAGTTTCTCTTCAAGTCCCTTGCCCAGCCTGCGATGGGATCATTTGTTCTTTTCTTGCTTATACGTTTTTCTCTGTGGATTCTGGTTATTAAACCTTTGTCGGAAATATAATCTGCAAATATCTTCTCCCATTCTGAGGGCTATTTGCTTGCTTTACTTACTGTGTTCTTGGCTGTGCAGAAGCATTTTACTTTGATCAGGTCCCAGTAGTGTATTTTTGAAGCTGCTTCAATTGCCCGGGGGTCCTCCTCATAAAATACTCACCCAGACTGATTTCTTCAAGGGTTTTCCCTACACTCTCTTCTAGTATTTTTATAATTTCATGTCTTAAGTTTAAATCTTTAATCCAGTGAGAGTCTATCTTAGTTAATGGTGAAAGGTGTGGGTCCAGTTTCAGTCTTCTACAGGTTGCCAGCCAGTTCACCCAGCACCATTTGTTAAATAGGGAATCTTTTCCCCACTGAATGTTTTTAATTGGCTTGTCAAAGATTAAATAACGGTAAGTAGCTGGATTCATCTCTTGGTTCTCTATTCTGTTCCAGGCATCTACCTCTCTGTTTTTCTGCCCATTACCATGCTGTTTTGATCACTATCGATTTATAGTATAGTATGAGGTCCGGTAGCGTGTTTCTTCCTGCTTTGTTTTTATTTCTGAGTAATGTCTTTGCTATTTGAGGTTTCTTCTGATTCCATATAAAATGTAGTATTATTTTTTCAAGATCTTTAAAGTATGACAGTGGAGCTTTAATAGGGATTGCTTTAAAATTGTGTAATGCTTTGGGTAGTATGGACATTTTAACAATGTTGATTCTTCCCAGCCATGAGCATGGTATGTTTTTCCATTTGTTAACATTTTCAGCTATTTCTTTTCTTAGAGTTTCATAGTTCTCTTTATAGAGATCTTTCATGTCCTTTGTTAGATAAACTCCCTAATATTTCATCTTCTTTGGCACTACTGTGAATGGAATAGAGTACTTAACCGTTTTTTCAGCTTGACTATTGTTGGTATATATAAAGGCTACCGATTTATGTATGTTGATTTTGTAACCTGAGACGCTGCTGTATTCCTTGATCACTTCTAAGAGTTTTGTAGTAGAATCCCTGGTGTTTTCTAGATATACAATCATATCATATGCAAAGAGTGAAAGTTTGATCTCTTCTGACCCTATATGGATACCCTTGATAGCCTTTTCTTCCCTTATTGCGGTGGCTAAAACTTCCATTACAATGATAAAGAGCAGTGGAGACAATGGGCAGCCTTGTCTGGTTCCTGATCTGAGTGGAAATGATTTCAATTTAACTCCATTCAATACGATATTGGCTGTGGGTTTGCTGTAGATGGCCTCCATCAATTTGAGAAATGTCCCTTCTATACCAATTTTCTTAAGTGTTCTGATCATGAAGGGATGCTGGATATTATCAAAAGCTTTTTCTGCATCAATTGAGAGAATCATATGGTCTTTGTTTTTTAATTTGCTTATGGGCTGAATTACATTTATAGATTTACGTATATTGAACCAGCCTTGAGACCCTGGGATAAAACCGACTTGGTCATGATGTATAATTTGTTTGATGTGTTGCTGGATTCTGTTTGTTAGGATCTTGTTGAATATTTTTGCATCTATATTCATTAGTGATATTGGTCTATAACTTTCTTTTCTTGTTGAGTCTTTTCCTGGTTTGGGGATCAGGGTGATGTTTGCTTCATAGAATGTGTTGGGTAGTCTTCCTTCATATTTCTACATTTTGGAACAGGCTGAGTAATATAGGTACTAGTTCCTCTTTAAAGGTTTGGTAGAATACTGACGTAAAGCCATCTGGTCCCAGGCTTTTCTTTTTAGGGAGGTTTTGTATGGTTGATGCTATTTCAGAACTTGATATTGGCCTGTTCAACATTTCCACTTGATTCTGGCTAAGTCTTGGAAGGTGACATGCTTCTAAATATTGGTCAATTTCCTTCAGATTTTCATATTTCTGAGAATAAAGTTTCTTGTAATATTCATTAAGGATTTTTGGGATTTCTGAGGAGTCTGTTATTTCGTCTTTGTCATTTCTCATTGATGAGATAAGAGATATTACTCTTTTTTTCCTGGTTAGGTTAGCCAAAGGTTTATCTATTTTATTGACCTTTTCAAAAAACCAACGCTTTGATTTATTGATCTGTTGTATAATTCTTTTGTTTTCAATTGCATTTAATTCTGCTCTAATTTTGGTTTCCTTTCTTCTACTGGGTTTGGGGTTGGAATGTTCTTCCTTTTCCAGTTGCTTGAGATGTCCCATTAAGTTGTTAACTTCCTCTCTTTCCATTCTCTTTAGGAAGGCTTGCAGTGCTATAAATTTCCCTCTTAGGACTTCCTTTGTGGTATCCCAGAGATTCTGATAATTTGTGTCTTCACTGTCATTTTGTTCCACAAATTTAGCAATTTCCTTCTTAATCTCATCTCTGACTCAGCTATCATTCAGCACAAGGTTATTTAACTTCCATGTCTTTGTATGAGTATGCAGATTCCTGTTGTTACTGAGTTCAACTTTTATTCCCGAGAATAAAAGAATAAAAGTGGTCCGAGAAGAGGCAAGAAATAATTTTTATTCCTTTAAATTTAATGAGGTTAGACTTGGGACCTAAGATGTGATCGATTTTGGAGTATGTTCCGTGGGCTTACAAGAAGTGTGTGTATTCAGTTTTGCTGGGATGAAATGTTCTGTAGATGTCTGCTAAATCCAAATATTGGATGGTTAGGTTTAAATCTAAAATTTCTTTGCTCAGCTTCTTCTTGGAGGATCTATCCAACACACCCAAAGGAGTATTGAAATCTCCGACTATTATGGAGCTGGAGGAAATCAAGTTGCTCATGTCTGTTAGAGTTTCTTTTATAAATTGAGGTGCCTTCCAGTTGGGTGCATAAATATTAAAATTGAAATCTCATCATATTGAGTATTACCCTTAAGAAATATGAAGTGACCATTCTTATCCTTCCATACTTTTGTTGGTTTAACACCTATTGTGTCTGCAAATAGACTTGCAACACCTGCTTTTTTCTGATTACCATTTGCCTGAAATATGGACTACCATCCTTTCACCCTGAGTCTATATTTATCTTTTAAGGTAAGATGTGACTCTTGTATGCAGCAAATATCTGGCCTGAGATTTTTGTATCCAGTCAGCTAATTTGTGCCTATTTAGAGGACAGTTTAAGCCGTTCACATTAATGGAGAATATTGATAAGTCTGGTAAAATTTTGGGTATCGAGTTTTTTGAAAGTCCAGTGGACATTTTTAATCCTTTCACCACTGTGGAAGTTGGAGTTTGATCAAAAGTATCTGAGTGAGTTTACTTTTGTGGTAGAGGTTTGGGCTGGTCATTATGGGGGATAGGTCTGAGAATATCCTGAAGAGCTGGTTTGGTTATGGCAAATTTCTTCAACATATGAAAGTCATTAAAATATTTAATTTCTTCATCATAAATGAAACTCAGTTTAGCTGGACACAGGATCTGGGGTTGAACGTTATTTTGCTTTAGGAGATTAAAAGTCGATGACCATCCCCTTCTGGCTTGAAAAATTTCAGCAGAGAGATCTGCAGTCATTCTAATATTCTTGCCTTTGTAGGTAATGGATTTCTTACGTCTGGCTGCTTTGATAATTTTCTCCTTCATATTAACTTTAGTGAAATTAATTATGATATGCCTGGGGGATGACTTATTGGGATTGAGTCATGCTGGGGTTCTGAAACTGTCTGCTATCTGGATTTCAGAATCTCTTGGCATGTCTGGAAAATTCTCTTTCATAATTTCATGGAGAAGGGCCTCTGTGCCTTGCGAGGCCACTTCATCACTTTCAGGGATTTTAATGAGGTGGCTATTAGCCTTCTATGAATTATCCCAGAACTCTCTGAGAGAATGATCCATTTTCGCTCTCCATTTCTCTTACTCTTTGGGAGTTTGGGAGCGTTCAAAAGCTTTGTCTTCAATGTCAGAAATCCTTTCTTCTGCTTGCTCCACTCTGTTACTGGGGATTCCACTGTATATTTCAGATCTTTGAGGGCTGAAAATTCTTGCTTCAGTGCGTCAAAATCTTTGGTGGTTTTGTATTTAATTCTTTAAATTCTTGAGACAACTTTTGAATTTCTCCTCGAATTTCTGATTCCGACTTTTGAATTGCTCCTCGAATTTCTAATTCCTTATTTTCCTCCATTCTATTAATCTTGTTTGCAATCCAAATTCTGAATTCGATTTCTGACATTTCAGCCACCTGTTTATGAATGGGATCTCCAGTTACATCTGCTCTATCTTTCCTTGGGGTGGTTGATCTATCCTGGTCATTCATGTTACCAGAGTTTTTCTGCTGATTCCACCCCATGATCATTTTATACTGTTTGATTTTTCCCCTTCCCCAAGACAGGAGCTCTGTCGTGGACCTGCACAGCCCTATGGCCTGAGAAACTGGGGACCTGTTTGGTGTGGTGGGGCTAAATGGTTCTGTCTTGTTTTCAGCTGGTCTCTGTTCAACCTTAGTGAAATAGTTACTCTGGGTTGAAGTCTCAGCTGTGGAGAAATACCAGCAATTAAGTCACCCCACCCCTCACAGGCAACAATTGGAAAAGGAAAATCAACCCTTCCTACAACCACACACCCAGGGCACCACTCGAATATTCCTTGGGAGATTGGCTCAGTTCAAAAGGTCCAAATCAATTGTCTCAGTCAGCACCTGTCTCAGGTGGAAGAGTTTAAAAGGTCTCTGGCAACTGAATCACAGGGGTCTGGTGACAATTCAGATATGACTTGCTCTGGTACTCCGTGAAGTCAGGAGGACCCACCCAGCAAATAGATTTGTCTGGGAAGATTGAGGCCGCCTTCCCCACCTTGCACATCTGTCACACCCATTCGCTGCTAGCCCTGCAGGGCTATGGCCCAGTTGCCTCTAGTGAACAGATACTCCAGGGGTTTGCACCTGTCTGAATCACAAGCAAAATCTATATCTGCTCAGTCAGGCTGCTGCGTTCTGCCTCTATCCAACAGGGAGAGGTGAAGCCTGACAACCTTGGGCGCTTGATGGAGGCTGGGGGGTGTTCACTCAGTTCCAGCCCCACCCCTGATTGATGTTACTGACAGAACAGAACTTTGCGGGAATTTGTTTCTGTCCCTGCTAAATTCCCCTGCTGAAGAGAAGCTGTTTGGAGTTCCCAGAACCTGTGCCTCAGACCCTGTCTTTGGTCCTGCAGGTTTGTATTTGGTTAGCTGTCAGTTCTAGCCTCCTGCCTTCCTTTGTCTATAGGCTGACGAGTCCTTGAGGGACAGGTGCATCTTAGGCTCAGTAAAGTGGTCCTCTGGGTCAGCCCCACCCTGGGAATTTCCCGGCTCTGCGGGTACGTTTTCTAGTCGCTGCACTCCACCCAGGCCGGTACCAACTCAGGCAAACCCTTTACTCACGGGGCCTGCATTTCCATCCCAGATCTGTTCCATGGTGGTTGCCACCTGAGAAAATGCCTGATCTCCTCAGGTTGCCCAGGAAGACAGGGGGTATGGCTTTGGGATGTCCAGGAGAGAGCCCTATTGTTGCCAAAAAACGGCTGCTGCTCTGCCCCTCGGGGCACTGCTGCTCCAGTGTGGTTCCCTCTCAGCCAACCATCCTCACTCCCGTACTGCAGAATCAGCACTGACCAGCTGCGGTCTAGGCCCTGTCCACACCCCTCGAGAAATCACCCAAGAATCTGGATTCCTGGGGGACAGGCCTCCAGACCTCAGAGTGAGATTGTAGGGGAGTGCTGGGAGCTCAGAATTGCAGGTAGAGAATATATACAGTTTTATGCCTGGCAGGAGAACGCCATGACATCCTAGTAGGGGAGGTAAGTCCAGTTTTTAGAGGGTCTCTCCTGTGGAGTGTAGTGGGAGGACCTTTGAACTCTGCTTGTTTGTTTGTGTGGCACTCGAGCTATTCTCATGGGGGAGGGGACTTCCATCTGCTTGGTGATGAATTTTGTGCCTTTTGTTTGTATCCTTGGGGTTGCAACTCGCCTCAGCAGTGTTGATGTGCGTTCTTCAACCTTCTCTCTTGGTGCAGCTCTCATCCACCAGGTTACTTGCTAAATTTCTGTCCTTTACCTCTCCTTCTGCACAGGAGCCTCTTAGCTCAGATTTCTGAGACACTGGCCTCAGGCCAATTTGTTCCCATCAAGTTGCTTTGGACCATCATTGATCATTCCCGACTTCTCTGGTGTTTTGTCATCCTCCCTACAGCTTGGGTGACCACTGCAAAACAGTTTCTGTCTCAAAAACCAGAGGCTGTTCACAGCACCCAGCACATGCAGGAACTTAGAAACTCTTTTCCATCAATAGGAAATTGTGTGTGTGTGTGTGTGTGTGTGTGTGTATTTATTATAGTGGCTGAGAAGTCCCACGATCTTTTTTATTTATTTTTTATTAAGTCATTTGTACATAGATCATAAATACATTTATGCCATTATGGGATTTGATGTTGATTATTTGTACAAATTGGAGTGCTTACATCCTACTACTCAACATAGTTTTCATATCATTTACCCAATTACAGCATTAAGACAATTGTGTTCTATATCTGATAGATCCAACTTATACTTGCAATGTACTCCATAGGTGTGGTCCCCCTACTAACCCTCCCTCTATCAACCCACCCCCCTTCCTTCCTTCATCCTAGGCTAGTCCCACGATGTTTTATATGTACAATGGAGAACCAGGAAAACCAATGGTATAATTTAGCCCCATTCAGAGAGCCTGAGAACCAGGGAAACCCACAGAACAATTTGTGATCAAAACCCAAAGGCCCAGAAATGGGAAGGTCAATGCTGTCAGTCCTGTTCTGTCTAAAGGCCTAAGAACCAGGAGTACTGATGTCCACGGTCAATAGAAGATTGATATCCCAGGTCAGAGAGAGAGTCTGTCTGTCCCTCCTCTGCCTTTTTGTTCTACATGGGCCCTGACAGATGGGATGATGCCCACCCATGTGGTGAAAGTGATTTTCCTTCTTCAGTCTACTGATTCAAATGCTAATCTCTTTGGGAATGCCCTCACAGACACACCCAGATATAATATTTTACCAGCTATCTGGGCATCCCTTAGCCTGATCAAGTAGACATATAAAATTAACCATCACACCCACATCAGAGTGACACATCAGTCAGCATCATGTTAAACTACTGAAAATTGGGGCTTTATTTGCTAAGCAGCTAGTGTTACCCATACTGATAATATAAGATTTGTGCCCAGGCCACAATTGCACATGTCCTCATTATACTTTACAAAGACCTTTATCTCAACACATGGGAGGTTTTGCCACACTAATGTACATGCATTTATCTCTTTGTATCTCTACTGCGGTTGCTGTAGACTTTCTTGACAGGAGGGATTTAGGAATTGTAATCAGACTGCCAGAGACTCTAAGGAATCCATCCTAATGGTATTTGTGTCCAACAAAAGTATTGCTGTACTCCCAAAGATGCTTTCAAACACACTTCTTAAGAACAAGAAAATGCCAATTTCTCCATATCAAATAAAGGCTAAGGACTTTCCCTGCCAGACTATTGAATTGCATTTGAATCTAGGCGCTGACATTTATTATTTGTGATATTAAATAAGTTACTTAATCATACTCAGCCAGCTTCTTCATTTATAAAATGGGGATAATAAGAGTATCTATCTCATAGAGTCACGATAAAATGAGATGATGCATGAAGAATGCTTATCCTAGGTCCTGGTACCTAATGTTAGGCAGCATGATTATTATCTCCAAATCCCCAGCATTTAGCACAGTGCCTAAGCATCATGTACATTGGGAGAATGAATATCTTAATAAAAACATTACCTAAGTCAGAAGAACACAAGGAGAAAGATGTTGCTTATCTGATGCTGACTCAGCTATCACAATTAATTTCAGAGGTATATTTTATTGGCATCTTTTCTACAAGGATTCTCCCCTAGATTTAATTAGGAAAGCAAAGTCAACAGTTTACCCAGCTACTTCTCCTTTTTTTATTCTCATCTTAAAAAAATACAAAAGCTGTGATACTATTTTGTTGAGGGCAGCAAAAGGTATTATCCAGGGTCCTCACTACAGAGATGCACCTTGCACTGAAGAATCAGCCAGCTGTGCCACCAGCCTTTGAAGATACCAGGAGGGATCTAAGGCTCTTATGTGCTTTTAATCTCTAACAACCCCTAGGAATGTTAGAGGTTAAAAGCACAACTCTGGAGCTAGACTAACTGGGCTCATCCTTCTGCTTACTTGTAAGACTTTGGGCAGGTTATTTATGTCTGTGTGATTCAGTTTCTTCCTCTATAATATGGGGCTGCTGAGAGGATTATGTGGATTCTGTCATGGCACCTTATTCACACTATTTGTAGACGAGGGCATGCACACACACACACACAAACTATCATAATTATTATTTCTTAACCATCTCTGTTGGGTCTGGCACTGATCTTAGCACTTCAGGAATATGAACATGAATGGGGCTCAGTCTCTGATCTCAAGGAGCTCCCATTGAGTTAAAGGACTCTAATATTAGACTGAGTGGGGTAGGGCCCCATGTAGGCTCACATTGTGCATTATGATCAAAGGTGGGTGGTGAGCTTGACCAAGAGCTCATGGTCATGGGTTCTGTGGACAGTTAAGCGGGTGAGTCCAAGAATAAGGGTGGGTGGTGGCAAGTATGGAGGTCAAAGGAAGTGAAATGAGAGCCAGACTGCAGGATTATGGCTTACAAAACTAATCCCAGAGCCTCCATGAAGAGCAGGCCTCTATGGAGGGAAAGCTTTGAAGTAGGAAGGGCTCTAATCATGGGGATGTAAGTCTCTCACCCATGGTAGCCTTACCTCTTTTACACTTTACAGATTGTCTATCTAATCCCACGATAGCCTTGGGCAAGACTGAGTGACCAGCTCCTTTTTCAATCATGATTTCTCAATGCCCCTGTATGCCAACCTTCCTCCTCAGCACTTGGTCTAAACCCATCTGATACTCTCAGACTGCCATGGTACTCCCTTCTATTTATAAATAAGGAGGCTGAGAGGTGAGAGGTTAAGTACCTTGTGCAAGAACACCTAGCTGGTACAGGATTCAAAGCAACACAGAGCTGCCTCCACAGTCCACACCACATACCAATAAGCCAGGGAGAGGACTGTGGCTTAGAGCTGGGAAGTGAGTCCTCAACAATTTTGCAAGTTAAATAGAAAAGTCAGAACTCACACCCAGGTCCTCAGAAGCCTGACAAGTGGCCTCTGCACCATAGTCTTGTCACACTAGCTCTTTGGGTAATAGTGGCTTTGTCTATTTCATGCTCTTGCTCCTGTCTGGCCCATATGCCCAGGATCAAATTCTCTATTTATATTTCACCAGGAAACCCCTTTTGACTCAGATACCTTCTGCTCTCCTAAGTGTGTCTATTGCCACAAGCTTGGTGGCCCACAGCCTTGTAGCTGCCTCTCTGGGAGGAAGGCCCAAGAGGCGTGGTCTAAAGGAAAACACATATTCCTTCCACATCTAGAATCAGGGTGGAGATCACAGTGTGCATTGTTACAAGTGGCATTTACTGAGGTGAGAGCAAGATGGCGGCCGAGTAACAGCTTCCCTGCAACTGGGCACCGAGAGTCTGGGAAGATAAGACTTCAGGCATCTCTGGCTGGTGGGATCTGCCTATAATCATCCCTTTGAGGGTACAGGGAGTCAGCGAGAGACATTTGGACCCCAAGAGGAGGACAAAAACAGTGGAAAACTGGCAAGTGGTCACATGTGTTCAATGGGTCTAATCCTCCTGGCAGCTGTTAAGTAAAGCAGCAACAAGACTGCAAACCGGAAAGGCCTTACCTGTGAACTGTTTTGGTGTTTTTGAACTTGGCACTGAGTTGAACTGCCTTGGGGAGAGCTTAAGCAGAAGTGCAGAGAACTTTGGGTGTTGTGTAGGGCCCCAGATTGAGCCGCTGAGCTGGACAGAACTATCAGTGTTTGGCTGTGGGCCACAGGGAACCATTGCGAGAGAACTGCCCTGGCAAGCTCCGCCCTCAGGGTTGCAGAGCAAGGATCAGGCGGGAGCTGGTAACTGAGTGACTAAGCAGCCTAAAGGTGGGGAATGAGCTGCCTTACAGCTTTAACCCTCAGGGGCAGAGTGAGACAAGTTTTGGCACACTGGGTAAGTGGATAGCCATTTCAGCAGTGATTCCAGAGACAAGCGCTTTCCTGGAAAAGCCTCTGTTAGCCAAGTTTAGAACTTTAAAGTGCCTTTTAACAGGGCTGAAGAGAGATTTAGGGTGTCCACCCTGTGGGGTTTGAGAAATCAGTGGAGGCCTCCAGTCGTACCAGCATCGTGATTAACATCTCATTCTCCAGAAGACCACCTGTTGCCTACACAATATTCAACAAGATATATATACTGCTTTCTTTTCGGTTGTTTTTTAGTTGCTGTTGCTTGTTTTTTGTTTATTTTGTTGTTGTTGCTGTTGTTTAGTTTTTTAATTTCAACCTTTTCCATACAGATTTTTTCTTTTCCTTTCTTTTCTTTCTCCATTTTTCTAGTTTAAATACAATTTCCGATTGCTACCTTTTTCAATAATTACAACTTCATTTTTGCTAGTGTTTCTACCCCTATTTTTTGTTTTTTCACCCATTTTATCCCATAAAGTTTACTGTTTGCTTGTTTTGGTTTGATTTATAGCATTTTTGTCTTTCCTCTCTACATGGTGGAGGTGGGGTACTGTGTCCAATCAGGTTAGCAAAGAGCTGCTGACCTCAAGGGAACCACCCAACCAGGCACCCACAGAAGTTGGGGGTTTTTGAAGATTGTGTGAAAGTACCCTACTGTACACCTATATTGCTCTGTTTACCTTTTTCTGTACCTCTCTTCTTTCTGTCAGTATTCCCTTTTACACATCCCCTCTCCTTTCTCTATTTTATTTTCATTCTTTCTTTCTTTCTTTTTCTTTCTTCTATCCCTTCTTGCTCTTCAACCATCTCATCCTTCTGCTCCTGTACCACAATGACTCATCGAACCCTTAGTCCACAGGCACAAGAACTTAAAGAGCAACAGGAAGTAAAAGGAAAATTAGGGCAAGAAAACAGATAAAAGAAATCACTCATGAGGAAGAATCAGCAGAAAACTCCAGGCAACATGAAGAACCAGTCCATAGCAAACCCTCCAAGGGACCATGAGGTAGCTATTGCAAAGGATTATACCTATAATGAAATGTTAGGAATGACAGAAAGGGAATTTAGAATACACATGATGAAAACAATGAAGGAAATGATGGAAGCAATGAAGGAAACTGCTACTAAAGTGGAAAATAACCAAAAGGAAATCCAAAAACAGAATCAAACAAGAGATGAACGATAGGAAGAATATAGAAAGGATATAGCAGAGCTGAAGGAAGTGAAGCAGTCAATTAGGGAACTTAAAGATACAATGGAAAGTATCAGCAACAGGTTAGACCATGCAGAAGAAAGAATTTCGGAGGTAGAAGACAAAGTTCTTGAGATAGATAGTTAAAGAGGCAGAAAAGAAGAGAGAGAAAGCAGAACTTTCACTGTTAGAATTATGGGACTTTATAAAACTTTCCAACATATGAGTTATAGGAATCCCAGAAGGGGAAGAAGAATGCCCCAGAGGAATGGAAGCCATACTAGAGAATATTATAGTAGAAAATTTCCCAAACATCACCAAAGATTCTGACACAGTGCTTTGACGGATATTTGACACCAGGTCGCCTCAACTCTAATCAAGCTTCTCCAAGACACATTATGATGAACCTGTCCAAAGTCAAGACTAAAGAAAAGATTCTGCAAGCTGCCAGGAGTAAGCACCAGTTGACCTACAGGGGCAAATCGATCAGAGTGACTGCAGACTTCTCTAATGAAACGTACCAAACAAGAAGAAAATGGACATCTACCTTTAATCTACTAAAATAGAACAATTTCCAGCCCAGAATTCTGTACCCTGCTAAGCTAAGCTTAAAAACTGACAGAGAAATCAAATCATTTATGGATATACAAACATTGAGGAAGTCACCACAACTAGACCAGTTTTACAGAACATACTTCAACCTATTCTACACACTGACCATCACAATAGATCAGCAGCAAAGTAAGAACTCAGAAATTAAAGGACAGAACATAACCTCCACACTGATGCAAGAGATAAAACTAAGCAATGGACTCTCACAAAATAAGATGAACAGAATACTACCACACTTATCAATTATCTCAATAAATGTTAATGGCTTAAACTCCCCACTGAAGAGACATAGATTGGCTGACTGGATTAAAAAACACAAGCCATCCATTTACTGTCTGCAAGAAACACACCTGGCTTCAAAACACAAGGTAAAACTCCAAGTCAAGGGTTGGAAGACAATTTTTCAGGCAAATGGAATTCAGAAGAAAAGAGGAGTTGCAATCTTTTTTTCAGAAACATGTGGATTTAAAGCAACTAAAGTCAAAAAAGACAAAGATGGTCACTTTATATTGGTCAAGGGAAAAATACAACAAAAAGACATTTCAATTCTAAATATTTATGCACCCAATGTAAATGCTCCCAGATTCTTGAAACAAACCTTACTTAGTCTGATCAACATGATATCTGATACTACCATAATAACAGGGGACTTTAACACTCCTCTTACAGAGCTGGACATATCCTCTAAACAGAAATTAAACAAGGACATAAGAGATTTAAATGAGACCCTAGAACCACTGTGCTTGATAGACGCATATAGAACACTCCATTCCAAAGATAAAGAATATACATTCTTCTCATCACCCCATGGAACATTCTCCAAAATTGATCATATCCTGGGACACAAAACAAATATCAACAGAATCAAAAGAATTGAAATTTTATCTTGTATCCTCTCAGACCATGAGGCACTAAAGGTGAAACTCAACTCTAACAAAAACGTTCGACCCCACACAAAGACATGGATATTAAACAATCTTCTGTTGAATAACAGATGGGTGTAGGAAGAAATAAAACAGGAAATCATCAACTTCCTTGAGTATAACAACAATGAAGACACAAGCTACCAAAACCTGTGGGATACTGCAAAAGCAGTTTTGAGAGGAAAATTTATCGCTTTAGATGCCTACATTCGAAAAACAGAAAGAGAATGCATCAACAAACTCATAAGCCATCTTATGGAATTAGAAAAAGAAGAACAATCTAAGCCTAAACCCAGTAGAAGAAAAGAAATATCCAAAATCAAATCAGAGATCAATGAAATTGAAAACAAAACCATTCAGAAAATTAATGAAACAAGGACTTGGTTTTTTGAAAAAAAAAATAAAATAAAATAGATAAACCATTGACCAGACGAATGTGAAACAGAAAAGTAACCTCAATCAGAAATGATAAAGGGGAAATAATAACTGACCCCACAGAGATACAAGAGATCATCTCTGAATACAACCAGAAACTCTATGCCCAGAAATTTGACAATGTGAAGGAAATGGATAAATATTTGGAATCACACCCTCTCCCTAGACTTAGCCAAGAAGAAATAGAGCTCCTGAACAGACCAATTTCGAGCACTGAGATTAAAGAAACAATAAAAAAGCTTCTAACCAAAAAATGCCTTGGCCCAGATGGCTTCACACCAGCATTCTATCAAACCTTCAAGGAAGAGCTTATTCCTGTACTGCAGAAATTATTCCAAAAAATTGAGGAGGAAGGAATCTTCCCCAACATGTTCTATGAAGCAAACATCACCCTGATACCAAAACCAGGAAAAGACCCAAATAAAAAGGAGAATTTCAGACCAATTTCACTCATGAATATATGCAAAAATTCTCAACAAAATCCTAGCCAATAGATCACAGCTTACCATCAAAAAAGTCATACATCATGATCAAGTAGGTTTCATCCCAGGGATGTAAGGCTGGTTTAACATACGCAAGTCCATAAACGTTATCCACCATATCAACAGTGGCAAAAATAAAGATCATATGATCCTCTCAATAGATGCAGAAAAATCATTTGATAAAATCCAGAATACTTTTCTAATTAGAACACTGAAGAGTATAGGCATGGGTGGCACATTCCTAAAACTGATTGAAGCTATCTATGACAAACCCACAGCCAATATTTTACTGAATGGAGTAAAACTGAAAGCTTTTCCTCTTAGAACTGGAACCAGACAAGGTTGTCCTCTGTCACCTTTACTATTCAACATAGTGCTGGAAGTTCTAGCCAACACAATTGGGCAAGACAAGGAAATAAAGGGAATCCAAATGGGAGCAGAGGAGGTCAAACTCTCCCTGTTTGCTGATGACATGATCTTTTTTTTTTTTGATGACATGATCTTATACTTAGAGAACCCCAAAAACTCACCACAAGACTCCTAGAAGTCATCAAAAAATACAGTAATGTTTCAGGATATAAAATCAATGTCCACAAGTCAGTAGCCTTTGTATATGCTAATAACCGTCAAGATGAGAAGCTAATTAAGGACACAACTCCCTTCACCACAGTTTCAAAGAAAATGAAATACCTAGGAATATACCTAACAAAGGAAGTGAAGAACCTTTATAAAGAAAATTATGAAATCCTCAGGAAATAGCAGAGGACATTAACAAATGGAAGAACATACCATGCTCATGGATGTTAAGAATCAACATTGTTAAAATGTCTATACTTCCCAAAGCAATCTACGTATTCAATGCCGTTCCTATTAAAATACCAACATTATACTTTCAAGATTTGGAAAAAATGATTCTGCATTTTGTATGGAACCAGAAAAAAACCCGTATAGCAAAGGCAGTTCTTAGTAATACAAATAAAGCCAGGGGCATCACCATACCAGATTTGAGACTGCACTACAAAGCCATAGTGGTCAAGACAGCATGGTACCGGCACAAAAATAGAGACATAGACACTTGGAATCAAATAGAAAACAAGGAAATGAAACTAACATCTTACAATCTCCTAATCTTTGATAAACCAAACAAGAATATACCTTGGGGGAAAGACTCTCTATTCAATAAATGGTATTGGGAGAACTGGATATCCACATGTAAAAGACTGAAACTGGAACCACACCTTTCCCCACTCACAAAAATTGATTCAAGATGGATAAAGGACTTAAATTTAAAGCATGAAATAATAAAAATTCTCAAAGAAAGCATAGGAAAAACACTGGAAGATATTGGCCTGGGGAAAGACTTCATGAAGAAGACTGCCATGGCAATTGCAACAACAACAAAAATAAACAAATGGGACTTAATTAAACTGAAAAGCTTCCGTACAGCTAAGGAGACAGCAACCAAAGCAAATAGACTACCTACACAATGGGAAATGATATTTGTATATTTTGAATTAGACAAAAGCTTGATAACTAGGATCTATAGAGAACTCAAATTAATCCACATGAAAAAAGCCAACAATCCCATACATCAATGGGCAAGAGACATGAATAGAACCTTCTCTAAAGAAGACAGACGAATGGCTAACAAACATATGAAAAAAATGTTCATCATCCCTATATATTAGAGAAATGCAAATCAAAACCACCCTGAGATACCATCTAACCCCAGTGAGAATGGCCCACATCGCAAAATCTCAAAACTACAGATGCTGGCGTGGATGTGGAGAGAAGGGAACACTTTTACACTGCTGGTGGGACTGCAAACTAGTACAACCTTTCTGGAAGGAAGTATGGAGAAACCTCAAAGCACTCAAGCTAGACCTCCCATTTGATCCTGCAATCCCATTACTGGGCATCTACCCAGAAAGGAAAAAATCCTTTTATCATAAGGACACTTGTACTAGACTGTTTATTGCTGCTCAATTTACAATCACCAAAATGTGGAAACAGCCTAAATGCCCACCAACCCAGGAATGGATTAACAAGCTGTGGTATATGTACACCATGGAATACTATTCAGCCATTAAAAAAAATGGAGACTTTACATCCTTCGTATTAACCTGGATGGAAGTGGAAGACATTATTCTTAGTAAAGCATCACAAGAATGGAGAAGCATGAATCCTATGTACTCAGTTTTGATATGAGGACAATTAATGACAATTAAGATCACGGTGGGGGTGGGGGAAGGGGGGAGGAGAGAGAGAAAGAAGGGGGAGGGGTGGGGAAAAGAAGAGCAGAGAGCGGGAAGGAGGGAGGGGTGGGGCCTTGGTGTGTGCCACACCTTCTGGGGGCAAGACAGGATTGCAAGAAGGACTTTACCTAAAAAGTGCAATCAGTGTATCCTGGCTTATTGTACCCTCAATGAATCCCCAACAATAAAATAAATAAATAAAGAAAGAAATAAAGAACAAGTGGCAATTGCTTTCAGCTTTCAGGAATCCATTTTTTTTTTTTTTTTTTTTGTTCTATACCCTATAATAAATCTTTACACAGAGAGGAAATTACTGCAGGTAAAATTGAGCCTGTTTAGTGGTGCCTGACTTACTTGAGGATGGCACTGGAATGCCAATGGCCTAGGCTGTACTAGTCATTCCTCTCCCAAAGTAGGACACTCCTAACAGGGCAGGGATGGGCCAGGGTGTATGCTAGCCATCAGCTGCCCAGGGTCTTGCAATGGCCAAATGCTGGTTCTCTGGATGACTTGGAGTAAGAACATTCACCTTAGTGCTTCTGTTTCCTTTTAAGTAAAATGAAGATGATAATGATGATTCCTGCCTTATATTATCAGTATTAATTAAACCATGTTTGTAGATGACTTGGCAAAACCAGCATTGAATATGTACATAATAATACCAAGGGATGTCATAACAACCAAGCCATGGCTGATCTGTTCCCTCCTACCTATCAGATCTAGCATTTACTTCTTTTGATATTTCTTTTTTTTTTTTTTATTGTGGGGGATTCATTGAGGGTACAATAAGCCAGGTTACACTGATTGCAATTGTTAGGTAAAGTCCCTCTTGCAATCATGTCTTGACCCCGTAAAGTGTGACACACACCAAGGCCCCACCCCCCTCCCTCTTTCTGCTTCCCCCCCATAACATTAATTGTCATTAATTGTCCTCATATCAAAATTGAGTACATAGGATTCATGCTTCTTCATTCTTGTGATGCTTTACTAAGAATAAAGGCTTTTAAATGTTCACATCTTGGCTATGCCACTTACTGGCTTATGACTTTGGACAATATGTCACCATTTCTTCATGAGTGAAATGAAGATAATAGTCCCTCTTCATAAGGTTGCTGTGAGAGTTAGATGAGTGAATTCATGGAAAAGCACACACTTAAAACGGTGCCTGGCACAAAGTAAATAGATATTCACAGCAATAGCAGAAGCAGCACACTTACCATCTTATTGTGTAATTTGTCTGTTTATATATCCTCCCTACCAGATAATGGGCTCTTCCAGAGCAGAGATCATGTCTTTTCTATTCTCACACATCTGCCTTTGAACTGGGTGTTGTTTGCCTCTTGCACACTTCCTTAAGGTGGAACCCAATGCTCCTGCCCATCACCTCATCTCTTTCCTGCTTCTGCCCATCACCTCATCTCTTTCCAGCCGCTTCTGCAAAGGCCGGTTCCACTGAGCTTAAAGTGGCTCTGTGCAGGTGCTTATGTGGCAGTGCCTTGTCTCAGGTTCCAGCTGCTTGTGTCTTACACCCTATCCCAGAGCTTCTCTTGTGGGCATCAGACCCCTGGGTACTCAAACCTACACAACCAGAAGTGTGAGGAATTAACACTATGGGCAGCTCTTGACCAACAGGGATAGGAGCTGATGCCCCCCCACACACACACTTTCTTCACCTGGGGAACAGTCTGGAGGTGCATTTCATAAAATTATGCACAAGATTAATGGGATTGAACGATACATAGCCAACTTAATAATACCTCCTTGCATTGGGTCCTTCCTTCCCATTTCACTTCCCCAGGCCCTCATTTCCAGTTCCTGGCATTACATGGTCAAATAAATAACCCACCATAAGCCTTTCTCTCAGGTCCCCTTGCTATTGGGCCTGGGCTAAGAAACCTGCTTCTCTTCCCATGCTTCCCAGTGCAGTAAACATTATCCCTAGCCACACTGTTCCCAGGAAACAACCCAAGGAGAGAGTCTCTACTTCTTATTCCCCTTCTTTAATCTCCCTACTCCCCTACCACACACGCTTAGATGATTTTCTTCCAGTTGATTCTGCCTTACTTCCTGTTGATTCTACTTTACTTCCTATTAATTGTCCTGTTGATTCTCCTTAATAGTTTTTTTTAATAACCCATTTCTTACATCTCAGCTATTACTGCGCTTGTGAGGAACACCAACATCCACTCTCAGCACTCAGCAACCATCTCCACAGTCTTCTTGCTTCTGGCACTCTACAAGGCCAGATCTCAGACAGTCTTCTATAGCTTGCTCTGCAGCCAGCACTGTATCCTGAGAGCAGCTATCTGTTCAGATTCATGATGTAGAAGATCTCACTCTGGTAGTGGATTAATAAAGAGAGTCTAGATACAAGGAAGTGATTTAGCCTAGGTAATTTTGCCTTATTTAGTCTAATTCTTGGCTACTATAAGGAGAGCTGGAAAGAGAGTAAAATCCCAAGAAACAGTAAATTTGGCACTCACCATCTCATTTCCTGGGATTTCTGCAACTCATGAAACTGCACCTCCAGGATTCCAGCAGGAGGGAAAACCTTGCAGAGTCTGACAAAGCAAGCACATTTGGCACGGGGGACTTGCAAACCCACCGTGAGCCAGCTTCCTGTCCTCAAATAAAAGTGCGGCTTCATCTCTAAGCAAAGCATGGTACAGCCAAAAGGAATTAAATAACAAACTTCATGACAAGCATAGACCCACTCCAGTCTTCTCTCTCAATCACCCCAGCACTGATGCTCTCAGCCTTTGTGCTGATAAACAACTGTTCCAACTGGGGGACAGGAAACCTGAAGTCTACTCTTTATATATTTATTGCTATCACCCACAGGCCCATGGAGGGGAAGGGGTCCGAGAAAAGCTTGTTTATGGTTAATCTCAAATTATAATGCACTCTTTATTTAGGAAATAATAAAAGCAATCTTGGGATCTTCTTTTTTAGATAACATTTTGATGTCAACCCTCCTATTTAACACTCACAACCCTCTAAAGGGTTTTTCTTTTTTCTTTTCTTTTCTTTTCTTTTTTTTTTCCTTTATTGTTGGGGATTCATTGAGGGTACAAAAAGCCAGGTTACAGTGATTGCAATTGTTAGGTAAAGTCCCTCTTACAATCATGTCTTGCCCCCAGAAAGTATGACACACACCAAGGCCCCATCCCCCTCCCTCCGTCCCTCTTTCTGCTTTTCCTCCCCCCACCCATAACCTTAATTGTAATTAATTGTCCTCATATCAAAATTGAGTACATAGGATTCATGCTTCTCCATTCTTGTGATGCTTTACTAAGAATAATGTCTTCCACTTCCATCCAGGTTAATATGAAGGATGTAACATCTCCATTTTTTTTTAATAGCTGAATAGTATTCCATGGTATACATATACCACAGCTTGTTAATCCATTCCTGGGTTGGTGGGCATTTAGGCTGTTTCCACATTTTGGCGATTGTAAATTGAGCTGCAATAAACAGTCTAGTACAAGTGTCCTTATGATAAAAGGATTTTTTTCCTTCTGGGTAGATGCCCAGTAATGGGATTGCAGGATCAAATGGGAGGTCTAGCTTGAGTGCTTTGAGGTTTCTCCATACTTCCTTCCAGAAAGGTTGTACTAGTTTGCAGTCCCACCAGCAGTGTAAAAGTGTTCCCTTCTCTCCACATCCATGCCAGCATCTGCAGTTTTGAGATTTTGTGATGTGGGCCATTCTCGCTGGGGTTAGATGGTATCTCAGGGTGGTTTTGATTTGCATTTCTATAATATATAGAGATGATGAACATTTTTTTCATATGTTTGTTAGCCATTCATCTGTCATCTTTAGAGAAGGTTCTATTCATGTCTCTTGCCCATTGATGTATGGGATTGTTGGCTTTTTTCATGTGAATTAATTTGAGTTCTCTATAGATCCTAGTTATCAAGCTTTTGTCTGATTCAAAATATGCAAATATCCTTTCCCATTGTGTGGGTTGTCTCTTTGCTTTGGTTGTTGTCTCCTTAGCTGTACAGAAGCTTTTCAGTTTAATTAAGTCCCATTTGTTTATTTTTGTTGTTGTTGCAATTGCCACGGCAGTCTTCTTCACAAAGTCTTTCCCCAGGCCAATGGTGAGGCTCCGAGAAGAAAGTAACTTTAACAGGATCAGAGAGAAAGGTCTGTGTCTCCCCACAGCTACTGTATCACACTGAAATTCCTTTTTAATATTTTTCTTCAAAAATTACACAGGGCTTGACAGAAAGATCTCCCTACACGGGAAGAATCGGTTATAATGATCATAGACTCACTTTCCAAGGGTTATTTTTCATCTGGAGCTAAAGGACTTCTTCCCTTCCATTCAAAGCCTGACTATTATTAGAGGCTGTTCAAGTGGTACTTTACCCAGGAAAACCCTGAGACCACCCCAGGCCACACTGACCACACCTATCTCCAAACTTCCAAACCATCTAACCTCATGCTGATCCTTTAGTTCTTTTTTTTTTTTTTTTGTAGAGACAGAGTCTCACTTTATGGCCCTCGGTAGAGTGCCGTGGCCTCACACAGCTCACAGCAACCTCCAACTCTTGGGCTTAAGCGATTCTCTTGCCTCAGCCTGATCCTTTAGTTCTTAATTGTCAGCATTTCATTATTCTTTCTTTATTATTCATTATAACACTTAATGGTCATTTAATTTTAATAAAAATCTTTCAGATGAAGTATAGGCAGTCCTCAAATTATAAGCATATGACTGACATACAACTTGCACTTACCAATGGGGGCTGTTATAGGTAATAGGTATATGTACCCGTTCCAATTTGCATACAAATTCGACTTAAGAATAAACTTATAGAATCTTTCTCAAACATTGCCTGGGGACTGCCTATAAAATAGTCATACAGCAAAGCATAAGTATTTTAAGTACATGGTATGTTGAACATTCACAAACTGAATATACCCATTCAACCAGCACCTGGTTCAGGAAAGAACATAACCAGCTCCCTAACACCCTCCACCTTAGGCCTCCTTCCAGCTACTTCCCCAATACAAACTGAAAGTAATCACTCTCCTAACTTCTAACACTACCTGCCTATTTTTCTACTTTCTGTAGGTAAATCATAAATGGAGTCACGCAGTATATATTCCTTTGCATCTTTTGCTTTTACCCATAGGAGGTCTGTGAGATTCATCCATAGCTGATTTCTTTACCTCGGCCTTATGTTTGTGAGATGTGTTTATTTTATTAAGCAGCACTGTCACTTGTTCTTTCTCATCGCTCAATTGTATTCCAATGTGTGGGCATGCCACAAGGATAGAAATACCATCAATCACTGAGAGGCTCAACTCCAGATGGAGACTGTTTTGAACAGTGCCACAATGACTATTCTAGCACGTATCTTCTAGGTGACATATGTACACACTTCCGTTGGGTATACAGAGTGGTCCTCCCTTATCCACAGAGATTCATTCCAAGACCCCCAGTACCTTCAGATAGTACTGAACCTGATTTCTCTCAGTAAGAATATATTTCTGTTCACATCTTCCAATCACAAATTTAATGCCTTTTTCATCTTAACACTTATCATATACACTATGGATATAACTCTCGGAGTTTGAGGTGCAACAGTAAAACTAGCATGAATTTCTTTTTCATTCTTCAAAACTCACAAGTAGAAAAATTATTCTTACCACACATCTTAGCAATTTCGGCATACAATTTTTTTCATTTCCTTATGAAGTCAAGAACTTTCACCTTTTTGCATAATGGAAGCACTTTATGAATTTTCTTTGGCATATCTAAGTTGTCAGTATCACTACTCTTGTGCTTTGGGGCCTTTTTAGGATCTTAATCTTTTATTTCCTCCTTTTATTCTTTACTTAAATTTTTCTCAGTTTAACTGAAGTATAGTTTTTTTTATTTTTTTATCTGCATGTCAGGGTTTTTTTTTTTTTTAATTTCAAAGTATTAAGAGGGTATAAATGTTTTTGTTACCTGGATACCTTTTATAATGCTTAGGTCAGGACGTGCTTAGTGTGCTCATCACCTGAATAGTGTTCAATATACCCAACGGGTAGTTTTTACCTTCCCTTCTTTTTTTTTTTTTTTTTTTTGTAGAGACAGAGTCTCACAGTACCGCCCTCGGGTAGAGTGCCATGGCGTCACACGGCTCACAGCAACCTCCAACTCCTGGGCTTACGCGATTCTCTTGCCTCAGCCTCCCGAGCAGCTGGGACTACAGGCACCCGCCACAACGCCCGGCTATTTTTTTGTTGCAGTTTGGCCGGGGCTGGGTTTGAACCCGCCACCCTCGGCATATGGGGCCGGCACCCTACTCACTGAGCCACAGGCGCCGCCCTACCTTCCCTTCTAAATCCTTCCCCTCTTCCTGATCTCCAACGACTTTTACATCTCTCTGTGCCCATGCGTGCCCACCAACTATTTCCTAATTATTAGAGGCACATAAGGTGTTTCTTTTTCAATTCCTGAGATACTTTACTTAGGGTAAAGTCTAATCCAAGGTATTAAAAAAAGCATTATTTCACTCCTTTTTATGGCTGAGTAGTGCTCCGTGGGGTGTGTGTATGTGTGCGCGTGCCCCCACATGTGTATGTTAATTCATTCATGAATTGGTTGATTGTGAATTAATCTGCAGTAAAAATGCAGCTCAATTGAATGCAGGTGTCTTTTTTGATAAAATGACTTCTTTTCCTTTGGGTAGATATCCAGTAGTAGGATTGCTAGGTCAAATGATAAGTCTACATTTATTTCTTTGAGGAATCTTCATACTGTTTTCCATAGAGTTGTACTAATTTGCAGTCCCGCCAACAGTGTATAATGTTTCTTCCTCCTTGTATCCATGCCAGCATTTATTTCTTTGACTTTTTAAGAACAGCCATTCTGACGAAGGTAAGGTGACATCTCACTGTGATTTTAATTTACATTTCCCTGATGATGAATGATGTTAACCATTTCTTGGCAGTCTGTATATCTTATTTATATTAATAACAGTATGAAACAGTATAAAAACAGCTGAGAATCAAACCAAAAGCTCCATAACATTCATAATAGCTAAAAAGAAACTTAGGAATATACTATAGTTAACCAAGGAGATAAAAGATCTCTGCAAAGAGAACTGTGAAATACAAAGAAATTGCAGATGACACAAATAAATGGAGACACAATCACATGTTCATGGATGGGTAGAATCAACATTGTTAAAATATCCATACTGCCAGGTGTGGTGGCTCACGCCTGTAATCCTAGCACTCTGGGAAGCTGAGGTGAATGGATTGCCTGAGCTCAGGAGTTCAAGGCCAGCCTGAGCTAGAGTGAGACCCCTTCTCTAAAAATAGTCGGATGGGCGGTGCCTGTGGCTCAGTGAGTAGGGCGCCAGCCCCATATACCAAGGGTAGCGGGTTCAAACCCGGCTCGGGCCAACTACAACAAAAAACAGCTGGGTGTTGTGGTGGGTGCCTGTAGTCCTACCTACTAGGGAGGCTGAGGCAAGAGAATTACCTAAGCCCAAGAGCTGGAGGTTGCTGTGAGCTGTGATGCCACAGCACTCTACCGAGGGTGACAGTGAGACTCTGTCTCTAAAAAAAAAAAAAGATTTAAAAAAATGAAAATAGCTGGGTGTTGTAGGTGCCTGTAGTCCCAGCTACTCTAGGGGCTGAGGTGAGAGGATCACTTGAGCCCAAGAGCTTAAGGTTGCTGTGAGCTATGAAGCATTAGCACTCTACTAAGCACTCTTTTGAGACAAAATGAAACTGTCTCCAAAAAAAAAAAAAAAAGAAAGAAAGAAAAAAAGAAAAATGTCTGTACTGACCAAGGTGATTTATAGATTCAATCTAATCCCCATCAAAAAAACCAATGTCGTATTTCACAGAATAAAAAAAAAAAAAAAAAAAACTCTATGCTTCACATGGAAGCAAAAAACCAACCAAACAAAAGAGCCCAAATAGCCAAAACAATCTTAGGCAAAAAGAATAAAACTGGAAGCATCACATTACTGATTTTAAAGTATACTACCAGGCTATAGTAACCAAAAAACAAAACAAAACAAACGTGGTACTGGCATAAAAGTAGAGACATAGATTAATAGAACAGAATAGAGAATTCAGATAGACACAGAAAACCATCTATCTACAACCAACTGATACTTGACAAAGAAGACAATAATATACATTGGGGGAAGGACACCCTATTCAATAAATGGTGCTGGGAAGACTGGACAGCCCCATACAGCAGAATGGAAAAAGAGCCCTATCTCTCACCATATATAAAAATTAATTCAAGATAGATTAAATAATTAAACATAATCCACGAGACTATAAAAATTCTAAAGAAAATGTAGGAAAAACTCTTCTAGATATTGGCCTAGGCAAAGAATTTCTGGCTAAGACCCCAAAGGCAAACACAACAACAACAAAATATAAATGGGGCTGATTAAATTAAAAAGCTTTAGGATAGCAAAAGAAATAATCAACAGACAACCTACAGAATGAGAAAAAAATTGTAAAATATACATCAGATAAAAGGCTAATAGTCGGGCGGCGCCTGTGGCTCAGTGAGTAGGGCGCCAGCCCCATATGCCGAAGGTGGCAGGTTCAAACCCAGGCCCGGCCAAACTGCAACAAAAAAATAGCCGGGCGTTGTGGCGGGCGCCTTAGTCCCAGCTACTCGGGAGGCTGAGGCAAGAGAATTGCGTAAGCCTAAGAGTTAGAGGTTGCTGTGAGCCATGACGCCACGCACTCTACCCAAGCGTGGTACAGTGAGACTCTGTCTCTACAAAAAAAAAAAAAAGGCTAATAGTCAGAATCTACATAGAACTTGAAGCAGCAAGAACAAAACAACGCCATTTAAAAGTAGGCAAAAGACATGAACAGAAATTTTTCAAAAAAGGTACAGTTTTCATGTAGTAAAGTTCACCCATTTTTAGTTTGTGAGTTCAGGCAGTTGCAGACAGTCATATAATTACTATCAGAATCAAAATAAGGAATATTTCTGTCGATCCCAAAATTTCCTCCTACTTCTTCATAGTCAATATTCTCCTTTTGTCCCCAGTTCTAGGAAACAGGTGATCTGTCTATTCTCACTATAGTTTTGTCTAAAATTTCACACAAATAGAATTACATAGTATATCTTTGTGATTGGCTTTATTCACTTAGCATAATACTTTTGAGAAAAATCTATGTTGTTGTATATAATAGTAATGATTTCCTCTTTATTACTGAGCAGTATTCCATAGAATGGATATGACATAATCTGTCTATAGTTGATGAACAGTTGAGTTGTTTCCAATTGTTAGCTATTATTAACAGTGTTGTGAGGAATATTTGCAAACAAATCGTTGTGTGACTATTTTCATTCTTTGGGGCAAATGCCTACAAGTGATACATAGTTGTTATCTCTTCATGAATTTAATTTGCATGGGCCTGATTATTAGTGAAGTTGAGTCTCTTTTTCAGGTGGTTATTGGCTATTTGTATATCTTTTTTTTTTTTTTTTGTAGAGACAGAGTCTCACTTTACTGCCCTTGGTAGAGTGCCGTGGCGTCACACAGCTCACAGCAACCTCCAGCTCTTGGGCTTACGTGATTCTCTTGCCTCAGCCTCCCGAGCAGCTGGGACTACAGGCACCCGCCACAACGCCCAGCTATTTTTTTGTTGCAGTTTGGCTGGGGCTGGGTTTGAACCCGCCACTCTCGGTATATGGGGCCGGTGCCCTACTCACTGAGCCACAGGCGCCACCCGGCTATTTGTATATCTTGTTTTGTGAAACATTTGCTCAAATCTGTTGCCCGTTTTTAAAAACTAGACTATTTGTATTCTGATTACTGAACTGTAAGAGTTCTTCATATTTTAAATTCAAGCCGTTTATCAGGTATATATTTTCTCCCAGTTCATGGCTTGCTTTTTAATTTTGTTTTGAAGAGAGAAGTTTTAAATTCTGATGACATCTCAGGAATATAGAAATGAGGAAAATAGAGCCTTGGCTTTAAGGAACCCATAGTACTTTAAGGAACCTATGGCAGGAAAATAGTAAGTAAATCAAAAGGCATAGTACAGTGGGATTATCATCAAATGATCAAGGTAAGTGTGGGTGTCATGGGTTAGAAGGGACACCTTACCCAGCCTGGGTGGGTTTCTCGTGGGAAGTAAATTTAAGTGAGTTTTAAATAACCAGTAAGGGAAGGGAAGGGGAAAGACAACCTGAGTAGAAGACAGCATGTGCAGACATGATTTGCATGGTACATTTTGACCACTCAAAGTAGGTATCACTATAGTTAGAGCAAGGAGTGTGGGGGTAGGGAAGAGAAGAGGGAAACTAGAGGTGGTGAGGTCCAGATCACAATAGGTCTTGACTGTTAATCTAAAGAATTTAGTTTTATTTTTCTAGAAGGCAACAGGAAGGGATACATAAAGTACAAGGGAAAGAACATTTTTATATCAAAAGTTATTATAAATCTGTAGTAAATAAAACACTGTGGTTTTGATGTAGGAATAGACAAACAGAAAAACGGACCATTCTATATAGTCCAGAAATATGTCCACACATAATCATAACTTTGAATATGACAGAAGTGCTATCATGGGGGAGTCAGTAAAGAATGTGCTATTTGGGCAGTGCCTGTGGTTCAGTGAGTAGGACACCAGCCCCATGCATGGAGGGTGGCAGGTTCAAACCCGGCTCTGCCCGAACTGTAACAAAACATAGCTGGGCGTTGTGGTGGGCACCTGTAGTCCCAGCTACTCAGGAGGCTGAGGCAAGAGAATCACCTAAGTCTAAGTACTAGAGGTTGCTGGGAGCTGTGACACTACAGCACTCTACCGAGGGCGATAAAGTGAGACTGTCTCTAAAAAATAAAAATAAAAAAGAATGTGCTATTTAATCAATGAGACTTGGAAAATTTATGTGGAAAAAACTGAATTTTTACAGAAATGGATCTCAGACATACTGAAAACCTAGACATAAGGAAAAATCTTAATATTTCTGCCTCGTATTAACAAAACACTTCATGATGCCAGCTCAGGAAAAATAATCTTAAATCAGTAAAAGTAGGAAAGAGGATTGGGATGTTATTTTCTATTTTTGGCATTCTTACAGGTAGAATTTTATTATGGCTTAAGATATTTTTCCGTGATGAATAATAAGGTACAGCACCTTTTCGTGTGCTTAGTAACCATTTGGATATCCTCTTTTGGTGAACTGTCTTTTCAAGTCTTTTACCGGTTCCTCCATTAATTTGTTAGAATTCTTTATATATCGTGGATATAATCACTTCGTCAGTTCTATGTGTTGCACATATCTTCTCCCACCCTGTGAGTTTTTACTGTCTTTGATTAAGAGAAGTTCTTAACTTCAGGAAATCTAAAGCAGCAATGCTGTTAAAGGAGAATTTAGGGTAGACTTTGGTGACTCCTTGTGCTGCTCCCACTGCTTGCTCTAGGAAGCCCAATGAGTGTCTGCTGTTTCCCAATATAAGGCATTTTCTGAACAGTAGTTCATTTATTTAAGTGTTTCTTAAGTGTCTCCTGTGTGCCAGGATCTCTCCAAGCTATGCAGGATTCAATGAAACAAGACAGTCTCTGCCCTTACCTAGCTTACATTTCAATGGGGAGTTAGAAAAAGCGTAAGTCTGGAATCTTCAATGTGAGTATTAAAATAAATCATCAAGAATGCTGAGTGGGCTGAGCTGGAATTAGACATGATGAATATACAAAATGAGAAAGATGCTATGACCTTCTCCAATGCACTCAGCATCCTGGGAAGAGATAAAACCAGAAACGGAGAATTGGAAATTAAAACTAAGAAAAAAAGACAGCAACTCTTTGGCTTGATTTTCCAGAGGTTATAGCCACAACCAGTCTGCTCAGTTTTAACATAAAATAGCAACAGCTGGACTAATCCAATGGTCAGATTTTTGGCACAAACACAAACCAGGAAAGAAAAAAGATCTTAGTGAGGTCAGTAAGCTTTAGGAAAACTGGCCTTGACACTGTTTTTGCTATCCGTAGCCCTTCACAGAGGAACGGTCACATAAAAATTAGAATAAAGATGCACAGAGGCCACCTGAAAGTAATGGCTAACAGGGAGAGAAGAGAAAGTAAATAAAATGCTTTCCAAAGTAAATAGGACTAAAAACACAGGAGTTGGAGGAGCACTGTCTTTAATTATTAAGAAGTGATCAGCCTGGTCAGGGGCTATGTTCATTTCCAAAACATAGCATGGTGTAATCACTTTACCTGATAGAGCCAGTAAGAAGTTTATTTATATTTAGCCTGCTCCCTTCATGAACTTAAGGACAAATGTCATCCACTGGGGGGGGGGGGCGCGAAACCCCCCATTCAATGGTATTTTTAAATCGTTATTAATGAGAAATAAAATATTAATTATTAGGAAAACAAACCACATAGCCAGTAGTTCTTAACTTTGAAAGTCTTAGACTCTCTTCCCAGAAAAAAAGCCATACATTTACATATAAACAAAATCTTGCATACAATTTCAGGACTCAGTTGCCTAACTTTGCACATCAGGTTGCAATCCCTGACTTATGTTTAGTGCCCTTATTTATACTCAATGCAAAAAAACTCTGCACATCCAAGAAGCAGCTATTTGTTTCCATTGCAAAGCCAGTCAATCTTCCATGACACCCTCCCTGCAGTTATATTCCTTAATAATAATGGGCTTTAAACTCATGTTTCTAAATACAGTGTAATCCTGGTAAATATCCCCAGGCTCCACTCCATGACTGAGTGGAGGGCTAGGAATTATTCATATATTCAGTAAATGTCCAGTAGCCTTACCCTCCAGGAGACATCTTGGCCTGAGCTCAGACCACCCAGGCCTGTGCGCTCAAGTTCCAACATGCCTCCCACACAGGAACACCAGAGCGTTGAATCCTTACATCCCACCTTTACCCAACTGCTCCTATAATTTTCCTAATCTAAAATTGTTTAATAAATGTAAAATAATGTCCTCCCTATGGAGAAGTACTGTGACATAGTCCTTATTCAGAGTACACTTGAACAAGAGCCACAAATGTCCAGAGGAGTTCCCAGGACTCAATAGGCACTGAAAAGCAATCTGTGCAGCTTTTAGATAATTTAATGTCTACATATCACAGTGCATGTCTCTGGTGTCAGGGAAACCTCTCATGTTCTGCCTATAGCCTATCACCTTGCATATTACATGAAATCCTAAGAAATTCATACATTTTTTATTGACAAAGAAAAAGGATTAAAAGCAAAATTTATAAGTATAATGAGGGAAGTTAGCCTATTTGGGTATAAGAGTAACACTACATTCTCTGTGTGTGTGCATGTGTACGTGTTTTAGATATTTAAAATCCGATGTGTATTTTACATTTACAGCACATCTCAGCATAGACTAGCCACATTCCAAGTGTTCAATAGCCACATATAGACAATGACTACATGTAGGACCGACCATCTCTAGAAAGTTTACCATACAAAGGCTTTTTATAAACATGCTGTTAGAGGAATTACTCCATCAAGAAGTGAGTCAAGGGAGGAGAAACAGATAAGTAGGGGTAGAATGACATCAACAAATATAGTCGAGTAGGAGAAACCAGCTTTTATTCTTCTACAACAAAACAAACACAGACAGCTATCCAAAAACCAAAACAGCCCTGGGAGGGCCCATTGAAAAATACATAGCAACACAAAGAATATCCACAAAGAAAGGATTGCTAGTTAAACTGACATCTCTGAGATGCCAGAAGATGGCTAGGAACAAAAAAGAAAGGCAGAAGCTATTTCTGTGTATCAGCCACACAGTGGAAACCACCATGTTCCTGGCAGGATGCTTCTCAGAGTATACCAACAACATCCATCAAAGAACAGCCAGCGAGGACAAATCTTAGAGTCAGGGTACCCAAATCCAAGAAGCAGCTGCTAATGTGAGCCACCACCTCTCCCTCACGTGTGACCTTGGCACCTGAGCCATGGATGCCCCACAAATGCCCAATCTTTTCAAATTTATAAATTTTATAAAACAAGATGTACAGCCAGATGCTGGCTCTGTGCCTGTACTCTACCTTCCCATGTATCAGATACTAGAGCCACCACACTGTGAGCTAGCTTATACCACAGAGCCCAGAATCAAGGTCTGTCTGCACATGCCCATGCTTCAGGCACCAGTTCAGTTGCCATAGAAAACTAGGCCCTGCCTTGACCCCAGAGACACTGCAAATCTGACCACACCTGTGCTCCTATTCTTGGCTCTCTGGCTGCTTCATAAGTATTCACGTACTTGTGAGTACTTGCACCTCACATACTGTTTCCATGCAGCAGTGGGGCCACCTGTCACCTATGCACTAGAGCCATTACAGCCTTGGCCACCAGAACCACAGCCCTCCAACACATGCCTGTGCTTTAGGCCTCAGTGCTGGGGCTGTTCCACAGGTGCTACTCATCAGACACAAGTGCCACCACCAATGCAAGTGGGCCCACAAGACACAATGCCAAGAGCAATATCCTCAAGCCACAACTATTCTGGTGAAAATATATATATATATATATTGGGAGGACCTTAACAGCTATCACCACTGAAACCCCAACAAGACTTCCCACTACTGTGGATGTCAACACTGCAGATTGCCGAGGAACCCTGCAATCTTTCCCTATACTAACGTCAGCTGACAGAACTGCACAGCTATGCCCTCGCTGATGCCAGAACCACTGAACATCACCCAGCAAATGACCTTGCACTCTCAAGTAGGGAAAAGTCTTTCCACGTTGCAACTACTCCATAAGTCTGGAAGAGGGAACTGATCCACCAAATTTGTAGACATTAATGTAAGGCCAAAAAGAAATATGCAAAACCAAGAAGGCATATCACTACCAAAAACACTATTATAATCTACCAGTAGCTGACCCCAAAGAAATGGAGACATGAACTGCCTAACAAAAGATTCAAAATAATTACTCAAGGAAGCTCATAGAGCTTCAAGAGAATCAGAAAAACAATTCAATGAAATCAAGAAAATAAATTTTATAAAACAAGACATTTAATAGAAAGATTTATAACATGTACCATAAAAGGGAGCTGGAGAATACAATGAATGAAATGAAAAATGCAGCAGAAAGCCTCAGCAGCAGAACTGATAAAACAGAAGAAAGAATCTGTGAACTCAAAGATAAATTATTTGAAAATATACCATAAGAGGGAAGAAAAAAAAAATGAATGAAGAGATATAAGAAAGTGTAAGGGTTTATAGGACAGTATCAAGAGAGCACATATTTGAATTACAGGAGGTCAAAAAGGAGAAGAGAGAAAGGGACAGAAAGATTTGTTTTTATTTGAATGAATTTAAGGGGGTGCAAGTACAGTTTTGTTACATTGATATATTGCATAGTGGGTAAGATCTGAGCTTTAGTGTAACCAATACCTGAACAATGTACATTGTACCTGTTATTTCTCATCCCTCATCCCAGCTTCCCACCCCTTTGAGTCTCCGATGACTATTATTCCACACTGTATATCCATGTGTACACATGGTTTAGCTACCACTTATGAGTGAGAACATATGGCATTTGATTTTCTGTTATCTGAGTTGTTTCATTTAAGATAATGGCCTCCAGTACCATGCATCTAGTACAGTGGTTCTCAACCTTCCTAATGCTGCGGTCCTTTAATACAGTTCCTGTGGGTTGGAACCCAAAGGTTAAGAACCACTGATCTAGTAGCAAAAGACATGGCTGAGTAGTATTCTATTGTGTTTGTATGTGTATGTATATACATATATTACATATGTGCATATGTATACGTCTGTATATGTATATGTACATACATACGTGCATACATATATCACATGTTCTTTAATCATCTCTTGATAGACAATTAATTTTATTCCATATCTTTGCTATTGTGAATAATGCTGCAAAAACCAAAAATGCAGGTATCAGCGTGGTGCCCATAGCTCAGTAGTTAGGGTGCCGGCCACTTACACTGTGGCTGGCAGGTTCAAACCTGACCTGGGCCTGCCAAACAACAATGACAACTACAACAACAAAAAAACAGCCAGCATTGTGGCAGGAGCCTGTAGTCCCAGTTACCTGGGAGCCTGCAGGAAGAGAACTGCTTAAGCCCAAGAGTTTGAGGCTGCTTGTGAGCTGTGACGCCATGGCATTCTACTGAGGGTGACATAGTGAGACTCTGTCTCAAAAAAAAAAAAAAAAAAAAAAAAGCAGGTATTTTTTTTAGACATAATGACCTCTTTTTCTTTGGGTATAGTTCTATTTTGAGGTTTTTTAGAAATCTCCATACCCTTTTCCATACAGACTGACTAATTTACATTCTCACCAATAGAATGTAGTTCGTTTCCTCTGCATCTTCATAAACATGTTATTTTTTGACTGCTATTAATAAAAATAGCCATTTTTACAGGTATAAAAAAGGAATAAAAGAAATACAAATTGAAAAAGAGGAATTCAAACTACTTAGACCTAGAAAACTCCAGATAGACTCTTCCAAAAAATTTTATGCTTGATAAACAAACACAGTAAAATTTCAGAATACAAAATCAATGTACACAAATCAGTAGCTTTTCTACACACAGATAACAATCAAGTTGAGAAGCAAATCAAGAAGGGAATCGCATTTACAATAGCTACAAAAAAAATTCCTAAGAGTATATTTAAGTAAGGAAGTGAAAAATCTCTACAAGGAAAACTAAAAAACAGTGAGGAAAGAAACTGTAGATGACACAAACAAAATTCCACATTAATGGACTGTAAGAATTAGTAATGTTAAAATGACCACACAGTCCAAAGCAATCTACAGTCAATGCAATTACTATCAAAATACCAATGTCATTTTTCACAGAATTAGAAAAAAAAAATGCTAAAATTCATATGGAACCAAAAAGAACCTAAATAGCCAAAGCAATCCTAAGCAAAAACAACAAAGCTGAAGCAACACATTACCTGACCTCAAATTATACTATGAATTTATATTAACTAAAAGAGCATTGTAGTGGTATAAAAATAGACACAAGGATCAGTGGGACAAAATAAAAACTCAAAAATTAAGCCACAGATTTACAGTCAACAGATCTTCAACAAAGTTGACAAAAACATACCCTGGAGAAAGGTTACCATTTTCAATAAATGGTCCTGGGAAAATTAGATTGCCATATGCAGAAGAACAAAACTGGCCCCCTATCTCTCACCCTACAAAAAATCAACTTGAGATGGATCAAACAGTTAAATTTAAGACCTGAAACTATAAAAATACTAGGAAAAACTCTTTGGGATATTGGTGTAGAAAAAGAGTTTATGACTAAGACCTTAAAAACAAAAACAAAGTAGACAAATGGGATTTAATTAAACTTAAGGTTTGTCATAGCAAAATAATCAACATAGTAAGCAGATAACCTGTAGAGTGGGAGAAAATATTTGTAAACTATACATTCAACAGAGGACTGATAGCCAGAATTTACAAAAAACTCAAGAAATTAATTCCACCAATAATTCCATTAAAAAGTGGGCAAAGGACATGAATAGATAGACATTTTTCAAAGGAAGACAACAAATGGCCAATAAGCATATTGAAAAATGATCAACATCACTAATCATCAAAGAGACAGAAAATTAAAACCACAATGAGATTACATCTTACAGACAGATTATTTAAAGAAATTATGGTGGAAAACTTCTCAAATCAGCAAGATGTAAATACCCAGATAAAGGAAGGTCAGAGATCTCCAATCAGATTCAATCCACATAAGACTATGCCAAGCCATAATATAATCCCAACTATCAAAAATAAAAGACAAAGAGAGGATACTGAAATAGCAAGATAAAGGGCTTCAATAAGGCTAGCAGCAGATTTCTCAGCAGAACCATTACAGTCCATAGACAGTAGGATAGTATAGTCAAAATGCTGAAGAAAAAAAGAAACCTGTCAATCAAGAATATTTTACCTTTCAAAGCTATCCTTCATGAAATGATAAAGACATTCCCAAAGAAAAGCTGAGGGAGTTTATTAGCATTGGACTTCCTTTACAAGAAATGCTAAAGGGAGATCCTCAATCTGCAAAAAACAAACAAACAAAAAAAAGGGTGCAATTAGTAACAAAAACATGAAAGTATAAAATTCACTGGAATAAGTTAACTATACAATGAAATTCAGGATAATCTAATACTATAATGGTCGTAGAAATAATTTATATCATTAGCATGATGAAATACAAAATTAAAATAATTACAATAATTTAAGTGATATATCATATAAAAATGTAAATTGTACCATTAAAAACATAAAATGTGTGGGGAGTAGAGTAAATGTGTAGAGTTTTGTCTGTTTTTTGTGATCAAAGTTATCAGCTTAATATAGCTTATACATCTATATATAACTATAAAACATTTTGTGCAAGCTCATGGAAAACACAAAACAAAAATCTATAGTAAATGCACAAAAGTTAAAAAGTAAAGAATCAAAGCATACTACTAGAGAAAATCATCTAATCACAAAAGAAAACAATAAGAGAACAAGAAACAAAGGATCTACAGAGCAATGAGAAAACAACCAAATGGCAGTAGTAAGTCCTTACCTACCAAAAATTATTTTGAATGTAAGTAGATTAAAGTATCCCATCAACAGACATAGAATGAGTGAATAAATTTTTAAAGTATAGTAATAATAAGATCCAGGCCAGGTTCAAGATCCAGGCTCATGGCTGCTATCCTAGGAACTATGGGTGGGTAAGGTAGGAGGATTGCCTGAGGTCAGGAGTTTGAAACTAGCTTGAGCAAGAATGAGACATTATCTGTACAAAAAAGAAAGAAAGAAAGAAAGAAAAATTAGCTGGACCTACAGGTGTATAGCTGTAGGCCTAGCTATTTGAGAAGCTGAAGCCAAGAGGACTGCTTAAACCTAGGAGCTTGAGGTTACAGTGAGCTATTAGGATGCCACCACAAGTTAGTCTAGGCCACAAAGTGAGACCCTGTCTCAAAAAAAAAAAAAAAAAAAGGCCTATATCACAAAATCTCAAAACCGCAGATGCTGGCACAGATATGGAGAGAAAGGAACACTTTTACACTGCTGGTGGGACTGCAAACTAATACAACCTTTTTGGAAGGAAGTATGGAGAAACCTCAAAGAACTCAACCTAGACCTCCCATTTGATCCTGTAATCCCATTACTGGGCATCTATCCAGAAAAAAAACCCTTTTATTATAAAGACACTGTACTAGGCTGTTTATCGCAGCCCAATTTACAATTGCCAAAATGTGGAAACAACTTAAATCTCCTTCATAGGAGGAGAATTATCAGGAACGAATTGGTAAGCTGTGGAATATGTATACCACGGAATATTATTCAGCCATAAAAAATGGAGATTTTGCAGCATTTGTACTAACCTGGATGGAGATGGAACACATTATTCTTAGTGAAGCATCATAGGAATGGAGAAGTATGAATCCTATGTATTCAATTTTGATATGAGGACAATTAATGACAATTTATGACACAGTGGGTCCTGGGGGAAGGGGAGGCCAGACAGAGAATGAGGGAGTAGGTGAGGGAAAGGAAAAGAAGAAAAAAAAAAAAAAAGACAAGAAAATAGTGACTAATTCTCACATAAATTGGGTTTAATTTTGACCAAAGTATATTACTTAAACATTAATTTTTAACTCAACTTGTTAATATGTTGTTTGGGATATTGCATCCTCATTTATAAGGAAATATGTTTGTAATTTCCCCTTTATAATAATATATTCTCTCCAATTTTAATATCAGGTGTACCCAGATCAAGTAGAATGATTTTGAAGTATTTCTTCTTTTTCTATTGTCTATAAGATTTGGCATGATCTGTTTTTTGAAATTATTTTTTACTTTTATTTATAAACATTAGTTGTCTATTTTTTTGAGACTTAAAAAATATAATAAGAAGTAGTTAACTGATGACTCCATACTGAATCTCAGAGTCAAAGCATTTTATAATAGACATACTCTTATTGGACAATGTGAATGTTACTTTCTTTGCAGCATTATTATTATTACTGCTTAATATTTCGATGCAGTAATTCTCTGATTTCTTTTCTGAATGTATTTATGTTCGTTCCTTCTTTATGAGGTTTTTGTTTCTAGTCCTTATCTTAAACATTTTTATTGTTATTAAATTTTAAGCCTCTTTAATTTTGTGAAGGCAAAAAATGGAAACCTAATAAACACATGTATATGTAAAAAGAAAAAAAGAAAATCCAACTGTATGCTGTTTACCAAAGGCTCACTTTACCTCTAAGTACATATGAATTGATAGTGAATGGATGGAAAAAGATAAATTTCATGCAAATGGAAACCAATAAAGAGCAGGGTAGTTATATCAGATAAAATAGACTTTTAGTTAAATACTATAAAAAGAGACAAAAATGGTCATTCTATTATGATAAAGCAGTCAATTCATCAAGAAGATAAAATAATTTATATGTACACCTAATATTAGAGCATTTAAATAAATAAAGCAAATATTTATAGACCCAAAGAGAGAAAAGGACTGCAATACAATAATAATAGGGGAATTTAATACTTTAACAATAGGCAGACCATCCAGTCAAAAAAATCAATATGGAAACATTGAACTTGCAATACACTTAAGATCAAATGGACCTAAGCGTCATACACAGAACATTCCACAGGACAGAAGCAGAATACTCATTCTCAAAAGCATATGAAACATTTTCTGAGATAGATCCCATGTTAGGCCACAAAACAAGTCTTAACAAATTTAAGATTGAAATCGTATCAAGTATCTTTTTCAACCATAATGGCATAAAACTACAAATCATTAATAGGAGGAATTTTGAAAATTCACGAATACATGGAAAGTAAATAACATTCCTAAACAACCAATGAATCCATGAAGAAATTAAAAGGAAAATGTAAAGATATCTTGAAACAAAAATGGAAGCCAACATACCAAAACTTATGGGATGCAGCAAAAGCAGTTCTAAGAGGAAAGTGTCTAGCAATAATGCTTACAACAAAAAAGAAGGGTCCTGGCTAGGTGCCTGTCACCCAGTAGTTAGAGTGCTGGCCCTGGGCACTGGGGGTGTAAGGTTCGAACCCAGCCAAGGCCTGCTAAACTAAAAAAAAAAAAGGAGGATCTCAAACAACCTAACATTGTAACAATGCATCTCAAGAAACTAGAAAAATAAAATAAATCCCAAGTTAGTGGAAGAAAGGAAATAATAAAGATTATAGCAGACATAAATAAAAAAGATTAGAAAAGCAGTAGAAAGGATCAAAGAAAACAGGTTTTTTTAAGATATACAAAATTTACAAACCTTTAGCTAGAGCTAAAGACTCAAGAAAAGACAAGACACAAGTAAATAAGATCACGAATGAAAGAGAAAGCATTACAACTGATGCCACAGAAATACAAAGAATTATGAGACTACTATACGCTAACAAATTATATAAAAGGAATGAATAAATTCCTAGATATATACAACCTACCAAGATTGAATCATAAAGATCTGAATAGACCAATGAGGAGAAAGGAGATTGAGTTAGCAGTAAAAAAAAAAAGTCTCCCACCAGAGAAAATCCCAAAGAAAATCCCAGGATATGATGGCTTCACTGCTGAATTCTACCAAACATTTAAAGAAGAATTAATATAAAGACTTTTCTAACTCTTTAAAAAATTGAAGAGGAAGGAATACTTCCAAACTGATTTTACAAAGCTAGCTTTTCTCTGATACAAAACCAGACAAAGTTATTTCAAGAAAAAAATTACAATATCCTTGTGAACATAGATGCAAAAATAGTCAACAAAATACTAGCAAAGTAAATTCAACAGTATGTTAAGATAATCATACCCCCTGATTAAGTGAGATTTATCCCAGGGATATAAGGATGGCTCAAATATGTATCAATAAAAAGTAATACATCATATTAACAGAATGAAGGATAGAAACCGTATAATTATCGCAAAAGATGCAGAAAAGACATTGACAAAATTCAACATCCTTTCATGGTCAAAACTCTCAACAAATTAGGTACAGAAGGAACATACCTCAACACACAAAAAAGGCCATATAAAGCCCAGAGCTAACATTACACTCAATGATGAAAAGCTGAATGCTTTTCCTCTAAGATCAGGATCAAGACTCTCACCACCTCTTCTGATCAACATAGTAGGTCGTAGCCAGATCAATTAGGCAAGAGAAATAAATAAAAGGTACCCAAATGGAAAGGATCAGTTAAATTGTCTCTGTCTTCAGCCAACATGATCTTACATGGGAATATTACAGAAAATTACTAAAGACTCAATCAAAAATATGTTAGACCTGATAAATAAATTCAGTAAAGTTGCAGGATATAAATCAGCATGCAAAAATCAGTAAGATTTTTATATACACTAGCAATGAACTATCTGAAAAAGAAATTTTAAAAATCCCACTCATGGCTCAGCACCTGTGGCTCAAGTGGCTAAGGCATCAGCCATATACACCTGAGCTGGTGGGTTGGAATCCAGCCCAGGCCCACCAAACAATAATCACGGCTGCAACCAAAAAATAGCTGGGTGTTGTGGCGGGCGCCTGTGGTCCCAACTACTTGGGAGGTGGAGGCAGGAGAATCACTTGAGCCCAGGAGTTGGAGGTTGCTGTGAGCTGTGATGCCACAGCACTCTACCCAGGGGGACAGCTTGAGGCTCTGTTTCAAAAAAAAAAAAAACAAAAATCCCATTCACAATAGTTACAAAAAATAAGAGACTCAGAAAGGCCGCAATGAAAGATGTATGCACTGAAAATTACAAAATATTGATGAAAGAAATTGAAGAAGTCACAAATAAATGGGAAGATATCTCGTGTTCATGGATTAGAAGAATTAAAATTGCTAAAGTGTCCATATGATTCAAAATAATCTATAGATTCAATGAAACCCCTTCTGCAACTTTGATGACATTTTCCAGAGAAATAGGGAAAACAATCCTAAAATTTATATGGACCCGCAAAAGATCCTAAATAGCCAAAGCAATCTTAAACAAAATACCCAAAACAAAACAAAAAAATAAATAAAGCTGGAGGCACCATGATACCTGACTTCAAAATCTACTACAAAGATACAGTAATCAAAACAGCCTCCTTGCCTTGTCATGCCCTATGCCACCTCAGGACTCTGCAGAGAGTTCCTACCAGAAAGAAGGCCCTTATCAGATGCAGCCCCTTGACTTTGGACTGCTCAGCCTCCATAACTGCAAGAAATAAATTCCCTTTCTTTATAAATTATCCAGTTTCAGGTATTCTATTATAAGCAATTCAAAAGGAACTAAGATAGCAAGGATGCTAGGTGCAAGATCAACACCACAATTCAACAGCATACCTTTATGCTAGAAAGTAGCATAAAAACACTACTTACAAAAGCAACAAACTATAAAATAGCTAGGAATAGACTAAAAACAATCAGAATACTTAGGAAGATGTCATAAAATGTTATTAAAAACATGAAGGATTTTCCCCCAAATGTACAAAATCAATGAAATGACAATAAAAATCCCGAGTATTAAGAAGAAATGCAGAGATACAAAAGTTCATGTATAGCTAAAACAATTTTGAAAAAGAGAGGACCTACCCTACTTAGTATTTCAAATTCAAATCCATAATAATTTTTTAGAAGATCTCCATCATAACAGAATATTGGGTTAGAATAGAACCCAGAAACAGACCCTTTTCTACATAGAAACTTGGTATTTAATAGTGTTGTATCAGAAATCTTTTGTGGAAAGATAAATTATTCAGTAGTGTTTCAGAGATAGGCCAAATATTTGGAAAAATTAAGGTACAACTAGATCCCTACCTAGTAAATACAAATATGTTAGGATGTGGAATAATATACTTATATATCTTGTATACCAAAAATAAGTAGTACCATGGTAATTGACTAGGACTCCATATAAAATATTCTTAAAATTGAAATTCTAGGCCAGAAAATATTTTGTAGGTACAAAGGACATTTTCAGTGTGAAAGCCAGAAGTAGTATATAGTCAATATATTTATCTCAGTTTATGTATGCAGAAGAATATCTGAGAAGCATGAAGATTATGAGCTGACTTTCTAGGAGAAATAAAGAGAAATGAAATATCTGCCTAAGGGGAAACAGATGAAATTAAGTTAAAGAACTGACAGTGGTCAAGAAACCAAGCTGATATGCAGCACTAGTTGTGCTGTAAGACCCCAAGTGTGAAGTGATCCCAGGGCTGAGACAAGTTTCTAATGCAAGTGTAGGTAAACTTTAACTTGCCTCCAGACAATGAAGAACTACATTTATAGCTCAAAGTGGCTGTTGCAATTCTATATGTTTCTCACTCATCAGCTTGTCAGGGTCAACTATTTGGAGCAGTTTGAGTAAAGGTAACGGGTTGTTTTGATTTGCATTATGTGTGGGTATTGGAGGTAGAACAGGGGTTAGTATAGGACCCTGCAGCTCAGTGGTGGTTCACATACCATTAGTATCGGCCTTACTTCAGAGCATGATAAAAATGCAGGATCTTAGGGCGGCAACTGTGGTTCAGTCGGTAAGGCACCGGCCCCATATACCGAGGGTGGCGGGTTCAAACCCAGCCCCGGCTGAACTGCAACCAAAAAATAGCTGGGCGTTGTGGCGGGCGCCTGTAGTCCCAGCTACTCGGGAGGCTGAGGCAAGAGAATCGCTTAAGCCCAGGAGTTGGAGGTTGCTGTGAGCTGTGTGACGCCATGGCACTGTACTGAGGGCCATAAAGTGAGACTCTGTCTCTACAAAAAAAAAAATGCAGGATCTTGAGGGCCACCCCAACTCCACCAAATTAGAATCTGCATAGCGGATCTTCATATACATCTTAAAGTTGGAGAAGCACTTAAAAAAGAAAACTATGTTTAAGGAGATGGTAGCAAACAAAACGAGGATTGGTCCTTGCATTCTATTTAGAATATCCTTGTCCCAGATTCTCCTTTCATTTACAGATATAACTTCATCCCTTATGAGTAAAGGCTATGACATGTTTTTTACCCTGAACCCACTTGATTAGTAGCCTTTGTTATCTAAAATATGCTCCACACCTAAGAATAACAACAAAACACACTCTAGCATAGATGCCTTAAAATCTACATATCAAGGCTTCTGTGTTTTATATATTGGCAAGATTTCACACCTGTACAATTCCAATAAACTTAGTGTTATGTTTCCCTGCCCACAAAATATTGGAAGTAGCATATTTAAAGTAGGGCAGAAGGAATGAAATAAAATACAGAGTGGGGGTGAAGCTTACAACGAGAATTGATAGTGGAAAGAATGGCTTTCATATTTCATGGTTATTTAGTTTTATAAGTCTACCTGTAACCAGGCGTCCTCAAACTTTTTAAACAGAGGGCCAATTCACTGTCCCTCAGACCATTGGAGGGCTGGCCTATAGTTTAAAAGAAAAAAAAACAACTATTCACAAATTCCTATGCACACTGCACATACCTTATTTTGAAGTAAAAAAACAAAAGGGGAACAAATACAATCACACCGCCTCATGTGGCCCGCGGGCTGCAGTTTGAGGACCCCATCTTAGAGAAATAGTATTCAATTGCATGTTAGAATCACCTGAGGAATCCTTTTTCATTAAGAAAAAGGTTCATTTTCAGGGATTCTCATCTAATTGGTCTGGGGGTGGTATCCAGACACAAGTATTTTATTAAAGTTTCCCAGGTGAGTCTTAGTGTTTTAGGGTCAGTGCTAGACACCTGAGTAGCCTCTAAGTAGGCCTTTTATCGCTTGTTGTAATCACTGACAATGATTGGCTAGGATGGCCTTGGTTACCAGAATTTTATTTTAAGAGGAAAACTCTATACATGAGAAGTGACTTTTGACATAAAAGTAGGATAGCCTAGAACCACATGTCTAAGTCCTGAGCATAGTCAGAGCAATCTAGAGGGAGGGCACTGGTAGAATGAGGCATACACCTATCATCTCTCTTCTGATCTTCCCTCTGTAGAACAAGGTTGAGCACATGCACAGGCTCTTGTTCCAATGACGATTTTGACTCCGTAGGTCTGGGGAGGGCTCAAAATTCTGTAGTTTTTATGAGTTCCAGGTGATGCTATTGTAGCTCGTTCAGAGACCACACCTAAAGTAACAAGGCTCTAGATAAGTGATATTCAACTGGTGTGCTACAGAACACTCATGTGCTGTGAGAGGGCCTTAGGTATGTCCTAAAAAATTTTAAAGATAATTATTTTTGAAAGAAGTTCAAAGTACAGTAAGTATTTTTTTTACTCTTTTTTTAATTAGCAAAATTCAAGTGTGCTGCAGAAGTTTAAATAGAGATTCAAGTATGCTATTAGATAAAAAAAGTTGAAAAACACTTCTCTAGATCTTGATGGGCATGACTTGCCCTCAACCCGTTCTCTGGAACCCACACAAAAAGGATGTCTTCCTTACTCCTGAAGAGTAAATTCCACTGGGGTCCTTGATATCCAGGGAAATCGAGGCTATAGACTATCCTGAACTAATTTAATAATGTTGATCATCTCATTTCTTAACCAGTCCCTCTTCCCACTAGGCAACTTTAACAGAGGATCAGAGTCTAAAGAGTTGGAACCGGGCTTGGAGCACATCTAGTTTGGCCCATTCATTATAAAAGTGTGGCTCTGAGACTGGGTTTGTTGGGGAAAAGGATTTGCAAAGTTCACAGGGAACAGTCAAAACTAAATCTAAATCAGAATGTGAAAACATCAGTTGAGGATTCTGTCAAAAGGATTACTTCCTACAACCTTTGAGGTGAACCACTAATTTGCTTATCTTCAGAGAATTTACAGATTAAACAATACTCACAGAGGAAGATAAAATTCTAAAGCCAGGCTGACATTATTAGATAGCTTCCCTGTCTCTAAGACTAACAATAGCTATTGTTTCCTCTCCTGTGGAATGTCCATTAAAAAGCCTCAAGGCATTCACAAGTTGCCCAATGAACTCCTCAGTCATCCTTATTTCATTTTCATTTTTTGGAACCCTTTGTCAATTTTCTATTGACACAATTCTATTTCTATTCAATTTCCTATTCAAATTTCTATTCAATTTTCCCACACAAGAATGACATGTGTACTCTTGCTCAATAATAAGAAGCCCTCATACAAAATTGAAATAAAGTGTTCTCTCAAACGGGGGAAGCAAGGAATTATATTCCCGGAACAGTCTGCTTACCTAGCCAAATGAATCTGATTCTTGCTCCATTGTTTCTCTGAGACCTCTTAGAAAAGCAGAGAGCATGTAAAGTTGGCAAATTCAAGCCTAGGGCAGCTGCACCATGCCTATAGTCTCCACTACTTGGGAGGATGAGGATCATTTGAACCTAAGAGTGCAAGGCCAGCCTGGGGAACATAGTGAGATATGCCTATAAAAAAAATTAAATAATTTTTAATTAAGAAATTGGCAAATTCAGTGGTATTCTAGTTCCATTGATAGTGCTGGGTTAATGGCCATACTGGCTCCTGGATAGCCCCTTCCCTGGATACGAAAGGTCATCACAACAGCACTGTTTAAGCTGAACTTGTTATTTCTGGTCTCAAAGCTCTAGACTGGACTGAAACTTGCCCAGCAGAGCTTATTACCAAGGTTTTCTTCTTGTTATGTGGTTATCTGGGTATCAGAAGCCATCCACAGGGAAATCAGCCTGAAAGCTACCAGCTTGAATATTAAACATTAACACCACTAAGGACTGCACTGGAAAAGATGTTTGCTAAGCTTGTGGCCCCTCACTCCCTCCTTACTTGGCTGTAACCTTCTTTTTTGTGTTCCTGGTAAATCCAATTATATCTCTATTACCTTAGGCTACCTTCAGCATTTCTTGGGAATTAGGCTGTCTGGATAGACAGAGGCAGAGATACTCACCTGCCAGGTGGACCAGGTATCCTCATCTGATCCTTCATATCTCCTTTTGTTACATTTCAAAAGATCACAAATTATTTTCTTAGCACCTAGTCAGAGAGATGGGAAGGCACAAGAAAGTGAAGCACCAAACTGCTACCAGTGGTGATATTTGACCAACAAAGGCTGAGCCTGGCTTTACATATTTCTCATTGTGATTTACTTTCCTAATTATCTTAATGGGCATGTGTTACTGCAGAATAAAGTGCAATTATTTTCCTTATTTGCTGTAATTTACAGAGAAATCCATTTCAAATCCATTGATCTTGGGGAAGAAGGGGTTTAAACACTCATCTTAAACTGTGCTTTCACTAACAAATTCAAAGCCTAAAGGGAAAAATCCGTGTTTCTTCACCGTGTTTCACAATAGCTATTGGATGACCACAGACAGCATCGTCAGAGTCATGGAAAATGTACGCCTTCTGTGAGAGAGAAGGGGAGCGTCAGAGTTGCACTTTGCAAAGAAATTGTTTATGACACTCAAAAGTATAGGCGGAAGGTGACCTAGTGAACCTAGGAAAGCTCAGACCTGGTTCAAGATGACGCGGGTCTCCTACGACTCCAGAAGATGGAGAGAGGGCCAAGGTCCCCGGCTGCTTGGCGTGGTCAGTGAATCCGGAGCAGAGCCCCAGAGCCCGGGACAGGGGTGTGGCTTGAGCATCAGTGGTTGTCTTGAGCTGCAGGATCCGGCAGCACCTCCCAACGTAAGAAAGGGCTGAGACCACAGACCGGGCACCTCTCCAAGCAGTGGGAGTAGGGGACGGAGGGCAAGGCTGGCTGGGAGGCTTGACGAAGCTGCGGCCCTACTGGGGCCGGGTCTACGTTCTTAGAGGCTGCCAGGGTTGCAGGGAACAAGACAGGCTTGGGCGCAGGGTCGGCACTAAACCCCGCTCGCCACCTGGTCCACCTTGCCTCCCACCTGGTCCCTGGCTCTTCCCATCCGGCTTTGCATCACCCACCGCCTTCAACTTCCCCCATCCTGCCTTGCGCCCTGCCCCTGGTCTGTCCCATCTTTTCTAGTGCCCCACCTGTCGTCCCGCCCCAATCCTGCCTCTTGCCTCGCCCTCCTCCCGCCCCACCGCTTGGGGGCGTCCGCGCGCGCTCCGGCTATAAAGCCTCAGGACCCCGGACTACCGATCAGCGAGAGGCCTTGAGAAACTCGGGCTTTTTGTTTTAGACCACTCCAGGCGCCATGGGCGAGCTTCCGCCCTACGTCCCAGGCTTCAAGATGCACTCCAAGAACTTGCTCTCAAAACAGAAAGAAACGTCCTTCCACCCGGACCGCCTGTGGATTTGGGAAAAAGCCGTGTACAAGGACGAGAACCAGCGCACCTGGCTGCCTATAACCATGGAGGTACAGTCCCCCTTGGAGCTGAGGCAGGTGGGGTGGCAGGCGCGTCAACCTCCCTGGGAGCTGCAGAGTCCTAGGACAGGGAGGCCGTCGAGGAGCCCCTCCTATCCGTCATGGTGAGGGCGGTGTAGGGAGGCTCAAAAGGCCAGGTCTGCTCTGAGCGTCCCTGCAGATGAAACCACTTTGAGCTGAGTTCTGAAGGGTCAATTGGACGAGTTCTCCAGGCCAGGAAGGAGGGTGGGAAAACCACAAAGACCTGTTTTCGAAAGGGTGGGACTATGATCTCGAATAAAACAGGACTCTTGGCTCAGCTCCTGTAGCTCAGCGGCTAGGGCGCCAGCCACATACACCCGAGCTGGAGGGTTCAAACCCAGCCCGGGTCTGCCAGACAACGACAACTACAACCATAAAAATAGCAGGGCGTTGTGGCAGACACCTACAGTCCCAGTTACTTGGGAGGCTGAGGCAAGAGAATCGCTTGGGCCCAAAAGTTTGAGGTTGCTGTGAGCTGTGATGCCACTGGCACTCTATCAAGGGAAACATAGTGAGACTCTGTCTCAAAACAAACAAACAAACAAAAAAAAAAAACAGGACTCTCGGGAACAATATCTCTAAAGTAAGCGATTCATACGTGTGGCTGATTATCAGAATCTCCTTGATTCTGGCCCCAGAAATCTGTCTTCTAAAAGAACCCTCAACAGATTATGATCAACCAAGTGCAGGAACCACTGCTGTAGAGTGTGAGGTATTTCATACCTCCTCTATACTTTGTAACAACAAAATACGCAAGTAATATAGTAGTATAAAACCTGATGTTGAATACATGTTGACTTGGCTTAAAGTGTGCTGCTATAAGATGTCTCTTTAGTTAATGTTAACTTGTCTAAAAGACTTATAACTCTTTACAAGTACTTCCTTGAGTGAATTCAAGACTGGAAGAAACTTAGGCAAAAATGTTGCAACTTTTTCCATATATAAACTGAAGAAAATAAAAAAGCAAAATTAAAATACATAACATTAGAACACTTATGTGGCACAACAGCAAATAGCAAAAAGTTATTGACTGTTAACTGTGTCTCCATGTTACAGATGAGGATACTGAGGCATAGAAAAATGTAAATTTGTCCAAGGTAGTACTGCTACTAATAGTAGGTAATGGGGTTGGAATTCCAGGCTCTTAACCATTGTCTAAATTAGCATTTTTGATATTTAAATTTTTAAAACATACACTTAAAAATCAAATGTTTTTTTTAAGTCAAGTGTTTGAAGAATATTTGGGCTAGTATCTCTTTTAAACCTGTGGTTGAGAATATATTCAGTATGACACTGAAACCATGAACCTGCTAGAATGTTTCCTATAATTAAATGCTTCACAAAAAAATAGCTCATTAGCAAATTGGGGCAGGGTTTGCCTTATGTCATCTGAGGTCCAATATTCTTAATATGTAAAAATTTACTCAGATCATTGAGAAACAGATGAATAATGCAAACTAAATGGTTAAAGAACATGGGAGGAGATTTCCACATGTTCACCTTGTAGTATGATCTGAATTTTTTTTAACAGTGAGTTCTAATTTATTTCCTAGACAGAAAATTTCAAAAGGTGACTTCTACTTTGGGAAAATCCTCATTGAATGCCAGGCACTGTTCTAGGCTGGGGAGGAGAGTCTGCAACAAATGGGATAGAATCCCCATTACTTGTGAAGCTGCCATTCTACTGGGGAAGGCAAACAACAAAATAGTGACGCTGACAGTGAGTTGTGTAGAAGAACTAGGCTGGGGTGAAAAGCAATGGTGAGTGGTGAGGAGGTCTTCAGACTAGACATTTCCCTCCCAGAGATTCTTAATTTGCATTTGCCTTTCAATTTTTGGCCCATCATTTATTTGTAATCCTTCTGAATCTTTGTTTGGGGCATGGCCCTTATGTATATTGCAGAGTTGGGAGTTTGCTGAATTTTTTTCCCTTGAATTGGTGAATGAGACCCATTTTCAGTTACTGATATGTTAGGTTTCTGTCATGATTTTATGTTGTATTTATCTTTACTAGACATACATTTGAGCAGAGACCTGCCTAAAAGAAGGGAGTAAGCCCTACCTAGACCTGGGGAAAATGTTTCAGGCAGAGTGGACAGCAGGCTCTAGGGATTGCTGGATGCAGTCACAAGTGTGGCAGGCTCCAGAAACAGCAAGCAGTTGTGTGGCTGGAACAGGGTAGAGTGTGAAGACCAGAACCGTAGGAGATGAGGGAGGCAGGGTCTCGCCACATGATTCTTTGTGGATTTCTGTGGGCTGTGGTAAAGATTTCCAGTCATTCTGCCCATGATGGGAAGCCATCAGAGGGCATCAAACAGGGCATTGCCATCATTTGTAGACACTCACTGTGGCTACAGTGCAGAGAACTAGGGGTAGGGACAAGACCAATAAGGTGGTAAGGCAGGAGATTATTACAACAGTGCAGGGGAGAGATAATGGTAGAGGGGCACTGGTGGTGATGGTGAAAAGTGGTCTTTCCATGGATAACTTATTTAAAATAAGAGAAAATGGAGGCGGGGAGTGGGGGAGAAAACCCCATGACAACTGAAAAAGGCACCAAACTGCACTGTTAGGAAACTCACAGGCTCATGTCAGATCCCAGCAATAAGAAGTTAGTGAGAAAAAGTGTGCTTTTTGTGGCCTTGTCTGGGTGGCTAGACATGTATGAGCACTGGTGGGTGCAGCCCAGCCAGAGTCCCTTAGAGGAGCCATCATGGCCTAAGGAACTGAGCTTAGGATAGTGATCACTGGCATCTCACACTCTGGACATGGGCTAGGTAGGTGGCAGATTGGACTCTGGTTTTCTGTGCCCAAAGGAGCCACCATGAGCTGGACCTAAAGGAATGCCCTGATCTTTTCTTCTCTTCAGACAGAGAGTGGCCTCCAAGTGCTCATGCATCAAGAAGATGTCCCCCTGGGCAAGGCCATGAGCCCCAGTGAGCTGGAACCGTGCCTACTGCCTTTGATGTGGCAGCTCTACCCTGAAAAAAGATACCGCGCCTCAGATTCCAGTTTCTGGCGCATAGTCTACCATGTGGAGGTGAGTGTGTTGGGTGGCCTGCTTCCCCTGCTCCTCGTTCGACCTCATTGGCGTATCTGTTCCCCCCACCTCCACACCAAAAGCTAAAAAAGTATAATTTGCAACTGTAAGTCTTTAAAGGACTAGATTCGAGAGAAGTTAGATCCTCTGAGGTGTCTAAAGCAATCCCCCTTGGCACAAGAAGCCCTCATTGGTGGGCAGACAGGACTGAAGGCTGGTGGGAGGAAGAGGGGAAGTCTCGGAGGGCCCTGGAGTCCTCACACACAGGTTCCTGCCTGCTACTACAGGCTAGTTGAAGTCACAACAATGAGCCACAGAGGGAGCATTCCCTGGATTCTGCTGCCTAATCTTTCCCTTCTCTCTCTCTCTCAGTTCAGTGGCATGGAGGACATGTTGCTTGAGAAGCTGCCCCTCCTGGAGTGGGAATGATAACGGTGAGCACTGCCGGGGCCCGACACCCTTGAGTGCACAGTGGCCAGGTCAGAAGGAAGGAGCTAAGGCAGTGCTGAGCCCTCCTCTGAAGGTCCCAGGGGTGGGACAAGCTCCCCAGAGGTGCCTGTGTCTCTCCTTTACCACTTCAGGAGCCAGAGCTTTCTAGATAGCTGCACACCTCTGGGCCATGCTTCCCAGGTTAGGGCCAGTACTTTTGTCTACCATCATTTTATTAAATAGCACCAGAACTTGATCATCACATCAGTGAGCTAAGTATTATTAGCTGTTATTGGTTACAAAAACAAGGCTTAAGGAAGGGTAGTGACTTGTCCAGGTTTCAAAACTAGGCCTCCTGACCCCATCCCCCTTGCCCCATTCACAATTGGCCCTGGCTCAGACACAGGCCTCTGTCTGGGGCCAGCACTGATGACAAGGCTCCCCCACATTTGCTCCTGCAGCGCCGCCCCTCACCACCACTTGGTCTTACCTTCTGACCCTGTCTTCTCTTGTCCTTTCCCAGGTCTTGCAGTTCCTGACTCCTTCCACCCCATGCAGGAGTCCTGCGGCCTACAATGGGGATGTTTGTGCTTGTGTTCACCTTTGTTTATTAGCCCTGTGTGTTTTCCTTTACCATGCTGGGGTCTGGAGGAAATGGACAGGCAGAGGATGGGCCTACCCAGGGCCTGTGAGACCTGCCTGCAGCCCACTCAGCCTCCCTCAGCTTTCAGCACTGCTATCTGCTTGGCAGATGGCACCAGGGAGGACCCAGGTCGGTATAGCTTCTTCTAGGTGCCCCAGCTATACCTGTGCCTCTGACTTTCCCAGCTGGCTGATGGTTTTCAGTGTTTCTCTGTCCCTTCTGGCCTTCATAGCAACTGCTGTCTCATGCTACACACCCAGGGGCTGTTGCTGTTCTGTCCTCTCAGCTTCATGTACCCCGAGAATGGAACCTATGCCCCTGAGCCAGGCCACCAAGACTCTGGACTAGCCATATTACATGGTGCTGTGCCTACAGAAAACCCACCTACCCTCGCAGGTTCAGATGCAATTTAAAGAAAGGCCTGAAGGAGCCTGTGTCTGTGCTCAGGACACAGAAGCTCATTGGTCAGTGCTCCACAGCCCATGACAGCAGGGAGCCAGGCAAGTGAGCACTGAGGGTGAGCCCTCTGGTGGCCCACTGCAGAAGGGATACAGGTTGGATCTCCCCGCTTTACAGGTGGTCACGCACCTGGGTGTTATGAGGTTGTGTGTAGAATGAACACTTGCAATGTTGATTGATTAAATGTAAGATAATTCATCTCACTTTGTGTTCAGCTTCTATCCCTGTCCTAGATTCTAGTGAGAGAAGTGAGACAGGCAGTCACCAAATAAGAAAGAATATTTATGAATTTTATGTATTTACTTAATTTTGGTAGCAAGGCTAGAATATATGTATATATATACACACACACACATATACAAACACAGTATGGCCCTAAAGTCATGTGCAAATACACTATTTAAAATTGCACATGAACTTTATGGCCACCCTGTATAATCTAACTTTCAAAATCCCAGTGTTCTTGGAGGCATATTTTGAGAATCACTGGAATAAGTGACCTCAGAAAGCTGTCAGCAGTCAGTCAAAATTCTCTTTGATAGGGCCCTGCCTACCCATCCCTGACGTGTCACCTACCCCAGCTAGCTCTGGCTGTTCTTCACCCAGCCACACACAGCAGGCTTTGTCTCTGCAGAGAAGGCCTTTCTCCTCTGCTCTCAGCCCTGGTAGGAGTCCCACCTGCCTGGAACTGTCCCTGTGACTCAGGCCCCAACCAGACTCCCTTCCCTACCTCATCTGACCTGCCATCACAGCAGAGCCCAGCCTGTGCCCTGTCCCCTTGTGCTGCCTCAGCAGGTAGCAGGCAGGACAGCACTAGAGGATGACTTACAGAGGAAGGAACCCATTCTTTGTGCAATCCTGGTGTTCCCACTAAAGTTTGAATCTAGTCCACAGCTTCCTCATTACTGAGATAGGGATATTAAAACTTAGAAGGTTGTTCTGAGGATTCAGGGGTATAATGTAAGTAAGGTGCTTTAAGTGTCTAGGAAGAAAATTGTGTAAGAAACATACTATTCCTCCTATATTATCTCTGAACTCAGGCTTCTTACCTGTTAGTAGACAGAGAAGAAGCATCGACACCACATGTGACAAGATTTTTGACTCTTGTTCTAACCCCATAGCCTTGCACAGTGCATGAGAGTTTGGTCTGTGGAAGCAATTGCTATACAGATGGCTTCTCAGTGGGGACAGAGCACAAGTGTATCAGAGCAGAAGGAACATCAAGGATCAGCCAGCCACTTCACTTCAGGAATAAGAATATGGGAGTTCAGAAAGAAAGTCCTTATGTAAGATTCTTTTTTTTTAACCAAGTATTTGACCACCACCATGAAATGTGCCCGGTACTATACATACAGCAATAAGCAAAACAAAGGCCTTGGTTGGCAGCCTTTATTCTGGATAAAAGAACATAATTCCAGAAGAAAATAAAAGAGGCTAACATGGTAGGGAGTGAGGTCAGATGGTAAAAGCAATTCTTGCCTGATGGTAGTATTTAGGAATGAACTTTGAAAAAGAGGGAGACAGATTCTTTTTTCTGTTTTTGTAGACACAGTCTCACTTTACCGCCCTAGGTAGAGTGCCATGACATGACAGGACTCACACAGCAACCTCCAACTCCTGGGCTTATGCGATTCTCTTGCCTCAGCCTCCCGAGCAGCTGGGATTACAGGTGCCCGCCACAACGCCCAGCTAAAACTGCCCTGGTTGGGTTTGAACCCGCCACCCTCGGTATATGGGGCCGGCGCCCTGCTCACTAAGCCACAGGCGCCAACCCCGAAAGACAGATTCTTAAAAGGCAAATACTATGTGGATTTAATTTGCTATGAAAATTAAAAACGTGATCTAGGGCGGTGCCTGTGGCTCAAAGGGGTGGGGCGCCGGCCCCATATACCAGAGGTGGTGGGTTCAAACCCGGCCTTGGCCAAAAACTGCAAAACAAACAAACAAACAAAAAAAAAAACAGGCGATCTGGGCTCGGGTTGAGGAGTTGGTATTTGTGTGGAAGGAGGCGGAGGCGCAGGAGGAAGGGGGAAACAGAGCGCCGGCCGGGAGGGCGGGAGGAGGCGCGGCTAGGGCGGGCGGCTAAGGTGAGGCGAGGAGAGGCGGGGAGCCGGGACTAGCAGCGGCCGAGCGAACGCGGGGCGCACCGAGGCGAGGGAGGCGGGGAAGCCCCGCCGCCGCGGCCGCCGCGCCCGCCCCTTCCCCCCCGTCGCCCGCCCCCTCTCCCCCCGCCCGCTCGCCGCCTTCCTCCCTCTGCCTTCCTTCCCCACGGCCGGCCGCCTCCTCGCCCGCCCGCCCGCAGCCGAGGAGCCGAGGCCGCCGCGGCCGTGGCGGCGGAGCCCTCAGCCATGGCCTCGGGCGACACCCTCTACATCGCCATGGACGGCTCGGAGATGCCGGCCGAGATCGTGGAGCTGCACGAAATCGAGGTGGAGACCATCCCGGTGGAGACCATCGAGACCACGGTGGTGGGCGAGGAGGAAGAGGAGGAGGACGACGACGAGGACGGCGGCGGCGGCGACCACGGCGGCGGGGGCGGCCACGGGCACGCCGGCCACCACCACCACCATCACCACCACCACCACCACCCGCCCATGATCGCGCTGCAGCCGCTGGTCACCGACGACCCGACCCAGGTGCACCACCACCAGGAGGTGATCCTGGTGCAGACGCGCGAGGAGGTGGTGGGCGGCGACGACTCGGACGGGCTGCGTGCCGAGGACGGCTTCGAGGACCAGATCCTGATCCCGGTACCCGCGCCGGCCGGCGGCGACGACGACTACATAGAGCAGACGCTGGTCACCGTGGCGGCGGCGGCGGCCGCATTAAGAAGGGGGTGGCCGAAAGAATGGCAAGAAGAGTTACCTCAGCGGGGGCCGGCGCGGCAGGCGGCGACACCGACCTGGGCAACAAGAAGTGGGAGCGGAAGCAGGTGCAGATCAAGACCCTGGAGGGCGAGTTCTCGGTCACCATGTGGTCCTCAGGTGAAAAAGATACTGACGTGAGACAGTGGTTGAAGAACAAATAATTGGAGAGAACTCGCCTCCTGATTATTCAGAGTATGTGACAAGAAAAAAACTTTCCTGGAGGAATACCTGGGATTGACCTCTCAGACCCCCAAACAACTGGCAGAATTTGCTAGAATGAAGCCAAGGAAAATTAAAGAAGACTATGGTCCAAGAACGATAGCTTGCCCTCATAAAGGCTGTACAAAGATGTTCAGGGATAACTCTGCCATGAAAAACTTATGCACACCCACAGTCCGAGTCCACATCTGTGCAGAATGTGGCAAAGCTTTTGTTGAGAGCTCAAAACTAAAAGGACACCAATTGGTTTAAACTGGAAAGAAGCCCTTTCAGTGCACATTTGAAGGCTGTGGGAAACTCTTTTCACTGGACTTCAATTTGCGCACACATGTGTGAATCCATACCGGCCTGGAGACAGGCCCTATGTGTGCCTCTTCAATGGTTGTAATAAGAAGTTTGAAATCTTACATATTAACACATGCTAAGGCCAAAACCAACCACTGAAAAGAAGAGAGAGAAGACCCTTCTTGACCACAGAAAGCATCTTCCAGGAGTGTGATTGGGGATAAATATGCCTCTCCCTTGTATATTATTTCTAGGAAAATTTTTAAAAATGAATCCTACACACCTAAGGGACATGTGTTGATAAAGTAGTAAATATTTAAAAAAAAAACTTTAATAAGGGAGAGGGGAGACAAGATGGCGGACTGAAGCCAGCTTTCAACAAAGGCTCCCGTCCAGAAGGAGAGTTAAGGGACAGGAATTTAGTAAGTATCCTGGTGGACTTGAGCCTCACCAAGAGAGAAGGCTGAAGAACGCACATCAACACCGCTGAGGCAAGTTGTGATCACAAGGACGCAAACAAAAGGTACAAAATCCACCACCAAGCGGACGGGAGTCCCCCTCCCCCATGAGACCGGCTCTGGAGCCCCACAATTGAACAAGTGGGCAGAAATTAAAGCCCCTCCCACTACACTCCACGGGAGAGACCTTCTAAAAACTGGACCTACCTCCCCTACTGGGGTGCCGTGGCGTTCTCCTGCCGGACATAGGGCTGAATAAAACTTTGGGAATCCTTTGCCGGCAACCCTGAATCCCCGGCGCTCCCCTCCCGCCCACTGAGGTCCGGAGGCCTGTCCCCCAGGACTTCGGATCCTTGGGTGATTTCTCAAGGGGAGTGGACAGTCCCCGAGTTGCGACTGGTCAGCATTGACTCTGAGGCGCGCCGAGTGAGGAGAGGGCACCGGGCTGAGGGGGAGTCACGCCTCGCGGCACTTCCCTGCGGTGCAGTGCACCAACCCTCCCCGGGCATACGGGGCCCAAGACTGAATAAGACTCTGGCCTCCCCGCTGAGAGCTGAGAACCCCTACTCTCACTCGGGGTCTGAGGGCCTATCCCTCCGGAGTTCGGCTCCTTGGGTGATTTCTCGAGGGGAGTGCACAGTGCCTGAGCTGCGTCAGGTCAGCGCTGACTCTGGGATACGTGAGCGAGGAGAGGGCACTCTGCTGAGGGGAAATCAAGCCTTGGCGGCACTTCCCTGCGGTGCAGTGCAGGAGCCCTCCCCGGGCACAAGACTGAATAAGACTCTGGCCTCCCCGCTGAGAGCTGAGAGCCCCTAGTCTCACTCGGGGTCTGAGGGCCTATCCCTCCGGAGTTCGGCTCCTTGGGTGATTTCTCGAGGGGAGTGCACAGTGCCTGAGCTGCGTCAGGTCAGCGCTGACTCTGGGATACGTGAGCGAGGAGAGGGCACTCTGCTGAGGGGAAATCAAGCCTTGGCGGCACTTCCCTGCGGTGCAGTGCAGGAGCCCTCCCCGGGCACAAGACTGAATAAGACTCTGGCCTCCCCGCTGAGAGCTGAGAGCCCCTAGTCTCACTCGGGGTCTGAGGGCCTATCCCTCCGGAGTTCGGCTCCTTGGGTGATTTCTCGAGGGGAGTGCACAGTGCCTGAGCTGCGTCAGGTCAGCGCTGACTCTGCGATACGTGAGCGAGGAGAGGGCACTCTGCTGAGGGAAAATCAAGCCTTGGCGGCACTTCCCTGCGGTGCAGTGCAGGAGCCCTCCCCGGACCGTAGTATTGCGTGAAACTGAATGAAACTCTAGCTTCCCCCCGCCCCACTCCCAATCCGGGTCTGGGGGCCCATCCCCCAAGAGTTCTGAATCTTGGGGGATCTCTTAAGGGGTGTGGACCCAGCACAAACTGCGGCCGCTCAGTGCTGACTCTGGGGCGCGGGACAGAGGAGAAAAGGGTCGCCTGAGTGCCCACACCAGAGCAGCAGTTCCCTGGAGGTAGATCAACAGCCGTTTTTTCTTTAACGGCAGAACGCTCACTTCTGGATATTCTGAGGCCACACCCCCTGTCTCCCTGGGCAACCAGAGGAGGCCACCGGTGTCACGGCTCACAAACCCAGAAGCCTCCAGGGCGGGGCCGACCCAGAGAGGTGTTCAGACGCAATTCTCCAGCAGCAAAGACGTTTGAACTCAAAACAGCCTGTCTCCTGTAGGCGACGACAGGAACAGAGACAGAACCTCACAAAGTTGTCTGTTCTGTTCTGTTCTGTTAGCAGCATCCATCAGGGACGGGGCTAAGCCTGAGTGAACACCACCTTCCCATCACCTGCATCAAACACTCAAAGATGTCAGGCCCCATCTCCTCCTGCTAGATAACGGCAGTCTGCGGGGGCCTGGCAGACTTCCTCGCGATTCAGGCAGGTGCAAACCCCTGGAGTGTCTGTTCACTGCAGGCAACTGGGTTAGCCATCTGCAGAGATACCAGTGACTGGGTCCGACGGAGGGGCAAAGTGGGGAAGGAGACGTCAACCTTCCCAGACTGCTCTGTTTGCGGGGTGGCTCCTCCTGACTCCACGCTGCACTGGGGTGAGCTGTCTCAGAGGAGTCACCAGGCCCCTGTGATCCAGTTCCCAGAGACCTCTTGAACCCTTCCACCTGAGACAAGTGCCGATTGAGACAGTTGATTCGGACCTTTTGAACTGGGCTAATAGACTGAGGACTTTTCAGGTGGTGCCCTGGGTGTGCGATTGTAGGAAGGTTTGATTCTCCTTTTCCAACTGGGGCCAGAGGTGGGCAGGCGGGGTGACTTAATTGCTGATTTTTCCACACAGCTGAGACTTCAAGCCAGAGTAGAAGTTGCAATAGGATCGAACAGAAACCAGCTGAAAACGAGACAGAACCACTTTGCTCCACCACACCAGACAGGGCCCCAGTTTCTCAGGCCACAACACTGTACGGGCCCTCGATAAAACCCCAGGGGAAAAACCAAAGGGAGTAAACCATGGGGCGGAATCAGCGGAAAAACTCTGGTAACATGAATAACCAGAATAGATCAACCCCCCCAAGAAAAGATACGGCAGATGTGATTGAAGATCCCATTCATAAACAACTGGCTGAGATGTCAGAAGTCGAATTCAGAATTTGGTTTGCAGACAAGATTAATAAAATGGAATTAGGAATTCGAGGAGAAATTCAAAAACTGTCTCAAGAATTTAACGAATTTAAAGACAAAACCACCAAAGACTTAGACACACTGAAACAAGAACTTACAGCCCTCAAAGATATGAAAAATACAGTAGAATCCCTCAGTAACAGAATGGAGCAAGCAGAAGAAAGGATTTCTGACATTGAAGATAAAGTCTTCGAACGCTCCCAATCTCTCAAAGAGGAAGAGAAATGGAGAGCAAAAACGGATCACTCACTCAGAGAGCTCTCAGATAATTCGAAAAAAAATAACATAAGGGTTATAGGAATTTCGGAGGCTGATGACGTGGCAGCCAAGGGCACAGAGGCCCTTCTACATGAAATTATGAAAGAAAATTTTCCAGACATGCCTAGAGAATCTGAAATTCAGATAGCAGACAGCTTCAGAACCCCAGCACGATTCAACCCCAAAAAGCCATCTCCCAGACATATCATAATTAGCTTCACTAAAGTTAACATGAAAGAGAAGATTCTCAAAGCAGCCCGGAAAAGAAAACTATAACGTACAAAGGTAAGAATATTAGAATAACTGCAGATCTCTCTGCTGAAACTTTTCAAGCAAGAAGAGGCTGGTCATCAACTTTTAATCTCCTAAAGCAAAAAAACTTTCAACCCAGGATCTTGTATCCAGCTAAACTGAGTTTCATCTATGATGGAGAAATTAAATACTTCAATGACATTCATATGTTGAAAAAATTTGCCATAAGTAAACCAGCTCTTCAGGATGTTCTCAGACCTATCCTCCACAATGACCAACCCAATCCTATACCACAAAAGTAAACTCACTCAGAAACTTCGGATCAAACTCCAACTTCCACACTGGCGAAAGGATTAAAAATGTCCACTGGACCTTTGAAAAACTCGATACCCAAAATTCCACCAGACTTATCCTTACTCTCCATCAATGTGAATGGCTTAAACTGTCCTCTAAAGAGGCATAGGTTAGCTGACTGGATACAAAAACTTAAGCCAGATATTTGTTGCATACAAGAGTCACATCTCAACTTAAAAGACAAATACAGACTCAGGGTGAAAGGATGGTCATCCATATTTCAGGCAAATGGTAATCAGAAAAAAGCAGGTGTTGCAATTTTATTTGCAGATACAGTAGGCTTTAAACCATCAAAAGTAAGGAAGGACAAGAATGGTCACTTCACATTTGTTAAGGGTAATAATATGACGAGATCTCAATTATTAATATCTATGCACCCAACCAGAATGCACCTCAATTTATAAGAGAAACTCTAATAGACATGAGTAACTTGATTTCCTCCAGCTCCATAATCGTTGGAGATTTCAACACTCCCTTGGCAGTGTTGGATCGATCCTCCAGAAAGAAGCTGAGCAAAGAAATCTTAGATTTAAACCTAACCATCCAGTATTTAGATTTAGCAGACATCTACAGAACATTTCATCCCAACAAAACTGAATACACATACTTCTCATCAGCCCACGGAACTTACTCCAAAATTGATCACATTTTAGGTCACAAGTCTAACCTCAGTAAATTTAAAGGAATAGAAATTATTCCATGCATCTTCTCGGACCATCATGGAATAAAACTTGAATTGAGTAACAACAGGAATCTGCATACCCATACAAAAACATGGAAGTTAAATAACCTTATGCTGAATGATAGCTGGGTCAGAGATGAGATTAAGAAAGAAATCACCAATTTTTTGGAACAAAATGACAATGAAGACACAAGCTATCAGAACCTCTGGGACACTGCAAAGGCAGTTCTAAGAGGGAAATTTGTAGCACTGCAAGCCTTCCTCAAGAGAACGGAAAGAGAGGAAGTTAACAACTTAATGGGACATCTCACGCAACTGGAAAAGGAAGAACATTCCAACCCCAAACCCAGTAGAAGAAAAGAAATAACCAAAATTAGAGCAGAATTAAATGAAATTGAAAACAAAAGAATAATACAACAGATCAATAAATCAAAAAGCTGGTTTTTTGAAAAGGTCAATAAAATAGATAAACCTCTGGCCAACCTAATCAGGAAAAAAAGAGTAAAATCTCTAATATCATCAATCAGAAACAACAAAGACAAAATAACCACAGACTCATCAGAAATCCAAAAAATCCTTAATGAATATTACAAGAAACTTTATTCTCAGAAATATGAAAATCTGAAGGAAATAGACCGATACTTGGAAGCACGCCACCTTCCAAGACTTAACCAGAATCAAGTGGAAATGTTGAACAGACCCATATCAAGTTCAGAAATAGCATCAACTATACAAAACCTCCCTAAAAAGAAAAGCCCGGGACCAGATGGTTTCACGTCAGAATTCTACCAAACCTTTAAAGAGGAATTAGTACCTATATTACTCAACCTGTTCCAAAATGTAGAAAAAGAAGGAAGACTACCCAACACGTTCTATGTAGCAAATATCACCCTGATCCCCAAACCAGGAAAAGACCCAACAAGAAAAGAAAATTATAGACCAATATCACTAATGAATATAGATGCAAAAATATTCAACAAGATCCTAACAAACAGAATCCAGCAACACATCAAACAAATTATACATCATGACCAAGTTGGTTTTATCCCAGGGTCTCAAGGCTGGTTCAATATACGTAAATCTATAAATGTAATTCAGCACATAAACAAATTAAAAAACAAAGACCATATGATTCTCTCAATTGATGCAGAAAAAGCTTTTGATAATATCCAGCATCCCTTCATGATCAGAACACTCAAAAAAATTGGTCTAGAAGGGACTTTTCTTAAACTGATAGAGGCTATCTACAGCAAACCCACAGCCAATATCATATTGAATGGAGTTAAATTGGAATCATTTCCACTCAGATCAGGAACCAGACAAGGCTGCCCATTGTCTCCATTGCTTTTCAACATTGTAATGGAAGTTTTAGCCACCGCAATTAGGGAAGAAAAGGCGATCAAGGGTATCCATATAGGGTCAGAAGAGATCAAACTCTCGCTCTTCGCAGATGATATGATTGTGTATCTGGAAAACACTAGGGACTCTACTACAAAACTCCTAGAAGTGATCAAGGAATACAGCAGCGTCTCAGGTTACAAAATCAACATTCATAAATCGGTAGCCTTTATATACACCAACAACAGTCAAATTGAAAAACCAGTTAAGGACTCTATCCCATTCACAGTCGTGCCAAAGAAGATGAAATATTTGGGAATTTACCTAACAAAAGACGTGAAAGATCTCTATAAAGAGAACTATGAAACTCTAAGAAAAGAAATAGCTGAAAATGTTAACAAATGGAAAAACATACCATGCTCATGGCTAGGAAGAATCAACATTATCAAAATGTCCATACTACCCAAAGCAATATATACTTTCAACGCACTCCCTATTAACGCTCCACTGTCATATTTTAAAGATCTTGAAAAAACATTACTTCGTTTTATATGGAATCAGAAAAAACCTCGAATAGCCAAGACATTACTCAGAAATAAAAACAAAACAGGAGGAATCACACTACCAGACCTCAGACTTTACTACAAATCGATAGTGATCAAAACAGCATGGTATTGGCACAAAAACAGAGAAGTAGATATCTGGAATAGAATAGAGAACCAAGAGACGAATCCAGCTACTTACCGCTATTTGATTTTTGACAAGCCAATTAAAAACATTCAGTGGGGAAAAGATTCCCTATTTAACAAATGGTGCTGGGTGAACTGGCTGGCAACCTGCAGAAGACTGAAATTAGACCCACACCTTTCACCATTAACTAAGATAGACTCTCATTGGATTAAAGATTTAAACTTAAGACATGAAACTATAAAAATACTAGAGGAGAATGCAGGGAAAACCCTTGAAGAAATTGGTCTGGGTGAGTATTTCATGAGGAGAACCCCCCGGGCAATTGAAGCAGCTTCAAAAATACACTACTGGGACTTGATCAAACTAAAAAGCTTCTGCACAGCTAAGAACACAGTAAGCAGAGCAAGCAGACAGCCCTCAGAATGGGAGAAGATATTTGCAGGGTATAACTCTGACAAAGGTTTAATAACCAGAATCCACAGAGAACTCAAACGCATCAGCAAGAAAAAAACAAGGGATCCCATCGCAGGCTGGGCAAGGGATTTGAAGAGAAACTTCTCTGAAGAAGACAGGCGCACGGCCTTCAGACATATGAAAAAATGCTCATCATCTTTAATCATCAGAGAAATGCAAATCAAAACTACTTTGAGATATCATCTAACTCCAATGAGACTAGCCTATATCACAAAATCTCAAGACCAGAGATGTTGGCGTGGATGCGGAGAAAAGGGAACACTTCTGCACTGCTGGTGGGAATGCAAATTAATACATTCCTTTTGGAGGGATATATGGAGAACACTCAGAGATCTAAAAATAGATCTGCCATTCAATCCTGTAATTCCTCTGCTGGGCATATACCCAGAAGACCAAAAATCACAACATAACAAAGATATTTGTACCAGAATGTTTATTGCAGCCCAATTCATAATTGCTAAGTCATGGAAAAAGCCGAAGTGCCCATCGATCCACGAATGGATTAATAAATTGTGGTATATGTATACCATGGAATACTATGCAGCCTTAAAGAAAGATGGAGACTTTACCTCTTTCATGTTTACATGGATGGAGCTGGAACATATTCTTCTTAGTAAAGTATCCCAAGAATGGAAGAAAAAATATCCAATGTACACAGCCCTACTATGAAACTAATTTGGGACTCTCACATGAAAGCTATAACCCAGCTACAACTTAACAATAGGGGGAAGTGGGAAAGGGGAGGTGAGTAGAGGGAGGGGAATCGGTGGGATCACACCTGTGGTGCATATTACAGGGGTATTTGCGAAACTTGGTAAATGTAGAATATAAATGTTTTGGTACAGTAACTGAGATAACGCCGGAAAGGCTATGTTAACCACTGGGATAAAAATGTGTCAAATGGTTTATGAAGTGAGTGTATGATGCCCCATAATCATATCATTGTATACACTTATGATTTAATAAAAAAATTAAAAAAAAAAAAAAAAAACTTTAATAAGATGACATTGCTAAGATGCTCTCTCTTGCTCTGTAATCTTGTTTCAAAAACAGTGTTTTTGTAAAGTGTGATCCCAAGAGGAGGACAATTCATGAACTTCTCATCAGAAGACTATTCTTTATACAACAGTGCTAAAAATGGGACGACTTTTCACATTCTTGTAAATAGGAAGCTGACCTGTTGCTTATAATTTTAATTTTGTATTTTCCAAGTGTCCATATTGTACACTTTGGGGGGATATGCTTTGTAATGCTATGTGTGATTTTTCCGGAGGTTGATAACTTTGCTTGCAGTAGATTTTCTTTAAAAGAATGGGCAGTTACATGCATACTTCAAAAGTATTTTCCTGTAAAAAACCCGAACCTTTTACAAAACATAGAAAAAGAAGGAATACTTCCCAACACATTTTATGAAGCAAATATCACACTGATCCCCAAACCAGGAAAAGACCCAACAAGAAAAGAAAATTATAGACCGGAGGCGGAGCAAGATGGCAGCCGAGTAACAGCTTCCTTGCATCTGGGCACCGTGAGTCTGGGGAGAGAGGACTCCAGGCATCTCTGGTTGGTGGGATCTGCCTATCATCACCCCTGAGAGGATACAGGGAGTCAGCAAGAGACTTCTGGACCCCAAGAGGAGGACTAAAACAGTGGAAAACCAGCAAGTGGTCGCGTGTGTTCAATCCGTCTAAACCCGCCCACTACTTCCACAGGCACGAGAACTTAAAGAGAAAGAGGAAGTGAAAGGAAAATTAGGGCAAGGAAACAGATAAAAGAAATCACCCATGAGGAAGAATCAGCAGAAAACTCCAGGCAACATGAAGAACCAGTCCAGAACAACCCCGCCAAGGGACCATGAGGTAGCTACTGCAGAGGATTCCACCCATACAGAAATGTTAGGAATGACAGGGAATTTAGAATACACATGTTGAAAACAATGAAAGAAATGATGGAAACAATGAAGGAAACTGCTAATAAAGTGGAAAATAACCAAAAGGAAATCCAAAAACAGAATCAAATCAGAGATGAACGATATGAAGAATATAAAAAGGATATAGCAGAGCTGAAGGAAATGAAACAATCAGGGAACTTAAAGATGCAATGGAAAGTATCAGCAACAGGTTAGACCATGCAGAAGAAAGAATTTCAGAGGTAGAAGACAAAGTTTTTAAGATAACTCAGATAGTAAAAGAGGCAGAAAAGAAGAGAGAGAAAGCAGAACGTTCACTGTCAGAATTATGGGACTTTATGAAGCGTTCCAACATACGAGTTATAGGAATCCCAGAAGGGGAAGAAGAATGCCCCAGAGGAATGGAAGCCATACTAGAGAATATTATAAAAGAAAATTTCCCAAATATCACCAAAGATTCTGACACACTGCTTTCAGAGGGCTATCGGACCCCAGGTCGCCTCAACTCTAACCGAACTTCTCCAAGACACATTGTGATGAACCTGTCCAAAGTCAAGACAAAAGAAAAGATTCTGCAAGCTGCCAGAAGTAAGCGCCAGTTGACCTACAGGGGCAAATCCATCAGAGTGACCACAGACTTCTCTAATGAAACTTTCCAAGCAAGACGACAATGGTCATCTACCTTTAATCTACTTAAACAGAACAATTTCCAGCCCAGAATTCTGTACCCTGCTAAGCTAAGCTTCAAAATTGATGGAGAAATCAAATCATTTACAGATATACAAACATTGAGGAAATTCGCCACAACAAGACCAGCTCTACAGGAAATACTTCAACCTGTTCTGCACACTGACCACCACAATGGATCAGCAGCAAAGTAAGAACTCAGAAATTAAAGGACAGAACCAAACCTCCACACTGATCCAAAAGATAAAACTAAGCAATGGACACTCACCAAATAAGACGAATAGAATACTACCACACTTATCAATTATCTCAATAAATGTTAATGTCTTGAATTCCCCACTGAAGAGACATAGATTGGTTGACTGGATTAAAAAACACAAGCCATCCATTTGCTGTCTGCAAGAAACACACCCGGCTTCAAAAGACAAATTAAAGCTCCGAGTCAAGGGTTGGAAGACAATTTTTCAGGCAAATGGAATTCAGAAGAAAAGAGGAGTTGCAATCTTATTTTCAGATACATGTGGATTTAAAGCAACTAAAGTCAAAAAAGACAAAGATGGTCACTTTATATTGGTCAAGGGAAAAATACAACAAGAAGACATTTCCATTCTAAATATCTAGGCACCCAATTTAAATGCTCCCAGATTCTTGAAACAGACCTTACTCAGTCTGAGCAATATGATATCTGATAATACCATAATAACAGGGGAACTTAACACTCCTCTTACAGAGCTGGACAGATCCTCTAAACAGAAATTAAACAAGGATATAAGAGACTTAAATGAGACCCTAGAACAACTGTGCTTGATAGACGCATATAGAACACTCCATCCCAAAGATAAAGAATATACATTCTTCTCATCACCGCATGGAACATTCTCCAAAATTGATCATATCCTGGGACACAAAACAAATATCAACAGAATCAAAAGAATTGAAATTTTACCTTGTATCTTCTCAGACCATAAGGCACTAAAGGTGGAACTCAAGTCTAACAAAAATGCTCGACCCCACCCAAAGGCATGGAAACTAAACAATCTTCTGTTGAATAACAGATGGGTGCAGGAAGAAATAAAACAGGAAATCATTAACTTCCTTAAGCATAACAACAATGAAGACACAAGCTACCAAAACCTGTGGGATACTGCAAAAGCAGTTTTGAGAGGAAAATTCATCGTTTTAGATGCCTACATTCGAAAAACAGAAAGAGAGCACATCAACAATCTCACAAGAGATCTTATGGAATTGGAAAAAGAAGAACAATCTAAGCCTAAACTCAGTAGAAGAAAAGAAATATCCAAAATCAAATCAGAGATCAATGAAATTGAAAACAAAAGAATCATTCAGAAAATTAATGAAACAAGGAGTTGGTTTTTTGAAAAAATAAAATAGATAAACCATTGGCCAGACTAACGAGGAATAGAAAAGTAAAATCTCTAGTAACCTCAATCAGAAATGATAAAGGAGAAATAACAACTGATCCCACAGAGATACAAGAGATCATCTCTGAATACTACCAGAAACTCTATGCCCAGAAATTTGACAATGTGAAGGAAATGGATCAATATTTGGAATCACACCCTCTCCCTAGACTCAGCCAGGAAGAAATAGAGCTCCTGAACAGACCAATTTCAAGCACTGAGATCAAAGAAACAATAAAAAAGCTTCCAACCAAAAAATGCCCTGGTCCAGATGGCTTCACTCCAGAATTCTATCAAACCTTCAAGGAAGAGCTTATTCCTGTACTGCAGAAATTATTCCAAAAAATTGAGGAAGAAGGAATCTTCCCCAACACATTCTATGAAGCAAACATCACCCTGATACCAAAACCAGGAAAAGACCCAAACAAAAAGGAGAATTTCAGACCAATCTCACTCATGAATATAGATGGAAAAATTCTCAACAAAATCCTAGCCAATAGATTACAGCTTATCATCAAAAAAGTCATTCATCATGATCAAGCAGGCTTCATCCCAGGGATGCAAGGCTGGTTCAACATGCGCAAGTCCATAAACGTTATCCACCATATTAACAGAGGCAAAAATAAAGATCACATGATCCTCTCAATAGATGCAGAAAAAGCATTTGATAAAATCCAGCATCCTTTTCATTAGAACACTGAAGAGTATAGGCATAGGTGGCACATTTCTAAAACTGATTGAAGCTATGTATGACAAACCCACAGCCAATATTTTACTGAATGGAGTAAAACTGAAAGCTTTTCCTCTTAGAACTGGAACCAGAAAAGGTTGTCCTCTGTCACCTTTACTATTCAACGTAGTGCTGGAAGTTCTAGCCAATACAATTAGGCAAGACAAGGAAATTAAGGGAATCCAAATGGGAGCAGAGGAGGTCAAACTCTCCCTCTTTGCTGACGACATGGTCTTATACTTAGAGAACCCCAAAGACTCAACCACAAGACTCCTAGAAGTCATCAAAAAATACAGTAATGTTTCAGGATATAAAATCAATGTCCACAAGTCAGTAGCCTTTGTGTACACCAATAACAGTCAAGATGAGAAGCTAATTAAGGACACAACTCCCTTCACCATAGTCTCAAAGAAAATGAAATACCTAGGAATATACCTAACGAAGGAGGTGAAGGATCTCTATAAAGAAAACTATGAAATCCTCAGAAAGGAAATAGCAGAGCATATTAACAAATGGAAGAACATACCATGCTCATGGATGGGAAGAATCAACATTGTTAAAATGTCTATACTTCCCAAAGCAATTTACCTATTCAATGCCATTCCTATCAAATTACCAACTTTGTACTTTTAAGATTTGGAAAAAATGATTCTGCGTTTTGTATGGAACCGGAAAAAAACCCGTATAGCTAAGGCAGTTCTCTGTAACAAAAATAAAGCTGGGGGCATCAGCATACCAGATTTTAGTCTGTACTACAAAGCCATAGTGCTCAAGACACCATGGTACTGGCACAAAAACAGAGACATAGACACTTGGAATCGAATTGAAAACCAAGAAATGAAACTAACATCTTACAACCACCTAATCTTTGATAAACCAAACAAGAACATACCTTGGGGGAAAGACTCCCTATTCAATAAATGGTGTTGGGAGAACTGGATGTCTACATGTAAAAGACTGAAACTGGACCCACACCTTTCCCCACTCACAAAAATTGATTCAAGATGGATAAAGGACTTAAACTTAAGGCATGAAACAATAAAAATCCTCCAAGAAAGCATAGGAAAAACACTGGAAGATATTGGCCTGGGGAAAGACTTCATGAAGAAGACTGCCATGGCAATTGCAACAACAACAAAAATAAACAAATGGGACTTCATTAAACTGAAAAGCTTCTGTACAGCTAAGGAGACAATAACCAAAGCAAAGAGACAACCTACACAATGGGAAAGGATATTTGCATATTTTCAATCAGACAAAAGCTTGATAACTAGGATCTATAGAGAACTCAAATTAATCCACATGAAAAAAGCCAACAATCCCATATATCAATGGGCAAGAGACATGAATAGAACTTTCTCTAAAGACGACAGACGAATGGCTAACAAACACATGAAAAAATGTTCATCATCTCTATATATTAGAGAAATGCAAATCAAAACAACCCTGAGATATCATCTAACCCCAGTGAGAATGGCCCACATCACAAAATCTCAAAACTGCAGATGCTGGCGTGGATGTGGAGAGAAGGGAACACTTTTACACTGCTGGTGGGACTGCAAACTAGTACAACCTTTCTGGAAGGAAGTATGGAGAAACCTCAAAGCACTCAAGCTAGACCTGACATTTGATCCTGCAATCCCATTACTGGGCATCTACCCAGAAGGAAAGAAATCCTTTTATCATAAGGACACTTGTACTAGACTGTTTATTGCAGCTCAATTTACAATCGCCAAAATGTGGAAACAGCCTAAATGCCCACCAACCCAGGAATGGATTAACAAGCTGTGGTATATGTATACCATGGAATACTATTCAGCCATTAAAAAAAAATGGAGACTTTACATCCTTCGTATTAACCTGGATGGACGTGGAAGACATTATTCTTAGTAAAGCTTCATAAGAATGGAGAAGCATGAATCCTATGTACCCAATTTTGATATGAGGACAATTAATGACAATTACGGTTATGGGGGGGGGGAAAGAAAGAGGGAAGGAGGGAGGTGGGTGGGGCCTTGGTGTGTGTCACACTTTATGGGGGCAAGACATGATTGCAAGAGGGACTTTACCTAACAATTGCAATCAGTGTAACCTGGCTTATTGTACCCTCAATGAATCTCCAACAATAAAAAAAAAAAAGAAAGAAAATTATAGACCAATATCTCTAATGAATATTGATGTAAAAATATTTAATAAGATTTTAGCAAACAAAATCCAGCAATACATCAAACAAATTATACATCATGACCAGGTGGGTTTCATCCCAGGGTTCCAAGGATGGTTCAATATATGTAAATGTATAAATATAATATATTACATAAAAAACAAAGACCATATGTAAATAACAAAGACCATATGATTCTCTCAATTGATGCAGAAAAAGCTTTTGATAATATCTAGCATCCTTTCTTGATCAGAACGCTTAAGAAAGTAGGTATAGAAGGAACATTTCTTAAACTGATAGAAGCCATCTACAGCAAACCCACAGCCAATATCGTATTGAATGGAGTAAAATTGAAATAATTTCCACCCAGATCAGGAACCAGGCAAGGTTGCCCATTGTCTCCACTGCTTTTTAACATTGTAATGGAAGTCTTAGCCATTGCAATCAGGCAAGAAAAGGTGATCAAGGATATCCAAATAGGATCAGAGGAGATGAAACTGTCACTCTTCACAGATGATATCATTGTATATCTGGAAAACCCCAGGGACTCAACTACAAAACTAGAAATGATCAAGGAATACAGCAGCATCTCAGGATACTCACAAATCTGTAATCTTTATACCAAAAATAGTCAAGGTGAAAAAACAATCAAGGACTCTATTCCCTTTATAGTAGTGCCAAAGAAGATGAAATATATAGGAATGTACCCAACAAAGGACGTGAAAGATCTCTATAAAGTGAACTATGAAATTCTGAAAAGAGAAATAGCTGAAGATGTTAACAAATGGAACAACATACCATGCCCATGGCTGGGAAGAATCAACATTGTTAAAATGTCTATACTACCCAAAGCAATCTACAGATTTAATGTAATCCCTATTAAAGCACCTCTGTCATACTTTAAAGATCTGAAAAAATTAGTACTTCATTTTATACGGAAACAGAAAAAAACCTCAAATAGCCAAGACATTACTCAGAAATAAAAACAAATCAGGAGGAATCACACTACCAGACTTCAGACTATACTATAAATCTATAGTGATCAAAACAGCATGGTACTGGCACAAAAATAGGTAGACGTACGGAACAGAATTGAGAACCAAGAGATGAACCCAGACACTTATTGTCATTTGATCTTTGATAAGCCTATCAAAAATATAAATTGGAAAAAAAAAAATATATAAATTGGGCTGGGGAGGGAGGGGGGAGTTAGGTAGAGGGAGGGGCATTGAATATAAAAAAAAATGAAAACAAAAAAATATATAAATTGGGGAAAGATTCCTTATTTAATAAATGGTGCTGGGTGAATTGGCTGGGGACTTACATATATTCAGAAGACTGAAACTGAACCCACACCTTTCTCCTCTAACAATAATTGACACACTGGTTAAAGGACTTAAACTTAAGACATGAAACTATACAAATTCTTAGAGAGAGTACAAGAGAAATACTTGAAAAAATTGGCCTGGGAGAATATTTTATGAGGAGGACCCCTGGGCAATTGAAGCAACATCAAAAATACATTACCAGGATCTGATCAAACTAAAAAGCTTCTGCACTGCCAAGAACACAGTAAGTAAAGCAAGTAGACAGCCCTTAGAATGGGAGAGGATTTTTGCAGGTTCTATTTCCAACAAAGTCTAATAATCAGAATCCAGAGAGAACTCAAACTTATTAATAAGAAAAGCACAAGTGATCTCATTTCACTGTGGGCAAGAGACATGAACAGAAGCGTCTCTGAAGAAGATAGGCACATGGTCTACAGACACATGAAAAAATGCTCATCATCTTTAATCATCAGAGAAATGCAAACCAAAACCACTTTGAGATATCATCTAACTCCAATAAGAGTAGCCCACATCAAAAAATCCCCAAACTACAGATGTTGGCGTGGATGTGGAGAAAAGGGAACACTTCTACACTGCTGGTGGGAATGCAAGCTAGTACATTCCTTTTGGAGAGAAGTTTGGAGAATACTCAGGGATCTAAATGTCAACCTGCCGTTTGATCCTGCAATTCCTCTACTAGGTATATATCCAAAAAAACAAAAATCACTTGGCAACAAAAATATTTGTACCAGATAGTTCATTGCAGCTCAATTCATAATTGCCAAGTCATGGAAGAAGCCCAAATGCCCATCGACCCATGAATGGATTAATAAATTATGGTATATGTATACCATGGAATACTATGCAGCATTAAAAAAGATGGAAACTTTACCTCTTTTATGTTTACATGGATGGAGCTGGAAAATCTTCTTAGTAAAGTATCTCAGGAATAGAAAAATATATATATCAAATGTCTCAGTACTACTCGAAACCAATTTATAATCACTCACACTTTCATAAGAAAGATGAATCACAACTATATCCCAGGATGAAGGAGGGAAGTGGGAGGAAGAGAGGGAGGTGTTTCGATAGAGGGAGGCTTAATGGTGGGACCACACCTATGGAGCATATTGCAAGGGTACAAGTCAAATCTATCAAGTATAGAACAAAATGTCTTAACACTGTGATTAAGTAAATGAGGTGAAAGCTATGTTAATTAGTAGGATGTAAGCACTCCAATTTGTACAAATAATCAACACATTGAATCCCACAAAGGCATAAATGTATTCATTATCTATGTATATGACTTAATTAAAAACAAGAAATTAAAAACATAGTAAAAAGATTTTTTACTAAAAGAAATGCTGTCAGAAGAATTTAAGTGGCCCTAATAAATTAAATGCAATGCGGATTATGTTTTCCACAAGACTGATACTGAGATGGGGGAAGTATAAGTTTGGGCAGGGGAAAGAATGAAGAGTTCTGTTTGAGCTGCATTACACTTGGGATATATGTGCTGCCTCCCACTGGAAGTGTATTTGCAGTCTTTAAAATAATTAAAGGGAGAGGCCAGAATGAGCTCACTTAGAGAGATGGTGGTGTCTTTGAAACCAAGAGAAGAAAACATTTTAAGAGGAGGAAGCCATCTGCTGAGGTGCATGCTCTTTAAGAGACCAAGTAAAGAGAAGGAAGGGAAGAGGCCATAGGATTTGGCCACATGGAGGCCAATTGTGACCTTGTCAGGAAGTTTCAGTGCTGTGAATAGGGCAGAGCCCTGTTGCAGGGGTCTCAGGAAAAAAAGGAAGGTGGGGAGAGCCAGCCTGCCGCAGGCTTTGTGGTAAGGAGAATAGAAGTGAAAGTTGTTCAGGGTATTTCAAGCAGGGGCTGATGAAGCCTGCGTGTATGTGCAGGGAGAACAAATCTGCAGAAAGTGATAAACTGATGAGGCAGAATAGAGAGGGTTTAGTCACAGGAACAACATTCTTGAATCTAGAAGGGACATACTGGAGGCACAAAGTGTGTGTTGGCATCTGACAGGGCAGCTTCAGCAATTGATCTGTACTATGATCATTTTGTTTCATGTTTCCCTAAACAGAGTTGGGGTTTGTTACTTCACTGAGGTATTTTAAATACCTCATGATTTCCCTCATGCATATTTTATTACCTATACATTTGTTTACATTTTTGCTTTTTTTTCTTCCAATTTTTAATTTGTTTAGACATAGGGTCTCTGTCACCCTGACTGGAGTGCAGTGGAGTCATTATAATTCACTGTAACCTCAAACCTTTGGGCTCAAGAAACCTTTTGCTTTAGCCTCCCAAAGTGCTAGGATTATAGGCATGAGCCACTATTCCCAACTTGGTGACTTTTTCCTTAATTTATTTCTCAATACTATGTTGCAGTTTTCAGAGTGTAGGTTTTACATTTCTTTTGTTAATTTGATTTCTGAAGTTTTTTTTTTTTTTCTTAGTCTGAGTCTCACTATGTGGCCCTCAGTAGAGTGCAGTGGCATCACAGCTCACAGCAACCTCAAACTCTTGGGCTTAAGTGATTCTCTTGCATCAACCTCCCAAGTAGCTGGGACTACCAGCACCTGCCACAATGCCAGGCTATTTTTTGGTTGCAGTTGTCATTGTTGTTTAGCTGGCCTGGGCTGGGTTCGAACCTGCCAGCTTCAATGTTAGTGGCTGGCACCCTACCCACTGTGCTACGGGCGCTGCCCTTGGTTAAGGTTTTTTATATCTATATTCATAAGAGATACTGATTTGTAGTTTTTTCTTCTTGTGATGTCTCTGATTTTGGTACATACGTATCACATATAGATTTGTCACATTACAAATCTTATATACACTGTGTTACTTATCTGACATAGTTTCTATGTCATTTTTCATTATCAGTTTCAAGAAATTCTGCATTTTTAAATATTTTCCTTAATCTTATGAAGTGTTTAAGAGGATATTTTAAATTTGCAGGTAGAAAGGTCTTTTGTTTTCTGACTTTTGTTATTTCTAGCTTGATTGCCTTGAGATAAGAATGCTATATTTATTTTTAATAATTTATTAGTATTTCTCATGTGGCCCAGTACGCTTAATGTTTATGACTATGCATTTGAACAAAAGTCATTTCTCTCAACTAGGATCAGCAATAATAAACCTCTGCTCTATTGTTAATATTGCTTAGACTTTCTGTGTTATCAATCATTATTTTTATCCATCTGATCTATCTCATCTTAAAAAATACATTAATGTTTTCTATTAGTAGTATATTTCCTTCTTCTTCTTTACTCTCATAATGTATGATTCATAAAGTTGCTGTGTTATTAGCTGTATAAATATCGAACTATTCTGTCTTTGATTAGCCGTTAGCAGTATAAAATCTTTGTCTTCCAGTGATTTCTGGGTAGATTTCTACCTTATCAGATATAGATTATGATCTGTGTGTGTGTTAATAGAGTTGGATTTTGCTGTGTACTTTTGAATTGGTGAATTAAACCCATTTTCAGTTATGGATATATCCAACATATTAATATTCAGTCTCGGTTCAGTGCCTATAGCTTAGTGGTTAGGGTGCCAGCCACATGCACCAGGCCTGGTGGATTCAAACCCGGCCCTAGCCTGCTAAACAAACAAACAAATAGCCAGGCATTGTGGTGGCTGTCTATAGTCCCACCTACTAGGGAGGGAGGCTGAGGCAAGATAATCTCTTGAGCCCTAAAGTCTGAGGTTGCTATGAGCTGTGATGCTGTGGCACTCTACCCAGAGTGACATAGTGAGACTTTGCTGCAAAAAAAAAAAAAAAAAAAAAATTCTATCTCAGTATTGTTTGATGTTTATCTTTACATATAAAATTTTTTTCTGTTGGATCTGTTTTCTATATTCCTTTTTAGTATTTCTTTTAGTATTGCATTTTTGCTCCAGTGATTACCTTTATACTAATATCTTAGGTTAATATCCTTAGAACTTCTTTTAAAAATGGTATCTGTTGTATCATTGTCCAAAGAACTTCCTTATAAATGTTCTATATCTATGTTTTCTAATGTAGTAGCCACTAGTCATCATGGCTGTGTGGCTCTTCAAATATGGCTAGTATGATTGGGAAACTTAATTTTAAATTATACTTAATGTTAACTAATTTAAATTTAAATAGCCAAGTGTGACTGATGGCCAACTTGGATGGTGCAAGTCTTTTGATTCCCTACTGTGAACAAAATTGAAATTAGTAAAATTTTCTTCCCCCAGTCTTCCTTCTCTATAAAACAATATTCTCTTAATACTAAATAATATCTTTAAGGCAATCATCAACTTTACTTTCTGTATACTCTCTGCCTTCTTTTCCCATTTGTGATAGCTGAATTATACTTTATTATCAGAGTATATAGCAAATACATAGTATTTGTCACCCTTACGTCCTTTATTTAGTCTTAGTCTTTATTTAGTCTTTAGTTAAATATATTCACCACCAGTTCTAACAGAAAGATCCTAAATATTTCTTGATTATCTGAGCACACTGCTTAATGGATTACTCAAGAAAAGCATGTGGAGCAATATTCCCTGATTCTTTCAGCTCCATAACAATTTATCTGTGGTCTTTGTACTTGAAGGTCACTTCAGCTGAACTAAAAAAAATCTTTGGTTCAGGGTGGCACCTAGGGCTCAAAGGAGTAGGGCGTTGGCCCATATACCAGAGGTGGCGCTTTCAAACCTGGCCCTGGCCAAAAACTACAAAAAAAAAAAAAAAAATCTTTGGTTCACATTTTCTTTCTTGGGTATCTGTGCTGTATTATTCCATTTATTCCACTGTTTTTTAACTTAAAAGTATTCTGTAAAGGTCTAATCCCATATAAGTTACTCAAACACTTTATTTTATGGCAAAAGGATTTTTATAAAGCCCAATAATTTTAATATACTATGTTTTAGAGTTAACTATTCTTGGACATGTTTCAGGCACATCATATCCCCTTCAGATATTCAGGTTCAAGTCATTTTTTTCCCCAGGAAAGTTTTTCTTTAATAATTTCTACTCTATTTCCTTACTTTCCTTTTTTAGCAGGAGTGGGACGAGACACTTCTATTATGCGTCTATTGGATCTTCTTTGCTTGTTTTCCATATTCTTTATTTTCTGTTCAATTCTTTTGATATTTTTATTCTACTTATTCTTTTTTGTTTCATTTTTCTGCTTTCTATATTCAGGTTTTCTTTTGCTATCCTAGTTGCTCTGCTGAGTTTTGTGAGTGGACTTGGATGACTGGAAGACAATCCCCCTGTTACCATCTTTCCCTGAATCCTGTTTTGTTTTAAAGTTACTTTGTTGCTCCATTTTGCTTATAAAACAATTTTATTTACAAACAGGAAACGTCTATAGAGATAATACTAATTGTAAAGGAATCCAACCTTTTTATATCAAATGAGTTAATTTGAACTTGTCCAGGGAAGTTATTGTTCATGAGTGAAACTCCTCTGGCAAACACAACTTAGAAATTTAACTGAGAGATTTTCCCAGAAAATGCTCTTACAAATAGTTTATTATAATAACCATTCATAGTTTTGTAGTGAAAATCAATAGCTTTTGAAACTATAAAACCTAATATTTTAATAGTAGGGGAGAGCTCTTTGTACTTCTCAGTACTCAGACTTATAAACTCTACTTTGAAACCTGGTCCAGGGGTACTGAACTTGCATAGCAGGTTCATAGGTTAAGACGCGAATAACTTGGGCCCTTGGACTTGGAGACCCCCAAAGTCTGAAATCCAGGGAATGTGACTGGTGCTGTTTAGACCTGAGGGCTCCTCTTTCCAACACTGGTCTCATCAGCCCCCTAACAAGGACACCAAGAAGTCATGTCCACTTTGTCATCATCTTATTGGCTGGATTATGTGGAGCTAAGTCCCTGGGCATCTCATTTTCACTGGTGCCCAAACTCTTGAGGGTCAAGCATAACCACAGTAAGTCTTCATTTTAGAAGGAACACACATATTTAATACATCTTATATAAGAATAATGGATTATCATCATTTGATAATCTCACAATCCCCTATACCCACTGTATCTGTATCTTAGCTGAGGCACTCCATCCTTTTAGAGTCAATTTAAATTAACTTGACATACAACCCCCCACACACAGAGGCTCCTATTCCATATCACCCTCTGCAGTCTCTTCAAGTGTTTTAGTGGAGTCTCATGCTTCTCCTCGTCACACTTTACTTTGAAATCTAGCATCTACTGATTAGTGTGGTTTATGTTGTCAATGGAAAAGAACCCAAACTCTGTAAAATAGTTTAAAGAGGTTTATTCTGAGCTTAATATGTGTGGCCAGTCTGGAACACACAGCCTCAAGAGGTCCTGAGTTAGCTGGGTTATACTTTGGTTTTAGACAATTATGGAGACAGGAATTACATTTAAGACCATAAGTCAACATTTGGAGGCCATTCGTTGGTTTGGTCTGAAAAGGTGATGCATCTCAAAGCGGGGGGTTATAGGTTACGAATGGGTTTAAAGACTCTTTAACTTATAATCAGGTAAAGTAATGAAGCTCTGCCTAGGGCTTGCAATGTTTTAACTTAAGGAAGTCTGTTAATCAAGAGACAGGTCACTGGACATACAACATATGCCACACATACACTTATACTCAAGTGACCTGGTAAGTAAATCAAAGGTGGGTATTTGCATATTCCCTAAGAAGCTGTCAAGTTATCTACACTGCCAGTAAATAAGTCTGAGAGGGGGTGGGGAAACTGAGGTGAAAGATGATAGAAGACTGAATGTCCATACATAAGTTCAAAGGTGCTAAAAATACAGAGTCACCCAGTGTGGAGTCTGAAAAGAGAATATGGAAGGAGGTTTAGCCATAGTAGTTCTAAGGGAAGTATTGTAACATGCTGTTTAAGAGTTGAGTGAGCCTTTTCTGTCTTTCAAGAGGATTTGAGGTGATAAGGTATGCGTAGCTTACAAGAAATACATAGTAGGGGAATTATTTCATTGCCCAGGAAGATGACCTTGAAGCTGATGAGTAGAAAGAGAAGGAGGAAATTTAAGGTTGCCTTGAGGACTCATTTGCCAGCAGATAGAACAGTCCTTAGTGATTTGTTTTAATTTTTCTTCTAAGTTTTGACAATGAAGGAGTAAGAACAAGAGGGCTTTCAAGGGTCAACTTCCTATGCGAATTGAGTTGTGAATGTGATGAAAGATGGAGTTTTCTTGTTGAGTAGGTAAAATAAAATTGCCTTTCAGAAAAGTCAGGGCCCATTCCAAATAGGCCCTGTTTGTAAAAATTGGGTGGTTTCTTCAGTTGAGTAGTCTGGGGACTGTGTTAAAAAGAAATGACAATTAAGGTTATGGGGGGGGGAGCAGAAAGAGAGAAGGAGGGAGGGGGTGGGGCCTTGGTGTGTGTCACACTTTATGGGGGCAAGACATGATTGCAAGAGGGACTTTACCTAACAATTGCAATCAGTGTAACTGGCTTATTGTACCCTCAATGAATCCCCAACAATAAAAAAAATAAATAAATAAAGGGCTTGAGTAGCTGGAAAGGGAAGCTTTGCTGCCTGGGTAGCCTCCCTATCTGTCATATTATTTCCTAGGACCTCAATAGACTAAGAGGAGTGGTGTGCCTTGCAGTGGATATAGCTATTTGAGTAATTAAGCTGCCTGTGTGAGTTGTATGATGAGTTTGGCAGGTTTGACAGAAATACCTTAGATAGTAAGAAGTCCCTTTTCTTTCCAAATAGCTGTGTGAGAGTGTAGACTATGATAGGCATACTTAGAGTCCTTGTAAATATTAAGTCTTTGATCTTTACCTAGTTGTAAGACCCTAATCAGGCCAATTATCTCTGACTTTCAAGAGGAGCTGCCAGATGGTAAAGGAGCACTCTCAACTACGTTAGTAGCGGTGACAATAGTGTATCCCTCTTTGTGGTGATAATCTCAAATGTAGCTACTCTATCAATATCCCAATTAGGATATAGGGAAGGTAATGGGGGATTACCAAAATCTCTAAGTGGGAGTGTTCTCAGGACTCAGGAGAGATGGGAAGAAGTGTAGCAGTGTTTAAGGCTGATCATGGGAGATGGGTGATAAAAGTGTTATTTATAAGCAAGACTTGGTACTGTTAATGAGGCTGGAAGTTAAGAAGTGATATGCCTGGGTTTTTTGTTGTTGTTGTTTGTTCTTTTACACAGAGTCTCACTCTGTTGCCCTGGGTAGAGTGCTGTGATATCATAGCTCACAGCAACCTCAAACTCTTGGGCTTGAGCCATCCTCTTGCCTCAGCCTCCTGAGTAGCTGGGACTATAGGCGCCCACCACAACTCCCAGCTAATTTTACTGTTTTTAGTAGAGACGGGGTCTCGCTCTTGTTCCGGCTGGTGTCAAACTGGTGAGCTCAAACAATCCACACGCATTGGCCTCCCAGAGCTTGTTTAAGATGTCAAGAACCTAATGAGGGGTATAAACATAATTTGGTTGTCCATAAGTAAGTTTATTAGTTTCTCAGATAATAGAGCTGTAACAGCCAGATGTCTGAAACAGAATGTCCATCCTTTAGAAGTGTTATCTACATTTTTAGATAAATAAGTGACAGCATTAAAATTGGGGCCTGACCTTTGTCCCAATAGTCTAAGAGCAACTATTACATGTTCATGCATGTACAAATAGAAAGGTTTGTTAAGATTAGGAAGGGCTAGAGCAATGGTTCTCAACCTTCCTAATGCTGCAATGTATTTTCATTGTTACAAAGGGGTTGTGACCCACAGGTTGAGAACCGCTGGGCTAGAGGGAAAGCTTCTTGCAGTGCTATTTTCGGCTTTTTAAAAGCTTATTAGAGGTGGCACCCATGGCTCAAAGGAGTTGGGCGCTGGCCCCATATGCTGGAAGGTGGCGGGTTCAAACTCAGCCCCAGCCAAAAACTGCAAAAAAAAAAAAATTAAAAGCTTATTGGAAGAGGGGACTTCCAATCTACAAGCAACTGATACTCAACAAAGCCAACAAAAACTATGCACTGGGGAAAGGATACCCTGCTCAATAAATGGTGGTAGGAAAATTGGATAACCACACACAGGAGAATGAAACTAGATCCCAATCTGTCACTATATACAAAAATTAACTCAAGATGGATCAAAGTCCTCACTTTATTATACAGGTCTAGAAAGCAAAACATGCTTGGATGGAATCCCAGCTCAAGTACTTACTCAGACCAATAATAATAGGTTATACTTCTCAGACCCTCAGTTTCTTCACTTGTAGTAAAACTGGTGAATTAAAACCTATTCCATTATTTTGCTTTGAGTATTAAATCATCTCACAGATGGAAAGTACCTAGCACATAGTAGATTCAATAAATTTTAGTATTCCTCATCCTTTATTATATCTTCTACATTCAGTGAAATAATAGTGTTCTTAAGGGGAAAAATAAAAAATTCTGTTTTGTTTTTTTTACTTTGTAAAAAAAAAGATCATAAAAAGTATTAAGGGACAAACCAAAGGTCATGCCTGGTCTTTTATTTTTATTAATATAATTTAGGCATTAGGAAAAGAATTACTATTGATCTACAACTAAATAGATCAAGAATGTTGCAAGAACAATACAACTTGCTCTATTTTTTAAAAAATATACCTTATTTGAGGAGCCCACCTTAAAAAATATGACATATAATCACAAATAATTAGGTTGATTTTTGCTCCCAGTTACAACTGCCTTTTTTCAACATTTCTACTTTCCTTGGAGACTGTTCAACAGGGTGACAAGCACCTCTACCCACATTTGCTCCAGGCTACCTAAGGATGAATTCATCCAGGTGCTAACGCCACAGAAGGAAAAACTAAACTTGAAATAAAAACTGTATTGTTAGCCTCGTAGTTTCGTAGTTACTTAAAACAAACATCTTTGAATATATAATGGAAAGAATAAAACTTGTATATTATACACTTTTCTCCTCACGTTTCTAGATGTTTTCCCTAAAGATATTTATAAATACCATATTCTGAATTTTATTAATCCCAATTTATTGGCATTTTTTAAATGTACACAGCTACTTCAGTTCCAAGAAAGTCAAGGTAACATGCCCACTGGGAAAGTCACAGGCTGAGATTTTCTTTACTCCCAACTACCTATTAACCACTTGCCCCAGGACCAATTCATGCTGCCCAAGGAAGTGACCTTAGTCACTTCCTCAGTCAGAAGGGACCTGGGCCCTGGAAACTGGTACTAGTTATTGTGGTATGTGATTAACATACATTATCTCCTTTAAGCCTCACAAAGAAGTCAGTACTCTTGTTATCCCCTTCTTGCTGGTGAAGAAAGCGACTCAGAGACAAGGAGTTACTGGGCCAAATTAGGAAGTGGTGTGGCCCAAATGTTGCTGGGATCTGTCCTGTGTCTGGCTTCTTGTAGTCACTTATTCAACTCAATCTTCAGCCCCACGCTAGGTGTGGAAAGTACAGCAGCTCCCCAAGATGCATATCCATCACAGAAGGAAACACCACGGTGGAAATGAGCAGAGAGCACTGATCAGGAGCACAGGGAGGGCAGGCTTTGCATGGCTCAGTCAGGTAAGGCCTCTCCGAAGAGGCACCTGCCCGGCTGAGCACTGAGGGATTGGCTTCTTAGCCACAGGAACAGCCAACAAGCCTGACATGCAGATGAGAGCCCCGTCTCCCTGGATGTGGGAGAGGCAAGGTAAGGATTTTATAGTAAGGACCTAGGGAGCCAGAAAGTAATGTCATCTGGCTGGCCTCTAGGTACTATGTGCAGAATGAACTGTGAGGGGACAAGAACGTAAGCAGAGAAACCAGTGAAGGAGTCTAGGTCAGAGGTGGCAAACTTTTTCTATAAAGGTAAAGATACTAAACATTTTTTGCTTTGGGGGGACATAAATAGTCTTTGTTGCAACTACATAACTGTTACGTTGTATAAGAGCAACCACAGATTATTATTTATTTATAAATGGTGAGTGTTCCAATAAAACTATCTGAAAGTACTAGAGACCACATCTTTCTCCCTGTTTCTTGATCCTATGGTATAAGAGAGGGAATAGCCTGAAAAGGATAGAATGTTCTACAACTTGTCTCTTTAACACCAACCCACCCTTTTTAGGAATTAAAACCTCCATCCCTGTCCAAGGCCAGTAAGCAGATGGGCAGAATAAAGTTATTTGTTTCTACAGTAGTTATTTGGTCTACTCATGGCCTCTGTCTGGACGATTCCCTTGAGCCCCAGGAGATGGCTCAATGGAATTGTCTCGGCAGAGGTCATGAGATTGTGTTCACCAGAAATACTACAGTTAAACAGCAGTAGCCTAAAGCTGAAAACTCCTTTTAAAAGCTCTGTATTTCTGTTTATAGATAGTATGATGGTACGTGAAGAAAAGTTTGCCATTTCCTCATTTGCCAGCAAATTAATAAACTTCTCTTTTCTTCCCCTCAAACAATTTGTCCTCGCTCTTTATTCAGCTACGGGGACAAGTGCCAAACTTTCAGTAACACAATCTGTCATTCCTGGGTGGGCCCATCAGCACCCCAAAGAAACAGCACCCTGCAACTGCTGCCATGGGTGGAAAAGGTAGGGAGCAGACTCAGGTCAAGCTGTAGGTCTTTACTCATAGAGATAACATCTTGTGGTGGTGAGAGAGTAAGGGACCACCTCAGCAGCTGCTGGAACCTGTTTAGCTCTGGGGAACTCCTACTTCTCCCTCCCTGAATTGGATGCCACTCCTTGCAACTACTTAACCTTGTTGAGGAAAAGGAAATGGATTTGGGAAGTGCCACAATGCCTCAAGTCCCTTTGGTAAGTTCCCTGGTGTGCACACTGGAAACTCTTGCTTCCACCCTTGGGGAAGGCTGTTCAACCTTCCAGCCCTGTTGCAGGGCACCTGATTTTAGGTGCAGTTTCAGAGCAGAAGACTTGGTTGAGTAGAACTAGGGAACCAGGGAGATTTGTCCCCTTTTAGATTTAAAAAATTCCGTTCTCTTTTGTATGATTCCCATTGGTAGGCACCTGGGGAGTTCGTTCTCTTTGTTTATTTATTTATTTTATTAAATCATAGCTGTGTACATCAATATGATCATGGGGCACCATACACTTGGTTCATAGACCATTTGACACATTTTCATCACATTAGTTGACATAGCCCTCCTGGCATTTTCTTAGTTACTTTGCTAAGACATTTACATTCCACATTTCCCAAGCCTCACATATACCCTTGTAAGATCACACCACAGGTGTGATCCCATTGGTAGGCGCCTGGGGAGTTCGTTCTCTTTGGATGTGAAGAATTTGATTCTTGTTTGTGTGGTTCCCACTTACTGGAAGACCTCCGCACTTGAGATTGTTTGCATTGGGAATTCGCTGTATTGTCTGTGTTTGTTGTTTGTGAGGTTTGTTTCAACTAGTGAAGCTGGGAAATTCAGTCTCTTTTGGATTAGGAGATGTTGGTTCTTGTTTGAGAATGTGGTTCTCAGGCATTGGCCTTAAGATGATTCGTATGGGGAAGTCTCTATATTGTCTACTTGTCATTTTGTGTTGGTCGTTGTTATTTGTCAACATAGGAGGTTCCATTTCTGTTCCATCTGAAAGCTCCTTGGGGAAAATCTTGGCTGAATAGCCAACTTATAGCCACTATTTGGGGAATTCTGCTTACAGCACAGAGTAGAACATTTTTAAACTATAACAATATAAAAATAATAGGAGATCAGACAGGTCTTATCTCTGTTCATGAACTACCTGATACAGAGGTGGGGGATAGAGCAGGACTTGTTGCTCAAAGTATCATTTCTTTATCTGTGAAATACCAAAATTTTACCAGGCTAGCTCTCAGCATAGCTTGTCCTATTCTTTCTTCCTTAGGCACAATGTACCCTACCAAATGTAGATACAGGAAATCTCTGGGTTATGAACAAGGCAGGTTCTGTAGGGTTGTTGTTTTGTTTTGTTTTTTTTTTTCATTTTGAGACAGAGTGTCACTATGTCACCCTGGGTAGAGTGCACTGGCATCACAGCTCACAGCAACCTCAAACTCTTGGCCTTAAGCTATTCTCTTGCTTCAGCCTCCTGAGTAGCTGGGACTACAGGCGCCCGCCACAACGCCCAGCTATTTTTTGGTTGTAGTTGCCATTGTTGGTTGTCAGGCCCGGGCTGGGTTGGAATCCGTCAGCTCTGGTATATGTGGCTGGCACCGTAGCCACTGAGCTACAGGTGCCAAGCCAAGGTTCTGTAGGTTTGTGTTTAAGTTGAACTTATATGTAAGTTGAAACAGGTACATCTACCTATTACTTGTAATAGCCTCCATTCACAAGTGCCAATCACACGTCAGTTGGATGTCTGTAAATTGGACACTTGTTATAGTAGCCTCCATTTGTAAGTGTGAATTGTATTTAGACATTTGTAACTTGGGAACTGCTTTTATAATGCTTTTTTATTTTAGCCAGTTTTTCTTCAACGTACCGTTTGGATGTTTTCCCCCTCCCACGTTTTCAGTCCTCCTCCTTTAGAATGTCGTTTACACACATGTCATACTTCCTCAGAGTCCTCGAAGTATTTTCTGTTTCTCTCTGTTTCCCCTTAGTCTTTTTTAAACCCTACGTCTCCCCTCTAAGTTATTGGTTCCATTTCCTCAAGCCCATCCTCCATAACCTTGAAGAGGTTTAAATAGTCTTTTCTCTTAATTATTGTTTCTAAAATGATATTCATACCTGTAGTCACCTTTTTGTTCCCTTTCCTTAGCTATTAGCTAATTCCCATCTCTATTTGTTGTCTAACTTTTTGAGCTCCTGTGGCAAAGAGGAAATACGGTAATTTTATTTCATAGAGAAGTCTTGGCTCACGGTTTTTGGTGGTGATGGTGTTTTTTAGAGTGTGGTCATTGCCTTTTATTATTTATGTTGTTTGGTTATGAATCATTTGGGGGGAGCATGGCCACCGTGATGCGTGACTCTGGGGGCACCATTCCATTGTAGTCTGTGTGGGTGGTGCCTCCTGGGGTAGTGAAGAACTAAACCAGGGCAGCCATAAGTGGTGCCTTCTTTTCTCAGTCATTTACCATCTTTAAGTCCTGGTTAGCCAGGTACTTCAGACTTTTCCAGCTAGCTTTGTTCCAGCTTGGATCTTTTTGACTGCTTCTTAGTTTCCTTGGCTGATTCTTTTCCTGTCATGCTTAAAATTTGACATGTTTTTCCTTTTGCTCTAGGTCAGCGGTTCTCAACCTATGGGTTGCGACCCACAGGAATTGTAGTAAAGGGCTGCGGCATTAGGAAGGTTGAGAACCCCTGCTCTAGGTCCATTCCCTAGATCGGAGTGGGTAAACTATGCCAAGTGACCCAAATCAAGCCTGCTGCTTTTGTCAGTAAAGTTTTAGTGCAGCACAACCCATGCCCATTCATTTACAGCTGCTTTTGTGCTACAACAGCAGAGTTAGTAATTGGTACAAAGCCTACATTGCTCATTCAGCCAAATATATATACCAAGTGACTCTTTCCAGGAAAAGTTTGCTGACCTCTGCCCTGGAGAGTTTCTCTTCTCTGCTGTGTTCACCACCTCTCTGCTGATGACTTCCCAGCCTATGAATTCAGCCCAGCTCTTTCTCCAGACCCACATGACACCTGCATACAGGGCATCTCAACTGGGATGTCCACATGCAACTGAAACTCCACTCCCCAGATCAAAGCCATCTCTTTACTTACACTAGATCTCTGCCGTCTTGCGGGCCTCCAATTCAGGATATAGTTAGTCAAAGCAGGACTCTAAGGTGTCCTGACTCTAATACTCCTATACTCCCAACACCTGCTCATTGATCACCAAGTTCTCCATTCTTTCCCTCCAACTGCTCTTGCATCTATTCATTTCTCTCCATCTCCACCCTCACCTGCAGGCTTTCAGGCAGGGGGGTGCCCCAGGGATGAAAGCACCTGAACTCTCCAACTGGCTAGTTGGCTTCAAAGTGTAAAGAATTCAAGTGTGAGTCAACTAGCAACAGGAGAGTTTATTGAGACAGACAGATACTACCCCACAGACGGTGTAGAGTCCTCCCCTGAGCAGGAGGGGCAATGGACTTATGGGGCAATGATAACATTTTTACACTCCCCACTGCTGTCACAGAACAGTAAGCAAAAACATTTTGTAAGGCCTCTGGCTTAGCCATTTATCCATTCTTGGATGGTCCCAGAGCAGCAACTTGCTGGTAACGTCCTTATTCGTGGTGGTTTAGGGTCTGGTATCAGTCACAATGGTGCACTCAGACTCTCCACCTTCCTCTCCTGCCTTATCCCTACATTAGTGTGAACTAAAATAAAATATTAAGCTTTCCCCTTGCAGCTGACTGGATGGACCCCCTCTAGGTCAAGGGGTTACCCTAAAACTGAGCTGCTAACCATGAGAAGGGAGGTCAGAGAGGCCTCATCATAACTTCCTCCCTCTTGGTCTTGAAGATATCCTTTGTAACTTATCAACAGGCCTAAGGCTATGCCAGACAAAACTTAAATCACCTGCAGGTCCTCACTTTACATAACACAGCGCTTGAGTAGAGGGGTTTGTCTCTGATTAACAGAATTCCCCATTTTGAAGCATTCTAGTCCTTTAAACAAAGCTTCATTTCTTTAGTTATAGATCAAAGAATCTTTAAACCTACCTATAACCTGTAAGCCCCCACTTTGAAATGTATCACCTTTTCAGGCTAAACCAAAGTATGGCCTGCCATGTACTGACTTATGACTTTACATGTAATTCCTGTCTCCCTGAAACATATAAAACCACCCTGTAACCCAACCACAGCAAGTCTACTTGCTCAAGGCTTTCTGGGCATGACGCTGGGCCATGTTCTTCTCATACTTGACTCAGAATAAACCTCTTTAAATTATATTACAGAGTTTGGTTTGTTTTCCATTGACATTGGCTTAGCCGCGGAGCTGGATGGGGAGTGTAGAGAACTGGGTTCTAGCCCTGGCTTTGCAGCTTTTGAGTACTGCCCAGGTCAGATCACTGAGACCAAGGGTCCTCACATGGAGCAATAGGAGATACCAGTCTTGGCCTGCCTTTCCCATGGATGTGTTTAAAGATCAAAATTTCCATCAGCTTGTATATTTCATGTATAATGAGTAAGTAAAGTGCTGCGAGGATGGCAGCATGCCATGGAGAGGTGAGGCCCCTTCCTCCAGGAAGCCTCCCTGGATCCCCAGGCTGCATGACACCCTAGCCCCTCCTTTTCATGCTCTTTTGCTGGCCTTGGTCACACTCAGCTTGCTGCATAGTCACCTCGGGTGTGTGCTCAGGCTCTGTGGTCAGACTGAGCCCCGTGAAGGCAGGATCAATTCTCACTCATTTCTCCTCCCCTAAATCTCAGTACAGGACCTGGCACAGAGTGGAGGTTCTGTAGGTATTTGCAGAACTCAGCCAAAGACCCTCAGGAATCTCCCAGACTGTAGGAGAGACGAACACAAATGAGGAATATGGCCCTGGCAGAGCTGTCACAGATAAGAGATGTGACTCACAAAGTGTGTAATGGTCCCCATAAGATGTCCACAGGGTAAAGTACCCAGGGAGAGCTAGGGCCTGGATGCAGGCATCCCAGGAAGGTGTGACTAGCATCGGCCCTCACTGGTCAGGTCACAGGGGTAGTGAAGGGCTCTGAGCTTGGCCCCTGCTGTGGCCAGTGGAGGGAATCCTCTAACACAGTGGTTCTCAACCTTTCTAATGCCATGGCCCTTTAATACAGTTCCTGTAGGTTGCGACCCACAGGTTGAGAACTGCTGCTCTAACAGCAAATCCTTCCTGGTAATGATTTCAACATTCAGACACCTTGGCACAGACACATGACAGGATGGGCCCCAAAGCTCCTATGCCTACTAATTAAACCATCTGCCACCCACCATTCTTTACGAAAAATTTAATTTTTCCCCCAAGGTCTTCTGAACACCTCTTCCCTTATTCATCCCCAGAAGTCTTTAACACAATCCCTGGCAGCTAGTTTTAGGCCTTCAGCTCCACCTAACTGGAGCTGAGAAAAGACTTCTCACAGTGCCCCAGAGCAAACTGTCATAAATTGTTAGGTCCTGATTGTTAAGGAGGCCACACCACAGATACTCATCCAAACTGAGTTCAGTTTGTTTCTGAACACACAGAAACAAACATTTAGAAAACATGCAAAGGGTAGAGACCAGACAGAGAGGACTCCTGGCCAGCACACCTACACATGCCGTGGCCCTCCTGGCTAGAGAATTTTACACATTCTGATGTGCTGTGTGTAAAGATGGTCAGTCTTTATAGTAAAATAACATAAAAATTATTAGTTTATGGTTTTTCAGTAAGGACTAAAATCACTCACTCTCACTCTGCATGCTTTTTTTCACTTTCTCTTGTTAGCTGTCCTTCACCTTCAGTGGAGTTCCCTTTTCACAAGTCATGACAAAGAGCAGGCCAAAGGAAATAGTAAATTCCTTCTCTACATTTCATCAGCTTTCTGTCTTTCAGAATGTGTTCCTTTACCCTCAAGTAGTTCCTGAGTGTCCAGGATAAACAGTGGAATACGTCTTCAACCTTGCTAAAGGAAAAAAACAGGTACAGCATTCACAACCACAATACCTTGTGAATTTGCTGCAATTACCCAATTGCCTTTGTTTGTCCCCCACCCCACCCCCACTTAAAATTAACCACTTGACCTCAACTGCAGACATTCTTTCTTTCTTTGGGATGCCACACCATCCCCCTGCTTTTTCTCTCTCTTTCCCTACTCTCTTTCCCTCTCTTTCTTTACAAGATAAAATAAAGTCTATACTTTTATATCCTAATCTGGGTCTAGAGAAATTCTTTTGTCTCCCATGTGGAGTACCTACTGACATTTTCCACACTAGCATTCTCACTCTCTTGAGTGCCAAGTCTTTGACCTGTATGGCCTAAGACATCCACCTCCCTGGAAGGGAAACTTTACTGCAAGAAAATGCAGATCTGTGGCTTTGAACATGTGCAGTTGGGTTCTGCAGCAGGACAGCACCCTTTCCGGCCAGACTGTCATTGTGAGAAAGAATGTCCAGATTCCTTTTCTTGCCCTTCAGCACATCAGCATCTGAGCCTGAAGACCTAGGGGAAGGAACAGGAGAGCCTGCCTCTTTCCTACCTTAGTAGAAAGAAGAGAACAAAAAATGGGGTAGGCTGGTGTGACTTGCATACTTTCCCTTCCATGAGCTCAGAGAAAGGGAAAATACTGAGGTGAGAGAAACAAAAAAGAATAAAAAATACTTTCCTCTGTATTCACACTATATCAATTTGCAGGATTTTTCCACACCAAGTAATTCTTCATTCCCAATGCACACTGACTAGTGTCTTATGACATCACTCAGTTCTGACACTACCTGAGTTAGCATAGGCCATGCAGGTAAAGGGCTCAGTTTGGCAAGACTCCCCCCTACTTCAGATGCCGATCCCAAGCTCAGGCCTTCTGTACTTCTGTCCACCTTGGCTGTAGACTGGAGGTCCCCACACCTGCTCCTCATTTGATAATTTGTTAGAACTAGAATGGCTCACGGTGATGCAGGGGTGTCCCAAGGAAGGGAGGAAGCTCCCAAAACTCATCCAAGGGCATGCTTGGCTTCACACGGGAAAGAATTCATTTTACTGGGGTTTTTTTTGTTTTTCTAGTTTTTTATTTTTATCTTTTTTTTATTTTTTTATTAAATCATAACTGTATACATTAATGCATTTATGGGGTACAATGTGCTGATTTTATATACAATTTGGAATGCTTATATCAAACTGATTCACATAGTCTTCACCTCACTCAATTATTGTGTTAAGACATTTGTAGTCTACTTGTAATAGATTTGACAAGTACCCTTGCAATATGCACCGTAGGTGAGGTCCCACTGATAATCCTTCCTCCTTCCAACCTTCCCCCTCCCCTCCTCTTCCCTCCTTCATCCTGCTGGCCTTGGTCACATTCAGCTTGCTGCATAGTCACCTCATGTGTGTGCTCAGTTGTGAGCTATAGTTGTGTTTTATCTTTCATATGAAAGTGTGAGTGATTATATATTGGTTTCATAATAGTACTGAGTACATTGGATACTTTTTCTTCCATTTTTTTTTATTAAATCATAGCTGTGTACATTAATGCGATCATGGGGCACCATACACTGGTTTTATAGACTGTTGGATTTTTCTTCCATTATTGAGATACTTAACTAAGAAGAATATGTTCCAGTTCCATCCATTTAAACATTAGAGAGGTAAAGTCTCAATCTTTTTTAAGGCTGCATAATATTCCATGGTGTACATGTACCACAATTTATTAATCCATTCATGGGTCAATGGGCACTTGGGCTTCTTCCATGACTTGGCAATTATGAATTGGGCTGCAATAAACATTCTAGTACAAATATCTTTGTTGCAAAGTGATTTTTTACCTTCTGGATATATACTTAGTAGAGGAATTGCAGGATTGAATGGCCAGTCTACTTTTAGTTCCCTAAGCGTTCTCCAAACTTCTTTCCAAAAGGAACGTATTAGCTTGCATTCCCACCAGCAATGGAGAAGTGTTCCCTTTTCTCTACATCCATGCCAACAACTGTAGTTTTGGGATTTTGTGATGTGGGCTATTCTTACTGGAGTTAGATGACTGGAAAAGGATTCATTTTAATGAGACAGACAATAGATCCTGCTCCACACAAAGTCGGGGTCTCTTCCTGCGCAGGAGGGGGATCCTTTATGGGGCATTGATAACATTTGTAAATGTTTAAAAACCCGGTATATGACCCCAGTTGTCTTGAGGTCAGGCCATAAAGGTTAATTAGAAACTGGTGTCACCAGAAGGTAAGCACAGTTTGTCAGGCACTGGCCTAGTGATTCGTCCACCCTTGGGTGACCCTGGGCTGGCACCTTGCTGGCGGCCTGCCCAGGGCGGTTGGGTCTGGTGTCAGCCAAATGGCTACACTCGGGCGCCTTCCACCTCTCTGTCCTGCTATCTCCCTATGTTATTCCCCCTCAGATATTTTACACTCTTAATCTTAAAGCATTGTTGAGAAATGAAAATCCATCTACTGTAGTTTCTTCAACAATGAGGAAGTGTTATAGTCCCTGCCTGTCAGGAATAAAAATCTCTGGAAAACTGATCTAAAGGGCCGAAAGACAGACAATTTCCATTCTCTGGGTCAGGAGATTGTATGGGTCAAAAGCTTTGTGCCAGCATTATCTTGAAACTATTATAACCTGTAAGACACAAACTTTACAAGGAGGTTAAACAAATGGGGACCGAAAATCAACAAAAAGAAAATAGCTACTAGAGGTCCCAGGAGGTGTAAAAACTTAGCGGCTGATGGTAGAGACCCCTAATAGAATTCCGTATGTTTGGGGGGAGGTGTCATTAAGATCATATGACCACATAGCCTGTTTGTAGACTTCCCTTATGTCCTCTTCTACCTGCCTAGGAGTATTAAAAAACAAGTGTAACAGGCAGCGTTTAGCACAGCACAAATTCCTCCCTGCTCACCTAGCAGATAATCCAATGCTAACCTATTACCCATATCCATATCATCCATTTGCTAGTAAATCTAGGGAAGTCCTTAACTTGTAAAGCATTCCCATTTTTTTTTTTTGTGTGTGAAATAGTATAAAGTGAAGGGGCGAAGTTCTGGAGAGTTACTTCATGGTAGGCAAACACAGCCCAGGGAACTAGGAGCCTGATAGCAGCTCCAACTGTGATCAAGATGAGACCCATGACACACTTCTCACAGGGAGCAGCAGCATGAGTGGTGTTATAATGGCATAGATTAGAGGGTTTTAGCTGCCCTGGGGTACACTGACCTTTAAACCAGACTTTATCAAAACAGTAGTAACCATGAACATCATGGTTACGGAGAGGGAGATGATTTATAGCCTTATTAAAGAGGTTCCCTTTATATATAACATATGTAGACTTGTGATACACAAATTCATATAGACGTTATTTGAGCAGCTGTAAAGTTTGCTGCGCCCACAAACCACTCAGCAATAGATAAGAGCCAGTGAGAGAACCCAGGGGAAATTCACAGGCTAATGCAGTAGCCAGGTTGAGTTTGGGAGCTTTGGTGGTAGGGGGAGAAAAAACTGTCTTAACTTGGGTGAGGATCAGAATTCTCCATTTGAACAAGTATCACAAGATCCTGGAGAGTGAGGATATTTATGGGTAGAGTTAATCTTATAAGTGCTCTTGTTGAAAGATCCAGCTCAGTAAGTACTGTTGGGCTGTGCCAGGGGTTTGAAAGCACTGTCATAATTATTATCATTATAAAATCCATGAAGTGTCATCGAAGCATCAAGTACAAGCCATAGTCTTTGGATTACAGGAGTTTTTATTTACAGTGTGAGTTTAGGTAGCGGGAAGTGGAGGAGTAAGACTTCCCCACATGGGATTCATGTCTAATTTAGAAATATTCCCAAGTGGGGCAAAGTGGTTCCCAGCCACACTGGTAAGATTATAAGAGGCAAGAGGGTGTGCTGGTACTCCCCACCATGGAAACCTACCTTTTAGTGGTCCCTCATAACACACCCAACAACATGAAAGATTTTGTCCTTTTGCTAATGAGTCTGAAGTATTTATCAAGTAGTTAACCAGAGAAGATGGAATCCATAGAATTAGAAACAGTAAGAATATAGCTTTGAGATGCATTATATTAATTCTTGTCAATTAGAGACTTGGTTCCAGCCATTGGGAAGCAGACAAAGTAAGCCTAACCAGAAGAGTATCACCAAAGTGCCATCAAACATCCATCAGAGGAATTAGGCATTTTGTATTAGCATGAGGATTTTACTTGGCTTTTTGGCTACCTTTGGAAGGCAACTTCTGGAACAGGTGTCTAAGGTCTTCTACAGGGTCACACATGTATGTCATGGTGCCTTCCACTGGTGCCTGTGGCGGCTTATAAGAGACAGTTTTTATCCCAGACAGGTATACTTAGTTAGCAATTCCTCGGAGTTTGACGCAGTGGGGGCTCTTAGAAATAAGGGATAGGGACCCTCTGTTTGGGCTATAGCTGGTCTTCAGGAAAGCCTTCTTTCCAGATTTTCAATAAGGCTAGAGGGGAACGAACCTCTTCCTTCACAGAGAAGGTAGTATTTTATTTCCATAGTCTCAGGAGGCCATTTGAGCCCGGCCTTAGTTGAACATGCATTAGGTCTTATGTGTTTCTTCATCAAATACAAGTTCTGACATTAAAAGGGGTCTTAAACAGTCATTTCAAATGTGCTTTGCATTTCTCTGATGATTAAAGATGATGAGCATTTTTTCATATGTCTGTAGGCCGCACGCCTGTCTTCTTCAGAGAAGTTTCTCTTCAAGTCCCTTGCCCAGCTTGCGATGGGATCACTTGTTCTTTTCTTGCTTATACGTTTGAGTTCTCTGTGGATTCTGGTTATTAAACCTTTGTCGGAGACATAACATGCAAATATCTTCTCCCATTCTGAGGGCTGTTTGCTTGCTTTACTTACTGTGTTCTTAGCTGTGCAGAAGCTTTTTAGTTTGATCAGGTCCCAGTAGTGTATTTTTGAAGCTGCTTCAATTGCCCGGGGGGTCCTCCTCATAAAATACTCGCCCAGGCCGATTTCTTCCAGGGTTTTTCCTATACTATCTTCTAGTATTGAATGTAAATGTCTTAGCACAATAACTAAGAAAATGCCAGGAAGGCTATGTTAACCAGTGTGATGAAAATGTGTCAAACGGTCTATGAAACTAGTGTATGGTGCCCCATGATCACATTAATGTACACAGCTATGATTTAATAAAAAAAAAAAAAAAAAAATGTGCTAAGCTTTCACGTCCCTTCAGTGGGCTACCCTGGTTTGGAGAAGGGCTACAGGTAAAAAGGGAACCCAGTTTTGGGAGGTCTTACTGAATTTTACAAAGTTTTGCTAATGTCCTTCTTTTTTAAAAGGTATGTTTGGCTTTTTCCACTTTACCTGAGGATCCAGGCCCCCCTAAGGGGCTGGGTCCCTTTGGCTGTGAAGCAAGGTCATTATCACTTTGTAAACTTTTTGGTAAATCCAAATCTAGGGATGCTTTAAGAATGTTGACATTTCTAATGCTTTTTCTGTCCTGGTAAGATAAACACTGTGAAATACTTTAGTCCCTTGGAGGGTGCCATTTAGGTGAAATAAAGTAAAATCTTAAGCTGCCTCCCAGCTGACTAAATGCATCCCTCCCCCCCCCCCAAGGGACCACAAAAATACCCTCAAATTGAGTTGCTAGCCATGAGAAGTGAGTGAGCTTAGAGAAGACCCATTATGCCCCACTCCCTTCTTAGGGATATCCTTTGTAATTCATTAACTGGCCAAGACTATTCAAGACAAACCTCCAGGTCCTCAATTTATATAACAAATTGCTGTTAAAACAGACTTGTTAAACTTAAAACATTCCTTTACACAAAGCTTCATTTCTTTAACCAATTACAAATCAGAGTCATTAAACCCATCTACAACCTGTCAGCCCTCCCCTCTTTGAGATGTCCCACGTTTTCAGGCCAAACCAATGTATGCCTTCCATGAATTGATTTACAACTTTATGTGTAATCCCTGTCTCCCTGAAATGTATAAACCCAAACTGTAACCCAACCCCAGACAGTCTACTTGCTCAAGGATTCTTTACGGTTCTGGGCCATGGTCCTCAAATTTGGCTCAGAATAAACCTCTTTATTTTATGGAGTTTGCCTTCTTTTCCACTGGCAAATCTATTTGCCAGTCCTTGCCAGGATATTGTCCCTTGATGTTGTATGGGTTGGAATAAAGGCAGAGGTATGTGGTGGTGGTGGTAATTAGGAACACAGAGATCAAAGGCCCTGGTGACGCTGTTTACTGTCTGGAACAAACATTTTCCTAGAAACATTTGGGAGATAAGCCTAAATAGTCTCATTCCAGGTGTGCTGAGTCATGGACATGTTTAATTATCTTCCATTGTTCAGCTCCTGGGAGGAGAAGTTTGCTTCTGCTCATTAACCATCTCTATGGGTCCCTTTGCAAGCCCTTTTGTTCAGCCCATTAGATTTCTTCAGTTGTGTAACAAGGCTGTGCTGACATGAGCTGCTTCTGAATAGTAGTAACAGTGGAGCCCCCAATATCAATTCCCTTTTGCTGTGGCTCTGGCTGTCCCATCCATAAGAGCATTTCCCTTAACAATGGAAGTATACCCCTGTTGGTGGCTTCTACAATGAGTGACTATTTCTTTGGGGAGTTGAACTGCTTCTAGAAGTTCTAAAATTTGATAATGGTGCTTTATAGGGGAGCCTGCAAGCAGTTAATCTCCTTTCTTTCCAGATAACCACATAGGCAGGGAGCAACAAAAACCCATATTTAGAGTCAGTAAAGATATTGACTCTCAAGTCCTTTCCCAATCGGAGAGCTTTAAGTCAAGCAATTAGCTCTACCTTCTGAGCAGAAGTCTGGGGGTAAAGTCCCAGCTTCAGTAACTGCCTGATGAACAACTATAGTACATCCTGCTTTTTTTCTCTCCTTCAGGGATTCTGCTGCTTCTATCCATAAACCCTTCAAGATCAGGTTTAAGCAGGAGTTCATCTTTAAGGTCAGGACTACTGGAATAGGTCTATTTTGTGATTTCAATACAAGCATGAAGGGTTTGGGGCCCTTTTGCCTAAAGAATAGAATCAAGGAGCTAACTGACTGGGTTCAGAACCTGACACAGTTTAAGGGTAACATCTGGAATATCAAGCAAAAGAGCTTCATACCTGGCTGGGCGCAGAGGCTCACGCCTGCATTCCTAGCAGTCTGGGAGGCTGAGGCAGGTGGATTACTTGAGCTCATGAGTTTGGGACCAGCCTAAGAGCAAGACCCCATCTCTACTAAAAATAGAAAACCTAGCTAAGTGTAGTGGCATACACCTATAGTCCCAGCTCCTTGAGAGGCTAAAGCAAGAGGATTGCTCAAGCCCAAGAGTTTAAGGTTGCTGTGTTCCTTTTGTTTTTTTGAGACAGAGTCTCACTATGTCATCCTTGATAGAGTGCTATGGTATCACAGCTCACAGCAATCTCAAACTCTTGGGCTTAAGAGATTCTCTTGCCTCCGCCTCCCAAGTAGCTGGGACTACAGGCGCCCAACACAATGCTCAGCTATTTTTTTGTTGTGGTTGGCATTATTGTTTAGCAGGCCCGGGCTGGGTTCTAACCTGCCAACCCCAATGTATGTGGCCGGCACCCTAACCACTGAGCTATGGGCACTGAGCTGAGGTTGCTGTGTATTTCTATAATGGCATGACACTCTACCCAGGGTGATAGACTGAGATTTTGTCACAAAAAAGAAAAGAGCTTGATACCTAAGCAGATATCCCCTTTCGCCATTGGTATTCCTTAGCTTCTGAAATTCCCTGTGCCTAATGAGAAGTCATTAATTCCAGCTATTGTCCTTAGGTAAATGAACTGGCTTCCTCTACCAGCAGTGTGATGGTGTCTATGGCCCCCAAGCACCAAGGCTGTCCAGCTGCCACCTAGTCTAACTGTTTAGAGCAATAAGCCACAAGATTATTTCCAAGCCTTTGAGTAAGGACACCCCAAGGCTGTCCCTTGCCTTTCAGCCACATAAAAGGTGAAAGACTTTTCTAAGATTGGCAGTTCTAAAGCAGGGCAGTCCCTAACTTCTCTTTTAAGGTTAGGAAGGCCTGTCAGCAGGTCTTGTCCCAGTTTAGAGGCTCACGGTCAGTTCCCTTAAAAGCCTCATACAGACGTTTTCTCATGAGGCCAAACTTAGGAATCCAGATTTGACAGAATCCTGCCATTCTAAAAAGGTTCTTAGCTGCTTTTCCCAAGCCAAAGTCCTGGCTCCAGGACTGAGCACATATCCTAGATTTTTAACCTCTTGAATAGAGATCTGTACCTTGTGGGGAGACACTCCATATCCCCACTTTCCCAAAAAATTTAGGACTGGGATAGTGTTTTCATCAGAGTCCTCTCTTAGAGGAGCTGGATGTCAATAAATCCCATCATGTAATTGTAATTGTCTTAATTCTTTCACCAAAGCATTTCTAAACAAATGAGGATTATCTCTAAACCCTTGTGGTGAAACATCCAAGTACAAGGTCAGGCAATTAAGTTTACAAACTCACTCTGGAAAAAATGCTATGTACCTCACTGCTGAACTTCACTAGGGCCACCTTCAAAGTACTTCCCTTGGGAAGCTATGCACCAATGCCAGTACCTAGTCCACCCTGCAAAGCACTTTTTCTGGTATAAGTTCACAAACTTAGTTGTCAGACCTCATACAATGCCTCTGATGGCCATTTCAGAAAGAAAGTTCCAAAACTGCTTTGAAGGGTGGACTTGCTGCTGGCATAGCTTCCCCAGGGGAGTCCTTCAAAAGCAACAATAGTGATATTCAGCAATGAGGTACGTAGCACTTCTAGCATGAGGTTGCAAACTTAATTATCAGTCCTTGTAAGCTAGAGCATCACACAAGTATCCGTATCAGTCCATTTCTAAGAAAAAAATGTATTGAGAATCCAAGTGAAAAAGAATATGGAAGAAAGTACCTTTCAAATCTACTACTGTACCATCTAGCATCTTCAGGCATTTGGGTCAATGTTGTATAAGGGTTGGGAACTATTGAATGGATGGAATCATAGCCTCATTCACTGCCCTTAAGTCCTGAACAAACCTATATTCTCCACTTGGTTTCTTTACTGGCATGATGGGGCTATTGCCCGGAGATTGGCAAAGGCCATAGTATCCCCTGTTTTAAAGGCTGATAACCCTTGATAACCAAGGATACTTAACATTAGGCTTTAAAGCAATCTGAACTAGAGGCACTCAATAGCCCTGCCAGGAACCTTGATGATACAAATAGTGGGATCCACTGGGTGCTAGTAGGTGACAGAAGGCTAGTGTCTTCTCCATCTTTATGTAAACAACCTTCAAAGTCAAAATCAAAGTTCTCTTTATACTGGTTGTGCTACAAGGCTCACCAAATTGAACTGTGGTCTGTAACTGGAAAAGTAAATATCTCCTCATCAGAGGAACTGGACATTCAGGCAGAAGCAGAAATCTATGGGAAAACAAATGGTCCCCTAGGGAGCAATCTATAGGGTGAATAAACCTGTAAATCTTTGGCTGTCCATCAAGTGTAGTTACTGTACAGGAATAAGAAGATAATGGCTCTGAAAAATTGGTCAGGACTGAGAAGGCAGCCCCCATATCTAGTGAGAATTTAATATTCTTATCTGCCACATACAGGGTTACCTGAGATTCCTCTGTAGAGATGACAAGTTATCCAGCAGGAGCTGTAGGGGGCCTTAGTCCCCATCAGTCCTCTGTCCTCTCAGCCATTATAGGTTTGGGTGCCCCAGACTCCCTTTGGAGGTCAGGGCAGTCTTTTTCCAATGGCCCCTTTACCTGTAAAAGGCACACTGATTGGGACCCAAGGGCCAGCAATTTGGAGGCTCTCATCTGGGCATCCCAAACGCTGACCTCGCCATATTTCTTGAGGTGGCAGGGGGCAGCTGCCAACCATCTGGGCCTTCTGATTATTTCTTTTGTTTATTCTGCCTCTTTTGCCCTGATCCTATTGTTATAAACTCTAAAAGCCACATCTAGAAGCTGATTGATAGGAGTCTAATGGTCCAATGCAGCTTTTTGCAGCTTTCCTCTGATATTGAGGTAGACTAGGAGATAAAATGCATCCCTAAGAGGGCTTGTCCCTCCAGGAAATCTGTATCTGTGTTAGTATATTTCCAAGAGCCTCAACCAGATGACCCTGAAATGGGGCAGGGTTCACGCCTGTTCCTGAGGCTACCTCTCTAACCTTGCCACAGTTTACCAGCTTCCCTATGCATTTTCTCATGCCTTCTATTAGACAGTTACCCTATGGTTTCAGTATTTATAGTCTATAGATTGTCTCTGATAACTCCACCAGGGGTCTAGGTCAGGAACAGCATCTCTCCCTACACAATAAGTGGCATGGCCTTGATTTCGATTGGCAGTTCCATCCTAGGATTCTCTGTGTTTCTTTACAGTACGAGTAGAAAATAGTATCTGTAAGTTTTACCAGGTCGACTCAAAAGTCATAATCAAATTTAACAAATTCTTCAATAAATTCTTTCCCAGGTTCTCAGAAAACTGGCCAAATTTTTCCCTGCATATAACCAATCTGATATAAGAAAAAATACCCATGCCCTAATAATTCCCCTGTCTCTGTTAGCCAACTCTTGTGATGGGTACAGGCTTGATTTTAGGGGCTGATGTGGGGTCCCACTCCTGGGGTGCTGGTAGGGCTTACTTCCTCCAGTAATGGAAGGTATACACTGGTGGGTAAAGGAGGAGTATCCAGGGAACTCGGGGTACAATCCTGTTAGGGGAGCTAGCAGAACACCCCCAGCTCCAGAGCTGGGAGGCTCTGCGGGGAACACAGGCTGTCTAGGAGAAGCAGCCAGGAGAGGATCCTGATATGCAGGCATAAAAGCTTGTACATAAGGGGCCTCTCCCACTTTCAGTCTCTCTTGAAAAATAAATCTAATGGCATTATAGTTTATTTTTTATTTTTTGGCATTATAGTTTAAAGTATCATTTCCTGGCCACATTTCTTGATTTCCCTATTTATATTGAGGCCAAGCTGCATTAGACTAGAAAGTAAATTTCTTTTCCTTCAACCTTTCCGATTTAAATTCACCCCAATTTCTCAGAAGTCATGATGCTTCCCCACTGTCCCCATGTTGAAAAAAGGTCAATGACAGAAACTGGGATCCTTCTAAGTTTCTAAATACAAAACTACTTTCCTCTTTCCCATTCCCACTCTTCCTTTTCATTAAGGATAGTTAACAAAACAATCACAGCTAAACTGTGCAGACTTGAAGCAGGCACAGCTGAAAAAGTACAAAGAGTAGAAGCTAAAAGATAGATTTGCAGGGAAGAATGGAGCTATGCCCTCTGATGTGGCAAAACAAATGCTTCAACACGCAAATTATAGAATCAGGGGTAAAAGCAGGATGGCTGGAACAGGCTTCCATCTGAGCACATACACAACATTGGGACAATTATAATACGACTTCTACAAAAATCAGAGAATCCATTAGGGTTTGGGCAAAAGAAAGAATCTGATGGCAGAAGAAGTGACCTGAGTGCCAACAAGAAGAAATTTTGGACAGAGGAATAGGTTTTTGAGATCTCAAGTGTTATTGGATGAAGTGGGTCTGGCCGCCTGTCACTGTCCTGCCAGAGACAGGGTTTAGCTCCAAACAAGCTTTATTATCAGAAGGCCAATAATTCTGGAGAACAACAAGAGTAGCCTCTCAATTCTGTTCTGATTCACTTATAATTCTAATAGTTTTTGTAATGGGAATACAAGGAAACAGACCTAGGAAATTTTAACTTTATCTGAGAGGAAGTAACATCAAAGTAGTCTTCATTCTGACAATGCAAAATGTTTAAACAATAAAAAGGTCATTTTTACTTAACAAAATATCTAAAAGAATCATTAAAGAAAACATCATATCATCAAAGTAACCTTTCCCGATATCTCAACACCTGTAGTCTAGGTGTGACTATTTCCTCAAGTCTAGTTACTGTACAGGAATAAGAGTAAATTGAGTTGAGCAGAGTAAGTCAGCTGTACTGCTTCAGCTTAGCTTCTCAAGGTCCACCTTGCAGGCCAATTTTCTAGCTTCACAAGTGAGTCAAACGAATTACAAAGCCAGCTCACTTAAGAAATGAAAGATAAACCTAGAGCTTATGGATCTGAGATGTTCACCCTGACCTATGTACTGAGAGTAATACAGTAAAAGTAAACCCCTTATTGCTGAGATCGTCCCAGAGGCATTCCAGGCAACAGCAAAACATACAACCCAAGGATTATAATTGGCCAGCTGCTGGGGAAAAGTCTTAACTTTAGGACAAGCAAAGATAGGTCATCAGAAATGAGTAGTATGACAAAAGCAGCAGGAAAAATGCTGTCAGAGGGTACAGAGTGGCTAAGTCTTCAGTAAGAATGAGACAAATTCAGGGCCATCTGCTAGTATGATTATCCATCTCATATCCAGGGTTAAACTAATTAATGAGGATCCTTTTTTCAAATGCTCAAAATCCCGGAGCACTTGAGGGGATGCCCTGTGGCCTGTTTTAGAAAACTGATGTCACCAAACAGCCCATTTCATTCACCAAATCTGAGTCACGGAAACAATGTGTCTCTAGCATGCTAGAGTCCCCACTGCAAGTGAGCTCTCCAAACAAAGGGAAAAAGAATTTCAAAGTAAACAGGAAAACAAAATAGGAACAATCACCCAAATGGCCAAAGTGGAGATTATAAATGAAACAATAATGAGCATAAGCATGCATTTGTGCACTAAAGATCATGACATGTCAGGGATGCAAGGCTGGTTTAACATACGCAAGTCCATAAACGTTATCCACCATAGTAACAGAGGCAAAAATAAAGATCACATGATCCTCTCAATAGATGCAGAAAAAGCATTTGATAAAATCCAGCATCCTTTTCTAATTAGAACACTGAAGAGTATAGGCATAGGTGGCACATTTCTAAAACTGATTGAAGCTATCTATGACAAACCCACAGCCAATATTTTACTGAATGGAGTAACACTGAAAGCTTTTCCTCTTAGAACTGGAACCAGACAAGGTTGTCCTCTGTCACCTTTACTATTCAACATAGTGCTGGAAGTTCTAGCCAATACAATTAGGCAAGACAAGGAAATTAAGGGAATCCAAATGGGAGCAGAGGAGGTCAAACTCTCCCTCTTTGCTGACGACATGATCTTATACTTAGAGAACCCCAAAGACTCAACCACAAGACTCCTAGAAGTCATCAAAAAATACAGTAATGTTTCAGGATATAAAATCAATGTCCACAAGTCAGTAGCCTTTGTATACACCAATAACAGTCAAGATGAGAAGCTAATTAAGGACACAACTCCCTTCACCATAGTCTCAAAGAAAATGAAATACCTAGGAATATACCTAACGAAGGAGGTGAAGGACCTCTATAAAGAAAACTATGAAATCCTCAGAAAGGAAATAGCAGAGCATATTAACAAATGGAAGAACATACCATGCTCATGGATGGGAAGAATCAACATTGTTAAAATGTCTATACTTCCCAAAGCAATCTACATATTCATTGCCATTCCTATCAAAGTACCTACATCGTACTTTCAAGATTTGGAAAAAATGATTCTGCGTTTTGTATGAAACCGGAAAAAACCCCGTATAGCTAAGGCAGTTCTCTGTAACAAAAATAAAGCTGGGGGCATCAGCATACCAGATTTTAGTCTGTACTACAAAGCCATAGTGCTCAAGACAGCATGGTACTGGCACAAAAACAGAGACATAGACACTTGGAATTGAATTGAACACCAAGAAATGAAACTAACATCTTACAACCACCTAATCTTCGATAAACCAAACAAGAACTTACCTTGGGGGAAAGACTCCCTATTCAATAAATGGTGTTGGGAGAACTGGATGTCTACATGTAAAAGACTGAAACTGGACCCACACCTTTCCCCACTCACAAAAATTGATTCAAGATGGATAAAGGACTTAAATTTAAGGCATGAAACAATAAAAATCCTCAAAGAAAGCATAGGAAAAACACTGGAAGATATTGGCCTGGGGAAAGACTTCATCAAGAAGACTGCCATGGCAATTGCAACAACAACAAAAATAAACAAATGGGACTTCATTAAACTGAAAAGCTTCTGTACAGCTAAGGAGACAATAACCAAAGCAAAGAGACAACCTACACAATGGGAAAGGATATTTGCATATTTTCAATCAGACAAAAGCTTGATAACTAGGATCTATAGAGAACTCAAATTAATCCACATGAAAAAAGCCAACAATCCCATATATCAATGGGCAAGAGACATGAATAGAACTTTCTCTAAAGATGACAGACGAATGGCTAACAAACACATGAAAAAATGTTCATCATCTCTACATATTAGAGAAATGCAAATCAAAACAACCCTGAGATATCATCTAACCCCAGTGAGAATGGCCCACATCACAAAATCTCAAAACTGCAGATGCTGGCGTGGATGTGGAGAGAAGGGAACACTTTTACACTGCTGGTGGGACTGCAAACTAGTACAACCTTTCTGGAAGGAAGTATGGAGAAACCTCAAAGCACTCAAGCTAGACCTCCCATTCAATCCTGCAATCCCATTACTGGGCATCTACCCAGAAGGAAAAAAATCCTTTTATCATAAGGACACTTGTACTAGACTGTTTATTGCAGCTCAATTTACAATCGCCAAAATGTGGAAACAGCCTAAATGCCCACCAACCCAGGAATGGATTAACAAGCTGTGGTATATGTATACCATGGAATACTATTCAGCCATTAAAAAAAATGGAGACTTTACATCCTTCGTATTAACCTGGATGGAAGTAGAAGACATTATTCTTAGTAAAGCATCACAAGAATGAAGAAGCATGAATCCTATGTACTCAATCTTGATATGAGGACAATTAATGACAATTAAGGTTATGGTGGGGGGAAGCAGAAAGAGGGATGGAGGGAGGGGGGTGGGGCCTTAGTGTGTGTCACCCTTTATGGGGGCAAGACATGATTGCAAGAGGGACTTTACCTAACAATTGCAATCAGTGTAACTGGCTTATTGTACCCTCATTGAATCCCCAACAATAAAAAAAAAAAAAAAAAAAAAAAAAAGATCATGACATGTCATGAGTCGCAATTGGAAACAAAGAGACTGAATAGAATTCAAAGAAGAAAGTGAATTATTGGGCTCCTGCTCAATGTGGGAGAAAATCCCCACCAACTCCCAAGACCAGGGTCACTTGGCATTTGCCAACTACTTGAATCCTCATGCTGCAGGGATTAAAACCCATGCCGGCCCATTTCCAGGGAAGCCAGCATCTCCATGAAAGCCTCCACACCCCACAGTTTAGGGGTTTTATGGATTCTCCATTTTGTAGGCATTGACTGATAAATCCCCAGCCATTGGTGACCAGCTCAATCCCCTGCCCCTCTCTCCTCCATGATCACAGGTGGACTGAGAGATGCTCCTCTCACTCCATCACTCAGGAAGTTCAAGGGTTTTAGGAGCTCAATGCCAGGGCCTGCGGAGGAAGACCAGATATATATTTCTTATATTATAATATCATAGAAAATTAAAAAAACAAGCCCAAGCCAGAGCCCAATGGGCCTAGGCAATGCAAAAGAGCACAAGATAGTGAGGTGGTGTAGAGCATAAGCTATGAGGTGGCAGGGCCCCCGCGGCTTGGGAGAACAGCCAGGGGATGAACCCCCCTCTACTGACCCTCCTTAGCAGACATTTTCTCTAAGCTTCAACTTTTAACCCAGCAAAAGAAAAACATGTTTTCTTAAAATTTTAGCTTTTAACTTCACAGCTGCGCTTCAAAACACTCACGTACATTTTCCAGCTAACCTTGTAGCGACGTATTACTGTTCATATCTTAGAGGCCACACAGTAATGATAGATTGTTTACCTGGGAATTTGTCCCTGTTTTCTCTTCTCATTTAAGTTGAAAATGTGTCTTACTTCCTTGAAAAACAACTTTGTACTGCCTCCTTAAAAATAAAGCTGTGTGGGCACTTGGGTGCTGATGATAGAGAAAAATATCCCAGACCTCCCGATCCCATCTTTGCCTCTCAATTCCATCTCTGTCTCTCGCGTTTTTGTCTGTCCTGTTTTATGGCGTCTATTTTATTTAATCATTTTCCACCAATTCCACTGTGGTTCGTTCACTTACCCCACGGTTCACAGAAAGGTGGAGGGAGGGGCCTTGAAGTTCATCGTCTCTGGGCCACTGGTGTACCCCCTGTGGCACCAACGCCAGGTACCAGAGCAAGCTGATCTCACTGCAGGGCTTGGGGCAGACCAGCCAGAGTGTAGCTGGGTGGGAGTTACAGCAAACAGTTGGGGCAGAGCAAGCAGTGGGATCCCAGGTAAAGCCAAGTCACCCCAGTCCTGCAGGCACCAGGTGCAGAATCCAGGTTTTCCTGCCACAGACTTCAGCAGTGGAGGTGAGGAGGACACAGAGATGACCAGCAGGTAGGGGACAGCATCCAAAAGGTAGCAGAGCCCAGTGTTTCCATCCCAGGGACCAGCCTCAGGCTGGGGACCCCTCCCAATACCATAGGACAAAGGGTGCTGTGGCATGCAAGGAGCAGAGCTGTTAAACCTGACCCTGGGTGGCAGGGACAAAAGTGTATTTCCCAGGGGAAAAGCTGCACTCAAGCTCTGCATCCCACAGGGCTGATGGCTTCCTCCCTCATCCTAAGGGTTTGTCACCTCCCACAGACCCCAAGGCATCCTGGAGCTGGGCAGCAGGCCTTCCCAGACATCTTCTGTGGACAGTGGCACCCAAGAGGTCTGCGCACTCTTCATCATTACACTTTCTCTCCTGCCTGCCACGGAAGAAGGGAGACAGGGGTCTCCCCCAGACTCAACGAGGTACCCAGAAGAGCCCCATTCCTTCCTCGGGGTACCTTTCTGGGGGTGGGGAAGCTACACATCCTTTTCCCGCCCTCCTTGACTTTATAAATTTCCCATTTGTTCCTAACTCTTGCCCAGTGTCATCAGGAAGTCCTTTCAGGCGGATGACTAAGATGTGATGCTGTATGATGCATGCTCTCCCGTGCACTTCTGACTCCGGCCCGTGTGGGGAAAGGCAGTGTGAGGAGAGTTTGCTCAAGGATAAGTCTGCCAGACAAACATGTTTCTCACTGGAAGAACCACCACCAACCTGCTATGCACACGCCAGCTGCCCACTCGCCGGGTCTCCTGCACTATGGGACGTGCCTCCTTTGTGCTCCCTCGACTCATCTCTTGTGCACACCTGCAAGTGTTTCTCTAGGGCAGAGGTTCTCAGCTGGGGGAAGTTTTAACCCCCAAGGAACAGTTGGCAGTGCCTGGAGACATTTTTGGTTCTCACAAATTGGGGGTGGGGTGGGGCGGTGCTGCTGGCATCCAGTGGCAGATGCTAAGCACCCTCCAGTGCACAGAACAGCTATGCATCATCTCAGTGTCCCCAACACTGAGAGGTGTCCCTCCCCCCCCCCCCCACTGAGCTCGGGAGGACAAAGGCTCTGGCATGTCCTGTGAGCCATTTCAAAGTCAGATACATCATATGTGAAACTTAGTAAATGTAGAATGTAAATGTCTTAACACAGTAACTAAGAAAATGCCAGGATGGCTATGTTAACCAGTGTGATGAAAATGTGGTCTATAAAACCAGTGTATGGTGCCCCATGATCGCATTAATGTACACAGCTATGATTTAATAAAAAAAAAAAACAAAAAAACAGAGTCAGACACATCTTCCCTGTGCTCCAGGCCTTCAAAGGCCATCACAATGTACACTCCCACCACGCATGACTGCGTCAAGCCTCACTTCTGCCAAAATGAAGGATACAAATGTCCAGATTTTAAAATCTGCATGTCCCCACTCCTCGTGTTTGGGCGAATTCTCTCCTGCAAGTTGCTGGCTGGTGGCATTTGTCTATTCTCTTCTTAGAGATTTCCAGGAGTTCAGTGTGTACTGTTTTCTAGTGCCTTGTACATATGAGCAAATATATATTAAGTTCACATATTCATCCCAGAAAAAGTGCTATGAGACCTCCTTGCTGAATACTACTATGGTCACCTTCAAAATACTCCCCTTAGGAAGCTATGTACTAATGCCAGCACCTAGGCCACTCTTGGAAGCAATTTTGGAATGGCCAAAAGAATGGCCATTCTTTTTCTGGAATGGCCATCAGAGCTTCCATCATATTACCCTTCATGTCTTGAATATCATCAAAATATCTTCCTTGCAATATTTCCTTTCTCTTCAGGTAAAGAAAAAAGTCACTGGGGGGCAGATCCGGTGAGTAGGGACGGTGTCCAAATAATTTGTTGACTGGCTAAAAACTCCCTCCCAGGCAGGGTTCATTGGTGAGCTCCTTCAGAACCATTTTTACACACACCTACCTCATGCCAAGATTTTCAGTTAAGATTTCCCTGTTTCTCTATTAATGTTTACTTGGTCTGCTGTGCTTAACACAGTCAAGCGCTGATTTTAATGCGCAATTCAACATATTTTCTCACTGTATTTGTCAGTTCTGCTTATTATTGGCCACCCTGACCCCTCTTCATCAGTGACACTTTCCCCTCGGAAAAATGTTTATGCTATTTGTTACGCCACTGCTGTTTTTTTCACAGCATTATCCTCATAAGCTTGGATGAACATGTCCCCAATTTCACTTCCACTCTTGCCAAGTTTAATAAGAAATCTAACATTTGTTTGTTGCTCTCATTCAAGTTCCGACTTTCTCGCGACAGCACACAAAACCGCACACTGTCACCATGGTCTGAAAATGGTAAACAGAAAACTCTAGAAATAATTCCTAATTTTGAATTGTACACCAGTCTGAGCAGCATGACTGAATTTAGCACCCTCCGGCTCTGTCCCACCATCTAGAGTGGTACTTTCCGTGATGTTTGCCAAATGGCAATCTCCCTTAGAGACACATTTTCCAGAACATACCCTGTCATTACACAACACATGACAACACACACAGGGTTCAGTACTACCCAAGGTTTCAGGCATCCACTGGGGGTCTTGGAAAGTATCCTCCATGGATTGGGGGGATACAAATATTTTCTCCTGCAGAAAACACACTTAAGTTTTTGTTTGTCTTACACTGCCTTTGGCTTTCTGAGTCTTGTTGCGGTTTTTTCCACCCCAAGATCATGAACATATATCCCTATTCTGTCTACAAATGCCTTTACAGATTCATTTTGTAGCGTTGGAATTTCAATCCATTGGAGATCTCTTCTTGTAAATGGTGTAAGGGCAGGATCCTGTCTTCCTGCCACCGCTGCACTGTCACTCTGACCTGTACCTCCTGTCCTTCCCTTCCTTCTGGTTACAGTGGCAGGACCACTGAGCACCCTGGCCCTGCACCTCATCCCTCCCACTGGAGCCCCGACTCCCACACACGGACACTTCCTCCCTCTTGCTCAAGTATCCCATCTCCTGCAGCTACGTGCTGTCATGTCCTGTCCCTCTGGGCGCTCTCCCTTGTTCCTGCTTTCCAGAGCCCACTTTGGATTTCCCTGCCTTTTCACAGTGCAGCTGTACCCACAGCCTGCAGAGTCTCCCCTTCCTTACCTCCTGTCAATGTCCTGTTGCTGGAACAAACCAATCACAATTCCCTCCCCAGTGTGGAAAAAAATGCGCCAGAGAATCAAAATGTTACCTTAACCTTTTGGCACCAGGAGCTAGCTGCTTTTCTATGTTAGAAATAGGTCCCAAAAAGGTTCCAATTCAGCACTAAAGTTGATAACAAGCAATAAAGTTTAATTAACCAATACTGAGAGGTCACCTTCATGACCAGCAGCACTTCCACAAGCTAGAGGACTGAACAAGGGGGAGAAACAGGCCAGACCCATCCCTCCCTCCACATTCTCCACTGTGCAGATGGGCTAACTGTGGCTCCTTTGGCCTTGACAGCTTGCTCAGCCCTTGATCTATCTCAGGGCAAAGTGTCACCAGGGTTGATGCCCATAGGACATCTGAGTGCCCCATGCAGACCTGGCTCCCTCTGAGCTACTCTCTGCTGATGGCAGGTTTCCCATCATGGACTGCACCAGGGGGCCTAAGGCCTGGGGGATGCAGAGGGGTGGGGGTTGGAGAGTGGAACCTGGAAGATTAGCCTGAAGGTCTCAAAGGAGAAGAGAACCCACAGCTTGTGGCCTGCTGGGGAAATAAGCCCATGTCACAGACAGTCCCCCTGGTAAAGCCCATCCAGAAAAGTCACCCTGAGCACAGAGCTAGGAAGGTGGAACAGGACGGCTAATGGGAGAAAATGGGAAAGCAGAGTACCCAGGAGCCCACACACCTCCTAGCTCCCAGGGAGACCAGGAGAGCAGGAGAGCAGGACACAGAGATCCTCACTGGGGGGTGCGCAAAAAGACGAGGGCCGAGAGGAATCAGAGCCAGTGGGACCTGGAGGAGGGAAACAACAGTCAGCGAAGACAGGCACCCCTCCCTGCTTCATGGGGGCAGAAGGCGAGCTCAGCTCCAGCCCATCTAGTGAACCAGGCTCTGCCCTGGCCTGCTGAAGCTGCAGCCAGTCTCGGGAGAAGCCCTCTGTGGGTCAGTGCTGGGTCTTCAAAGGCCATTGCCACATGGCACCTCAGCACCATGGACAAACCTAGGCACCTGAAATCACCGGATTTAAGCTTGATTGCTGCTGTTTCCAGGCTCTTCAGCAGAGTTCTCAACCTTCCTAATGCCAGAGCCCTTTAATACAGTTCCTGTGGGTTGCAACCCACAGGTTGAGAACTGCTGCTCTACAGTCTTGGGGGAATCATTCCAACCCTGGAGTGTCAGTTTTCTCATCTGCAGAATGGGACATTAGTATATACATCTCACAGAATTGTTGAAGGATTTACATGGTCACTATTATTCGGGGAGGTGTCATGATTTGTGACCCTGTCATGGGAGGCTGCTCAAAGCACACAGTCATATCCGAGAGCCATGGGGGAGGAGGGGTGATAGGTGGCGATATAAGAAAAACCCAAAGACCAGCAGGGTGAGGAAGGAGACCAGCACTGTCTTCCTGAAAAAAGCAGAGAGGCACAGGGCCCTACATACCAGTCCATCAGCAAGTCCCACATTCACAGCCTGTTCGATGCAGGGTTAGAACCAGCTGCTCTGTGGAGGCGACCTACAGGAGAGGGGGCAGCCATCAGCGCCAAATGCTCACCCAGCCAACCATAATGATCGCCCCTGCAGGCAGGCAACAGCCCTTACGCACACAGCTGCCCACCCCCAGCACTCAGGCCTGCAAGCCCTCCTCTGGAGTTGGCCTCCATTAAAAGCACTTAAAGGAAGATGGGGACAAGAGGACAAGGGGAGACAAGAACCCCTAGGGTGGGCAGGAGTACAGAAGAGGGAGGGCCACGACAATGCCCATGGGCCACTTGTCACTCTCACATGGAGCCACCATACACTTGCCCTGGTGTAGGCCACTAGTTCCCAGAGCCTGGTGTCCGATGCTCGGTACCTCCTCTCAGAGCACAGTATCCATGAGGAGGGCTGCAAGGAGAAGGACGACAGGTTGGAGGGCATGATGGCCTGGGTCTGCACTGGTAACTGCCACAAATGGACTGTGAGGTTGGGTTCAACCTGAAGAGAGCAGAGAGGAGGGCGCACATCAGGGATAGGGCCCCCTGCCGACTGGGCTACACAAACAGCACAGTCCTGACGTCCCACTGCCAAGGTCAGATGTCAATGTTTTCAGAATCCCAGACCAAGAGCCTTGGCACCTGAGGCTTCTCTTGGACCTGGAGGACTGACTGGTGCTCTTCTGACATCCTCTAGCACACTCCTCCTCTTTGACTTGCACCCTACTGCACCCCCTAATGTAGCTACTATTTCCAGCCAGTCAGCAGTCTTGGCCTGGAGCTAAGTACTCTCTTGGGGCTCTGTCTTAGAATATTTAACAAATGATGGCAATGGCTATTTAAAACAAGATATCCATGGATCCCAGGATCTGGGGTGACAGGTGTCCCCCCTAAAACATATTTCAGTTTTGATTCAAACTTATTTATAATAAACTTAAATAATAAAATTCAGCCAATACCAAAAGGTATAAAAGTGAAAGGAAAAAGCACTACAGAATCATACCCAAAGCTTCTTTTTCAACAGAAATGGAAAGTCCTTTATAGAATTTTCTAATCGAAGTTCATGTCTGCTTTTCTTTGTGATGAAATGACTTATGAGTTAAGAAAACTATCCCTCTATCAGTCATACATGTTCTGAATACTTTTTCTCAAATTGTTGTCCTAACTTTTTTATGGGCTGGTTCCATAAGAAGAGATATTTTTAAACTCTACAGCAAAGTCTCTCCCTCCCTTTGAATTCTTACTGTAGATGAGAGGTCAGGGCCAAAGGCCCAGTCTGACTTGCCATCTGTTTTTGTAAAATAAAGGTTTACTGTAAATATACTAAGACTTGTGCCCCTTCTTCCTGTACGTTTTGCCCTTGGCTGCTTCTGTGCTGCAGTGGTAGAGCTTGAATGGTTCCAAGAGTCCCTATTCCTTTCAAAGTGGAAAATACTTGCCATCAGATCCTCTACAGAAAAAGTTTTCTGATCCTTGAACAGATCATGCTCAGAAAGCCTGATTCCCGCCCTAAGACTGTATGTGTAAATACTGATGTACTTTTAAGAAATAATTGTTTTAACTACTACTGTATACTCCCCAGCTCATTTATTTTGGGTGGGAAGAGGTTGGTGGATTACTTGTAATTATCCTATAGTTTTAAAACTGTGCTTTATGAACTCACCTTATTTTACATAACCTAAAATAATAATCAAGTGTTTTTTGCCCAAGATAGGAATGGAAAGGTTAAACAGGGAAAAAAATATTACCTAGGTTTCCCTTCCCCACCTACCACTGAGTTACTTGAAAAAGCTATTCTGTTTCCATTGAATAGGTTCTTTAAAAATTGAATAGGTTCTTTAAAAAAATTGAATAGGTTCTTTAAAAAAAAAAAAAAGCATCTTAATCATCTTTCAGTGTACAGTTTAGAGGCATTCAGTACATTCATATGTGCAACCATCCCCACCATCCATCTCTGGAATTTTCCCATCTATCTTCCCAGAACTGAAACTCCATGCCTATTATTACACTCATGCCCCACTCCCTCCTCCCTCCAACCATGGGCAACCACCATTCTTACTTTCTATCTCTCTGATTTTGAATACTCTGAGTACCTCTTCTAAGTGTAATCACACAGAATTTATCCTTCTGTGATTAGCTTATTTCAATTAGCATAATATCGTCTCCAACATTCATCCATGTGTCAGAATTTCCCTCCTTTTATGCAATTAATACTCTAACACATGTATTTTCTTTATCCATTCACCCATCCTGGACACTTAGGCTTTCTCCACCATTTGGCTATTGTGAATAATACTGTTGTGAACATAGTGATACAAACGTATGTTCAAATCCCTGCTTTACATTCTTTTAGTATATTCTTAGAAGTAGAATTACTGGATTGTGTGGTCATTCTAGTTTTAATTCGTGGGGTGGGAGGGGGGAGCACCCATACTGTTTTCCATAGCACCTGCACCATTTTACATTCTCATCAACATTTTTCAGTATTTTTAAAACCTTAAATATTTGATCCAGAAATGTTTGCATATAGGTATAAAAAGCCTTTAAAAATATTCTTCACCTGGCTCGGCACCTGTAGCTCAAGCAGCTAAGGCACCAGCCACATACACCAGAGCTGGCAGGTTCGAATCCAGCCCGGGCCTGCCAAACAACGACAACTACAACCAAAAAATAGCCGGATGCTATGGCAGGTGCCTCTAGTCCCAGCTACTTGGGAGGCTGAGGCAAGCGAATTGCTTAAGTCCAGGAGTTGGAGGTTACTATGAGCTGTGACGCCATAGCACTCTACCTAGGGCGACAGCTTGAGGGTCTGTCTCAAAAAAAAAAAAAAAAAATTCTCCACAAAAATTTTTCAGAATAACCTATTTGAAGGTTGCTAGGAAATATATTATATTTTTTAAAATGTCAATGAACTGTTTATGATAACTAAAATGTCATTAATACCCAGATAGGCTTTTACCATGTTACACTGGGGTACAATCAGCCTCCATATCCATGGAGACCACATCTTGCATTCAACCAGCCTCAGATCAAAAAATATTCAGGGGGTGCAAGAGGGACTTTACCTAACAATTGCAATCAGTGTAACCTGGCTTATTATACCCTCAATGAATCCCCAACAATAAAAAAAATATATATATATTCAGGGGGAAAAAAGATTCCTCTAAGTTCTGAAAAGCAAAACTTTAATTGAACGTAAAGACTGGGTGTTGTATTGGGAAGTATAAGTAATCTAGGGATGATTTAAAGTATAGAGGAGGACATGGTTATATGTAAATACTACCTATGCTGTTTTATAAAAGGGACTTGAGCATCCAGGGATTTCAGATTCTGAAGGAGGTCCTGGAATGAATCCCTTCCAGATACCAAAGGATTTACTTTATCACTCAAAAAGAGGCTGTGATCTAAAGCCCTAATTGAAGACAATTTTCACCTGGAGAGCTTTTAAAAAGTAAGGACTCTAGGACTCCACTCAAGTCACCTGAATCAATTTCTGGAGGTGGATTCCGGGATCTGTTATCTGTCAAATTATTCCCCAGTCCATTCAAGTAGTGAGCCACATCCGGACTCACCTGCCACAGAGTTATATTGTTCTGATTTTGCAGATTAGGAATCTGAAACCAATGTCACTTTCATACTGCTGCCTCTAGGTTGCAATGCGTTTGCTTACACCAGTTCTGCCTCCTTTCTGGACCTGGAAAACTTCTACTCATATCACAAAACCCAATTTAATAGCTGCCCCATCTGCAAAGCTTTCTTAGCATGCACTGGAATGGCACTACGCCCTGAGCTACTTCAGCCTCGTCTCACCAAGCGGGACCACATTGTCTCCTGTAGATAAGCTTCTGCCTGTGGCCTCTCCATGCAGGGGTCCTTGGGCTACAGACATCACTATGCTCCTGGACCCCTCGAAACTCATCCTGAGCCCACACCGGCAGGCAGAGATCAGAGCGCAGCCCTCCTGCAGCCTCCCCGCTTGCCTCAGGACTCACTGTGCTAGTACTGGAGCCCTGGGTCCATACTTCCTGGGGGTAACTGAGCTGTACGATCACAGTCGCCCAGGTCCTTCCATTCTCGTCTAAATAGATGCCAGGCTGCTGGACCCACAGACGGTAGGGAGGACCCTCAAGACTCAAAGAAGGTTCAGAGGCCATTGCAAGGCTATTCCCAGGGCAGGCTTCAAGGCATACAAGTGAGCCCTGTGGCCTCTCCTCCTTAAGTGGAGCTGCTAACACACGGAGGCTGAGCCAGAGGGCAGGGCTGGAGGGCAGGGCCAGTGGGCGGAGCAGCAAGAAGTGGGCAGGGGCGGTGCCAAAGAGCCCTGTGCTGGGAAATGGGCCTGGGTCTTCTAGAGGAGCAGGGGCTAGGCCAGAAGCCTCATGGGGCGGAAGGACTGGTTGCTGGAGAGACTGCTGCCCTCTGTCCCCAGGTAGAAATGGCCTCGAAGACCTGTACTCCACCTCCCTTCCTCTGGTCCCTTTGCAGCCTTGCCTCTTAGCGCTCTCTCCCCAGTGCTCCGGCAGGTAGTTTTCCCCCTGAGACCTCCTGCCAAACGCCCAGCCCCAGATTCTAAGTTAGCATGCTCGCCGCTGATCTCCTCCACCCCTGCAGTTATTTCTTTAACAGGACTTCATGTCAGCACAGGGGGCCATATACTCAGTGGACTCTTGACCCTAGGGGTACCATGCTAGGTATCTGGATAAATGAAGCTCCCTCTCCTCAGAAAATGGGCCAGCTCCCCTGCAGCACTTGAGATCAGGACCATATAAAGTGCGACCAAAACAAGGCCGTGGGAGGGCACGTGGCCATCTTGCCAGCCCTACCCTTGGTCATGGAGTCCAGAGTGCCCATTCAGCCTGGTTGTCTTACTAGTTCTGCTTTGCCAAGAGGCCACAGAAGTGCAATAAAAAATCAAGAATTCCATCCATTTGGTAAGTACCCTGGGGGTTGTCTGAATGCACCATGAATATGATCATTTTCCTTTTGAAAAACACAAGTGTGATTCTTTTTTTAGTTCATGTGAGGATTAGTATTGAGATGATGCTATTCCCCTGGGGAGATTTACAAATGATTTCTGGACAAGTTCCTGAACTAATGTAAATGGCTGATAGGAAGCCGCTTTTGAAGAACTCAGTAGGCAATTGATGTAAAGGTCTGAGGGATTCTTCACAGCAATTCTACCTCCGTCCCCAGTGTCTTTTCAAGGAAACAATATCTAGGGTGGGAACGGAGTAGCCCCAGGAGATGAGAGGCATTTTGGCCTCATATAATGTGGCCACCTACATGTAATCACATACCTTCGCCATATTCTATTTGTCAAAAACAGGGAGCTCTTGCCCAAGGAAGGGGGCTATGAATACCACGAGGCAGGCATTGTTGGGTCCTCCCTAACGGCTCTCCACTACAAGTACCTACCCCATTGGGCCACTCTGAGGCTCAAATGTGATTGTGTGTGAAGCATGTAAAGCTTGGCACATAGTGAGTATTCAATATGCTGACCAATAGTAATGCTTCCAAATTAGCCTCTCTCCCAAGTATAACTCACCAGTCCTACCCTTATAAGACTAATGTAACTAGTATTTATCTCTAACACTCTATATTGCAAATACATATAAATATTCTTAACCTCCCTCTAAGGGGCAAGTATTCAGCTTTCAGTAGGACAGGGTGGGGTGGGGCAGGCTCAGAGTTTGATTAATGTGTGTGGAGCACCTGCACCATGTCAAGAATTCTTCATAGGGTATTTCACTGATGTCTCCCATCAACTCCATAAACTAGAGAATATCATCCCCATTTCATAGGTGAAGTAACTAAGGTTTCATCAGTTAGTAACCTGAATAAAGTGGGGGTCAGAGGATGGATATGAACACAACTGCTCCTGGCTCCAACACTCATGATGTTTGTTGCCCATGTTGACCAAGGTTGGTTCACTCCGTGGAAGAGGGAGACCTGGAGACAGCCACAGTGGCTGCTATGGAAATGGTAGTGTGGTCTGAAGTCTAGGAGACTAAGAACACCTCCCCATAGTAGGTGGTCACAAGGTAAGTAGAGGTATCCATAGGTAGCCTAGAGTCAGAAAATAGACTTTCACTGATCACCCTCCCCTGCCTGGTCTCCAAACCCTCATCCCTTGGACCTGCCCTGAAGACAAACCAGAGCTGGCAGGTGAGGGGAAAGAACTAAAGTTTGGTCCCTTGTCCTTCAGCTAGTCATTGTCCATGTCATGAGACATGGCAATGTCTTCTGGCCAGTTGCCCATCTTGTGAACCTGTGACCTGAAGGAGTTACTCTTGGGGTGGGTGTTACCAAAGTCTTTGAGAAGCACATTGATCTCTCTAGAATTGCTCTCAGGATTTCCTGGTACTGACAGTGCAATCAGATCTCTGCCCAATAGCCTCCTCTCTGGTACAAATAGTCCTTCATAAGCCCTAAGCCCATGTGTCGTGACTGTTGGGCACCCACCTGCAGGACTGATTCAAGACCACAAGCAAAGGGGCACTTTACAGGGCTTAGAGGGCTAGGTAAGACTCGCTGAGATCTCTGCAAACTTCTGCTCAGCTCTTTCCAGGCACTGTACCAAAATAGCAGGGCAGACAAGATACTAGAGGCAGATAACCTAGGTTTAGCATGACATAGGTGGAGTTGGCAGAATTATTCCACCAGTAAAGCAGCATGAGTAACAATTTGAAGAAGAGAAAACTTAAAGCATGTTTGGAGATCAGGGAATAATGATGATTGTCCTGAGTGATATGATAAAGGATAAGAATGTGGTGCTGATGGTGCTGTGTGGTGGTGGATAGGAGGAGGCGGGATAAGCTGATGCTCCACTGTAAGGATCGAAGATGCCAGTCTAAGCAATTGGTTTTGCATGAGTTTGCCCTATTCCTAGACAGTCCCTTTAAGCAAGGGACATAAGTACACATTTGATGTCTGAATCTGTGATAAAACCAAAGGGTGGCTTAGTAATCAGTAAGTTATGACTACCAGAAAGGGATGGGATAGGAACAGTACGGATGATAAAAACAAGGGCATCCAAGTTCCAACTCTGCTTATTTCAAACAGTGAACAGTTTTGCAAGGTGCTAAAAGAAACTAACTCAGCCATGGAACCAAAGAATGGGGTTTAGAGAAGTTTTGCTTTTTCCAAGGTACTGAAGATCTACTGTTTTCTTCTAAAGGTTTTTATTTTATCTAGATTAATTTTTCCATGTTGATATTCAATTAATGCTATTTATTAAAATGATCATCCTTTCTCTACTGTTCTGTATTATTACTTCTGTCATAAATCTGAACCATACATGTATTAATCTGTTTCTAGACTCTCTTTTCTGTTCCATTAGTCTATTTCTCTATCCTCATGTTTATACCATATTGCTAATTACTATATCTTTAGAGTAGGTCTTGATATCTTATAGCTTATGTCCCATAAGTCTGTTGTTCTTCTAGATTGTCTTGTGTGTTATGATGATTAATTTTATGTGTTAAATTTATTAATTTTATGTGTTAATTTTATGAGGGTGGTTTTGGATTAAATTGACATTTACATCAGTAAACTTTGAGTAAAGCAGATTGGCCTCCATAATGTAGTAAGCCTTATCCAATCATTGAAAGAGTCTGAATATAACAAAAAGACCAGCATCCTCAAGCAAAAAAGAATTCTAAGCAATCTGCCTTCAGACTGGAACTGCACCATCAGCTCTCCTGAGTATAGAACTTACAAGCCCACAATGCAGATTTTGGACTTGCCAGTCTCCATAATCAGGTGAGCCAATTCCTTATAAAAAAATCTCTATCCATCCATCTACACATGCATCCTCTTTGTTCTGTTTCTCTGGAAAACCCTGACCAATACAGCTATTCTCTTCCCTTTGCATTGCCATATGAATTTTAACATCAGTTAATCTTCCCCCAGCCCCCACCCATACATAGCCTGCTAAGATTGACTTGGATTGTGTTGAATCTATAGGTTTATTTGAAGAGAATTAACATTTCCCTTTGTATTTAACCTTAAAATCCAAAACAATTGCTCCACCTTTTAGGTTGTCTTTAATTGTTCCCTATGATTTCATTAGATTTAGTTGTATTTGATTGATGCTATTTTAAATGATGTTATTTTTAATTTTGTATTAGGTTTGTTTATTGCTAGTATAGAAAAAATGCAATTGATTTTTGCACACTGACCCTGTATCCAAAGACCTGGATAAATACACTTAACTCTAATAGTTTCTCCATTAAGTGGGGATAACCTTTGTATTTTATCTTCTATGACTCCTATCTCATTCTTTCTCATCTCTTCTTCAGTGACTCCAATTATATATTGTTAGACCTTTTAAACTGTGTGGTGTGCTTCCTAGGCTCTGTTTAGCTTTGAGGGTATTTTTGCTATTATTTTTCCCCTGAGCTTCAATTTCTATATTTTCTATTGTTCTATCTTCCAGTTCACTAATCTGGACATTTGCTTTGTCTAATCTGCTCTTAAACTGAACAATTGATTTCTTAACTGCAAATATTATATTTATTAATTCTACAATGTCCATTTGATGCTCTTTTATAGATTCAAAGTTTTTCTGATAATTTCTGCCCTTTTAGCCATTTTTTCCATCAATCTATTTCTTTGGACATAATCATAGCTTTAAGTTCTTGTCTGATAACTTGGGCTTACCAGTAGGTCTGCTTCTATTGTTTGTTTTTCCTTTGGTTTTCAGTTAAATGTTTTTGTTTTTATCTTTGAATAATGTCTAAAGACATACCAAATGTTGTGTGTAAAAGCAACGTAAAGGCTCCAGATAATGTTGTCTTCCTCACAGATAAAATTAACTCCTTTCTCCACTAGCCAGATAGGATGAGGTATGGAACAGCTTACTTCCAATAGGAACAGAATTGAGTCAAGGTTAGTTTGCAATTTTGACAAGAATTAATCCAACTATGTCTAGTTTTCCCTGTTTCTACAGCATTGCTCTCAATCAAGATTCTGGTAGGTCTTTATCTCATCACTGTGAACAAAAGTTCTCTAAAAAAGAATTTGAAGAAAAGAAGCTGTATTCCAGTGGGCAGTTTGCAAACTGAGGAGACAGTTTTCTGTGAAGATGTGCTCCCAAGAACAAAGGGATGTTTGGGGTTTTATAGTGAGAGTTCTGGCCCAGGTTTCCAACCAGGTCTGTTTATGCAAATAAGGGAATCAAACTCACTAAGTTCCAATTGGTTGATACAGCTGAGACCTGATTGGTCGAGGCAGGTGAGCTCTGCTTAGTTGGTTCAGGTGAGCTCTGAAAGTTCCAAAGTTGAAAAGAGGTGTGGGTTTTTGTGGAACTCATATTACATGTGCAACCTCTAGTCAGCAAATGGCTGCTTAGGTCTATTTTAAATTTAGGCTTAGTTACTCCAGATTCATCCTGAAGGATTGGAGGTTTACATTTCAGGTTCACATTTGTTCACAACATTGAGATACCCTGAGGAAATTGGTTTGTATTTTTGGAGGTTTTGGCTTTGTTCTTTAGCATCCTGCCCTGAGCTGCTTCAAAAGTAAAAACCAGTAAGGAGAGGGTACTGGCCACGTGTTTGAGATCCTTCAAGTCCCCAAGTCTTTCTGTTTGCATACAGACACAGCACGTGTTCTGGGCGTCGGGGGAGAAGCTGCAGATGGTTGACAGCTGGGGTCAGTTCACCTCTCCCTCCAGAACTTCCAGCTCTTGCCAGGTGTTCCTAAGAAACTCCAGCCCCTGGTAAGTCTTTCTCTTCTCAAGAGGCCACAGAAAATTCCACTAAACTTTCCAGAGGTCTTCAGCTTAGCTTTTTAGCCTGTCACATCACACAGTTTCATAGTTCCATGCAAGTCTCAAGGTGGAATCCAGCTGGTTTGGAGCCCTTAGGTCTCCGGTTTTCTCTCTCCACAGAGCCACCGTGTTGCATTCAGTGTGGAGTTCACTCTCTAGCCTGGGAGAAGCATCTGCAGATGCTCACCTCTGAGCAGTCCTTTCTTCTCTAGAATTTCAGTTCCTCAGGCTCTTAATGACTTTGACTCCCTCAGGCTTTGGAAAATATAACTTTTGTTTTTATCTATATTTCTTATCTCTTGACAGTAGCACTGGCAAACTACTTCACCTTATTTGTAGGGAGGGAGTTTGTGGTTTTTTGTTGTTGTTTTTTTTTAAGTCTCTGTTTTCTGGACAATAAGGAGATCTGGAATACTTGAAAGCATAAGAGTTTTGACAGCAAATAGCCCTGAATCCAAAACTTAGTTCTAGCACTTAACTAGTTGTCTGAGTCTATATTAATTTAATCTTTTTGAGCTTCCTGCCCCTCAACTGTAACTTGAGGGTGATATCTATATTATTAGATTGTTATAAGAAATAGTAATAAGATTTATAAAGCCCCTGGTACATGGTAAGTCCTCAATCAATGGCAATTTATAAACTGGAGGATAGAGACCATTTCTTCTTCTTCTTAGCATCAAAGCAGTGCCAGAAAGGCCCAGAGAATACTTGCTGGATTGAAATATACTTTAGTTAAATTGTTTCCTGGTTCAGAACAGTTACAGCCAAGTCCAACATGAATTCAGAGGTGTGCTGGATATATAACTCATTCAGAGACTTTCTTCCTGCCAACTCCTCACAGAAAATATACTCAGAAATATTTTCACAGCAATAAACAAAGTCCCTGGATATGGAGAATTTGTAGCAAAATAAAGAGGTCTGAGGGGTCAGGAGGGACAAAGCATCACTCAGCACAGATGGTCCCCAAGGTGTCTGTAATTATCTTGTCTTTGAAGGTCTGTTTGTACCTAGCCTATGTAGGTTAGCAGAGTTGGGAGGTGAGTTGCACAATCTGATTGGTTCCAGAGGCCCCCTTGTGAGCCTAGAGCTTTTCCTGACCAAGGTAAGAAGCTTCCTCCAGTGCCTACAGGGGGATCCACCTGCGTGTTCCCTCTGCAGCCTCTCCCTCTGGCTCTTTGGGCTGTGGTTTTAAGTGGTTCTTTATTTAACTCATTAGAATGACCCAGAAGGAAGCACTTGTCTGTAAATAGGTCATTCCCTGAAGCATTGAGGCAGCCTTCTTATGATGAAGAAATTGGGTCTTTGAAAATAGCAAGCATCCAACCAAGGGCTGGGGTGAGGGGACAGAGGTTAACTTACGTTGAGAGCTCCCCACAAACTGTGCTGTGCTCTTATTCTCATTTTAGAGATAAAGAACCAAGTCTCAGAACCAAGTCTCTTAGTCAAGATTGCCAAACTGGTTAGTGGAGAAGCTGGAATCTGAACTTCAGTGTGTGATTCCAAAGTCTGAACTCTCTTGCACTATACCACGGGAATATGGTGAACACTGCAACCTCTTCATTGATTGACAGAAACCAGGCTGGTATTCATGAGCTGGGCACATAATACCCCGGTAACTCCATAAACCTCTAGAGTTACATGTCAAATACTAACCATTCCCATCGTTTACACAGAGCATCTGGGGCCCAGCTCCAAGCTACTCCACCACAACAAAGGGCATCATCTTATTTATACTTTGCCCCATGGGATCCAATTTGTCAGGGGACTTATTCTGGGGGGAAAAATGGACCAAGCCTCATTGCACAAATGTAACAAATAGATCTCCTAGTATACAAGGTCATGTTTTCTTAGAGATCTCAGGTCCCAGGGATGCCAGCTGATGTGTCTGGCTTTCTAGGCATGGAGAGAGGGAGTAAGCTATCTCTCCCTCCTCACTGATTACACAAAACATCCTTAAAAATGAGCCTCGCCACAACCATATTTCTGTATTGAGGATCCACATAGTATGAACTAAAGTAAAATCTTAAGCCTCCCCAACCAACTGAATGGACCCCATCTTGGCCAAGAGGACCCAAGACATACCCTGAAGCTGAGTTGCTGGCCATGAGAAGACAGGTCAGACCTGCCTCGCCATGCTCCACTTCCATCATGAAGATACCCTTTGTGACTCATTAACAGGCCTAAAGCTTTGCAAGACAAAGCTTAAACAACATTTGCAGGTCATCAATCTACTTAAGAGACCACTTGAGTCCCAGTATACTCTTAGTGGTTTGTCTCTGATTAATGGACTTTCTTATCATAACTTAAAACCTTCAAAGCTTTTAGACACAGCTTCATTTCTTTAACCAATTACAAATCAAGTTTCTTTAAACCTACCTATAACCTGTAATGCCTTGCTTCGAGATGTCCTGCTTTTGGGGTGTTAAACCAATATACTCCTTCCACATACTGATTTATTACTTTATGTCCAAATTCTGTCTCCCTAACATGTATAAAACCAAACCATAACTCACTGACAGCAAGACCATTTACACAAGACTTCTTGGGCATGGCTCTCCTGGCCATGGTCATGCATATTTGGCTTAAAATAAACCTCTTTAAATTATTTCACAGAGTTCGTCATTGACAATAGTATGAGAATTAAAACACAGACTCTGGAGCCAGATTAACTGGGTTCAAATCTTAGCTATGCTATTTACTAGCCATGTGAATTTCAGGAAATAATTCAAAAAGGTATAATAAGAATACTACCTACTTTGTACACTTGTGAGGATTAAATGAAGCAATACACTGTTTCCTCAAAAATAAGACAGTGTCTTATTTTAAGGTGTGCTCCCAAAGATGCGCTAGGTCTTATTTTCAGGGGATGTCTTATCTTTCCTGTAAGTAGGTCTTATTTTTGGAGGATGTCTTATTTTCGGGGAAACGGGGTATATACTGAGTACTTAGAACTCTGCCTGGTACACAGTAAGTGCCTCAGGTGTCATTACTGAGTATTGTGCCCCCTCTCCAGCTTTGCCTTCAAAGCCAGACTTCTCAGAAAAGACAAGTGACTATCCCTCAGGCTGACACTCAGTACAGAGCACATTATAAGCTTGTTTCTGCTAGCACCTCACCCATGACACCCCACCCTCCACTGAAAATGGCTCCTGAAAGTCTTGGATGAGTTCCTTGAGGAGAAGCCAACTTGGCAACTCTGCAGCATGCACACTGCAGTCTTTCCCCTCCCAGGCTTCTATGGTTTTCCTCTGGAGAACACTGATGGTTCCCACCTTCTGACATAAGGTTTAAGATGTAAGGTGAAATTAAGACTAACCCTCGCTCGTCTCTGAAACTTCTGATAATAGTGTGTATTTTTTCCCCACCATTCTCGTGCCTTTCTCATGACAGAGATCTGAGTGTTGCTGTGATTTGGAGATCTGCTGCTTGAGCCTTCACAAAACACACAGCCAGAGATGTGATCAGTGAGCAGCCATCTATCTTCATCCACAAAATGGGGTTCCCTAGTAATGTGGGGATAGACAGAACAGGAAAGTCAAGAGCACCTGTGTGCAGCCATGTTGACTGATACTGGACCCTAACCACCCTGAATAAGGAAGACAGTGGCAAGTCACTGACCCAGGACCCCCTAAAGATGGATGGATGAATTAATAAACTGGATGGCTACCTTATAAACTGTTTATGCTTTCCTTTCTGTAACAACAGTTTAGGTTTAACCTTTATGGCCTGACCACAAGACAATGTCAGTCACATAATGCTGTTTACCAGCAGGGTTTTAAACATTTAAAAACATTAACATTATCACTGCTCCATAAGGAGTCCCCCTCCTGCTTGAGAAAGGACCCTTACTCTGTGTGTGGAGTAGAATCTATTGTCTGTCTCTCTCAGTAAACTTTCTGTTGCGAGTTGGCTCACTCTTGAATTCTTTTCCTGTGAAGCCAAGAACCCACTTGGCAAGTTCAGGGGGCTTTCCTCCCATCCTTGGGGCACAGTCTGCATCACAAGTATCCGAGGAGAGGGCAGTGGATTCCAGCAGTGTTCCCTCCCTCTTCCTTGTGCTGTAGGGGTCTGCTCTGGGAGATGGGCATGCATGGGGCAAAGCAGAAGCAATGACAGCCCCTAAATGTGCACAGACATGGGACATACAACCAAGTTCATGGTGCCATGTCCTGCTGAGTCCATCACCCACCGCTCCTCTTGCCAGTATCTAGAGCAAACCGTTCATCCCCCTGCAAGATAATCTCTCAGCCAGCCTTGAGTTCAATTCTAACCTGCTTTAGAGAAAGGGAGTAGATTAAGGATTCCAGCCAGTCTGCTGGCCACAATATTCAGAAACTGGAGTCCAAGCCCCTGCCCCACATCCCAGTCCTTCTATCACAACAGATTTGCCTTACAATGCAAGGGAGCACCTTCTGCCCTCGCCCAACCCTGTAACTCACTCTCTCTCCCCCCGGCTACCCACAGACCTGCATCTGATCCAGGGCTTTGCCTCGACCTGCTTCTTGATACAATTTCTATGAAGCTGAATGAAACACCAGGACTACATCTTCCTGGTGTTTACAGTAGAAGTGGCACAGAACAGGTGCCCAATGAGTGTTGGAAAAACTAAACTCTTACTGCCAAGGGTCAAGTGCCTGCTATGAGGATTAGCAGGTGACATGTGGAAATGTGTGCCGTAATAATGCCTGGCCTGGGCTTGATCTTGAAGAATGGTGATATGGAAGCTGAGTATTATAACTCCCTGCCACCTTGAGAAGGGAAATAAATCAGAAATATACATTTTCCTTTAAGAATTAACTGTAATTAGAGGAAACTATGAAGCAATCCCTGGGACCTTTGTTTATACAATGGAAAAGTGCTATCTCAGCTCTGAAGTATTTGTAGGACCTTCTGGGGGTACAAACGGTGGACTCTCTGGGCTAAAATTAAAGGCCTCAATTCAGTTTGTTTTTTTTCTCTAGTCTAATCTTCTGCATTTTCACCCTCCCAAAGCTTTCTGACACTCAGGGTCTAGGAATGCAAGAGATGGGTCAGCTGGGAACAGGTGTGTCTTTACCTCTTTTAAAAATATACTACATCATCAGAACCCTATATTCTGCATAGACTTCAGGCTTTGTGAAACATGTTTAGCATTCTTGCCTGAAACCATAAAACACGGCCAGTGGAGGAGATTTCTGAGACTTCATACATTTAATCACTCAGGATATCAACATTCAAGATTTGTTCTTGTTTTGGAATTTTTTAAACCATTTTTCCCCTTGTTTCCTCCTCCTCTGGGTGTTCTCCAGCAGTATGAGGAACTCCATGTGCCTTTGGTGGTGGAGGGAGCAGCTTTCTCTGCTGGTTCTCCCTGTTGGAGGGATAAAAGCAGTTTGGACAATTTCAGAAACTAAAGTCCAACCCCGAATACAACAGTAGCCATTGTCACTCTTGCCATTATTGTTATTGAGTCCCCACATATAGACTGTTCCAAGACAGTGGTAGTCACCCACCTGCTAAGGAACCAAATTTACTTTTTTGCCTTCTATTACCTGGCTTCCATGTAGTCATTCAATAAATAGTTATTAGGCTCCTTCTTCAGGCTGGCATGGACTTCTGTAATGATGGAGACAGACAGACATGTCCCTCTCCACTTTCATGTACATCCATTCTAGTGAGGGCAGAAGATGACAAACAAAAACCAACTGAAGCAACTGCAGATGGTGATTAAGTGTTATGAGAAAATAAAGTTTGGTGAACAGGCTGGAGTGATGAAGGGAAACATCACATCACACCTCGTGGCCAAGGAAGACCCTTCAGAAGAAGGGCATTTGAGCAGAGAGAAGTGGGTGTCAGGAAGGAGCTAACTGCATGATCTTGGGGGGTAGAGGGACGTTCCCGGGAGACAGAAAGTGTGAAAGTCCCAAGAGTAGGATAAGCTGGAGTGTTTGAGGAACAGAGAGGCTGATGAAGAGACAAGAGGGATCTAGAGGAGATTAGAAGGTGGGTACAGGTGGCTGGTTGGTCATACAAGGCTGTAGGCTAAGATTTCATTCAAAGGGCTATGAGAAACCAAGAAGAAGCAAGATTTGGCTGTGGATTAAAAAGATCAGTCTGGTGGCTGTGCAGAAGAGTTGCTTCAGATTTGAGAGCAGAATCCAAACTGCTTGGATGGCTATTGTGAGGTCCCAGTCAAAGCTGAGGGGTCTGGATTAGAATGGCAGAGACAGAGGTGCGGAGAAGGGGCTGGAATCCTAGTGGTAAAGCTGATAGGACTAGGTGGTGGATTGAGGTGGGTTGGGAGGAAAGAGAGGAAGGACAGCTGATTCTATGGCTCCCCACTGGCCCTCAGCAACCACCCAAGGCCCTGGGCCCAGATCTCCCTCTTTCCAAGCACCTTCTGATTCCACTCCTCCCAGTCTGGATATTGCAGCACCTTCCCTGCCCCCCACCACATCCCCAGCTTCTGTTCTGACTAACTCCAAGAAAGAGAAGGTGTGATGGAAGTACATGACTGGATTTTGCAATGGCAGCTGCTCTTGGCCCAGTGTGTACGTGTCTGGGATGTAATCCATTGTCTCTCTGGACAACACAGGAAACAATTACTCATGCAGATGAAAAACTTTTATTCCTCTCCTTGACAGCTAACATCTCAAGGAGCCTTTACTGTGTCAGTTCTCAGCTGAGATAGAAGCAAATATTTTCCATCTGTAGTCTCTGGGATAACATAAGGTGGCTCCTGGTTTAGTAATGAGCTTCCAATTTTTGGCAGGGCCACAAAATTACAAGGCAGGGGAAAGGAGGGAGGCAAAGAACAGTGAGAGAGTTTAGAGAGAAGTGCACCTGAGAATTGCAGGGGAAAGTTATTTCAAAGTCAGGAAAAGTCAGGCAAGGTATTGGCCTACTTACTGAGTTGCTTCAGGGTTCCTCAGAGAGATGAAGCATCAGACAGTTCTTGGGCAGGGGACAAGGATTAGAACTGGGAATTGGGGTCCTGGGTTCCTGGGTTTTTTTTTTCCTTTAATTATTCACTCATTCAACAAATGCTAATTGAGCACCCACAAAGATCCTAGCCCTGTGTAGATCTTACTTTAGGACCAGCAGGGATTGGGGAAGGGTGGAGGGCTAGATGAGTAAACAGAAAAATTACAATGCAGGGTGACAAGCATTAAATTTGATACTTTCGACAAGAGCCCAAAGGAAATAACATCCAAGCAGAGACTTAGGATGAGGTGGACTAAGGGAGTGGGATGGAACTCCAAGCAGAGGGAACAGCATGTACAAAGGCAAGAGGTGCTCGGCAGGCTCAGGGAGCTGCTAGGAGCTCCGTGTAGCTGAAACACAGACTGTAAAATGTGGTAGGCAGCATCTATAAAGGCTCCCAAAAGATTTCCACCTCCTGGAGCTTACATCCTTGCATAGGCCCCTCCCCTTGCATATGGGTGTGACCTGTGACTTGCTTCTAACTCATAGAATACAGGACCAAACTGACATGATGTATCAAATGCACATGCTTATGTGATTATATTACATAAGCTTATGGTATTCATCTTACTGGAGTCTCTTACCCCCCTTACTGGCTTTGAGGAAGCAAGGAGCCAGCTGGGACATCCTAACTGACAAGGAAAGCAGGTGGTCTCTAAGAGTAAGACAGGCCTCCAGACAACATTCAGAGAAGGTTCTGCCAGCACAAGGAAGTGACCCTTGCCAACCATGGTATAGGCTTAGAAGAGATCCTTCTCCAGTCAAGCTTTCAGATGCCCCGACATGCACCTTGATTTTGACCTTATGAGACCTGAAGCAGAGAACCATACCCAGACTCCTGACCCGCAGAAACTATGAGGGAATAGTTGTGTGTGAAGCAGCTAAGATCATGGTGATTTGTTCCACAGCAATGCATAACTAATAGGAGAGGGGAACGGTGAGAAGAGGGTCAGATGGTGGCTGGCCAAAGGAAGACATGAGGGTTGACAAGCTCACTGGCCTTGGATAAACCAGTTATCCTCCTAGCCTAGAACCTCAATAAATTGGACCAGATGATCTTGAAGATGAAATATGGACTTCACCTGCTATTAAGGATCTAGAACAGACTCTAGAGAATTAATTTATAATCACTTTGCAAAGAAAGTGGTCACTCCGAAAGCCAGCAGCTCCCACTGGCTGACCTGGCATGACCTCATTTCCTTCCTTGAGAGCAAAGACTCAGTTTTGGCTGTGCCAGAGGCAGAAGAGTGTTGCGAAACCTGGACATGACAAACTATACAGTTTTACGCAACATCGAAAGGCTCCCCATCTCCTCTCCACTTCAAAAACTTTTAAGTCTAAAATAAAGCAATGAAGGATACAGATTATGGACTCATATTTTCCCCTACCATACAGTGGCAACCACAAATTTACCATTACATAACTCCTTGTGACTTACTTCCTGCAAAGCTAGGATACTTATTTGTTTAGTCCACAATCACCATAATTATATGATTTCAGAAGCCTCCAGGGAAAGTTCTCTTCCCCCAAAATATTCTTCCTCACTGATTATCTCTCCAGTATGACTTCATTCTTTGGGGTCTTGAACATTTGCAATCTCCGACAGTGGTGCTTCCCAGGTGACAATGTACACGGGAATTGCCTGGGAATCCTGTTAAAATGCAGAGCCAGATTCAGTAGGTCTGGGGTGAAGCTTGAAATTCTGCATTGCTAACCATTTCCAGGTGAGACCAATTCGGTCGACCTGGCCACGACGCTTGGAGTAGCAAGGATAATAGTTCTCAGTTTGGCCTCATATTTATTGAAATCACCTGGGAGCTGATTGCACTCACCCAATGCCCAAGTTGCACCCACAATTCCAGCAAATCAGAATTACTAGAAGTATGTGCAGGGTCTCAGGCTATTTTAAAGCTCCCTGGTGACACCAACGCCTCGCTGAACCTGAGGGCAATGAGCCAAGCCTTTGGTTAACTTCTGACACCACAGCAAGCAGGTTAACACTTTAAGGGCTTCTCAAATTCTATGTGTCCCCTAACTACCAGGAAGCTCAATAACACCATGACTCTCAGGACATCACCATGCAGGGGTTCAAAATGTTTGGGCTAGAGGTCCAGAAATGTGCTCGTTTTTAAAGCACCAGGTGACTCTGATATAGGTAGTTCTTTTAGAACTTGCTGCCTTAATATCAACTCAGAGCAAATGGTCAGTAAACACCAATTTGTGGTCAACAACATTTTTTTTTTTTTTGAGACAGAGCCTCAAGCTGTTGCCCTGGGTAGAGTGCTGTGGCATCACAGCTCACAGCAATCTCAAACTCCTGGGCTCAAGCAATTCTCCTGCCTCCGCCTGCCAAGTAGCTGGGACCACAGGTGCCCGCCACAACGCCTGGCTATTTTTTGGTTGCAGCTGTCATTGTTGTTTGGCAGGCCTGGGCTGGATTCGAACCCAGCAGCTCAGGTGTACGTGGCTGGTGCCTTAGCCGCTTCAGCTACAGGCACCAAGCCAAGAACATATTTTTCAATTAAAAGTTTAGTAATCTCACCCTATAGTTATCAGCTAACTCCAAAGTTATCAACTAGCACTTAACTGTTTGCCTGCTTATTAACAGCAAAGGTTAGCCTTGACCGTTGGCAAAGAGATGTGGAGAGAGGTCCGGATGACAAGAACAAGGCTGATCAGGGAAGGAGGGCCACAAAGCCAAATAGCAGCACCCTCCTTCCAAGCCTTTTCCTCTCCTTCATTTTCAGTTTTCTCTTTTTTTCTCTGCTTCCCTGGCTAACCTGAATATGTATAGGTGACTTCGTATACCTGTCTGCTTCTGAATTTCCATTCCCAGTGTGGTCTTCCTCCTGGAGAAAGCGAAGTCATGGTGACTATCTTACTCAGCCCTGGTTGTGTGCAGTTTCTGGAATGAAGAGGCTGCTCAAAACATGCCCATGGAAAAGAGTTGAAGTGAGTGAATTGGAATTCCTGGCTTGTTGATGCTGGAGTGAAGCCCAGATAGCTCTATGTTAGGCCCATAAAGGGTGGGTGGGGAACTGAGGCTTGAAAAACTTGTCTCTTGAGCTTTGTTTATTTATTGTTTTGTTATAAAAAATATTTTATTTAAATGGAACAGAAACAATTATGCAATTGGCTCGGTGCCCATAGCTCAGTGAGTAGAGTGCCGGCCACATATACTGACACTGGTGGGTTTGAGCCTGGCCCAGGCCTGTCAAATGATAATGACAACTGCAAACAAAACACAGCCGGGTGTTGTAGCAGGTGCCTGTAGTCCCAGCTACTCGGGAGGCTAAGGCAAGAGAATGGCTTCAGCCCAAGAGTTTGAGGTTGCTGTGAGCTGTGACATCATAGCACTCTACCGAGGGCGACATAATGAGACTCTGTCTCAAAAAAAAAAAAAATTATGCATACTTAAAAATGATTAGAAGTTCACATTACAAAATGCTAAAAACCCAATAATTTACACAATCATTAAACTCTAAAGTGAAGGGAAAACATAAAATACTCTCATTTAGTCCTCTTACCTAATAAAACTGTTGTCAAAGTCAGATAAATAGCACTTACGAAGCTAGGTCAAAGGCTCATGATAATAGGATTCCTTTACGCATATCTAGTCATTTTATACAGTGAACTGCTATCACTTCAATGGAAGGGCGAACAATTTATTTAAAATATCAGTAGTGCATGATGCACTTATAATTAAATCACTACTTTCTCCAAAGATTCAAACAGATTAACAGATCACCAGTTAGTTATTCTATATAACACAGAGTTCTTAAAAAGCCAATAATCACTCTCATTTTAGAATATGCAAATGAAAAAAATTTATTCTGATTTTAGAAACAGATCTACAAAGTCATAATTTTTTATAGGAAACCACTCCCTAGATGCAAAAAACACATTGTAGCTTTTCTATCTGTTTTCAATTAGCTACGTGTTTCATTATTCACTTTAATTCTTTTTTCTTTTTTTTTTTCTTTTTTTCATTTTTTTAATTTTTTTGGCTGGGGCTGGGTTTGAACCTGCCACCTCCGGTATATAGAGCTGGCACCCTACTCCTTTGAGCCACAGGCGCCACCATAATTATTCACTTTAAATTTACACATCCAGCCAGACATGTTGGTAAATACCCATAGTCTCAGCTACTTGGGAGGCTGGAGGTGGAGGAATTGCTTGAGTCCAGGAGTTTGAGGCCAGCCTGGCAACATGGCGAGACCGCAATTCTTCAGAAATCATCCAAGGAGTGAGATAAACATTGTAAGCACCATAAACTAGGTAAACAACAACTAAGTGAAAAATGACCACACGTACCATAAAGCAATGTGGAAGCAAATTCCTGCTGCAATAAATGTAGCAATTAAGATGGGCACTGACGTTGGAAACTTGGCATCATATTTTTTAATCCCAGGATACCATTCCAGACAGACTCTATTGTAAAGCACAATGGGTAAACTGATAGGCAATGAACACAAAGAGAAACTGTGCTACTAGTGGGAAAGCTTCCTTTAACAATAGATGCCAAGGGCGGTGCCTGTGGCTTAAAGGAGTAAAGCACTTGCCCCATATGCGGGAGGAGGCGGGTTCAAACCCAGCCCTAGCCAAAAACTGCAAAAAAAAAAAAGCCCAAAAATCAAAAAACGATAGATGCCAGAATCCAAAGTGGATACTAAGTTTTGGAGGCAATTTCTCCTTTTTCTGAGCAGCTGTAGAAGATTCTAGTCACTCTCACCATTGAGCAGGGCCTTGTTGTATATGGGTGCATGAATCACCAGAGCTGCTCCTGGGCCCTTGGAGAGTCTTGGCACTGCCACGAAACCTTGTGCCTTGTTTTTAAAAATTACCAAGAGACAGTGATGTGAAGCCCAAAGGGCCCTGAATGAGAGGCACAGAGATCTGGGCTTTACTTGAACCTCTGCCATGGATGCCCTGGGTGACTGCAGGGAACTCACTTATTCTCCAAGTCTAGAGGAAAATCAAAAATCAGTGATGCATCATTCACTCAGCAAACATTTACAGAGCTTCTGTGTGTGCTAGGTCTGGAGAAACTCATATAACTAGCAAAGCATCTGGCCCCCAAATTGTAGCCAGATCACACCACAGGAGCCGGGGTTGGCTCTGCAGCCATGTGTTTTCTCCCTGGCACAGGCCTGTTAACATACATGTAAAGGAGGCATGAGAAGGCCTGTCTGGCATAGGAAGGTGCACGAAGCAGTCCTGGCTGGCAGCAGGCTCTCCAGCATAGTCAGTGTGGGGCAGTGGGCTGCTGTGAGGAGCAGCGATGGGCAGGAAAGTCAGCAGACCAGGGACCCCTTTGGAAAGCCATCTATTTCTGGACACTTCCCGGAAGGGCTGAGTTTGAAGCATTCATGGTCAGGACATCGTTTGTAATTCCTGTAGACTTTCATAGTCCTACATTTAATAGCTTCCGTCTAATCAAAACTATAGGGAAAATCATGAGTTTGATATTCTAATAACTTTTTGAAATACACTCAGAAAAATACATGTCACGTATTATATCTACCTTTGTAGAAGTTATAACCTATCATGGAAAATTTTAACTCATGGCAAAGCATCATAGATAGGATAGACAGACTCGTTAGCAAGAGGTAGTTTGTAAAATCTTCCACATGAATGGGCCAAGTAGTGGGGGTGACCCGGGCTCCCAAAGGGGTCTCTGGCTGTAGAATGACTCAAGAGATTCCAGGGGAGCCCAGAAATGAGGGACTTGAGCTCAGGTTTGGGAAGGGCTCCACTGGCCCAAAGGAAGGTGTGGCAAGATACCCAGCAGGGGCCTCTTGAGGAAAGACATGGACACTCACCCCCTCTCAGCTCAGAGCCCCCAGAATGGAAGACAGGAGTGGTATGTACAAAGTTGGCTTCAGCAGAGTACCCATCAGGGCCCCTTTGTGTTTCCAGCAGTCCCTGGGTGACTCTGCCCTGCCTGCTCTCCAATCCCATCCCCAGACTCCAGGGACAGCCATGCTAAGACAGGATCCCCAGGACAGCAAGAAGGCAGGCTCCTCACTCATGTGCCCACAAGTTGGAGCCTGTGGCTCACAGACAGCGCGGTGGTGGTCCACTGGGTGTAGACCAGGCAGACCCCAATTCAAATCCCGGTTCTGCCACTTACTAGCTAGCTGACCTGGGCACGCTTCCTTTTTTTTTTTTTTTTTTGTCAGAGTCTCGTTATGTCACCCTTGGTAGAGTGCTATGGCATCACAGCTCACGGCAACCTCAAATTCTCGAGCTTAAGTGATTCTTTTGCCTCAGCCTCCCAGGTAGCTGGGGACTACATGTGCCCACCACAATGCCTGGCTATTTTTGTTGTTGTTGTCATTGTTGCTTAGCAGGCTTGGGCTGGGTTCGAACCCACCAGCCCCAGTGCATATGGCTGGCACCCTAACCACTGAGCTACAGGTGCCAAGCCAGGGCACACTTCCTTTCCCTGCAGACCCTCTACCTCCTTTTCCATAAAGCTGAGAAAGAATACTCGTCTTGATAAAAACTTCATTCACCCAATGCTTACTGAGCACCAGTTATGGCATTGTTCCTGCTACAAGTTCCCAGGGAGATGCTGGGTGCAACTGATAATCATACGCAAAAGAACTTCATTTATTTATTAAGAGTTTCTTATGTTCCAGGCCCTGAACTGAATGTTTTACATTGAATGTCTCACTTAGTGTTCACCAAAATGCAAGGGGGGTAGAATTGTCCCGTTTAACAGTTGAGGAAAGGAAGGCTTAGGAGGCGAAACAAGTTGCCCAAGGGGCTGGACCTGGAAGACTCCAGCCTGCCTCCCCGCACCTACTAGAACGCTATACTTGGATGTTCTGGGAAAATGCTTGAGATTGGTCATGGTCCTTGCTGCCCTTCCCAAACTGCCTCACCCATCCAGCTAGGCACAGTGTGAGTGCCCATGCTAGCCAGGGAACTGATGAATAGCTAAGTGTGGGACTTCATGCCAGAGCATTCCACACCAAGTTAGGGACCTGCCCCTGAGTCTCAGTGGGACCTCCACCCCGAGTCACTCTCCTTCTGGGCCTGGGCAACAAAGAGATGACAGGTAATAAAAATCTTTAGAGAATTTTCAGATCACTGATCAAATATATAATGAGTTGTCATTTGGATAGATGGAGTGAGTATTTGATCTAATAAAAGGCAGACCTGGGCTCAGATCCTGGCTTGCCATACTCTAGTTTTGTGACCTTGGGTGGCTCAATTACCCTCTCTGAGCCTCAGTCCAACTTGGTTTCCTCATCTGGGCACTGGTGATAGTAGCAATGCCTCCCTTGCAGAGTTGCTCTGAGGTTGAAAGCGATGCTGTGTACAGAGTGACAGCGTGGCACAGGCTCGTGGCAGGCATGCAACCAATTGTGCTGTGATAAGATGAGGAGAGGGTACGGTTGTGGCCCTGACTCCCTGCCTCCTGCTGCCCCATGTATGGAGGAAACACCCAGGAAACCTGTGGAATTGAGTTGAATCCACCAACTCCAGATAAGAGCTCATGTGCAGCAGCAGCATTAACCCATTTGTAGTTAGGATTAAAACATCTGAAGAGAAAAAAGATGTTTTGTCCACAACCCAAGACAAAAGGCTCAGTGGAGCTTTCCCAAGAGGGCAAAATATATTCTTTCCCTACAGGTTAAAACTGAGCCCATGCCAGCCTTTCCCCAGTTGGTGGGAGCTCTTGGGGAGAACACCCACCATGTCTGGAGGGGAGAGGCCCTAGGGGAGAAAGTCACGCTGGGGTCAGAAGACCCTAACGATCTCATACCACTTCTCCTGGCTACCCCTTCCTTGTGTGTCCATACAAGTCTCCATCTCCTCAGTGTATTTAGAGTCAGGAAAGACCTGGATTCAAATCCTAGCTCTGCCACTTAGTAATCACATGCTCTCGGGAAATCCCCTCTTTCTGTGGGCCTCAGTCTCCTCCTCCGTGCAGTGGGGAGATGCTGCTTCTCTCATATGGTTGTGTCAAGGGTAGAGTTCCACAGCACGTGAGAACCCTCAGCAGCAATTAAACTCGCCTTCCACTGAAGTTAAATAAAACATGTAGAGATGAGCCTCTAACATTTTGTTTAGAATACAAGCATTGTAATTTGGACCGTACACACAGACTGGGTGCTCTTCAGCATGTCTGAAGAACAAAGAGGAGATTGGAGGTTTTATAAAAAGGAAAAACATTACATCATGTCCTTCTAGAAAGGTTATTGACACGGGTAAAGTTTTGGAGAGCTGGCAGGCTCTGACAGGTGAGTGGGGCAGTGAGTAAAACTAGTCTTAGAATTGTAGTAGGTTGTTTTCACACTCAGATAAAACTGGTTCCAGGTTACAGCAGGCAGTGGTAGCAGCCAGGCTTGCACAGAACGACATTCTTAGAGCAATGTTATCTGCCCTGAATGCTTTCTCCCTTGGCTTCTTGACTCTGCTTTGGTTGGGGTATGACAAGAATGACCCAATTTATATGACCAACTTTCATGCTTGTCAACATAAAGGATCCTTTTTTACCTCTGAGGCCTTCAGCCTACAATTAGCCCTCCCTGCACCTGGAACTCTGCAGTCCCCTTCCAGTCCCGTCCTGGGCCTCAGCCATGTGACCTGCTCTGGCTCACAGGACCTGCTCGTTTGCCCTCTTCTATGGGTAGCTTGTCCTCTCAGACTTCGCCATCACTACCAACCATGCTTCAGCAAACCTGCTGGAGGCAGGTGAGAGAAGGAGAGCCAGTTCCTCCAGCCAGACTATTCTAGATCAGCCAGCCCCCGCCAGCCTGTCAGCTTACCCCAGATACTTGCACAGGCTCAGCATGGTTGGCCGTGGTCAGCCATGGTCAGCCAAGCCCAGCCTAGATCTGTAAGAACAGGATACTTATCTGAAGATGTGTGGACAACAATAAATGGCTGCTAACTTTGGAGTGGCATGTCATGGAACAATAGCACATTTAAACAAGCAAGAAGAAGCAGGGGTGTGTGGGGGAAACAAACAGCAGTCACAAGTGAGAGGGACTTTAGATGTACACAGGCAAGAAGCCACAACAGAGCCTGCAGCTTACGAGTAGGGTAGGCGTGAGGCCTGCTGCTATGGCACTACCCCATGAGAGAAGCCAGCCCGAGGACAGCGCTGATACTCAGCGGTTGGTGGAGACCCCATCTTCCCACCTGCCCCCTCCTGTGCTTGTACGGGATACAGATATTTGATGCTCAGAGCTGAGACAGCCATCTTAAAAAAAAATGAAAGAAAGGAAAAGTATCTGCTAGAGATGCCAACTGAGTGCCCTGATCTGATGAACCAATGCTGGAACCTTCTGTTCAGGGATACAAATAAGCTTTTCTTATTTCAGACACACTGGCCAGGTTTTCTGTTGCTGCCATTGAAAGTCCTGCTACCTGGGCGGCGCCTGTGGCTCAAGGAGTAGGGCGCCGGTCCCATATGCCGGAGGTGGCGGGTTCAAACCCAGCCCCGGCCAAAAAAACCAAAAAAAAAAAAAAGAAAGAAAGTCCTGCTACCTGATTACAGGACATCTTGTTCCCTGTAATTCCCTGATTTCTGCAATAGCAGCCCAGACACCAATAGGGTCCCAATCCTTCTCCCTTCAGACACCTGTGAGCAGGTGGCACACTTCCAAATTTGGTAAAAAGCTTGTTTTGTGCTCAGCCCAAATGTAAGATGGATGTTCTGATTCAACTTTATTTTTTCTCTACTGATTCTTTATGAAAAGTTCTCAACCTACCTTTTAAAGTATCCCTTTTCAACATATGCACCAGAATGTTTATTGCAGCTCAATTCACAATCAATGGGATGTGAAATCAGGCTCAGTGCTTGTTGCTCGGTGATTAGGGCTCCAGCCACATACACCCGGGCTGGCAAGTGTGAACCTGGCCCAGGCCTGCTAAACAACAATGACAACTACAACAAAAAAAAAATAGCTGGGCATTGTGGCAGGTACTGGGAGGCTAAGGCAGGAGAATTGCTAAAGCCCAAGAGTTTGAGGTTGCTGTGAGCTGTGACAGCATGGTACTCTACTGAGGGTAACACAGTGAGACTCTGCCTCAAATAATAATAAAAAAAAAGATGTGAAATCCACCCAAGTGTAGTCATGAATGGATTAATAAACTGTGGTATATGTACACCATGGAATACTATTCAGTCTTTAAAAGGATGGAGACTTTATATCTTTTACATTAACCTGGATGGAGCTGGAGAAAATTGTACTTAATGATGTATCACAGACATGGAAAAGCAAATATCCAATGTACTCGATACTAATATGAAACCAGTAGATGAACAAATACACAGCCACACTAGAGAAAAACACAATTAAACTCAAGTAGGGAGGAGGGGGATCGGTGTGCTCTCACCTAACAGGCACAATGGAAGGGCATTTGGCACGCCTCCTGGGTGAGGGCCACAACTACAACTTGGACTCTACCTAACAAACACAAACAATGTAACCTAATCATCTGTACCCCCACATTGATCTGAAAAAAGAAAAGAAAAGAAAATATCCCTTGCCACCACACCCAAACTGCAAGGTGCTAGTGTAGCCCCAAAGTGCTGTCCACTTAAGAATCATAGAGTAAAAAAAAGTGGCGAAAATAAACCACATCATGCAAAACCTGCCACCACCACTTCTCTCCCTCCTGAGCTACACACACACCATCAGAACTTCCCATTGTGACTTCAGATGTGCAGCTGGAAAGTGAACAGACACAGCATGAAAACAGGTGGCACAGGATGCAGAGAGCGCGAGCACTGAGGCAGGAAGCCCAGATCACGCGCCGCTGGGATGCACCCCAGCTGTGTTACCTTGAACTTGGCAATCGGCTTTCTCCTGGGTAAAGGAAATTCTCACTAAGCCCTCTTTCACTCTGCTCTTCTGAGAGTCCAACGAGGATCTGTCTCTTTAACTTCAGGCCTCTGTCTGCAGCCACCACTGTGTCAGGGCAGTATGGTAGAAGTTGGGGCATTTTTGGAGACAGTAATACCTGAGTTTTAATCCCAAGTCTCAGGCCTAGTTTCTGAGTTAATGTTGGATAAGTATTTAATCCAATCTGATTCTCAGGTTGTCATCTGTAAAAGGGGAATAAGAATAATAATACTTTATATTTTTATAATTAGAGATAATGCATATAATGTTTAAGAACATAGCGGATACTCTGTGGATGATAAATGTTTTCCTTCTTATTTTTATTGTCTTTTTTGGTTATGTGACTGCAACAAAAGTCAGACGGGCATTTGCCCAGAGGTTGGGTGGGTGGCACCCACAAGCACTTGAGAATAAAGTAACTAGAATGGAAATGGAAAATCAGATGTTCCATATGCTATGACTCAGTTTTGGCTGGAAATTATACAGACCTGGACTGGGAGTGTCATTATAGACTTGGAAAGGATGGGAAATGATTAGCACAGGTGGCTGGAGATGAGCTTCCTGACCAGGCCTCAACATCTTGCTAGATAGAAACAGAAAAGCTAGTGCAACTGAAATTTCAGTTAATATACACTTATTCTGTATCTTGTCACCACAGAGTTGAGTTTCACAGTCTATTTATAAAGAAGAACAAGGAACTCATGAACTTTTCGGTGATATTGGAGGGCTTATTGTAATAGTCCTAATAGTTGAGAAACCACATGCGTTAGCAAGTTTGTTGGAGAAAAATATGTTTGTTCACTTTAAGTGGAAAATCCTATTTTCACAGGTGGTTGATTCCACTGTACATCCCTAGTGATAATTAACCCACCTCTCACATGCGATCCTAGTCAGCTCCCCCTGTAAAAGGAGCTATGGATACCGGCAAAATTAGGAACATGACTAAAGGCACTTTTCTCCAGATAACTATTTGTTTTGCAAATAAGAATAAAATGACTTTAAGCGAGTGTAGAATAACAATTTGTTTCAAGCACAGTGAAGCCCCTGAGAAGCAGAAAGCTGGTAGCTCTATGGGCCAGCTGCCAAGGCCATGGGGACTTTTCATAGCAGGATCGAGGGACCATCTGAGAGGGGGGATTTTCTGCATGAAGAATGTGAGAACATCTCAGTCCAGAAGCTACTCCTTTCTCCAAACTGAAACCACAGAGGACTGTGCCCTTCGGGTAGATTTGTGCTGTATCAGTGTAGCTAAGCAAGAAGTACTTTTTTCAGAATTCCCTTTCCGGTATAGGTTTAGGTTAACATGGACCCAAGAGACTTTCAACATGAGCTTTGCAAGGTGAAGCAGTAGCCATGTTTTCCTTGAACTAGGAAGGCAATCTAAGTGGAAAATGTAGCCTGGGATGGGGAGGGGACAGGAGAGCACTGAGAGAAGTAGGGGACACATTGCAGGTGATGACCACCAGCTGCTTCTCCAACCCACATCGCCTGCAACTGCAGTCCTGCTCTCCTGCAGAGGGAAGTGGGGAATACACTCTCTGGGATCTCTGAGTTATTTGGAAACACACAGGCAAGCAACAGGCTCATTAAAAATGATTAAACAGTTCACACTGAAATGCCAGCTGGGCTGGGTGGGGCTTGTGGGCGTGGCCCACCTCCTTCCTGTCTCCGAGGCCTGAGACTCTTCATACCACTGGCCTCAGCCTAGAAGGTGATCTTTACCTTTAAATGAGCTGATCTCTGTTCTCCATGTAGTTTAGACATGAAGAAGCCCAGGACCAGAAGAAGAGATGGCAGCACCAGTGGGTCATTGGGCGAAGCTGGATTCACGCAGTGCCACAGTGTGTAATCAACGGGCAGGGACCAGTGCCCACTGGAGCCCCAGGCAGGCCAGCTGAGAGAACTGTCGGGACATCCCCATTTCAGATGAACCAGGGGCCTGTGCTGGATGAGGCATGGATTTGCCCACCAGAACAGCAGGATAGAGTGAGGAAGGGCTGGAAGGAAGGACCTGCCCCAGGCTCTGTGGTGATGGGAACTAGGCCGAGAAAGGCTTTCTAATCTAGCGGAGCTAGGCTGAAGGCCTGGAGCAACAGAACTGTCTTTTGGCACTAAAAATTAATAACTTGGAAAGCTGAGAAAGAACAAGGCCATGAGCCTGCCCACCGGGCAGCCTGGGCAGAAGTCAACGTATTCTATTTTTATCAAGAAGTGCCACGTTCTATTCCAGTGCTTGTTTTAACATGGCAAGGAAGTCTCAGTCAGGGGTGGCTTTAAAAAGAAAAGTCTGAATTGCAGGATGTGCGTGTGTGCATACATGTGTGTGCACAGGTGTACAGGCGCATATGTGTGTGTCTGTGCTCATACGTGTGTGCATATGTGCATGGGGGAGCACACATAGTGGCTATTCAGAGAAGTCAGAAAATGCAACTGCTGATATTTCTAACACCTGCCATCCGGTTAGATGGGATGCATGTGCCTGCCAGCCATTTCTCTCAGGCCAGATAAACAACCCAACTGTCACTCCTGGGTTCCTGAATATTTGCCCCAAACTCCAGAGGACACCACTTAAGCTCACCCTTCTCCTGTCCCAAGTCTGCCTCTCCTGCTCTGGACCCTGCTCAGCCCTGCACAAAATGAGGCACATCCACAATGCTGACACCCCTTTCTCTGAGTCCAGCTTAGGGCCAAATCCTCTCAACCCACTCTGCACTCCCCTCTTTTTACCACCATCAAAATAAATAGACTCCTCTACCTTCCACCCCCTTCTCATCTGCTTCCTCCCCCCGCTCTCTCATACCCCTCACCATGGATGGGCTACCTGTGCCCACACCTGAGCTTCCATCCTCTTTATCTCATGCATCCCAGGTTTCCAGAGCCACCCCATGATGTCCCCACAAACTAGGAAGACTGACAAATACAGTGAGATAGTACCTACATCTATCTCTTTACTGCCCCTAAATACCATAGAACGATAGTAAAAGGATGAACTAGAAGCTGCTGGTCCACAGGGACTGAGAGAAAGGGAGTGTGAGCAATGGCAGCCAGAATCAAATGACTCAAGCATTTAGGAGCAGCCTCAGAAGAGTTGAGGAAGGAGGTAAGGGTTAGAGGTAAGCCAGGGTGGGCACCAAGAACAGAGATTCCCCAAGAGATTCTAGGTTTAGAAACATCGGGCACTGACAGTGTGGGATTGACTGAAAGTCAATATAAGGTTATCAGACGAAACCCCCAGCCCCTTCCCCACCTCTCAAGCAGACCAAACCCCTCCTCCCACCTGTCTCAGGAGCCTCCAGGTAATTGTGTGGAAAAAACCACACCTTTCCAATCTTGAGGACACCAGGTGCAAGGGAAAGAAGGGTAGGCTCTCGGCTAAAAATGGGGGGTGGGACTCAGTGCCTATAGCTCAAGCGGCTAATGTGCCAGCCACATATACCACAGCTAGTGGGTTCAAATACAGCCTGGGCCTGCCAAACAACGACAACTACAACCAAAAACCAGCCAGGCACTGTGGCAGACGCCTGTGGTCCCAGCAACTTGGGAGGCTAAGGCAAGAGAATCACTTAAGCCCAGGAGTTTGAGGTTGCTGTGAGCTGTGATGCCAGGACACTCTACCCAGGGTGACAGCTTGAGGCTCTGTCTCAAAAATAAATGCTGTTGGCATTGTTGTAAACAAGCAAGTTAAGGGCAACATCCTCACAAAGAGGATTAATGTTCGTATTGAGCATATTAAGCACTCTAAGAGCTGAGATAGCTTCCTGAAATGTGTGAAGGAAAATGATCAGAAAAAGAAGGAAGCCAAAGAGAAAGGTACCTGGGTTCAACTGAAGCGCCAGCCTGCGCCACCCAGAGAAGCCCACTTTGTGAGAACTAACGGAAAGGAGCCTGAGCTCCTGGAACCCATTCCCTATGAATTCGTGGCATAATAAGCATATAACATAGCACACAGGAGTACTAGTGAACCCATATTTTTAGGGGCAAGAACCTATTTATTCCCCATGAGCTCATGGCATAATAGGTGTATAGCATAGCACACAGGATAACCAATAGTCCCCATGTAACAGTAATACAAGGTGCTGGAACCTATTCCCCACGAATTCAAAAGTCAATCAACACTTTGTCACATTCAATGGGAAGGTGCCTCCCTGAGCTACTGGAACCTCTTCCCCTATGAATTCATGGCATGGTAGATACAAATAATAGCATAAAAATGTTTCTTGTTCATTCACTACAAGTGTGTTTTATTTTCCCCCAAAGAAGTATTCCAGCAAATTTTAATGTGTCCTAAAAAAAATCAAATAAATAAACAAAATAAAATAAAAATGGGGAGTGGGTGTTTAAGAGAAATTCTATATCCTGAACTATGGGAACTTCAACCTCCCCCACCCCAGAATGGAAACGAAAAGGTTCATTTATGGAAAAACTGAATGTGCCAGAGAGGAAACCATTACTCCTCCTGATATCTGGGGATCCCCAGTGAGAAGCTGGACTCTTTCCTTCTGTATTAGTTAGGGTTCCCCCAGGGAAACAGAACTAACAGGTAGATAGAGAATAGATGGATGGATGAATGGATGGATGGATGGAGAGAGAGAGAGATAGACAGAAGACAAACAAAGATGGATTGTAGAGCACAGGCGTGAGGCAGCAGGACCCCCACAGCCTGGGGAACATTCAGGGAATGAACCCCCAACTGCTTCTCCTCTGTTCCCAAAACCATATTTCTTTCTTCATGCTCCCTCTACCAGAAGTCACGTAGCTCTATCTTTGTCTAGTTAATTTTTAAGAACTATGGAGAGATCCTTGTGATCTTTTCCCTTCTTACTTCTTATCATATGTTAACAAGGTTCAGTAGAAATCATTAACAAGATGCTTTGTCTTTATTTGAGTCATTTACATTTTCCTATCATACTGTAAGACCAAAAATATGTCTTTTGGTTATGCTACTTCCCCATATTGTCTATGCTACTTCCCTGCAGAGAACCCTGTCCACATACTATAAAATAAAGCTGATTTTGTGCTTTGGTGCTGGCTGTGTCTTTCATCTCTGTGTCTTCTCTTGTGCTGTATTTTTCTCATTCCCCACCAATTCCACTCTGGTTTGCTCCCTTTTCCCATGCTGGTTCACAACAATGGATGTAGGAATCCACTCATGCAATTATGGAAACCAAGGTCCCAAAATCTGCCATCTCCAAGCTGGAGACCCAAGACAGCCAATGGTGTAAGTCCTCATATAAGGACAGGAAAAGACCAAGGTTCTGGCTGAAGTGGTCAGAAAGAGGGAGCAAATTCTACCTTCCTCTGCCTTTTTGTTCTATTCATGCCTTCAAGGGATTGTAAGATGGAGAGGGCAATGTGAAAGACACATTGGAGAGGGCGATTTGCTTTGCTCAGTCCATGAGGAATGGACTAATCTCATCAGGAAACACCCTCACAGACACACCCATAAATAATGTTTAGCCAAGTTGATGCATAAATTAACTATCACATGCTGAAGATTGGACGCTAATCTTTTTCTCTTTGCTTAAAATTCTTTCCCATGGAGCCTAGAGAGAGTAATGATTGCAGTTCACCAATCTCACTCAATAGGTCATTCTAACCCAGTATACTATGGCTTGCTCCGGTCATCTGACTCTGGCATAGCACCACTTGAGGATCAGATTTCTTTATCAACTTAAGCACCCCTTTCAGCTGAGCCAAATATTTTAGACAAATTTAAATAACTACAAATTAAAGAATCTCTGGACCTTCCTATAACCTATAAGCCCCTGCTTCAAGATATACTGCCTTTTGGGACCAAACCAGTGTAGAACCTCTATGTATTGATTTATGACATTGCCTGTAACTTCTGTTTTTCTGAAATGTATAAAAGAAAGTTGCATTTTGACTGTCTCTGGTGCATCTTCTCAGGGCTTCTTGAGATTGCGTTTTTCCAGCTGTAGCAGCAACTCATTTTGGCTCAGAATAAACCTCTTTGAAATATTTTACAGAGTTTGGGTTTTCTGCCAACAGTACAATTCAATTACCCTCCAAGTAAATGTTTAAGTGACTAATAGAGTCAAATGTAGGGATCCACCCAAACAGAACCAACCCACCCAGGAAAAAATGAGCGCATGAATGTTCCACCCAGGAAAGAGGGAATGTATAATCCCTACCCCTCCGACCCTTGAAATTCCCATCCACCTTAAGCCACATCCTGACTCCTTTCTTGGACTCAGCTCGCTCACACCCAAGTGGAAACAAAGGCCACTGTTGCCCACACAGAACCTGGACTCTGATTTCCTTTCGTTCACATTTTGGAATAATCTTTTCTTTTTGGTCCTTGACTTCTCATTTTTGGTGCTGAGAACACAGGATGGGGAGAAGCTCCCTTGGGGGGCTGAGAGACACCCCGTTGGACCCAACTAGATGGACTCTTGTTCTGATGAGATGAAGGGAAATGAAGGGACCCCTCTGAATCCCACCCAAAATTCATTCATTTAATGGTGAGATGAGAATTTGTCTAGAACCCTTTTCTGAACTTTTTAAACTTTTCTTTCCTTTTCCCCACTTCAACTCCTCTTTCTCTTTCCCTCCATTGCTGGGCCTCTTAAGCAGTCATAGATAGCTCTTCTCTGAGCTTTTTAACTTCTCTTCCCTTTCCCCACTCTGGGCTGAAAAATTCCGGTGCCTCCTAAATCCGGTACCAGCCATGGACTAACCCTGGCAAGTCAGACCAGCCTGTCCAGTGCTTCGTGTGTGGGGATGCCCTCCCATGGGCCAAGGCCACTCTTTTCCAGCTTGTTAAAGGTCCCATGTGGAGGTCTGGTAATTTCCCTGACCACAGCCTAGGCCACCTCCTTTGTCCTCCTCCTTGCAAAATCTCTTTACATCCTCACTTTAACCTCATAAATATATATATATATTTTATCTCCAGTTTCCAATATGGGAATTGCTCAGTCACAGATTCCCCCTTCTTCACCTTTAAGCTGCCTTTTAGTTCACCTCAAGCCTCTACAGCTCTGTTCTGACCTTAAACCTAAATGCCTCATCTTTTTCTGTAATACTGCTTAGCCTATGTACAAACTAGATAATGGCTCACAATGGCCTGAAAATGGCATCTTTGACCTCTCAATCCTCACTGATCTCAATAATTACTGTTGGAGATTAGGCAAGTGGTCAGAGATTCCCTACATTCAGGCCTTTCTCCTCTTCCGAAATATTCCTTCTCTGTTTGTCTTGTGAACACTCTCAGATTTTCCTTGCACGGGTCGTACTGGCTCCCCCCAACCCATCTGAATCTCCATTATCTTCTTTCGACTGAGCAGATAACCCTACCCCTTCTTCCCCTCCACAGCCTGCCCCAAGCTCATTCCTACCTGCAGAATTCCATCCCATCCCCCCTCTCTCCACTGCCTCCCACCCTCCTTCCACCACACACGGTAGACAGAGAAAAGATGGCAGAGCCAGGAGAAAAAAGAAACATGCAGGACCCAATTTCCCCACCCCATACTAGGTCCGGCCACACCTTTGGTCCTTCCATTTTCAGACCACCACAACCTCTATACCCATCTGAGAGGTTGCAGAAAGGGAAGGTATCATCAGTGTTCATGTCCCTTTTTCTCTCTCAGACCTGACCCACATAAGTCAGAGACTGGGTTTGTTCTCTACAGATCCCACAAAATACTCTCAAGAATTTAGATATCTGGCTTGGCGCCCATAGCTCAGCGGTTAGGGCACCACCCATATACATGGGGGCTGGTGGGTTCGAACGCAACCCGGTCCTGCTAAACAACAATGACAACTACAACAACAAAATAGCCAGGCTTTGTGGCAGGCTATTAGCCTGTAGTTCCAGTTACTTGAGAGGCTGAGGCAAGAGAATTGCTTAAGCCCAAGAGTTTAAGGTTGCTGTGAGCTGTGATGCCATGGTACTCTACTGAAGGTGACACAGTGAAACTGTCTCAAAAAAAAAAGAAAAAAGAAAAAAATTTAGATATCTAACCCAATCATATGATCTAACCTGACATAACTTGTATGTCATCCTCACTTCAGAGGAGAGGGAGCAGGTCTGGACCAAGATACAGGTTCATGCAGAAGACCTGTGTAGAATAGACCATACCCTGCCAGAGGGTGCTAGAGCCATTCCCTGGGAGGACCCCAATTGGAATTACAACACCGATGCTCCTGGGGTACACCTCAATAACCATATGATCCAATGTGTCTTTGAGAGACTAAAAAAGTAGCCCATAGGCCATCAGTTATGATAAATTAAAAGAAATAACCCAGATGCAGTTTTTAGCCCATCTTAAGGAAGCTCTCCATCACTCTACTCCCCTATCGCCAGAAAGCAATGAGCGCAGAGTCATTATTAACAACATGCATTTTATCTCTCAGTCTGCACCTGATATTTGAAAAAAAAAAAAAAACTCCAAAAATCCCCCCAGGATCCTCAGACCCCACAACTAGATCTCATTGACCTGGCCATTAAGGTCTTTAATAACCAAGAAGAGGCCTCTAAGTAGCCCTGCCTCTCAGAACTCCAGTTATTGGCTTCTGCCATTAGACAAGACCCAGCTAGTTCTCAAAACACCTTGGGGCACTCCGAAAAAAATGAAATCTCCCCCAGGATCATGTTTTAAGTGCAATAAACCAGTCCCAGTGCCCCAATCCAAACCCTCCCCCAAAACCGTGCCCAGCCTAATAAGGTCCTTGCTGGAAGTCTGACTACACAGGTCCTTCTGAGGATCTGGTTTGTGCCACTCCCAGGACTTAGTGAAACTTCCGGACCTTTTAGGTCTAGCTGCACAAGACTGACAATCCCCAGAGAATCTGAATGCCCCCTGAACAATCACAAAATCCAAAATCTGGGTATTTTTGGCCATGCAGCAGTACCCCTTAGGCATGCATGACACGCATTTGGATCAGCCACGAACGTAAACTGAGCCCTGAGAGTTCTCCTGTGTTTGCCCTTTCGCCTAGGCTCTGGCTGCTAGCAGACCAACCTCCTTCCTCTGGTTCCCCCGGTTCCGAAAGCTAAGAGCTAGGTGGTATCCCACTCACCTGGTTACGGATACTGGGCAGTATCAGCTGGATGTTGGCGGTCCTCGGGCAAACTGTGTGTGAGATGGGACGGATGTCAAAGGACAAGTGAGATGTCTACTACTGCCTGGCCAAGGAGAATGGCTGGCATGCCCACAGCACCTTCAAACTGCTACAACTTGATGAACAACTCCAGCTTTTTCAAGGTGTGACACAGACAGTTAACCTGTGTGCAACCCCAGGCAGCTGGAGCCAGGTACTGAGCCAGAAGATTGGAGGCCAGGGTTGTGGCCATGGCTATGGCTATGGCTATGGCTCCAGTACCAGGTGTGTTACAGATCCAGGGAGATATCACCCAGCTATCCATTGCCAAAGAGATCATCCAGCATTTTGAGGGCTGTCCTGCAGACCTAGTAGTGTGCGATGGGGCTCCCAATGTAACTGGTCTCCATGATGTTGATGAGTTTATGCAGGCCCAGCTCCTAGCCACTCTGAACATTGCTACACATGTCTTGAAGCCGGGGGGCTACTTTGTGGCCAAGATATTCCGAGGCCGGGATGTGATGCTCCTCTACAGCCAGTTGCGTGTCTTCTTCTCCAGCATCCTCTGTGCCAAGCCCAGGAGCAGCAGGAACTCCAGCATTGAGGCCTTTGCTGTCTGTCAGAGTTATGACTCTCCTGAGGGCTTCACTCCAGACTTGTCCAGACCCTTGCTGGACCACTATTACGACCCAGATTTCAACCAGCTGGATGGTCCCAGCCTCATCATTATGCCTTTTGTGGCCTGTGGGGACCTGAGCTCCTATGATTTGGATCGCAGCTACCCACTGGATCTAGAGGATGGCTCAGAGTACAAGTATACTCCACCCACACAGCCTCCCATCTTACCACCGTACCAGGAGGCTTGCAGGTTGAAGAAGAAGGAATGACTGGCCAAGGAGATCCACCCTTAGGACCACCCCATCAGCAGAGTGGATACATTGCCCCAACCCCTGGCTGCCCCTGAGTCTCACACCCTGCTGGCCCCTGAGATGGGAGACAATCAAATGAATTGTTCACCTTAATTCATTAATCTGGCATGCTGATACAACTCAGAAACAGCTTGCTATTAAGAAAATCGGAACTTGAGTTGATGAACTTGTTTTTCAGATATTTCATCAATGGGGCCTGAATGAACAAGCCCTGAGTAGGAATCTGCATCAATCATCATGAAGACAGTAAGGAAAGAAAAACACCACAGAAATCTGTCTGTCCTGCAATAGGAATTCTTGAGTGAGGTCTTATCTCTTCTCTAAACCTCATCAGGGATGTCCCAATTATGTCCAGAATTTCCCCTGAAAGCAGAGGTTCTTAACCTGTATAGAAATCAGGGGTATCCATGAACTTGATGAAGGAAAAATGTTACACGTTTAACTAATGTAACAGAAATGTAGCCCTACTACCAGTTACAAATGCTGGCAACTAATGGCAATAGTAAAAGCAGTACTTGCAACTCTCCCACCAAGACTGTTACTTTTTATGCTACATTACAATTGTTGCAGGCATCTTGAAATACTATTCACATTCATCACCACTTGAAATGACAGCAGATCTTATAATTTGATGTACTAATAAATTGACCCATATTATACGAAAAAATAAAATAAAATAAAATCTGGGTATTTTTGCTAGTGGAAGGTAAGCCAATCTCTTTCCTAATAGACATGGGACCAACCTTTCTACACTGTTATCTTATGAAGGTCCTCTAAAACAGAGATCTCAGTGGTGGAAACTGATGGTGATTTACTGTGCCCTCACACTACTCCACTCTGGTGGTGCTCAAATCATGGCATCCTTGGTAATTTGTCTATGATAGGGCTGCTAATTATGATCTTCCTCATTCTCAGTTTCAGATCAGTAATCCCCTGCCTCATCTCCTGATTTATTGACCAGGCAGTCACCCGAGGAACAATCACTCATATCCTCTCCCTACATGGATATAAACCAGTTCAGACTGAAGACCCAAGATTGTTCCTATAAACCCTTCCCTCTCCCATTTTCCTTATAGGCACCCCACGCCACCCCCATCCTACAGGAAGCAGTCAAAGAGACTCCATGCCCATCTCCCCACCTCCTTATAATAGACTAAAAGACTGGGATGACAGAGTCAAATATAGGGATCCAGCCAAATAGAACAAACCCACCCAAATAGAACCATCCTGCCCAGGAAGAAATGAGTGCATGAATGTCCCACCCAGGAAAGAGGGAATGTACAATCCCTACCCCTCCAACCCTTTAAATTCCCACCCACCTTAACCTACATCCTGACTCCTTTCTTAGATTCAGCTCACTCACACCCACATGGAAATAAAGGCTACATTGTTCACATAGAACCTGGACTTCGATTTCCTTTCATTCATGTTTTGGAATAATCCTTTATTTTCAGTCCTTGACCTCTCAGTGACGATACCCATCCACACACATAGTCAGCTCTTAGGTATATCTGCTATGGTCTTGAAAGGAAATAGTTGGCTTAGGAAAGATTGAGGAAGTGCTACTGAAAGTTCCAGACTTGCTTTTGAGATGGCATCAGAATGAGAACAAGTAGTTTGAAGAGAAGGAAAGAAAAAATTATTACTTTATGGGCAAAGGAGGAAAAACGGCAGACTATTGGTATCAAAATACCAAATTTTCCTAAACAGATACAGAACTACAGAGCTTTTAAAAGGGAAGGCCTATTGTCATTCAGCTACAGTTAATGATTCTGATCCTTCCCATTTCTGCCAAACACAAAGCCAGGACCCCTGGGAAGCCTGCTGGGCTTCCATCTCCATCTCTACAGTTCAGCTGAAACATTTCCAATAGCACAAAAACTAAAAGACTTTCCTCTGCCCCTCTGGACAACAGCTACCCCCACCCGCATGCAGGTCTCAGTTTCCAAAAACAGTGGGAGAAATTTTAAAAAGATAGAAAACATTTTTGCCACTTTTTTTTTTAGGTCATTCCCTCTGTTACAGAAGAAAAACAGAAACCATGTTAATGTCAAGAAAGAAAAAAAAGGAGGAAAAACACAATCTTCAAAAGGTAGAAAGAATATTTTCAGTAAGAAAACAGGAGAATCTGCACATCAAGTAAGATTTGTGTGCTATTAAAAAGGGAACAAGAGAGAGCTGCTCAATAAGAAAGAAAGAAAGAAAGAAAGAAAGAAAGGAAGGAAGGAAGGAAGGAAGGAAGGAAGGAAGGAAGGAAGGAAGGAAGGAAGGAAGGAAGGAAGGAAGGAAGGAAGGAAGGAAGGAAAGAAAGAAAAAGAAAGAAAGAAAGAAAGAAAGAAAGAAAGAAAGAAAGAAAGAAAGAAAGAAAGAAAGAAAGAAAGAAAGAAAGAAAGAAAGAAAGAAAGAAAGAAAGAACATAACCAGGATGAAAAATTTTTCTAATAGGAGCTGAGGAAAGTGGAATGAAAAGGCAAAATGATGGGAAATAAGAGGAAAGAAATAAGATAATTAAAGGATCGAACCAGTCTGGCATCTGACTCAAATGTGTTCCAAAGAGAAAACAGAGGCACAGGTGAAACACAGGTCAACTCTAGAGGACACGCATCACAGAGAATGCAACTGAGCAGTGCCCTGGAGTCAGAGCTACAGAGAATGTGGCAGAGCAGTGCCCTGGAGTCAGAGCTACAGAGGCCTTGACCAGAGGAAGGGAAATCCACAAGTCAGTGTTAAAAACATTTTCCCAGGGCGGCGCCTGTGGCTCAGTGAGTAGGGCGCCAGCCCCATATGCCGAGGGTGGCGGGTTCAAACCCAGCCCCAGCCAAACTGCAACCAAAAAATAGCCGGGCATTGTGGCAGGCGCCTGTAGTCCCAGCTGCTCGGGAGGCTGAGGCAAGAGAATCGCGTAAGCCCAAGAGTTAAGAGGTTGCTGTGAGCCGTGTGACTCTACGGCACTCTACCTGAGGGCGGTACAGTGAGACTCTGTTTCTACAAAAAAAAAAACATTTTCCCAGAACCAAAGGACATGTGTTTCCAAGTTGAAAGGACCAGTGAAGACCAGCACAATGGATACAAGAGACCCACACCAGAGCACACTGTTGTCACATTAAAGACCCTTAGAGACAAAGAGAATTTAACAGTAATCTATTAACAAAGTCAACATTGTATCCTTGGGTGACAGACAAGATGGGCTCTCTATGGCTAAGATGAGACCCGCAAGAGAAAGTTAAGTGGCCTTAGCTGGAGAAAGGGTTTGGTCACATATCCCTACATTGTTATTAATAATTACTATAAGGTTTGATGACTACAATAGATTTCCTTCCTGTAATTAGACAGAAACCTATTTTAAGAAAACATTACCCAACTGACGTCGGTGGACCACCTAATGCCCAGCAGACTGGGACATCCCACACCTTCCAGCATTTCCAATGGGACAGGAGACTGGCCTTACAAACATTCCTTTCTGATAGGCAACTGCAGACCCTAAGCCAGGTCCAGCCAGCTTTCAGAGACTGTGCACAACATGTCTTTGTGCCTGATAGCCAAAAAGAGCTGAATTCCACCTCATTTTAATGTTAAAGCCCCACCCCAAAGTGAACATAGACTGTGCAAGCAGCATGTACGTATGTTAACTCACTGTAATGTGCTTGACGTTCACCATAAGCATTTATAGACATTTCCTAAATCAGACGAATGTGCGCCCCAGACAGACCCTGAAAGGTAGATGCTACTGTTTTCTTTCCTTCTGTGAGCCTGAATCTGTGTTTGTGATTTCCCGGGGAGGCTAAGTGCTCTGATATGAAGGTTGTTACTCTGCAAATAGTCTCCCTTTGCCTTCCTCCAGTGTAGGTATCATGGTCATTTTGTTAACAATAAGAACACCTCACATTTATTCATCATGTATTAAATTTCAGGCACTGTACTTTATGTGTAACTTCCAGTGAGAAAGGAAATGGTTGCATTAAAAAATATATCAGAATTATGAATGCCATCAAGTCCTTACCAACAATGCTGCAAGCTGGAAGATGAGGGGGCGATGCTTTCAGAATTCTGAGGGGCACCAGTTTCTAGGGTTCAAAAGCCAGTCACACTATTAACCGGAAGTGAGGGTAAACAAAAACATTGTCAGATGAGCAAGGACCCTCCAAAAAGGGTGCACCCTTTCTTAGGAAGCTCCTGGAAAAATGGGCTTCAGCAAAATAAGGGAATGAGAAAGAGAAAACCATGTGTTAAAAGATAATTCTCAAAAATAAGTAAAATCATGACTCTATATAGACACAAAAATGAACACATGTTAAAGATTGTATTTAATTAATTAATGAGGAAACTGAAAGGGTTTTGCAGCCAGTTCACAGGAGAATCTAATGAACAGACATATTTATTTATTTATTTTATTAAATCATAGCTGTGTACATTAATGCGATCATGGGGCACCATACACTGGTTTTATAGACCGTTTGACACATTTTCATCACTCTGGTTAACATGGCCTTCCTGGCATTTTCTTAGTTATTGTGTTAAGACATTTATATTCTGCATTTACTAAGTTTCACATGTACCCTTGTAAGATGCACCGCAGGTGTAATCCCACCAATCACCCTCCCTCCGGCCATCCTCCCCCCTTCCTCCTTTCCCTCTCCTGCTTCCCCATATTCTTAGGTTATAACTGGGTTATAGCTTTCATGTGAAAGCCATAAATTAGTTTCATAGTAGGGCTGAGTACATTGGATACTTTTTCTTCCATTCTTGAGATACTTTCCTAAGAAGAATATGTTCCAGCTCCATCCATGTAAACATGAAAGAGGTAAAATCTCCATCATTCTTTAAGGCTCCATAATATTCCATGGTGTACATATACCACAATTTGTGGATCAATGGGCACTTGGGCTTTTTCCATGACTTAGCAATTATGAATTGGGCTGCAATAAACATTCTGGTACAAATATCTTTGTTATGATGTGATTTTTGGTCTTCTGGGTATATACCTAGTAGAGGAATTATAGGATAGAATGGCAGGTCTATTTCTCCAAACATCTTTCCAAAAGGAATGTATTAATTTGCATTCCCCCCAGCAGGGTAGAAGTGTTCCTTTTCTCCACATCCATGCCAACATCTCTGGTCTTGGGATTTTGTGATATGGGCTAATCTTACTGGAGTTAGATGATATCTCAAAGTAGTTTTGATTTGCATTTCTCTGATGATTAAGGATGATGAGCATTTTTTCATATGTCTGTAGGCCATGCACCTGTCTTCTTCAGAGAAGTTTCTCTTCAAGTCCCAAGCCCAGCCTGCAATGGGATCACTTGTTCTTTTCTTGCTTGTAAGTTTGAGTTCTCTGTGGATTCTGGTTATTAAACCTTTGTCGGAGACATAACCTGCAAATATCTTCTCCCATTCTGAGGGCTGTTTGCTTGCTTTACTTACTGTGTTCTTGGCTGTGCAGAAGCTTTTTAGTTTGATCAGGTCCCAGTAGTGTATTTTTGAAGCTGCTTCAATTGCCCAGGGGATCCTCCTCATAAAATACTCGCCCAGACTGATTTCTTCAAGGGTTTTCCCTGCACTCTCTTCTAGTATTTTTATAGTTTCATGTCTTAAGTTTAAATCTTTAATCCAATGAGAGTCTATCTTAGTGAATGGTGAAAGGTGTAGGTCTTGTTTCAGTCTTCAGCAGGTTGCCAGCCAGTTCACCCAGCACCATTTGTTAAATAGGGAATCTTTTCTCCACTGAATGTTTTTAATTGGCTTGTCAAAGATCAAATAAGGGTAAGTAGCTGGATTCATCTCTTGGTTCTCTATTCTGTTCCAGACATCTACTTCTCTGTTTTTGTGCCAGTACCATGCTCTTTTGATCACTATTGATTTATAGTATAGTCTGAGGTCCGGTAGTGTGATTCTCCTGCTTTGTTTTTATTTCTGAGTAATGTCTTGGCTATTTGAAGTTTTTTCTGATTCCATATAAAATGAAGTATTATTTTTTCAAGGTCTTTAAAGTATGACAGTGAAGCTTTAATAGGGACTGCATTGAAATTGTATGTTGCTTTCAGTAGTATGGACATTTTAACAGTGTTGATTCTTCCCAGCCATGAGCATGGTATGTTTTTCCATTTGTTAACATTTCAGCTATTTCTTTTCTTAGAGTTTCATAGTTCTCTTTATAGAGATCTTTCATGTCCTTTGTTAGATAAACTCTGAAATATTTCATCTTCTTTGGCACTACTGTGAGTGGAATAGAGTCCTTAACTGTTTTTTCAGCTTGACTCTTGTTGGCATATATAAAGGCTACCGATTTATGAATGTTGATTTTGTAAGCTGAGACGCTGATGTATTCCTTGATCAATTCTAAGAGTTTTGTAGTAGAATCCCTGGTGTTTTCCAGATATACAATCATATCATCTGTGAAAAGCGAAAGTTTGATCTCTTCTGACCCTATATGGATACCCTTGATCACCTTTTCTTCCCTAATTGTGATGGCTAAAACTTCCATTACAATGTTAAAGAGCAGTGGAGACAATGGGCAGCCTTGTCTGGTTCCTGATCTGAGTGGAAATGATTTCAATTTAACTCCATTCAATATGATATTGGCTGTGGGTTTGCTGCAGATGGCCTCTAGCAGTTTAAGAAATGTCCCTTCTATCTGGAAAACACTAGGGATTCTACTACAAAACTTAGAAGTGATCAAGGAATACAGCAATGTCTCAGGCTACAAAATCAACACCCGTAAATCTGTAGCCTTTATATATACCAACAATAACCAAGCCAAACAAACAGTCAAGTACTCTATTCCTTTCACAGTAGTGCCAAAGAAGATGAAATATTTGGGAGTATACCTAACAAAGGATGTGAAATATCTATACAAAGCGAAACCTTAAGAAAAGAAATAGCTGAAGATGTTAACAGATGGAAAAACATACCATGCTCATGGCTGGGAAGAATCAACACTGTTAAAATGTCAATACTACCCAAAGCAATATACAGTTTTAATGCAATTCCTATTAAAGCTCCATTGTCATATTTTAAAGATCTTTAAAAAATAATACTTTGTTTTATATGGAATCAGAAAAAACCTTGAATAGCCAAAATATTACTCAGCAATAAAAACAAAGCAGGAGGAATCACGCTACCAGACCTGAGACTGTACTATAAATCAATAGTGATCAAAACAGCCTGGTACTGGCACAAAAGCAGAGAAGTAGATGTCTGGAACAGAATAGAGAACAAAGAGATGAATCCAGCTACTTACCCTTATTTGATCTTTGACAAGCCAATTAAAAACATTCAGTGGGGAAAAGATTCCCTATTTAACAAATGGTGCTGGGTGAACTGGCTGGCAACCTGTAGAAGATTGAAACTGGACCCACACCTTTCACCATTAACTAAGATAGACTCTCACTGGATAAAAGATTTAAACTTAAGACATGAAACTATAAAAATACTTGAAGAAAGTGCAGGGAAAACTCTTGAAGGAATCGGCCTGAGTGAATATTTAATGAGGAGGACCCCCCAGGCAATTGAAGCAGTATCAAAAATACACTACTGGGACCTGATCAAACTAAAAAGCTTCTGCACAGCCAAGAACATAGTGAGTAAAGCAAGCAGACAGCGCTCAGAATGGGAGAAAATATTTGCAGGTTATACCTCGGATAAAGGTCTAATAACCAGAATCCATAAAGAACTCAAACGTATTAGCAAGAAAAGAACACGTGATCCCATCTCAGGGTGGGAAAGGGACTTGAAGAGAAACTTCTCTAAAGAAGACAGACGCACAATCTACAAACACATGAAAAAAAGCTCATCATCCTTAATCATCAGAGAAATGCAAATCAAAACTACTTTGAGATACCACATAACCCCAGTAAGAGTAGCCCACATAACAAAATCCCAAAACCAGAGATGTTGGCATGGATGTGGAGAAAACACTTCTACACTGCTGGTGGGAATGCACACTAATACGTTCCTTCTGGAAGGATGTTTTGAGAATACTTAGAGACCTAAAAATAGACCTGCCATTTGATCCAAAAATTCCTTTACTAGGTTTATATCCCAAAGACCAAAAGTCACAATATAACAAAGACTTCTGTACCAGAATGTTTATTGCAGCCCAATTCATAATCGCTAAGTCATGGAAGAAGCCCAGTGTCCATCGACCCACGAATGGACTAGCAAATTGTGGTACATGTATACCATGGAATATTATGCAGCCTTAAAGATGGAGACTTTACCTCTTTCATGTTTACATGGATGGAGCTGGAACATATTCTTCTTAGCAAAGTATCTCAAGAATGGAAGAAAAAGCATCCTATGTACTCAGCTCTGCTATGAAGCTAAATTATAGCTTTCACATGAAGGCTATAACCCAACGATAGCACAAGACTATGGGGAAAGGGCTAAGGAAGGGGAAGGGAGGGGGGAGGTCTTGGTGGAGGGAGGGTAATGGGTGAGGCCACATCTTCGGTGCATCTTAGAATGGGTACAGGCGAAACTTACTAAATGCAGAATACAAATGCCTACATACAGTAACTAAGAAAATGCCATGAAGGCTACATTGAACAGTTTGATGAGAATATTTCAGATTGTATATGAAACCCGCACATTGTACCCCTTGATTGCACTAATGTACACAGGTATGATTTAACAATAAAAAAAAAAAAAGAAATGTCCCTTCTATACCAATTTTCTTAAGTGTTCTGATCATGAAGGGATGCTGGATATTATCAAAAGCTTTTTCTGCATCAATTGAGAGAATCATATGGTCTTTGTTTTCTAATTTGTTTATGTGCTGAATTATACTTATAGATTTACATATATTGAACCAGCCTTGAGACCCTGGGATAAAACTGACTTGGTCATGATGTATAGTTTGTTTGATGTGTTGTTGGATTCTGTTTGTTAGGATTTTGTTGAATATTTTTGCGTCTATATTCATTAATGATATTGGTCTATAATTTTCTTTTCTTGTTGGGTCTTTTCCTGGTTTGGGGATCAGGGTGATGTCTGCTTCATAGAACATGTTGGGTAGTCTTCCTTCCTTTTGTACATTTTGCAACAGGTTGAATAATATAGGTACTAGTTCCTCTTTAAAGGTTTGGTAGAATTCTGACATGAAGCCATCTGGTCCCGGGCTTTTCTTTTTAGAGAGATTTTGTATGGTTGATGCTATTTCAGAACTTGATATTGGCCTGTTTAACATTTCCACTTGATACTGGCTAAGTCTTAGAAAGTGGTGTGCTTCCAGGGATTGGAAAATTTCCTTCAGATTTTCTTTCATATTTCTGAGAATAAAGTTTCTTGTAATATTCATTAAGAATTTTTTGAATTTCTGAGGAGTCTGTTGTTATTTTGTCTTTGTCGTTTCTGATTGATGAGATTAGAGATTTTATTATTTTTTTCCTGGTTAGGTTAGCCAAAGGTGTATCTATTTTATTGACCTTTTCAAAAAACCAACTTTTTGATTTATTGATCTATTGTATAATTCTTTTGTTTTCAATTTCATTTAATTCTGCTCTAATTTTAGTTTCTTTTCTTCTACTGAGTTTGGGGTTGGAATGTTCTTCCTTTTCTAGTTGCTTGAGATGTCCCATTAAGTTGTTAACTTCCTCTCTTTCTGTTCTCTTGAGGAAAGCGTGGAGTGCTATAAATTTCCCACTTAGGGAAATACTGCCCTTACAGTATCCCAGAGGTTCTGATAATTTGTGTCTTCATTGTTGTTTTGTTCCAAAAATTTTGCAATTTCCTTCTTAATCTCATCTCTGACCCAGCTATCATTCAGCATAAGGTTATTTAACTTCCATATTTTTGCATGAGTATGCAGATTACTGTTGTTACTAACTTCTACTTTTATTCCATGGTGGTCTGGGAAGATGCAAGGCATAATTTCTATTTCTTTAAATTTACTGAGGTTAGACTTGTGACCTAAGATGTGATCGATTTTGGAGTATGTTCCGTGGGCTGATGAGAAGTATGTGTATTCAGTTTTGTTGGGATGAAATGTTCTGTAGATGTCTGCTAAATCCAAATGTTGCATGGTTAGGTTTAAATCTAAAATTTGTTTGCTCAGTTTCTTATTGGAGGATCTATCCAACACTGCCAAGGGAGTGTTGAAATCTCTGACAATTATGGAGCTGGAGGAAATCAAATTTCTCATGTCTGTTAGAGTTTCTTTTATAAATTGAGGTGCATTCTGGTTGGGTGCATAAATGTTAATAATTGAAATCTCATCATATTGAGTATTACCCTTAAGAAATATGAAGTGACCATTCTTATCCTCCCTTACTTTTGTTGGTTTAAAGCCTATTGTGTCTGCAAATAGAATTGCAACACCTGCTTTTTTCTGATTACCATTTGCCTGAAATATGGACTACCATCCTTTCACCCTGAGTCTATATTTATCTTTTAAGGTAAGATGTGATTCTTGTATGCAGCAAATAACTGGCCTGAGTTTTTGTATCCAGTCAGCCAACCTGTGCCTCTTTAGAGGACAGTTTAAGCTGTTCACATTAATGGGGAATATTGATAAGTCTGGTAAAATTTTGGGTATTGAGTTTTTTGAAAGTCCAGTGGACATTTTTAATCCTTTCACCACTGTGGAAGTTGGATTTTAATCAAAAGTTTCTGAGTGAGTTTTCTTTGTGGTAGAGGATTGAGCTGGTCATTATGGAGGATAGGTCTGAGAATATCCTGAAGAGCTGGTTTGGTTATGGCAAATTTCTTCAACATATGAATGTCATTAAAGTATTTAATTTCTCCATCATAAATGAAACTCAGTTTAGCTGGATACAGGATCCGGGGTTGAAAGTTATTTTGCTTTAGGAGATTAAAAGTCAATGACCACTCTCTTCTGGCTTGAAAAGTTTCAGCAGAGAGATCTGCAGTCCATTCTAATATTCTTCCCTTTGTAGGTAATGGATTTCTTGAGACAATTTTTGAATTGCTCCTCGAATTTCTAGTTTCGAATTTTCCTCCATTCTATTAATCTTGTTTGTGATCCAAGTTCTGAATTCAATTTCTGACATTTCAGCCAGCTGTTATGAATGGGATCTTCAGTTACATCTGGCATATCTTTCCTTTGGGGGGTTGATCTATTCTGGTTATTCATGTTACCAGAATTTTTCTGCTGATTCTGCCCCATGATTATTTTACACCATTTGACTTTTCCCCTGGAGCTCTGTCAAGGACCCGTACAGTGCTAAGGCCTGAGAAACTGGGGACCTCTTTGGTGTGGTGGGGCTAAGTGGTTCTGTCTCGTTTTCAGCTGGTCTCCGTTCTACCCTAGTGAAAAAGTTACTCTGGGTTGAAGTCTCAGCTGTGGAGAAATACCAGCAATTAAGTCACCCCGCCCCCACAGGTAACTATTTGAAAAGAAAAATCAAACCTTCCTATAACCACACACTCAGGGCAACACCTAAATAGTCCTCAGGCAATTGGCTCAGTTCAAAAGGTCCAAATCAGTTGTCTCAGTCAGCACCTGTCTCAGATGAGAGAGTTTAAAAGGTCTCTGGCAACTAGCTTGCAGGGGTCTGATGACAACTCAAATATGACTTTCTCCAGTGCTCTGTGAAGTTAGGAGGACCCACCCAGAAAATAGATTAGTCTGGGAAGGTTGATGCCTCCTTCCCCACCTTGCACCTCTGTCACACCCAGTCACTGATAACCCCGCAGGGCTGTGACCCAGTTGCCTTCAATGAGCAGATACTCCAGGGGTTTGCACCTTCCTGAATCACAAGGAAATCTATGTCTGCTCAGCCAGGCCACTGCTCTCTGCCTGACAACCTCGGGTGCTTGATGGAGGCTAGCGGGTATTCACTCAGTTCCTGCCCTGCCCCTGATTGATGTTACTGACAGAACAGAATAACTTTGCGGAATTTGTTTCTATCCCTTCTAAATTCCCCTGCAGAAGAGAAGCTGTTTTGAGTTTCCAGAACCTGTGCCTCAGGCCCTGTATTTGCTCCTGCAGGTTTGTATTCATAGCACGGTTAGCTGTCAGTTCTAGCCTCCTGCCTTCCTTTGTCTATAGGCTGACGATCCCCTGAGAGCCGGGTGCATCTTAGGCTCAGTAAAGCCATCCTCTGGTCAGCCCTGCCCTGGGAATCTCCTGGCTCTGCGCGTGCATTTTCTAGTCCCTGTGCTCCACCCAGGTCGGTACTGCCTCAGGCAAACCCTTTACTCATGAGGTCTGCATTTCCATCCCAGATCTGTTCTGTGGTGGTTGCCACCTGAAAAGATGCCCGGCCTCTGGTTGCCCAGAAAGACAGGAGGTATGACTTTGGAATATCCAGGGGTGACCCCTATTGTTGCCAAAAATGGCTGCTGCTCTGCACCTCAGGGCACCGCCGCTCCAGCATGGTTCCCCCTCAGCCGACCGTTCTCTCCTCACTCCCGTGCCTCAGAATCAGCACTGACCAGCTTTAGTCCAGGCCCTGTCCACATCCCTTGAGAAAGCACCCAAGTATCTGGACTCCTGGGGGACAAGCCTCCATACCTCAGAGTGAGAGTGGAGGGGAGTGCTGGGAGCTCAGAATTACAGGTAGAGAATATATACAGTTTTATACAGTTTTATGCGTGGCAGGAGAACACCATGGGACCCTAGTAGGGGAGGTAGGTCCAGTTTTTAGAGGGTCTCTCCCGTGGAGTGTAGTGGGAGGACCTTTGAACTCTTCTCATTTGTTTGTGGGGCACTCTGAGCCGTTCTCATGGGGGAGGGGACTGCCATCTGCTTGGTGATGGATGTTGTACCTTTTGTTTGTATTCTTAGGGTCGCATCTCGCCTCAGCGGGGTTGATGTGCGTTCTTCAACCTTCTCTCTTGGTGCAGTTCTAATCAACCAGGTTACTTGATAAATTTCTGTCCTTTGACTCTCTTTCTGGATGGGAGCCTCTGTGGATAGCTGGCTTCAGTCAGCCATCTTGTCTCCGCCCCCCAGACGTATTTATTGATGAGGAATATTGAGATGAATGTGCAAAATGGAAGCAAATGGGTTTCCTCATGGTCTCTCCACAGAACATAATCCATTTGCATGTCTACAGAGGAGAATGATTTTGCATTGCTATCAGTTACCTGCAGCTTTTAGAACTATAAAATAGTGCCATTTTAGAATCAGAATCAGCTAACCTGGAAGATGTGTTTGGGTGGAGCAAGACCTGTAACCTCCCATTGAAGTACAGAGTTTCCCCTACAAATGTAATCCAAACAAAGGGGAATATCTTTTGGGAAATCTGGGAAGGAGGTTCAAGGGTAGATCCAGAACCCACTTGGAGATTCTAATTGACTTGCTGAACACACAGCCAAACAAATAAATTACATTTTGAAAATCTTTTTGAAAGCATCTAAAACCTGACAAGACAGTAAGAAATTACGAGGCCAAATGTAAAAGTAAGGTGGGGTTCAGAGAGGAAAAGGAGAATGGAAGCTGCTTTGCCCTGAGAGCTTTCCTGGAACCTGAAAATCAGGATGTGGTTTTCTTGTTGGGATGAGGAGAACAGAGATAAACCAGGTCCTGCCCAATTCTAATAGAAAACCCAAACTTGTAGATTATTAATGAGACCATAAACTACTTTTTAAATAAACTGCTTTCTCCTTTCATTCTCTCTGTTGCTGCTAGTCAGAGAGAAGATAACTGGGAAAAAATAAGGTCTGAAAGAACGAAAGGCTTCTCACAGGAGCCCAAGGACGCTCCTGCAAAGTCCTCCCCGGGGTGACTAAGCTCTTAGGAATTTGTAGAAACTTAACTTCCTGGGACCTTGAAATTAACACTTGTTTCCACTTCTGTAAATCCCCGCCCACCTTCCCTCACATGTTTGAAAATCTCCAGTGAGGGGCAATATGGTGATTCTTTTGTTGGTCTGCTTATAAAAGTACAGAGACAGAGCTGGTGCAGAGCTCGGCCATTTTTGGACTTAGTTCACCGTGGCTGTGCTGGCTGAAATAAAGCCCTTCCTCCATATATTGGTGTTGGGATGATTCTTTCTCTCCACTGAACCCTTGCCTTCCTGCAACATCACCATATCTATAATTTTGTTATTTTAAGATTGCCATGAAAATGGAATCATATGGTGTATAATCTTTTGGAATGACATTTTCCGCTCAGAACAGGAAGATTGGGAAAGCCTGAGTATAGCCATTCTGACAGACCTTAAACATCCAGAACAAGGAAGTTGCCAGCAAGTCACCAGCCTGGGACCCCCAAAGATGGACAGATCACTAAGCTAGATGCCTTATAAACTGTACTTTCATTTCTGTGACAGCAGTTTATGATTAACCTTTTTGTTCTGTTACCAGATGAAGAGGGTCTGGCCACCTGTCACTGTCAGCCAATATGCAGAGATGGGGATAAGTCCATCAAACTTTATTTGTCAGAAGGCCAGGATTCTGGAAAATAGTGAGAGTAGCCTCTCCAAGACTGTTCTGTTCTTCTATTTCTGAAATTACAGTTTTATACATGAAAATTCAAAGCAAAGACCACTTCAATTTCTATTCCAAATAGTAATCAGCATACCTTAGTGACCTATTACAACATTCCAATTCAAAAGTTAATCTCTTAGCTGGGTGCAGGGCTCTGTGTTGAATGTGCCAGCCCTGCACACCAGAGGCAGTGGGTTCGAACCTTGCCTGGGCCTGATCAACAACAACAACAACAAGTAGACAGGAAAACAAAGTTAATCTCCTAAGTCAATCTACCTAAGCTACTCGAAATAGGCATCTTTAGGATGGGAGCTAAATTTACAAAATAGTAAGAATGGGAAGCAGGAGATGAAGGTTAGGCAAAACCTAAACTGACCAGACTTGTCATGTCTGCCCTAGCCTGACAGACTCCATCTTATTCTCACTACATGTGCATTTATGACCATAGCACAATGCTGATCACATATAGCTGTTTCTAGAGTTATTCTACTATAACACAATGCTGATCACATATAGCTGTTTCCCAAATGGGGATTTGAATATTTTAAAATGTTGCTATTGCCCCGTAAGAGGTCTCTTGGTTAGGAAAGGACCCGACTCTTGGGGTAGGATGTTTTCTCTGTCTTATAAATTCTCCTCTTGCTAGTTGGCTTACACTTGAACTCTTGTCTGCACCAGCTTGGCAAGTTCAGGGGTCTTTCCTTCCTTTACTGGGGTACCCCCTGCATCAGCATCACCTTCTGGAGATTCATCCATGTTGTTATATCTGTTAATAATCTATTCCTTTTTAGTTGATCAATAGGATTCCAGGTATGGACACACACAACAGTTTAACCATTCACCTGTTGAAGGGAATTTGAGTTGTTTCCAGTTTCTAGCTATTCTGAATATAGCTGCTATCAGATTTTGTGTGAGTAGAAGCTTTTATTTCTGGGTTGTATGGCAGTTACATGTTTAGTTTTATAAAAACCTGCTAAGCTGTTTTCTAAAGTGGCTATACCATTTTACATACCCACCCACAAAGTTGGAGTGATCCAGTTTTTCCACATTCTCGCCAGCATTTGTTCTCATTATTTTGCATTTTAGCCATTCTGATGGGTAAACAGTGATATCTTTGTTGTGGCTTTAACATGCATTTCTTTTAACAGCTGATGATGTTGAACATGTTTTCAGGTGCTTATTTGCCATTTATATATCCTCTTTGGTGAAATGTCTGTTCACATCTTTGCTCATTTTCTAACCAGATTAGTTTTTGTCTACTGTTGAATTTTCAGCATTCTTTGTGTATTCTAAATACTAGGAGTGTGGGCTCTCTCTGGAAGGAAATCTGAAGGACACAGTTACATAACTATTACATTTCATTTGGTGACCAAATTTTCCAGATCAGGTACCCAGGGAAGAAGACAAGAATGAATGAGGAGGCTGTGGATGAGTTTGAGAACGGCTTACAATTTAGGACCTCAGACTGCTGGCTTCTGCAGTGACCCACTAAGCCCCTGCCATCCCCTGGCTGGAACAGGGAGCCTGATTCTCATTCATCAGGTGCTGACAGCATCAGTAATGCAGGGCAGATGTCCCTGACACCATCAATAGTCAGGGCCCATTACCAACTTGGACCCTCATCCCTCTGCCCTTGCCCTTCTTACACAGGTAACTGGCTCAGGATATGCTGCTCCAGCCAATGTGCAGAGCAGTTTACGAGCCATAGCCCCAGGGCTTGGTTTGGCCAGCAGAGTCAGAAATCCAGTTTGAAGGCTGCTGCCTATTTCATGCTCCCACTTCCCTTTGAACACATTTCAGAGCTATTGATCTTAAAAGTAGAAGAATGGCTACTTCAAAATGAGGCTCAGAGAGCTATACTACAGAGGAGAGGTGTTCTGGGTAATACAAGCAGCTGGCCCCTCTTTCTACTTCACTAGCACCATCCTTGGGGTCCACAGGATAGTCCTCCCACCTGGGACCCCTTAACAGTGAGGGCAAGACAATTAAAAGAGGCCATGCACATCAGATGCCATAGTAGGTGACCGATAAATGGTGGAGAAGCATCTAAGCATCCTGACACTGGCAATAAAGGTGAGTTCTCAGGCCTGACAGCCCATTGGTCACCAGAGTATAATTCTCAACCTTACATTTTTTAGAAACTGGATTTTTCCAGTTCTTAGCAGATGGCCCTTAAACTAGCCTATAGAAGTGAAATAAAAACAGAAGGCTAGTTTACAAATTTACATGTATTAAAACAATGCAAGGTATAACTGTGTGGGGACCAGAGTGGCCCAAGTCTATGTGATCACTGCCTTCTCTGCTGTGAACAGACTGGCAGGGAGCTTGACACAGCTTGGCAAGCAAGAGGCAGTCTGAGAACCAGGACACAGACCAAGGCGCCAGACACTACACACTGTGCTCTGAACGCCATGCTGCGCTGCCTCCAGCAGGTTCAGTCGGAAATTAGCTTGCCTGTCCATCCACAGCCTCCTGCGTCTGGTCCTTGTTTTACCAGAAAGGCCTTTCACCCAGTCTCAGATGGATCTCAAAACCACACCCAAATTGGTGGCCTCATCAAAATCACCAGCCGGTGGGGTAACTCCATCTTCCCAGAACTTCATGCTCTCATTTCAGAGGTGTGGTCCAAGATGGCTACCCTCAGCCCACCAAAAAACCTAAGAAAAACCAGATCCCCAAATACGCGAGGAGCATTCTGTTTGTAAGCAACAAAAACGCTCAACCCAAACAGCCATGTGCACGAACAAAACTATGTTGATTTGACTGAAAGTGCAGGGCTGGGGCAGCTGCAGGCCCAGTTGGGTTCAGGGCTGACTCATGTCACCAGGACTCAGACTCTGTCCTCACTCAGCCATACCTTCCCATGGTTTCCATGCCCAGCTTCATTCCTGGATGCTCTGCCTTCATAACTACAAGGTGGCAGACTCAGCCATGTCATCTTTTGTTTCTCATCAACAGGTAGAGGAGGGGGCAATTGCATCCCCCATAACCAAAGCAAATCTGGGACTGGTGCTTTTGGGCTTTGCAGCTAGAATAGGTCTTGTGCTCATCCTGAGGCAACCCCTGTCATTAGAGTGTGACCTGAGGCTCTAATTAGACAGTCTTGAGTCACATACAGCAAGAAGCGAGGGAAAGTCACTCCTCGCCTCAGGAGCAAGTCAGGGGAATATTCAATGAAAATTGGTGCTCTAACTGGCAATGGGGGTGAGTGTATGCTGATTGGCTCCAAATGAAAAATGCCTGTGCCTCTACCCCACCAGCACCCCCGTGCTCCACAGTCACCCCTGCGCGTTTTTTTTGTTTGTTTTTTTTTCTTGTAGAGACAGAGTCTCACTGTACCGCCCTCGGGTAGAGTGCCATGACATCACATGGCTCACAGCAACCTCTAACTCTTAATTCTTGGGCTTACGTGATTCTCTTGCCTCGGCCTCCCAAGCAGCTGGGACTACAGGCGCCTGCCACAATGCCCAGCTATTTTTTTGTTGCAGTTTGGCGGGGGCTGGGTTTGAACCTGCCACCCTTGGCATATGGGGCCAGCGCCCTACTCACTGAGCCACAGGCGCGGCCCTACCCCTGCACTATTACTCTCCCCAGCGCCCACACCTGGAGCACCCCTGTCCATCCCACAACAGCACCGCCCTACTCTCCTGTTCACACTTTAAGAAACCCAGACCCCACCTCCACTAGGCAGCCTTCCCTGATTGCCACAGCCCACACATACCCTCTACTGCATTCTGAAGGAACTTACCATACATAAAGCTCACAGGGCCTACCACGGGCTCCCTGGTTAAGGTCTTTGTCTTTGGATGTGTGCATTCTCTCCAACACCATCTTCTAGAGTTGAGGTCTCCAAACGTTTTCTATAAAGGGTCACATAGTAAATATTTTATGCTCTGTGGGCCAGACAGTCTCCATGCTAACTACTCAACTCTTCCATTAGAGTACAAAAGCAACCATAGGCAGTATGTAAATGAGTGAGCGTGGCTGCATTCCAATAAAACTTTATTTACAAAAATAAGTGGTGGGCCAGATCCGTCCTAAGGGCTATAGTTTGCTATAGGGTCTTAAGTACTGGACCTAACCTTATTTATTTTTGATTTGTGCGTTCAGGCCAGCATAGTGGTTGGCACACATTGACCAACAGTAATGACAGCTGATTGGACAATACTGGGATTTTTATGACTTTAGTTTCTTTCTTTTAAAAGAAAAAAACAAAAATCTATGAAGGGAGACTATACCCCAAGAAGAAAGAGTATGTATTCCTGGTTCACATCAAGAAAGACCTGCAAGGTACACTGGGAATTTCTCTGTCCTGACTCTTGCAGAATAAGTCAATAACAATCACAGCAGTTGCTAAAAAGTAGTCTCTGGGGCATACTGATGATAAATAAATATGAATGCATGTCTATGCATGTGTTTGTGAGGGTGTGTTAGTACATGTGTTTGTGTCTATGCATTTGTGTAGGACTGGCACATTGCAAATGGGCACCTATGTTGCAAAAGTGGGCCCCATTGTCCAGTTGAATCCATTTCTCTTTGCAGGTCCTGCCAAGGCCATCTCTCCATAGGCATTTCTGTTGATTCTCTCCAGAATAAAAAGAGTTGGAGCCTGGACCCAGTCTGTGGTCCCATTCTGGGCATTTTGGGACCCCTTTATTCTGTCTGCTGAGCCATGTGCTTAAGAAATTACTGAGAAAAACTACATGTCCTTGGTGAGAGAATTGCTCCCTCTTGGTCTTAAAGAACCAAGTGTGTCTTTGAGTTGGAAGCAGTGAGAGGATGCATGGAAAGAGAACCCCCTTTTCTGCCTGTGGGAGTGGGTAATAGGACTTCTTGGGACTTCTCCACTTCTGTCGAACCCCATACAGCTTTCCTTTCCTGCTCCTCCTTTCTCTCCTTACTGGGCTTCATAATGGTTTCTGGGTTCTTCTACTTATTAACTCTAGGACCCTGAACAAAGAGTGTTGCCTCACTGAGTCTCAACCCACTGGGTCTTTGTACACTGGGAATACTTTCTACTTCTTGGGATAGTTGTGAGGATGGAAGATGATATATGTGAGGTATTTATGACATAATTTACTCTCAGAAATGGCAGCCAGCATCAATATTAATAATGCTACTTATTAGTAGTAGTGGTTATCTAAAATGCTCCACAATTTTTGGCCTGGTCTATGCAGTCTCATTCTCCTGGAAGGTCCTCCAATCTATCCCTACCCCACAGCCTGCCTGCTTCCTGCCAAAGAAGCAAAAGCTTTCCCTTAATCGTGACTTATAAATTTCAACTCTTTCACAAAACCTTCATGAGTCTTCTGACTCAAACGAGAGTAGAAGCCTTGGCTTCTTCTGAGAAGCCACAGAGAAAGGGAAAAAGGAAACACAGGCTTTGGTGTTCAACTTGTGTGTTAGTCTGGGTTGTCCAGAGAAGCACTGCCATTAGAATATTTGTGATGAGATGTATTGTGGGGATTGAATTATGCACTTGTAGAGGCTAAGAAGTCCCTTAATCTGCCATCTGCAGTCTGGAGAAGCAGGGAAGTTGGTGGTATAATTCTGTCTGAGTCTAAAGGGCTAACAACTGGCCTAGGGCAGAGAGATGGCCAGTGTAAGGCTCAGAATCTTTTTTTTTTTTTTTATTAAATCATAGCTGTGTACATAATGCAATCGTGGGGTACAATGTGCTGGTTTTATATACAATTTGAAATATTTTCATCTAACTGGTTAACATAGCCTTCGCTGTATTTTCCTAGTTATTGTGTTAAGACATTTATACATTTACTACATTTAGTAAATTTCACATAAGGCTCATGATCTTGATGGCCCAAGAACCAAGTGCTCCAGGGTCTAAGGATAGGAGAAAATGGATGTCCCAGCTCAAGAAGAGAGAGAATCCACCTCTTCTCTGCCTTTTTTTTCTACCGGGGCCCTCAATGGAATGGATGATGCCCACTTCCTGCCATGCGTGAAGGCAGATCTTCCTTACTCAGTCTGAAAATTCAATGCTAACTCTTTAAGAAACATCCTCACAAAAAAAAAAAGAAAGAAACATCCTCACAGACCTACCCTAAAATAATGTTTTACCAGCTACCTGGGCACCCCTTAACCCAGTCAAGTTGATTCATAAAATTAACCATCACAAACTGAGCTCAAATTTTTGCTCTGCTGCTTGCTAGCTGGATACATAGGACAAAGTTCAGCCTCTTCAGCCTCAGTTTCCTCATCCAAAAAATGTACTTAACCCTTAACTCTATGGCTTCATTGTGCAGAGTTGTTGAGTTAATGTGATGTTCATGATACATTGAAGGAGCTTCAAAAATGGAGCCTCTCACCCAGTAAGTTTTGTCAGCCCACAAAGACATCTGTTACACTCACAAAATGAATTCAATTTCCACAAATAGCACAACATTTCTCTTAGCCAATGTTTTTTTTTTTCTCTCTCTCTCTCTAGGAAGCCACCCAAAAGCACAGAAAATAAATTTCCATTTCTGTCTTCTTTGTGGCTTATACAACCTCTGTCCTTCATGTGTCCCTGTTACCTTGTCTCTCTCCCATTTGTGCTGCCATCAGCTCTATCAGGGTAGGAGGAAAAGTCAGGAATTAGGTCTTCATCATGATTGCCTGGACTTCCCTGGTAGTGTTCATTGAAAGGCTATTTTTTTAAGCTTCAAATGCAAAAATTAAGAGTGGGGTCTTCTTTACCTAAATTAGAGGGGTCATTTCCCTAAGCTCAGCACATGGGAGGGCTGGGCATGTGGTTCTGCTAACTGGTACCAGAAATTTCATCTGCCCATAGTGACATCTCATATTCCCAGAAGATGAATTTTGTATTTCACAGATAATACAATATCTCTTAAATCAGCATTTTTCTCTCTAAGAAACTCCCAACTACACACACACACACACAAAAAAAAAAAAAAACTAAAGATTTTTCCAGAGAATGTGGCCTATAACAACACTTCAAAATCCAAGAAATGGATAAAGCTATGGAAAAAGTTCTCAAAAACTGCTGCCACCATTGTAGACGGGATGACTCAAGGCAGGTGAGGTCCGTGGCCTCTGTCAGGTGGGGATATTGAGTGGCTCCTTGCAAGGCTGTCGTTAAGGTCATGGATGTAACCACGTACAGGGACTAGCAGCTGCCCCTAGCCTTCCCCCTCTGTGTCCTCCCTTCCCTTGTCTTCCAGCTGACAGCACAGCAGCCTCAGCCTGAATATTGGGTTTTCAGAAGCTTCAGAGATGCTACTAGAATGACCCCCATAAAAGCCCAGACAACAAGATCACAAGACTTTCCATGTCTTCTCTCCCCATTCCCGGCTTCCAAGGCCACCATCCCACTCTGACTTTTCTCTCACTTCTGACCTCCAGTCCCGCTCCTCTACAGTGACTAGATTGTGCCATTCAGGAGGAAGAGCTGTTTGAGTCATAGACATCCCTCCTGTCTCTCCATCTTAGTTCAGGCCACCAACTGTGACACCACCATTTCTAATGAGCCTATTGCCCCTAGAGGATAGTCCAGCTCTGTGATCTTGAATTTGCCACCCACCCATCTCTGCAACCTTGAATGCTATGCTGGAGTGCTTGGGATTGATCTGAAGGTCATATGGATTCATGGAAGGATTTTAAGTAGAAGTAACCATCAGATTTGCATTTTTTTAGTCTACTCTAGTGATTCTTTAAGGGGCAAAACCACATAAATGGAAAGAACTCTTGCTTTGCAGCTTCTCAACCCTAAGGTGACCAGAATCACCTTAAGGGGTCTTGTTAAAAGGCAGATCTGCTTCAGCACAGAGGAGGGAGACCTGCGATCTTACACTTCTCACAAGCTCCCAGGTGGTACTTCTGCCACAAGATCCACTTCACTGGGCAACCGTAGGCCACCAAAGACACCCGCTTTTCCCTGGACCGTGGATCACAGTTTCAGTATTAAGACTTTAAAATCTTTGAGCCTCAGTTTCCTCATCAATAAAATGGCATCGATTAAACCCAGCTGTGGGGGCTGTACGGGATGTAAATGAGACTTGATAGCACATACAGCTCAGCCTGTACCAAGCTCTCCTTGCACCCAAGCTCCCCCTCTCACCCCTTGCCACCTCAGCCCAGGATGATTAATGTCTATTCCAGGCTCATTTCCGCTTCTTCCTCTCCCCTTCTTTTATAACTGGTGCACTCCGGAAGTTTATTTGGCACTGAGCTTGCCTTTCAAATGCCCTAGAAGTCTTTTTTGGCTGCTCTCTCTTTTCTATTTAAATTCAAAACTCACAATGCTAGCTTGTGGTTCCTGCTATCCCAGTGCTATTAGGAGATTAAAATTTTGCAGCACCTGCCTCTCTGTTGCCCTAAAGGTCCCACTCTTCATATCAAGCAATGCACAAGACCATGCCACCTGCCACACATTGGCCACATCCTCCTTCCAAGTGAGGAAGCAACCTATGGGGATGGGTTTTCTAATAATATGGACTTATGTTTGCAGCTTGCCTGGTTCATTTCCCAGGCCCTGCAGGGGGGCCTCACAGAGAGTCAGAGAGGTAAGGAGGGTGGGAAGCTCTGTGCACAAGCCACTGGTCTGGGAGTTCATCCTGGCTCTGCCTATTCTGGGCAAGTCATGACCCATGCAGGCCTCAATTTGCTCCACTCTAAGAAAGATGTGGGACTGTGTGTTCTCTGGGAAGCCTTTCAGTCTCACCTCCTCTCGTGGTCTCTGGTTTATAAATGAGACTTGGGGCTTCTAACGATGGCCCAGGGCTCTTCCCATCCGTAATATACATAGTAATCATGTACATTCATGACACATGATACACACACTATGCTTATGCCCGTGATACATAGAGTATATGCATCCATGATAAACATGCTGTGATGACTTCCCATTCAGAAAAGAAAAAACTCATTCAACATTCAACCCAAACTTGCCTCCAGTTGTGGTCCCATTTTTTTGTTGTTGTTGCTGTTATTCTTTTTATTGCAAAACTCCTCAATAGAGTTCTTGGGGAGGTTTTAAAATACGTCTGCCAATTCTTTGACACCTCTCCCATAGACAGATAGGGTCTCTGTCCTTCACTTGAAACCAGGTGGGTTTTTGAGAATAACCATCGGAGTTGCCATACGCAGGGCTCTGCCTTGCTCTTTAGAATATTCGCTCTTAAGCAATCTGACTACACTGAGGCCAAGTGAGTGCACACAGAGAGACCACGGGGAGAAGCTCTGAAACTTTAGGAAGAGCAAGAGAAAAACATGCCTGGCCAACCCCTAGCTGCTCTGGCTCCAGTCACTGTGGGCCTGCAAAACATTGCATAGCAGACCCTGAGCCAGAATTGCCCAGCCAAGTCCTCAACTCACAGAAAATATGACAAAAAATAAAATGATTGCCATTTCTCTGTGCCACCAAGCTTTGGGTGATGAGGCGGAACTCACTACAGGAACAATTGTTTATCTGTACTCCCCTGATTCCCTCTACCACGCCACTGATCCCCCACACTGCTTTTATCAATATCCCTATGACCACCACAGTGCCAAATGCAAATCAATCTTCAGACTTCATCTGCTCAAAACTCCCCAGTGGCTTCCCATCTAACTCAGAATAAAAGCTAAAGTTGTTGCGATGGCCTGAAGGGCCCCACCTGGCCAGGTCCCCTTTACCTGTCTAACTTCAAATTCCATTATTTCTCCTTGTTCCGCCCACTATGGCCTCCTGTCAATGCCTCATGAGCGACTGATGGATTTAAAGCCTACAACACCCTATGGAAGCAAATCTCCACCTTTGCGCTTGCTGCTGCCTTGTGCAGGAACTCTCTTCCCCTCAATGATAGCCTGGCTCTTGACCTCACCTCCCTCACTCAAATGTTGCTCCTTTGTCAAACTTTTCCCTTATTTAAAATAGACACCACCACACACCTACCACCACCACTGCCAGTGGACAAAGATATGGGCATAGTAATTTAACAAACGACAAAGTTCAAGGATAATGACATGCTACAGGATGCCCTTGGATAAAATAAAGAGGAAGTTTGAGTCAAATCTTGAGCCATCTAAATTCAAATTTAACTAATTAAAATTAAATAAAATGAAAAAACATCTTCTTAGTCCTCCATTTGGGGAAATGTGGATGTAAACTGGTATTAGCTGATGCTATGCTATGGAATTAATTAATTTCTCTGGGTGTGATTTGTTTCCATAGGGTGTTGTAGGCTTTCAATCCAGGTTTGATGAAATTAGGCACATCTTCCAGAGGTGCTGAAGACAGAACAGTGCTCAGTCAGTGCTGGTGATGAATGAGTATGATGCTCGTATCTGGCCCGGAGCCAGGTGTACCGTAGATGCTCCCAGAGTGTCTTTGAATTGGGAAAATAAATGAAAGCGTGAGCATGTGGGTGTTACACGCAGCACCACCTGGAGAGAGTGTTGATGGTGGAAGGAGGAGAACAAAGTGGAGCCACTACATAGAATCCTGCAGGGATGGGACTGAGACTGAGTGCTAAGCCTGAGGTGAAGTGTCTGGTCCTTGCCCTTCTGCTCTGAGCTTTCAGTAGACAATTACAGAGTGCCCCTCTCATTTATATGATAATGGCACCTCTCCTGGACCCTGAGAGCTGAGCTAGGGCAGCAGTTTCCCTGTTAGGTCTGGAAAGACCCAGGCTGAGGCTGACCAGGGAGGGGAAGACCTAGCCAGGTCCTACTGGGAGACTCAAAATCACCAGGGGCAGTGACTAGCGAATACAGCCACTCCCTGGTGATGTAAGAGAGTGATAGGCACACTGAGGTGGCCCCACTGGCAACACTGAGAGAGTGATCACCAGTAATAAAACAAACTTCTATAGAGAACGTAACTCAAGGTCCAGCTTTTTCTTGGTTATTTTATTTGAACTCCATGTGTTAATTCTATGAGATAGGAATGTTATCCCCATTTTGTAGGTGAAAAAATTGGATGTCAGAGGGGAGTGAGCCATCTCCCAGAGTCCTGAGGTCAGTATTTAGACAATTCCAAAGTTCTTTGTCCTGCTGCAGAAATTGAAAAGTTAACAAGTTTTTGAAAATAAGCCCAAATGATGAGGGAAGGGGTAACACAACCCCATGTGCACACACCACACACACAACACATATACACATGCACAGCCCCAAGAATGTGGTTCAGCGATAATGTAAGATGTGGAGAGGCATGCTCACCCATCACTTTCTTTTCTTTTTTTTTTTTTATTAAATCATAGCTGTGTACATTGATATAATCATGGGACATCATTCACTAGCTTCACAGACCGTTTACCAAGTTTCACATATACCCTTGTAAGATGCACCGCTCACCCATCATTTTCCAGGTAAAATAAAATTGCCAGACAAAATAATAATAAAAACAAGACAACAGTTTTCACTTTTAAGTTCCTGACTTCATACCTCAAAAGGCCAGAAATATGCTCAGCAATTCTATTAAGTTTTTCTAGTAAGTTTGGTGATTTCTTCATCACTGCCATCCCAAGGATGAAAAGGGAGGGGGCCTGTCCTAGGGATGGCCCACCCTGGTCCCCCCTCCCCAGGACCATCCAGCAGGATGCAGAGGCCCTAGGCCAGTCTCTCTCTCTCGCTCCATCTCTCTCTCTCTCTCTCTTTCTCTCTCTCTCACAGAGTGAAGAGATTTCTGGAGACAGTTTTCCCTGGGGCTCTGCCAGTGTCCCCTTGGCTCTAGACTGCAGTAACTGAGTCAGGTACCAACAGACCCATTACCTTCACCTGAACTTTTTGGGGCAGCCTCTAATGCCACCTCCCCATCTCCCATGGCTTCCTCTACATCCATCAGCACCCCATGAGGCTGCCAGAGGGGGTCCTTATAAAACTCCAAGTCTATCCCATTATGCCCTGATCTCATGGGTTGAGGCCATCTCCTTGCTTTGTCTGAAAGCTCCTTTACCACACAGTCACCACTTGCCTCTAAGCCTCCTTGTGCACCGGTGGTCAGCCCCTCAGCTCCCCTCCGGATAGGATCCACCCCTCCCTATTCTTCCAGGCCTCCTCACCATGCCACAGTTGTTTTCTCAGCCTGGAATTCCTCCTCCCCTCTGCACTATGACCCCATCACACAGGGCACCTTGCCTGTGAACTCCTCCCGGGTCTCCATCCTCCCACCTCCCAGAGCAGATGCTGTAGGGCAGGGCCTGGGTCCTCCTTCAGTATCTAGCTTTCATCCCAGCTGCCAGGGATATTGAAGGCTGACAACTCTCCACTGAGTCCCTCCCAAGGAATTGTCCTCCACCAAAGGGAACTGCCTCTCCCAAGGCCTTCCATCCACTCTGTGGCAGCCTGATCATGGTCAATGGGGCAGGGCTGAGGGTGGTGGGATCAGTGCCATGACCCAGCCCTTGCCTTGACTTAGACATATCAGAAGAACCACCCAGAGTTCCCTCTGTCACAAATGCACCACATGGCAGCCTCTGCCTCAGCCCGTCCTGCTGCCCTCCCTGACACCCTGAAGGTGTAGCTGAGGCCACCTCAATCTGCCTCGTGGGTACACCTCCCATTGAGAGTCCACTGGCTGGCAGAGTACCAGACTTGTGAACCTACCTAAGTAGGCGCTGTGGGCAAGGCTCAGCATTAACGCTTCAGCACCAGCCATGCCCTTCAGGTCCTTGGCTCCCCTGCCAAACCACCATCTACTTGGCAGGTTTATTCATTGATTCCACACTCACTCCCTGAGGAGCCCTAACTCATCTATCTATCTCATTCACTCACTATTCCTCCCACAAATCTTTATGAGCCTGTACTACAAGCTGACCATCAGACATGAACAAACAGGAATGGAGCTTAAATTATACCTTCCACCCATATTTGTTTCCTATTACTGCTGTGACAAATTACCACACACTTAAGTGGCTTAAAACAACATGCACTTATTATCTTACAGTATTGTAGGCTCAGAGTCCAATATGGATCTCCCTGGGTTAAGGTCAAGTTGCCAAGAGAGCCGCCTTCCTTCTGGAGGCTCTGAGAGAGAATCCTCTCATGGCCTTTCCTAGCCCCTAGAGCCTGCCCACATTCCTGGGCTCCGGGCCCCTTCCTCCATCTTCAGAGCCAGCAACTTCGGGCAGAGTTCCTCTCACATTGCATCACTCTGACCTTGCTCCTGGCATCAGACCTCCTTCTCTGACTAACTCTTCTTCCTTTTTCCACTTGTAAGGATCCCATGATTACATAGGGCCCACCCCCATAATCCAGGAGAATCTCTCTAAAGTCAGTTGATTAGCAACCTTAATTCTACATCCAACGTAACTCTCCTTTGCCATGTGACTTAACATAGTCACAAACTGTAGGCATGAGGACATGGACATCTTTGGGGAGAGACTGCATTATTCTGCTGGCCCCACCCCCTTGCCTAGCCTGGGCCTGAGACACAGTAAATGCTCAGCGAATATGGAAATAAAGAGGTTGTGAGCTAAAAGTAAAATCCTAAACCTTCTACTAACTAAATGAACCCCTCTTGGCCAAGAGGACCCCAGAAATACCTTAAAACTGAGTTCTCAGCCATGCTGGGATAGGAGCAATAAAGCATAATTACACACATATGATTTCCCTTCATAAATATTCCTGGCTCCTCCTATAGCTTGTTAAATATATATATATTTGACCACCCTACTCAGTATAAAATCCTGCTGCCTTTTGTCTCTTCTTTGAAGCACATGTGCCTGGCTTCTGGCGGGGGCTTGGCTTCCCAACCTGTTGGTATGGCTACCCAGCAGGCTGCTACCCTTTATGAGAAATAAGGCTCTCCTTTATCCAAAGTATAAACTTAGCTAATTAACTTTTTTCCTTAGTTAACAAGGTGAATGCATGAAAAGCCCTAGACAGGCACCCTGAACATGACTGCTGTCCCTCCTTCAGCCAGGGCGAGATGCTGCTTCTAGCCTTACAGTGTACCCTGTCACCCTTCAGTGCTTCTAACTCTTCTGTCCAGCCTGGGCCTCATCAAGAGCCCCCCGTTTTTCTCACTGGATATCTAAGGTGGCTGTTTTGTCTCCTGTGCTTTCCCTCCATTGGCTAATCTTAGAGGTCTTCCTCCACCGTCCCGACTCTGCCACCTTGGATCATTCTGGCATCTTCCTCTGCTTTCAATCCTGAGGTTCCCCCTCCAATCCCAGCCCAGTTTTCCTGGGTCCTGCTTCTGTCTTTACACCACGTCCCTTCCTCTAAGGTCCCTGTATGTGCCCAGGATCTGACTGCACATTGTGCATTTTCAGTACGCAAATCATTCCCACGGACAGTGCCACGTTCTTAAAAAGTACTTAAATGCCACATTTATTTTTTCATGCAGATGAAACCACACCCACATTCTCACCCTAGTTCAGACATGTCTCTCCTAAATTTACAACCACATTTTTGGGATAAAGAACCATTTTTTCATAATGATGTTCCATATTCTAAACATTTCCATTCCTGATAATGTATTAGTGTATTAAATTATCAGGCCTTAAAGAAAGCAAAAAAATCACTTAATCACCTTGAAAAGCTGTGTATGTTGTGTTATTGATGAGAACTCCTATACAACAAAGTGCCAAAGCAGACATTTATTCTCCCCTTCCCCTTCACCTATTAAAACACACCCATATCCCCCTCCACACCTGTGGGAGCTAAACACACTAGTTAGTGTCTATGACACGCCTCATTGTTGGGGGATGAATATTGTTAAGTGGAGTCTACCAGTGATTTTTAATTGTTGTGCCCTGGAGCTGAGGGATTCCCAGAAGTCCCTAAAGGACAACAGGGATCAGAATTTCCCTGTAGAGGCCAGGCATGGTGGCTCATGCCTGTAATCCTAGCACTCTGGGAGGCAGAGATGGGTAGATTGCTTAAGCTCACGAGTTCAAGACCAGTCTGAAGCAGAGTGAGACCTTGTCTCTAAAAATAGCCAGGCATTGTGGCAGGTGCCTATAATCCCAGCTACTTGGGAGGCTAAGACAAGAGAATCTCTTGAGCTCAAGAGTTTGAGGTTGCTGTGAGCTGTGATGCCATGGCAGGCACTCTATCAAGGGCAACAAAACAAAACAAACAAAACACAGAATTTCCCTATAAAAGAGGTTTGGGGGAGGCAATTTAGTTGGAAGTTGGGCTTGGATACTTGTCTTGGCGCTGAATTTATATGACAAACACAGGTGGAGAATGAATGGGAAGCTTAACCTCTTCCCTTAGTGTCTGCCACTGCTGGGGGCTGGCCTATGGAAAAGGAGGAGGGAGATTAAGAAAAGAAAATCCAGCATTTATGGAGCATCTTCTATATGCCAGCTGTTTTCCAAGAGCTGACCTACCCAGTCATTACAACAGTTCTGGACGTAGAAACCACCTTCATGTTATAAATGAAAGAGGCTAAAAAAGGTTAATTAACGTTCCTGCACCTAGTATCTATTGACACATAACAAATTACTCCAAAACATAGTGGTTTAAAACAACAACATGTATTATCTCACAGTTTCTTTGGGTCAGAAATTAGGGAGAAGCATAGCTTGGTAGTTCTGGCTCTGAGTTTCTCATATGGTTTTCCATCAGGATGTTGGCAGGGGCAACAATCATCTGAAAGCTTGACTGGGGCTGGAGGATTCACTTCTGTGGCAAGAATAAGGACCCCGCAAAGATGTTCACAACCTAATCCCTGAAACCTATGGACCTGATACGCTGTATGGCAAAAAGGAATTAATGTTCTGTATGGAATTAAGACTGCTAACCAGCACATAGGAACATTACCGTAGATTATCCTAATAGGCCAATGTAATCACAGAGTCCTTAAAAATAGAACAGAGAAGCAGAAAGGGAAGGCCAGAGAGAGATGTAGCAACAGAGGCAGTGTCAGAAAGAAGTCATGTTGGTTTTAAAGATGGAGGAAGGGGCCACAAACCAAGGAATGTGGGCAACTTCTAAAGTTAGAATAATCAAGGAAACACTTTCCCCTAGAGACTCCAGAAAGGAATACAGCTCTGCTAACACTTGGATTTTAGCCCAGTGAAACCCCTGTTAGATGTCTAACTTACAGAACTTTAAGTTAAATATGTAATTTTTTTTTTTTTTTGAGACAGAGTCTCACTATGTTACCCTGGGTAGAGTGCCGTGGCATCACAGCTCACAGCAACCTCAAACTCTTGGGCTTAAGCAATTCTCTTGTGTCAGCCTCCCGACTGTATCTGGGACCTACAGTCACCGGCCACAATGCCCGGCTATTTTTTTGTTGCAGTTGTCATTGTTGTTTCAGCAGGCCCAGGCCAGGTTTGAACCTACCACCCTTGCTGCATGTGGTCAGCGCTATAACCACTATGCTACAGGAGCCACCCAAAAATATGTGATGTTTTAAGTGGCTAGATTTGCAGTAATTTGTTATGGCAGCATTAGAAAACTGATACAGCTTCCAAGATGGTTTCCTCATCAGACCTTAGTTCTCTACCATGAAGGCTCCTCCATAGGCAACTTGAGTGTCCTTACAACATGGCAACTGTCTTCCTCCAGAGCGACAGAGGAGGAAGTGACAAATTAGGGGAGGGAACTTGAACTCTACCTTTTGAAGGGAGGAGTTTCAGTCTATAGTCATATCATTCCTAATTGGCCTGACCTCATCTGAAGGGAAGAGTTTCAAAGAATTTGTAGACTTTCTTTACACTGCAAAGGTCACAAAAGATTTATCAGAAGACTTAAAATTCACCAAAAAACTCATGTTTATGACCCAAAAGTCTATAGTCTTTCCATTTCACAGAAATATAGAGCCGGTTCTAAGATCCAAGTACCCCACTCTTGCCACACTAGTAGTGATACTGAACTGGGGTACCCCAGGAGTAGTAATGGGGATCTGAGAACCATTTTCAATAATTTTAAATTGAAAAGGGAATGTCACACTCCCAACCAAGATGAGGCTGCACCAGCCTTGGCATGAAATGACATCAACTCAATTTGCTTATACTGTGATCGGAAGCTCTGGCTGGGAGTTATGAATGTCTTTAATAAAACATGGAAAACCTAATGTTATTAAATCAGCTATATCTGACAGACAACATCTTTCAAAAATGTGGCCTCTAAGGGCAGAAAACAAAGAACATCTTGGTGAAAGAAGAGGTTGGAAATTCCTTCTCTACAGCAGCCCTCATTTTCCCAGGGGGAAAACTGACATTCAGAGAGAACAAGGCCTTACCCAGGTCACCCTGAGAGCTAAACGAAGCTGATATTGGACCAGGATATCCTCATTCCCCCATCAATGCTCACAGCCTCCAAGAAAAAGGTTCAACCTAATGAGAGAAGGAAAATAAGGAAGTAACCGAACAATTTTCCAAGTGTTCCTCCAGGGTGGGCTTTAGCCATTTTTAAAGTGGAATTCTGATGAGGAGAGACTATTAATGTGTTTCCATGGAACTAATGAGAGGGAGGTGAGGCTTAATCATGGAAGTGGAGGTGTTAGATGAGGAAGAGGTAGGAGTTTCCATCCAAACTACTGTATGAACCCTAGAAAAACAGTCTGACAGACAAGACATGACTCTGGGCTATAAGTTTCTTCTGTGCCATGGATGATAGTACCTGAAAGAGAACTTAGTTGAAGGGATGGATGATTTTGGTTCTTAGAATAATTTCTATGACCTGCCCTTATGATTGCCCCCAGCCAGACTCAGACCTACTTAGAGGTCCAGGAGGAATCGCGCCCTTGAAAAATGACATAGTCACTGTGGAAACCACTATGGTCATCCCTCAAAGAATTAAAATAGATCCAAATGATCCATCAATTCCACGTTGGGGTATATACCCAAAAGAGTTGAAAGCAGGGACTATAACAGATATTTGCATCCCCACATTCACAGCAGCATTATTCACAGTAGGTAAAACATGGGCGCATCCGAGTGTCCATTGGCAGACGAATTAATAAACAAAATATACTACATGCAAATAATAGAAATTATCGAGCCTCAAAAAGAAATAAAATTCTGACACATGTTACAATGTGTATGAAACTTGAAGCTATTATGCTGAGTGAAAAAAGTCAGCCACAAAAAAACAAACAGTGTATGATTCCACTTATATGAGACCCCTAGAACAGTCAAGTTCACAGAGACAAAAAGTAGAAAGGAAGTAACCAGGGGCTGTGGGAGGGGATGGGCTATTTATAACGGGTACAGAGTTTCGGTTTAGGAAAATGAAAATTTTCTAGAGATGAACGGTAGTGATGTTTGCTAATGCTACTGGACTATAAAATAGTTAAAATGGTCCATTTTTTGTTACACATACTTTGTCACAATTTTTTTAATTTAAGAAAGACATTGAGGAGGTCACATTCTTGGGGAGGGCTAGAGAATCAGGCTTGGAGGCTACAAACCCAGGGCTGACACTCCAACTACCCTGCAGACATCTCAGGGTAGAGTCATGGCCACCATTGCTATTGGGCACGCACACCATTGCCATCTGTGGACACCAGACCCTGCCACTGCTGACCTAGAAATCCAGTGGGGCTGCCACTCTGCTGTCTGCCTCTCCAGGATGTCTCTGCTTCTGCACAAACTTCCTCAAGGAGCAGAAGCCCAGGTCACATGCACCTGGGCTAGGTGCCCCTGGGAAATCAAGTACATGTAGTTTGCATCAACTTCTATTACAAGAGGTGGGTTCCAGCTCAGAGAGTGGGACATTTCTCTCAAATATTCTAGAAAAAATAGCTCCTTCTCTGCAACCACATCACCACCCTTCTAGTTCAGGGAGCAGCATTTCTTGATCCAGCATCCCTAACTTCCTTCCGGCTGATCTCTCTCTCTCGAGCTATCTCCTTCCTATGGGATCTTCATGCACCCCAGCGACCACCCTGTGGCCTCTGTTTTCCCTGGGATCCTCTCTTCTTTATACTCACATTGGCTGTGTCACCAAAGCCAGTCCTTATGCCTTCATTCCTAGCAACTGTTCTATACATTATTCTTTTCATCCCCTTCCTCTCTACTCTTGGAATCTTTGTGCAGGCTCCCATCACCTTCTCTTGGTCCCCAGGCCCAGCACTGCTCCTCACACACTCGGTTTCCCACCATAATGCTCCTAGAAGATAAACCTGCCAGCTTTCTTCCTTTCTTTGTTGCTGTGTTTGTGTCCCTCCCAAACGCAGGTGTTGAAATCCTGACCTGCAACAGAATGGCATTAGGAGGCGGAACCTTTGGGAGATGGTTAGGTTGTGAGGGTGGAGTCTTCAACAGTGAGATTAGTGCTCGTACAAAAGAGGCCCAAGAGAGACTTCTTGCCCTTTCTGCCACATACAAGCACATAGAAAAGACAACTGTCCATAAAATAGAAAGCAGACCCCACCACACAGTGCATCTGCCAACATCTTCATCTTGGACTTCTCTGCTTCCAGAACTGTCAGCAATAACTGTTATCCTGAGAGGACTAAGACCTTGCCTTCCTTCTATCCACAAACATTTCCATGAGTGCCTTTACCCTGTCCAACAGAGAAAATAGAAGAATGAACAAATCTTGGTGTACCCACTCTTTCAGCCCCCGTGCCAGATACCACTGCCTCCTGCCCACAGGCTCTGACTTTGGGATTATGATACTCAGTACACAGAGGAGGAAATTCTGCTTTGATCATTTTCTCAGCCTTATTCATTAAGTCACCTGGTCAGAGTTAAAGGTCATGCCCTTCTCCCTACACATCTGCTTTTTCTGCTCTTGCAACATCTTCTGCCAGAGGAAGAAGCCTTGACTCTTCTGCCCTTGAAGAATTATTAGCACCACAGTAGGAAGAGTATTCCTCACCCCCAAGAAAGTCAGACAAAAGGTGATGAGGCCCAGAAAGAGAGGGCCTCCCACTCACTTTCTGCTTGGGAGATGTTTGACATCTCTTCAAGAAGAGGTTAAGACTTAGGTTGTGGGGAAGAAAGTGCAAGGACAGGACAGGCAAAAAGGATGAGCCTACAACAACCTGCCAGCCTCGCTGGAACTTCGAGAACCCATGCATCACTGGGAAGTGGTGCCATCCCTGCAGACCACAGAGGAAACAGAAATATTGGGCAATAATAAAAATAGCATCAGTAATGATGTATTTTTTTAAACCACCCAGAAGGTGAGATATTGCTGACATTCTACTAATGATCTTGTTTGAATTGATCTATCTATGCTCTTGTGGGGATGTGAAGGAGAAAGCAATTGAACCCATTCAGGGAGCGGGAAAATAAAAGGTTATTTTGGTACTAAGATATTTCCCCCCAGTCACAAAACCCAGCAATATCTAAATCCCATCATTATATAACAGGGCTGATTGTCTGCAGTAAGGATCTTTTAAGAAAACGAATGGTCATTGCTTACACCACAATGACAGGGGGGAAAGCGAAAAAAAAGAGAAAGAAAACCAAGCAGAGAACTTCTGGAGATCATTTTGACATTTTGACAGATGATTAAAAGGCACCTTCATACAAGGCCCAAGACTGCACCTGCTGCCTCCCTGGCAGGGCTGGCGGGGTGGTAGGATTTAGGTGGTGCAGTTCCCTCACCTGCTAGAGGTTTTGTTTTATTTCAGAGCTTTTCTTACCAAAGTTTACACTCGTCCTGTAAGCATAATCAAACAAAGAAAGTGAGACCTAGATTAACATGCTAATTATTCTTTGGTAATTAAATTAACTTTAATTGTCAGAAAACAAAAATTGTCTCCCCAAAAGGCATTTCCCTTTAGCTGCTGGCACTTAAAACCAAATCAGCATGTATTCAAAGAGCATATTCATGAGGAGCCTGGTAACAGCTACATGGTCCTCTTCCTTTATAGATAGTAAAAAATAATCTCAAAAAAAGTAAAAATAACTACTACTATTAGGAATTGCACTAGGTGATCAGCTGGCATTTCCTAGCTTCTTATATTCATTGCCTCTCATTTAATCCTCAAACAACCCTTTAGATTAGGTCCTTCTGTTATCTTCATTTTATTAATTAAAAAAATGGAGAGGCTGAGGTGGGTGGATTGCTTGAGCTTACAGGTTCGAGACCAGCCTAAGTAAGAGCTACACCCCGCCTCTAAAAATAGCCGGGCGTTGAGGCAGCCTATAGTCCCAGCTACTTGGGAGGCTAAGGCAAGAGAATCACTTAAGCTGAAGAGTTTGAGGTTGCTGTGAGCAATGATACCACAACACTCTACCCAGTGCGACAAAGTGAAACTCTGTCTCCAAAAAAAAAAAAGAAGAAGAAGAAGAAGAACAGAAAAATTGAGGAACTTGCTAAAGTCTCACAATCCATTTGTGGCTGAACGGGGACTCCAAGTCAGGTCCTCAGCACCCAATCCTGAACATCTGCCACTTGGGAGTCTTTATTCCTCCTTTTTTCTCTAATGTCTTATTTTGTACCCTACATTAGAGCACAGGCTGACAAACTACATCTGGGGATGAATTCAGCCCTCTGCTTATTTTTGTAAATAAGGTTTTATTGGAACACAGTCGCACTCATTCATTTACATATATCTATGTCTGCTTTCAGAGTTCAGTCATTGCTCAAGAGACTGGCTAGTGTGCAAAGGCTAATAATGTATTAGTATTTACTATCTGGCCCTTTGGTGAATAAATTTGTCAACTCCAGCTTTAGGTCATTGGTTCTCAAGCTTGCTTGTATTCTGGAGTCTCCTGGGGAATTTAGAAAAATACCTATGCCTGGACTCTACCCCTGTGATTCTGATTAAACTGGTATGTGGTGCAGCCTGGGCACTGGAGTTCTTGAAAGCTCCCCAGGAGATTCCAATTGCATCCACACTTAAGAACCACTGCCTTAGACTGTTAAGGGGCTTAACTATCCTTGTAGTGACTACTGAAGTTCAGTTTTCACATAAGCACTTAAGAGATGTTTGACATCTCTTCAAGAAGAGGTGAGATTTATGTTGTGGGGAAGAAAGTGCAAGGACAGGACAGGCAAAAAGGCCTGTCAAAAGTAAGGGCCTACTGTCCCTCAAAATCCTATTAAATCTGGCTCAAAACCCAATTCCACATTACTGTTAAGTTCTAGCCCCTCCCCATGATTTCAAAGGATTCCATTTAATCAATGGCCCAGACTTCTCTATTTCCTGTTCCTTCTCTTGGAGCCCAGCACAAGGTCCAGTTCCCACAAAATTCCCCATCTCTCCAGCACTTTTAGAAGTTGCTGAAGTATGAAGTCATTGCTGGGGTTCCTGGGGCCACATGACCAAACACCAGCCTTCTGCTTCTCACTGGCTCCCCACCCCCCCTTTCTCTCTTCTGTTTCCTGCTGCTCACTTCCCCTCACTCCTGCCCATGAGCATTCCTGGAGACCCAGCATCTTTATATGCTACAGATGTTTTCTGGGTGCCCCTGGTCCACAAAGATAGGGTTCTCCCCAAAAGGAACATCATGCTGACCTGCCATCTGTTTTTATTTTATTTATTCTTATTTTATGAAAATAAAAATTTCTCTGCATCATTCATTCAAAAGAAATCAAAATGCTTAACAATGGATTAAGATAGGAACCAAAAGTAGTTTTCCCCATTTTCAGGTGCGGAGACAGCAACTTGAAAAGTTTCATACACTTTCCCAAAATCACGCATTTTATTCTTGGTCAGCCCTAGCCAACAATGTGGGCAGATGGCCACACACACGGCCCAGAGGAGCACACAGAAACCAACCTTAAATGTTTGGTCTCTAGACTTTGGCCAATCAGCCACACACTAGTACTGTTTACCTACTGCCTGTCCCTCCTATTTCTCCTGGTTGATGAATGGCTTTCAGGGGCCTCCTATGTTCTCCTGGGCTATGACACATGGCTCATCTCCACCTGCCTCCATACAGGCTTTCCATTTGCATTCCCTCTCCCCCTTGCCAGAGTCAGCAGCATTTTGAAGTGGAGATATTTCGACTACCACCAACCTTATCCTGGTAAAACTGACATGAGTTAGCTAAGCCTCTCCTAGGGGAAGGAGGTGAGCATCTCTGACATAATGATAAAATTTATTGAGTCCCTATGTATGCCACTTTAGGAACTGAGTCTTCCACGAGGAGCCAATCAAATGCAATCTGTTCTGTCATGGAGAGACAGTCTGTGTATTATTTAAGACTACACATTCAGCCAGGCTGCCAGGGCTCATGCTTGTGATCCTAGCACTCTGGGAGGCAGGCAGAGGTAGGTGGATTGCTTAAGCTCAGGAGTTTAAGACCAGCCTGAGCAAGAGCGAGACCCTGTCACTTAAAAAAATAATAATAAATAAATTATATATATATATATGTTGTGGTGGGTGCCTATAGTCCCAGCTACCCGGGAGACTGACGCAAGCAGATCGCTGGAGCCCAAGAGTTTGAGGTTGCTGTGAGCTATTGATACTGAAATTTCTTCTTCAGTAGGTACTTGGTCTGGGTCATTCAAAGGACCACAGATCAGTGGTAAGATAAGATTTATTTTACAGAAAATAATACAGAAAAAAAAAAAAGTTCCAAGCAGAGAGAAAAACCAAGTGGGAAGACAGCACGCTGGGCACGCTTGGGCTCTCTCTCTGCCTGGGTTCTTTGTCCAGGGCTATATATAGTCACAGGGGTCCTCCATAGTTTACAGTTGGCCAGGATTTAGTAACAAATGAAGGGATATAATCCCTTTTGTTCCCAAGCCTAGGAAAACTACTTGAAATTGAGCAGGCCTAGAACACTTACATGAAATTGACCAGGCCTAGGAAACCTACATGAAATTAACCAGGCCTAGGAAATAGGGGATTCCCTGTTTAGCCTCAAGTGAAAGGGGAGGGAGACACTAAGGAGCTGGTCATCCGGCCCCTCTGGCTGCTAGAGCCTCCTGCTGCCCCCCTCCCTACCTTCCAAACGACTGGTTCCTCTGCTGGCTGCACGCACCAACACCACCAGGGTGGAGGCACCAGGTCCTCCCCTCAGGTCGGCTGAGCTGGCTGGGGGCCGCCTGCCCTGTATCATTATGATGCCAAAGCTCTCTACCAGGGCAACAAAGCAAGACTCTTGTCTAAAAATAAAGAAAGATAGAAAGAAAGAAAAGGACTCCACATTCAGATCCCGGCTCTCCTTCTTACCCACTGCTGTTACTTCTCTGTGCCTCAATTTCCCCATCAGTAAAATTGGGATAATTAAGATACCTATAGTAGCTTAATAGGGTTGATGTGAGAAGTAAATATATATGAAATGCTCAGACAGTGCCTGGAACAGAGGAAAGTGCTATCACTTTGCACAAGTATTTGCTGTCATTTGCTCACAGCTCTATGGGGCAGGGGGTAGGGTGGGACCTGAAACAAACCAGAAGGTAAAGTGGTTCCTAAACCCAGCCTGGTATTAGAACCAGGGTTGTTGGGACCCTCCCCAGACTTACTAACTCAGACTTTCCAGGAATGAGACCTAGGTGTCTGAGTTTGTGAAAAGCTCCCTGGGCATATCTGATCAGTCTGATCTGAATTGGAGCGGATATTCTAAGGACAGTGGTCCTCCTCCGTATAGAACTAAGAGGACAGGAGAAGGTCTCATCCAGCTCAGTAGAGCTAAATTGATGGATGCTGGCTGGATATTGGAAATTGAGTTAGGAATTAGCTACAGCTCCCCTTCCTTCAGCTTCAGCTCTCCTAGTAGTCACGCAAAGGCAATCCCCAAAGCTTCAGGTGTGGATAGGTGGAATCCATCTCTTTAAACAATGGATCAACAGATGGGGAAAATCACCCTGGGACCCATGAAAAATGTTATAGACACAGAGAAAGGGAACACTACAAGGAGGCCTCAAGAGAAAGGAATTGCTCTGAAAATTATTTTCTCCATGAAGCAGAAGAGAACTGTTAGGAATCATCTGAAAGATGTCTCAGAAAAAGATGCAGCCTTTATGTAATAGGACCAAAGCTTTGGGTAACAGCCTCAGATTCCAGGACAGCAGGCTGAGATGAAAGCAATGGCTGAGACAATAAAAGCCTGCAAGAAATCTGGAATGCAGTTACAAATATGAAATCCACATCTGAGGCACTAAGGCTAGAGCTGACCAAACAGAAAATAAAATTAAGAAGGTTGTGGTGAGTGGAACAGTGCACCCCCCCCCCAAAAAAAAGTATGTCTACCAGAACCTTGAGATCTGACTTTATTTGGAAATTAAATCTTTGCAGATGTAATTAGTTAAGATAATATCATACTGGATTACGTGAGCCCGAAATCCAAATCCTGGTGTTCTCCTAGGCAGAGAAGAATATACTCGGGGAGACAGACAGAGAAGAAAGCATGTGATAAGGGAGGCAGGGACTGAAGTGGTGCAGCTGCCAGAGCTGCTGGAAGAGGCAAGAAAGATCCCAGCTAGAGGCTTTGGAGAGGGCATGGCCCTGCTGACATTTGATTTCAGACTTCTGACCACCTGAATGGTGGGAGAATAAATTTCTGTTGTTTTAAGCTGCCCAGTCTGTGGTAATTTTTTATGGCAGCCCTAGGAAACAAATATGGATTTCTAGGCCACATGTCCACTTAAAAAGGAAAAAGATAATGGAATAAAAATGCTAAGAAATTAATAGCTATGGAGGAGAGAAAGAAATGATCTCAATGATTGGGCTGTCTGGTCAAGCAAACAGGCCCCACTTGGGTTTACCTAGAGATAAAGGAAAGAATGAAAAAACAGTCCCCCATTTGGCCTTTTGTGTCTTTATAAATGAGGGACTTTAATAACAGACAATTTAGGGCAGCGCCTATGACTCAAAGGAGTAGGACGCTGGCCTCATATACTGGAGGTGGCGGGTTCAAACCCAGCCCCAGTCAAAAAAAAGGACAATTTAAAGGAAATAAAGAAGGAAAATACTAACCTATTAGTATTAATAAAAACTTTTCTGAACAAGCCAGCATAAATCATAGAAGAGCAATATTCCACACTTTAATAGGAGAAAACTTCCCAGACCTAGTTATACTTTCCTAACCTGATACCAAACTAGCTGACCAATAAGGCCTTCCCAGGTACCCACTGACAAAGACAATGCCTCATGGCTGCCACCTTCCTGCTCACATTCTGTGCTTCAGCCCTAGTGAATTACTCCAAGTTTCTCAAACATGTTCGTTCCTGCTTTTTCACTTATCTTCCTAAAACTGGAATTCCATCCCCATAGTCACTCTGTCCCATCCCGCCCCCTGCCCACTCCCTCTCCATCTCAAAAGCACCCACTCATCCTCCATGGAGCCTTCACCATGACTATTCCTTCCTTTTCTGCCCTGATAAACCCCAGACATATTTCTATGATCACATTTCGCAGAACACATTGTAATTTATATCTTCACATCTGTTTCATCTTCTAAACTGATGTCTTCCAGAAGTATGATAGCTACTTTTTCCTGTCCTTATATCTGCAGCCCCCTGCTCAGAGTTCAGGCCTATCTTACCCTTCAGCGATAAATAATCATGGTGCCTAGCCCAGATAAATTTTCCAGTGCCAAAAAAGAAAACTTTGAAACTTGAAAAAATTGATAACTTCAAATATAGAAAAAAGTTTTCAAAAATAAGGTTAATTAATGGTTGTCTAACATCAAATAAATTTCATTAATTCTTTAATTTAGTGTTCATAAGAATGTCATTACAACTGAAAAAAAATTGTAAGGTAGGTTTTCTCTCTTTAAAAGAAAGCTCATATGCATCATGATTGATGAGAAATCAGACAATCATAATGAATTACTCATGTACAAATAATTTCAGAAGTGAAATGAGGGGAGTTGGAGAGATGCTGGTCAAAGAACACAAAATTTTGGTTAGAAATTAAGGATAACTTAAAGAGATCTGTTGCACAACATGGTGACTCTAAGTAACAATAATGTATTGTGTACTTAAAATTTGCTAAGAGAGTAGATTTTAAGTGTTGTCATCACAAAAAAAGTGGTAAGTGGTAAGGTAATGCATGTTATTTAGCTAGATTTAGCCATTTCACAATGCATACATATTTCAAAACATCATGTTGTTATATCTAAATATGTATCATTTTTATTTGTCAGCTGAAAAGAATAAATCTTAAATAAATAAAGATAAAATTATTTAAAGGCTTTCAAACACAAAATTTTTTTTTGAGACGGTCTTATTTTGTCGCCCCCGGTAGAATGCTGTGGCTTCATAGCTTATAGAAATCTCAGACTCCTGGGCTCAAGTGATTCTCTTGACTCAGCCTCTCAAGTAGCTGGGTCTACAGGCACCCGCCACAAGGCCCAGGTAGCTTTCAAAATTTTTTAAAGAAAGTGTCAAGTGTGGGATGTCTTTCCATGTACTTGACATGGTGAGTGCTAGAGTGTCCCAAGGCAGGAAAGCCTAAGACCTGTGAAGATCTTAAAGGGTTCTGAAAGTTCTGCACATAACAGATACTCAATAGATGGATGGCGAGTGAATACATAAACACAACCCTCATTAAGCAAATAGCAGCCCTTGGTATACCATCCATATGGGGACAGAGTGTGCCCACAATGGTGGGCTGTGAGAAACCAGGTGCCAGGATGGACCATGTGCACAGAAGTTATCTGGAGAGGACCTTCTCTCTCCTTTCCATGCTTCTGTTTCTAGGACATCAGTTAGGGTCACACTTGTGGCCTCTTGTCTCTGAATTCTGGTTAGGGGAAGGAGAGGTCAGTATGTATAGTTTGGCCCCTCCTCCTTTCTCCTTCTTCTTAGAGACCCAGATTTCTATGCGAAGTGTGCATTTGGGGCTGTCCTTCCTTAGGGGTTAAGTTGTAGGGGCAGGCCCCCTGTGGGAAGCCAGCAGTCCTCTAGCTGTGCCCTTGAGCGGTAGGTGAGACTTTCTGACCAAGGTTCAATATGTCCTTGGTTTCCATGTCCCACAACATAGAGTAGATGATTGTCTTACTGTTATCCCCTCCTATCCTTGGAGTGGTTCATTGTGGATGAACCTGCCCTCAGATGCTGAGCTTAGCTATGTAATTTACTTCAGCCACTGGGATGTGAGAAAGTGCTAGTTCTGGGCTGAGGCTTGATGAGCATCACACATTTCCATATGCCCTGAACTCACTTCTGTCACCTGCCACGGGAAGGGCATGCCCACCTATACCCCCATCCCAGAGACACACAGAGCAGTGTGTGTCTCTGGGACGGTGTGTCAAATCCTACCTGGGGCCTGAAGTAAAGCTGCTCTAGTGACCACAGACCGATGCGTAAGGAAATAAATCATTGTTGTTGTAAGCCACTGAGATTTGGGAGATTGCTTATTTTGTAGCAAAAATACCCCCCCCAAAACTAACCAATACAACCTCCAACCTGATTTTTAGAGGTGATATTTTGGTCTCCCTTTGCTGAACTCTAGCTGGGAAAGAGACATGTTATTTAATAAGCGCTTCAAGTACTAACAGCATGAGATGTCAGTGTGGAAAGGTCTTCGCTTAGGAAACTTTTTGGGTTAGATCATTCCTGAACTATTTGCACACACCTTAGGGAGATTATATGCTTGCATGGAGAACCCCCATGTAGTGGATGGAAATAAACTGATTGGGGAGCATAATGCCGCTTTCTAAATGGAGAATATACTCTGATCATCCTGGGGCTGTTTTAGGTCATTTGGAATAACCAGGGATATTGGAGAGAACTTCTAAGCAGTGGTTCTCAATATGCCACAACCCTTTAATACAGTTCCTATGGGTCACGACCCACAGGTTGAGAACCGCTGTTCTAAAGTTTCTAATTTCCTGAAGGTTTTATTTTTAACCTTCAATTATCTGTGATGCTCCCCTGCTTGGCTGGAGCTGTATAACAATTCCCTACTTTTTTTTTTTGAGACAGAATCTCACTATGTCACCCTCAGTAGAGTGCTGTGACATCCCAGCTCACAGCAACCTCAAACTCTTGGGCTTAAGCGATTCTCTTGCCTCAGCCTCCCAAGTAGGTGGGACTATCGGCACCCACCGCAATGTCGGACTAGTTTTTTGTTGCAGTTATCATTGTTGTTTGGCAGGCCCAGGTCAGGTTCGAACCCACCTGCCTCAATGTATGTGGCCTAAGCACTGAGCTACTGGCGCAGAGCCGACAATTCCCTCCTTATTTGTCTGTTTCTCCTTCTATGCTGAAAACTCCCTGAAAGTGGGGACTGTGTGCCTTCATCTTCATTCCCAGAAGCCAGCCCAGCACCTGGCTCTGAGTGGGCTGAATGAATAACAAGAAGGCTCTCTGACTCCAGCTGGGCAATGTGGGTGCATGTTTCTGGTCTTATAAGTTATACCTCCCTGCCCCCAGCTTTCCCAGCCTGTCACCATCAAATGAGGAGGCTGACAAAAGCCGAGATCCTCAGCTCTGCATCTGCTAACTCCGCAGGAGGTTTCCCACTAAACGGATCAAGTTGTGCTCCTGGGGACCATGATGACATCTCTCTAAAAGGATGAGGCATAGTGATCTAAAATGAATTATTCTTCCCAGTAGACACCCTGTTGGCAGCCATTAAAGGAGTGTTTTCATTCACAGCTGGGGCATGCATTTTTTCAAGGGCAGAAGAGGCATTGAGGCACATGAGCACCTACTTGGGAAGTTTACTTCTGTCCCTACCAGCCCTGCAACTGGGAAATAAACTTCATGTCTTGGAGCATCTATTTCCTCATTTCTAAAGTGGCCATCAAACTGCCTGCCTCAGACTACTTAAATGCATACATAATAGATGCAAAACGTCCAGCCCGTGGTAGGCACTCTTTAGAAAAAAGGGTCTTTTATTTACTTATTTATTTTTTAATGTTTTGGCAACAGCTGGACTTCTGGCTGAATGGGCTTTTTATAACCTTTTTGGCCCATAAGCCTCAAAGGTAATTCTATTTTGTTCAGTACATCTTGGATCTGCTCATTTGAAGAGCTGTCAAGCAGAGAAATGCTGATTTCTGGCTATTTTAAGGACTTTCCAGAGCATGACACATCTTTCAATAGCATATGTGACAATTTTGCCAACTGGAAATGAAAATATTAGCTTTGACCTGAGTCTCAACTGGTGCCTGAGCTCACTCTGCCTTCTCAACTTTCTTGACCACTATGGGGCCCTGGCTGCGGGGCCCTGGCTGCTGCTCCTTCCCTGAATACCCCCCCTCGGCTAGCAGCTCACCTTTTCCCCATCACAAATAACAGTTCCCGAACCTCATCCTTGTGTGTCCAGATCTTGTTCCGCCTTCAAAGGGGTGCAAATGCCACCTCCTCCAGGAAATCTTTCTCAATGCCCCTGCACATTTGCTTGTTCTGCATGTGGTACATGGAGTGTTAGGGTCAGCCCTAACACCAGCCCTAACCCCTCCTAACTGAGCCCTGGGTTTCCCACCTTGATTCACCTCTCCACAGCTCTGTGACTTTAGGAAAATGGCCTAAACTCTGCAGGTAGCTATTTCTTTATGTAAAAATAGAACAGTCACTTGTTTTGTAGGCTCATTGTGAAGATTAAATGGCATAGCTCCTTTAAATAAGGGGCTCAGCCCCTCAGGAACACTTCACAAGCATTTCTTTCTTCTTTGGAGGCCTCTTCTCTTCTAGATTGAATGCTCAGGTCTTTTCCAACAAGCCAGTAGTTTGTCATTCGTTCATTCATTTAAAAATATTCATTGAGCACCTATTTACTGGGCACTGTCACAGGCATTTGGGTACATGCATGAATAAAGCCGTCAAAGACCTTTTTGCATGGCTTTGAGCCAGAGATACAGAAGATAAATAATAAGCATAATAAAATAAATAAGTGCATTATTTTCTATGTTTAAAGATGCTAGCACTATAGGGGAAAGTCAGGAGGGAAGGAAAAGGGAGATCAGAAGTATTTGGGGAGACCAGGCTACAGCATTAAACAGGTGGCCCGGGAAACCTCAGGGAGAAGGCCAGATTTAAGCACAAACTAAAAAGAATGAGTAGATTGCATCCATTTGTTGAATAAAGAAATAAATGAAAGAAGGAAGCAAGCTATAAATAAACCCATTTTATTTATTTCTAAGCTAAAATGGCTCATCAATAAGAACTTGAAACTATAAGATTTTTCCCAGACCCAGATCATATCCATTTAATAGAGAGAAGGGGAATTCTCAAAGCACTGGTCCTAAAAGTCACATGCCTCTTTAAAGAGTGACATTCTGCTGGGTGGAGAGAGGGGACAGGGAGGGAGGAAGGCTGAATCAACTGAGGAAGTTTTAACTGACTTCCTGTGTAAATGATATTTACAAATTGCATCTGACAAGAGCGGATTGTTTGTACAGCAAGTAATTCCTCCAGCTAATTCTAAAATGAGTTTGTAGTTTCTAACCTGAACTGTGTGGGTGGCTCTCAGGAAGATTCATTTGAAGGTACAGCTTGAGAGATGTGCTGGAATTTTAAAGGTTCTCTTCTTTAGATTGGTTCTGGAAGGAGCTTTTCCTCTCCTGTTGGCTGTGTCCCTGGGGCTTGCCCTGTATCCCCCTGTGGGTCACTCTCTAGATGGCCTTCCAGCAACCCCAGGAGGTCGCAGATGTGAAGTCTTCACCCTTACTTCAGAGATGGAGCAGCTAAGGCTTAGAGCAAGCCAGTGATTTCCCAAAGTCACACGGCTACTGCCTAGCAGGGCTTAGCCTCAGACTCAGATTGCCTGATGCCCACTCCAAATCTGATCCACCCAAGCTGGTGGACTCCAGCCCAAGGAGGGGGACTAGAAGGAGAGGAGGGCCCACCACCTTATTGTGCCTCCTGAGCAGAGAAATGCGTACTTCGCAGACTGCCACAGAACATTACCACCTTGCTCAGCTACAGAGGGCTGTGTGAAGTGTGTTCACTAGACTTCCCAAGGGAACTGGTCCATCTCAGGTGCCAAGTGTACAAATGGGAGAATGGAAGATCTTGAACTGGCAGCTTCACTGCATAAAATTTCCCAGTAGGAGAATAAATTTCAGTTCAACTCCATAAGTCTTCAGGGGCCAGACGTCAACACAAATTAATTCGTCAAGCATTCATTCTTTCCTCTGGTCCCACCTTAGCTGGGAGTGTCACCTGGACATTATTAAAGCAGCTTTGAGACCTTAAGGGACCTAACTCCTTTCTTAATAGGACTTTATGGTTAATTTGTTTGTTCATTCATTCATTCATTCATACTAGACATTTTCTAAGTTCCTGCTATGTGTTGGAATCTCTCATGGGTGTTGGGGATACAAAGCTAACTAGATTCTCTGGTTCTGCCCTCAGGACCCACGGTGATGTTAGAGGTACTAGGAGCAGGGCATCCCTAAGAATTAAAGGAGCCAGAAGAGGGCTACATAGCTGTGTCTGTGGTGAAAGCAGGCAGTCAAGAAAGGCTTCCTGGAAGAGCCTGAACTGAGCCTTGAAGAATGGGGGCAGCTAGGTGATAGTGAAAGAGCATGCCATCAAAGACCAGAAATGGCCACAACAGCTACAAGAGGACAGGGAGCATGGAATTTGTAGAGTTAGAACAGGAGGTTCTGTGCCATCCTTGAGGATGGAACCAAGAAAGAAAGGCACAGAAAGAAATGGGACCTTAGGAGCCAGATTGAAAGAGCTTGGACTGGTCTCTAAGGAATGCAGAGAGAACCAATGAAGAGTGTTAGGTAGGGAAGTGATAGGGACAGATCTGTGTCTTTGGAAGGTCAATCGGGCATCTACAGGGAGATTATCAGGGAGGCCTAGAAAGATTCTACTCTCTCCCAGATCAGCCTCATACATATTCTGATGGTCTCCACCAACCCTTTCAGGCCAAAGAGCCCTGGTAACCTGGGAGGAATTTGGGTCCAGATACTGGGATTCTTAGCAGCAGGACCGGTATGGAAGCTCCACCAGATCAGCTCTCTGCTGCCCCCTCCCCTCCCCCCATGGCCTCCAAGAGGCAAACACACTCTCCTTTGGGCAGTGCAGACTTTTTCTAGCTAGACCCCTAGATTCTCCTTAGCAAACTTTTTCTCTAAAACATGAAATAATAAAATCTTTAGGATTTGCAAACCACACTGTCTCTATCGCAACTACTCAACTCTGCTGTTATAGCACAAAGGCAGCCACAGACAAAATATAATACAAATGAATGAGTGTGGTGGCATCTCAAAAAAACTTTATGTATGCTAAAATTTGATTTGTATAACATTTTCACAAATTATGAAATATTCTTCTTTTGTTATTTTTAACCACTTAAAAATCAACAACAAAAACCCTCCAAATAAATCAACTTAAAAATGAACACAGGACTTGAAGAGATGTTTCTCCAAAGATGATATACAAATGGCCAGGAAGCACAGGAAAAGATGATCAATCTTTGTTATCATTAGGGAAATGTGAATTAAAGCCACAGTGAGCTACCACCTACATCCATTAGCATGCTACTGTCAAAAAGTTGTAAATCCATGTTGAAGATATGGAGAAAATGGAACCCTTGTACACTGGTGGTAGGAATGTAAAATGGTATAACCCCTAAGGAAAACAGTTTGGCAGTTCTTTAAAAAAAATAAAGATAGAATTGTCATAGGATTCAGCTGTTCCACTTCTGAAAATATACCCAAAAGATTTATAAGCAGGATCCCCAAAGATTATTTTTATACCCTTGTTCTTAGCTGCATTGGTTCACAGTTGCCAAGAGGTGGAAGCAACCCAAATGTCCATCGACACGTAAATGGTTAAACAAAATGTAGTATGTGCGTACAGTGAAATATTATTCAGCCACTAAAAAAATGAAATTCTGACACATACTACAACATGGATGAACCTTGAGGACATTATGCTATGTTAAATAAGTTAGCTACAAAAAGCCAAATACTGTATGATTCCATTTATATGAGTTACTTAGAGTACTCAAATTTATAGAGACAGAAAGAATGGTGGTTGCCAGGGACTACAGAGAGGGGAAATGGGGAGTCCCTTAATGAGTACAGAGTTTTATTAATAGTTTTTCAAAATACAAAAGTTTTCAAGATGCATTTTACAACAATGTGAATATACTTAACTGTTAAATTGCACATTTAAAAATGGCTAAGATGGTAAATTTTATGATATTTATATTTTACCATAATTTTTTTTTTTTACAACTTGTGATCTCCATCAGAAATAGTTCCCATGACTTTTCAAGGTTCTGACACAGTCTAGGTTGCTTTATGGTGAAAACTGAAAGTGATGCCATAATTAGGGTCATCTCCTTCGGCTGTATGTCTTGGTTCACTTACAGGGAATAAAAACACATTATATGTACCGTCAAAGTTACTTTTCCTCTAAGTCTTAAGGACAAGCCTTTTAAATACTTAAATATTTAGATTTATTACTAAAATGCAACTATTTATTACGTGAGAAAAGCACTAAGTACATAAAGCATACAGCTAGAAATGGGTAGAACAAAAGTCATGCAACTGCTTCCTGATCCGTCATTGCTCACCTGATGGTACAAAAATACACCACTATGATACAATTTTCTCTTTAAATTTTCTTCCCTATAAATGTAAGTAATAGAATGTGCTAGCTTCCCCACAGGAATGCTTTCAGATACTTGAAACAGCTTATGAGTAGTAGGTAGTCTTTGAAAGAAGTGCAATATAAATTTAAAGTAAATCTTTACCCCATAAATACTTAAAAATGACTTTCTCACAACCTTCTATCATATTTTTCTATATGCCTTCATTTTATAAATTTTTTTAATTAAAAAACTAACAATTTTTTAATTGCAATTTAAAAAATTAACAATTACAAATACAATTACAAAATAAAAAATCACAATTAAAAATTGTAATTTAAAAAATTAACAATTTTTTAAATGTAACAAAACATTTTTAGCTCTGAGGCTATACAACAACAAGTGGTAGGCTGGATTTTGTCTTTGGGCCATAGTTGGCTGATACCAGCCCCTGTTCTAGCAGAATAGAATCCACTGAATCTCGAACTCTTCCTTAAAACTGTCCAGCATCCACTCTGAAGTCCTCAGGACCAATAGCATTTCCCAATTTTCCCATAGAGTTGGGGAGAAACCTTGAACTGGCTCTTGATCAGATCTGGCTTATGAACTCTAAATCAGGATCAAATGAGTGGAAGTAACAGTGTCTGACCTCTCTGAGCTACTGTGAGTTGGTCCCAGATCTATTTCTGCCTTTATCCTTCTATAATGAGAGATAGACACAGTGAATGGCCCAAAGATGAAGCCTCCAAAAGGTCCAAGTTTATACCTGACTGGTTTATCAATATGTTCTGACTTTAGTCCTTCATTTAATGCATTCACCAAATATCCAGTCCCTTAACTAGACCCTGGGGTTTCAGCAATAAAGAGGACATGGCCCATATACTTCCCATGAACTCACAGCCTCCTTAGCATATGTATGTCAGGGTCAACATCCTCCAATATAAGTATCAAACACCATTTTCTGGTATTCCCTGTCATGTACCCTTCCTTTTCTTTTGGCTCAAGCTTGTGAAAGAATCCAGTCACCGTCAGCACCCTGGAACACTGAGGATCACATCCATTCAGGAAGTCTCAGCGTTACATTCAGCAAGTCTCAACATTACCGCCAGGGCCATGGCTGGTGTGGCAGAGCAGGCTTCCAGTTCTTCGAAACTGTTTCCTTCTCCTCCCAGCACACAGGTAGACTACATATCCCAGATGCTTTGTGTTAGGCATACCAAGTTCCATAAACCTCTCATTGATGGACCTCCACATCTCCCCCTGGTCCCCTAGAAGCCATTGGTTGAAGCTGGGAGAACCACAAGAAAGAAGGAGCTGGTTCCCTAAACGGTGCGCAGATGGGAGATGTCAGCCAATCAAAGATAGTTGCTTGGTCATTTTGTGGATAAGGAGTCAATTTTAATTTGCTAAGCTACTGAGATTTGGAAGTTCATCTGTGATAGAGGCTAGCATTACTGTAAGTTGATATGTTTTTGAAAGATGAACACATCACTCACAGAGTGGAAAAAAAACACACACTTATGTGACTTTTTGACTCTGCTAAAGATGACCCAGAGCAGAGGAAAGTAAGAAGAGTGACTGTAGACAGCAGGTGTCAGAGGGCAACAAGCTGTAGCCCAGCTCTGGGTCAGGTTCGGGCTCAGATCTCAGATCTACTGCTAAGAATCCAAGCAGCAAAGACAACCTTTTCCTTCCCTTTTATGAGCTTCGGTCAAACGGGCAATTGACTCATGACCTTGTGGGGCTTTGAGTGGATTTGAGATCATGGGTGTTGAGGCCTGGCATGGCCCTGGGACAGAGTGTGAGCTTGATGTGGAAGTGACCCCTAGGTATAGCATAGTCCCTTTCTAAGGGTGAGAATAACTTGTGTTTCAGAGTATCATTTGTCAAAAGAACCTTCAGTTCCATGTGCATCATCTCATCCTTGATGAAATGTTGGCTTCTTTAGCTGATGGAGACTGACCTTCAGCTCTGCAGATGAATGAGCAGATGGTCATAGAGAGGCTCAGAGATGACTATATGCAGCCAGAGGAAGAGGAACAGCCCTGTGGACATCCTCCTGACCCTTGTCTGTGTGGCTGAGCCTTCTCTGGTGGCCATTCCTTTTCCTTTTAACAAATACATCTATGGAGAGAGTCTCCATGCTCAGTGCCTCTGTGCCTCCAATGCTGTCTTCTACATAGAAATTTTCCTGAGCTTTTGGGCATCTTCTCTTTCTCCAGTACCTCTGGTGAGTTTTTGATGGAGGTGAAACACTCTGTGAAACCATCAATAGTGTGGTACTTATCATCACACGACATTGCTCCATGGCCTTTGTGCCCAAAGATGCCAGTACATTTTGCTAACCCAACCCAAGTCACAAGACCATGAAGTGAGGGGCAGGAGACACACGTGTGCTTCTGTCTGTGACTTGTGATAGCAGGACCTCCATTGACTCTTCCTGAGGGCAGGTGCAGAGTCTCCTATCCACCCCTGGCTTTCTAAGACGTCTCCTTAGCAAGTAGGCAGAGTCTCCTGCCCACCCCTGGTAAGGCTAAATGAAAAAGGGGACGGGGTACTTTTTACCATCCTAGGTTTTTCTAGACAGGAAAGAAAAAGAAGACACCAGGCTTGATGCTTCGACCTGTGACCCCATTCAATTCTGTTAGTGGTGGAGGTGGGAAAGTATACTGGCTTGGGTCCCAGCTCCCCAGATCCTTGGCCTGTCACACTCATGCACAGTGCATATACTCATACACACACACAGAGGAGGGAGAACAAGATCAGGACAGATTGCTCTTCAACTGCAGTTGAGCCCTGACCCCAGGCCCATGGTACCCTGGCCTGTGGGCTAGAGGAGGCCAAGGGTGTGACTCAGAAGGATTCCTGGTTCCCACACACCCTGCCCCTACCAGTGTCCCCTAGGCCCAGCCTTCCCTCCATATTGGCCTTCAAGTGTGGTGCATGGGAGGGTATGGGTATGTGTGTGTGGTGTGTCTGGTGCTGTGTGATGTGAGTGTGGATTAAATGTAGTGTTTCATTGTGATTGTGTGTGGTGTGTCTGGTGTTTTGTGGTGGATGTGTATGGTGTGTCTGTGTTGTTTCAGTTTGTGTGTGGTGTGAGGGTGAATATGAGTAAGTGTGTGTGGTGCATCTAATGTGTATGGTGAACTGTGTGTGGTGTGATGTTTTAATGTGTGTGGTATAGGTGGGTATGGGTGTGTGTATGTGTGTGGTGTGTCTGTTCTTTGTGGGGTATGTGTGTTTTAGGATGTGTATGTATGTGTGTGTGTTTGGTGCATCCCAGGACACTTTCACCGTAGTAGTAAAGGACACAGCTGTGTAAATGGGCCTATCCATCCACAGAGCAGGTCAGAGCAGGACAGGAGCTCATGCGGGGTTCTCACCTCCACTCCAAAGCACATGGGCCTCCCTGTGTCCTCTTTGACCTGACTGAAAATCCTCTGTGGTCATGAAATGAGGGAAAAACTTAATTCCCCAAAGGCTGGTGAATGCCATCTACTGAAACATCATCCCCATTTTGCAGATCAGCAACTGAACTCTAGAAGGTGAAATGCCCAGCCCACGGGAACCACTGGAATCACATCAAGAACTGCTTGTCAGCACTCTCCACAGCACTCTGACACACCCACAGCAGACTCTTTCCCTCCACCTCCACCCCCTCTGCTTTCTGGAAGACCCTGACCTCCCAGAGGCTTGGGTCCATGAACCCTTCCACTCTGCTACAGGATAGTGCAAACTAAATAACAAATAGCTGCATCAGCTCCTGTTACTGAGCAACAAATGACTCAAACTTATGGATGAAGACAGCCAACATTTATTATCTCACAATCCCTGAGAGTCAAGCACCATAGTTAGTGTACCTGGGTATTTCTGGCTCAGGGAACCTCAAGAGGTTGCACTGAGCTATCATCTGAAGGCTCAACTGGGGCTGTGAGATTTGCTTCCTTTACGCCCCTTCGCATGGCTATTGGCAGGGCTATTGGCCTGGGCCTCTCACTCTGTGTTGGCAGAGTCCCCTCAGTTCCTCACCACGTGGCTTCTCCACAGGGCTACCTGAGCGTCCTCACAACGTGGCAGCTTTCTGAGTGAGTGATCCAAGAGCAAGGAAAAAACTCCATGCCTTCTCTGACCCAGTCTCTGAAGTTACACAACATCCCTTCTCTTGCCATTGTGGTTGTGTTTTTCTGTCTGTTAGAAGCAAGTCGCTAAGCCCAGCTCACATTCAAGGAGAGGGAAATTGGGCTCCATCTCTTGAGGGGAAGCATATTAAAGAATTTGTGAACATCTTTTTAAACTACCACAAACTATGGCTGAAGACAGCCAACAATTATTATCTGAGCTGTCATCTGAAGGCTTAAACTGGGGCTTACCACAACTTCCTTGCTTCATCCACTTAAATTCTGTGACCCATTATTATATCTTCTCCTTTACCAACAGCCTCAATGTCCTTACCTCTCTGTGAATCCAACCACCCACTTATTCCTCACCTGCACCTGCATCCCTGAACACAGTTGGAGAAAAACTAGCTTCACTTTAAGCCCATACCTACCAACCTCAAATGCAGCCTGGCCACCTGGCCAGCCTCATAACATGTCTGTTTCCACTATTCAAAGGCTTTCCTGCCTCATCCCCCAGCTCTATACCCAGGCATGGACTTTCTCACCTTCTCCTTTATAAGTTGGCCACTCTACACAACTCAGTGCCTGTTCTCTGTGCTTTTGTTCCTGTCACCATAAATGATGTGTTCCAGACCCTACTCAGGGCCACTACCTCCTCTTGTGCCCTGAAACCCCTCTCTGGCCTTCTCAAAAACTTTCCTGCTATAGTTATTCCCTATCCCCTCTAAATCTTCATTTTTATCCTCTCTACTTGATCATTCCCATCACCATGTGCACACACAAACACAAACACATGCATGCATACTCATGCATACACACTGGTCTTATATCTCCTAGCTCAAAAACAAACAAAGCACCTTCCCTTGGCCCAGTATGTCCCATCTTGTTTCTTTGCTTCTCTTCATAAGAACCTTCCTGAGTCCTATGGCCACTACTCTCCTTCCTCTCTTCTTCCTCTTTCTGACCCATTCCCACTGGTCTTCTGTCCTCCACCCCCTGAGACTGCTCTTGCAAGAGCACCTTTGGCCTTCATGTTACCCAGTCCAGTGAGTCCCATCTGTCTTCACCTTTCTCCACTTCTCCATAGGGGCCAAGTGGCTGACTGACCGTCCCTCATGAAATGCACCCCCCTCTTCACTTTCACGCCCCAGCAACCAGCCTTCCTGCTATGTCCCTGCCTGCTCCTGTGCATCCTAGTCCCATCTCATCAGCTTGACCTCTCAGAGCTGGAGTTTCTCACAAGAAAGTCCTTGGCTGTCTTCTCTGTCCTAACTGTTTGTTTCCCTGGTGAACTTGTTCTAGGAGAGACTGAGAACTCACTTCCCACAACAGCTTCCAGTCGTACACCTGCCACTTGGCAGGTGAGCAATTTATAGCTCTCTACGCCTCTGTGTCCTGCCTCAGGATGTGACTTGAGGTTCATCTGAGATGCTTACCCTGAGAAGAGGGTTGGAGTGGGTAGGGAGCTGGGGGGTGAGAGAAGAGGAGGTGTGGGGAAGGGACCCAGTACAGGATATGTTAACAAGTGGATTACACTGTGGACACTTGAGTGTGATCCCATAGGACACCTCTGAGGACAATATACCACATGCATATAACATATTTCAGGATTGTACCATCCAAGAGCAAGGATCTAGGGTGTTTTTCCTCCAACTCACGTCTCCCGGAGGCTGAGAGCTGTTCCTGGGCAGCAAGTCCAGCCTGTCCTGAATAAGGGTCAGGGAAAGCTGCCTGGCAGAGTCGCAGAGGCTTGTGGCAGGACACCAACATGCTGCAACTAAGCATGGTTCAGCAGCTTCCTCAACACACCACGAGGATTAAATGAGGCCCAGGAAGTGCTAGGAACAGCACCTCGTACACAGAAGCCCTTGGTTAGGATTAGCCATTATGATCACTACCAGGCCTATGACTTTAAATACTGAATTTCATTGAATCTGTGAATCTACTGATCCATTGAGTTGTTTATAAGACACACCATTATTTTACATGCCCCCAAAGAAACATTTTAAAACACTCCCAATTAAACTGTCATGATGTTTTTGTCATCATTGAGAGTTTTTATTTTGTATACATTGAGAGAACTCTTTAGACTTATTTTGATGTTTATATTTCTCATATATCACTCATGCATCTTAATCAGAATTTATAAAGGAAATAAATGAGATAAGATGCTACTGAAACCTCTTTGCATCCAAAGCCCAACTTTTTGGAATCCCTTATTTACTCAGAATAGTCTGTGTCCACATGTTTTCTGCATAATATTATGAACTGCACAATGCAGGTAGGATTTCTTCAATGGGTGAACACTGAGGTCACTGGGATCTTCAGTCAGAACCTGACACCCATGCATAGGTAGCAACAACTGTGTCTTAACTGCTACCAACAGTGATTGTAAGGCTCTTCCCATTTTAAGGATGCTAAAATTAAAAAAAAAAGTGCATTTTACAGAAAGCAAAATATAGAACTATTATACACCAATAACTCCAAATGCATATCCCAGCCCAGACTCCTTCAAAGTGTTCTAGACACCACCATCTCCATGGGGACATCCAAAAGGTGTCTCAAATGGATCACTTGATCCCCCACTCTCTGCACACACACACACAAAACCTCACACAAAACTTCGCTTTCCCCAAGTCTTTCCCCATATTACTCAGTAGCACCACCATTTACCTAACAGTTTAAATCAAAGATTTAAGAGCTATCCTTACATTCTCTCTTCCCTCCACCACACCTGCTATATTGACCCTTAGGAAATCTTGCAGATTCCACCTCCTCCACTTCTCTTCTTCTTCTCACCTGCTTCTTTCCCTCTAGCACCACAGCTCTCTGGCTGTCATCTGAGCCTCCCTCTCATTTTCTTCTTCTCATCACAACTATAAGGAAAGTCAAGCTTTTTACCTCAACATGAGTGGCCAACATGACCTGGCCCTACTTCTCTGGTCACATCTCTCCTGGCCCACCTGCTTTCCTGTTTCCTTACTCTGTCTCTGTGCCTTCGAACCAATCGTTTCCTCTGCTGGGGATGCTCTGTCTGCCACTGCACCCTTGACCAGCTCCTTTTCACTCTCCTGATTCCAACTGAAATGCTGCCCTCTCTGAGAGCCTTCCCTGACTCCATCGTCTAAGTTTACTACCTACATACACACACACACACACACACACACGAACACATGCATCTCTTCAAGCTGTGGTCCGTGGGATCAGGAACCCACCTCATTACCTAGAATAGTCCTTGGCATATAAAAGTCAAAACAACTTACTAAACAAGAAAATGTTTAATAAATGTTTGCACGTAAGTATGCAGAATATATAATGTTATTCCTAAAATGCCAGAGAGGGGGGTGGTGGTTTTAAAATGTTCACAAATTTTAGCCGGGCGTTGTGGTGGGCCCCTGTGGTCCCAGCTACTCGGGAGGCTGAGGCAAAAGAATCGCTGAAGCCCAGGAGTTGGCGATTGCTGTGAGCTGTGTGATGCCACAGCACTCTACCGAGGGCTATAAAGTGAGACTCTGTCTCTACAAAAAAAAAAAAAAAAAGTTCACAAATTCTTTGGCATTTCTCTTTTCAATAACTGCAACCTATTGCCCTCCCCTTGAATACAGACTGAACTTAGGGACTCAATTCTACTGAATGCAGCAGGAATGATGTTTTATGACTTCCAAGTCTAGGTAATAAAAATAATAGCTTCTGCCAGGCACTCTTTCCCCCCACCCCTTTGTTCTGGAGAAGGCAACCACCATGTTGGGAAAACACTCAAGCACCCTACAGCTCACATAGAAAGAAACTTTCCCAACAATATTCAGTCCCAGCATGCCAGCTGTGTAAGTGATTTGCACCTTGGAAGTAGATGCTCCAACGCAATCAAGCTTTCGTATAACTAAACAAAGTTTTGACTGTAACTTCAGAAAAAATTACTAACTACCTGAAAATTTCTGACCCACATAAACTCTGAGTGATCACAAATGTTTATTTTTGTCTTAACTTGTTAAATTCTAGAATTATTTGTTATACAGCAATAGCTAGCAAATATAGTAAATGCACAAAGGAGCATCTGACAGACACAATTCCTGTGCAGAAACACCATCAAGGAAGTAAATGATAATATTCTGATAGGAATTTTCATTCTCCATAAATTCATCTTGAGTCCTGAACTTCTCTTCTTCCTTTTCAAGGTCCTTTGTGATGTAGTCTAGAATTTTCCAGGGATAAAAATTAAGCTAAGGGGAATTTGGAAAAATATACATTTTTTCTTCTTATTTAAAAAGTGTAAACTAATGTCAGTCTTCATAGAATCCTCCTTTCTTAAACATATTTCAGCAGTAACAACATCTTTTGCAATTTCCTTCAGATCTTGGGATAATATATATCTAGGAAAATAGTATCAAATTCTTTAAAGTCTACTGCATGTTCATTATAGACTCAATCTCCAACTTCTTTCTAGATAATCTCCAAGATCCCTTAATAGCTCTTACCAAAAATTCTACTGGTCTTGATTGAAGGTGTTCAGAGTGCTAAGTGGAGAGACTAGAAAATGCTGGGCTTCCTTCCATGTAGATCACTGACTGGGACCTGCTGCAAGTCAGCCTCCCCACCCTCACCCACACCCACATGTGTGCACACACACACCCACATGTGTGCACACACACATGCCCACATGCACGCATGGACACTTGAACATGTGCTCACGCATACTCTGGGTTACTGTAAAGGCCACACAAGATAGCACATATAAAGAACTTTGTGCAGGACTGGTAAAGAGTTAATTACTGTAGGAAAATTATTCTAAGAGACTGCATCAGCTTGCTTGTCACATATCTAGACTGGTCTAGGAAATCATCTAAGAGAGAATTATTAAATCTGAGCAGTTAGAAAGTTTAAACAGAGGCAGACTAGAGAAGACAGGAACAGGAAGTGACATGCAGTGGGCACTTACCCATGTCCAGCATTCAATAAGCTTTGCTTCACTTACTGCAACACAGGCAGTGTTATGTTCCTCCCATCTCCATGGTGAGGAGACCAAGTCATGGGTCACACAGCCACTAATGGCGGAACCAGCATCCAAGCCACATATATTGAAAGAACATGCAAGAATAAACTTTCAGTTTTCTTGATTCCTTGCAGTTTGAGGCCAAGTGGGAGTTCTGGCCTCCAGGGAAGTGTGATTCTGAAAAAGAACATTCACGGATAGTGGTCAGTTGTGCTTTGGCCCAGTACCAATGTCACATGGAAGTGCATGTGGAAATCATTCCTTCCAGCCCCCACCCTTCTCCTGGCCTCAGCGGCAGGGTCCCTAAGAAGGTCTTCAAGGCAGGTTCTGGGGCTGCAGGAGAGAGATGTGGCTTGGAGCACCATCTCTTCCCATTCTAATCACTTCTACATGTATGACTTTGATGAGTTACTCAGCCCTCCTGTCCCTGTGAGGCAAGATGGTACTTCCGAGAGCGCTGGGTTTCCTGTGGCTTTCATGAGACCATGTGAGCAGTGTGCTTGGCGTGTGTAGCAGGACCACAGCATAAGATGGGGAAATCCAAACGTCCTGGGCTTTCATCTGGGTACTGAATGTGACTCTACGCAAGTCAGCCTTCCTGCCCCCCCACACCACATATACACACGCACACATTCACATGCTCGCTCACACACACACATATTCACACCCATGCACACATGTCCCACATAAGCACACACAGACACATATACACAGGCTCACACAACATACGACCATGCACACAGATACACTCACGCATACACACATTCACATATTTATACTCGCACACATATATATATATACTCATGTGCATACATACTAACACATATACACTCACAGAGACACATTCACACACACATATGCACACTCTCATCTCACTGCCACTAATGAGAACTTAGACTAGCACCATCCAATAGAATAAAATGCACACTACACAAATCATTTACATTTTTCTAGCTGGGTGTGGTGGTGCCTATAGTCCCAGCTACTTGGGAGGCTGAGGTGGGAGGACCACGTGAGCTGAGGAGTTCGATACTGCAGTGAGCTGTGATCAGGCCACTGTACTCCAGCCTGAGCAACAGAGTGAGACCTCGACTCTAAAATCAATCCATCAATATATATTTAAATAATAATATATTTTGTTTAATTTAATATGTCCAAAATATTATCATTCTAATATGTGATCAGTATTTTTAAGAAATTAATAAGATATACTTTTTTTTGATGCTAAGACCTGTGAAACCCAGTGTGAATCTTACACTCACAGCACATCACACTGCTAAATCATCCCATTTCAAGCGCTCCTATTCACAGGCAGCTCTGCCTTAGACAATGTCTCCCTTTCTCCAAGCTGTGAGAGGTGGGGGGAACCACATGAGGAGCCCCCGAACTCACCAGCTTGCTCCTCCAGCCGCAGCCGCCTCTCCAAGCTGCCCACTCTTGACTGATTAGCAGGGAGTCCCCACTGTCATCAGATAGAACAACGCGTGGCCATCGCTGAGACTTAATGAACCAGAGCAGCACCAGGCTATAAAAATGTCATTAGGCAGCCCTCCAGCCACAGGGTGAAGCAGGGAAGTACTGAGAGAGCACATTAGGGAGATAATCGGCTGATAATTGTCCCAGAAATGAGAGGACTGCCTTGAACACTGACGACATCACGAAGCAGCCCTTCTAGGCTGCTGCTCCCCAATGGAGGGACAAAAAGGATAAGAAGGAAAACCACATCGATGACTAATAAATGAAAAAAGGATCAATCTCTGCAGTAGTCAAATAAATGCAAATTAAGTCACAACAATATTTTTCACATATCACATTGGCAAATATAGTTTAGAAAGATAATAGCCAGTGCTGGTGAGGATGTAGTGAAGTGAGCAGTCTAATATATTACCAATGGGGATCAATGGATATAGCCTTTCTGAAAAGTGATTGGCAGAGTATATTAAGTGTTTTCTAATATGCAGTAATCCCTCTCCATTCCCCAGGATCTATCTTTAGGAAATCATCAAAGAGCCTGGGCTGTGAAACACACCATTCCAAAATGTAATGGCTTAAGCATTACATGGAGCTCATGATTCTGTGACCTGGCTGGCATGGCTGATCTTTCTCATATGTCTGCAGTCAGTTGGAGGCTCAGTTGGATGACCTAGGTTGGTGAGACAGCCAGGAGAAAGAGCCTGATGACCTCAGTGAGAGGGAGATTAACTCACCTAGCAAACAGCTTCAGGGCCCTAAAATCCATCACTATGTTGCCATGGGTGACTTTCCCACCAATGCCCCTACAGCATGGACATTAGGGTAGGCCAACACCCCTGGGAGACACAGACCTCTCTGACAGCTGTCTTTAGTTTGGGGACTCCATAGTGGCTTTGCAAAACCTTCCTTGGTGTGGGCAGCAGCCTGGACCAATTCCTTCTAGTCTCCCTTCTCTATCACCTCCTCAGGGTCCACCGTGGTGCTCACCAGCCTTTGTCTGCTCCTGTCCATGTCCTCTCACATTGGCACAGCCCCTAATGAAATCCTTGCACGGGCTCAATTCTGTCCAAGCTTCTGTTCTGTGGAAGACCTGGACTGACTCAGAGGACCTCACTCACGTGCCTGGTAGTTATCCAGCTTTGGCCGTGTTCTCACACACACACCCTCTCATCCTCCACGGGCCAACTCTGCACATTCTCATGGTGATCTCAGCAACCACTGCAGATAAAACTTCCCGAGTTGCATTTTCCAGTGTCCCTTTGGCCCATGAGCAGAATCGGTGTGGAGGGCACAGACTCAAGGGCACAGATGTAGGCAGGAGAGCTGTCGTGGCCATGTTTGCAGATGGCACACTACAGAGACATCCAGAGATGTGTCTGTAAGTGCATCTAGCATGTCATTCATTTATTCATCCAAAATATATTTATTGAATGTCTGCCATGGCCCAGGCTCTGTCCAAGATCCCGGGAATGTAGTTGTGACCACATTGTCAAGCTCTGAGTTCTCCTGGAAACTATATTCTAGTGGAGAAGGATGGGTGTCCAAACGAGCAAAAAATGGAAAAAAAAAATGTCAGCATAATAGCTATTAGAAAATTTGGGGATCAAACTGTGGTGTTGAGGGAGCTGAGGGGAAGGGGCAGGCGTGTAGAAGTCCAAGCCAGAGACCAATGAGCAAAGGCCCGTGGCAAGAGAGAGCATGCAGGCTGGAAGATGAAGAGGACACCGTCTTTAGCCACAGTCCAAGGAAGTCCAGGTTTGGGTAGCTGATGGCTGTAGGTGGCAATGAGAATCCAAAATCCTGTCTGGGACTTGTGAGATTTGAGTGTCCTTAGACTCCCCTGAGCAGCTGTCATTTGCACTGTTGAGTGCACATGTTTAAAGTTTGAAAGGGGATGGAGAAATGACTGAGGTATCTTGGCACACAGTGAAGACACTGATGCCAGGAACGGGAGGGACTCTCCAGGAGAGTGCTGGGAATAGGAGAGACCTATGACTGAGGCCTGGGGGAAGTCACGCAGGGAGCCACCCACCCGAGGGGGATGAAAGGGCCCCACAGTGAGACAAGAGGAAGCCAGGAAAGTGTAGGAGACAGAGTTAAAGAAGCTCAGGAAGCAAGGGAGTGTTCAACTGTGCCCCACCGTCAGCAAAATCAGTGCTGGATTTGGCAGCACAGAGGTCACAGCTGCCTTGTCCAACACATGCTCAGAAGAACAGTGATGACTGGAGACTCAAGGGAATTGGCTAAAGATGGGAACACAGCGGGTGGACATAGCACCCACCAGTTCAGGGAGTGCCACTGTGAGGGAGCGGAGAGGTGAGACGGCAGCTGAAGGGGAAAGGCTCTCACAGGATTTCTTTGTCTTTTCTTTTCTTTCTTTTTTTTTTTTTTTTTTTGGTTTTTATGTGTGTATTTTTTATTTTTTTTTTTTATTGTTGGGGATTCATTGAGGGTACAATAAGCCAGGTTACACTGATTGCAATTGTTAGGTAAAGTCCCTCTTGCAATCATGTCTTGCCCCCATAAAGTGTGACACACACCAAGGCCCCACCCCTTCCCTCCTTCCCTCTTTCTGTTTCCCCCCCCATAACCATAATTGTCATTAATTGTCCTCATATCAAAATTGAGTACATAGGATTCATGCTTCTCCATTCTTGTGATGCTTTACTAAGAATGATGTCTTTCACGTCCATCCAGGTTAATACAAAGGATGTAAAGTCTCCATTTTTTTTAATGGCTGAATAGTATTCCATGGTATACATATACCACAGCTTGTTAATCCATTCCTGGGTTGGTGGGCATTTAGGCTGTTTCCACATTTTGGCGATTGTAAATTGAGCTGCAATAAACAGTCTAGTACAAGTGTCCTTATGATAAAAGGGTTTCTTTCCTTCTGGGTAGATGCCCAGTAATGGGATTGCAGGATCAAATGGGAGGTCTAGCTTGAGTGCTTTGAGGTTTCTCCATACTTCCTTCCAGAAAGGTTGTACTAGTTTGCAGTCCCACCAGCAGTGTAAAAGTGTTCCCTTCTCTCCACATCCACGCCAGCATCTGCAGTTTTGAGATTTTGTGATGTGGGCCATTCTCACTGGGGTTAGATGATATCTCAGGGTTGTTTTGATTTGCATTTCTCTAATATATAGAGATGATGAACATTTTTTCATGTGTTTGTTAGCCATTCGTCTGTCGTCTTTAGAGAAAGTTCTATTCATGTCTCTTGCCCATTGATATATGGGATTGTTGGCTTTTTTCATGTGGATTAACTTGAGTTCTCTATAGATCCTAGTTATCAAGCTTCTGTCTGATTGAAAATATGCAAATATCCTTTCCCATTGTGTAGGTTGTCTCTTCGCTTTGGTTATTGTCTCCTTAGCTGTACAGAAGCTTTTCAGTTTAATGAAGTCCCATTTGTTTATTTTTGTTGTTGTTGCAATTGCCATGGCAGTCTTCTTCATGAAGTCTTTCCCCAGGCCAATATCTTCCAGTGTTTTTCCTATGCTTTCTTGGAGGATTTTTATTGTTTCATGCCTTAAATTTAAGTCCTTTATCCATCTTGAATCCATTTTTGTGACTGGGGAAAGGTGTGGGTCCAGTTTCAGTCTTTTACATGTAGACATCCAGTTCTCCCAACACCATTTATTGAATAGGGAGTCTTTCCCCCAAGGTATGTTCTTGTTTGGTTTATCAAAGATTAGGTGGTTGTAAGATGTTAGTTTCATTTCTTGGTTTTCAATTCGATTCCAAGTGTCTATGTCTCTGTTTTTGTGCCAGTACCATGCTGTCTTAAGCACTATGGCTTTGTAGTACAGACTAAAATCTGGTATGCTGATGCCCCCAGCTTTATTTTTGTTACAGAGAACTGCCTTAGCTATACGGGGTTTTTTCCAGTTCCATACAAAATGCAGAATCACTTTTTCCATATCTTGAAAGTACGATGTTGGTATTTTGATAGGAATGGCATTGAATAGGTAGATTGCTTTGGGAAGTATAGACATTTTAACAATGTTGATTCTTCCCATCCATGAGCATGGTATGTTCTTCCATTTGTTAATATCCTCTGCTATTTCCTTTCTGAGGAGTTCATAGTTTTCTTTATAGAGGTCCTTCACCTCCTTCATTAGGTATACTCCTAGGTATTTCATTTTCTTTGAAACTATGGTGAAGGGAGTTGTGTCCTTAATTAGCTTCTCATCTTGACTGTTATTGGTGTACACAAAGGCTACTGACTTGTGGACATTGATTTTATATCCTGAAACATTAATGTAATACTGTATTTTTTGATGACTTCTAGGAGTCTTGTGGTTGAGTCTTTGGGGTTCTCTAAGTATAAGATCATGTCGTCAGCAAAGAGGGAGAGTTTGACCTCCTCTGCTCCCATTTGGATTCCCTTTATTTCCTTGTCTTGCCTAATTGTATTGGCTAGAACTTCCAGCACTACGTTGAATAGTAAAGGTGACAGAGGACAACCTTGTCTGGTTCCAGTTCTAAGAGTAAAAGCTTTCAGTTTTACTCCATTCAGTAAAATATTGGCTGTGGGTTTGTCATAGATAGCTTTAATCAGTTTTAGAAATGTGCCACCTATGCCTATACTCTTCAGTGTTCTAATTAGAAAAGGATGCTGGATTTTATCAAATGCTTTTTCTGCATCCATTGAGAGGATCATGTGATCTTTATTTTTGCCTCTGTTAATATGGTGGATAACATTTATAGACTTGCGTATGTTAAACCAGCCTTGCATCCCTGGGATGAAGCCTACTTGATCATGATGAATGACTTTTTAGATGATAAGCTGTAATCTATTGGCTAGGATTTTGTTGAGAATTTTTCCATCTATATTCCTGAGTGAGATTGGTCTGAAATTCTCCTTTTTGTTTGGGTCTTTTCCTGGTTTTGGTATCAGGGTGATGTTTGCTTCATAGAATGTATTGGGGAAGATTTTTTCTTCCTCAATTTTTTGGAATAATTTCTGCAGTACAGGAATAAGCTCTTCCTTGAAGGTTTGATAGAATTCTGGAGTGAAGCCATCTGGACCAGGGCATTTTTTGGTTGGAAGATTTTTTATTGTTTCTTTGATCTCAGTGCTTGAAATTGGTCTGTTCAGGAGCTCTATTTCTTCCTGGCTGAGTCTAGGGAGAGGGTGTGATTCCAAATATTGATCCATTTCTTTCACATTGTCAAATTTCTGGGCATAGAGTTTCTGGTAGTATTCAGAGATGATCTCTTGTATCTCTGTGTGATCAGTTGTTATTTCCCCTTTATCATTTCTGATTGAGGTTACTAGAGATTTTACTTTTCTATTCCTCGTTAATCTGGCCAATGGTTTATCTATTTTATTTATTTTTTCAAAAAACCAACTCCTTGTTTCATTAATTTTTTGAATGATTCTTTTGTTTTCAATTTCATTGATCTCTGATTTGATTTTGGATATTTCTTTTCTTCTACTGAGTTTAGGCTTAGATTGTTCTTTTTTTTCCAATTCCATAAGATCTCTTGTGAGATTGTTGATGTGCTCTCTTTCTGTTTTTCGAATGTAGGCATCTAAAGCGATGAATTTTCCTCTCAAAACTGCTTTTGCAGTATCCCACAGGTTTTGGTAGCTTGTGTCTTCATTATTGTTATGCTCAAGGAAGTTAATGATTTCCTGTTTTATTTCTTCCTGCACACATCTGTTATTCAACAGAAGATTGTTTAATTTCCATGCCTTTGGGTGGGGTCGAGCATTTTTGTTAGAGTTGAGTTCCACCTTTAGTGCCTTATGGTCTGAGAAGATATTTGGTAAAATTTCAATTCTTTTGATTCTGTTGATATTTGTTTTGTGTCCCAGGATATGATCATTCTTTTTCTTTTCTAATCCAGAGCAAGTTCTAACCTGATGGGATTGACAAGCTTTGTCGGAGAATTTAATTATTCAGGGAGAGATGATAGAGCTGCATGAGAGAAGTCCCTGGAAAAGTCCAAGGGGTGGGATCCAGAGCAGGAGAGCGAGGGCCTGGTCCTCCATAGAGAGGTGACCTGCAGTCAGATGGCGTGAGCACATCTGCAGGACCTGCTGCGTTTTCCTCCCTGCCTGAGAATCCTGTTCCTCGGGTCCCCTCTGCTAGCCCAAGAATTTACAGCCCAGCAGGGTTATTTGGTCTACAAATAAAATGGACAATATCAGGTGTATGGTGATTCTATTCCCTGCAGGGCCTTCTTCACCCCTCATCTCTGCCTGTCCAAAAGGTTCCAGGTCCTCAGCTGATGACAACTCCTCTAGGAGGTTTTTGATTCCTCCAGCTTCAGGGGTCAGCTCCCTTTCTCAAACCCATGTCAGAGTATTCACCAAGTATTAATGTCTTTTCTGGTGACTCTCCCATTTGGCCTGGAATTAAACTTACTGTATTTTTCTGAACTGGGCCCTAACCTAATGTCTGCAAATGAATGAAAGGTGGGGTCCCTAGGGATAAAGTTATACCTTTTTGCTTAGCAGGCCTGAATGCATATTTACTTATTTGAGCTGGCTATCTTACACTGGGCATTGAGTCTCCTTTTTCCACAGAGTTTGAAATTACACACTTGCTCTGCAAAAAGGGAAGCTGACTTAATTAGCAAGGGGATGGGCTCCCGGTTTTCAGTGCATGTCTAATGGGGAAGTTATGTTAAACTGGGTCCACTATAAAACCTGGCCAACAAAAGCAGGTGTTCTTCCTCATCAAACCTCAAGGTGCTCCCAGACAGGGTCAGCCTGAAAGCCTGATGTTCATTCTTTCGTTTCCATCACCTGGTACAAAATCTGGCCCAGGGTAAGTCCTCTAGGTATTTGCAGAACTGTTGAATTCCAGAGCCTGGATCTGATCTTTCTACCACTGTATTCCTTGCACTTTAACTAAGGGATGAGTATTTGCTAAAGCATATATTCAGAAAGATCAGTTTAAAGGTCTGACATGAGCTCATTTCTATACTTAAGTGCAAGGCAAGAAACATGCTGACTTGGCTGATTTAAGGGAGCTTCATGTGCACAGAGTATAGATCTGCTCCATGTGGTTCCTGAAGGCAGAATCAAAGATGAAGGACAGAGATAGAACTTACTCAAAGGCAGATTTCAGCTCAGACCTGGGATGAACTTTCAACAAGCAAAGCTTGTCACGATGAAGCAAGGTGCCTTGCAGAGAAGCATCCTCTCATCTGGCCTCCAGCAGAGCTGGCCAAAAGTGGCTCCCTGAATCCTTTTATGTTTGAACAGAAAAGGTATATATATACACCCACACGTCAGCAAGTTCACAGGCCCTGTGCCAAGGCGACCTGACGCCTCTTCCCTGCCTCTGTGTACTCTCATCAGCATTGTTGTACTCTAAGGGAGCATGTCCAGAACTGCCTTTGACCCTCTGTGATATCACTACACTTCAGTAAACTTGGTAATACCCTCACACAGTAAATGCCAGACCGCTGGTCAAGATCATGGGAAGGCAGAGATAAGCAAGAAGACCCTTGACGTCAAGGAGCTCAGTATCTAATTTGGGTACAGGTTGGGGTGGAGAAAGAACATTTTGAGGGCTGGGGTACTAAACAATACTAAACAATAATACTCTGCTTTCCTCTCTTGCCTTCAGAACCAACCAAGAAATAGGAAACAGGAGACAGACAGAAGGAGATCAAATCATCAACTTGATCACTGATACATTGATTGAAGGACATGATCTCTGTCCCTGCCTTCCTGCCCGGGTCTCCTTCTTCAGGGGACACGGGTGTGGGTCTTTGCCTGAGCACAGGATGCTGCTGTTCTGGACAGGGATGGGGAGCAGGCTGGCTGCATGTGCTCTGTCCTTTCTTCCAAACCCATGAGGCCTCTAGGGGTGAACTCTTGAGGAAGGAAGCCTGGAAGTGTTCCTCCTCTGATTTTCCCTCCTGGGAGCAGAGTAAACTTTTCCCTGCTCCCCGTGGAAGCATGAAGAATGAGGAATTAAGGCTCCCCACAACAAACACAAACATCGAATTAAAGCAGAGAACACCAAGTGTCCAGACTACTTTGACAGAACTGAAGCTTATGAGAAGAAAAGATGGCCACAAGCTGTGCCAATCTGGGAGGCTTTGTGGAAGAAAGTCAGTAAGTCTGACTGCCTAAGTGCACCAAGGAAGTCACTGTCACCATAAGCAGCTAACCATAGCAAAGGTTACTTTCTCACTGGAGCCCCCCACATGGCAGAGTCAACATGGGACTGTTCCATGTGGTCATTCAGGGGTGCACATCAATAGAGCTCCACCTTCTCCTGAAGCTGCCTCTCATTCAGGGTCACTTCTGTGTTACCAGACTGGGAAAAGGAGAGCAGTGGCTGAGGGAGGCAGTCTGAAGAAGCTTCTGAACACACATCCTGGAAGCGGCTTGTGTTACTGCCATCCCAGATCCCCTAATTATGAGTGAGTATGGAATATGGGTGAGCCCCAGCTATGTCTCCTACAGACTGCTACTGTGACTTTACTGAAAAATAGGTCATTCAACCAACTGTCCAGCATTCCTGAGCACTATTAGCTGGGACCAAGGCCTTCAGAAACCAACCCAGCTAGTGCTTCCACTCACCAGGACATTGGCTTTTGGTGCCAAATTGCTTAGAATCTCACCTACACTAGGGAAAACTTGTGAGGTTCTACAGAAGCTCAGATGCAAGGACTTTAACCTAATGTCCTTGGACCTCAGAGTGTCCATGGACAGACTTCAGGGTGGCCTATGAATTTGAATGGGAAAGAATTACATGCTTACTTTCTCTACTCTCTCACTGAAATTTAGCATTTACTTTAATTAAGACCTTTGGTCAGGCATGGTGGCTCATGCCTATAATCCTAGCACACTGGGAGGTCAACATGGGTGGATTGCCTGAGCTAGCAGGTTTGAAACCAGCATGAGCTACAGACAGTCCCTCCAATCTCTAAAACTAACCAGGCATTGTGGTGGGTGCCTGTACTCCCAGCTACTCAGGAGGCTAAGACAAGAGAATTGCTTGAGCCCAAGTGTTTGAGATTGCTGTAAGCTGTGATGCCAGAGCACTCTACCAAGGGAAACAAGACTCTGCCTAAAAAAAAAAAAAAAAACCATAGGCAACAAAGTACAGTAGTATTTTCAATTACTGTGAATTTGTCACCAGTAAAAATCACAGATGTTTTCTTATTATATTACAGCTGTTACAGATATGTCAGAATATATACACTGATCTCTAGTTTGAAATGATGGTATTTATTAAATTCAATTGCTAGAGCTGGTTATTTAACATGTAAATAAAAAAGCACATGAGAAGAAACTATGTCATGTATTTTTTTATTTCAATAACTTTATTTCAGTATAATTGGCTTCTTTTTGAATGTAATGCATTTCATACTATGCACGTGAAACCTTGACTCTGAGAAAAGGCCATAGGTTTCACCAGACTGCCCTGGGAGACCATGGTACAAAGTAGTTAAGAGCCCCATGTTTACATTAGGTTGGTTTGCTTATCAGAGAGAAGTCTGGAAAGAGTTTAAGACATCAGTAATGTTTAAAGTTATGAAAAGGCACGAGATGCTGCCCATATGCTAATATTTCTTTAAATCTTTCATTGTTTTCATATTTATGAGTAGTGATTAGATACATCTAATTACTACCAATAATTAATTAGTTGCATCTAATTAGTATCAATAAATGTTTCCTTTTTATCATTTTTATTGAAAGCCTAAGGAAATATGCTATATTTCTTCCTTCCAACGAATCCTTGTACACAGTGGTGCTGGTGAATGTTTAACAACTGGCTCTTCCAGGGTGGGGAGGAGAGAAAGACTCTGATTGGTAGTATTCTTCAATTTTTGTGGCATAAATATTCCCACCATAGTTGATTTCAAACTACTGACCAATGTGACAACTAAGCATGGAACTGGGAGGAGATGGGGGCAGTAATGCCCTATGGCACAGTGTTAGCGTTTCCGCCATGTAGATATGGTCAACATAAATAACCTCAGGAGCACAGGTAATAGTAAAATACAAGAGTTAGATGTTGATGAATTTTGCATACGTATGACTTTGCTTTTAAAATAATTTAATTGTAAGTTTATGTGATTTAATAGTTCATAATGACTGTTTTAACAACCAGCCCACAAAACTCCCAGAAATGTAACCATCGGCTCCAATATGCTGCTGTTCGAAAACTTTTCTACCACAGTGAGAGCTGCAGCACCCATAAAAAGCTCTGAAGGTGAGTTCAGCTACAAGACAAGTCTAGAGGGACAAATCATCTGCTTCTGTAGAGTGCTCACTGGAAGAAGGCCCGGAACCTGGGGCATAGGAAGCAGATGCCTCACAGCTTTCTGGGGTTTCCATTCCCAGTGTTCTTCCATAATTTGCTGAGGCCACCAGGGTCAAATTCCACGCCACCTGAATCAAATTCCTATGGACAGCAGTTGCCCTCGAAAAGGTATTCTGAACAAATAGCCACTTTGTTGGGGTATTCAAAGAGTCTGAAAATCCAGTTTTCTTGTCCTCTGTCCCCACTGAGCTTCCTCCCTCTCCTGCTTACCTGATCAGCAGACCCTCCCAGGGACTTGCTCCTATGGCTTAAAGCTCTGCTTTTTGCCAGTGTCCACACACAGGGGAGGGGACACATGCTGTGCTCCTGGCCTGTTTCCTTGGATGTCCATGCCCTCTTTGCTCTGTCCTGAGACGTTTCTCCTGTCTCCTTCCACCTGCTCTCACCCGGGGACCTGGGTCACCCTCTGTGTGCTGATGCCAGACAAATCCACACCTCCTGGGCTCCCTGATATCAGCCTCCCTGCCAGTGGGAAAGCTCTATCTGAATGTCTCCCAGCACCTCGGACATGTCCCAGACTGAGCTCAGCCTCCTCCTAATCCTGCTGCTTCCCTGAGCTCAGCCAGCAGCGCCACCTGCACCCACCGACTCATCTTCACCCCACACTCTTTATCCTCACACCCTGTCCTCATCCTTGCTCACACTGCTGCCTCTTTTCTCTTGGCACCAGCCTAGGTGCCTTATCCACCCAGCTTCCCCATGCACTGTCCTCTAGGTCTGGCCTGAAAGGGCACCAGCCTTCTCATCCAGCCCCTGCAGCTGGAACCACCTCCTTCACTCTGTCTTCACACCCCTCCAGCCCCCGCCTCCCAGCTCCGCTGCTCACCACCCGCAGCCTTTGCACTCCCTGGTTTCTTCTACCTTCCTTCTGGAGGCTCTTCCCTCCACTTCCTCCCCGCCTTTGCCTCTGGTCTCATAGCTAATTTTCACTCATCCTCTGTGGGTGTCAAGGACCCAGTGATGCCATTTTGGGCTTTTCATCATTTCAGGCTTTTGTCCTCCATTTTAAAAGCAACCTGAAAATCCTTTGTTTCGATTCTTAGTAAGCCACACCCCTCCCTATCTCCCGGGATGCGTCCCTATCTCCCAGAGTGCGTCAGAACTCCACCCCCCACCCACCATTGAGTTTGGCAGAACTCTATCAGCCTTAAATTCTAGTGTCAGCATAAGAGATAACGGACTCAAAGGCCACGCTCCTCACTCCATAACCACTGCATAAAAACCCCATGGGTGATGAGCACAGGGCTCTCGGCCCCAGTTGCATCTGGGAACGCCAGCAGCCCTGACTCAAGCCTGAATAAATGCCCTCATGTGATTTACATTGGTGTCTGGCTCTCTCGTATGTTCACTGGGGATTCCGATTCTCGGGTGTAACATTTGGTGCATTGGCCAGGAATCCCCAAGACCCTGAGAGACTCCACTCAGAGGGCTGTGTGTCTTTGTTTGTCTCTGTGAATTCTTTCTGTGCTGTGGTCTGAAGATGGCCTAGTTGGATGCACTGGAGGGTCACCAACCAGAGGCAGTACAGTCTTCCCACTTCTTAGGGGAAGGCTTGGATGTGGAACCCCGAGCCTCAATCCCCTTAGGGATTTTGAGTAGGATCTGGGATGTGGAACCCCCCCCCCCCCCCCCCCGCAGCCTCCTACAGGAATCACGTGGAATCGATCCCCTTAGGGCTTTTGAGTAGGGGCGGGCTATGCCTGCAGCCGAGCGCCAGGCTGTCCATTCACTTTCAGTTTTGCTTCACTTCAGTCCATGGCGGTGTCTGCCTTTTGTATTATGTGTGCTGTGTTGTGTGTTGACTGGGCAACTCTGACGATGGGACGACTCAGACGACCCCCCTTCCACTTATCCTTGACCACTTCCAGAACCTGGGTCTAGTGGTAAAGAAAAATAAACTTGAGACCTTTTGCAGGAGTGTTCTCAGCGCAGAGCAGAGCGGGCTGGTAGAGGGGCATGGGGCCGGGTGGGGAGCAACCAGGGTGCTGCGGAGAGCGCCACCTGTGCCATGGTGGGCAGGGCCCTGGGCACCCAGGGGGCTGGGGGCAGAGGTGGCAGCAACTCTGGACGCCAGCCGGGCCCTTCCCGTGGATCGCCCCAGCGGTGGGCATCGCGACAGCCCCTAGGGAGCCTGGTGGGTGCTGGCAGCTGCCCCGCCATGCACACACATGCATCGGGGGGAGTCAGGTTGGGCAGGGTCCTGTCCCCATTCCCCCCATGGCCTGGGCACCGGGTAGCCAGAACATGGGGGGCGATGGAGGCAGCTATGCCCACACCCCCACCCTCTCAGGCCCTGTGGTGGCATGCCAGGGGCAGGACCTGGTTGAGAACTCCCCTACCTGGCTGAAAAGTATCCTACCACCTCAGTTGGAGAAAACCAAGGCCAGCACAGTGTTTGCCCTGCAGGAAAAGCCTAAATCCAAAGAGGCTAGACCTCCCGCCCCCGCCTCTGCACCCCTGTATCCTGTGTTGCCGAGCAAGGCAAGCCCAGAAGAACTCTTTCCCCCACCTTACCTCCCTTAATTCAGATGCGCCACAATGCTCAGCAGGTTCCAGGAGAGGCTGAAGCAATAGCAGCACCACCTGCTGGCAGTCCACTGCATACCAGCAGGAGGGCCTTACGGGAGGCATCTGGGCAGCCTGGGCGGGCTGTAGCCGACTCTATGGGCTTACCGCTCCGGGCAGTGGGCCCTCCTGAGGAGGGAACTTTACACTATTGGCCCTTTGCCACGAGTGACCTATACAACTGGAAAAATGCAGAACCCTAAGTTCTCAGAAAAACCCACCACCCTTGTTGACTTATTAGATTCTGTCCTTTTCACTCAGCCAATTGGGACGACTGCCAGCAACTGCTACAGGTTCTCTTCACTACTAATGAGTGGGACCGAATCTTGGCAGAGGCACGGAAGTCTGTTCTAGACAACAATAGTCAGCCTACCACAAATCCAGCACTAATTGAAGTTGCATTCCCACTGACCTGGCCAGATTGGAATTTCAATATGGCAGAAGGTAAGGAGAGACTCCAGGTTTACCGCCAGACACTAATGGGGGGGTCTCCGGTAAGCGGCTCTGAAGAGGAATGGAGGCTGCGGCAACTGGCTGCTGGAGGAAGTAGGGAGTCACCCCGGGGGGATTGACCTCGGCTACTGAGAGATCAGGGTGCATACTGCAGGGAGACTGGCCATTGGGCCAGAGAATGTCAAAAACAAACAAACAAAACAAAACGAAACAAAAACAGGACAATGCGTCCTAGTAGGGAAGCATAGTGACCTTAACAATGAAATAAGTAACATTAGTATATATCTGCCTTCGTGAAAACGCCCTTTTCAAGGACAGATTGAAGGATACATGAGTGCCTGGATGGAGATTGGCCACTAGCATCTGATGTGAATTCAGAGACCACAGTCTTTAACTTAATTATACTTTGCTCATGCCAAAAGCTAGTTGAGTGAGTGCAGGCATAAGTTTGCCTTCTTCTTCCTGTTTCATGTTTTCTTTGATATTGTTTTTTTTTTTTTTTTGATATTGTTTAATGAATTCAAACTTCAGGAAAATACAGTCTTCAGCATAAGCTAAAAATCATTCTTTGTGTTTCCCCAATATATTGTATATGTGTATGTATAGACTGAAACTACTTGATAGAGAAGAATTTTGGTTGTAGGGCAGTGATTTTCAAATGGTGTGCTATGACAAAATCTTAGGTGTGCCCCAACAATTTTTTTAAATTATTAATTATTTTTGAAAGAAGTCTAAAAACAGTGGACATGGGGGCAGGCCTAGTGTCACACGCATTCATGGTTATCCCAAACTGCCCTTACCACTTACTTGGTAGAGACCTCCTTAGTAAAATCAGAGCACAAATTTCTTTCAAACAAGGAATGCCACAGGTTACGGACAGACAGTGACATCCTGTCCATGTTCTCACTCTGCGCTTGGAAGATGAGTATCAACTCCATCAACAGCCTCTACCACCAAGCCAAGCGGATGTCTCTGAGTGGCTGAACTCCTACCTGTCAGCCTGGGCTGAAACGGGGGGAGTGGGACTGGCAAAACACCAGGCCCCGGTGTGGATAAGACAGTACCCTATGACCTCCGAAGCCAGAAACAGAATCCTGCCACACATTCAGCAGCTACTAGATGCCGGGATTCTGATCCCCTGCAAGTCCCCATGGAACACCCCTTGTTACTAGTTAAAAAGCCCCTCACTAATGATTACCGGCCAGTTCAAGACCTCTGGGAGGTTAATAAGCGGGTAATGGACATTCACCCAACTGTACAACCTCTTAAGCTCACTGGCCCCATCCCAGACCTGGTATACAGTATTAGATTTAAAAGACGTTTTCTTCAGCTTGTCGCTGGAGCCTCAGAGCCAGGCTCTATTCGTCTTTGAGTGGAGTGATCCAGAGAGCGGCATCAGTGGACATAACGTGGACCTGCTTGCCACACGGGTTTTAAAACTCTCCAACTCTCTTTGATGAGGCCCTGCACGAAGACCTGGGTGAGTTCCGCAGGTAGCACCCCAACCTAACTCTCCTTCAGTACATAAATGACATCCTAGTGGCGGCCACCAATGAACAGGACTGCCTGCAAGGCACACAAGACCTGCTCATTACACTGGGGGACCGGGAGTATTGGGCATCGGCAAAGAAAGCCCAGATCTGTCAGCAAACTGTAAGTTACCTGGATACATCCTTAAAGATGGTCAAAGGTGGCTCACTGAGGCCAGGAAGCAGACTGTACTTAAGATCTTGACCCCAACAAACCCCAGACAAGTGCAAGAGTTTTGGGGATCTATAGGGTTCTGTCGACATTGGGTACCAGGCCTTGCTGAAATTGCAAAACCCCTCTATGAAGCCAAGAGGGAGGGGCATCCCTTCAAGTAGATGACAGGAAGAGAATTAGCCTTTCAGAGACTCAAAACTGCTCTGCTTTCTTCCCTCACTTTGGGGCTCCCTGACATTACAAAACCATTTCATCTCTATGTGGATGAACATAAAGGGGTGGCCCCTTGCTTATGTATCATAGCGGCCACCGCCCTCCTGGTAAAAGATGCAGATAAACTCACCCTGGGGCAGGAGCTATTAATAACCATACCCCATGCTATCGAGGGAGTCCTGAAGCAGCCCCCAGACCAGTGGATGAGTAACACACAGCTAACGCACTATCAGAGCCTGCTGCTGAATCCACTACGGGTCCAGTTCCTGCCCAGTGCTGCCCTGAATCCCACCACTCTTCTGCCCAGCCCGGACACAGAGGCACCTATCCACCATTGTCAGGACATTCTAGCCCAGGTCCACAGCCTCCGCCAGGACCTGACCAACCAGTCATTGCCAGACGCTGAAGAGACCTGCTTCACGGATGGCAGTAGCTTCATGAAGGACAGACAGACACAGGTACGCAGGAGTGGCGGTAGTCTCCGAAATGAAGACTCTATGGGCTGAGCCACTCCCAGGCGGTACCTCTGCCCAACAAGCAGAGCTCATTGCCCTCACCAAAGCTCTAGTCCTGGGGGAAGGGAAAAAGATCAACACCTACACTGACAGCTGCTATGCGTTTGCCACGGCCCACGTCCACGGAGCCATCTACCAAGAGAGGGGACTGCTGACAGCAAAAGGAAAAACAGTCAAGAATAAACAAGAAATACTGGATCTCCTAGCCGCCATCTGGCTGCCAAGAAAGTTGGCCATCATTCACTGCCCAGGGCACCAGAAGCCAATCACCCCAGTGGCCAGAGGTAATCACCGGGTGGATGAGGCCACCAAGGGCACAGCCCTTAGTGCAGCCCAGACCCTGACCATCAGCCTGCCAGACCCTGGGCTGCCAGTCCTGCCAGAGAAGCCTGAGTACACCCTGGAAGACCTGGCATGGCTCCACACTATCCCCCAAGCACACAGCCCTCGGCAGCATAACGGCTGGTTGCGCGTGGCACACCACTGATGGAAAGCACAGCTAGGGGTGGAAGTGCTGCAGCACATGCACCAGGCCACCCATATGGGCAACAGAAGACTGAAAGACTTAGTCCACCATGCAAAGATCAAAATTGAATGACGGGACGCCAAGGTCGATCAGATAATCAGTGCTTGCAAGGCTTGTCAGTTCACCAATGCCAGGGCTGGGCCAACCGTCCAAGGAAACCATGAGCGGGGAAACAAGCCTGGTGTGTATTGGGATGTGGACTTCACAGAGATTAAGCCTGGTTGGTATGGGTTCAAATATCTCTTAGTCTTTGTAGATGCCTTTTCAGGGTGGGTGGAGGCCTTCCCCACCAAAAACAAAACCGCACAAATCGTGGCGAAAAAGCTGCTTGAAGACATTCTTCCCAGGTATGGACTGCCAGCTTTAATTGGCTCAGACAATGGGTCAGCCTTTATTTCTTAGATAACTCAGGGGGTAGCCACTGCACTGGGAACAACCTGGAAATCACATTGTGCGCACAGGCCCCAGAGCTCAGGACAGGTAGAAAGAATGAATAGAACCTTAAAAGAGACCTTAACTAAATTAATCCTGGAGTCTGGTGGGGACTGGGTGACTCTCCTTCCCTTTGCCTTATATAGGTTCAGAAATTCCCCCTATACCCTAGGTCTGTCTCCCTATGAAATTCTCTATGGGAGACCAGCTCCTATTATTCCAAATAACCACATAGATCTTTTAACAGAGGCAAATGATGAAGATTTTCTCCTTTCCCTCCACTGTTACTAGCAGGTTCAGAAAGAGAATTGGAACCTCCTGAGTGCCACCTGCATGGCAGGCCTGATCCCAGAGCCTCACAAGTTCTGGCCAGGGGACTGGGTCTATGTCAAGAGACACCAGCAGGAAACTCTTGAACCCCAGTGGAAAGGGCCTTACACTGTGATTCTGACCACCCCCACCACAATCAAGGTCGATGGCATCACTGCGTGGGCCCATCACACCCACGTCCGGTTGGCAGACCCGTTTGCCATCAAGGAAGATTACCATGAGCAAGAAACTGTTTTTCAGAGATTTGAAAGTACAGACCTTCATTTCAAAAGGGAACCAGTGATGGCACTCACCATCTCCGCCCTGTCAGAACTGGGGTTAGCAGGGGCAGGCACTGGGATCTCAGCTCTAGTCCTCCAATATAAAAACTATGGGGCGCTAAGAGTGGCCATTGATCTAGATACAGAAAGAATAAAAAAATCCATTACTCTACTTCAGGACTCCTTCACTTCCCTCTCCAAAGTAGTGCTCCAGAACCGGAGGGGGCTCGATTTGTTATTTCTGCAATAAGGGGCATTATGTGCAGCTCTGGGCAAAGAGTGCTGTTTTTATGCTGACCATTCTAGGATAGTTAAAGAATCCATGACCCTAGTACAAGAAGGACTTCAGAAATGCAGACACGAAGAGAGCAAGCTCAGAGTTGGTTATGAGGCTATGTTTAGTTGGTCCCCGTGGCTCACCACCCTTATTTCTGCCATAGCTGGACCCCTAATTCTGCTCTTATTAACCTTAATAATAGGACCATGTATAGTTAACAAACTAATAGAGTTCATATAAGAACGAATTGGGACGGTGCAACTGATAGTTCTCAGGGCCCAGTATCAGCCCTTGAGCCCCCGCCCCCCTGAATATCTCAGACTTACCATGGAGGTCCCATGATTGGGTCCTCCTAGTTACAATGAGAAGGGGGGGAATGAAGGACCCAGTGATGAACAACAGCCCATTTTGGGCTTTTCATCATTTCAGGCTTTTGTCCTCCATTTTAAAAGCAACCTAAAAATCCTTTGTTTCATTTCTTAGTAACCACACCCCTCCGTATCTCCTGGGATGTGTCCCTATCTCCCAGAGTGTGTCAGAACTCTCCCCCCGACCATTGAGATTGGTGGAACCCTATCAGCCTTAAATTCTAGTGTCCGCATAAGAGATAACCGACCCAAAGGCCACACTTTGTTTCCCATGCTCCTCACCCCATAACAACTGCATAAAACCCCCCCGCAGGCGACGACCACAGGGCTCTCGGCCCCAGTTGCGTCTGGGAACACCGGCAGCCCTGGCTTGAGCCTGAATAAATGCCCTCATGTGATTTGCATCGGTGTCTGGCTCTCTTGTATGGTCATTGGGGATTCCGATTCTTGGGTGTAACAGGTTCTACTCCCAGTCACCTCCTCTAGCCACCTTCTGCGATTTCTCAGAGTTAGGGGCCCCTTCTGTATCCCCTGCCTTGAACTGCACTGGCAACACAATCCAGGCAGTCCCTGGATTGTGAACAAGATAGGTTCTATATCTTTGTTCTTAAGTTGAATTTGTATGTAGGTTGGAACAGGTACATTTACCTATTACCTGTAATAGCCTCCATTCATAAGTGTGAGTCATACATCAGTCAGGAGTTTGTAATTCAGGGACTGCCTGTTACCATAATTGCCATTTTTCTTATCTGTACCCTTCCCTAGACCATTTGCTCTGCCAGACTGGACTTTACCATATTTGTATGGCACTCCTAATGCCTTACACAGTGCCTGGCAGTTATGAGGTGCTCATCAAATCCCTGTTGGCAGAAGTCTTGAGTTTTAATCATAGTAAGAGGCAAAATCTTCACAGTTAATTCTTTATCCTTGGCCCTGCTTCAGGCACTCCATAAATAACAGACTCAACTGAGTTCTTACAACAGCCCCATGAGAGAGGCATGACTCTTGTCCCCCCTCTACAGATAGGTTCCAAGAAGACCGAGGCATATAAAAATTAAGTGATTTACCCCAGATCATAGAGCTGTAAGTGGCACAGCCGGGATGCAAGTTGCAGCAGCCTGACTCCACATTTTTTCATAACTGTTGTTCAGCCCTGTGTGCTATAAAGGGGGGGGGGGATACACAGGCTGGTGTGCTTGTCAGCTGAGGAGGTAGACCCAGTGAAGAGGGAACAGAGCTCACATCTAAATGAGGGGCAGGAATGATAACAGCTGACATGAAAAGTTGACAGGCTTTACAGCCTGTTTTCAACCTCTCCACAATTCCAGGGTGTGGACAGAGCCAATAACAATTTCACCCTTTCACAGAGGAGGATCCAAGAGGCTGAGTTAACTTCCACAAAGTCACACAGCATGTAAGTTCCAGGGCTGGGCTTCCTACTTCGGGACCAGTGCTCATTCTTGAGTTCTAGGACCCCCAACCCCATCCCAGATGTCCTTCTAGAGTCTGTGGACCAGCCTGTGCCCTGTCCCCACTCAGAGTATTTTGTGCCTAAACAAGTGGGCTTACAAAGTTTCACCTGAGAGTGAAATTTTAAATTGGACCAGGCTGGACTTTATGATAATAGAAAATGACTGAAAAGCCATGGTGTTTGCTGAGAGGTTGTTTTTGGAAAAGGGACAAGAAGACCCCAGCAAGTGTGGTCAGCAGGATTGTTTGGACAGAAATAAATCCATTTCTGGTTTGTATGGCCCTGATTTCCAAGGGTTTGACAAAGTAGCCCCATGTGGGCTTGTTCAGAGGCCTGTATGGAAGCCTGTGGGGGCGCTCCACCACTGTTTGTTCAGTGACTCTAGGGAATGGATCAGGTGTCAAACTCTGTTAGGCTGCCCGTGGGCTTATTTGACTCAGGGCTCAGCCCTACAGATGCTATTACAGAACCATAATTGGTTTCTCAGAGGCGATTTATTCCTCTTGTTAGCAGACAAGAGTAGTTGCAGATTTCAATCTACTCACATTTAGATTGCCTTGGGAGAACAGCCAGCAATTCTTGCACCCATGGATTTTAAATGCCTGTAGCCAGTGCCCCTGCGGCAGGTTCTAGGAGGAATGCTAATGGGATTGACCTCCCATCCCAATAACCTTAGCTGAGGACACTGGACAAGATGGAGATAGACACACACACCCATGAGAAAACCTGACATCTGCTACAGAACTGGGGCAGCAGGTGCAGTCACTCTCAACTGGGGCTGCTTCATTTGACTTTGGAAACCATCATTTGTGCAGGTGGCTTCACTTGACCTTGGAAACCATTGTTTGCACAGGGGGTCTTGATCTTTAGGAACACTGTCACCTCCTTGTTCCACTCTGAGGTGTCATTCATGAAAGCAGATTTCCACTGAAAAGCGCCCAAGTGGAATTTCAGCTGATGAACTTGAGAGACGATAAAGGCAAAATCTCCAGGCCCCCTCTGCCCTTGGTTGGTACTCCAGGTACTTGGCTCTTGTGTCTTTGTTTATGCTGCTCACCTCGCAACCCACTACACCACCTCACCACCTCATCACCTACCAGGCTCCTCTCAGCCCTCCCTTCACTGTCAACCTTCTGCTCTGAACTCAGCAAGGACAGAACATGTTATGCTTGCTCTAATTAATACCCTAAATGTATTACCTGGAGGCTGGCGCACAGTGGGCCCTTGAAATTTGGGAACAGTGAATGTGTATATATATTCCCATCTTAGCTTTCATCACCCCTCCCCATAGTAAAAATGGATTAGAAAGCTCCTCAGGGCTAGAAGATGAGAGGAGTCCAGGAAGAAGGAAAAGACCTGTGATTTTCAGTCGAGGGGCCCACAGCCCAGTCACCATATGCTCTATCACCTTTAAAAGAATGTTTACAGCAGGTTTTTCTATCCTTTCAAAACTTAAGAACAGCAATTGCATTCTGAGCAGACAGTCCTTGATCTGGGTGGAGAGCCAAACAGTGGGCTTCTTGGCTTAGACCTAAGATGAGCTGCCCCTACTGCTCTTGGGAGCATCTGTAGGAAAATCACAGCTGCTTCTGACACAGAGGATGATCTGGCTAGTATCTAGCCCAGGGGTATAAGCAGAACTACAGCTCTATAGTTATTGGGAAATTATTTTTTTAATTATTTAAATCTATATTTAAATTTACCTCTGCATGAAATTAATGTTGACCAAATTACCCAGATTGGAAAATTTAAGGAGGTTCCTGGGGCTACAGAGGCAGAAGTCATCCTGGAGGTAGGGATAGACTATTCCCTGAAGAAAGTAGATATTTCTAAGGAGGTACTGAGAGGGGTCTGGATCAGGAGGGAGAAAACTCTAGGGCCCAGCAGTGGGTGGCTGGAGATGCCAGAGGCCTAGGGCTGGGAAAGGAGTTGCCTTCACCATGATGAACCTGCCAAGCCCAGGCAGGGAGTCAGCCCTTCAACACTCTGAGACCTGCACCCAAGACCTCTAAGAACAGACTTTCTAGCAGCAGTTCTAATACACTGTGTTTTAGCACCAGTAACTCCACAACTTGCTTATTGTTTTACTGAAAGTCTTATTTAAGACCCCAGTTGGAAGGCAGTTGAGCTGTGGGAAATTCCTGCCCTGCCCCCATGGAAGAGCCATGTCCACACTTCAGGCCATGTAGGGCATCAGATGAGGTCAGCTATAAAGGCAACTTCCCAGTAGAGAGGGAGTACTCCAAGAGCCACTGGAAGCAGCAGGTGGGGAGACAGGGATGGATAAATGAGGGCCTGTTTCAAGCCCATGAAGTATAATACTCTAGACATGGTGCTGGGTGCTTTGAGACCAGGGTTCATCCATGAGAAGTGGGTGGGAAATGGAATCAGATCTTATTTTGCAGTTGTGTGCTGATGAGGCCTGAGATATTGGATATAAGCATTTCTGTTACATGGGTTTTTCTGGTTGGTTGAATATTTTATATACAAGAGACGCCCATTTCTTGCTTGCTTTCCAGGAACTGCCTGTTGGCTTAAGTTAGGAAAGCATGTGAGATATGCTGGAAAGGATCCTCAGAAGGAGGCCAGTTAAAACAAGAGTGACTCATGAGAGATGGACTTCTAAAAGTTTAACGAGTAAGCTGGCAGTGAGGTCCAGCCTGAAGAAAGCTAATCCCAGGGCAACTGGGAAGTTCCCAGCACTCTACAGGGAAAAAAGCAGCTAGGATGGGGGCACCAAGTGGGCAAGGGGAGGAGCTTCCATGCCAAGAACTCTGCTAGGCTCCTTCACAAAACTTCCCTCATGACAGAGATGCTGCCGCTCTCACGTGGTGGAGGTGCTTGGCTGGCTGCAGGAGAGCAGGGAGCAGGGGCTCCTGGAGAAGGCACCCATCTTTGTTGCACAGCCTGGGCCACCAATATGGCGGCTTCAGCAGGAGGTCTGTGGAGGAGGCTCAGTTCATGCTGTTTCATTCTGCAGAGAGCACTTCAGAAAAGGAAAGATCTCCTGTGACTTCTGCCTGCCATCCACAAGATACTCATTGCCTCTCAGGAGGGGCAGAGACAAGATGGCTGACTGAAGCTAGCTTTCCACAGAGGCTCCCATCCAGAAGGAGAGTTAAAGGACAGAAATTTAGCAAGTAACCTGGCGGATTAGAGCTGTACCAGGAGAGAAGTTTGAAGAACACACATCAACTCTGCTGAGGCGAGCTGCGACCCCAAGGATACAAACAAAAGGTACAAAATCCATCACCAGGCAGATGGTAGTCCCCTCCCCCATGAGAATGGTTCGGAGTACCCCATAAACAAATGAGCAGACTTCAAAAGTCCTCCCATTATACTCCACAGGAGAGACCCTCTAAAAACTGGACCTACTTCCCCTACTAGGGTGCCATGGCACTCTCCTGCCAGGCATAAAACTGTGTAAAACTGTATATATTCTCTACCTGCAATTCTGAGCTCCCAGCACTCCCCTCCACTCTCACTCTGATGTCTGTAGGCCTGTCCCCCAGCAGTCCAGATTCTTGGGTGATTTCTCAAGGGGTGTGGCAGGACCTGGAATGCAGCTGGTCAGTGCTGATTCTGTGGCACGGGAGTGAGGAGAGGATGGTTGGCTGAGAAGGAACCACCCTGGAGCAGCGGTGCCCTGAGGTGCAGACAAGCAGCCATTTTTTGGCAACAATAGGGCTCACCTGGTATATTCTGGAATCACACCCCCTCTCTGGGCAACCAGAGGAGGCCGGGCATCTTCTCAGGTGGCAACCACTGGCGGAACAGATTTGGGACGGAAACACAAGCCCCGTGAGTTAAGGATTTGCCTGAGGTGGTACCGGCCTAGGTGGAGCGCGGGAACTAGAAAACACACATGTAGAGCTGGGAGATTCCCAGGGCAGGGTTAACCCAGAGGACCACTTTACTGAGCCTAAGATGCACCCAGCCCTCAGGGGATCATCAGCCAAAACAAAGGAGGGCAGGCAGAGGCTGGAACTGACAGGTAACCGTGCTATGAACAAAAACTACACCTAAGACCGTACAGCGGCACAGACAGGGCCTGAGGCACAGGTTCTAAGAACTCAAAACAGCTTCTCTTCTGCAGGGGAATTTAGCAGGGACAGAAACAAATTCCCACAAAGTTGTTCTGTTCTGTCAGTAACATCAAACGGGGGCGAGGCTGGAACTGAGTGAACAGCCCCAGCCTCCCAAGGTTGTCAGGCCTCACCTCCCACTGCTGGATAGTGGCAGAGAACAGTGGCCTGGCTGAGCAAACATAGACCTCCTCATAATTCAGGCAGGTACAAACCACTGGAGTATCTTCTCATGGACGCAACTGCGTCACAGCCCTGCAGGGTTATTGGTGACTGGGTGTGACAGAGGTGCAAGGTTGGGAAGGAGGCATCAACCTTCCCAGACTAATCTATTTGCTGGGTGGGTCCTCCTGACTTCACAGAGTACTGGAGCAAGTCATATCTGAGTTGTCAGCGGACCCCTGCAATCTGGTTGCCAGAGACCTCTTAAGACAGGTGCTGATTGAGATAATTGATTTGGACTTTGTGAACTGAGCCAATCACCCTAGGACTAGCCAAGTGGTGCCCTGGGTGTGTGGTTGTAGGAAGATTTGATTTTCCTTTTCCAATAGTTACCTGTGGGGGGTGGGGTGACTTAATTGCTGGTATTTCTCCACAGCTGTGCTTCAACCCAGAGTAACTGTTTCACTAGGGTCGAACAGAGACCATCTGAAAACAAGACAGACCACTTAGACCCACAACACCAAACAGGTCCCCACTTTCTCAGGTCATAGTACTGTATGGGTCCTCGGCAAAGCTCCAGGGGAAAACTCAAACAGTGTAAAATAATCATGGGGTGGAACCAGATGGCCGAAATGTAAGAAATTGAATTCAGAATTTGGATTGCAAACAAGATTAATAGAATGAAGGAAAATTTGGAATTAGAAATTCAAGGAGCAATTCAAAAGTTGGAATTAGAAATTCGAGGAGAAATTCAATAGTTGTCTCAGGAATCAACAAGTTTAAAGACAAAACCACCAAAGATTTTGACACATTGAAGCAAGAATTTGCAGTCCTCAAAAATATGAAAAATACAGTAGAATCCCTCAGTAACACAGTGCAGCAAGCAGAAGATTTCTAACATTGAAGACAAAGCTTTTGAACGCTCCCAAACTGTCAAACAGGAAGAGAAATGGAGAGTAAAAATGGATCATTCTCTCAGAGAGCTCTGGGATAATTCGAAGAAGGTTAATATCCGCTTCATTGGAATCCCTGAAAGCGATAAAGTTCCTTCACAAGGCACAGAGGCCCTTCTCCATGAAATTATGAAAGAGAATTTTCCAGACATGCCAAGAGATTCTGAAATTCAGATAGCAGACAGTTTCAAAACCCCGGCATGACTCAACCTGAATAAGACATCCCCCAGGCACATCACATTTAACTTCACTAAAGTTAATATTAAGGAGAAAATTCTGAAAGCAGCCAGATGTAAGAAAACCATTACCTACAAAGGGAAGAATATTAGAGTGACTGCAGATCTCTCTGCTGAAACTTTTCAAGCCAGAATAGGATGGTCATTGACTTTTAATCTCCTTAAACAAAATAACTTTCAACCCAGGATCCTATCTTCAGCTAAACTGAGTTTCATTTATGATGGAGAAATTAAATACTTTAATGACATTCATATGTTGAAGAAATTTGCCATAATCAAACAAGCTCTTCAGGATATTCTCAGACCTATCCTCCATAATGACCAGCTCAATCCTCTAACAGAAAGTAAACTCACTCAGAAACTTTTGATCAAACTCCCACTTCCACAGTGGCGAAAGGAATAAAAATGTCCACTAGACTTTCGAAAGACTCAATACCCAAACTTTTCCCAGACTTATCAATATTCTCCATTAATGTGAACGGCTTAAACTGTCCTCTAAAGAGGCACAGGTTGGCTGACTGGATACAAAAACCCAGGCCAGATATTTGCTGCATACAAGAATCACATCTTACCTTAAAAGATATATATAGACTCAGGATGAAAGGATGGTTGTCCATATTTCAGGCAAATGGTAATCAGAAAAAAGCAGGTGTTGCAAGTCTATTTGCAGACACAATAGGCTTTAAACCAACAAAAGTAAGAAAGGATAAGAATGGTCACTTCATATTTCTTAAGGGTAATACTAAATATGATGAGATTTCAATTATGAATATTTATGCACCCAACCAGAATGTGCTTCAATTTATAAGAGAAACTCTAACAGACATGACCAACATGATTTCCTCCAGCCAAATAATAGTTGGATATTTCAACACTCCTTTGGCAGTGTTGTATAGATCCTCCAAGAAGAAGCTGAGCAAAGAAATTTTAGATTTAAACCTAACCATCCAACATTTGGATTTAGCAGACATCTACAGAACATTTCATCCCAACAAAACTGAATACACATACTTCTCGTAAGCCCACGGAACATACTCCAAAATCAATCACATCTTAAGTCACAAGTCTAACCTCAGTAAATTTAAAGGAATAGAAATTATTCCTTGCATCTTCTCGGACCACCATGGAAGAAAAGTCAAACTCAGTAACAACAGGAATCTGCATACTCATACAAAAACATGGAAGTTAAATAACCTTATGCTGAATGATAGCTGGGTCATAGATGAGATTAAGAACAAAATTGCCAAATTTTTGGAACAAAACGACAGTGAAGACATGAATTATCAGAACCTCTGGGACACAGCAAAGGCAGTCCTAAGAGGAAATTTATAGCACTGCAAGCCTTCCTCAAGAGAACAGAAAGAGGGAAGTTAACAAATTAATGGGACATCTCAAGCAACTAGAAAAGGAAGAACATTCCAACCCCAAACCCAGTAGTAGAAAAGAAATAACCAAAATTAGAGCAGAATTAAATGCAATTGAAAACAAAAGAATTATACAACAGATCAATAAATCAAAAAGCTGGTTTTTTGAAAAGGTCAATAAAATAGATAAACCTTTGTCTAACCTAACCAGGAAAAAAAGAGTAAAATCTCTAATTTCATCAATCAGAAATGACAAAGATGAAATAAGAACTGACTCCTCAAAAATTAAAAAAATCCTTAATGAATATTACAAGAAACTTTATTCTCAGAAATATGAAAACCTGAAGGAAATTGACCAATACTTGGAAGCAGGTCACCTTCTAAGACTTAGCCAGAATCAAGTGGAAATGTTGAACAGGCCTATATCAAGTTCTGAAATAGCATCAACCATACAATATCTCCCTAAAAAGAAAAGCCTGGGACTGGATGGCTTCACATCAGAATTCTACCAAACCTTTAGAGAGGAACTAGTACCTATATTACTCAACCTGTTCCAAAATATAGAAAAAGAAGGAAGACTGACCAACATGTTCTATGAAGCAAATATTACCCTGATCCCCACACCAGGAAAAGACCCAACAAGAAAAGAAAATTATAGAACAATATCACTAATGAATATAGATGCAAAAATATTCAACAAGATCCTAACAAACAGAATCCAGCAACACATCAAACAAATTATACATCATGACCAACTTGGTTTTATCCCAGGGTCTCGAGTCTGGTTCAATATACATAAGCCTATAAATATAATTCAGCAAATAAACAAATTAAAAAACAAAGTCCATATGATTCTCTCAATTGATGCAGAAAAAGATTTTGATAATATCCAGCATCCCTTCATGATCAGAACACTTAAGACAATTTGTATAGAAGGGACATTTCTTAAACTGATAGAGGCCATCTACAGCAATTCCACAGCCAATATCATATTGAATGGAGTTAAATTGAAATCATTTCCACTCAGATCAGGAACCAGACAAGGCTGCCCATTGTCTGCACCGCTCTTTAACATTGTAATGGAAGTTATAGCCATCGCAATTAGGGAAGAAAAGGCGATCAAGAGTATCCATATAAGGTCAGAAGAGATCAAACTTTCACTCTTCACAGATGATATGATCATACATCTGGAAAACACCAGGGATTCTACTACAAAACGCTTAGAAGTGATCAAGGAATACAGCAGCGTCTCAGGTTACAAAATCAACATTCATAAATCGGTAGCCTTTATATATACCAACAATAGTCAAGCTGAAAAAATAGTTAAGGACTCTATGCCATTTACAGTAGTGCCAAAGAAGATGAAATATTTGGGACTTTATCTAACAAAGGACATGAAAGATCTCTACAAAGAGAACTATGAAACTCTAAGAAAAGAAATAGCTGAAAATGTTAACAAATGGGAAAACATACCATGCTCATGGTTGGGAAGAATCAACATTGTTAAAATGTCCATACTACCCACAGCAATATACATTTTGCACGCAATCCCTATTAAAGCTCCACTGTCATACTTTAAAGATCTTGAAAAAATAATACTTCGTTTTATATGGAATCAGAAAAAACTTCGAATAGCCAAGACATTACTCAGAAATAAAAATGAAACAGAAGGAATCACACTACCGGACCTCAGACTATACTATAAATCGATAGTGATCAAAACAGCATGGTACTGGCACAAAAACAGAGAAGTAGATGTCTGGAACAGAATAGAGAACCAAGAGATGAATCTAGCTACTTACCATGATTTGATCTTTGACAAGCCAATTAAAAACATTCAGTGGAGAAAAGATTCCCTATTTAACAAATGGTGCTGGGTGAACTGGCTGGCAACCTGCAGAAGACTGAAACTTGACCCACACCTCTCACCATTATCTAAGATAGACTTTCACTGGATTAAAGATTTAAACTTAAGACATGAAACTATAAAAATACTAGAAGAGAGTGCAGGGAAAATTCTTGAAGAAATCGGTCTCGGCTAGTATTTTATGAAGAGGACCCCCCAGGCAATTGAAGCAGCTTCAAAAATTCACTACTGGGACCTGATCAAACTAAAAAGCTTCTGCACAGTCAAGAACACAGTAAGTAAAGCAAGCAGACAGCCCTCAGAATGGGGGACGATATTTTCAGGTTATGTCTCAAACAAAGGTTTTAATAACCAGAATCCACAGAGTACTCAAACATATAAGCAAGAAAAGAACAAGTGATCCCATCTCAGGCTGGGCAAGGGACTTGATGAGAAACTTCTCTGCAGAAGACAGGCATACGGCCTACAGACATATGAAAAAATGCTCATCATCCTTAATCATCAGAGAAATGCAAATCAAAACTACTTTGAGATATCATCTAACTCCAGTAAGATTAGCCCATATCACAAAATCCCAAGACCAGAGATGTTGGCATGGATGTGGAGAAAATTGAACACTTCTACACTGCTGGTGGGAATGCAAATTAATACATTCCTTTTGGAAAGATGTTTGGAGAACACTTAGAGATCTAAAAATAGATCTGCCATTCAATCCTATAATTCCTCTATAGGTATATACCCAGAAAACCAAAAATCACATCATAACAAAGATATTTGTACCAGAATGTTTATTGCAGCCCAATTCATAATTGCTAAGTCATGGAAAAAGCCCAAGTGCCCATCAATCCACGAATGGATTAATAAATTGTGGTATATGTACACCATGGAATATTATGCAGCCTTAAAGAAAGATGGAGACTTTACCTCTTTCATGTTTACATGGATGGAGCTGGAACATATTCTTCTTAGGAAAGTATCTCAAGAATGGAAGAAAAAGTATCCAATGTACTCAGCCCTACTATGAAACTAATTTATGGCTTTCACATGAAAGCTATAACCCAGTTATAACCTAAGAATTTGGAGAAGGGGGAAAGGGAGAGAAGGGAGGGGGGAGTGGGTGGAGGAAGGGTGATTGGTGGGATTACACCTGTGGTGCATCTTACAAGGGTACATGTGAAACTTAGTAAATGTAGAATGTAAATGTCTTAACACAATAACTAAGAAAATGCCAGGAAGGCTATGTTAAGCAGTGTGATGAAAATGTGTCAAACAATCTATAAAACCAGTGTAGGGTGCCCCATGATCGCATTAATGAACACAGCTATGATTTAATTAAAAAAAAATCCAAAAAAAAAAGAATTTATGTAGTGACAGAATCAGAGGTCCAAGTGATGCAGCCACAGGCCAAGGAATGTGGGCTCTCTCTAGAACTGGAAAGGATAAGAAAATGGACTATCCCCTGAAGTCTCCAAAAGGAACACAATCTTGCTGACACCTTGATTTTAGTTCAGTGAGACTAGTTTCAAATTCCTGATCTACAGAAGTATAAGACAATAAGTTGGTGTTGTTTTAGGCCACTGTGTGCTAATTTGTTACTGCAGCAACAGGAAATGAATACACGGCATCTCACCATTTATAAAGAATGCAGGCACAATTCGTCAAAGGAGATAAAACTAGGGGGTGAAGCTTGATGAAAAACAGGAAATTTACAAAGTCTCCAAGTATCTGCTGATAAGACAGTTATTACTGCAAAGGGAAAAATAGTTACTTGATGGCAGCAAAACCTGGCAGTCGTCACCTTATCCAAGTGGTCAAAGTTAGCCTTACCAAAATGTGACAAAATGACTTCAGGTGCCTCCTGACATGATGTGATGGGAAGACCAAATAATCAACTCTGTGGTAACTGTGCCCAAAAGGCAAAACCTGAATCAACTCATGAAGAAATACCAGACAAATCTGGATTGAGAAAAATCATACAAAATAACTAGTCTGAACCCTTCAAAAACAACACGATCATGAAACAGAACGTCTGAGGAATTGCTCCAGATGAAAAGATTCTCAAGAGACATAACAACTAAATATAATGCATGATTCTGGGTTGAATTCTGGACCAGAAAAAGTGTGTGTGTGTGTGTGTGTGTATAACTACTATTATTGTAAAAGACATTATCGATAAAATGGTGAAACTTGAATAAAGTCTATAAGTTATATAATAGTATTGTATCAGTCAACTTGCTGGCTTTAATCATTGTTCTGTGGTTAGATTAGACAATGTCCCTTTTTCATTGCAATACATGCTGAAGTATTTACGGGTAAAGGGACATCGTTTTTGCAACTTACTCTCAACTGATTCAGAAAAAAATAACACACATAAACATACACATGCAGAGATAATGATAAGGTAAGTACAATAAAATACAAAAGTTTAGGAATCTAGCTGAAGGGCATAAAGAAAATCTTCGTACTTTTCCGGCAATTTTTCTCTGAGTTTAAAATTGTTCCCAAATATAAAGTTTGTTTTTTCCATCACCAACATGTGATTACTTTTCTAAATTGAAAAATAATTTTTAAAAAGTTGGGTTTGAATGTCAAGAAATGTTAGAGATAATTAACCAATTTATTTCACTTATATTATCTTTTCCGTATATGCAAAAGAATGACAAATGATTAAATTCTATGCATAAATGAGTTTGAAAGAGGTCTTTACTGTAAGTTTACAGTAAAAATTCTAAATGCTAAGAAAATACTATGTCAAAGTCCAATAGCTAGCTATTTTTCGTTCTTAGTGGTACATAAAATAATGACGTATCCTTGAATTGTAAAATAAAATGTAAATAAATATTTTTAAGTCTGAGTTTGTCACTAGCGTGGCCTTGAGCAAGTCATTTGGAACCCATTTTCCTTGTCAGTAAGATTGGATGACAATATCTACTGTGCAGAGCTGCCAGAGGATGAAAACATCATCATAATGATACTATACCAGTAACAGGGACATTAAAGCCAGTGTGTTTACTTGCCAGGCACTATGCTATCAAATACTAGCACAGAGTCTGTCACAAAATATGTGCTTGATAAACGGTAGCTATTGAATCAGGGTCACACATTTATTTAATTTGTACTATGATCAAGATGTGCAGGAAAAAAATGCTTTTACTTATTTAATGTGAAACAAATCTACTCTTTCTCCTGAGCTCCTACCTGCTGGTTAGAAGCAAAACTACTATTTGGAAACTGTTTAGAATATTCTCAGATCTGAGGCTTCAAATGGTATCTCAGTCTAACTTACACACCTGTCCTCTCAGCTGGCCTCTTCCCATCCCTGCCGCCTGCCTGCTGCTAAGGTAACATCTGGCAAGTGGGCAGAGGGGCATATATGTTTCAAGGTGCTACAAGGGCAAAGACTATAACCTGTCCTTGGATGTGCCCCTGGCATTCATGGGTCCCCAAGGTCACCTCTGACACTGAAGACCCTGGGGAGCCAGGGTCATTCTTGATCTAATCCTTGATCTACTCAAAGGGCTTTTTCAAAGTGTGAGATTATTCCTGATTGCCCATAATGGCCTCAGTCCTGCCTTGCCTTGCTTGCCCAGGGCAGGCCCTTGGGTGTTCCATTCAGCCTCTCTACCACTCAGGAGAAACCTGAAACTCAGGGTGCCTCAGCTGACCCTCCTGGCACCTTTCTGAAGGTTGGCTCCAGGGCAACAGTCTTGGCCCATCAGGTACTTCACTGCTCCTGTATCCTCCCCTAGCTTCTAGCCCTGGGCCCAGGCAGAAAAATCAGAAAACAGGTCTCTACTTAGGCCTTCCAACCTCTATCTTTTCCCACAGCTCTCCAGACCACCCAGAGGAAACACCCCCCCACACCACCACCACCACCCCTGCTTTCTTTCACTTCTGCAGATCCTCCCAGGTCCCCCTCCTGGTGGTAGCAGCTGGGCCTTTCTCTTACAGACCACTGGGGATCTCTAAGAGCCTCTAGGCTTTCCCCTTGATATGCTAATGGTGATGATAAAGGAATCCTAGCACATCCTTTCTCCTCAAAGCTTTCAAAACCAGGTCTTGCACAGCCTCTGTTGCCTTGGGGTAATAGCCTTCTGGCTCCCCTGGAGGGAGTCCCTGCAAGGAAACTGGATTTAAAGAGGGAAAATGGAAATGCATTGGTTTAAATCTATGAAAAGATTTACAATGATAAGTAGGGGCCTGGGAGTCAGGTGAGGTCTCCAGAGTTTGAGGATAAACTTCAAGCAGAGCAATTGCAAATTCCCTCAGATGGCAAGATGTGAAGGAAAGTCAGCATGAGGCAGGAGGCCTTAGCTGGGGCTGGGTCCTGAACTCTTCAGTGCTCCTGTATCTTCCCTGAGGATGAAACTCAGGGTTTGGAAGAGGCCTTCATCAATGGTTTTCAACTCTGATGGTCTTTGGCCAAAGATGCTAATTCCACGTACTTCAAATGTCTGATTAAAATTGCCAAGTACAATCAACATTTTGAAATACGTGGTGCTTACGGGGTTAGGATCTTAGGATCTGCCAAAGTCACCTCCCTGCAGGAATGTGGAATGGCTGCATTCATCAACCCAGGAGAGAGAGTGGTGGATCCTAGGGAGGGTTTTTATTAGCAGAAAACTATCAGGCAGATAGATGGGGGGTCGGGTGGGGGAGAAGTGTCAAGGCTGGCTGGAGGGAACTAACAGGAAACAGAAAAGTACCAATGGCAGGATCTGAGGAACTGGGTGAGGTCATTCCAGAAAATCTGGCCAGCAAGTACTGAACCACTGGCTTTGTCCACTCTCACCATCCACAAGCCAGACAGCTCACCACCCTTCTGCATCATCTTCCCATTGATGGGGATCAAGACCATGACCTCCAGGCCTTGCGTGGTGAGGCCCAGTGGTTCTCAAGCCCTGTCTGCATGTAACAAGCATGCTGGCCCAATCCAGAGAGATTCTGATTGAGCCAATCTGGGATGAGATCTGAGCACCAGTACTTTTTTCTTAAATCTCCAGGTGATTCTAATGTGCACTAAGGCTTGAGCTCCCCTGGTTTGGCCCTGCAAACTTCTCCAGCTTTATCTCATTTCATTCTCTCTTTCATTTTCTTTGTAGCACAGCAACATTGTCCATTCTTTCCCAGTACTTTTAGTAGGTCAGTCTGCCTTTTCCTTGGGTCATTTGCACTTGCTTATCTTCTATGCCCAGAGAGAAAGCCCCACTGTTTTCTTCAGGGAAGCCTTTCCTGAACAGCTGGGTTACTTCACGTTATCCTCTTACACGTTGCATCACTCAAGGTCCAGTTAGAAAAACAAAGCCCATTCTAGGTGATTCAAATGGAAGGAATTTAAATACTTGGAGTTGGTTACATGGGTGATGGAAATGCTGTAAAGACTAATGCAATGGTGTGGCAATGACAGTGAGCTGCTGCCATACCTGGGGCTTGCAGGATAACACACATCAGAAGCCAAAAGGCAGGGGAGTCTGTCAGGGGCTAGACTATAATGAGGGCTGCCCACTGGGGCTGGGACCACAGAAGAAGGGTCTCTCTGACAAGAGATAGGGCTCTGGAGAAGATACAGTCATTGTAAGAGATAACACTCAAAGCAGAGGGAGAGGGAGAGGGAACACCCTTCTTCTTTCCTCCTATCTTCAAGTCTCCCACCACTGCCTTCCATTAACCCATACTACCAAGAACTCAGATGGCAAGAGATCCCAGGAAATATAATCCTGCAGGACACCGAGCAGAGATGTCCTAGTTGTCTATTGCTGCATCAAACCGCCCGAAAACTTAATGTCTTAAAACCACACATTATTATCACTCACATTTCTGCGGGTTGAGCAGGTTCAGCTAGGAAGTCCTCACTGGGCTCACTCCTGTGGCTTCAGTCATATGGTAGTTGAGATGCAGTCATCTGAAGGCCCAAGTAGGCTAGCTGTCCAAGATGGCACACACACAGAGCTGCCAGTGGATACTGGCTGTCAGCTGGGAGCTCAACAGGGGTGGTTAAAACTCCTACATATGGCCTTTCCATGGCCTTGGGGCTGTCTCACAGCATAAAGGCTGGATTCCCAAAGGGTGTATACCAAAAGCAAGCTTTCCAGGAGATGCAGGTGACAGCTAAGAGCTTTCTTATCCTTGGGTAAGACTTGGCCTTGGGTATCATATCTACTGCATCTAATGGTCAAAGCACAAGTTGGATTCAGTGAATCAGAAGAATAGACTCCATTTCCCAATGGAAAAGTAACACGTATACACAAGGTGAAAATTAATTAATGGTAACTGTCTTTGGAGACAAGCTAAGATCATCTAGCCTTTGTACACAACAGTTTACATCCCTCTCACATGCAAAATTTACTCACCACCTCCTAAGCATCCAAAGTTTTGGTCCCCTATGGCATCAGGTGCAGCCTCAGGACCTAGGCATATAACTCAGGTATGGCTGAGTTGCCTCAGGTAGAGCTCCTCAACTACAGTTCCTCTCAGTACAAAGACCAGAAAGCTAAAGAGACAACTGTGGCTCCCCTCATGATGGGGCAGAAAAAGGATAGATAAAGTCACACTCCCATTCAAGAAGGGGTGGCTAGAGGGAATAGGGGTAGGAGGCGTGAGAGGTAGATGGAGTCACCTGAAGGCTCAACTGCACTGGACGTCTAGGATGGTCCTCTCTGGGGCTGGTGGCTGGAACTGACTGGCAGCTGGGCTGTCAACCACGCATCTTCTCCATGAGCCTCAGCCTTCTCACAGTGCAATGAACTGCATTCTGAGTAGAAGTGTCCCAGGAGCAAGCATTGCAAAAGAACGAGGAAGAGGGTTCAAGATTGCTTACCATCTAGCCTTGAACAGCTCTCCCACTGTATTCTCTTTATCAAAGCAGCCAGAGGCTAGCCCAGATTCAATAGGATGGAGAAATATACTCCACCTCTCAATGAGAAAGTGTCACGTGTATACAAGGAGGAAAGGGATTGACAGTGGCCATCTCTGGAGACAAGCTACCACAACAGAGAGGGCAGACGGGGTCAGAGAGCAAGGAAGGAAATGACCAGCATCCTCATCTCACTGCTCCCTGTGATTTTTGCCACAGTCCTTATTATGGTTTCTAATTAAATATGTGTTTGACTCTATCATCTCCTTCAACAGAACACCATTATATCTTCACACTCTACACAATGTCTAGTCCTTACTAAGTGCTCAATATGTACAGAATGTGTTTAATAAATGAAAGAACAGGGCATCTAGCTGTCCAGCTACTCCACAGGAGTTCTCAAGGGAAGCAAGGGCCCTGTTTCCACTGAAGCACACAGTTGGCTGGCTGTTCCTGGATGGTGAGCAGCAGAGCTGGTGTTCACTCATTCATTCACTCACACATGTATATGTATAAGCATCTGCACATTCGAGATGAGCATTCCCCAAAGAGTGCTCCATGAACACTGGACGTCAGCATTTCCTGGTTGTGCATGTGTGTGTGGTGGGGGAGGGAGGCATCAGAGTGGCTAGTGAGGAAAACAGATGCCTTAATGGTCTCAATAAGTCCGAATTGATGGGAGTGGGATGTGAGTGGCTGCATTGCAGCCAGTTCTCCAGGTGTTTTGCATGATGAAGTGTGAGAGCTCTGCAGTAGATGACACTGAGAGCTGGGAGTGAACAGAATGCCCAGGGGGATGGGGAGGAAGAACAGGGAGCTAAGGAACGACCATCAAGGGAAAGCATTTCTCATGGTTCTTTGCTGTGTGCCCCACTGTGTGCAGGTGCTGGGTTCCCTAATCTTGTGGGGAGCCAAATGGTAAACAAGTAATTACAGGGATGCAGGAAGGGAAAAGAATATGGAGCTGCCAGGCTGTGACACACAGGACAAACCTCTTTGAGAAAATGACTCTAAGCTGAAATCTGAAGGGGCACAGGTGTTAGCCCTCCAGGCAAGATGAGGGTAAGAGCGTCCCTGCTAAGGGGCCAGCTGATGTGGAGGCCTAGAGGTGGAAGAAGATCCATGATAGGAGGAGCATAAAGGGGGCCAGTGACAGAGGAGGAAGGGAGACAAGAGGCCGGCTGGGCCTTCAGCACCAGAGATGAGTGACTGCTCCTCCTTCATCTGTGGAGCCTTGAGTGACCACTGGAGATGGCAGACGGGTTAGTGTCATGCTGGAGAAAGAACCCTTGATGGAGTTCGAAAGGATGTCAAGGAGGCAGGGAATACCACACAGCAGCCTCACAACAACCAGGGGAAGAAGTTTCAAAAGACCCTGCCAGTGGCAGACAACACAGGGCCACGGGTAGCCCAGCTGCCAGGTGACTCGAGATCTCACACAAAGGCCAGTCATCATTATCACAAGTCTAAACCAGCACAAAAGACAGCATCATACCAAACTGGCTACCTGACTATCTTTATGTAGTCCACAAGCATTTTTTTTCCTATTATTTTAAAAATGGAGTCTCCCTATATTGCCCAGGCTGGTCTCAAACTCCTGGGCTCAAGCTATCCTCCTGCCTCAGCTTCCTGAGTAGTTGGGACTACAGATGCCAGCTACGACTCTCAGCTTCGTTTTTACATTTTTAATGATTGAAAAATATATATATATATTAAGAATAATATGCCATGCTATGTGAAAATTACCTAAAAGTAAAAAATAAAGTTTAACATGAGCACAGCTATGCATACCGTCTATGGCAGCTTTTCGATAATGTGGGCCAAGAGTTGAGTGGCCATGGCAGAGAGAGGCCTCTAGACCTCAGAGCCTGAAATATTTACTCTGGTCCTTTAGAGAGTTTGCCAACCCCTACTGTGAACTGTTTGGTGGAAGAGTCTTTGTGGAGGACAAAATCATGTCTATGTTGTGAAATATTAATAAAGACAAATTGAAGAATTTGACTCCTTAAATTTTTAACAGGAACTAGGTGTCAGGCAACCCGAGGCAGGTGTTTTGCTGTCTCCACAGGCTGGATCCCATACTCTGTAGGGGCATCAAGCCTGGTCAGAGAATGGCCCTCCCTGTCTTTATCCCTTCCCCAAAGATGTCCCCTGTGCATCCTCAGATCTCCCCACCATCTAACGCAGCTCATTTCTAGGAGCTGCAGAGGCGGGGGCTGGCTCAGGGTGCTTCGCCACCCTAGCCATTGCCTGAGCAAAAGCCCTGCTGCCCCAGCTTTCCCCCACCCAGGCTGTGGGGGAGTCCTCGCTGAGCCTCACTCCTGCCCTCTGCATCCACTCCAATGAGGCTCTGAGACTGGCCCGTGGAGAACAATCCACATGAGTGCAGTTCCCTGGGAGGCCAGGTGGGCTTGTTGCCCATTCTCAGTAGAGGAGGAAGACAGAGTCAAGTGCAGTAGTGTCCAAATAACCACTCCTCTTTTTATGTCCTTAGCATTTTACACTGGTGATCCATTATTTGTTCTCTATTCCCAGGGCCCTCTGGATACCAGGCACAGCATGACTGCTCAGTGAAAGTAGAAGGTTATCCCCCAACTCTAGGCTGCTGACGGTACTATCTCATGCGATTCTACAACTGCCAAGGGAAGTATGAATTATCTGTGCCTTTTCCCGAGGCACAAAGAACTCAAGTGACTTCCCCATGGTCACATGGCTGGTAAGCAGCAAAACATGTATGCGATTTTCAGGCCATGTTCTTTCCACAACAAACTTACAGGACAAATAAAGGTGAGAGGCAGCAGGAGTTAATGGACTGGAACAGGGGCTTTGCAATCAGTGGGTTCTGGGAAAACCCTGGCTCTGAAATTCACTACAATAGATGGTGCTATTTACTTAAGACTACATTCCCAGCCTTCTTTGCCTCTAAGTGTGCCCATGTACTACAAGGTAGCTAACAGGACGTAAGCAGAGTGTTGTGAATGAGTTCCATCAAGTCTTTAAGAGGAATAGGTGCACCCTACTGTGCCCATTCCTCCATACTCCTGTTGGAAAAAGGATATGATGATGGGAGCATCAGGAACCACCTTGGACCAATAGGAAGAGGGTTACACACAAGGGATTGGGGATCGAAGAGGAGAGAGAGCCTTGGGGAGCTGTGCACAAGCCCCGGATGATTTCATGATTTCACACAAAAGAAAAATAAACACCTTTAAGCCACTTATTGTGGGAAATTTTTTTAAATGGCAATTGAATAAAATCCTAAGAAACTTACTCTCCATGAACCAAGTCTCCTAACCAAAAGTATGTGGACAGTAAGAATCACATCATGGAGTCATTATATGGATTAAATAATGGTAAACACTTATTGAGCACCTACTACTTATGAGGCACTTTTCTAAGCATTTTATATTTTACTTAATGTGCACTGACACATTTAGTCCTCAAAGCAAACCCCCAAGGAAGGTACTATTTGTCACTTACGAAGAGGAAACTAGGGCATAAATCAATTAGGTTAAGCTATGAGTGACAGACACTCCAAGTCAACAATGGTAACTTTGTTTCTCCTACATGACAGGCCACAGTACACGGCCATCTACAGAAGCTCTGGTGCATTAAGTCCCAGAAGCTCACCAGGCTTTTGTCTCTGAAGTGTGGCTCCACCAAAGGTTCATGCTGGTATCACCATTGTGCAAGAAAGACTTTCCAGAAATTAACATGTGACATTTCAGCTCACATTCTTTTAGGTGGGACTTAGGTGCATGGCCACACATGGCTGCAAGGGGGCTGGGACATACCACGTGCCCAGAGTAAAACTTTATTACTATGAAAAGGGGAGCATGGATATTGAAAGACTTAACTAAAGAGGATAAAAAGTCTAGTGAGATTAAGAATGGCAGAGCCAAGTAGTCTGGCTCAGAGATTAGATATTTGATCCAAATGGGCCAAATTAAACTCACAGAATGTTTTTTGCAAATAAATTTTTATTTGGACGCAGCCAGGCCCATTTGTTTACATATTGTCTACAACTGCTTTTGCACTACAAAAGCAGAGTTGAGTAGTTGCAATTGAGAATACATGGCTAACCAAAGTTAGAAATATTTATCCTTTACAGAAAAAGTGTCCAACCCCTGCACTATATTGACAACCTTAAATAAAATAAAGTATGTAAAATGACTGGCACAGTTCCTACCAAGAACAAACACTCAAAATAGTGATTGTATTGCTATAGTTGTAATAACTGGTAACATAGGATTGGCATTAGAGTCAGCATCACTATCAGTGTTTCCCCAAGCTGCTTTCCAAAGGAGAATCAGAAGTCTCATTGCCAAGGTGAGGTTGATGAAGAGATTAGCAAGTCTTCCCAGGGTCCATAGCAAGTTCTCCCTGCTCAGCCAGGAGCCAGCAGAGAGGGGAGGTCAATGACCACTGGCTCTCAGAAGGTAGAAGAGAAAATGTCTTCTGCTAAGTGGAGCTTATGTTTCGCAGAGCTGGGGACAGGCTGAAATTGCAGCTATTTTTCAATGCCTTGAATGTGTGTAGGTGAGCAAAAGCTAAAATGAGAATCTGGGGACAAAATGATCATAAAGTTCATCAGGAAGAGGAAGCTGGAAAGATAACCAAGAAAATTTAGAAAAAGAAAAATATGAAAAATGAGAGATACTCTACCAGGAATTTTAGATTGTGGTATCTCATTAATCCTCACAGTAACTCAATAAGGTTAACACTGTTACTAACCTCACTGTATCTATCTATTTATTTGGTGGGGGGCAGGGTCTTGCTCTGTCAACCATGGTAGAGTACAGTGGCATCATCATAGCTCACTGCCGCCTCAAACTCTTGGGCTCAAGCCATCCTCCTGCCTCAGCCTGCTGAGTAGCTGGGACTACAGGCACATGGCTGGCTAATTTTTCTATTTTTTGTAGACAGGGTGTCTCTCTATTGCCCAAGCTAGTCTTGAACTCCCCTTCTCAAGCTGTGTCTCTAGCTTGGCCTCTGCAAGCACTGGGATTACAGGCATGAGTCACCATACCTGGACTTAACCCACTTTACAGATAAGAAAATTAAGACAGATGACAAGGAATAGCCACAGATTATAGTTTGGGTTTTTTGTTTGTTTTTGTAGGGATAGAGTCTCATTATGTTGCCCAGGCTGGTCTTGAACCCCTGGGTTGAAGCCTCTCAAAGTGCTGGGATTACGGGGGTGAGCCACCTTGCCCAGCTAAAGATTATAGATTGCAATACATGGATTTGTATATCTATACCTGTGTCTATGCCTATACCTAAATCTATGCCCATGCCTGTCCCCGTACCTCTATAAATGGCTTGAGAATTCATTTTGCTTCAGGTTTTTCCCAGCCAGATCCTATACGCTCTGAAACACTGGTCACCCAGGAAACTCCATGGGAGTGATTAGCATAATTATCTCAGATGGCTAAAAAAAAAGCTATCATACTACTGGCACACTGTGATCTCTAAATGTTGCTATTTAATAAACAACCCTCAACTGAAAATTATTTGACACACAAACACACAGAGAAAGAGAAGGTTGTTTAATGTGTAGCACCAAGAGGTGCTATGTTCATGCAGCAAGAAGCTTTATTATCCCAGACCTGAGGCTGAGCAATGTCTAGTAAATTCTAAGCCTCTTCTTCATCCTGTTATTAATTCCTAGGGCTTAGAGAATCTCAAGCTGTTGGGTCAGTTATTTGATCCAAATGACAGGATTGATCAAAGACTCCAACTACCTCTATGCTAATTAAAATCTATTCTACCCACCAGTGCCAGTTAGAAACTGCGAGGGATTTCAAGGCCCTCTCACATCACTAGAGTTGATGAATAATTCCTGACAGCAGCTGATAGCACTTGGTTCTCACAGTCCACTTACTGAACAGGTTTCATGTAAGTTAAAAAAGGTACCATGGTTTCTCTCTCTCACTTTCTCTTCCCATCCCCACTACACCCACACAAATGGGGAAACCACCATATTGCTTATATGCATATATGCAATTGGTGATCTCTGTCATTAGGTGAAGGAAGCTCTAGAAAAAGAAAAGTCTGGAACCCACCCATGACTGGCCCAGGGAATTCCAGCTCACAGGTGATGGTGCAGAAAGTTGGGCTTTCTACTCAGGTCCAGCTTCTCTCTTATCCCAACATCTCTAATTCTTCCTTCTAAATTTCCCTCATCCTTCATTTATCTCCAACACCATTGCTGCCTTTGAAGGTGATGAAAATACTGGAGATAACTTGAATACATGGCAGAGTAGGATGAGTAGAAAAAAATATTATCTGAGGTATCCAAATGATTTGGAATCTCCTATGTGCAAAGCACTGTGTTAAATACATTATATATAAGCTCCTTTTATTTCTTTCCACAACTCTATAGGTAGATATCATTACCACCACGGTATAGATGGTGAATCTGAGCCCCAGAAACATTAAATAACAGTTTCATGGTCCAGAGTTAGAATTAGAACTAAAATCTGAATTTTCTATTCAAAGCCCAAGATGTTTTGGACTCTGTTCAACTTGACAAGTATTTCTTGAGCATCTACTGTATGCCAAATGTTCTACCAGGTGCTGTGAAAACAGCAGTGAACAAAACAACCAAATGGTTTTCCCAACTTCTACTTCTGTATAGAAAGTAGTAGGTCACAGCAAACTGGGTTTCTGCTGTAACAACTAGAAAAAAAATAGGGAAGTTACAAAAATTATACTTTAAGCACATTAGAAAGCTTTGGAATCAACAAAAGACAAGATCTGATTCCTAGAGCTGAGGAAGTAAAGGAACACCAGGCTCTCTGTTAAAAGTTCAGGAGGCTCATCCTCAAAAAACAACTATAAACTAGAGGTAGACAGAGCCTGTTTAAAGTCTGTCCCAGCTATTATTCAGCTTAATTCTTGGGGAAGGAGAAAGACTCTCTTAGGCTTGGTGCCTATAGCTCAGCAGTTAGGGCGCTGGCCACATGCACCAGGCTGGTGGGTTTGAACCCAGCCCAGGCTTGCCAAACAACAATAATAACTGGAACAACAACAACAAAAAAAAAATAGCCAGGCATTGTGGCGGGCGCCTGTAGTCCCAGTTACTTGGGAAGCTGAGGCAAGAGAATTAAGCCCAAGAGTTTGAGGTTGCTGTGAACTGTAATGCCATGGCACTCTACTGAGGGTGATATAGTGAGACTCTGTCTCAAAAGGAAAAAAGAAAAGACTCTGTCATAGAAAATAACAGCTATAGCTCCTATGGCTCTCTTATACAAAATGGCCAGAAACAATTTATGTTAAAAATTTATGTAACATTCAAAGAGGAAAAAAGATGACTCACAACCAGAATAAAAAATGTGCAATAGAAATAGAGCCACAGATGATACAAATTGTGAAGTTAGCCAAGGAAGATATTAAAATAATGATCAGTAATATGTTAAAAATTGAAGAAATTAGGCACCAAAGCTAAAAATTTTAAACAAGAATTTGGAGTCTATAAAAAAAAGTAAATAGCATCTGAAAAACACAAAATCTAAGATCAAGAACTCATTGGGTGGGTTTAACAGCAGGATGCACACAGAAGAACACAGTACTGGTAAACTTGAACATAGGTCAATAAAAAATGTAAAAACCAAAGCACACAGAAAACAAGAAAAAAATGCAAAGAACAACAGAGTGAAAGAGACATTTGGGATGTAGTCAAATAGCCTAAAATTGTGAACTGAAGTCTCATAAAAGAGGAAGGGGATTGGGGCACACATAATATTTGAAGAGATAGATAATGGCTAGGGAAAAAAAAATGTCCAAAAATAATCAAAGAGATCACCTATAGGTTCAAGAAGTTCTATGAGCTCAAAAAAAAGAGGAATACAAAGAAGCCCTGCCCCAGCACATCATAGTCCAACCACTAAAAATAAAGCAAAGAGAAAATATTAAAAGTAGCCACATTACTTTCAAAGGAGCAACTATAAGACTGATGGATGACTTGTAAACAGAAGCTATGGAAGCCAAAAGACAATGAAATGTCGTCTTTAAAATGCCTTTTTCTTTAATTTCAAAATATTAGGGGGGTACAGGTGTTTTTGTTACATAGACAAACTGTATAATGCTGAAGTCAGGGCTTTCATTGTGCCCATCAATATTCCCTCATGAAGCTTATAGTCTACTGGGAGATCGTCAAGTAACTAAACACACACACATACATACCTGTACAGTGCATCCATTTTTTAAGTGCCAATGAATGCCCTGAAGAAAAATTAACTAGGGTGAGGGGGACAGTGCTCTTTTAGATAATATGTTTCTTGAGAGCCTCTCTGAGAATTCTAAGTACGTATTGACATAGCTGAGCCTTGGGCTCTTCGTGAACAGAGGACCACATACCTATTCTTTCTCAGGTGATAGATTGTCTATATGGCTCCTGCCTGCTTTGTCTTTAGATTGAAATCATTTATAAAACACCATGGAGACTTCTGTCTGCTTGATGTTTTGCTGGGAGGGGGACACAGCAAGTCAGCCTGGCCACTGCCCTGGGACACTGCCTAGCTCCTGGGGGATGGCAGTAGGCCACAAAAAGCCAGTGCTGGACTTCCAATTTCCTGGCTTCCAATCCAGTGCCTTTCTAAGGCCTGTATATATATGTATAAACATACATGTAAATCTCACCAAGGAACCAGATAAGAGCTGGGAAAAAGAAGATATTCTTTTATGTGATCATTATTTCTTGGACTCCCACATCCTTAGGACAACATGGGCTGGAGCAGTGTTTGGCCCTAAGGGCCCCATCCAGTTTTGTTGCAGGGAGTGCAGCTCCCCATCTCTGTCTACCGGAGACCCTTTCTCTCACTCTTCTCTGCAGTCAAGGTCAATTTGGGCTGCTCATAGTGTACCTGGTATGGAACAAGTCTGCTTCCAACATGCCCTGAGGCAGAGAGTATACCCCTCCTTCAGCGTGCCCCACAGGACCCTGTCTCCTGAAGGATCTTACAGGGTCCAACCTTCCTCCTTCCCCTTTCCTCTTATGCCAAAGTCCCTCTGATTTCCCCTAAAGCATAACCTCATTCAAACACCACACCTAGGCTTCTGTTCCTAAAACAGCCTCTGTTTCCTTCCATGCTGTTTAGTCCTTAGTGAGATGATCTGATTCTGGTCTGGCTCTCACTAGCTCCCTGAGGGCAGGAGCCAGGCCTGGTTTTTCTCTCTGTGTTGTCCTTGGCGTCTTGCATGCATCTTGTTGAGCACAGGTGTTGGAGAACCCCTCTTTCCTGCACCTCTCTCGTACTTCCTGACACAGCAACACTAATTAAAGGACACAGTTAAACAACAGCATTTCCTGGCCACCCACAAATACTTGAGCTCCATGCCAGGAGTTACCATGGAGATGGGATTGGGAACGTGGTGGGGGAAGTGAGTTTTCTAGAAACTTTCTAGAAATAACTGGTGCCAATCTTTGGTAATTGCTCCTACTTAATAATTATGATGATGATGATGATGATAAAATATTTAATGTTTTTTGAGAGCTTCCAATATACCAGGTTCTGTTCTGGGCATGTTAGATGCATTATTCTATTTAAAACACATAAATACCCACTTAAGTATGACTCTTACCCCTTTGGCCCATGAAAAAGGCTTAGAGTGTAGAGGAAATGGGGAGGTTTGCTGAGAGCCTCACAATGAGCAAGGGGGGCTCAGACTGTACCCCAGACATAGTCCTTTCTAAGGCCAATGACATCAGCACTCCAACCCCACCACCGAACACAGCACAACATCCAAATGTTGGTCTGCAAGGCTGGTCTCAACCCACTCCTCCCAGCAGGAACAACTTTACTCCTCAATGCCCTTCACAAACTTCCAAAACAGAAGGCAGCCAGCCAGTGACCTTGCCTTTATTTTCCCCCTGACACTCAGGCCTCTGAGTCCTACAAACTTACTAATGTCTTTGAGCCAGGCCTTTGCAGCTACGAGCAGATTTCCACAGGCATCTGCCCCTGCCACTCCCTGCCCCAGGATGTCCAGGGTGCCTTCCTCAGCACAGCTCAGCCCCGTGAGCGTCCTCTTTGGGAACCTGGCCATGGTAGGAACTAACAGTGAGCATGGGGCTGCTAGCAGATAGCAACTGTGCCGGGTTTTGGAACCACCTCAAGGACTTTAGACAAGGCTCCAGTTTGCAAAACTGGTATATTATTATTTCTTTTATAATTTGACAGACATTTTTCAATGAATAAATGTACTAGAAAATATATCTGTAAGGCTGGCATAATTATTCTTTTGCAGTTCATGATTTTTTTAAAATTTCATAATATTATGGGGGTACAAATGTTTTGGTTACATGAATTGCTTTTGTGCTGCTCCAGTCAAAATTATAAGGGAGAAAATTGGCGTATTATTAAGAAATGAGTCAACAAATAAAAGTGATGATTTGCTGTGATTTTCTTTTTATTCTTTCATTCTTTATTTAGTATTTACTGAGTGCCTATACCGAGCTAAACACTCATTTGATTTTCTTTTTCTTTTTTTTCTATTTTTTGGTCGAGATAGAGTTCTACCCTGTGCCCTGACCAGAGTGCAATGGTGTCATAGTTCCCTGCAACCACAGTGGACATCCTGCTGCCTCAGGCTCCGAAGCCATTGGGATTACAGGTGCTCACTGCCGCACCCAGCTGGGTTCTTCCATTTTTTTCATGAGTCGGAGTCTCACTCTCACTCAGACAAGCCTTGAACTCCTGAACTGAAGCAATCCTCCCGCCTCAGCCTCCCACAGTGTCGGGATTACAGGTGTGAGCCACCATGCCCAGCACTCATTGGAATGGAAGGAAAATAACAAGTGTGGAGCACACAATGTCGGACACTGTCATGTATTTGTTCTTGGTCCTCATACCAGGTATTATGAGCTCGTTTGCCCATTAAGGAAACTTGCTGGCTGTGATAGCATAACTTCATTGCCTGAGATTGCTCAGCTGTGAATAGAAATGGAAGGATTTGAACCCAGGTTCACTGACTCCCGAGCCATTCTCCTAAGCCTTGTGCAATGGTGCTTTCCAAAAGACTCTCACAATCCAGTAGTGTCGACAGCACTTGCACAGCTAAGCCTGACACAGAGCTGCTTGTAAGATGCCAGGATCTCAGAGGAGGGAAACAGCAAGTTTTATATAGATGCACTGGTGAAGAAGTCTGATTTTCCAGCAGAGCAAGGCCCCCACCCTACTCCTCCTCCTCCCACCCGCCTTGGACCAGGTCATTCTGGGAATTTACAGTCTAGTGGAGGAGACAAGTGACTTCCCCCTACCCTCTGTGAGGGCTGAGACAGAAAGAACAGGGCCCTAAGACTACTCATGGGGATGGGGAGATGTGACCTGCAATGACTAGGTCAGGCAGGTCCCCCTGAAGAAGAGGTGTTTTCAGCTGAACCCCATGGGATAAGTGCTTTATCCAGGTGAGCGAAGGTTCAAGAAGGGGAAATGTGCTCTCGAGGAGTACAGCATTTCTTTTTTTTTGAATTTTGAAATTTATTTTATTTTATTTATTTATTTTTTATTAAATCGTAGCTGTGTACATTGATATGATCATGGGGCATCATACACTCGATTCCTAGACCATTTGACACATTTTCATCACAATGGTTAACATAGCCCTCCTGGCATTATCTCAGTTACTGTGCCAAGACAGAGTACAGCATTTTTTAGACCATAGGAAGGAGAGAGCCTGGAGCTGGCAAGAGATTGAGAGCAACTAAGTGTGAGGGAACACAGTGTGTGAAAGGGAACATCACCAAGGGTGGCCAGAGCCATGGGGTCCAAGGAGTCACTGAATAGTTTAATCCAGGGTGAGTTACCAGAGTGTGGTTTTCTAAGTGTGGATAATGGATAGGTGGGGCTAGGGTGACAAGTGTGGAGAGAAGAAATCTACTCAGTCCTGTTGGGGACAGATACCAACAGGACTTGTTTGGATTGAGAGAAGAAGGAGGCCAATGGCATTTCAAGGATTCTGGTTTGGACAATTGGTTAGATGGTGGCTCCAGATAACAAGCCTACTTGTAATATGCAATGTGGGGGGACATGTTGCATTTTTTCAGCACACTGTCATTCTTATTCTTAGAGCTCATAGACACCTTAGGCGGTGGGAACAGGGGAGGTGAAAGTGTTATCAAAGGACCCTGACAGATAGTGCAGGGATAGCCTGTCCCAGATACAGCAGAGTCAAGGCCATGAGTTCTTGGGGAGAGCCATGAACAACTAAGACTGCCTTCTTAGACGACACATTTACCATCCAAGGGCAGAATACATCCAGTGCCTCCTCCTCAGTGAGAGGTTAAGAACCGAAAATGAGAGATTATTCCGAGATGTGAATTTAAAGGAATCAAAGTCCAGGTTTTGGGTGGGCAACACGACCTAGTGGCGAGTAAGATGGAAGTTGAGGCAGAGGATTACTGGTCTGAAACTGAGAATGAGAAAGATCACAATTAGTGGATCTAAAATAGGAAATAACTGAAGAGGCTAGGAATTGAATGAGGACCAGGGATTAGACGATTCAAGATCTGTTTGCTCTGTTTGATCATTCTTGGAGTTCTTTTACTTTGCCCATAATTATTCCTGACTGGTTAACAAAGAAGCAACATTCCTCCCCCAAAAGAATGCATGTGCCTCCTTTTTCTGCTGTAATTAAATCTAAGTCTCAGCAATTTTGGAGGACCACTGCAGCTAAAGAATTAATTTGGGATTGTAGGGTGACTAAAGAGTCTGCTTCTTTTCCCATGTCTTCATTAAGTTCTAGGGAGAGTTGGTGGTAAAAGTGGGTTGATGTCCTTATACCTGCAATGCCCAGGCCTATTCCAGCCACTATTCCTACTCCAAGGAGTACAGGGAGGATGGGGTCTCTTTATTTTTTTTTAGAGACAGAGTGTCACTCTGTCACCCTTGGTAGAGTGCCGTGGCATCACAGCTCACAGCAACCTCCAACTCATGGGCTTAGGCGATTCTCTTGCCTCAGCCTCCCAAGTAGCTGGGACTACAGGCACGCACCACAACGCCTGGCTGATTTTTGTTGCAGTTCGTCTGGGGCAGGATATGAACCCACCACCCTCGGTATATGGGGCCAGCACCCTACTCACTGAGCCACAAGCACCGCCCATGGTGTCTCTTTTTTGTCTAGAAGTAGGGGGATGCATCAGGGCCTGAATTAGGGAGGAGTCATTCATAAAAGAGACTTGGGGGATTAGGAAAACTTGGGTGTAAAGACCAGAATGGTTAGTGTGCAGGAACTGATGCATGGAGCAGCTGCAGAGGAAAAATATTCCTGGAGGGGTACAGGAGGAAGCAGATAAGGGAAAAGTTGACTTGAGGGAACAGACATCAGGCTTTATAAAGCCTACAGAGTCTCCTGTACTGGTAAGATTGAAGCACGTTAAATTGGGGAAGGCTAGCAGTGGAAAGTTCATGGTTATTATTTAAGGGAAGGATATAAATGTTGGGTTTGGAAAGCAATGAGAATGGATGAATGATGGGAGGCTACAGAAAGAAGAGAGGTATCCCCTCGATGGCGTCTATGGGAGGTTGGATTGAGAGAATGGGGGGTTAAAGGGTTAGAGAGGAGCAAGATGGGTAGTGAGAGGTGAGAGCCGGTGGGAATCATCAGGGTTGCTTGTAATTCTGAAAGGACACCTTTACCTAGTAGGGGAATTCTGCATGAGGGAATAATAAGGAATGAATATGAATTCATAATGAGGAATGAATATGACAAGCAGTGTCCAGTTAGCAGAAGCAGTCCACTCCAGAAGGGTGGAGTAGTGTGAGGGTGCAGTAAATTACCATCAATACACACCACCAAGATCTCTGTTTGTTTTAAAGGACCTTTATAAGATGGTAGCATGGAGAACGTGGCCCCCATGTCTCTCATTAAAGAGGCTGGCTTACCTTCCACTAGCAAAACTATCCGGAGTTCAGTTCTCCTGATCATGCAGGGGACATCCTGATTCTCTGAGGATCATCACTCTTCAGCAGCTAGGCCCAAGAGGTCAGGAAATTCAACCAGGTCCTGGGATTGGCTGTGAACAGATCCTCAGAAGCACTAGGCAGTTAGACTTTCAGTGAGGACCTCCACAGGCTTGACATGGCTTGAGGGGAGGATTTGGATTTATGCACTCATTTGCCCAGTGTCCCAGCTTACCATTTAAAACATGGTCCCTGATGCAATAGTACATTTCAAAACTATTAAGAAATGAGTATAATTGTGATGGTTTTGTTACTTAGTTCTATGTAAGAATTTCACATTGTATATCAAAGCAGTACCCTGAACCCCATAAATGCATCAATGTACAAAGTTATGATTTAATAAAAAATAATTTTAAAAATAATCATAAATAAATAAATAAATAAAATAAAACATGGTTTGTCCTGGGGGAGATTTTCTTTTTTTGGACTGCCCAGAGGAGTTTCAAGAAGTAGCCAGGTTTTGTCTAATGGCAGAAACCAATAACTAGAGCTCTGAGAGGCACCACCACTTAGAGACCTCTTTGGGTTATTGAAGACCTTGAATGCCAGATGAATGAGATCACCCTGGGGGGTCTGAGGGCCCTGGGGAGATTTTGGAGTTTTGGGGGGTATTGGGTGCAGACTGAGAGATAAAATGCATGTTAACAATGGGTCTGCCTTCCTTGCTGTCTGGCAATAGAGTGGTACAGCACTGGAGGGCTGCATTAAGACAGGCTAAAAATTGGGCAGGATTTTTCATCCTGTTTCGGAGTTATTTCTTTTCATTTGTCATGATTGATGGCCTTATGGGCTGCTTTCTTTAGTCCTTCTAAGAGACACTGGACCATGTGGTTATGGAGGCAGACCCCAGGGGTGTTAGTTTCAATAATTCTAATTTGAGTCTTCCCAGGGGATGGCCCTAGCGCTCTCTGGCAGGGTTTTGTCTGTCTTCTGTAGATCATCAATGTGAACCTGGGCCTGGGTCCAGACTTGCTCTCTCTCCTCCAAAGTTAGGGTGGAGGTGAGGATAACATATAAATCATGCCAGATCAGATCATATGATTGGGTTAGGTATCTAAATTCTTGAGAGTATTTTGTGGGATCTGACTTATGTGGGACAGGTCTGAGAGACAAAAGGGGACATGACCTTGATGATAATTTACACTCCCACAACTTCTTGGAGGGGGTATAGAGGTTGTGGTGGTTCAGAAGTAGAAGGTCCAAAGGTGTGAGATCTAGTATGAGGTGGGGAAATTGGGTCCACCATGTTTCCTTCCCTGCCTGGGTCTGCCATCTTTCCCGTCCTGCCACCCAGACACGCCATCTTTTCTTTTTTGCCCACATGTGGCTGAAAGAAGGTAGGTGATGGTAAAGAGAGGGGGAATGGAGTAGAATTCTGTGGATAGGGAGGAGGTTGATGTTGGGAGGCTGTGGAGGAGCAGAAGAGGGAGGGTTGTCTGCTGGGTCAAAGGAAGACAATGGAGATTCAGGGAGCATGAGGAGACTTGGTTTGGCCCATGCAAGGAAAATTTGAGAGGGTTCACAAGATGAACACAAAGAAGGATGTTTTAGAGGAGGAGGAAGGCCTGGATGTAGGGGATCTCTGACCATTTTCCCAATCTCTGACAGTAATTGTCAAGGTCAGTGAGGATTGAAAAGTCAAAGGGGTCATTTTCAGGCCATTGTGAGCCATTGTCTAGTTTATACACAGGCCAAGCAGTATTACAGAAAAATATGAGGCATTTAGGTTTAAGGTCAGGATAGAGCCATAGGGGCTTGCGGTGAGTTAAAAGGCAGCTTAAAGGTGAAGAAGGGGGAATCCATGACTGAGCGGTCCCCATATTGGAAACTGGAGGTAGAAAATAAATGAGGTTAAAAAGAGGATGAAAGAGGAACTTACAAGGGGAAGGAGGAAGGAAGTGGCCAGGGCTGGGGCCAGGAAATTACTAGGCCTCCATGTATGACCTTTAACCAGCTCGTAAAGAGTGATCCAGGTCCAGGGAGGGCATCCCCACACATGCAGCACTTGGGGGGTGAGTCTGACTTGCCAAGGTTAATCTGGGACTGGTGCAGATTTAGGAGGTATGGACCACCAGGGATTTTTTCCACGCAGAGTAAGGAAAGGGAAGAGAAGTTAAAAAGCTCAAAGAGGGGCCATATGCAAATACTTGAGAGGCCAAAAATAAAGGGAAAGGGAGAGAGGAGGTGGAGTGGGGAAAGGGAAGAGAGGGAAGAGAAGTTAAAAAAGTTCAGAAAGGGGTTCTAGGAGAATGCTCACCTCACCATTAAGTGGGTGAATTTTGAGCAGGAGTCAGAGGGGTCGCCCGTTTTTCTTCATGTCATTGGAACAAGAGTCCATCTAGTTGAGTCCAACAGGGTGTATCTCAGCCCTCCCTGAGGGGGCTTCTCCCCATCCCAGGTTCTCAGCACCAAAATGAGAGGTTAAGGACCAAAAATGAGAGATTATTCCAAGACATGAACGAAAGGAATTGGAGTCCAGGTTCTGTGTGGGCAACTCAGCCTTTATTCCACTCAGGTGCAAGTGAGCTGAGTCCGAGGAAGGAGTCAGCATGTGGATTAAGGTGAATGGGAACATAAAAGTTCGGAGGAGTAGGGTATTGGCGCATTCATTTCTTCCTGGATGGCATGTTCTATTGGGGCAGGTCACTACATTTGGCCCTATCACTTAGCACCTCACCTAAGGAAAGGAGAGTGATGCTGGTTATCTCCAGGTGCCTAGCTCTTCATCATTCCTCCTCTCTCCTCTGTCTCCTATGTAAATCCTACCTTTGCCTTTGCTATAGGAAGTCAATCCATTCTGTTTGTTTCCCCTGAGATAAGCAAATTAATATACTCATTATTACCTATGCCTCTGATTTATTCTTTGATGGGAGGCACTACTGTTATCTCCATTTATTTTACAGATGAAGAAACTGAGGCTCAAAGAGCTGAAGAGGCTTGTCCATGTTAAGTGAGAGCCAAAGTTCTGATTCTGGTCTGAAGTCCCTCTCTCCTCCCAGGACAACTCAAAGTCTGGATTCTGACCTGTTCAAGGAGGCATTTCAAGGGGGAAGAAGTGGACTTGATACACCTGAGGCATTTCTGATATGATTGTGCTGTTTGGTGCCACAGTGCACTCCTTTGAACCCCCAATGTGCCTAGAGGGATGGAAGGCCCAGAGGAAATGTGGAGTACGGGGCATCAGGGCTCTACCTGGAGACATGTAGAAATCTGACTGCTTTGCTTTTCACGTAAAAGATCCTGTGGGAAAGATCAAGACTGTGTTTCCAGGTGGCTGAGCCTAAGTCTGTGCACCGGCTAACAGGAAAGGAGCCAGGAGGCAACCCGCCTGTGGGGGGGGCTCATTCTCAGAGCAACAGCGCCATCTGCTGGAAATATATGGTATGACGTGCTCCACAACAGAACGAAAACATGCCCAAAACAGCTTCTCAAAGCATATGAAATGCTAGCTTGATGTTATACATTTTGGAGTAAAATTTAAGACTATGCAAGGATTGACATGTTTAGAATTTAAAACAAAAATTTTTAAAAACTCAAGCTACTGAATGTGTCACCACCAAATTCATATGTTGAAATCCTCACCCCTGCAAGGCTGTGGTGGTATTAGGAGGTGGGGCCTTTAGGAGGTGATTAGGGCCTGAGTGCGCAGCCCTTATCAGTAGGATTGGTGGCCTCATAAAAGAGGCCCCAGAAATACCTTCACCCCTTCTACCATGTGAGGAGATAGAAAAAAGATGCCATCTATGAGGAAGTGGGCCTTCACCAAACACCAAATTTTACAACACCTTAATCTTGGAAATCCCAGTGTCCAGAATGTGAAGAGTAAATTTTTAATGTTTTAATGTTTGTAAGTCACCCTGTTTATAGTATTTTATTATAGCAGCCCAAACAGTCTAGGAAATAAGCATATGTTAATTATTCAATAAATAAATACATATCGAACACCTAGTAAGATAAGACAGACAGGGTTTCTCCCCTTTTGTGGCATTCTGGAAGAAGGTGTAATACCACTACACACACACACACACACACACACCCCTGTGTACACATGCACGTGCGTGCTCACATCGTATGCACGCTTATGTTCATATACAAGCTCGCTTCAGTTATTGGTAAACATCATGAAGAAGACAAAATATGAAAGGTAAAATGTACAGGGGTGCTAAAGGAATATGTAGGGGTTTGCTCTCCAGCCAGGGTGGTAGAAAAGACCTCTTTGATTAAGACTGAACTATGAAAAGGCAGAAGAAGAAAGTCTTCCAGGGAAGGGACAAGAGCAGAGGCTGGGTCTAACCTGACACAGGGAGAAAGAAGCGGCTGTGGCCAAGATACGGCAAAAGACCTAAGTCAGTGAGATTCATTTTTTCCCAGGTATTCTCTTGAAAAATAAAATGATGCTTATCGTCAGACCTCTCCAGATTTTTACACTACAGAGCACTCTTTCAATTTTGTTATCCGTCTTTCTAGGGATGACCTCAAAGCGAGCTACTTGAGCTAAAAATATTTAAACTGGATGCAACTAAATTTTGCAACTGATGGTTGCAAAGAAGCCTTTTAAAGAACACTTTAAAAAGCAAACTGATAGCTGGTTACATGATAGAGACCATGGTTAAATTCCTACATGAAAAAATTTCAAATCTAGCATTCTAATAAGCTTAAGATAAAGGTCCCATGGAAGTGGTTATACATAGATTCAAAACTGTTACAGTTCAGACAATTTAAATATAAGTCAAGGAAAGGTGCTCCTGGACCTGATTTTCATACTGTGGAGAAGCAGCAACACCCAGGAGCTTGTTGGACAGGCCTGGGAGGAATCTGCATTTTAACCAGATGCTTGGGTGGTTCACATGCTCGATGAAGTCTGAGAAGCACTTCTCTTGAAAACTCCTTGCTGAGCTTGTGTTCCATAAACTAGGAGACAAAAGCAGTATTTGTAGACAGATACCTTATTATATAATGTATTGTGTGTAACTAAATTGATGATGTACTGGTAAGATCGTGGGCTCTGGCACCACCCGTACTTTTCAGCTGTGTGTACCTGGGAAGGTTACTCATTTTCTCTGTTCATCAATCATCTTTCTCGTGGGTAAAAATTTAATGGTATGTTGAAATATATTTAAGGCTGGGTGCATTGGCTCACGCCTATAATCCTAGCACCCCAAGAGGCTGAGGCAGGTGGATTGCCTGAGCTCAAGTTTTCGAGACCAGCCTGAGCAAGAGCGAGACTCCCACCTCTAAAAATAGCCGGGCATTGTGTGGGGGCACCTGTACTCCCAACTACTCAGGAGGCGGAAACAAGAGGATCATTTGAGACCAAGAGTTTGAGGTTGCTGTGAGCTATGACGCCATGGCACTCTACCAAGGGCAACAAAATAAGACTCCATCTCAAAGTATTGTTGGTATACTATAAATTTAATATATTTATGTAATCTACATCTATAAACATTTTTATATTTAAACTATCAAAACTTTGTAAAAAGTCCTCTCATTGGGATAAATGGGAAACAGTGACTTGCTATTTAGGAACATAAGGTGATTCTGTTCAAGCTGGAATTCAACTAGCTAGTGTAGTTCATTTCAACTCTCGCTTGGGTTTAGCCCAAGTCCCTGCTTTTAACCAGTATTTCTTTCCTATGGGCCAACTCTGCTAACATTAGTAACACTTGAGTAAAGTCTTTAGTTAATTAATTAGATGAAAATCCAGCTGACTTTGAAAGGCAAATGAGGGCAGCAGCTTGCCCAATGTCACATGTATGTACCACAAAACAATCCTTCCAACCCACCCCCATATGTGGGTAAAGGTTGGGGTTACCATACAGCAGGAGATCAGAGGTCTTTCCCACAGACACTGGCCCAGGGAGGAGGCTGGAGCCCAGGCAGGAAATCCCACCTCGGAGACTGGCTGCAGGTAGGTGGAAGGCAGGTCTGAGAACTGCTTCACTCTTAGTTTGGACCTTTAAAGGAGTCACAGTGCAGGAGAGAGCTTTTAGGGGTGGGAACTAGGAAGGAAGGACTCAAGTGGGCAGCAGCAAGCCCAAGCTGGTTTCGCTATCTGTGTGCCTCCCTGTGGCCACTCCTGAGTCGTTAGAAAAGGTTTCAGTATTCCAGACTTGACCCAGCTTGGCCATCAGGCAACGTGGGAAGGGCCATGGGTCTATAAGTAGTAAAGTCAGCCTAGTAATGGCAGGAATAATAGGAGGTCAGACAATTAAGTTCACCAGCTCCCCCTAGAAGAAGCACTATATACCTCATTGCTGAATATCGGAACAGTCACCTTCATAGTACTCCCCTTGGAAAGCTACGCGCTGACTCCAGCACCTAGTCCACTCTGTAAAGCAATATTGGAACTCTTTTTCTGGAATGGCCATCAGAGCTGTCACTGTACTGATACCACCCAAACAGATCGTACCTCCTGCTGCACAGAGAAGAGCTGGTGCAGAGACTGTCAGGGTTGTGATGGAGAAAGTTTATTCTGCAGAGCGACAAGTGGGGAGATGGGAGAAATTTCTCCAATCTGCCTCCCTGAGAATTGGAGGAGAGGGTTTTTAAAGCAGTTTGGTGGACAGATTAGACAATCAGTCTGCTAATTGCCTGGTTTCAGGGCAGAACCATCAGTCCTTCTGGGCCCTTATCTGGGTGGGTCAGTAATAGAAGGCAGGACCTGACCAGTTGAGTGAGTTCCTTGGCCTGGGTGGGTCCATTACTGGACTGCAGGACCTGGAAGATATCTCAGAAACTACCCCAAGGTTCCAAACAGGTGATGTTCTGTGTGGACAACTGTCCATGACTCCAGGATAAAGAAGCAAACAGAGGGAACAGTGATTATTATCAAGCAAGCGGAAGACAATGGCTGCTTATCAGCACTATTTTATCTACAAGCAAATGAAGGGACAATGGCTCATTATTGTCATTATTTTAGCTAAGTTTGCAAAGTGTTGGGTCCCTTACTCTGGCTCTTGACTTGGACCCATTCATCAATTTGTAAGAGCAATTTCAGTATGAGACCTGACAGTTAAGTTTATGAACTCATCCTAGGATAAAAAGTTTTGGAGGATGGACTAGGTGCTGGCATCAGTGCAAACCTTCCCAAAGGGACGACTCCAGAGGTGACTGTAGTGATATTCAGTAATGAGGTATGTAGCATTTTTTTAGGATGAGTTCATGAGTTAATTGTCAGACTGTGTATGTAAGCTGTTACCAAGAAATGATCACTTGGAGCTTCCAGGTCTGGCCACCTGGGGATTCTCCTCTAGGGTTAGGAGTCCCCAAAGCCACCTCAGAACCGTGGTTCTCAACCTGCGGGTCTGTATTAAAGGGCTGTGGCATTAGGAAGGTTGAGAACTACTGCCCTAGAACGATGCAACAGGACTCAAAAAGGCTTATGGTTTATTATAACGAGATGGTACAGGATTCTTTTTAAAGCAAAGATGAACAATGTGTAGGGCAGAATTCAGGAGAGACCAGGCACAAACTTCTCCTGTCCCTTGTGGAGTCATATCAGAGAGTATAATTTTTCCAGCAGTCTTTCGGCAGCAATGCGTGACAATGTGTGCCAAGTGCTGACCCCCAGGGAAGCTCACCTGAGCCTCAGGTGTCCAAGTTTTTACGGGGTCAGTCACATTGCTGTCACATGACTCACAGGGCTACCTGGCTTCTAGCTCCCAGAGATCAAACTGATCACAGCAGGACCAGAGCCTTAGCATAACAAAGCACTCTTATCAGGCCAGTATTCCAAAGGCCCGCAGGTTATCTTCCAGGGGCAGGTCAAAGGCCAATTCTTTCTTTGAAATGAGCAGGGTTTGGAGCACTCCCAGTTTAAGGTTCACTTTGACTATTCCCAAGCGCCTAGCTCACAGGTGCCTGTTGTTGCTTCATGAAGGTAGGGGGAAGATTCCTTATAGCAGCCCACATCTTTGTGGGAGGCAAGAGAAGAAAAGAGACCAGGCAGTGGTCTGACACTTGTGGAGTCATACCAGAGAGTATAATTGACACTAAATCTGGTGCTCCAGCTACAGGGTCCAGGTTCACACTGATCCTACCTTTCAGCAGATATAAGTAGCCAGTCCTGTGTGTCCATTGCTCTCCCAGGCTCATCCTCACACTGAGACTTGTTCTTGACATAGAACCACCAAAAGAACACACACCCAAACACAAAGCTAAAAGAAAGCCGCAGTTCAACCCAGGATGCCCCAGCCAGGGGAACCCAACCCTCTGTGGGTTCCTATCAGCTGGTCTTAAATCCAAGTTGAGCTGTTCCTCCAAATACACTCCTCAGAAGCAGGGAGAGGAAGCAAGAACAAAGGCACAAAGGAAGGAAGTGGCGTCCCAGGCCACATCCTCACACAGGCCTAGGGTGAGCACTTAGGTTTCCTCTACATGCTTGCACAGAGCCACAGGAGCCATGATAGTCTGCAAAAGGTAAGCCCATTCCTGTGGCTCCTGGAGTCGATGGACACATGGAGGAGCCCAGATAGGGCGCTGCCAAGTTAACGGATGAGGGACAGGGTGGCAGTAAGAGACAGACAGAGGAAGAGAAACTCTGCCTCACACCCCTGTGACTGCACACTTCACAGGGTGGCTACGCTGACTTCCAGATGAGCTTTCTCAGCTCAAATTGGAGCCTCTCCCTTGGACTCTTCAGTGCATCCTCCACTTGTTACTGGACAAAGAGGGTCTGGCCGCCTGTCACTGTCAGCCAATATGTAGAGATAGGGATAGGTCCACCAAACTTTGTCAGAAGGCTGGGTTTCTGGAGAACAGTGAGAGTAGCCTCTCCAAGACTGTTCTGATCTTCCATTTCCAACATGACAGTTTTATACATTCAAGTTCAAAGTGAAGACCATGTTAACTCTTATCTTAAACAATAATCAGTATAACCCAGGACCCAAAATAACATTTTAATTCAAAAGTTGATCTCCTTAATCCATCCATCTAAACTTCTCAAGATGGGTATCTTTACTGTGGGAGATAAATTTACAAAACAGTAAGAATGGGAGACAGGAGGTGAAGGTCAGGCAGGACCTAAACCAACCACACCAGCTGCGTCATGTCTGCCCTAGCCTGACAGACTCCATATGATTCTCACTATATGTGCTTTCACATTCTCAATACAGAGTCACACAGCCACACAGGGCTCCAAGGCCAGCCCTACAGCCCTCCTGGATCATGGCCCACTGCCCTCTGCTTCACCCCTGAAGCCCTTGATCTGTGTACCCTACACACCAAATGTAAATGTGATCCCTCCCTCCTCTGGCCTTACTGCAGGCTGCCTTCTGTGTTTGAAATGTCCCCTCTGCCTGTGACAACCTGGTAGGGCCTGCGACACAAGGGCAGCTGCTCTCATCCTGCCCTTCAGAGTCTGATGGGAAAATCCAGATGGGACAATCAAGCCCTGTCTAGCAGGAAGCTGATGGCTAAATCTAGAACCTTGCAACAGCTTGCTAAATGCTGAAGTACCAAGTGTAAAGTGGCCCACCTCTGACAGGTATGAGTGGGAACAGAGCACAAATGAGGCTGCCGGCCTTGGCCCTCCCCTTCTCTATCCAACACCCAGAGAGGCCTGAGTGTGAGTTCAGCCTCCATCTACAACTGCCCCACACTCTTCCGGCAGAAGTGTCCATATGCCTGGGGGAGGTGGGAGCACAGACTGGGTTAGAAGTTCACAGTATGAACTTTGTGGAGGGCAGGGAGTTCCCCATAGGATAGTCCAGGAAGGAAGAGAGTGAGGGCCTCAGGTAGACAAGGCCCTTGGCTTCACTGGCTCGCTGTGCCATGGGAAGGAGCACAAGAGCCACTGGAGAGGACCAGGGGGTCCAGGGGTAATGCTGGTGTGTCACCTGCAACTCAGCAACAAACACACATGCAGTGCAACACACTCGGGGCCCCTCACATGTTCTGAGGCCTGGCTCAATTTCAGGGTACAGGTCCTGCCAGTCCATGCTGAGCACAACGTGTGATCCACGGGACCCTAACTCCTCAGACCAAGCCACCTCTGTCATTTGCACATCAACATCTCTCCCCATCACCACAGTCTGGCCTAGAACGGACACATAGGTGGCAGCAAAGATGACCTCCCACGGAACACTGTCTGGTGCCCCCTGGTTTCCCCAGAGCCATTGTCCTCCAAGATTCAACACAAGAGTCACCTCTCAATGATCCCACAGTCCTAGGGGACCCCTACTCTGTGCCTCCCTGACACCCCCACTCTGCTGCTATGCAAGACATTTCTATATTCTCAGCCAAGCCCCTCACTAGCCCACAAGGATCCATGTCCAGCTATGAAATGTACTCCATTCAGTAAGTAAATAAGGAGTGTCTACCACCTGGCAGGTGTGATTCTAAGCACTTGGAGTATAACATGGAACAAAACAGCCCCTGTCCTCCCAAAGCTACCAACTGCTGCAACGTAGCAGGCAGTCAGTACAAGCTGACCAAATGCTAGGACATTACAGAAACATACCAAAATAAAAATGAGTGTGCTAGGATGGTAGTGGGATATAAACTGCTTTTGTGAACTTAATTTAACAACTTATAAATATTCATTATCTCTGACCATCAATATCTTCTTTTGGAATCTACCTGTATTAGTTTCCTGGGTTGTCATTAAAATAATAAATCAAATAGCCGGGTGCTGTGGCAGGCGCCTGTAGTCCCAGCTACTCGGGAGGCTGAGGCAAGAGAATCGCTTAAGCCCAGGAGCTGGAGGTTGCTGTGAGCTGTGTGATGCCACGGCACTCTACCAAGGGCCATAAAGTTAGACTCTGTCTCTACAAAAAAAAAAAAAAATAATAAATAAATAAATAATAATAATAAATCAAAAATTTATTCTTTCAGAGTTCTGGAGGCCAGAAATCCCAAATCAAAGCATTGATGGGGGAGAATCTATTTGATGCTTTCAGCTTCTGGTGTTTGCCAACTTCCTTGGCTTGTGGCCACATCACTCAGATCTCTCCCTCCATCTTCCCACGGCCTTCTACCCTGTGTGTCTGTGTCTTCTTTTTTGTCTCTTATAAAAACACATTGTCATTGGGTTTAAGGCCTGCCCAGATTATCTGGGATAACTTAATTACAACTGCATTCACAGGTTCTGGGTAATAGGATGTGGACATATCTTTTTTGAGGACCATCTTTCAACCACTACTTTACCATATAGTAAAACTTCTATTTAAAAAATGTAAAAATCAAATCAAATCAACTTTTTGCACAAAGATCTTTAGCATGGTATTGAAATAACTGAAAACAACCTAGACAAGGGCTAGACACTAGGAGGGTAACTAAGCCTACTTTCCTTCAACACAAGATCATTTATTGCCATGAATGTGCAAAATGTTTCCAAAAGTTTCCTAAGATGGTAAATGCTTCTATTGTAATAAGTAGAAAAAAGCAGAACATAGGATTGTCTTTACAACCTGATTTCAAATATGTAAAATTATTCAAGGAATATTAAGTAGAAGGAAATGTGCCTTATGAAAAATATGTATAATCATTGAGTGGGATTATTGGCCTATTTTTTCCCTTCTTACTACTTCTACTTTCTAAATGAACACAAATTACTTTTATGATTTGAATGAATTTTGAGGAAAATTTGTTTACAAAGAGATACGCAGCTGAACAGGGGGACTGATCACCTACACTTATTTTTGCTTCCTCTCTAAATTGTAAACAAAAGAATGAAAAGGGATATTAAAATGATACAAATGATAAACAAGATAGATGATACGAAACCACAAGGAAGGGAGAGAAAAGACAAAAGAAGATGCAGGAAGTTGACAAGCTTTCAGGAACTGGAAAAGTCTGCAGAGACAGGATGTCCATGGGCCCAGCTGCTTGGGGCATGCAAGTCCCACTGAGGTGCCATGAAGGAAGAGGGGCAGGGCTGCAGGTATGGATCAACGTAGGTATATGAAGGAGGAGACTCGCAGGGTACTACCCTGAGGACTAGAGACGGGGTGGTGGGGAGTGGCTCAGAAAAGCAGAGGAACAAGCAAAAAGCTGCACTCTAATCAAGTGTCCCCAGATTCTTCTATTCTAGTTTCCAGAAGACAGGTACACATTCCCTTCCAGGTGGGATGGAAGATTCTTCTCTGGAGAAATTAAATGGCCTTAGAAAAGAGATGTCTGAAGAGTTCACCACAAGAAGGCCAGGTATACACCTAGCATCTCTATAGGTACAGCTGGCCCTCCAGAATTACAACCACTCACATATATACAGTGTTTCCAATCCCCCTAAGTGGTGCTCCAGTTCTCAAATAGGACCCCATAGCTGGGGGCTCCAGGTGGGAAGTCTCCGGTACAAAAGAGACCCAAAGAGACAAACATATAGAGAAGAGATCTGAAGGTTCAGGGAGTATGTAAAATGGGAGATCCTTTGAAAGGAGTGCTTTCATACAAAAGCTCTAAGTAATATCCTGACATAAGGTAAGGCATTCATGAAAGAAAAACAAAGGGCTATAAAAAAAGGATTGATCAACGTCCTTAGGACAGCTACTCTCAAAAAACAAAAAGCCAGAAAATGGCAAGTATTGGCAAGGATGTAGAGAAATAGGACCAGTGTGCACAGCTAGTAGGAATATAAAATAGTGTAGCTGTGTGGAAACAGCATGGCAGTTTCTCAAAAAATTAAAATAGAACTACCATATGATCCAGGAATCCACCTCCAAGTATATATCCAAAAGAATGGAAATAAATACTTGTAAACCTACGTTCATAGCAGCACCATTCACAGTAGCAGAGGCAAAAAGGTGGAAGCAACCTAAGTATCCATTGACAGATGCATGGATAACCAAAATGTGGGATATATATATGATGGGATTATTATTTGGTCTGAAAAAGGAAGGAAATTCCGATGTGTGCTGCAGCATGGATGAACGTTGAGGACATTTTGCTGAGTAAAATAAGCAAATACTGTAAAGGCAAATACTATCTGATTCAACTTGTATGGGTTACCTAGAGTACTCAAATTCATAGAGACAGAAAGCAGAATGGTGGTTTCCAGGACCTGGGAGGTTGGGGGCAGCAGAGTGGAGAGTTACTATTTAATACACATAGGGTTTCAGTTTTTGAAGATGAAAAACTTCTGGACGTGAATGGTGGTGATGGTTGCAAAACAACACAAGCATATTAAACATCCCTGAACTATATACTTAAAAACGGATAAAATGATAAATTCTAGGTTATGTATATTTTACCACAAAAATGTTTTAAAAGGTTAATAGAAAATAAGAGGTCTCTTAGAAATGATACTTTTTTTTTTGCAGTTGAACCCACCACCTCCAGCATACGGGGCCAGCACCCTACTCCTTTGAGCCACAGGCACCACCAGAAATGATACTTTTTAAGTTGGGAGAATGAAAGTTAGGAAGATCTCTTTCTGATGCAGTATAAATCCCAGTCTTAGAGAGCCTTCCTCAATCGCCCAAAGTATTTTTGATCCCTTATCCTGATTTTTCTCATCTTAGCTCTTAATCTAATTAAGTATTGACCCACTATTAGTTGTTTACTCTTTTTCCCACTGGCAGATGAGCCCTATAGAACTGGAGCACTTTCTACATTGTTCCCTGTTCTCTCCCCAACACCTGGAACCATGCCCAAATCAGGAGAGGCACAGGGCAAATATCTGTAGGAGAGGGTAAAGGGGAAGTCAAGGAGATCTCCCAAAAGGAAAATAAAAGTGTAAGCATTTTTAACATAGGAGAGAAAAGATAAGAAAACTATGAGGTCAATTTAAGAGATCCAACTGCTAACAGGAATCAGAGAGAACAGGAAAAACCAGGGAGAGGAATTCCCAAAGAATAACAGTGGAAAATTTCTGACAAATGAAAAATAGTACTCTCCAGACTGAAAGCATCTGAAAGAAAAAAAGAAGAAGAAAATATGTATCACAATAAGAACATATCCCAGGGATTTAGGAAAAGAACTCAGGCTGGGCACAGTGGCTCAAGCCTGTAATCCCAGCAGTTCAGGAGGCCGAGATAGGGGGACCACTTGAGGTTGGGAGTTTGAACCAAGCCTGAGCCAGAGTGAAACTCTATCTCTACAGAAAAAATTAGCTAGGCAATATGGCAGGGGCCTGCAGTCCCAGATACTTGGGAGAAATGAGGCAGGAGGATGGCTAGAGCCTGGAGTTTGAGGTTGCAGTGAACTACAATGATATCCTTGAACTCTAACCTGAGCCGGGGAGAAAGACCCTATCTCAAAAAAAAAAAAAAAAAAAGAGGACTTTTCCTGCAAAAGCAAACAAGTCATAAAAGATCAAGTATCAAAATAGCATTGGATTTCCTAGCACCCAAAGAAGTACCGGAAGCTATAAGGGAGTGAAGCAATGCCATGGAAATAGTGAAAATGTCCTCTGACCCAGCCAAACTTTCAAATATAGCATACAGGTATAATGAAACCTCTTCAGACAAGTTGGTCTCAAAAGCGAACCTCTTGTGCAACTTCTTTAGGAAGCTTTTGCAGGATGTGCTCCAGCAGAGCAGAAGAATAAAGTAAAACTGACGTGAGAGACCAGACAGAACAATCCAACACGGGAAGACCAAGAACGACGGCTGGCCACTAGAGGGCAGCAGGAGGGCGGAGGAGTCCAGGACCCGGTTTAGGAGGCAGGGGGAGACGGAGTGACCTGATGTTTCTGCTTAAAAACTTTGATGGGAGGGCAGAGACAAGATGGCTAACTGAAGGCAGCTTTCCACAGAGGCTCCCATCCAGAAGGAGAGTTAAAGGACAGAAATTTAGCAAGTAACCTGATGGATTAGAGCTTCACCAAGAGAGAAGGTTGAAGAACACACGTCAACTCTGCTGAGGTGAGCTGCGACCCCAAGGATACAAACAAAAGGTACAAAATCCATCACCAAGTGGACGTGAGTCCCCTTCCCCATTAGATCAGCTCGGAGTGGCCCACAAACAAACGAGCAGAGTTCAAAGGTCCTCCAACTACACTCCACGGAAGAAACCCTCTAAAAACTGGACCTACCTCCCCTACTAGGGTGCCTCGGCGTTCTCTTGCCAGGCATAAAACTATACAGAACTGTATATATTCTCTACCTGCAATTCTGAGCTCCCAGCACTCCCCTCCACTCTCACTCTGAGGTCTGGAGGCCTGTCCCCCAGAAGTCCAGATTCTTGGGTGATTTCTCAAGGGGTGTGGACAGGGCCTAGACTGCAGCTGGTCAGTGCTGATTCTGTGGCATGGGAGTGAGGAGAGGACAGCTGGCTGAGAGGGAACCACACGGGAGTGGCAGTGCCTGGAGGAGCCGTTTCTGGCAACAATAGGGCTCACCCCAGATATTCAGAAGCCACACACCCCCCTCTCTGGGCAACCAGAGGAGGCTGGGCATCTTCTCAGGTGGCAACCACCGCGGAACAGAACTAGGACAGAAATGCAGGCCCTGTGAGTAAAGGGTTTGCCTGAGGTGGTACCAGCCTGGGTGGAGTGCAGAGACTAGAAACGCAGGGACAGAGCTGGGAAGTTCCCAGGGCAGGGCTAACTCAGAAGACCACTTTACTGAGCCTAAGACGCAACGGGTCCTCATGGGATTGTCAGCCTATAGACAAAGGAAGGCAGGAGGCTAGAACTGACAGCTAACTGAATACAAACCTACAGGAGCAAAGATAGGGCCTGAGGCGCAGGCTCTGAAAACTCAAAACAGCTTCTCTTCTACAGGGGAATTTAAGAGGGACAGAAACAAATTCCCGCAAAGTTGTTCTTTTCTGTTCTGTCAGTAACATCAATCAGGGGCGGGGCTGGAACTGAGCGAACACCCCCCAGCCTCCATCAAGCGCCCGAAGTTGTCAGGCCTCACCTCCCCCTGCTGGATAGAGGCAGAGCACAGCAGCCTGGCTGAACAGAAATAGATTTCCTTGTGATTCAGACAGGTGCAAACCCCTGGAGTATCTGTTCACTAGAGGCAACTGGGTCACAGCCCTGCGGGGCTATGAGTGACTGGGTGTGACAGAGGTGCAAGGTGGGAAAGGAGGCATCAACCTTCCCAGACTAATCTATTTTCTGGGTGGGTCCTCCTGACTCCACGGAACACTGGAACAAGCCATATCTGAGTTGTCACCAGACCCCGGTGATCCAGTTGCCAGAGACCTTTTAAACTCTCCCACCTGAGACAGGTGCTGACTGAGACAATCAATTTGGACCTTTTGAACTGAGCCAATCACCTGAGGACTATACAAGTGGTACCCTGGGTGTGTGGTTGTAGGAAGGTTTGATGTTCCTTTTCCAATTGTTGCCTGTGGTGACTTAATTGCTGGTATTTCTCCAAGGCTGAGACTTAAACTCACAGTAACTGTTTGCCTAGAGTCAGACAGAGACCAGCTGAAAACAAGACAGAGCCACTTAGCCCCACCACACCAAACAGGTACCCAGTTTCTCAGGCCGTAGCACTGTATGGGACCTTGACAAAGCTCCAGGGGAAAAATCAAATGGTGTAAAACAATCATGGGGCAGAATCAGCGGAAAAACTCTGGTAACATGAATAACCAGAATAGATCAACCCCCCCAAGGAAAGATATGGCAGATGTAACTGAAGATCCCATTCATAAACAGCTGGCAGAGATGTCAGAAATCGAATTCAGAATTTGCATTGCAAACAACATTAATAGAATGGAGAAAATTTTGGAATTAGAAATTCTAGGAGAGATTCAAAAGTCGGAATTCGAGGAGAAATTCAAAAGTTGTCTCAAGAATTTAAAGAATTTAAATACAAAACCACCAAAGATTTTGATGCACTGAAGCAAGAATCTGCAGCCATCAAAGATCTGAAAAATACAGTAGAATCCCTCAGTAACAGAGTGGAGCAAGCAGAAGAAAGGATTTCTGACATTGAAGACAAAGCCTTTGAATGCTCCCAAACTCTCAAAAAGGAAGAGAAATGAAGAGCAAAAATGGATCATTCTCTCAGAGAGCCCTAGGATAATTCAAAGAAGGCTAATATCTGCCTCATTGGACTCCCTGAAAGTGATGAAGTGGCCTCACAAGGCACAGAGCCCTTCTCCATGAAATTATGAAAGAGAATTTTCCAGATGTGCCAAGAAATTCTGAAATTCACATAGCAGACAGTTTCAGAACCCCAGCACAACTCAATTTAAATAAGACATCCCCCAGGCATATCATAATTAACTTCACTAAAGTTAATAAGAAGGAGAAAATTCTGAAAGCAGCCAGACATAAGAAATCCATTACCTACAAAGGGAAGAATATTAGAATGACTGCAGATCTCTCCGCTGAAACTTTTCAAGCCAGAAGAGGGTGGTCATCAACTTTTAATCTCCTAAAGCAAAATAACTTTCAACCACGGATCCTGTATCCAGCTAAACTGAGTTTCATTTATGATGGAGACATGAAATACTTTAATGACATTCATATGTTGAAGAAATTTGCCATAACCAAACCAGCTCTTTTAGGATATTCTCAGACCTATCCTCCATAATGACCAGCCAAATCCTCTACCACAAAAGTAAACTCACTCAGAAACTTTTGATAAAACTCCAACTTCCACAGTGGTGAAAGTATTAAAAAGGTCCACTGGATGTTCGAAAAACTCGATACCCAAAATTTTACCAGACTTATCAGTATTCTCCATTAATGTGAACAGCTTAAACTGTCCTCTAAAGAGGCACAGGTTAGCTGACTGGATACAAAAACTCAGGCCAGATATTTACCGCATTCAAGAGTCACATCTTACCTTAAAAGATAAATATAGACTCAGGGTGAAAGGATGATCATCCATATTTCAGGCAAATGGTAATCAGAAAAATCAGGTGTTGCAATTCTATTTGCAGACACAATAGGCTTTAAACCAACAAAAGTAAGGAAGGATAAGAATGGTCACTTCATATTTGTTAAGGGTAATACTCAATATGATGAGATTTCAATTATTAATATTTATGCACCCAACCAAAATGCACCTCAATTTATAAGAGAAACTCTAACAGACATGACCAACATGATTTCCTCCAGCTCCATAATAGTCGGAGATTTCAATACTCCTTTGGCAGTGTTGGATAGATCCTCCAAGAAGAAGCTGAGCAAAGAAATTTTATATTTCAACTTAACCATCCAACATTTGGATTTAGCAGACATCTACAGAACATTTCACGCCAACAAGAATACACATACTTCTCATCAGCCCATGGAACATACTCCAAAATCGATCACATCTTAGGTCACAAGTCTAACCTCAGTAAATTTAAAGAAATAGAAATTATTCCTTGTATCTTCTTGGATGACCATGGAATAAAAGTTGAACTCAGTAACAATAGGAATCTGCATACTCATACAAAAACATGGAAGTTAAATAACCTTATGCTGAATGATAGCTGGGTCAGAGATGAGATCAAGAAGGAAATTGCCAAATTTTTGGAATAAAATGATAATGAAGACACGAATTATCAGAACCTCTGGGATACTGCAAAGGCAGTCCTAAGAGAGAAATTTATAGCACTGCAAGCCTTCCTCAAGAGAACGGAAAGAGAGGAAGTTAACAACTTAATGGGACATCTCAAGCAACTGGAAAAGGAAGAACATTCCAACTCCAAACCCACTAGAAGAAAAGAAATAAACAAAACTAGAGTAGAATGAAATGAAATTGAAAACAAAAGAATTATACAACAGATCAATAAATCAAAAAGTTGGTTTTTTGAAAGGGTCAATAAAATAGACAAACTTTTGGCTAACCTAACCAGGAAAAAAGAGTAAAATCTCTAATCTCATCAATCAGAAATGACAAAGATGAAATAACAACAGACTCCTCAGAAATTCAAAAAATCCTTAATGAATATTACAAGAAACTTTATTCTCGGAAATATGAAAATCTGAAGGAAACTGACCAATACCTGGAAGCACATCACCTTCTAAGACTTAGCCAGAATCAAGTGGAAATGTTGAACAGGTGCATATCAAGTTCTGAAATAGCATCAACCATACAAAATCTCCCTAAAAAAGAAAAGCCCAGGACCAGACGGCTTCATGTCAGAATTCTACCAAACCTTTAAAGAGGAACTACTACCTATATTACTCAACCTGTTCCAAAATGTAGAAAAAGAAGGAAGACTACCCAACATATTCTATGAAGCAAACATCACCCTGATCCCCAAACCAGGAAAAGACCCAACAAGAAAAGAAAATTATAGACCAATATCACTAATGAATATAGATGCAAAAATATTCAACAAGATCCTAACAAACAGAATCCAGCAACACATCAAACAAATCATATATCATGACCAAGTCGGTTTTTATTCCAGGGTCTCAAGGCTGGTTCAATATATGTAAATCTATAAGTATAATTCAGCACATAAACAAATTAAAAAACAAAGGCCATATGATTCTCTCAATTGACGCAGAAAAAGCTTTTGATAATATCCAGCATCCCTTCATGATCAGAACACTTAAGAAAATCAGTATAGAAGGGACATTTCTTAAACTGATAGAGGCCGTCTACAGCAATCCCACAGCCAATATTGTATTGAATGGAGTTAAATTGAAATAATTTCCACTCAGATCAGGAACCAGACATTGTCTGGTTATCTCCACTGCTCTTTAACATTGTAATGGAAGTTTTAGCCAGCGCAATTAGGGAAGAAAAGGCAATCAAGGGTATCCATATAGGGTCAGAAGAGATCAAACTTTCGCTCTTTGCCAATGATATGATTGTATATCTGGAAAACACCAAGGATTCTACTACAAAACTCTTAGAAGTGATCAAGGAATACAGCAGCATCTCAGGTTACAAAATCAACATTCATAAATCAGTAGCCTTTATATATACCAACAATAGTCAAGCTGAAAAAACAGATAAGGACTCTATTCCATTCATAGTAGTGCCAAAGAAGATGAAATATTTGGGAGTTTATCTAACAAAGGATGTGAAAGATCTCTATAAAGAGAACTATGATACTCCAAGAAAAGAAATAGCTGAAAATGTTAACAAATGGAAAAACATAACATGCTCATGGCTGGGAAGAATCAACATTGTTAAAATGTCCATACTACCCAAAGCAATATACAATTTTAATACAGTCGCTATTAAAGCTCCACTGTCATACTTTAAAGTCCTTGAAAAAATAGTACTTCATTTTATATGGAATCATAAAAAACCTCGAGTAGCCAAGACATTACTCAGCAATAAAAACAAAGCAGGAGGAATCACGCTACCAGACCTCAGACTATACTATAAATCAATAGTGATCAAAACAGCATGGTACTAGCACAAAAACAGAGAATTAGATGCCTGGAACAGAATAGAGAAACAAGAGATGAATCCAGCTACTTACCATGATTTGATCTTTGACAAGCCAATTAAAAACATTCAGTGGGGAAAAGATTCCCTACTTAACAAATGGTGCTGGGCGAACTGGCTGTAGAAGACTGAAACTGGACCCACACCTTTCACCGTTAACTAAGATAGACTCTCACTGGATTAAAGATTTAAACTTAAGACACAAAACTATAACAATACTAGAAGAGAGTGCAGGGAAAACCTTTGAAGAAATTGGTTGGGGCTAGTATTTTATGAGGAGGACCCCCTGGGCAATTGAAGCAGCTTCAAAAATACACTCTTGGGACCTGATCAAATAAAAAGCTTCTGAACAGCCAAGAACACAGTTAGTAAAGCAAGCAAACAGCCCTCAGAATGGGAGAAGATATTTTCAGGTTATGTCTCCGACAAAGGTTTAATAACCAGAATCCACAGAGAACTCAAATGTATAAGCAAGAAAAGAACAAGTGATCCCATCACAGGCTCCGCAAAGGACTTGAAGAGAAAATTCTCTGAAGAAGACAGGCGCACGGCCTACAGACATATGAAAAAATGCTCATCATCTTTAATCATCAGAGAAATGCAAATCAAAACTACTTTGAGATATCATCTAACTCCATTAAGATTAGCCCATATCACAAAATCCCAAGACCACAGATGTTGGCGTGGATGTGGAGAAAAGGGAACACTTCTACACTGCTGGTGGGAATGCGAATTAATACATTCCTTTTGGAAAGATGTTTGGAGAACACTTAGAGATCTAAAAATAGATCTGCCATTCAATCCTATAATTCCTCTATTAGGTATATACCAAGAAGACCAAAAATCACATCATAACAAAGACATTTGTACCAGAATGTTTATTGCAGCCCAATTCATAATTGCTAAGTCATGGAAAAAGCCCAAGTGCCCATCGATCCATGAATGGAATAATAAATAGTGGTATATGTACACCATGGAATATTATGGAGCCTTAGAGAAAGATGGGAGACTTTACCTCTTTCATGTTTACATGGATGGAGCTGGAACATATTCTTCTTAGTCAAGTATCTCAAGAATGGAAGAAAAAGTATCCAATGTACTCAGCCCTACTATGAAACTAATTTATGGCTTTCACATGAAAGCTATAACCCAGTTATAACCTAAGAATATGGGGAAGAGGGAGAGGGATGGGAGGTGGGGGAGAGGTTGGGGAAAGGGAGGGTGATTTGTGGGATTACACCTGCGGTGCATCTTACAAGGGTACATATGAAACTTAATGAATGCAGAATATGATTGTCTTAACACAATAATAAGAAAATGCCAGGAAGGCTATGTTAACCAGTGTGATGAAAATGTGTCGAACTGTTTATAAAACCAGTGCATGGTGCCCCATGATCACATTAATGTACACAGCTATGATCTAATACTAATAAAAAATAAAATAAAATAAAATCATCAGATAGAAAATAAGCAATTCTAAAAAGATAATCATTAATAAAGGGAGGAAAAATTTATGTAAAAAAGGACTACAGGGCCGCCAAGCTGGGAACCGGGGAGATGGCCGAGACTGACCCCAAGACCGTGCAGAATCTGGCCTCGGTGGTGCAGACCCTCCTGCAGCAGATGCAAGATAAATTTCAGACCATGTCTGACCAGATCATTGGAAGAATTGATGATATGAGTAGTCGCATTGATGATCTGGAGAAAAATATCGCAGACCTCATGACACAGGCTGGAGTGGAAGAACTGGAAGGTGAAAGCAAGATACCTGCCACACAAAAGAGTTGAAGGTTGCTAATTTACACTGAAATCTGGAACACCTTTTTTCCAAGCCAAGAGAAGATTGAATGGCTTTTTGCAACTAACTACTATGTGTAGACAGGTTTTATATTATAAAATGTGTGTTCTTATCACATACTATATGGTTAGATTTTAGAGTGATTTACCCCCTAGTTGCTTGAACATGGTATCTTCATATCTTGGACCTTGGTCAGTTGTGCTATTAATTATTAAATACTAAAACTTTGGCAGTTCCTACAAAAAAAAATTGTCAAATTTTTTAGTGTATTTTTGTGAAGTCATTTTTTTCCTGCCACTCCTTTTATAGTAGTTGCTCTTTGGTAAAAGGCTGTGTAATTTTTTTAATTAAACAGTAAATCCTTCAGTCGTAGTTAGCCCTGGTGAAGTGAGACATTGGTAGAATTTAGGGTTCTTCGATTCTCAACACGAAGTGACCGCAGCTAACACAAGACAGTGTGTTGGCAATACTTTTCAAATGGCTAAAAACATTTAAAAATTGTTCATTAACAAATATCTGTCACTGCTTTGTGCCAAAACTCAGAATTAAAGTTCCTGAGGTCAGATGCTAAAGTCAATGAAAAGTAACGACCACCACTTTCCTGTGTTAGAACTTAGTTAAAATACAGAAAATAACAGAATAGCCTGCTGTCATGAGGTGTTCATTTGTTAGAGTTTGCATGAGATTCTGATACTTCAGTGGGACCCTGCATAACCATCTACAATGGTTATAAAAAATCTGGAAGGATTTTAAAACTGTTACTCCATCTTTTCTTTGAGTGAAATAGAGAAAAAAGCTAAAGAGACATATTAAGTCTGCCAGTTGCTTGGCTAAAAAATGATAAATGGCTGATGCAGAGGCTCAGGTTTTTAAGAAGTACTCTTTGACAAACTATTTCTTACCAAAATTCTTGCAGAGTAACAGTTTCATTATTGATTATGGAAGGCGGGGATAATAACTCTTGCCACTCAAAAACGCAGTGTCCAGTAGACCAGGCCCAGAGGTCAATACTGATGACCTGGAAGGCAATCCACGTGATTGTCACCACAGAGTGATTTTATACAACAAAAACTAGAGAAATTGTAAGAGTTGAGGAATGGTATGGTCCTTGATAGAGGGAAACTTGATGAAAACAGCAGATTTTTTCCCATATGGCCAGTCTTGATTATATTGCAAATATATGATTATAGGAAATAATTTGTTCTATTTACAAGTTATATGAGGAACAAAAAGAAAAAAAGACTGAGGTGTTTTTATAATAAAATGAATTCACCACTATTACTACCCAACTATAAAACCTCCTTTGATGGATCCAGTCATTATGCTGCAGGGTTTAGCCCCTAAATGTCTCTCTCAAGCTGGCTGTGACCAGACTACCTAAAACCTGAGGGCAGGATTTATTGAGAGCCTCATAAATGGCAAATGGAAATGATGTTGCTCGTTGCCATGGTAGGAGAGTCAGGGCGTGAGCAGGAGTTGGCTTCCTGATATAACAGGTTTCAAAGGCAGCCCCCCTCCCCCCAACCAAAAATACCTGCTGTGAATAAAGGTGCCTGAAATCCTGCTACTGAAAAAAAAAAAAAAAAGGACTACAGTATTTGACTCAGTGAAAAAATCAATATAGTCATAATTAATGTAAACACTATTGTTCTAATTGTGTAGGGAATAGAAAGAAGTATGTCACCCTCTAGTAGAGCACTGTGGCATCACAGCTCACAGCAACCTCAAACTCTTGGGCTTAAGTGATTCTCTTGCCTCAGCCTCCCAAGTAGCTGGGACTACAGGCGCCCACCACAATACCAGGCTTTTTTGTTGTTGTTGTTGTTGGAGTTGTCATTGTTGCTTAGCTGGCCTGGGTCAGGTTCGAATATTTCCTCTTACATAAATATTTCCTCAGTGCATGTGGCCCGTACCATAACCACTGTGCTATGGGGGCAGAGCCAGGACACTGAATTCTTATCAGCCCAAATGGCAAAGAGATTAGTAATGTTTGAAAGTGAGTAGTAAAGAAAAGCAATATAAGCATGTTATGAAACATGGAGACAAATAGCAGAAGAAAAGCTTAAGTAATGGAAATGGGGGCGGCCCTGTGGCTCAAAGGAGCAAGGCACCAGCTCCATATGCCGAAGGTGGTGGGTTCAAACCCAGCCCTGGCCAAAAACTGCAAAAAAAAAAAAAAAAAGAAATGGAAACTGGTCACCTCCAGGGAGTAGGACAAAGGACCAAAAGGTGAAAGGCAGGAGTTTGCTATTTTTCATTATTACTGTGATTTTTAATATTATTTGAGTAATTATATGTACGTATTACCTTATTAACGTAAAAATTAACTAGCTTAAAAATTCGAATTAATGGGAATCTAAAAACTTATAATGGGAATATAATCTTATATTATAATCTTATAATCTAAAAACTTATTAATGGGAATCTAAAAAATTCGAATTAATGGGAATCTAAAAACTTATTTGACCATATTGCCAAAACCAGAGGGGACAGAAGGCAACTGTGACAAAGGATAGGGTGAGGGGGTGGACAGGGGAAGGAGAAGTGGCTGCAAGGGCTTGCCTGAAGGACACTGCCAGCAGCCAGGAACTCTGGGACTCAGGGCAACAGGTGGCTCTGCAGTTGGGTAGAAATAGATGACCTGGCCCGGGGCTCTCACTGAGGTCGGATGGATGTGTAAGGAAAGCCTGCAGACTCTGGGAGTGTGTTTGTAAAGTCCTTTGTTTATTTCCTGCTGGTTGGATTGTCACCCAGTGAAGTCCAGTGGGACCTCTAGCCTACCCACACACCATGTGGGGCCTTAGTTCACACACCATGTGGGGCCTTAGTTCACCATTGTCCACTTGTCTGATCTCAAGAGGTGGGACCCTCTCCCTTCTCACATACTTGAGAGTGGACAGTCGAAGGGCAACTTCCAAAACGCTGGCCTCCCTGACTCTTTCAATAGGAAACCAAGGATCTAATTCAGTTCTTCCACTTAGGGATGTAGGGAGAACACTCCAGACACCATAGCCAGAGCTGCAAGGAGCAGCTGGTACTCGCTGAGCCAGGCCTCTGAAGGGGGCCACGATATGAAGATCACAGCTCAAAGTCCACCAGGGAGTGACCTTGTACAAATAGCCAGACCTCTTTGAGCCTCTGTGTCATTATCTGAAAGGGAGAGGTAACACCTGACATTTGCACATCTTTTGTGAGGAGCAAATTAGGGATCTAAATGCTCATTTTTGACCTCTCACTCCCGTCTGCTCATACCAAGTTGTGTGCACCATAAAAAACAAGGCAATCAGCTGTATTAGTTCCCCTGGCTGCTGTAACAAATTATCACAAATTTAGTATCTTAAAACACTAAATGAATTTTTTTTATTTTACAGTTTAGGATGTCAGAAGTCCAAAATCAGAAGATACTTCCACATTTGATCAGCACATTTCCTATGAACCTGGGGACATTTCTACCTCCTGTTTCTGGCTAACTGTATCCCTATGAAAATTGCTCATTAGGTAGGGTAGAACCCAGTGGAGTTAATGCAAGGTAAAACTGCATTCCTTGAAGCATAACTCCACTCAGTCAGCACCTAACATAGCAGTTCACAAAAGACTTGCTACTGTAGTAGGAATTAGATTTATTTTTATTTTAAAAAATAAAACTCAGCAGTTAAGTCAAACTGCAACCTTAGAATAAATAATTTATACGGAATTCTTTTCAGCTGAATGCCCTCCCATCCCCTAGAGCTGCTGGGACATTCCACTGAGGCTATCTCCACAAATACTTGTCCTTCACCTTCAAAGACCAAGCTCCATGCTTCAGGAAAAATTAAACATTAACAATGTTCTTTTTTGTTTGTTTGTTTGTTTTTGAGACAGAGACTCACTTTGTCACCCTTGGTAGAGCGCCATAGCGTCAGAGCTCACAGCAACCTCAGACTCTTGGGTTTACCCAATTCTCTTGCCTCAGCCTCCCAAGTAGCTGGAATTACAGGTGCCTGCCACGACACCCGGCTAGTTTTTAGAGACAGGGTCTCGCATTTACTCAGGCTGGTCTCGAACCTGTGAGCTCAAGCAATCCACCCGCCTTGGCCTCCCAGAATGCTAGGAGAATAGGCGTGATCCACCACGCCCAGCCTAATAATGTTCTCTTAATAAACATGGACGTTCCATTACCCCCTCCAAGGGTGGTGAATAACACAATGCTGTATTAGGTCCAGATGTAATCCAACGTAACTATGGAGGTTAATTTTTATTGAGAGCTCATTATGGGCCACATTCTTGATAGAATTCTTTCATCTAAGCTCCTAATGCGCCTGAGGTAGGTGACATTTGCTATTTGCCCTATCAAGTAGGAAGAGGAGGTTACTAACTTGACTGAGGTCAGCAGCACAGCCAGGAAGAATTGGAATGCAAATCCAGGGAGTGTGCCCAAAGTTTAAGTTCTTAGCTACTGCCCTGTGCTGCTAGACTGGTAAACTGCAACAACCTAATACTTCTGTGACTAATGCAAAGGAATGAAGAAAGGTAATCCTTGGTCTTTTTTCTTTTTCTTTTTTTTTTTTTGTGACAGAGTCTCACTATGTCACCCTGGGTAGAGTGCCATGGAGTCACAGCCCACAGCAACCTCCAACTCTTGGGCTTAAGTGGTTCTCTTGCCTCAGCCTCCCAAATAGCTGGGACTACAGGTGCCCGCCACAACACCCAGCTATTTTTGTTGGAGTTGCCACTGCTATTTTAGCTGGCCAGGGCCAGGTTCAAACCCACCACCCTTGGTATATGGAGTCAGCACCTCGAATTTAACTTGCTTCAGCGAAACCTTGCTAACACAAGTCCCTCCTGTTACAAGTAAGAGACCCACTGAGCCACAGCCACTACCCTCCTTAGTCTTTCTTAAATACATGTGTTTTGGGGGAGCAATCCGTATCAGTGGTTCCCAACCTTCCTAATGCCGCGACCCTCTAATATAGTTCCTGTGGGTTGTGACCTACAGGTTGAGAACCGCTGATCTATATGCTGGCCACAAGGATTCCTGAGTGAAGCCAAGTGAAAGGCAAATTAGGTCTTGAGCTGATGAATAGATAACAGGATTATGGAATGGATCAGGGTCTGCTGCAACCAGAGGGGTGAGGGAAGGCTTCCTGGGGTAGGGAGTGACTTCACAGTAAAGCCAGTGCAGCACCCTGGAAGGTCAGCAATGAGAAGAGTGGCATGGCCATTCTGGCTGAAGTTGAGGAAAGGATCTTTGAAGCAAGGTGCTCCTTCAGCAGTATCCATTATCAGCTTGGATGCAGGACAGCTTGGATCCTGGCCCTACTGCACCCCGGAAACACAGCAACTGCCAAAACAAAAATGTGCTCGCAGACTGCAAAATGCCTGCGTTGCTTTAAGACCTAAAGTGATGCTTTAGGAAATAAGAATAGTCCAGGGTGGCGGGTGGCACCTGTGGATCAAAGGGTTAGGGCGCAGGCCCCACACACCAGAGGTGGCAGGTTCAAACCCAGCTCTGGTCAAAAAATTTAAAAAAAAAAGAACAGGGCGGCGCCTGTGGCTCAGTCGGTAAGGCGCCGGCCCCACCATATACCGAGGGTGGCAGGTTCAAACCCGGCCCTGGCTGAACTGCAACCAAAAAATAGCTGGGCATTGTGGCGGGCGCCTGTAGTCCCAGCTGCTCGGGAGGCTGAGGCAAGAGAATCGCTTAAGCCCAGGAGTTGGAGGTTGCTGTGAGCTGTGTGATGCCACGGCACTCTACCGAGGGCCATAAAGTGAGACTCTGTCTCTACAAAAAAAAAAAGAACAATAGTCCAACTTCATACAAGACTACCCTGGTCACTTTGCACATCCAAGTCCCTGGACCTTAAAACAGCTCTTCCTTTCACCATTCCTCTGCTCTCCCTCAAATTAGCTATTATATGGTTCTTAGGCATAATTTAAGCTATTTCCTAGATTTAGTAAAAATCTGTAAGTGAAATATTACATCTTTTTCTTTAAACGTTTATATAAACTCAGCTTTTTGTGTGACCATTCACCAGTCTGTACCTTTCCTGTCAGTGACAGGAAAGCTTTCTCACCTCCAATTTAACTTGCTTCAGTGAAACCTTGCTAACCCAAGTCCCTCCTGTTACAAGTAAGAGACCCAACTTCTTAAGATATGTTATGTCTAGGTTGGTGCCTGTGGCTCAGAGGGTAGGGCGCCAGCCCCATATGCCACAGGTTGCGGGTTCAAACCCAGCCCTGGCCAAAAAAAAAAGGAAAAAAAAAATATGTTATGTCTAAATATTCAGGCAAGCTTTTTAATGAATATAACAAGAATTATCTTAGGCTGGCTGTTAATGGCTTAAAAAATCATAGGAAAGCATCAGGTCCCAGATTCTACACAAGTAAATTTAATACGGTCAATACAAATAAACTCAACTTGACAGTGACCCATCCTGAAATTTCTTTAAAAATCATAGCTTAAATGAACTGTAACAGTATGTAGGTAACTACCAATCTATGAACAAAAGCGACCTGAAATCATAAAAATATTTAATCTTCTGAAATAACTTCATCTATTTCTAAAGGGTCTAATAATATGGTATTGACCCCAGAATCCGAACGCCCAAGAACTCAAAGTTCAAATCTGAATGAAAAATTCCAGCAAATTTTGCCCAAAATCCAAATGCTGCTTTGGAAATCGAACACCCAGCAGGTCCTTCGTGTTGTGTGTGCGCTCAGGCCACCCATGTGCTTTGTCATTCAGTTCCTTGCAGGAAGTTGTAGTGAAAGCATCTCGTGTGATTGTTCACTGTTAATTTTATGCTTTTGTGCCTGTTGTTATTTTTTTTATATAATAACTCAGGGTATTTGCCATGGGTCCTAAAAAGTATAGTGAGGAAAATAAAGAGTAAGAGGAAAGCTGTCAGAGCTACAATTCAAGAAAGATCTTATTGCTAAGCATGAAGCGGTACCTGTGTGGCTGATCTTGATACTAGGTTCAGGATGCCTAAACTGACGGTTTGTATGATTTTGAAAAATAAAGAAGCTATCAAAGCAGCTGATGTGGCAAAAGGGGTTACAATGCTGAACTCTAGGAGATGGAAAAGAATGGAAGAGATGGAAAAATCCCTCTTAGATAAATGAAAAACAGCTGGCTGGTGATGTGATTTCGGAGATGGTAATTGATGAGAAAGCCAAGGTCCTCCAGGACGATTTAGTGAAAGGCACACTGGATACTAGTGCTCAAAAGGAGGAGTTTAAAGCTGGGGGTGGGGGGGTGGGTTGCAGAACTTTTAAGGAAAGGACTGGATCCATAGTGTTATGCATGGAGAGGCTGCCAATTCTAATTCAGAACCAGCAGAAAAGTCTGTAAAGCAGTTTAGGAGTTGGTGAACAATGAGGGGTATGTTTCGAACCAAGTGTTCAATTGTGACAAAACAGGCTTTTATGTTTCTATATTTTTAATTTTAATTTACATTTTTATTCAAATATTATTGTTAATATTTTACCTCAAAATACAGTGTATTTACTGTTAAAACTCATTTTGAAAATCTGAGTATGAGGGACCCAGAACGGATTAATACAGTTTCTATTATTTTCTTTCTTTCTTTTTTTTTTTGAGATAGTCTCATTTTGTCACCCTGGGTAGAGTGCCATGGTATCATAGCTCACAGCAACCTAAAACTCTTGGGCTTAAGCGATTGTCTTGCCTCAGCCTCCTGAGTAGCTGGGACTACAGGCGCCCGCCACAACGCCCGGCTATTTTTGTTGTTGTTGCAGTTGCCATTGTTGTTTAGCAGGCCCAGGCCGGGATTACAACCGCCTGCCTCGGTGTATGTGGCCGGCACCTTAACCACTGAGCTACAGGCACCAAGCCAACTTCTACTTTTTTTTCTATTTATTTATTTATTTATTTTTCTTTTGAGACAGAGTCTCACTATGTCACCCTCCGTAGAGTACTGTGGCGTCACAGCTCACAGCAACTTCTAACTGTTGGGCTTATGCTTGATTTTCTTGTCTCAGCCTCCCAAATAGCTGGGACTACAAGCACCCGCCACAACACTCAGCTATTTTGTTGTTGTTGTTGTAGTTGTCATTGTTGTTTAGCAGGCCCAGGCCGGGGTCGAACCCACCAGCCCCAGTGTATGTGGCCAGCGCCCTAGCCACTGAGCCAGATATATATATTATAATTTTAATATGGTTTTCTTTCTTAAAACTTGTATACATTTTTTGGAACCCTCAGTAGCTGATGTGCTGCAAGATGCACAAGGATCTTCTGTGTCACTGTTCTAATTCTCACAGTGAATTCTAATTATGCAGACCATCAAAATTATCACATTAGTTAGCATCTTCAATTTTCCACTTGGTAAAGATTTAAGCACACGAAAAAATATTAATTAACTTTGGGAAAGAACATTTACATTTCCTACAGAGCTCAGTGACTCCTTCAACTTTTAAGTTCTCTGGTGACTTTGATGATCTATGATTTATAAGTATTTGGCAACTTTCTCCTACCCCTAATAATATTCTGGAGAGGTTTCTTACATTGATGTTTCCCTGCTAATAAGTTTCTCACCATTTCAATTTTCTCTAAGGATAGCCTGGCAGATCTGACGGAAAACCAAAGGAGTGAAATTGTGGGAAAGTACCACATTATATACATGAGACCTGAAGACAAGACTCGTGTGTGACCCACAGCTGTATTCATGGGGGGAGGAGGGGGGCAGCGGCATACAAAGTGGTTTGTTGGTGGTCACCTTTACATAGGACAGGTCACAACTGTGCTGATACTACAGGTGAGATCTTAGGTGCCTCGCTCTCCTCATCTGTGAGCCAAATGGCCAACTTGTAACCTCCTCTAGACTGTAAATTCTTTCAGCTTAGAGCAGACACAAAGGCAGCAATAGGATACAGTGTATAACTGATGCCACAGGAAACCTTTCTCTGAGAATAATCTGCTTTTCTCTTCGTTGGTGCTATGAAGTCAGTGATTAGCGAGGTGCGATGCTGTGATATGAGGAACAGTCCTCAGTGCAGGGGGTGGGGTGGCCTTTAGCTTTCTGTCCCTTTGGGAATCCCAAAACCCCTAGGGAAGAGGACACAGCAGGTGTAGATCTCACCCAGAGAGGAGGACCCCATCTTGTTCCAGCCTTATCTCACGTAGGAAGTCCATTTTGAGTTTTCTCAAGAGGAGAAATAATGGAGGCTAAATAATCAACATGGAGCAAGTCACTGGAGTGGCTCTGGGAAAAGGAGCCATCCTCTGCTCTTTCTTTTTATTAGAAAAGGCACCCTTCTTCCTACCTCTCCCACCATAAAAATCCGCTTCTGAATACATGTTCTCTCTAAGTCCCTGGAAATGAACAAATACAGCCCAGAGCCAAAGCCACGCCGTGCTAGGATGGGCTTTCTTCCCAGGAGCCACTATACAGCTCTCCCAGCTCCACCATACTCCAGTCTTAGGATGCAAAATGCAGGAAAAGTCTTATAAAGACATGGAATACTGGAAGAATCTCTCCCACAATTCTAATTATTTCCTTTTTTAGGAAGGCCTCATTTCTTAAGAAACAAAATACTCATTAAACCCCTACCTTCGTGGACTGTGGACAGCTTCTCCCTAACTGACGGCAGCAGTTTGCCAAGCACAGGCAGGGAGAGCAGGCTTTTCCGGCCTCATCCACACCTCCACTTCCCTCCAGCCTACACACGCTTCCCCTAGAGAAAGTGAAGCACAGCTTGATGTCAATTCTTGTGGCAAATTTAATAAAAGAGTTTGAGAATCATTCTTAATTCACAAAAACAAAAGGTTGCAGGCACTAAATATCCTTACAGATGCATGTGTTTCAGAATGAACCACCCATGCATGCATGGGAGCTCTGTGTTGGCAGTTCATTTTAAAAAACAACACCCTAGTTATCACAGTTTCTTCTTTACCCACCATTTGCCTTAATAGAAGTAGTTACAAAAAAAAAAAAAAAAAACTAACTGAGGGAATCTGTTCTTTGTAGACTGACACATTTGCAGAGGAAGTCATGAATCATGATAATTCAGAAGCTCCTACTTTCACTCCTGAATCAGGCAAAGAATAAATGACAACATTAACAACAAATTTTGTTTACAGCAATATCATAATACAACATTGAATTATTATAGTGCAGTGGTTGCAATTAAACTCACAATAGAATATTCTTAGATAAAACACCAGACAAACTAGAATCACTCAACTGCTTACAAACCAGAATAAGCAGTGCAAGCAGTTGTCTCAATAAAAGAAAACCAAAATCAGTAAGGCTTTTCTGGCAGTGAGTCTCTGACACGCATGGCCCCGTCTGCTCGGAGGACCCAGGCACCCTCACTTTGAGTCTTGGTCTTTCTTTTCATCATCTAAGAGGGCAGAGCGGATCCCCAGCTTTTTCAGTTCTTCTACCAGGTCCCCGTTCTGGTGCATCTGCAGAAGAATGTCACAGCCCCCCACAAACTCGCCATTGAGGTACACTTGTGGGATGGTGGGCCAGTTGGAGTAGTCTTTAATGCCTATGGGGAAAGAACATTTATTCAGGTGTTATTTCAATAATAAAAGCAAAATCTTTCATGGCAAAATATAACTTTACCCTCTCCTAGCAGAACCTCCCACTCTCCCGCCCTTGCTTGCCCAATTCTTGGAGAGTGCTGTGTTTGCTACTGAGAACATGAGCTTTAGACTCAAACGGACCAGTGCTTACACCTAAACTCTTTCAATTACCAACTTTTACTATTTTTTCCTTCTGAGACAGTCTCACTCTGTTGCCCAGGCTAGAGTGCCAAGGCATCAGCCTAGCTCACAGCAACCTCAGACTCCTCGGTTCAAGTGATCCTCCTACCTCAGCCTCCTGAGTAGCTGTGAGTACAGGTACCTGACACCATGCCTGGCTAATTTTTCTATTTTTAGTAGAGCTGGGGGTCTCCCTCTTGCTTAGACTAGTCTTGAACTTCTGAGCTCAAGTGATCCTCCTACCTTGGCCTCTCAGAGTACTAGGATTACAGGCAGGAGCCACTATACCAGCCTTAATTACAAACTTTAAAACCTCAAACAAGTCATTTGTCCTTCATCTTCTGTTTCCACCTTCATCTTACAAAGTTTTTGTGATAATCAAGTAAATAGTGCTCTCAGTAAAATCCCTCACACATCATCAACACTGGATTAATGGTGGAGAACCAGATTAGTTAACATAAGTCATATAAGATACACAAAGCTATAATTATCCATACACCTGCCAGTCATGTTTTCAGTAAACAAAACTGAGAGAAATGTCCAACCAACTTCATTTCCAAATGGACCACTTAACATGGAGTAACTTGCAGTAACTCAGACAAATCGCAGTAACTCACTGACAAATCAAGCAATCCCACCCATGAGCTTTTCACACCTGTCTAGGTTGGTGTAGGCCACTAGTTACTATGCTCAAGATGTCGACTTGTTGACTTTTTAAAATCTTTAATACTTTTACTCTGAGAAAAAATCCCTACCCTGTGGCTACAGACCATCAGCCTCTACCCTACTCAGCTACTCTAATGGCTCTCAGCGGAGCAAGTGATTTGGCTCAGTGCAGAACCCAAAGTGAAGAAAGTCTAATCAAAGAGCAGGCCAAGGTTCCTCAAGGTCCCCCATGTGCCAGGCCTGGGGGTGAGATCTTCTCTGTTCTCAAGCATTCACAGCAGACAAGAAGCCACCCAGCAGGCATGTGATCAGTTCCATGTGCAAGAAAATTTGGCTTTGAGGACACTGTGTGAGGCAGAAATGAGGCACGCTCTGTGACAGTGCAGCCATGAAAACTGTTCTGTTCAAGTCTGGGCCACACAATGATGGTTATAGGAGGAAAGCAATGTGGATTCAGTCTTAAGAGATAAAAGATTATTCTTTCTTTCTTTTCTTTTTTTTTTTTTTTTTTTGGCTGGGGCTGGGCTTGAACCCGCCACCTCTGGTATATGGGGTCGGTGCCCTACTCCTTAAGCCACAGGCACCACCAGATTATTCTTTCTTAATAATCCTTTCCGTCGGGCGGCGCCTGTGGCTCAGTGGGTAGGGCGCCGACCCCATATACCGAGGGTGGCGGGTTCAAACTCGACCCCGGCCAAACTGCAACCAAAAAATAGCCGGGCGTTGTGGTGGGTGCCTGTAGTCCCAGCTACATCCGGAGGCTGAGGCAAGAGAATCGCTTAAGTCCAGAAGTTGGAGGTTGCTGTGAGCTGGGTGAGGCCACGGCACTCTACCGAGGGCCATAAAGTGACACTCTGTCTCTACAAAAAAAAAAATAATAATAATCCTTTCCGTCATTCCTTTCCTACCTGCAGGATGAAGTCAATGTACTTTCAAAAACATTAGGCCAATAAAGTCCGTGTTGATTATGTGAAAAAACAGATGGTCAAAGAATGGCATTTGATCCCTAGAGTTACATTCAGTAGAACCGCCTAAGTTGACTGGTCAACACACAGAGGTGGTCAACATAAGGAGCAAGACCTTAGGATATGTACATGCGGTGTATGTTTGCTCTAAGCAAATTAGGTCAATTTAAGGAAGTGGTCAACTATTGAGGTTCTACTATATATATTTATGTCATTTTTCTATATGTATAGAAATAGATATTTTCAAATGGCCAAAATAAGCATAATCATAAGATAAACAAAACAGAAAAGCTAAGAACTTCTCCAGCAAAACACAATATTATATGAATTTAAAAATCAGTCAACTGCTGACTTTTATGTAGACAAACTAAAAATACAGAAACTTGCTCCTGATATCCTATCATTTATTATCAAAACATTTATATTCCAAATAAAATTATCAATGTGAGTTATACCAAAAATAACAGTCCCAAGATACAATGTATTTTTCTCTTAAAAGTTATTGCCCAATAGTGACTTTGCTCTAATAACAGGCCTGGAGAAAACCCTGAGCCTTTATCTCTCTCTTGCAGACTTCACTACTAAGAAGGGTTACAAAGTTACAGGCCTCAAAAAGCACACTTCATGGCCACTCTGGGTGTTAGGGAAAGATTCAGAGGTTTGGTAGTCACCAGTAAAGGATAAATTCCATTAATCACCAAAAATCTACATCTCTTAGAATACCCTGATGAATTCAAAATTTTCATCATTCTGGTGTTGTTGGGCGCTATATAATAAAAACAATTACTTAGTATTTAAGTTGTGTGGTTTATATTCAAACTCTATTCTCAGTCTGTTATAACTTACTTTTTACGATGATGCCAATTACAAATCTTTTACCTTTATGTTGACTGAAAGGGGGTATAGGAATTAAGATATATGTATGTAAAAGTAAATATAAGCAACTTTTAATTCTCCTAAACTTTCTTAAATACCTTTCATACCAGTTTAACCACTTATATGCATTTTTCTTCAATTAATAATATATTGCATGAAGCTTTTCATGATAATTTTTACTTATTTATTTGGGTGGATGCCTACAATTTTTGGAACATATCAAAAATGAAAACAAACTTGCCACCTAAGGCAAATTTGAAAACATTCAAAACCTAAAAAAAAAAAAGAAAAAGAAAGAAAAAAAAAGAGAACATTCAAAACCGTATGTTTAATCCTAAAAGATACAATATTTTTAGGTACAATCCTTGCTGAGTAAAAGAATGAATTTCACCAACCATTTTCATAGTATCACACTCAATCAAAGCACTGGGCTTGTGTCATTCATTAAACCATATGTTGTGGTAGATCATCCTGATCAGAGAGTAAGAGAAGGGCATCAGAACCCCTATACCCAAAATAAGTGGGCTTTCAGATCAGAGGGTTCCAGAATATCCTGAACACCAACAACACATAGACACGTGTAAGTAAGGCTAACTCCTTCCAAACCTCTCTGGCCGTGGCTGTGTTACCTAATAACTTACATTGTAAGAACTCAAAAGAACTTAACCTCAAAAGTTAATGACAACATTTTCTTAACAGCATCCAAAGTGTCTACTAGCTAACAATTTATCAGAATTAATTAAATCTACCTGCTTCTTAAATTTTTAGATTAAGGCTCGACGCCTGTGGCTTAAGCAGCTAAGGTGCCAGCCACATACACCAGAGCTGGCAGGTTCGAATCCAGCCTGGACCTGCCCAACAACAATGACAATTGCAACCAAAAAATAGCTGGGCATTGTGGCGGGCACCTGTAGTCCCAGCTGCTTGGGAGGCTGAGGCAAGAGAATTGCTTAAGCGCAGGAGTTTGAGGTTGCTGTGAGCTGTGATGCCATGGCACTCTACCCAGGGCAACAGCTTAAGGCTCTGTCTCAAAAAAAAAAACAAAAAAAATTATTTTTAAATTAAGATCTGATGCCAAGACAAAACTTTAGCATCCTTCTTAAAAACTATGCTATCTTCCATTTTTAAGAAATCTGACTTAAAGTTTAAATATTTAAGGAAATATTTAATTGCTTCCTTCTCAGAGTGAAGTGAGAAAGATTGGCTTTTCTCTTCTTTTAAGATGCAGGGTCTCTCCTTCTTTCTGTTCCCCAAGCTTAAGTGAAATTCTTGTTCACAATGACAGTTCACTGCAGCCTCCGACTCCTGGGCTTAGGTGATCCTCCTTCAGAGTAGCAGGGACTACAGGTGCATACCACCATGCTCAGTTAATTTTGTTTTATATTTTGTAGATGGGGTCTTGCTATGTTGCCCTGGCTGGCATCAAATTCCAGCCTCAAGTGATCCTCCTACCCCAGAAGTACTGGCATAAATCCCAGAGCCCAGCTGAGAAACTTCCAATAATAAAAGATTGCTTGTAAGGTAAATATTAAAATGAATCTCCAGTGGACACACAAGTAATTATTCAAGCATAGTTAATGTCTCTTACACTTTAGTTCTCAAAAACTGCAATATGCAGTGATAGCTCTTACAAATATCACCTGAACTCAGAATCAGAGAGCAACTCTTGAAAATCAGAATATCATACCCCAAAATAGATTTTACTATAGTCACATTTCATGTGTGACAGACAGCAATTCAATCTGGGATAGAAAATGTTGACTGTGAAGTTATATAACAGAGTAACACTAGGAACTGGTAATTACAAGGGTGTCTTACAAAATTAGTCCACACACCTCTATTGTTTCACACAAAAAAATTAACGTTCCAAAGTATCAAGCCAGAAAGAATAGTCCTTGAAAGAATGTACTTGAAAATTTCCTTCCAAGTACAATTCAGCCATAAGAAAAGATGGAGACTTTACATCTTTTATGTTTACCTGGAAGAAGCTGAATTAAAACATATTCTTCTTAGTAAAATATCTCAACAATGAAAAAAAAAATGCTATGTATTCAATACTAACATGAAACCAATATATAGACAACTACATGCCCACAGGAATGAAGAAACACAGACACAGTCTAGCAAGGGAGAGGGGAAAGGAGGAAGGGCAACCGGCAGGATCTCATCTAACGTGCACAATGTGAGGGTGTTCAGCATGCTCCACGAGTGAAGGGCTCAACTACAACTGGAACCTTTCCTTAGAATTGAAAACAAGGTACCTAAAAATTTGTACCCTCATATTAATTTGAAACTAAAAAAACTCTTGCAAAAAAAAAAGGAAAAGAAAAGAAAATTTCCTTCCAGAATTTTCAAGGTATTTTTCAAAATCCATCACATTTCAGAGCATTAGACTTCACTCCTGGTTTGAACACTAAATTTTTTTTTTTTTTTTGGTTGTTGGCCGGGGCTAGGTTTGAACCCGCCACCTCCGGCATATGGGGCCGGCGCCCTACTCCTTGAGCCACAGGCGCCACCCTTGAACACTAAATTATAAGGGCATATAATCAGTTTTATTTTTTCCTGGAAGACTTTCACTACAGGAGTTTATAGTCTGATGCAGATAATCCCAACTCTGTCTCTTACTTACTAAGCTCTGTATCCTTGGGCAAGTCACATTACTTCTGGGAGTCACGTTTTCTTTATCTTCCCAAACTTAGAGAATGGCTTTAGGACTACATGAAAACATCTGAGCTGAAAGCATGGAAACCCGCAGACCCTTACTAGGGGAAAAGCAAAGCATGGTGGCAGAGTGGACAAAGTAAAGGTTTATGGGTTAGCAGACTTGAATTGCTAGCCTACAAATGTAGTCTCAAATAAATCTGTTCATTTTTTTAGCCTCGGTTTCCTCATCTATAAAATGAGAATAACACTTCTATGCTTGATTTGTTATGAAGATGAAATGAGACAAACTGGTGAAATGAATTAAGCTCCTGCCATAGCGCCGGGTACAATGTGAACATTTTCCTCATGACAATGTCCTCTACCACTCACCCTTCACTGTAATGCTTATTTGAGAAAAAATATACAACAGAGAAAAGCGCAGGGAAAGAATGCAGGAAAAATACCAAGTGAGTAAGTCACGCAGGAATAAAAATACCATTTATCGAGCAAAGGATTACCGAGTTAAGTGCTTTCTATAAGTAATCTTATCAATCCTACATGTCTATGAGGTCTGACAATTAAGTTCAGAAACTCATACTAGGAAAAAGTGCTACATACTTCATTGCTGAATATACTGCAGTCACTCCTACCCTTGGGAAGCTATGCACCAATGTCAGCACCTAGTCCACCCTTACAGCAATTCTGGAACTCTTTTTTTGGAATGGCCATCAACACTGTCATTGTATTACCCTTGATGTCCTAAATGCCAAAATGTCTTCCTTTCAATATTTCCTTTAGCTTTGGGTAAAGAAAAAAGTCATTAGGAGTCATATCAGAGGAGTAGGGAGGGTGTTCCAATACAGTGATTTATTTACTGGCTAAAACTCCCTCAGACAGTGCTGTGTGAGCTGGGGCACTGTCACGATGTAAGAGCCATGAGTTGTTGGCCAAGATTTTCAGTCAAGTTTTTCCTAACCATCTCTCTACTGATGTTTACTTGGTCTGCTATGCTTCACAGTTAGCTGATGATTTTGATGCACAATGTAACAAATTTTTGCAATGTTTTCATCAGTTCTGCTTTTACGGACCACCTTGGCACTTTCTCTCCCCTCAGAAAAATGTTTAATCCGTTTGTATACTGCTGTTTTCTTCATGGCATTATCCCCCACAAACAGGGACTAATATGTTGCTGATTTCACACCCACTCTTACCAAGTTTAACAAGAAATTTACAAATTTTTTTGTTACTCTAATTCAAGCTCCAACATTCTCCTGAAGGGATACAAAAACACACAACAACAATAAACGCCACTCAGCAATACCCCATCACATGTTAACACAACCACAACTGTAAGACACCAATATGCCGAGGTTATGAAACCTTCCTAAGTTGTTTGTATAATGCTGCCAACATAAGTGCATTGCGGCAAGTTCGTGAACTTAATTGTCAGATCTGGTAATTATCTTTACTTTACAATGAGAAACTAAGGCTCAGAGAAGTTAAACAACAGACCCAAAGTCAAAATGTTAGCATGTGGTGGAAACAGTATTTGCATCCAGGTTTCAAGGAATGCAAAAATCCACATACTACCGGAGTCCCTCACCAGAGGTAGGCTCCACCCTGCAGGGGCCACCTATCACTGCTGGCCATGAACTACACCTGCACTGCACACCAATCTGCAATATGCGGGACTGATTCACATCTTTAAGACTTATATACATAAATGCTATTATGCCCTAATTACCTTTTACAACTTGTTTTTTAACATTGTATTTTTCAGACCTATCCATGTTAAATACATCCGGACCTATATCCGGACTTATTTTAAGTACAATTTGGTTTTCTATCATATGAATAAACTAGTTTATTCAGTTTATTCAGTCTACTACTAATATGCCAAGACTCCTTCTTGTTAGTTTTACATTATTCTGTATATCAGGATGTTCGTTTCAATGTTCCTGACAATTAAATCAGGATATACATAAGTCATAATACACATATGCAGGAGTCAGTCTCTCTGGATCACAGGTGACAAACTTTGGGAGTTGGGACAAACCCAGTCTACTTCCTTTTTTTGTAAATAAAGTTTTATTTGAACTCAGCCATAGTCACACATCTGTGTATTGCCCACGATTAATTTCAGGCTTTCTAATAGAGTTGATGCAACAAAAACCATGCAGCCCACAAAGACTGATGTACTTAACTCTCCGGCCTTTTACAGAAGTCAGCAGCTCCCCCTCCTTAGAATATATATCTAGACGGTAAGTCACCGGCCCCATATACGGAGGGTGGCGGGTTCAAACCCAGCCCCAGCCAAACTGCAACCAAAAAATAGCCAGGCGTTGTGGCGGGCACCTGTAGTCCCAGCTGCTCGGGAGGCTGAGGCAAGAGAATCGCTTAAGCCCAGGAGTTGGAGGTTGCAGTGAGCTGCGTGAGGCCACGGCACTCTACAGAGGGCCATAAAGTGAGACTCTGTCTCTACCAAAAAAAAAAAAGAATATATATCTAGAAGTGAAGTATCTGGGTCTTAGGCTGTTCACCATGAACTTCACTGAGTACTGACTACACAAGCATATATACACAATTTGTTATCCAGCTAATTCCATGATACTGGAAAGGTTGAGTGTATTTTCAAATGCTTAATACACATTCAACAACAGAATAATGGTCATTTATTTTATAAATATTTGAGTCTATTCCATTAGATACTGTTTCAGATGCAAGGAAAACTATGGTGATCTATCAAGGGTGTCCCAACCTGCATCCCACTGGCTGCACGCTGATTTTTATTTTTATATTTTTTTGTTTTTTTGAGACAGAGTCTCACTATGTCACCCTCAATAGAGTACCGTGGCGTCACAGCTCACAGCAACCTCAAACTCTTAGGCTAAAGCGATTCTCTTGCCTCAGCCTCCCAAGTAGCTGGGACTACAGGCGCCTGCCATAGCGCCTGGCTATTTGTTGGTTGTTTAGCAGGCCCACGCAGGGTTCAAACCTGCCAGCCCAGTATATGTGGCTGGCACCCTAACCACTGAGCTAAGGGCGTGGAGCCTGCATGCTGATTTTGTGAAGATTTTTTTCCCCTCACCTGTGGTGTCAGATATCACAAGTATATATGGACTTTTTATTGCTAATCAGCTTTCACAGTGTTTGTGTATTTAATGTGTGGCTCAAGACAATGCTTCTTCCATTCAATATGTGCCAGAGGAAAAAAAGGTTGGATACCCCTGAAAATCAGCAAAAATTTATGAGAGTTAATGATGCTTTTTAAAACTATGGAAGAGAGCTACGATATGATAATAAATAAAAGAAGCATTTATTCGTTCATCAAAATATTCACTGAAAGCTTCTTTGCACAAGCAGTACGCATGGCACCACAGGCAGTTTCAAAAGACCTGCTCCTTGTTTTCTGGAGGGCAAATACCATGCATAGACAAACATGATCCCATTATGTGATAAAAAAAAAAAAACAATGTTAGGAACTAGATTCAAAGGTTAATATGGTTATGTGGAATTACAGGTGATTTCCATTTTCTTTATAATTTTCATTTTTTTCCAAATTTCTTCTCTGAGCATGTTACTTTTTACAATTGAATATAAAGAATACTGTTTAAGACTGGGATTGGGAAACAGTGAGGTCAGTCTACTGGGACCTGATCCCCTTGTCTTCTGTGTGTACTCCAGATAAAAAGAAGAAGAAGGCCAGAGCACAGTGCTGCCTCATAGTCACCACTCTATGGGGTCACAGTCTCAAGACTTCTCTGTATCATACCTTGGAACTCGGGGCCCAGAACTAGGAAATACTGACAGGTCCCCAGACTTTCTCAGGCTTGGGCCTTTTGTAAAACTCAGCCTTCTCCAGAATCAGAAACAAGGAAAGGCCAATTTTGCAGGAGCTCCAATCCTCTTACTAGAAGTGACCTTGGGTCTGGGCAAGGCACACAGACATTTCTTTGGCTGGCAAAAGCAGCATCAGACAAGCTGTCAGTCTCTTCTTGGTTAACTCAAAGATATAGAGAACAAAGAGATGAAGAGTCTTAATATTCTAGCTAAACTAATCCCTACTTGAGAAACATGCTTATACCACCCTGTCCCAGTCTGACTGTAGTAAGAACATACGTTCAGAAGCCAGATGTATCAGCTGGAAGACAGAACATAAATACTATCAGCATACATTCTTACTTCTAACCTCACTTTCAGTTTATTAACCATATTCCAATATATCCCATGTCCAATATACACTAAATAAGAGAACATAAATTTACAAACCAAAGACCCTCAAAATTTTATAAAATACAAAATAATGACAACTTTTTATGAATGACATATTGGCAATGTGCAGGAGACGTGCTGCCAGGTCCCAGTTAAAAGACTGCAAAATAGTTACTCTTATCTTTTAAGCAGAGAAGCTACTTCTGAAGGAAGACTGCAGATTCCCCCTAGACATGATAAAACCCAGAGCCTATCAAGTGGCAGTATTCTAGTTGATCAGGAAAACAAAAGGGTCATGAGGGTAATACATACATATTATACATACCTAGTAATGTTAACCTGCCTTCTCCACTCCTCCACCTAATGCGCTTCCTAAGTTCCACCCACCAAAACTATCACCTACAGCAAATGTAGGATTAGCTATCACAAAGAGTTTTTGAGGATTAGGTAACCTGGGAAAAATACATTTGAAAGCTATAAAGAGCTAATAATAACATAGCTACCATTTACTGGATGCTTTCTGTGCAAGTAAGATAATAAGCACTTTATACCATTTTTAGTTTCTCTTCCTCACAAAAACTTTGCCAAGTTGGGTTTCATTATCATCATTTTACAGAAAAGGAAAATGCAGTTAAGTGACTTGTCTAATGTACAACTGATTGGCCAAAGAGGATTCCAACCCAAAGTTTTCCCACAACATCAGCCTGTCTCATCAATGTAAGAAATGAATCTGAATAATAATATCAAACGTAGAATAGTCCACTCCTAACATAGAACCTGGCACGTTTTTTTAGCACACTGTAACTAAACAAGAGTACTAGGCTAGGGGAAAGGGGATGAGGAAGGGTTGTTGGGGGTGTATGGCACATCTCTTGGGGGCAGGACACAATTATAAGAGGGAATTTACCTATCAAATGCAATCGGTGTATCCTAATTCTTTATACCCTCAATTCCAAACAATTAAAAAAAAAAAAAAGAGTACTAGGCTAGGGACATGCTGGGTGGAACTCCGTCATTTAAAGGTTCTAACTTGAATGCAGTGTACCCTAAGCTATCCCCACCCTCCAGAAGGAAAAGGTACAACCTCTCCATTTTTTCCACCGACCAACCCTTGCCAAACAGCTGCCTGGCTTCTTCCACTTCCCCCACTCAGGACAAAATGGGAGAATGCATGTAAGATATGTGGCAAAGATGCTGTCAGGGCCTCTCCCTGCCTGGGGCCACTGAAATCACAGGCCCTGCAGTACCTGGCCGCACCGCTACCCCTCACGGGGGGGGGGGGCTCCAAGATTGAGGTAGTGCGCTAGCCTAGGGCTGCTGCTTCTTCCCACAAGCCTCTCCAAACAAATGTCATGCCCTCCCCCGCCACACACACCACTAAACCCCGACTAAGGACGAGCAGTCGACTGTAGCACCAACCACATCCTTGTAGCAATTCACAGAACGGTGCCTGACAGCCTGTGCCTTGAACCAAGGGAGGTCAGCCTCTGACCTCACTAACCTCAGATAAAGGCAACTTCCGCCCTCTTCCAAACATCAACAGCACCAACGGCTTCCAATCTCTTCAAAGTGTACCCTCATAGTGGGTACTTATTATGAGCGTCCTCTTTGTCCCACATCCCAGAAGAGAATTCCAACTCAAAGTTTTCTGACACTAGCCTGTCTCATCAATGTAAGAAATGACTCTGATTAACAGTCTCAAATGTAGAACCTGGCTGTTTTCGCACCCTGCGGGGCGAAAAATGAGCCTGATGATCACCTTTCTCGGACTTAGCCCGAGACAAATCATCCTAAAACGTCTATTTCAGTTCAAAGTAAGGCTCAGTGAACCCCACTGCCCAAACTAGCCAACAGTTCCGGAGCCCTAGATCCTCAAGACTTTGTTCCAGTCAATCATGCCCTCATCCCAGACTCTTACTCCGAATAGATTTCCGGTCTTGCTCCCGTTGTAATCCCCAGAAAGTCCTTCCCGGACAGATAGAGGCCCACCCCTCAACCTGGCATGAAGGAACCCTCAGCCTTGTGCAGCTGCACTCTTGGTCCCGTGGGCGGTGACTCCCCCCACTACAGGCACAGTGGTCTCCGCCTGCCACCTACACCTCCGCCGACGGCAGGCCTGACCTTGTCGGAGCTTAGGGTCGTCCAGCACGTTGTAGGCCGCGTAGTCGCGGACGCCGTGCAGCCGCAAGATCTGCACCACGGCGTTGCTGAAGCCACACTGGGGCTGTTCGGGCGTCCCCTTGAGGAACACAACCACCTTGTTCTTCTTCACCATCGCGTCCAGCTCCTCCGTCGAACCGCCGCCGCCTGCGCCCGAGCCTGCAGTCCGCACGCCCGGACTCCACAGGCTGCCGCCGCCCGCGCCGCGCCCCCAGCGGAGCAGAGCTGCCGCCGCTCGGCTGAGGGACCCACTCATTCCTGCACGCTCGCCGGAGCCCTATACTGACTCTAACCTCGTATTTCAAGCAGAGATCCCCCCACCCGGCCCAACTGAGGTTCGTCCCACCCTCCGCAGGCTCTGATTGGGCCGACTCCTAACTGTTCTCCGTGATTGGACACGATTGGCCCGCAATTACACGATTCTACCAATCATGTTTCTCATCCCGCCCCAGCAGGTGGAAGGTAGTCCTTATGCCTGGTAGCATCCTACCGCCTTACTATTGGCCGTGGGCAACCGCTCTGTCAGTTGATTGGAGAAAGTGGATGTCCATCAGGGTCACGTTCGCAGGGCCAACGAGAGGCAAAACTGTCCGGAAGACCACTTTCCTTCGGAGAGCGGACGGGGCCAGCTGGGATACTCTTGGACGCCGGAGAAAGGCACTGGGCGGGAACTTGCCCGTTCCGCGGAATGCCGGGAAGGGGTCACTTCTACGGGAAGGTTCCGGTTCCGGTGTCGGCTGCAGTTCAGTTGCCATGGCAACACGGTTGGCGGGCGGATGGTACGGGTAGCCCAGAAAATGGTGGGACTGGGGCGGGCCGGCGTCCGCGTATCCCAGCCTAGGTGAGCATCTCCAGGTGCCTACAGAGGGGACGCTGGCGGCGATCGGGGACCTTCGCCTGGGTTCCGGCGCCCAGGCTGTAGTCTCGCGTCCTGAGCGGTCCCCTCGGCCACGCCATTCACGTGGGAGCTAAGGTCTTGGCTGGGCCCTGCGGCTCCGGCCTCTGGCGCGGGATTGTTTCTGTAGAACAACTTTTTAAAAATCTTGTAAACCGCTCGTACCTGTATGATCTCTTCGGGGTTTCGAGCCTCGTTGGCCTTCCAACCCACTGAAGCCGGGCCTAGACTCAGGAAAGGTTGAATGGAAAACTACGAAGTGACTGACGTTTCCGGGGCAGGTGTGGGTGCTAGGCGCTGCACTGGCGCGGAATCCTCGGGGAAACCCGGTGCCCAAAACTTGGAATCAGCGTGGGAAATAAGAAGCAGATACAAACCAATGTGGGAGCAGAGGGGAGAAAAATGCCTGCTTAGCCCCGTTGCTCGCTGTGTTCTCCATTATGCTTATTGTTTGACGTATACTGTATTTGCTACCGTGTTTATTGATTTTCCTCCCAGGCGTTCTACGTTCTCACTGCTGTATCTTCATTGCCTAGGACAGTGCTTGGAATGTGGTAGGTGCTCATAATTGGTGGAAAGAATGAATTCAGGAGAGCAGGACTCAGTGGAATTTCTGTACTTGTATAATCTGTAGTCTTGGAGCCGCACTGGGTTGGTGGTACCCTGGAGCACACCAGACTTGCAGTAAAAGCATACTTCAGAGGAAGCTGAGGCATGCCTGCTCAAGAGTCAGCGGTTCCATGTGCAATTTTCCTCTGATAGTTCTTGGGTACTGTTGCCACGGTGATAATGACTGTGCCATGTCATTATCTATTCACCAACAGTAAGAGAAGCTTTGCAGTCGAGATATTGTTTAGCAGATAGAGTGGTTTCTGTTGGACACTAAGTACTGCTACAAATCACTTTTTTAAAAACCTTGAGCATTTTTAAAAATGTTACTGGAGGTGACCTGTTTATGCTTTGGGAGTGCTCAAATTTAAAGTCAATTTCAGTGAGTGAGTCCTTCAAATCATACTTTGGCATGAAGCGAGCCTGGTAAACTATGAATACAAACTCAGGACATTACCCATAAGTGTTCCTTCGTGTAGCATTTTCACCCCCATTAATGTTATTAATGCTCCTAATTTTCTAATGTGAGGTACAAAACTGATCAAGTACTTAAAGAATCTTTTTTGTTTTTCAGATTCATTGATTTCAGGTAAATCAGAGGGACAAGCGTCATGAACCAGAAATGTATAGAAATGCTGTTATGCCGAAGTATAAGTTTTAGAAGTCCAGCATCTCCTGTACTTAATGATAGTGAATATGCCTATTAAATTCTTTCCAAAATCACTTTTTGTTCATGCTTATACTGTAGTAAATTTTTTGTTTATTTTTCTTTAAGTAAAATTGGTGATTTGTTTCTGAAAACCAAAATTGGTTTTTGCTGTCAACCTAAATAAACAGCCCCCCTAAAAGAAAATGATGTTTGTACAGGAACAGGGGGTTGCAATGGGAGAAGGTGTGCCATAGTGACCTATGTGCATATTCAGGAAAGTAAAGGAAGATAGGTTTTTGAAGGAAAAATGAGGATTACATAATAGTTTTGAGATAATTATCCTTGGCTACAAGGATCAATAACAAGGGTGACATCAGTCCAAGGTTGGAAAGGCAGTTGTTGGGCAGATGTCCTTGAAGGCATATTTTTTCTGTAAAGTTGTGGCCGTTGTGCAAGTTTGTAGTTTTTGTAGAATCTTTTATGATAGTTTCTGTTATCAGATATTTGTGCATGAGAGTCCTTTTCTTCATGGCCTTCTTAGGGTCAGTTTGTTGGGGCTTTCTTTAAGTGACTCTATTTTTCTTTTTTAGACAGAATTTCACTGTGTTGCCCTTGGTAGAGTGCCATGGCATCACAGCTCACAGCAACCTCAAACTCTTGTTCTTAAGCAATTCTCTTGCCTCAGCCTCCTGAGTAGCTGGGAATACAGGTGCTCACCACAACACCAGGCTACTTTTTGGTTGCAGTTGTCATTGTTTAGCAGGCCCAGGCCAGGCTCAAACTGGCCAGCCTCGGTATATGTGGGAGCTATGAGTGCTGAGCCAAGTGACTCTATTTTCATAAGGCAGCTTTCATATTGCCCACTGTAAACTATCTAAATCTGCTTTTCTGTTGATGAGAATAGGTAGAAGAATTCACAAACTTATTACTGAAGATCCGAGACATAGAGCAGTAATGGGGAGTATCATATTCCTTACTTGGTGTAATATTGGCTTCAGAAGCGCAGTTGTCTTTTTAGTTGTTAAATATTTATATTAAGTTTAAAATATAGCTGTCATTAAAGATTAAGGGTAATGCTTGAGCAGGAAGAGTAAAAATCCTGCATTTTTTAAAATTATAGAGGAGTTGATTTGTTTTGTAGAGTATGATATGAACATATAAGAAATGCTAAGAGTACGAGAAAGCTTTTTGGTGCTCATTCAAGGGGCTGAGAGGGATATCCTTGATAGCATGAACAAGAACAGGGAAGCAAATTACATATCTAAAGTTTGGAGGTATCTAACTTTTTTTTTCTCTGCTACACCTTGGAAGAAGTTGTCTTGGGTTACACAGTAAATACCAAACGCTAACAAAAGCTGTTTTTCTTTTGTTGTTTTGTTTTGTTCTGAGACAGAGTCAGACTCTGTCACCCTGGGTAGAGTACCATGGCATCACAACAATCTCAAACTCTTGGGTTCGAGTGACCCTGTTCCCTGAGCCTCCCAAATAGCTGAGACTACAAGCCCTTGTCACAACACTCAGCTAGTTTTTTTATCTTTGGTACAAACAGGCTGGCCTCAAATTCCTGAGCTCAAATAATCCACCTGCCTTGGCCTCCCAGAGTGCTGGGATTACAGGTGACAAAGCTGTTTAGCTAAAAAGTTCTATACATGCTTTTTGTTTATCTGACACCACAGACAAGCAAAAAGAGTCTTCACAAAATCAGCACTGGAAATTAATACATCTAATTCAAAGTTCTAATAAAACACAGTCCAAAATACAGTGAAATGTTTATATTTTAAGCAGTTTTTTTCTGCCTTTGGTTTAATACCATGAAGTATCAATGATCTTTTTTTTTTTGAGACAGAGCCTCAAGCTGTCACCCTGGGTAGAGGGCTGTGGCATCACAGCTCACAGCAACCTCCAACTCCTGGGCTTGAGCGATTCTCCTGCCTCTGCCTCCCAAGTAGCTGGGACTACAGGTGCCCGCCACAACGCCCAGCTATTTTTTGGTTGCAGCCGTTATTGTTTGGCGGGCCCGGGCTGGATTCGAACCCGCCAGCTCTTGTGGATGTGGCTGGTGCCTTAGCCGCATGAGCCACAGGCTCCGAGCCAGCATCAATGATCTTAAGCAAAGAAAACAATATTTAAGGTATTTCTTCCAAAGCCTCAAGCTTTCATATGTAATTGTTTTGGTTTTAAGATTTCTCTTTAGAAATCCTATAATGCTGCAAGCCCTAACCCCTGGGTAACACAACAATACCATTCTGTGACGTGTTAGGAACTGGTGAGGGATCAAGTAAGTGAAGCTTCATCTGTATTTATATACATCACATCACTGCCTGAGCTCTGCCTTCCATCAGATCAGCAGTGGTATTAATTGCCATAGGAGCATAAACCCTGTTGTAAACTGCATGTGAGGAGCATAAACCCTATTGTAAACTGCATGTGAGGAGCATAAACCCTGTTGTAAACTGCATGTGAGGGATGTAGGTTGTGCTCTCCTTACGACAATCTAATGTCTGGTAATCTGAGGAGGTTATATTAGTGCTAGAGAGTGACTGCAAATAGGTTATCATTTGCAGGACCATAATAAATCAATTGTTTGAAACTCCTGTCAAAACCATCCCTCTTTCATCCCCTTCCCAATTTGTGGAAAAACTGTCTTCCATGAAAGTTGTCCCTGGTGCCAAAAAGGTTGGGGGTTGTTGCTATCATGAAAACATAACCAAATATACTTGTTAAATAACTGTTGATCTGTACCTGTTTTTGGGTATTTCAAACATCATTAAATGATCTATACCAGTTTTGTAATCTTTGCTTGCAGACATTAATGGGGGGGAGGGTAGAAATGGAAGCTACACAAAAACTTAACGGAGAATCATGAGATTTTTGTCACAAAATGTAATTTGATGCCAGACTAAATCATGCCATGTAAAAGTGCTGACTCAGGCATTCTAAAAATGTTTTTCTTCCCTGTGCTTATTTATAGATAAAGCTACACTATATATGGTAAAACTCCTCTTTTCTACCCACTTAACGCAAAGCAAATTCACTGTTGAATCCAGAGTGAAAGATGTAGCAAATTTGAGATGGTTCTTTATAAACTTCTTAAATGAAGAACTTGAGTCTGGATTATTGAGCGGAAGATAACACTTTAATTGAATACTCAGCATGTCAGTGGTTCCATTCCTTTTCTTACATGCTCAGTTATTCAGCAATGACCAGCTCTTACAAAATGAGAGAGTGTGTATACATGTATAAGAACACATGATAAAGAAGTACTCTTGTCTAGGCCAGCCAGAGTATTCTGCAAATATATTAGAGAAAAGTGAGTAGGTTGCACAAGAGGCCGCGTCACCAAACATTCCTAAGCTAAAATAGCACTGGAGACCTAGAGTTCTATCAGTTTGAGCTGGAACCTGAAACCTCTCTGGTGTGCTTAGCCAATTATCCAGTAATTTTAGAGCATCGTTGCATCCCTGGAATTATCTGGGTTCCCTGACAACACCAGAAATAACAATGTGTAAAAAAGCAAGGCAAAACCCAGCCTCCTAAGAGAGCTAATCCCTAATGCAGAGATAGAAATGCCTTTTGGGTTTTGACTACCTCTATCTGAAAAGGCAGCTGGTGTATTAATACTTCCACAGCCATGGGAGTGGCCTCAGCTTTGCTAATCGCTGGTGACCATATCTTGGAGACAGGCTAGAGGCGGAAGGCAGGCCAGCTTCTACTATGTCATGTAGTCTCTGCTCTCCTCGCCTCCCCTCAGAGTACTGGGCTAATGAAGAGAAATGGTACGCTGTAAATCATGTTCAGTCTAGAATAAGCCGTAGGCAATAGGTGATTACTTATGAAAAGCCTAGATGCTGTAACAGAACCTGATTCTGCCCTGGCTTCCAGTCCTAAACACTAAATACTCAGAAGTTCTTTTTTACTTTCCCCGGATTTCTCTACACCTCCTGTTTTTCCCTTCATGGATTTTTAAAAACTGTATTTCTGATGTCTACTAAAGGTTATGTATATTTGAAGATTTCTTCATAGAAGGGCTGCAGAGTTATAAGGAATCTTATTAGTACTCCATCCCTCTGCTCCCAGATATATACCCCAAAAATGATTCCATCTTGTATATATTTATATATTTTTATTCTTTAAACCACCTTTTATATACACATGAGCTCATTCGAACCTTACTTTAACCCCAGTATAACAGTTGTCATTTTGGTCTCCAAATTACATTCTAATCCTATTTATAACACCTTGTTGATAGACATTAGCACTTTTTTGGTTTGTTTTTTATTAAATCATAGCTGGGTACATTAATGCGATCATGGGGCACCATACACTGGTTTTATAGACCGTTTGACACATTTTCATCATACTGGTGACATTAGCACTTTGTGTTCCTCTGTAAGGTTCATTGCCTTCACATGCAATTTTTGTTTTCCTGCTGAATCCACATCACCAGCAATTCCTACAGAAAATTAATTACTTCAGTTATCTTCGTGTATATATATATATATATATATATATCTGCATGTATATATCCTGAATACATACATGATTTTTATGCTTTATAAAATTAAAAACAACAACAATTTCTGTCCAAAGATTCAATTCAATCAACTAAGCCATAGCTTTTCACTTCTGACAAGTGTCCTCTTGTCCCCATGTTGCTTTCTCATGGTGAGGACCGAGCTCCTTGGAAATAGGCCTTTGAAGTCATATGCCTTTGTTCTATTGTGAGCCTTATTTAATTCCAAGGGGGAAAAAGCCTGAATTTTATCTCCTGTAAAGTGGTATTGAGAATGAAACAGTAATCACAAAACTTGTTAAGCCTTTTGATTTAAGGTGATGAAAGAATCATTGACTTGATTCCTCAAATGCCTGTTTAATTAATTGTAACGTTTCGGATTATATGTGTCTGTTTTTACCAGCAGATAATTTCTGTAACTCAAATTATTATTTTCTAAAGACTGAAAAGATTCCCAAGACCACAGAGTATAAAAAGCAAAGAGCCAGTGCTCTTAGGAAGATTTATCTGTTAGCAGAAGTTTATATCTTCCTCTAATAGTCACTGAGTTTGCAGCCAGAAGAACTTCTAGGAAGTTCAGTTGTTTTCATTTGAATAATTGCTAAGATGCATTGCCAAGGCCATAAATACTGTTTACAATGAGTCAGAATTTCACTTTGTACTTCAGCCTTTGAGCCTTAATATTTCATGCCTTCAAAATTAAATCTTGTTCTTGTGATAATCCATTGTATCAGCCTTTTTCAGTAATTCATTAAACAAAGAAATTCACCCAGTTTCATGGTGGGGAAGGGATGGTTCAGGTTAGAAATGGAATGAGACATTAATCATTCATTGCCCTTTGCAGGATAAAAACAGGAATTTTAAATATTTTTTCTGCTTTAATGGCCAGAAAAATTCTATTTGTTAATTCTAAACCTTACATTTTTTTAAAGTATAGCCTAGTGAGATGTTAATTGATATTAATTTCAGTGATATGTTCATAAAAGATATAAACCAGTTATATTCTGTTAAAAAGGAGAGGGAGGGGAACTTTTTTGAAATAGGCTTACTTGCAAAATTGGATGACCAAAATAATTTTACATCAGAAGTCTTAAAATTCAGAGAACAAGCCTATGATTTAAAAAAAAAAAAAAAAAAACTCTTGGCCAGGCATGGTGGTTTACACCATGTAATCCTAGCACTCTGGCAGGCCCAGGCAGGTGGATTTCCTGAGTTCACATATTCAAGACCAGCCTGAGCCAGAGCAGGACCTCGTCTCTAGAATAGCCGGACATTGTGGTGGGTGCCTGTAGTCCCAGCTACTTGGGAGACTGAGGCAAGGGAATCATTTGAGCTCAAGAGTTTTGAGGTTGTCATGAGCTGTATGCCACAGCACTTTACCAAAGCTGACAAAGTGAGACTCCGTCTCAAAAAAAAAAAAAAAAAAAAAAAAAACTCTTGAAGAGAAGCTGCCATATTAGCATGCCTTCTTCTCTCTCTAGATGTATGTGAGCTGACGTTTCATGTCAGAGCTATATCAGTGCAGCCCTAACAGGACGTGTCAGTACAGCTGATGTGACGCTCCCATTGGTTCATCTCTTTTCATACCATGTGGTGGCAGTCCCGTGATAAAATTCACACATACTGTTGGCTGTCTGGGTATAGGACTAGTAACATCCTTTTACTTGAAGGAATTTTTGCTTGTGCTCAAAAATTCATTGGGAATGATAGAAAGAGGAGTTGAAACACACCAAAAGAAAAGTGCTTTGTTTTTTGTTTTCAAAAAGTAAAAAGACTACATCTTTCAACGTCATTCTGCCTTTTGAGAAACTTGGGCATTTTACAAAGAGTCCCTGTCATACCCGACAAAGCAGGTAGGGGGCACTAGGCTGTTTTACTTGGTAAACCCGGGCAGCCAGGAGCCAACAAGGGCTGCCCTTGAATTAACATACAGTGCCTGGGAGTTAATCAGTTGTCCCACTTCGAGGAAGAATCTCTCAGTTCTCACTCAAGGCCAATTATTTTAGGGAATGGTTAACCTTGTTAGTTTTCTGATATTACAACAGATGAAAAACGGTAAACTAAAAGAAGCAACGACTGATAGATTAAAAGGAGATTAAAACACAGGCAGTAGGGCGGCGCCTGTGGCTCAGTTGGTAAGGCGCCGGCCCCATATACCGAAGGTGGTGGGTTCAAACACGGCCCCGGCCAAACTCAACCAAAAAATAGCTGGGCGTTGCGGCGCCTGTAGTCCCAGCTACTTGGGAGCCTGAGGCAAGAGAATCGCTTAAGCCCAGGAGTTGGAGGTTGCTGTGAGCTGTGTGAGGCCACGGCACTCTCTACAAAAAAAAAAAAATCACAAGCAGTAGACATTCTGGAATTTAATGTATGAAAGATCAAACAATCTTCTTATTATTTATTTCCGGTTCATTAGAACCTTGTGTTGGGCAGCACCTGGCTCAGTGAGTAGGGCACCAGCCCCATATACCAAGGGTAGCAGGTTTGAACCCGGCCCCTGCCAAACTGCAACCAAAAAATAGCCGGGCGTTGTGGCGGGCGCCTGTAGTCTCAGCTACTCGGAAGGCTGAGGCAAGAGAATCGCCTAAGCACAAGAGCTGGAGGTTGCTGTGAGCTGTGACGCCACAGCACTGTACTGAGGGCGACAAAGTGAGACTCTATCTCTTAAAAAAAAAGAGAGTCTTATGTAATATTTCCAAGTAACAAAGAAGAAAAAAAATATTTCCACATAGTCTGGGTAAGAAGTCAAGGAAACGTAGTTTATTTTAGCTTAACAACAAAAATTATATGCACATACTTTATGTTTTATGTTTTAAAAAAGTATGGGTTTTTAACATAACCATCAGTTTGCCCATACTTTATGCGTTATGTCAAAAAATAAACTTCAGAGGAATCCCGTCATCCTGTCAGTTTGCCCATGCTTTATGGGTTATTTTAAAAAATAAACTTCAGAGGAATGCTTTCTTCCCCCATTTTGCCAGATAAACAATTTTATTCTAACTCTTGTGTACCTCGTGTTTGTCTAGCTTAAACACCTCAGAAATACTAAGTTTAATTAGGTGGTGAGTGATTGAATGATATTGGCATAAAATTGAGTTTTTCTAACTAAACCAAATGGGCTTGAGAGAGCTCAGCTGGCATTAGATCAGAAAGGGCCATCAGCAAAGTGGTTCTGCAAATGCCGAGGTATGATTCAATCCAGGACACACAATTCAAGACATCAAAGAAGATAGCCTCGTCACTTGCCCCACTTCCCAGTTCTGTTCTACAGCTGTTGGGGACCAAAAGCCCTTCAGGGAAGTGTATGTATAATACTTTTATTATTTATTATGCCACATACACACGTGCACACGCATGCACACACCCTCAGACCTTCAGCTTCCAGTTCAGTAGAATTCATTTTTGAATGAAATTCATTAGCGCCATCTTGACTGAGTCTTAATAGAAGGGTAAAGAGCTTCGATAGAAAAGGGAAGGACATTCCAGGAAGAGGAAACAACCAGAGCGAAGGCACAGAGGCCCATACGCACCCTTGAGGAATGCCAAGTCATCTCTTGAGAAATGCAGAGACATGGACATAGTGGAAAGGGCCTCAAGATCTCATCCTTTGGTGAGAGAAGGCCCCAGAAGAAGAGTAAACTGCAGAGTTTTGGAGCTCTCATCCTGGCAAGAATGTTGAGGATGGATTGGAGGTGGCTGAGCTAACAGAGGAAGGCCAGGTGGGAGACTGTTGTAAGATTTAACCAGTCTGGTGCTCGCTTCGGCAGCACATATACTAAAATTGGAACGATACAGAGAAGATTAGCATGGCCCCTGCGCAAGGATGACACGCAAATTTGTGAAGCGTTCCATATTTTTTTAAATAAAAAAAAAAAAAAAAAAAGATTTAACCAGTCTGGGTCTCTGGGTGGTGCCAGGGAAGGGCTCCCACACAAACTGAGTCGGACACTTTGAAGTTAGGACTGGCAGTATTTGGTGCTGGCTGATCCTGGGGAGGGGCTGGGGAAGGGGGAAGGAAGCAGGCTTATTCCCAGGTTTCTTAGCTGCCAGGGGCAGCTGCTTACTGATGCAATCCGCAGTGGGGTTGAAAAGATGAGGCAATGAATTCCTTTTGGACATTCTAAGTCTCCAGATACCTGAGAGACATCTCACATCAGGTGATATCTGAAACTAAGGGGAAGATGACTCAGATTATTGCCTCTACAGCTCTGGATTTAATGGATAAAAGAGATTTGGGCAGGGAGGGCAAAATTAAAAAAAAAAAAAAATGAGAGGGTTGAGAAGAAGCCCTTGGGAAAGCACGTAGCTGGTAAGGACAGGCCATGAGAAGAAATGGGAATATGTGCTCCGTGCTTCAGAGGGAGTGATCGGCCCTGTCAGAAGCCACAGGGAGAGGCCAGGTAAGAGCCCAGGATTTCCTGGATTTGGCAGTGGAGGTTAACGCTGTGTGGGCTGAAGCAATCAGTGTATTTCCTGACCTTGGGCGCCGCTCTTAACCTCAGGGGCTCTGTAACAGGACAGACTTGGCCTGTGAATTGATCGAGTGTCTTCTGGCTGTTATTTTTGTCCATGTGTGACTCTTTCTTTAGGCTATCTCTGTAGTTTGTGAACTGAGCAGGTAGGGTCCTGTCAATTTGCTCATATTTAGCAGCCCATCGATTTGCTCATATTTAGCAGTGACACAAACGAGCATTTCCATTTGGATGATGAAACAGCCTTGATTGCTGAAGCTGGTGTACTAATCTCACCAGCTGACTACTCCCACCTTCTCTTCTACCTACTTATGGGAGTTGCTTCTGTCTGCTGAGTGTGACTTTCAATTAACCACAAAGTGCATTTAGTGGCAGGAGACATTTCTCTCAGCACGCCAAGCATACAACGTCAAAGATGAAGTTTGGGATTAAATTTCTTTAAAATCTTAGGCTACTGCTGCAGCTATTGGAGTTGCTAGGACTTTCAGCAGTCCCTTTGGCAAGCATTTGTTCTGCATGTGTTTGGTGCCAGTTGTTCTGAGGTTTTGTGGCTTGGTCAACTTTCTCTGTTAGGGAAGTATCTTGTCCCGTCAAGAATTGTCATCAAAAGTAACAAGTTTTATGCAGACACATGAACTGTTTGAATTCAAAGGCACCTGCCACTCAGATAAAGGGGTAACCTGGGGCTCCAGTGTGGGTGTTCCCATAGAGCAAAGCACCATCTGCTCATATGGGGATGGTGCAAGTGCCCTGCATGGGTTCCACTGCCCTAACTAGGGTGCAAAGGCCACACCTCTGTGTGTCTGCCAGAGCTCAGAGCCTCCCCTGGCTTCCTGGGCACTCTGCCTGTCACAGGGTGCTTCTAATATTATCACATGATCAGCCACACCTATAAAAACCAAAAAGACATCATTTCAGCAAGTTTCAAAAATCTGTCTCCAGGGAGCAAAAAAAGGAAAGATTTGTAATCCTCCTTAGTGGAAAAGTCTTCCCTTCTTACAGCCTGCTCATGAGTTGGTTCCTGTCATGAAGCAGTCTTCAAAAGCACAGTAAGTGGAGGATTTAATTTACCATAGTAGTACACATTTGCACAGAACCTCAAGACTGTAGCACATTTTCATCATTATTAGTCTCTTAGAGTTTCATGACATTCTCATGGGGAAGACAGAGCAAGAATGGGCAGCATTTTATAGGAGTGGTGGTTGAGGCGGTGACGTGGCTCACCTGTGCTCACAGCAGGGGAAGGCAGGCCAGAGAGACACCAACTCAGGAGAAGCTGATCTAGTGAGCATTTCCTTCTGCCAGCCGACCCCATGGCTGGAACACTGAGGGCATCAAGGCTGCATTTAGACTTTAAAAAAAAGACAGGTTTATAGTATACTGTTGTTTAAACCAAAGTGGTAAAATTTGAAGGGCATGCAGCTGTGAGTACTGTGGGTTAAGAGTAATAGAAAATCTTGTGTGTCTAACAACCAAAGAGATAGCTCAGCATGGACATGACTTTCCTGGTATGAAGCTATTCAGAGAATAGGAAACCACATTCATTGTCTGAAATGGGCTCAGCCAGCCCTGTGTGTTTTATGGTTTAAAGCTGAGAATGCTGATGTTTTTCTTGCTGCATATGCAGGTAATCCACATAACTGGAGGCTTCCGCCTTGTGTGTTCTCTCTGTCTCTACACACACACACATGCACACACACACTCACTTTCCCATGACAGCCTACACAGACTTCTCACCCGTTATTAAAGCTAGCACTTGTTTCTTTGCAAACTATTTGAACTTTTCATCAATAACCTTGACCCAGAGGAACTCATTAACATTCTGGGTTCACAATAGCTCTATGTGAAAATGTAACCTAAAAAATATATTGGAATTTAATTATGACCAAAACTTGGTCTTCCACTGTTGCTCTCAGACAGATTTGTAGTGATGGAGAGTGTGGGCTCTGGGCTCAGACTGCTGGTTAGTGCCCTTGATGAGTCACATGATAGCTGTGCGATGATGGGCAAGTTAATCACCTTTCCTCATTTGTAAAATGGGGTGATAACAGTAGCTATCCTGAAAGGTGATGAGGATTAAATGAGTAATATAGGTAAAGGCTTAGAAGTATGCTCATAGGAAGCTCTTCATAAATGTCAATGATGGTTACTGTTCTTCATCATGGAAGATGTATCAATAGGACCTTCCCCCAGACACTAGGCCTTCCCACCTCTCTTCTGTCTCTGGATTCCTTTAGGGGTCAGTTCTGCATTATGCAGTCTGGCATTTGATGACGTGCTGTGTTATTTATTATTTCAATGTTTCATATGTCTTAATGTTGCTTCCAGTAAGACTGTAAATTCTTTGATGGCAGGAACCATGTAATTTGCTTTTGTTGGATTTTTATAACTTGAGACCAAATCTTGGGAAATTACTGGCAGTTAAGGCCACTTAAACCCCCTTGGACTGTGCTTATTTTTAAGAATAAGTAGGAAAAATTTGTTGGTGTGGGAGTATATGTAGGTACTGCAACAGTTGAAACTTAAGATACAAAACTTACTTTGATACAAACACCCGCACAAAATGTTTGTGGCAGCTTTATTCATAGTACCCCCAAATAGAAAAAAACTGAGATGTCCTTCAACAGGGGATGTTTAAAAACTGCAGTACATCCATACCATGAGATGCTACTCAGCACTAAAGAGGCAAACTCTTGATAACAAGCCACAACCTGGGCTGGGCGCAGTGGCTCATGTCTTCAATCTCAGCACTCTGGGAGGCCCAGGCGGGCAGACTGCTTGAGCTCAGGAATTTGAGACCATCCTGAGCAAGAGTGAGACCCTATCTCTAAAACTAGCCAGGGATTGTGGCAAGTGCCTATAGTCCCAGCTACTTGGGAGGCTGAGGCAAGAGATCACTTGAGATCAAGAGTTCGAAGTTGCTGTGAGCTGTGACGTAACAGCACTCAGCCCCAGAGCAACTGAGAATCTCCAGAGAATTACATTGATGAAAAAAGCCAAGACAAAATGGTTGTACTCTGTTTGATTCCATTTACATAACATTCTTTTCTTTTTTAAAAACAAAGTCTCACCTGTCACCCTGAGTAGAGTGCTGTGGCATCACAGCTCACAGCAACCACAAACTCTCAGGCTTAAGCAATTCTCTTGCCTCAGCCTCAAGTAGCTGGGACTACAGGTGCCCACCACAATGCCAGCTAATTTTAGAGATGGAGTCTGGCTCTGGCTCAGGCTGGTCTGGAACTCCTGATCTCAGGCAATCCACCCACCTCGGCCTCCCAGAGTGCTAGGATTACAGGCGTGAGCCACCGCACCTGGCTATATAACATTCTTGAGATGATGAAATTATAGAAATGAAAACAGATGAATGGTTGCCAGAGTTCAAGCATGGGGTGGCAACAGGCAGGAAGAGCAGTCTGTGGGCCCTTATAGTAGAAATGTTTTGTGTCACGAGTGTCAGTGTCAGTATCCTGGTGGTAACACTGTACCACAGTTTTGTAAAATGCTGCCATTTAGGGGGAAGTGAGTAAAGTGTATAGGAGATCTCTCTGTATAATTTCTTCTAACAATGTAAATTACAATGATCTCAAAATGAAACATTTAATTAAAAAAAAAAAAAAAAACACTTATAGCTGTCCCAACAGAAGCAGAAAGAGTGGTTTGAGTTGCCCACCATTGGGAGAAACATGGCAAGTCTCTTCCGGAAGGATCTTACATTTTAGAAATAAAGTTTGTCAATTATATGTTAACTTGTTTGTTTATATGAGTATTTATTCCTTGGAGTATAATAGTAGCAGTATTTAGTCATATGAAATGATGTTATTGTCTAATACAGGGGTCCTCAAACTATGGCCCACAGGCCACATGTGGCGGTGTGAATTGTATTTGTTCCTGTTTTGCTTTTTACTTCAAAATAAGATATGTGCAGTGTGCATAGGAATTTGTTCATAGTTTGTTTTTTTAAACTATAATCTGGCCCTCCAATGGTCTGAGGGACAGTGAATTGGCTCCCTGTTAAAAAAGTTTGAGGACGCCTGGTCTAATATAATAGAGCAAGTTGGGGGAATAACTTAAGAGAAGGTCTTTTCCAATTCCTTTATTTCACAGATTCAGAAACTCAGAAGTGGCCCAAAGGTACACAGCTACTGAGCAGCCTTAACAAGGGCTAGAGCCCTGTCACCACAGAATCCAGTCATGTGCTTCCTATGCCAAGAGCAGCACAATTAAATGTGCCTTGAGGAATATCCTGAATTGCTTGGGTTACCTTGCTTGGTGCTGAGATGACTCATGGCCACCCAGGAGGGTTGCCCCTGCTCAGTCCATGGGAAAGACTGGAACATGGGTAGGTTTGGGAACCTACCCAGAGAAGTTCACAAACCAGGATGGGAAGTTCTGCTTACTCTGGAAGCACATGGTAGGACCCCAGAACAGACTAAAACTCGGAGAACTGACAAACAGAAAACAAAGAAGAGGAAACAGCTGATAGCAGAGCTGAGTTGAAAACCAGCTCTCCATTCTCTGACCAGGACTTCTCTGAAGGGGTGCTCCAGAAGTGAGCACCCCAATGTAAGCATTTTATCTACAGTAAGCCAACAGCACTTACTTAATCCACCACTAAGCAGGAAGCCAGGCTAGAAACAGAGAGATGGGACATAAATTTCCAGAGTACCAATTACTATCCTGGGATCCTGGACAGAACCCCTCCTCCTCACCCTCTTGCCTCAGTTTACCCATTCATATAATACTAATACAGGGGCTATATTCGCCAGAAAAAACCTTTGCAGCTTTTGTTTTAATCTTTCTGAACACACAACTAAAAAAAAAATCTCTTACAAAATGAGAATTGTACGGATTGTTGTCGAAGCTGCCTAACCAACTGCAAATGTAAAACAGACCCAAATCATTTCCTCGGGGTTATTAAATTAGCCTCTGCTTCCCTGTGAGTGGTGGTGGAGATGCTGGCTGCAGAGAAGAGACATGGGCAAAGAGCAGTAAAAACTTTGCTTTTTTGGAAGACATTTTGTATGTCGCACAAACAGCCCCCGCTGCCAAGTGAGTCAGAATTTCCGAACGGCATAATTTTAGTGCCCTTCTTGTGGTTCCCTCTCTGGGCTGCTTCTGAAAGGGAGGCCTCAGGGCGGGGTTTCCTGTGCTCCATTCCAAAGATGACAGAGGGGCTCTTCCCCCAATCCTTTGCCAGATTTTTTTTTTTCCAGATAAGTTTTCATCTCTTTCATCTCTACTCCTTTCTGTAGCAGCAGGTAATGCTGAAGATGAATGGAAGTTTTTATAGCCTTCCTAGTTGCAAACTCCCCCAATCTCCTGCATTGCTCATTCCACTATTTTTCCTTCCATATGGATTCGCTTGGAGTGGGAAAAGGCTATCATTGAATACAAAACTGGGTCCTGTCTGTGGTGAGATGTTTATGTCAGGCTTAAGAAAAGTAATGGGAGAGTATTCTGAAAAACAGCAAGCCCTATCTGTACACCCAAAGATAATGACAACAACAATAAAACTAATGTCTGCATGGTATTTTTCTGTGTATAAGATATTTTTATCACACGTATTTTCACCCTTGAAATACTATCGCTGTCCCCACCTAACACATGAGAAAACCAGTGTTGTAAGAGGTCACAAACTCGTGAAGTTCCCTCAGTTGCATAAGTGGCAAAGCAGCGCCTGGAATTTGGGTCTCTCCACAGCTCTGAGTGGTGCTTTGTGCTGTGTCCCTGGGCCCCACGCTAACGTGTCCTGTCAGAGAGTCATTGCACCATGATCTCCCTGAGAGTAGTCGTCTATGCCACGTTCTCCACGGTATTTCCAGAGACCGACACCGGGAAAGACATAGTCGCTGTTCGGGAAGTGTTTGATGAACGACTGAGCAGCTGTATGCCAGAAACTATAGTGACCACGCTAGATCCAGAACCAAAATATAACAGCTCACTCAAGCTGGGTGCTCACAATACCAGTCACAAAACCACACGAGATAGGCTCCTATGATTAGAGCCATCTACAGAAGAGGGAACCTAGGGTGGGTAATCAGCCAAATGATGTAAATTGGGGCACTTTGGCACCAGAGCCTAAAGTCTCAACTTCTGCCCATGCAGGACATTAACTTTACACAACCTGTTGCTGTACCTTTGCAGCAGCTGGGGACCAACTCTATCCTTGAGCAAGCACCTGACCTCTTCATGTCTTGGATTCCCTCAGAAGACAAGCTCATTAAACTTTTCCTAACTACCTAGACGGTCTTTGCAGGGATTTCATAAGGAGATACATATGAAAGCATTCTGAAAAAACAAAGCACATTATTCAAATGCAGGTATTATAATAGTTGTTAATCACCATCTGCCCTTCAGTTTGGCTGTTGTAACCCCATGACCTGCGACAGCACCTCAGAGGAAGTCATGATGATAATGAGATGCTTCAGCAAACCTGGAACCTGTCACCTGGAACCAGTCAAGCGCAGGGATAGGACAGGCCCTTTTGTGCATCTCCAGCAATGCTGAGAGTTACGGATTCGTGAATGGGATGTAACTAGGGAGTCGTAGCCAACACTCTGGGAGTCTAATTCAAGATAGGTCTACTTCAGTGTCAATCCTGGATTTTGGCTAATTCTTCTATCTTTTCCTCAATTCAAAAAAGACACACACACACACACACTCTCTCTCTCTCTCTCTCTCTCTCTCTCTCTCTCTCTCTCTCTATTACTAGCTGGTCCTGTTTTACAATTTAATCTCTTAGGACACTGACTTTTACACTGATTTGTTCAACAAACATCTGCCTGCCCTGCTAAGAAACAAAAGAGGAAAACACCCTCCTGAAAGCGCTGGATTTGGGCCAGTTACTAAAGTCCTGGAGGCAGCTTCTCCTCATCTGTAAAATAGGCTACCCACATCAAAATTGTGAAGGCTGGAGTTCACAGGGCACCTAGTTTTACAAGTTGTATCCCTCATTAGCAGCTCCCATCTGGATCCAGAGGAGGCAGAGCCAGTCATCCTAATATGTAATTATTCTGAAAAAGATAAGGGGTGGGGCCATAGACTTCAAAACCTGGCTGGATGCTCTGGAAGGCTAGAGACTGCAGGCCTGGGCAGAGAGGGAGGTGAGGGCCCAGGTCCCAAGGCTCCCAGTGCAGAAGTTTGGCGGGAAGCTTGTAGCAAACCCAGGTCAAGGCAACTGCAAATGAAAGACTCAGGCTGATAGGATAGACCTTCTAATCTAAGGTTAAAGGGAGTCTCTGGAACAGGGGTCGGTGAATAAAAGGAGATATCTGCTGAACTGTGGTTGGGGACGGGGGAGGAAGGCACATTCTTGGGAAATTCACATTATGGGTGTGATTCACGTTGCTTGTGACCTTAGACTATGAGGTGGGAGGAACTGAGGGAGTACCAGCACCCCGTCATCCTGGCCTATTGGGGTCACTCGCTTCTTGGATTTCGAGCCTCAGGGCGGTGTGCCCATGCCAATGTTGGCTCTTCAAGGGTAAGACGTGCCGGTCGCTTTCCCCAAGTCTGAACGCTCAGGGACTCCCTCTCCACATTTAATTTCCCCAGGGAGAGCCAGCTCTGCGCAATTCTCTAGGATGAGACCAGCGTGGACAACCCCTGCCCAGACCCGGGTCTGCGACAGGGGGCAGTGAGGCTCTTCCTCCGCCCGGTCCCCGCGGGCCTCCGGCGAGCGCGCGCGCCGAGCTCTCCCGCCCCGCAGGGGTGGCAAGGCCACCGCGCCGCACCCAGGGCCGGTCCCTGCGGGGGCGGGGGCGCTTGTGTGTCCGGGCCCCGCCCCGCCCCGCCCCCCACCCCTCCGGCCCGGCCCGGAGCCGCCCCGGACTCAGGGAGGAAGGAGGGAGGCTCGGCCCCAGCCGCCCGCGGTGCCGCGCTCCTCCAAGCTCCGGGCCGGGTAAGTGGCGCCGGGTCGGCAGGCCGGGCCGGGGCCGGGAGGGTCGGAAGTCTGGCCCCCGACCCACCGCGACACATCCCCCAGGATTGGGCGGCGCAAGTCGGGGGGGCCTGGAGAGGCGCGCCGGGCGCCAGAGCTAGGGCGCTGGCGTGACAGCTGCGGGCGGGCGGGTATTTTTAGTTTAAATCCAAGCGTTCCCTGCTGGCTGCGAAATCCCGGAGCCTTTCCTCTCAACTCCCAAGGCTGGGCCGGCAAGAAAAAGCCCTGAAAGCCCGGACAGCGTGTCCCAGGCGGGCCGGGAGCCTCCTCTGGTCTTCCCTCTGACCCCCCCCCCCCCAGGGGCTAGCAGACCTGTCACTGCGGCGTGTGTCCTGGCCTCGTCTGGAACCTGGGCTGGAATGCCTCCTCCTGGAGACCACGCGCTCTCCAGCGCTCGAGGGGTGTGTGTGGGGGCTGGGGGGCGGGTGCTTGAGCAAGCAGAGCAGCGGTAAGAAGGGGAAGTCCACTCCGCCAGCTAGATTTCCTTCAGACACCTCTGGGCTGTGCAGCGTTGGGGAACAGGCTGAGCCTCTCTGAGCCTCATCCTCACAGCTCTAAAAGAGCGGGTAGTGAAGCCGAAGATGGCTTACAAAGCTGAGAGAGCCTCAGATTGATGTTGGCTTCGTTGGGGGGTGGTCTTCAGATCTTGACCCCAAATAGCAGACCCATCGATGTGGCTCATTGGTCAGCCCTGGAGCAGGCCTGGAAGCCGGGGAACTCCAGCCTGGGGTGGTGTGATAATGAATATTTTTGTTCTATCCCTTTGGCCCTGAAGCTTTGAGGTAGGTCTGTCCTGGGCCCTCTCCCAGGATACTGGTCTCCTCTTTCATCTCTGAAAGGGTAACCTCCTCCTGGCAATAGTGAGGGGCTTTCTGCAGCCAAGAGCTGCTAGTGGGACAGCTGGATGTGTTTCAGGGACCATGCTCCATCCCACATGAGTAAGGACAGGAGGAAGAGACTGGAGCATGTCACAAAATCACTGCCTTTCTGAGCTTGGTGGGACAGTCTCCTTCAGTCACCTAGAGGAGTGGAAACAGGCCCAGAGTGGGGGAGTGATTTGCTCAGAGCCACACAGCCTGGCTCACTTGAAGGGCCAGGCCTTGCCTCCTGTACTGCTGGCCAGCCAACAGCTCACAGGGGTCAAGAGCTGGGAGGTAGGAGAGGTATATTGTGCCAACGGGCTGTTTTGCTCAGTTTCCTGTCACGGTGCCCCAGCGGGATGCTCTAACACATGTGGGTCTGCACATTCCTCAGGCAGGACAACATTCAGCAGGCTGACAGGCACAGCTGTGCCAAGCCTGCTGGCCCCAGCGTTGTTTTTAATCAGAGGGGCCCCTATTGGGGTGGCTAAGCATGGAGTGGGCTGAGAAGTCTTATTTCTGGAACTTGTATCTTCCTGGGGGCCTGAGGATTTGCTGGTGGCACAGAGGGGGAGTGGTAGGAATCCAGGCTGGCATCTGGCCCCCTGCAGGTACCCTTCAGGGTAAATTTGAGCTCTTTGTGTCTCCATGGGAACAACCCTTCAGCCTAGGTAATTTGCTTGTTCTCCCATAGCCACGGATGTGACCGTGCCTGGGTAGCCCCTCTGCCTCATGATGCAGAAATCTGGACAGAGCCTGCTGGGGGACCCTAGCTTGGCTATTATGGGAAGCAAGACTGGGCAGGTCCAGCATAACCACTAGAATATTTTGGAGTCCCTGGGAGCCCCAAGGGTAGCTGGACCTCTCGTGTTGCCCCACTGATAGGAATGAGGCTCGCCAATTCGGATTACCTGGATCTAGTCCTGCCTTGGCCCTTTTATCTGTGTGACCTTGGGAAAATCACTTCACCTTTCAGAGGTGAAGTCCTTGTCCATATCCTTCCTATGAAAAGGGGAGAACCACAGCATTTGCATTGTATGGTATCATGGGCGCTAAATGAGCCATTCCATGAACAGCACTTTGTGGTGGTGCCAGATACAGGATACAGGAGCTGTGATTGCAGGGTGAGATGAAGGGGCCTGGTTGGGATACGTGGGTTTGTATCCACTCTGCCCCTTCTCTCTCTGCCTTGATTTCCCCGTGTCTGTCAAAGGATGGGTGGTCCTGGATCACCTCCCCTGGAGCCCTTCCAGCAGTGCAAGCTGGTCCTTGTACCAGAGAGGGAGTGAGAGGAAAGAGAAGCCTACGGAGGAACTCAGATGTGTCTGTGGGGTCTCCCTTCTCCACCCACCTGGGATCCTGGCAGTAGTCAAGGCTGCCATTGTGGGCCCATTTACAGATGAGGAGACTGATCTCTAGTGGCAGACATAGTGGAGCCAGGATTTGAACTCAAGGCTTTTGACTTGATGCTCTTCACTACACCACCCAGCCTGTCATAGACAATCCAATGACAATGCCGTATGGCAATCATTGGAAAAACTGTACTGACCAGGCGGGATCCCCATCTTCATTATGTCATTGGCACTTGCTAGAAAAACAGAACAAAAGGTTTCTAAACTGTTTCATTTTTTCCTGTAACATCTACAAGCAGCCAAACTAGACAACCAACAGAGGAACCCAGGAGGAAGCAAAGGAATCTTTGCTTCGGAACTTAGTGATGATGTTTTTGGGGGCCGAACAGTCAGAAAAGGGACCGGGAATAAGTCCTGGGAGCTGAAGCCTCAATTTTGTCATCTGTAAACTAGTGAAATACCACCGCCCTCCCTCAGGGTTGCCGAGAGGATAAATGAATCCACAAATCCACATGGTGAATAGGAGTGACGTGTTTGTTACCACTAGTCCTTCTGCTGCACCCCAAGGCTGCAGATGTAGTGCAGGGATCCTGACATCTCCAAGACGCTTTTACAGAGAGCTGCTAAGGAACCTATGAAGCACGAGCACACGGACAATGGGTTGTTTAGTGACACATGCCCAAGACGTGACCTTAAATAAAAGTCAAATGTCACCAGAAGTGGGGGAGGGCAAGAGGACCAGGAGTAGGATGGGGGCAGTGACAACGGAAGTCACTTCGTTAGGTCCACGCCTGCTTCATACACACCTTTATGCATAGATTTTACTTCACACATTGAAGCAGGCTTATAAAAGCAAAAGGCAGGGGCATTATAATGAAAAATCAGGGTGATTATCTTTGGGGGGAAGCAGGTAATCTGTTTTACTCTCAATGGGATCCATTAGGTTCTGTTTCTTCGGTCCACCTGTGGGCTAACCTGTGGGTGTTATTCCTAAATATATATATATATTTTTGGTTCTTGGCCAGGGCTGGGTTTGAACCCACCACCTCTGGCATATGGGACTGGCGCCCTACTCCTTGAGCCACAGGCGCCGCCCATTCCTAAATATTTTGATGTTTCAGCATTTACAAATAGAACACACACACACAATATCTCAAATTTCATATAGTATAAATTAAGAGATAACATGAAACATTTTTAGATGCTCTCTTAGAAAATCACCCTCCTTAGGTTTAAATGTTAATCTGGTTGGATTTTTTTTTTGAGACAGAGTCTCACTTTGTTGCGCTCGGCAGAATGCGTTAGTGTCACAGCTCACAGCAACCTCAAACTCCTAGGCTCAAGTGATTCTCTTGCCTCAGCCTCCCAAGTAGCTGGGACTACAGGTGCCCGCCACAACGCCTGGCTATTTTTAGAGATGGGGTCTCGCTCTTGCTCAGGCTGGTCTCGAACCCATGAGCTCAGGAAATCCACCCCCCTTGGCCTTCCAGAGTGCTAGGATTACAGGCGTGAGCTACCGCACCCGGCTAATCTGGTTGGATTTAAAAAACAAAACAAATCCCATTGTATGACACGTGACTTCTCTTCACCTAGGAAATGTAATCTCCCTCTTCCCAAGTTAGATGGCTAGAAGATAATGACATTTATACTCTGTGATCTCAGATTGTCAACAGGGGTTTTTAAGTCTTAGCCTAATGATTTATGCTTCTGAATCATCAAACCCTGAAATCTTTGAGCTGGGAGGGACCTCAGGTCCCCTGAACCAACCTGCTTATTTTTATAACCGAGGGAAGTGTCCTGGCCAAGGTCAACATTGGGCAGATACATAGGGTAGACAGTCCACTCTGGGCTGCCACACCTGTATGACTCTCATGAGGATACCACCTGACACACCAGTGTGACTCCTGGGCTACATGCCGCCTCCTCAGGGCTGGTAGGGTTGTACGCCTGAGATTAAACTGAGTTGATCATTTTAATTTTAAAAAGTTAGAAGAGAGCTACAATGTGACCACAGACTTTTAGAACTTATATGAACAGAAACATCATCAAAGGAAATATATAAACAGTGCTCAGAATCTTCTTTCCTACAAGACGTCCTCGTAGCAAAGAGCTGCTCTTACTCATCAAGTTCAGAGAGGTTAAATGCCTTGCCCTAAATCACGTAGCAGGTGAAGATGGAACAGGATTTCACCCAGAGAGCTGAAAGGATGACATATTTCTGCTTTTCTTGCTGTGTTGAGAACACATTCTTTACACCGTGGAAGCTGAAACTCTGGGTGACCCACCCCAGCCTAGGAGGGTCAGGGAAATTCTGATTAAGGATAATTGGGTGGTGTGCTCCAGCTGTCAGATGGCAGAGAGGAGGTGAAGGCTGACAGCTCTAACTCCGCCTTGCATCTGTCCTCACAAGGGAGTCTGCTGTCTTTGTGGCATGGACAGTGGTGCAGTGAGAGTTGGGGAAATCCATCCCATTTTTGGTGCTTTTGAGGCAGAGTCTCACTATGTCACCCTCAGTAGATAGTGCCATGGCATCACAGCTCACAGCAACCTCAAACTCTCGGGCTTAAGGAATTCTCTTTACCTCAGCCTCCCAAGTAGCTGGGACTACTGGCATCTGCCACAATGCCCAACTATTTTTTGTTGTAGCTGTTATTGTTGTTTAGCTGGCCTGGGCTGGGTTCGAATATGGCTTTGGTGTATGTGGCTGGCACCATAACCACTGTGCTACGGGAGCCGAGCCTTTTGGTGCTTTTGGTACACACTTTGATTCTTGGTTCCCGTCTCTCTGGCAGCATCAAAGGTGTTCTTCTGACCTTCTGTCAACAGAGGTGCCTGTTACAGCCAACAGGCTCAAAGGGACAGACATCCCAGGACCATTGGCTTCAGGTGATGGTTTTTCTTTTTTTTTTTTATTTTATTTTATTTTTTTATTTATTTTTTTTTTGTAGAGACAGAGTCTCACTTTATGGCCCTCGGTAGAGTGCCATGGCATCACACAGCTCACAGCAACCTCCAACTCCTGGGCTTAAGCGATTCTCTTGCCTCAGCCTCCCGAGTAGCTGGGACTACAGGCGCCCGGCACAACGCCCAGCTATTTTTTGGTTGCAGTTTGGCCGGGGCAGGGTTTGAACCCGCCACCCTCGGTATATGGGGCCGGCACCTTACCGACTGAGCCACAGGCGCCGCCCAGGTGATGGTTTTTCTGATGTTTGGCTTCTGTGTCCCCCACACAGAAGTAACTGGCCCAGGTCTTACAGTTGCCTAGGGGTCGAGATAGTTATCTCTGGACTCCCAGGCAGGTGCTGTTCCCTTTCAGTCTGTTTCTCTGATATCTGAGATGGCTGTATGATGAAAATGGAGGGCGGCGCCTGTGGCTCAGTCGGTGGGGCGCCGGCCCCATATGCTGAGGGTGGCGGGTTTGAAACCGGCCCCGGCCAAACTGCAACCAAAAAAAAAAAAATAGCCGGGCGTTGTGGCGGGCACCTGTAGTCCCAGCTGCTCGGGAGGCTGAGGCAAGAGAATCGCTTAAGCCCAGGAGTTGGAGGTTGCTGTGAGCTGTGTGAAGCCACGGCCCTCTACCAAGGGCCATAACGTGAGACTCTGTCTCTACAAAAAAAAAAAAAAAAAAAGAAAATGGAAAGCTGGTTTTCGGGGGTAGGCACACATGGTCATCACCAAGGCATGGATGGAACAGGGTGGGCCACCAGGGCTGGTTGGACTTATTTACGCTAAGAGTTTTACTTGACATCTGAAAAGGACTGCGCCCCTCCCAAGTGACATTTGCTGAAATAATACTGCCAGCTGACTCATGAGGGTAGCCTTTTTCCTTAATGATGGGAGGAGCCTGCGTTTGACCTTCACCTGGGCTACTCCTGGCTTCCTGCTCTCTTAAAATGAGAGGTTAAGATTAGATTTCTAAGGTGTCTTCAAGTTCAGATGTTTTCTTATTCAAGAACCACAGCTTCACAATAGGTGTCTGGGGTCCTGAGTCTAGCCACTGCTGCAGTCTGCCTGCCCAATCCCAGCAGGGCCAGATCAGTGAAGCTGGTGACTCCCTGCTATTCCTTCTTGCTCTAAGGATTAAGCCACAAGTCCAAGGCCTGCTCAGCTTTCTACAACCTGAGCAACCTCCCAGTCCCATGAAGCCCAACACCTCAGGACATCTTTCACCTGGACACCTGTACCCTTGTTGTTCCTTCTGCCTAGCTGCCCTTCTCCCTGTACTCTCCACCAACACTTGGCCAGATGTCACCTCCTCCTGGAAGCCTTCCCTGGCCACCTCTGATGGGACTGGTGATTTCTATTTTCCCGTTTCCGTTGCATTTCACTGTTGATACTAATCAACAGTTTGTTTGTTTTTTGAGACAGTCTCGTTATATAGCCCCTTGGTAGAGTGCTGTAGCGTCACAGCTCACAGCCACCTCAAACTCTTGGGCTCCAATGATTCTCTTGCCTCAGCCTCCCAAGAAGCTGGGACTACAGGTGCCCGCCACAACGCCCAGCTATTTTTTTTGTTGCAGTTGTCACTGTTGTTTACCTGGCCTGGGCTGGGTATGAACCTGCCAGTCTCAGTGCATGTGGCCAGTGCCATAACCACTGTGCTACGTGTGCCCAACCATAATCAACAATTTTTGGATCTGATTACCGACTAGACTGTGACCTCCTAGGAGGATATACAGGGTTTTTCGTCCTTATATGCCACTCCCAGCCCAGAGAGAGGGAATTATTGTTATTATTATTTAAGTAAAAGTCTTTACACTTTAAAATAGGATCTGGTATACAGCACGCCCCTTGGATGAAGGGCTCAACTACAACTTGAACTTTACCTTAGATAATGCAAACAACGTAACCTAATTACTTGTACCCTCATAGGAGTCTGAAATAAAAAAATATATATATACAAAGAAATAAAACATCTCAATGCTTTTTATATTATATATACAAAGAAATATATATATACAAAGAAATAAAATATCTCAATGCTTTTTATATTTATTATACATTGAAATGATGATATTCTAGATATATTAGTTTAAATGAAATACATTATAAAATAAAATAGAATCTTACAAATTTTAGGTAAGCTGATTTAAATGAATTGCAGGACAGATCCCAATATTTCCAGGACACAGAGGAAAGGTGTGAGCTCCAGAGTTGTGACCCAAGGCTGGAGAGAGAAGGTGCTAAGTGCTTCATCTCCCTTCCTGGCCCCTTCAGGATGCAGTTCCCTTGGAGAACAGTTGGTTTTCTTGGGCGCTCCAGGGCATGGCCCTGGAACTTTAAAAATGTCTCCCGACCTCCCTGGGACTTCCATCTAAGTCCTCTCTCCTGAGTATGCCAAGCTTCCACTCCCTCAGGCCTGCCTCCTTGTCCCTCTGCCTATAAAGAGCCTCCCCCAGCATCTCTCCTGGCCACTCCCTCTGGGCATTGCAATCTCAGCTGCAGTCACAGCTTCACAGGGACCTTCTTGACCACACAGTAGCACTCTCCCACCCTGCCACTACACTCTGTCCTATCACTCTGTTTTATTGCTACTTAAAATTATCTGAGTTATTTATTTGCAGCTGAGTTTATTATCTATCTCTTTAACTAGACCATAAACCCCATAAAGGCAGGGATTTTTGTCTGCCCAGAGCCCAGCCATCATGGCTGTTCAGTCCTGTACATATTTATAGAGTGAATTAGCAAATAAATGAATGAGTGAACGTATGCCCTGATGGGTTGGACTGGGTGCCATCTAAAATTCCTCGTGTGGTTTTTCATAACAGCTCCCCTGTCTATCTTGCATTTACTAAATGTCTCAGTACTCTTTGCCTTATCTCATTATCCTCGCAACAGCTCAATAAGGGATGCTCCGATATTATTTCCATTCCGCAGAGAAGTTAAGTAACCAGTCTTCAACCACCTCATTTAGCAGTGGGGTTGAGAATTGAACTTAGATCACTTGATCCCAGGGTTCAGGCAGGATACCCCTGGGCCACACCAGGCCCTTCCCTGCTGGGAGTGCAGTGGGCTGGGGCTGGTGAGTCAGCCCTAGTACTCAGCCTCCTCAACCAGGCATGTGGCTCCTCTACAAACCCCAGTGACTCTCTCATTGCCAGGCCATTCCTCAAAGGAAATCCTTTCTGTGTGACCAGTGTCACGTGGGTCTAGGAATGCAAAAGGTTTTCTAGAGCCAGGACCTACCCTGGAGTACCCCACCCCATCCCCTTTGACCACACCCTTTTCTCCAGGGAACTCCATCTGTGACTTGTTCACTAGCTGTTGGGAACTTAGTGACCACAAGCCAGTGGTTGTAGGTTGGGTGTGAGCCAGCTGGGCCTGCCAGGTTAAACTCTGTTGTTGATTCAGCACCAGGAAGCTTGTGAGCCTGCATTAAATAATTTGTCTATCTGTTTGCTGATTTCAAACTCATCTTTGCTAAGAAATAATTTTAAGAAATGATTTTTTTGGCTTGGCGTCTGTGACTCAAGCGGCTAAGGCGCCAGCCGTATACACCTGAGCTGGTGGGTTCGAATCCAGCCCAGGCCCACCAAACAACACTGATGACTGCAACTAAAAAATAGCTGGGCATTGTGGCGGGCACCTATAGTCCTAGCTACTTGGGAGGTGGAGGCAGGAGAATCTCTTGAACCCAGGAGTGGGAGGTTACTGTGAGCTGTGATGTCGCTGTACTCTACCCAGGGTGACAGCTTGAGGCTCTGTCTCAAAAAAAAAAAAAAAGTTGTTTTTTTTTTTCATTGCATCTTGCAGAATCTCTTATCCTGCTTTCCTCTGGGTAAAACCACCCAAATGCCCAGGGAGGGGGGTCCAGGCCAAGCACTTCTTGGTGCAGTCCTTGCTTATTAACATGCTCCTTTAAGGAGGTAACGGGATGGGCCCCTGCCAGTTCCTATTTCGGTCCCCTACAGGAAGCTGCAGGGTTAGTCATGCACCTCTTCTCTGGAGCTGACTTTGGCTTAGAAGCCAAAGGCACATGTTTGTGGCTGGGATCTGGACACTTTCACCCTGTAACCCATGTGTCTTGGACAACAACATTCCTTCAACTTACTGACATTGGTTGAGATGGACACGGGGGGGTGGGGGGGAATGCCAAAGACAAGTCGATGCCTATGGGAGGAGTGTAATGCACAAGGATGGGTGCTTTAAAGACAGTCCTGCCCGGGGGGTGCCTGTGGCTCAAAGGAGTAGGGCACCGGCCTGGCCAAAAACTGCAAAAAAAAAAAAGCAACAGTCCTGCCCCAGGGGACACAGACTCAGTGAGAAGGAGCTCAGGCAGGACCTTTAATTCTGTCTAAGGGTGCAGTCTTCGTGAGCCTCATCTCTCTGTTCTGTAAATTGGGGAACAGGTGCTACACCCTTCTCCTTGCTTGGTGCGTAGGAGCATCTGTTATGAACTTCAAATGACCCTAAGGAGGTATGGGGTCATCAGTATTGTTAGTTTACTTAACAGAGCAAAGTGTCACTGGCACCAGCTGTCTTCCTATGCAAAAGATAAGTTAGACTTTCTCTGTTGGTGGAGTTTCTCTCTGCTCCTGGACCTGAGATGGAATTACACAGATCTGGGCTGGGATCCTGGTTCCTGTAAATCTGCAGTGTGATCTTGGCAAGTCACATAACTTCCCTGGGCCTGGCTAACTCACCGGTGAAATAGGGCCACCCCTTCCCTGCAGAGTCCAGCCGTAAGGGTCAGATAAGATAATAGGTGTGGAATCCCTAGCATGTAGTAGGTGCATGGTCATGCTTGTTGCCATGGATTTCCTTTCCAGCTTCTCTGCATACTCCCCCTTTTCCCTGGGTGCTCCCTGGCTGGGGGAGTGACTTTGCTGTTATGCAGGTCACTTGGAAGGGAGCTCTGCACTTCTGTCTGCCTCTGCCGCCAGCACTTGCAGTGAGTTGAACGGGTCACAGCTGCTGGTGAGTCAGTCCTTGGCTCAGGTGTTGTTGGTAGATGCCCGTGCCCTGGTGGGTCTGGAGCATGGTGGCTGGAGTTGACTGAGTCAAGCCCGTGCCCCTTTAGACAATATACAGGGTGCAGACCACATACCTTGACTACTCACTGCTTGTCCAGGACACCAGCCACCCCAAAATGGGCAATATGACCTTTTCTTATATGGAATTAACTCTAGAAAAAAGTCATTGTCATCACATGAGGGTCTTTGTCTTATTCCCAGCCCAGAGACTCAGGGTCCTCCTCCCAGTATGGAGTAGAGGCTTAAACTATTTCAGATGTCTGAGAGTTTGGACCAGGGGCTAGGACTAACAGGATAAATTTGGTGGCACAAGACTAGGTTACAGAATTACAGCCACTCCCTCGCTCTCTTTTTTTTAATTCTTCTGATCATATGATCGTCTCTTAATCGTCTGGGCTCTACCCTGGACCAAATAAGTTAGAAACCTCTGGAAGTGGGGTTAATTACCTGTAGCTTTTAAAAGCTCCCAGGTGATTTTGATGCATTGGGATTGGTGAGAACCAGTGGATTTTGTCTAGGACAGTATCTCAGTGACTGACGAATCTCTATTTAACAACTCTCAAACATTTGCCTATCCCTCTCTCTGACAGTGAACAAGTGGCAGGTGCTAACTAGCAACAGTATCCAGACAGAGTTAAACCTGGTTCACCTTCATTCTATTTATTTCTTATGATGTTCTGTATACTGCAACTAATTCTGGACCTGGTTTTCTAATTAAAGATATAGAGTCTTCTTTTACAATAAATTTAAGTTTAAATGCGTCAAATTAAAGAAAATTAATTAGAAAAAAATGATGGTACCGGCTTGGCGCCGTGTCTCAAGCGGCTAAGGCGTCAGCCACATACACCTGAGCTGGAGGGTTCGAATCCAGGCCAGGCCCGCCAAACAACGACGGCTGCAACCAAAAAATAGCCAGGCGTTGTGGCGGGTGCCTGTAGTCCCAGTTATTTGGGAGGCAGAGGCAGGAAACTCACTTGAGCCCAGGAGTTGGAGGTTGCTGTGAGCTGTGATGCTACAGCACTCTACCCAGGGTGGCAGCTTGAGGCTCTGTCTACAAAAAAAAAAAAAAAAAAAAATGATAGTACAGATGTGCCTGCAGATGTGGCCAGAATTATGGCTGTGATGCACAAATGGACAAAGTGAGTGAAAACACAGATCCTCTCAAGGCTGTTCCAGGCCCAACATTCTGACAGATGCTAAGGCTGCCTAACGAGATCACTCACTAACCCAGGGCTTGTTGGCACCATCCTCCTGGACTGGTAGAGAGCTGGGTCAGCAGTTTGGCCCCTGGCTGTATGCATAACAACGGGGTTTCCCAGTCTGGCTTTCCTCAGGAGCCCCCAGGGACAATATAGCAGGGTTCTGTCCCTTGCAATGCATGTGCCTTCTTGCCCAGAACGTAGGGACAGCCTGAAGAAGCAACCATTCCAGCTCGCAGGGTTACTTTCCTAGACACAACGTTGCCACATAACCATAGTGAAGGTAACGTCACAGGATTTCAGCAACCCAAAGGCCTGGCCTACCACTAGTTAGTACTTGGACAAACCAGGCCATGGAGGGAAGTGAGATGCCAAAGTCCTGGGACAGGACCCAGCACTGTGACTAATGAAGAAGGGCCGCAGCCCAAGGTCTTACATTTTCCAGAAAGGAGACAGGAACAGAATGTGATGTGAGCAGATCCTGCATGGCCCCGGCCAGCTTTCCCTACCTGTGTCTAGTGGCCCCTACCTCTTATCCGGGGACAGTTGGCCCATGAGCCTTTCTTTGGAGAGTGATTGTGTGCGACTCCTATTGTCTTTTTTTCTGTCTCACTCTGACACCCTGGCTTCAGTGCCATGGCATCATCACAGCTCACAGCAACCTCAAACTCTTAGGCTCAAGAGATCCTCTTGGCTCAGCCTCCCAAGTAGCTGGGACTACAGGCGCTGGCCCCACTACACTCTAATTTTTCTACTTTTAGTAGAGACGGGGTCTTGCTCTTCCTCAGGCTGGTTTCCAACTCCTGAACTCAGGTGATCCACCAGCCTGGGCCTCCCATCCTCAGCATCCTCAATGATTCAGGTACTGTCTCAGAGGGCCTGGTGGAGGGTAGGGGGGTCCAGCAAAACTGCCCTGACAGTGTGGGGAGACCTCAGCTTACTGGCAAACAACTCAAAATTAGGGAAATTCCAGAGGGAAAACCCCAATGAAGACACAACTGTCAGCATTTGGAAAGCTTTGCCTATCAGCAAAGCTAGATATCAGGGAATTGTATCACAGTTTACTGAAAGGAACAATAGAGAATCTTCTAGGCTCCCAGACCTGGAGGAATGCTGTGCTGATAAGCAGGGGATGGGGTGTGGTGCTAACCTGGGGCCGATAAACAGCCAGGGCCTCTGGAGCTTCTAGAAGAGAAGTTGGTAAACTTTCTTAAAGAAACAGCAAATAAATACATAAATACATTTTCGCTTTCTGCCATAAGAAATCATCTCAAAGCAGCCACAAACACTGGCTGAAGACGTATTGGTTGTGTGCCAAGAAAACTTACTTTGTAGATGCTGGAATTTGAATTCCATGTAGTTTTCATGTGTCATGAAACAATATTATCCTTTTGATTTTTTCCAACCTATTTAAAAATGTAAAAAATGTTTTTGGTTTGAGAATATACAGAAACAGGCAGTGGGCAGTGGTTTGTGGTCTCTGTTTATAATTCCTCTGTGCAGGCTGAGCGTGGAGGCTCATGCCTGTAATCCTGGCACTCTGGGAGGCTGAGGCAAGTGAATCGCTTGAGGTTACAGGTTCAAGACCAGCCTGAACAAGAGTGAGACCCTGTCTCCAAAAAAAATAAAAACTGATGGCTCAGTGCCTGTAGTTCAGTGAGTAGGGTACCGGCCACATACACTGATGCTGGTGGGTTTGAGCCCAGCCCAGGCCTGCTAATGAACAATGACAGCTGTCCCAGCTACTTGGGAGGCTAACCCAAGAGAATCGCTTAAACCCAAGAGTTTGAGGTTGCCGTGAACTATGATGCCATGGCACTATAGCAAGGGTGACAAAGTGACAAAAAAATAACCCAAAGAAACAAAGAATCCCCCTGTGCAGCAGAGGGTAGGCCTGGCAGATTCAGCCAGTCACTCTTCTAATACTTTCAGTTCTTAAAAATGTAGTTGTGAAACAGGTCTCAATCCTGTATCTGCTAGTTAAAATAGAACCCGGTGTTAATTTGTTCACTCATTTGGCAAGTATTAATAGGCTAGCGGGTAAGAGCAGAGGAAACCTGTCCTAATCCTGGCTGTGGGACCTTGGGCAGATGACTTGGCTTCTCTGGTCCTCTCCTTTCTTTCTTCTGTAAAGAGGCAGGAGCGGTAGGACATACTCTATTAGCAAAGTGCCCGGCACATAGCATGGCTTGATGAAGGTTTGCTGTTACTCTCTTACCTCTGTGAGAGTTTAGCAAGGATGTACAAAGGTGGACAGTGATGCTTTATTGCCCTCCACCCTGCCCTGTAGAGGAAGCACTTTATAGAGCAGGTCTAGAGAGAATTCAAGGAGCTCGTCCATGGTCACAAGCTAATAGTAAATGGCAGAACTAGAAAATGGTGTGTGATTCCTAACACCCAGCTCTTTTCCTGCAATGCCCTTGCAGGGGAGCCGAGGGGAGGTTAAACCCACTTTATCCAGGCACTTGCTAATGGGATTAATTTAATCATTTAATCATTAGTATCTTTTCCTTGGGAGCCAGGTCTCTTGTAACCTCTCTGTGCTGAGCCTCAGAGTCTTGGGGAAACCAGCATCATTTGTGGGGGGCCTCAGACCTCCAGCAGCTTGGGACAGCACAAGTATGAGGGCTTTCTGTGAATATTTTTGGGGGAAACTTGCTATAGTTTAGAAGCCCCAGTCTAGAACAAGCATATGGGGAAGAATTTACATTTTTCTGAGTCCCCTTAAGCGAGAACTTCTGTGGTTTCTGAGTCTACATAGGGCTAATCCAAAAGGCTCTAGAAGGTTCTGGAAGTTGAGATTCTAAATAGCTGCTTTCGAATAATGGAATCCTCAGAGTCTTGCAAAACAAATACCGGAGGTGAGTTCGAGTTTTATGTCTTCGCTTTTGCTTCTGTAAAATGGAGATGGTGATATAATAATCTGTTGCTTGTTGCTTCAGTTCAGCATGCGTTTGTTTGTTGGCACCTGCAACGGGCCTCGCTCTGAATGCACAAAGGAAGGCTGGGCAGGAAGCCTGCCCTTGGATTGTGGAGGCCTCAGGAGATAAAGCTCAGACAAGGGATGCAGTGACTGGATCAGAGAGCCTGTGGCAGCTGTGATTAGGAGCCAGCCAGGGAGGATGGGCTGAGCCAAGGTTTTCTGTACCCTGGCACTCCTCTGAAGACTGTTAATAAGAGAAAGGAAGACACATACAGGCTTTAGAATGCTGCCCTGTTTGTAACCTGCAGCAAATATCCCTCGCCATGCCCAGAGGAAAAGCCGCCCATGATCCTGGCTAGTTCTGAGAACACAGGCTTGGGGAAGTTCAGCCCCTGGAGGTGGCTGGAGGTGGGGGCTGGGAGTGGTCTTGAGAGTGGATATGAAGGGTGAAGTACATGTGACCAACTGTCCATGGTTTGTCTAAAACACAGATTTCCTGGGACTTGGGACTTTTAGGGCTAAAACCTGGAAAATGTCTGGCAAACCAAGACAAATTGGTCATGCTAGGTTAGAGCCACTGTCACTTAGACTGTGGAATTGGGAGGATGGTATGGAAGGGAGTGTCTTTCTTCTGAACCTTAGTGCTCCCTCAGACTCAACTGTTCCTCCCCGGTGCTCCCAGAGCCACCGTGTACCTGTGTGTCCCTGACAGGTCTGCAATAGCAGAAACCTCCCATATCATCACGACCAACCCCTGCCTGCTCCAGGCCCCAGAATGCTTAGTAAATGCTACAGGATGAATGGATGAGGCTAGAGGTTCTCCATCTTCAAGTCTTCCATGCTGGGGACAAATTACGCAGATGCTGACTCATGCTTTGCTGCTCTCACAGTTCCCCCACGTATCAGTCCCTGCCCTGGGTGCCTCCTCCACCGTCCTTGCTGCTCAAGAGGCTCCTGCCTGTGGCTGTTCCCTTTTCCTCCTTCTCTGCCATTAGTTTCTCCCACCACCCCTGCTGCATCCTCTCTGAACAGACCCTCACCTCCTCCCATTTAGATGGTCCGTTTTGCATATTTCTCCCCCATGCACTGTGAACTCCTGAGTCTCCAGCTCAGGATTTCCTCTGCTGTGGTAGATTCCATAAGGTGTCTTCAGAGAATGAATGGAGCTGAACACGTAGGGAAGAGTCATTCATTTGATCACTCACCAACTCCTTGGAGGGCCTTATGTGTGCCAGGCACTGTCCTAGGCATCAGGCTAGGATTTACATTCTAGAAGGATCTAGAGTCATCTAGATTCAACAAAGCAGAAAACAAATAAACAACAAGTATCAGAAGGTCCTGTGTCCTTGGAAGAGAATACAAAGGAGAAGGTGAGTCACCAAAGGCCCTGCCAATTGCTTGCAGGCTGGGGTAGGAGGCACCAGCTCCTTGGAGGGGAAATCACTCAGGCCCAGCATATGTGGTGCCCATTCTGTGCAGGTAGAAAGAATGCGTTGTCTCGCAGTTGGGGATAGTCCTACTGTTTGGTGTAGTCCACTTGGGAACAGTGGCATTTGCCTTTCATGCAAAGCATATGGGCCATCAGTCCCTTTAAGGAAATCCATTAAAGCCAGCATTGTCTGAGAGGAGGGAGAAAATGTTTTAGAAAGTCAGATGGGGTTTTGTGCCTGGTGTGGGAAGCCAATGTATGTCAACGCCCCCGCCCCCTTCCCCCACTGGGAGTACAAAGACCGGGGCTCATGTACTGACTTCCTCCTGCAGCTGGGCGGGTGACCTTGAGTCTCACAGAAGCAGGCAGGGACAGTGAGCTATGCTAAGGACTGTTGGGCGAACCCATGTTCTTCCAATGGGAAAGACATTAAAATGGCCAGCTGCTGGGCAACAGGTTGTCAGGGAGAAGACCAAGGAAGGTAATGAGGGCAAGTGAGAGGTGCTGGCTCTGTTTTTAAGCGCTACACACAAGAGTCTCTCTGGTCCAAAGAGGAGCTCAGGCACACTCCAGGAGGAGGAAGGTACCTCCTCCCACTGAGTCCCCAGGGCCAAAGCCGAGTCCCTGAGGGCAGCTTCTCCCTGCTGCTTGGGTGTGGGCAGCTGCTGGTGCTGAGGTCTGGGGGTTCAAGACCTCTGAGTCTACAAGGTACTCACCCCTGTGGGTAAGTAACCCTTTTATATGGGGATTCGCAGTAGAACAAAAGCCAGTTCCTAGGGCTGGGTGCCCTTGGCTTCCCACAGACACAATGTAAACCTGGTGTCTCAAAGCCCTGGCAGGAGCAGGCATGTACTAATTATAATCTGTACAGGCTATTAACTATTGACCTTGGGCTTCAGGGAGGTGAAAGTTCTAGTGAGAAGTTCTCAGGGGTGCTTTGAAGGTCCCAGATAGAAGACCGGAGTTAGCAATAGAAAAGAGAGTCTCCAGGTAGCTCAGTGGACATCACCTTACAGCCCCAGCAGAAAATGGGGATGCTTTAAAACCCCTTGGGCTTTGCTAATGGATTAATGGGGAGGTTTATTTGATGTGAGACCTTGGGCAGGTCACTTAACCACTCTGAGCTTAACCTCAACTTTATAAAAAGAGGGTTAGCACTGCTGTTTAACAGTGGGTGGGAGGACTCATTGAGCAGCTGTGTACCAATACCTAACACAATGCCTGATCCCTAGTAAGTTCTCAGCAATGTAAGTTCTTAGTCTTCTACTCCCTGAAAAGTCCTGGAAGTCCTGGAGGTCCTGGAGGCAGTTGCCAGAGTTGCTGGAGGAATGTAGCCAGGCAGAGCAGGGCACAGGGACCAGAGGGAGCAAAGACCCAGGGCAGAAACCTCATGATATGTACCAGGGAGCCACACATAGCTCCTGCTGCAAGCAGAGGAGGTGGGAAGGGGGGAGGTGAGGCTGCAGAACTGGATGCAAAAGGACGTCTGTCCCTCTGGGCATCTTGGATTTGCTCAGGGGAGGTTGTGAGGTGCTAGACTAAGGGTTTAGTTAAGTCAGAAAGGCCCTTCCCCCAAGCCCTTAGATGCTCCTTTCTGTCAAAGGAAGACTCTGGTCCCCTTGCCTCCCGCAAAACTGGCCACTTTCCTCGGAAATGAAAGGAAACATCCCCCAAGCATTCCCATTTGGAACAAGTCCTGCCATTCCTCAGGCTGGGATGCCATTTATTGAATTAAAAGCAAGGGCCAAGGGGTTCTTTTAAACTAAACCCGAATTTGAATTTATGGAGGGGATTTTTTCTTTTTCTTTTTCTTTCTTTTTTTTTTTTTTTTTGCAGTTTTGGCTGGGGCTGGGTTTGAACCTGCCATCTCCTGTATATGGGCCCAGTGCCCTACTCCTTGAGCCACAGGCAGCACCCAGGGAACTTTTTCTTAGCTGGAAAGCAAAGCATGCTGGGCTTTCTAGTCAGCCTTGTCCCTGGTGCTGCCATAGACTCAGGGTCAGCAGGATCCAGCCCAGGTGGGACTGACAGGTGACACCTTTGTACTGAGGACCTATTGTGTCCTGTGCCCAGTGCCAGGCTCTTGCATGTTGATAGTACCATTGTTATTCTCATTTTAAAAGTGAAGAAACTAGGAACAGAGAGGCTAATAAACTTTCTAGGTCACACAGCTAGTAGATTGAGAAGCCAGTTCAGTCCTACCTTGTCCATACTTTAAAGTCTATATCTTTTGGGTGGTGCCTGTGGCTCAAAGAAGTGGGGTTCAAACCCAGCCCCGGCCAAAAACTGCAAAAAAAAAAAAAACATCTATACCTTTTCTGGATAGCATAATGGGAATAATGGGCTTAATACTCTTATTCTAAAAGTCTAATGGAACCATGAAATCTTTTAATTTGTGATTAGTATGTAACGTTAAAGACCTTTAATTTAAAAAAAATACTGTTAATACCTCCTCAAGGAAACTGAAAGTTTAGAAATGTACCGATGATTCCACAGATCTACATTGTTCTATGTTGCTTTCAATCTTCATCTTTTTTGACACGGTTTTTACATGACTTCCAAGCAGAGGTTGGCAAACTGGACTCTTGGCCAAATACTACTTGATTTTATAAATAAAGTTTTATTGAAACACTGCCAGACTCATTTACATGTTATCCATGGCTATTTTCACACTACCATGACAGATTTGAGGAGTTGTGACAGAGACCCTATAGTTTGCAAAGCCTAAATGATTTACCATCTGGTCCTTTTCAGAAAATGTTTCCCAGCAGGCTCTTTTTGCTCTGCAGCCATATACTATTCCAGGAAGTTTTTTTGTTTGTTTGTTTGTTTTGTGACAGAGCCTTAAGCTGTTGCCCTGGTTAGAGTACTGTGGCATCACAGCTCACAGCAACCTCCAACTCCTGGGCTCAAGCGATTCTCCTGCCTCTGCCTCCCACGTAGCTGGGACTATAGGCACCTGCCACAACACCTGGTTATTTTTTGGCCGTCATTGTTGTTTGGCAGGCCCGGGCTGGATTCAAACCTGCCAGCTCAGGTGTATGTGGCTGGTGCCTTGGCTACTTGAGCCACAGGCACCAAGCCTATTCCAGAAAGTTAATTTCTCATTGTAAATGGCCCAGAATATTCCATGGAGTGGACAGATGTCACAAACTTTCCTTAACCATTTCCTTTTTGCTGGATTCTTAGGTTGCATCTTTGGTTTTGCCCCCCTTAGGAGAACTGGCACTTTGCAAATTTATTATTTATTTAACAAGCACTTACATAGCACCTACTGTGTACCAACACTGGTCCAAGCACATTGCCAGTATTAACTCACTTCAAATGAATAGGAAGGAGTTTATACTATTAGTATTCCCACTTTAAAGGTGAGTAAGTGAAGTCAGAAATGTTAAATCTATTTGGCTAAGGCTATTATAGCTTTTCAGCAACAATCAGCTTTGCATCCTTAACAGTTATTAGAAAGTGTCCCTGGAGGCCAGGCATGGTGGCTCACACCTGTAATCCCAGCATTTTGTGAGGCTGAAGTGGGAGGATTCCAGGAGGCCATGTTCAAATCCAAGCTTCGAGACCAGCCTTGCCAATAGGGAGACCCCCATTTCTACAAAAAATACAAAAAAATTATCTAGGCATGATGTCATTTTCCTGTAGTCCCAGCAAGGGGCAAGAGAGGAAGTCCACAGATGTTGAGTATGCCCACTGTCCAGAAGAGGAGAGGGGCACTGAGCTGTCAGGTCACCCAGAGCATAAGCTTTGTCAGGGCAGCAGGATCTTGTTGGTTTGGTCTGTCTCTGTGATCTCCAGCACCAACTGCAGTGTCTGTATGGAGTAGATTGTGAAATGAGATTTGTCATAAAATGAATTAAGCATCTCCCAAGCTTTGGGATAGAGAGAAGCTGGGCCTGGTGTGGTTCTTGGTTGGAAGATGACATGGCCCGGCTCAACTTTCTACTTGTTACCTCCGGTCCTTTGAGGACACACCTTCACCTTCACCAGCAGGGCCTGCCGAGTGGAAGGAGAAGGCAGGGGACAGTGGTGGGAGTGAGTTGCGTTTTGCTCGGCCTTCAGTTCCTGGAACCCCAGTCCAGGGTCCCCACAGGTGTCCATCAGTCTCTTCTGCCTGATTCATTTCAAGCTATAGTCTCAAGAGATCTCTTGTGGGGGCCTCGCCAGGCCTGTCAGCAGTAACCTCAAGCCTTGCATGCCTCTCGGGATGTCCCCATCTCAGGCATACTCACCACAAAGGGCCGGTCTGAGGTGGGTACCTTGCCAGCCTGAGCCACTGGTGTTCTCCCCCCACCCTGTCTCTGCAGTTGGTCGGTTGTGTGATGGGAAATCCTGTTCTGACTAAAACAGAAACCCTCCTTCTTTGCCTTCCTGACTCACTTCCGCATTCTGCTGACCATCTTGTAGCATGGCGTGGGTGCTAGAATCAGGCAAGCCTGGGCTTGCTCCCAGCTCTATCCCTCACAGCTGTCTGTCATGGGCAGGAGAGCTGGACCTTCCCAGCCTCGGTTTCCCCCTCTCTGAAGTGGCACAGTCACTCAATGGTTTGCAGAGATGGGGCCTTTATTGTGTCTTCCCAGGGCCTGGCACCCAGCAGGTAATCTCACACATGGGAACTTTTGTCAATATGACGGGTTTTGGTGACATTTTACCTAACCCACAGGAACCTTCTTTGGCATCCAAAGGTCAAAACCCATGATGACCTTAACAACATTCAGGGCAATCACAGGGTGGCAGATGACCCAGGATGGAGGGCAGGGCAGCAGCAAGCAGGCGACTCCAAGGTCAAATGACATTGGCCAAGGTGTGCACAGTGGGTTTTTTTTTTTTTGTAGAGACAGAGTCTCACTTTATGGCCCTCAGTAGAGTGCCGTGGCCTCACACAGCTCACAGCAACCTCCAACTCCTGGGCTTAAGCGATTCTCTTGCCTCAGCCTCCCAAGTAGCTGGAACTACAGGCGCTTGCCACAACACCCGGCTATTTTTTGGTTGCAGTTTGGCCGGGGCAGGGTTTGAACCGGCCACCCTCAGTATATGGGGCTGGCGCCTTACCAACTGAGCCACAGGCGCCGCCTGCAGTGGGGTGTTTTTTAGGGAGAGGGAACAATGAGGACAGACTTTGGGCGGACACCCTTGAGTGGAATGAAGGCTGCTCTCCAGAGCTCACTAGAGGTTTGCAAGTTTAATCAGTTCTTGAGAAAAGACCCTTCTACATGAATTCTTGGCTTTTTTTTTTTTTGGAAGAGCAGGTTTACAGTGAAAAGGGTACCTTAGGATTCAGTGGCACTTTACAAGGGATTTCTAGGCAGGGCGCAGTGGCTCACGTACTCGGGGAGGTCAAGGTGGGTGAATTGCTTGAGCTCAGGAGTTCAAAACCAGCCTGAGCAAGAGTGAGACTCCATCTCTACTAAAAGAAATAGAAAAACTAGCCTGGTGTCATGGTAGGCATCTATAATCCTAGCCACTCAGGAGACTGAGGTAAGAGGATTGCTTGAGCCCAAAGGTTTTAGGTTGCTGTGAGCTATAACACCATGGCACTCTACCCAGGATGATAGAATGAGATTCTGTTTCTGAAAGGAAAGAAAAGGCATTTCCTAGCATATGACCTATGGTGCCATGTTGCACGGACTCTGCTTGGTCAAACGTGGCTTCCAGAGAGCCTAGCAGATACTGACTTGTCAGCTTGTGCATCCTGTTACCAGGTACTGATGAGGCCATGCCTCTCCCTTGATTGCAAACCCACATTGGATCGCTGTCACGCACAGAATAAAACCCAAAGAACCCTTTGGAATCCTGCACAGCCTGCTCTCCACGCTGCTCCCTTCTGTTTACCTTTGCTAACAGTTCTCAAGCCCACCCTGCAGCCTGACCTCAGCCCTGCCCTTTCCCACTTCTCATCTTATCCCTTCCTGTCTCAGCTAGGGTGTTTCCTTCTCTCTGAGCTCCTGGACTGTTGACCAGGATTGTTACTTCTTCCTCTGGGCTCTAAGACTATCTGGTATTCCTCTGCATCTAATATTCTCAACATTCTCATTCAGAGTTCTTGGTCTGGACCCTGAGCTGTGGAACCTGTAGGCCCAAAATGCACCAGGCACTTCTGGATAGGGAAGTTAAAGCATCTTAGATTTGACTCCTGGGCTCCCAGCAACCAGCTCTGGGACCGGGGGCAGGCCAGGAAACTTCTCCCAACTTCAGTGTCCTCATCTGTATAGTGGGAATAGATATTAAGACCTGACTCTCCAGTATAAATTATGATTATCAACTTAGCAAATGCTATTGAATTGAATTGAGTAGCTTGTCTCAGGGCAAGGGTTTGTTCCTCACAGGATTTCAAACCCCAAATTATGCACCTGGGTCAGCTGCAGCTCTAGGGTTCAACAGACCCAGGTTCAAATCCAAGCTCTGCCTCCTGGGCAGTAACAGTGACCAATTCTGAGATTTTAGAATCAAGCTATTTTATCTCTCAGAGACTCAGTGACCTCAGAAATGGGATGATGATATCAAGCTTCAAAGTTGTCTTAAAGATCAGGTGCAGTAATGAATGGCTAGCGAGGTGGAACCTTGCACATGCTCAGTACGTGGAAGGCGCCACTGTCCACTTTGAAAAAGATCTCAGGCAGTTCTTTGCCTTTCTTTACATTGGCACACCATTGACAGTGTACAAGTTTTAGCTCCCTGGAAGGTAGAATAGCCTTATCTGAGCTCATGACAACAGGATAGGCTATCTCAAGAAGGTAGCGAGTCACCTGTCACTAAAGATGTGCGAGAGTCCTGGGAACCTTGTAGTGGGTCTACTTATAAGGAAATTCAAGCAGAGATGAATGGTTAAACTAAGTCAGTTTGAATCTTTCTTAGTTTTGGATTTCTGGATTTTTTAAAACAGTGTTATTGAGATACAATTTACATCGCATATAATTCACCCATTTGAAGTGTACAATTCAGTATCTTTTATTATATGCACATAGTTGCACAGTTAACCATACAGAATCTTTAGAATATTCTTATTACTCCAGAAAGAACCCTGCCTCTTTAGCAGTTAATCTGCAACCCTCCTAACTCCCTAGCCCTAGGCAACCACTAATCTACTTCCTCTGCCACCTAAGCTAGAGTGCAGTGGTGTGATTATAGGTCACTGCAGCCTTGAACTCCTGGGCTCAAGACCCCCTCCAGGGTCAGCCTCCTGAGTAGCTGGGACTATAGACACACACCACCATGCCTAGCTTTAATTCTTTTTTAGTGCTAAATAGCATTCCATTGCATGTATAGATCACATTTTATTTATTCATTTATTAGTTGATTGACACTTAGGTTACTTCCACTTTTTTGGCTATCACAAATGCTTATTACAAGTTTTTGTGTGGACCTATTTTTCATTTCTCTTGAGTATATATGTTAAGAATGGAATTGCTGGATCATATGGTAACTCTGTGTCTAATCAATCAAGCAACCACCAGACTGCTTTCCCAAGTGGCTGTGCCATTTATATTCCTATCAGCAGCATGAAAGTTCTGATATCTTTACATCTTCACCCACACTTGTCATCAGTTTTTTTGATTATGGCCATTCTAATGGGTATGAAGTCCTATCTTATTTTGCTTTTAATTTGCACTTGCCTTATGGCTAATGACCTTGAATGTCATTTCTGAGCTTTTCAGTGTGCTGATTGACCATTTATATGCACATCTTCTTTAAAGAAATGTCTATTTATATCCTTTGCCTTGTTTATAATTGGGTTGTCTTTTTTTAATTTAATTTTATTTTTTTAGACAGAGCCTCAAACTGTCACCCTGGGTAGAGTGCCGTGGCATCACAGCTCACAGCAACCTCCAACTCCTGGGCTCAAGCAATTCTCCCGCCTCCGCCTCCCAAGTACCTGGGACTACAGGCCTGCCACAATGCCTGGCTATTTTTTGGTTGCAGCTGTCATTGTTGTTTTGGCAGGCCCAGGCTGGATTTTAACCCGCCAGCTCAGGTGTATGTGGCTGGTGCCTTAGCTGTTTGAGCCACAGGAGCTGAGCCGGGTTGTCTTTTTATTATTGAGTTTTAAGAGTTCTTTGAATATTCTAGATATAAGTACCTTAACAGATACGTAATTTGCATGTGTTTATGATGTTATCCCAGCACCATTTGTTGAAAAGATTATCTTTTTCCCATTTAATTATCTCAGCTTCCTTGTTGAAAATTGTCTATAAATATGAGAGTCAGTTGTTTCTTTCTCTGTGGGTCATTTTGAAGAAATGAAATGCTCCTTGTAGGAGGCACAGGTGTTTTCATATCGAGATAAGTCCTGGTCATAACTCTGCCAATGAGCATCTGCAAGATCTTGCAAACATCTATTTCCTTCATTAAGCCTTAGTCTCCCCATCTATAAAATGGCACATCTGGATAAGAAAATTCCTAAGAACTGAACTGATTGTGATATTCCGAGATTCAGGGAGGTTTCCACATGAACCTTTCATGTGCTCCTTTCATCCCATGAGCCATGATTCACAGCCTGAGATCTGGAGCCTGTCTCAAACTATGGGCTGTTCCCGTGACTTCCTACCCTGGCGTGGCTCCACAACAGCCGGCCCTGCCTTCCCAAGGCTGCTGGTGTTGTGCACATTCACTTCAAACGCAGCCCTCCCTCCTACCCTGGGCCAGCTGTGTTCCAGGCCTGAGCACTCAGAGGATGAGATACAGCCCTGCCCTTGAGGGTGGCATTCCAAAGGGAAGATAGACGTATCAGCCAGTGATCAGGAGCTGAGTCAGGTATGCTGGCTAGTCCTGTGTACCATGAGCTACAGGTGCAAGGAGGTGGATGGCAATGCATGGCTTTGCCGATAGGATCCCAGGCCTGGCCCAAGTGGCAAACACTTGTCCGGGCCATACCTTCAGAGTGTCAGACTGAGCTATGGAGTAAAGCCATGGCAGACAAATCTTCACGGCTCTTTCCCCTGCCATCCAGCTACAGCTATTACTTTACTCACCCCTTTGGCTCTCTGACCAGCCACAGCACACTGACGGGTGAGTGCTAAACACCTGTCCACTAGTACAGTTTAGGGTTGAGAGGCAATCCTCAGAGCCAGACTGCTCAAGTTTCTTTTTTTTTTTTTTGTAGAGACAGAGTCTCACTTATGGCCCTTAGTAGAGTGCTGCGGCCTCACACAGCTCACAGCAACCTCCAACTCCTGGACTTAAGCGATTCTCTTGCCTCAGCCTCCCGAGTAGCTGGGACTACAGGCGCCCACCACAACGCCCGGCTATTTTTTGGTTGCAGTTTGGCCGTGGCCGGGTTTGAACCCGCCACCCTCGGTATATGGGGCCGGCGCCTTACCGACTGAGCCACAGGCGCCGCCCAGACTGCTCAAGTTTCAATACCTATTCTGCATGCTTTGGGGAAAGTTATTTTAACATCTCTGTGCCTTGTTTCCTTGTCTATAAGATAGGGATATATTATTATAGCATCTAGCTGATAGGGTATTTGTTTCTAAAACGCTGTATACTGCTTTAGAAAATGACCTGGCACAGGGGTAGCTCTTACTAAGGTCTTTGGTTGTTATAGGTTGGACTTCAGCCTGTAACATGGAAGCATTACTCCAGCATGCTGTGCCCACCTTGTGATCGAATGTTACAGCCCATGGCTATTACACGTTGTAACATGGTAACATGGTACATTAGCCTTTAGGTTGCAAGCACAAAAGATAAGGATGGCCTTTCACATTTGGATAGGGCAGGGCTTCTTAGCAGCGTATATTTCCCTTACTAACAGTGATTATATTGAAAAAAGTTTGAAGGTGATTGGAATGTGCTCTTTTGCACAACAGCCTTCCAATTTAAGACTCAATCATCTCAGTGGGGGATAGAAGTCAGGTGGCAACTATTGTTCTCATTTTATCAATGAGGACACTGGGGTTTGGGAGGTAGTTAGTAGCAGAGGCCACAGTGGAACCCATGTCCCCTTATCCACTCGTGGCCTGAATGAAAGCTTGTATCTTGAGGTTGGCAGAGTCTGTGCTGATGTCCATTCTCACCTCTGCTCTGGCCTTTCTCAGTTCCCCTGAATGAGCAGGACCTGTATATCAAGGACTGCTAAAGGCAGAGAGATGCTCACCTGGGCTTCATACTTCTTTTAGTTAAAAAAAAAAAGAAAAAGAAAAACTGGACACTTTGAATATCTACTGAACACTTAACAGGTAGGTATTATGCGTATTTCCAGGTTTCTATCTCTGTTCATAAATATGTGCACGCATGTGTCCATGTCTGTCCTGAGTATTGTGATCAAAATAGGCAAGGGCTTTGCCCAGGTGCATTTAAGGTTCAAATGAGAACAACAGGCTCAAAGTTCAGGGGAGCTGGATTGGAATCAGGTCCACATAATTGATTTTAACCCTATGCCAGGGACCTGTCTGGGACCTCCAGGAGGATGGAATAGAAGCTCCCGGGAAATGCACTTTGGGCGCTCAGAGAGCCTGATGCACTAGGGGTGACTTCATTTGTTTTTCTAATTTTACAAGTTCTTGGCTGTTGGTTCATGGTGCTGGTTTTTTTCTGAGAGATGCCTGAGTTCAAGGAGTTGGCTGGCAATGTCCTTGGGATTGGAGCAGGGATCTGCTCAACTGCTCACTCCCTTAACCTTCAGCCAACAGCCCTGGGGCTGAGCACCCCAAGGAACCTCATGGGAGGAGATGCTTAGCACAGAGCCTGAAAGCTCAGTCAGGTGTCCTAGATCACAAATGTAAAATTAAGTAAGATGATTTGTCATTTGGGACTGCACATTAAAACTACAGTGAGATATTATTTATCAATCAGAAGGGCTAAGATTGAAAAAGCTGACCATAGGCCCCTTTGCCCTGGCAATGGAGGTCTGTTCTCTGTGTGTGGTGAACGCATCTTGCTCTTATCTCTGTAAAACTACCTTTCTCTTCCTCAGTTAACTTTGTTTCCTGGTTGCCTTACAAAAGAAAAAAACAGAAAAGCTGACCATCATAGTGTCAGTGAGGATGTGCAGGAATTGAAACTCACCCCTGGCTGGTGGGAAGGGGAAGTGGTGCAGCCATTTTGGAAAACAGTTTGGCAGTTTCTTAAAAATGCAAACATATACCTAACATACAATCCAGCCATTTCACTTCTCGGTGTTTCTGCAAGAGAAATGAAAACGAATGTTTATTAGTAATAGCCAGAAACTGTCCATCAGTGGGTGAATGAATAAACTGCCTGTGGCATAGGAATATTACTCAGCAACAAAAAGGAATGAACAGCAGATACGGGCAACCATGTGGATGAATCTTAGTAACTGTGCTGAATATAACAAGCTGGATGCCACCCCCACGCAAAAAAATAACAGTACTGTTGACCATGGAACATTGTGAGGGTTGGAAGAACCAGGCCACACAGTTGAAAATTTGTATATCGGCCAGGTGTGGTGGTTCACTCCTGTAATCTAGTACCAGGAGGCCAAGGCAGGAGGAAGGCTTGAGCTCAGGAGTTCAAGACTAGTTTGAGAAAGAGCAAGACCTCATCTCTAATAAAAACAGAAAAATCAGACAGGCATTGTGGTGGCGCCTATAGTCCTAGCTAGTCAGAAGGCTGGGGTGGGAGGATTGTTTGAGCCTAGGAGTTTGAGGTTGCTGTGAGCTAGGCTGATGGAATGGCGTGCAGCCTAGGCAACAGAGCAAGACTCTGTCTCAAGAACAAATAAACTACTAACAAAAAAACCTCCACCAAAATTAAAATATAATAATAAAAATAAAAGAAAATTTGCATATAACTTGTCACTCTCCCCAAACGTAACTACTAATAGCCCATTGCTGACCAAAAGCCTTACTGATAACATAAATAGCCGAATAACACATATTGTGTTTGTTATATGTATTGTATGCTGTATTATTAGAATAAAATAAGCTAGAGAAATGAAAATGTTATTAAGAAAATCATAAGAAAAGGACAATATATTTACTATTCATTCGGTGGAAGTGGATCATCACAAAGGTCTTCATCTTGGTGATCTTCATATTGAGTAGTCCAAGGAGGAAGAAGGAAGGTTGGTCTTGCTGTCTTGGGGTGGCAGAGGCAACAGAAGATCTACATAGAAGTAGTTTCATGTAGTTCCAACCTGTGTTGTTCAAGGGTCAATTGTATGTCCTGGATTATTCCATTCATGTATAAAACTCTAGAAAATGCAAGCTAGTCTAGATCAGTGGTTTCCTGGGACAGGGTTTATCAAGAGGGTCAGGGAACTGTGTGGAGTCAATAGGGATGTTCATTACATTGATTGGGATGATGGTTTTATTGGTGTATACGTCAAAACTTGTCAAATTGTGAATATTAAGTGTGTGAAGTTTCTCATTTATTAATTACACTCCCAATAAAGCTGTTAAAAATAATGACAACCCTAATTTCCAGCCAATCAATTAATAAGATGAATCTGACATTGTCCTTCTTCAGGGAGCTCCTGTGATATATACCCCAACAAATACGAACAGTGCGGTGGGGGTGCTGTTTCCCATTTTCACCCTGTCCCCGACCTTGCCATGCCCCTCTGAGCCTCAGTTTTCTCCTTGAGAAATGGGAACAATAATAGTCTCTACCCCTCCGGGTTGTTGGGAGGAGAACATGGGAAAATCCATGTAAGATGCTTAGTAGACATGCCATAAATGGTCGCGTGCACAGGGCCCGCAGGGACCCCAATGAGGGAGAGGTCATTTCTGCTGGGGGAAGTGGAGGCTGAAAAGTTGTTGCCCTGAGTGGCTGTGAGCTGAGTCTCGAGAACAGGGAAGAGTCTGCTAGGAGAAGAGAAGGAGGGGTGGGGAGAGGGAGGGTATGGGAAGGACTTTCCGGGCAGAACTCCCTGGGAACGTGCCATCCAGACTCTAAGCTTCTGGAAGCATCTTCAATGTGGTGCCTGCAGGGCCAGGAGAGTGTGGTAAGGTAGGACTGTGGGGTTAGGTCCCTGAAAAGTGCTGACTTCATCCTTCAGGCCAGGTGTTTTTGATTTGGGGTCTAGGAAAAGTTTCTCTGAAGACCATGAGTTCTATGGGAAGTTTTTAATTCTTTGCGTAGTCCATGTTGATAGGAGTGGGGTTGAGATCACTGTGCAGCCCTACCTTTCTTTTACAAGGTCTGTGCAAGTTTTTTTTGTTTTTTCTGAGACAGAGTCTCACTATGTCACACTTAGTAGAGTGCTGTAGCATCACAGCTCACAGCAACCTCAAACTCTCAGGCTTAGTGATTCTCTTGCCTCAGCCTCCCAGGTAGCTGGGACTATAGGCGCCCGCCACAACGCCTGGCTATTTTTTGTTGCAGTTGTCATTGTTGTTTAGCTGGCCTGGGCCAGGTTTGAACCTGGCTCCCTTGGTGTATGTAGCTGGCACTGTAATCACTGTGCTACGGATACTGAGCCCTGTTCAAGTATTATTAGGGGCTGAGAGCCGAGGAGAACTGTGGCCAGGTGACCTAGACTCTGGACTAGCAGCTGCTTCTAGGTGGCAGGTACCCCGGAAGGTAGGGCCAGCTTGCTAAGCAGGTCTGGAGGGCTTGGGGATGTTCCCTGTGTGGGGAGAAGGCATGAAACACCAGGGGAGGAGGAGGCCTATGTGCACTCCCACCTCTGACTCCGTAGGCCAGTGAGACCCTGGAGAGAGGGCAGGAGGAAGTAAATGGGGGGCGTCTATCAGTGCCCAGGGTGCTGCCAGGGGTGCTGGTCACTGGGCAAGGTGAAGGCAGGTGCAAGTACAAGAGCATGGACATCCTGCTGGTTCCACCTCACTCAACCAGATCTCAGCAGGCCCTGAGGCCCTGGGGCTGGAATAGTAACTGGGATTGGTTGTGCTGGCAGTCAGATGGAGAACTCTCCTCAGGGACTAGGGCCATGAAGGTTCATCCACAGGTGCTTGAGAGTGTGGGTGTTGTTTTCCCTCCCCTGCATGTGGGCAGGGAAAGGCTACTTCCTCAGGCTTCCAGAGGGTTCACAGAGCTTCCTCCCTTCTTCCCTGCATCGTGCTGATGGAGCTGAAGGAGGCGGTGGTACAGGAACAGTGTACCCCTCGAGTGCAGGGTGCTGTCCTCACCAACCCAGCCCCTGACCTCTTCTTCCCACTGAGACTCTCCTGGTCCTCGGGGCGAGGTGGGAGAAGTCCTGTTCATTCATATTTACACAGAGCAGGCACCACAGTCAGCAAGGCTTACGGGAGGATGCAGCCTCCGGGGATGCTGGGTATCCTAGAGGGAGGGGTGTAGGCCAGGCAAAGGCAGAGCAAGGAGGAGGGGAGGGGGAGGCCTGGTGTGCAAGGAACAACCCTAGGTGTTCCTGGAGGGAACAGGGTCTGTGAGGGAGAGGTGGCCTCAGGAGGTGAGGCTGGAGCTCTGGTGGCCCTGTGGTTTAGGGTGCCTTGCTTCTAGTGGGGGGCAGCCAGCTCCCTCAGGTGCCTCCGGGGCTCTCGGGATTGTGTATTCTGCCGGCAGGTGAGTGTCTTCAGGTCTGTTCATTGAACAGAAGGGTCACTGGGTGTGCAGCTCTCTTGAAGCCAGGGGAGCCATGTGAAGAGAATACATCAGAATTTAGAAAGGGAGGAATCACTTAGGTCTGAGAATTTGCTGTAAGAGTTGCTGTGAGCTATGATGCCACAGCACTGTACCAAGGGTGACAAAATGAGACTCTGTCTCAAAAAAAAGAAAAAGAAAAGAATACAGAAAGGAGGTAGAGGCCCCTCACTCCATCCTCCAAAAGGAGGAGGCCTGCTCTGAAACAAATGAGTGATGCAGCGGGGGCAGGAAAGCAGGGGTTCTGTGGACTTTGACGCTTTACCATTTTTTTTTTTTTTTGGCTGGGGCTGGGTTAGAACCCACCACCTCCGGCATATGGGGCCGGCACCCTACTCCTTTGAGCCACAGGTGCCGCCTCTTCTTTCTGTTTTTTTTTTTTTTTTTTTTTGAGACAGAGTCTCACTATGTTGTCCTTAGTAGAGTGCTGTGGCATCACAGCTCACAGCAACCTCAACTCTTGGGCTTAAGCGATTCTCTTGCCTCAGCCTCCCAAGTAGCTGGGACTACAGGTGTCTGCCACAATGCCTGGCTATTTTTTTTTTTTTGTGGTTTTTGGCTCGGGCTAGGTTTGAACCTGCCACCTCCGGCATATGGGACCGGCACCCAACTCCTTGAGCCACAGGCGCCGCCCGTGCCTGGCTATTTTTTTGGTTGTGTTTGTCATTGTTGTTTAGCAGGCCTGGCCAGGGCTTGAACCCGCCAGCTTCAGTGTATATGGCTGAGGCCCTAACCAGTGAGCTATGGGCGTGGAGCCCGTCTGTTCTACTTTCTTTCCTTACAAAGCTTTTTAGATCCAGACCCCTAAATTCATTTCACACCCACTGTATAAAAAAACAATACAACCAGCTGCATTGATTGGTCTGCTCATTTCACACCTGTGGTGTGTGGCACTCAATGTGCCAGCCAGGACAGGACCTGTGCCCTAACTCTCTGACCTGCAGTGAACAGCCATCCCCTGCCTACCCTCTGATGGGCTACACCCATACTGCCAGCACCCTGCTGTCACCCATAGCCAGGCTGTCCCTCAGGACCCCATGAGAATAACCAGGGAGCTCTCCCTTGGAGAGTCTGATTGACTGCCTTCCCAAAGCCTGAGCCAATCACACCTGGTCCCAGGAGCTAAGGTGTCACCCCATGCCACCTGCCCTGCCCCAGGGACGCCTTTCCTCTGGGTGCAGCCTAGCGGCCTAGTCTTCACCCTTCCTAACCCCCACGGCTGGGGACCATCTCTGCACCTTGCACACACTCTGTTCCTGCCCTGCAGCCCTCCCCACCATTCCCTCATTTCTCCTAGTTGCCCTGTGCCTCCTCGGCCCTTTCAAACATTTGTATTTTCACATTGCCAAGGCCAGTGTTTCCCAGGCAGCAATCGTGGTGTCCTCTAGACTGTGCCTGTTGTGCCTGAAGGGGTTAACTCATTTAAGGGTGGTTGGAAATACGGGTCTATAGTCAGCATATCTTCGATGGAGCTGGGTCAGAGAGCAGCTGCCTTTCACTGCCAAATGACATTTATCTGTGATGGCGGGGCTGACTGAGATGGCTTTTGGAGCATTTGTCTTGAAAGCAGTCTAGTCTTGGCTAGTCTTCTTTGTGGCTGTAATTGTAAAGTGGACCTTACAATCTCCTTACAGAGTGAAGTTTTCTGTGTAACCATTCATAACCACTGGACAGAGAACAGAGTGGTTCTGCAGCCGGTGCGGCTTAACCTGTCCAGGCCTCTGTTTGTTTGTAAAGTGAACAGTAATTGTTCCTAACTCTAGATTCAGCTACCTTGGAGGGTCGTGGTAAGATTAAATAAGATTCGGGTGTGCCTGGTCCATTGGCCACGTCATGCTCCTTGAGAGCGCCCATCCCTCCTTTGCACACACTTTATTCTCTGAATCACCTTCTGCTAATGCCACATTAGAGAGAGTCGCCGAGGTCCATCCTCTCAGGGCGACCTGTGGATGATGGCTACTCTGGACGATCACGTCCCTGCAACTTGTTGGTGATCAGTAAACAAGAGAGAGCATCCAGAATCCACTGGAATAAGCTTTGGGATTAAAACCAGCTGCAGCTCAGTTCCTAAAATTCTACCGAGTATAAGAAAGAAGTGGGAGAGAGAGAGCAAGGGTGGAAACTGTGTGCGGCAGGGCGGGCCTGAGTCACGGGACAGCGAATGAGTCACGGCAAGGGGAGCAAGCCTCTGCCAGAACTTCGGTCAGCATGTGGTGGGTGGGCAGCCCCTGGCCAGGTTGACAGAGCAGAAGTGCCAGGATGACATTGCTCATAGGGCTGCCATGAGAGCAGGAGTCTACTGGGTCTGAATTCCGACGTCTTCCTTTTTGTAGAACAAAATGTCCATATGCATTTGGGCTGGCACAGAAATGGAGTGATGAGGCACAGTGTGACCGAGTCAGGCCTGGTCGCTGAGGGCTCAGGTCATCCTGAACTCAGAAGTGAGGCCTAGATTTACACCTGCTTATTCACAACTGCCCACAGAGTGCCGGTCACCTGGGATCCCCACACCACATAGCTGGGAGGTCCAGGCAGGACTGTGGAGCTGCATAGGACAGTGGGGGTGAAGAGCAAAGACTTTGAACTCAGCCCTTCTTGGGTTCAAGTCCTGCCTGTGACTCTGGGCAGCATCTAAGTATCACTGAGCCTGAGTTTTCTCAGCTATACAGTAGGGATAATAAATAGTAAGTGACTCACTGGGTCTTTTCAGAGTAAAGGATTCAATAGCTATCAATCTTTTATCACAGAGTCAGGCACAAACAGAATGCCAGGCAAAGGTGGCTATTACTGTTATTATCTTTAATTCCAAATCCATGACTTTGGGGCAGGCTATTTGTTTCTCTGAGTCTTGGTTTCCACCTTTGTAAAATGGGACAAATAATGCCAACCTCATGATAGTTGCTCTGTGAACCTGGCTTTGTCCCTGTCTTTGCTTGGGAGGGCTTTAGTGTCATGTCTCAGGGGTGTTCCCTGGTGGGATTTGGTAGGTCTTGAGCAGGATTCTTAGAGGCTTTTCTGGATCATCAAGTGGCAAGACATATTACAATGTTTACAGATCCCCAGAGCATTTTAAAATTGCCGTTAGGATATTGAAGGGATTGAGGCAGGGGGCTGTCCTAATCTGCTCCTTGTGGGATATCTGCCCCTCACCCATGACACTACAGAGCCAAGTAGGGGTACCGCCCAGCATCCTGAGTTTTGCAGAACCTGGGACAGGGAAGGGACAGGGCAGGTGTTTAAGCCAACCAACCCCCAGGAGACAGGACTTTGAGCCCCAGCTGGCAATCCATGCTGCCGACCTGGCAGGCAGTTGCCACGAGGCCTTCTTGTCAGTGCCAGTGTCCTGTCCTTGCAAGGCTGCTCCCCAGAGACAAAATTGCAGCTCAGCCAGTTGATCTTGGTCTCAGAACCAGGGCAAAGGGAGCTGGTGCCCAGATGGACTCTCGGTCTTCCAGTGGACAGCCTGTGCAGCTCCAGCCTGGGGCCCTCACATCCACTCTTCCCTGTCCCCTGCTCTGCCCCAGGGTGTAGGAGGGCCAGCCTCTGAAGACTGCATTGTCCAGGCTCCCCTGTGCTGGCTTCTGGCAAGGCCAGAGGTAAGTCCACAGGCTGAGGCCAAGAAGGATGAGAGTTTCTCGAAAGGTTCCCCATGCCGGGTAGGGTCTTCTGCAGTGGTTGTGTCTCCTCCAGGCTCCAGTTCCTGATGCTTGGCATCCTCCAAACTTTGTCTGGTGACACAGGTTCTTCTGTCTCTCCAGCCTCGTGTTGACCTCTGGAGTCCCTTTGGCTCTGTGCAGCTCCTTCACCTCCTCATTACATGCCTCTGGTTCACAGCTGGACTTGGGAGTAGGTTTCCACTGCCTGGTTGGACCCTGCCCAGTGTAGACTTGCAGTCACCCAGGGGCAGTTCTGTTGGAGATCCAGGTGGTAAGGAAGTTGGACTTCATTTTAGCGGCAGTGTGGCCTAGTGAGACAAGCATGGGCTTTGGAGTCCAACACACCAAAGCAGGAGCTCCCCACGCCTTCCCCCGTCAGCCCCATGGTGTTCTTAGAGGAGGACGTGCTGCTGAGGCCCTGGGGGGGAGGCCGCAGAGCTCAGCTTGCTGAGCAGAAGCCCCCTTCTACCTCTGCTGCCCCTGAGGGGGCTTTCTCTCAGACTGAGATGTAGAGGGATGGAAAAAGGAGGCTTTTGGACAAGTGACTAGCACTGTGGGCATCTCATTCTTCCACAAATGTTAGCACCTTCCTCTTCCCTTGCTGGTCTTTTCTCTTTTTTTCAGTCTATACCACCACATTTCCAGTATCCTTTGGTGAACCACGCACTTCTCCATAGCACATCAGCTTCCTCAGTTTGCCTTGGGCTTTCCCTGTGACTCTATTTAAGATCTCTCTGGTTGAGGATATGGCTCAGGCCTGGAGCTCAGATTCTGGAAGCTTCTCTCAAAGCATACCTGCACTGTTCCTTCCTGGGACTGGTTGGTCTCCTGGGCAATGGCTTTTGACCCAGGTTCTGTCTTCTGAGTATGTGTTCAGTTTCAAGACTGTTCTGTCTTCTGCCCCAACACAAGTTTTCCATCATCAAGAAAAAAAAATCACTTCTAACTGTCATTTGTGATAACCACACAGGCTCTGAAACTAAGGCTATTTTCTTTCTAACCGTTTCCTCCACAAACCAGCACCAGGCTGAACTGGAAACACTCAGCTTCCCCTTAGCCAGGCCTCTTGCTGACTTAGTGGTCCAGCTCAGAGCCATGCCCAGAATCCCTCTCCTGCAGCCACACCCCAGAGATGGCCCCAGAAGGGGCTTGGAAACAGAAGCAGCTTATATTTTACTCTGAGCACATTGTGGGCTTTTGTCATGTTTTAAAATGCTTGGAAAAATGCATAGCCCATTTTTGTTTGTTTCTTTGTTTTTTGAGACATAGTCTCAAGCTGTTGCCCTGGGTAGAGTGCTGTGGCATCATAGCTCACAGCAATCTTGAACTCTTGGGCTCAAGTGATCCTCTTGCCTCAGTTTTTCTATTTTTAGTGGAGACAGGGTCTTTAGGCTGATCTCGAACTCTCAAGCTCAAGTACCCCACCCACCTTGGCTTCCCTGAGTGTTAGAATTACAGGCATGAGCCAGTGCACTGGCCTTTTATTTTTAATAATACTATCTTCAGGCGATGCCCATAGCACGGTGGTTACGGCACTAACCACATATACCAAGGGTAGCAGGTTTGATCCTGGCCTTGGCCAGCTAAATAACAATGACAACTGCAACAAAAAAATAGCCAGGCATTGTGGCGGGTGCCTGTAGTCCCAGCTACTTGGGAGGTTGACGCAAGAGAATTGCTTAAACCCAAGAGTTGGAGGTTGCTGTGAGCTGTGATGCCACGGCACTCTACCCAGGGAGACAGCTTGAGACTCTGTAATAATAATAATAATAAAAAATAATAATAATAATACTCTCTTCAGGCTGGGCATGGTGGCTCATGACTGTAATCTCAGCATTTTAGGATTGCTTAAGGTCAGGAGTTTGAGACCAGCCTGAGCCACAGAGAAAGACTTCTTAGGAAAAAAAAAAAAATTAGCTGGGCATACTGCAGTGCAGTAGGAAGCTGAGGTGGGAGGATCCTTACACCACTGTGCTCCAGCTCAGCAACAGAGCAAGACCCTGTCTCTTAAAAAAATATATACCGTCTCCATTTAACCAATCTAGAGTTTGGTTTGGTTAAACCAATACAGTTTCTCTCCCGTTGCCTTCCCCTGTCCTAGGCTGCGTGAAGCCGCCATCTCTGCACTAACCCTCCAGCCCCAGCCTGCCTCTGTTCAAGTGCTTCCCTCCTCTGCCCACCCTGGCCAGGGTGGCCTTCCTGGAGCTGTGTCAACCCTCCCCGCCTTGCCCAACACTTGCTGGCTGCCCATTGTCCTCACTGTCAAATCTAGCATACTGGACATGGCTCCTAAGGCTCTCTGACTTGGTCCCTGTCCCCTTCCCAGCTTCCTCCAGTGACTCTCCCCCATTCCCATGCTCTAGTGTCCCCTCCCTCAGTACATTAGGAGCCCACTCCTCTACCGTTGGGAGACAGAACTTGCCAGCCAGCCCGCCTTCTTGGTGGCCCCATGGCACTCTCCTCCCACTCTTGCACAGCTCACACTGGCCTGTGCTATGTGTCCACACCCCTCACTGGGCATTGAGCCCCACAGGGCCAGAACCACACTGGTTTGTCTCCAGATTCTCAGTACCTGGCACTCAGCAGCCACTTGTATGCACCAATTCATTAGTCTAACAGCCAGTAACCCTGCCCCCACCTACACCAACCCTGAGACAGTTAGGAAGCTGCCGTCTGTATACAGGTTCCTAGGAAGGAAAACCCCCCAGCTGACACATAAGCATTTAGGTAAAAAGGAACTGCTTCCAAGCTCTGGGTAGGTAGTTTTTTCATTAATCCCTAATCCAGGTGTTATTCCCATTTTTCAGATGAGGAAATGGATACCCAGAGAGGTTAAGTGACTGGCCAGATGTCACACAGCTAGTGAGTCATTGGGCTTGGACCACCAGAACCAATTCTGGGTCTTCTGGCCTTGAGATCAGCCCTATCCTCATCCTTGTGGGATTACTTGGCTAGCTAGCTTTACTGGCAGGTGGGCTTTCTGCAGTTGCTCGTTGCAGCCTGGGACCTATTAAGACAGGGGTCGGCACACTATAGTCCATAAGCCAAGTCCAGCTTGTGGTCTGTTTTTGTACAGTCAGTGAGCTGAGAATGATTCTTACCTTTTTAAAGGGTTTTGAAACAATAAAAAATATGCGATGTGGCCCAGAAAACCTAAAAAGGCTTACTATGTGGCCCTTTACAAAACCAATGTGCTCCCTCCCTGCTTGCTGATGTGTCCCGTGACCATGCCTCCTTAGAAGTGGTTCAGGGAGTGACCAGAGGCTGTGTGTAGTTACAGTTCCGCTGAGGAGGCTGCCTCACTGCAGCCTTCCTCAAAGAGTGCAGTGATGCTGGAAGCAGTGTTCGGAGCTGGCTGAGAGGGTCCCCTGGGCAGAGAAAGGAGCTGGGGCCCAGACCAGGACAACGGTCTGAGGGCAGGAGCCAGTCCCCAGGCCCAGCTTGGGCTGGACTTGACTTTACTTGTAGGAGTCTCAGTAATGTGGACTCTCTCAGCCCACAACCTCGGGGGTCCCTGAGAGACTCTCGTTTCAACATTCACAGTGTATAGATGGGGAAATTGAGGTCCAGAGAGGCAAAGTCATTTGCTCAGAGAATATGGTCAGGCTCCAAGTCCAGGTCTTTCTCCTGCTATCCCTGCCTCAGCCATAACTAGGCATTCTGGAAGTCTCTACCTTACCCCCCCAACTCAGCACTGCGGGTCACTTCATCTGTTTACTTGTCCCTCAGTTGATGTAAATGAAGGGCTGATGACTTGGCTTGGGAGCCCTTAGGTGCAAGGGTCAGAGCCACAGGCCTGCTCCCAGGCAAGAGGGGAGACGGGCCTACACGGTATGTGTGGGGTTGGCACAGGTGTCCTGGGTTTCCACATCTTAACGGCAATGCTCTGGACTCTCCCCAGAGAGGTCATGGACTTGGCTCTGGCAGAGGAGGCTGCTGCCATGGGCGGGCTATGAGGAGGAACATAGGAAGAAGCAAGGCTGGACACAGGGTAGCTCTAGGAGCCTCAGGGGTCAGATGGAAGACCGTGGCCAAAGACCTTTTCAGTTGGAAAAGTGTCCAGCTGGATTCATGTTTTAGAAACTCCCTTCTGGCTGTAGGGCTGAGGGATGGGAGGAAGCCGGGAGCCCGTTAGGGTTCACTGAGGACCAGAGGATAGGCTGGCTGCTCTCCCTCTGAGGCAGGGTCTGACACCACCTCACCCGCCTGGCCACTCACACTATGTACCCCAAGGCCTCCATCTCTGTTTCTGGTTTCCACAAAGAGATCAGTTCATGAGGGTCCCTGGTGAGATTTCCATGAAGGACACTTGGGAAAAATGTCTTCCTGGTGGTCTTTAAAGCAACTGCGAATGGGATTTTGCTGAACCACAAAGTTGCTTTTTATTTATTTATTTATAGCAGTTTTTTTTTTTTTCTTTTGGCTAGGGCCGGGTTTGAACCCGCCACCTCCAGTATATGGGGCCGGCGTCCTACTCATTTGAGCCACAGGCTCCTCCCCGAAGTTGCTTTTTAATCTTTCAGATTTTTAACATGCTTAAAGGAACACACTTTCCTTTCCATTGGCTATTAGAAGGCCTAGAGCAGGACTCTTAACTAAGACCCATGGACTAACAGGGAGCTACAGTTACAGTTCAGGGGCCCATGAACTTGGATGGGAAACTAACTCTATCCTACTCCCCTCTAACAGCATATCCTTCAGTTACACATAAGGCAAAAACAAGGGACCCTCTGGTATTGGAAGTGCCTGGAACTTTGTCACATATATTTTTTTGGCTGCATCACAGTTGTTGCTGATATCTTGAAATGTTTATGATCAGCACTATTTCAACATTACAGTAACTATTGGGCCCATCGTTGGGTCCTGTGATTCAATAATGTGTGTGTGTGTGTATGTGTGTACTTCATGAATTTGATTTTTAGTATTTGGTACCTAGGTTTTACCATGATTGGTTTCCTGTATAATTTTTTGCATTTTATTCTTGGTATTTAAAGCTTTTATTCTGAGAAGTTCACAGAAAAGTTCCCACCCCAGCCTGTGTCTCATCCACCTGTAGCCACATGTGTGTTCAATGTGCAGCTTCTCTTGCACCTGAGATCTTCTCTAGGACAGGGACAGTGCTTGCTGTCTGTCACTCGGTGCTGTGTGCTGGATTCCTATTTGTTTCATTGAATTAAAGCCAAATGTTTTGGCAAAATGGGCCAAGAGGAGGCCCGGATCTCCTGAACTGTGCTTGCAACCTCACCCAGCCCCTAGTCTGGTCAGCCTGAGTTCCCTGCAGCCCAGCTAGCCCCCAACCATGTTCCATCTGATGTACCTTAAGGTCACCAGATCGAAATCTGTTGGAGGTCACCACCACCTCATGGGCCACAGCATTTACAATGAGAAGGGCTATCCAAAAACCTCTTTGTGTTTGGTGATTAGAGCTATGCTGCCCCACTGTCCTGTCATCTGAAACTTGGGAAGACTTGTTTCTGTCTCTTCCGTTCCTTGCTTTATAAAAATAAAAGTTGAGCTTTTGGAGGCGAGTCAAATCACACACTAGAGAAGAAATTAGAGCTACAATGGACCAATTTAAACGCCTGCACATTGTAATGTACTTTTCAAAAACAGGGAGTGGCTGTTAGAGAAAATCAAAACAGCTCCAGAAGAAAAACAACACGCTGGGAGAGTCTCAGGCCCACTTCCCAGAGCGCAGCCTTCCGGGTCAGCTGCCCTTCCCCAACGTCCTGTCTCTTTTCTCTTTGCCTTTCGCTGGTTCTCCTTTGAAGGTTCCCCTCCGCCCAGTGCAGGCCCAGGGAGGGTGTGCTGGTTCCCAGTGGGTGCTTGCTTAACAACCAGCTGACGACCGAGAAGAAGGAACTACCAAACAATCTAGCCAATGTCAAGAAAAGGTTTTATTTGTATTTTTCTTTGTAAAGTAATACTTGATCTTTCTGGAAAATTCACAAAGTGACTAAAAGAAAAAATAAGGAAAAAAAAAAAACTTCCAGTGGTGGTTTCATCAAACACAGCTGGTCATCCTTTACCAAGATGCCTGCCTTCAAGGTCACTGTACCTCTGCTCCATGGCAAGGAGAGAGGAACCCGAAGGTCACAAAAGGTATATTTTGCCCATTCTCCCTGGCTCTGACCCAGTCATATGGACCCTCTAATGACAAGACCTCCCAGCCTTTCTCTATATGTGTATATTTTTCTGATTGTTAATGTCTTATTTTGCTTTTATTAGCTGTAGAGTTGTGACTACTCAATATATAATTTTGTCTCTTTTTGTATTATCCTCATAGCCTAAAAATTTCCCTTCATCATTTCATGTTAAGCTTACTTTTTGTTGGTTGCATTATATTCTAAAGTGTACCATAATTTACTTAACTAATTCCCTGTTACTGGCCACTAAGGTTGTTTCTAGTTTTGTTTTGTTTCGCCATTTTAAATAATGCTGCGGTGAACTTTTTGGTGCATTAAACTTATACCCATCTGGTCTACTTCAACAACATTGGGCTTACTCTGTACGAGGCATTGTGGGAAACTGGGGGATAAACAGGACACAATCCCGTCACATAAAATGCATATATAAATAACTTTAGTCCAAAGTGGATTGTAGTTACTATGGACAAAATAACTAGAACTGGGCTACAGAAGAGTTTTGCCTGGACTTAATGCGAGTTTAAGAAAGTCACAGGATGGCTCGGCACCCGTAGCACAGTGGTTATGGCGCCAGCCACATACAGCGAGGCTGGCAGGTTCGAACCTGGCCCAGGCCAGCTAAACAATAATGACAACTGCAACAAAAAATAGCAGAATGTTGTGGCAGGCGCCTGTAGTCCCAGCTACTTGGGAGACTGGGGCAAGAGAATTGCTTAAGCCCAAGACTTGGAGGTTGCTGTGAACTGTGATGCCACGGACTCTACTGAGGGTAACATAGTGAGACTCTGTCTTAAAATAAAGAAAGAAAAGAAAGGAAAAAGAGAAAGTCACAGGAGAAAAATCTGAGACTTTGCAGCCACAGCCTAGGGTAAGCTGGGGAGTGGGCAGTCCAGCAGAGGTAGTTGGTTTGGAGGGTGACCTATGCCAGCAGGCAGGTGTCACCTGAAGCAGAAGCAGCAAGTGGGCGGCATAGCTTGCACTAAGTCAGGTGACTGGCAGCAGCTGCAGTGGACCCAGAGGGATGGAGGAGGAGGGACAACACACTGCTAACATGGCTGTCCCCAGCCCAAGAGGGTCACTGACCTCAGGTGAAGCCCAGGCCTGGCATTAGTTTCTGTGATGCCTGAAACTGTGTTCCTTCAGTTGAGACCTCTTTGATCTATTCAAATCAATTTTCATGATGGGTCCAGGTATCTCAGATGGTGCTTTTCAGAGCCTCTGTTGGAGGGCCTTCAGTCTGAACAGATAGAAGAGAATTGCCTGGAAGTCCCCAGCTGGTGGAAGAGAGGGGAGCAGAAAGCTGAGAGGCCGAAGAGAGAGACTCTTTGCCTGCCTGGCACCCTGGGCTTACTCTCCCAGCTCAGCCACAGTCAGAGGCCGGACTTGTTCTCCTTCCTGCCATCTCCAGTGCCTTGGCTGTTTGACAAACACACGGGCCTCTGGCTGTATCGCCCAACTGGGAATACAGGGAGGGTGTTGGTGGTGGGGTGTGGGCCTGTCCCCCACCCACCAGCCCCCACTGATCTCCTGTGGTCCTTCCCTCAGCCCGTGCAGGTGCCATGACTCAGCAGCCCCAGGAGGGCTTCGACAGGAGCGTGGAGGATGCCCAGGCGTGGATGAAGGCCGTGCAGGAGCGGTTGCAGGTCAATGACAACACCCAGGGGCCCCGAGCAGCCCTGGAGGCCAGGCTCCAGGAGACGGAGGTATGCCGAGGCCTGGGACACACCCCTCAGATCTCAGGTTCCCTGTCTGTTAAATGGCAGGGGTGGGCTTGGTCAGTGCTTCTCAAACTTTCAAGTATATACACATCTCCAGGAGATTTTGTTTCAATGCAGATTCTTTCAGGTAGATGGACGTAGGGCCCAGGAGTCTGCATTTCTGACAAGTTCTAGGTAATGCTGTTGTTGCTGGTCAGTGGGCCACACTCAGTGGGAAGGGAGTAAAGCACCTTTGGCCCTCCTATTCTGGCAGGGGCTCTTGTGCAGCCAGGTCTGGCTTCCCCAGCTGCCCCAGGCCTGGCTTTCTGCCCCTTCCCTGTTTCCGTGTGGCTGGGGCCCCTGCTAGGTCTGGGTTGGCCCAGGTCTGCCTTCAGCAGGGTGGTGAGGGGGCTCTTTCAGTGATGGGAGTGACACCCTGAGCTCCTTTAGAGCCAGAAACTTACTTTACCCACCCACATTACACAGGCAGGGCCTTAGTCCAAGCAGCACTAAAAGGCAGGGGCAGGTGCCCAGTGCCCTGGCAGACATCATGGTGCCCCATTCTGAGAGGGGGCTGCCAGGGCACAAGGGGCACGAACCCTGAACTAAGAGTCAGAGACCTGATTTACACTCTATATGCTGATGCCGGAGTGCTGTGTGACCTTAGCCAAGTACCTGTCCTTCTCTGGGCCTCATTTTCCCAACCGTAAGTGAAGCAGTTGACTTATACACACTTCTGGGGTCATGTCCATTTAGATATCCCACAATTCTAATTTATCATCCAACAACAGTTGCTCTTAGGGAAGGGCCTACCTTCTCCTGTGGCCGGCTGGAAGTGATGGTGACCTCACCTCTAGTTCTCTGTGTGTTTCCTCTTTGTGAGTGGTCTTATTGATTTTTTGCATTTTATTATAAATATCTCATGCTTTTTTTGGAAGTAGACAGTAAAAATTAAGGATTTACATCGCTTTTCAAGTTTAATTTTTGGTTTAAGTGTCACCAGAACATCATGAGGAAGGAGGCACTGTCTGCATTTTGTAGTTGGGGAAATTGAGTCTGCACACGCCATTATCTCTGCCTGGAGAGCTTTCCCATTCCCAGTCAAGCTTTCTTCTTTGTTTATCTCCCCCTCCAGTGGGGAAACCTCCCTGACAGATCACAAAAGAGCAGACTACTTTTTCTGTCTGCCATCCCCATGCCAGGACCTGGGGCTATAGAAGCAGGTGAGGCACTCTCTGAGGGTTCACAGCCTAAGGGGAGACAGGTGTGCAAATAACCAGGGCAGCCACACAAGCGTGTATGAGCAGCATCCCTAGCATGGGTCTCATGATGCCATTCTCCTCCTCTAAAACCTTCCATGACTCCCCATTGCCTACCAAAGAAAAACCAAACTTTGCCTGCCATCTAAATTCTTCCACTATCTATCTGTTTTCTAGGCTTAGCTCCCCCGACTATCACACACCTCCCAAGCTCACACCTGTCTCCTGTTGGCAGAAAACCTCTTTGATTTCCTGTTATCAAGCCTTTGTCTGTGTGTTGCCTCTAGTTGGAATGCCGTTTTATTTGGGTCTGGGTGTGCATGAGAAATGAAACACTCCCTTGTCCATAAGTCTGTTCTGACCATCCTTTCTCCTCTCTCAGCCCCGACACCTGCCCTGCTCTGTCTGTGAGCACCACAGCCCTGCACGTGTACTCACTGTCGAAGGGCACTTAGCACTTGGAACTGTGTACCTTTTGTTGGAAGCTCTTTACCTCCTGGTGGTGGGTTTGGCTTAAGCAAAGGCAAGAGTGGCTCTTAGGAAGAGCTGTCAGCCAGGTCAGGGAGGATGGGAAAGCAGAGGCATAACTTCCATCAGGTGAGTCCAGGCAGAGGGGAGTCTTGTCCTGGGTTCTCTGCCACTTTTTCTTCCCACAAGGTTCAGGCACATTTTGTTTTCTAATTACTTTGCCATTTCAAAACTGATTTTGCAATCGGAAAATATTTCTCTCTTGCCGTCTGGGGAGTGGGAACAGCTAATGCCTTCCCCGCCTACCCACGGACCTTCCCTCTTGTGAGTCCTTCACCAACTCAGTTAAGGACATTCTGTCTCCAGGCCCGTTTGCCACACTACCAAGGACACAGGTTCCAATCCAGTTCTGACCTTTAGTAACTGTGTTGCCAGGAATGGGGCCCATGCCCTCCTAGAATCTGTAAAGTGGAGGACGAACCTCCTCGCCCCTTGTGTTGACAAAAGGTTGGGGAGATTCGAGAATCCTCAAGGAGGTGAACACCTTCTGCAAAAGTGCCTGGAGAGCCCCCAGGGCTCGGAAGTAGAGAGCTTGGGTGCTGGGGCCAGGAGGCCTGGTCTCCAGTGTCTGCTAGGCTGTGGCAACTCAGGAGAGTTTTCCAGAGCTCCCTAAGTTTCAGCTTGCTCCTGGGAAAGGGATATTTGCTATCTTGAGGGAAGGAGCGAGTGTACTAAGACAAATAACTTGCGGACATACTTGGTGGCACAGTGCAGGGCATTCTTGCAGAGCTGGCCACACAGAGGCCCTTGTTTCCTGTGGTTTTAGACGGTGGGGTATGTACCATGTGCACTGTTCCTGCCCAGCCCCCAGCATGCATGTCGTTTTCTTTGCTGTCTGGTTCCCAGTCTCCACAGTCTTGCACCTGGGTCCTCAACCGTGTAGCTTCCTCACAGGCTTCTAGGCCCTCCTCCTGGTCAGGGGCACCCTAGCATTTCCAGGGGCTTGACTTCCAACAGGCAGATGTACCCATTCCTAAATATGTCTTGCTCTTCTATCTTTGCACAAGCCTCCTCTTATTATCTGCATTATCTCTAATGCTTACTTGCCAAGGCCACCTTCTCCCCGAAGCCTTCTTGGACTTTTCCATCCCTCCTTGAGCTCCATAATGCTTTGTGGTCTCCTATGGCTCTTTTTGTGTTCATTGTCGGCTGTGTCCTTTTCATCCAGGACCCTCACACCCAGCATACTGCTCAGCTGTTTGTCACTGGTCTTGGCTGTGTGGAGGAAAAAAACCTGATAAATCCCCTCCTTCCACTTTCCTGGGCTTCTGATTCTCTCCTCCCCAAGGTTTTTCCCTTCCCCGAATCCCCACATTACCGTTGCCCTCATTGGCTGCTTCAGATGGGAGTAATTTTGTGGCTGCAGTTCTAGCACTTCCTTCCCTGTGGGCACAGCAGCCTCTGCCAAGCCCTTCTGGACCCCATCCTTGCTGGCGTTGGACTGGCCTCACATGCCAGCCAAGAGCAGAATCATCAGGGCAGCGAAGGATGGTGTAATCTACTTCTCGAAATTTGGCTTTGGCAGCTCTGCCATGGCCTCTGGCCTCTCTTGGCTTCAGGCCCACAACAAACATCACACTGGTCTATATTTCAGGGCAGATATTTCTGCTTTGGGTTAAGTAGGGCTGGGTTCTGCCTGCCTTTGGACCAGCCAGTCCGCTCTCCCTTTAGCAGGGAGCCATCAAATTCACTCCTTTGAAAAGGGCAGTGGGTCTCAGGGTCTCAGTGTCCACCCCCACTGCCCAACTCCTCAACTCCCAGTCCAGCCTGTGTCTCCTAAATGAGGATAAGGTCAGAGGCCTGGAGCAAAGCACACAATCAGGACACTAGGCTCTGAAGAAGGAGCCATTGTCCTCTGGAGACTTTCTGGGCCTGGATGGCTTCTCCTGGGTGTGGCAAAGAGAGACTGAATTTCTCTCCTTCCCCCAAGTTGCTGGCTTCCCTTGATTTACAGAGCTGGATTGCACCTGAGCTCAATTGGGCAACAGGTATAGAGGAGTTCTCTGGCTGCTGCAGAGTTTTTCTGCAGAGCTCATGGTTTTGTGGGTCTCTAACTCTCTTGTTTGTAAAACTGGAATTATCATGGTGCTTATGTTGCTTGCTTGGGGAGTGAGAAGTCTCCTTCACAACTTCAACAGTCAGAAATAACTTCTTATTATAATTTTTTAATCAAATTAATTCTCTCTCTGGATGGGAAAAAAATTCATCCTCCACCATGTTGTGGGACCCTGCTCCTGAGTGGCATGAAATGCCCAGAACATTCCACAGTGGTGCTTGGATCTTTAGCCCATGCTAGCTATAGTGGTAGTTTTTTACATTGCCACTCACTGCTGAGAGGGACTCCGGGGTCCCTGTCTGGGTGCTTGTTACAGCTACTACCCTCTGGGACCTTGCCACATCCTGCTACTTGGCCAAATCAACTCTTTCTTTGTCTTAGGGAATCTCTCTGCTCATTGCTTTGCCTGTGCCCCCAGGCCCTCATATGCACAGAAAGGCAACTGTGGGCCGAGCTTGTACAATCCTGTTTGAATTACACACAACGGATGTACACAGGTCAGGAGTCCCTCTATACTACCACCACCACCACTGACATCGTCGTCATCAATCATTATCATACTAAATGACAGAAAGGATTGGGACCAGTGTCCAATTGCTTAATAGTTTGGACAGTACACTAACTTACATCCATGTTTTAATTAATAGTATTTTAAAAATTAATATTATAGCTCTGTGAAGTAACAGATTGTAATCACTGTCTCAGGATAAAAAAGGAAGACCCGTACTAGTCGAGTGACCTGCCGAGGGTTGCACAACCGTCTGTGGGGCAGCATTTGACATTTCAGGGGCCCATCCCTCACCTTACCCACAGAGAAGGGTCAGAGACAACTATGCCACTGGAACACCAGTCTGAGGAAATGGACCGCCAGTCCCCCAGGAGACAGGCTGGGGATCTGAGCTTGAGCTTTAGGCAAGTGTGCTGTCAGGAAGTACAGATCCAAAGGCATTAAAAGATGATAAGGCCCAGGTGCAGGGGCTCACACCTGTAATCCCAGAATGTTGGGTAGCTGAGGTGGGCGATGGCTTGAGGTTAGGAGTTTAAGACCAGCCCGCACAACATAGCAAGACCCTGACTCTGCAAAAATTTTTTTAAAAAATTAGCTGAGTGTGGTGATGCAGCCTGTAGTCTCATCTACTTGGGAGGCTGAGGCAGGAGGATGACTTGAGTCCAGGAGTTTGAGGGTATAGTGGGCCATGACCATGCTACTTACTGTACTCCAGCCGGGGCAACAGAGCGAGACCCTGTCTCAAAAGAGAAAAGATAATATTAATAGTCAACAATTAGTGACTAGGAATGTGGCACGGACCAGGCAGCATGCTAATGGCTCTCCCTGCATTGCCTTGCTTACCATAACTCTGGCAGCCTGTGATCTTCTCCCATTTCATAGGCATAGAGGATTTAAACCCCATGACAAAGGTCACACAGGTAGTAGGGAGTAGCCTTGGAATTGGAATCCAGTCATATTTCACTACAGAGACCAAACTTTAGCTACCAATGAACTGGAATAATAACAACGAATAATGACAATAGCTAATGTTAATTGGAGACTATTTGTATGCCATCATGTGTTAGTCTTAGTCCTTCAAGAAGCTGACTCCAAGATGTGATTAAGTGTGTGGCATTTATTAGGGGAACCTCTGCTGAGAAAAGCTGAAGACGGGGACCTGGGAGAGTCTAGGAATGACAGGGTGAGAGGGATGCAGGTATGACCCCAAGGCCAGGAGAGCAGCAAGGGTGGTGGGGGCGGGTGGAGGCATCTCAGATTGCCGTGGATTCTGAGGGAGTTTTCAAGGCTATAAGCTGTCCTTGAGTTAAAGTCATGCACACAGCATCTTCCAGGACTGGACCCTCTGTTCTTGGTCTCTGGGGGGAGCAGCCTCAGGAGCTGCAAAAGCAGAGCTGATTCCAGAGCCTCAGCTGGGCTCCTGGTCGAGCTGGTCCCTGCAGTCCACCTCAGAGACAGATCCTCAGATGCACTCTGTGACACGCACTTTATGTGCATTTTCTCATTTAATCCTGACCAAACATCTGAAAGGAAAATACTCTTAATACCACCACCTTACCAGTCCAAGGAGAGAATGAACCGTGTCTGAGGTCACACAGCTAGAAATAAAAGGAATTTAGACTCACGGGAAGGCACAGGGTGGTTTTCTGCCAACTTCTGTAGCTCCTGCCTCCCACCCTCAAACCATTAGCAAGCTGCCCAGGGCACCAGAAGAAGGTGTGCAGGGGCTGGGGTTCACATCACAGCCTCGGGTCCTGGCTTCTGGTGCCATACCACTGTCTTCCCAAGCCTGTGCCCATCTGCATTTTGCCTAACCCCGGAAACTGGCATTTCTGTCCACAACAGAAAATATGCCAGCTGGAGCCCGAGGGGCGTGTGAAGGTGGACTTGGTGCTGCGGGCAGCTGAAGCCCTCTTAGCATGCTGCCCCAGGGACCAGAAGCCCGAGATCCTGGCCCGGCTGAAGGACATCAAGGCCCAATGGGAAGAAACGGTCACCTACATGACTCACTGTCACAGGTAACGCAGCCAGGGACCTCTGCCCAGGGGACATTTTTCTAGTCCTTAGACTTTTGAGGACAGGATGTTCTCTTGGGATTTGGGCCAGTCTTGCCTGCCTCTTTCTAATTATAATCCAGCTTAATGACAGTAATAGACATTGGGCTCTTAGCACGTCTTCCCAACACTTCTTAGTAGACTTGGCCACATGCAAGGGTTTCAGCCAAATGGCAGGATGGCTCTGGAGAAAGAAGGCCCATTGCTGGCCGACCCTGCAGCCCAGATTCCCTCTCTGAACCTGGGAGCCAAGTGGTGGTTGGGTGGAGTGGGGGGAAGAGCAGAGACTCAGACGGGGCATTGACTCTTGCCCTGCTGATCACTTCCTTTGTGGCCTTAGGAAAGTTACTTGACCTCCCTGAGCTTCAAGTGCCTCCTCTGGACAATGAGGGTAATCAGGTGCTTCTTGGAGTGTGTCAGGAGGATGGAAGAGGCTAGTAAATGGCAAGAACAAGGCACGGTGCTTGGCATAAAGTAGGCCCTCGGTAAACAAGAGCTGCTAGTGTACTCTCTCCATTCCTGTAAGGCTAGAATGGGAGTGGAGACAGGAAGGAAATTTGTACAGTGCTTTCTTCTTCCGAAACCCTGGTGCTTGGAATTCCAAAAGAACGGTTTAATACTGATTAGAGAGATAGAGCCACCTCTATGTTACAGGCTGGGAAACTGAGGTAGGTGAAGAGGCAGGTTTACGAGGGAGTCCACACACCCTTTGGAACCCATGTGCAGGCCCCCAGTCTTCCATCCCCACTGTGTGTGACAAGCCCACAGATAAGATGGTAGGTGGCCGTACACATTTCCAGAGAATGTCTTTCCTGGCTGATATAGGACGTGCATGTGCTAAGGGTTGGGGACAACTGTATTCAGAGTCCCAACACCAGAGAGAAACGATTGGAAGTGTCTGTGCGTAGACAGTGGGAGCCAGGGCCAGAATTTGGGGTCCTGGAAGAGACAGGCTGCCTGCCCAATGCTGGTGGTTCTGGGACCAAGTCTGGATTCTGAGGCATCTAGACAGAGTGGGTAGGGATAGGGGGTCACTGCATAGGGGGCAGGGGTCTTGTTCAGGTGGACTGAGGGAAGGCTTAGAATCTGGGTGGCAACTAGCTGCCCAGGTGATTCTGAGGATAGAAAGGGCATGATTGTGCCCCCATCCCACAGCCCCCTGGTATTGGGGAGGGCCACAGCAGGAGCAGTTGGGCTCCCTCATGGCTGCTGTCTCTGCCAACAGCCGCATTGAGTGGGTGTGGCTGCACTGGAGTGAGTACCTGCTGGCCCGAGATGAGTTCTACCGCTGGTTCCAGAAGATGACAGTCACACTGGAGCCCCCAGTGGAACTGCAGCTAGGCCTGAAGGAGAAGCAGTGGCAGCTGAGCCATGCCCAGGTGCTCCTCCACAACGTGGACAGCCAGGCCGTGCTCCTGGACCGGCTGCTGGAGGAGGCAGCCTCCCTATTCAACAGGATTGGGGACCCCAGTGTGGACGAAGATGCCCAAAAGAGGATGAAGGCCGAGTATGACACAGTGAAGGCCAAAGCTCAGGTGAGGCTTGCTGGGCTGTCTCTCCACTCACCCATTCACTTCTCCACCCCATCTACCCATCCAGCCACCTGTTTGCCCACTATCACTCTAATTATTCACCTGTTCACTATCACTCACCCACCTTCCACGCACCCTCCCTCCCAACCATCCATCTACTCACCTGTCTATCTCCCACCATTAAACTACTAATCTCCCATTCACCATCCACCCACCCGTCACCCCGTCCACTTGCGTACCTGACTTCTTCCACTTACCCTCCTACACATAACTCATTTGCTGGACTCACTCATCCATCTACCTTTCCACCAGCCTCACCAATCTCCTATTCATCTCGTCACCTAATCTAATCACCTGCTCACCTTTTGATCTACTCCTTCACCTACCTGTCAACCCACTCACCTTTTCACCTACTATTCACTCCTCCCATCTCTCCACTATCTAACTACTCACTATCTACTACCTACCATCACCCACTTGTTTATCCAACCAACCACCCATGACCTAACTGCCCATCCAACAAGCTGCCTTCCACCCACCTATCCACCCACTATCTGCCATCCAGACATCCCTTGCTCAGTGCTTAATCACATTAAGGTGTGATGACGGCTGGCTGATAGACTGTGATGTTTGCTCTCACCAGAACAGCCTCCCTCCTCTCCTCCCTTCTCTTTTCTCCCTCTCCCCCCCTCCTCTCTTCCCTCTCTCCTCCCGCCCATCCTTCAGTGTTTCCTCCTCTGCTCTCTCTTGCCCTTTCCCCATCCCTCTGTCTAGCCTTTGTTTGCATTCCTTCACCTCACTCTTGCCTTTATTTTGAAACAGTTCATTGAGTTATTAAGTTCCAGTATTATTTATCTAGAAATACTATTTGGTTCTTTACTATGTCTACCTGTTCTTTTTTTAAAATTATGCCTTTTCCCCTGAAATTTTGCCTTCTTCCCAGACACAGCTTATGTTCTTTTTTTTTTGAAACAGAGTCTCACTATGTCACCCTTGGTAGAGTGCCATAGTGTCACAGCTCACAGCAACCTCAAACTCTTAGGTTTAAGCGATTTTCTGGCCTTAGCCTCCCAAGTAGCTGGGACTACAGGTGCCCACCACAGTGCCCGGCTATTTTCTTTTTGTTGCAGTTGTTTAGCTGGCCCAGCCGGGTTTGAACCCACCAACCCCGGTGTATGTGGCTGGCACCATAACCACTGTGCTATGGGCGCTGAGCCACAGTTTATGTTCTTAACCATTTTGAGCATACCTACTTTACAGTCCCCATCAGGTTGTGCTGGTAGCTGAAGTTCCAGGGTCTAATGCTGTTCTCTTTGGGGGTTTTGTATTTTGAGCTGAGGGGTCATCCTAAACAGGGCTTTATCTGGGACATTCCCTGAAGGTGGCTTTGTGTTTGCTTCATGGTTTCTATTTTGATTTCAATGTACTAACTTGGGGGTTTCTGAATCAAGTGGGTACCCTAAATGTGAGCCCCAAGCCAATATCATGCAACAGGCTCCTCACTCCATATTCTGAAAAGTTACTGGGTTTTTGTTTGTTTGTTTGGACTATTTTTAAAGCTTAGGCTGAACCACGAACCCTCCTTTCTCATGTTATGTTTATGGAAAGATTTGTTTCTAGTTCACCCTTTGGCTGGGTGGGTGGGGGTAGCCAATTGAAGTTCTGCAGTTTTGCAGTGGTCTTTGCTTCCTCTGGTCCAAAGTGGTACTTCTTATTCAAGCTTTAGCATTAAACACAAGCTTTTAGTAACCAAGATTTCGAGCACACTCGTGAGTTTAACAGGCTGGCGTCCATAGCATCTTTACTTCTTGTCCATGGGAACATCCCTTACCTTGGTGTGACATGGGCCTGCATTTTAATAGTGCTCATTATATTATATCCAGTATTTCTAGCTCTCTGTAGTGGAAGGCCATTCAGGTTATATAGTCCGCCACAGTGCTGGAACTAGAAGTCCCCTGGGTTTTTCATGCTGACAGTTTAAGGGAAATAAATTCTATAATGCACAAAGAAAAGAAATCCATTAGGAACAAGGCTGTGGCCCCTAGAATCTTAGGAAGACACCTATGTTCCGAGTCAGGCACTGCTGCTCCCCCACTGTGTGCCATCAGGACAGCTGCCCTCCCTGTAGCCAGGTCTTGAGGCTATAAGCTACATATGAACTCTTTGAAAACTGGCAAGCATTTCCCTATATAAAGGATCACCTCTGTTGTCAGTAGCAGTGAGAATAAATAGCATCAACAATGGCGTTTGGCAAACAGTAGGTGCTTGGAGCTAGTTATCGAATGAATGAGAACCCTACCCCTGCAGTTTGAAAGCAAGCTACCTGCAGGGCTCCATAGGGGAGTGACCAGAGGTTCCCAGATTGGTTGCGTAGGGGCCCGAATGGGCAGGCAAAGCAGGGGGCAGGCCTGGCTCCTGCACTTGTAGCCAGTGGCCTTCATCTGGCCCTGCCCAAGTCCCAAGGGGCAAGAGCAGGCTTAACAGCAGTTCTCCCTCCAGAGCTGCCACTTGGGACAGCAGTTTTCTTTCCAGAGCTGTCCCTCAAGACAGTCCTTTTACCCCAGTGACAGGGTAAGGGCCCTGTAAGCATCAGGCCTGGTGTTCTCTCCAGGGTCCACACCTACCCTCAGGGTAGGGAGATTCTCTGGGCTATGGTATATATTAACACCTCTGCTTTTAGCAGTGAGAGGCCACCATTCCTCATGCTAAGTAACAAGCCAGTGTTTCACCTATAAAAACCATTGTTTTTTTCAAGGAACTTATATACCTGCATTTTTATTAATTTATAAATAAGTTTAAGTAACTCAGATTTGGTATAATTGCTCCACAAAGAAGGAAGTGATCATTCTTACCTAAGGAGGTCAGATAGTCAAAGAAAGATTTCTAAAACAGATTTTTTTTTAAAAAACTAAGTCTTATACAGCATACATTTTAAGACCTGGCCTGGAGTAAATATGTTTTGTTTTGTCTTCCCCTCCCTGATTTTATTATAAAAGCCACTTTTGACATCCAAAATATTTCTTACCTAAGTTTTTTTTTTTTTTTTTTTTTAATTTGGTCAGGGCTGGGTTTGAAGCCGCCACCTCTGGCATGTGGGACCGGCACCCTACCCGCTGAGCCACAGGCACCACCCAACATCCAAAATGTTTCTTAGCAAAGCCTCTAGTGTTGAGAGACCCGCCCTCCCTGGACTATAGCCTTTGACCAACCCCTGGAGGGAGATTATTGATTAGGCCACCAGGTGAGGCCCAGAGAGGAGCAGCAGGCCAATTTCAACCCAAAGCTTTTGCAAGGGAAATAAAGACAGAGCAGGCTGGCTGTTGGGCTGGGTCTTTTTAACCAGCTGATTCTACTTTCAGAAAGGCCAGGCCAACAGCGCATCCTCCATCTCCCTGCTTCCCCTGGTGGCTTCCATAGGAGGCTTGTCTGCCTGGCACCGTGGCCATGAATCATAGCTATTGGTACAGCCCTTCAGAGAGACATAAGTCCACACCACCCCTGTTAATTGGTCAGGCTTTTTTTTTTTTATTAGTATTAGATCATAGCTGTGTACATTAATGCGATCGTGGGGCACCATGCACTGGTTTTATAAACAGTTCAACACATTTTCATCACACTGGTTAACATAGTCTTCCTGGCACTTTCTTAGTTATTGTGTGAAGACTATCATATTCTGCATTCACTAAGTTTCACATGTACCCTTGTAAGATGCACCACAGGTATAATCCCACCAATCACCCTCCCTCTGCCCAACCTCCCCCCTCTCCCCCTTCCCCTTCCCCTTATTCTTAGGTTATAACTGGGTTGTAGCTTTCCTATGAAAGCCATAATTTAGTTTCATAGTAGGGCTGAGTACATTGGATACCTTTTCTTCCATTCTTGAGATACTTTACTAAGAAGAATATGTTCCAGCTCCATCCATGTAAACATGAAAGAGGTAAAGTCCCCATCTTTCTTTAAGGCTGCATAATATTCCATGGTGTACATATACCACAATTTATTAATCCATTCGTGGATCAATGGGCACTTGGGCTTTTTCCATGACTTAGCAATTGTGAATTGGGCTGCAATAAACATTCTGGTACAAATATCTTTGTTATAATGTGATTTTTGGTCTTCTGTGTATATACATAGTAAAGGAATTATAGGATTATATGGCAGATCTATTTTTAGATCTCTAAGTGTTCTCCAAACATCTTTCCAAAAGGAATGTATTAATTTGCATTCCCACTAGCAGTGTAGAAGTGTTCCCTTTTCTCACATTCATGCCAACATCTCTGGTCTTGGGATTTTGTGATATGGGCTAATCTTACTAGAGTTAGATGGTATCTCAAGGTAGTTTTGATTTGCATTTCTCTGATGATTAAAGGTGATGAGCATTTTTTCATATGTCTGTAGGCCGTGAGCCTGTCTTCTTCAGAGAAGTTTCTCTTCAAGTCCCTTGCCCAGCCTGTGATGGGATCACTTGTTCTTTTCTTGCTTATACGTTTGAGTTTTCTGTGGATTCTGGTCATTAAACCTTTGTCAGAGACATAACCTGCAAATATCTTCTCCCATTCTGAGGGCCGTTTGCTTGCTTTACTTACTGTGTTAATTGGTTAGGTTTTGACAGTCCTGACAACTCTGCCCGGCTGCAGATGGTTTAATTGTTTGGTCTAATGAAAAGGTTGAGCACCATCCCATTTGTCAGCCTGTCATCCTCGGTGTGGCTGGGCCCGGCCAGGCCGGAGTCTGCTCTGTAGTTGTTATGGCTGGCACAGATCTCATCTGGAACCCTGCCCTGCCTGCCGTATACTCTTGAGTGCCTGCTCCCTCTCATGCAGACTTTTATTTACTCTGGACCTCGCTAAGTGCCAGCACCTCACCATTCACAGTTGAGCTGCTGGCTGGCACTTTTAGGAGGAGCTCACTTCCCTGCCACATCCATCAACATCAGTGTCAACCAGTCTCCGCTTGTTATTCTTGAACCACTTTGTTTCATAAATGAGCCTTTCCTGTAGATGGAGGATGCTCTTTGGGAGGGTTTTGATGGATGTAAATGAGCCCTCAGGAAAAGGGACCCAGCCAGGGAGCCTGCCAGGGAGGCCTCAGCCCTGACCACTGACTTCAGGGCTGCCAGCAGGAAGCATGAACAAGACTGCTCCCATGTTATGGTCCGCACTCAGATTCAAGCAGCACCTGTGTGTTAAGAGAACTTAGTTCTTCAAGGAACGGTCACTAGAGAAGGGCTCCTTCATCTCTAAAATTGGGATATTTTCTCCATTGGTTTGTTGTAAAAGTTTAAAGCATCAGTATTTCTAGATTTGGGGAGGATCATCTCAAAGGAGGAGAGGCATGTAGAAATAGCTAGGGAAGTTTTTCAAATCCACTTGTCTGTCTGCTCTTCCCAGGTGAGAACTTTCTTAGTTTCGTAGATGGTCAGGACCCCTCTGGACATGGCCTGGCTCCATGGTAAAGCTCTGAGGTCAGCCAACTATGGTTCGTATGCCAAATCCACCTTCTGTTTGTATAACCTGTGAGCTAAGAAGGGTGTTTTACATTTTTAAATGGTTGGGGAAAAAATGAAAAGTGAAATATGTCATGATGTGTGAAAACGATAAGATATCCACATTTCAGTGTTCATAATTAAAGTGTTGGAACAAAGCCATAGTTTATACGTTATCTGCTTATGTCCTTCAACATAAGTACCACACGAGCTGTTGAGTAGTTGCAACAGAAACCATTCGGCAAGCAGAGCTGAAAGCATTTCTATGCGGCCTGGATGGAGACAGGCTGGCAACTCCTGGGTTCGAGCAGGGATCTAGGAGTTGGACGCTTGCTGTTTGATTCCATCTGTAAAGCCCACATAAGTCCTATGACATCCCATGACATTTGCCATTTGCAGTGTTTTGTTTCTGTGATTGTTTTGAGTATTAAATAAGTATTAATTAATGCTTTCAAGTTCCAGGCACGCATAGGTGCTTATAAAATGAGAGTCACCTTTTCTTGGCTTTCCTTGAAAACTCCCCTCTGATGGCAAAGAGGTTTATTCCTCCTGCCACTCAGAATGCATTCACAGAGCCTGCCCTGAGACTGTGACTGTTATATCCTGAGAAGGACATAACAAGGGCAGCCTTGTCTGTGGGGCCCTCTCCATCCCCCAGCAGGGGACAATGGCAAAGACGAGCGCTGTGATACACGTAAAGTTGGATCCCAGTGTTTGGGAAACCCGGAGGGAACTTGTTAATTCAGCCTGGGGTAGTGGGCAAGGCTTAGGAGAAAGAAGGGGAGGCTAGTGGTTAGCATTGCCAAGTGGGCACCCTCTGGAGGTGTGAGAAGAACTCGGGGAAGTCGGGATGATCAGCAATGGCTTGCAGCTAGTGGGTGTTTTACTAACTACCAGACACTGTTCTAGGGCTTCCGTGAACTCTGACTCATTTCATCTCTTTGCACCCCAATGAGGCAGGACCTGTTGTAACTGCATCAGACAGATAAGCAGACTCAGGCCCAGAGGGTTAATTACATACCCAAGGCTGGGCCTGGGTTGGGGCCACAGCCCTGGCTTTGGAGCTTAGATTTGGAGCCGTTGAGGGGTTTAAGGAGATGGTGCTGTAATCAGGGAATGTTTGAAAAACTAAGTCTCTAGGAGCATAATAGGTCTGATAGCAGGGACACTGTCATTTCCCTAAATGTCAGCCACCTCAGACTATCATCTTGCCCCTGTATGGTCAGACCTTTGGTGGGACTGGCTGAAAATACAGATGATTCCAACCCATGCAGTGAACATCATGAGGAAATGGGAATTGCTTGTCAGTTATTTGCATATGCTGTAAACACTGTTGTGTATTGGAGCTACGATCTTAGCAATTTCCCATCTAGGTGACGTTGGACAAGTCCCTTGACCTCTCTATGTCCTAGTCTTCATCTGTCAGATTGGTGGCACTCTGTGGGGTGGTCAAGAGAGTTCATGAGATCATACATGTAAAGTTTTTAGGGCCAGTGCCCAGCACCTTGGTGTTACATAGTAGTCGTAGTGGTGTTAATGTTGCTGTGGTCACTGCTGTTACCACGTCCCAGTCTTTAGCGCCATTACTAGGACATGGCTGCAGAGCTGGCAGAGCCCAGTGCTAACATGCTTTGGTCTCCAAAGCTAAGAGTCTTATATTGCTTATACCAGTGATTTTCAACCGGTGTAATGTGAAAATCTTTAAAGATCATTAATTAAATTATTTTTGAAAGAAGTTCAAAGCACAGTAAGTATATTCTTTTATTTTTTTTTTAAACTTTTTTAAAATCAACATAATTTAAGTGTGCTGTGGAACTGTAGGTTCAAGTGTGTGTGGGATAAAAAAGATTGCAAAATACTGGTTGATATGGCAGAACAGAGCATCTATGATCTCCTTGTATTCAATGGAAGGGCTTAGGCTTGGCTGTATCTACCCTCAACACACTGCACACATGCACACACACACACACAGAGGCAGGCTGAAGGTTTCCTGGCCTCAAAGGCCAGGGGCAGACTGGGATGGAGCCCTCATGGCTGGTGGTTCTTCCCTCCCACAGGGCCGGGTGGACCTGCTGGAGCGGATGGCCCTGGAGCATGCACAGTACCAGGCAGACGTGGATGAGTTCCAGCTGTGGCTAAAGGCCGTGGTAGAGAAGATGAACAGCTGCCTGGGGCGGAGCTGCCAGCTGCCCACCCCGCAGCGCCTCTCCGCACTGCAGGTAATGCCTGCTGTGTCTAGACCAGAGTGGTCTAAGGTATCTGCTGAGTGGGTGCCCCCACTGTGAGTTCTATGTTATAGTTTATTAATAGGACAGTGCTGGTGCCACAGGAGACACAGATATCCATGGCACACAGACCCTCAAGAGGAGAAGCGTGGAATCTAGTACAAAGTGTTTGGGGCCTGGGCTGCTTTAATGGAAATCTCTGGAGCCAGCAGGGCATTTGGAAACCCAGGACCACAGTGGCATGGCTTAGGTCTGTGGGTCTAAAATGGGAGGCATTTTGCACTGTCTAGAGACATTTTTATTTGTCACAACTTAGGGCAGGTGCTGCCACTGGCCTCTGGTGGGTGGAGACCTGGAATGCTGCTGACCATCCTGCCGTCTGCAGGACAGACCCTCCTCTCCTGTCCCCACCCCTGATGAAGAATCATCTAGTCAGAAGTCGGGTGTCACACAAAGGGGAAGGTGTCACGCATCAGACCTGTGGGGAGGAAGCTGGGTTTCCTCTGGCCTTTCTCACTTGGTCTTAATGCGTGCCTGAGTCCCTCTGTAAAGTGAGTGGGTAGATTATCTTCAATAATTCAAGGACCACTATATATATATATATATATATATTGCAGTTTTTGCCTGGGGCTGAGTTTGAATCCGCCATCTCCGGCATATGGGGCCAGCGCCCTACTTTGAGCCACAGGCGCTGCCCACACTTTATAATTTTTTAAACAATAATGCAGCATCCTGTACTATTTTTTAAATATTTGTATTTAAATTGACTAGCCTTTTAAAGAGCTGATGATCATTTGTTGAAAGAGAAAACATATATCACTGTCATATTTTGGTAAGTCCAGTACCATCCATCCATTCATAATCAGTAGATAATTGTATTTATTTACATAAATACATTGTAAATAAATAAATTGTAAATAAATACAATGAAACCAAATGAGGCCAGTAGGTCCTGTCAGAATCTACAGTGTCACCGGCTTAAGGTGCTGAGCTTAAGGCCACCTCTCTCTTTGTTAAAAAGGAAGAAAGCAAATGTCAGGAAGGGTTAAATACAGAGAAGCACCCAACAGAGATTTTCTCCTTGACTTGGTCAGATGAATTGAAAAAGGGGAAGGAATGTTCGCAGGTTGCCAGTCACTGTTCCAAGGCAGACAGCCACCCCTTGGGAAGGCCCCTCTTGGTCTCTAAACCAGGATCTAGGAATTAGTGTTCTGCACGGCATTCCCAGGTCTGCTCTGGAAAATGCAGCATGTTTCCCCCCCCCCCCCCACACACACACTTTTTCCTGTCTACTATTGCCTCCTTCAGGATATCTTCAAAGACTTCCCCAGGGGCAAGGAGTCTCTGAAGCGGCTGGAGGAGCAGTCCGTGGGGGTCATTCAGAACACATCCCCTCTGGGTGCGGAGAAGATCACTGGGGAACTGGAGGAGATGAGGAAAGTCCTGGAGAAGCTGCGCCTCCTCGGGCAGGAGGAGGAGGAGAGGCTGCAGGGCCTGCTGGCATCCAGGGGAGCCTGTGAGCAGCAGATCAGACGGCTGGAGGCGGAGCTGGGCGAGTTCAGGGAGGGCCTGCAGAGGTTGGCCCAGGAGGGCCTGGAGCCAGTGGCGGTGGAGGCGGAGACAGAGGATGAGCTGGTGGCCCGCTGGAGATGCTTCTCGGTGAGGTGCTGGGCCACGCCACAGGGCAGTCCAGGTGCTGTCTGTGCCTCAGGGTGCTGCTGCTCCAAGCTCCTTGTTAGACCTTGAGCACCCTCACTCCACATCCTGGGTCTTTGGCATCTAAGTTCCCTGAGGGGGTAATAGACAAATTGGGTGTTTATTCTCATTCTCTGGATGAAGAAACTGAGGCCTGGAGAGGTTTCCTTCTGTCCCCAACGACCCCAGGGCCACATGGCAGCTGGTGAATAAATAAGACCAGAGGTGAATCAGCAGCCAGGTTTGGGCCTGGAAGCCACTGTCTTGCCCAATGGAGGGATGAGGAAAGGGCTTCCTCAGTGTGAACGGGGAGTGTTAGGTCAGAAGGGGAAACTCTTAATGTAGAGATGATGAGGAACAAACACAATGGGGGTCCTGGCGGTCAAGCAGCACATGCCACAGTGGGAGGGCAGGGAGGGCTCCAGACCTAGACATGAAGTCTGGGCAGAGGACACCTGCCCTTCCCTGCCCTGTGTGCGCTCGTGGGAGGCTTGACTTGTGGACAAAGAGTTGAAATAAGAATCAACGACTCCGCCCACCCCCTCTTCATTTATTATTAACTCAGTTTCACAAATCCATTAAAGGAAAGATCTAGAAGGAAAGTCATCCTAGATCTTACCTCTACTCTGTCATGATTGTTCTATCGTTTTTTCTCCCTTCTAATCTTTGCCTATGTGAAAAAAATATTTTTATAGGAAGAAACCAAGTGTTTGCACACTTCAGGGCTCTCTTTTTATTCAGTCCTGTAGCAGACAAGATTACCCTGCCATGACCATCTCCCCACAGAAAGAACTATCTCCCTTCTAGAACTGTCTGCCTCACTGGGGATGGTGTAGTGCACTGGTTAAAGACCGGAACTTTAGGACCAGATGGCCTGGGTTCAAGTCCTGATTTCTCTTCTTGCTAACTAGGGAGGTGGACATGTGAAAGCCAAAAACGTGCTCAGATAGCATCTGCCACAAAGTCTGGGCTCAGAAAGTATCAGCTTTTACCATGAGCTTCACATAGAATTGGGGGGAGTGGGAGAGGCTGGGAAAGCCCTGCCACGTTCCATCTCAGGGAGTTTTAGGGAAGACATAGGTACTTGCCCATGCTGGGCTGTTTCTAGAAACTACCCTCCTACAAGGTCTCTTTGCCTCATCTGATTCAGGTGTTACCTCAGTTATGATCAAGTCCTGTCTAACCAGAAATCAATGAAAGGGAACTTCAGAGTCTATTACTAAACCCTTTAGTTCTTAAATTAGCATTCATGCTGTAATTATATATATATGTGTGTGTGTGTACAGATATGTATATATATAAAATCATGTATATATGTGTGTATATACATATATATATATGACTTTCCCTCTCTCCATTTTCATTTTTGTAATAGAAGCAGGCAAACTTGAGGGAAAGCATATTGTGCTAGGGCATCAGTTGAAAGAACACCTGACGAGTGTCTGTAAGGGTCATGTTCATCTCCCAAATCACTACAGTAAAGGTTTTTATTTGCCCAGTGGGAGCTGTTCTGACAGCCTGTGTGGACAAGGAAACTGAAGCAAGAAAGGTTAGACAATTTTCCTGTGTTCATACACCCTGCAGGGGAGGCAAGGATTTGTACTTAAACCCAAGCAGTCTGACTCAAGGGCACATGCTTTTTTTTTTTAGTTTCTGATTTTTTATAATTAATTATTATTTTTTTTTTAGAGACGGGGTGTTTTTCTGTCACCCAAACTAGAGTCAAGTGGCATTAACGTTGCTCACTGCAACCTCAAATGCCTGGGCTCAAGCAGTCCACCTGCTTCAGCCTCCAGAGTAGGTGGGACTACAGGAGCCACCACCATGCCTGGTTAATTTTTAAATATTTTTTTTGTAGAGATGGAGTCTCACTTTCTTGCCCAGGCTGGTCTCAAACTCCTGGTCTGAAGCAATCCTCCTGCCTTGGTCTTTCAAAGTGCTGGGATCACAGGTGTGAGCCGTTGTACCCAGCCAAGAGTACATGTCACTGTGTCAGCTCAGTGACATGTTTTAGAAAATTAACGCAATGAAAGAGACAGGAAAGTGGACATCGGCGATCATCAGGCTGTGACCACTGCTGACCTTTCCACCCTCCTCTTAGAGAAGAAGGGGCCAGGAGTGATTTGTGATGTCCCTCTGGTGACCAGGACAGGACTGTCACCCATTTGAGGGAGACTTTTAGTAGCTGGGGTTGAAATCAAGGTGGTATTGTGGCTGATCCAGTTGGGTCAGGAAATACAGTTACCTAGCAGGGCTCACCTTCTCAGGCCCCCAGGCAGTTGGCAAACTGAAAATGGTTATAGGTACGCATATGGCATGTGCCTATGAAGACAAGGAAACTGAAGCGAGAGAGGTCAGACAACCAGCCTATGGTTTCACAAGCAGGAAGCTGAGCCTCAAGGGGGGGTCATGCAATAGCTCATGGAGTGGCTCATGCCTGTAATCCTAGCACTTTGGGAGGCTGAGGTAGGTAGATCGCCTGAGCTCAGGAGTTAAACAACAGCCTGAGCAAGAGTGAGACCCCTCTCTACAAAAAAAAAAAAAATAGAAAAACTCTCCAGGCGCTGTGGTAGATGCCTGTAGTTATAGCTACTCATGATGCTGAGGTAAGAGGATCACTGGGACCCAGGAGTTTGAGGTTGCTGTGGGCTATGATGATGCCCCGGCACTCTACCCAGGGCAACAGAGTGACAGAGTGTCTCAAAAAAAAGGGGGGAGGGGTCGTGCTTATCCAGGTCACCAAGCCACAGGGCAGCCTCCCTTTTGCTGTGGCTCATTCAGGACTGAGGGCCTCAGGTCAGTGTTTGGCCTTCCTGTGGTCTGGGCAGGCCTCTCTCTAGAGGCAGCGCATGGCCCTGCGTGCCCTCCACACCCCTGCCCTACCTGGGCAGAATCCCTGCTCTCCGGACACTGCCCTGCAGGGCTTCTTCATGAATGGTTTATAAGCTGCCCGTTCATTGCGACCGATTGCGTTTGATCTTCTGGGAACTCTTTCATAGACGTCATTACATTTGCTAACTAATTGAATAGCGGCAGGAACATCTTTGAGGATGAACAGTGCTGGTGGCCAGGTCCCTTGCTGCCTCAGCCAATGCCTCAAGTCCCTCTATTTGACCTTTCTCCCTTAGGCTTAGCACTCTGATCCCTGTCTCACCCCAGGCTAAGCTAAGAGGGACTGGGCAGAGGCTGAGGTGGTGGCTCCTGTAGTCCCACCTACTCTGGAGGCTGAAGCAGGTGGACTGCTTGAGCCCAGGAATTTGAGGTTGCAGTGAGCAACGTTAATGCCACTTGACTCTAGTTTGGGTGACAGAAAAACACCCCGTCTCTAAAAAAAAAATAATAATAATTAATTATAAAAAATCAGAAACTAAAAAAAAAAAGCATTGTCCAGAAGGGCAGAAGCACAGGCTCGGGGCTCCACGGCACCCGTCTGTGTACAACCACCTTGTCACTACCACGCAGCCCACATGGTTGGCAAGGTGGCCCCATTTCATTGATAAGGTAACAGCCCAACGTCACACAGCTAGGAAAAGGTAGAGGTGGGTTTCCAGGACAGCTCTGTGTGGTGCCAAAACCCGTGTTCTCTCCACTCCCCCACCCTGCCTCCCAGCAAGGGGCCGGTGTCCTGCTAGTCAAGGTCAAACTCCAAACTTGTCAGGAGAGCAGGGAAAGACTGCATCTGAAGTGTCTGAACACAGTGGAGTGAAACAGTTTGGGAATAGTCAGTGCAGATATCTTCCAGGTCTGCCAAGAATAATAACAGGGCTCACAGGGCACCTTTAGCTGCATGCAAAGGCCCAGCTATGATGTCAGGTCCACCATTTAGGGACTCTGCAACCCCCAGAAAACTCATTTCCTTCTGAATACCATGTGGACCTGGAGACTAACCTCCTAGGATTGTTGTGAAGCTTAAATGAATGGGTCGCCTGTAGCACTCAGCATTAAGGGTCAATGTTATCTGTATTAGTAGGCCCTGGTGTTCCTCATGAAAATGCTGGGAGATCAGGGGTGAGTAAGAGCAAAACTGTAGCTCAGTGACAATAAGGGCTCCAGGTCACCAGGAGTGGGAGGCAGGAGAGCAGGGAGTGGGCTGAGGGTGGGGCCCCCCGTCCCTGCCCTTGGTGACAGTTTTCTCTCACCCGGGCCCACCCTACTGGTTACCCTTCTGTACCCACCACCCCATCCCACTGAGGACCCTCACCCTGTCCCTGGTGTGTTCCATGTACTATAGGCAACTCGGACGGCGCTGGCCTCGGAGGAGCCCCGGGTGGACTGGCTGCAGGCCCAGCTGAAGGAGGTCATCGTCTTCCCCCATGACCTGCAGCCACTCTCCGACAGCGTGGTCGCTGCCATCCAGGAGTATCAGAGGTTTGTGGGAGGGCCGAGGCGGGTGGGACTCAGGACATGCTTGAACCACATTCCCCCATCTCTGGAGCACGGGCTTGCTTTCTTTTGTAGCCTGGTGACTCTTTACAAGTTCTTGCACCTCTCAGCGACTGGCTATCATGGGGTCTCACACCCTGCTCTCTGTGACTGCTTTGCTCCTAGACAGAGGCCTGGACTTTGCTTTTGTCCATGAAGGCCCGTTTCACCCATTTCTATCTCATCTCCTTATGCAGTTCACCATTGGGAGGGGTAGTAGTGCAAAGGGAGGGCTTTTCAGTAGACAAACCCCATCCCCTTGCCCTCTGTTTAACACTGGGCTTGTCTGCAGACTGGCCTCCGCCTGCCCCTCAGCCTGAGGCTCAGGCACAGCAGGGCCCTTGGCTTCCTAGCTCAGCAAAGAGCCTCAGTTCAAACAGCCTCCACATGTGGAAATGAGCAAAGCGTAGGTTTAGGATCTATAGCTGTTTCCACTATGTGGTTCTCAGAGGTGTTTGAACACAGTACAACTGTCCAGGTGGCTGTAGGCAACTCATGCCTCTGCCTGACACAGGGTGGCCCTTCAGAACAAACAGGGGGAGTTCCTGCCTTTGCTGTGAGTCATTCACCCACCACAGTTGTGCTCAGGCCCCTCATCTGTAAAACTGGGGCAGTGGCCTCAGTCCCCTGCAGGACACAGCTGGGAGTGGGAGGTTGGATATCCTGTGTACAAAGCAAGTCATGGGACAGAGTGGGAGAGTCGTTCCCTCCCTCTGGTTTCTTTATTGGTGCTGGTTATCTATGATTGGGTGCTGGACATTATATTTGGAAAAGTATTTTGTAGAAATTAGATAGGCCTAGCCTTATGACAGTATTTTACTCAAGGAAGACTTCATTTTTTTGCCAGGTACCTGGAGGCAGGCAGGACCCATCTAGGGTCTCCATAATTTATCTTCAAGGCTTGTGACTCCCCGGCCACGAGGCTGGGCTCTCAGCCTATTTGCAGACTATCCTTCTTGCAGTACACTTTTATTCTGAGGACATGGACCTTTTGGGTCCCAGCTTAATGTGAGGTGCAGTTGTCAGAATTTGCCACCTTTGGTGGGTCCTTTCCCTGAGAGGCTGCCCAGACCCCAGCTCAGTTTTGCAGCTACTTTTCCAGATTGACAAATGCCTTCAGGGTCAATGTAGCTTTGGATGTTAGAGTCACATTTCTGTTATTTATTAATTTTAAAATTTTGGGGCGGCGCCTGTGGCTCAGTCTGTAAGGTGCCGGCCCCATATACCGAGGGTGGCGGGTTCAAACCCGGCCCCGGCCAAACTGCAACCAAAAAATAGCTGGGCGTTGTGGTGGGCGCCTGTAGTCCCAGCTACTCGGGAGGCTGAGGCAAGAGAATCGCTCAAGCCCAGGAGTTGGAGGTTGCTGTGAGCTGTGTGAGGCCACGGCACTCTACCGAGGGCCATAAAGTGAGACTCTGTCTCTACAAAAAAAAAAAATAAAAATAAAAAATAAAATTTTGATCAAGCATTTTGCTTGTTTATTTTTGTCTTCAATGAGAAGGCAAGTCTGAATTAACTAGTCTTCTATTACCAGAAGTCTTCATCTGTTTTCTCATCTAATACTTCCATCAGAGACTATGAGAGGGGTATTGTGTTACCCATTTCATAGATGAGAACACAGAGGCTCACTGTTGTTAAGCCATTTAAGGTCACACAGCTGGTTTGTCTGAGTCCAAACACCTGGTCCGAAGCAGAGGGCTCTCGTGTATGTGATTTAGCAAAGTGTCTACAGGTCCCAGGGAGCCCCAGTGTCTGTCCTCAGGAGGGCCCGAAGCAGCTTTTCGTATTGATCTTCCATCTCTATCTTGAGTCTGTTGCCACAGATGCTTCCAGCACCTGTGGGATAGGAGCGAGCAGTGCACAGTGAGCCCCTGGGTCCAACAGAGGGCTCACCCTGGCCTGAGCCCACTCTCTCCTCTCTCGGCTTCTGCCCTCCACATCGGTCCTCACAGTCTGAAGGGGAAGAGTACCAGGCTGCGCAATGCCACAGGGACAGAGCTATGGCAGCGTTTCCAGCGGCCTCCGCAGGATCTGCAGCTGTGGAAGGCCCTGGCCCAGCGGCTCCTGGAGGTGACCACCAGCCTGCCAGACCTGCCTTCCCTCTACACCTTCTTGCCCCAGATCGAGGTAACTGGGGTCCTGCTGGGAGGGCTGACCAGTGTGGCTGGGAGTGGGCTGCTGGCCAGGTGTGGCACTTTCAGCCACCCTCTCAGGGAAAGATGTGCTCCCTGCTCCCCCAGACATCTGGGGGGAGCTGATGGCAGCGTGTCTGGGGAGTCCTAAGTGCACAAGAAGTGTCAATGCTTGTCTGTTTACAGTGACCAAGGCCATCTTCTTGGCTCCTGAGTAGAAGGGGAAGCCTGCTGCCTCGTGTGACCTCACACAGGCCCTCCCCCACCAACAGGCATCTCCCCTTCCATGGCGACCCTGCTATAGGCAGTCCTCTGGGAAGCATTAGCAGTGCCAGAGAGAGCAGTGTATCAGGACATTACCTTTACTGTGGCCACAGGGAACCAGAAATCTGACACCAGTGGCTTCAAACGCAGAGACATTCAGGCAGTCTGGGGCCAACTTAACACCTCTGCAGTGTATCAGGACCACAGGCCCTATGTAGCTCTAAGCCAGGTCTCCCTTCATGGCCCTAGGATGGCTGCTGCTGCTCCATACATACCCCATGAATACCACATATACACACAGGGATGCTCTTCATGGCCACGTCTGTCCTTCAACAGGGAGACAAACCCTTCTCAGAGGCCTGGCATGCATCCCTCCACTGCTGATTAGTCAAGGTCATCTGACCACACCTGCACCAAGCACCAGCTGAGGAGAGTGGGGTTGGGTGATGTCTTGTATCAATTACATTCATCGCCCTGGCGCTGGGCACTTAGCCACCCAAACAAAATCCTGGTGTGGGAAAAAGAGGATGTCTGTGTGATGAGCAGCTGACAGTGGCTGGCACAATGCCTGTCACCACGGTGGCTCTGATATGCCCATACATACTGCTTGTGGTATGGAGCTCCAAAATCTATAAAAAGCTCTTGTGTCCAGAGATTCTTAAACACTAGAGTGGAAAGAGATGCAAATGTGTGTCAGGTGTAAGCCCTCATTTTATATTAATTTTTATTCTGATTTGAAAAGGCATACCTACTCAGAGAAGGTAAAGATGTGTGAAGAAGAAAGAAAAAGCTCACATAATATTCTTTCTTTCTTTCTTTCTTTCTTTCTTTCTTTCTTTCTTTCTTTCTTTCTTTCTTTCTTTCTTTCTTTCTTTCTTTCTTTCTTTCTTTCTTTCTTTCTCTCTCTCTCTCTCTCTCTCTCCCTCAGTAGAGTGCTGTTGCGTCACAGCTCACAGCAACCTCCAATTCTTGGGCTTAAGCGAGTCTCTTGCCTCAGCCTGCCAAGTAGCTGGGACTACAGGCACCTACCACAGCGCCTAGCTATTTTTTTGTAGTGGTTGTCATTGTTATTTAGCAGGCCCAAGCTGGATTCAAACTCACCAGCCCTGGTTTATGTGTCCGGCGCCCTAACCACTGAGTTATAGGTGCTGAGTCTCCCATAATATTCTGAGCCATAGGGCCACTGTTGACATGTTGGGCACTCTTTCCATCACTTTTTTGTCTGACTTGGTATTATGAGGAGAACCAGTTACCAGCATTGGCCCCCATTCTCCTGCATAACTATGCCAGCAAAGACCCATGCCTGCATTTTGGAGTGTCTACCCTGTGATTTTCCATTTGGGGCTCATGTTGGAATAAGGATATATTTTCTCTCTCCATAGTTTGTAAACTTCAGGGTATAGACCTTCTTTCCAAGGGCCCATGCTCCAAAGGATGATGATCCATCTTTCTGAGGCACTCCTCAGGGCTCCCCAAAGTGGATTTCATATGTGCCACAAACCTCAATTTTAGGTCAGAAAATCCCCAACCTACATTTTATATCTGATAAAATCCATCTAGGCATTTCCATGAGGTATGGTCACCTATAGACAGAAGATTTAATGAATTAATTATAATTTCTATGCATTTAGGATCATGTTATATAGTTGTTTATTCTTATATTTTCACTCCATGCATTTGAGGTTTTTCTCAGCATAATTTAAAATTGTTCAAATAAAAGTGATAACGTTGCGGTATAACGTTTCATTTTGGAGTGTGCCATAATTCAGTGGAGCCACAATTAGAGATTAGGTGGCTTCTCATTTTTCACTGCTGTAATTAACGTAGGTTGGATATCTAAGTATACATTTTTTGGTTTCCATTTCTACCATTTTCCTCCTCATTTTGCAGGTGAGGGATTAAAGCCAGGGAGCCTATTTTACAAAAGAGGAAACTCAGTTTCACAACTGCCCAAGGCCTCCCAGCTAGGACATAATCCAAACTCACAATTGCAACTTTCTGGACTAACTTCTTAACCCTCATCATACTGTCTGGGCTTGGTGAAAAGAGGATGAGACTTCCCTCCAGGGAGAGGCTCGACGTCTGTGTCACTGACCACGGCCAAGTGCTTTCACGTGCAGGTCACACCAGAATAGCTGCGTCAGCCGTGGTTATATAGCCTCCTCCAAGACAGCATTTGATTCCTCAACCGGGAATTTTCACTGCTGCCTTGAACTCCCGCAGCAATAGGTCAGACTTTGCTTAGGAAAATGATCATTCTCTGTCTAGATGGATGTTACTTACCTGAGCTGGAATCTTTGTTCTTCCTCTCCCAGTCCCATGCCCACCTAAGAGTCTTAAGTCTGAGAGTGAGTTCTAAGTAACGTCATCAAGTATAAAATAGAAGGCCTCTTGCCAGTTGAAGACAAATCTCCAGAACCCATGATCCTTGGTTGAGAAGCCCGAAGTGCTAAGCTAATGCAACTTGGTTCAGGCTACAGGGCTGCAGGGCTTTGGGGCACACAGAGTGAGTGTGGGCTGGGAACATGGTCAGGGCAGATTTCCTGAAGGAGAGCAGAGTTCAGGCTGTGTGAGATCCAGCTGCCATAACATGAGGCTTCTGAGTCACTTTGGGTCCCCTCTTTGTCTGGCAAGCTCCCACACATCACCATTAGCAGCACTCTGTTGAGGGGTCACCCCTTCTGGGAAGTCTTCCTGGGTTCCCCCTGATGGTGCTTCCCAGGCCCATAACCCCCTTCAGAGTGTCCAAAATGATGCTGGGGGGGGGAGGTGTCTCATGGTTGTCAGTGATGGGGGGGTCACCGAGTAGAGGATCAAACTGGTTAGGTCTGGGTTCACCTGCATGTGGAGGGTCGATTCTGGGGGGCTGACTGAGAGGCTGAGGTTGTGCCAAAGCTGCAGCAGTGGCAAGGGAGAGGTGTCAGGTTTTTGAGACACGTAGGAGGTGGATACTCATACCAAGATGAACGTGGGAGGTGAGAGAGGAACAAAAGTTGGCCTTGACATTCAGGATCTGCCCAGCGCATTCCTGCCAGCTCATGTTTCTATTTAGGTTTGCTGTTCCTCGGACACCAGCACAAAGGTGCAGCTTCCTGAGAAGTTGCAGCCAGAACAGGCGTGCTGCTGGCTCTGCTCCCGAGCCCTGTGGTTAATGGAGGCCTTGTCTCCACAGGCAGCCCTGACGGAAAGCGCCCGCCTGAGAGAGCAGCTGACGATGCTGCAGCTGAAGAGAGAGCTGCTGGTCAGCGTCTTTGGCCCGGAGAGAGCCACAGCTCTCCTGGAGCAGGTGGCAAGTTCCGTGAGGGACAGAGACCTGCTGCATAACAGTCTTCTGCAGAGGAAAAGCAAACTGCAGGTGGGCGTCACTGGGCATCTGCTTAGGACTCGAGCCTGGCACTGGTCTGGGGCCACCCTTCCAGGCAGGTGGGCGCCCTGTGTTCTGATCTCAGCTCCCCCATTTGCCTCAGGCTCCTCACGTATAAACTGGGTAGGACTCTTGTGTGGTCCCTCTAACCGATTCTCTGCTCACCTGTCTGCCTTCCAACCATCTCTGCATTGCAGCTGGACTGAAGCAAGCCCAGTTTTCTGCAGAAAGCTGGGGGATAGGCACATAAGAAAATGCAGGTAAAAGTACTCATAAACTTTCAGCTACCATAGAGCTGGAAGCTAGTTTTATCAGTGACGCATTTCTAAATGACTATATGAAGTCAAAGACATGGCAGGCATGTTGTGAGCAGCTTATTTTATGTAACAAATGTCTGCTGAGTCTCTAATGGTGATGACAGTAACAGCTCTGATCTACAGACATGGATTATGGGCGAGGAACTTGTTAAGAGCTTCAAATCATCGATCTTATCCGATGCAAGTAAGAACACTATGAGGAAAGTGCTCTTACTTTCCCTGTTTTATACATGAAGAAACTGAGGCAGGATGGTCAAGGAAGTAGCTCCTGGTCTATGAGTGGCAGGGCCAGACTCCGCTCTCGAGCTCAGCTCCTGTGCACTGTCGTCACAATCAGCAGGTACAGTTCTAGGAGCTGGGGGTCATGAAGAAAGCCAAGGTCTTTACCCTCAAATGCTCGCAGTCTGGTGGTGAAGACAAATAAATAGGCAATTTCCAGGAGGTATCACAGTGCTATTCCAGAGCAAGGGTTTGAGAAGTGTTTCTGGGAAGGGCCAGATGGTGAAGGTTTTGGTGTTGGCAGGGCAGGTGGTCTCTGCTGCAGCTACTCAGCTCTGGCCCTGTGGCACGAAAGCGGCTAAAAATGAATGGGTGCAGCTGTGTGCCAATGAAACTTTATTCACAAAAACAGGCCTCTGATGGGATTTGGGTGGTGTGTGGAGGGACGTAGCTTGTCAGCCCCTCTTCTAGAGGGGTATGGTGTAAGTGTTAGACACTATGCTGACTCCAAGGAGAGACAGCCAACCCCATCAGGATTTCGTGAAGGCTCCTTAGAGTAGGTGGCACCTAAGTCAGTATGACCTGCCCAAGACCAAGGGCAGCTTGGCTGCAAGGGTCAGGTCTTCCAACAATGTGCCTGTGAAGAAAGCTTCTAATGTGCCTGCTGCCTGGTCTATGTCTCTGCAGAGCTTGCTTACTCAGCACAAAGACTTTGGAGCTGCTTTCAAGCCCTTGCAGAGGAAGCTCGTGGACCTCCAAGTCAGGGTCCAAGCTGAGAATGGGCTGCAGCGGGACCTTCCTGGAAAACAGGCCCAGCTCTCAAGGTTGCAGGTAAGAGGTTGTGGGGCCCGAGTCACCCCTGCCCAGGTGCTCAGCTACACCTAGAAACATCCCCTTCCTCTAGCAGTAACCAGCAAAGCAGCAGCTAGCTTGAGCCAGGGATTTGGACTCTACCTTGAGATCTGACCTTTCACATCAACAGAATCTCCGCCTTTTTATCTGATGGTTCCTGGCCTCAATTTACTGATTCTTGAGCCTAACAAAATGATAAGCTATCTGCTTACTCCTCAGTTCCAAAGTCTGACACTGGCATTTGTTTTTAAAATTTCTCTGCTATTGAGTACTCCTGGTGAGTCCAGAGACTTTCAGTTAAACAAACCAATTTGGTGATGAAGAATAAATGTTTTAAAACACTTGTGGACTGTAAGTAGGCTGGTCACTGGTAATTGCTGGCTGGATAACAGGCTTGCCAGTTTTTAAAATGCGTGTGATGCACAATTATCTTTTTAAAACTCAAGCACAGCTCACACATAAATTGAGAGTGTTCTTGGAAAGACATTAAAGATGGTGAATTTGGGGCAACACAATTAGGATATGCTTCTTTATGACAAGAAGACAAGTACCAGTCCAGCTGTGAGTAGTTTGTCCCTGAGATGCAGTCTAGTTCTGTAGCAGAGTTTATTTCATAGTGTCCTAGGATATTTTTGTCTGATTTTTAAAAATATCCCCATTTCTGGAGACAACAACCAAAGCAAAGAGACAACCTACACAATGGGAAAGGATATTTGCATATTTTCAATCAGACAAAAGCTTGATAACTAGGATCTATAGAGAACTCAAATTAATCCACATGAAAAAAGCCAACAATCCCATATATCAATGGGCAAGAGACGTAAATAGAACCTTCTCTAAAGAAGACAGACAAATGGCTAACAAACATATGAAAATATGTTCATCATCCCTATCCATTAGAGAAATGCAAATCAAAACCACCTTGAGATACCATCTAACCCCAGCGAGAATGGCCCACATCACAAAATCTCAAAACTGCAGATGCTGGCATGGATGTGGAGAGAAGGGAACACTTTTATACTGCTGGTGGGACTGCAAACTAGTTCAACCTTTCTGGAAGGAAGTATGGAGAAACCTCAAAGCACTCAAGCTAGACCTCCCATTTGATCCTGCAATCCCATTACTGGGCATCGACCCAGAAGGAAAAAAATCCTTTTATCATAAGGACACTTTTACTAGACTGTTTATTGCAGCTCAATTTACAATCGCCAAAATGTGGAAACAGCCTAAATGCCCACCAACCCAGGAATGGATTAACAAGCTGTGGTATATGTATACCATGGAATACTATTCAGCCATTAAAAAAAATGGAGACTTTACATCCTTCGTATTAACCTGGATGGAAGTGGAAGACATTATTCTTAGTAAAGCATCACAAGAATGGAGAAGCATGAATCCTATGTACTCAATTTTGATATGAGGACAATTAATGACAATTAAGGTCAAGATGGGGGTGGGGGAAGGGGAGAGCAGAGAGAGAAAGAAGGAGGGTGGGGTGGGGAAAGGGCAGAGAGAGGGAAGGAGGGAGGGGGTGGGGCCTTGGTGTATGCCACACCTTTTGGGGGCAAGACAGGATTGCAAGAAGGACTTTACCTAACGAATGCAATCAGTGTAACCTGGCTTATTTTACCCTCAATCAATCCCCAACAATAATAAAAAATAATAATAATAATAATAATAAAAAAATCCCCATTTCTAAGAGGGGGCCCATCAGACTAGCCATGTGGTGTGGTCACTGGGGTGGGGGAGCCCTGGCCCCTGGGGAAATCTCTCCCCCCACTCCCAGGCTGTCCTACCCAGAGCTCCCACCCTGATCAGCCCCAACATGGAAGAGCAAAAAAGACAGCCCACCCCTTTCCTCTCTCTTCTGCAGGGGCTACAGGAAGAGGGGCTGGATCTGGGGGCACAGATGGAGGCTCTGAAGCCTCTCATCCAGGGGAATCCCACCCACCAGCACAAAATGGACCAGCTTTGCTCTGACTACCAGGCCCTGCAGAGGTCTCTGGAGGTAAGGGGCAGCACGAGGGTTCACGCTGCGGCAGGAACCAGGCCCCTGGGAGCCTACACCCCTAGAGTCTTTTTCCCTCTTTCCTTCTTTCATTCCATCCTCTTTTCCTGCCCTCCTTCTTTCACACAACAGATCATTACTGAGTGCCTCCTGTATGCCAGGCAGTGTTCTAGACCCTAAGGAAGGAGGCAAATGAGCAAGACATTCAAAGCCCCTGCTCTGCTGGGGTTATGTTCTAGTGGGTGCACGGACAATTAATCAGCAAACAAGTAAACATAGGATTGTTCAATGTGCTCCTCACGGCAGCCTGGCACACAGCAGGCCCCAGCGCTTTGGCTGCACTGCCCCCTAGTGGCTACCTTAGGCATTCACACAGAACCCATTCTCCTCCCAGCAGTGGAAATGCAACTACCGGTAGTTGAAATACAGACCCCGGCTCAGTTCTGACACTCATTCATATGGAGTCCTAGGTCTGACTCTGCAGCAGGCCCCTGGGAGTTAAGCTGGGTCTCTGGCAACCACAGTGCAGGAAAATCCAGTTTAGGAAAATGTTTTCCATCCTGATCCTGTATGTCCTACCTTAACAGCACATGTTCCTAACACTCCCATTATAATCTTGAAACTCTTAGATAATTTAAGTTACCCGTGCAGGAAATAAAAGAAAGTAATTATAATGAACTACTGTCCTTCAATGCGTGGGTACTCTCAGGTGGCCATGCTCAAGACAGGGGAGGTCAGAGACACTCCCTCTACCTGACAGCCACGAATACCCAGTCGAGTGGCCCTGCCAGCACAATGTGCTTTTCTGAAATGTGAACAACACTTGATAAAATTTGGATCAAAGCAAAGGCCAGCCTTCCATGGGTTTATACATTCCTGGAATTTTTGTTAAAGTTGCAAAATCCTCTTTGTATTGTGTGTTAACTGGAGTGAGAATCTAAGCTTAGGCTGTGGTTTTTTGTTTTGTTTTGTTTTAGTTTTGGTTTGATTTTTTTTATTGCCATGGATATTGGTAAGATGTTAGAAAATGCTGTGGGCTAGAAGGCAATTCTGCATTGGTGGGCATCCTCCCAAGGACAGCTGGGGGCACCCGTCCCTCTCACCGTATCTATGAGCATCACCCCCACCCCATCATTATTGCAGCAACCAAAAAGTTCCCCCATGGATTTCTAGGAAACAGGTCACCACCTGTACAGACCTGTTGGTCTAAGTGACAGTTAAGGTCCGGCATTTAATTCCAGTTGATAAATTAGCAGCTAGTGTTCTTAAGGTTGAGTCAGGGGGAACAGAGAAATAGGAAACATTGTCTCCACCCTTCGGGCACCATAGAAACCTATAGAAGCAGCAAAAGTCAGCTTTAATGCCTACCTACGAATGATGAGCTAGATTACCCATTGTAAGAAGCATTCACTGAGTATCATTGGGCATTGCAAGATGATGTTCCCATTCTGTCATACTTAATTATTTAGTTTACACACTTCTTTATTTTTTTAATTTTTTTTTTTAACTTTTTTTTTTTTGTGGCTTTTTTTTTTTTTGGCTGGGGCTGGGTTTGAACCCGCCACCTCCGGCATATGGGTCTGGCGCCCTACTCACTGAGCTACAGGCACCGCCCGATTTTTTTAATTTTTTTTAAGGCAGAGTTTCCCTTTGTCACCCTGGGTAGAGTGCCATAGCATCATAGCTCACAACATCCTCAAACTCTTGGGCTCAAGTGATCCTCTTGCCTCAGCTTCCTCAGTAGCTGGGATTACAAGCACCTGCTCCAACACCCGGCTAACTTTAGACATGGGATCTCACTCTTGCTCAGGCTGGTCTCAAACTCCTGAGTTCAAACAATCTATCCGCCTAGGCCTCCCAGAGTGCTAGGCATTAGCTACCATGCCCAGCCTATAAACTTCTTTAAAGAGAAATTGTCCTTCTGGTACTCAGTACTTAAGTCCCAATACATCAGGTGATCTCCATGTCCCCCTAGGGGATGTGTGTCCCATGTTGGAGATCACAGGGAGTCTTTGAAGGTGTTTGGTCCTATATTGGTAACAGGGGACAGAGGGTGACAGTGTTGTGAGAACTCAGGTAAGTGGAGTTTGAGATAACTTTTGAGGCCCTCATAATAGTCCATTGAGGCCAGATGCAGCAACATCCCCAGCCCCTGGCCTGGGCCTGGCACCCGGTGGCTTTAGTCAGTACTGAGAGATGCAGGAATGCAGGGTCTACAGTGGCTATTTTAGCAGATAGTCATGAGGACCTCATCCAGGGAGCACAGCAGGAATGGGAGCATAGGCCCTGGGGTCTGACTAGGTGGGGGTGGGCTGAGAAGGAAGGGCCCACAGGGGCCCAGGGCACCTGGCAAGGAGGATGGAGAATGGCAGGCTAGTCTCCTGGGTTCAGTGCTCACCCTTCCTAGAGACAGAGTAGAACAAGACCCCGACCTCAGAGAGCTGAGCAACAGATTGGCCCAGGAAAGAAGGGCAAAAAATGAAAGACTATTTTGAAAACTTTGTATTGAAGCATCATCATATACAAGAAAATGAATACCTAAGTCTGAAGCTCAATAAATTTTAAAACAATTAAATGTGTCTGTGTTACCAGCACCCATAATAATGCCAGCCTCCCAGGGTCCTGGCACCCCTGAGGCACTTCCCAGGCCCCCATCACTGGCCCTCAAGGGTCCCCCTGACCCCAGGTTTATCACACCAAGAGTATCCCTTATTTTATTCTGTATTTAAATTGAATCAGATGGAATGTTTCCTTTCGTATGTGAGTAAATCTGCATAATACTGCCTGTGGTTATAGACTGTTCATTGTCACTGTTTTAGAACCTTCCATTGTATGATTCTACCACTGTGTGTTATTCATCCTACTCTGGATGGGCATGTGAATAGTTTCCAGTTTGGGGCTATCGCAGGTAACATCACAAGGTGCCCTGTGGTGACGATATGTTCTCATTTCCATTGAGTGTACACCCCAGCAGGAATGGCTATGTCATGAGGTACCTGTTCAGCTGTTGTAGATACTAACCGACAGTTTACTTAAGTGGTTGTGCCAATTGACACCAGCATCAGTGGTGGACAAGAGCTCAGATTTCCACCCCCCCTTCACCTAGACCTGGTAGTGTCCATGAAAGTAAGGCAGGTTCAGTGGCATTTTAAACCAGAGTTGATCTTCCAGGAATGGATCCCTTGTGCCCTGCAGAAGGGAGGACCTGTCTCTTGCATTGCTGCTGTGTGGGGACCCCTGAGGACCTGGGCAGGTCCAGGAGTCCTACAGGGTTGGGGGGTGCCTGGGGTCTCTTCTTTGGCCAGTGCTCAGGGCTCCCTGGGCCCTCCGGGCTGTGCTGTAGGACCTCGTGGACAGGTGTCAGCAGAGCGTGCGGGAGCACTGCACCTTCAGCCACCAGCTGCTGGAGCTGCAGCAGTGGATTGCCGTGACCACACAGAAGCTGGAGTCATATCAGGGAGACACCGGCCCCCGGGATGCCAGGTCTCGAGAGCGTGAGGTGGAGGTAAGGCAGTGATTTCCTCACCTGCATCCCCAAAGCCAGCATCAACAGGGCAAAGCTTCCACTCTGGGTGGTAGAGACCTCCCTCAGCCTGAGACCTCGCCTTGTGTCCTTTAGAGGCTGGTGGCAGAATTTCCAGAGAAGGAGGCCCAGCTGCCCCGAATTGAAGCTCATGGCCTGCTGGTGATGGAGAAGTCTTCCCAGGAGGGGGCTGCCATGGTGCAGGAGGAGCTCAGGGAGCTGGCAGAGGCGTGGCGGGCCTTGCAGCTGCAGGAAGAAAACCTGCTAAGGTGAGAGGGCCTGCCCGGCTCTAAGCCTTGTCTAGGACAATGTCCTTCCTCACCCAAGAGAGCCCAAGGGGCTGGTGGAGCAAATGGCAGGGGCTCTGCTGTGAGCCCAGTGTGGTGCCAGGTGCTCGAAGCATATCCACGCTTTGCCCCAATTGGTGATTCTAGCAGGGGCAGAAAAAGCCAGGAAATGTCCCTGGCTTGGGAGTTCACCAGCAGCCTATTCTGGCTTGAGCTTCAGTTTCCCTATCTGTATCAATGGGTGTATGTGACACAGTAACGTGGCTTTAAAGTTGGACACCGACTTGCCACCCTGCTGCTCCAATTCTGTTCTCCTCTGACCTGGTGGGTCCCCATCACATCACCACACTGATGGGACTGAGTTTATCTTCTCAGCCTCATCAGAAACTGGCAACTGCCGAGGATGGAAGTGGATTCGGGGAAGAAAATGGTTTTCACCAACAACATCCCTAAGTCTGGGTTTCTCATCAACCCCACAGATCCCATTCCCAGACATCGTCGCCGGGTGAGTCTGTCCAGTGGGCCTTCAGGAGAAGGGGCAAGTCCCAGGTCAAGGGGGGTGGGGAAGTCTCCAGCATGGCCCCCTCTCTGCCCAGGGCCACATGCTCAGCTGTAAGGACCTGTCCCTGCTGTTGCCCAAGGAGCACTCCCCCCACTACACAGAGGGCCTCAAAGATCCCAAACTCAGCAGAACCAGGCCAGTAGGGGAGGATGTGGACATCCCCCAGCCAGAAAGGAACTCACCTCTCTGGCCCACTAGCAGCAGCCACTGCAATGGGGAGGGCCCCAGGGCACCAACTTGAGGGACTAGGTTGTGCCTGCGGTCTTGGGCTTAGAGAACAGTGAAGGCAGCAGTGATGCAGAGGCACAGCCAAAACCCGAGGCTTTCTGGCCATTCTGCGCAGGTGCGAATCGCTACTAAAATGGGCGGTGCCTGTGGCTCAGTGGGTAGGGCGCCGGTCCCATAAACCGAGGGTGGTGGGTTCAAACCCAGCCCCAGGCAAACTGCAACAAAAAAATAGCCGGGTGTTGTGGCAGATGCCTGTAGTCCCAGCTGCTCGGGAGGCTGAGGCAAGAGAATCGCCTATGCCCAGGAGTTGGAGGTTGCTGTGAGCCATGTGACACCACGGCACTCTACTGAGGGCGATAAAATGAGACTCTGCCTCTACAAACACACACACACACACACAATGTATCAGCAACTTCCTGCTGGCCCCAGATTGGAACCTGAAATACCACAAGATGGATATATTTTTATTTATTTTGTAAAAAAGAACTAACAACATTCTATCATGCATCACTTCCCCCTATTGCCTTTTAAAAAACTAAGCCATGTTGAAAAGACAGTTATTCCTTGTTCTTCAAAAACAATGTGTCAAATTATTCACTCTCCCATTCAGTCTTTCATGCACTCATCCAAAACGCGTGCACTGAGTGTTACTATGTTCCAAGGACTGGGCTCAGAGTTAGGATACAGCTGCAAATAATACTCCTGCCCTCAGAGAATTTAGATCTCAGCCCAGAACTTTTCAGACTATGATGCGCACCTGGCCTTGTGTTAAAATGCATGTTCTGGCCCGGCGCCTGTGGCTCAAGCAGCTGAGGCGCCAGCCACATGCAACTGAGCTGGTGGGTTTGAATCCAGTCCGGGGCTGCCAAACAATGACAGCTGCAACAACAACAACAAAAAAACAAAGAAACAAAAAACAGCCGGGCATTGTGGTGGGCACCTGTAATCCCAGCTACTTGGGAGGTGGAGGCAAGAGAATTACTTGAGCCCAGGAGTTGGAGGTTGCTGTGAGCTGTGATGCCATAGCACTCTACCCAGGGTGGCAACTTGAGGCTCTGTCTCGAAAAAAAAAAAAAAATAATAATAATAATAATAATGCATGTTCTAAATCAGTAGGTCCAGGTGGGGCCAAAGACTCAATTCTGCATTTCTTTCTTTCTTTCTTTCTTTTTTTTTTAAGATAGAGCCTCAAGCTGTTGCCCTGGGTAGAGTGCTGTGGCATCACAGCTCATAGCAACCTCCAACTCCTGGGCTCAAGTGATTCTCCTGCCTCTGCCTCCCAAGTAGCTGGGACTACAGGTGCCCACCACAACACCCGGCTATTTTTTGGTTGCAGCCGTCATTGTGTTTGGCAGCCCGGGTTGGATTTGAACCCACCAGCTCAGATGTATGTGGCTGGCACCTTAGCCGCTTGCTCCACAGGCACCAAGCCTCAATTCTGCATTTCTAACAAGCTCCCAGGACACACTCACACTGCTGGGCCCAGGAACAAAGGAGTAAGATCCACAGGCAGTTAAATATGGGTTCACAAAAAGCCTGGCACAGTCAGCAGATGGGCCCGATGCTAAGGGAATCTTCAAGGAGTGTCTGTGACCTGGTTCTGGGGCGGGAAAACCCTCCTGGAAGATGTGAAATGTTGGTGGAATCATCAAGGCTGAATGGGAGTGAAGGAGAATCAGGGAGGGAGGGGACAGGTAGAGAGGACAGGGTATGCACACATACACCCAAAGAGAGCTAGTGCCAACTTGAGGGGCTGGGAGATTTCTGTGGACTTGGGCTCAGAGAACAGGGGAGGCAGCAATGATGCAGGAGCATAGTTGGAACCTGAGGCTCTCTGGCCATACTAGGGAGGTGCGAGAAGCCACCAAAGTGTCTCAGCAAGGACTTAGCTGAACTGACTTGCATTTTAAACAGATCGCTCTGTACCCAGAGGGAACAGCTGGGTAGAAGGGTGACCATTGTACGGCCATCCATAAGGCTTCTACCAGAGGACCAGGGAGTGGAAAGTGAGCCGTGTTCTTGGTCCCTAAATGTGACCACTTTGAATAGAGATTTATCCCTCCTCCCCCAGCCTCTCCCATCACCTTTTGGGCATCCTGTCCTTGTCCCTGCCCTCTACCTCAGGTGGATCCCTCAGATACATGGCTTGTGGGTTTTTCTACCTCTGAAACTTTGGCCACCTGCCTTCCTACAGGTAGATCTGCCCCAGGAAGATGAAGGTAGCCACGAAGACTTCACCCAGCTTCTGAGGAACTTTGAGCAGTGGCTGCAGGTGGAAAATTCCAAGCTGGTTAGAATTATTGCAATGAGAATAGCCACAGCCAAGGACTCAAGGACCAGAGAAATGAAACTGCAGGTTTGTTCCCAAGGAAAGGTCCCCTTGCACATAGGGTTTGCACTTGTACATGTCTGCCACCAGAGAGTCCTTCCAGAAGAAAGGGAGCACAGACATAGTTCATGATCTGTTCTCCTTGTTTAAAGCATTTTAGGTTCAATGATTTTAGAACTTTTCCTGACATTCTTCTATTCATTCAGCCTACTTCTGTATTTCCGTACTTGGAAACTATCATCACTAACCACTTGACTCCTATATCAGTTAGCTATTTCTATGTAACAAACCACCCCAATAGTTTGTGGTATAAAACAACAACTATGTATTGAACCCATGCTTCTGAAGCTTGGCAATTTAGGCTGAGCTCAGCTGGATGGGCTTCCTTATGTCTCTGCTGTCAGTGCTTCTGGGGGTTGGCAGGCTGTTGGAAATGAAAATGAATGACATGGACCCCACATCTATTATCACCTGTGGGACAGCCTGGATTTCTCATAGCAGAGGCAGAGTCTAAAAGACCAGCTGGAGCAGACAAGACCTTTTGAGACCTAGCCTAGGAAAGGGGGTAGCATTAATTCCCATGCATTCAGTAGCATAAAACCAGCCCAGATTCAAGGGGAGGGAATATAGACTCCACCCCTTGATGGGAGGGACTGCAAAGTCATATTGCAGAGAACACGGATGTGGCCAGGAGAAGGAGGATGGGGAAGTCGTGGCCCATTTTTGTGTCAGTTTATCATACAAGTCTTTCTCAACCAGGTCCTAGCCCACCTCTCTTTTCTCTTATTTTTTTCTGACTTTTTAGTATGATATGTTAAAGTTGGATTTTTTTTTTTTTTATTTATCCAGCTTAGATTCATTTGAACTTTTAAATCTGTGGTCTAGGGTTTTTCTGGAAAATTCTTTAATATTATCTAATAAAACATTGCACCTGCTTTGTTCCCTTTGTCCTCTCCTTCTGCGATGTCATTTAAACATATGTTATTCCTTCTCACTATGCACCTCACGTCTCTTGCTCTCTCTTACGTACTTTTCATCTCTTTTTGTCTCTTCATATTGCATTCTGGATGGTTTTTTCTGGTCCATCTTCCAGTTTCTTAATTCTCTCTTTAGCTGTGTCTCATTTGCTATTACATAAATCTGTTAAGTTCTTAACCTTTTTTTGTTGTTGTTGTTAAGCAGGCCTGGCTGGGTTCAAACCTACCACCCTGGTGCATGGGGCCAGCGCTCTTACCACTGTGCTACAGACACCCAGCCTTAACTTTTGTTATTATATTTATCCATTCTACAACTTGTGTATAATTTTTTAAAGATAGTTTCTTCTGTCATTTTTCTTTTTTGTTTTTTTTTTTTTTTTGAGAAAGAGTCTCACTCTGTTGCCCCAGCCTAGAGTGTCATGCCATAGCTTCCGTACTGTTGCTGAAATTTTTAAGCTTGTCTTTTAATTCTTCAAACTCATAGCTATTTGATAGAGTATAATCATTCTAATATCTCAAGGCATTTTAGGAATGTTTCTGTTACATCAAGTATCATTCCTACCTGTTCTTCTTATTTCTTGTGTCTGTGTATAGCTGCTTTGATTATGCGCTAGACATTGTGTTTGAAAAAATATGTGGAAGAGTAATTTGAGATTTAGGATAATCTCTTCCTCTAAAGAAAATTCTGTTTGCTATGGCTGGGCAAGTGCAGCCTTTGTCATTCTGGGACACCTGAGTTCAAGTTCAAGGCTTGAGGTTCCCTGAATCACTGAGATGACTTGGAGCCAGGCTGCAAGTCCACCAGATTCACTTCTGGTTCACCTTTACTCTGAGCATGAAGGCTTTACGAGTCTCATGCTCGTAAAGATGCATGCTCATATCTCGTCAGATAAAGAGTGAATGGATTTTTAAAATCTTTACCTATGTAGGGCTCAGACTATGGTCTTCATCTTCTTACGCAGTGAGGCTGCCAAAAGCACAGATCTGTTTTACAGCTATTTTTTTCCAAATTGGAAAATTTTCTAAGGGCAAAAGCAAGCCTAAACAATGGTGATTTCTCTGTTATTTTAGAGAAGGGGAGGAAAGAGGACAAAATAAGTTTTTGGTTTGATGTGCCTCACTCTTTCATTAACTCCTTAATGCCTTTAAATTGTTTTTAATATTTTATCCCCAGTAAGGGGTTTGGTCCTAGTCATCTGGTTGACCCTCCCTACCCACTGTCTCATCCTTAGCGACTCCTTTTGTTTCCCACCACTACCACTGCCCAACTCCAACCATATCAGAGAAGACTTTCCGTTCCCCAAGTTAACCCCCTTTTCTCTTGTCCAGTATATAGCCTAGTGGCTCTGAGAAGCTAAGCAAACTATCCCATATCGTACAGCTAATAGGAGAGGGCATAGTCAGTCTTCAAAGTTAGGATTTAAACCTAGGCTTCTGGAGTTAGAGCCCTGCTTCCATACCCTCATCACACACTTCTTAAGGAGTCTTAGGAAGAAAAGGTGCCATCCTAGGGGAACACTGTACGATCTTTTAAAAGAAAGATCTGCCCATTCAAATACCACTCCACCAGGCTCAAAAATGCCAGTAGAAAGAGGTGTTTAACAGTGATAACTTTTCTAATGATATTAACTCTAACATTACATATGTTAATATCATATCCCTCTAGAGAACTTGGTGCTGGAATGTCAGTGTTGGAAGCAGCCATTGAAGCTCAGCACTCCAGCTGCCCATCGTATACAGGAGGCTGGTCTACAACATTCCAGACTGCAATTGCTGGGCCTGGGGGCTTGAATTTTCACAGATGGCAGTTGCGTTTTGCCATTTCTGGCTGCCTCATCTAGATGTGCCTCTCTGTCCAGTGAAATCTGATTGACTTGCCCCTACCAGCCATGAGGGACTGTCTGGGCTATTTGGAAGCTTCACCATGGTACTGTCATTTCTCCGTAGGAGCTGGAGGCTCGGGTACCAGAAGGTCAGCGTCTCTTCGAGAACCTCCTTCGTCTTGAGCCAGCAAGGGGGACCTCAGATGAGTTGGAAGATCTGCGCTACCAGTGGATGCTGTACAAGTCAAAGCTGAAGGATTCTACCCACCTGCTGGTAGGTGTTAAGGATGACAGGTGTCAGGCTCCAGGGACAGGAGCATGGCTGGGCCCAGGCTCTCCTGCGAAGACAGCTCAGCCCATATTCACTCTGCTCTAGATACCCACATACCAGGCAGAGATGATGACTCAGAGAGAGGAGAGGCAGACTCCTGGGTCTTTGACACTTGACCCAGATGGCTCATCCAACCTCATGAGGCTGAAGTCCCAGTAACCAGAGCACTATCCTCACAGTTAATGTGTGAGGAGCCTTAGCCTTCAAGCCTAGAGCTTTATGTGCATTGTACCATTCAATTTTTACTGCTACCCTCTGCTAGAGTAATTTATGTCTCCACTCCAATCTCTAGAGGGGAAGCTGAGACTCCAAGAAGCTAAAAGATTTGCCCCAGGTCACATAGCCAGTCAGTGGCAGAGCAGCATTAACACACCCTTGTGCTGTAGGCGTGATGTAGGGAGGCTCTGGATGAGGCATCTGGAGCCCTGGGGTCCAGCTCTACTCCACGAGCTTGTTTTGTGATTCAGTAGAGCAAACACCTTCCCTTTTGGGGCCCTCATGACTCCTTACAAAATAATAATAACAACAACAACAACAATAATAATAATAGCTAAACTGGTAACAATTACCTTTATTAAATGCTCTGTCCACCTAACAACCCTATAAAGGAGGTACTGTTGTTATTCCCTATGAGCCAATAAGGGAACTGAGGCATAGAGGTTAAGTGTCACAAGTTCCTAAGTCCAAAGAGGAGGGTAGTGAGATGGACCCCAAAGGTCATTTAAACCTCAGGGCCCAGACCCCAAGCTGGGATACTCCAGGCTTTCTTGGCCCAACGTGGCCGTGATGGCCACTAGGTGTCAGCCCAGGCCAAGCCAGGTTGGCAGAGGCCCCAGCCAGCCTTGGCCTAGGCCTTCCCAGACAGGATCCCAGCTGGGCCTGAAGTGTGTTAAAAAGCTCATTAAATTGAATCACCTGCTGGCTCAGGCTGTCCAGATGACCAGAAGTTTTAAAGAAACACTCCCCTGACAAAATGAATATTCCATTACAGGCTCTGTTGGGATTTAAGTTTCACTCACTCAACTTACGTTTTCCCCCCTTTTCCTCCCCTTCCCTAAAATAACAGGCAAAGAGTTCTCCAGGGGAGCTGACTGGATTCCAAAAGGTACGGTGTCTGCCTTCTGCTCCCCACGGCTGGAGGGCAGGGCGCCTGGAGGGCTGGTGGGCATTGCTGTGACACCAGGGCAGGACTTGTGGGCTTTCTGGATGGTTTCAAGAAGACCGAGGAACATTTATGGGGCATCAGCTCTGGGCTGCCCTGTGCAGAATTTCAAGGTCCTTGCTCTCAGGAAGCCCCCACATTCAGGGCAAGGTAGGCAGGGGTGTGAAGAGTCCTCAGTGTGCCAAGCACATAATGGAGAAGGGACCTTGGACTTCATCATTCTAAATCAGGACATGCTAGGAAGTGAACACGGATGTTACTGGTAATTACGCTGTGACAACAGGCATAAACCAGGACTGTCCCAGCAAACTGCAGTGTGTATGTGGGGCTCGGTAGGGAACAAAGGCAAGAGGGGTATGGTGCCTTTTGTATTATACCAGGCAGGTGCTTCCACTTAGCCCATGGAGCTGTGCTCAGAGCCTGGGCTGTGTACAGGCCTGAGCAACCACAATAGCTACAGTAATAATAGCAATAATAATGAGTAGTGATTATTGTTACTCTGGATACTGTGTATTGCCATCCACTGTGTGTGCCAAGACCTAGGGATCTCATTTAACTCTCCCATAGATATCTTAGCCATAAGCCTGAGAGCATAGAAAGGTTGAGGTTGGAATGACGTGTTCACTGGGCATGCCGCTCCTGAGTGGCCTCTGACTGCATGGCTCGTGTTTTAACCTGTCACATTGTGCCTTGGAAAAGGCTTCTGTGGGGCCTAGCGTGTCTTCACATTTCTGGAAAAGCCAAATGTAAATTGATGTTCCTTGTGTCACTGTTTCCAAGGGAACTCTCTTGTTTTCCTGTGAAGTATTGGCCAATAACGACAGGAGCCTCCAACATGCTCTGCTCCAGGGAGCTCTGAGGTCCTTGAGATCTTGCAGTCCGCAGGATCTGTGTTTCTCTGGTGCTTTGCACTCCAGGATTTCTTGGTCTCCAGCTGGTGTCCTTTCTGGCATCTGCAGGGGGAGTGGGTGACCCATGGACTGAACAAGGCAGTCACAACAACCAAGGCAGTGTTCCAGGCCTAGTGCCAACCAGCTTTGTGACCTTAGGCAAGTTGTTTGCCTCTTAGGGCTCATTTTCTCCATTTATAAAAGGGGACTATTAATGTTGGCTTTATGTACTCTGTGAACTAATTTTGAAAAGCATGTAAATCGTGTGTGCAAATAGAATTGTTTCTGATGGCCTAAGTCCTGCTCACCCCACCCCACCCCTGCTTACAATAATAAAAAGCCTCCTCCTGGGAGGTCACCAAGTAAGGCAGGTGGTCTACACAGCCATGCCTGGTGGCTCCTGGTGGGAGGTGGGGGACCCAGGACCAGGTGTCCAGACGGCCTCTAGCTTATGCACTTTAAGCCCCTCACTGGTTGGGAGCCCCCATCTATGCAGCCCCCAGGCCACAGGTCATTTTGCAGTCCAGTCTGGGTCCCCTGGTGCCTGGCCACTAAATGTTGTTGAGTGGTGACTCTTGGCTGACTGACACCAGCCCTGTGGTGCAGGCTAGGCATCTGCAGCCTGAAATGAGTGTGTTGACGTGGTACGTTCACAGCCTTTGTGTTCATTTGCTTCCCACCTTCCTTTCTTCCTGAGTTTCCCCTTTCCTTCCCTCCCCCCTTCCTTCCACCAGTACTTACTGAGTGCTGACTTTGTGCCAAGCTCTGTTTAAGGCATTGGGATACATTAGTGAACAAAAGCGTAATGGTGTGCCTGTGTAGACTGTGTATCTTGGTCGAGTGGGGAAAGGGGAATCTGGAGAGAGCCTGCGTATCCCCCGATGTTGTCCAGAGGGTCAGAGAGCTCTGAGGGCAGCAGCTACTTGGGGTCTTATAGGCCTGAGGGTTCTCTGATCTGTGGTTAGCAGTTTGGGGTATAGTTTGGTAAGGTATACAAAGCAGAAAGGCTCTAAATGGCAAAAATATGCTCACTTGGGCTATGTTTAAAACAACTGGATATGTAGAAATTTGAGCTTTGGCTGGATTTGGGGCTAACAGGTCTCAGCCCATTGTGAAGAAGTGAGCAACCTGGGGGCTGATATGCAGAGACCATTTTTGGCTCATTTATAGGACAGCTTTTAAAAGCATATATTGCTTTTAAAAGGCGGCGCCTGTGGCTCAGTCGGTAAGGCGCCGGCCCCATATACCGAGGGTGGCGGGTTCAAACCCAGCCCCGGCCAAACTGCAACCAAAAAATAGCCGGGCGTTGTGGCGGGCGCCTGTAGTTCCAGCTACTCGGGAGGCTGAGGCAAGAGAATCGCTTAAGCCCCAGGAGTTGGAGGTTGCTGTGAGCTGTGCGAGGCCACGGCACTCTATCGAGGGCTATAAAGTGAGACTCTGTCTCTACAAAAAAAAAAGAAAATGTAAAAATAAAAAAAAAAAGCATATATTGCTGGGCCCCACATCCCCAGATGATTGATTAGCACGAGGCAGGCCCACAAATCTGCATTTCTAATAAGATCCCAGGTGATGCTGGTAGCCTGGGGACCCTACTTTGAGAACCACTGCTCTACACTCTGGATTTAAATCCAGGCTCTACCTTCTTGTGTGTGAGCCTTGTCAAGTCACTTAACCATGGTCTTCCATGAGTAATACGAGGGTGTACTGAGGTAATGGTAGCGAAATTTCTGTTGTAGCAACCAGCACATAGTAGGTCCCCAAGTGCACATAAATGAGGACCTGGGAGACTTCTGCAGCCTCTTGTTGCTCTGGCAGCAAAGGGACCAATGGCACTTCTGACGGGGGGACCTTCCCTTTGTTTTGGTTCTTGACTGATTGAGGTGCCCATGTGTGCACACACGTATGGCTATGTGTACATGTGCACGTATGCACATCCACACACAGGCCTGACAGGTAGAAAATAGGTGCTGTCTTCTGAAGTTGTAATCTTCCAACTTAAAAACATTCCATATATTATTTTTAGTCCAAAGGGAAGCAGGGGTGGGGTGGGGTGGGTGGGGTAGAACCCTGCCCCAAAGCTAATTATTTATGAGCAGTTGGTTCTTCACACTTTTTTTTCTCTGTCCGTGCCCCAATTCATTGAAAGCTCCAGCTACGTCATTGGCTTCAGCTTGTTTATTTGTATAAACAGAATAATTAAGATTTATTAAATTTGCAGCTGCCTACGCACTTGCCAACTCCATGCCATGGCTGTGTTTGCCAGCAGCATTCAGACACATGAAATGTGATTGCTTTTTGAGTTGCATTGGCTCCCTGAAGTTGTGTAGCCCTACTTGAGATGAGCTTTTACTTGGGAATAGATTGGCAAGTGCATCTGTTTCCTGGGTAAACTGAGGCAAAGCCAGTTTGCAGGAACAGAGAGCAGACATTGCATATTATGGGCTCTGGGGATGGAAACTCAGATGTGGAGTGACCTAAGAAAAGCATTTTATTTACTTGATCCTATTTCATAGGTTTTAAGACTCATAACTTTTCACATTTTCACATCTCTAGGAAGTGGGTGTCTTATTGTAATCTAGTCCTTCCAGTGAGGATTTGGTTTTATTTCCCTCTACCACCCAGATGCTACCCACCTGAGATTTCTTTGTGTGCAATTTTTTTTTTTTTTTTTTTTTTTTTTGTGGTTTTTGGCCAGGGCTAGGTTTGAACCCACCACCTCTGGCATATGGGACCGGCGCCCTACTCCTTGAGCCATAGGCACCGCCCTACACCTGAGATTTCTTTAAATTAAAATCTCTGCTTGCTGGTCGTGTTTTCCTGGGTTTTCCTTCCAGCCACACTGATTGTATAAACTCAGACTGCCAACCCTGGGGAGCTCCAGCCTGCGGTTCAAATTCTCAGGGAAGAGTTTTTATTCCACTTCCTTTACTCAGTGCCAAGATAAGACCTTGAATTTTTTTTTGCTTCCCTTTTCTGTAAGGTGAGTTTATTCCTTATTTCTCCTTACACAGAAGGTGCAACCCCCTTGGTGCCCCAGATTTGTGTGGGCTTTTCAATCAGATGTGCTTAGTGGCTGTTTTTTTTTTTTTCTTTCTTAGTGGTCTATAAAACAATGGGTTGCTTTTCAATCATTGTCTTAGATTGGATGAAATACTGTAATCCCAAATCTCAGGAAGCACTGGTGAGTTTTTCATGTTAACTAATGACTTTCTCTTACAATTATGGTATTTTAAAAATCCTGACCATGTGGCAGGCACCATGCTGGTGGGCACTCATGTTACAAAGTGCTGGTACTATTGTTTCAAATAGTTGCTAACAGTACTAAGAATAAGAACGGATATACCTTTCAATTAAGGCATAAGTACACCTTTGCTGTGAGTCCTTTCCACAACCCAGCAAATAGGGGGTACATGTTTTATCCCATATGGCAGAGCAGGAAACAGGCTCAAGGAGGTTAGTGACTTGCCCAGAGTCACCTATCTAGAGTGTATCAGAGTCTGGATTAAAACCCTCTCTGCCAGGGTTCTTCTACAGTTTATTGTATAAACTCAGACTGCCAACCCTGGGGAGCTCCAGCCTGCGGTTCAAATTCTCAGGGAAGAGTTTTTATTCCACTTCCTTTACTCAGTGCCAAGTGCCTGTCCTGCCATACTCTGCCTTGGCCATGAAGCCTCGCTCTCCTGCATGAGCAGCTCTTGACCTTACGCTCTCTGGCAGACAGACACCCATGAAGCCACAACCAGGACAACCCCTCCAGAATTTAGGAAGGGTTTTTTGGCCATTTTCAAGGACACCGTAGCAGAGAAGTCTGTTAGACATTTGGATTTTTTTTTTTATTTTTGGCCGGGGCTGGGCTTGAACCCGCCACCTCCGGCATATGGGACCGGCGCCCTACCCGTTGAGCCACAGGCGCCGCCCAGACATTTGGACTTTTGAGACTGACCTTCAAGGTGATGCTAATAGTGATAATGACGATTGATGATGATAAAGGGGAGAAAGGAGAAGGAAGAGGAGAGAGGGGAAGTAGAAGAGGTAGAAAGGAAGGAGAAGGAGAAAGTGATAATGATCAAGGTGGGGTGATGATGACAACCACGTGGTGATTAAGGATGAATACTACTGCTGCTAATGACGGCAGCTTTTGAGGACCTACTGTGTGCCAGGCTCTGTCCCATTTGATCCTCACAGCTCTGTCAGGGGGGTAACCATTGTTGCCCATATTTACAGATGAGAAATTTGTGGTTTAGAGAAGCTGGGTGACCTTCTTAAGATTCAGAGCCAGTGTGCTGATACAGCAGGCAAGGATTTAGCTAACAACTGGCAGAGCCTGTAACTTTATACGTTCTTCTTCCTTTTATGCCTTGAATGGTTTGAGAAAACTGCAGAGATCTTTGTTTCTGGCGAAATTCACGTTAGCCCCCTTTCACAGATGGGAGCACTGAGACGTGCGTGGTCACACGGTCACCCCAGCACTCCCACTGCTCTCACGTCCCGTGGCCCCTGCCCGCCTCACGCGTGCTGTGTTGGTTCTGCAGGCTCAGCGGGGGCGAGGGCTCGGCTCCCTGCTCCGGAAGGTGTGCTGCGTGGCGCTGCCGCTGCAGGCGCTGCTGCTGCTGCTCCTGCTGCTGCTGCTCCTGCTGCCCGTCGGGGACGAGCACCGCAGCTGCTCCCTGGCCAACAACTTCGCCCGCTCCTTCACGCTCATGCTGCGCTACGATGGCCCCCCACCCACCTAGCCCACCGGGTACACAGGTGACTGACTCTTCTTCAACCTCCATCAGTCCCGGGGCTCCTCCTGAGGATGCCCGCCCAGGGAAACTGGAAACAGGGGCAGGCCTGAGACCGCAGAGCTGCGTCAGTCCAAATACTGTGCCAGTGTTCCCAGAACCAACCTCCTTTTTTACAGTGTTGCCTAAGTCTGTCTGTACCATGTGTGTACTCTCTGTGATGAGGGAATAATGTATAGAATTTTTATATACTCTGTATGTAAACGCGTAGTATGTCTAATTTCACATGCAAGGTCTATGTGCAGGTGGGGAAATTCCCAGCAATGTGTTTCTCCAATGGGATTTTGTGGTGTTGTTGACTTGGTCTGTGGTCAGCCCTGGCAAGCAAAAACCATTCACATGTCACTTTCATGACAGTTTCTTAGCCAGAAACCAAGCCCCAAACTCAGATGTTGGTGAAGAGGCCCTTCAGCTGCCAACGTGGAAGAGCAGCACAGACCCTCACTCGGAGGCCGGTGACTCTTGCTTTACACACACTGAGAACAGATATGCTAGTCCAGTTTTTAAAACCACAGAGATTAGATGCTGCGGATTCAAAGTAGAAATGGCGAGGACCAGAGGCAGGCACAGTGATGGCAGTGAAAAGTGGCAAGTGACAGAGGGAAGTCAAAGGAAGAAAAGAATTACAAAGAGTAGACCCAGAAATACAAAGCACAGCTAGATGGAGGCATTAAGTGCAGGAGCCCCTAACCCCTGCTGCGCAGTATCTTCTGACTACAGGCCAAGGATGAATGTCCACGGTCATGATGCTGAGTCTTCAGGGAGCGGTTTGGGGAGAAAGAGAAGGAGATAGGCCTTATTTTTAAGATGTCCATGAAGAATGGTGAAGCATACTCTGGATGCAGAGCCCACCTGACAGTGTCAGGAACAGATGTGTTTCCTTTGTTGCTCTTGAACTGAGTGATCACCATCTAGAACTCCAGCTGGAGGGCAGAAGGGAAGCAGCTGCCATGCCAGGGGCCGAGGATCGAGGGTCCAAGACAGAGATGAGAGATAGGCCTTGAAGCTTAGCCTGGCTGAAGGGCTCTTCCTCCCCTTCCTAGAAGGCATTTTGGAGATGGGCAGGTCCATTGGACCAAGAATGTCACACACATGTCCCCACATGGGACCAGAGCCCAGCCCAATCAGGCTCTCTCCAGCCAGGTGTAGGCAAGTGGGCTCCTGCTGCCACCTGGGAGGGGCCAGGGCAACTCCATGTTGGGCTGTGAGGCTGGACACATGTCCCTTCTTCCCTAGGGATGTGTGGAATGGTTTTTGAGTGCTTTATAACTGGGTCATATTTTCTGTAAATCAACACTAATTTTTCCCTTTGTAAAGGATGCTTAGTATCCACTCTACAGATGGATTTTGGCTATTGAACTGCAAATTGGAGACCAACAGGGGATTTCCTCAGGCCTTAAAGGGGACTTTGGAATCATAAAATGTTATAGACCCCAGAAAGGTCCTATAAACAGAGGGGAAACTGAGGCCCTAAGTGGGTCCTGACCCCCAGCACACTGCTGTCACATGCACCCTGACCCCTCCCTTCCTGGCTGCAGGCCCAGCCTCAGCGAGCTCTCCCCATGGGGGCCCAGGCCTCAGCAAGTAGGAATAGCTGGACATTCACAGGACAGGAGACCCTGGGCACTGCTCAGAAAGCATGCTCTTTGAAACAGCCACCAGCTCATTCTCTGCAGGTGGCCACTTTACTGGAAAAATCAAGGGCTAAATGAGTCAAGACCTCAAGTGCAGGCAGCCAAGCCCAGGTCCCACTGAATTGATTCATCCAGCCCTGTTGTCAGAATCGTGGCCGGGACTTGGAAGGTTTCTGTTTCTACTCTCCCATGTCACAGGCAAGAAAGCTGAGGCTCAGAGAGGGTTAGTAACTTACCCATGGCTACATAGCGAGAGATAGCAAGGCCAGAGCCAACTAGTCACTACGGCCCCCAGGCCCCACCTGCTCACTATGGCACAATGCCCCGTGTCAGCAACTTCAAAGAGAAAAGCTGTTAATGAGCACATGGCCGAGCCATGTGCACCACACACTGGGGAGGGAGAAACTGCAACCTGCAGCTGGCGGGTGGGCATGTCTATATATGATATATATTTTTTAAACTTTGATAATGATGCCCTAAAGTCTGCTTGTTTGCATAACTGTTTTTTTTTTAAAGAGAATTGATATTTTCATTACTTTCATATAAATACAGTGATATGATACAACAGCCCATTTACTGGTGCTTTCAAATGCCATCTCTTTTGCTTGAGAACTTAAAGTGGGTGCAGGCCATTTTCTTTTTATGACTTGACTTTCTAGCCTTTTAACAATAGCTATGAAAAGCTTTCATAGTGCTGCTTGAGAAAGGCATTGCTGTGGAATATGTTTGTGTGTGTGTGAGAGAGAGAGATGGGAGGAGGGGGAGAGAAAGAGAGACAAAGAATGACAGAGACAGAGAGACAGAGAAATAGAGACAGAAAGAAAGTAACAGAGACAGAGACCGATGGAGAGCAGAGGGCAGAGGAGGTGGGGAGAAGGGCGGAGGAGGGGGAGGAAGGAGAGAGAAACACCAGTGGGGAAGATTGATGCTTAGCCACCTCTGCCAGTCCCCCATTCCCCTTTCTCTCTTAGTCTGTTCTCTGAGTGCAGAAAGGTACACGCAGGATCTAGAAGGTGTTTTTAAACAAAAGCTGGGAGTAGGTGGGCAGCAGACAAAGCCAGGAGCCCTCTACCCAGTGTGGGACACAGAGTGAAGACTGATGACAGAGACACGGACAGGCTGCATCTGGTGCTCGCGACCACATTTTATGGAATTCCCACAGTCATCCCCCAGGGTTGGATGTTACTTTACCCCAATGCTTGAAATGAGAAAACTGAGGCTCAAAGAAAAAGACACTTGCTCAAGTGAAAGTTGAACCCAAGTCTGACCGCAAAGCCATGTAGGGAGGAGGGGACTTCAGGCTGGCTCTTCTGGGTTATAGTCTCTGCAGCCTCTGGGGATGGACTTCAGTGGACAGGTGAACAGAACTCTCTGCACATCACTCAGCTGGGATGTGGCCAAAGCCAGTTCCACGTGTTTCCCTGATGGTGGCCCTGAGCCCTGAGGAGCTTCACATCTGGTAGCACATTCACGTGGGTCATGTTCAAGCATCTTCACACTGCTCAGGGGAACAGGACGTTCTGCCCAGCTGGGAGATGAGCCCCTCCTCTGTCCCAGGGTGAGGTGCCCAGTCCTGAGTAATGTCACTGCAGCCCCAGCACCCAGCACAGGGTAGGAACTTCAGTTGTGGTTTGTTGAACTGCTTTAAAAACCCAGAGGCGAGTATGTTTCCTGATGTATCACTCCCTTCCTGGGTGCAGAGGAAGTGGGTCCTGGATGTCATGACCCAGCTCAGGGCCCATTTACCTCGGGCAGCTGGCTGGAGTTCCTGGCAGGGACCAGGGGTCCAAAGGTGCTTTTCCCTGGGCAGCTCCAGGGCAAGGAAGCTGGGGACCCTCCATGGCCTGGAGGATAAGGAGGATGACAAGCAGAGGGCAGATAAAGACTTGAAGGTGGACAGTCTCTGCCAACCATCTAGGGCCCCCTGATCGGTTGCTGCTAACAAACTGTGAGCCAGGGGTGTCAGGCTTGCAGGGGGAAGGCTCAGGCTGCCCTAGGCAGGGCAGCTGGAGCCAGAGCCTGACCAGGAGGCCAAAGGGCTTAGCAGAGGCTTTGAGAACCTGCACTTGGTGCTGGGCTGGCTGGAGGGGCCAGTCAGGGCAGGGGAACAGAGGAGCTAAAGGCCAGAGATGACGTCAGCCTTAACACATTGAACCATGTGCTTAAAAGGAGTTAAGATGCTAAATCATATGTGTATTTTACCACAACTTGAGAAACAGCTGGGGGACGAGGAGGGAGAGAAAGAGAGAATGAGAAGGTCAGGCTGTACCTTCCTAGTTCCCAACTTTCATCTGAGGACAAGGCCCAATGTCAAAGATTTCACTGGCCAAAGGTGAAGTGAAAAAAAAAACAAACAAAAGGAGAAATGCCTTGAGTTTTTCCTTTGCGTAGGATTTATTTCTCCCAAACAACAGCTCCTCAACCCTTCCACGTTAAGTTGGAAATGAAGGATGGGTAGGAGGTGTCTTCTTTTAAGGTTTATATTCTGTTTTCTGAGTTCTCATTGGACAAAATTAAAAGTTGTCCCCAATACAGTGTCCTTTCTAGATAAACATGAAATCCTAAAGTTTGGGAACCCTGCTAGAAAAGGTGGAGAGAAGAGAGCAGCTTGAAGAATGCTTAAGACAGGATTCCCAGAAGGAGATAAGAAAGGAGAAATAAGAAGAGGCATAGGAAAGGTTGAAAGCCAGCCAGCTGTGGACTTTAATGAAAAATCCAGAAGCCCACTGGCCCTGTCTTCCCACTAGCCATTTGTGTGCCCCCCAGATCTGTGGCTTTCTCTCCCATAAGACATGGGAAGAAGTGATCTATGCCCTCTGTCATTTTAGTCCAAGGCAACCAGCATTCTTCAAGTCCCTTCTCTGTGCCAGACTTTGTGCTGGAAGATCCTGGGTGAATAAATCCCAGTCCCTGCTTTCAAGAAGCTCACAGACCAGGGAAAGGGTTTGTGCCGTAGAAGATGCCTGACCAGATGGCAGGCATCTTGACTTTGCCTATCTGTCCTCCCTGGGGGGGCAGACCCCCATCACAGAAGCTGGAAGGGCCACACAGGGGAGACGGTAGGCACACTCAGGACAGGTGTGGGGTGTTCTGCTGCCTCTTGGAGGTTACTCTGATGACTATGCACCGTGCAAGCAAAGAAGGTGGATCAGGGGAGCCGGGGCAGCGAGGCAGGGCAAGGAGCGGACCTGGGCACGGCAGGAGGGGGAATAGACAGCTGTGCCTCAGAAGGACAGAGGGTGCTGGGCCACGCTGGCCCTCAGAGGGCCCTGGAGAGCTGGTGTGGAGGGCTGACACTGGGTGTGTGAGTTTTTAACTACTACATAGTTTAGTGTTTCTATCAATAGCACAGTTACTAGTCTATGATCATGGTGAAAAATTGTGGTTGGAAATACCAAATTGAGAAACCCATTCTTCCCCACTGGGGACTTTTTGGGTTGGCAGCGATGGCATTTCAGTGATCAATTCGTCCATGAATTAGGATGAGTATCTCGTCACCTCTCCCTCCTCCTGCCGATGGTAACTCCCCAGAGCAGGGGCACTAAAGGATCCCCCTAGGGAGGTTGTGTCTATAGTAGTCAGGCGTAGGTCCCTACCTGCTCCCTGAGCCCTAAGATGCCAGCAGCTTCCTTCGCCGTCTGTTACCAGAGTGTCTCTTACTGTGGCAGCACCTTGATTAGTGAGAGAGTCCCTTGTGCCCCTGGCCCAGCAGGGGTCCTACCCTAATTCTCTTTCTCAGGAACTCAGCAAATCCAGCACGGACTCCTCTACTCCCCTCCCCCCAACCTGATTGCCACCAGTCTAGGCCAGCATTGCAGGGAGGTGGAGGCAACTGCTCCACTTACTGCACCCACAGCAGACATTGAAAATTGATCCCAGAGCATTTCCCCTTCCCTTCTCCAGCCCAGAGGACCTCGCTCACCAGCCTCAAAACCACACCTGGCAGCTGTTGACAACCAGCCCATTTGTCACGTGAGGAAAACCGTACACCTTAGCCCCGATGCAAGCTCCCACAAAAAAAACTCAATTCTAGCCTCCTTATTTTGCTTTTTTTGTAATTTATGTTAAAATTAGGATGTTCCCAATCAAAAATCACTTTTTTTTAATCTAGTACTTGAGTGAGACAAGCTAAACTCAGAAAGCAGGTAGTGGGACAAACTGCAGTTGGACTTTTAGGCGAGGGAGAATGGCGTAGAAAATGCCAGCTCCTCTGCTGAAGGAGTATACTTGGGTTTGGGGGCTGTCAGAGGTGGAAGACTTTCACAGACTGTCTTGTTCCAACTTTGCACCCATTTTACAGATTAGGAGCTGAGACCTCAGCAGCTCCTATTCCACCAGTGCGCTCAGGAAGTTAGTCCTGGGGACAGGGGAAGGTCTGTTCACCCCCTGGGTGTCAGGGTGACACTGCTCAGCACTGGACAGTGTTGAGCTGGAGCTCTGCTGTTAGTGAGCTGTCTGACCCTGGGCTGGTTCCCTGACTCCTCCCCCTACCTGTTAGCAAAAGGGAGAATTAGCTCTGGAGCCTCAGCGCCACTCTTAATACCAGCTCTCCTGGGAGGGGGAAGGTGGGCGTCTGTGTAGAGAGAATCCCCAGATTAAGCCAAAGGCAACAGAACCCCCCCCCCACTGCTCCCCCACCAACTTTGGCTTCAACACACAAGGAACTTGACTTTTCTCTCATTCTGAGAACTCTAGAGTGAGGTAGTTACTGGCTTCATCTCCTCACCCAACCTTGTCAGGGCCAAGGTTTTACAACTAACTCCCTTTCCCTTTGTCACGGTTACCTCATGGTGCAGGATGGTTACTTTATCTTCAGGTTTTCATCTGGGTTCCAGGCAGGAAGCGCAGGTGAGCAGACTTCCCTTCTTACAAGGAGCTTTCCAGGAAAGTGTCTCTGTCACCTGTGTCATACAGTTCCCCCACATCTGTAGGAGGTGGAATCATGCCCCCCAAAATGGGGTCCTTATAGTAAGAAAGAAGGTTAGGGTGGAGTAAGGTGGCACTTAGATGTCTCTGCCACAGTGAGAGGGAAAGGGAGGGACACTCCTTAGGTGGTTTCTATAACCCAATTGCAGCCTCCATGGGTCCCTCCAGCAGAGGGCAGAATCAAAGGACTTAAAACCAGCCGCCATTGCTCCTTTAACTTTAAACAAAAGAAACGCCTTCTGTCTGTCAAATAAGGAGGAACTGTTTCTTAAAGGACAGGGTTCATCCTGACCCTCTCTGTTTTGGTCTCACACTCCACTAGTAGAACCTGGAGGCATTCACCCTTAAACTGTTGAGAATGACCGTCTGCCACTCTGCAACCTGCCCATCCCTGACAGGGGCCCTGACTCCCTCAAGTCCACACAAGATACTATAGACATTCTTCTTGCAGACTTGGGAACAAATATACCAAATGTCCCTGCTTGCCGTGTCTGTGTGCAGAGACAGCCCCTTCAGCTCTCTGTCCTGGTGGTGCCGATCCAGGGCTAAGCTTTCTAACATCTGTGTGTTTGGAATCAGCCCAGGAAATGCTCATTTGTTACAATTTCTTCTTGAGCTTGAGGAGCTCTGGGGTACAAATCCTGGAAATAGTCTCTAATGCTGTCCAGGCCAGGCCTTCATTTTCTAGCAGACAATTGAGGTCTTAAGAGGGAAAGGGAGGGACACTGCTAAGGTAGTTTCTATAACCCAATTGCCAGCCCCTCATGAGCCCCTCCAGCAGAGGGCCAGAATCAAAGAACTTAAAACCAGTCATCATTTCTCCCTTAACTTCAAACAAAAGAAATGCCTTCTCTCTGTCAAAGTAAAAACAAGGAGGAACTGTTTCTCAAAGGACAGTAAAATCGCAAGCTCTTGGCCTAAGAGCAGACCACACAACAGGGCACCCTGAGCCTTGAAGTACAGTCAGCAGGACCCAGCATCTCCCGGCACCTGCCTGCTAGTGGTCATGATAACATGATAGTACCCAGACAGGAGACAGCAGTCACATGGTGGGGGCTCTATTTCCTAAAAAGATCCTGGACTTCCTCTCTGGAATGCTTACTTCTGAGCTCAGCAACCAGGGACATGAGACCAGTCCATTCTGGGCATCTCTGTGGGGATGAGGGTCACAGTCCAGCAGCCTCTCTTCCTCTTCTGATGAAAAAGAAAGAGAAGGAAACATTAACTGAGGGCTGATAAATGGCCCTAACATCGTACACCTATGCTATGGAGGCATGGCATGAGCCCAGAGCAGATATCAGAGCGCAGAGAGGGGAAGCATCCTGCCCAAAAGCAACCAGATAGTTGGTGAGTGGTGCATTTGGGACATGAACCAAGAGATGACTGTCTCTAAGCCTGATGCCCTTCCACCATGCTGTGAAGCTCTCTTTTGGCCTCAGCTGCTTTTCTTTCCCCTGTAGGCCATAGGCATTTGCTGCCTTGGCAGCTGGTTGGCTGGTTGGTGGGAAACACTGCAGAGCAGGGAGTGAAAGGCCCACTCCCTCCACTGAGTCCTGTCACCATGGAGAGCAGGCCACACCAGGATGCAGTGCTGGGGGACTGGGAAGGTGCTTACTGTCTGTCTGCCTTCCCCCTGGAAAAACAGAGACAGGCCCACTTGCAGGGGCAGGCAGAGAACAGTCAGCTTTGTGAGGTCACTGCCTGCTGAGCAGCCCCCGTTCCTGCCACGGGAGAAACAAAAAGGCAGTGGCTGTGCGTCCTCCAGAGGTTTTATTGGAGAGGAAGGAGTGGACAGGGAAGCGTGCGTGTGTGTGTGTGTGTGTGTGTGTGTGTGTGCGTGTGTGTGTGTGTGTGGCAGAAGCACAGCTGGGCAGCTCTTGCTCCCAGGCTTTAGGACAGTCTCCTACCCCAGCCCATGGTCTCTCGGAACTCAGGGAGACCACACTGGGTCCAGGGCATTTTCTCTGATGCCCAGTGTTTTATGTCTTAGAGAGAAGTAACTCCATACAGGGTGGAAGGCCATTGACTCCTTAGGTCTCTGTCATCTGGAAATTTCCTCAGGCTGGCTTGGAAATGACGCCCACTCTTTTTCTTATAACAAATAAGCTGCTTTGAAGGAGGCTTAGTTCCCCGGGTCCTAAATTTGACTGTTTTTTTTCTCTCTCTCTCATTGTATGTGTGTGTTAGGAAAAATGGCACATTTCCAATACCAGCTTTGGAGGAATGAGTACTTTCCCCCTCCGTTTCAAGTCCAAAGGACCAGGCCCCCCTCCTTCCAAAGTGTCCAACCCTGAAGGATTTGCTAGTTTAATTTGTCTTCCCTCCCCAGGGAGGACTTGGGAACCAGAGGACCCCATGCCTCCTCAGAAACCCACCTGGGAGCAACAGCCAAATTCCTATCTCACTCTACCTAAGCCAGGTGGATGTGAGCAAACTCACCCCATCCTTTGCACCTGAAGACCTGGTTACAGTAACCTGATACTGACCAGTTGTTTGTGTGGCTGGAATGGTATGGCTCATGCAGTGTGGGCCAGCAACAATATGAGGTGGGTGAGTGTGTGTGTGTGTGTGTGTGTGTACATGTATAGATGCTGCATAAATGGTTTTTGATGTCAGAAGCAAACTAATGTTATTGTTTAAATGCTCTCTTATGTAACAGTGTGCAGAGGGACCATATTCACTCTTGTCATATTATTTGTGATAGTAAAACATGCATTTGCAATAAATCAAGCTTTCTGGAAAGGAGGCCTTGGAGCCAAATGACTTGTCTTGGAACACGTGTGTGTTATCTCGGTTCATATCAAGTCCAAAGCCGACTGAGAGCCTTCCCTGTCCTCCTGCCTGTGTAGGGAGGAACACAGGGACCCCCTTGTTTCTTCTCAGTGCTATATTTTATAGTTATGTTGAAGTTTCCATCTCCTTCCCTTTGTGCAAGTTGGGAGTAGCAGTGTTCTAAAAGATAGTTTGATGTTTTTGTTGTTGTAACTTTTTTTTTTAATTATCTGCTTTATGTTTAGAAATAAAAATCTCTATTTTGGTCTATGAAATATTGTGTGGTTTGGAAATTCTTTTTCTGAAGTAAAGGGGTATTTGAAGAGGTTAAGAGAAGGAAGATGACATGAGGTTAAGGCTGATTTATTTTTAAATTCTGACTTTCAGTTCACCCTCATTCATGCAGAGGGAGAACTCAAGGCAAGAGCAACATTGATCCAGTGTGAACCTCAGCATCGCCTGGAAGCATCTTGAAAACAATCTCAGCATCTCCCCAGACCTCCTCAGCCACAGTCTGGTGGTTGGGTTTAGGCCAATTGGATTTTGAAAATTTTAAAATGCACTCTGAGTAGAGAAACAGCAGCCCCAACAGATCCAGGCGCTAGCAAGGTTCTAACAAGGACTTTCTAAGCCACTTCATTCCCAACTCCAGGGCTCAATAGAAACCCCACTAGGGTGATTTGTTTAACAAATAGTCCTTGGGTGTGGTGATCTGGTTCCCAGCCCACAGTGTGGAAGCTGCAAACAAGAAGGGCAGGACTCTGACAACTCAGTAGGAGACACCATTCTGGCTCTGCGGGAGAGATCTAAGAAACCAGTGAGGGAACCCAGAACTCGCCACACATCAACAAAGGCTCCTAACGATGGTTCCGGTTTGACTAGAAAAGGGAAAGTATGTCCAGCATCATCTTCTTCCAAAGGCATAGAAGTGTACACTTCCATTAAAATGATTTGAAATAAAAAGGTTTGCCTCTTATACAATTTATTCTCTCAAATGAAAAATTTAAAAAATCAGTCATGATTTTAATAATGCTTGTAATACTTTTACTAAGTTTTTTTTTTTTTTTCCATATCTATCATCTCAAGAAACCCTTGTCACCCTTGGGGAGGAGAGAGAGAGAAGGAGCCCTTGGGTGAAAAGCATTTCCTCTGAAACCCCTCATTCCTCAAGTGGCTGATAAAGGAAACATGAAAGTTTTAGTCTCCATGTTAATCCAAGTAGAGCCCAGAAATGTGAGTGAGAAATATTCTGAAACTTCTAGATCTAGATTCAGAACTGGTTCAGTGGGATGCCTTCCCTGGAGTTAAACACCCTTCAAATTGATCTGCTGAATTTGGGGCCTGATGAAGCCAATTTGGGGCCTGATGAAGTCCCTGAAAGAGCAAGGGATGGGAAAGTCTGTGCTGTCAGGAGGGAAGGGACTGTCCTTGTTTTCCCCAGGCCGGCCTGCCTTGTAAGGAACATGAAATGAAGTCCCAGGGGCTACAGCTGGCTTTGTGAGGCTGCAGCAAGCCCGAAGCCTGCTACAAGGAATTTACAACTGAAAGAGGTGATTCCACCCAGCCGCTCTGGATCCATTGTCCAAAGTCTTGGAGGAGCTGAGTATTCTCCCAGAAACTCTTGTGAATCTTATGACCCTGAATAAAAAGGCCCTTCACCTTCTAAGTAATTGTTCAAAAAATAAAGCATATTCTGTGAAGGAAGACAGAACTGTGCCCACTGGGATACTTGCCCTTTGGGTCTATATGGAATTGATTATGGTGTAGCCCTGCTTAGCTGACTTGATGATGCCTTAATCCACATACATACAGGTATGCCACTATCATTTATGTTAACCCAACATGATAGACATGTTTATTTCTACAGCAGAAGCATCAAACCTGGGGTCAGGAACTTCACTGTTAAAACACCGTTTCAGTGAGAAAACTAGATTCACCTTTCCTTATTTAAATTTGGCACCTTTGGAGGGACCTAACCTTTTATGAGAATAACATTAAACATGCACGGTTTCTAAATCTTTACAGAGCTCTCTCATACTCTTGGCTGGGTGATTCATTCATTTTTATGATTATGTGTTTTTTTCCCCACAACCTAGCGTCCCATGGAAATAATTATCTTACCTCTGTTTTCATATGTGGCTTCCAAACCCAACTGTGACATGTTGAATTGGAGAGATTCATCATCCTTTTGCAGAATCCCCTTAATGAGAATATTATTCAGCTACTTGGCCTTGTCGGCTCTTCTGACATGGTCTCGCTGGCCCCGGCTCCCTGCAGTGGCCTCCCTCCATCTCGCTGCCCTTCACTGTGCTGCAGGAGTAACCCTGACTTGCTCAGGGCTTCCGTGGCTGGAATGTTGTGCTGCAGTGGCACTCTGGCATGCATCCTGGCCTCCAAACTCCAACCTGGTCTTCACTGTGGCCTTCTGCTGCCGATTGCTAACAGGAGGGCTCCTCATCCAATGGACATCAAGGGAAATTGCTCTAAATTGTTCTGAGACACAACGTGTCTCATGATGTTGAGTGTATGTTTCCTGTCCTTGAGCACATGCAAAGAATTGAGGCCTTTTTCCTTTGGAATGAGGTGATGGTGTAAGAAAAAGAGAAGTTGGAAAAAAAAAAAAAAAAAAGCTTAATGCAATGAACGTGGTGTCCTGGAATGCAACCTGGAACGGTAAATAGGTATTAGCAGAAAATCCGATGAAATGCCAAGGTGCTTTTAGTAACACTTTTGTAGTGGTGTTAGTTTCTTAGTTTTGACAAATGCCGCATGAATGTGTAAGATGTTAACATTAGGAGAGACTGGGTTAAGGGTAATGGGAACTTTGTGGTATTTTTGCAACTTTTCTAAAATTATTTCAAATAAACTTTTTATTTATTTACAGTTTTTCAGTTTGTTCCACTTTATTTCATCTGGTTTTTTTTCTTTTTTTTTTTTTTGAGACAGAGTCTCTACTTCGTCACCCTTCGTAGACTGCTGTGGCATCATAGCTCACAGCAACCTCACACTCTTGGGCTCAAGCCATCCTCCTGCCTCAGTCTCCCAAGTAGCTGGGACTACAGATGCCCACCACAAGAACCAGCTATTTTTAGAGACAGGGGTCTCACTCTGGCTTAGACTGGTCTTGAACCTGTGAGCTCAAGGCATTCCACCAGCCTTGGCCTCCCAGAATGCTAGGATTACAGCCACGAGCCACTGCGCCCGATTCATCTTTATATTTGTTAAAATGAAATGAAGATGTAATAGGATCTTATAAATAGTCTGTTTTACTCAATAGATGAAAAGTTTTGGATTTTTAAAAGCATCAAACAAAAAAAAATAAAAGCATCAAACATTGAAGTAACAGAGTTTGCAGTTTTATACTGACATTATAATTAAAAAATAGCAAGAAGTGACTCGGTACCCGAAGTTCAGTGGTTAGGGCACCGGCCACATACACCAGACCTGGCAGGTTAAACAACAATGACAATTACAACAAAAAAATAGCCGGCTGTTGTGGTAGGTGCCTGTAGTCCCAGCTACTTGGGAGGATGAGGCAAGAGAATTGCTTAAGCCCAAGAGTTGGAGGTTGCTGTGAGCTGTGATGCCACAGCACTCTACCGAGGGCAACATAGTGAAACTCTGTCTCAAAACAACAACAACAACAAAAAAGTAGCAAGAAGTTTCACATTAAATAATGGCATGTTCTAAATAAGATTTCTCTTCTCTTCCGAGTAGCAAATTCAGTAGCATTTAGGGCAAGCACCGTATGATTTGAACACTATAAAAATATCTATTCACTTCTTTCATCAGCTTATATACTTTTTACTTTTTAAATAGTTTTTTTTAAATTAAAGGTTAATACTTGCCACATATTCATGGGGTACATGGTGATATTTTGATACATATAACATAATGATTAGATCAGGGCAATTAGCATATCCATCATTTCAAATACTTATCATTTGTTTGTGTTGGGAACATTCAACATCCTCTTCCTAGTTATTTGAAACTACATAATATGTTATTGTTAGTTATAGTCATCCTACAGTGGTAGAGAGCACTTGAACTTATTTCTCCTATTTAGCTATAATTTTGTATTCTTTAACAAATTTCTCCCTATTCATCCCTCTCCCCTACACTTCTCAACCTCTAGTATCCTTTGTTCTACTTTTTACTTCTAGAGATCAACTATTTTAGCTTCCACATAGGAGCGAGAAGAAGTTATTATTTAACTTTATGTTCCTGGCTTATTTTGTTTAACATAATGTCCTCCAGTTTCATCCATGTTACTACAAATGAAAGAATTTCATTCATTTTTTTATGGCTGCATAGATTCCATTGTGTACAGATGCCGCATTTTCTGTATCCATCAGTTGTTGGACACTAGGCCAGTTCCATATCTTGGCTATTGTGAATAATGATATAATAAACAGAAAGGTGCTAATATCTCTTCAATGTAATGGTTTCCTTTCCTTTGGGGACATTCCCAATAGTGGAATTGCTAAAAATTTTATTGTTAAAAGTATGGATTATTAGGGCCTTGGAAAAATGTGAGAGTTCTCTTTTACTGTTCTAGGAACAGGCGCGGAGTCAGCCTGATTGGTGTTTGGCTCTGAGCAACTGCATATGTAAAGCCCTGGACCTTGGGAAAATTCTTCCATCTTCCTGAATAGTCACCTCCGAGGGAAGCGGTTGTGAGGAGTAAATGAGACAGTCTGAGTAAAGGGCTTGCACGATGCTCGGCACACAGCACGTAGGACACGGTCAATAACTGAGAGCTATTGATCCAATCCTGTCCCACTGCCTTCTCAGATCGTACTAGGCAGGTTCCGAAGAGGTATCTTCTTTTGAGTTCTTTAGGATTCTTACTTAGTCTGATGCCAAAGTACTGCCCTGTAGCTACTGCTGGAAGTCTGGGGCCTCCCTTATAGACTTACAAGTGTCCCGGGGATACTTGTTGATGGGAGAGTCTAGAAACAGTTAGGTTCAGTTGCAGACAACAGAATCAGGCACAAAGGAGCTCACAAAATTGTTAACAGTGTAGACTCTAGTTTGAGATTTGGGGAATAGCTCAACCCTAGGACCACACCGCCTCTTCCATGAGGGAGAACGCTGCTGCCACCACTGGAGAAGCTGCCAGACTTGGAGACCACTGCTGCTGCTGACTTACGGGTCTCGTTTCCGCTGCGCAGCAACAAATGGGTGTTCCACAGCCTATACTTGTGTCTCTTCCTATACTTCCCTTCCATGCTGAGTATCGCACAGGGAAATCTGCACTGGAAAACCTGGGTCACATCCAGAACACAGCCCCAAAGGGGTCAGGGAAAGGCCTTTTCCTTTACCCTTTCTGCATTATGGGAAGGCATCCTTCCAGGAGTTTAATGGCTAAGCAACGAATAAGCAAACCCATAGTGTGCTCCACAGTCTACATCACTGGATATTTAATATCCATGCACACTCCTATTTCCACATCTAAACTTCCAAACAAAAACAGGCAGAATCAATAAGCTCTCCTTTCACCAAATGCACCTGTCTCCTATACAAATAAGGGAGTGCGTAGTGAGACATTAGTCAATATTTCCATTTCTATACTCTGTTAATTTCCTTCTCTTTCATTAACAATCTTACTTGATGTCCTGAGGTCTGTGAACTAAGTTATGAGGTTAACCGTCACCATGCCTGTCACCATCCCATACCCCTTTGTTCATGAGTGAGCTCTGGGGTACCTTGGGAAAGAGGCTGACTGAGATTCACAGGATAAACTGAGATTCACAAAGTTACTAAGAGCCCTCTCTACACAGCTGGACTTTTGGAGAGCATTCAAAGAGCACACACATGCCAGCGTGGATGTGGAGAGAAAGGAATACTTAGATGCTGCTGGTGGGACGGTATAACCTCTGTGGAAAATAGTATGGAGATACCTCACAGAACTAAAAGTAGACCCACCATTTGATCCAGCAATTCCACTACTGGGTATTTTCCCAAAGGGAAAAAAAAATCATTTTAGCAAAGAGATTCATGCACTTGAATGTTTATTGCAGCACAATTCATAATCACAAAGTTGTGTAATCAACCCAGTGCTCATCAATACATGAGTAGATTCATAAAATGCATTATAAGTATACTGTGGAGTACTACTCAGCCATTAAAAAATGGTGAACCAATAGCTTTTGTAACAACCTGAATGGAACTGGAGACCATTAGTTTAAGCAAAGTAGCGAAAGAATGGAAAAACAAACATTACATGTACTCGCCATTAAATCAGAACTAGTTGATCAATAGTCATGTACACATATGGTAATGAAACTCAACAGAAACCAAGCAGGAGGGATGGGGGAGGAGGGGACAGATAAATTCACACCTAATGTATACAATTCACACTATCTTGGTGATGGGCACACTTACAGCTTTGACTCCAACTGCACAAAAGCAATTCATGTAACCAAAACCTTTGTTTTTTTCCCATAATATTCTGGGAAAAAATCCAAGAAACAAACAAACAAAAAACACACACACACACATATCTTCATACCCAAGATCCACACTGAAAGGGCTACCCACATGTCCTATCCTCAAACCTCCTTGTTATCAATCCCCAAGCTTGTTCTACTCAAGCTCTTGGGCATCCTTAAGTAAAGAATTAAGTAAATTGTATTCTTTCCGTAAATAAAGAATACAATTAAACTCCTACTATATGTCAGGAACAAATAAAAGGATGAACAAAACCGAAACTCCCAAAGCCTGCCTTGCCGGAGTTTACTCTCCAGGGCTGACTGCTGCCTGCTCATCTGTGCAGACCTCTACTCTCATTTTTCCTTCCAGATGTACTTCTCAAAGGCACTTCCCTTCCCCTTCCCTTCCCAAAGATTGGTTATTGTTTTTCATAACCAATCTTCACAGGGGATATAATCCATTAGACTATACTTCTGGCTGACTCCATCATATCACACAAGGTCATGTGTAAACTAGGCTCAAATTCCTTACTCCTAAGACAACTGGTTATGGCAGATTCCAGGTGAAGTTCTGGGGTCAAGGCCAAGTGTAAGGAGCTAGGCAGCAGGAGTGGGTGTCCTAGGGGTGCAGATGACTGCTAAGGTCTGGATGCCTATGCCCCCCACAATGCATATGTTGAAATCCTATGTGAAGGTATTAGGAGATAGGGCCTCTGGGCTGTGATTAGATTATGAGGGTGGAGCTCTCAGGACTGGGATTAGTGGCCTATTTCAAGAGAACCCAGGGGGCTAACCTGCCCCTTCAACCATGTAAAGACACAGCAAGAAGGCACCATCTATGAATCAGGAAACAGATTTACCAGACACTAAATCTGCCAGAACCTTGATCTTTGACTTCCCAGTGTCCAGAACTGTGAGGAATACATTTCTCTTGCTTATAAGCCACCCAGTCTGTGGTATTTGGTTATAGCAGCTGGACGAGACACCTACCCACACATGTAGCCACAGGGTGACCAAATGAGACAGTGGGTAAAGGCTCAGGCCTCACCCAATAAGTGGACTGAGGCCCTCAGGTCAGACTGGATGAGGTCACCACTCTGGTCAAGTGGCTGGTGAGGTCCTTCCAGCCCCTGTGGCTCCTGGCCACTTGAGCACTGCCTTTGCTGTGGAGCTTCTCTCTGTTGACTCACTGTGGTGCCTCCTGGGAAGCAGACTCCCTCTCTGATCACAGTCTGTGATCGAGTTTCACATACCTGGGACTCTGACCCCCGGACTCTGAGGGCCAGCACCTGACCAGGGTGTCACGCCTTCTTGTGCAACACCACCATGGCTCTGTGTTTACTCCCTGTCCTATTCTCCTGTCCACTAGCTCTGACCTTCTCGTGTTTGCTTCTGTTCCAGGTTTCAAATGTTCAGGTTTGTCTGCTTGCTTGTTTCGATGCTCACGTCTCTAGGACATGCGGAGACGCCCAGGCCAAATCCAGCTGCTGCTTGTTTTTGTACAGCCCAAGAAAATAAGAATGACTTTAACATTTTTAAATGGTAATATAAGTACCCACAAAATATCTTCAATTTACTCTCTTGTCTTACAAAGGCCTAAAATGTTTAGTATTTGGCCCTTCACAGAAAGGTTTTTTACCTCCTGCTCAAGGGTATCACTTACACCATTTCCTACCCAGCTACTCCACGTGTCCAAGCTGCTCACGCCCACATCTCAGCAAAGCCTTCCGTGCGACCAGCTCCCCAGAAGGTTGGTCCTGCAGAGAGAAAGCACATTAGACTAGGAGTCAGGAGAAAGTGGCTCCACCTCAGCCCTGGTCACTAACTTACTCTACGGCTTTCTGTAAATCCCATTCCCTCTCTGCACCTCAGATTCCTCTCTGTCAATGGGGAGTCTGAATGTGAATCATCTCGGAAATCTCACACAACAGGGCCGAGGCTCTTCAAACAGTCGTCCTACATAGCCAGGTAGAGCACATGGAGACAACAACACACTAGGAGTGCCAAGGAACCCCCCAGATCGTCATGCCAGGGCATGGATAACAGGCCATGCAGGCACACACGTGCTTACACTGCAGACACACACACACGTACAGCACAAACACCGGAGTGAGCTTATGCACACACAACACATATCCACACACGACACACAGAAAAACACACGTATACAATCACACACACATGCCACACATGTGAAACACACACACACACAGATATGCACACTCCCCACACTACACACCCAAACATACATATCACACACGTACCACACAGATATACATCATAGACATGTGTACACACCTGTACACACACCTGCGCACAGGCATGCATATACCCTCCACACACCAAATACACACAGCTGCACACACGCACCACACGGACATACCATGCACACCACACACAGGCACCAGAAAGACACATACAAATATAGTCACTCACCACACACAATTACCATACGTACAAACCACATCCACAGACACAGACCCACACCGCAGACACCCAGACACCCACATTGACACGCTCACATGATATAAGCAAAGTGTTGTGATCACATTTCATGGGTTGTTAGATTGGGAGTCACACCAGAGTTCTGGGGGCACATCCTTAGGGGAATCCCTCCTCAACTCCTGGTCTGATTAACTTCAGAAACCAGAGAATTGGCCGGGTATGGTGGCTCATGCCTGTAATCCCAGGATTCTGGGAGGCCAAGGTAGGAGGATCCTTTGAGCTCAGGAGAGTGAGACCAGCCTGTGCAAGAGCCAGAGCCTGGCTCTACTACAAAACAGAAAAACTAGCCAGGTGTCATGGCAGGCACCTATAGTTTCAGCTACTCGGGAGGCTGAGGCAGGAGGATAACTTGAGCCTAGGAGTTTGAGGTTGCTGTGAGCTATGATGATGCCATGGCACTCTAGCCTGGTTAACAGAGTGAGACTTTGAACAAAAGAAGGACAGAATTAAATTTAGAGCCACATCTCTGTTCCAGGTATTGTTGAAAATTTGAGGATCACTTTGGGCATAGAAAAGGAAAAGGACTCTTCTTTTTGTAAACCAGGTTTGCAAAGGAAAATGTTGTCATGCAGGCTACTGAGCATGCCCATGGTTGAGGCAGGTCAGGGTGAGGTGTGGTTGGAGTAATCTGATGAGCATCCAGGCAGGCCTCAAGCACTGCTTTTTGGGGTTAGGGGATTGATAATGCAGAGGCTGGGAAGGCAGAGATCACATTTAATTAAGGAATCTTACAATCATGATTTTACTGAAAGGTGTGTTCAACCCAGACCAAAGGCCCAGGGAAACCAAACACAAAATATATAGTCTTTGGTTTCTGTACAATCTCCCACAAGCAGTTTTTTCAGTATCTGCCAAAATCTGGATTTGTCCTGGAGCTGGGGCTTCCTCCTCAGGGAGGGAGCCCTTTATTTTACAGGTAATGCACATGAGCTGAATAAAATGGTAACACAACATTCACAGCTTGGCAGGCACTTCCCTCCACAGTATTTATTTGGATTCTTACAATAACAGTCAAAGGTTTTATTGTCTCTATTCTACTGAAGAAGAAAACAGGGCTGAGAGATGGGGAAAGTTGACCTCAAGGTCACAGACCTGCAGCCCTCCAACCCCGTCATACTGTGATCTCTTGTGAGACAGACCAAGACCCCGTGACCCAGTGACAAAGCAAACCCACTGATGACTCTTCAATGCCAAGATTATCAGATACAGGTGAAAGAATGTGGCCTTAAGGTTAATAGAGCAGAGGTGGGTGCTTTTGAACAAAACCTGGCATCCCTGAGGTACTTTACTGGCTGTCTCAGTGTCTGCCAAGAGCACTGTTAAGGACTCTGAGGTCGTGATCAAGGAAAGAGCTGCATGACCTCTAGGCCATGTCTACCATGGCAGTGGTAGGAAGGGGTGTATTTGCCATCCTTCCCTTGGCCTTAGTTTCCTTATCTATAAAAGTGAGAGGGTTGGTCACAGTCTGGGGCTACAGACTCACATGTTTACAGAACCCAGATGGGAACACAAAGGAATAGACTCGACCAAGCGTAAGAAACACGGTGAAGGGAGGAAGGTTGGAAATACTGCCCAATTGTTTCAGGTAGCAATATGAACTTTGGGTTAGAATCTGACACTTTCTCAATCATTCAAGATTTCAGAGTTCAATGTAAAACAAATTTTTTAAGTAGCAACTAATTTTAATATTTAAATATCTGTGCAAAGTACACATTTGTGTGCACATGTGTGTTTCCAGGATGGATATGGCCCACAGGCCATCTTGGTCTAAATAATCTCCAAGATTTCTTGTAGTTCAAAAATTGTACAATTCTCTGTGGGATACAGATCCACAGAGCATGTGCATGTGAAATGTTTCTCAATAGAACCATAATTGTAAACTCTATCACCCCTTACTACCCCTGTGGCCTGAGATTAGTCTGAGCACCCACCACATGCCTATTGGACTTATGCAAACATTACCTCACTCGGGCTTCCCCATGATTCTTCCAAACTCGGTCTTCTCTCTTTTTTTTGCAGCTGAAGACACAGGCTCACAGAGATTTACTAACTTGCCCAAGGCTGTATAGCATATAACCAAATCAAAATTTACTTCTTGGCGATTTCTCGAGTTTTTGTTTTTTGTGGGTGGAAATTCCATGACATGTAAACAGCACTCAGTGGAAATACAATGCTAAGTGCAGTAAGCTTGTGAGGATGTGACCCCAATATTGCATCTAGATCTGCTGCAGCATTTCTAGAGTTCCCAAAGCGGTAACTTGATCCTCCTCAATGAAGAACTCAGCAGGCACCATCAGGCCAGGCCTATAGCTGGGGCCCCTGGGGAGCAGTTCTTCAGCATCCATCCAGCCCGTAAATTGTACTAAACAGTCCCCTGGTTTGGGCCATTGGTGGAAGGTGAAAGAGATGGAGATGCCCTGAAAGCCAGGGTCTTTCCCATCTGTTCCACATTACAATGCTTTTAAATATGTTAGGCACTTCATTGTCCCAAAAAATGAAAGTAGAACTAATCTTTTTGTTTAAGGTTTCTTGACTGACATCGCTGGTGATTAAATGACATACTTATTTTCTCATAACTGGTGTGGACGGGTTCTGTGGGAGGGTTGGAAAGAGAAGCTCTAACCCACGAACCTGAGTGGGAAGCATCTTGATGCTGTTGAAGATAGAAAACAGTGACAGCTCTAGGGATAGGAATGGGAAAGAGATGCTTTGCAATTGTCTCAGCTGTAGATGTGAAAACTAGAGGGGACAGAGAACTTTATGGGTGTCTACCCTTCTATCCATCCACCCATCCACCCATCCATCTATCCATTCACCTACCCATCCACTCATCCACCCACGCATCCACCTACTCATCCACCCCCCATCCACCCATCCATCCATCTACCTACTCATCCATCCATCCACCCACCCTTCAACTCATTCACCCATCCACCCATCCACCCATCTCCCCACCCATCCATCCATCTACCTGCCCATCCAGCCATCTACCCTTCCATCCATCCATCCATCCACCCACCCACCCATTCATACATCTCTTTATCCACAAGGCTAAAAGAAGGCAACAGGCCAAAGGATGCATGTGACCTCCTGAAGCTAGTAAAGGCAAGGGATGGATATGTTTCCCCTAGAGCCTCCCAAAGGATCACAGCACCTACTGACCCCTTGATTTTAGTCCCATTTTCAGTCTTCTAACCTCCAGAACTGTAGGGTAAGAAATTTGTGTTATTTTAAGACACCAAGTGTGCGGTAGTTGTTACCAATGGAAAACTAATACACAACATCGTCGAGTAACTGTAGCATTAAATGAACTAATAAATAAAAAGAAGCTACCACAGTGCCTGGCCTATGGTAAGAACTCAAAAGATAGTAGTTGCTCTTATTTTTGTTACTATTCTTATGATGTACTTCGGGGATGTGGCCCTCAGTCTAGTGGGAATGTGTATAACTTGCTAGGAGCCTGGGTAGAGGGGAGGGTAAATAGAAGCCTTAAAAGCAAGTAAGACTGTGGCTTTGCCCCCTCAGATGACAACATTGAGGTTTCAGAAGGGTGGGGTGGGGGGTGTTAACATCCCACCCTAATGCCAGGGCGATGTCAGAGCGTCTTAGCCGGATCTGGGGCAGACTGTGGGCCCGGAGGAGAAAGAGAAAGTGGTCTTCACGTGCTCCCGTGGGCCTGCTCCCGGTGTGCCATTCTTTCAGGCTTCTGGGCAGCTTGCAACATGCTTCCTCATGGGTTGACATGTTAAAATCTAGTTTAATCCTCATAGGAATCCTCTCTGGTTTCTAGACACTATTTGTTTCCAGGAGGTAATAGCTAAACTTTTTTTCTGATTAAAAATGTAATGAGTGAAAAAAAAAAAAAGGTAATGGGTGTCCATTAAAACAAATTTGGTAAACGAAGGAAGTGTAATTTTGTTGTTTTCTAAAATGACACTTGTACACAGCTATGATTTAATAAAAAAATAAAAAATAAAATGACACTTGTGATAGATGGATTAGTCCCAAATCTTCACTCCTCCCTCTGTCGCCTCCCTGGGGCATGTGTTTTATTGGGGTATGAGTTACCACTAGGGGTTGGGGTGCCCCCAGCCTTGGTTCCTGGCGTGGCCAGGTGACTCGTTTTGAACAACGAGGTGGTAGCAAACATGCCAGGAAGCAAGGCCATGAGCATGTGCGCCTCAGCCACCCCCATGAGGACGTGCCTGGCTAGCCAACTGGAAAATGAGAGGCATGTGGCCCCCTTGCCCAGTCATTCCAGGGCACCGCCAGCTGGCACTGGACTTGTGAGGGAGCCCAACCAAGACCAAAAGAAATGTCCAGTGAGACTAGCCTACATCACTGACACCCATGCATATTCATGAGATAACCAAAGGCTTATTATCTTAAATCACTAGATCTGAGGATAAATTGTCATGGACCACTGCTGTTATCATAATTGGAATAATTATTACAACAACTCTCAGTAATACATACTGAAGATTTATTATGCGCTGGACTTAGAACTAAACCCTTTCTAGACATCAGTGTTTCTCACTAATATACCTGGATGAGAATCACCTAGATGCTTATAAGAATAGACCAGAGGCCCAGCTTAATTTCACTTAATCATGAAAAGCTGAGCAGAGGCCTGGGAATCTGCATTTTAACCATTTCTCCCTTGCATCTTGTGCCCTATATGGCTGGGAACCATTAACACTCGCCATCCCATTTCAGCTACACAGCATTCCTCGGGGGCAGGGAGCCTCATACCCATTTTACAGACAAGGAAAATGAGGCTGAGAGGAATTAAGTTTGTTAGGTCAAGGTAAGGTGAGAATGTAAACTCAGGCATGGAGATAGTGAAAGGTCAAGCCTTGGTTTTGTCACTAAGTGCCGCTCTCTGTGGTTAAGGGCTGGCTTGGTACAGCCCCTCACCCTGCCTGACATTGTAGCAGCTGCCCCTGGTGACCAGCAGTAAGTGCTGTTCTGGGCTTACCTGAAGCTGGGGCCACTCCAGACAGAGGTGAGAAGTAGCAGGGGACTATAATCTGCTTCCTTTGCTAAAATGGAAATTGTCGTTAAATAAGAGCATAAATATTTAGTTACTCACAGTGACTACCCTTTGCATAACAATCTCAAGTCCAGATTCAATATGAAGCAAGTTTAACATAAACACAACACCTGGGTACGAGTCCCACACCTTCTGGACTACAGTCAGCTGTTATGGTTCACACACTCCAAGGCTGGCTTCCCATGGTGTGCCCTGAAGAGAAACCTTTTATTCTGTCCTCACCCCTGGTGCTTCCAGGTGATGAAAAGTGCCAGCTACCTGTCCACACCTTTCTCCCACCGTAAATGGCTCCAATGTTAAAAAGCCTTTGAGGGCAGCCCACTGTCTGAGGTGGGAAGTGATGGTGGCGCCATGTCCTCAGGGTCACACCGCTTCCAAAACAGCAAGTTTTGACAGGCGCATGGCCTGCAGACATATGAAAAAATGCTCATCATCTTTAATCATCAGAGAAATGCAAATCAAAACTACTTTGAGATATCATCTAACTCCAGTAAGATTAGCCCATATCACAAAATCCCAAGACCAGAGACATTGGTGTGGATGTGGAGAAAAGGGAACACTTCTGCACTGCTGGTGGGAATGCAAATTAATACATTCCTTTTCAAAAGATGTTTGGAGAACAATAGATCTGCCATTCAATCCTATAATTTCTCTACTAGGCATATACACAGAAGACCAAAAATTACATCATAACAAAGATATTTGTACCAGAATGTTTATTGCAGCCCAATTCATAATTGCTAAGTCATGGAAAAAGCCCAAGTGCCCATCGATCCACGAATGGATTAATAAATTGTGGTATATGTACACCATGGAATATTATGGAGCCTTAAAGAAAGATGGAGACTTTACCTCTTTCATGTTTACATGGATGGAGCTGGAACATATTCTTCTTAGTAAAGTATCTCAAGAATGGAAGAAAAGTATCCAATGTACTCAGCCCTACTATGAAACTAATTTATGGCTTTCACATGAAAGCTATAACCCAGTTATAACCTAAGAATAGGGGGAAGGGGGAAAGGGAGGGGAGGGAGGGGGGAGGTGGTCGGAGGGAGGGTGATTGGTGGGATTACACCTGTGGTGCATCTTACAAGGGTATATGTGAGACTTAGTAAATGTAGAATGTAGATGTCTTAACACAATAACTAAGAAAATGCCAGGAAGGCTATGTTAACCAGTGTGATGAAAATGTGTCAAACGATCTATAAAACCAGTGTATGGTGCCCCATGATCACATTAATGTACACGGCTATGATTTAATAAAAACAAAACAAAAAACCCCAGCAAGTTTCAGAGAATGCTTTCAGCTGTTCTGATACCTATTCTCCTTTGCCTAGATTTTATTCTAAGCTCAAAGCAGAGAAGATGCAGCCATCTTGCATTACACCTGTTTCTGTGTGGTGTGTGAAGGCTGCATTCCACCCAACCCCTAGGATGATACTTTTCCAACCTGAGTTCCAGCCTGTCTCCCTCTCTGAGTTGTTCTTTTGTGGCTCAAATGGTTGATGGTGGCAAATCACTTTTCAGGAAAGCCCTCCAGCACTTAACACTTCATCACATCACCTCCTCTCAGAAACATTTCTGGGGACTTACTAGTTCAAGGCAACAGGCTCCTTCTCCATCCAAACACTTTAAAGACGGTATCGATAGAATCTTCAAACAAATCCCATGGAAGTTTCTTCAGCTGGTGGAAATGTGAAGTGGTTTAGTGTGCAAGAAGTCTGCAGTTGCTGGGGATGGCTGGCACATGAAGGCAAGAGAGAAAGTGACAAGAGAGGCAGACAGAAAGGAGAGGACAAGAGCCAAGTCGTGAACGGGAAAGCAACGAAACAGAAACCGTCACAGGAATCGTTATGGCAGCTAATTCTCACATTGTGCTGACCATACGTCAGGTGCCAAGGGTTACATTTCATTCCCACCATGCCTCTCTGGGGCAATGCCTCTCTCTGTTATCATTCCCATTTTGTAGATAAAGAAACCGAGGCTCCCTTGGTTCCTGCCATTTCTAAGCGAGGCCTTCTAGCCTCATGTTATTAAGGAATGTCCCCCTGCCCCTACCATGGTCACCCTGTATAATCCCTTTTGGAAAATGTCTTAGTCTGTTTGTTCTACTATAACAGAATGCCTGAGACTGGGTAATTTACAATGAATAGAAATGTATTGGCTCGTGGTTCTGGAAGCTGGAAAATTCAAGATCGAGGTTCTGGCATCTGCTGAGAGCCTTCTTGCTGCATGGAAGTGCAAGGCATCACCTGGTAAGTGAGGGAGGGAAGGAGACCAAACTCATCCTTTGTAAGAAACCCCCTCCCATGGTGAATAACATCCCCCTGAAATATGGTATGAATCCATCCATGAGGCAGAGCACTCTAATCATCTCTCAAAGGCCCCAAGTCTAAACCCTACTGCACCGGGGGTTCAGTTTCTAGCACGTGAACTTGAGGGGACAGGTTCAAGCCATAGCGGGAATGTTAGCCAGAGTCAATGTTTGTTGCTTGCTACCCAAGGTCCTAACCAGATTGGGGTGAGCCCAAGAGCTGCTCTTTGTCCCACCGACTCGATGTTTTTCAACTTTATTTATCTCACAGCACACTTGAACCTATCAACTTCCAGCATGCTTAAAATGTTATTTTTAAAGAAGAGTAAAAAAGAGGATACACTTACTGTGCTTTGAACTTCTTTTGAAAATAATTTAATTAATTATCTTTAAAATTTTTCATGGCAGGCGGTACCCGTAGCTCTGTGGGTAGGGTGCCGGCCGCATACACCCAGGCTGGCAAGTTCGAACGCGGCCTGGACCAGCTAAACAGCAATGACAACTGCAACAAAAAAATAGCTTGGCATTGTGGTGGGCACCTGTAGTCCCAGCTACTTGGGAGGCTGAGGCAAGAGAATCCCTTAAGCCCAAGAGTTTGAGGTTGCTGTAAGCTGTGATGAAACAGCACTCTAGTGAGGGTGACATAGTAAGACTCTGTCTCAAGAAAAACAAATTTTTTTCATGGCACATCTAAGATCCTCTCATGGCACACCAGTGTGCCATGTTAAAAACACCACACTAACTGGATTCTTGCTTACTCTCTAATACCTGAGTCTGACCCCAAATCTCAAGCTTGTTTACCCTCCAGATCCCCCTAAGCCTCAATAGGGGACAATTCAGTCTCCCTTCCCTGAGTACATTTAGCAATGTCTGGAGACACTTTTCATTCTCACAACTGGGGAGTGGGTGTTACTGGCATCTAGTGGGTGGAGGCCAGGAATGCTGCTGAATGCCCTATAATATACAGGACTGTCTCCCATAACAAAGAGCTATCCAGCCCCTAATGTCAGTTGTGCCAAGGTCGAGGCACTTGCCATAAGCCCGGGGCCCTGCTGTGTTCTTGCCTGAGTTGAGTCTGGCCTCTACTCCTATTTCTGAACTCCTCCTTTGACTAGAACCCTGAGAGCTCATTCCTCCCTCCAATTTGTGCCACCAACTCTCCTCACAGCATCCCATAGCTCTCTGTGGACCCCTGCACGGACACCTGCTCCCTGTCACCGTCAACATCCTCCCACCACCTGCAGCAGGTCCAACACCAGCCTCCCACGCGAGCACAGACCCGCACCCAGGTCTTGGCTGAGGCTGACTGCAGTCCCCATGCCCTGCCAAGACACACAAATGAGCCCCCACCAACCAGCACGAGGTTGCCTCACTCTGGGACACAGTGTCCAGCTCGGGCAGAACTCTTCCCACCAGCTTCCTGCTGACACCATTTATTCCCCCAGCATCAGAGACCTGGTTCTCTGGAGTTCCAGTGCGGGGGCAGACCCTGCAGTACAAAAAGCCTGTGACCCATGCCTAAAAATAAAAATAGTATTCAATTGTCATGTCTGACAGAGTGAAAGTCTGACGCAGAAAGCAAAGCCATGGCAACCAGATAAACACATTGGAAACCTTTCAGTTGGGTGGATTAGAAGGGATCTAGGCTGAGCCTCCTGGAGGCAGGCGTTTCTCTGGTTTCTGGGCTGGGGTGGGAGGGAGGTCCTGCTATGGATATGGGAGAAAGAGAAGGGCAATGTGTCCTACTCATTCATTTGGGACTCCACGGCCGTCTTTTTTAATTTATTTTTTTTAATTTCTGATTAATATGAGGGTATGGACAATTAGGTTACAATGTTTTCATTGTTAGGTAGAGTCCCTGTTGTGCTGTCTCATAACAGGAGGTGAGCTATATCCCCTTGCACGGTGCCCATTAGGTGAGAGCACACCAATCCCTCTCTCTTCCCTCTCTCCTCCTCCTCCCCCTGTATTGAATTGAATGGGGTTTTCTCTTGTGTGGACGTGTATTAGCTCTGTCTGCTGGCTTCACATTAGTATTGAGTACATTGGATACTTGCTTTTCCATTCTTATGATGCTTTACTAAGAAGACTGTGTTTCATCTCCACCCAGGTTAATACAAAAGATGTAAAATCTCCATCCTTTGGGGGCTGAGTAGTATTCCATGTTATCCATATACCACAGTTTGTTAATCCATTCCTGGGTTGATGGGCACTTAGTTTGTTTCTACATCTTAATGATTGTAAATTGAGCTGCGCTGAAATGATTTTTTTCTTCTTCCAGGTAGATGCCTAGTAATGGGATTGCAGGATCCACTGCCTTCTTGTGATCTCCCCGTCTTGAGTGGAATCAGTTTTAGAAGTGTATTTCCACTAGAACAAGGAAGACTGGAAGGTGAGTAAACATGGACACCTCCCTTAGGTCCCCAACTAAAGTGAACCTCTGTCCTTTCTCATCCATTCATTCATGGTGCTAGTTAGACTTCTGCGTAGTTGTGTGACCTTGAGCATTTAACCTCCCATGCCTTAATTTTCTCACCTATAAAGTGGACCCCATGCCTGCCTTGTAGGGCTGTTGTGATGTTAAAATGGCATAAATTAAGGAATTGCCTGTACACCACACGCCTGAAAATGCTGGCTGGTGTTACCATCAGCTTCAGGCAGAAAGAACATGGTCTTTGTAGCCAGACCTGAATCTGAGGCCTGGCTTCACTGCCTAATAGGTTTTAGGGGTTGAATTTGGTCCCCCCTAAAAGATATATTGACTTTGTAGTCCCCAGTAACTCAGATGTGACCTTATTTGGATATAGGATCATGCAGATGTAATTAGTTAACACGCAGCTGGGCTCATAATTCAATATGCCTGGTGTTCTGATAGGGAGAAGACAGGGAGACGGCCATGTGGCAGTGGAGGCAGAGGCTGGAGCGATGCCTCTAGTAGCTTAGTGCCGAGGCTTGCCGGCAGCACCAGAAGCCAGAAGGGCATAGTGTGGATTCTCCCTCAAGGCCCTCAGAAGAAACCAACGTTTCTGACACCTTGTCTTGAGGCTTCTGGCCTCTTAAACTGTACAAGAATAAGTCTCTGTTGTTTTAAATTCCCAGTTTGTGATCATTTGTTTCTAGAAAACTAAAACAATGGGTGTTCACCTCTTCCAGCCTCTGGTTCCTCAGCCATATCCAGGGATTAAGAGAGATAATAAATGTGCAAGTATCGGACATTGACAAGGTGCTGAATTAATATTAAGAGGATTTGAAACTCAAACACCTTTAGGAAAAGGAATATGGGGGGTGGGGGAGTTTATATTCTCCTAGCCCAGCCAAGAAGGAGTCAGTGTACACCCCAAGAGAGAAGTCCCATCAGCAATTTCTGCTTTTATGTGTGTCCGTGTATTTACACTCTGCCACCTTTCCTGAAGGCAGACAATGTGCTCGAACACTGGCCAGACAAGATAGAAAAGTACCAGCCAGAGGGAGTCCAGACAGAACAGAACGATGAGGCAGGGAACAGACATCTCCGAACAACCCGGGAGTCCTGCCAGACTATACCCAGGAGGTAGTACGAAGGTCGTCTGCTATTTTTATGTGTCCAACATCCCTTCCACATCTTCCTGAAATAGGATCTTCCTTCCTTGAACTGCTCTGTCCTCCATGCATATGATTCTAGCACAGCTACCATCAGCCCCTGGACAGAGGAGTGGGCACTGGAGTCAGGCCTGGACAAGCAGAGTCTCCACCTCTCTGGACACAGGTGACCCAACTTGGCCAGTCTCAAGTTAGGATCTTACCTACAAGGGCTGGAGAAAGAAGACCTCTTTCACCCCTGAGCTGGCTAAGCTAAGATGAAGTCCACATCCAGGACCCTTCTTTCCTTATTGAATGTCAAATTCATCTGTGATAGGAAAAACTAGGAAGGGAACAGAGGGTGTGTGTGTGTGTGTGTGTGTGTGTGTGTGAGAGAGAGAGAGAGAGAGAGAGAGAGAGAGAGAGAGAGAGAGCGCAACCTGATGATATTATTTTGGTCCTCAGGCCGGCTCTATTCATGCACTGCTCAGTTACATAAGTCCATAAATTCTTTCACATTAACCAGTTTGAGCTGAGATTCTGCCATCTAGAGTCCTGTGGTCGGGGAGGGCTGGCAGACATGAGTGGGGATGACACAGTGAGGATCACAGGAGAGAATGGTCCTAGGGTATCCAGATGAGTTGAAAGAAGGAACGATTATGTGCCAAGGGCCAGTGCAGGGATGGTGTGTCTGGAGCAGCTCCTGGGGGGGAGTCTTTTCAGAAATGCCTTCCTGGCCAACCAGGCAAGGAGGCCCCAAATCTATGTTCTAAGCCCCCTGCCCAGAACCATCCCCGTTGCTGCCAGCCAGCCTGCTTTGGCACACTCACCATTTCAGTCAATGTCTGATACAAATGATCAATTTGCCTGCCAAGCCCAACTTGGCCTTGTGATTCAGCTGCCCTGGCTGCCAGATGGGATTTTCTTCCATAAGTCCTCAAAGGGGCCAAGGGACACAGCCCCTGTAAGAGCTGTTTAGATGCTTTCTCTTTTGAGAGTCTCAGATAAGTGACTCTGAGACCATGGACAGTAGCATCAGAGCCCAGTGGGGGGCAAAAAGCATAAGGGGGCCAAGAAAGCTGGTCTGCAGCGGGTGGGGGGTGGCGAGCCACCAGGGAGGAGCAAACGACCATGTGACTTCCAAGGAAGTGTGTCCTGACACTTTCCAGTCCTCAGGATGCCCAGCTGTGCTGCTGGCATTTCCTTCCTGGGAGATTCCATTACAGCCTTGAATAACTTCTCTTTTACTTGAGTTAGCGTTCCTGGCAGCTGAGATTCCACAGTTACACCTTTGTCTACCTCAGTTAGGCATGCTGGCTGCGAGCATCAGAAACCAACTCTGCCTGAATTAAGCAAGAGGGAATGTACTGGAAGGCCTGTGTGGCTGAGCAACCTGGCTTGGAATAGACAGGTACCAAATGTTCCAGGGGGTTTCGGAGCACGAGTTTCTCTCTGTGGGCACTGAAGATGGCATAAATGAATCACAAACTGGTTCTCGTCCCTGGTCACCTGTGCGGCCAAAGACTCAGGAGAGTGGGTCCAGCTGGTCTACCTGAGACTGTGCCTTGACATTTTGCTTTGATGGAGAGGGAAGGAAGAAGCTGTCTGAGAAGCTCCTGGGTTTCCCTGGGTTTCTACAATGAGCAGGCAGCACACTGACTCACAATTAAAGCCCAGGGGCTGGAGAGAGGTGAGTTCTCCAAAGAAGCCAAAATGTACGTGGATGCAGCTTCTCAGTCTCCACACCTTGGGGTCACTCTTGTTCCTTCCTTGCTCTGGCCCCCAGTTTCCCAGACCCTGGTCCATAAATAAGGATGTATAAAAGACGTAAGGTTTTAGTCCCTTGCAACTAAGACACAATGATGCTACCTTCATCTTTAGGGAGAATGGACAGGAATCCCAAGAGGGCAGGAGGGGCAGATTCAAAGCACAGATGGAGGTACTGGCTCCCACTTAGACAAGAGATGCCTTTCCTGCTAAGACAGGTGGGCGGCTGGAGGACAAGGGGTACCTGATAGGCAACATAGGCTTCAGGTGTGCAGAGGCCAGGTGAGAGGCCCATACACAGGGCTATATATAGGAGCCCAGCATTTCTCCCTATGAATTAGGTTCCAGTCTCCTCCTGGGAGTGAAGAGGCCAGGAGGGAAGGGGACGCTCCTTGTTTTTTTTTTTATTGTTGGGGATTCATTGAGGGTACAATAAGCCAGGTTACACTGATTGCAATTGTTAGGTAAAGTCCCTCTTGCAATCATGTCTTGCCCCCATAAAGTGTGACACACACCAAGGCCCCACCCACCTCCCTCCGTCCCTCTTTCTGCTTCCCCCCCATAACCTTAATTGTCATTAATTGTCCTCATATCAAAATTGAGTACATAGGATTCATGCTTCTCCATTCTTGTGATGCTTTACTAAGAATAATGTCTTCCATGTCCATCCAGGTTAATACGAAGGATGTAAAGTCTCCATTTTTTTTAATGGCTGAATAGTATTCCATGGTATACATATACCACAGCTTGTTAATCCATTCCTGGGTTGGTGGGCATTTAGGCTGTTTCCACATTTTGGCGATTGTAAATTGAGCTGCAATAAACAGTCTAGTACAAGTGTCCTTATGATAAAAGGATTTTTTTCCTTCTGGGTAGATGCCCAGTAATGGGATTGCAGGATCAAATGGGAGGTCTAGCTTGAGTGCTTTGAGGTTTCTCCATACTTCCTTCCAGAAAGTCCCACCAGCAGTGTAAAAGTGTTCCCTTCTCTCCACATCCACGCCAGCATCTGCAGTTTTGAGATTTTGTGATGTGGGCCAGTCTCACTGGGGTTAGATGATATCTCAGGGTTGTTTTGATTTGCATTTCTCTAATATATAGAGATGATGTACATTTTTTCATGTGTTTGTTAGCCATTCGTCTGTCGTCTTTAGAGAAAGTTCTATTCATGTCTCTTGCCCATTGATATAAGGGATTGTTGGCTTTTTTCATGTGGATTAATTTGAGTTCTCTATAGATCCTGGTTATCAACCTTTTGTCTGATTGGAAATATGCAAATATCCTTTCCCATTGTGTAGGTTGTCTCTTTGCTTTGATTATTGTGTCCTTAGCTGTACAGAAGCTTTTCAGTTTAATGAAGTCCCATTTGTTTATTTTTGTTGTTGTTGCAATTGCCATGGCAGTCTTCTTCATGAAGTCTTCCCCCAGGCCAATATCTTCCAGTGTTTTTCCTATGCTTTCTTGGAGGATTTTTATTGTTTCATGCCTTAAATTTAGGTCCTTTATTCATCTTGAATCAATTTTTGTGAGTGGGGAAAGGTGTGGGTCCAGTTTCAGTCTTTTACATGTAGACATCCAGTTCTCCCAACACCATTTATTGAATAGGGAGTCTTTCCCCCAAGGTAAGTTCTTGTTTGGTTTATCGAAGATTAGGTGGTTGTAAGATGTTAGTTTCATTTCTTGGTGTTCAATTCAATTCCAAGTGTCTATGTCTCTGTTTTTGTGCCAGTACCATGCTGTCTTGACCACTATGGCTTTGTAGTACAGACTAAAATCTGGTATGCTGATGCCCCCAGCTTTATTTTTGTTACTAAGAACTGCCTTAGCTATACGGGGGTTTTTCCGGTTCCATACAAAACGCAGAATCATTTTTTCCAAATCTTGAAAGTACGATGTAGGTACTTTGATAGGAATGGCATTGAATAGGTAGATTGCTTTGGGAAGTATAGACATTTTAACAATGTTGATTCTTCCCATCCATGAGCATGGTATGTTCTTCCATTTGTTAAGATCCTCTGCTATTTCCTTTCTGAGGATTTCATAGTTTTCTTTATAGAGATCCTTCACCTCCTTCGTTAGGTATATTCCTAGGTATTTCATTTTCTTTGAAACTATGGTGAAGGGAGTTGTGTCCTTAATTAGCTTCTCATCTTGACTGTTATTTGTGTACACAAAGGCTACTGACTTGTGGACATTGATTTTATATCCTGAAACATTACTGTATTTTTTGATGACTTCTAGGAGTCTTGTGGTTGAGTCTTTGGGGTTCTCTAAGTATAAGATCATGTCGTCAGCAAAGAGGGAGAGTTTGACCTCCTCTGCTCCCATTTGGATTCCCTTAATTTCCTTGTCTTGCCTAATTGTATTGGCTAGAACTTCCAGCACTATGTTGAATAGTAAAGGTGACAGAGGACAACCTTGTCTGGTTCCAGTTCTAAGAGGAAAAGCTTTCAGTTTTACTCCATTCAGTAAAATATTGGCTGTGGGTTTGTCATAGATAGCTTCAATCAGTTTTAGAAATGTGCCACCTATGCCTATACTCTTCAGTGTTCTAATTAGAAAAGGATGCTGGATTTTATCAAATGCTTTTTCTGCATCTATTGAGAGGATCATGTGATCCTTATTTTTGCCTCTGTTACTATGGTGGATAACGTTTATGGACTTGCGTATGTTAAACCAGCCTTGCATCCCTGGGATGAAGCCTAATTTTTTTTTTTTTTTTTTTATTGTTGGGGATTCATTGAGGGTACAATAACCCAGGTTACACTGATTGCAATTGTTAGGTAAAGTCCCTCTTGCAATCATATCTTGCCCCCCTAAAGTGTGACACACACCAAGGCCCCAGGATGAAGCCTACTTGATCATGATGAATGACTTTTTTGATGATAAGCTGTAATCTATTGGCTAGGATTTTGTTGAGAATTTTTGCATCTATATTCATGAGTGAGATTGGTCTGAAATTCTCCTTTTTGTTTGGGTCTTTTCCTGGTTTTGGTATCAGGGTGATGTTTGCTTCATAGAATGTGTTGGGGAAGATTCCTTCTTCCTCAATTTTTTGGAATAATTTCTGCAGTACAGGAATAAGCTCTTTCTTGAAGGTTTGATAGAATTCTGGTGTGAAGCCATCTGGACCAGGGCATTTTTTGGTTGGAAGATTTTTTATTGTTTCTTTGATCTCAGTGCTTGAAATTGGTCTGTTCAGGAGCTCTATTTCTTCCTGGCTGAGTCTAGGGAGAGGGTGTGATTCCAAATATTTCTCCATTTCCTTCACATTGTCAAATTTCTGGGCATAGAGTTTCTGGTAGTATTCAGAGATGATCTCTTGTATCTCTGCGGGATCAGTTGTTATTTCCCCTTTATCATTTCTGATTGAGGTTACTAGAGATTTTACTTTTCTATTCCTCGTTAGTCTGGCCAATGTTTTATCTATTTTATTTATTTTTTCAAAAAACCAATTCCTTGTTTCATTAATTTTCTGAATGATTCTTTTGTTTTCAATTCATTGATCTCTCATTTGATTTTGGATATTTCTTTTCTTCTACTGAGTTTAGGCTTAGATTGTTCTTCTTTTTCCAATTCCATAAGATCTCTTGTGAGATTGTTGATGTGCTCTCTTTCTGTTTTTCGAATGTAGGCATCTAAAGCGATGAATTTTCCTCTTAAAACTGCTTTTGCAGTAACCCACAGGTTTTGGTAGCTTGTGTCTTCATTGTTGTTATGCTCAAGGAAGTTAATGATTTCCTGTTTTATTTCTTCCTTCACCCATCTGTTATTCAACAGAAGATTGTTTAATTTCCATGCCTTTGTGTGGGTTCAAGCGTTTTTGTTAGAGTTGAGTTCCACCTTTAGTGCCTTATGGTCTGAGAAGATACAAGGTAAAATTTCAATTCTTTTGATTCTGTTGATATTTGTTTTGTGTCCCAGGATATGATCAATTTTGGAGAATGTTCTATGGGGTGATGAGAAGAATGTATATTCTTTATCTTTGGGGTGGAGTGTTCTATATGCGTCTATCAAGCACAGTTGTTCTAGGGTCTCATTTAAATCTCTTATATCTTTGTTTAATTTCTGTTTAGAGGATCTATCCAGCTCTGTAAGAGGAGTGTTAAAGTCCCCTATTATGATGGTATTATCAGATATCATATTGCTCAGACTGAGTAAGGTCTGTTTCAAGAATCTGGGAGCATTTAAATTGGGTGCATAAATATTTAGAATTGAAATGTCTTCTTGTTGTATTTTTCCCTTGACCAATATAAAGTGACCATCTTTGTCTTTCTTGACTTCAGTTGCTTTAAATCCACATGTATCTGAAAATAAGTTTGCAACTCCTCTTTTCTTCTGAATTCCATTTGCCTGAAAAATTGTGTTCCAACCCTTGACTCGGAGCTTTAAGTTGTCTTTTGAAGCCAGGTGTGTTTCTTGCAGACAGCAAATGGATGGCTTGTGTTTTTTAATCCAATTATCCAATCTATGTCTCTTCACTGGGGAATTCAAGCCATTAACATTTATTGAGATAATTGATAAGTGTGGTAGTATTCTATTAGTCTTATTTTGTGAGAATCCCTTGCTTAGTTTTATCTTTTGCATCAGTGTGGAGGTTAGGTTCTGTCGTTTAATTTCTGAGTTCTTACTTTGCTGCTGATCCATTGTGGTGGTCAGTGTGCAGAACAGGTTGAAGTATTTCCTGTAGAGCTGGTCTTGTTGTGGTGAATTTCCTCAATGTTTGTATATCCGTAAATGATTTGATTTCTCCATCAATTTTGAAGCTTAGCTTAGCAGGGTACAGAATTCTGGGCTGGAAATTGTTCTGTTTAAGTAGATTAAAGGTTGGGTGGTGCCTGTGGCTCAAAGGGTAGGGCACCGGTCCCACATGCTGGAGGTGGCAGGTTCAAACCTGGCCCCGGCCAAAAACCAAAAAAAGAACAAAAAAATAAGTAGATTAAAGGTAGATGACCATTGTCTTCTTGCTTGGAAAGTTTCATTAGAGAAGTCTGCGGTCACGCTGATGGATTTTCCCCTGTAGGTCAACTGGCGCTTACTCCTGGCAGCTTGCAGAATCTTTTCTTTTGTCTTGACTTTGGACAGGCTCATCACAATGTGTCTTGGAGAAGCTCGGTTAGAGTTGAGGAGACCTGGGGTCCGATATACCTCTGAAAGTAGTATGTCAGAATCTTTGGTGATATTTGGGAAATTTTCTTTTATAATATTCTCTAGTATGGCTTCCATTCCTCTGGGACATTCTTCTTCCCCTTCTGGAGTTCCTATAGCTCGTATGTTGGAACACTTCATAAAGTCCCATAATTCTGACAGTGAACATTCTGCTTTCTCTCTCTTCTTTTCTGCCTCTTTTACTATCTGAGTTATCTCAAGAACTTTGTCTTCTACCTCTGAAATTCTTTCTTCTGCATGGTCTAACCTGTTGCTGATACTTTCCATTGCATCTTTAAGTTCCCTGATTGACTGTTTCATTTCCTTCAGCTCTGCTATATCCTTTTTATATTCTTCATATCGTTCATCTCTTATTTGATTCTGTTTTTGAATTTCCTTTTGGTTATTTTCCACTTTATTAGCAGTTTCCTTCATTGTTTCCATCATTTCTTTCATTGTTTTCAACATGTGTATTCTAAATTCCCTTTCTGTCATTCCTAACATTTCTTTATAGGTGGAATCATCTGCAGTAGCTGTCTCATGGTCCCTTGGCGGGGTTGTTCTGGACTGGTTCTTCATGTTGCCTGGAGTTTTCTGCTGATTCTTCCTCATGAGTGATTTCTTTTATCTGTTTCCTTGCCCTAATTTTCCTGTCACTTCCTCTTGCTCTTTAAGTTCTCATGCCTGTGGACCAGGAAGGCAAATGGAAAGTACACAGGGAGGAAGATGAACTGCGGCAAAGCCTTTGTCATATGATAGTGACCTTGAGGGCGTGACGGCGTGTGTGTGGCTCGCCCTCAGCGACCAGTCAGGGTTTCTCTATGGGAAAGTGGAGAGGAGCTCACGGAGCGCTCTGCCTCCGTTTCACCTTACACTGCTCCACATTCCGTACATCGGGACACTCCTTGTTTAAAGGAGGCTTGAACACACTGATGGAGGATGAGAAGCTGGGAGACCCAGGATCAGTCCAGCCATCAGTAAGGCATGAAGGGTGCAGGTGGGATAGAGACCACAGGTTTTCAGTGGCATCAGTCATGACAACAGCCCTCAGCAGCCAGCAGAGGAGAAAGGCAGGCAAAGGTCTAGGTGGATGTGGGCTTCGTGTCTGCAGATGAGGTGCACAGAGAGGGGAAAAGGATAAGGCACTGACAATGCAGACAGGGGGGCTTAGGATAGACACAGGAGACTCCACGGGTGGGGGGCATGCAGAGATTGGGGGGAGTCCAGAGACAGACGGTCCAGATGGGCTGGAGGCTGTGGTTGGGGAGGGCCTCGGTCATCTCCTAGCTAAAGGCCATCCCAGGTGTGCAGGGGCATGGGTGGCCTAGGTGGCAAGGTGGCCTCCAGGACCACAGGCTGGGGCCATGTGCGTGCTTCCTGATGTTCTCTGAGAAAGACTGGCCTGGCGAGGAAGAAAACACAGAATGCCAGGGACTGTGGGGTTCAGTCGGGCCTTATCCACACTGGGGCTGGACTACCCAGAGTATGGAGTAGTCATGTATAAAGTGGGTTGTGACAGGGGAAAGCTCCTCTGAGGTGGTGATTCAGCTAAGATCTAAGTAACAGGAAGGCACAAGCCTCTCCAAGCTCTGGGGTGCTGCCCAGACAGGGGGCAACTATACCAAGGCCACAGGGCAGGGAGCCCAGCAGACAAGGGGAAGAGGAAAGGCCACTGCCTGTGCCCTCTGCCCCCAGCTTGCCCCTGCTCATGCTTCCCCTTGCTTAGGTCTCTGCTTGCTGTCCCCTCTCCCAGAGGTCCACCTGGCCACTCCTCCAATGGCAGCTGACCCCCACCTGCTGGGTTTTCCTTGCTGCCCCTGTCATCCCTTAACCTGCACATTTGCCTGGTGTTTCTCTGTCTTATCACTGGATCACATACCCCAGTGATACAGGGTTCCCCCATTCAGGGCTGGATAGGGACACCCCCTCCCACCCACCCCCGCCATTTTCTAGGCCTGGGAAAACAGGTTCTTCCAGACTGATTCTCTGGACCCAAACAAGATCAGAGAAGAGCCTCCTGATCAGTGTCTCATCTGGAGTTGAAAAACATACGCCCTCCTGGCCTGACTTGAGACAGGAAGTGTGCGGACTGGACCACATTCCTTTGCTAATACATTCAGTTGCTAATCAACATTAGCTGAACGTTTTTTGCCTGCCGGCCCCTGGCCAACTGTGACATACATTTCCAAGCCTTCCTGCTTACAGGGAGCCCCACATGGGCTTTCCACTCAGGTTCCCCCTTCTATTTCTCTCTCTGTTGATAAACTCTGTCCTGTCACTTATCCACATGGTCCGTGGTTTCATTCTTTATACCCCACAACAAAAGGACCCAACACGGACAAATTCCAGCAACATTGGGAGGTCAGAGCCTTTGTTTTGCTCACTGTTGAGAGCCCAGAGCCCAGCACTGTGCCTGGCATGTGATGGAACTCCAGGATTGGCTCTTGAGGCAGCTGGAGGGAGATGGTAGACAGGGTCTTACTGGTTGCAGGAGGAGGGTTTGAGTTTTATTCTACACTGTAGGCCTGAGCCACTGGGGAGTACTGAGTAGACACAACGTGACTGACTCTGCTCTGACAAAGCTCCCCTGGCAGTGGAGTGTGGCTTGTAGGGGAAGAAAGGAAAAAGGGGCCCTTCTGGGAGGCCACTTCACAATCTAGGGGAGGGAGAAATGTGGATAACTCAGACCCTGACCCCACAAGAGCCACACTTGAGACAGCTGGAGTGGGGTGGAGCTGGAGGTGCCAGTCAGTGCACCCTGACTAGCAAATGGTGCCCAGGGGCGGGAGCAGGTGGGCAGATAATGCATGCTTGTCCCTTAACACATAGAGAGCCACAATCACCGTGGGAGGAGGGCCAGGAAAGTGCACAGGGGCCGAGAGGAAGCCAAAGCCGTAAGATGCCCTGGGGAGCCGCATCCAGGACTGGGCAGGCAGAGGAAGAAGCAGGTTTTCAGAGGAAGGGGAACTAAATCCTGCTCCTGGATGTTTTTGAAGCAACAGGGTCTCCCTCTTTCTCTGTTGTGGAGCAAGACATGCTTTAGTGGTAGGTAATGATCTTTTCTTGTACCTCCTCCACCTTCCTTATAATTGTGCTCCTGTTGAATGCACTTGATTTGAGTGCAGTATACACAGTGATTAAGAGCCTGGAGACAGGCTGCTTAGAATCACATTGCAGCCCCATGCTCACACACTGTGCACCTGAGGACCAGTTGCTTAACCTTTCTGTGTCTTGGAGTCCCATCTACATGATGAGGGTGACATGGAGAACATCTGTCTCAGAGGCTTATGGTTAGCAAGCATTAAATAAGACGGAATGTGGAAGGCCCTTAGAGGAGCCAGAGGACAAGGAACGGGCTGTGCAAGCAAGAGTGCCAGGCCTCTTCCCAGCTGGGAAGTAGGAGGTCAGGGTAGGTTTCTTGGAGGAGGTGACACCTGAGCTGAACCCATGGGAGGAGTGGCCTCCTGACCAAAGAAACTGTTTATGCAATCATTACGCAGTCACATATTAACATGCCCTTTTGGGTTATATCATGGATAGAAGAATTGAATTGCTCACAGTGCTGCTTTGAATGACTTCACAGTCCTACAGGCTTAAGAGCTGCTCCATAGGAAAAAAACAAACTGTATACAGTAGTATCAGGAAATATGTGTTTATGTGTGTGTTTATGTACATATATACGTATATATAAATGAGCGTGTGTGTTTACATACACATATTTTAATCGTATTAGATCTACCGAACTGTTCAGATCCTTCAAGCCAGAGACAGATTATCCACTATGAGATTTTCATTTGCCTCCAACATTGTTGCACTGAGACTTAACATGAGGTTTCTGTCCCTCCGTCCAAGGCTTTTTCTAGGTGGAAGCCACGGACTCAGACAGACCTGGACCCAAGTTGTATCTGTACCACATTTGACCTTGACCAACTCCTCTGAACCCCCACTCCCTCACCTATGACCTCCTGGGGTTGTTGCTAGAAGTTCTGGCTGAAGTCCTCCGTGAAGGTGTCTAGTCCTGTACTGGCCCATAGAGAGTGGCCAGGAAGGGCCTGTTTCCTCTTCCCTTCTGCCTGCTTTTAAAATCTGGGGCTGTCTGGACTCAGTAGGATATAGGGTAGCACCTGACACAGGGATGGAGATGAACAAATGCTTGAATTGAATTGACTCAGGGGAGACAAACCACCCAGAGAACACAGGTCGATAAACTACTCCTATTTTGGAGTCTCCTGCTTCCCTATTTGATGGAAACCATGATGCTACTCTTGGATGACCCTCTCATCTTCCCCAGCGGCTGTAAATCCTGGCAACCAGTTATCAGATAATAAATGTTTTTCTTGTAAAGTTTTATATTCTGCTGAACAATAAAGATGACCTTTTGGCCTCATTTATCACATTTCATGATAAAGTCAGGCCTCGGTGATAGGCCAGTTTGGAGATCATAGAAACATCTGCTTTAAAGCAGAAGATAACACCCATTCAAGGTCAGGGCTTCAAATAGGAGACTTCCATGCAATATACAATCCCAACTCCATTTCCACCACTGATAGACTTCTTTAGAAACTCAAATCTGATTTGGGCCCCAAAGGAGAAAATTAAAACCAGAAACTGAGACATGGATACCATATTTGTTCAGTGTGGGTTTTTTTGTATGTGTGAGCACATTCTGAAAGAGAGAAATGCAAATGTCCTCCTGTTAGGATTCTGCTTTCCAAAAGGTTAAACTTCTCACTAAGCTATTGTTCTCAATAACAAATATTCTGACTTCAGAGACTTGTAATATTTTACTGATGTACATAAAGTTTCAATTTTATAAACAGAAGGGGAGGAGTGACTGAAATTTTTGTAAGCAAAAACTATCTGTCTTTTCCACCACTGTATCCCCAGTCCCTTGCATGAGGCCTGGCAGATGCTCACTCAATATTTGCCTAACAAATGAATCAAGTCATAACCTCAGACATAATTAATCATAACCTCCACGATCAGTTTGCAAATGTTTTAGAGTCACAATGCACTTTCATTGTGATTGACGGTCTCAACTGTAATAAAATACCAACTGGGTAGCAAATAAATAATAGAAATTTATTTCTCAGCATTCTGAAGGCTGAGAATTCAAAGATCGAGGCATCAGCAGATTCATGCCTGGGAAGATATCACTTCCTCACAGATAGCTGAGCTGTCTTCTCACTCTAATTTCATATGGTTGGAGGGGCAAGGGATCTCTCTCAGGCCACTTCCATAAGGGCACTAATTCCATTCATGAGGACTCTACTCCCACGATCTAATTGCTTTCAAAAGATCCTAATACTATCACTTTGGGGGGTGAGGATTTCAACTTATAAATTTAAGGGGGACATAAACATTCAGACCATAATATAGCCCTGTGTCAATAGAAAACCCTAAATAGTTCAAGTCTAATATGTGCAGACTTCAGAACAGACATTCATCCAAAGAAAAATCAATTTCCTACCCGGGCACAAGTCAAATTCTGGCCAGTCTTATATCCAAGCCCAACATACCTCCGTAGTGTGGGTTAGTTGTCTTATTTCTCATTTGAGAAATGTCACACACACAGTGAAGCAGTTGCCTTTAATTTATTCTTTGTCAGTCACACGTAGTACCTTACCTGTAGAAATGACTCTATAAAATTCCCAGGAAGAATCCAAAGTCAGGGCTCTGTACACCTCTAGCTGTCTAGTTGTGTTGTATTAGAAAGAGCACAGGCCCCACACTGAGAAGAAATCCCTGGAAGGAAATCAAAGCTGAGTAGGAACAATCAAGGTTATGGAAAGAGAAAGACCAGGTAAAAGTTGGGGAGATGAACAGAGTTAAGGAACTCAGACATCTGGGCACCATATTTTTTTATATTACGTGAAAATTACAGAAATAGCAGCTTTGTGAAGTTAGAAGAGTTATCTGTACCAAGCATCCTTGTAAAAGTTCAAGAAAACTGAATTAGCCTAAAAATGAGCAATAGGAAATTATCAGGAAAAATCTTACACCAACTTATTAATCTTATTCCTCTTATATTAAAAAAAAAGAATAAGAAGCAGAATAATATCCCTGCAGATAATGGAAGCATGCCAGAAAGACATGCTTACAAGAAGGATCAAACTGAAACCTCCTGGATTCATCCATTGGTATACTTAGGGGATTGGTTCCAGGAGCCCATGAGTATGCTAAAATTCAGGACTACCCAAGTCCTGCACTTGACCCTATGGAACCCATGTATACAAAACTCTTCCTCCATATACTCGGGTTTTGCATCCCATGAATGCTCTATTTTTGATCTGAGTTTGGTTGCAAAAATTATTTGTATGAAGGGAACCCTGCACTTCAAACTCATGTTGATTAAGAAGACAATTGTATTTTTGAAAAGGCTAAAAGTCATTTGGTAATGATATGAGACACAGAGGAAAAACAAAAATTAAAGCTTCAGAAACTAAAAAAAGAGAGAGAGAGAGAGAGAGAAAGACCTAGACCTCAAGAATTAGAAACAGAAAAAAAATCATTTTAGAAATAAAGATAAAAGTAGAAGACACACAATAGCAAACAAAACAACTAAAAATGCCATATAAAAATGGAAGATAAAACATAGGAAATTTTTTAAGTACAAAAGAAAAATAAAAGAAAGAGGTAAAAATTTGAGAAACTATGACAAATATTGAAAATAATCAAAGAAGATTCAATATACAGATAATTCAATAAGATTCAGTATACGAATTCAATATTCCAGGAGACACTGGAAAATAAAACAAAAACAAGGGAGGCGGAGACAAGATGGCTGACTGAAGCCAGCTTTCCACAGAGGTTCCCGTCCAGAAGGAGAGTTAAAAAATAGAAATTTAGCAAGTAACCTGGTGGATTATAGCTGCACCAAGAGAGAAGGTTGAAGAACACACATCAACCCCACTGAGGCGAGCTATGACCCCAAGGATACAAATAAAAGGTGCAAAATCCATCACCAAGCAGACGGGAGTCCCCTCCCCCATGAGAATGGCTCAGAGTGCCCCACAAACAAATGAGCAGAGTTCAAAGTTCCTCCCACTACACTCCACGGGAGAGACCCTCTACACACTGGACCTACCTCCCCTACTAGGGTGCCATGGCGTTCTCCTGCCAGGCATAAAACTGTATAAAACTGTATATATTCTCTACCTGCAATTCTGAGCTCCCAGCACTCCCCTCCACTCTCACTCTGAGGTTTGGAGGCCTGTCCCCCAGGAGTCCAGATTCTTGGGTGATTTCTTGAGGGGTGTGGACAGGGCCTGGAATACAGCTGGTCAGTGTTCATTCTGCAGCACAGGAGTGAGTAGAGGATGGTCGGCTGAGAGGGAACCATGCTGGAGCAGCGCTGCCCCAAGGCATAGAGCAGCAGCCGTCTTTTGGCAACAATAGGGCTCACTCCTGGATATTCCAAAGCCACACCCAATGTCTCCCTGAGCAACCAGAAGAGGCAGCGCAACTTCTCAGGTGGCAACCAATGTGGAAAGATCTGGGACGGAAAGTCAGGCCTCGTGAGTAAAGGGTTTGCCTGAGGTAGTACCAGCCTGGGTAGAGCGCGGGGACTAGAAACACACGCACAGAGCCGGGAAGTTCACAGGGCGGGGCTGACTCAGAGGACCGCTTTACTAAGATGCACCCGGCCCACAGGGGATCGTCACCCTATATACAAAGGAAGGCAGGAGGCTAGAACTGACAGCTAACTGAATACAAACCTGCAGGAACAAAGACAGGGCCTGAGGCACAGGCTCTGGGAACTCAAAACAGCTTCTCTTCTGCAGGGGAATTTATCAGGGACAGAAACAAATTCCCGCAAAGTTGTTCTGTTCTCTTCTGTCAGTAACATCAATCAGGAGTGGGGCTAGAAAGAGTGAACACCCCCAGCCTCAATCAAGCGCCTGAGGTTGTTAGGCCTCACCTCCCCCTGCTGGATAGAGGCAGAGTGCAGCAACCTGGCTGAGCAGAAATAGATTTCCTTGTGATTCAGGCAGGTGCAAACCCCTGGAGTATCTGTTCACTAGAGGCAACTGGGTCACAGCCCTGCGGGGCTATCAGTGACTGGGTGTGACAGAGGTGGAAGGTGGGGAAGGAGGCATCAATCTTCCCAGACTAATCTATTCGCTGGGTGGATCCTCCTGACTCCACGGAGCACCAGAGCAAGCCATATCTGAGTTGTCACCAGACCCCTATGATCCAGTTGCCAGAGACCTTTTAAACTCTCCCACCTGAAACAGGTGCTTACTGAGACAATTGATTTGGACCTTTTGAACTGAGCCAATCGCCCGAGGACTAGTCAAGTAGTGCCCTGGGTGTGTGGTTGTAGGAAAGTTTGATTTTCCTTTTCCAATTGTAGCCTGTGGATGGTGGGGTGACTTAATTGCTGGTATTTCTCCACAGCAGGACTTCAACCCAGAGTAACTGTTTCACTAGGGTCAAACAGAGACCAGCTGAAAATAAGACAGAACCACTTAGCCCCACCACACCAAACAGGTCCCCAGTTTCTCAGGCCATAGCACTGTACAGGACCTCAACAAAGCTCCATGGGAAAAATCAAATGGTGTAAAACAATCATGGGACGGAATCAGTGGAAAAACTCTGGTAACATGAATAACCAAAATAGATCAACACCCCAAGGAAAGATATGGCAGATGTAACTGAAGATCCCATTCATAAACACCTGGCCGAGATGTCAGAAATCGAATTCAGAATTTGCATTGCAAACAACATCAATAGAATGGAGGAAGATTTGGAATTAGAAATTCTAGGAGCAATTCAAAAGTCAGAATTAGAAATTTGAGGAGAAATTCAAAAGTTGTCTCAAGAATTTAACGAATTTAAAGACAAAAACCACCAAAGACTTGACACACTGAAGAAAGAATTTGCAGCCCTCAAAGATCTTAAAAATACAGTAGAATCCCTCAGTAACAGAGTAGAGCAAGCAGAAGATTTCTAACATTGAAGACAAAGCTTTTGAATGCTCCCAAACTCTCAAAGAAGAAGAGAAATGGAGAGCAAAAACAGATCATTCTCTCAGAGAGCACTGTGATAATTCGAAGAAGGCTAATATCCGCTTCATTGAAATCCCTGAAAGCGATGAAGTGGCTTCACAAGGCACAGAGGCCCTTCTCCATGAAATTATGAAAGAGAATTTTCCATACGTGCCAAGAGATTCTGAAATTCAGATAGCAGACAGTTTGAGAACCCCAGCATGACTCAACCTGAATAAGACATCCCCCAGGCACATCATAGTTAACTTCACTACAGTTAATATGAAAGAGAAAATTCTGAAAGCAACCAAACATAAGAAACCCATTACCTACAAAGGGAAGAATATTAGAATGACTGCAGATCTCTCTGCTGAAACCTTTCAAGCCAGAAGAGGGTGGTCATCGACTTTTAATCTCCTAAAACAAAATAACTTTCAACTACAGATCCTGTATCCAGCTAAACTGAGTTTTATTTATGATGGAGAAATTAAATACTTTAATGACATTCACATGTTGAAGAAATTTGCCATAACAAAACCAGCTCTTCAGGATAGTCTCAGACCTATCCTCCATAATGACCAGCCCAATCCTCTACCACAAAAGTAAACTCACTCAGAAACTTTTGATCAAACTCCACCCTCCACAGTGGTGAAAGGATTAAAAACGTCCACTGGACGTTCAAAAAACTCGATACCCAAAATTTTACCAGATTTATCAATATTCTCCATTAATGTGAATGGCTTAAACTGTCCTCTAAAGAGGCACAGGATAGCTGACTGGATACAAAAACTCAGGCCAGATATTTTCTGCATATAAGAGTCAAATCTTACCTTAAAAGATAAATATAGACACAGGATGAAAGGATGTTCATCCATATTTCGGGCAAACGGTAATCAGAAAAAAGCAGGTGTTGCAATTCTATTTGCAGACACAATAGGCTTTAAACCAACAAAACTAAGGAAGGATAAGAATGGTCACTTCATATTTGTTAAGGGTAATACTCAATATGATGAGATTTCAATTATTAATATTTATGCACCCAACCAGACTGCACCTCAATTTATAAGAGAAACTCTAACAGACATGAGGAACTTGATTTCCTCCAGCTCCATAATAGTCGGAGATTTCAATACTCCTTTGGCAGTGTTGGATAGATCCTCCAAAAGAAGCTGGGCTAAAAAATTTCAAATTTAAACCTAACTATAAAACATTTGGATTTAATAGACATCTACAGAACATTTCATCCCAACAAAACTGAATACACATACTTCTCATCAGCCTATAGAACATACTACAAAATCGATCACATCTTAGGTCACAAGTCTAACCTCAGTAAATTTAAAGAAATAGAAATTATTCCTTGGACCATTATTCCATCTTCTTGGACCACCACGGAATAAAAGTTGAGCTCAGTAACAACAGGAATCTGCATACTCATACAAAAATATGGAAGTTAAATAACCTTATGCTGAATGATAGCTGGGTCAGAGATGAGATTAAGAAGGAAATTGCCAAATTTTTGCAACAAAACAACGATAAAGACACGAATTATCAGAACCTCTGGGATACCACAAAGGCAGTTCTAAGAGGGAAATTTATAGCACTGCAAGCCTTCCTCAAGAGAATGGAAAGAGAGGAAGTTAACAACTTAATGGGACATCTCAAGCAATTGGAAAAGGAAGAACATTCCAACTCCAAACCCAGTAGAAGAAAAGAAATAACCAAAATTAGAGCAGAATTAAATGAAATTGAAAACAAAAGAATTATACAACAGATCAATAAATAAAAAAGTTGGTTTTATGAAAAGGTCAATAAAATATATAAACCTTTGGCTAACCTAACCAGAAAAAAAAGAGTAAAATCTCTAATCTCATCAATCAGAAATGACAAAGACAAAATAACAATAGACTCCTCAGAAATTCAAAAAATCCTTAACGAATATTGCAAGAAACTTTATTCTCAGAAACATGTAAACCTGAAGGAAATTGACCAATAGTTGGAAGCACGTCACCTTCCAAGACTTAGCCAGAATCAAGTGGAAATTTTGAACAGGGCCATATCAAGTTCTGAAATAGCATCAACCATACAAAATCTCCCTAAAAAGAAAAGCCCGGGACCAGATGGCTTCACTTGAGAGTTCTACCAAACCTTTAAAGAGGAACTAGTACGTATATTACTCAACCTGTTCCAAAATGTAGAAAAAGAAGGAAGACTACCCAACACATTCTATGAAACAAACATCACCCTGATCCCCAAACCAGGAAAAGACCCAACAAGAAAAGAAAATTATAGACCAATATCACTCATGAATATAGATGCAAAAATATTCAACAAGATCCTAACAAACAGAATCCAGCAACACATCAAACAAATTACACATCATGACCAAGTCGGTTTTATCCCAGGGTCTCAAGGCTGGTTCAATATACGAAAATCTAAAAGTATAATTCAGCACATAAACAAATTAGAAAACAAAGACCATATGATTCTCTCAATTGATGCAGAAAAAGCTTTTGATAATATCCAGCATCCCTTCATGATCAGAACACTTAAGAAAATCGGTATAGAAGGGACATTTCTCAAACTGATAGAGGCCGTCTACAGCAAACCCACAGCCAATATCGTATTGAATGGAGTTAAATTGAAATCATTTCCACTCAGATCAGGAACCAGACAAGGCTGCCCATTGTCTCCACTGCTCTTTAACATTGTAATGGAAGTTTTAGCCATTGCAATTAGGGAAGAAAAGGCTATCAAGGGTATCCATATAGGGTCAGAAGAGATCAAACTTTTGCTCTTCGCAGATGATATGATCATATATCTGGAAAACACCAGGGATTCTACTAAAAAACTCTTAGAAATGATCAAGGAATACAGCAGCATCTCAGGTTACAAAATCAACATTCATAAATTAGTAGCCTTTATATATACCAACAATAGTCAAGCTGAAAAAGCAGTTAAGAACTCTATTCCATTCACAGTAGTGCCAAAGAAGATGAAATATTTGGGAGTTTATCTAACAAAGGATGTGAAAGATCTCTATAAAGAGAACTATGAAACTCTAAGAAAAGAAATAGCTGAAAATGTTAACAAATGGAAAAACATACCATGCTCATGGCTGGGAAGAATCAACATTGTTAAAATGCCCATACTACCCAAAGCAATATACAATTTTAATGCACTCCCTATTAAAGCTCCACTGTCATACTTTAAAGCTCTTGAAAAAATAATACTTCGTTTTATATGGAATCAGAAAAAAACCTCCAATAGCCAAGACATTACTCAGAAATAAAAACGAAGCAGGAGGAATCATGTTACCAGACCTCAGACTATACTATAAATCGATAGTGATCAAAACAGCATGGTACTGGCACAAAACAGAGAAGTAGATGTCTGCAACTGAATAGAGAACCAAGAGATGAATCCGGCTACTTACCGTTATTTGATCTTTGACAAGCCAATTAAAAATATTCAGTGGGGAAAAGATTCCCTATTTAACAAATGGTGCTGGGTGAACTGGCTGGCAACCTGTAGAAGACTGAAACTGGACCCACGCCTTTCACCATTAACTAAGATAGACTCTCACTGGATTAAAGATTTAAACTTAAGATATGAAACTATAAAAATACTAGAAGAGAGTGCAGGGAAAACCCTTGAAGAAATCGGTCTGGGTGAGTATTTTATGAGGAAGACCCCCAGGGCAATTGATGCAGCTTCAAAAATGTACTGGGACCTGATCAAACTAAAAAGCTTTTGCACAGCCAAGAACACAGTAAATAAAGCAAGCAAACGGCCCTCAGAATGGGAGAAGATATTTGCAGGTTATGTCTTCATAAAGGTTTAATAACCAGAATCCACAGGGAACTCAAACATATAAGCAAGAAAAGAACACGTAATCCCATTGCAGGCTGGGCAAGGGAGTTGAAGAGAAACTTTTCTGAAGAAGACAGGCTCACGGCATACAGACATGAAAAAATGCTCATCATCCTTAATCATCAGAGAAATATAAATCAAAACTACTTTGAGATATCATCTAACTCCAGTAAGATTAGCCCATATCACAAAATCTCAAGACCAGAGATGTTGGCGTGGATGTGGAGAAAAGGGAATACTTCTACACTGCTAGTGGGAATGCAAATGAATACATTCCTTTTCAAAAGATGTTTGGAGAAGACTTAGAGATCTAAAAATAGAACTGCCATTCAATCCTATAATTCCTCTACTAGGCATATACCCAGAAGACCAAAAATCACATCATAACAAAGATACTTGTACCAGAATGTTTATTGCAGCCCAATTCATAATTGCTAAGTCATGGAAAAAGCCCAAGTGCCCATCGATCCACGAATGGATCAATATATTGTGGTACATGTACACCATGGAATATTATGGAGCCTTAAAGAAAGATGGAGACTTTACCTCTTTCATGTTTACATGGATGGAGCTGGAACATATTCTTCTTAGTAAAGTATCTCAAGAATGGAAGAAAAAGTATCCAATGTACTCAGCCTTACTAAGAAACTAATTTATGGCTTTCACATGAAAGCTATAACCCAGTTATAACCTAAGAATAAGGGGAAGGGGGAGAGGGAGGGGAGGGAGGGGGGAGGGGCGGAGGGAGGGTGATTGGTGGGATTACACCTGTGGTGCATCTTACAAGGGTAAATGTAAAACTTAGTAAATGTAGAATGTAAATGTCTTAACAAAATAACTAAGAAAATGCCAGGAAGGCTACGTTAACCAGTGTGATGAAAATGTGTCAAACGGTCTATAAAACCAGTGTATGGTGCCCCATGATTGCATTAATGTACACTGCTATGATTTAATAGTAATAAAAAAAGAAACCAAAAAAGTTTTCAACATAAATTTAACAGTACATTAATGGTAATTTAAGTTAATAAAAACTTAAAAAAGGAAAAAACAAACAAATAAAAAAAAACAATGAAGGGAATAGAAAATGCTTTTAAAAACCCCTATAATTCAAAAACATTTTTCTAAATGTAAAAATAATTTGAAGCTAAATATTGAAAGAATATATTGTATACCTAAGAATATGGACCAAATACAACCAATATCAAAATGCAGCCTATTAAAACCACAGAATTTAGGCTATGTATAATGGCTCATGCCCATAATCCCAGCATTCTGGGAGGCCAATGCAGGTGGATTGCTTAAGCTTAGGAGTTTGAAACCAGCCTGAGCAATAACAAGACCCCATCTCTACTAAAAATACAAAAAAACTGAGGCAAGAGCTTGAGCCTGAGGGCTTGAAGTTACTGTGAGCTATGGGCACCAGAGTGAGACTTGGTCTCAAAGAAAGAAAACAAACAAACAATCACACAGACTTTAAGGAAAAGTTCTTTGAAAGCTTAGAAACAAATAACATGTGATTTATAAAGTAAAAAAAACTACATTAAATCAGAATTTTTAAATAGCATTCATTTTTGCCAGAAAATGGAATAACTTAGGATATGCAAAGGATAAAATGCAGGTTAAGGATTTTAGATCCAAGGAAATAAGTTTTCAAAAATAAAGGTTATAGGGCAGCGCCCATAGCTCAGTGGGTAGGGCACCAGCCACATACACCTAGGGTGGTGCATTTGAGCCCGGCCCCAGGCCAGCTAAAACAACAATGCCAACTGCAACAACAACAAAAAATAGTCAAGTGTGGCAGGTACCTGTAGTCCCAGCTACTTGGCAAGACAATCGTTTAAACCCAAGAGCAGGGGTCCTCAAACTGTGGCCAGCAGGCCACATAAGGTGGTATGGATTGTATTTGTTCCTGTTTTGTTTTTTTACTTCAAAATAAGATACGTGCAGTGTGCATAGGAATTTGTTCATAGTTTCTTTTTAAACTATAGTCCGGCCCTCCAATGGTCTGAGGGACAGTGAACTGGATCCCTGTTTAAAAAGTTTGAGGACGCCTGCCCAAGAGTTTGAGGTTGCTGTGAGCTGTGACATTACAGCAATCTACTGAGGGTGACAAAGTGAGACACTGTCTCAAAAAAAAAAAAAAGAATAAAGGGTATAGCCTGGTGTGCAATGGCTGCAAACAGCAGCCTCCATGGTAGTGAATGCAGCCTGTTGCTTCTATAGGTTACTCTAAGGCCCCTTGGAGTCATTCCTTTCCAATACATGTTCATGTGTTAGACTTTGTGCTGTCCCCAATCTAGGCTCCAGACAGGTATGCGTGGTGCCTTTGGAAAGCCCTGGGGCACTGTGGGTTCACATTGACCATGTCATCATGTCCGTCCACACCAAACTACAGAACAAGGAGCATGTGATTGAGGCCCTTCCCAGAGCCAAGTTCAAGTTCCATGGCCATTAGAAGATTCACATCTCCAAGAAATGGGGTTTTACCAAGTTTAACCCAGATGAATTTAAAGACATGGTGGCTGAGAAGTGGCTCATCCCAGATGGCTGTGGGGTCAAATACATCTCCAATCATGGCCCCCAGGACAAGTGGTGGGCTCTGCACTCCTGAGAACTTATACTGTGTTGCCTATCATTTGGCCCTACCAATAATAAATCCTACTTCCTTTCAAAAAAGAAAATGAATAAAGGGTATAAAGACAACAAGCTATCATCAACATGCATGAATCAGAAAACAAAGTTTTTTTTTTTTTGAGACAGAGTCTCACTATAATGCCCTCAGTAGAGTGCTGTGGCATCATAGCTCACAGCAACCTCGAATTCTTGGGTTTAAGCAACTCTCTTGCCTCAGCCTCCCAAGTAGCTGGGACTACAGGCACCCACCACAATGCCCGGCTATTTTTTGTTGCAGTTGCCATTGTTGTTTGAAGCCACCACCCTTGGAGTATGTGTCTGGTGCCGCAACCACTGTGCTATGGGCAACTGAGCCATGAATCAGAAAATACTGTTACTAAGGAATCTACCACAAAATGACCTACAGATGACCAAAATGACAGACATTAATAGATTAACTGTGGTTAACGTGAAATACATACTTATTTGCAGAACTAAGGACAAAAGAGAGCTTAAACAAAAGAGATATACTGGCCGGGGTGTACTCTGGCAATGGAGATACAGTACGACGACAAAACAAAAGGAAGGACTAAAAGGAAGTACACATAAAAAAAATTTAACAGTTTTCAGAAATCATAATTGGTGGTGATATATTAATATTATCATGAGACTATTGTGTATGTAAGGTGAGGTAATACAAATGAGTTGTTATAAGATATTTTAATTTTAATACCCCTTGCATCCTTGAAAACCAGGGTGCTTGGCGTGGAAGAGAGAAGATATAATAGGAAGAGGTTAAGTTAAAAAAGACAAACAAGGCTGAGGCTCATGCCTATAACCCTCGCACTCTGGGAGGCAAAGCTGGAGGTTGGTTGAGCCCACGCATTTGAGGTTGCAGGGAACTATGATAATGGCACCACTGTGCTCTAGCCTGAGTGACAGAGCAAGACTCTGTCAAGAAGAAGGAAGAAGAAGAGGAAGAACAAGAAGAGGAGGAGGAAAAGGAGGACAAGGAAAAATCTTTGTAAGCCAGGGGTAGGAAAAAATAGTTTAAGTGTGCCATGAAAGTTTAAGTGTGCCAGGAGATAGAAAAAGCTGAAAAGCCCTGACTTATGGTATATAAAGTATACCTCAATAAAACTGATTTAAAAAGTAGCTCCAAGAACCGGCAGATGGAGACTTTTTTAAAAGAGGTTTCATTGCTGAAATTGCCAGATTAAATGTTTAGCCATGTGGCTGCAGTTGGCCTCCCTACCTCTTCCCTCTTCCCTGGAACCCAAAACAGAATAGCAGGTACAGTCAGAATTGGGCCAGCCCTGGATCTTGATGTGGATTTTCCCAAAGCAGAGCCTGAAGCAAGGACTTGGGTGCAGCAAATTGATGTTGGAGGTGATTCCTGAAAGAGAGTAAGGGGCAGGGCAGTGGCAGTGAGAGAACCAGACCGATGCCATCTTGGGCGGCTGACGCCATTTAGGAGTTAAGTTTCGTTTTCTCCGCCATTTTGTTTTGAAAGTTTCACTTTCCTGTAAAAGCAGGCATTTCCCCGAAATCATGAGACAACCGCCTCCAATCAGGAACTGCCCTCTGGATCAGGCCATATGGCAGGCTCCGTGGCAGCCAATCCAGAAGCAGCCCCTTTGTTCGAGTTGTATACACCCCACTTGCTGCGCCGCATTATAAAAATCCCCTGTTCCAGAGCTTGGGGCTCCTGGCTTGGATCCGTTGCAGTAGAGCTCTTGGGAGCCCAAGCTCAAGCTTGTAATAAAAAGGCTCTTTTGCTTTTGCATTGGAATCGGCTCCCTGGTGGTCTTTGGGGACTTCGCAAACTGGGCACAACAGCAGGAGCCAACGTAAGGGAGCCCTCATGGGCTTTCTGTGGGGAAGGATCAATTCCAAGGCAAGGCATCTTCTGAGAGGCCTCTGTAACACCTCACAGAGCTTTGACGGAAGGAAACAAAGTCAGCACATCTTTCAAGCACCACCTCCTTGCCCAACATGTCTATTGCCTATTTTTTTTTGACACAGAGTCACAAGCTTTTGCCCAGGCTAGAGTGGCATGGCATCATCATAGCTCACAGCCTCCAACTCTTGGGCTCCATTGATCCACTTGCCTCAGTTTTTCTATTTTTAGTAGAAACAGGGGGTCTCACTCTTGTTCAGGCTAGTCTTGAACTCCAGAGCTCAAGCAATCCACCCGCCTCAGCCTCCCGGAATGTTAGGATTATAGGCATGAGCCAGTTCACCTGGCTACTATTGCCTATTGAATTGACCAGGAGCTCTACACTTTGGGCTGGGAGGGTCAGTGCTTGCTCAGAAAGTGAGCCAAAGTTAACTATTGCCATCAAACTGCAAACTCTTCAAGGCTAGAGATGTTGAATTACTCATCTTAGTATCCCTTGGAATTTACTTGGGACAAAGTAGTTACTCAGTGCCTACTATACAGTAAAGAAAAAAAGAAGGAAGAAAGCAGTGGAGAGAGAAAAGAAGGAAGGGAAGGGAAGGAGGGGAAAAGATTTACCCTGTGAAGGGGCAGGTCCAGGAACAATGTCATAGCCTCAAGGAAGTTACCAGGTGTCGCACTGAGCTGGTAAGGAATGGGAGGGGTTTGGTCCAGAAATGAGAAAGTCCCCTGAGAGAGAGGACTCCCTTCTAAGGGGGAGAACACAGGGTAAGTGCTGGAGAAATAACTCACCAACAGATCTAAGGGTTAAGTGTGTATGACATTGTGATAGAACAAGACATATATATTTGGTTCCTGCCTTGGGTTCCTGGCAGGCAGCTCCTAAAGCCCTTGGGATCTCTGGAGTGATAAGAGTGGCTGTGAGATGACTGGTGGCTGGCAGCCCAGACCAGGCATGATTAGAGAGTTAAGACTTTCAACCTAACCCCTTAACCTCCAGGCCAATGACTTGATAAACCATGCCTACATAATGAAACCTCCATAAACCCCAAAAGGACAGTATTCTGGTGGGCTTCTGGACAGCCGGACATGTGGAGTTTATTGGAGGGTGGAAGCAGCATGCCCCTTCTCCCATATAACTCCCTGGGCATCTCTCCTGTCTGGCAGTTCATCTGCAATGTAATGTCATTTGTAAGAAATGGGCAAACTTAAGTAAAATGTTTCCCTGAGTTCTATGGGCTTTTCTAGCAAATTAATCAAACTGAGGAGGGGGTTGTGGGAAACCAGACTAATAGTGAGTGACAACCAAAAAGTGACTAAGGTCAAGCTCTGCATCAATGAGGGTTTACTAAGCCAAAGTTTGAGGATGTGCCCAGGAAAAACACAAACCACAGAGGCATCTGTGACTGCTTTTTTCCCCAAAGGAGAATTTGAGAACTTCAATATTTAAGGGGGAAAAGGGATACAGAAAGAAGGAGGCAGGAGGTGGGTTGTCAGGCAAATGGTTACATCTTGTGAGCCCAGGAGATCTCCCTCAGTGCACCTTTGCATCCAATTTCTTTTTTCAGGGACACTAGTCCTATCGGACAAGGATCCACCAATATGACCTCCTTCCAACTTAATCACATCTTTCAAGACCCGGTTTCTAAACACAATCACATTCTGAGGTCTTTGGTCATTAGGACTTTAGCACATGAATTTGGGGGCGGGGGGAACACAGTTCAGCTGAGACACTAACTTTGAATCTTTCATTAAAAACAGGTTATTCCTTTGGCCTAGTGACAGTGAGATGGAGAAAGAGTCACATGTGCCAGTCTGGGGATAGGAGGGGACTCCCCCAGGCCAGCCTCTCTCCCCAAGCATTTCCTACCCGGCCTCAAACACAAAAAATACTCTGGCTATCTGTTGCTCAGAGCTGGCTGAGAGCTAACCCCACTGGGGTTTTAAAATTTAAATCCTGTTGCAGAATATTAATCCTGCCTGCCTCTTTCCTATTCCAGATCCCAAAGGACTGGGCAGTAATTGAGACGAGCCATTCAGTCTTCTCACAGGTGAGCTTGGGCTCCCGAGGTGTAGATGATTTGGAGTGGTTTTCATTTGTGTTTTAACGTCTTCCAACTCCAGAGCTTTTTGCCCTGAGCACTGGAGGGGCCTGAACTCGTTCCAGTCCACCTGTGTCCCGCCTGACACAAAGCTCTGTTTGTGTCCCTGTGGCTGCAGGGAAATGGCTATCCTGCGCCACCTCATCCAACAACAGGCCACAAAAGCCCAAACGCTAGGTGAGGATCAAAACAGGCCAGGCCAAGGTGCTGCCAAGCTAAACACAGAGGAAGCGGGGTGCAAGCCCAGCAGAGAAACCAGATTCCCCTGGAAATTGCTGCTCGCTGCTGTGTCTGGAAGGCTGGTTCCAATAAAGCAGCTCCGGAAGGCCTGAAGGACCCCCATGGCCCTCATCTTGATGGAGATGCCAATAAAAATCTCCGAACCTCCAGCCTGCAGGCCCCGTAGGCACTGCCCTGGGGCTGTAAATCAGGATATGAGCAGCTTGGGAGCCAGAGAGAAGAGGCCTGCTCCTACCCACAGGCCTGAAGGTAACAGAGATGCCATTAGGGAAGGGAGGCCAAGGCCTTCCTGGCCGGGGCCCCTGCTCCAAAACCAGACCCAGAGCTATTAAATGCATGGGAACCTCAGGAAAGAGTAATGACTGCCCAGCAACTGCAGGTTCCTAAAGAAACCTGGGAGGAACCCCGCTCAGGAAGGAATGGCAAACCCTGTGGTTGTAAACTCAACCCAGAGATCACCTTGGGGACACAACTGTGCTCAGTGAAAGAGGAGGATGAAGTGGGTGTGTGTATATGTGTGTACACGTGTGTGTACATGCATGACTGTGTGCACACACATACTATGGGCACTGGACACCCCAGGCGTATGTGTCTTTGTGAGCACATTTGTGTCTATGTATGTGGGGTTGTGCACAGAGGTACATACCCAAAGTGTATTTGTGTGTACACAGGGTTCCCAGATTTAGCGAATAAAAACATAGTATGCCCAGATAAATTTGAACTTAGACAAAAAACAAATACTTTTTTTTTTTGACATACAAAATTTTTATTTATTACACCATCTTTCTAAATCAAAGTACTTGAAATTATGTAAGTAAATATACTGTGGTCAAAATATACATGAACCATAAAGATTGATTTCTACTACCAATTTACAGTTACTTTGTGTAAATACTTTTTTTTTTTTTTTTTTTGCAGTTTTGGCTGGGGCTGGGCTTTAACCCGCCACCCCCGGTATATGGGGCTGATGCCCTACTTCTTGAGCCACAGGTACCACCCAATACTTTTTCAATATAAGTATTTCCAAATATGGCATGGAACGTTATTTATTTATGCTACAAATACTTTAGTATAATATTTATCATAAATACCTTTTATGCTAAAAAGTATTCACTGTTTATCTGAAATGCAAATGTAAATGTGTGTTCTGATGTGTGCTCGAATGTCCAAATTCAGAGTGGCACGTGAGATTTGAGATTACAGAAGGATCTTTGGTAAGGAAGCAAAAAGATACATATATGTATATATACAGAGGGTGCCAAAAAATGTACATGTATTTTAAGAAAAGAAAAACTGTATTAAAATTGTAATACTTGATATATACCAATAACAAAAGATGAACACAAGTCATGTTGAGCACCTCTTGTAATTGCAGAAGTCAGATGTGACTTGAGTATTACATGTTTATGTTTGTATATTAACACACACATATACATTTTGCCTCCTCATGCACATATACAAAAAATGTCATTATGATAGTCCTCAAAATTCTTCTGACAGATGATTAGTCACTCTTTGTAAGAGGAAAATTGTTTACTTTGTCAGGGTTGTAAGCTAAATGCATTTTACTTGCAAACTAGTTGTAAGAGCTCTTGGAAAGTGACTCATGTGATGGTGGGCTGATACCTCCTGCTATCCCACTCCCTGTTCAGAGCTTAAAGACACATATTTTTCTTACCCTATGACTCCAAATGTTAGGACAACTTGTTTATTTGGGGCTTCCCACAGATACAGAGATCTGTTTGGAGGGCATTGATTTGAACCTTCTGGACTCCAGAACTGAACATTCAACACAAAGACTTTTTTCTCTTTGAAAATAGTCTGAACTTGCAAACTCCCAAAGATGAGGAGTGTCCCAAGGATAACGTATTTCGTGGCAGATCTGCATTCTCATTTAATGTAGCAAACATTTCCTGGGCCCACCCTCAATCTGATGGTGAGTGTGGAAGTGAAGGACAGGAATACAGGAGAAGGGGAGGTTCACACATGGTGGATGAGCAGAGGGGGTGTCAACTCAGACTGGGCCCCCGAAACCCTCTAGGACCTAGCGGTTCACAACTTGTGGTTCATGACCCCTTTGTAACAATGAAAATACATCCAACTTATCAGATATTTACATTACGATTCATAACAGTAGCAAAAGTATAGTTATGAAGTAGCAACGAAAATAATTTTATGGTTGGGGGTCACCACAACAGGAGGAAATGTATTAAAGGGTCGTGGCATTAGGAGGCATTAGGAAGGTTGAGAACCACTGATCCAGTGAAGGGTCTCAAACTGGCAAGCTGCTGGCCAAGTCTGGCTGGGCAGCAGCGTCCAGTAATTTTTTTTTTTTTGAGACAGAGTCTCATTTTTTCGCCCTCAATAGTGCTATGGTGTCATAGCTCACAGCAACCTCAAACTCGTGGGCTCAAACAATTCTCTTGCCTCAGCCTCCCGAGTAGCTGGGACGATAGGCGCCTGCCAAAACACCCAGCTATTTTTAGAGATAGGGTCCTGCTCTTGCTCAGGCTGGTCTCCAACCTGTGAGCTCAGGCAATCCACCCACCTTGGCCTCCCAGGGTGCTCGGATTACAGGCGTGAGCCACCGTGCCTGGCCCTTCAGTAATTTTCAAATGTCTGGATTTGAATGCTTGTGAGCAGGGCATGCACCCTCCGTGTTCATCCCTTGCCCTTTATGCTCATGATCTAAGGATTAGCTGTTGATCAGACACATGCTACCCGCCTGCTCCTGCGCAGGACAGACACCCTCCATGGGAACACTGAGCCCTAGACAGAAGGAGGCCCACAGCAAGGCAGTGCTGGAACCTAGGTCTCCCCACTCATAAACCAGGGAAAGACTCTGTTTCCTTTCCACTCCACAGCCCCTAAGATGTGGAAGGGTGAGTCCTTTTAGCTCAGAACATAGAGGTGGGACACAGTCCACCTACCTGACCATGTCACCTTGGAAGCCTCCTCAGCAGGTTAGCAGGTATGACACTTACTCTAGGGTCTGGCCAGGTGGAAGTGGAAATCAAAGAGTTACCTTCATCCAGCTCTGTTTATAGATCTTCACGTAGTTTCTTCATTTAAATTCACTGCTTAGCATCCAACGCATCTGTAAAAAAACAAAACTGACACCAAGAACCCTTTTGTTCCCATGGGAGTGTTTTTTGATACATAGGGACCTCATGAAAACCCACTATTAAATTTTCAGGATTTTGAAATTGTTAAGCATCATAAATATTACATTTATAAGCATATAACTAAACAAGTTACATTAAAAATATGGTAATATCAGAAGGATTCTACCTATCAAATGCAAATATTGTAACCTAGTGGTTCATACCCTCCCATTAACCTGAAATTAATAAAAAATAAATATGGTAATAAATACCTAAAACGCAACATTTCCTAGTTATTTAACTACATTTTACTATTACCTACGCTTTTTTTTTTGCTGTTCAATACTTGTTTTATGAATGAATTTCCCAAGAAACAAATGAATATGTAGATGGTTATTTATCAAAGTGCCTTATTAGATATCCTTTGAGTAAGATCAATAACTATTTGACAAACGTTAGAATTAATGTAATGATTAGGATTAAAGCTAAACTGTTACGAATAGCTTTATTAATAATTTAGAAATTATAATGGCAATCAACATTAAGGAGCCGTGCTTAAAATCAAGTGGGTTAGTACTGTGCAAATGGAATGCTACTCAAAGGCAAAATCACATTAGATCAGAAACTAAGAACTTTGCAGATGAAGCCCTGGGAAGCAGTGGATGGGGCACAAGTGCAGAGAGAAGTAACAATGCGATGCCGCCTGCAGAGAGGTTGGGAGAAGATGCCGGCAACTTTCCCTTTCCCACTGAACTCGTAAATTACTTTGTACATGCAGGCTCTGTAAATTTTCCCAGTATGTTTTCCATAAAGATGTTTGGGGGTGTGTTTTTTTTCTTTCAGCAAAATAGCCTTTATTTCAAAAAAATTGAGAATGTGACATAGTTTGTGAAATTTGACAATAATTAAGGAAATGGCTTCAAGTGTCTTTTTGTTCTAACTTAGGACTGAGGACATGGCTTGTATCTCCTGGTAAAATAGATAACAACTTTCTTGGAGCAAAAATGCCCAACAGAGATGGGCCTGCTCTAGCAAGGAGAGAGGTGTTCATCTCCTTGTATTTCTTTTTTAATACAATTTTTTTTTTTTTTTGAGACAGAGCCTCAAGCTATCACCCTGGGTAGGATGCCATAGCATCACAGCTCACAGCAACCTCCAACTCCTGGGCTCAAGCGATTTTCCTGCCTCCAGTCCCAAGTAGCTGGGACTACAGGCACCAGCAACATTACCCGGCTACTTTTTTTCTTTTTTAGTTGCAGCCGTCATTGTTGTTTGGCAAGTCCAGGCTGGATTCGAACCTGCCAGCTTAGGTGTATGTGGCTGGTGCCTTAGCCGCTTGAGCCACAGGCACTGAGCCTTTTAATATAATTTTTATAGCAAAACATTAAGGGGTACAAGTGTTCTTGTTACATGGATGAAGTGTATAATGCTGACGTAATCTAATTCTGAAGTCAGGACTTTTTGTGTGCTTTCGCAAGTATAGTGTGCATTATACTTGGGAGGTAAGTTTTAAGATCAGTGAGACCAGTTTACATTACCAATAATGTAAGAAGTGAAAATGAAATAAATGGGCTAAATTTTCCAGTTTATTCTAATGATACTTTAATAGCGCTTCTGCCATTCAGTTGAGGCCAAGCCACGCGATGACAAATCATGCAATGCCCATGATGAAGACTAGATTTTATCTACTTAAAATTGGACATCATTAAAATGTTTTAAGTTCAGTGATATGATCTTATTTATTTTGTAACAAAATTACTCTGCATTAGGAACAGAGAGCTGACTGGGGGGATCTAGGAGCAGATGCAGGGAGATCAGCTAGGGGGGTGGCTTGGCAGTAAATAGTCAATGTCAGCTCTATGGTTTAAACTAGAATGTGGCAGTGAAATGTGGATAGACTTCAGGAGAGGACAAATAGGACTTAATCTATTGGATGTGAAGATTGGACAAAAGAAAGGAGGCAAGGAGAATTCTCAGGTTTCTAGCTCTAGAAAATGAACTGTGGAAGCATTTACTGGGACAGAAAGCAAAGAAACACCAGTTAAAGAAAGAAATAGAGATTTAAGGAATGAAGTAAGTTGTTATATAGACAAGTGGATAGTCATGTCTAGAACTGAGAGTCCATGCCTAAGCTAGATAACAATTTGAAGATCAGTAATCGAAACAGCACGGTATTGGCACAAAAATAGAGACATAGACATATGTATGAAACAGAATAGAAAAGCAAGAGATGCAACCAGTCTCTGCTTGTCATCTGATCTTTAATTATTACCTAAGCTTTTGAAGGTAGGTATATTTATTGCCTCTTTGGTGGTGATATGACATAATGGTGAGCTACTGCACTGTGTGTCTTTTTCCAATTCCATGTTGAACGACGTCACTCCCATTAGTAGCTTGAAAGTCATCACTGTAGATTAGGGTTAGGATGGGAATATTTACACCATAGAAACTGGCAAGGGCAGGTGGCACCTGTGGCTCAAAGGAGTAGGGTGCCAGCCCCATATGCTGGAGGTGGCGGATTCAAACCCAGCCCTGGCCAAAAACTGCAAAAAAAAACAAGAAAGAAATTGGCAAGAGCTGCAAATGAAAGCTTGATGTATTGTTTTGTTGATTGTCTAGACTTAAGAGATTAATGAAGAAAATGTTAATTATTAGAAGATAATTTTCAAAAAATGATAAAATCATAACTCTCATACAGACATGAAATGAATACAAGTCAAGTATTTTACCTAGTTTATTAATTATTGAGGAACCCAGTAAGAACTTACAACTGGGTCAAGTGAGGATTTACCTTACAGAGATTTATATTTTCTCCTTAACAAAATTCATTTGTATAGTCCTAGACAGGAACATTTGCATAACCTTGGATATAAAAGCTTTGCATTACTATCAATTTTCTATAAGTTAACTTCTCTGCATAATTGTAAAATACAAAGACAGACAAAAGCACATATCTTTATAAGATGAGATAAACCCTAGAGGACCCAGAGATCCATTAAATTAAGACTATTCAAAACCTTCTACCCACTTCAAAATCTTTCACAATTTTTCTTGAAAAGATTAAATTTTAAAATGTGTTGCATCTGTAGCCTTTACATTGTGAACAGCGCCAAAAAAATTGAGGAAATACTCTTTCAGAATTTCACAACTATTATCCAATTCAGTAAAGAAGAGATTCAGATTGTCGATGATGAAGCGAAGTTCTGACATACAAGGTCAGACAATTAAGTTTTTGAACTCATCCTAGAAAAAGTGCTACATACTTCCTATTACTACAATCACCTTCAAAGTCCTCCCCTTTGGAAGCAATGCACTGATGCCGGCGCCTAGTCCCCCCTTGAAAGCAATTTTGGAACACTTTTTCTAGAATGACCATCAGAGCTGTCATCATATGGCACATAAAAACACATAAGAATAGGCTTGGCGCCTGTGGCTCAAGTAGCTGGAGCGCCAGCCACATACACCTGAGCTGGTGGGTTTGAATCCAGCCGGGCCCCACGAAACAACAATGACGGCTGCAACCAAAAAATAGCTGGGCGTTGTGGTGGGCACCTGTAGTCCCAGCTACTTGGGAGGTAGAGGCAGGAGACTCGTTTGAGCCCAGGAGTTGGAGGCTTCTGTGAACTGTGATGCCATGACACTCTACCCAGGGCAACAGCTTGAGACTCTGTCTCAAAAAAATAAATAAATAAAAATAAATAAAAACACACAACAATAATAATGAATGCCGCTCAGAAAGACACTGCCACACACTGACAGGAACACAGCCATGAGACACTGATATACCAAGGTTATACAATCTTACCAAGTTGTTTGTACAGTGCTGCTAACACAAGTGCATGTTTGTGAACTTAATTGTCAGACTTCATACAATGGCAGCTCTGATGTCATTCCAGAAAAAGTTACAAAATTGCCATGAAGGATGGAATAGGCCCTAGCATCAGTACATAGCTTCCAAAGAGGGTTCTCTAAAGGTGACTGTAGTGGTATTCAGCAACAAGTTATGTAGCACTTTTTCTAGAATGATTTTGAGAACTTAATTGTCAGACCTCATATATCTTTTATTCTTTTTCTACCCATTAAGGTAAATGAAAATATCAACCAATATACACGGAACCACACTCCTTTATCAATGACAGGAGCCACTTTTTTGCTGAACTAAATAGTAGGCAAACATTTATCTGTAGTCTGATTTTGTAAATTGGGATTGAAATGCAACCAGAGATTAGTTATAAATTAACAAAGGCATTCCATGAGAATGAATTGGCTACATGAAATTTGCAATGAAGAATATTATATATTTTCTTATTTGCAAATTATGTGCTACACATTGCCCATATCAATAAAATATGTAATAAACTGTGCACATACATGTTCACATACGGTTTTTCCCTAGAGAGGCAATTGTTTAAAACTTATCAACATACCACTGACGGACCCTTCAGACTCTCATCCGGACCATAGTATTTTCTTTTTAAAAAAAAAAAAAAACTTTAATCTATAGGAACAAGAACATTTTATATCAGGAACTAGCAAACACACATACCCCCACAAAACAGTCATTAGATAATTATTTTTTCATCTAACTCTGGATACATTCTGGTCTAGTCTAGCCTAGTTTGGTCTATTCCATTCCATTCTTTAAAACAGCCACCATTTTATCATGATCTGCCATTGATCTCAGGAAGATTCCCCACTGCAGTTTGAAAAACTCTAAACCTGAACTCAACTCCAGCCCTTTCTCTCCTGATTCTCTTCTTGTTCTAACATCACCCTCACTCCTACTTGAATTTTAGAGTTCATCTCAGAAAGCCTTCTCCCCTATCAGTATGCTGGCTGACCTCCACAGCTAGCTCTCCCTCCCAGTATTTTTTTACACTGATACAATTTTATGTTCCTTTACATCTGTCCATCCTGACTTAAACTATCAAAGATGGGAACAAATTTGTACTCATCTCTGTAGCTTCAGCCCTTGGCACAGTGCCTGGCACAGACAAGGCACCCAGAAGTGTCTGCAGAATGGGTAGATGAATGAAGAACTGAATGAATGAAAATGACAGTGTACTACCTCTAATGGAAAGACATTCTCAGTACAATGATCACTTACTCGGGCTTGTAGAAACTTGGAGGAATCAGCCAGAATCATCATGCCCATTTCACTCAATAGGAAAACTGAGACACCAAGGAAAAGAGTGATTTGCAGGGAAAAATACAAGCAGCTTGATTCTTTGGCATTCCAGTCAGCAGAAAGGGAAGGGAAAAATAGTGATTGTGATTACTATTCAGAGGAAACCAGAGAATCTCTCCCACAGTAGCTGAAATAGGAAGTAGAGCTAAATGCTGATTTGTCTCGCCCCCGGCACTGTTGGCATTTGGGGGCAAACAACACTCGAAGGGCTGGAGGGCTGTCCTGGTAGGGTCTTCAGCACAACCCTGGCCTCTGCCCACAAGATATTAACAGCGATCTTCCAGTAGGACAATCAAATATGTCTTCAGAGTGAGTGAATGTGGTTTTTGGTAATAGACCCTGAGGAAGGATTTACATTAGTGGGATTTTGTTTGTTTGTTCATTTTACATTTTTAGAGAAAGGATGAGACATAATTATCATTCTTGCCCCCTAAGATTGATAAAGCAAAAAAAAAAAAAGAGTAATTTATTGTTCATGTTGCTTGAGGCTTACTGAAGCCAAGATGATGGACCAGAGGGCAGGAGAGAGAGGGGGAGGATGAAGGGAGGGGAGAGGGGAGCCATGCAGCCAGCGAGCATCCACCAGATGCCATGGCTTTGACACACACACAGTTTTCTTTAACTGAGACTTTCACAGGAAGGGGTTGGATGAGGAAGCCAGATGAGCAAGGTCAAGTGGCAGGTGAGTGGTCGAGTTGGGTCTTCTCTCTTGCTGGAGACCCACACTCCCTTCTCTGGGGGAAGAGAAAGCAAAAGAGCATCAGCTAGGACTTGGAGGATTTGGAACTCAGCTGGTCCAGCCTCCTCAAGCTCAGAGCAGTGTGATGTGAATCCCTCAAGGCCATCAGGTGATTGTGACTAGGATCCAACCTGTCCCCAAGAAAAGTGGGAAGTGGTACACACAGTGGATGTACCAGTGGAAGAGTGGCAGAGCAGGCTTTACCCCAGACACCCTCTAAGCCCTCTGTACTGTCCATTCCTGCATTTGTGCACAGATGGGGTGGCCAAAGTATGTTAAGACAGACAGGTAGGCTTGTAATCAGATGCCAAAATTAGGGCCCTGGTGGGTGACGCTACAGGCCTGGCATGAGTTCACCTGAGCTCCTGTATTCCTCATCTTCTATTCCCCTCCCCTTAAGAATTAGCAACCTGCTTGCTTAATTGCCAACAGAAGTTGACATCTCATGGATTGGTCACTTGTACCTGGCAAAGTGACATGCAGGTCACACCTCAGGTCAGAAAAGCCCATCTAAGTACTTTTAGCCCTGCTTGGGTGTTAAAACACAGTCTTAGAAGAAGGACCATATTTGCTTGTTTTAAGGCAACTTAAAGAAGATTTAAGGCAACTTCCTGACCGGCCATCCCCACAGCAGAGCACACCAATGCTCACCCTCTGCAGGGATGCTCAGGACCTACATAGGCTCACCAGTTCTAGTGGAAATTCTCCCTGGGTAGAAGTTTGTCTTTCTCCAGGCTCTCTGGAGGCCAGGTGCCCAGGCTCACATCTGCTCCATGGCAAGCTTACTAAATATTGGCCGAAGGAAACTTGCTGGCAACTTGGAGAAAAATGAACCCTCCCCCTTTGTGTGATGGAAGGACTTCAAAACTGAGAAGCGTGTTCACATGTGCAGGCCCCTTCTGAGCACCTCCAGTGACACAGAGCCACCTTCTATTCTCCCAGAGCCAGAAAGACAGTAGGTGGGTTTCAGATAAAAACTCAGCCAATTTGTGCAAAGTTCTCTCTACCTTTCTTTCCCCAGAGGAGAGATACTCAAGTTAAGTCAAAGAAACAGAAGAATGAACCCAGCTGAACCAAGAAAGGCAGTCTGCAGCAGGATGAGGGGAGGGTGGTGCCTTCGGTCAACACAATAGGATTCACCTGGGAAAGGGGCCAGCTTGGGGACTGTCCTTGTAAGCCTCTCCTTGGTGGGAAAGATCTGGCAAACCAGCCTGGCTCAGTGGGGTCAGGGTGGTCAGGCTTACCAGACTCTGCAGACTGTCCAGGAGGGGGCACTGCCACCCCCACATTGGCAGTCCCAGCTCCAGAAGCTCTCAGAAGAGGCCAGTCTCCAGCCCGGCAGCAGGCTGCGGCCACTGGGCCAGGCTTACCTGGAGGAGCCAGGGTGACTTCCTAACTGAGAGGTGACAGGAAGCATCACTCTGGCCACTGTTTACCGAGCACCCACTATGTGCCAGGTGCTTTAACCGTGTGACCTCACCAACACTCCACAGGAGCCCTCTGGGTTGTATACCTAACCTATTCCTATTTTATATGGGAAAGGCAGGCTCAAAAGGCACACCATCAATCAGCAGGGGAGCATAAGTGTTCTGTATACCCGAGGCCTTTCCAGTTTCAAAGTTCAGGCTCCTTCTATGGTGCCATGCAGTGTCAGACCCTGTCACTGAGGGGTCAGTCTGAGGCTGCCGGACCCCTGGGATCCAGGGTTTCTCGGGCTGGCCAAATGGCCCCAGGGTGAAGAGACCTGGTTCCTGGTGGCTGCCTGACCCTGGGCAAGTCCTTTACCATCTCTGACTGAGCTTCAAATCCCTCATCTGTACAAATCATCTCCAAGGATGCTGGGAGGCCAAGCACAGAGGAAAGCCCTTTGGCTACCCTGGGACAGTCTGGACCCACCAGAGTCTGGCCCAGAGAAGGTGCTCGGCAAATGCTTGCAGAACAGGACTGTGTCTTGTGCAAATGCTGACTGAATACATCCAGTCTGAAGATGAGGTCCTCACGGGCAGGGTCCTGCTGCCCACAGGACCCAGCAGAGCACCAGGTCGGTAGGAGGTGCTGCTTTCTCCTCGCCTGGTCCAGGGGTTATTTGGCAATGTCTGGGCACATTTTGGGTTGTCACAACTGGGAGGGGAGATGCCACTGGGAGTGGGAAGAGGCCAGGGGTGCTGCTGGACAACCTACACTGTATAGGACACTCCCCCACAACAAGGAACTGTTTGGTCCCAAATGTCCAATGCACTGCTCAAGGAAACCCTTCTGAGGCTCAGAGTGGGAGATGCCAGACCTGGTGTGTTGAAGCCTACATGTGGCAGAGGTCTGAGAGCAAGCAGGGATGCTAACGTGGTCTAAGACTCTGATTCTGGTTCTGGTTGGGGATGGCCTGCTTGAATCCCGGTGTGACCTGGACAACAGCAATGACTAAACCAGTAGCTACCATCTGCTGAGACACGCCCATGGGCCTGGCTCTGAGTGGGGGCTGGGCGTGCATATCTGACAGGCATGGAGGTGGGTGCTATCTTATCCCACAGCACAGAGAGTCAGATGCCTGGCCAAGGTCACACAGCCACAGCAAAAAAAAAAAAAAAAAGCCAGGATCTGAGTCTGCACTGTTGGGATCCAAAGCCTACATTCTTTCCATTTGGCCCAAGCCCTGCAGAGTTCCCATCAACACAGGCAACTTTGCTTTCCAAAACAAACAGAGGTAGCCTTCCAGTGGTTCTCATGCGCCTATCGTTGCCTTTCTGTTGACTTGGGCTTTCCAGCTCTTCTCAGGCTGGCCAGCACCTCCGGCAAGTTCATTGGCATCTCTAGGCCTCAGTTTCTCCACCAGAAAATAGGGAATTTAAGGGCTGGGCAAGTAAGGAACTAATATGGTATAAGATCCTGATTTGGGTTCTGGTTGGGGATGGCCAGGTAGATTTTTTCCACAGCCAGGAGTCAGGGAAGTTCATACTTGAGTGGGTGGCTCAGCAATCACCACCCCCCCCCATGAGTCCCTGAACAAAGAAACCTTAGAGTACCTCCCTGCTCCACCCACCTCTGCAGCCGCCACCAGCGGCTCAATGGAGAGCTTGTGGCCTCAAAGGAGCGCAGCAGCAGCCTGTACTCTGTGTGCATTGTGCATTGTCTGAGGCCAAGCACAGGGCGAGGGGTCCCAGTAATCAAGGTCGTGCCTGGGGCAGGGGGTGGGGCGGTGAATGCAGGACACAGCATCATGCATTTGTTCCGGCGCCAAGGTCATGGGGACTAAAAATCCAAAGGCTTCCGGGCTCCCCTCTGCCCCTGATAAAGGCACCCTCAATGCTCTGAGCTCAGCTCAGGCAAAGCCCCATATTCCTGAACAGAGGCCTGAACTGAAGCGACCCAGGAATCCAAGGCGGAATGAACCCCAACTGAAGCCAAATGTTCGCTTTTCACTGAACTGGAACAACACTTGTGTGTTTTCCAAAACCATTCACTTGGAACATTTGTGCATTTGTTTATTCATCTAATGAATACTTGCTGGCTGCTGTCCTGTGGTCCAGGCACAGTTCAAGGCTCTAGGGCAGTTGGGGGTAAGATGCAAGGTCTGCCCCGAGAAGCCACAGACAGGGAAATAGACATGATGGCACAGTTAAAAGATGATGGCCACCTGGCATTCTCAGGGCCACCACAGTGCCTGGTGCTTGCAGGGGCTCTGTCCATTCAGTGGAGGAAGGAAGAGGATAGGACAGCGGTGGGGAGAGGGTGAGGTGAGGGCCCTAATAGAAGCATGGTGGAGCGCTGCAGGAGCACAGAGGGGAGCCCTGCTAATTCTTCTAGCAATCTGAATATGAAGGAAACCTGAATTTTACCTACCTGAACTAAGGGATATTAAATAATACAAGAATAATGAGAGAGGCAATTGAGTTTTCAAAGGTCCAGAAGGCATTCTAAGCAAAATGCCAGGTTGTTCATTAATTCATCCATCATTCCTTCATCTGTCCAATATTTATGGAGTATCCACCTAAGCTAGAGTCTGTGAGGTCTTACCCATGCCCAGGTCTTTCCAGTTTCTATAGCAATGAAAAAGCATCTCCTAGGGAAGCCCACTCAGGCACTGGGGCCCACAAACATGGATTCAAATCTCATAGAAAGTAACTTAGATAAGAAAGTTAATTTATTTGAGCTTGTTCCCTCACAAGCTCTGCTATCTGCCATGGAAAGTGCCTGGCATGTATAAGGCCTTCATAAATGAAGCTGTCACTATCACAGCCCACTACATGTGTTCTGGTCTTTACAGCTATAAATCTCTCTGACTTGAAATGTTTCTTTCAATTTTTCCAATAATCCCAGCAGGACAAGTGTATCTAATAGTCGCTTTACAAAGGAGGTAACTGAGGCTCAGAGAAGTGAAGCAACTTACCAAGGTCACACAGCAACTCAGTGTTAGAACTGAGATGAAAACCCAGAGCTTGAATCAAAAGCTTTGAGGTCTGACTTGACACTGGACAAAGCTTCATGATGCCAGGAGACTTTGAGGACTAGTATTTCCAAATTGGTTACAGCTGACATCTGGGAGAGACTCAGGGTCAAACCACCAAGCATCTGCCACCTATTTCAGGTGAAATAGGTGAGCTATTTTCCAAAGATGGCCACAACAGTATCTTCCATCCCACATGCTATTCTATAGAGTGACTTTTCTACTTTCTCATCAGCCACATAGTCTAATTTGTCTCCTCTGGAATCTGGACTGGCCTCACCAACTTACTTAGCCAATAAAATATGGCATTAGTGATATTCTGGGACCTCTAGGACCACGTTATAAGAATCTTTATAGTGTTCACTGGGGTCTTGGTTGATTTCTCTAAGAAACTGTGTTGTATGAGGTGCTTACGTGGAGAGGCTCAGCTGTGCTCCCAGTGCATGACCAGTGTGTTATCGTGCTGTGTGAGCCATCTGGGACATCCCGCATAGTCAGGCTTTCAGATAATTCCAGCCCCTGCTGAATTCTGACTGTAAACAATGTGAGAAACCTTAAGCAAGAACCAGCTGAGCCCAGTCAAATCTCAGAACCACAAGAGATAATGATGAATCAGTATTTTAAGTCACTACTCTGCGGGGTGGTGTGTTATACAGCCAAGGATGACTGGAACACCTGGAGTAGTTTTCAGGGCTTTTTGATTAAAGGAGAACTGAGGATAAGAAATCAATCAAGGCCCTCCTCTGGGCTCCCAGGGCCCCCAATATAATCACTGCCAGAGGACCTGATCCCTCATTATTTGTTTACTTGCCTCTCCCACTAGACCGTGAGCTCCAGGAGGATGGAGAATATGTGAGGATTCTGGGGTTGCTAGCAATGGGAAAAAAAATACGGGTTCATTTAAGTAAAACAAAATTGATTGGGAGGATTTGGGAGAGTTGAAGAATTAGAATGAAAACCAAAGACTGGATTCAGAAAGAAGTGAGAGTACTCTAGGGATCCAGTGGCAGGGACACAGGAGGAGTCTCCGCAGGTGCCGGGGCATAATTGAACAACAATCCTTTGTTGGCTTCAGTTCACTCTGCTCAAGATTCCAATTCCTTGAATTTCAATTCAGGGTAGGCCAAACTATTGATTGACCTACCTGGGGCCACAGAAGGGCACTTCCACTCAGACGACAGTCCTTCTGGGGCTGTATCCATTGGATGGGGCTGCCCCCTAAACACAATCAGGGTATTGAGATCAGAAGGGTGAGGAATAGTAGATATTGAGAGGGCAAAGCTGGGCCACCACATTTGCCTTAGCAACTCCAGTACCTGGCTCAGTGTCTGGCACATAATAGGTGCTCAAGAAATATCTGTTTGATGCATAAACACACAATCAAGCAAACCAATGTGCCTGTAGGAATGAACAAATGAATGAGGAGATGATTAGATGTTGCCCGAGCCACGTGCTAGCCTTTGAAGGCACCTGCCAGATGTTACAGCATTTCAACTCTCCTCCACCCAGCCAGGCATTTTTCTTCTCAAGAGAGTTTCTGAACCTGGATTTTAGACTGTATAGAATTTTAATCCTCTGATCCTGTCAGTTTAAGAACTTTATACGCTTTAAACAAAGTCTGTGATAATTCCTGAAAACATCCCAGGAGCAGTGACTCCCTAGCCCTGCTTGATTTTAAATTAAGTTTTCAAGGGAGGGTCCATGAAGGAGACAGATGTAAGGGAGAGTTGACTTTGAGGCCAGAAGCCAGAATGTCTGCTGTTTCTTTGGCTGAGTCTGCAGCTGTTCAGCAGAAGGCAGCTGGATGATGCTCAATCTGCTGGAGGCCACACTACACCCAAGGCAGGTGAGTCATCCACACATCTGCCTAAAAGCTGCACATAAAGGACCACATTGCTTCACCCCTTACACAGAGTTGCTGAGTAAAAAGTTGGATTCCAGCAACCCCTGAAAATCCCATGCCTCTATAATCAGTGCACATTCATCCTAGGGTATAACCCAAAGTACTGGATGAGCGTTTGCAATAGTGAATAGAATCTTTGATGCCTTTATAGCTTGTTAGAACACACACAAAGAAAAATCAAAAAGTAAAAAATTGGCTCACATATATGTCACTACCTCAAACCATCCTAATTTGATGATCTGTAGGTAACTCATCAGTTGACAGCCGCACTCCACAATAGGAGGAAAAGGGTAAAGGCAGGAAAGATCACTTGTGCTGAGCACCTCTTGTGTGCCCAGCCTATGCTGAGAACTTTAAATATACTATATTATGTCCTTTAATCCCTAGAGCAAGCTGCGGATTGTTATCAACCCCATTTTACAGGTGAGGAAACTGAGTCCAGAGAGGTAAGGTACATTGCCCAAGGTCACGATACCCCTAAGTGGCAGACCCAGGTTTTGAACCTAGGTCAAGTCAGAACTTGTGGCTCATCTCTCCATGTCATTATATCACTTTGACTCCTGGGGAGTAAACAAAAGAGACTTTCAATGGAAACTCACAGACCTTATTCACAGGAGAGTCTGCCAGAGCCATTTACTCCAGCTTTTACAAATTCTCATAAATGTGAGATCTCCTTGTTCACAGACAAGTATAAACAGTAAATAAGAAGTAGGGAGGAGGCTGCAGAAGGAAACACAGGTACACATACAGTGTTACAAGGATCTGTGGAGGACAGGGTTCCAGGAACAGTACACGGTGGGGTGGCTTCCTGAGTTAGACTAACCCTCCTGCTTATATCAATTAAAAACTCTGCATGACAGATTTTTTAAAAATCATTTGAAAGTGCTGGAAAGCAACTCAAAACTTGTGGGAATACAACTCTTGAAAAAAAAAAAAAAAAGCATATCATTTTGCTGATCTTCCTAAACAGAAAGCTTTTAGTCTTTCTCTCTCTCTCTTTCCTCTCTGTACTCTTTGCTTTTCAATGTCATTGATTTCTAATTTTATTTCATTTTCTACTCACTTTGGGATAATTTGCCGTCCCTTTTCTCATTTCTTAAAGTAAAAACTTAGGTCATTTTTTGTGACGCTGCCTCTTAAGTGGCAATTTAGTGCTATACATTTTCCTCTAAGCACCACTGTAGCTGCATCTTATTACAAGTGTCACTAGGTTGGTTTTTATTTTCATTCACTTCAAATTGCTTTTGATTTCTTCTTTAGTCCATGAAGTGGACACTTAGAAGTCAGACTAATACTCCTGCTTATAACAATCAGATGTCTTTTGGATTTTGATTTCTAATTTGTGAGCACAAAACGTATTTTGTATAATTGGAATCTTCTTACATTTATCAAGACTTGCTTTATAGCCCAGAACATGGTCTGCTTTAGTATATGTTTTGTATGCATTGGAAAGGTTTATGTATTCTGTTGCCCTTGGGTGAAGTTTTCTATAAATCATGCTAATTGATAGTATCCCATTTGTTCTGTGTTTTCTTTCCTTTCCCTGCCATCTTTTGGATTGAGTATTTTTTATGATTTCCTTTTTTCTTTTGTTGGCTTCTTAGCTACACTTTTCTCTTTTCTTTTAGTGGTTGCTTTGAGGTTATTATACATTTTTCACTTATCACAATCCACCTTCTACCTTCAAGTGATATTATGAAATTTCACATACTGTATAAAAACTTTACAATACTATACTTCCCTTTCCCCTCTCCTGGGCTTTGTGCTAATTTGTCATACATTTTCACTTGTATACATAATAATCCCCACAATATATTTTTAATATTTCTATTTTAAACAATTATCTTTTAAGGAGATTTTTTAAAAAAATAGATTTTATATTTATACATATACAATATGTATCACTTCTGGTGCTGTCCATTTTTTTAAAAAGACCAACTATACTGAGCTTTGGCAAAGCTACAGCACAACTAGAACATTCATGCACTGCTGATGAGAGTGTAAAATGGTACAACCACTTTGGAAAACAGTTTGGTGTTTATTTAAAAAGCTAACCACATATCTATTTCCCATCTACCCTCTCCACTCCTACATATTTATGCAAAAGAAATGCAAGCATATTTCCACACAAAGTGCTCACAATATGTTCATTTGTAATAGCCAAAAACTGAAACAGTCTAAATATCCATCCACAGGTGAATAGACATACTGTGGTATGTCCATAAAACAGAATATTATGCAATAAATTAAATGGAATGCACTGTTGAAACTGCAACAACATAAAGTGTGTAATTCTTAGGCGATGAGAAAAGAGCCGGAAACAAAAGAAAGCAAATAATTCCAATTAGTGTACACACTGTTCAGTAGTAATCAAATTCTAGGAAATGCAGACTAATCTATAATGACCACAGCAAAGCAGTGGCAACCTGGGAAGGAAGGTGAGAGAGAGGAATAGATTTCAAGTGGCCTTAGAAAACTTTTTGAGGTGATGGGAAAATCCATTGTCTTCATAGTTTTTATGGTTGTATGCATATGTTTAAAACTGCTCAAAGTTTACATTTTATTTTTTTATTATTATTTTTTAAGACAGTCTCATTATGTTGCCCTTGGTAGAGTGCTATGGTGTCACAGCTCACAGCAACCTCAAACTCTTGGGCTTAAGTGATTCTCTTGCCTTAACCTCCCAAGTAGCTGGGACTACAGGCACCTGCCACAATGCCCAGCTATTTTTTTTCAGTTGTTGTAGTTGTAGTTGTCATTGTTGTTTGGCAGGCCTGGGCCAGGTTGCCAGTGCCCTAGCCACTGAGCTATTGTAGGGTTTATAACTTATATAGAAGTAAAATACACGACAAGAAAGCACAAAGGACAGAGAAGAATAAATGGATTTATGCCCCATAGATCTTACGTTGTTACATGAAGTAGTATAATATTAATTGAAGATAAATGGAGATAAGTTAACGGTGCATTTTGTAACACCCAAAGTGTTAGTGGTAAGATCTTACCACTAAAAATAAAAATCCAAATAGGAACAGCCAAATGCCAACAGAAAGAGAAATTAGAAAACATAAAATAGTTGATTAGCCCCAAAAGAAAGCCTGAAAGGAAAAATAAAGAAAAAAAAGAAGAAAACAAGTAAAAATGGAGGCTTACATCCAACCACATTAATAATGACTTTAAATGTAAAATAAACACTGCCATTAAAAGACAACAGTTGTCGGACTAGATCAAAAAGTAAAAAATTAAAGCAAGACATAACTTTATGCTGCTAACAAGAGAGAGCTTTTAATATAATGGAGAAGACAGATCTGAAATTAAAATGACATAAAAATGAGAACACTAAGAAAGCTAGCATGAATCTAATGCTATCAGACAAGGCAGAGGTCAAGGCGAGGTGTACTGCCAGAGGGAAGGAGAAACATTTCATAATGTTAAAAGGGGCAACTCATAAAAAAAGAGAAAATCATGACAACTCTAAATGTGTTTGTATGAATAATAGCCCTTCAAACCAGGTGAAGCAAACATCGATAGAATTAAAGGAAGAAATAGGCAAGTGTACAATCATAGTTGGAGATTTTCATTGACCCCTCTCAGGAACAGATAGAACCTGGGCCATTATTATAGGAAAGCACGTGAGATACTCACTCGGGTGTAAAATTTAAGGGGCTGCCAAAAACTCTGTAATCAAGACAAATAATATTTAAAAAAATGAAAATTAATGCTAAAAATCTCTGATGAACAAAACATACAAATTTCAAATAAAGATAGGATTGGTATTCCTGATTTTTGCCTCAGGATACAATATGGATCAGCACTTCACCATTACTGATCTTTCTTTATTTAAAATATTGATATTTTGTTCAGCACTTCTAAGCTACCCATAAGTCAAAGAAGAAATCACAAGAGGAAATAGAAAATATTTTGAACTAAATAATAATATAGTATATTAAAATATGTGGGATGCAACTAAGACACTTCTGATGGGGAAATGTATACCTTTAAATGCTTAGATTATAAAAATAGAAGTTTTGACTCGGCACCCATAGCTCAGTGAGTAGGGTGCCGGCCACATACACTGAAGCTGACGGGTTCAAGCCTGGCCCCGGCCCGCTAAACGACAATGACAACGGCAACCAAAAAATAGCCGGGCGTTGTGGTGGGCATCTGTAGTCCCAGGTACTTGGGAGGCTGAGGCATGAGAATCGCTTGAGCCCAAGAGTTTGAGCTTGCTGTGAGCAGCCATGGCACTGAGGGTGACATAGTAAGACTCTGTCTCAAAAAAAGAAAATCAGAGTTTTAAAATCAACAATCTAGGTGCTCACATTAAAAAGATAGAGGAAAAAGAGCACATTAAACTTTAAATGGACAATTAATTATAAAGATGAGTATAAATCAGTGAAATAGAAAGCAAATGAATAATAGCAAAAATCAACAAGGTCGGAAGTTTTTCTTTGAAAAGATGAATAGAACATATAAATCCCCAGCTAGATTGAGAAAGAAATGAGAGGGAAAAGCCAACCAGCAATTCCCCAATCAATACCAGGGGTGAAAGAGGGAGTGGATAATATAATGCATAACTTTAGGTAATACATTTGACAACTTAGATGAAACAAAAATTGCTTGAAAAGCACAACCTATTAAAAGTTACTCAAGAAGAAATAGAAAACCTGAGATTATTTAGTCATGCTCTTCATACAGGGACCTCTCCCTATAGCTCCAGGAGTCGTATAACCACTCCAGACCCTGCTCACCTTATAACACAGGGTTCCCAGACCCCTCTCCTGAGAGATCTAGTAAATTAATGTTGCTATTGACTGCTATATGTAATATCATTTTATAGCCTTAAACTTCCTATATTACCTTTATTCCTTTATCAATTCAAAGATTTATTGAGCATCTACTAGGTTTCAGGCACTGTGTCAGGCATTAGGGATACAAAGGCTAATTACATTAATACATAATTTTTTAAGATCCGTAAGTGATGTTTGGAGATTACTTAGGGATCTAAAAATAGACCTGCCATTTGATTGTACAATTCCTCTGCTACGTATATATCCAGAAGACCAAAAATCACATTATAACAAAGATATTTGTACTAGAATGTTTAGTGCAGCCCGATTCATAATTGCTAAGTCATGGAAGAAGCCCAAGTACCCATCGACCCATGAATGGATTAATACATTGTGGTATATGTACACCATGGGATATTATACAGCCTTAAAGAAAGATGGAGACTTTACCTCTTACATGTTTACATAGATGGAGCTGGAACATATTCTTCTTTGTAAAATATCTCATGAATGGAAGAAAAAGTATCCAATGTACTCAGCCTTACTATGAAACAAATTTATAGCTTTCATATGACCCAGCCACCTTCTCTAATCTAGCCTCTGGTTATTAAGGATCTGCTTTGGGAATTCTAGGCAGCCTTGAGGGCTCACATCATACCTTCCCACTCCTGAGCTGAGTCCACACCCATACACAGTACAGAGTCCATTTACATCCAACAAGAAGCACCATTAAATATTTTTTTTTTTTTGTAGAGACAGAGTCTCACTTTACTCTCTACAGTAGAGAGTAAAGTGAGACTCAGTAGAGTGCTGTGGCATCACATGGCTCACAGCAACCTCCAGCTCTTGGGCCTACGCAATTCTCTTGCCTCAGCCTCCGGAGTAGCTGGGACTACAGGCGCCTGCCACAACGCCCGGCCATTTTTTTGTTGCAGTTTGGCCGGGGCCGGGTTTGAACCCACCACCCTCGGCATATGGGGCCGGCGCCCTACTCACTGAGCCACAGGCGCCGCCCAGCACCATTAAATATTAAGAGAAGAGGGAGCTATTTATAGGGTTAGAACAATATCCACGTCTTTACCTGTGCATGCATTTCATTCCTTTTAAAAGTCCTACCCACATCTCATTAGACCTCCAAGTAGGAATCACATGCCCATTTTACATAAGGGAAAACTATCTGTCAGAGGGAAGCAATGACTTGCCCAAGGGCCGGTAGTCATCAGCACCACTGGAACTCCAATCCTGCCCAAATCTTCACCCTTGACTCCACTGGGTTGCATGGAATTCAGTTGGTCCCCCATACCTGGGGAGACTGATGGCAAATTTGTAGATGCGGAAGGGCTAGCTGGGGCTTTTTGGCCACATATTGGCATGTGAAAATATCTCTGGAGCCAGGTAAGGCCAATAAAATGTTCAGCAAATAAGAGTCATCTCTTAAAACCTACAGGCCATTTTCTGGAGTCAAGGCTAAGCAGGCGTGGGGGTGGGTACCCACCAGTGTTGTAAAGAGGCCCAAAGCAGGGGGGTGGAGAGTGTTTAGGGATGAGCTTTTTGTTTCCTCCTCAAATCTGTATCAACACCTGATGGGATGTCCAAAGGCTAGAACTGTGTTTCTCAGGGTGAAGCAGCTGGACAAAAAGGAGCTGGAAGGCAACTTGTGCAATGATGATCCAGACCCCACCCATGCCAGTGGGAAGGGGGGCTGAGGAGCGATTCATGGCCAAGTTTCCCTGCTCCTGTGCTGTTTTCTCAACTCCTGTCCCTACCCTCCTGCAGGGCTGCTTCCCCGGGCTGTGCAAATGACAAAGGCACCCAGTCCCTATTCCCCAGGACTCAGTTTTAGTGCTTCATGCCCCTCTGTTTCTCTGAGGCTGCTTGACATGTAGTTTTCTGGCATTTTTTCCTCATTTGCATGAAACTTGCTTCTTTTCAGAAGCAGAAACATGAGTGTCTTCCTGTAATCTCTCTTCTCTGGAACTCCACTCCAAGGTAAATTTCTGACTGTTTGCTTCACCTGAATTCCTCCTGGTACCTCCATTCCAAGGGCAGGTTTTGACAGGGTAGCTAGCCAGCCCCAAGCCAGCCAGTCTGGTTCTAGTACTCAGACCCACCCCAGGACTGTTGCAGTTGACTCCTAAAGCATCTCCCGGACTCAAGTCTCATCCAGTGAGAGCCCTCAAACGAGCATGGGGCCAGGCATGGTGGCTCCCTCCTGTAATCCCAGCACTCTGAGAGGCTGAGGCAGGCGGATTGCTTGAGTTCAGGAGTCTGAGCAAGAGCAAGACCCCATCTCCACTAAAAATAGAAAAAAAAAAAACAACTAGCTGGTTGTGGTAGGTGCCTATAGTCCTAGCTACTTGGGAAGCTGAGGCAAGAGAATCTCTTGGGTCTAAGAGTTTGAGGTTGCTGTGAGCTGTGACACATAGCACTCTGCTCAGGGCAACAGAGTGAATTCTGTGTCAAAAACAAAAACAAAACCAACTTGGGAGTGCACCATAGCCATCTCCACCCCCATTCCCACCCACCTCCTCTCTCCTAAGCCATTCCACATAGATGTTCATCCAGGAGGAAAATCGCCAGGCTGTTATGAGAATAGCTTTGACACAAGTCTCTCATCTCCTCCGCTCACAGGCAGACCCATCAGTCTGTCCTGTATTCACAGCTATGATTTAATAATAATACAAAAAAGAAAAACAAATCTGTCCTATATTGAAATTCTGAAGTTGCCACAAGACCTCCCAAAAACCATGTGCCTTAGTTTCCACACCTGTAACATGGGACTAGTGATAGAACCAACCTTACAGAATTGCTGAGAGGCCTGTAACTGTTGCAGCCAATGAGTAGAGCTTATGAGGTGCAGTTGCTGAATGTCCCCCCACCTGACACACACACCCCTTCCACCTTACTACTTACTCAGACTTGCTCTTGGGAACTAGTTTCTCTCCCTTTAAGAGATCTTGGACAATCCTTGTGCTTTTTATGTTCATTCTCAGATACTCCTGTAACTGATAATAATCCCATGATCACGGTAATCTCCTGATCTTATTTTGGTAAATATTACACATATTTGATATAATCATCAACATTCCTAACATCATTGCGTTAAAGTTCCCTCCCTCCCCTGATGGGGGTCTGACCCTGGGTACTCTTCTGGACCTTCTGCTCCATTGTCCACAACCACAGATGTGCCGCCCCTCCTCTGCTGCCAAAGCCACTTCCAGAAGCTTGTTAAAACCCTCAAGATATCTGACATGTGAGTCAAACACCAGTGCACTGTGTCTTTGAAGCTGGAGAAACCCCTCACCCTTGCTGGGGTCTCCTCAAAGCCTCCCTCACCTCTGGTTTTGGGGAAAATTACTGCTCATGTCTCCCTGATTGGAGGTAGGAAGAGAGGAGAGGAGCTCCCAGTACAGAACGAGGACCACTTCATTTAGGAACCCTCCAACCCCCTTTGTGTCCTGCAGAGGATGAGCAGACAACAGTTGTGAAATCAGTTTTCTGCCACCCCACTTTGCCAGTTCCACCAAGGTGATCTGGTGTCCACTCCAGAGTATGAGAATCTGTTCATTTGAGTCATCATCTCAGGGCCTTGACAAAAATGGAGAATAAAATAATTCCACCTAAACACCAGATAGAATGTTCCCTCCTGTTAAAGGAGCTAGCGCATAGCAAACATGCGATGCTATTATTCAACTCCGTGAACAAATGCTAGGCAGGGCCATGCTTACTACTAATAATTTATATTCATATCTTGCAAATCCTCTCTCTGTTCATGCTCCAAGCTCTCCCAAGCTCTTGCAGTTTCCTATCTTTGTCCATGCTGTTTTGTCTGCCCTGGAGGCCTGTAAACCCCCCTCCCAGTCTGGAGAACTTAACCTCTTCCTCCAAGCCTCTGTTAGCCTTAGCTGACCCCTCTCTCATTCTAGTTCTCCTGTAGCGTGTGCTCTGCTTCTGTCCTGGAGCTAATCCCACTCACCGCAGGATCTTCTCTGCTGTCATGACCTCTCTGTGTGTACACACACACGCACATGCACACACACAGGACTTTGAACCATGGCTTATGCATTTACCTAGCCCTCTTGTACCTCTGCTCTACAAGGATTATTGAATGTGTTATAGTGAATGAATGGATAGGTTCATCAGTGAATCAAAATAATCAATCCATCTATCAGTCATCAAAGTGCTGGGAAAAGAAGAGAGATCTTCCTCAGTGAGTATTGCCTTAATTTGCCACCCCTGCTGAGCAGGCCTTAATGGCTCAAATGAAGCTAGGGGATCTTTTCTGCATAAAAATTTGTCTAGATTTTTCTACCCCATTTACCTGGAAATATAGACTGATGAATAGTAGCAAGAGTGTGGTTCACATTAGGCCTTTGTGGCAAAGCATCCAAGTACCTTTGTCCTAGCAAATCCCATGGTTCTGAGGCCAACATGATTACTCATTTGAGGGCCATGGCTGTTCCTTCACTCTTCACTGGGGTTGCCATCTCTGTGAGTCCAGGGGAGCAAGGGACCTGCTCCCAGTGGAGTTAGAGTAAGCATGATTAAGAGCCCTGCACTGGACAGTGGACATGTCCTGCCTCTCACAGTTAATGAAGGGGATTGATACATTTACCCAGTCTCACTTTTAGCCAATAGTCTTCAGACTCCAGTTTGCCAAATCCAATGGTCGATTTTCATCCTTATCTTCTTGGCAACATTTAACACAATTAATTACTATTTCCTACATCTTGAAATGCTTTCTTCACTTACTTTCTGCCATACCAGCTAGACACCTAGCTATCTTACCTACTTTGCTATCTGCTCAATACATTCTCCCTGTTTTTTCTCATTCCCAGTCCTTCCCTTCTCCCCTCTCCCATCTTCTCCTCTCCTCCAGCCACTTCCTAATGACCTTGTCCATTCTTAAAGCATTAAGTACCATTTGCACACGGACAACTCCAAAATATTTCTCTCCAGCCTTTTTTTCTCTTATCAGCATCAAATTCATTAAGCAAACTGCGTAGGTGACACCTCCCTTCTCCTGGATGTCCTAATGTTGAACTCTTGACTCCCATTGCTTGCCTCACCACACTTAAACCTGTCCCGGCCTCCTGGCCTTCCCCATCTCAGTAGGTGACAGCTCTGCTTCTCCAAATGTTTGGCCAACGACCTTGCATCCTCATTCTTGTCTCTTTTTTTCTCTCTCTCATACCAATAATTCTTGGCAACACTTTCAAAGTATCTGTGGAATCTGACTACTTCTCTCTCCCCCACTGCCCCCTTGCTCCTAGTCATGATCTTACTTCACCTGGATTATTGTGAGGGTCTCCTAATCCCTCCTTGCTGCCATGCCTTACTCCATTTCCACATAGCAGCCAGAGTGACCTTTCAAAACAACTCATATCCTGCCACTCCTTTGCTTCAAACTCCCAGCCAATGCAATAAAACAAGAAAAAAAAAAGTTTGTAAAAGAAGAAATGAAACTGTGCTGATGGGGTCTGGTCATGAGAAACATAAAATTATATTTTATGTTCATTTCTCTTCAGTCCTCTTCCCTCTGAAATAGGTTCTTCTCCTTTCCCTATCTCTCTTCTTCTCAACAATTCTGTAGGATGACCCTCAACCCAGGACCATCTAATGTGTGTATTGATAGGATATGTGCACGTTTCACTTTGGTATAAACCACAGAGTTTTCCAAAGTGGTTGTATTTATAATAATACGTACCGGTAGTGTTTGCATGTCCTCTTAAACACTTGGTATTTCCTGTGTTTAGTTTAATTTTAGTCATCGTGGTGGATGAGAAGTGAGATCTCATATAAGGTGAATTTGAATTACTTTGATGCCTAATGATATTAAACAGGTTTTCATTTGCTTATTGGCCACTTGGAGGTTCTCTTTTGTGAATATCCTATTCAGTAAATTTTATTCATTTAAAAAATAGCTGAGAATGTTAACAAATGGAAAAATATACCATGCTCATGGTTGGGAAGAATCAACATTGTTAAAATGTCCATACTACCCAAAGCAATATATAATTTCAACACAATGCCCATTAAAGCTCCACTGTCATACTTTAAAGATCTTGAAAAAACAATACTTCGTTTTATATGGAATCAGAAAAAACCTTGAATAGCCAAGACATTACTCAAAAATAAAAACAAAGCTGGAGGAATCACGCTATCAGACCTCAGACTATACTACAAATCGATAGTGATCAAAACAGCATGGTACTGGCACAAAAACAGAGAAGTAGATGTCTGGAACAGAATAGAGAACCAAGAGATGAATCCAGCTAATTACCGTTATTTAATCTTTTATTAAAAGATTAAAAGCCAATTAAAAACATTCAATGGGGAAAAGATTCCCTACTTAACAAATGGTGCTGGGTGAACTGGCTGGCAACCTGTAGAAGACTGAAACTGGACCCACACCTCTCACCATTAACCAAGATAGACTCTTACTGGATTAAAGATTTAAACCTAAGACATGAAACTATAAAAATACTAGAAGAGAGTGCAGGGAAAACCCTTGAAGAAATTGGATTGGGCGAGTTTTTTATGAGAAGGACCCCCCCGGGGCAACTGAAGCTGCTTCAAAAATACACTATTGGGACTTAATCAAACTAAAAAGCTTCTGCACAGCCAAGAACACAGTAAGTAAAGCAAGCAAACAGCCCTCAGAATGGGAAAAGATATTTGCAGGTTATGTCTCCAACAAAGGTTTAATAACCAGAATCCACAGAGAACTCAAACGCATTAGCAAGAAAAGAACAAGGGATCCCATCGCAGGCTGGGCAAGGGACTTGAAGAGAAACGTCTCTGAAGAAGACAGGCACACAGCCTTCAGACATATGAAAAAATACTCATCATCTTTAATCATCAGAGAAATGCAAATCAAAACTACTTTGAGATATCATCTAACTCCGGTGAGACTAGCCTACATCACAAAATCCCAGACCAGAGATGTTGGCATGGATGTGGAGAAAAGGGAACACTTTTGCACTGCTGGTGGGAATGAAAATTAATACATTCCTTTTGGAAAGAGATATGGAGAACACTTAGAGATCTAAAAATAGATCTGCCATTCAATCCTGTAATCCCTCTACTGGGCATATACCGAGAAGATCAAAAATCACATCATAACAAAGATATTTGTATCAGAATATTTGTTGCAGCCCTATTCATAATTGCTAAGTCATGGAAAAAGCCCAAGTGCCCATGGATCCATGAATGGATTAATAAATTGTGGTATATGTACACCATGGAATATTATGCAGCCTTAAAAAAAGATGGAGACTTTACCTCTTTCATGTTTACATGGATGGAGCTGGAACATATTCTTCTTAGTAAAGTGTCTCAAGAATGGAAGAAAAAGTACCCAATGTACTCACCCTTATTATGAAACTAATGTAGGACCTCCACATGAAAGCTACAACCCAGTTACAACCTAAGAATAGGGAGAAAGGGGAAAGGAAGGGGAGGGAGGGGGGAGGTAGGTGGAGGGAGGAGGATTAATGGGCTTACACCTGCGGTGCATCTTACAAGGGTATATGTGAATCCTAGTAAATGTGGAATGTAAAGGTCTTAGCAAAATAACTAAGAAAATGCCACGAAAGCTATGTTAACTAGTGTGATGAAAATGTGTCAAACGGTCTATGAACCAAGTGTATCATGTATCATACCCATGATCATACTAATGTACACAGCTATGATTTAATAAAAAAATAAATAAATAATAAAAAATTATTAAAAAATAAAAGAAAAAATGCTCATCATCATTAATCATCAGAGAAATGCAAATCAAAACTACTTTGAGATATCATCTAACTCCAGTGAGACTAGCCTACAACACAAAATCCCAAGACCAGAGATGTTGGCGCGGATGTGGAGAAAAGGGAACAATTTTGCACTGCTGGTTGGAATGCAAATTAATACATTCCTTTTGGAAAGAGATATGGAGAACACTTAGAGATCTAAAAAATTGGTTTGTACATTAAGGAGAGACTAAATGTTTTTGCTAAAAAAAAAATATTGATTTGTCTGTCTTTCACTTTTAAATGAGATCAGGCATATTCGGGATGGTATGGCTGTAGACTGTCTTTCACTTTTAAAAAAATTTTATTAATATTATTTTTAGTGGCCAAATCATAATTACACACATTTGTGAAGTACAATGTGATCTTTTGATAGATGTATACAATGTGGAGTTATTAAATAAAGTTAATTTGTGGAGTTATTAAAGTTAATTAACATATCCATCACCTCACCTTATTTTTTGTGGTGAGACATTGGGAGTTTACCCTTAGTTATTTTGAAATATACAATACATTATAATTGACTTTGGTCACTCTACTATGCATAGATCTCAAAAATTCATTCCTCCTATCTAGCTGAAACTTTGTACCCTGTGATTAACATCTCCATATCGTTTTTCTTCTCATGTTTTTCTTTATTTGTATGAGTTCATTAAATATTCTCTATAGAAATCCTTAAATGTTTAAAATAAAATAATAAATCTTCTAGGAGAAAATCTAGGAGAATATATGTGTGAGATTTGTGTAGGTAAATATTTATTTAACTGAATGCAAAAGGCACTAACCATAAAAGAAAAAGTTGACAAATCAAATACATTAAAATCAAAAACTTCTACTCATTGAAAGACACTTTTAAGAGTCAAAAGGCACCATAAAGTGGGAGAAGATACTTGTTTTATGTATGTATAAAGATACTTGTTTTATATATGTATACACACCCACACAATAGTATGTAATTGTTATATATTATTATATATAAGGCCATTTATTAGCCAGATCTACTGAAGCTGACAATGCATACACCCTATGAGTATACATACGCACACCTTCCTATATGTAACTAACAGAAAAGCTTATCTATGTATAAAAAAAAACACAAACAAAATATTTTTAATGCTATTATTCTTAATAGCCCAAACTTGGGAACTACCCAAATGTCCTTCAATAATAGCATAGATAAATAAGTTGAGTTATAGTCATGTAGTGGAATGCTATATAGTGATAGGAAGGGACCTAAACAATACATGTAACGACATGGATGAATCTCACAGACATAAAGTTAATCAAACGAAAGTAGACACAAAGAGATATGTACTGTTTAATTCCATTTATATAAAGTTAAAAAATAGGCAAAACTAACTTTTCACTTTGTAAAAACTTATCACTGAGCTCTATACTTAACATCTATGTACTTTATGATTTATGATATATTTCAATTAAAATTGAAAGAAAACCAGCCTCCAGTGGCTTCCCATCACACTCAGAAGTCCAAATTCTTGTCAAAGACATCTTACGATCTGGGCCCTTCCTTCATCTTCTCCCTGCTCTCCCTCACTCGCTCCACATGACCCATTCTGGCCTTGTTGCTGATACTTCAACACACAAAGCTAATTCTCACGTGGTGACAATGTTAATCTCCCCAGTGCTTCATCCTGCTCTCTGTCTGTCCCTTTGCCGAGTAACTTGGTAGCTCCTGCTACTGGAAGTAGACTACACTTCTCAGCCCCATCGATGCTAAGCTTGCCCACGTGACACATTTTTGTCAGTGAACTATGGGTTGAACTACAGTGTGCCAGTTCCAGGCGAAGCCCTGAAATGACTCACCTCTTTCTGCATGCCCGTGTGTCCTATCCCAGACCTGCCTCCAACTGAGAATTTGCCCTCTTTAGCCTGTTGACCCAAAGGCGATGAAAGACACAGATAAGTAGCTTGCACCCAAGCCCAGCTGAGCCACCTGACCCACCACAAGCCGGTCTGCCAAAGCTTCATCAGGAATAAATATTGTCCTAAGCCTCCAACTTGTAGAGTGTTTGTTATGCAACATCATGATAGCACTAGCTGACTAGTACACAACCTCAGAGTCTTTGCAATTGCTGTTCCTTCTGCCAGGAAAGCTTTCTGCCCCAATATTCACATGGTTCATATCCTCATTTGAGTCTCTGTTCAAATGTCACTTCTTCAGAGAGTCTTTCCTACCACTCTGTCAAACAGCCCTGCCCCTTCCCTCTCCACCCCCACACCCCTGCCCTTTCCCTCTCCACCCCCATCCTGCTTTACACGTCTTCCTAGTACTTGCTGCCACCTGGCACTTTGCTATTTACCTATTTATGCAGCCTTCCCTAAGAGAATGTGAGCTCCATGAGGGCAGGGGCTTTACCTTGTTCACTGCTGTATCCCCAGAGTCTAGCATAGTACCAACCACTTATTGGGAACTCAATAAGTATTTGTTGATTAAACAACTCGATCTGTGCTCTGTCCCTCACCCCCTTCCACGTGTTTCTAGCACATGGACACTGATTCAAAAGTCACCTCTTCCCCCTGCTTACCAATGTGGGGCCAGCACAGAAACACAAATCGTCCAGTTGTTAGGTGGGTGGAAGAAAAAATGTTGAAGCAAAGAATCTGAAAAATCCACAAGCTGTCACCCCGACCCCTGGGAAAACCAGTCCAGGGTGATGAAGATTGGGTGTGAGCTGATGTGTGTCCATAAAAGGTCGCTTTCTCAGCATGTTCCTTGCTGGAGCCCTCTCGGCGCCGCTGCAAGAGAACACGCCTCAGGCAGGAAACAGAGCAGCTGCATCAGCGGGCCTGTGCCTTCACTCTGCACACCCACAGGCCCAGTCTTACTGGGGTCTCACCATGGCCCACAAAAGGACTTGAGTACCATTTGTGTGTCAGCCTCGCTGCCAGGCCCTTGTGGGCTTTCTGATATCAGTCATCCCCACACCTTGCCCCAACATCATTGTTGTCATTATTTACTGAAGAAACTACAACCAAAACAGTAAAAGAACATGCCTGGGGAAACTGGAAGAGCTGGAAGGTGAACTCCTGACCTTCTGAAGCCTAAGCCCACGTGGTTTCTACCACATCATTTGGTCCCCCAGCATAGGCAGAGAGGAGGGCAAAGGCTCACAGGGCCCATGAGCCTCAGGGCCAAGACTTTGATATTCTCTACGTGTTCCTGGGTGTAGAATTCGATTTTGTGGAAGCTTCACATTGAACTTCACCTGCTTGCTATGAATTATTTTGCAGGTCTTAGGTAGATAGACACTTCTCAAAGCCTCCTTTTGGAATACTTAAATAAAGGAGAGAGAATAGCGCCCACATACTCCTATAAATATAGGTGTAGACATAATTATAAAGATATATAATTATGTTAAAAAAAAAAAAAGGAAATGACCATAGAAACACTTAGAACTGGCATAGAAGGAAGAAAGAATAAAAACCAACTTGGCTTCTACAAGGAAATAGCACAGCAGTTTGCAGAGCTATGTACACAGAAGCTTCTGGCAAGAAGTCAAGAAAAAGGCAAAAAGTTTATTGTAAAATAACTTTCCAAACTGTAGTGCAAAGGTCTCTCTGGGTGTGTGCCCAGTGCACCTCAGCCTGGAGGGCAGTGTGGGGGGGAAAAGGTAGACAAAACCCACAGCACAAGCACTTCAGGTGGCCGTTCACCTGCCTGGGTCAGTCCAGAAAGAAAGAGAATCTACATGAGATCTCCCTGTGGCTCTGCAAGTCTCCCAGGCTGGTGGCCAGTGCATTGCTAAGAGTGACACCCTTTGGTGACAGACAGACCTAGTTCCAGTCTTGGTTCTGCTCGTCACTGGCTGTGGCACTGTGAGCATATGGCTTTACCTCCTAGGGAAAATGGGGACAATACTACACTTTGCAGGAATGAACGAGGAGGAAGTGAGATCACCCATGTGACACAAGTGGGAGCCATAGCCCTGACACTGAGGAAGAATGGAGCTGGATTCTGCTGGTTTGGGCTTTTGGCAGTTGGATGGTCACCTTCCTTAGTTCAGGATAATATTAATAACGATCATCTCCTGAGCTTGCATCAATGGATGAGGAAGAAGTAGATGCAGGTATTTATTTATTTATTTCGAGACAGAGTCCCACCTTGTCTTCCTGGGATCCAGTGCTGTGGCATCGAAGCTCACAGCAACCTCAAACTCTTGGGCTCAAGTGATTCTCTTGCCTCAGCCTTCTAAGTAGATGGACTTACAGGCATCCGCCACAATGCCCAGCTATTTTTAGAGACAGGGTCTCACTCTTGCTTGGGCTGGTCTCTAACTCCTGAGCTCAGGCAATCCACCTGCCTCAGCTTCCCAGAGTGCTAATTATAGACATGAGCCACCTCGCCCAGCCCATATTTATTCTTTTATAATAAATAATAATAATTATCCCAGTGCTTCGCCTAATGGGACTTCTTCTTAGCATAGTTGTTCATTGTCTACCCAGCTAGAATATCTGCTTTGTAATGGTGGTAACAAGGATGCTGAGTCCTGGGCTGGGTCTTGAGAATCTGCCCAGCACCGGCACACAGGAGCACAGGAAAGATTGGGTAGCATGAGTGTGTGTGTGCCCCAGAGCTGCTCTTTGATGGGATTGTGCCTCAGGGGCCACCCTTACCAGAAGGCAGTATTTCCAGAGCTGCTATCTGCATGACAATAGGATATAGACTCAGAGTTCAAAGCTAAACACCAGTGACACCTCAGCCTGGAAGCCATCCACATCCCCTAGTTGGAATGAGTCACCCCCTGACATGGGTGTCTGTGGCCAAGCCATCAGCCTTTTTCAATCCAGTGACCATAGCAGTCCCCTTTCATGGATGACAAGTTCTATGTTAATCTTGGGAAAGCTGAGAGGCCACAGGAGGGTGGGAGCAGCAAAGTGACATCATCTTCATTGTTAACAGGGTCCCTCCAGCTGCAGCGTGGGAGCAAGTGCAGACATAGGGAGACTTGTCAGGAAGTGACTGTCCCAGGGAGAGATGATGGAGGTGAAGCTGGAAGAAGGATTGGATCATGGGTTCTCTTTTTTAGGTTAAACAGACAGGATGTCTTTGTGGATTGAAGGTGGAATATATGAGAAATGAAGATGAGAATGACTCCGAGCTTTGGGGCCAGAGTAACTGCAAGGATGGAGGACCCAAACATGAGATCAAGCAAACTGGGGAAGACCCAGTTTTAGAGGAAAAATAAGGAGATAGGTTTGAGATGGGTTGATTTGAGATACCAATTAGACATGAAGCAGGCAGTGAGATATAGGAGATACAGTGGGAGTATCAGTAGACAGTGTGGGAGTTGCAGTGCACAGCTGAGAAAGAAAGCCCCCGGGTGAGATCATGGAGAACAAAGTGTAACTGCTAAAAGAAGAGGCCCAGGAACACATCCCTGGGGCTAGACAACATTAGGCTGAGTGTTTACACTGAACCCAGCTCTGCACTAGGAGCCGTGGGAGGGGACAGATTTGAAGGAGACTCAGTTTCTGTCCTCAAGGAACGCAGAGCCTCATAAGCAAGGTGGAGGCTGCATCCCACTGGCAGTCCAAGGAGCTGTACACTGTGGAAAGAACTCTGAACCAGGCAGACAGTTGGAACTCTCCCCACATCACCCACTGCCCATGTCTTTGACCCTGCTGTATGACTATCTCTGAGCCTCAGTTTCCTCCTCTGTAAAATGGAAATAATAGGTCCTGGCAGCAGAGGTGCTGGGAAGATTAGGGAAGAGAAGTTCTCGGCACAAAGGGTGCACAGCAGCCTGAGCTTGTTAGCACGTTTGCCACGACCCTCAGCTCTGGAGTCACACCTTTGCATATAAAATCAGTTGAGTTTCCAGAAGCCCCAGCCCCAAAGAATGGGTCTGGGACTCCCCTTGTTCATGGCTGGGTCTTCATGGCTGCTGCTGCCTCATGGGGGCTTGAGGACATCTGGTGGCAAGGTCAAGGCCATCTGTCCCTTGGAGTAATTGAAGATGACAGCAGTATTTTGTGTCTCACAGAGACTGGCAAGAGATCAAAGCAGCACAAAGGAGCTCCTGCGACAGGCAGGAATTCCCTGGAAAATGCCACCAATTACTGAAAATTGGCCACAGTTACAGCTATTACCATTAAGGGCTGCCTGGCTGCGCCTGCACCACTGGAAAAGCACATTCTGACAGTGTAAGAGTGGTCCCTGCAGGGCTGAGAGAGGGCAAGGAGAATTCCAAGGGTTCCCACCTACCACAACTTACACTTCAATGGAGATTACTGTCCCAGAGACAAGCAGAGGGGAGTCTGGGAATGTTCTCTGGACAAATAGGAAGCGGCGTCCTGGAAAAATGTGTGGGGAGAGAAAGTGAGCTCTAGACACCAGACCAGCAGGGAAAATAGCTGGGGGCTCATGGGCTCTGTCTTGCATTGGCTGCAGCTGTGACATGGCAGAGGCAGGCACCAGCCCTTTGGCCTCCGGATCCTGATCAGAGGGGCATAGCTGTAAACACTGTGCCAGAGAAAGGCTCTCATTTTGGGCATCAGAACAAAGCAAAGGAAACTTGGCAGGAAGCAGGAGCCAAGCTAAAGGGCCCTGCTGGTGCCTGAGGCTCACTCACTGCCCTGTCCTGGCAGCAACATTGGGAGAAAGTCTCAAGGAAGATGAGTAGCCAGAAAATGACCCCCAAAGCTACACAGGGTGTGCATGAGAATTCCAGCAGGTGCCAGGGATGAGGGGGAGGGAATGGTAGAGAAACAAGTTATTTTGTCAAGAACCTCAGTAATGTCATGGATATAATCCCTATTTCCAACATTTCCAAGCTGTATGATCTCTCTCTCTCTTTTTTTGAGACAGCATCTCTTTTTGACACCTTGGTATAGTGCCATGGCATTATAGCTCACAGCAACCTCAAACTCTTGAGCTCAAGCGATTCTCTTGCCTCAGCCTCCCAAGTGGCTGGCACTACAGGCTCCCGCCACCACACCCAGCTATTTTTAGAGACAGGGGTCTTGCTGTTACTAAAGCTGGTCTCAAACCCCATGAGCTCAGGCAATCCACCTGCCTCGGCCTCCCAGAGTGCTAAGAAGCTGTGTGATCTTAAATAAGTTACTTAACTACTCCGAGCCTCAGATTCCACATCTGAAAAATGAGGAAAATAATACTGACATCAGAATGATGCAAGATGGCACTGTAAAATGAATTATGAAATGATCATTGCTATTAATGAAAGTCCAAAGCTAACTGCAGCTTGGTGATGTGGGAGGGGCCCTTACTTTTCATATTGTCAGTAAGAAGCACACTGCTGTATCTTGGGCTATCAAATAGCTGTCAATGGGTGTCAAATGCATCATCCTGAGAATAAAAAATAAAATTGCTTTGAATTAGGATGCTTTGGGCTGCAAGTAACATGATAACTAATTGACATGGCTTAAATAGTAAATTGGATTATTTCTATCCTTTGTCTTTGCCACCTCTAATCTGATAGACTCAGTCCATACAAGGTAGATCATTTACAGGGACCAATAAGATAGAAACACAAGTCCCTTTGTTTAAAAAGTAGGAAAAAAGTGCTGTAAACAATACTAAAATAGGGCGGTGCCTCTGGCTCCATGAGTAGGGCACCGCCCCATATACTGTGGGTGGCGGGTTCAAACCCAGCCCTGGCCAAGCTGCAACAAAAAAATAGCCGGGTGTTGTAGCTGGCGCCCATGGTCCCAGCTACTTGGGAGGCTGAGGCAAGGGAATCGCCTAAGCCCAAGAGCTGGAGCTTGCTGTGAGCTGTGATGTCACAGCACTCTACTGAGGGCAACAAAGTGAGACTCTGTCTCTAAAAAAAATTAAAAAAAAAATACTAAAATAGAAAACATCATTTTCCTTTCTTCCATAGTCTCCTTCTGGTCTTTATTTTCATTTGTTATTTAATGTCATGCTTCCTCATGAGTGCAAACAGGTCCTTGGCAAGAGTCCTGACATGCTGTGCTCTGGCCAGTTAATACCCCCTTCCCAGAGGCCTGCATCTCCACCCCAACCAGTGGACAACCCCTTCTCCCCAACCCAAGGGATTGTTAACTGCAAAGGACATATCTGGTACTTGAAGCTGGTCTTCCTCCAGTCACCTGCTGAAGGAGGCATAGTCCTGACAGATTAGGTTGGGATGGCTGCCACCATGCTCTACCCTAAGATGTTGCCCAAACCCTCGCCTTCTCTGGGTCAGTGCCAGGGTAGAAGGTGACAGTATCCATGGTACAGGGGAATATTGGGATGAGCACAGGGGCTAGAAGGTGGACAGTGGGCCACTGAGGCCCATCTTAGGGAGATGGGACTAAGTCCTTAGGCATGCTTTATTGTCCCATTGGACTTCCCTTGCAAAACACAAATTCAAACATAAAATGATTAGTAATTTTAAGACAGTGGCCACAGAGTAATGCCCCATACATGAGGCCCTTCTGAGGGCAGGGGCCTGTTTGGCTGCCCAGGCTTAGCCTTGGCCCTGCATGTTCATGGAAAAAACTATTTCCCAGAAGCCTCCTAGGGGACAATGAAATGAAGATAATGCTTCTGCTTTCATTCCATTGGTCAGAATGGGCTTTCAGGCTTCTGTGGTCTGCTTCCACCAGAGGATTTCAAAGCTCTGTTCCATGCTGGCTCTGTGACAATGAGGCCACATCACATGTATTGCCATCACCAGGTCTTTGCTGGTACACCTCATCCCTCTCAGAAGGCTGTCCCTGTTGCAGGACTACCCCAAGGCCAGCCATGTGGCTCTCACCTGGGAGCCTAATGATGTTGGTCTTCCCTTAACTATGCCACTTTTTTTTTTTTTTTTTTTTTTTTGTAGAGACAGAGTCTCACTGTACCATCCTCAGGTAGAGTGCTGTGGCGTCACACAGCTCACAGCAACCTCTAACTCTTGGGCTTACGTGATTCTCTTGCCTCAGTCTCCCGAGCAGCTGGGACTACAGGTGCCCGCCACAACACCCGGCTATTTTTTGGTTGCAGTTTGGCCGGGGCTGGGTTTGAACCCGCCACCCTCAGCATATGGGACCTGCGCCCTACTCACTGAGCCACAGGCGCCGCCCTATGCCACTTTTTTAAACTATGTCATTTTTTTTTTAACTATGCCACTTTTTAGCTCAAGGGCCCTGGGGGAGTCACTTCCTGTGTCAGGCAGAGTTTAGGGGATGCAAGCAACAGAAACCAAACTTAATAGCACAGGGCAGGTCCATGAGTGTCTCAGAATTGAAAGAAAAGTGAAGGACCAGATTCTAATGATGGAATAAGGCTGCTGGGGAAGGGGGTCAGGGTCAGGGGAGGAGTCCAGGAGGCAGAAACCCACAAGAGGGGTCTCCTCAGCACACTATCCCACCCTCCTGCCGGGGGCAGCAAAGCAGCTTCAGCCAATTTCAGTGCTTTTGTCTTTATGTTCCAGGGATTGAAAGAGAGTCTCTGATGGACCGAGCTGGGTTCCAAACTCACCCCTTCCCTGGGGGAGGTGGGCACCTTGATTGATAATCCCACCAGCCAGCCTATCACAGGAAGAGGCAGTTTCCCCAAAATAAGTCAGAGTACTATGGTCAGAAGGAGAGGGACTCTATATTGGTAGGAAATATCAACACGTGTCTGCTGCACTTCCTCCCTCTGGAGGCTCGGTTTCCTCATCTGTATGATGGAGACAATGGTTAGACAATGTTCCAGCTAGTAGGGACATGGTGCAGATTTGGTACCACTGCCTGGCCAGGATAAACAGCAGCTGTTCTATTCGTTGTAGCCTACATGGTGTCACATGATATTGAGGACATCCCTGTGTCCATGACTAGTATGCTAGTTGTATTGTCATACAATTGGAAATGGTTAAAGACCAGATGTTTATGGCCATTTTTCTGAGTCCACAGGTGTTTTTCTTTCAAGGGGAAAGGAGTGAGACATACAGACATTGATTCTCATTAATACACAGAGGGAGTCAATTTTCCACATGGGAACTGAACCTCAGAAAAGCTAAGTTGTTCGATAGTTGTGGGTATTGCTGGATCCAACTCACGTCTGTGTGGCTCTGAAGTCACAGTCATAGACACAGTTCGAGGGTGATACACATTCCATGTGGGCTGTCCCCTGGAGTCCTCCAGGGGCACTGCATCCCTCCGTGTGGGCTGCCTGTGGAATTCCTCCATGTGTTTTATGCTCCCCGGGTCCCACAGATGGTTCTGCTTTTCTTCTGAAAGAGTATTACATGGGACAAAGAAAATGTGCTGGAATGTGATCTCCCCTCACTCTTCCGGAGAGGTATGAGGATTTAATTTTTGCTTTTCTAAAAAAATAATGGTTCTGGGGGCTGGAGGACATGTAAAATCAAAGGGAAATTATAGGCAATGTGCAGCAAAGCCTTGGTTTCCAGATGCTTGTCAACCAACCTCAGGAAACAGGCCCCTTTCACAGGTAGGGGCTGCCAGAAACCCATTTTGGCTGGGAACATTGAGAAGGAGAATTAGCAAGACCCCTGCCTTCTCACCTGGGACCCATCACTGTATTTAGCAGCATTTAAGAAACAATCCCCCCATCACTGCTGATTAGGAGGAACATCAATTTTAACAGAGAGGTGTTACCAAAGTTTGGCCACATGGCCTAGCTGAAAAAGGTCACCCTCTCTCAGAAGGTCTGCATTCCTTTCCTTCCCAAATCAGGCATGAGTATGTAGGAGAGAGCCAGCCTTTGCTACTTACTGAGTGGACCTCCATAGGACCAGAGGCCTTCCTGGCAAAGATAGCAGCCCAAGGCAGACAGAGCCCATTCAGGGTTGTAGGTCTGGTGAGGCTATTACAGATGTTTCTGGAACTAGGCCCACCTACAAACTTTGGGAAATATGGTGATCCCTCCCCTAACCACCAATTTCCCTTATGCAATGAGCTTTCATGTGCTTTTTCATTACTTGTGACCATTTTCAGCAACCAAGCAAACTATTTCATGGCAAATTGCAAGCTGTAAAAAATAAGCTGAGCATCTGAACAGAGATCCAGTCCTCTTGGGCTGCAGGGTCTCCACCAATCCTCTTTGCTTAAGATTCACTACTGAGGAGGAAGACAGATTCGTGCACCTGTGTCAGCTGGCCTTGGTGACCACGGACAGCCTCAGTGTGTGGCTGTTGGCACACTGTTGCTGAAGACACCTTCATTCTCTTTCATGTGGCCTCTCCAGCAGGCTAGCTTGGGCTCGTCACATCTTGGTCTCAGGATTTCAAGTGCCACAAAAGAAGGCAAAAATCTGAATGCATAAGTGCTTGTTAAGCCTCTGCTACATTTACTAATGACCATTGGCCAGAGCAAGTCATAGCCAAGCTCAGGATCAAGAGGTAAAGAAATAAATTCTACCTCTCTGCCTGGGAGGAGTTTTAGAGCCATGTCTTGTAAGCACTCTACCAACCCGTCCTGTCTGCACCCTACACAGAGAACAGATTCCTTGTTAGGTAGTCTCACCATGCCCTGACTCTCCAGGACACTTGCCCCAAGTAATCAACCATTTGTATAATAAATCAATCCTGTGTCTGTCTCCCTCCCTTTCCCTGTCCTCCCATGCAGGCAAGGGCTGGGGTACAGCAGACAGGTGTTAATATCGGTGAAGGAAATAAGAAAAAAAGAAGGAAAAAAGGAATCAAGAGCAGGAAGGAGAGAGGAGGGAGGTAAGAAGGAAGGCAGAGAGAAGAAGGAGTGAAAGGAGGAGGCTGGGAATAAGTCTTGGAACAATAGAGACTCTTCTTTAGCAGAGGACAAACTGGAATATCTCTGGGCCACTAGGTACACTGTCTGTCCTCCCCGGCCCACTACTCTCCTGTTAGCCACTACACCTTGCTCCCACTCCACCCCCACTGTCCTCCCACCCTCTTTTTTTCTGTTTGTTCAGCCTTTAATTCCTTCATTGTACAGCTCAACTCCCCCCACCAAACCCCAGCAACATCCTGTCTGTATCCTGAGTATCTGCATAGCTCAAGTAGCACCCACCTCCTGCATTTGCTGCCCACGTGGTCATGAACACATGTCCCCTTAGAAGCTCAATTGAGCACGCCACCAGGCCCTTATGAAAAATCCAGGCCAGATGTAGCTATATTTCCATCAAACAGATGAAAAAATGAGACTCAGGGAAGCTCTATGTCCATGATCACCTGCCAGGAAGAAAGTCACTCTGACTCCAAAATCCCCACACTGCAGTGCCTGTGGTTAGACCTCATGGTACTGAAGGAAGGGGCTCTATCCTGTCTTGGTGGTGGTGAATGCCGGTGTTAGAAGACCTAGGACCCTGGGCAGCGACAGATGAAGAGCAGCAGGGGCTGCTCTGGAATGACCCAGCTCTCTGGAAGGGCAGTTCTGCAGCCTCCTATGAGCAATGGATAGCTTGTCCCTTGGAATGTCTTATTCACAAAGCAGATCAACCCCATTTGCAAGAGGGGAAGGGGCATTCAAGGGATACAGCAAATTAGGGCAGCCAGGACTTCAGATTGAGGCCAGTGTCCCTGCTATCACCTCCGTCCTTACTGCCTTCCCAGCCCCACCTTCACTCCAGGCTTCCAACTCCTGACTTGTGACCAACCCAGCAGGAAACAGACTAGTTATGGAGAGAACCAGTTCCTGACCTGGGAGGGAGGGAGTGGTAGAGGAGCAGGCAGACACGATGGGGCATCAGTCCCATACTAAGCCTTTGGTGCACGTCAGTGACTGTCTTTAGAACTGCACTTCAGTCTAAACCCCTTGATGTGCACGAGTGTGCTGGTTAACTTTAACCTACACCCTAGGGGAGGGTGTTTGAAGCAACATAATCAGGGATCAGCTCCACATGACACCAAGCCTCAAATATGGCTTTGTTAAATCCGCACTGGAAGGTCTGGCTAATTAGCATAGGAGATGTTGCAGATACCTTTTCATTGGTGAAGTGAGCAGTATGAAAATAATGAGGTTGGCCATCAAAGACTGTACCAGCCCTTCCTCTCTGCATGAGCCAAGCTCAAGAATCCCATGAGCCCAGGAGCCTCACACCTTGAGAGAGCTCCCAGGCCACAGCTCCTCCTGGACCAGTGTCCACACACTGAATGGAAGATGCTGGGTTGCCTAGGAATCTCGGCACCTGCCTTCACTTGGGTGCTTGCCTCCACTAGCGGTGCTGCCTTCAGGAAAGGGTTGCCCTGGCCTCAGAATGGCACTGGCCTGGAAAGTGCTTGTCAGGTGCCCCAGGGGACAGCAAGTGGACTCTGTTTCATGCCTACTATGCACCAGGAACAATTCTCCACAGTGTATGTATTGCTTCATTTAAAATTCACTGTTACCCCATTTCACGAGGGCAGATGTCAAAGCACCAAGTGGATAAGCCACTTGCCCCTAGGGTCTCACTGGGAGGAGTGGTGGAGCTGGGATTTGAACCTGGGCTGTTCCATCTAATTGCAGAGCCTCTGCTTCAAACGTCATACAGCCTCCCCCCTACATGCAGGGAGCTGGAGGCCTATGAAGAAATGGGCTCTGGACAGCTGAGTTGTGGCAGGAACCACTCCCCTCTGGACTCAGCCCTCCAGCCTTACCTTCTAGCTCACATGCTTGGCCCTACCACACTGAGCTGCTGGGCCACATCAGGAAGTTTCATGCTCAGCACCTTTGCTCACCTGGCTTACCCTTCCCTCCCCTGGCCATTGCCCACTGGGTCAACACCTATTTGTCTTTCATGGTTTCATCAGACTTTATCACCTCGGCAAAGAGAACAATACTGGGCAGCCTATGCCCTTTGGGATACACCAGTCTATTTGCCACCCTTACTTGGCTGTGTGACCTTGGACAAGTGACTCAACTTCTCTGAATCTCAGTTTGCCCATATGCAAAGTAGGACAATGATGTTTACCTCATGGTTCATTGTATATATTAGAAAAAAGAAATACAGTAAGCGCCTGGCCAAAAAATGGTGCTTATTTCTCAAAAGTTTTCCTACCCTTCTTCCTCAGTAGAATAAGACTCTGTGACATCTGTGTGCCTGTGGTGAGAAGCCCAAGTTACTATCTCATCACCACTAATCTTTCTTTGCCTTACTTCTCATAAACTGGAATTATCTTATTTATTTCTTTCTGTTCATAGTCTCTGTCCGTCAAGGCTGTAATTCCTCAGTGGCAGCTCACTGGGGGCAGAGATCTTGTTTGTCTTGCCTATCATTGGATTCCACTGCTTAGAATGCTGCCTGGAACTTGGTAGGCCCTCAATTAAAGTTGGATGAGGAAAGGAATAAATGATTAAACAAATGAATCCATGCTTATCTCCTGTATTGGTTTTATTTCTCAATTTGTCCCCAGCTCCTAGCACAGTAACTGACATTGGTATTCAGCTGGTATGTTAGTCTATTCTGTGTTGCTTTAAAGGAACCTGAGGCTGGGTACTTTATAAAGAAAAGAGGTTTATTTGGCTTATAGTTCTTCTGGCTGTCCAAGAAGCAAGACAGCAGCATCTGCTTCAGGGAGCTTCCAATCAAGGTGGAAGGGGAAGCAGGCATGTCACGTGTGAGAGGACAAGACATAGGAGGAGGTCACAGGCTCTTTTATCATTATTTTTGCAGTTTTGGGCCGGGGCTGGGCTTGAACCCGCCACCTCCGGCATATGGGGCCGGCACTCTACTCCTTTGAGCCACAGGTGCTGCCCACCAGGATCTTTTAAACAACCAGCTTTCCTGTTGACTAAGAGAACAAGAACTCACCCATTATCATGAGAAGGACACCGAACCATTCATAAGGAATCACCCCCATGACCCAGACACCTCCCAATAGGGCCCACCTCTGACACTCGAGATCAAAATTCAACATGAGATTTGGGGACCAGCTATATAAACTATATTATCTGGGATTGTAGAACTAATCTGATCAATCCTTCATTTTTGCATTTATGAAATACATCAATATAACTGCGCACTAAATCAGATCAACATGAGTGCAGCTTTCCTGATGGGAACTGAACCACGATTCTCTTTCTTCATTCCTTGCTTGCTCAAAGTTGGTCCATGTCTCCTGTTCCAGCAGCATCAGAACTACCCAAATTACCAACCATACAATCATGAGTTAATTAATGATTGTTGCTTTAAGTTGGCATGTTTTGTCTATAGGTATGTTCGCTCCACAGCCAAGACTAAATAATATAACAGGGAAAGAGTCCATTGATGAAGGGAGGTCTGAGCTAGATCTGAATTACCAGTAGGAGTTAATCAGAGACAGACTAAGAGAAGTGGTGAATTTGATGTGAAGGAAAGTGTGTGCAAAAGCCATTTGGCAGGAAGTGGAACAGTGCTTTTATTCTTTAACACTTCATTGAATATCCACTCAGAAAATGTAAAATTGGTGAACCACCATAATGAAGGAAGAAAACAGGCAGGTGGTGGTGGAGGGAACCTAAGGCATGACAATGCCCTAGACCACGATGCTATGGAGATGGAGAGGAGAGGATGGTGTTCTAGTAGTACACTAGTGGCTTAAAATTAAGCAATGCATTTTCTCCTATGATGTGGGGCATTGACTGGGTTCTGTCAGGAAGTTCTCACAGGAGGTCTCTCATGCTATTACTATCAGATGACAGCTGGGATTAGAGCCATCCAAAAGCTTAGCTGGGCTGAAGATGAACTATTGTCCAAGGGAGCACTTGGGGGCTAGTGAGACATCCCTATCTCTCTGCCCACTCCCCTCCAAATTTGGCTAGCTGGGCTTCCTCATAGCATGGTACCCTCCCATTGAATTGAGTCACAAAAATCTTCACCTGTTTCAGAGCAACAGTTCTATGAGGCCAGAATGGAAGGTGTAAGGCTTCTTGTGAGCCAGCCTCTGAGTTCCCAGAACATCACATCTGCTACATTCTTTCAGTCATGCAAGTCATTAAGTCCATCCTAGTTTCAAGGGAGGGGAAATTAAATTCTGCAGCTTCATGTGAGGAGTGACATGCCAGTGAAGGGAGGGCAAGGTTGACGGAGACCATCTTTGGACACTAGTTACCAGGGATAGATTTGGGAGATCTTTATCAGATAAAATTGACAAGACTGGTTACTGGCTTGAATTAAGGCTTTTGTCCTTTGCCCTTTGGAGTCTACATGTTAAAATCTATTTGAACAGCACAAAACATACATACTTGTCCAGCACAGCTGTACTGAGGTTTCTTCACAAAGGTACGCTGCCATTTGGTGGAGGAGTCCAGGGTCAGAGGTGGATGTGCCCCCAACATTTCACACACACAGGGGAAACCTCCCTGCAGAGGGCAATAAAGTCTTTCTGCTCCTGACCTAATAGGGAAAACTTGCCTCTGGTGTTCTTGTTTACCTAAGGCCAAAAATTGGCTGGAAGCATGCCCCAGTGACTCTCTCACTTGAACTGTTCTACTTAGCAACCTGGAGTAGTTCAAAAAGGTCAAAGGCTGCTGCTGAGGAGCAGACAGCCTTAGCTCTGGTTTCTGCACAATATCTGGGTAACATATGACTCATGTGACCTTGGAGACATTACTGAACTTTATGTCCTTCATTTCCTCATTAATTAAATCAAGATGATAATTGTATTTCCTTGGAAGGTTTGTTGGGAGGATTAAATGCGATCCTTGACACAGTCCTTGGGAAATACTGAGTTCTCAGTAAATGTCAGCTGCATAGTAAGAAAATAGATACACATGTCAAAATGGAGTTGCCAGGGTAGAATGTTACAGCTCAAGGGGTGGGGCCCTGGATTTTACTTGCACCAAGCTTTAGTTTTGAAACCATTCTTTCTGGGATTATCAGCAACAAAGAGTGCTTCCGATTTCAAAATGTTGAAAAAAAATTACATGTATTTCTGCAATATTGTTCCAAACTTCTGATATCAGGTGCCTTCTCTCCCTTCACAGTATCCTATCTTGCCTTACATCTTTACATTGCCAATATCTCACACTTTGTGGGGAGAAGAAGTTTATCATTTGCTTCACCAGAAAATATACACTCCTTAGTGTTCTAATGCCTGAAAAAAAAAATTAGCAGAGCTGTCGCCAGGGAAGCAGCCTTTGACTATTCAAACTTGGGAGAAATGAAAGGTTTTATTTGTGGAAATTGGGGCATCCGGTGCTGTCTACTTAGGGAAGCAGGATTTTTTTTTTAAAACACCCACCACCACCTCCATACACCAAAAAAATTAATAAAATCTCAGAGAATACATTAATCATTTATATTATAGGTAATCTCCCAAGTTCAGGGTGTTTTTTTTCTCCTGAATATGGCTTATTTTGTGCCATAGGAAGTATATTAACCTTACTGAAGCATCTTTTCAGTATCTTTGATCTCAAACACTCTACTGGGTAGGGACTATGAGCTTCATTTTACAGGTGAGAGCACAGAGGTTAATAGTTGCCTGAGGTCACACAGCCTGTGAGTAGCCAAAACAAGAGTGGAACCTTCTCAGTCCACTGTCTACTGTCCACTCTCCATTGCCCCACATTCCACCATCCCTTTGCTTCAACCTAGATTCTTTCTACGTCCCAGCATCTGTCCCTTCTACCAGCCTTTGTGTCATAGCCCATAGGATTCCTGGAGGAAGACAACTGGTAGGGAAAGTTTAGCAGGAAGAAAACTAGCAGACAGGCTGACACCTGGCATTCCTAAGGCACATAGGCAATCTTAACTCTCTTTAGGAGCCTAGGGCTTAGGGTATAATGGGAGTTACTGCTGGGTGAAGATTAAATATAGTTTATTCATGCATGCAACTAACATTTGTCGAGCACCCACTATGAGCGCATCATGTTTCTGAGCTCTGGTGATGCCCAGATGAATTAGATAGCCTTCCTTGCATGGCATTCTGAGTTTGCAGTGAAGTGGGTGTGGAAGATAAACAGAAGTACTGGAAGCAAAAGCGTTTGGACAAGGTGCTGCAAAATTCCTTAGCCAGCTACCAGGTCCTGCTGATTCTGAACAGCTGGAGAATCCAACTCCAGGGCTGTTGCTTTGCTGTAAGCCTCTATCACCTCACTGAGACCAGCTGGGCCTCCTGACGTTCTATGTAAAACTTCTGATGGCTTCTCCACATGGCAACTAAAGGGACAATCTGACTGGTTTGAGTACTCCCATGGCTCCTCATTTGGACCTTATGACAAGGTGCAAACTCTGGAGCTGGGCCCCCTCTTTGCGGGAGGAGTCTGAGCCTTCTTTACAGTTAAGTCCTAACACAGAGCTAGGGCATGGGTGGAAATTTGACCAATGTTTGTTGAGTGAATAAATGAAATCAAGGGTCTTTATGCTACAGAGCAGCCTCATGACATCATAATGCAGATCCCCCCATTCAGAAGATGTTCTTGGTCTATGGTCAATCTAGGTAATACACTATAATCTCTTAATTGGACTTCATTGGAAATTTCTAAAGGTTTTTATCTGATGAGTAGCACTATGATTTCAATGGAGCTAAAACTTTTTCAAAATATTATATAACCATATGATAAATACCAAATTGCTAAGCGTCAGTCTGGTCCATAGCATAAGACCTTGTCCAGGAATATTTAGAAGAGATGTGGCGAGGCAGTGAGGGCTACAGGACCTTGTTCTATGACCTTGGGCAACTTACTTACAGCTTTATGCTCCATCTAAAACTGACCTCTGCCTCCTCTGCCTCACAATGTCACTGTGAAGACCAGATGAATGCCATCTTAGTAAGGACTGTCCAGACCCTAAGGGGTTGTGCATGTGTAAGGGATTACAGCTGTGACCAGAGAAGGCAGCATCCCAATTGCCAAAGCTCCCATCACACTCCTGTCCTGGCAGTGGCTGGAAAGATGCCTTTGGGTTATCTTCATTGTTCTAATTTTTTTCTCAAAGTGGGTCTGACCTGGTAATGCAAACCTCTATTTGGATTTCTTGCCTATTTCATTAGTCTCCATAAGCAGAGACAGGAAGATCGAGGGGCCAGATGTTTTAGAAGTCTTTACATGGGAAGGGATGTTGGATTCAGTGATCTCTGAGGTTCAGATATCCTGATTTTCTGTAATTCTCTGACTCCAAGACCTTTCCCTCAGCAGAAATCAATTTCAAACAATGACAAGGATTTTCTAGCAGAATTAGGTAACTTCTATAAACTCAGTGTTTGGAAACTCCCAGGAAGCTAAGCCTTCAGGCAAAATACTTCTCCTTCCTCAAAAAAAATGCAAAAGAAAAAGAGTTATTGTTAATTCATACACGATTCCAAATACCTAATTCCCTTTGGAAGTCACATGCCCTGCTCTCCTGGCCAAAACTCTACACCCAGGAGGCTGTACCTAACTGGAGAAAGGGCCATATTATATCTTGGTATTTGCTGGTTCCCTAAAGCTTATGCTTTGCCCATTGAAAATAAGCAAGCATTTTTTAATCACCTCTCCAAAAGTTTACATGGACCCAGAACAAGGGGGTCAATAGTTTGTCATTTTGATCTTTTGCTTTCTGAGTTCAGGCCTATAGTGAGAGTCATTCATCCATCCATTCATTCGCACTGAGACCTCTCTCTGCACCAGGCATTATGCTAAGTGCTCAGTTAGATAAATGAGTAAGACACAGCCCTTGTTTACGAGTACTTCCCAGTTTATTGGGGAAATGCAATGTGGAAACAGAGTAGCAGAGTTCATGGATATTCTAATATTGTACCAGACAGCCACTCAGCTAGGCCTGGCAGTGTTGAAGAATGTTCTCTTGAGGAGCACATGATTAAGCAGGAGTAAGCTAGGTAAAGCTGAAGTGCAGGGAGCAGGCGAGGGGCCTTTCAAAGGGAACTATTGGACAAAGGCCTGGAGGTGACTAAGTGTGACCAGGACCTGCAGCAGCTCAGCATCCCTGGATCAAAAAGTGTAAAACCAAGATTGAGGGACAAGGACATGGCAAAGAGACCAATCACAGATGACCTTGTGTGCCCCACTGAGAAGACCAGAGAACTGAAGGGGAGAGAGGTGATATTGACACATTGGTTCAATGAATATTTAAGTACCTTTTAGAGGTCAGCCTCAAGCTCAGTGCTGGCTCCTATTCCATTCTAAAACCAGTTGAAATTCTTTCTGCCTTGACACAAAGAAAGTAAGTTCTTCAGGCTGAGAGTCCAACATCTATACACAGTTGGTGCTTGATAAATGGTTACCACGGCCCCTCCCTGCCAGGGATCTGTTACATACAGAGCAATGTTCACCAAATGATACAGTCTTCCACTCCCAGGAACAGTCATCTCTGAAAAATGGCCTCCCCCTGCTTCTAACCTCCACACTCACATTGTTTGAAGCAGCAGTTCTCAACCTGTGGGTCGTGACCTACAGGAACTGTATTAAAGGGCTGCGGAATTAGGAAGTTGAGAACCACTGGTTTAAAGCCAAATTCCCTGCAACCCGCCTGCTGATGGAGAGGAAGGCTGATTCTCTTGGCTCTTGGCTTTGTAAAGAAAATGATTTTCTGCCTAACTTCACCCCACAGCAATACAGAAAATAAATTGAAATGTAAAAACAGGGAGATGGCTAGCAGATGGGGCAAAATTAGCCTGACTACCACCATCTTGGCTCTGCAGGATGCAGAAACTGACCCTGCTCACTGGAGTATGAAATGACAATATAATAATGAATCCAGATAGGGAGAAGGCAGCTCCTGCCGAAGCCCCTAAGGGGGCCTCCACTTCTGCCCCCAGTGATCCCTGGCTGCTGCTCCCACGGGAGGCTCCTCTCCTCCTGCAGGCTCAGCTCCGAGTCAGTCCTTAGTTTCTTCATTTATTCTCTGTCTCCCCTGCCCAGAGGATGACTTGAGGGTAAACTCTCTCTCCCTCATAGGCACAGATCTGCTCATCAGTGGCCTCCATAGTTCCTTGTTGATTAGTGAGTACCTGGGTTTCCAGTACACAGTACCCTGAACAGGTCAATGGTAAACACTGGCGCATGTGTTTAAATGCCCCAAGAGCCGGCCCTGGCCATTTTTGTTTTTCTCTTGGACTACTCCTTACATAGTTAATGCCATTTTTTTTTGTGTGTGTGGCCTTAGGTGCCCCAGAAAGGGACAGAGGACTCAGCTGGGAGCAGGAGGCTGGGACTTCACGCCCCTAAATCATTCCTCAACCTTGGGCAAACTGTGGGCCCCAAACAAGTTAAGATCCCAGAATTCTCATGAGTAAAAATAAACAGTGGAGGCAAGGATTCGGGCCAGAAAGGCCTGTCTTGGCATTGTCAGTCAGGCCTTAGAGGCCTGGAGGGCTCAGTGGCCCGGGACAGGACTAGGCATCCATCTCCCGGTAACCGGGCTGCTTCTTTCCTCTTCCCAGACCTGGGGTCACATCTCTGGACAGGAAAAGGCTCCCAATAATTGAGAAAAGAGGCCCTTATCCCTATGGCCTCCCACTTTGTAGATTCCTCTAACTTTACCTCCACACCAGTTCGCCCCCTGCTCAGGCCGTGGACGCTTCCCCCGTCGGATCCTCAGGGGTCAGGGGGATGAGCAGGATTTAGGCCTGGTTCCTCCTATGGGGTCTGCCTCCCAACGTGGGCAGGCGGGTGGGAAGGGACCCCCAGGCGACGAGGGGAATTATCTGGACCAGAGAGAGGCACTGGGGACAGCCTGCTGGACCAGGTACTGGGACCGCCAGCCTCACCCCCTAGTTGCGTCACCCGGCCCACAGCCTCCTGAGACATCACAATCTGGGGACCAGGACCCCGCAGCCGCATCACCGCGCGTTTGCAAACAACCAACCAACCAACACCCCAGGGAAAAAAAGAAACCGGCCTGAGCCAGCCTCCCGCCCCGCCCCGCCCCGCCCCACCCCTCGCCCCCCGGGGCTCCGGCCCCCGGATGGGGGAGTGAGCGCGAGCCGGGCGCCCCGCACCCGCCGCCCCGCGCCTGCCCGCTGCCCGCCCGCGGCGGGGGCGGCCCCGACTGCTCCGCCCGCCTGGTCCGCGCCCCGCCCCGCCCACGCCCGCCGCCGCTCCAGCTCCGCGGCGCCCTCGCCGGGTGCGTGCCGCTCGCGCGCCCGCCCGCCCGGTCCCCGCGCCCGCCGCCCGCGCCCGCCCGGCGCCCCGGCCCGCCTGCCCGCGCTTCATGGCTGCGCACGAGTGGGACTGGTTCCAACGCGAAGAGCTCATCGGGCAGATCAGCGACATCCGAGTCCAGAACCTGCAAGGTAACGCTGCCCAGCCTCGCCCGAGGGACGCCCGACCCGGCGCTCGCCGAGCCCGGGGCGCCGCTGCCACACTTGGCAACTCGGGCCGCGCCGCCGGTGCCCCGATCGGACCTCTCTTCTGTCACTTGACTCGGGGTTGGGGTTGAGACACCCGCCCCCAAGTCCCAGCGTGGCCAGATGTACAGTTGCCCGGGGGGGGGGGGGCGGCGGCACATGCGTGTGTGTGTGGGCGCGTGTGTTGAGGAGGGTGCTCGTTTTCCATAGGGGGACGTCACCAACCCCCTCCAGCCGCCGTCGAGAGTTTGGAGAAGTTTGTACGTGGGCTCTTGGGGACGGTGGCGCAGGTCAGGGAGAGGAGGGGAAAGTGCGGCTATGTGTGAGTGTGTGTGTGTGTGTGTGTGTGTGTGTGTGTTCAGGCACTCCCACGTACCTTCAGGCTAGGGGATTGAATAGGGGGGCGGTGCTAGGGGTGGGCTCGGATTGGTGAGGTCAGGAGGGCACCCAGCTCAGACGTGAAGGGAGCTCCCTTCCCCTGCAGGCTCCGACTGGAGGGAGCAGCACGCTGGAACCAAAGCGTCTACCTGGAGGTAGCTGAGACAAGGTGAAAAAGAAACTCTGGTGGCCAGCAATATGTGTGCAACATATGTAGCGTGTTTATCTTTCAAAAGAATTTTATTACTCTGGAAACTTAGAAAGCACAAAAAAAATTGCAAGAAAAAAATCACTCGTAATTGCCCACCCAAACCCACACACCTACCCTCCCCCAAAGAGACCTGCTCTTCATGGAAGTGTATTTCCAGCCTCTTTATAGATGTGGGTTTGCAGATTGGACCGAGTTCCACTTGGCCTCTCTTTACCCTCATTAACCTGTGTAGGTGAAGTTCCTTTAGCTGCTTCCCCTTCAGGCTTGGGTTTCTGGAAGATTTCCAGGTTGAAGGTGGTTGGGAGTAACTTGGGCGGATTTGACCAACAGGTGCCCTGACTTTACTGTAAGAGGGCAGGCAGCCCTAGCAGGCTGGGTGCAGGCTGAACAGTTTAAACATTACATCGGATTGAATGTTTCCTGGGAGCCCAGCTGGACCTGCCCCGCCCATGGGTTGGGCAAGGACGGTGTAGGCAGAGGTGACCTGAAAAGGAGAAGGGAGCCTATTGCAGTGGGCGCTGGAAACTGAATTTGCTCTGGGCTTTTCTGGCCTCTTCTGGCTGTGATTTGTGTCAAAGGAGGAGGATTGGGCTGGCAATGTTGAAAACGATCCCTTTTGATAATGAGCCAAGTGCCTGGATCCTGTTGCTTGAAAAGAGCTGACATGCTATTTGGGGGGTGGGCATTAGTATCTTTTGCTGAGATGCCATCTTGTTTGGGCTGTCAGGGTGTGTGTGGGGCAATCATTGGGTGTTTAATAGGCACATAATAACCAATGCTTGGTGCAGCAATTTCCTGCATTCCTCCAGGATCGGCTCCCAGTTTAGAGGAAACTGACTGTTGTGAAGGGATGCTCAGAAATATCAGCATTAAGTTACAATCGGGACAGTGGAAACAGTGGGGTAAGGCTTCGTGGAACAGGGACGATTGGAGATGGGTCCTGAAGGTTTGGTAAGAGTTCTCTGAGTAGGCTGCTGTGCCTCAGCAAACAGTGAACTGTGCTCACTTTTAGGCAAATGTCAGTTACAATTTGAGTATCAGTGGACTTCGTCATTAAAAAAAATTAACTTTTAAATTAACATGTGGATACAATCATGTATCCACCATCCAGATCAAGAGGAAGATTTCCAGTGCCCTAGATGGTTGTTGCTTGCTCTTTCTTTCCAGTGTGTACACCTCCCCCCCCAGCCAAGGTAACTGTTCTGATCTTTATTACTGAAGATTCGTTTTTTCTCTAAAACTTGGTATAAAATTGAATCATACAGCTTGTACTCTTTTTTGATCTAGTTTTTATGCTCAACATTGTATCAGAGGTTCCTTTGTATTTCCAAGTACTATTCCATTGTATGGATATACCACTGTTTGAATTCATCTGTCAAGGGACCTTTGGGTTGTTTGCAGTTTGAGGTTATTAGGAATGAGCGAATCTTACGTCTTTGGGGGATTATCAGCACCCTGGAGTTGCTGAGTTGGGCTTTGCTGCTTTGCTGAGCATTGCTAAAAAGAGGCTGGGAGTGGAGCTGGGGGCAGGAATCTGTCTTGATTTTCCCTTTGGTTTCTCTATCTCTTGACTGGATGCTTAAGAGACATTTTCCGTAGTGTGTGTCACACTTTATGGGGGCAAGACATGATTGCAAGAGGGACTTTACCTAACAATTGCAATCAGTGTAACTGGCTTATTGTACCCTCAATGAATCCCCAACAATAAAAAAAAAAAAAAAGAGACATTTTCCGTCCTTGCTTCTGTGGCACTCAGAAAGTCCCAACTAGAGGGCCCACTTGGGAAGGCACCCCACACCGAGCTTAGAGCATCTGTCAAAATGAGCTATTGGATGTTGACTGGATCCAGATGTACCTGGACCACCATCCCTGGGAGTCTTGTTCATCTGAATTCAGCATGGCTGGCAGTCACCAGAGGCAGGAGAGCAGGCAGAGTGTTGATTTTGAAGCTGTGTGCTTACTTATAACACAGGTAGTTGAAGTTTTTGTGGTAATGGGAAGCTTGCTATGGTGGGATTTCATGAATCTGTCATAGGATTTTTTCAATCTGTAATCATTGAAGAAGATTCGGCCTCCATCTGCAGGCAGCAGCTGCTATCATGATCAGACATTCTGGTTCTTTGCAGAAAGCTTTGACTCTTTGGGGGTTTGGGGAGGGGTTGGTTCCAGGGTCAGTAATAAGGGGTAGCTTTTAGGTTACAGCCTCTTGGATAATGCATTTCAGGGAAGAGTGATTTGGTAATAGATTTGTATCTGTGTATCTGTCCATATACCTACATGTTTAAGTTGACTTGAAGGTATATTGGCCTCTGCTCAATTGTTCATCCAACGCCTTTATCTATTGTCCTGAACTGCAGGATTCTGGAATCCATGTAATATGATTGTGATGTCAAAGGTCATCCCCCATCCCCCAAGGACTGTTGGAATGAAGACTTCTTGACCTGTCTTTGAGGTCTAGGTGAGCTGGACAAAGATGGGCTCTCTCACGAGGCCTGCTGCTCAACTTCCTGTGTCTGACAGGCAGATGTTCTCTTGGACGTGGTCACCATGGATGGCTCAGGGTTCCTTGGCAGAGCATGGACATCCCTCTGGCCAAAGACTGCCTGTGCCACCCTCACAGGGTTGCTTGCAAGGAAGCGGGGGTGGTCCAAGCTGTTGACCTTTTTGGAGCCTCCATCTGGTGGCCCCCACTTCCTTGGAGCCACGTAGGAAAGCAGGGACTGTATTTTCCAGAATTGAAGTTGGAGGCGGTCTGTTATGAGCCTGTGCCTTTGTTCTCTGCCTGGCAGTGGACTACAAGGGCTGGTGTCCTTCTGATGACAAGGCTGGTTTGGCTGTCCCCTTTCTCTCTTTGTCTTTGCCTTAGGGTTCAGCTGAGTGCTCCACCAGTTCTGTGGACATTTTATTGTTGGGCAAGGAGGGATGCCAAGCTAGAATTTAGAAGAGGATCTTGTTCTTGTAGGAAACTGCCACCACCCAGTTCTCTGTGCAGTTGAGCAAACATGTGCTGTGCACATAACATCTTGCAGACACTGGGGAGTGAAAAGCTGGGTCTGCCTTTAAGAAGCAGATAACCCAACCAGACTGGAGCTTGGATTTTCTGATTCTAGCAATGCAGAGGTCAGTTGTGTTTGGGGCTGTCCTCTGTTCTGGTGCTTTTGGGGTTTGATGTAATTCTTGACCTCATTATTGCCCTGGGACCCAAAATTGGAGGTAGGTTGACTTAGACACAAGGCTGCTCCTATCGCTGTGCTGGGGGAGCTGCAGGGGAGTCTCCATGCCGCTGTCTCAATCCTGCTGGCAGTTGCTCCCTAAGCAGCATTCCCACCCTCAGTCAGAATCTGTCCAAGCCCACAGGACTTGTAAGTAGAGCTGGGATTTGAACCCAGGTCAGACTAACCCCAAGTATCCTGTCAGCTCACTCTATGAGTCATGTGCAGTGGGCATACAGCTAAAGAGACTATTAGCATCAGGCCTGGGAGCTGCAAAGCCCTCTCAGAGGAGGGGTTTTGGGTCTGGACTTTGACTGTACCGATTCTGCAATGCACAGTGTAGAACAGGAGGGAGGCCACTGGACTAGCCTGGAGGCAGGATGGTGCCTGCATGTTTTGCAGGGAGCAGTACTTGCCCATGTGGCCCCATTTTCTCCTTTCGTTCCCCTGGCCGAGGCCCAGGTATAGGTGTTCTCACACATGCTTGGACTCTGCAGTGACTTCTTTATGGCTGGAGCCCTGCCTCACCTCAAGTCCACCCACCACCCAGCCACCCAAACACGTCACTGCTAAAGCCTCCAGCAGGTTTTGGGGCCTTCAGCGGAGCTTCCCATCCTGTGAGTGAAGGGCAGCAGAGTGAGGGCCTGGGCAGCTCCCTAGTGCCCTCCTCCTCAAGATGAGTAATATCATGGCCCACAAATGCCACAGTGAGAAAAAGGCTGGGTTGTACTAGCTCATAAGATGAAGTCCAAGCCACTTGGCCTAGCATTCAGGGTCATCTGTGGCCTGGTGCAGGATACCACTTCTCTCCCACAGCCACTTACCCCTCTCTGCCCCCAGCTCTCCCTTCCTATCTCTCTGTCTTAATCTCCCAATCTTCACACCTTCTGTGTACAAAGCAGTGGGGCATACAACAGTGGGACTGGGTTGCTGCTGTGGCCACTGTTATCTGGCAACCAGAGGAGGGAAGGAACCCAAGGAGAGGAGCCTCTCCTATTTCCATAGCTCTTAGAGGGCATAGCAGGTGCCCTGAAGGTCTCTGTACAAAAGCTAAAAGGGAATCGAATGAAGAGGTTTCACATGCTCAAGCAGCTGCCTGCCAGGGCATTGCCCCTGGGGCTGTGCGCTTGGTTTAAAAGCATGAATTCATCATGTGCAGAGTTCCTTCTGGCTCCACACGGGGCCGTGTCACATGTGGATTTTTCTCAGGGAGCTTTTCCAGGTGGAACATTGTGCAGCTGGGGAGGCCACAGCCAACATGAGGAGGCTGAGGGCCTGACCCTGCTTTGTTGCCCACTTCTTGGGGAATCCTGGGAAATCCCTCTCCCTCAACTTTCCTCAGTTTCTTCATTTGCAAAATAGAGTTGGATTATCAGGGGCTCAGATTCATCCCTGGGAAGGTGGTACAAGGTATGGTGGGCAGAGTGTGCCTACCTAAAGCCACCTGTGCTTTGGTCTCCAGAACATACAGGGGGGATGCCCAGTGTGTGACTCTGGGCTCCGCCAACCACAGCTGCTGCGTCCTGGATTATTTTTACTGTCAATTGCTGGAGACTCATTTCCACCAAGGTCCTGGGTAGAAAAGTTGCTGTGAAAGTACACATAGGTAAATAATTTGCATTCTTGGTGTGTCTCTGGCTGATCAAGCAAGGTAGATTTGACAGTGTTCCCGGGGAGACTTAGTGACCAGGGTGTCCTGTCTCCACCCATGCACGGGAATGTACAGAGGCCAGGTAAAATGGAAGCCCATCTTGTAGATGGTGAGTCAGCAGTGAGGAAAGCCCCGGGTCCAGTTGGCAGTGGACCTAAGACAAGGTCTTGACACAGGATCACGCGTCAGCAGCCACGGTTCGTGATTGGCCTTGACTCCTTCACAACAAACAGCCCAGAGCTGCCTGTGGCCGAGCATTCTCGGTGGGGAGGTGAAACATCTGATCAGATCTATTGCGTTTGGGAAGCAGCCTTTGCCCAAGAGGCCCAGATTTCATGGGCTGCCCTCTCTGACCTGTGGAACACTCCAGCATTTAATTTTTGACTAGAACAGCTAAAATTCCTCCTGCCCAACAAGCCATAGGTCATGCCTGTCCTGCTTCTGAAGGAAGAGAGAAAAATAAAGGAATTGTCTTTCTAGTGGTTGAACCATTAAAAGTGAACTCCCTGTACTCATAGAAACCTTTTTTTTTTTTCAAATTCACCCTTCTCTATGCCTCTTTTTCTTTCTTTTTTTTTAATAGTGGTAGATTGTGTGTGTCACAGAAGGAATTAGAGGTAGCATCAAAAATCATAAGTGTAGCTTAAAAATCGTAAGTGTAGCTTAAAAAACCTTTAATTACTTCTTTACTGGTCTGTCTCCTTTTCTGTTGTTAATTTCTTTTCTGTCAGAATAGGGATTGACAAACTATGGTCTGTAAGCCAAATGTGGCCCACTGACTCTTTTTGAAAATAAAGTTTATTGGAATACAACCATTCCCCGTTTGTTTGCACATTATCTGTGGCTGCTTCACACTACAACAGCAGAGTTGCAGAGTTGAGGCAGAGAAAGAGCCACAAACCCCACAAATATTTACCCCTGGCCCCATATAGAAGAAAGGAATACAGAGACATGGTGGAGAAACTGTTAGTAAAATGCTCTCAACTAAAGGAAAAGGGGCTGTGTGTCTGTGCATGTGTGTGTGTTGAATTTGGGGGTCAGTCCTGTGCATTTGTTAAGTAAGCATTTCTACTAAAGCAGTTGCCCTGTCCTGGAACAGTGGCTTAGGGTGGAGGACCCCGAGATGCCCCATATCCCAGAACTGAGGTGTTACCTTTGACAACCTGCCATGTGCCTCCCACTCTTCCTCCCAATGCTATTCGGCATCTGCTTTTATCCAGACGAAAGCCTGGGTGAGGCTCTGATATCATCTCAACACCTGTAGGACAAGGGATCCCTCTTCTTACCACTAGCAGGATGTGTACTGAATCCAGGGGGCTGGATGCAGCCTGGTGGGGCAGGGGGAAGCCAGTCAGCCTCCCTGCTGAGCAGGATATATGTGCGCTTGTATTTTGGGGAATTTCATTCAGAATGCAGTCATCTGGAAGACTTCCTATAGGAAGGCAATGACTGTATTTTCTAACCCCAGACCCAGAGCACATGACGAGTAGAAAAGGTTCCTGGTGATGACAGGAGGGGACACCTGTCTGTGTAAAGGCCCAGCCTTCTTTTTCAAAAGAGTGACTGTATGTTAGGGTACACTCTGCACCTGCTTTAGAAATGGGTTGACTCACTTGAAACCTGGTCCAATCGATCACATAACATTTACTAAGTCTTCCCAAAATGCTGGGGGCTGGGGGGAGAAGGAAGGGTGAATGGGACAGGAGTTCTTCACATAGAAGGGACACAGGTATCCTGAGCTTGAGATCAGCATGTTGGGACTGAGGATTCTCAGGGTGGGTGCTGCAGGATGTGGGTGTGGGGGGGAGGCCCAATCCAGCCTTAAGGGTGGCAGCATGAGGAGAGGGATGGCTCAGAAAAGTTTTAATTGCAAAGGCAGGGTCTGTGGACCCATGGGGTAGGGGTGGGGTCTTCAGTAGGGTGGAAGCCAGCATTGGCTGGAGAGTGCAGGGAGGTAGGTCCCAGAGGGAGCCACATGCTTGACATTCACCTTTTATTTTTGCTCTTGAGCAGTGTGATCTGCTGTTTCTTGGAGATTATAATCCAGAGCCCCCAAGGCAAGGAAGCACCAAGGAGGTTTGGAGGAATTTACAGAAACCCTGTGGTCATTTTGGTGTTGGCCAGCAAGACCCTGGGCTCCTGCAGAACTGCAGATCTGGGTCTAACCGAAGGACCCTCCGGGCTCTGATGATTGAGTCACACCCACCCCTGTTTCCCTCTCCTGGGGGGGTTCTACATGCAGCCAGGAGCATTTGTGATATTTATATCTCTCTCTTTTTAAAAACTATTTTTAATCCTCTATGGTATGACATACTTAAAAGGCAGTGTTCTGAGCCCTTCCGGCAGAGAACTGGGGCGGCAGGTGGGAAGGGGGCTTGGAGATGACCTGCCAAATTTGGTGGTGAAAGAACTTGAAGCCTCAGATGGCATCATCCTCTTGCCCTTCCTTTGCTTTTGTGTTCATCACTCTTGACCCTAAAGTGGATCTCTCATCTAGGCCTTAACATGCTGCCTCCTTTGCGCAGATCCTTCTTGTTGCTGGATCCACTGTCTTTCTGCCCCCGTGTCTCCACTTCCATCTCAGCTCCTCAGCCTGAAGGTCTTTCAGTGGCCAGGCCTGTCCTCTAACAGACGTCTCTTTGCCCTCAGGAAGAAGCCCTGCTTGTGCTCTGGCTCCCACCGCTCCCGCCCTTCCCTGAATGAACCAGACCCCAGCTGCACCCAGGTGCCTTCCTGTTTTCCCCTTAGGCCACACTCTTTCCCATCTCTGTACCTTTCACGTGGTCTCTGTTGCACAGAATGAACATGACCATGCCCAAAATAGCTCCTTGAACACAGTCTGTCTCCTCCTGGATAGAATTCATAGCCCCTGCCTCTGGACTCCCTGGGGCTTCATAGATGCCCTCTGAGCCCACCCCTGAATAGACCCTGGAATGGAGGGCATGTATCTTTGTTCTACCAGCCCCTAACACAGAGAGGGTCTTAGGAACTGCTGGCCCAGCATACATGAATGAATGAACAAATGCTACCAAGCCTTCATTGCTTCCCTAGAAGAGGCACACCTGGGAGACATTTGCCTGCCTGACAACCCCTTAGGTTTCTATTAGTTTGTTAGAGACCAGGGTTGTGGCAGCAAGCCTAAGCTGAGAGTTCAGAGACCTAGGCTTTGGTCACAGTGCAGCCACCACCTAGCTGTGGAACCTGGGAAGGCTTCTGACAAGGGACTGGAGAGTAAAACTTGAAGGAGAGAGAGGCCTGTGTGTGGGTCAACCACCTCTTTACTTAGGAGGCCAGATGAGGTCCTGGCATCGTGTCACTGTGGTCCCATCTATGGTCTGTGGCGCAGGCATGAAGAGGTGACGTCATAGCATCCCTCCAGCCCTATTGTGTGGACTGTGGAATCTAACATGCTCTGACAACAATAACATCTCCCTTCTAATCCTTGTGTTGAGATATATGAATCCAAGAAATGCTGTTAACCCACAGCAAGTCAAGGCCAGTTGTTTTGGGTAAATAATCTTGTACTTTGTGTGGAAAATCAAAGTTTGTTTAGAAAATAAGAGAACATCATTAAAGCATCAGTTTGTAGACCATTGCCAACATTTGTTTACATCAAATATTGAAAGTCAAGGCTTAGATGTATATTACAAAGGACTTCGATTCCTAGAGAATGGGGAAAACGTTTCTACTCCTGCCTCAGCGTTCCGGTGTTGCTGAGTGACGTCCTGCTTCCTGTTAGCCGCCCAGCCACCCTGTCCCTTCTTGGTTGAGCACAGGGTTAGGGCCACAGTCTTCATTGCTCCTGTTCCATTGTTGTCTCCGTGGTAGGCGAGTGAAACCAGTCATTACCACTGATAACCGCACTCCCAGTTTTTCTCTATTTCTACTTGTCTTTGTAAAAGAAGGATGACGTGCAATCAGGTATCCCCATATATACAGATATACAATGAAGGGGGCCGTGTAGCTGACAAAGCTCCTTACGTGTGAGCATGGCTTCTTCTTTCTTCCTTTTTTTTTGAGACAGTTTCACTTTATCACCCTCGGTAGAGTGCCGGGGGGGTCGCAATCACAGCAACCTCCAGCTCCTGGGCTTAGGCGATTCTCTTGCCTCAGCTTCCCGAGTAGTTGGGACTACAGGTGCCCACCACAATGCCCGGCTTTTATTTGTTGCAGTTTGGCTGGGGCCAGGTTCGAATCCACCACCCTTGGTATATGGGGCCGGCGCCCTACCCACTGAGCCACAGGTGCCGCCCATGGCTTCTTCCTTGCCAGGCTGACTTAGGGATGTGCCTATGTAAGTTACAGAAGATGATTTGGGGTATCACCATCTATACACACATAATAAACAGTACAGGTTGCATAAAAATAGATGAAGTCAAGAATTACCTTTATTGGTTATAGTGTGGGGCATTGATGTTGTGATTTTGGAGTGTGTGTGGGTCTGGGAGGGGTGACCCCAGTGCAGGACACTATGCCAAGTCTTCCAAATAACCCCAATGGTGGACATTATTATCTTTGGAAAACTAAGGCTTAGTGAGATTGTCGTGCATGCCAGGCTGCTGAGCTCATAAGGTTAGAAGCAGGAACCAGAACTAAGGCTGGGAAGATGTAGTGAATCAAGGACGGAGTAGTGAGAGGGGGACTGATGGGTCTTGAATTTGGAGGGCGGGGGAGAGACTTGGGCAGCACTAGATCAAGGACCAGTTGCCACTGGGGAGGGCCACTGACTTGGAACCCAGAAGGAAAACTGGACCCCAACTGGCCCATTTTTGTAGGTTGAGAAGTCAGCCTTGGTAGTGAGCCTTATCAGAATAGATTCAGTGATTCAGCTGTTTTTGTTCATGGTCACTTACATACCAGGTTCCTTGAACCGTAACAAAATAAAGGCTAAATTCTTGACTGATGATTGCTGACTTGGTGATTCCCAGGGGCAGGTCTGAGAGGAGTGGGAATAAGGATGCCACTTGAAAAGGTGGAAGCGATGAAATTGTTACAACTTTGACTAATGGTAGAAGTGACCAGAGACAGCCACGGGACCCATCCTGGGTTGGGTCGTGTCATGACACTGGAGATTACGAAGCACAACCTGCTTCATTGCACCATTTAATTCTGATGTCACCCTCTGGGGGTGGTGTTATATTCCCTCTTTAAAGATACAGACCTTCAGGCTCAGCAGTTTTGCTCTGTCCCACAGCAGACCTGAGGTTTCACTCCACATTCTAGTATCTCTGAGACTTACTCCTGCCCTGTAGATTTGCCAGTGCTTGCTAGAGGCTGGTCTGCAAAAGCTACTCACTTGTCTGTCATGTTCACGTGTGTGGAGCCCTCCCTTGGAGAGCTGGCCTTAGAGCTTGATGCTGATCTAAAACAAACGAGACATGATGCCTTCCCAATCAAAGCCAAGGGCCTTGGGCACCAAGGGCATGACGTTGCTCTGGGTGATGGCCTGCACTGAGTTCTGCGGGCAAGGCCATGAAGTGGTATGTGATGGCTTACATGTGAGGGACGAAGGCACCACAGGACCACAGCAGAGTGGGTGAGGAAGGGAGGAGGAACAGCAGGAATCAGGTAAGTGTTACCATTATAGATCGAGATTGCCCGAGGTGGCTACTGCTGCTGTTAGAGATGACTTGTTTCTTCTTGATTTGCCTCACTGGGTCGGGCACAGGTGCCTCTCCCGTCCAGTGCTGCGTCCCATCCTCATTGTGGTCAGTTGTATTTGTTGAATGCATGAATGTGGAGTCAAGGGAGAGGGTAGACCCTGGGGTCTGGCAGAACTGAGTTTGAGCCTCTTTAGTATTGACTGTCTTTGGGAAACTGTGAGCCCGACCTTGTCTTTTTGGTGAAAAGGGAAGATAATCTTAACTTCTAGTCATTAGAACATTCATTGAAGTCACATGTCATCATCAATGTCTATTTCTCCTTCTTTTGCCTTTTCTTTAAAATTTGTTTGAAAAAGATTGGTTTCCTGTTATTGCTCCATTCTCTGGAGGCTGTTTGCAATTTTTTTTTGGACTGATGATGGGTATATTCCTCTCTCTCTTTAAATAACATGTATGTATTTCTGTATCTTAAGTTTTTTGTTCTAGGCTCTGATTTCTTACCGTGGAAAGTAAAGATGTAAGGTCTTTTCTCTACCTCTTTTAGCCTCAAATCTTTCCTATCTCCCCACCCCCAATTTCCCAGTATATTTTCATTATCATTTTGGCAAGAGCAGTAATTGGGATTTACACTGTTACTCTAGGTCAGTGCTATTCAGAGCTTAGTTGTGTAGTAAATGATGATAACGATGATCACTTTCCTTACCTGCTCTGCTTTTTGTTTTCTTTGGAGTTAAAAATTGGCAGATGATGGTGACATATGTGCCTATTAATTCATTCCCAAACTCTCTGTTGCTCTTCTGGAAAGATCCTTGAGTTGTCTGAGGATATCAGGTAAACTCTCGGAGTTCTCTGTTCTTAAGTCTGGATCCTCTGAACTGCTCCTGTTTGAACTTGTTTCCCTCAACACCTGGAGCTGGGTTGTCATCTGAGCCACTTGTCACCATCACCTGTGGTTCCTCTCACTTCTCTTACACTTCCTGCCTCCTTGTTGTGACTTTATTCTTTCTAGGGTAGCAGTTAGGAAGTGTGAGGCCATTCTCGATCCTTTCTGTGTGGCCTGGAAGTGTACAGGGTCCTCTCTTTGTATCCAGTGTCTTGAGACTTGAAGGTGACCTACTTTGGTGCTTTAGTTCACTCTGCAGATTACTTGGTAAGACCTTTCCATCTTGAAACCATCCCTCATGCCATTGTAGTTCCTGCTCCTTGGTTTTCTCTGACCTTCTAGAACTCCTTCTATTTGGATATCAGCCCTCCTGGACTGATCTGTAATTTTCTTATCTTTTTAAATTTTCCCTTTTGCTTTTTGCTCTGCTTTCTGGGAGAGTCCATCAATGGAATCTATCACATTTTTAATTTGCAAGAACGCCTTCTTATTCTTTAGAGAAGCCTCCTCTCGTTCGTGACTGCAGTATCTTCTCGTACACACCGAGGATGTTAATGACCGACAAGTGCTGGGCTGAACCTTTAGGAGACGTGGGCTGAAACAGCGTGGAGCTGAATCACTAGGTGGGATCCCAGCTCTGCCACTTACCACTTTGTGATTTTGGACAAGTTATTTAACCTGTCTACTTCAGACACCTCATTTGTAAAATAGGAAGAGTAATTTTGATATCTACCTTGAGTGGTGGTGTTTGTCTGAGTTACCAGAGGTGAAGAACTTAGAGCCAGGTGTGCCCATGCTGGATGTGTGGGGATGGGGTATTCCCAACCCCCAGCATAGCTGTATCTATCTCTGCTTTGTTTGGTCTGGAACTTTTGCGTTTGTTTTCTCATATTTGAGAGTTGGGAACTAGAAACGTATGACAGGCACATGGATGGAACTTCTGACCAGAAGCTTCTTTCGGAAGTACCCCTGGGCTGTTTTATGAACCCCTATGCCAGTGTTTTTGGGTCTTTCCTCCTGGGCTGCTCAGATTCCCCATAGATGAATCTTACAGTCTCCTGTCTGCAGTCAACACCAGGCTGCTGGGGTGGGAAGTGGAGGTCTGGGAGTTGCAAGAAGGAAGAGGCTTTAGGCGAGGGGCTCTCTGCATCCAGTATGCATAAACCACTTGATACGCCTGTTTTCAGTATAATTTGCATCAAGATCACCTCAATTTTCTTGCTTTTTTTTTTTTAACCTTCTTTAGAGAATAAACTTCCATTTTTTGTGCCTGATGGGGGAGGGGCATTCACCAGCCTGGAGACGTGGAGAGAAGGAGACATGGATGCCACTGGCTCTTTCATCAGCTCCTCTTGCTACATCTCTGCACCCCAATTCCACATCCAGAGATTCCTGCCCCCACTAATCCCCGGACCTGTGGGACTGTGGGTAGTAAATTGGCTTGGTTTTTGTCTTTTCTTGTTGCCACTCTCCTTGCTGCCATTTCTTGAGTTTGCTAAGTCAGCTTCCGCTGCTCCTTCCTTCTTGCCACCTTCAGGAATTTTGTTGTTGTCTTCCTTTCTGTTCATCCCACTGTTGAGGGTTTATTTTCCACATACACAATAAATACATGAGATAGAATCCTCTTCCTCCAAAAATCACACCATAACAAAGATATTTGTACCAGAATGTTTATTGCAGCCCAATTCATAATTGCTAAGTCATGGAAAAAGCCCAAGTGCCCATCGATCCATGAATGGATTAATAAATTGTGGTATATGTATACCATGGAATATTATGCAGCCTTAGAAAAAGATGGAGACTTTACCTCTTTCATGTTTACATGGATGGAGCTGGAACATATTCTTCTTAGTAAAGTGTCTCAAGAATGGAAGAAAAAGTACCCAATGTACTCACCCTTAATATGAAACTAATGTAGGACCTTCACATGAAAGCTATAACCCAGTTATAACCTAAGAACAGGGAGAAGGGGGACAGGGAGGGGAGGGAGGGGGAAGGTCGGTGGAGGGAGGGGGATTAATGGGATTACACCTGTGGTGCATCTTACAAGGGTATATGTGAATCCTAGTAAATGTGGAATGTAAAGGTCTCAGCAAAATAACTAAGAAAATGCTATGAAAGCTTTGTTAACTAGTGTGATGAAAATGTGTCAAACAATCTATGAACCAAGTGTATGGTGCCCCATGATCATACTAATGTACACAGCTATGATTTAATAAAAATAAAAAAAAAGGAAAAAAACAAAAACAAAACAAAAAAAAGAATCCTCTTCCTCTAGGTTTCATGAGAGCTGGGAGATGGCCTGAGATTAGAAGCCTGCGTTGCGTCTCTCCTCTCCTCTGAGGAGTGCTTCCTTCCTTTGCAAGTGTCTTGGAACAGGCTGGTAGGAAGCTTACAGGTGATTGCTGTGGTCACTCTAGCTTTGAACACTCGCAATTTGAGGAAGCCTGGCAGCTGTGTTCCCTTCCATTTGAACCACTTTCTATCCTGTTGCTGAATGCTGATTACCAGGAGCAGTCAGGGGAATTGCAGTAGGGGTGTCGGTAACACCCACTGGCCGTTTTCTTAGCCACACACTTTGTTTCACCTGCTGGGGTGCCGAGGACTGGGGGTCAGGGACCCAGATGGGGTGCAGCTGTGGAGCCCAGGGACTTCATCCAAGGAACTCACTACCAAGGTACTCCCCAGGCCTCCCCAGGCGTTTAATTTGACACCCAGCGATAACCAACACACCTCTTTGTTATAGCTGTTCTTCTAAAGCTGCAGCCTGTGCTGCACCCGGGGAGCAGTGGGAGGCACTTTGGGGGAGAAAACCCAAACCATGAAGCCGTGGTTTGTTTGGCTTCTGCACTGTTTGGGGCTGGAGCCCTGCCTGCTTGTATAAAACCTTCCCGAGCCCAAAGCCACAGGCTAGCTGGGGGAGAACTGGCTGGTGCCAAGCTTTTAAAGTTAAGCTGTTCTTCATGGCAAGATTAAAGGTTATCCTTTGGGAGCCTCCATCAGATACTGACTTTGTTTGATCTTCTAGAGTTTTGAGTGGGTTGGATTACCCAGAACCGGGGGCTTTGTGGAAATACCCTTTGGAGATTTCAGTAAAGAGCAAATCTCTACTTGACCCTCCAGCCCTTCCAAAATGATGCCTTTTTTTCCCCTTGAATTTCTTATCTAGTAAACATAAAACCAGAGAAAGGACGGTCTGCCTAGCCTGTGGTAGAAAGAGAAGGTGTTTGAAGGCAGGCCCCGATTTGAATTTTAGCTCCTTCACTTTGTATGGGGGACTTTAGCCAAATAATGGGTCCTACTGGCTGTGTTCCTTTCCATTTGGACTATTTTCTGGACTGCTGCTAAATGCTGGTTACCAGGAGCAGTCCAGGGAATTGCAGAGGGGGTGTTGGTCATACTCATGGCTGTTTTCTTAGCCACACATTTGGTTCATCTCCAGCCGGGGCCCCAAGGCCTGGGGGTCACGTGGGACCCACATGGGTCCTTACCTTGTGTTGCATCTCTTCTCTTCACAATGTGACTTGAATAATACTAACAACCTCCCAGGGTTATTTGAAGGATTCAGTGAAGTTGAGGATCTTAAAAATGTACAATAAATAAGGATGTTTTAAAAATTTAAAGTAAAAGAGAAATTTCTTTGGTTTGGTGGTTGATATCTTGGTAGGAGCCCAATTAAAGAGATGAATGAATCGGTCACTTAGTCAACATTTGGGGGTTGTGCTGTGTCATGCAGATTTGGTGTCTACACTCAAGGGTCACGTTGTGGAGAGAACATATCAGGAGTTGGCAAGCCCTATATGAGCTGTCTGGTTGGAGGCCTGGTATTCTTTGGAGATAAGAGAGATCATTGGGGTCGAGTGGTCCAGGAAGGGTTGATAGAGCAGGTCCTTGTGCTAGGTGGGAACTCACAGGCAGGGATTGGCAAGCTGGGCCTGCAGGTGAGTGAGGAGGTTGGTGTGAACCAGGGTACAGAGGCAGGAATATGCTAGGGTGTTCTGGAAGGTGGCAGATCCACTGGGGTGAGCATAGGGCCTAACGATGGGGAGCAGGGGATCCTCACTAATAAGGATGTGACCTCTAGGATCATTTTTCCCTTGTAGCCATTTCACCCTGGAGACGTGGCCTAGGCTGGCTTGAGCCTGGTATTCTTCAATGTGTAAGTTTGTGTAGGGAACTCCTATTTTTGGAGCAGGATGTGAATGGGATATTCTACATGTGGCAGGAGGTTTTAACATCCTTGATTGAGTCTACAAATATCATCATGTGACAATCAAAATTTTCCCCAACCTTTCTACCTGGGAACACAGGCTCTGCCCATTTGAGATCTAGTAAGATAATATGCAAGTGAAGGGAGAAGTTGTGCTTTTCCAAAGACCTAAATCTACTCTCAGTCGCAACAAAGAGTTGTGGGAGCTACATGTGTCTCTCACTCAAAGGACTCTTTGATATGAAGCTCCAGCTTTGAGGCTCTTGGAAAATCAATAGTTGATGTAATAGATGTTCTATGAATTGTGTCCATTATAACTGAATACTCTCCAGTTGTGGGAAGAATCCAATAACAGTGATGCAATAATGCATGACCCTTGTGGATTACTCCATGGAAAATTACTTAATGCATCAGGTGCTGATGTGGCAATTTGTATTTTTATTTTCCAAAATATCATATTGCCTGTTTTCAAGTCAAACCAACCAGACCCCTTCTGTTTCTTGAGTTAACCTGATGTAGCAGCAACTTCCTACAGTATTTATTGAGTGTCTGCTTCATTTAGACTCTTTCCCAGGCACCAGAGACATAGATTCAAGGAAAAGAAACCTAGACACTGCTCCACAGCAGGGAGTCAGTCCTTGTGGTCCCACTGGGATGTAATGATGGCTATGACAGCAGATTGCAGAGAGAATATCTAACTATGGGACCCTATGTCAGATGCCATGGAAAGCCATTCAGAGAAGGTGGTGTTTTATATTGAAATAAAAAGAATACAGGAGAACTAGATAGACGGAAGGAGCAAGAATGTTCAGGGTAGAGGACACAGTTCCATTGTCTTGTGCTGACAAAGGTTGGGTTAGAGGTTGTGTTAGATCTGGAGCACCTGATAGACACTGCACTTACACTCTGCCTGGCTGAAGTTGGTCCCATCCTTGGAGTTGGAGGCAGAGGTCTGGATATCTTTTGTTCAACAAAGCAATAGCCTGGGGCTTAGGCTATTATGAGAGGGTCCAAGATGTTTGTGATTCACTTCCTTTAAAGCAAGCCCCGTCCCAAAGAGGTGCTCGCAGCCATGGATAGTGCACAGTTGGCTCTGATGCCAGCCCGTGGAGTCAGGGTGACTTTTGTTTTACTTATCTGTGTGCTCTAGGGCATTTCAGGGCACTATGGTGCTCAGGCCCTGTGGTCGTATCCTCTCCTCTCCCCCAGCCCAACTTCCCTCTTTCTTTTTTCTGCCCCCTTTTCTGCTCCAGTCCAGATAGATCTGGCTACCACAGAGGAGGGACACTTCCTTCAAGCATCATTTTTCTGCATTAAGAATAATTAAAATGGTGAAAAAGGTTATGACTTTCCATAAGGATGGCAGTATAGTCACCATCTGTCACCACCATGTCCCCATTTATTGAACATCTACTATATGCCAAGAACCCTGTTAGGTATTTACTATTTAATTCTCACAGCAGCATTGTGAATAGGGGAATAGTCCCATTTTTTCAGATGGAGAATTGAGGCTCAAAGAGGTTAAGTACAAAGCCCACGGTCACACAAGCTAGTCGGTGGCAGGGTCAGCATTGGGCCGGGGATCGTTCTCTCCTGAACCACCCTGTACTCTTTCATCTAAGCCTTACCAATCTCTCACCTAAATGGGGTTTGTCTCTGTGAATGACAAGCCTGTGGCTCCTTACTCAGTCCCCGCTTCCAACCTCAGTTTCTTCTGTATTAACTGTGGGGTTAGACCCCTCCCGTCTGTCCATTATAGGAGGCACCAGTCTCGCGTGACTGTGAGGAACTGGTGACCAGTCACATTAAGATGTGCTGTGAGTATAAAACACACACAAAATTGGAGCTCTCATATGAACAAAGACCATAACACATCTCATTAATCATTTTAAAATATCATTGAAATGATATTCCTTTGGCTAGAGTAGTTGAAATAAAATAATATATCATTAAAAGTAATTTCACCTGTCTCTTGACTTCATATGACGTGACTTCTAAGAAATGTGACTTTACTTGGGGGGCTCACATCGTATTTTGATTCTGTAATACTGGGTTAACATACAATTTCTAAGGATCTCTCAGTGCTGAAATTCTCAGACTGCAGAGCTTTGGTTTCTCTTCTTCCTTAACAATGTGGTATTTGGGGCCCAGCACCGTCTTCCGAATTACTTGTCCTGTTTCGTCCCTGATGCTGTCTCCAGTGGTATGCCTACTCTGTCCTCCTTCGTGATCCTGGATCTGCCAGAGGAGAGAACCACACCTGTTCAAGCATCACATGCCATCTTGGATGGAGTATTTTCACCCTTCCGAGTATCACGTATGCCATCTGTAAAATTGCGGTTGAGGGAAGTACATGAGTCACTATGAAAGTTTTGAGACAGACTGTTATGGTCCATTATTTCATTTTGAAGAAACACAGTGGACAGCGAGCATCCTTTCTGGTTCACTCGTGCAAGTTTCAGCTTGCTCAGCTTATTGGTATTGCTGGGAGGGCTTCATTGGTTTCCATCCTCACAGATTTTCTTGATTTCTGTGTGTCTCCAAGCTTTTGTAATGACCCACGTATGACTCTCTTCACAGGAGCCTTAAGATGGCAGGATCTACATAAATTCCCCACACCCAGCAAGAGCTCTGCACACATTCACTCCTCTTTTTAGCATTCTGTAGCTGACACTTGTCACCCTCCGTTGAAAGATGTCAATTGTTTTTGGTGACCCTAATTACTTTAGCAAAGTCCATTGGTGATAACATGTTACAGAGCCAAATCAGCTGTCTCTATTGATGCAGCTGGTGCCACATCAGAGGGGGCGTGCCGTCCTGGCCTGTGCCTGGGGAGGAGGGATATAGATTGGAGGAGGATGTCGATTGGCCGTTGTGCACCTGGTGCAGGGAAATCAGAGGCCTCTGAGCAAATGGGTCACGTATTTGCCTAGAATCTACTCTCTGCTGGCTAGAGATAGCCCACTTCCCATCTCTTCGGGTCTCAACTGGGTTCAGATCTAGAAACTCTGAGGTGAAACTTAAAATGGAGATGGAGGTGCGAGGGGGAGCAGGTGACTAACGGAGGCCACAAGCAGGCTGGAAGACAGGGAGGCTACTGCCCTGAAGAGGGTCCTGTCTTACAGCAGAGCCCTCATGCATGGAAAAGCTAGCCGTGGATTTGAGAGCAAGTCCCCTGGCCTCCTGGCCTGTTTCCTCATTGGTACTTTTGCTGGGAAATGATGCCTGCCTCATTTGTGCAGTGTGGCAGGGTAACCGGCAAGTTCCCCACTTGGTTAGTCATCTGTGGTGATTACTACTCTTGTTTTCATATGGTTATAAAAGTCATGTAATTGCATTTTGGGGCCACCATCCCAAGCTAACTGCCCCATTCTTGCAGTGTCCCTTCTGGTCTTTTTTCATCTGAGCCCATGTTTCCACACTTGTATTTTTTTCCCAGCTGAGTCCTGCTTTTCCGCTGCCAGCACCTTCTTGTGTGTTGTTGGGGGACCCTCTGGCCCTGGGCGTTGCATCTCAGCTCTTGTCACTTCATTGCCATGCTGCTGTGACTTGTCTGACTCCCTCACCAGGTGTGAGCTTTTTGTGGGCAGGATCTGGTCTCAGCCACCTCCTGGCCCGGGGCTGGTCCTGCAGTGCCCCTGGAGTGGCCACAACACACCCCCACCGAGCATGCAGGCAGCTCAGAGGGAGATGAGAGGCTGCTTTCCAAATAGAACTGCCTGAGAGAGCGCCTCCCTCTGGACAGCCGTCTCCACACGGGGGCGTGAAGTGGTCTCAGGATAGAGTCCCAGAAAAGCAATGACTAAGCCAAACATTTTATGGCTCTTGACATGTATTTAAACTTGTGCCTCCTTTTTCTTTGGGGGAATGGGTTTCTGGGTCTCCCAGATTCCCTTCACTTGGCACTTCTGGTGAAAAACAATAAGAACTATTAAGCCATTTCTCATAGGAGAGAGTGGGAGGCAAGAACGGAAAGGAAACCACAGTCACCAAAGTGTAGGCCTCTCTCAGCGCCTTTACCCTCAGCAGGCATGGGTGACAAGGAGGTGACTTTATGGCTGCCTGAAGAAAGGCAGGCACAGATGCAAAGGAGTCCCCAGAGTGGCCCCAGAAGGTGCAGCCCCACGGGTCAGCTTCCTGAGGCTGGGCCTGTAGTGTGAGGTGTCATATTTGCCTCCCCGTTGCTCTCCTTTGCCAAAAAGTGAATGCTCACCTGTTATGGGGCCTCCTAGTTTGCACTTGGGCTGGTATTTAGGCCAAGATTGACTTGGCCTGGGTGGAAAGCATCTTTCTTCTTTATGAAGATGGTATATATTTGTGTGTGTGTGGGGGGGGGGGGCGGGGGGAGGTACTGGCAAGTGGAGGGTCACATTCCTGTCACTGAGCTTACCAACTCTTTGTACACTGACTCCCTGCCTTTGGGGTCCCTGGGACAGCAGCTGTATGGCCCCTTGCACAATCTCTCTGGTTCCTTGCACCAGTTTGGACTCCAGGGGTACAGGTGTGGTGACTAGAAAGGGGTCCCCTCTGGGGCAGTGGAGGTTTACCCTGGGAGAGGCTTGCAGAATCCCTCCACCTACCCTCTAGCAGATCTTTCTGTATGAATAACAACCAGGGAGAAAACAGGCTCTTCTTTGTGTTTGGTGATTAATTGTGGTATAAAATCTGTTGGGGGAAGTGGAAGAGAACAGAGAGAACTGCAGGGAAGAACCTGCTGGAATCGGCTGCCCTGGTGCCGGCCAGGTGGGGCGGGTGTGGGGCAAAGATGTCATGAGAGCTAAGAGAGCTGAGAATTCTGTGACTGCTAGTGCTGGCAAGGGTGGGCGCGGCCGGACCGCTCAGATGCTGCAGGCGGAAGTGCAAAATGGTGTAGCTGCTTCTGAAAGTTTGGCTGGTGGTTTCTTATAAAGCAAAACATACTACCATAAAGCCCAGAAATTCCTCTCTTGGTATTTATACCAAGGGAAATAGAAACACGTTCACACTCAAAACTATATTGGGGTGTGTATGGCAGGTTTATTTACAATGGCCAAAAACTGGACTCAATCCAAACATCCCTCAGCTGGGGGATGGATAGATAGACTGTGGTACATCCATGTGATAGAATAATGCTCAACGATAAGGGAAGAACTGCTAATGGGTGAGGCTCAGAAACATGCCACAGGGAGGAAGCCAGAGTCTAAAAGCTCTGTAGTCTGTATAATTCCATGTATGTGACATTCTAGAAAAGGCAAAGTTATCAGGACAAGAAAATGGTCGCATGGTTGTCAGGGGCTGAGAGTGAGGGAACGGGATTGACTATAGTGGGGCACAAAGGAACTTTTGGGGGTGATAGAATAGTCTAAACTCTCGAATGTGGTGGTGATTTTGTTAAACTTCATAGAACTGAACACAGGAAAGGGTTAAAGTTACTATATATAAATTATACCGCAATCCATCTGACTTGAGAGAGAAAGAGAGGCCACTAACAAGCTGGGAATCTCCTTATTGTGTTTTTTTTCTTCACGATGCTGCTATGTCCTTTTAAACAGAACTGCACAAAAGTGTCCATTTGAGTTCTGTGACCAAGGATCTAAGTAAACACTTTCTAAACTGAAATTTGAAATCCCTTCCTTATAAAAACCACAGGACTCCACTGAGCCCTGGGCATAGACTTACTTTGTAAATGAAACTTTACAGACTTCTTTCAAAGCTAGTAAAGTGACACCTACAGGGGACAGCGCAGGTAAGAGCCCCATGGTTGTGCATTCACTGCAGCCCTGGGCAGGCACCAAGCCCACAGCCTTCCCTGGGAAAATACTAGCTGGTATTTCTTTGCTTTCTTCACCTCTAGGAGAATGTTTTCTCTTATCACTGATGATGGGAAAATGAGATTCAAGAGCACAGGCCCTGGAGTCAGACAGACCTGGAGGTTATTCCCTATCAGTTTCAATTAGATTTGGCTGTGACTTAACAGAAAACTCAAAATAACAGTGTCATAAACAGAAATATATTTCCGTGTAAGCAGTCCAAAGCTGGGATGGCAGCTGTGGACAACATCTGCAGGGACCCCAGCTCCCTCTAGCTTTTTGCATTGCCACCCCCTGGTGTAGTTCTTGACCTCACAGTCCAAAACAGCTGCTGGAGCTCTAGCCATTACACTAGTGTTTCAGGCAGTATGATGGAGGAAGGAACAATAAAGAAGAATCAAGGGTGAATGCCAGCTCACTATTAATTAATGTTTCAAGAAACTGCCTCATGGTATTCTGCTTATGTCTTATTAACCGGCACTTCATCACTTGGTTCTGGTTAACTATAAGGGAGGCCAAGTAATAGAGTCTGTGATGCCCATCTGAGAAGAAGTTCTGTTTTTATGGAGGAAAGAGAGTGGCTATTTGGGGTGGAGGAGGCAACCAGTAATCTTGCTACAACTTCTGGTTTTGCCATGTTTTTATAGTGGGGTCTTCAACTAGTCTCTGACATCTTTCATCTTGGTTCTCCCATCTATAAAGTGAGCAGAACTCCTTTCTCTCTGGCTTGCTATGGAAGTTAAATGAGAAAATGTATATGTAATCCTGGGGGCACTCCGTGCATGGCGACTATTTTTATTACTTCTGCTGTGCTTTCTATCATAGTCTCTGGCTAGTAATGTCCTGGCTGAGCAGCCACTGCAGAGAACAGCATGAAGAGAGGGCACCCCCTGGGGATACCCAGGATCCAGCATCTAGCCCTAGGCACTCAGCTGTTATCTGTGGAGCTGCCACCGCGCTGCCGTTGCTGTGTGCCCTGTAGCTGTAGCTGGCCTGAGGTCAGAACCTTTCTGAACTCTCTGTGATGGCGTCACTATCCCTGTCTGGCACAAAGTGTTGCCTGAAACACCAACAGGACAAGGGGCTTGCCCAAGGTCACACAGCCAGTGAGGAGAGGATGCCTAGGCAGTGAGGGTCAAGCCTGTGTCCCATCTCCGTGTGCCCCAAACACCTCCAGCTTTGGGTAGGGACAGAGATGTGTGTACATCAGGGGAGGGCAGCAGGGCTGGGTAGGCAGGTGGGGTTCGCTCTTAGGGAATGGTCTAGGTGAGGTCATGGTGATTTATTCCATCTTCCGTCAAAACCGTTGGTCTTTAGAACACAGTGATTCTGTGTTTGGGGAAGTGTTGTTAACAGTGCATTTGCAGGGTGAAGTGGATCCCAGCTCTTCTGCCTGCCAGCTGTGTGGCCTCTCTGAACATTCATTTTGTTTTAATCCTACATCGTGGTCTTGATGCCAGGCCTGGTTGCAATGACTGGATAGACAGACTTGTAAGGTGCCTGGAACCTACTGGTGGCCACCCTTTTAGGCTCTGTGGCCTCCTGGGCACACAGGCTGGGGGTCTGCTTTGCAGATGATCCTACACATGTCAGCACCCACAGTCCCCTATCCTTTGGGTCCACAGCAAAAGCTTCACCCTTCTGTGGACCATGCCGCTGTGCCCAGGTGATGAGTATGAGAAGCCAGTCCCCAGTCTCCTCATTGTCACATCTGGTTGTGGCCAGTGCCTATTCTCTGCTATTCTGCACACGATGAGCAGGGGAGGGGAGCCATTTGCCACATTCAGAACGTTCCTGGGTGACCCCAGGCTGCTGATGGCAGCTCTCACCACGTGTGGCAGACTGGTCCGTGTCTGGTATTTGCCTCTTTTCACTTACATCTATTTCCTAATTTTTCTGCAAACAATATGTTAATTTTTCACTAATAAGAAAAACAAAGGTTTTTAGGGCGGCGCCTATGGCTCAGTCGGTAGGGCGCCGGCCCCATATACCGAGGGTGGTGGGTTCAAACCCAGCCCCAGCCAAACTGCAACCAAAAAACAGCCGGGCGTTGTGGCAGGTGCCTGTAGTCCCAGCTACTCGGGAGGCTGAGGCAAGAGAATCGCTTAAGCCCAGGAGTTGGAGGTTGCTGTGAGCTGTGTGAGGCCACGGCACTCTACCGAGGGCCATAAAGTGAGACTCTGTCTCTACAAAAAAAAAAAAGAAAAACAAAGGTTTTTCAAAAATGGACTTCTAGGATTCCGCAGGACACATTCATCCAACTCAGTTCCTAGTTCCCTTTTAACCTCCTAGGTGAAAATAGAATTTAATAAAACTCATGAATAATTTACATTACAAAAGGAGTATTGGCTTTACATTAATCTGCTTTCAGAGTTGTTTAACAAAGGCTGCCTGGGAAGCTTAAATGTTAGTCAGCCAGAGGGCTGAGCCGCACACTGCTGTGCAGTCTTCAGCAGGTCACCTCCCCTTCCCTGACCCTGCTTTTTAATCCCTAAAAGGAATGTGTTGGGCTTTTCTGCCTATCCTGATCCATGTTGTAGCTGTCCAGGTGGATCCCACGGCTAAGCAGGGGCTCAGAGGGAGGGTGTGTGGGGTTCCTTAGCAGTGACTACCATGGTGTTGGATTGAGAGCATTTCACATGAGTGAAATATTTACCCTCCAAGGACGAGATTATCTGGAAAGTCTCTTTGACAGTGTGCAACTCTGTGAACTGTACCCAGGGCCTGCTACATCATTCGTGGAGTCTGGCAAAATGAAAATGTGGAGCCCTGGCCAAGAGCGTGGAAGCCAAATCTCTCCTTCCTGAGAACCAGCCCCCCCCCCCCCACACACACACAAACAGGAGTTCCTAGGGGTCCAGGATGGGCCAGGGTCATACTTCCTACTTGCTGATGACCAGGCCCTTTTGAGCCACCAGCCTCCTGGCCCCAGACCTTGTGATGTCTCACCCATCCTATCCTCTCTGCACTGTTGGGACCCCTGAATGCCTGAGTTCAGCCGTCCTTGTTCACCCAGCTGCTCATCTACTGGCCTTTACTCTGTGATCCCTGACCACGGACCCATCTACCAAGAGGGTGACCATTCTAGGACTTGAACTTTGGCAGTTCCATGAGGAAGTTGGATTGTGACCTGCCTATGCAAGAGCTGGACAAGGGCCCTGATTCAGGCTTTTCAAAACTGCCACCTCCCAGCAGTAGGGGGCAAGGTGGCAGGGAGTGTCACCCCTTTCACTGCCAGGGCTAGACTGTCAGCCTTCCAAACTCATGTGGGCAGAGAAAGATGGGGGATGACATAGGGGAGGAGTGTGCAAAAGAGAATTATCCTGGTCCTCAACACCACACTTGGAAATAAGTGTCTTTTTCTACAAGTTAGAGACCAGGAAGTAACTTGTGCTAGGAAGAGACCAGTAAAGGATAGGGAGCTGGAATGTGGACGGAGGTCTATCTCCAGCGACTTTCTGCTCAATAGGAGCCTTCCCCCCCAGTTGCCACAGGGCTTGAGTCAACCCTGGCACTGCCTGAGTGCTCACAAGCCTTTGGGAAAGCCCTTCTTATTCCAGGGGTGCCGTGGGGTTCTATCTCTTGGAGCCTAGTTTCTTCTCTTCCATTGCAACCATCTGAGGATATTATTCTACCATTCTGATTTGTTGGTTAAAGCCTATCTTCCCACTGTAGCCTCATCAGTGCCTGGCACTTAGTAGGTGCTTAGCAAATAATGTTAGAAACATGGATGAATCCAGCTCCTCCAGCCCATTCTTTGGCAGCCCAGCCATGTGCCCCTGGCTGTTTGGGTGTGGGGCAGCCCTCCAGCCCAACCTCTTCCCTGGCTGCCTTTTCCTGGGCACCACCCCCAGCCAGGCAGTGGGGCTGGCACCTTCCCTATTAGCTTTTGGCAAGTTGTCTCTAAAATGCTAAGTGACAGACTAAGGAGGGAGTAGGAGGGATCTTTTCCTCCAGACTGAAGAGGGAGTGGGAGGGATCTTTTCCTCCTTTTCCCTTCAGCTGCCTCCTTTCTTATCATGGGGAACAACTCCAGGCCTGGTTTCTAGAGGCTGCAGGTTTGCCAGATGGTTCTAAGACCCAGTGCAGGGAAGGGGCCTGGACCCTACCTATTCTCAGCCTTGTTGGGGCAGCTCTACTAGGAAATCTAGGGATCAGTTGTTGCCTTGAATTTATTTTTTCATTTTACTAACCAGAGAGGCACGTGGTTCTGTCCTTCTGAACCAGTGCTGGGGTTTGCGCATCTCTCTCCTGCCTGCCGGCTCAGGTGCTCAGAGCCCATTCTCCGGGCCCTGTATCCAAAGAGAATAATAGTGAAGACTGAAGCCTGGAAGACTGCCCGGGGGGCTTCAAAATATATATGCTTATCTGATTTAAGAATAAATCAGAGAGAACTGGAAAAATAGGGAAGGAGGAGGAAGGGAGGGAAGGAATAAGGGAGGAAAAGGAAGAAAAGGGAAGCGAAAGAGAGAGGGAGGATTGGAAAGATGGAAGGTGGGGAGGAAGGAAATCTTCAATCCTATTTTCTCTGATACAATCAGTGTTATTTTTTTGTTTCTAACCATCTCTCATATACATTCACCTTTGTTCTCCTGGCCTTTGAAGGCTATGTGCAAAATAGCATTCTGCTTTGTGACACTCAGCCACTTCTTTTTCCTGCTTCTTGGTTGCCTCCAGATGATCACATTCATGGCTGCTTGGGGGTGCTGGGCTGCATTAGCTGTGACCTTGAAGGAACAGACCCCGGCCTCCTGCCCCGCCCATACCCAGCACCCTGTGCTCTCATAGGTCTGCCTTTCAAAGCTGTGTCTTGCCCTCCCTGAGCTGGTCTGTCTTAATCCTTGCTGATTTCTCTCCAGCTCTCAGCAAATCCTAGCTCCTGGGAAAGCTGGTATTTTTAGTGGGGGCATAATCACAATGATCCCCACCATTCCCTGCCACCAGCCTGGAGATCTGGAGAGCAGATGAAGTCAGAGGGCACTTTCTGCCCCTTGGGAGTGTGCAAGGGGGAGAGCTGTTCTTAGCCTTTCAACCTGAAGCTATTTCAAGTCAAGGGCATTGTCTTAGAGGAAGGAAAAAAATCAATACATATGTAAGAGAATAAGCTTTTACTTATACCTCCTGGAGGGCCAAGGAGCCTGTGACCCCAGGAGCAGGCGGTAGGGGTGGGGAGATTCTTGGAGGGCAGATCTCTCATTACTGGTGTTTGTTTGTGTTGTTATTTTAAACCATTCTAGGGCAAGTTATAAGACCTCTGGAGACTTTTAAAAATAGCGTAGTTTCTGGTTTTAAAAGTAGTACATGGCCACTGTATAAAATACGGAAAAATACCAAAAACATAAAGAAGAAAATAAAAATCAGCCCACCTGGCACCACCCAGAAATGATTACCACTACATTCTGATGCATTTTCTTTTTAGACTTTTTCCTGGTTTCTGGGTCAAGAGCTTTAAATGGTGTAGAGGGAGTTAAGGGCATGTCTTAGTTATGTGCAGCTGACCAGCCAGGTCATGTTGAGCTAGCTGCCTAATTCTCTCCATGCCTTAGTCCTCTCATCTGTGAAATGGGGCCTAGAGCTGGACCTTCTTCTCAGGCTTGCAGTGAAGCTAAATGAGTTCCTGTAAATACACGTCAAGCCCCAGCAGAGTGCCTGGAACATAGTAAGGGCTCAGCATGCTTATCATTGCCATTAGCATTTTCAGTTGATCATCGGTATAATTTTGGATCCTACTTTTTGCACTTTGTATTATGATCTCAGAGTTTTCCCTTGTTCTAAATGTTAGGCACACATTATTTGGGGGGCTGCACACCCTTTTTTTCTGTGCTTACTTAGCTGCTCTGGGCCATTTGGGTCTTCAGCTCTGGACTCTTTGTGGTGCATCCTGCTGTGACAAACCTCCTTGCACATTCATTCTTGTCCCCATTTCTGGTGATCTTTTAGGACAAATACCTGAATGTAGAAATACTGGGTCACAGGCTGTGGGATTTATTCCTGGAGCCCTGGATAATGTGTGGACAGTTTGCTTTTCAGGAGGGTGACAGAGCTTCAGCGTCTCGGCCCCACCCTTCCCCTTCATGTAGGTTTATTTGTAGAAGTGCTAATCCCTAGCCACGCCTGCAACCAGGAGCCTCCAGGGATGAGAGGTGGCCCTTGTGGCCAGTGACATTTCCAGGGAGACGTGGCTGTCTGGGTTTTTTTGGCACTGGCAGCATGCAGTCCCACTTATTAGTCAGCTCTGAGAAGAGCAGGAGCTGTCGCTCCGAGTGGGTGGGAGGAGTGTGTTTACAGAGCATCTCCAGGCTGCTCAGCTCCCATTAGCACAGGCTGCAGCAGGTGGTTTCCTGGATGGCAGAGCCAAGCCCCAGACAGACAGGAAGCATCACGCCTATGCTCAGCGTGGGGGCGAATGTTGTCATCAGTAACCAGGGACATTGTCACAGCCCCAGTTCTGCTCTGGCCAGCTAAAGCTTTTTCCATGGTGGTTTCATTTTTAAGTGTTCTTGTTCTTTGGAGGAGGAAGAAATTAGGAATTCAATAGAAGAGCTTAGGTGAGTCTGACCCTTGCAGGTACCTAGGAGGATGTCAGTGGTGCTAACAACAGTATCAACACCTTATGTCCAGAGCGCTGCCCTCCTTCCAAGCATGTTTTAGTGTGATCTCTGCTAGCCTCACAGGAGTTCTGTGCCCTTACTATTCCCCGTTCCCCTGCTTCAGCATACCTGTGCTGCTGCCCTTCATAGCACTCACTACATGCCAGAACACCAGGGGAGGGGTGGCAAACACTGCAAACCACAAAGCTGCTCTGACAGTCCATAGCTCACGTAGTGTCATAGGGGGGTCTGGGTTTCCTATGGCTGCTGTAACAAATGGCCACAACATTAGTGCTTTCCAACACCTCAAATATATTATCTTATAGTTCTGGTATTCAGAAATCAGATCCAGACTTACTGGGGTAAAATCAGGGTGCCAGCAGGGCTGCATTCCTTCTGGAGGCTCCAGGAGAGAATCTGTTTACCTGCTGGTTTAGTTTCCGGAGGCCCCTTGTAGCCCTTGCTTTGTGCCCTCTGCCTTCACCTTCGTAGCCAGCAATGTCGCTTCTTCTGTCTCTGACTCAGTTTCCATCAACAGCCTCTTCTGTCTTCTGGGTTAAATCTCCTTCTGCCTACTCTTATAAATACCTAGTGATTATATATAAGGCTCGCCCTGAGAAGCCAGGGAAATCTCTCCATGTCAAGATCCTTAATCACATTCGCAAAATCCCCTTTGGCACACAAAGGTAGCATTCACAGACTCCAGGGATTACCTGGACATCTTGTAGGGGGGCTGTGAAGTGTGGCAGGCTCATAAAGCACAAGTAACCGAGAGATAGCAGTGAACTGGGTGACATCATGGTGAGAGCTACACACTATAATGCGTTGTACCTGGGAGACTTTGCTAAACTACAGGACTTTATAGATGATAAGGAGAAACAGCCTAGGATTGGAGACAATTTGTTTTTACTATGAGGATTAAGGAGCTTTTCTTTTATGAAAGTTATATTATTTTGAATATATAATCTCTGTAAGACATCCCCTAAAGAATGGAAACTTTGCCTTGAAATTTCACATGCTCCAGCTGTTGTGTTCCTTTCTCTCATGTCTGCAGACCTTTCTTAAGTGGGGGTCACCTGCCGGGATGGTAACCCCTGGCGTGGTGACTTGACAAGCTGAGCGAGAGCCCCTGAGCAGGAGAATCATGGAAGGCAGGGCCAAGGCAGCCAGCGGGGCTTTTGGCCTAAAAGGGTCCTTACGGGGCTGGCTGGCTCAGAGGATGGGAAAGGGACAGAGATCTGGGTAGGCTGGTGGCAGAAGTGGCTAATGTTGGAATGGGGTGGGGAGCTTGGTGTGGGAGCAGCAGAGGACTCTTCTGGTCTTGCCTGACTGCTGCTTTCCCCTGGTTTGAAGCTTTCAGTGGCTCCCCTTTATCTTCATCATGAGCTCCAAATTTCCCTATTTTAGCATTTTTTTATTTATTTTTATTTTTTCCTATTTTAGCATTTTTAAAAATTGAGATGTAATATACATACAGTAAGTGAACTAATCACAAGGATGTAGCTTAACAGCTTTTTATTGAGTGCAGTTTATATCTAGTGAGATGTGCAAAGTGCCCTGACCTTGGGTGCTGGGCTTGTGGGATTTTCACATGTGTACACACCAATGAAGCCTCCACCCAGGTGCAGACAGAGGCACTGAGGGAACCTCTGCAGCTCACCACTGCCCCTTGTCAATAAATAACCTGTTCCGGCAGTAACTCTGGTTCTGATTCCTATCACTGTGCTGAGTGTTGCTTGTTCTGGAACTTCATATGGGTGGAATCCTGCAGCTTGCATTCTTTTCTGTCTTGGCTTTTGTTTGATAGAGTGTGAGATTCATGCAGGTTGTGGGGAGGCTGTGCTTTTTCATCACTGTGTAGCTTTCCTTTGTGTGTCTGTACCACGATATCTGTTTTCCTGCTGATGGACAAATGGATTCTTTCCAGTTTGGGCTATTATAAATAGTGCCATTAAGAACACTCTTGGGCATATCTTTTGGTGGACATAAGCAGTTGTTTCTTGTGGCTTATACTCAGGGATGGAGTTGCTGAATCGAAGTATTGGCATGTTTTATTTTTTGTGAATGCTGCCAGATGGTTTTCCAAAGCAGTACCAATTTACACTTCTGTAGCCTGGCTGTGCATTGACATGTGCTCAAACTTCTTAATGGGCCTTAGGTGATCTTTAAGCTCTGGATGTGCCAATCTCTGAGGCCTTGTCCTTTGTCACCTAGCAGAACCCTATGACCCAGCTGCTGTAGTTTCACTTGTTTAAATATGCCTGCCCTCTCTTGTCTCTAGGCCTTTGATTTATTGTTGCCTCAACCTAGAACACTGTTCTTTCCCCAGCCCTGCCTTCTCACTAGCTCCTTTCCTCTCCCTCAGGCTTCCCCTAGGCTTATTTCTTTCAGAAGTCTCCTCTGATCCCCAAACCAAGGAGGTGCCCTCCTTGGACTCTTAGCTCCCTGGACCAATCACTGGGCTCCTTAGCTCCCTGGACCAATCAATCATTGGGCTCCTTAGCTCCCTGGACCAGCCACTGGGCTCCTTAGCTCCCTGGATCAGTCAATGGGCTCCTTAGCTCTGTGGACCAATCATTGAGCTCCTTAGCTCTGTGGACCAATCACCAGGCTCCTTAGCTCCCTGGACCAGTCATAGCTGTTGCTACTCTGGATTACATCTGCTTCTGTAAGCCTCTAAAAGTGGGACCTCCTGTGTAAGGCCCTGCCTTAGAATATAGGACTTCCCTGGGGGATACTACTCTGGTGGTGTAGAAATCATATGGGGTTTAAAGGCAGAAGGCCCAGGTCCGTCCTCCTCTAGGCCCTGCTATTCTGCAGTTAGGAGATCTTAGACAAGTTTCTCTGTTTTCCTTATTCTTTTTTCTCTGCTGCAAAATGGGCATAAAACCTGCTCTAAGTCAGAGTCACTGAAAGACCCCATGAACTAATGGACAGGAAACACTTTGTCAGCTGGCAGGGGATGCTTCATTGTGCACCAGGAATCTGAATATTCAGTGATTATTTGTGGGTTGATTGAGAAGGTGAAGAGGGAAATGCAGAGAGCTGCCTAGGAGCATCCAAAAACAGCAGGTATGGAGAGAGGCTGATGCCCTTGGATAGGAGTTGTAAGCAGCAGGACCCCAGGAAAGACCCAGAATCCCAAGATTTCTCCTCTGGGTGCTCGAGTAGTGTCTGGGCTTTAAGGAAGTCTTAAGATGCTAAGCCACTGAAGCAGTAGCTCTCAACTTATGGTTCCCAACCCAACAGCATCAGCATCACCTGGGATTTTGTTGCAATTGCAGATTCTCAGGCCCCATCTCTGACTGCTGCATCAGAACCTCTGGGATGTGGGGCCCAGCAATTTTCTGAGTGTTAACAACCCAGTGATTTTGATGTGCCCTCAAGTTTGACAACTGCTGTGCTGTAAGAGGAGGGTCCTTCCCTCTCCCAGTCAGTGACAAACACAGATCCAGCTACTGCCTGCTGACAGCATCAACACCGCAAAGATGCCTGAGCATCATGACCATGCTGACGCGAGCAGGCAGGTTGAGACAGGCCCAGTGCACCCAGCACTTTGGTTTGTGCAATGAATGCACAGTGCTGCCATGGAGGCTGACCGCAGGGCTGGCTTAAAGGTGATGGACACTTCCAGTCGACAGAGGGTTTATGTGCAGAGAGGGCTGTTATGGGGGGAGTGGTTTTATTTATTTGTATAGACATAGACTGCGATGCTCAAGTCCATAGGATGTCCCATTAAAATCGCCTCTCCCATCCTCTGCAAATTCCCAGGAGGGGAGTAAGAGCAGGGTGAGGGGCCCTCTAGGCAAGGATGAGATTACAGAAAAGCTTATGGAAGCAAAATCAGCAGGCTTGGGGAAGTGGCATGACATGGAAAGTGGCTTAAGTATGGCTGCTGGGTTTTTTTTATTAGTTGTTCAGTTTTCTTCCAAATCATAAATGCCACTTTTCACAGGGAGAGTCTGTCTTGCAAAGTCACAGGTAAGCTTTCTGTTGGATCACATGGGAGCAGAGGCTGGTGCATGCAGGTGTTGAAGAGGCCCTAATAAGCCTGGAACGAGCTGCAGTGAGACAAACATTCTCTCTTCAGGGACTTTGAACATGCTATTCTCTTTGCTTCCCTCTCCAGACTGTGGTCATGTGTTTAACTCTTACTAATTTTATTTTATTATTATTTTGGGAGAGGGGAGGAAAACATTTTTATTTCAGGGAAGACCTTTTTTAAACTAAGCCAAAATTCACAAAACATAAAATTAATCATTTTAAAGTATGCAATTCAGCACCACTTAGTACATTCACAGTGTACAACTGTCACCATTTTGTTTTCATTAACCCCCAAGAGGACCCTGGATATTCTAAGCATTCATTCCAGTTTCCCATTTCCCTGGCCCCTGGAAACCATTAATCTACTTTCTGTCTGTATGGATTTATTCATTCTAGATATTTCTTTTAAATGGAATCAGACAATATGTGGCCTTCTGGTCTGGCTTCTTTTACTTGCCATGTTTTCAAGGTTCATCTGCTACTTCATTCTTCTTTGTGGATAAATAATATTCCCATTGCATGGATGTCACACTGCTTCTCTCCATTTCCCACCTCACGAAGACTTACTATTTGAAGTAAATTTCAGACATTATACCATTTCATCCATAAATTTTTTGGCATTATTTCTTTAAGAGATAAGGACCCTGTAAAAAGCATGAGCACAATAGCATGATCACACCGAAAACAATTAACAGTAATTCCTTAACATCATCAAACAGGAGGGAGAAGTTTTTCAGCCTGTCATTTGATGCCCCGGCTGGCTTCATTTCCACTCTCCTCCTCCCACTTTATCATCGATCCTATATGGATCAATTGTTAGTGGCTGTCTGGAGTTCACAAGGATTTTGAGGTCTAGTGTGGGATGCGTGGAAGAGTGACGAGGTTAATTAGTGATGCCTGCTGTCGTCATGGGTGGGGGCGTGGCCATATCTTGGCAACCTTAGCCCCACACCCCAGGGGTCCTGTCTGCTTGTCAAGTCATCTCCAACATCCCACTCCTGCCTTCTGGCATACTCGGGATCTCACCTCTTATATATATCCAACTTTAATGTCCATCCTTTAGAAGACTTTCTCAGCTCCTCCAGGCATAATTAGTCTTTTCCTTTATGGGACTCTGGGGTCCGTCACACGTCCACAGAGGTGGAAGGCGTGTTTTATGTTTCACCCAGTGTTTGCCAAGCTTGTGTGTCAACGGCACAAAAGACACGGTGGTGCTTCCCGGAAGCCCCGCCAGCGCTCAGCCGTGGGCTTGGATTCTCTCTCCCACATAGATTTGGCTTTCATACTCTCTTTTCCTAAAGAGAATTCAGTGACCTAAAAGATAGACCCTAATGTGTATATTTCCTATTTCCAGGCACCAGTTGGGGATGGGTACTTTAGGCTTTAATTTGCTTTCTGTTCCGAATTGAACTCAGAAAGCCGTGTCATCGTGCCACCCAGAACACAGGTCTGGGCCTCCACCCCCACGACCTATTGGAGCCCCAGCTCTGCCCTGTGACCCTACATGAGTCATTCTCCTTTCCCCAGTCCTCTGTGTCCCCTTGTGTACTAAACAAGTGTGGGCTCCAAGGTCGGCGACCCCTCTGCCAGCCCCTGCACCTGACTGGGGTCCACTTCTGCCTCAACAGCGAACGTGCCAGTCCTGCTGAGTCAAGGCTCTAAGCAAGAGGGGAGCAAAGACGTCTTAGAAACATCCGCTTTCCCCTTCGGGATCTCCTCTGGCCTTCTCTGTGGCTGGCTGTTCCTTCATTAGGACTAGTGTAAAACTTCCAGGGATGAGCAGGACTGCCTTAGGTGTCATATCCTTCGCTCTTTACCATGTGGGATCCTGCCTGCCCTGTGCATAGGTGAGATCCCCAGGGACACTTCATTGCCTATCTGGCCCCAGCATACTGGACTCAGCCATCCCTGTGGCCACCCAGGTTCTCATCTGGGCCTGCCCCAGCTCACCCTGCACTGCCTCATAGTCTAACTCTGAACAAATTGGGAGGTCCTTCCTCTCCAAATATTGTTCCAATATGATCCTTCCCACCTTATGCCCTGTGCTCTGGCTCCTGTCCAAGCCCCTAACATACACACTTGAACCAAGACATTGTCCCAGCAGTCTTCTTGGCCTGTACTTGATTCTCTGTCCACATACTGCCAGAGTGATCTTCTTAAAAATTAAGTCTGTTTTGGCCACTCTCCATGGTTCCCTAGAAGTCATCTTAGTGCAAGAACTATCCAAGATCTGGTAATCTGGTACTTACCTCCTATCTCATCCTCTGCTCCTACACAACCAAACTGCTCTTTTTTTTTTTTAGACAGAGTCTCACTTCATCGCCCTCAGTAGAGTGCCATAGCGTCAGAGCTCACAGCAACCTCAAACTCTTGGGCTTGAGTGATTCTCTTGCCTCAGCCTCCCTAGTAGCTGGGACTACAGTTGCTTGCCACAGTGCCTGGCTATTTTTAGAGACGGGTCTCGCTCTTGCTCAGGCTGGTCTCAAACCTGTGAGTTCACGCAGTCCACCTGCCTCAGCCTCCCAGAGTGCTAGGATTACAAGCATGAGCCGCCACACCCGGTCTTCACTCATTCTTTTTGTACATGCTGTTCGCTGGATATTATCTTCTCCAGGAAATATGACTGGAGAACTCCTACTTATCTTTCAGAATCCATTTCACGTGTTCTCACTTTTTTTTCTAGACAGAGTGTCACTTTGTCACCCTCAGTAGAGTGCTGTGGCATCTTAGCTCACAGCAGCTTCAAACTCTTGGGCTCAAGTGATCACCTTGCCTCAGCCTCCTGAGCAGCTGGGACTATAGATGCCAGCCACAATGCCTGGCTGTTTTTAGAGGTGGGGTCTCACTCTAAAAACTTCAGGCCAGTCTCTAACTCATGAGTTCAGGTGATTCACCCACGTCAGCCTCCCAGAGTGCTAGGATCACAGGCATGAACCACTGTGACCAGACTATGGTCTCACTATATTATAAAGTGAATACTCTGAGGAAAATTACCAACGATGACCAGATATGCATAATCAAATTCAATAGGGATGGCCTGCAGCAGAAGACGATGGGCCAGTTCTCTGGTGATCTGGGGGATGGTAAAACTACTCTGAGCCCCTTCTGTCTGCCTTCATCTGCCAGCATGGAACAGCCCACCTTGGTACCCAAACCCAAAATGTCACAAAGCCTCAAGGATTGGAGGTCAGGATTTATAAAACTTTCAAATTTCCATATGTAGATAGAAAGATTTCAGTTAAGAATGGAGTTGAACGAGGCCATCTTTATTTTGAGTCAGGAAATGCCATCATGGAAGATAATAAGAAATCTCAGAACGTTTTCCAGGGATGAACTTGATTCTGAATCTGCATTGGTAGACTACCACACTTGGGTGGGCATGAAAACCTGCCACCTTATTTCCTCTGGGTTCTGATGGAGCATCTCTAAGTAGGAAGATCACTTTGCCTTTTCAAGACCAAGAAATACCTACATCAAAAGATTTTCTACTGATGCCACAGTTTCACACTGACCCAGAGCATCCTGGGCACTCCCTGGGAAAGGGCCTACATATCCTTTGAAAGTTAGCTTGAGCCATCGTCACCTACTCTGGGAACCTTTCTTGATTCTCCAAGCCTGGGTAGGGAGCTTACCTCCACCACAGACTTCAGCTCAGGGCAACCTGGCTGGGGACTGTGAGCTCCTGAAGGGTAGGGAGATATGCTTTCATCTGTGCTGGGCACAAATTTCATGCTCAGGGATTTGTTGAATAAACAAATAGTCACTGATTGATTGATAACTCTGGCATTGCAGGAGACCCACCTAACTCTAACCTAATCTGATTCTCCATGCTATGTCCTCATCCCCCTTGCATTTTTGCAGTTTCTCTTCTCTTAGCTAGCCTAATCTCCTCTAAGCACCTAGCTGAAATGCTATTCCAAAGTGTCTGCAACTTTCTATTGGGAAAACAAGAAGGAAATAAGTGAGTTCACAAAGATTTCCACCAAACAGAGTTTAGATCATTGAGAGAGAAGGTGGGGTTATCTGGAGTCTGTGTGACTTGAGACAGCTAGGTCCTGGTGAGCCAGCTCCATCCTGCTGGTGATCATGGCTGGAACAGGAACTTGTGCCTTAGTCTTTGGCTTCTGAAGATGCTCAAATCGCTGGAAGAGAAGGTGGTCAGAAATCTAACATCTTCACTTGATTCTTCTTTGTCTTGGCCTGGGGCCATCCATAAGGTACCCCTGGTGGCGGGAGGGACTGGGGTATGGCTTCTGGGCAGGTGGCTCCATTGTATTCTGAAAGCACCATTAGATGGCTTGTCCAGAAGCCCAGCTCCTGGTTAGAGCCATGGCAGGTGGGGGCCTTGGCATGGGACAGGCCCCTCCCTCCTTGTATCTCCATATTTGGGGCACTGGAAAGGACCCTTCAGGGTCCCCAGGATAGATTCTCTCACCTTCTTGCACCTGGCAGGAGAGGGTGACTAAATCGATCCTCCGAAACATTTTCTTAGAGCAGCTATATTTTTAAATCCCTACTAATTAAAAAAGAATATTATTATGGAATATTTCAAGCCTTTACCAAGGTAAAGAGAATAGTACAGTAACACCCCACCACCCTGTGCACCCTTCCCAGCAGCAGCAGGAATCGACTACAGCCATTCTATGTCATTAATACCACCTGCCCCAATTACTCCAGACAGTGTACTGTATCATTTAATCCATGAGTATTTTAGCATAGAATTCTGAACTAGAAACACTGTTTAAATGCAACTGCAGCAGTATTATCATGCCTGAAAAACCAAACACAAATTCTTTAATATCATCAAATGCTACCACTGTGCAAATTTCCCCAGTTGTCCCATGAGTGGTTTGTTGTTTTGGCCTTTTGCCGATGTTTGTTCATGTCAGTATCCAAACAAGGCTTGCACTTCACTTTTGGTTGCTTCATGTGTCTCTCAAGTCTCTTTGAATTAGAGGTACTTCACAGGGAAGATACGGAGATTGGTGAAGCATTTGGAGGGTTTGGGTGCCTACCCCTGCCCCGCCAGGCACTGCCCCAGCCTGGGCTCATGGACCTCTCCCGTGACACTTTACTCTGCTTCTGTCAGTCTTCCCAGCTCACACGACAAGCACCTTCTTCCTACCTTGATCTCAGAATGTCCTGAACAGGTGTATGTGGTACTGAGCTGACACTGGGATACAGCATGGGTCACGCTGAAAAGAGGTGAAGTGCCGGGTGGCGCCTGTGGGTCAGTGGGTAGGGCACCAGCCCCATATACCGAGGGTGGTGTATTTGAACCTGGCCCCGGCCAAACTGCAACAAAAAAATAGCTGGGCCTTGTGGCAGCCGCCTGTAGTTCCAGCTACTCGGGGGGCTGAGGCAAGAGAATTGCCTAAGCCCAGGAGTTGAAGGTTGCTGTGAGCTGTGACGCCACAGCGCTCTACAGAGGGAGACATAGTGAGACTCTGTCTCTAAAAAAAAGGTGAAGTGCCCAGTGTCTGTCACAGTGTGTATTCATTCACGTGTGTGTGTGTGTGAGAGAGAGAGAGAGATCATATAAATCTGCCACCCCTTATTTCCGTGGGGTCTTGACTCAAATGTCTCCTTTCCAGTGAGGACTTCCCTATGGAATTTCGTGACTTCAGCATGATAGCCGTTTTGGACAGGAGAATTCTCTGTGCATTGTTGGATGGTGAGCTGCAATGCTGGCCACTGCTCCCTAGATGCCAGTAGCACCTCCCCTCCCACTGTGTCTCTAGCAATGTCCCCTGGAGGCAAATGCTTTCCATTTCAGGGCTAACCACTGCTCCTCCCTGCCCTACATGTGCACACACTGCTTCCCACTCCCCTTATTTCTTTCTTTTTTAGCTCTTGTCCCAGGGTGACAGACTGTAATTTAAATCTTTATCCATTTGACTCTTGACCTTCTTATACAGACTACAAGTGCCATGCCTCTGTGACCTTAGCTAAGATACCTGTCTTTGGGGTGTCTACCCCCAGGGCTAGACCACTATCTGGCCATGGGAGGGGTCAGTAAATGTTTGCTGAAGGAACAGAGTGACTGTCTTTATCATAGTACTGCAGGTGAGCATGCGGGTACAGGGAGGTGGTTTAGGCCTCTGCTTCAAGGAGCCACACAGGGTTTAGAGACATCTTTCATGAGAGGCAACATGCCAAGTGTGACCAGCTCCTTGTGGGCTCCAAGTGCCCAGGAGCCTGACAGGGAGTGACATATGCCAGCTGCTCCAGAAAGAGGGGCTATCAGCTTCCTAAGGGGGTGGGAGGTGTTTGCTACTTGGCTGGAGTCACACGATGGCAGCTAATCACAGGCCTGTGGCTGCTATGCTTGAACAGAGGTGGCAATAAAAATGCCACCTGACTGGATGGTGGTAGGTGGCCCCTCCCCATGTGGCCCCAGGGAGGTTTGTAAGGCATGGTCAGTGCAGTTTGGGGACTGATGGGGGAAATGGGCATTTCTAAGTAGAGAGTTGGAAAGGAAAAACAGAGGTGGGAGAGAGGAACATGGGTGTGCAGAGATCTTGTGGCTAAACATTTTAGCCAGAAATTAAGTGGGAGCAGAAAAAGTAACAAGGGAGTTGGACAGCAAATTCTAGGAAGAAAAACAATAATAGCTGGAAAATATAAAAATTACAAGGAAGGATAGTGGAAAAGTGATTGGTAGGCTGGAGCCCAAAGAATGAAACCAAAAAAACTCTGTTTAGGAAATGAAGGGGGTGCCAAGTTCAAAGAGGGGACAGCTGAATTGGGAGTGATCCAGCCATTGTGAGATTCTTAATGCAGGCTAGACTGGCTGGGAGAGGGGAGAGGGGAAGGTCTTCGAGAGAGGTTCAAGTCATTTCATGTATGGGAGACTCTAACAAATGGTGAGGCTCTCGTTATTGACCTGGGAGTGCAGTCAGGGTGGAGACTGTCCGGTAGGGGAAGACAGAGGGCAGTGTTCATAGAACTGTAGATCAAACATGCACTCCCATTCACCTGCCTTCCTTCTTTACCTCCCTGACAGCAGAATAAGATATTCCAGGTAATTAGATCTAGATGCAACCGTGAGATGGAGGGGTGCAGAGTAAGACTGTGACATGACTGAGTCTATCGCAAACACTGAGGAGCCTTTGAGGGTCTTCTCTGAACGTGGCTCACTGTGTTGGGAGTAGGCTCCATTTAGGGAAGCCAGCCTCACATTGGAGTATTAGGCCCTATCTATTGGCCATGTGCAGCTGCTACTGAGACAGGAACTAGAGTCTCAAAAACACTTCTCTCTCCTCCTCCTTGGTAAGCACATGACGGGCACTCTGTTGAGGAATCTCCCAGGGCAGGGGTGGATGGCAGAGGGCTTCTTCCAGATGATTTGACTCACCCTTGACTGGCCCATGTGGGGCAGGAATCTCCTCCCTGAACCACTGAGCCTTCTGAACATCATCTGGGGCTTTTCACCTGCTGGTCTTTCTATCTGGAATGGTCTTCCCCTTATACGTTGCTTGGCTGACTCCTTCTCACCTGCTGGGAGTCAGTCCTTTAGACAGGCTAAATTGCATGTTGGAAGGGAGGTGTAAGTCAGTGTGTACATACATTTGTTTGTAGAAGTCTAACATATTTCTGTAAGGAATCAGACAGCTGCTGCTACATAGCTTGCTTTAGAGAAGGGAAATTGGCTTCCTGCATGGAGAGCTGGGAGGGAGACATCACTGCATTCCCTTTAGTTATACTTTTTGAATTTTGAACCATGTGAATGTTTATTCAAAATGACTAAAAATAAATGAGCACAGGAGGATTTTTAATATCTTGCCCCGATCATTTTCCTTTGGGAGCCCTTATGAGCAACTCAAAATTACTTTATTTATCAGCATCAGTTTGGTCTGTCTTCTCTCCCACTTGACTTGTGAAACCAGTGCAGGCAGGAGCCACGTCTGCCTTGTTCTTTAGTACCTAATGCCCAGCCTGGCACACACCCAGACTCAACTGTTTGGTAAATCAAGGAAGAATGAAGAATTCAGGACACAGGGCTGGTGTATTGTGGTAATGAACATGAACCCATATGTAAACTCCAACTTTGAACGTTACCCCAGATGCCACAATTGTCCAGTGGCTCACTGCCTGAATGCCCGAAGTTCCTGACCCCTCGCACAGGAACTGGTACACGGTAGGTAAATAGGGGATATCTGGTGACTGTGCAGATAAATGGCCCACTTCATCTCCAGGCCTTCTGGAGCTCCCCCTACCACATGCCCATTCTTTCCGCAGGCCCCATAGAGGTTGGGGGGCTTACCTGTTCTAGCAGCTGGTATTACCCTAACACCCTCCCCATGCTCTTCCTGGAGTGTCCCCTCCTCCCCATCTCCCCAGCCAGCCTCCTCCCGGCAGACTCCTTCTCCAGCCCCATGTCTCCTTCCCTCCATAGGTGCTCTATCACTCTACTCTTCCTTCCTCTGTTTTGTTTCCAGCAGACCGAGGACCTTGACCTACCCAGGGACAATCCCTATTAAACATTTTGGCATTTTTTTCCGTACTCTTTTCCATTCAAATATTTATATTTTTCTTTAAGACTAGATATATGCCCATCACCAAGAGAAGGGATAGATAAATCAGGTAATAGTCACACAATGGAATGATGCATAGCAATAAAAAAGACCAGACTATTAATACATACAATATCACAGATAAATAAAAAAAAAAAAAACATTAATGGAACAAAAGAAGTCATAGACAAAGGAGACATGCTATGTGATTCTATGTATATGAATTTAAAGACCAAGCAAATTTTATCTATGGTGATAGAAGTCAAAATAGTAACTTTGATAGTAACCAATAACTGTGGTGGGGGCAAGGTGGATACAGACTAGAAAGGGGCAGAGAATTTTCTGGGGAGATATTTTGGATTCTTGATGTGGGCGATAGTTACTCACATATGTACATGGGCTAAAATTCATTAAGCCGTATGTGCACTTAACATTGAGAAATTCTGCTGTAGTAAATTACCCCTCAATTGGGGCAAATTAATAGGACAGGCTTATACTCTACAGGCTGTTCTGTTCTCTGGTACTTTTACTTTACTGAAACCTGATGCCCTTGGGTTGATCTGCATCATAAGCTTAGCGGCTGCATAGTATTCCACTGCATGGATGTCATTTATGTCTCCAGACCAACTTTGCTCCCTGGTAGAAAATCCTTCTAAAATGATACAAGAGGAGAGGGGAAAACCCAGGATCTTTGGCATCATCTTTGTGCCTCCACATAGAGGTGGTCTCTGCAGATAGGTCAGGAGAACATGACTGCTGTTCTCAGACTGAATTGTGCAGAAGAATTTGGTCCATCAGGAATAGTTTATAGGCTTGACACCTGTAGCTCAGACTCTAGTGCGCCAGCCGCATACATTGGAGCTGGCAGGTTTGAACCCAGCCCGGGCCTGCCAAGCAATGACAACTACAACCAAAAAATAGCCAGGCATTGTGGCGGGAGGCTGAGGCAAGAGAATCGCTTAAGCCCAAGAGTTTGAGGTTGCTGTGAGTTGTGACGTCACAGTACTCTACCGAGGATGACCTAGTGAGACTCTGTCTCAAAAAAACCCCAAACAAAAGAAAAAAGAAAAAAACAAGCAAAGCATTTCAGTAGGTTTTTCTCCATGAAAGTTATACAAATGACCAATAAGCATATGAAGAGATGTTCGACATTATTAGTCATTAAGAAAATGAAATAAATACCACTTAATAATTATATACTACTTCACAGCCACTAGAATGGCTACAATAAAAAAGGCAGACAATTACAAGGGTTGACAAGGATGTGGAAAAATGAGTAACCCTCATGCACTGCAGGAGAGAATGTAAAATGGTACGGCTCCTTTACAACAGTCTGGCAGCTTTTTACAATGTCCGGCATCCAGTTACTATGTAATCTAGTGATTCCACTCCTAGGTAATAATACACAAGAGAAATGAAAACATACATCCACACACACACACAAATGTACGTATATGTTCATAGCAGCATGACAGAATTATTCATAGTAGCCAAAAAGTGGAGACAGTCCAGTGCCCATCAACTGATGAATGAATAAATAAAATACATTATATCCATACTATGTATTTGGCAATGAAAAGGAATGAAGTAGCGATGCATGCTAGAACATAGATGAAACTTGAAAACAATATGCTAAATGAAGGAAGCCAGGGTCCAAAAGCCACATATTATATGATCCCGTTTATCTGAAATGTCCCTAATCTATGGAAACAAAAAGTGTATTAGTGTTTACCTGGGGCTAAGGAGGGGAAACTGGGAAATGGGGAATGACTTCTTTTTTTTTTTTGGGGAATGACTTCTAATGGGCATAGGATTTCTTTTTGATGAAAGTCTCCTAAAATTAGATTGTAATTTGGTTACACAACTTTGCTCAGATTAGAAACCACTGAACTATGTACTTTAGGTATAATATATGGTGTGTGGATTATATCTCAAAATAAATGAGTAAGGCACTTAACATAAGAAATAAATTATTTAAAAATGAATTATCTTAAAAACATTGAATCAGGTGATGGATGGGGGAAGATGGTCAACTAAGACAGCGTTAGCTGGATCGTGGCGTGGCCAGATGTGACATGTCGTGGGAGGAGAGTCCCCAGGGAGTGCCTGAGTCCTGGCTGTGGCTCTTCCCCTCCCTAGCTCTTTAACTCTGGCAAAGTCATTCTGCCTCCTTGGGTTCTGCTTTCTTCTGCTGTCACCGATGAGCCTCTAAATCACAGTGGTTCAACATAGCAGAAGTTCATTTCTCACTCATGAAGTCCACTGTATGGCAGGCAGGGACAGGCACTGGCCTCCAGCTGGTAGACTGAGGTGAGAGAGAGGTGGGAGGGAAGGCAGGAGGCAGTGGCCCACGCCACTTCGTCCCCATTCCATTGGCCAGACTCTATCACATGATCCATCTAGAGCCGCTGGGGCTGGGAGATGCAGCTGATCACTGGGAGGCTCTCCACACTGTGGAAGGGTGGCAGGAATCTTTAATGGCAGACAGATACTGGGGCTTGGGGATCCTGGAGGGAGCCTAGCACGGGATCAGGTTGGCAGAGCCTATGAGCCACAGCCAAGAGTTCACATTATTATCCCCTGTGAGTACAAGCTCTTTGAAGTCTTGAAAGGCACATGTGAACACAGTGCACTATGACTTTTTTGTGTGTGTGTGCTTTTTTTTTTTTTATCGTTGGGGATTCATTGAGGGTACAATAAGCCAGGTTACACTGATTGCATTTGTTAGGTAAAGTCCCTCTTGCAATCATGTCTTGCCCCCAGAAGGTGTGGCACATACCAAGGCCCTACCCCTCTCCCTCCTTCCCTCTCTCTGCTTTTCCTCCCCCACCATGACCTTAATTGTCATTAATTGTCCTCATATCAAAATTGAGTACATAGGATTTATGCTTATCACAGATTACGACCTGGGGTAAAGCTCTTTCAGCTCTGACTTGGTCAGGCAATCTGACCACCTTTCAGTAGATCTACAAATAGAAGGAGAAGCATATTTTTTTCCTACTTAGAGAAAAATTATATTCTTATTTCATATTATATAAGACAAGTGAGGTGGATCCAAGATAGAAGTGTGAAAAATACGTATAATATTTTACATGCTATATATTTAATATGTTCCTATAGTATGTAGTCAAGAGCATTTTTCTTTTGATTGCATGTACAATTTAAGAAGCTCTATGCTAAGCAACATGAGGGATGCAAAAGAAATTTACAGTTAGAAATATTAATTCTAGCGAGGTTGTTTAATGTTCAGTAATGTGACATGGGAAGAGAGAGATAAAATATGTCATATCATGTTGCATATGATTGACAGAAAACTACAACTGTGGAACAAAGTAAACATGAATTCTGGTTGCAGATGAGCTAAACATTTTTATCATCTTTGAGTCAGAACTTTATTTTCGAACCTATTAAAAATAAGTAAAAAACAAAAGATTGGAGGTCTTTGTACAAAAAGAGTCTGAAGAAGTTTTTTCAACTGCATTATTTCCTTGTTTTACTCTTTATACTTAAAATTACTAATAGAATAGCATGAGTAGATACACACCGGTCACCAGTCTTCCTGAAAACAAGGTTTTCAGAACTCTCACTAGAATGGAACATTTTTATAACATTGTGAGGATCGCAAAGCATTATTAAGACTAAAGATGCTATGCGTGTCAGTGAAAACTAAAGCTGAACGTGAGCATGCTGAGTATTTGACTAATGTTTTTGGAGAAGAATTCTTTTTATTTTTAACTTCATTTTAAGATTATTGTTGATTCACATACAGCTGTAAAAAATAGTAGAAAGATCCAGGATAGCCTTTGCCAGTTTCTTCAATGGTAACTTCTTTCAACTCGACATGACCTTCACCCTTATTCAGATTTCACCAGTTGTTATATGTACATGTCTGTGTGCTTGTGTATTTGTTTCTGTGAAATTTTAGCACCTGTGTGTAGATTCGTGTGACCACAACAACAGTCGAGATAAAGAATGGTTCTGTAGAAGATTTGTGTGCCTGTAACAACAGTCGGGATAAAGAATGGTTCTGTAGAAGAATCAGTCATGGTTCCCTTGTGCAGCCCGACCTAGCCCTCTTCCTTCCCAGCCACTGCCTCCTGGTAAATGCAAATCTGCTCTCCACCTCCGTAATTCTGTCACCATAAGAATGTTTTATCAATGGGGTCATCACTGGAGGGTGGCTATTTTTCGTGGCACATAATTCCCTTCACATCCACCTGAGGCGTTACATGTATAGATAGTTCACACATTCTTTTTTTAAGTTAACACGTAATAGCTGTACTTATTTTGGGGATATATGTGATATTTTGCTACGTTCATATAATGTGTGATGATCACATCAGTGTTATTGGGTTATCCTTCAAACTTTTATCTTCTTTTTATCCTGGATACATTCAAATTCTTCTAGCTTTTTTGATATATGTAATAGATTACTGGTAATTATAGTCTTCCTACTGAGCTACTGCACACCAGGTCTTATTTCTTTTATCTAACTGTATATGTATATCCATGAATCAACCTCTCTTCATCCCCACGCCTCATCCACCTTCCCAGTCTCTTGTAACCATCAGTCTACTCTCTACCTTCATTAGCTCCACATTTTTATCTCCCACATGTGAGTGAGAACGTGTGATATTTGTCTTCCTGTGCCTGGTTATTTAACTTAACATAATTACCATCAGGGTTGCTGCAAATGACAGGATTTCATTCTTTTTATGGCTGAATAATATTCTATTACATATATACACCACATCTTCTTTATTCATTCATCCATTGATAAGCACTTAGGTTGATTCCATATTTTTGCTCTTGTGGATAATGCTGCAATAAATATGGGGGTGCACATACCTCTTTGATGCACTGATTTCAGAAATATACCCCGTAGTGGGATTGCAGAATCATAAGGTAGTTCTATTTTTAATTTTTCGAGGACCTCCATACTGCCCTCCAACAGTATCTCTCCATATCCTCACCAGCATGTGTTACTTCCTGTCTTTTTATTTTTTTATTTTTTTTTCATTTTTTTTTATTATTGGGGATTCATTGAGGGTACAATAAGCCAGGTTACACTGATTGCAATTGTTAGGTAAAGTCCCTCTTGCAATCATGTCTTACTTCCTGTCTTTTTAAAGAATGTTTTATTTATTTCAGAGTATTATGGAAGTACAAATGTTTTTAGTTACATGGATTGCTGTTGTAATGCTTAAGTCGGCATTGTTAAGTGTGCCTGTCACCTAGAGAGTGTTCATTATACCCATTAGGAAGGTTGTCACACATCTCACCTTCTCCACTGTTTGGTGTCCATTGAGTTATACTATTTCCTGTCTTTTTTTTTTTGAGACAGAGCCTCAAGCTGTTGTCCTGGGTAGAGTGCCATGGATCATAGCTCACAGCAACCTCAAACTCCTGGGCTCAAGCGAGTCTCCTGTCTCTGCCTCCCAGGTAGCTGGGACTATAGGCGCCTGCCACAGTGCCTGGCTATTTTTTGGTTACAGCCCGGCTATTTTTTGGTTGCAGCGGCCCCGGCTGGATTGAAACCTGCCAGCTCAGGTGCATGTGGCTGGCGCCTTAGCCGCTTGAGCCACAGGCGCCGAGCCTATCTCCTGTCTTTTTGATACAAGCCATTGTAACTGAGGTTGATATGATATCTCATGGTGGTTTTGATTTGTATTTATCTGATTATTAGTGATGCTGAGCATTTTTTCATGTACCTGTTGAGCATTTGTATATCTTCTTTTGAGAAAGGTCCATCTCAAATGTCTTGTTTTCAGATCTTTTGTTATTAATTGGTTTTTTTTTTTTTTTTGCTATTCAGCTCCTTCTGTAGTGTGGTTATTAATTCCTTGTCAGATAGATTGAAAGTATCTTCTCCTATTCTGTAGGTTGTCTCTTCACTTTATTGTTTATTTTGCTGTCCAGAAGCTTTTTTAGCTTGGGGTAATCCCATTCATCTATTTTTGCTTTTGTTGCCTATGCTTTGGGGGTATTACTCAAAAAAATCTTTGTCTTCTAGACCAATGAACTAGACCAGTTCTCCAATGTTTTCTTCTAGTAGTTTTATAACTTCAAGCCTCAGATTTAAGTTTTTTTTTTTTTTTTAATTTGGCTTTTTTTTTTTTTTATTATTGTTGGGGATTCATTGAGGGTACAATAAGCCAGGTTACACTGATTGCAATTGTTAGGTAAAGTCCCTCTTGCAATCATGTCTTGCGCCCATAAAGTGTGACACACACCAAGGCCCCACCCCCCTCCCTCCTTCCCTCTTTCTGTTCCCCCCCATAACCATAATTGTCATTAATTGTCCTCATATCAAAATTGAGTCCATAGGATTCATGCTTCTCCATTCTTGTGATGCTTTACTAAGAATAATGTCTTCCACGTCCATCCAGGTTAATACGAAGGATGTAAAGTCTCCATTTTTTTTAATGGCTGAATAGTATTCCATAGTATACATATACCACAGCTTGTTAATCCATTCCTGGGTTGGTGGGCATTTAGGCTGTTTCCACATTTTGGCGATTGTAAATTGAGCTGCAATAAACAATCTAGTGCAAGTGTCCTTATGATAAAAGGGTTTTTTTCCTTCTGGGTAGATGCCCAGTAATGGGATTGCAGGATCAAATGGGAGGTCTAGCTTGAGTGCTTTGAGGTTTCTCCATACTTCCTTCCAGAAAGGTTGTACTAGTTTGCAGTCCCACCAGCAGTGTAAAAGTGTTCCCTTCTCTCCACATCCACGCCAGCATCTGCAGTTTTGAGATTTTGTGATGTGGGCCATTCTCACTGGGGTTAGATGATATCTCAGGGTTGTTTTGATTTGCATTTCTCTAATATATAGAGATGATGAACATTTTTTCATGTGTTTGTTAGCCATTTGTCTGTCGTCTTTAGAGAAAGTTCTATTCATGTCTCTTGCCCATTGATATACGGGATTGTTGGCTTTTTTCATGTGGATTAATTTGAGTTCTCTATAGATCCTAGTTATCAAGCTTTTGTCTGATTCAAAATATGCAAATATCCTTTCCCATTGTGTAGGTTGTCTCTTTGCTTTGGTTATTGTCTCCTTAGCTGTACAGAAGCTTTTCAGTTTAATGAAGTCCCATTTGTTTATTTTTGTTGTTGTTGCAATTGCCATGGCAGTCTTCTTCATGAAGTCTTTCCCCAGGCCAATATCTTCCAGTGTTTTTCCTATGCTTTCTTGGAGGATTTTTATTGTTTCATGCCTTAAATTTAAGTCCTTTATCCATCTTGAATCAATTTTTGTGAGTGGGGAAAGGTGTGGGTCCAGTTTCAGTCTTTTACATGTAGACATCCAGTTCTCCCAACACCATTTATTGAATAGGGAGTCTTTCCCCCAAGGTATGTTCTTGTTTGGTTTATCAAAGATTAGGTGGTTATAGAATGTTAGTTTCATTTCTTGGTTTTCAATTCGATTCCAAGTGTCTATGTCTCTGTTTTTGTGCCAGTACCATGGTGTCTTGAGCACTATGGCTTTGTAGTACAGACTAAAATCTGGTATGCTGATGCCCCCAGCTTTATTTTTGTTACAGAGAACTGCCTTAGCTATACGGGGTTTTTTCCGGTTCCATACAAAATGCAGAATCATTTTTTCCAAATCTTGAAAGTACGATGTTGGTATTTTGATAGGAATGGCATTGAATAGATAGATTGCTTTGGGAAGTATAGACATTTTAACAATGTTGATTCTTCCCATCCATGAGCATGGTATGTTCTTCCATTTGTTAATATCCTCTGCTATTTCCTTTCTGAGGGTTTCATAGTTTTCTTTATACAGGTCCTTCACCTCCGTTAGGTATAGTCCTAGGTATTTCATTTTCTTTGAAACTATGGTAAAGGAAGTTGTGTCCTTAATTAGCTTCTCATCTTGACTGTTATTGGTGTACACAAAGGCTACTGACTTGTGGACATTGATTTTATATCCTGAAACATTACTGTATTTTTTGATGACTTCTAGGAGTCTTGTGGTTGAGTCTTTGGGGTTCTCTAAGTATAAGATCATGTCGTCAGCAAAGAGGGAGAGTTGACCTCCTCTGCTCCCATTTGGATTCCCTTAATTTCCTTGTCTTGCCTAATTGTATTGGCTAGAACTTCCAGCACTACGTCGAATAGTAAAGGTGACAGAGGACAACCTTGTCTGGTTCTAGTTCTAAGAGGAAAAGCTTTCAGTTTTCCTCCATTCAGTAAAATATTGGCTGTGGGTTTGTCATAGATAGCTTCAATCAGTTTTAGAAATGTGCCACCTATGCCTATACTCTTCAGTGTTCTAATTAGAAAACATGCTGGATTTTATCAAATGCTTTTTCTGCATCTATTGAGAGGATCATGTGATCTTTATTTTTGCCTCTGTTAATATGGTGGATAACGTTTATAGACTTGTGTATGTTAAACCAGCCTTGCATCCCTGGGATGAAGCCTACTTGATCATGATGAATGACTTTTTTGATGATAAGCTGTAATCTATTGGCTAGGATTTTGTTGAGAATTTTTGCGTCTATATTCATGAGTGAGATTGGTCTGAAATTCTCCTTTTTGTTTGGGTCTTTTCCTGGTTTTGGTATCAGGGTGATGTTTGCTTCATAGAATGTGTTGGGGAAGATTCCTTCTTCCTCAATTTTTTGGAATAATTTCTGCAGTGCAGGAATAAGCTCTTCCTTGAAGGTTTGATAGAATTCTGGTGCGAAGCCATCTGGACCAGGGCATTTTTTGGTTGGAAGATTTTTTATTGTTTCTTTGATCTCAGTGCTTGAAATTGGTCTGTTCAGGAGCTCTATTTCTTCCTGGCTGAGTCTAGGGAGAGGGTGTGATTCCAAATATTGATCCATTTCTTTCACATTGTCAAATTTCTGGGCATAGAGTTTCTGGTAGTATTCAGAGATGATCTCTTGTATCTCTGTGGGATCAGTTGTTATTTCCCCTTTATCATTTCTAATTGAGGTTACTAGAGATTTTACTTTTCTATTCCTCGTTAGTCTGCCCAATGTTTTATCTATTTTATTTATTTTTTCAAAAAACCAACTCCTTGTTTCATTAATTTTCTGAATGATTCTTTTGTTTTCAATTTCATTGATCTCTGATTTGATTTTCGATATTTCTTTTCTTCTACTGAGTTTAGGCTTATATTCTTCATTTTCCAATTCCATAAGATCTCTTGTGAGATTGTTGATGTGCTCTCTATCTGTTTTTCCAGATTTAAGTTTTTAATCCATTTTTATTTGGTGTTTAAATAGGTGAGAGATAGGGGTCTAGCTTCATTCTTTAACTTATGGTAATCCTTTTTTCCCAGCACTGTTTATTGAAGAGACTGTATTTTCTCAATTATGTGTTTTTGGTGCCTTTGTCAAGAATGAGTTGATTGTAAACGCATGGATTTACTTCTAGGTTTTCGATTCTGTTCCATTGGTCTGTGTCTCTGTTTTTGTGCCAGTACCAAGCAGTTTTGGTTACTCTGGCTATGATATATTCTAAATCCAGACAGTATGCTGCCTCCAACTTTGTTCCTTTGGCTCAAGATTGCTTTGCTATTCACAGTCTTTTGTGGTTCCTTACAAATTTTAGGATTATTTTTTTCCATTTTGGTACAGAATGTGTTTGGTATTTTGATAGGGATTTCCATTAACTCTGTAAATCACTTTGGGTGCATCAACATTTTAATATCATTAATTTTTCCAATTCATTAGCATGAATATCTTTCTATTTTTTGGTGTCTTCTTCAGTTTCTTTCATCAGTGTTTCAGAATTTTCCTTATAACAAATTTTCACTTCTTTGGTAAATTTATTCTTATGTATATTACATTTTTATAGCCATTATAAATTATGTTGCTTTCTTAATTTTGGATTGCTGCCAATTTTTGTATGTTGACTTTTTGTTGTCTTGCAATTTTACTGAATTCATTTATCAGTCCTAACAATTTTCTGGTGGAGTCTTTGGTTTTTTATAAATAATAAGATCACATCATTTGTGAACAAAGATAATTTGACTTCTTCCTTTCCAATTTGGATGCCCTTTATTTCTTTTGCCTAATTTCTCTGGGTAGGATTTCCAGTATTATTTTAGAATTGAAGTGGTGACCGTGGGCATCCTTAACTTGTTCCAAATCTTAGAGGAAAGGTTTTTAATTTGGGGATAGCATTTTTTTTTTTTTTTTACATGCACATCTATAAACTCCCAAATCCAAGGACTATAGCACTTCCTGCTCTCTCCCACTTGGATCTGGTTTAAAGCTGAGGACCAAGTTGTCCTGTGCAAGTCTCTGACATCTCATGTGTTGGTAGTGGCTTCTCCTGGGGCCTGCATGTGAGATGTCCAGTTGTATCAGCAGATGTCTGGTCATTCCTTGCAGCTGCCAAAAAGATTGTGTTGTGAACTGTTGCTATAGAGAAAATTTGATAACATGCAAACTCAAGCTTATTAAATCAGAATTTTCTTTTTCCTCAAGGCTGGAGAATGTCACAGGGAGGTCCTTCCTCTTTCTGCCTGCGTTGGGAAGGTAAATGTTCAACAGGACTCTGTCTGAGCATGAAAAGAATGCCTTGTTCCTTCTGTTCCCAGTCAGCTGCTCAAAATATGATTCACCAGGAAGTGAAAATGAGAAATTGATAAGGTGGGGGTGGTTGCAAGTGCTGGCAGACAGAAGGTCTGATTCACAGGTAGAGCTGCCTCCTTTCCTTTGCTGTATCCCAGGTGTAACAGACATACCTGTGCGTGTTAGTTAGGGGTCTCCAGAGAAACAACGAAGGGCTCGCGTGTACATACAGAGAGAGATTCATTTTAAGGAATTGACTTACGCAATCATGGAGGTTTGGCAAGTTCAAAATTGGAGCCATAGGTCAGCAAGCTGAAGACCCAAGGAAGAACTGCAGTTCAAGTCTGAAGGCCACCTGCTGGCAGAATTCCTTCTTGCTCAGAGGAGGTCGGTATGTGTTCTATTAAGGCCTTCCCTGATTAGAGTCCCCTCCACATACATTATGGAGGGCAATCTATGATGCCTTACTCAAAGTCTCCTGATAGAAATGTTAATCTTGTCTAAAAATGCCTTCACAGAAACATCTAGAATGTTTGACTAATCTCTGAGTGTCATGGCCTGGTCACATTGACACCTAAAATTACCCATCATACTGTGTTTATTTCACACGCGCTCACAACAGTGGGGGCTGCCCTGAAAAATGCATGGGCACTGGGAAGCCTGGATGTGAATTTTTCCTCCCGCATTTTCTAGGGGTGTAACTTCACCACTCTGAGCCTCCATGGCTTTGTAAAGGCCATTCATTGAGCCTCCTCTCTGAACTGAGCATGGTGGATTTGTGATTCTCCTCAAGGGATTGCCATAGCGTTGTACAGCTGCTAAGGTGGGGCCTGGGATTTAATTCTGGTCCTCAAGATCATGAAGCTGGGTGAAGATTCACATTTTTTTTTTTAAGAGACAGAGTCTCACTTTGTTACTCTCAGTAGAGTGCTGTGGCGTCACAGCTCACAGCAACCTCCAGCTCTTGGGCTTTGGCGATTCTCTTGCCTCAGCCTCCTCAGTAGCTGGGACTACATGCGCCCGCCACAACACCTGGGTATTTTTTTGTTGCAGTTTGGCCAGGGCCGGGTTTGAACCCGCCACCCTCAGTATATGGGGCCAGTGCCCTACTCACTGAGCTCCACCCATGGGTGAAGATTCATTAAAATGAGCTGTGAGTGCATTGGTAAGGGTGGTGTTTAATCTGGATTCAGAGGGTCCAAGGTTGTGAAGATGGTGGTAGTGACAATGCTGACAGCCAAGTGTCCAAGTTCTTCTCAGGCATTAACTTATTTCTTTCTCACAACAACCCCATGAGGTGGGTGCTGCTTTGTCTTCATTTTCCTGGAATTTTAGGCACAGTGTGTATGACATGCCCAAGGTCCCCTTTCTTCCCCTGGCCTTCCCTCCTCATCTCCGTGGCCACTCTAGGCCCTGCAAAGCCTGTCTCATTCCTTTCCAGTTTAAATATCCAGTTCTTCTAAGTGTATATTCATATTTCAAGTACATTTTAGGGTTTCATCGTTGAAATTCTGCATTGCATTGAAGTAGACAGATACTTCTCTCTCTTCTTCCTGGGCCACACAAGATCCCTTTTCTGGGTGGATGTGGATATTCCCATCCTCTCATCAGTATCTGGATCATTCAGGCCTGCTGGATGCCAGGCCATGGTGATCAACACGACCACAGGGCAGTTTGTTTGATGCCACGGGCTGAGCCTGAGAGTAGCAGCCTGCCTGGGGCTAAGAGCTGTACTCTGCCTTTGCTGTGTGACCTGACTCCCTAAGCTCAACCTCCTCATCCAGGGAGTAGGGAAAAGAATTGTCTCCTCATCCAGGGAGTAGGGAAAAGAATTGTCTCTACCTCGAACTTATCAAGATAGAGAACTAAAGCCCTTAGCACGGGGGCTGCCTGGCACAAAATAAGTACTCGAGAAATAGTATTTATTTCTCTTATGCATTTCATAGATGCCAAGTGGATATCTCTTGGCTGATTGTCCGCTTGTTCTAGATTAGTTTTCAGGTCGTCACTTCTTGCTGAGTGCTCCCCTTGTCATTGGAAGTGTACTTATTTGTTGATCTTTTGTGGAGGAGGTGTGGTTGGTCTCCTGTTGAACAGAACAGCTGGTGGATAGTTAAATTTTCAGTAGCCAGGCCAAAAACTGGGTTAACCGCAGGGAAGGTACAGCGCTTTAAGAAAAAGTTGACTTAAAGAGAGTCCCCTGGAGGCCAGCTCTGAAAACGGCTTTACTGGCTTTGAACGGGTGATGAAATTTGGTTGCAGGCTCTCTTTATAATGTGGGGAGACATGCGGAGAGCCCAGATTGATTTGCTGGGATGTTTGGGAGCACTGGGGAACATAGACACAGATGCTGGCTGGGCCCCAGTGCCTGTCCGCTAGGCACAGCCGGGCCTTTGATCCTGGCCTTCCTGAGCCCAGAGTGAGGCCGTCAGTCACATGGAGGAACAGTTCCCAGAAAAGGCATCTGGCAAAGAGAGCAGCTCTCACGTTGTCAGGACTCATTCCCTCTCAGAGTGAAGGTGATGGATGCTCATGGAAGCCAGCGATGCGCGAAGCCAGTGATGACTTGCAGGTTCTTTCTATAGGAGAGAATGGGCTGTGGGGATCCCCCTGTCATCTGGGGCACGGATGCCATGTGTAGCTCAGGAGGGCCAGGGTTGGAAGAGCCACCCTGCCCTTACGGGGATAGTGTACCCTGTGTACCCCACTACAAAAGCACAGGTCCCCCCAAGACTGTTGACTCTCCAACTTTTCAGAATGACTCTTAATTATTATCAATCTCATTTCCCCCAGATTACACATTTGTGAAGTTACAAATTATTTATTTGTAAGTCTAAAATCAGTACTCATAGTCTTTTCACACTCATAGACTCACAAAACAGCCAAAAAATTGAGCAGCCGGACTCATGTGTTCCCAGCAGAGGCCCAACTAGCCAGTGACACTCTGCCTTCTTCTATCAGCTCTCATACTACAAATAAGTATCCTTTCCATGGCATAGTTGGTGTCACATTTTTTGCAATTTTCTTTTTTTTTCTTGGTGATGTCACTGTTTGAAATGGCCCCTAAGCTTGGTGCTGAAGCCCAATAAAGCTGTGATGTACCTTCTGGAAAAAATACGTGTGTTAGGTCAGCTTTGTTCAGGATTTTGTTACAGCACTGTTGGCCGTGAGTTCAGTGTTAATGAATCAACACTATATGTAAAACAAGGTTATGTATTGATCAGTTAACAAAAATGTCGTAAACCAGAGGCTTACAGGAGCCTAACAATGTATCTCTCCAAGGAGCAATGGTTCAGTATTCACTAATTCAGTATTCACTACGAATTTACAGAACATGACTGGATGAATGATGAGAATCAACTGTAATTCATTTGAACATGGGACGATAAACTGGGTTGCGTGTCACTCAAGACCTGACTCAAAGCCACTTCCTCCAGGAAGCTTCTCAGGGTCACACAGCTTCCAAGGATCTTTTCCCCACCCATCCCATCTCTCCCAACAATATATATGTTATATTTACCATAGATTTGACACGTGACTCAGACTGCAGGTTACTTATTAGTCACTTCTCCCACATGTTTCTCTCACTGCCTGACAGTAGCACAGGCTCCTTAAAGGCTGGGGATGCTTCTAAAGCAATGTCTCTACCCATAGTAAGCAGTATCGTAGGTGCTTGATTCTTTCAACAAACCTTTCATTCATTGATTTTTATTTACTGGATCCATTCTTTTAATGAACAAATAAATGCAGGACTGACTGAATGCATGAATGCTTACTGATCACGGCTCTGTATCTGTGCCCACAGGAGGACGGGCACTGGGGATACTACAGTAGTGGGGAGTGGAGAGGAGGCGCCTCCCCTATCTTAGGGAGGGCTGGGAGAGAGGGCAGCCAGAGGAATTTGATGTGTAAGTGCAGAGAGGGTGTGCCAGGCAGCATGGACAGCATGTGCAAAGGCCTGGGGGCACATCAGGGAGCTGCCCAGACTGCACACAAAGGGGCTAGCGATCCAGAATGGGTGTGGGGAGGAAAAGCAGCTGCTGCCGGCTGCATAGGTGGGGCCGCGTGTTTGCATGCAGAGGCATCCTGAGTTATGATGAGCCTTTGAGGGGGTTAAGCACTCAGTGGTTTTGCGTTTGGATATCATACATGTGTGCTTAATTAACAGCAGATGCATTTAGTTTGGAATATGTATCTGCCCTGTGCTGGCCAGAGACATCTCAGGGGAATAAGGCCCTGCCCAGTCCTTCGGGAGCTCACAGCCTGGAGAGGGTGTGTGTGTACACTGTGTACAGTCACCTCCTTTCCCAGCTACCCTCAGCACACAAACAGGATCCCAAACCGATGGAGATCACGTTTCTTTGGCCTGCTTCCAGTAGCTCCATGGGAACTGCAGCCAGTCTTGTTTCCTCCCAAGTGTTTCTATTTTTTTTTTCTTTTTTTTTGAGACAGAGTCTCACTATGTTGCCCTTGGTAGAGTGCTGTGTCGTCATAGCTCACAGCAACCTCAAACCCTTGGGCTTAAGTGATTCTCTTCCCTCAGCCTTCCAAGTAGTGGGGACTACAGGCGCCCCCCCACAATGCCCACGTATTTTCTCGTTGCAGTTGTTTTAGCTGGCCCAGCCCAGGTTCAAACCTGCCACCCTCCGTGTATGTGGCTGGCACTGTAACCACTGTGCTACAGGTGCCAAGCCCTCCCAAGTGTTTCTTGAAACCCCAGGAGGAACCAGGCAGAGGGTGGGGGGATGTCCACTGTGTCCTTGGCAGTGCATGTCCTGGCACTAGGAGGTCTGTCCACTGAATTCCCTCCTCCTCTGAGGCACCTGAGGTCAAACCTGGTATTGAGGAGAGTGGGGGGCCAGTGAGGGTCCAGCCCGTGTGAGAGTTCTCCAGCTCTGTCCTGTGTCACAACCAAGCGCCCACGTTCACCTCACTCCCTTCCTGCCACCTGTGGGGAAAAGGGACCGTTGTCTGACACTAGGAGGCGACCCTGCTCCCTCCCCAGCCCTGTTGGCTGCTCAGCTCATTCCTTCAGCCTCCAAGTGCAGCACTGACCTCCTCAATACACCCCGCACACACACACAACACACATTGTATTTACAGACACACTCCACACATCCCACATAGACATACACATGACACACTACATATACACCACACATACACACTACATAGATACCACACATACACACCACATATACACCACACATACACACCACATATACACCACATGTACACATCACATATACACTGCACGTGCACATCAGATGTACACCACATGTACACACCACATTTACACCACATGTACACACTACATATGCACCACGTGTAAACATCACATATGCACCACACATACACATCACATATACACCACACGTACGCATCAGATATACACCACATGTACAGACCACATATACACCACATGTACACACCACATATACACCACATGTACACACCACATATACACCACACATACACATCACATATACACCACACATACACACCACATGTACACACCACGTACACACCACACATACATACCACGTGCACACCACATGTACGCACCACACGTACACAGCACATGTACACCACACGTACACATCACATATACCCAACACCTACACACTACATATACACCACACGTACACACCACACATACACACCACACGTACACACCACATACACACCACACGTACATACCACATATACACCACATGTACACATCACACATATACACCACACGTACACACCACAAGTACACACCACACGTACACACCAGATATACGCCACACGTACACATCACATATACATCACACGTACACGCCACACATACACACCACATATACGCCACATATACATACATGCACAGTCTACACACAAACACATCATATATACCACACTACATGCATACTTACGTGTATGCTACATATCACACATTCCATACATGCCTCATACCACATATATGCATCACACATATACACATAGTACATACATCACATACAAACACAAGTATATAACACATGCATATGCATACAAACTACACACACCACACCATACTCTCACACACACTTCACATGCACTACACACACATGCACATGCCACACTTACCATGCCACACACCATAATACACATACATCATACATATGTACACACCACATACATACACAACCCACAAACACATGTATACTACATGCGTACCACTCACACCACACACACATCACACCCCACAGAAACACATACTACACATACTGCCCACCACATACCAGATACACTGTGCACTCTCACACACAGACCCCCAAATCTGCACGTGTCCTGCACAAGCGAGCTTACTGTGCCTCACAAGCCCACACACAGAGTGCGTACACTGCACCTGTGCACGGGAGGTGCGCTCTGTCCTGGGGCTGCAGCACCAGTCTCCTCGCTTATTCGTTCCCTGAGACGTTTCCTCAGGGCTCTCCTGCCTCTTGCCCTCCTTTACAGGCTCTTTGGCCTAAGGATTCGGGCCAGAGGTTCAGCCCAGGCTCAGGGAGGCGCTGGCCAGCAGCCACAGGGCACACTTCCTCCACATTGGGGCCCTCGGGGGCGTGCGGTCAACTGCACACCTGGCCATCCCTCTTCTCTCAGGATGCACAACACTTTGAGGCTTTGTAGTCGGTTGTGTGTGGCTTCTCCCACCAGCCCTTCTGAGGGAAGAATAGTCTGGTAAGGAAAAATGGACACATGTCAACTCTCTTAAAATAATGTTGACAGGGAGACAGCAGGCTTCCAGGGAGGACTAGCAAAAAATGGAGAAGCTGCTGCAGGTCTCGGGGCAGCAGGATTATTAAACACACAGAGTAGCTGAGGGCATGTCAGGGGCACCATGGTCCACTTCTTACCACGACACCTCTGCACCTCGGGTCACAGGTATTGTGTTCTATAGGTGGGAAGAGTGAATCTCAAGAGAGTCTATTAGGGAAGCTGTCACAGAGTACCCTGCACTGGGTAAACAATAGGAATTTATTTTCTCACCGTTCTGGAGGCTGGAAGCCCAAGATCAAGGGGTCAGCAGGGTTGTCTTTTTCTGAAAGCTGTGAGGGAGGGATCCATCCCAGGGCTTCTCTCTCTTTGGTGTGTCACTGTCCACCTTCTCCCTGTGTCTTCATTTCATCCTCCTCTGTGTATCTGTGTCCTAATCTCTTCTTACAGAACACCAATCCTATTGGGTAGGACCCACCCTAATAACCTTGTGTTAACTTAATCACCTCTGTCAAGACACAGTCACGTTCTGAGGTCCTGGGGGTTAGGGCTTCAACATAGGAATGAGGTGTGGTGACACAGAGAGGTCAAGCAGTTTGCCCTTGACCATACACTTGGATGGTGGAACTAAAAGGAGGACTCCAAAGAGCACGCAGGGCCAGAGCCACCACCCAACATCAGCCTTCATGGAGGGGCATCTCCCTGGCCCTTTGCACCTTTGGGGGGAGTAAGGTGGAAGAGGCTTGATGGGGAAGGATGGAGTACAGGTGGGCCTTCATCCTTGTAGGTGCCTTGAGGTCTTTAACTCCAGCAATACCCTGTGTTCCATCAGAAGGACAGTGATGTCAGGGAAACTGTTCTTTCTGTTGTAAATGGTACCTATCCAAAGGTAGGTGCTACAAGTAGAAAAGGATTTGAGGGCCAAATTCTAGTTCTGAAATTTTCCAGCAATATGGTCTTGAGCACATGCCCCAAACCTCTTTTTTTTGTTGTTGTTGTTGGTTAGATGGGGATAATGATGCCTGTCTGTTAGGATTCTTGGTGACAAGTGACAGAAACGTAGATGGGACTCACCTAAGCGCAGGGGAATAAATCTGCTTATGGACTTCAAGGAAGAGATACAGAGCAAGCAGCTGGCCAGGCAGGGATACAGCTGAGCCTCAGCAGAGGACAGCAGGGCCTTGAGCACTGTCTATTCGCTGTATTCCCCTCTCATCTCTGCTCCTCTCTCCACCAGGAGGGAAATGGGGACACCATTGGCCCCCCAAGTTCAAATCTCATGGCTTCAATCAAGGGAGGGATTCTTGAGTCCAGATCTTGCAGGGAAGAAGCTCAGTGGCTCAGCCTGGATCCCATATCCTTAAGACAGTCAGATTGGTCCTAGGAGGGCAGGGTGCTGAGATGTGGCAGCTCATGGCCTACATCTTAGAAGTCTCAACTGGGACATGGTAACTTGGTACCCCTGGTATCCATATGGCTGGGGCATGGGTTCAAGGAGGCAATCTGCCAAAAAGGCAGAGTTTGAACACACCATTGTAAGAATTAAACAAAATGATGTTCAAGAGCACTTAGCCAACTGCCTGGCTCCAGAAATGTCCCCTCCCTTCTCCTTCCCTCGCACCCCCTTAGCAAGTTAATCGAAAGAGGAGATTAATTTGAATTAATGAGGTGAAGTTAAAATATTTTTCACACTTAAGCAGATAATTATGCTGTGAACAAAAGAGTTCAGATGCCTCTTGCTGGGTCTATGCCAGGGAATAGATACCTTTGTTGACAGTTGGTATCCTTCCCATCCAAGAGAACAACTTAAAATTTATTATTTGCAGAGGATAAAGAGGGAAATTGATAAGAACAGTAACAAATAGTTCCTTGTCTAGATGCCAGCAGCACACAGCAGGTGCTCAACAGTTGTTTAGCTGGATGAACAAAGTATAAATCATAAATTTTGCTCCTGCCTTTGCCTTTGGTTAACTTTTCCCATTCTTAACTAGTGTAAGCCTCAACCTGGGTTGGAAGATCCAAGCGTTCCAATTTAATGAATCTATATGAATAATGACCTCCTTGCATACTTAGTCCAAAAGGACCCCTTGGGTGGCATTTGAGGGTCTCATACTGAAGTGCCCCCAAACCTGTGTCCCACTTTTCTCTGCCAAGGAGCTTGGGCTTAACAAGACTCAGAACATACTGCTCGTTATTGGATGCCCTGCCAGTCTGTGCGCTCACTGTTGCCTCTGCGTGGAATCCCCTCTCTTCTCCCTTCCCTACCTGCTCACATTCCACAGGGCCATCCATCTCCTGTTCTGATCCCATCACCCCTCCACTCAGGAAGCGAGAGACCAACAGAGCCCTTCTGCTAGCTCTGCTGTCCCCAAGTTCCCCATGTCTGTATTCTCAGTGAGCTATGGACCAGGGCCCTGTTTTTCTCTCTCAAAACCCTGTTGTGGCAGTATCTCTCCTATACCAGCATAGTCACATGCTCTATATGCGGGGTTCAGTTTTGTTTTTACATGAATAAGTCAAAGGAACCTCTAGCCAGGGGGTGCCTGGTCTTCTTTCTGGTCATTTGAGTCTCTGGCAGGGTTCCACATTAAGCAGACATTGGCGAGATGGTGGTGCAGAGCCAGTACTCAGCAGGCACAAGGCAGATGCCCTCCGTGGGCCCAGCAGCAGGTGGGATGTACTCTAGGAGGCTGGCTCTTTCCCAGGGAGCAAAATGTGTCAAAACATACTCATAAAGAGGGTGTTAGAGTGGTTCTTAGTGTCAAGCACTGCAATTATCTGTTGAGTCACAAAGCCGCTGGTTGCAGTTTCCCCAGCCAAGATTCATTGTCACTGACAAAACAGAGAATTCCATGCCATTAAGCATTCATGAAGCCCGATCAGCTTGTGCTCTTTTGTGAATCGAAGTGGATTAGAATGATTTAAGGAACACTGTGAAGTCCTTCCTTATTGGGGAGCCTGTGAGGACGATGTTTCCCACATATCCACCCATATAACCACCAGATACCCCAGTGGTTAAGAACCTGGGCCCAAACGAGTTTTGCCCACTTCTCGCTGTGTGGCTCCAGGCAACTTACTTAACCTCTCTGTGCCTCAATTTCCCTGCTTGTAAATGGGGTTAAGAATAGTGTCTGCCTCATAGGGTTCAAAGAATTAGGATTAAAGGAATGAACTGAGGTGAAGTGCTTAGGCTGTTACTGTCATTCCACTGTAACATGACCTATGTGGCATTGCCACACTCATATAGAACATGGGGGAAAGGGAGAGCAGGGCTTCACAGGGACACACCTAGCAAGATGGGGACCTAATAAGGATGATAGCGCAGTGTTAGAGCTGTTAAGTGGTTAAGAAACACATGCGTGTTACAGAAGATGTGCCCAAGGAGAGCCTGCAACTTGCTCAAGGAAGTAGGCACCAGAAAGGGGATGCTCGTGAGTTGTGAAGTGGTGGCAGGAGTGACCCAAAATCAGAGGGAAAGTTGTGTATCTGTTTGCCAAGGCTGCTATAAGGTGGACAGTAGCCCCTGTATCCATGCGGGATATGTTCCAAGACCCCCAGTGGATGCCTGGAATCTCAGATGGTACCAAACCCTATGTACACCGTATTTTCCCTGCATACAGACCTGTGATAAAGTTTAATTTATAAATTAGGCCTAGGGAGTGATTAACAACAATAGCTGGTAATAAAATAGAACAGTTACAACAGTACCTTGTAATTAGAGTTATGTAAATGTCTCTGTCTGGCTCTTGCTTGCTCTCTCTCAGAATCTTCTTGCGTATACTCACCTGTTTTAGGGCCATGGTTGACTGCTGGGAACTGAAACCACAGAAAGCCTAATTGCAGATAAGGGGGTGGGAGGCTACTGTTCCAGACTAGGGTTTTAAACCACAGGAATATATTTTCTCGGGTGCTATAGGCTGGAAGCCCAAGATGGAGGTGCTGGCAGAGTTGGCTTCTCCTGAGGCTCCATCCTGTGGCTGTCCCTCTGAGGGCATACACCCCTGGTGTCTCATTGTGTGTCCAAATGTCCTCTCCTTATAAGAACACCGGTTAGATTGTATTTGAGCACAACACCCTAAAGGCCATGTTTTGACTTCATCACCTCTTTAAAGGCATGTCTCCAAATACAGTCACATTGTGTGGTGGCTGGGGGTAGGACTACAACCTAGACGGGGGGTGGCAGAGACACAGCAGGCTGTAACATTAGGTGTGGACGGGAGTGGCTCAAATGCACATGGTAAACCATGGCAGCTGGCGGAAGTTTGATGTGTGTATGCACAAATACGTGGTACTTGTGATGTGTGTGTATACGTGTGTGTCTGTGTGGCATGTACCTGCAAAACTCCATTCAGCTCATCAGCTGGGTATGGCTTTCTGTGCCCATCCAATGTCTCTCAGGGATAAAACTGTATATCAGCAAATGCCAATGTTACATCATGCTTCAATTTTTCCCGGCTATATCAATTGCATTGGCACTGATTTGCATTTTCTGACAAGCATTGTGGCCGCACCTGCTGCCCGTGCCCTGCTCATTTTCAGGCTCCCCTGTCATGGGGCTGGGCCTGTCCCAAGCATATCATCCTCACCACTGCTCTATGAGTGAGAAAGGACAGCAGGAATCATTACCCACTTTGTGTAGATGGGGGAGGGAGGCAAGACCTGGGACTTGCCCAGCAGTGGTGCTGCCCACAGGGGACCCCCTCCTTTCATCTTGATAGCAGCTCTTAATCTTGCCCTAGCTGCACCTCAGCCCACAGTGGGACGCTCAACATACAGATTCCCAGGCTCCTCCCATTAGATTGGGAACCCGTCTGTAAAGGCCTGGGCCCAACAAGGACTGCTAATGAGCATCCCAGGTCATTTTAATGACATGACCGGGCAATTTAGGTGATACTGCCTACATCTCCTTGCATACATATTTGTCATTGTGGTGATTAAAATATTCAAGATGGTATTTCTTGTGTAAATGAGACCTCCTTCCTAAAGGGAGACTGTCTCACCTCCACAATGACCTCAGTCCCCTGGGAGGTAATCTGGACTGTGCATGGTATTTAGGCTGTGCAGTTGAATCTTGTGCTTCTGCTGCCTAGCTATGATACCTTGAGCAGGCCACAACCTGCAGAGGTTAGCACAGTGTGTCCCATTTTACAGATGTGTAAACAGAGGCAGCAATCTCCCCTTCGTGCAAGCAGAAGCTTGCACGAGCAGCATCTGGAGAGAATCGCTGGGCCTTTCTCTGTCTCCTGTCTTTTCTGATGTGTTTGGGTGGGGGTCAGAGTGGGCATGATGCTCAGGAGGGTCTGTGTAAAGGAAGGCACTGGAGCTGGCCAAATAGCCAAGGTTGACGGAGCAGTTTTCTCATGAGACCACCTTCATTAGTGACACCAATCGCAACTTCAGTGGGGTTTCTAAAACCACCTGCAGGCTCAGTAATTACGTTACAAGGTCTCAGGGAACTCACTGACAGCTGTTATATTCACAAGTTACAGTTTATTACAGGGAAAGGCTACTGATTAAAATTAGCCAAAGCAAGAGACACGTAGGACAGATACTGGGATTGTTGCAGGCCCGTAGCTACCTTGCCCCCACCCCATGGGCTCAGGATATGTTATCTGCTGGCATCTGTGTGTATGTGACAGTGCCCTCAGACAATTGCCAACTGGGGAAGCCCATGTGAGTTTTTACTGGGGCTTCATTAAAGAAGCATGTCTGACTGATTACCCACGTGGTTGAGCTCAGTTTCCAGGTCAATGGACACTGGGTGGCCCAAGGCCTCCACCCTGAATCACGTGGTTGGTCTTTCTGGCATGATCATGACCTGCTGTAAGACTGCTGGGTTATGGCCAGCCACACACTAAGAGCCCATGCACTCAGAGCTCTTATCAGATATGACATGGGTCAGTGGTCCCTAACTTTTTGGCACCAGGGACTTGTTGTACAGAAGACAGTTTTTCCTTGGAGAAGGGGACCAGAGGGTGGGAGGATGGTTTCAGGATGATTCAAGCATATTACATCTCCACCTTGGATCATCAGGCATCAGATTCTCCTGAGGAGCACACAGCCTAGATCCCTCACATGCACAATTTGCAGTAGGGTCCTTGTTCTATGAGAATCTACTGTTGCTGCTGATCTGACAGGAGGCGGAGCTCAGGTGGTGATGTGCGTGGTGGGGAGCAGCTGAAAGTACAGATGAGGCTTTGCTCACTTGCCCACCGCCCATTTCCTGCTGTGCAGCGTGATTCCTAACAGGCTATGGACCATACTGGTCCTCAGCCCGGGGTTGGGGACTGCAGACATAGCTTATCTCCCAGAAGCCAAGTGCAACAGCCAGACCTCTCTTTGGGCCAGGCCAAATTCTTTACTACTCAGAAGTGATAGCAGAAACCTGCTTTGATCTGATAATGAATGTCAAGGAGATCATTTAAGTGCAAGCCTGGGGCCGTGCAACCTCTCTACACTGCCTGGTGTCAGGTTCTAGGCCCTTTACAGGTTTCACTTCATCTTCATGACAACTCCACAGTGCTCTGGACTGTTACTGTTCCCATTGCCCAGATGAGGACAGTGAGGGAAAGCAACTTGCCTACCCTTGCAGAGCTAGTTAGTAGCAGGGCTAGGCAGCATGGCTGTGGAGTGTCTGCTCTTGACCCCTGATGGCTGTCTGCTTTTTAAACTTTTTAAAAACATTAATTAGTTGACTACTCTACCTCAGCTGGCCTGCTCAGCACCCCCTGGTGCTCCTTTGGTAATTTCCGGCCCCTCGGAGAAGAAGGACCACCCTGAGTCCACCGGTCTTGGGCCCAGACTTAGCAAAGCTGGAAGGAAAAGGCGCAAAGCCATAAAGCAGCCTGGAGGGAAGTTATTTTTCAATCAAGTTAGGCTTTGCCTCACTAATCCTTCTCCTCCTCAGGGGCCGAGGGCAAAGAACTCTTCTCCACATAAAGACAGCCCAGGCCTGGCTCTAATCCTTGGACCCAAGTTTAGAATCCGGGCCTACAGCTATCAGAATAAGCAAAAGTTAAGGAGGGTGTTTCAGAAAACCACCAGGCCCGGAAGAGTTCCCATGCTCCTTAGGAAAGAGGTGATCCAGCGTGAGAGGAGGGGGTGCTCGCCAAGAAAGGCCTAGCAATTCTCTCCGGACGCTGCTCTTTTGAAGAATTACAGCCAACCTGAGACATTTAGAATACATTTCTGCTCCCTCTATGTGACCCTGAGCACTAAATTCCCACTTCTCAGAGCCTCAGTGTCCTCACCTGTAAAATAGTGATGACAATTCCTGTCTCAAAAGTGCCCAGTGCCATGCACTGAACTTAATAGTTTTTACACTCAAGGATATTTGATGACATTTGTAATGTGGATGCCAGGTCCTCCTTGTTCTATAATGAAAGCGTTGTATTCATAAAACTGGAGACATGCAGAATCAGACAAGTAGGGAACAAATGTGTTTTAAAGAGTGCAAAGACCACTTGACTAGGAGACGAGTCCCTTTTACTACATCTCTGATTTTATGGGGTTGGCCAGTGAGAATATGGGATTCGCTTCACAGCCAACATGATTGGACCCCGTCCACAAAACGAATATCTCATGCAGAGAGGCATGAAGCTTTCTCAGAACGAGAGATGGCGGGAAGGTGGTTTTATCATCATCATCTGAGGACTAAAGCAATGGACATTGCCCTTGGCCATTCAGCACCCACCCCCCTCCAGCACCCACACACATGAGATCATTGAGTACGGACGCCAAGTGCTATACCATACCACATGGGAAATAAACAGTGCACTCAGGAAATCTAGAGGTGAGAGGAGGTGATGTTTGGTTCCGGGTGGTCCCTGGAGCAGATTTCCTGGACCATCGTTAAGCACCAACTCTCTCCTAATGCCTTTTCAAGATCTTTGCAACCTTTCCTAGGGCCAGTCCTTTCCACCCTCCCTCTACCCCTGCCACAAACATATGGCTCAGCATCTTGAGGCTTTGGTCCAATCCTTGCATGTTTTTCAGAGGCCTCAAGCAATATGCAGTATTTATGAGCCTTTGCTTATGCTTTAATCACCTGCATTTATTCATTCACTGTGGCTGAAGTTAGAGACAGGCTTCCTGACTTCATAGGATCACCTCCACTAGAATTAGAGTTTTCGCAGCTGGATGACACTCTTCCCAACTCCTCATGATGTATAACTCTTTCACTTTTCTTGCTTTCTACTCTATGCAGCAGCCCATATTGACTGAAGTTGCACTGCTTTTTGAGCAGAACTCAGGATGTTGTGGGGGAACGTAGGAGGGAGAAGACCTCACCAAGAACTGATTGCCCGTAATTAGGCTGCTGAACTGTCCTATCTTGTCTTATTTTTTTCTGGCTTCATGAAAGAGTGGCAGGGGAAAGCATTTTTCAGATTGTTAAGTGCTATAGCAAAACAAAGGCCCATGGGTATTTATACATAAAAATGTTTATTACTGAAGTGGGAAAATCTTGGTGCTACCTAATATCTAACAGTAGAACTGTAGCTTAATAAGCACTCCATTCACCATCACACATGGTAGGTTTGTAATAAGAGGCTGTTCATTGTATCAGTTAGGACTGCGTGTAGCTGCAAGTAACAAAAACCCAACATATGGTAACTTCATCAGACAGGATTTGTTGATTACATACAGCAGAAAGTCCAGCAATAGACAGCCTGGGCCAGTTCTGGAGCCCAGTCGGGCTGTCGAGGAACCAGCTACTTCTGTCCACAGCTCAGTCATTGTTAGCAATGGCTGTTTGTTGTCCAGGTTCACAGCTCCACTTCAGGAATGCACAGAGTTAAAGGAAAGGGAAAGGGGTACACACCAGTGTTATCCACTCCCCTGTAAAGAACATTCCTGGGAACCCCACTCCCTAAGTCACACTTCCACTTCCTTGGTCAAACTTTATCATGTGGCTACCCCCAATTGCAAGGAAGTCTGGGAAATGCTAATATTTAAACTAGAGGGATTGCAAACTCAACAGTAGGATTTTTTGAGGAGAGGAGAAAAATGGTTATTGAGGTGGCAACCAACAGGGTCTGCCACAGTCCACCCCAACACTCACGTGTACCCTGGTTCCAAACACAGACCTGATTCAGTTTCTTCCCCAGGGAGGGGGCTGCAGAGTTTCACTCTGTTACGGCAGGGAGGGCACAAAGTCCAGGGTCATGAAGGACTATTCCTATTTCCCTGCAGGTTTGAATGTGCCTAATCCTTGTGCTTGTAAACTAGAAGACAAGTTATCTGCCCACCCATCCTGGTCACTAAGTGACGAAGAAGGAGCAAGATAAATAATAGCAACAACAGCTGCCATTCTGGAAGGGTGAGAAAAGGCACTGGCTAGGCAACAGGAAGTGCCCACCATGCATACACAGGGTGTGGTCAAGACTGTGTTAAAACCAGCAAACAGGGGGCTGCCTGTGGCTCAAAGGACTAGGGCGCCAGCCCCATATGCCAGAGGTGGTGGGTCCAAACCTGGCCCTGGCCAAAAAACAAACAAACACACAAACAAAATCAAATAAAATAAAACCCAGAAAACAAGAATAAAAACCCACACAAGGAAGAATGGAAGAAATAAATTATCTTAGAATAAGTTCATCCATGTGCCTTTTTAGAATATCTTACAGTTTTCAATTTTTACTACTGTAGCTATTGATTTACAAAAAAAGAAAATTTCTTTGTCAGATATTGTATTTGTAAATATTTCCCCCAATAATATTGAAGGCAAAAGATCAGGAATATTGCACCATGCACGGGTACACAGTAAATTTATTTTGGTGAATAAAATTTAAAATTTCTACCAAGCGTGTGCACATGGCTGAAAAATAAAAGATACAGGTGTCATAAAAAGCCGTTGCTTCGGCTCCAGTTCCTCCCACCTTCAGGCTTGCTCACACAGGGAAGGCCTTTCATGGCATTTAGACAGCGAAGACAGGATCTGTCCCTTGTAGATGTGTGGTCTGGAAGGGAAAAACTGACTCATGTTGGAAATTGCAAATAATACCACCACCAAAAGCATACATCCATCTGCAGAGGGACCCTCCAAGGTGGCAGGCAGCATTGCCAGAGGTGGTGATGACCTAATTTCCTTCTTAGTTTACTAGGAAGCCTGTGGGTCAAGCTGCGAGTGACATTTAGAATCCCAGTCAGGGATGATATTAGTAGGCGGTACTGTGCAATGTTTAAGGACAGGCCTAGGCTTGAAGGACAGGCCTTAGTTCTGTCCCTTACTAGATGGGTCACCTAAGTTCTCCCTGCCTTGGTTAGCACAGCTGTGAAATGAGGATCAGAAATGGTCATGTCAAGGACGCTTTGTTGTTATTTTTAACATTCCTTGGTTCATTTAAATTCCCTCATTCTTCTTGCCCTGATTTTGGAATTTTATATTTTTCTAAGAATTTGCTTTAGTTTTATTTCCAAACCTTTAGAATACAATGATTAAAAAAAAAAAAACCCAGCTCATTTCAATTGAGAGCCACTTATGACAGTAGGCTGACGTGCTCTTAAGCCTCTCTTAGTCTGTAAGTGTCCTTTTTTTTTTATTTGCAGTTTTCTTGTTGAAGAAATTGGTTAAGATACCTTTATAATAATTGCAACCAACAGAAACCTGTGAGAGCATGATTAACTAAAACGTTGGATTTACTTTAAGAGTTTCACAGCCTCAGTGAACCCAAGGGCAAGGTATAGCAGGCGTGTGCATTCTCTCTCTTTCTCTGTCTCTCTCTCATATCTCGGTTTCTTTTTCTTTCCTACTTTGCCTTTCTCTCTGCTTTCTGGTCCATATGGCAGCAGATGGCTACACCTTCCCCCCTTCCCCCATACACACCATGATGATAGCGCCTGTCTCACAGGTGGCTGGGTCAGAGAGGAGGGTGAAGCTCGCCCATTTGAGGGCACATAGTGTGTGAGTCCAAAGCACATGGCAGCAGAACACAGCCAAAAACTCTTTGGAGTCTGGAGGTTACTTCCTGCACAGTGGTGCCACGTGGCATGGTGCCTCTTTTCTCCCTGAGGGGCAGTCAGACACAGCACCTTAATGGACCATTTCTTTAAGCCAAGTGCCAGGATGGTGGAGCCTGGCCAGGCGTGTGTGCATCTGGCGCTCATTATGCAGTCAGGCTTGTCTTCTCAGTGCCTGAACCTGGGCACTGAAAATGCTGGCCTGGGAGAAAGCCCTTCACACTGGTTCAGTGCTGTGAAGAGTACCACGTGGGGACTTTGATTCCAGGTCAGGCTCTCGCTGATCTAGCCCTAGTGACCTGTCCAGTGAAATGGCCAGCACACTGCAGAGCTAGGCACCATACTGATTCCCAGGTATCCTCACCCAGGCCTCCCACCTCAGGCCTGTAAGTCGTGCCTGGGGTTGTCACTCACCCTAACAGCCTGGGCAGTACTGCGAACAGTGATTCTGTAAGTCCAGTGGGCAGATATAGACAGGGAGAAGACCTAGATTTTGTTCTAGAGTTGGTGAGGTTAGGGTGAAGAGTAAAGATTTGAGGTTGCAGCTGCAAAGCGAGTGATTCAAGATCTATCAGAATTTGGAGGATGAGATATTTTTAAATGTAGGTTTTATTATGATCCAAGTACAGTGAGGCCAACAGACCAGGAGACAAGGGCATAACTAAGAGGAGGGGGCATGCTGTGTTATGCAGGGCCACATAGCTGCCGCGCAGGGAAGCATCAGCGCCGGTGAGGACGCAGGAGAGAAGGGAAAACACCGGTGAGAGCCTTTATTGTGGTTCAACCTCATTGAAAGGATGAGCAAAGTAGGATAAGCAGTTTAGGATTGGCTAGTGTGAATGATTTCAGCAGGCTGTGAGGCACAGGGCTGTCCCTGGTGTCCTGGTACTTGGCCCTGGGGTGGTTAGAGCACGGTAGCATTGTCCTGCAGCGTAAGAACCCCTTACAGGAAAGGGTGGGTGTGGGCTCCTGATTGGTTGGTTTGGTGAAAGGCATGCTCCCCGGGGAGAGGTTTGCTATCTAGCAATTAGCTAGACCTGGAAAGAGCAGTCTCTTCAGGATCTGCAAAGTCTCAGGTGTCAACACATTAGGAAATACAGAAAATAAAAAGTCATGATTAATACAAGGGCATATATCATCACAGGCCTGGTGGTTTAGGGGGCAAATACAACAAGAAGACTTGCAGATGGGTTTTCCATCTGTCCATCCATTCATTCACTCAACAGATAACTGGGCTTACACACCAGGCACTGGGAAGGGGTAAGAGGTAAGGTAAGGATTCATGTGTTCACTTGTCCATTATTATGCCCTACATACTTTGACAAAAACATTTGAGGTAGCTTACTTGACCCATAAAATAAAGCAAAAAAACAAAAGAATTATAACAAGGAATATTGTTATGAAAATTGAAGTTCAGGGAATTTTGATTCTAAATATATGGGCCACAGTCTCACCCATTTGCTGAAGTTGAATTTCATATTTAAAGATGCATTTCCTGACAGCAAAGTGAAAAAGGAAATACAACTGGTTATGAGATTCCTCTTGCCCCAAAGGGGAAAACCTGAATCTTTGCAGTTGTCCATGCCGCCTTGTATAAGAATCTGTTCAAGAAGCTCTTCGTGATGTATGTCCCTTCTTTCAGTGTACTAGGGGGTTTTCATCTCCTGTATAAGTGTTAAGATTCATTTTTTAGATAAAACATCACCTCTCACCTACCTGCTACAAAGAATAGTTTTTCACAGTATATGTCCAGGGAAGAATTATAGCAGTCTTTCAAGAGAAGTAACAAAAACTTTCATCTTACCAGATTTTTCAACAGCCTGAAAAACATTGATCAAGGCAGAATCATATAATGGAGGGTATGTTTGGGTTTATAGTTTTTCTCTGAAATGTTAAGATTTGAAGAAACTAGAAATGTTTAATCGGAGAAGACTATAAGAGCACCCAAAATCAGGCTTCCAACATCTCAGAGCTTGCCTTGTGGAGAAGGAGAAAGCCTTGTGAGTACAACTGGGACCAGTAATTAGCCGAGGATGGGAAGCTCCGTGCGATATCTGGAAGCCAGGCCACCAGAGCTGCCCGATGGTGGAATGGACCAATGGTGGACAGTGGTGCAGAGGTACTGAGCACCTTGTCCTGGGAGGCAATCAAGTAGACTCCGGATGACTGCCTTGATATAACAGTAATGAGTGAGTAAGGTTACCTTCAGTAACCTTATTTAAGGGCCTCTCTAACAAGGAAATAGACTTTCTGAGTGCTCTGAAGAGTAGAATAATTCTGGGTTCTTTGCAGTGTTAACAAAAATGGAGATTACTCCCCTTGAACAAAATTTGATCTACTGAGAAATTTTATCTACAAGTAACCTTGTTGGATTTTTTTTTTCTTATCTATTTCCATTTAAACTGTACAAAAGAATAAGAGAAAAGATCACAGATGAGCGAGGACCATTTTCTTCTCCATGTTCCCTTGTATTCTTCAAAGGGGGAAATTTAGTAGGGGATTAGGAGGAATAGGGATAAGCAATAGGATTTAACTGGATTTGAAAGGAAGTTGTTAAAGAAGGAAACAAAGGCAAGGATTATTTACAAGTCTGGTTGCCCAAGTGTGATTTTTAGTACTCTTTTGGAGATGGGAGGATAAAATTCAAGTGGGTTTGTCTGACCTGCAGGTAACAAACACTCAGTTTTTCTGCTTCTTTTAGTTCCTACAAATTTACCTAATGCACACAGCTGCCACCTTATCCATTCTACCACTATTTGACTTTCTTACGACAGTAAACAGAACATAAATCCCTCCTTCTGAAGCCTGAAGTTGAATCTTAAAAAGCTGGGCATGAGTGGCACAGCTACCCGTGAGATCTATATTGCCCACGTGAATCAGACAGTGGATCTGCTAGAGTCTACAGCAGGGCTTGGCAAACTGTGGCCCACCACCTGATCTCATAAATAAAGTTTTATTAGAACACAGCCATGACCATTTATGTATTGTCTTGGCTGCTTTTGCACCATGATGGCATGATGACTAGTCTTGACAGAGAACATATGGCCTATAAAGTCCGAAACATTTACTATCTGGCCCTTGTCAGAGAGAATTTGCTACCCTCAGGCCTAGAGCAATGGTTCTCAGATCTGGCTCTGTGTCACAATCACCTGGGAAGCTTTAAAAATACAGATGCCTGGGCCCCCACCCCAAGCATTCAGATTCAATTAGTCTGAAGTGGAGTCCAGGCATCTCTGTTTTTTAGTTTCCCCAGGAGACTGTCACATGCAGCCAGGGTTGAGAACCTCAGATCTAGTGTGAATTTTTTAAGATTACAGAACTGGAATTTGTCGTCTTAGGGTTTCTACCCAGTGACAGTGATCTGACCTTGACTTCAATGTCAGAGTACAGTTCTTGAGGTCTGAACTATTGGCCTAAGGGAGACCTTGTAATGATAAAATCCCTTCAGTTACTCTGTTGACAGAACTCCCTGGAAAAGGCTGAAGTGGCTCATGTTACAGCGAAGTATGCATATGTGTGTATGCACACACGTACACGTGCACACAAGTGTGTACATTTAGATGGTTTGCGTAGGTAGATGTTTGTTTTCATACCAGTACATTTCGCAAAGGACCCAGTGGTGTGTGAAGCATTGGTGTTTGTCACATTGGCACAGCTCAGTCCCTTCCCACCCCCACTCCAGCTTACGCACCCTCTCACACTAATTAACGTGAAATGTTGGTGACACTTGCAGCTCCAAGAGAACTTGACACCTCTTGCCTTTCCCCATCATAGTTTCCAGTCGTTACTCTTCCTGCTCAGGGTAGGAATTTAAATTGATGCTGGTGTCACTTTTTGTTGGCAGGTCGAAGTTGCAAATGGGAATTTCAGGGTTTGTTTTGCCTCTTGCACTTTTTAAAGCAAATATTAACTATCTTGGCTTTCTCTGCCTTTGTCTCCCATGTGGATCTGTTCTGCCTGTCCCCCCGGGGCCTGCTCTCCTGGACACACTATCTGACTACTAGCTAGAGTGACCAGTATCCCAAGTCCTAGTTGACCCCTCTTAATCCCAGGCAAACCAGGACAGTTGGTTACTCTGATGTTAGAGAACCTTACAGCTGCTTGGACTTGGCTTTCACATAAAAGTGCTGATGTTTAGAGGGTGAATATGGGGTTTATTAAAGACAGATGTGCTTAAATATGCATTTGTATGAGGTTGTGTGTTTTAATCTCCTTTTTAAAAATAGCTGAACACAAAAGGTCATGCTCATTTTCCTTGTTAGGCCTGTCAAGCTCAGTTCATAAAAAATGACCCACCACGTCAGCCTTTATTCTGCAGTTGAGCTAACTGGGCATGAGACGGATTCTTCATCAAGGGTCTTCACCAGCCCAGCTTGGCTCACGGTGACTAGGCTGGATTCTTCTCCTGGTTGTACTGCCAACTGTGGGGCAAGTCATTCCCCTCTCCAAGACTCAGTTTCCTTATTTGTATGGAAAACGCCATCACTCACCTGTGGAGGTTATTGGGGAGAAACAAGAGGCTTTATGTGTTGCTTCAGCTCTTCCATCCTTCCTCCCTCGCCCTGGGGCCTGGTTCTCACTCTAGATGCATTTTAGCCAGGACAGGCGGCTGCTGTAACAACTCCAGCATGACTATATGGCTTAATGCAATGAAAATGTATTTCTTACCCAGCAGTCCAACAACGGGTGTTCCTCTTTGGGTGGCTTTACTGCTTGTCCAAGGGGAGACTCGGGATCCTCCATGCTGAGGTCCTGTTCTCCCCAGGGTCTGTGGAGTCCCTCCATGCGGTGGTCAGAGGCAGGGAGGAGTGTTTGGGAGGTTTGTGTGGGGCCACGTTCAGAAGTGGTATACCTGGAGCTCACCCATATTCTGTCAGCTAGAACTGTCATGCAACCCCCTGTTTCCCTGCACAGGGTGCTGGTAAATGTATACCTGTGTGCTGAAAAGCAGAAGGAAGTAGGGGTTCATAGTCTCTGCCATGGGAAGTGTGGCTGCCTAACTCACTGGCTATGGAGTCTTCTTCCTCCCATTAATAAACATCTCTCTGCATAGTCACTGGTAACTTAACAATGAGGATGTGTTCTGAGAAATAGGTTGTTAGTTGATTTTGTTGTTGTGTGAATATCACAGTGTGCTTACACGCACCTTGAAGGTATGCTTACTGTGCCCTAGGCTGCTTGGTATATAGCCTGTTGCTCCTGGGCTACAAACCTGCACAGCGTATTATTGTACTGAATACTGTAAGCAATTACAATACAATGGCAAGTATTTGTGTATCTAAATAGAGATGGTATGGTAAAAATACTGTATCATAATCTTATGGTACCACCATCATGCATGTGGTTTGTTATGTTGGGGTTATGTCTGTATTTCCAAAGCAACATCCTGCAAGGGAGTGATGATTTGTTTTATACAAAACAGGGGTCTTGACTTCAAATGAGCTTAAATAAAGTTACACCAATTTTTTATTGCAGGACTCATCAGAGCCTTTAATTTATAGATATCTACGACATTCATAGATTATCCATGAGAGGGGACAGAGTATGCAATATATTCCACATGTAGTGGGCTTCTCTTCTGAGAGATACTTTAGAACTAATGCTCTGAAAAATCTGGTTTGGAAAACATTGCTCTAGAAGTTACTCAGATTAGTAGTCAGAAGCCAGAACACTTTCACAAAAACATTACTATTTTTTTAAAATCACCTAAATCTGGTGTTCAACAAAGAGTTCAGTCTCCAGGAATCATAGCGTCAGGGCCCAGAAGCTGAGTCCTCCTGTGTAAAGGAATACTTTTCTCCCTTCCATCTTTTCTTCCTTTTCCTTCTTTTCTTTCTTCTTTATTTTTACACATCTCCTTCCTTTTCTGCACCCATTCTTTCTTCTCAAACTTAGCCATGTAGGCCCATGAGAATAATGTCCATGTTTTACTGTTTATGCTCGGGGATAGTCATCAACGTCTGCTAACCGGATGGGTATGTGAGTGATTTGCACAATACCGCTTAAATCCCCATCTCAATTTCAGCTGGATGTTTCACCAATGCCTGGATTGGTGCTGTCACCTTGGCCTGCCCATCTGGGTGAATGCTAAAATCCCTTTCCTAAGCTTGGCTTTTTATGGCTGGCTGGCGTCATCTGTCATAAATCAAGGTGGGTTGAGGTTTAGCACTGAAGTTAGACAGAATCACTTGAAGAAAAACTGGAGTGGGTTTATTTTTTTATTTTAGTTACAGGCACCAGCCCAATATATATATATATGTGTGTGTGTGTGTGTGTGTGTGTAGCTTAAACTTAATTTGGTGTGTAATTGGGACTAGCTCTTTGGAGCCTTGGGTTATGTGTTTTGGAGCAGTTGAGAAGCGGGGCACGGCAGGGCAGGACGTGGTATGTTAATTGGGGACCTCTGGGACCCGTGAGAGAATTGGATTTAAGTCCCCAGTTAAAAAGAGCTTGGCAGTTTTATTGGAGTGTCTGAGAGTGTGTGTTGGGGAAACCACCAGTTTGCGCCAACCCGAGAAGTTTACTCACCCTGTGCCCAGGCACCCATGGCACATCCATGGCCTACATGCTGCAGAGGAGCTGGAGAGGTGGGAGGGCCTGTGCCAGAGTCGGTGGCCACTTGTCTGTAGTAGCATACTGCTCGGCCCACGGTCCCAAGGAGGGTTTTGCATTTTATTACCAAAGTCTCGATAAAAAGGACGTGGGTCAGAGCAAACATGCGGAGAGGAAAAACAAAGGAAATTAAATGCAAAATCACTGCTGGTGAAAAACCACATGGAGGCCTTGACTTTAATACCACCAGAGCCGATGGGGGAAGTGTTCCCCAGGAGTCGGAACCAAAGGACGTTGGCCTGATATTCCTGAAGCCTGGCCCCTCTCCTGTTTAAAAAGAAATTGCCATTTAATTTGTTTCTGAGTTTTATTTCTCAAGTGAACCAGCATGGGGCCTTGTAATGAGGTTGCGTTTCTGGGAGGTGTTGAAAGATGGAAAAAGGAACGAAACCACCAAGCAGGGGCCAGGCTGCGCTAGAAGGGAGGGACGAGGCCTCTTCTGCAGGTGACAGTGGGCCCAGAGAGTCAGCAGCACCGAGATTGGACAGGCAGGCAGGGGCTTACTTGAGGGCCAGCTTCTCTGTGCACCATCTGTGGGGCAGTAGATGCCATCGTGTGGTCTGCTGCCACCAGATGGTGGCCAGGACGCCTTACCTTGCCTCAAGAGAGGGAAGATGGTTCTCAATCAGGTTCAAAGATACACAAGGGCCTGCGCGAGCTGATGGAGTGAGTTGCATGGCTGAAGTGAGAGGGAGCTGGAGCCACAGAGAAAGAGAAGTAAGCAGGGACAGTGGGTTTCCCAGACCGCGGAGGAAGTCAGCTCAGACCGAGACTGGGGAAATGTCTGTGAGCATCTCAACAGGTTATTTTTATAGAAGGTTGAGCAGGAGATTTTTAGAAAAGAGAACCTCAAAGGAACCCTCAGAGACTGTCCCTAGTGGAGGCTGTGGTTGTTCCCTGGTCCTGAGATGACTCCTTGAGCACACTGTGCTTCTCAGGAAACCAAGTGGGGGTGTGGGAGATGTGTGCCAGGGTCTTATTTGCACTGCACAAAACAGAAACAAAGGCAGAAAAATGCGAGGTCTCCCCTCCACCCTGATGGCTTCACCCTCCTGGACAGTGGGTAGAGGGCTTCATGCTTAAACAACCCTCCCATCAGTGACAGGGAGAACCTCCAGCCACAGCTAGGGTTGCCACTCCTTCTCTGCCGGGTGAACATGCTGTCCCAGGCCTAGGTGTGTGACACACATACACCCACAGGGGTCCAGATGGGATCTGCCTGTGCTGCTGTCCCAAGCTCTGACTCAAGCTGGCGTCGGTAGCTGCCAGATCTACTTGTAGCAAGGAGCGTGTCTCCATGAAGATTGCTAAGGTACTCCACCCGTCTGCAGGGCCTGCAGACATGTCCGTGAGGCATTGTAAAGTGTGAACTTGGATGAGTTTGTTACTGAATGACATTTATGCACCCTGTATGCACAGGCTTCATCGTCTCTTCAACAGCCCCAGAAGGCAGGCATTGTCTTTGCTTTTACAGAAGAGAAACTCAACCTCAGAAGAGTCCAAGAAGTTGAGTCCAAGAACTTTCCCAAGATAAGCAATAACAGAAACAGCTGGATGTGCTATGTAACGATGTGCCCAGACCTGTGCTGAGGGCTGAAACACTTTATCCCACAGAGGCCATGTCACTGCTGTTCTCTGTCACCTACCCGTGCACTGCCCCCAGCTGCCAACTACCCTGGAGGGGAACTACTGTCCAGCACTCATTCCCCATGCCACCGTGAAGCCCTTATGTGGTGTTGTAAGGACAGTTCTGCGCATTTTGATCCTGATAGCTCCAGCAAGTAGGTACTGTGATTGCCATTGTACAGATGGGGAAACTGAGGCCCTGAGAGCAGAGCTCATCTTGTCCAAGGCCATGCAGAGCCCTCTTTTTTGCTGAAACCCTTCTCTGTATCCCATGGAAGAGAAGTCTGAGATAGGAACAGTGTGGGGCAGTCCACAGGCTCCCCTGAGAGCCGCTCACCCTCTGCACTGTTGACATTATGGGCTGGCGAATTCTGCACTGTGGGAGCTGTTCTGTACACCGTAGGATGGTGAGCAGCATCCCAGGTTTCTGCCTGCTAGCTGCCGCTCAGGCATGGCAATCAAAAATTTCTCCAGACATTGCCAGATGTCCTCTGGGAATAGTCATCCCAGGTTCAGGACCAATGGCTAAGAGCTAGGCCTTGAGGAATTCCACACAGCACAGAGTGTTCTGATGTGGAGAAAGGGGTGAGGGAAGCTGGTAGGCCAGAGTACCTGCTGGAGGTGTGTTTGGGACACCAAGACCCCCAGCTTGGCTAAGGAGCAGACACCCCCAGGAGTACCATGCAAACCTGTGGGAGGCATGCGGGAGTCACCCTGGAGCCAAGCCTGCTTGGCTTCAAATCCACTGAGTGGCCACATTTCTTAACCACCTTGTGCCTCAGGCTCTCCCTGTCTGCAAAATGGAACAGTGTTGAAACAGTTCTGAGGAATATTGTGAGACTTACAAAAACCTGTGTGGTTGCATCGAGGGTGGTAGCTGCTGTTGGTGGACCCCCAACTGCTTCCTGGAGGGCCTTCACGGCCCTGGTTCATCTTGTTTTCCCTGCAGCAGCTTGCATGGTGGAGGGAAGGTGGGCTTTCTGTGAGCTTTTAGTGCCCACACTGTACTGTAGCTTGTCTGTTCTGATGCCAGGTTCAACAGGCTGCCACGGGGTCTGTACCTGCACAGCCTGATGGCCCTGGCTGCCTGTATGCCCATGCACCTGTGCAGTGGATCAGGGGCATACTCACACAGAGACCCCCTTTGTCTCTTTTCTCCTGCTCGGGAAGCATCTGAAGCTGGAAATAAATTGTCCCAACTGATCCATCTGGATGGACATCAAAGAATAAATCTCCTCTGCAAACATTCTGCTCTACAGTCCACCCAGGCAATACACATCTCAGGAGAACCAGATTCCTCCCGGCAGCATAAATTCAGTGACTAAAGCCATTCCCAAGATGCCCATTGTCAGGAAGAGTCCTTTAAAGAAGGACAGAAAATGTCTATTTTTTAGCCCACTGCCTGCAAGCCATTCCCAGTGCAGTGTCTCCATCGTTTTAAAAGAACGTGAAACCTGGAACCGTATCCCCATCTCAAGATCCATGGAGGAGCCACACGTCTGTTTCCAGACTGCTTGGTCTTCTCCTGTTCTGTGCTGACTTTCCCTTGGGCATTCTCTACTCTGCCCAAAGATGACCAAGAAGTTGTGCTAATTGTCTTCTTTAGCCAAGATCTGGGTTTTCAAACTATGCACTGTCATTAGGCACCATCTAAATGTAGATTTCCAGGCCCCAAACCCCAGTAGGTTTGGGATGGGCTCCAGGAATTTGAATTTTAACTGTCACTCCAGATGCTCTTGACATTAGTGATCCATGGGCCATACGTTAAGAGACTGAGTCATTTTCTGGTTACACTGAAATTGTGTGTATGTGTTCCTTAGGCATAATGAAATTTCCTGCGATTTTAAATATTTTTTCTCTGTATTTCTGATATGCTTTTCTGTATTTTATTTTTTTATGATAATCATATAAGTTTCTATAAACAGATATGCCCATTAAGTCTTTCTCCTGGGCAAAGAAGAACAGAAATATTATCAAGTAAATATTATATAGAGTAGGTTTAGGGGAAATGTGGACATTGGGACAAAAGGCCACAAGTGTGAATGAATCTATTTTAACTCCCAGCGTCCCTCTCTCTGTGGCTCCCAACTCTTGAGCTGGCCACTCGTGGCTTGGAGAAGGGAGAAATGTCCCATTTCCCATTTTCAACTGGTCTGTTCTTGGCAAGACCAGAGCCAAAGTCACACCTGGGAGTTTGGGGTAGTGGAGCCAGGCCACTGCTAAGCCTCCCTCCTTTCTGTCCCAGCGCCTGCAGCCTAGCCTGGCCAGCTCCTCCACACTGCCCGGCACGCTGGCACCCAGGCCCGCCAGGCGGAGCTGGGACAGCGATTTTACAGCACTGTCATTACCCTGTTGTTGCCCAGTAAACCCACACTGGGCCCCACAAACACTCTGTAAGAAGGCCAGACCCTTCCAGAGAAATGGTTTCCTACACCTTTACAACGTGGTAGGAAAAAAGGGGCCGTTGGATTTATGGAAACTATATAAAGTTTATGGAGTCTTGGCAGGCCAGAAGTAGGAAAGATCTGCAAGATGGGGGTGGGTATTTCAAAATGGAGAAGGCCATGAAAGAGTGGCAGACCTTTGTGTCGAGACACCAGACAAAATACCTAAGCCCAAGGCAACACTGTGTGACTGTGGGGGCCGGGAAAACTGGCCTGGAGGGAGCTGCTATAGAGAATGCTTTTTGGGGGGAATTTCGTTTCGTCTCCTTGGCATTCTGCGAGAGAGGCATGGCTAGCCTTCTTCTGCGGTGGGGAGACCCAGGCAAAGGTATTTTGACAGTGGTGAACCTGCCCAAGGTCGCACAGCTGGTGTGTGGCAACAAAGCAGATGTTCTGGGGCAGGCTCGAGTTCTCAAAGCATCTCTCCTGTGTACTGAGCGATGTGTCCCAGTTTTAGCTCCAAAAAATACGGTCTCCATAGCCTACTTCAGTTTGGGACTTGTCTGCTATTTGTGGTTTAGTCTCAGGGTCCTCTGGGGTCCTTCACTTATCACTTTGTCCCTCCGTGGATCAGCTTTGCTGTCGGAACTGATTTGTGCTCGGGTTTGAACGCTGGCCTTGGCTGGAAAGGAAGTAAAGCCACCCTGAGGTTGGCTCTGAATCAGGTCATGGGTAGAATACACACACAGTCTTTGCCACCAAGTGCTCCTCCCTGTCCCACTTCTGCTCTGGGGTGCTCTTAGGGCCCGGAAGGAGTGGCCATGGGTCTGAAGTCCTCTCCTCCCATGCCAGTCAGCCCTTGGCATTTCTAAACCATTTCTCCTTGGATAAGTGCTTTATGATATCCATGCTTTCACTCTGACCTGGCTGTGAATTGCAGTGCACATTCCATACATATTTAATTCTTCATCTCTGCTTTTGCCCATAGAGCCTGGCATAGTTCCTAGCATATAGTAATCACTTCATAAATATCAGGTTGGATGGATGGATGGATGGGCAGATGGACGGATGGACAAGTGGGAGGTTAGATGAATGGTTAGATGGGTGGATAGATGGATGGACAGGTGGGTGAATGGGCAAGGGGACTAATGGATAGGTGGTTAGTTGGATAGATGGGTGGGTGGATAGATGTGTAGACCAAAGATACTTCCTCATTTATACCCTCGAGTGCAATTAAACTGGCGGCCTAGCTCAGGTTCTCTGAGGCTTTCACTAAATGCACTTCTGTTTGAGAGGGTATACATTGCTGTCTCTGAAGCCATATGGGGAAACCAGCCTGAGTGTTTGAATGTGTGTGTAAATACTTTACAGTCCCCATAAACTTGTTTAAAGACAGGTGGGGGTGAAAGTATAAACTGGGACAGCCTTGTGGGAGGGCAATTTGGAAGTAGCCATTAAAATTTTAAATGTGCCTACCACTAAGACTGAGCAGTTCTATTTTTAGTTGTCAAAGGTAAAAAATAGGTTTGTGCCCAAAGAACCATGTACTAGGATGCCTGTACAAGGATACATGCTTTATCTCTTGTAGCACTGAAAAATGGGACACAGCCTCAGTGTCCATCCACAGGGGATGGTCACTGAACTAAGGAACACCCAGACTGTGGAAAACACTGCTGCCATCAGGGAGAGTGAGGCAGACCTACATGTGCAGAGGTGGCGCGATCTCAAATGGGGCTTGGAACAGGACACTTCCCAAGCTTCTGGGAGTCTCTGAGGCTCTGGGGCTGCCCCCAGTCCCTTCTTCATTTCTGTCAACTTCTTTTCCTTTGTCTCTCCCCTTCCTACCCCTGGAACACAGTTTACTGGAATTAAATCTTGAATTCTTAACGTCTACTTGCCAGTGAGTTTCCCTTTCACAGAAAGAGGAAAATGAAAGGCCGTTATGTTCATAATTACCGTCTGCTGCCTCTTCAATTAAAAAGATTGAAAGGCACGATATTAAAATGTGATTTATGGGGGCCACTATCTACCTAATAATGAGGCCAAGAAGAAAAAGTACTGTAGTCATTAACAGAAAATCATAGCCTTTTTTTCTTCCCCCAGGAGATAAATTGGCTCTCATTTTCTTATTGCTAAAGAAATATGAAATGGTTTTGGGCAAATATGATGTGTTCTTCCAATATGTTGAAATCTAGAGCTTAGTGATTTAGGAGTCGTCTGGCTCTGACACTTCAAGGAAGCTTCTTGAGAGACATAGTAGCTTGAAGCAAGGAGGCTACCACAGTCCACGGTGCACCCTGGCCCAGACGCTGGCGATAGGGCCCTTCGTGGAAGCACCCTCTGGGTCCCTGAGGGTCCTAATGCAGCAGCTCAGCAGGGAGTGAAGAAAGCACAGACTCTAGAGGACCAGCATGGCTGCCTGTTAACTGTCTGCACCTCCATGTCTCCGGCTGTAAAATGGGAATAATCGCCTTACCAATTGTGTGAATTTGGGCAAGCTATGACATGCCCCAAGCCCCAGTTTTCTCATCTGAAGGTTAGAATAGTACATGCCTCAGAGGGTTTTAGTAAGCATTAAATTCGTTAATGCACTTTAGGGGCCAGATCTGTGCCTGCCATATAGCAAGTGCTCAGTAGGTTTTTTTTTTTTTTTTTTAACAACTCACCATTATTCCTATTTCAGACGCCTGGGATGTGATTGGAAGAGCTGGAGTTCAAACTCAGGCCCTCCATGTCCAGGGTTCTAGCTGATATGGGGCAGACAGACCTGGAGCAGAGTGTGGTGAGGGGGATTCCCAGCTCCGCCTCTCTCCAGCTGATGGCCTGAGAAAGTCACTGTCACCACTCTGAGCCCCATTTTGTTCATGTTTAAAATAAGTTTCTGCCTTACAGGGAGTGTTGTAAGGCTTAAAGATTGATGAAAACAAAGTATCCGGGATGCCATTAGTGCTTGGTAGATGGCAGTGAAATGAAAGGTCTTTGCCATGAAGCCCGTGTGGGTAGTGCCCTGCCCTGGGAGAAGGGGTCCATGCCTGGTTTATGTCCTTGCAGTTCGCCAGCAGGTGTCTGCAGAGCACTGTCCTCCCTGGCTCTGAAAAGAACAGCTACAAAGCGGGTGGGGAGCAACTACTGTGCCAGAGACTGTAGTGAGTTTGAGACGCAGAATCCCAGGTGTACTTACGGCAGCCCGAGAAGTGAGAGGCTCATCCTAAGTGTACACATCAGACAGGAGCTGACCCCAGGCTGTCCAGTTTCTTCCACCCCACTCTGGCACATTCCAGAGCCCCCTCCCAATTTCTAATCATTGACTCCACAGCACCTGTCTCTCCTCAGCCCAGCTTCTCAGACTTCTGGCTCCCCCTAGGCAGCTATGCAGCACTGTCCACCATGGGGGTTAATTTATATGTTCTCACCAGTGCTTCTTACCCTGGCGAGCCAAGCGTCTATATTCCTATTAGGTTGTGTAGAACATTTTGTTCTATGTGTCTGAATTGGTTTATACAGATGTAATTGGGCTGGGAGGATGGGCTCTGGGATCTGCATAAGGCCTTGTCAACCCCCGTCAAGGAAGGGAAGGGCTGTTTTCTTACATCTTCCTACAATCCATCCATGTGGAATTTCCACCTGGGAAGGAGAGGGGGTTAGTTTGCACATCTTTCCCCCTACTAATGGCATTCCTTCGTTTTCAGTGGAGAGGGAAAATGTGCAGAAGAGGACCTTTACTCGGTGGATAAATCTACACCTAGAAAAGGTGAGTGGGCACTTGGCTGTTCATTAGGCAATAGATTCATCTCTAACCAAGCTTTCAGTTTGTGGAGAGGTGAGGGAAACTGAGGGCTCTGTTGTTTTTCTTGTCCTGGTTCATTCATTTAAACATTTATGAGTTCCATTCTTTGCTTCTTGGGAACAAAGAAGTGAGGAAGACACAGTTCTGCCCTCTGGGGATTATCAGTCTCATTGGGAAAAGGAAGGAGAGGTTCTGTCTTCAAGTAGGAAGGGTCTATCTTCAAGGAGGAATCCATGAGCAAACGTTGAGAGACATTCCTTGTTAAATAACCCAACACAAACAGGGATTGGTGGTCCTCGGGCCTCAAAAATGTGTAGGTGTGTTGACTTACAGTACGGGGCTCTGTTAGCTCTTTAGATAGATTAGTGCAGGAACTCTGGACATCTTTTAACAAAGCCAGATTCCCTTGTTAATCATATAATGTTACTGTTGATGAGTAAAATTACCTGCCCTTTTGACATGCTTTCCTCCGCATCAGCCATCCTGCTAGTGCAACACCCACACCCTGTCTCCTTTAATCCTGAGTTACCCTCCTCCTGTCAGAAGGAGGAAACAGAGGCGTGGAGATGTTACGCGGCTTTCCTGAACTTTCCACAACTTCTCCTGTGTATTTAACTTAGTGGCCCCTCTCTTCCCCTGTTTCTTTTTTTCCTTGCATTCCTTAGCCAGGCTGTTTTGAATTGCATTTTGTCTGAAAGCTTCTCATGCACACCCCATCAAATAAAAGCAGCTGAACCAACACCCCTCCTCCCCCCATGAAAGAGACAGAAAGAAGAGCCGCAGAGGAGAAGAAGTGATGTGAGTGGATAAACAGCTCTGGGTGAGAGGAGGGAGAGGAGGGAGCAGAAACGCAGCCCTCCTGACACACTAGGGCTGGACCCCAAGACTATGGGCATCCTACATTGCCCTGATTTGCTAGGAGTAGAACAATGGTTTTTCTCTTTTTCAGAGTTGATTTATCTCGTTTATTTACTTTACCTCTTTTCTCTAAGCACCGCTGTCTGGATCTCCAGCCATACCCAGCAAGTAGTCTCATTTCCTTTGCAAGCTGGTAGCTCCCCACTTTTGTGAGTTTCAGTGTGTCTTTTTCTTGCCTCTGTCTACTGCCCTATGGTTAAGGAAATAAAAAAAAAAAGATTCATAGAGGAAATCATTGCAATGATTAGAAAGCAGAGAAAATAAATATGACTTTGAGGAAGTGGAGCTCATGACCACGATCCTAATTCACATAGTTTACCTTTAGGCCTAGAATATTTCCCGAGCAAGCCCTCGACCACCCACACCTCTGCTCCCTGCCTGAGGAATGGGCAACACGATGCCGCCACTTAGCCCAGGAGCATCCTGAGTTCTTCCCATGAAGGACTTACGTATCGTGGATGAAGTGTTATAAAATCACGTGTCAATTGTTTTGTCTATTGGTACAGTTTTGGCAATGCTCATAAAGTGGAGTGTTATTTTGGGGAACCAAAAAAAAAAAGGATCTTAGGTTTAGTCTCCAAACCTAAGATCACTAACCTCCTAAATTAATGCCTGATGTATGTCAGGGTAGCTGGAAATGCCTGCTGGGGGACAGAGGATAGCCATGGACTGTTTCTTTCTTTTTAATTAAAAAAATACAGAATGGTACAAAGGGTCCTGTAACAAATACCCATCCACTCATTCACCCTCCCCCTCAAAATGAACCTCTGTTTGCATTTATCATATCCAGGATTTTCTCCTTGCCCAAACTCCTGCCCCCTTTCTCCAGGCAGGTGGGTAGCACCCACTCTGAAGATAAATCAGATAGCACCTGAAACCGATGCCTAATAAACAGGGCAAAAGTAACAGCCATGTTTCCAACCTTGAGACTTTCAAGACCAACCTTTCATGTAAAGGAAACCCAGGAACTCCTTGGTGAATTGGGCTTAACTGCAATTTGAAGGCTGTCAGAAATATTTACTGAGTCTCTGGCTTCTGGAAAAATTCCTTAATTTACCGAAGGAGTTAGATCATGAAGAAAGCCCTGGGGGTGCTGTTTATTCGGCCATACCGATCTCACGAAGCCCGCAGAGCATTTGGGGCCTGAGGAGTGTTTTTGCTGGCACGAGTTCAATTTCTCCTCCTGCCATCTCGCAGGATGGACCCCGGCCAAGGCCCTGTTTGCTGCTGCAGCTGAGGCTCTTACAGGAACTGTCAATGGAAATTATTCTTCAGGTTTAACTCAAAAGTAAGGCTTGGCCCTGATCGGGGCTGGTAACTGGAAATTTTGTTAGTCCATTTATCAGGGGGTATTTTGTTCGGGTCTCACGTTTTCTGCCTCGCATTAACAGAAATAACATTTCCGTAAGAGCCTCAGTAACCTGATGCCATCATGCTCAGCGTGGAATGTACCCAGGGAGCCTTGGCAGTTTGCAAAGAAAATAACTTGCCTCTTGGTTCAAAGTCACCGTTGCCCTTGAAGCAAAGCCCTTTTCTATGCACCTGTGGGTAGAATTGCCCTGTATTTTGACTAACCGGGGGCAAAGAGACTCATATAAAGGGTAAGGAAATGCCACCTTCTCTAATAAAATATAAAACACAGACCCTCCAAGGCTGCCATGGGAAAGAGGCTTTCCCAAAGGAAAAGGGTGGCTGGGCCACAGTGCCCTTGTGTTTCCAAGGTTTTCCTGGTTGCTTACAGCTGCCACTGTCGTGGTGGCCCCAGGGGTGCTTTTGCCCCATTAATCCTATCTCCTGTGTGAATGCCCAGCCTTCCACAGTGCCCAGGAGCAGAGACAGCACCTGGACTAACTAAGCTAACCTGGCCTCAGCCCCCAGTACCAAAAGGTAAACAGGGAATTCTTGCGGGTGTGGGAGTTTGTTAAGAAATCATGTCTGCACCCTACTCCCCGAGATTCTTTTGCTGTAAGTCCTAGCCATGCTGTGTTAAGAGAAATTATTATCATGCCTATTTGTTCAGCAGAAACTTTTCTCAAGCAAAGTATTACCTGGGACCTTAAATATCATCATATTGCCATATCTGTGGGTTTTGGATTCAAATAAATACAGACTAAAAATGTTCAGAAAAAAAAATTGTGCCTGTGCTGAACATGTGCAGACTTGAAGGGAATCTTGTCATGATTCCCTAAACAAGACAATAAACAACTGTTTACATTGTAGAGATGGCTTCAAGTTCGTGCAAAAATGTACATAGGCTATATATAAATACTATGCCATTTTATATCAAGGACTTGAGGAGCGTCTGCAGATTTTGATATCCGAGGGATGACTGTACAGGCAAATAAGAGCTGAGTCCGATTAAAGGGGATACAGTGAGATGAGCCTCCTCCTCAACCCTCTGCCCTCCCATAGGGTCCTCGGAAGCCTAGTAAGGGTTCTGGGGAGCACAGTTTGTAAATCCCCATGCTGGCATATCTCACGCACAAGGTCCAGCCAGACCCTCCGACTCCAGGCCACATCCAGCCAAGTTTTTAGTGATGCTACATTAAACCACATAAGTGCTGGCTCACCTAGACAGCAGACCCCTCCACATCTAGTTCCAGGGAGAGAAGCTCAGGAGGTTTCTGGCTTTTTCCAACCCAGGTCCCCTCCATACTCCAGATCTTGTTTGGGGAATTGACTTTTCCTTCAGGAGAGGGATGAGGTTTGGGTGACTTGGGGCTGTTTACAAGGATGGCAGGCAGAGCTGTTCTCTACAGATGGCAGCCAGCTGAGGACGTCTCCCTTCCACTGGCAACTACGAAGCATACGCTGCTGCTCTGAATGAAGTGCTTCACTAAAGAGGGCATTGTGGGCTCTTCAGGGAGGAAACCAGTTAGTAGTCTGCTGGTGGGACTGACCGGGAGGGCAGGTGCTGTGGCAGGCACTTTACCTGTGTGATCTCATTTCCTTCTAGCTGAGCCCTCTCATTTCTAACCTGACCTTGCCGACAAGGACGCTTAGGCCTAGGGAGGTTAAGGAACAGGGCCAAAGCCAAGTTTCTGATGAGGATCAAACCTGAATTTGAACTCAGGTGTGTCTAATCCCCTTGCTTTTATTGGATTGTGTGAAAGGTGCACATTGAGGTAATGTTGGTTTATTTCAGGAAGCCTGCATTTTGTGGAGGAATAAAGGGGGTGGGCTGTCATACAGCTTTTGGGGGGTACAATTTTCATTAATTTGATTTGTTATAATAAGCTTGTATAACTTTTTTATCCAAGCATATAAATTCACATAAACATATACATGTACATACAAATAGATCTCTCAACCTTTCAATTCCCAATAACCCTACAAATATGGGGAGGAGGAAGCATGCCCCCTTCACCCAGCCATCCAGCCAACCAGCAGGCCAGCCAGGTGTACATCACCCCCGACCTCCCAGCCACGTCACACACACCAGCCACTTTCCTGGTGTCCCACCATCTCCAGACTTGAAGTACATATTAATGAAGGAAGAGTGTACATATGGGGCCTGGAGCAGTGTTGGAGAGGAACGAACCCTGCTGAAATCCAGACTGAGGGCTAGAGAGTAACTGACCCAGGCTCATGACATCACACAATGGAGCTACGGTGTGCCCATGTTCAGCCAGTGTGGCCTGATGCAGGAAATAGGATACTGGCTAAGTTGACCAAGTGCTGGGACCATCACCTGGTCTCTTTGAGCCTCAGTTTCCTCAAATATGAAGTGCACTAGATAATTAGATAGAATTATTTTGATAAAATAGAATAATTTTGTTTACAGAAGACTATAGTTAAGACATGCCATTTCTTTCTACCCATAAGCAGAAATATGTATGTGATCTAATCAGTGTCCCCAAGGGTCCCTTACTCCATCAACCACCTGTTGCTAAATCTTCTCCAGATTGGTCTCTTGCCACGTATCCATGTACTACTGCGGGGTGTCACTTCCAGGGGGATAAGCCTACTACCTCCTGAGACGTTCCTTTCTACCTTTAGACAGAGTTGGATATTCGGAAGTTTTCTCTTACTTGGAAACCTGCACCTCTGAAATGGTTTTGTGGATTACACCGATCATTAATCGGCTACTTTCTTCCCCTCTCTTTCATAGTGCAACCCACCTCTAGAAGTTAAAGATTTATTTGTTGACATACAAGATGGCAAAATCCTAATGGCTTTGTTAGAAGTCCTGTCTGGGCGAAATCTGGTACGTATGTCACAGAAGAGTCAGGAAAAAGTAAAATGCAAAGGAAAGCAACTGCTGAAGATTTCTTTTCAATGCAGATGTATGTGTGCAAGCCCACACCTGGTCATACACAGTTCTGTAACCAGAGACTTTGAAGGGTGACATTCCTTCACCAGTGACTACGAGTGATATAATCATGTGTAACTAAGCAGTATCTTTTTTTCTTAAAGCAAATATATTTTAGTAAATAAGTAAATGCCAAGTATTTTATAAGTCTGTTAAGGCTTAAGCTTAGAACTGCACAATTAAAATTTAGATAGCCAGCCATTACACTAGTTAAAGGGATAGAAAAAATAAAGAGAAAGGCCTCTTATCAACCAAATTCTATTGTTCATTCACCCTAAGGCTAAAAACTAGAACTGCTTGCTTCTAGAACATTCTTTGAAGTATGACTTGAGGTTGTGTAAAGCCAGCTGATCTTGACATGCATTCCACTTTGGATATTAGCCAAACCTTTTATGTTTCATATGTCTAGTGCGTGGCCTTTCTTGTCCTCTGCATATAAAGCAGGGTTTCTCAACCTTGGCACTGGTGACGTTTGGGTCAGGTTCTTCACTGTTGGGAGCTGTCCTGTGCATTATAGGATGTTTAGTATCTAACTGATAAATGCCAGTAGCACCCCCAGGTGTGACAACCAATAATGTTCCAGACGTTGCCAAATGTTCCCTGACCCAGTGCACAGACCGATCAGACCGATCAGATCCATCCCGTCCGCCGTGCCTGGAGTGTCAAGGTTGAGAAGCCCCCTTCTAGAGTCAAGTATTGGATTTGGCCTAGGTGACCCATCATGCCTAACACAAAGGTGCAGTGATGGAGTCACAGCTCTACCAAATCATAATCAGCCATCTCAGAGCTCTCCAGATCTATTTTTTACTGTAAGTTCAAAGTCAAGAGCCCCTACTTCTGTTCTCAGATACAATGTAGCCAGAATCTTGTCACACCTCTTAACCCTTCCCACCTTTGCTTTCCTGACAGCAAGATGGGAGAGGCCTATTAGCCACACTCAGAGGGTCTGTGCAAAGTTGTGTAATGAATTCTGATGAAGGACGGATTCATCGCAGCAATGATAGTATTTGGTTTCTTAACAACTGATTCAATGAGCCAGCAGCATGTCTCCAAAAGGCCTCCTGAAAATGTCTGTTCTCATTCCTTGTTCTGTGCTCCCAGCAACACAGGCCCCCCAATTTGTTGCCATAGTGCTAGCCACAAGCTGCCATGTTCTTTGTGGGTCTCTGTTGGTAGTCTTTGCTTCTGGAAGCGGGTCTAGAACAGGCCTGCACTTCCCCATTCACATGGCCTGGTACAGTTCACACCTGGTAGAACCACCTACCCGGGAGCGCTGTGAACTTCCATTCAAGATAATTTTCCTCTGGTGGCTTTGCTTCTGCAGACTTCCCTCTCTATGTCTCTGTCTTTTTCTCTGTCTCTCTCTACATGTATGTGCCTGTGATAACTGTCCACAAAACTCTTGGCCAGAAAACAGAAACATCTGCTGCCACTGGGGAGGGTCTTTGCTGGATGATTTAGCAGCTGAGCAGCGATGCTGACAGCCAGTGCACCCTGCCTTAACAAAAGCATCATTTCAGAGGGGAGAACATGATACCAACGTCTCTGGAGAAGGGGGAAGTCTAACAAGCCAGGAGCCAGAGCAGAGAGAAAAAGTTGACAAATTTGTCCCTTGTTACCCTACTTCGGTTCCCCCCCATTCACCAACTCCAGTGAATTAAGTTCCATTGCTGTAAATACGGCAGATGTTGAGGGACCTCTGATGTTCCATGGTAGGTCCCGAGACGCACCTGTATGAGTTGGAATGTAGTCCAGGTGGGCTTTAGCTATGAGCCTCTAACTTTTTCTTGAAATTAATGTGGAAAAGGTAAAGAAGAAGGAAAGCATGCCCATTGGCCCCGGTGGGCATTCTGAAGCGCCTGTGTTGGTTGAACCTGCTTGTTTTGTTCTGTTTTATTTTACAGCTGCACGAATACAAATCCTCGTCGCATCGTATTTTTCGGTTGAACAACATAGCGAAAGCACTTAAGTTTTTGGAAGATAGCAATGTAAGTGTTTGAAGCACATCTTATTAACACAAACTTGTCCTGTTACAAAGAGGACATAATTTGAAGTTTAGAGCTGGTCGCTAAGAGAAGTGTGAAAGGGGACCGAGCTAAGATAAAAATAGTCAAATTAAACTGAGCTTAGGTTTAATAGAAATCAGTTAGATAATCCATCAGTTGGGAATATGGTCCTTGAATCCCTACCTGACATGTTAAATCTCTCAGATGAAAACTCTGATGTTCAGCCATGGAAAGGGCAGAGCAGCTGACTAGCTCTCAGATCTTTAGAATTTAGTGGAAAACTTTTGTTTTCTCCAATCCCTTGACAAAGAGGATGGGGAACATGTCAGAGAGTAAAACTTTTTCTTTAAAAGTTACATCCCTCCCTGATATAACCTGAATGAGCTCTTTCTGTGTTTGGAACTCTGCTTCAAGCCTTTCAGGAACGGGAAGAGGTGGCTCAGGAGAGATGATGTTCCAAAGCTCCCCTTTCATTAGGTTTCATCAATTAATATAAGTTTAAAAAAAAAAAAAACTCAGCTTACCTGACACAGGGGCACACACAGTAAAACTTTTATCATAAGATGTGATTCATTCCAGGTTCTTCATGGTAAGTAACAGAAGCTGACTTTGAATGATTTAAGAGAACAGCGATTTATTGAGAAGATACTGAGTAGCTTATAGGATGACTTGAAAGACCAGGAAACTGGGAACAGAACACAGGCATGCTCAGCACCAGGACCACTGCAGAGTCCCTCTGATGGAATGGTGGGGGCGTAGCCCCACTACTGCACTCCCACCACCTCTGGCAGCTCCACCACCACTTAGGAAAAGAGCTCCCTATTTCACCAACATCTCAGCATCACATGTCCAGATTCAAAGGCCTAGACAGGACTGTGTGTGATAAGCCTGGATTCCAGACATGGGGAAAGGCTCAGAATCACATCACAGTTCATAGCAGCACAATTCACAGTTGCCAAAAGGCAGGAACAACCTGTGTGTCCATCCACAGACACCTGGGACATTAAATGCAGTCTGTCCTTACAATGGACAACCTTAAAGAAGAATGAAGCTCCGATATGTGCTATAGCACAGATGAACCTTGGAAGCATGCTCAGTGACAGAATCCAGACTCGAGGGACCACATAATCATCTGGTTCCGTAAAGTACAGTGTCCAGGGCAGGGAAGTCTCTAGTGACAGAAGTAGATTTGTGGTTGTTTAGAGCTGTATGGAGATGAGGCGTGAGGGGTGACAGCTACAGGGGATGGGTGTTTTAGAGAGAATAAAGATGTTCTAAAATTGACCAAAGTGACACTTGCACATATCTCTGAGTGCTCTGAAAACCAGTGAACTGTGCACTCGGGGTGAATACGGTGAGATGTGAACGACGTCTCCATAAAGCTGTTTAAAATGAGAGCCCACCCCTCTGCATGAAAAGACTCCCCTTCCGTAGAGTCAGTTAAAGTGGCAGCCCTGCTTGACATTGGCCAGCAGGTCCCAGAGCACAACTGCATCTGTTTCCAATCGTGGTTTCTCCCTCACTTCCAGAAACTGAGGCCATGTCTGGCCTCAGTTTCCACATTGGTAAAATAGGAGGGATAAAAGCAAAACCTCCCTGGGAGAGTTGTTGAGAAATGAATCCCCCGCCCTGTAGGGGCTGGCCACATGCCAGCACAGAGTGGGGACCCCGCGGGCCCCAGCCCCTGCTTGTTACCCCTCTTGATTGTGATAATTCCTGACGCCCACCTGCTCCCGGCAGTGAGCGCCACCTGCAGCTCTTCTTAGCCTTGTGTCCTCCTGAGCTGCAGAGGGGCCCGGTTGTCTTAATAATGTGGGGCCTTCAAATAGCTGCCATGGGTGCTTTTGCTCTTCCTCCCACCTTGTGGGCCTCTGAATAGGCTCTTACTCGCTCAGCTGCCCACGCAGGTGAGTGTGATAGAGCGTAGCGCAGCTCTTCCACCGCATTAGTCACAACTACTCAGATAGTCACAGGTTCACTTCCAGCCATCATTTAGGTCACATTTGCCAAGTGTCTTCTGTGGGCCCAAGGCTGTGCTCAGAACTGGGGACAAAGAACTGAGTTAGACATAACAACTGTGCCTTCGGGGTGCTTAGGTCAGGTAGAAGAGGCCTCACAAACAATGTGTTGCATGTCACATGGGGGTGAGAAAAGGAGGGATGACCCTGCACAGGAAAAAAGTGAACAGCCGAGCCAGGGCAGGGGACTAGCCTGTGCACAGGTGTGGCGATGTGGAAGTGCACTGTAAAGGGGAGGCCTGCCCTTCCGCAGTGGATCCGAAAATATCTCCCAAACTGTCTGCAGTAGTGGCTTCATAGTACAACAGAACATTAAAGCGCTCTTCCCCCGCTTTTATTTTTTTAAACATCTAGAAATATTGCAATATGCATGTATTTTGTCCGCTTTGTGCCCCACTTGGCCCCATTTTCCAGGACAGGTGATTGCCCCCGTGGGAAGGTGAGTGCAGCAGAGTGACACAGTGGAAACGCGCATGTCAGATGCAATCTTTGTCCCGTTTCTGGGATCTGCAAAACACTCAGGGGACCCTTGCAAGTGCTTTCCTGTCCCACTGTCCCCACCCTAGGAAGAGAAAAACAGTGCCCAGAGCTGGGCAATCAATGCCACGCAGCAGCCAGGACCCGGGTGCAGTCAATGGCTATGGCCTTCAGTGTCTTCCCATCTCTTCCCAAATGCGTGCCACGGGGCAGAGTGTTTTCTTCCCTGTCAGAGGTGGGCTGCCCCACAGAACCGGCTCTGTGAGCTCCTGCAAGTCATTCAACCTCTTTGCACCTCAGCGTTCTCATCTATGAAATGGGTATATATTGAGCATTAAAGAAACTACCCTGTGAAGACGCGTCAGCAGGTTTGACAGTTTGTGCTCCACAGGGAAAGCCATTATCATCATGGCCATTATCGCTCACCAGGCCCCTGAGCTACCTCCCTAGATGTGCCAGCCCAGAGAGGGAGAAGGCATATGCCTAACCATTTGGTCCGCTTGTTTTCAGTCTGGCAAACCCAGCAGAGTTAGGAGGAAGAAGAGGAAGACTTTGTCCCTAAAGTTCTTCACTGAAGTCTGTTAAATTGTCTGTTCACCCCCAAAGCAAAATAAGTGGCTGGGCACACAAGGCAAGGTCTCTGGAAATATTTGCTCCTTGGGGCCGTGGACTACCACCTGCAATCACCACCTTCCCTCTGCCAGGCTTTCTGTACCTCATGGCCAGGAGAGTGCTTTATTCTCCAGATGGTCTTCTCAAGAGCCACCTGCTCCCTGCCTGACCCTCCTCTTCTTCTTCTCGGGATGGTGTACCTTTATCTTTATGGCACCCCTACAAGGCAGCTCTGTCTTTCTCTCACTTTGGAACCTCAGCTCAGAGGGCCATAGCTGTCACTTGCCGTCTGGGCCTCCTCCAGGTGGGAGCAAGAGCCAGGACGATCCAGTTGACTGACTGCTTTGATTCCCCTGAACTGGAATGTGTTCAGCAAGCTACAAAAACAGAGGGAGCTGTCAGAGGCAGAGCTTTAGGAGACGAGCAGGCCAAGTCTGGCAAGTGATTCATCACATAGGACGTGTGCTCGTGATGAATGTGGGTGGAATATTGGACCTGAACTTGATCGGCTGTGTTATTCACAATATTGACAGCTTCCTTCCTGGCCTTCAACCTGCTGGTGATGAGCCTGTGTTGTCTGAATTATGTTCTTGGCATCAGCCTGCAAAACAGACTTCAGCCAGGAAACCCAGACGTCTCCCTCGATTAAGTGAGCCCAGGCCTAACTGATTGGTGTTGTCGGAAACCCATGACAAACGGACAGGATCAGAGACTGATGTCAGATGGTTTAAAGAGCCATGGGGGGAAGGGAGAAGAAAGGAGTGGAGGAAAGTGTTTGCCCAAGATGCTCTTCTCAGGTTTTCTTTTCTGACGAAGCAGAATTTTGCAGTGTGGGTCTGAAAATATATCTCGACTTACTTTATTCTTCCCCTCTCACCCCTGAAGAATGATTTTTACATTTTTAAGGGCTCTTTAAAAAGAAGAAAATATGAAAGAGACTACTGTGGCCTGCGAAGCCTTAAGTATTTACTCTCTGACTTTCTCTAGAGGAGTTCACAGAACCTGATCTATGTACAGTACTTAGATTTTGTTTGCAGAATGAAATGATGACTGAGGGCAGAGATCCTCAAACCTGAGTGTGCATCAGAATTACCCAGGTCACTTGTTGAAATGTAGGTTGCTGGGCCCCACCTCCGGAAGTCCTGATTGCCTATGTCTGGGGAGAAGGCGCATTTCTAACCAGTGCCCAGGTGATGCTGATGCTGCTGGTCCAGGGCCCAACTTGGTTTTAGGGGTTTACCAAGAGAGTCATTCTATCGTCAGAACATAATTAAATACGTAGGTCATTCCCTAAGGTTTCTACACTAGGCATGTTATTACCAATTAGTAGGATATTTTGTAATGGTGCAGAAACCCTGGGTAGATAAACCTTATCCCAGCACACTGTATCTAATTAGCAGCAGACTTATCCATCCACAGTCCGTGACTGCTCATGTCCGTGCTCTGTGTTTACCCCAAGGACATGCTAAATCCATTTGCTGGTGTTAGTGTAGCAGACAGACCAATAGGCATTTGCCATCTCTCCTTGGAAAAGAATGACCAAACCTCACTAGCTGTATGACCTGCCCCCACAGAAACTTCCTCACCTAATTACAGGGATAATAGAAGTACCTATATAATAGGCTTGCTGTGAGGGTAAACTTGGTTAATACTTGTAAGGAGTTTGGGATAGTGTCTGCACATGGTAAGCACTATATTCAATTGTTCATTAAATATATTTTTGCATGCTGAGTGTGGCTTACCGTAGCAGGGTAAACAAGAAAAATAGGCCCATGAGGGCACCATAAAATTCTATGTGTTAGCCTCCCTGGACACCCCCATTCAAGCTCATAACTTGCTTCCCTCTAGGTAAAACTGGTTAGCATTGATGCAGCAGAAATAGCAGATGGCAACCCCTCTTTGGTTCTTGGACTGATATGGAACATAATTCTCTTCTTCCAGGTAAAATAATTTCCTTTCTTTGATAACTATTTTGAATCAGCTGAACGCCAACAGAACAGAATAGGGCCAGATCATGGAAGGCAGTGAGGCTTAGTTTTTTGGAAGATTTTTGTCTTCTTTGTTCACCAAAAAAGATCCTGAGGAATCTCATTGCTAAAACGTTTGAGTCCCTGTGATCTCAAAAGTGGTTGTGAACTTTGTTCTCTAGAAAATAATATCCATCCTCTTAGGATTTGAAGAGTTAAATGTTGGGGGGCGCCTGTGGCTCAAAGGAGTAGGGTGCCGGCCCCATATACCGGAGGTGGTGGGTTCAAACCCAGCCTCAGCCAAAAACTGGAATAAAACAAAATAAAAAATAAAAAGAGTTAAATCTTTACTTTGAAAAGTACTTTTGTTCTGAAGTGTCACAAGAACTGGAGAAGTGCTTCAAACCAAAAATGGGACTTGGTAAAGTTACTTTCCTAAAATGACCCACGTGCTTGTTAGAAGTGATTAAAGACTCTGTACTAAAGATACCCTAGGTGGGTTTGACCAATGGGAATCTAAGGAAAATAAATAGAAAAAAAGATACCATAGGAAGAGGAGCATGAGACTTCATTGTTTCACCTTTGCAACTTCAGCCTGTGTTTGGAAATGCAGATTTTATAGAGGAAAGACTGGCTCTGTGCTTGGTGTAAGAAGATAGCATTTTAAATTGTACTTAAGTACATTTCCCTGACTAGGAGGGGTGAATCGATGGTTCATTCTTTGCTGACCTTCCCAAGAATAAAAATGGTCCACGTGGGGACAATTTGCTCAGGCTTTTGGCCGAATGTGTATGTCTTAGAGAGGAATGACTACAACAAGATTTGGAGAGAAGAGATCCCATTCTGGGTGAGCCTTGAACTTAAAAAAACAAAGGCTTTCTCTCTGAGCCTCAGTTTCCATATCTGTTAAATGGGAGCAGTGATCACACACAGTATATGATGAATAGCAAGAGAAGCCTCACGTAAAACCCTTTGTCAACTGGGCAGTGCTATACACAGGGTACTTGAACTGCTATTGTACTTAATCTGCTATTAAACTCTTTGAAAGATTCTGGAAACATTCTGAAAATGTGTTCAAAGCCAAGACCTTAAATCCATCTTAGAGCTTCATTCATTTATTTGGTAAATGTCTATTGAGTTTCTCTGAGGCACCAGGTAATGGACATATAAGGCCCTGTCCTCATAACCCTCAAGGATCACAAACAAGTTAATCCCGTATTGTAGAACTCTGTGGTGTAGGCCAGGATCAAGGTATGAGCAGGATGTGTAAGAGCTCCAAGCAGGGGCAGCTAGCTCAAATGTGGGAAGGGAATGAGGAAAACTGGTTGGAAGAAGTGACGTCAAAGCGGGGTTTTGAAGGATGAGTAGGAGCCCACTACATCGGTCCTTCTCAAACTTACTATACATACATACTGCCTGTGGGTGATATTGAAAGGCAGATTCTAATTCTGTCGGTAAGTCTGGGGCAGGGCCTGGGGTTCTGCATTTCCTGCAAATATCCCCATGATGGGAGTTCAAAAATACAGTGGAGGGACATCCAGGCAGCAGGACCAGGATGAGGAAAGACCTGATGCATGATGCATTCTGGACGTGGTGGGTACTGGGAGGAGGGGGCAGGTGGAGTCAGGTGAGCAAGACCTTGTGTGCAGTGGCTGGCCAGAGCTGGAGAGAGTCCTGGAGATAATCTTTCCCATAGAGTGTAACTGCACATAGTGCAAGCCACAGCCATCAGAACAGGGTTTCTGTATCCAGAGAGGCAGTTCTGCATTAGCTGATCCCTCCAGCCAGGGTTGACAGGCTGGGAGGGTCACTCATCGCTGGGATCTGAAATTCCATTTTCCTTCCAGATAAAGGAGCTCACGGGCAACCTCAGCAGACACTCTCCATCTTCCAGCTTATCACCCAGCCCAGGGGGCACAGACTCAGACTCGTCATTCCCACCCACACCCACCACGGAGAGGAGTGTGGCAATATCAGTGAAAGATCAGAGGAAGGCCATCAAGACCCTGCTGGCATGGGTGCAGAGGAAGACGAGGAAGTAAGCACAGCCCAGCCCCTCCTCCCCACCCTGCCTTGTTTAATGAGCTGTTTTCAGGCAGAAGGAAGAGCGCCCCTTTCCCTGGGGTGGGCAAAGGAAAAGGGAATTAATATTTTCTAAGGACCCAGTTACGTATATGCCTGTTGCTTCATACAGACTATCAGAATAGGGGAGCACTGTGCATATTTTTTCAGTTCTTACAAATAAAAAAATGTACTTGGCAGAATGTTTAGTTTGCGAAAAGCTGATGAGAGGATTTGAATAAAAATCATAGGGGCTTCCATCATGTTAACTTCATCATGCTAACTTCCAGAATCTGTACCTACTTTAACAATAATAATACAAAGGATAACATACTTCAGATTTTGACCTTCCAAAAGCAAGACAAGTAAACTGGAGATAAGTTCCAGCCTTTCTTGGACCCCATGCCAGCAACTAGGGGGGATTTCAGCAGTTTCGTATTCAAGCCTTTTACCAGCAATGGGCCTATAGCCCCTGAGCTGTGTGCTGGTAACCACACCAACCTGGGGCTTCCCTGGCTCTGCCGTGTACAGACCAGTTGAGATCCTGGTGAATCACTTACCTCTGTAAGCTTCATCTGCCAAATGGTAACTTGTCATCATTCACTGCCTTCCTGAATAGTTACGATGAAATGAAATAAAATCTGTGAAAGCACCTTGCACAGTGCCAATCCATAATCACTTCACAAATATGAGTTCCCTTCTCCCTGGTGTATGGATTAAGAGCTGACAATTGTAAACAATCATTAAAAGTTGTTAAAAATAAATCAACGAAAAGAGAGTTCATTGCCAGGAGTTAAGGTCAGAAGAGTGTGTGATCGTAAAGGAGAGGAGGCGTCTTAGGGTGATGGGACAGTTCCGTATCTCAGTTGTGGTGGCAGTTACATGAATTTGCACACCAGTGCTGTGAACATGAGGACATGTGAAAACTGGTGAGATTCAAATATACTCTGTAGCTTAATTAATAATTATTTTAGAAAAATGTCGATGTCTGTCCTGGTTTGGATAATATATTCTAGTAATGTAAAATTCAGTTATTGAAGGAAGTTGGGGGAAGAGTGGACAGGGACTCTATGTATTGTGTTTGCAATTTCTTGTGGGTCTTAAATGATTTCTAAATAAAAAGGTTTTGGGATTTTTTTCTTTAGTACAGTTCAGTAACCACAACTGCGAGATCAGTGGTATCTTAGGTATGCATTCTAAAGGAAATCAGTGCCTGGCAACATGTCTCCTCTTCTGTCCCTCACTTAAAATGATAATTTTCTGTGTGTTAGAAAAGATAATAGCTGTCACTTAGTGAGTGGCTTTGTGGGCTACTATCATTGCCCATTAGGTTAGCCATATGACACAACTGTTCTTGGGAGCTCAACCTACCCTTTCCCCACGAGACCCCCGCAAGCTCACTGTGCGATGATCCTGTTTTATACCTGAGGAGTCTCAGAGACGGTGGGTGACTTGCCCAAGGCCACAGCACTATAAGCATGAAGTGGCCCCTGAGGTGTAAACTTGCACCTTTGTGGCTGTGTTATTACTGCCTAGTAAATCCTTGTTTGCTGTGTTTCTGGTGTCACTGATATGGGGTAAAATGAGCACTGAATAGGACTGGTCTTTTATATAGGGTGGCCATAAGTTCTTAAATTGCACAAGAACTTTATGGTCTCCCTGTATATATCTGGGGACTTAGGAACACAGTCCTGTGGTTCCTTTTTGTACAACATATACCCTCCTATCCCATTTATCTGGAAATAGAAATAGAAGTAGCTGGAGCAGCTCTGCAGGTGCTCCGGGACCAGGGCATCTTTGCCTGGCAAGGTCAGCGGCTCTGGCCCCACTCAGAGGCGCACCAGGCTGCCACGTGTGCCCTGCTCTCTTTGTGTCCATTTGCTGATCTGTCTTCCTCCAGGTATGGCGTGGCGGTGCAGGACTTTGCAGGCAGCTGGAGGAGTGGGCTGGCTTTCCTGGCTGTGATCAAGGCCATCGACCCCAGCCTGGTGGACATGAAACAGGCCTTGGAAGATTCCATGCGAGAAAATCTAGAGAAGGCTTTCAGCATCGCACAGGATGCCCTGCACATACCCAGGCTCCTGGAGCCAGAAGGTAACAGTGGTTCTCACCTGCTCTCTTTCTTTCTAATGATTTTTTTTTTTTTAGAGACAGAGTCTCACTTTATCACCCTCAGTAGAGTGCTGTAGCATCATTGCTCACAGCAACCTCCACCCCTGGGCTTAGGTGATTCTCTTGCCTCAGCCTCCCGAGTAGCTGGGACTACAGGTACTTGCCACAACGCCTGGCTATTTTTTGTTGCAGTTTGGCCAGGGCTGGGTTCAAACCCATCACCCTCCATATATAGGGCCAGCGCCCTACCACTGAGCCACAGTCCACTTTCTAATGATTTTTATTACGAATGTACTACCTGCTATTCCATGTAGAGAATTTAGAAAATACAGAAAAATCAAATGAGGAAATATTTATATCTTCGGTTTACATCTTTTATATTTACCTGGATGAAGTTAAAATACAGTCTTCTTGGTATAGTACCTCAGGAACGGAAAAGCAAGCCCCCTGTGTACTCAATACTAATTTGAAACTAGTAAAATGAACAAGCCCACACTAGAGAAAAACACAGTGAAATTCAAGAAGAGGGAAGGGGAAGGAGGCTCAGTAAGCTCCCACCTAATGGGTGCAGTGTTGGGGTATAAGGCACCCCTCCTGGGTGAAGAGCATTACCAAACAGATGCAAACACTGTAACCCAATTGTATGTACCCTTATATTAATCCAAAAAAAATTTTTAAAGGAAATTTTTATGTCTTACATTTATACCATTCAGATCATATATTTTTTCCAATATTTGTATGCAGTTAATTATATTTTTATGTAAGTGGTATAATTTTGTCTTTTTTTACTTAACATAATATGACATAAGTGTTTTGCATATTCCTATAATGTCTTCATTATAGATTTTTCTTGGCTGCAACATAGTCCATGTAGTGGGCATACTAAAATTTACTTGGCTCTTTCACTGCTGGTGGACATCGAGGTTGTTTCAGAAATATTCAGAAGCTCAGTGCAGTGAGCTTCTTACTGAACTACGAGTGAATATAGCTCAACATGCACCTCAGAGTATTCCTTTAAAGCCAGATTCCAGTAGCAGAGCAATAGAGTTAAAGGAGAACGCACCTTTTAAAGGCGTTGGGCTATCTCTGCCAAGTTGTAGTCCACATGAGTTTGGCGATCTTAGGGCTCTTCACATCACGTGCCTGGTTCACCAGACCTGTCCCCAGACCCAGCAGTAAGCTGCTTGCTCACAGCGGAAGAACCGAAATACTAGGGCAAAATAAACAGAATGTGGGGCAAAAGGACCCCAAGATTTTACATCCCAGCTCTTCTGCTCATCGGACAGCTGTGAGATTTTACCCTCTCTGAGCCTAAATTTCCTCGCGTAGAAAATAAGGAGAAAAATTCCCAATGATTGAAGAGATCCTTCTTGAACAAGTGCTGTAGAATCCTACTGAACATTGTACATTCATGTCTCCTGCTAATTCCTGTGTCTCTCTTAACAGACATCATGGTTGACACGCCAGATGAGCAGTCTATCGTGACTTACGTGGCACAGTTTCTGGAACGTTTTCCGGAGTTGGAAGCCGTATGTTTTGTTTTACCTCCTTTAATGCAGAAATCATATATTTCCATCCACTGGCAAGCAGATGAAGCTGGGATGTATAACTAGTAATAATAAATTTACTGCTGAGCCCCTGAGCCAGCAGGAGGTGTTCAGTAAATTAACAGTGGGTCCAGAAAGAGGCTGTTGTTGCTGTCAATGAGGTCATCATCTCGGGGTTGGGCAGGGAGTTCAGTGGAGCTATGACAACTTTGAAAACATCAAATTCTGCTCTAAAAGTTGATCTCAAATCCCCTGAGTATTTCCTAGCCACATTTTGGTTTCAGTAGCCATCTCCTTATGTACAGGGGATATGTTCCAAGACCCCCAGTGGATGCCTGAAACCTCAGATAATACTGATCCTTATGTATACCATTTTTTTCCTATACACGCATACCTATGATAAAACTTAATTTACAAATTAAGCACAGTAAGATATTAACAACAATAATAAGTAGTAATAAAATAAAGTAATTATAGCAGTATGCCAACATCATGACGTTTGTACTTTGGGGCCATTGTTAAGTAAAATAAAAGTGTCATGAACACAGCACTGTGATGCCCCGACAGTCAATCTGATAACCAAGACAGCTACTAGGTGTGGTAGTGAAGACAGCTTAGATTGCAAGGGCAGAAGGAGGGACCCATGTTCCGGGCAAGGTGGGAGCAGGGCGATCAGAGATTTTATGTTACTCAGAATGGCATGTGATTTAAAACTTACAAATTGTTTCTTTCTAGAATTTTTTATTTACTATTTCAGATCGCAGTTGACTGTGGGTAACTGAAACCCTGGAAAGTGAAACTTAGGAAAATGGGGGACAACTAATGTATAATACATATTAAGTCTAAAAGCAGGACAAGAAGTTACCCCTCTCATAAACCTCTTCCCAAGCACATGATGAAAGATGCTCATTTGTAACATGGATTGGCTGCCTGACTTGTTAGATGTCAGGTGGAATGTGCTAGAAGTCTACCAGATCTTATCAGTGTTAAAAATTATAAAAGACAGTGATCATCCAAAAGGCCACCTCTTTATTTTTAAAAATCCTAGGCTATACTCAGTGGCAGATTATTTTGGAAGAGAATCGGACGTCTTAGAAGTTGTCACGGCTTCACTGAAGCCCCACCCACCCCATCCACAATCCCAAGATGATAATATCAATGACAACAGCAGCCTTTTCTTGGGCTCACTGTTAATTTACTGAACACCAACTCCTGGCTCAGGGGACTCAGCAATAAACCAGATGGATGAGGTCCCCGATGCTGTGTAGCTTTGTTCTAATAGGGGACACAGTTAAAGAGGCAGCAAAAATATAATTTCAGGTATTTGTGAGTACTGGACAGAAAAAAGAAAGCATCAACCGGTAAAGAGTGCTTGTATGGAAGAGAGACCACTTTTTTTGTCAGAGACCGGTCATGTAACTGTGCCTGTGTATCTCTGAGCTGCCTACCGTTCCTACCATCTGGCATGGCTGTTTCATTATCTTCTTTTTATAGATGAGGATAAGCATGTGCAAAGAGGCTTACACACCTCTTCAGGCTTACACGGCTATCAAATACAGAGCTGGGGTTTGACCTCAGATCTCTGTGGTTCCAAAGTTCAGGCTGTTAGGCCCCTTATGACATACAGCTAAAACTGGGGTTTCATTTTGCGTAGAAGAGCCAGACTGGATGCTCCATGCTGTGGCCTTTATTCTGGCCTCAACCTGTGTGTGGTTATTCATCTGCCTCTGCACCCAGAACAATTCTCAGGGCACTTTGAAAGGAGGAATTCCCAGGCTGTGGTGCCACTTGGAGCTGTGTGCCCTTGGGGTGGCTCTTTGGGCTCTCAGAATCACATCGCTATCAGATTCATCTGTAAAATGGAAATATTGCCTGTGTTTTAGGGTTATGTGAAGAATAAACAGAAATATGAAGTACCTATTACTGAACAACTGAGGTTCAGCAAATAGTGGTGATTTGGTCAATAGGTACAAAGTAACAATTAGAGAGGAAGCATACAATGTAGCATTCTATTGTACAGCAAAGTGACTTGTATACTTAATGTACTGTATATTTCAAAAAAGCTAAAAGAAATTAAATGCACAAGGAAATGCTAAACATTTGAGGTGATGCATATGCAAATTACCCACATATATATATATAGAGAGAGAGAGTTATTATTTACAAATTGAAAATTAAAATATAATAAAAATAAAGGAACCTAATCCTTGCCAAAACCTCAATTTTAGCCCAATGAGACCTATTTCAGACTTCTGGCCTTCAAAACTATAAGATAATAAATTTTTGTTGTCTTAAGCCAAAAGTAATAGTTGTGATTGTTATTATTTTTCAGTTCATTTTTCCTGTGACTAGATTCCAAAGTAGTAACCCTTAGGACTTTTGTTAGCCCTGAATTCTTAATCTGTTTGAGTTTGACACAGATTCAGTTTGAAATCGACTAAAATTTACATTATTTGTGTGAGTCAAGGCCACAGCCAGGACTCAACAAATCTGATTCTTGGATCTCTCCCCAGTGCTAGAGTCAGAGACGGGGACTGGAAAAATAAAGGTTGATCAAGAAACAGTATTTGGAGAAAGACCTCTTCATCTAGGTTTGCAGAATATAGTACATCACTGTAAAACAAGCCATTTACAACCCCAACGGAGAACAGATGAGAATTCTTAGCTTTTCTAGATATCCAGTGACCTGTTCCTAATAATTCAGCTGAATTAGTTCATTTCAGTAATATTTGCTGAGCCCTGAATTTGTACCAGCCATTGTGCCTACCTTTATATCCCAGCATATGGTTTCTTTTGGTAAATATGTGTGTGTACTTGGAAAGAAGGTTATCTTGTGCAGTTAAAGAACTGACCTTCTTTAATATGCTATTCTAATATTCAGTATACATACCAGTTTTTTTTCTGCTTTTCCTATGAATTAGTGCGAGAGAGAAATGTTAAAACAAATCTTTAACTATGATTATGGATTTGTTTATTTCTCCTGTTATTAGTTCTGTCCGTTTTTGCTTTAGGTTTGTTGATGCTAGACTGTTAGGTACCTAGACATTTAGGATTGTTGTATTGCTTTATTTGTAAGAAATTTCTCTGTCTTGAAATGTACTTTTTCTGAATGTAGCCATGTAGCTGTCTTATTATTAGTGTTTGCGTGATATATTTTTCCATCTTTTTCCTTTCAGTGTATATATACTTATATTTTAAGTATGTCTCTTCTAATCAGTATACAGTTGGGTCTTGTTTCTTATTAATTCTGATAAACTTTGTCATTTAATTAGTGTGTTTTTCATCTACTGATATGGGTTTAATCTACCATCTTGATTATTGTTTTCCATTAGTCCGATCTGTTCTATGTTTCTTTACCCTTCCTTCATAACATTTCTGGACTATTCAAGTATGGGGTTTTTTTTTGGGAGGGGGGTGTCCTTTTATCTCCTTTATTGGCTTTGTAGCCACATCTCCTTGTTTTATCTTTTTAGTAGTTGTTCGAGGAATTATAATACTCATCTTTAACATACCTCAACCTACCTCAAGTTAATGCTACTACTTTAAGTATAATGTATATTTTGTGTATTTTTATCTTGGCAACAGTGTAATTCTACACACCTCTCCATTCCTTTTGTTGTTATTGTCATTTACTTCTACATATATTTTAATCTCCAATACTGTGTTAGTATTTTTGCTTTAAACAGTCAATGAGCTTTTTATGAAAACTTCAATGGTCATTTACATTGATGATACAATTACCATTTCAGGGACTATTCATTCCCTCCTTAAGCTCCAGCCTACCCTTTGTGATCATTTCCATTCAGCATGAGAAACTATCTCTGTATTTTGTGTAATGTAGGTTAGAGTGTTTGCCATTACTAACCCTGGGTCATAGGTTGGTCAACTTCTAGTGACTATTGCTTCTCTTGATTATGATTTTCATTCTCCTGCTGTTTCACCTCTTGAATTATTTTTATTTTGAGTCTTGTGTATAAAAGATTATAGAGATTAAAGTATATATTTTTCTCCTCAGAGAATATAGCCCTTTTCTTTCTTTCTTTCTTTTTTTTTTTTTTTGAGGCAGAGTCTCACTATGTCACCCTCAGTAAAGTGCCGTGGCGTCACAGCTCACAGCAACCTCAAACTCTGGGGTTTAAACAATTCTCTTGCCTCAGCCTCCCAAGTAGCTGAGACTACAGGTGCCTGTCACAATGCCCAGCTATTTTTTGTTGTTGTTGTTTTTTAGATGGCCTGGGCCAGGTTTGAACCTGCCAGCCTCGGTGTATGTGGCTGGCACCGTAACCACGTGCTCCAAGTGCCAAGCCAATATAGCCCTTTTCCAAATGAGCAACTAAGATAGCATTTCTCAACCTGTGGGTTGCGACCCCTTTGGGGGTTGAATGACCCTTTCACAGGGGCGCCTAAATACATCCTACATATTAGATATTTACATTATAATCACAACAGTAGCAAAATTACAGTTATGAAGTAGCAAAGAAAATAATTTTATGGTTGGGGGTCACCACAACGTGAGGAACCGTATTAAAGGGTTGCAGCATTAGGAAGGTTGAGAACCACTGACCGAAGATGAGGAACTTCTCACTTTGATCATATCATAAGTTGATAGGAGCTACGGTTGCAGTTTTATTTCATTTTTGCTCTCTGGTTTCAAACGTTTTGAGGGTGAGGTCAATTCCCTCTATTTGTCTCCTCACTGGGACACAAGCACTGCAGTGTCATCAAGATGACTTTCTGTTTCTCAGCCCTGTCTCCAGCTGGCTGTAACATAGCCATTTAGAGAATTGTATTTGTGTTTGGAGACCTTCCATATTTGGTCTCTCCCACCAGCCCATGTAATCATTAAAGATTTGTCTGATCTTGTGTTACATCAAGTAGATGGGCCCTCCTACAAGTCCATACCTAGACTAGGCAATGATCCTTGGGTGTGAAGCAGCTGAAATCTATTCACTTAAGAAGGGTCATCCTTCTCTAGAGTTTAGTTTATTGAGATTTCTTTGCTTCCATAGCTTTTAAAAAATCGTATTTTATAATTTTATTTATCTTTTGTTTTCACATTTTAGCAAAAATGAGTCTTTTATAACCATTTACATCTTAATTACAATACTTTGCATTGCTTTTGAAGTGGCTTTTCTTGTCTTTTGTGTGTGTTTTTGAGAGGTAAATGTAGGTTGTACTTAAACGTTCTTAATTTATGTAGTCCTGTGTATATGTTTTTTTTTTCCTTTTTGCAGGAAGATATTCTGGATTCTGATAAAGAAGCTCCTATTGAATCCACCTTTGTCCGTATCAAAGAAACTCCCTCTGAACAAGAGAGCAAAATCTTTGTTCTGACTGAAAACGGGGAACGTGCCTATACTGTTAACCATGAAACCAGCCACCCACCACCCTCCAAAGTCTTTGTCTGTGACAAGCCTGAGAGGAATATAAAGGAATTCTTCCTGGATGGTGTTTCCAGCCACTCACTGTCAGACACCTCCACGGAGTTCATGCACCAGATCATTGATGAGGTCCTCCAAGGGGGCTTAGGTAAGACCACCAGCATCAATGAGCCATCTCCAGAATCTTCCATTTTATCATCCAGGAAGGACAGCCGGAGGTCCAACTCCTTGCCAATCAAGAAAACTGTTCACTTTGAGGCTGACACCTGCAAGGAGGCTTCCTGCAGCAAGGATCGCTTCTATAATCGAGATTTCCGCTTTGAGGGGAGTCCAAGGGCAACCAAAGAGGTGTTGAAGCAGAGTAGACCCACCCTGGCAGTTGAAGTTACTGAGGAAAAGGAGCCAAAACAGGAATCTTCAGAGACCCTGGAATTCACCTCCAACGAGGTACCCGGTGATGTCTCCTTGGAAGATGATACAATTAATAATTTTCCTTCTTCCCAGAGTTCTTCCTACAATGGTGCCCTAGAGAATGCAGCCAGCCATGGTGAAGAAAGTCATTCTCCTGCACCCCTTGAAGAAAATACTGTTTTGGCCAATTCCTTGGAGATCAAAGTTAACCTGATGACTGTAGAAGATATGGATAAAGAAGAATATTTTGAAGGCATACCATTAAAGGCCTCAAAATTTAACAGTGACCTAGTAGATTTTGCTTCTACTAGCCAAGCTTTCAAGGAAGTTCCTTTGCCTGATGAGAACAAACCCACCATGGGTGAGGATTCTGAGAATGATGCTGAAAAACTAGGTAAAAGGAGAAGTAAATCTGCCCACAGAAAGAAAGATTCGTCCGAACCCCAAGAACAGTCTGACTCTCAGGAACCTCTCCAGGGCCCTGGACAAAAAATTCAAGGCTATTCTTTGGCTCCAGGACAGATATCAGTGGATAAAAAGCCAGAGGTGTATGAAAAGGCCAAGAGAAAGTCCACCCATCGTCGTCCCCGTGGTGGGGAGGAAGAAGGGGAAGCCGAAGGCCTCCAGGGTGTGGGTGAGGAATTACCTTCCAACCCACCGAGCAGCAGCATTAGCCTAGAGACGCTTGGGAGTCACAGTGAAGAGGGCCTGGATTTCAGGCCCTCCCCACCCCTCTCGAAGGTGTCCGTCATTCCCCACGAGCTTTTTTACTACCCGCATTATGAGGTGCCCTTAGCTGCAGTTTTGGAGGCTTATGCTGAAGGCTCCGAGGATTTGAAGAATGAAGAAATGGATCTGGAAGAGTCAGAGGGCTATTTGCATGACCTAGACTCCAGGGAGGAGGAGGCTAATGGCTCCTACAGCAGTTGCAGCTCCCCTGTGGCAGGCGAGGGCCTCCCCCATGCCAGCAGCCAGTTGCCACATCTCAACAGGGGGGGCATGGGTACCACACCAGCCTCAGAACCTGCTCCCCCATCCTCCAGTGAGGACCACCCACAAAGGGAGGCTGAAGAGCATGACCCTACAGAGAGCCATCAGGTACTCAATCATGGGGTTTCAGAATGCTGAGCCTGGCCTGGGGAATTTGGCACGTTTTTTGAAGCTCAGCTTCTTGCTCTGTAAAATAGGGATGAGGCGGTACAGGCATCTTGGGGCACAAAATTCCAAAAGGCATCCACAGTCAGCCTCGAGCAAGTGCGGGGTTGGCGCCTGAGTGTGAGCACCTCCTGACATTTTGCACCTGGGCACCTCACTGGCAGTCCAGTGAGAAGACTTACAGATCACAGGGTTGCTGTGAGTATCAAGTGAGATCACCTTTGAGGGTCCAGCAGAATCATGGTAATAATTAAAAATATAATCCTTGTAACTAATGTCTAGTATGCATTTAGTGAATTGCAGCCCCCTGTCTCCTGCGGCAACGGAGGATAGACAAAGAAAGGGCTCATGATGGACTCCAGCCTTGGTTTTTAAAAGCTTTTTGCCTGCTGGACACTAATCTTTGGTTCCTGTGGTTTGAAGTGGGTTGTGTAAATAGGGTGAGGAGAGATACGTAATTCTCAGTTCAAGCAGCTAGGCACACACTTATCTTCCCACTTCCTCTGGCCCAGGAGCCCATCTGGAGCTCATGAGGGGCCGCTGGGACCCTAGCCTCTGACCATGGGGAGGGGTCCCCCTGCAGGTGCCGTGTTAATAAGAACTGCCCACTGCAGCACTGGGAGCTGGGAAGTTGATCCAAATCCAAGTCGGCTATGCCCTGTAGACCCAGTGTGGATGGGTCACCCAGGGTGAGACAGCCCAGGAGGACAGGGGCCTGGGCTCGGCCCCTGGGTGAGTGCACCTGCATGCTCACTCCATCCCCATGGGGAGCAGCCAGTAGAAAAGAAAATCCTGCTGTTGGTGTCTATTGCAGGAGACACCAAGTCCCCCAAGAACTGTGTACTGTGAGTGAATGTGGCATCAGACATGAGATGGCCCCAGCAAGGGACTCAGGCATTCAGCAGAGGGAGACGGTCCCTTAGGTCTAGAAAGGCAGAAGTGTGTGGGTGGGGGATTTGGAGCTGGGGTAGGAGTTCTGGGTGGAGGATGTTCCCTTTACACAGGAGCTGTAGTGGGAAAGTGATGGGCTTTCCAGATCATCATGGCTCGACCCCTTCCCATTATCCCTTCACCTCTCCTCTCCAGCTCAACCCCATCCGTAGTGTGCAGATGGATAACCCTAAAACAAATCTTATCTTATCACTTCCTGACTCCTGTCTGTAATAATCAGGACTTCTCAGCACCACTTTCAAGACACTTCCCTCTCTAGCCTGGCCTCCCACCCCTCTCTATCTCCCCCCCTTCCTCACCTCCAGCCAAACCAGACCTCTCCCTGTTTCCCACACCCATCCCTGGCTCCCAGACCCCCAGCTCTCTTCTGCCTTCAGATATCAGTGGGCTGGTCCTACCATCTAGTACCCCTTCCCCACCCACCACTTGGCAAGCAGTTATGTATCCTTCAAAGCCCAATGCAACCAGCACGTCTTCCCAGGAGCCTTCCTAGCTTTTCCCCAGACAGAACTGTTGTTCCCTCACCTATAGCCAATCGTATTTTTGACATCTGTCTCCTGGAGTACTTATCCAGTTTTCATGGGCTTAGTTTTTCTCGCCCATGGGAGTGGGCATTTATATATTAATTTTTGGACCCTAGAGACTACAAGACCTGCCAGAGCCTAACAGTGCAGGGGACAGAGGTTTATTGCATCATGGTTTGGGGATGTATAGTCAATGAAAGGTAAAAGGAACACTGAGATAAATACAAATCTCTGGCTCTCAGCCCTGGAGAGTCAGGGCTGCATGGGGGCCCAAAGGACTGGTGACGCTTGGAAGAATGAGATGGCCTTCAGCCCTGTGAGAGCTGCAGGATAAAGAGGGATTTGAGGCTCGGCACCTGTGGCTCAAGCGGCTAAGGTGCCAGCCACATACGCCTGAGCTAGTGGGTTCGAATCCAGCCCGGGCCTGCCAAACAGCAATGATGGCTGCAACCAAAAAATAGCTGGGCATTGTGGCAGGTGCCTGTAATCCCAGCTACTTGGGAGGCAGAGGCAGGAGAATTGCTTGAGCCCAGGAGTTGGAGGTTGCTGTGAGCTGTGATGCCACTCTACCCAGGGTGAAAGCTTGAGGCTCTGTCTCAAAAAAAAAAAAAAATGAGGGATTTATGTAGCCTTTATAGACACTTAGGACTTTAGATAGAGCAGAAGTGGGAGCCCAATTTTTTTCAGTTTGCCAACTCCAGTCAATAGGGAGTAAGTAGCTGCCCCAGCCCTGAGAGGAGCAGAATTCTCAGGCTGAGCTTGTAGGCGGGGCAGGGAGATGGCCACGTGGGCAGGGCAGCAACTGTTTATCATCCCCATGGGAGGGACAGGGAAGAGGCTGAGTGGTTCTTTGGATGCCAGGGATTGTACTTGCCACCTTCCCCTTCTGCTCCCAGGGAGAGGAACCCACTTCCACCCCCTCCTACCTGCTGTAAGCTGACCTCTTTAAAGCCACTCCTGCCACTGCCATGCGTGAAAATGCAGCAGAGTGGGGCACAGTGGGGCCTTCATCTCTGGATTGTTATGGGCCAGAAAGCTCTTTTAGGACAAAAAGAAGGAGCCTAAGTGGGCAGTGGGGAGCCAGCACAAGTTACATTTCTGCCCATCTGTTGTTACTTAAAAAGACAAATTAGCAAATTAGCACTCTCCTCTCTCCTGGGCTATTGAAGGGGGCCGATGGAAACACAAACGAGCCAGATCATTCTAGTCTGCTTTCCTTCTTGCAGTTGCCCAAAGCAGATCAAGCGTCTCTATGTGTGCAGCGTGTGGACAGGGAATTTGGGGTGTGGTTGAAAGAGGCCTGGGTTGGAATCCTGGAGTCAGGAGCTCTAGATTTGAGCCCTTCTCACCCTGGCTCTCACTCAGGGTGAGAGCTCGGGCAGATGCCTCCTTTGGAGACAGTGTGGAGTGAAATCGATGGTGTTTGCCTCCCTTACTTCTTGTCTGCTGCCTCTGGCCCTCCCCTACCAGTGAGCGTAGCCCATCACTCCTGTGTGCCGCCCTTGCCTCGGTCCGGTTAGAGGGAAGGGACGGAGTGCACTCCGTTTAATGGGGAGCCCAGTACAACAGGTGAGGCCTGAGAATCTTGCCCCCTGGCAGAGAAGGAGACATGGAAGGGATATTTCTCTAATGCCCTCTTGAAAAGAAAAGAAAAAAGAGATTTTCCCGGCTAAATAAACTAGAAAATGCTAGTCTTCAGCGGGGGGAAGCCCCCTCCTCATTTCACCTTTCAGAAAAGGCAGCTTTTGCACATTGGTGAAGGAAGGGAGGCTGCTGCTTCAAATTGCTGAAAGTGGTTTTCATCCCTGCTCAGGCCTTTGTTCTCCTGGGGCACACTGGCCTGGCCACTCTAGTCCCCTTACTCTGACACCTGCTAAATAGGTTCTTCCAGCCCCCAGAGGAATTACTGAGAGGTGGATTCAATGACTCCCACTGTCTGGATCACTCGGAAACCTTGTTGATAGGTTTCAGACAGCCAAAGAATCCTCCTAAAGGAAATGCTAGAGATGTTGCACTGCAGTCTACCTCTGGCCAAGGTACAGTGAAGATGTTGCGCTCCAGACTATACATTTGCCTGTGTGTGTATTTCTCCAAGCTCATGGGCTAACTTTGCACTCCATGGCCCACCTGGATTCCAGGATTCTTTCTTCTGTTTAGATCAGCGATTCTCAACCTGTGGGTCATGACCCCTTTGACTGATTAAAGGTTCATGGCATTAGAAAGGTTGAGAACCACTGGTTTAGATGGATCATGGTTGTGGGAAGGGTTCAACCATTGCCCATTGTAAGGGGCATCCTTTAAAGAAAACTCTGGTATAGTGGGATGAAGTTGATAACTATTGTACCCATTTGACAGACAAGGAAACTGAGTCTCAAAGAGATGCTGTCCCTCAAGATCAGCTAGCTGGCTCAGCCAGGATTTGAAACCAGATCTTACTGACTCTAGGACTGGTATTGTTTTTACACCATCATCCATAGCATTTGAATTCTGCAGCAGTTGGCTGTGCTGCCCTCCTATGTGGCCATGCTGGAAGGGATGTGTGAAGAGGAAAGAGGCAGAAATGCAGGCGATGCCCCAGCAGGGCCTGAGCGGAGCACTGCCAGGTGGTGTCACACGCTTTACTTCACAGCATGAAATGCTGACTTGTTTTTGGTTATTCTATCTTGCAGCCCCAGGAATCCCCAAACTCAGAAAACATAGCAAACCCCATAGAAGAAAAGGTGGTGGAAAAATCAATCAGCAGCAAAAAAAAGGAAAAAAGGAAACATGTGGATCACGTAGAAAGTTCATTATTTATAGCACCCGGAACTGTTCGGTCCTCAGATGACCTAGAAGAAGACTCTTGCGAGCACAGAATCCCTTCCAGGTATTTATGAGTATGTTTTCACCCCCAGGGAGTTACTGTCTGAAAGCTTTCCATTTTTAATTTCTGATATGATGGGGGCTGGGGTTAGACAGCAGGGGAATACAGATTCATACAAAATCCTCATTCTCTGTCCCTGGGTTTCTCCACCCCGACCTCACTGTTACCAGATCTGCTCACAGGAAGCAAAACTGGAATGACATGAGGCTTGGCTTCTGTCCTCATCCTGCGTACTTTTGGGTGGGAACTAGCAGTGAGAGGCTGATGGCTGAACCATACATAGGTTTTGGAGTGACAGGAGCAGACATGGAGCCTCTGCCAGCTGCCCTGTGGCCCCGAGACAACATTGGGCTGACTTTGAGGACATGAACTGAGATTTTTAATCTCAGGCACATGGAAGCTGGACATTTGCATTCACATATGGCTTCTCCCACAAGAAGAGAGTGGCTGGAGAGTGAGCTCCCTGCTCCCACAAACTCAATTCCAAGGAATAGGAACAGCTGATTTGTCTCAGGGTAAAGAGGGAGCAGAGACAATAATGAGCTTTAACTGATCTACAGGAATCTTGTAGCACATATCTGCTCTGTCACCCCAAGGCCTCTAGAAGAGCCAGATTTGTCTCAAGGAAAATAGGTAACTGGTGAACATCAGAAGACCCTGATCTCTCCCCATCCACTGTCTCTCATCGTCACAATAGTTTTTACCAAGCCCTTGCTATGTTTAGGCACATGGCACACATTTTCCTGTTTGTTCTCAGGGTTGCCCCATAGACTTAGCTGGGATTGTGCCTCGTTATGGCAGACAAGGAAGGTCAGGGTAGGTGACTTCGCCGTGACCTCACAGCTGAGGAAATGACTCCATCATGCACATTCTTTTCCTGGCCCCTCATGACCCAAAGCAGGACGAGCGGGGCAGGCTGCGGGGAAAGATGGTTGAGACATGCATCTGGGGTGTAGGCAGGGAGAAGCCCACACAGATGGAGCCAGGGACGTGACTGTCAGGCGCCCAGGTTTCCATCTCCCCCTCCTCTGCTTTCATGCCTGGAGCTTGGGGAAGCAGAGGCAGAGGTGAGGAGGGGCAAGGTACAACACAAGGCTGCTGCCGGCTTTGCCTGTGACTCTCAGAGTGCCTGTTCCTGGTGCTGCTCACGGATGTCCACCTATTCTTAGTGTGTTCACCTGCAGGTGAACAGCTGCAGGCAGATGGCCCAGGTCTGCCATCTACTCTACCATGACTTGGGAAGAGTCTTCAGTCCTTTGCCAGAACTCTGGGCATCTCCCTAAGCAGGTCAATTCTCAAATCATCTTTGAGCAGACACTGTGTGATGGAGTCAGCTAGACCTGGGAGCTTCAGAAGTAGGAGAATAAGGTCAGCCACAGAGGTGATCTAGGCAGGGCTCCATCCTCCAGGGAGGTGAGATGGTACCATCTATTCTGCTAGGACTAGGAGAAGCGGGCATGACAGGTGCTAGACAAGTGGGGGATCTAACAGTTTGGATCAGAGGCAGGTGGAGTCAGAGTGGCCTGGGGCTGAAATGTCGTTTGAACTGAGGTTGAGCTGGCTTTTTTTTTTTTGCAGTTTTTGGCCGGGGCTGGGTTTGAACCCACCACCTCCGGCATATGGGGCCAGCGCCCTACTCCTTTGAGCCACAGGCGCCACCCGTTGAGCTGGCATTTGATTTGAGGAGAGGGAGTAGGAGGGCAGGGTATTCAGGTGTGAGAAAGAGCCTGGGCAAAGAGCTGGTGCTTAGTGGGCACCTCAGCAAAGACTTGTAGAGCATAAGGGGTCGGGGGAGGAAAAAAAAGGGAGCACTAGGGGAAAGCAAACATCTTGGCTATGTGCTGCATCAAGAGATGGAAACAGAGCCCGCACCCTGAAGCTGAGATGGGGGGTGGGAGAGGCGGGGAAGCAGCCATGGTTTCAGGCTGCACAGTACAGAACCCCTCCTCTCTCCTCTGGCCTCTGTGCAGAGCAGGCAGCTGTTCTGTTCCCAGCTCCTCCTTCCCATCTCACCCCAGGCACAGTTGTGGCACAGCTATAATGATGACAAGGCGTTTTAGCCCAGATGACTGTAGCATCCTGAATATAAGCAGAGGCATTGAGGTGTATACAGTGTGTGCAGGAAGGAGCACCCGGAGCCCCTCCTGCAGGCCAGGCCACTTCTCCTGCTCGCTCCAGTGCAGGAGGAGCTACCACCACCTGGTACACACAAAGAAACTGAGCTGCAGAGAGCTCAGCACCTGGCCAAGGTTACTCAATGGAACTGAGCTCTGGGCCCTTGCCTTCCCAAGAGCAGGCTGTTTTTACAGGCACAATTTGGCTGCTCTGTATGGCTTCTGATTGGTCTAGGCAGAAAGGCCTGTTGTCCCAGAGCCTTTCTGAGGACGCCTGAGGCCTCTGTCTCCCCAGCCTCACCTCCATCCACCTTGCACCAGGTGCTGTGGCCTTAATTGTGTTCCTTGAATGCCCCACATCCATCCTCTCCGCCCCAACCTCCGTCAAGTCTGAGGACCTTCCCTCTGGCTGTCTCCTGGCTCACTCCTCTCAGTCCAGGGTCTCAGCTCTACTCCTTTCTCCAAGCAGCCTTCTTAGATTCCTCCTGGCTATTTTTGATCCTCTTGCATGTGTGTTCTCGTACCCTCTACTCTGTTTCTTCACAGCACTTATCCAAACAGTAATTTCTATTATCATCTGTTAAGGGTGCATTTACCATCTGACTTTTCCATCCGTGCTGGACACTGCGCCAGCCCCCTAAAGGCAGGAACTGTGTATATAGGGCTCACCATTAGTCCAGCACTTAGCACAGCCTGTGGCTCACAGGTAGTATTGGACAAAAATTCCCTAGGTGGATGAATCATGTGGATGAATGTGCTCTTTCTGTGTGTGGCTGGCTCTTGGAGGGAAGAAGGGAGGTCCTCAGCACCTAGCCCAGTTCCTGGTACATAGGAGGCTCTTGATAAATGTTTGCTAAAAGAAGGAAGCTCAGTTCAGTTCAAACCCACTACAAGTCTCCGATGACAGCACAACACAACGACCACCTGGAAGAAAGCATGCTGCCAAAAAGAGGGGAGGAGAGGAGTGAGGCTTCCCTTCTGATGGGGGTGTGCTTTTTATTAAAAAACATTGCAGACACGTGGGAAAAAGCACGTGTCTGTGTCTCTAGGGACTGCAGTGTGTGGGTCAGCTTTTATGGGACACCACTCTGGGTCCCAGGCACCAGGGTCTCTTTTGTCATTGTTAGGTATATTCTGCTCCATTTCTGTGCTGTGACACCAGCCTGGAAAAAATAGCTCAGTTTTTGGACTGAGAAAAAGAATTGATGTGTCCCTAAGCCTTGCATGGCCCCTGGCATGTGGTAGGTGCTCAGTGTAACTATTATTTACAAGTGTACCCAGACCAAAGGAAGAGCTTGGTGAGGTTTCTTATTACACAGTAGGCAGGAATACCAAGGCTACCAATGATAAATTCCCTGGGATTAGACTCTGGGGCCAACCACACTTTTCCTGGACCCCAGCATGCCACATGGGAGGTTTGCCTTGAGAAAACTCAGATGACTGTCTGTGTGCCAGTGTTCTTCAACACCCGATAATACCTCATTGTCCCATTTAGCAGCAAAACAGGGCCAAATCCTTTCCCCTCCAGTACACTAAGATTCCCCCCTGTTCCACAGAGTAGGTAGCTTGGGAATGGTGATCCATATTACAGATGAGGAAAACTGATCAAAGATGCAAGTGCTAGGCTGGCATGGCCAGCTAATCAGCCAGGAGCCAGCATGATAGCCCTGGGCAAGCCATCTCAGTTCAGAGGACAGAGGCACATTCCACATCAGCCTCAAGATACTGTTGGAAAATTAGCCTTTTTGTGTATTAAAATAAAACAGGGGGTACTTCCAAGAGCTAGAGAAACAGCAGCATTGTACACAGGAAGGAGCACCAGAAAGGGGGTCCAGATTCCAGCTCTAGGCTCAGGTCAGACAACTTGCAAAGGACCTCTGGCATGTCCCAAGACCTCAGGATGCTTAGAAAAGAGGTCCTTTCCTGCCCCAAATTGTGTGATTTATAAGAATATGTGACTTGCTTTCCATTTAAAGCACTGCCTTTGTTTATTCTTGTCCATGAGGGCCCCATGTATGTCTCCAGCATCCATTCTACTGTTTATAAGTGCATTCCAATCAAAGTGGGTATATTGGATAAAATTTCTCATTTTTGTCCCTGAGTCTCAAGCCATCACTTGCCTAAATCCACACATGAAGACTCGGGATGGGTGTGACCTCACAACTGAGCCGTGAGGAGCTCTAGGTGTTACCAATCCAAAATGTGTGTTTGTTTTTCAGGACTAGTCACAGTGACTCCAGCATTTACATTCGACGACATACTAATAGGTCTTTGGAATCGGTTAGTATGTGAATTTCTTCTTTTTCCATTCGGCCCCTGCTAATCAATTCCTTTCCATCCTTCCTCCTCCCCAGCCCAGAGCTTTGAATTACTGACGTGCAACAGCTATACTTTTGGATAGAAGACTAACAAATTGAAAACTTGTCATTAAGCACAGTCCAGTTGGATGTCCGGTTTGGGCAATAAGGGATGTAAATAAAATGATGATTTTAAAGCCCAAAGGCCTCTTTGTTGTAAAAATGCATCCAAGATGCCCCGCTTGGCCCCTGCACACACACCCAGAAAGATCACATTCAGAGGTAGAGGCACACACAAGCTAAGTAGAGGGTCTGTGTTACACTCCCAAGTGCTTAGCCCGGCACCTGTTGGGACCAAAAGCTCCCAGGGTCCACAGCACACCCCCATTCAGGGTTTGTGTAGGTGGTGGGATCTTCGCAAGTTCAGGTGGAGCAGGGAGGGAAATGCACGTTGTTTAGCAGCTTGATTTGGGGACTAGATGTTGACAATATTGAGAAAAGCATGGCGTGCTCGGCTTTGTGTGTTTAAAATCATTTTATTTTCTATTTCAGAGATTTCATCTTTACTAATTGGGTTGCGGGGCTTTTGTTTGTAAATTTCACTGTAGGATCATTTTAGCTATGTTCAATTGAGGAACGCAGCCGATTTGGATGACAGAAGAAACCGAATGTTAACCAGGTTGGTTGCTTAATGCCACTTCAAGTTTTGTGGGATTTAAGAACCAAAAAAGAATTTGTTTTTAGAAGGATGCACCCTACCGGCTGGGGGTAGTTACTCGCCAACTGTGCTTTCTTGAGAACCATAATAATAATTTGGGACAAGGCAAGAAAATACCTGTTCCCGGAGAAAATGAGTGTCAATTCAAAGTGAGTGGGAGGGAAAAGTAGATGTTCATTAACGTTGATGGATGGGGCAGAGCTCAGAAAATCAGGTTAAAGGTGGGTCAGAGGCTGCTGGGTTAAAAACCTGCAGCCGCATTTAAATGACCCAGTGGCATGAGACAGTTAGGTGGTGATCTTGCAATGCTGTGTGTGTCCGCCAATGCTGTAGCACCTGACAACTGTGTTCGTTCTGTGTCGCCACTGCAGGTACAATACTCAGAAGCTCACTGAGCTGATTTTACAGTTTTATGGCATCAGAGCAGACATGAAGAGGGATTACAAACATGCCAGGATGTCTATGAAAGTATTTCTTACTATTGGAGAACTAGCTGGCCTAATCAAACATTGCTGAATTACTATAAAACTGCCCATTTAGAACAGGAGAAACTAGAAAAATCTCTCAAACTCTTACAGTTCTGAGAGAATCACTTCATTTCTTTTCATTTTTATTTTTATATATATATTTTTAATTTGGGGGTCCATGGATTTGAATTGGTTTAAGTTAATGGAATTGGTTGGAAGCTTCTGTCTCAATACTGCCTAGCACCCAGGAGTGTGGTCCTTATAATTCCACCCCTTCCTAAAAAAGAAGCAAAATGAACTTCCTCCTCTGCCGTAAGAATGGAAATATTTGTTCAAGTTTTCAGCTATGCTGGACATGCTCATAAGAAAATAGTTTTTGCTCCTATGAGATAGAGATGTTGACAATAGTACCTGCCAAGTTGAGAAACGCAGGCATGTTTTCTATGTTGAGCACTTATCACCTTTGTAATAAAAACGTACTTTAAATTTTTTCTATAAACAGTCGTAAAAAGGAAAACTTTTGTCTATGACCATTTCTGCCTATGAATTAGTTATTAAATGGCAACAAAGGCTTAATCTAGGGCCACCCCTCACTCCCTCTGTCAAGAGATACTTCAGTTTCTCCTAATGTCCATCCCATACCCAGAAATGACCCCAAGAGGCTCACAGTCCATCTACTGTAGCTGGGAGCGGAGCCTCTCCCTCCTCCTCCCTACCTCCCTTCTTGATTTCCTGTTATCCCCTAGGCAAAGGTGAAATGTCATTTTAACACTACCTCTAGTCAAATAAGAGCAGAAAGATAAATATTTTGAGGAAAATCATATCTAGTGATTATTTTAAATTAATATTCCAAAGCCAAAAATAAAACAGGGGGAGGGGTCTTTGTTTTTTCATTTCTGATTGCTATTTGGAAATTGTCTGTGATCAGGGAGCATTCAGGGAACATTCTGCCCTTTAAATGACATGTGGAGGCCCTGCCATTCCTAAGAAATGGCCGTGAGCTCTCAGTATCTAACTCTGTCACAGTGAACTCTCTGAGGCACTGTAGCATCAAGGAGGGTGTCCCAGGAGACCTGGTTCAGGTACCAGCCCTATCCCACAGTCATTTCACCCCATGAATCTCAGTGTTCCCACAGCAGAAATGGGGCTGACAGCGCCTCCCACTTCGTATCATGGAGATGAATCGCGGGTGGGAAAGCTCCATGGGCCACCCAGATGGCCTGACCATCTGTCTCGGGTCAACGCACACAGTGCAGGGCATCCCTGGACACCAAACCAGGGAGCCCACAGTTTTCCAGGAGGGCAGGGTAGAGAATGGGGGGTGCAGTAGCACTGGGTGGGGTCCACTCTCCTGGGGACCTACTCATGACTGTCTTTCCATCTTCCTTCTGTAGGAAGTCCAACAACTCTGGAGAAGCCACATTGCGGGAGAGCCACAGCCCACGGAGCGACTCCCTGACGCAGTTTGTCCAGCAGCCGGACATGGTGTATTTTATCCTCTTTCTCTGGCTCCTGGTGTACTGCTTGCTGCTCTTCCCACAGCTGGATGTCAACAGACTCTGATGTGTGTGTCTGGATAATAAAAGACAGGACGCTGCCAGGGGTGGGGGTCTTTTTATTATTTTATTTTTGGTTCTGGGTGGGGCACTCACTTCTGCTAAGGACCTCCAGGCAAACTTAGACAACCTTCCTCCCTGTTGTTGTGGTTTTGCTTTTCTCAAGTTTCTTTTTTCTTCTGTCCAACCTGAGCATGCTTTTCCCTTTAGCTGTGTACTCAAAACTCAGGTGTGCAGCTGGATCCTTAGGTGGGGTTTTGCCTTGGTGCCTTGCTTGGTTTGATTGGAAGTATGATTACTGATATTTAGCCAAAACCTGGATCTTAGCTCATCCCACATGCAGGTTTTTAAGGTCCTGGATGAACTTGAGTTACTTACCTCTCAGATGAAAGTCTGCCTGATGAGAAAGAGGGTGGGAGCCCCAGGCTGAGCCAACTCTGGAAAGAAAACTGCCATGTTTTCCTCCAAGAGGGAGCTATTCCCTCAAATAGTGAAGGTGCTGGGGTCCATGCACCGGTTGCAGCCTGCCAAATAGTTGCATTCGCAGGGAGAAATCCAAGCATCAGGAAGCTGCTGGCCCTGGGCCAGCACTTCCAGGGAAGGGCAGAGTCCAGGGAAGAAGGTGAAGACGGTGTAGTGAGCCATAGCACAGTCTTTTTCACTCTAGTTTTTTTTTGAGGGGGGGCAGGGGGGTGCACTTTTAATCCACTTATGCATTGCTGGGATTGAGATAGAGTTGTGATTTTCAAACCTTTTCCACTGATGGAACCCTCTTGTCCAGCCAACACAGTAAAAGCAGAGCCCTGGCTGACTCAGGGCAAGCCCTGAGACTCCCTCACCCACCTTTGCTGCAGCTACCCTTAGCTTTAGTGATGGCTCTGGAAGTATCTTCAAGGGCGGAAAGCCCTGAGGAGGAGTGATCGGCCTGGAATAGGCTCCCATTGATGTTGATGCTGGTTGGTGCAGCAGGTGTCTGCCCAAGAAAGCTTTTGTGTGCACCTGCCCCAGAATGCTAGTGTTGGCACAGGCATCTTTTGTGGTTAGTCATAATGGGTTTCTTGGAAAGGTTTTCTGGAAGGCACCCTGGGAATAGACCAGAGCAGGTGGTTTGTGAGAGAAAGAAAGGCAGTTCTCCCACCCGCCATCTCTGTCAGCTCTGGGCTCCCTCTTTTGCTCTCTTCTTCCTGCTAAGACTCAGGTCTGTGAAAACTCTATATTAATTCCTTCTCCCCCTTTGTTCCCTCTCAGAAAGCATGTATTAGGCAGCCCTTTTGAAACTGTAAACTGTGAGTCAGAAGAGGGCCTCAGGGAGCATCTTGTCTAGCTGAACCCAGAGAGGCAGAGCAGATTCACCAAGGTCACACGGCCAACTGGGAACAGACTTGCAGTGAGCACACAGGCTACCTGATGCCCAGTCCAGGGCCATCACCTCTGAAGGAAACTTCCACTGGGTATGTAAATATCCTGAAAAAAAAGATACAATGTCATCATTCAAGCAAAACCAAATTTTTTAGGCCATCTGTCGACCTTTCTTTTGTTCTCATATTTTCCCCATGAGGAAGTTTTATTCACCTTCAAGCTCACCCACTATTCTTTCTGGAATACTCTCAACAGCTATAACAGCTTGTCATTTGACATACCAGCATCATTCTTACTCTAGGAATCACGTTTCTTCTCTTAGCAAGCCAAGGACTTGCTCATTTCAAGCAGTAGGTTTCAAGTTCACAGAATTCCAGCGTGGCCAAAAGAATTTACATAGCACATTTGAGTTGATGACAGCCAAAATCTGGCCTCTAAACCATTCTGATTATAGTCTGTCTCCCTGTCCCAAAAGAATTTCAGCCTTCCAAGCTGAAAGCTGTTGGAAGCTTGGACTGATTCCATCTGGAAGGCCAAGAACCCCATGGAAAATGAGCTAATTAATGAGGTCCCTGGCATCATTGAAAGCTCAGAAGTACAGATAATAAAGATTATGTTGTGATATTTTATAACCCTAGGCACCATGTAGTCCTCTCCTAAATTAGATGCTTAAAGAGCCAGGGAAGAGCTGACCCAAATGTGAATTATTTCATTTTATGGGTCTAGACCTTGTTCAGAAAAATCTCTGTAGGCTGCTTTTCTCACCTATTACAACTTATAATATTCTTTAAAGCATCTACTGGCAAGATACCTAAAAGTCATTTGGTTCAAGTTGGCAGTAAACTGATTTTTTTTTTTAAGGTAAAAAAATCTTACTCAAAGATGGGCTTATGAAAGAAGATGGATATAAAGGTGAATAGCGAAGTCTGCAGAACAGACCACCCCTATTGCTAGTAATTGTCTTTAATTAAAGTAAAAAAAAATTTAATTTAAAAAATTCTATAAGACTTTTAACAAGAACTAGTAGTCGCCTAGGTCTTGCCTCCTAGAAGTAGCCACTTCTAACTCTTTTAGCTGTCGTCTAATATTTATCTTCACATTTCTATATAACATGCTTGCACTTTATTTTTTAATTGATTTAGAAACATCTATTGGCTTACTTTTAAAGTAAGCAGAGATGCAATGCTATACCCTGCTTTGTTTTTTTAAAGTAGTTGGATCATTATTTGGTACATGTTTATTCAGTGTTGCCAATACCTGGGGCATATAAAGATTGTTTACAGCTGAGCCAAGTAGTGTACTATAGTTATATGTTCTTTCTCATCAGTTTGGAGTGACACATTCTTTAATAACTTCCTGAGAAAGTTTTAAGATTTTTGCATAACTTAGAATGTCTTTATTCTGCCCTTACCTAAGTGTGGCTGAGCATAAAATTGCAGGTGGAAAATAATACCCTACTTTACTGCCCCTCCCCACCCCCAAGCATGATTGTTAAGACTTCTGATTCCCATGCCTTTATATGTGACTTGGCTTTCTGCTTCCCCAACCCTCATACCCTGGAAACATTTAAAATCTCTTTATTCCTAGTGTTCTGAACTATTGTGATGGTGTTATGTCCTTGATGTTATACAATACCTTGTCCTGGGCTCTCATGGAAATTTCTTAAATTTTCTTGTAATTATTCACATTCTTTCTTTCTGGATTCCCTATTGTTTCAATGTTGGACCTCCCAGACCGATCTTCATCTTTTCTGTTTATGTTTTTGATCTGCTTTCAGGAAGAATTATTCACTTTCATTTTCCCAATATGAATGTCTTATTGAATTTTTAATTTCCAAATTAACAAAACTTTTTGTTGCTGTTCTCTTATTTTTGTTTATAGTGTTCTTGAGTCATGGATGAAGAGCTTATCTCTTTGTGGATGTTAATGATAGTGTTTTGAGGGGAAGTTCTTTCTCACTCCTTATAACACCTCTGTTTTTGCTAAGTTCCCTTTCTCTTGGTTGATTGTCTCCTATCTTTCAGGTAATAAGTTTTCCTCAAATATCTGGTGATTCTGTGGATCTTTTCACATTGAAGAGTGATACATCTAAAAGCTGATTGGAGGCTCTGTGTGTCAACTACGAGGCTTTTCTCTAGGGTCACCAGGTGGGCACCTGGACTCATTTTTGGAGAACCCTACATATAAATATTTGCAGACCTTTTCTCTGGGGCTTGTTTTGTTTCTTTAGAGATATTTCCAACACTCTCCAAGGTGGGAAAGGGGTACATCACATCTCTTTGTCTTCATGGTTGTATAACTTTCATTCCTTTGCTCTGATTTTCATGGGGTTTCATGAGGGAAGACATGAGCCCATGTGTTCAGTATACCATATTGCTCCCTAAGTCCCACTTGAGTTTTCTCCCCAGTTACTTAGGTGGCCTGCTGCTCTGTTGACTTGTTTGTGAACTTGCTCTACATCTGGCTGGGGCTATAGTGACATCCATCCAGTTGGGCTATGGTCTGCCTTGTGCCTTCATATGAAGTGCCAAATATAGGAGAGGGTGAAAGGGAAGGCCTAAGCTCTGCTTGAGTGCCATGATTAAGTAGTTATGTATTATGTTTTCTCACTACCCCCAGTAAACAGTCTTAGGTCTCCTACCTCCCCACAATATTCAGTCTATGCAGTTGTGTGGTTTCTAGGTTTTCTTTGCCACCTCACTTCATTTGGGAAACAAGTAGTCAGCAGTGGTGTTTGCCAACAAACTTCCAAGGTGGGTCTCTGTTGGTTGGTTTTTGGAATTTGGTCAACATTCCTCATAGAAGTACGTGTCTTGCCATGGTTGGGGGTTACAGGGTTGTGGGGAAGGGGGGGCTGCCTGGTTAGAACTGACCTTTGTGGAGAGATGTGCTCCCACCAGGGCTTGTACCTGAGAAGTATACTCTCACTGTCTCAGGGCCAACCACACGGCCATGTGCTTCCCTATTTCTGGAGTTCAGCATAGTCCCCCAGCCCTCTTCCCCCTGCAGTGTTTGCCCCCTCTTTGTGAGGGGGGACTTGGAGAAGACAGAGTTGTTGGGGGCTGCCTGTGCAGTCCACCCCAATTAAGTTCCTGATGCAACTACAGCCTCTGCTCCTCAAGCTAACCTCCAGGCCTCCTCCTCATCATGGACTCAGACTATCTATCATGGAGCTAATCTTTCCAAGAAAAGTTGGAGTAAACAAGTAGAGCTTCACCTCACTGAATGCCAGAATTAATCGTGGTTGCTTTGGTAAGAAGCTGCGCTCTCCCTGTGGTTACACCATTGGAGTGCAGTCATACGCATGAACTCTTTGACATGAGCTCAGTTTTTCTTAACTCTCCGGAAGGCTCCAGAAGGCCCACTAGGGTTTTGAGACATAGCCTCTCTCTCCTTTCTACTCAGAGACATCTTCTCTGCTGGTTACCCACCTGCACTCCTCTTGGGAACTTTGTACCCTGGAGTCACAGAAATGGGCTGTGTTGGATTTTCCAGTCAATGTGGCTTCTCAGGTTCTTCTCTGGGATGGGCTTGCCAGGAAACAAGAGCACACAAAGCTTGCAAGGCCCAGATGTGTCATTTCTCCTTCCCTGACATTACATAATCTCTACTGACACTGCGTTTGGGGAAGATTTAATGTCTTGGGCCTGCAGCTGCCATCTGGAGCTGCCACTGAGTAGCAGATTTTTCTTCTGGCCCATCCAGCTGGTGAGGGGGCTGCTCTAATGAGAAGGACGAGGGCCTGGGTTCAGTGGAAGAAGGCCGAGCGCTGGCATGGGTGTTATCACGCTTATTTGCTAAAAATTGCTGCAGAGATTTTCCCTTAACAGTTAGCCAACATGAGACAGAAATGAGTCACAGAGTCTCTTTGATGGACATTGAGCTCGACAGATCCTCTTGCCTCTACTTCTCTCATCAGGCATTTCCTTAAGGAGTGACAGGCAGGAGCTCAGCAAGTAAGCCCGAGGCGCGAGTTGCACACTCAGTCTTCCATTTCCTTCCATCTTGTGCTCTGTATCCATGTGAGCATCATCCCTTCTCGCTCTGAGGTTTAAGAACCCCACAGTGACCTTCAGGCCTTGTCATTTCTCTACCATTGTTTGTGAGACAGGGCTGTAGATGAGCTTGATCAGATATGGGGCTAAGGCCTGGCCACTCAAAGCTCCGATAAGGAGCAAAAGTTATCAGAGTTTCTGAGCTGACTATTCTGGAATCTCCAAACCCTGCAATACTAGGAAAATTTGCGTTTAGAACTTATCCTGAGAACCTTAATGAAAACACATCAGGCAAGAAGTTCCTCCCTGCCAGAGCTGTAGCAGCCAGAAAACATTCTTGGCTATGAGAAAAAGGCAATCGGTATTTTGTGCAGTTTGACAAAGTTTTAAAATATGCATGTGCCTCTGTTTCAACTATCTACATCCCTGATCCCACTGCTAACTTGTTTAAATGCCTGACACTCAGATGTCAAGTGTAGCTTCATCTAGCAGGAGTCTCTTTAAATGAACTCTGTTGTTGTTTTAATCAGTCATTTCCTTCTTCTCTAAGAGGTATTGTGGGGTAGGAAAAGAGTCAGCCAGGTCAAGGTTTGAGTCCCAGCTCTGCCACCAGATATCTGATGATCTTGGCAGATTAACTTCTCTGAGCTTCTGTGCAGGATAGACACTCAGCCATTATTTGCTGACTGAACAATACCCTCCTTGCAAGTCTGTTGTGCAGTTGTAGAATGCCCAGTAGCCTCTGGTTCTCATTTTCCCTCCTCCAAGCGCCGACAATACTTCCTTTCCTAACATCCAGTTTGTCATCAATGCTTCTAATCTTTCTCCAGTCCACCACCTTCTTCCCAGCTGCCCCGTCTCAAATCTAACTCATGCCTTTTCCAAGAGGAAGTTGAAGCCATTGTATACTCATTAGCTCATTTGACCTTTACAACAATCGTGGGAGGTATTTATTTCAGAGAGGAAACTAAAGCACACCAAGAAAAAAAATAACAAAGTCATAGCATAGAGACTTAGAAATGGCAGAACAGGGAACATAGGACTTATTTTCAAGCATTGATAGGCACTCTAAACTTCACTGCTTGAAGAATAATGTTACACAGTACGGTTCTGACTCTTAGTGCCTTGGCCTAGTTGGTAAGTTGGGAAGATGGTGAAGTCTGTCAGTCACATTGTAGTCCCCTACCTGGCATTCTTCTTCTATCTTGCCGAGTTTCTGCACACTTTGACTCTTAACCCCATATTAAAACTGCTTAATTCTCTTCTTACGTAGAAATGACTGAGGAAATCCCAAATTCAGGTCTTAGCCTATGGTTCCAAATTTACAACCAGATGACTGCCGCTAAAGAGCCTTTAGCAGTAAAATCTAAGTGTCTAAATCAAGGACAGTTCTTTAGTGACTTTAGTTAACTATACATCTGCCCCCAGCTGTTTATCTCTTCACCTCCAACACATACTTGCAGAGAAGGAAACTGGGCTTTCTCCTTCAGAAAGCAAAGTACAGAAGGCTTGAGCACAGCATAATTAAACTTGGAGTGGGGGGGAGAATTCCTTGGATTAAGTCATAATTGCTTGATTTCTGAAATAGGAATTATTATTTTTCCTTTGTTTTAAGTTTAAAAGTTGTGATTTTTACAATTACAAAAAACCAAATACATTGGATAGGTACATTCAGCTGACAACAGCTACCACTTCTTTTAGTCTCACCAAAAGTCAAAGAGAGATGTTCTCTGCAAGACCATGATGCCAAAAAAGATACCACCACCAACAAAAAATGCCTGTATTCCTAAAGGTCATGCAAGGATTGAGACGCTTCTTTAAAGGAAACTCTGGGCGTGCCCATGATCTAGAGAGTTGACATTGTCCAAGGAAAGCCAATGCTGGTCTGGGTATCAGGAAGCCACATTCTACTTCTGGCTCACCTGCAGGCATGTTGAATAGTCACTTTACTTCTCTGGGTTGGAAGTTGGAAAACCTCCTTTAAAGTCCTTCATAGGTTTAAAAATCCAAAGGTTACCAAGTTAGTTTTTTAAATCTCATTAAGTGGCCTGTTTGCCTCAAATAAATATACCTCTGTAGATAAGTAAATTCCAAAGCTTATAGCGTTGTTTCCTTGCTTTAGCAGGTGAGAAAGGTGCCTCTGGGAAGAGTTTGGTCCAATAGACGGCTAAAAGTTTGGGATGAGAGTTGGGAGTAGAACCTGGGAGATCTGCCTCCTAGAGCTCCCAGAACTATGTTTATCTTTTTAAATTAAGTCAGCATCGGAGGCAACTTCCCAAGGGAATTTCTTATAAATTCAAAAGTTCAGCTGCAGGAATAAATAGCTGTAAACAGCTGGGCCTTCCTATCCCTCCCATCTTTTCCCCCTTCCCTTAGAAGTAACTGAGAATATATTTTGGAAGCAAAATTCCACTTAGAGTCAGAGCTGTTTGCATTCCAATAAGGATCCCTCAAGTCCAAAGCTGACATGTTTGTGTAGAATGTCCCTGGGATGGGAGTGGGACCCAGGGGGAAGGGAGTGTGCTGACGAGGACACCTGCCCTTTGCCCTTGAAATTGTACCCTAAGATGCTACCTGTGTCATTCTCCGTGGTGCAGATACTATTGGCCAAAGATAAGCAGTAACAAAGAAAAAGTGGTTGTCCTCTACTGTACATCCTTGAGACACATTACTAAGCCCGGGGACAGGAGTTTGTTCCGAGCATATGTATTAGATCAGCAGTTCTCAACCTGTGGGTTGCAACCCATAGGAACTATATTAAAGGCTCGCGGCATGCAAGGATTGAGACACTTCTTTAAAGGGAAGGTTGTATTAGATGGTGATAGGTGTTCGATTTGGGGGGAACACATGATATATTTAGCAGATTTAATGTTTTCTTAATGTCATGGCAGGACTTAATTGATTGAAAATTTTTACTGAGAGCTCTAAAAGAACTATTGAGGAGAAAAAGTGAAATGTTATTTTGTAGTACAAGGATTATTTTGTCTATTTAGTATACCTAGCCATAGCTTTGTACAAAAGGGATCTTTGTAAAAAAATTGTATGAATGTTCACTCTTATTTATTGATTATTAAAAATGAAGATATAAATGGCTTTGCATAATTTATACCTGTGGGACAATAACTGGAGTATTTGTTATTTGACTGTTTTCTATAAAGGAATATTAGGCTTGGTGCTATGATGAATGATCTTGTAAAATTATATGTATTCTAAAGGTAATTTTTGAATATAAATTTCTTGAACTGACCATTTTATTGATAATATTTATTTCTATGTGTGTTCATGCTTTTGCCAGCCAGAAATTACACTATCTTTCTAATAAATAGTCTCAACAAATAATAATTTTTCCAGGGTCAAAAAGAAGCCAGTTGGCTTTACAGACATAGGGATTGTGGTGAATGTACCCTTTTTAAACTGCATTAATTTGCCTTGAGCAATTTTGCATGGGAATATCCAAGAATAGTACTAACAGCAGTAGTTATAACATCTCTGGGGTTAGACTGCCTGGGTCTGAGTCCTAGATCTGCCTTTTAATGGCTGTGTAACTCACAGTAAGTTACTATAGTAACATATAGTAGATAAGTTACTATACACAATAGTAGCCTGGGCCCTTCAGAAAACAGAGCCTGAGTCAAAGCTTATGTGATAGTGCATCATTTGGGAGTGCAGGGGTGCAATCCGGGACAAGGATGGAGGGAGAGCAAGTAAAAGGTGGGCAACAAATTTTTACTGCACACCTACTTGGTATCAGGCACTGTTCTGGTTGCCGAGAATATAGTAAGAACCAAAGCAATATCCCTATCCTCCTAGAACTTACATTCTAATGGGGAGAGGCGGACATAAACAAAATGGGATAAAGAGTGTGTCAGGTACGTACTAGTAAGTGCTTAAAGAAAGAGCAGGGAAGGACGATCAGATTGGGGGAACATGGGGAGGAGCCACAGTGTTAAAAGCGTAGTCAGGAAAGGCCTCTTAACGGGGAGACATTTGACTAAAGACATGAAAGAGCTGCAGAGACAAATCCTCTTGAGTGTCTGGGGGAACAGTTTTCTAAGCTAAGGGAGCAGCCCGTGTAAAGGCACTGAGGTGGGAGTGTGGCTGCTGGTGTTCAGGGACAACAAAGAGCCTGGTTTGGCAAATGCCTAGTGAGAAGGGAGAGAGGGAGCAGAAGGCTCTACAAGTCGGTCAGGTAGGGCCTTGCAGGATGTGGTGAGGACTTTGACCTTTACCCAGAAGGAACTGGGATTCATGGGATGATCTTGACTACATATTGGCTTACATTTTAGCAAGCTAACCCTGGCTGCCATGATGAGAACAAACTCCTGGGAGCAAGGGCAGGGCATAGACCCACCTGGAAACCCATTTTGATGATGCAGAAAGAAACAACAGTGGGATAGGCCCAGGTGGGAGCAGCAGAAGTGGGGAGCAGTGATTGAATTCTGCGTGTATGTCGAAGGTAGACCTTCTGGACTTGTGAATGGATTGGATGCAGGGTGTGTGAGGAAGGGAGGAGAAAGGCTCCAAGGTTGGGACCTGAGCATCTGGAAAGATAGAGGTGGTGGAAAGGAGGAGAAGCAGCTTGGGAGGAAGATCAGGAGTTGGAATTTGAGCAGGTTAAGTTTGAACTGCCCTTTAGATACTCCTTTCCCTGTCCCTGCCCAAGGGTGCTCAGGCCTGTGGTGCTGAGAATGCCCAGAGGTCATTGGCATATCTGTCTACACTGGGCAGGACAGCCCCCACATCCCCTCTGCTGCCATTCTGTGTGCCAGGAGGGGGGCTTGGGATTCTCTGCACTGTGAGACCATTTCCACTGGCACCCTGCAGGGCCCCTGACTGGTCTCTCCCTCACCACTCCCACCCCTGCACCCTGCCCCAGTGTGGGTCTTCCTTCCACTCATCCTGCTGTCTCTACATGTTTCATCTCTTACATACAGGTGCTAGGAGGCCCTTGGCAAACCTTTCAGTAAGCCTGCTCCCTACTTGCATGGAGAAGAGAAAATATGGGGAGAAAACACATCCAACTATCTGGCCACATTAAAGAGAGTGGGGAGGCGTAGCGTGATAGGAAGACAAGTCCTGAACTTAGGTTTTCAAAGCTTGTAACTAGCTCGGCATAATTATGTTTCAACTTGGCGGCATGAGGGTGCCCAACCACCCTTTTGAATGGGTGGTTATGCCATGAAAAGCTCAAGGTGTGAAGATGGGGTGACATTTTTCTTTCCACTAATTGATGTAACATTTAGGATTAATTTCAGCTGCATGTTACAGAAAACCCCCAAAAAGCAATGGTTAAAAACAATGAAAGCTTTATTTTTCCTTCTCCAGAAAAGAAGCAGTTTGGGCTCAGTACAGCAACTTTCCTGCCCTCCCCCCACTCCCAGGGCCCTCTGGCAACTTTAGCCCTAGACTGTTGTCCTCATGGTCCAATGGTGACCGTACAGACAACACATCCTTGTTTCAAGCTGCAGAATGGAAGAGGCAGCAATGGGCTGCCCTTGCCTCATGAGACTTCCCAGAAGAACCACACATCAGCTCTTGTCATGCTCAAGCTAAGCCACTGATCACAGGCGCCACGGAGCAAAAAAACGTGTCCTGTGTCCAAACACTTGGCTACATGAATTATGAATGAGGAAGGACGTAGCTTAGCAGCCTCATGGCATTGGCCTAAGTCCTCGTTGTCAGGGGTTAAGCTGGATATGGGGAGCTTGTTCCTTAAACACACCTGCATGGAAGGCTGGGTGCATGGGGCTCAGTTGAAGCAAAAGAGATCAAATTTGGTCTCTGAAGGAGCTCTCCCAGGAGCTAGAAAAAAACAATACATCTATCATATTATAGAATGCAGTTACCATTGCTTAGAATTTTCCCAGGCATTGGACTACAAATGTAAAGAGTTTTGTGGTGGGTGGCTGGGTCCTGCCCACTAGAAGTCTGAGGCTGGAAGGAAAAACCAGATGAAGATGGTGTGAGCAGAGTTAGAATAGGAACCTGGGGCCTCTGGAATCATACTTCTGGGTCCCCAGAGGTGACCCCCACAAGAGATTGTGACCTGGGGCATGGGATCCCAGCTTTACTGTGCAGGCTCACAGATACCCACAGGCAGAGTGGGCATCAAAACTCTGGTCTGAGGCCCACATCCTGCCATAGGGAAGCAACTGGATAGGAGAGTTCCTTGCCACCCTGACCCAGGGGTCAGTCCTTTTAGGACCTCAGACCAGTCTTAGATTTCCCAAGAAATTTCTCCATTTCTTCACCCGTGAAAGGAAATCATGACAATAGCCCCTCTGTGAGCACTGAGACAAAGTAGCGTATATAAGAATGCCTAAGAAATAACCTGAGCACAAATGTTCGTATTACTAGATTAGCATCTTGCTTCCTTTCTTTCTGAACAGTTGTAAAGCTTAGAATTCAGTCCCTTCTCCCACCCAATATTCATCATTTGCAAACATTTTTGTGCCACAGCCAAAATGGAAATGTCTGGCTGTGGCACAAAAATGGAAATGTCTCTCATGGCCTTGAATTTTCTGTTGCAGCACGGGCATTCCTACAGGGCAGTCGCCTCTGACCTAACTGTGTACTTTGGCAGGAAAGGTTGGAACAACATGTGGAGAGGGGCCCATTAGTGCTGACAGTGTGAGACCCCAGTATAAAGTCATCCAGCCCTTCTGGATTAAAGATTGGCAGGACTGTGGTGGCCACAAGGGAAAACTAGAGGCTGAGTATAGTTTTAATCTGATCTGTATAGGTAAATTGTATTTTTGGCCCTGGAGATATGAAGGGTGGGGAAAGTTAGCTTTCAAATCACTTTGGTGCCATTTTGTGTAAAATCATTTGCTAAGAAGTATTAGTGCAGTCCCTGGAGATTGTGGGTAGATCTCAGATGATGCTTATGGAGGAGTCTCCATCAGAGACGGGGCTTGGCTGTGACTGTGGACTGGGGCCTTGCCCATCTGGGCACAGAATTTCATAAAATCAAACACAGGAGAAGAAACTATTTGAGAGGAAAGGCTTAAAAGAAATAATTTTCAGGACCTGTTATAGATTGATGGCTTTTATAAAACACAATAAAAATTACCTGAAAAAGGCAGTGCCTGTAGCTCAGTGGGTAGGGCGCTGGCCACGTACACCAAGGCTGGCAGGTTCGAACCTAACCCTGCCCAGCTAAAGCAACGTCAACTGCAACAAAAAAAAATAGCCAGGGGGGAGAGGTGGAGCAAGATGGCAGCCAAGTAACAGCTTCCTTGCATCTGGGCACCGTGAGTCTGGGGAGATAGAACTCCAGGCATCTCTGGCTGGTGGGATCTGCCTATCATCACTCCTGAGAGGATACAGGGAGTCAGCGAGAGACTTCTGGACCCCAAGAGGAGGACTAAAACAGTGGAAAACCTGCAAGTGGTCGCGTGTGTTCAATCCGTCTAAACCCGCCCGCAACTTCCACAGGAACGAGAACTTAAAGAGCAAGAGAAAGTGAAAGGAAAATTAGGGCAAGGAAACAGATAAAAGAAATCACTCATGAGGAAGAATCAGCAGAAAACTCCAGGCAACATGAAGAACCAGTCCAGAACAACCCCGCCAAGGGACCATGAGGTAGCTACTGCAGAGGATTCCACCTATAAAGAAATGTTAGGAATGACAGAAAGGGAATTTAGAACACACATGTTGAAAACAATGAAAGAAATGATGGAAACAATGAAGGAAACTGCTAATAAAGTGGAAAATAACCAAAAGGAAATTCAAAAACAGAATCAAATAAGAGATGAACGATATGAAGAATATAAAAAGGATATAGCAGAGCTGAAGTAAATGAAACAGTCAATCAGGGAACTTAAAGATACAATGGAAAGTATCAGCAACCGGTTAGACCATGCAGAAGAAAGAATTTCAGAGGTAGAAGACAAAGTTTTTGAGATAACTCAGATAGTAAAAGAGGCAGAAAAGAACAGAGAGAAAGCAGAACGTTCACTGTCAGAATTATGGGACTTTATGAAGCGTTCCAACATACGAGTTATAGGAATTCCAGAAGGGGAAGAAGAATGCCCCAGAGGAATGGAAGCCATACTAGAGAATATTAGAAAAGAAAATTTCCCAAATGTCACCAAAGATTCTGACACACTGCTTTCAGAGGGCTATCGGACCCCAGGTCGCCTCAACTCTAACCGAGCTTCTCCAAGACACATTGTGATGAACCTGTCCAAAGTCAAGACAAAAGAAAAGATTCTGCAAGCTGCCAGGAGTAAGCGCCAGTTGACCTACAGGGGCAAATCCATCAGAGTGACCACACACTTCTCTAATGAAACTTTCCAAGCAAGAAGACAATGGTCATCTACCTTTAATCTACTTAAACAGAACAATTTCCAGCCCAGAATTCTGTACCCTGCTAACCTAAGCTTCAAAATTGACGGAGAAATCAAATCATTTACGGGTATACAAACATTGAGGAAATTCGCCACAACAAGACCAGCTCTACAGGAAATACTTCAACCTGTTCTGCACACTGACCACCACAATGGATCAGCAGCAAAGTAAGAACTCAGAAATTAAACGACAGAACCTAACCTCCACACTGATGCAAAAGATAAAACTAAGCAATGGACTCTCACAAAATAAGATGAATAGAATACTACCACACTTATCAATTATCTCAATAAATGTTAATGGCTTAAATTCCCCACTGAAGAGACATAGATTGGTTGACTGGATTAAAACACACAAGCCATCCATTTGCTGTCTGCAAGAAACACACCTGGCTTCAAAAGACAAATTAAAGCTCCGAGTCAAGGGTTGGAAGACAATTTTTCAGGCAAATGGAATTCAGAAGAAAAGAGGAGTTGCAATCTTATTTTCAGATATATGTGGATTTAAAGCAACTAAAGTCAAAAAAGACAAAGATGGTCACTTTATATTGGTCAAGGGAAAAATACAACAAGAAGACATTTCAATTCTAAATATCTATGCACCCAATTTAAATGCTCCCAGATTCTTGAAACAGACCTTACTCAGTCTGAGCAATATGATATCTGATAATACCATAATAACAGGGGACCTTAACACTCCTCTTACAGAGCTGGACAGATCCTCTAAACAGAAATTAAACAAGGATATAAGAGATTTAAATGAGACCCTAGAACAACTGTGCTTGATAGACGCATATAGAACACTCCATCCCAAAGATAAAGAATATACATTCTTCTCATCACCGCATGGAACATTCTCCAAAATTGATCATATCCTGGGACACAAAACAAATATCAACAGAATCAAAAGAATTGAAATTTTACCTTGTATCTTCTCAGACCATAAGGCACTAAAGGTGGAACTCAACTCTAACAAAAATGCTCGACCCCACCCAAAGGCATGGAAATTAAACAATCTTCTGTTGAATAACAGAGGGGTGCAGGAAGAAATAAAACAGGAAATCATTAACTTCCTTAAGCATAACAACAATGAAGACACAAGCTACCAAAACCTGTGGGATACTGCAAAAGCACTTTTGAGAGGACAATTCATCACTTTAGATGCCTACATTCGAAAAACAGAAAGAGCGCACATCAACAATCTCACAAGAGATCTTATGGAATTGGAAAAAGAAGAACAATCTAAGCCTAAACTCAGTAGAAGAAAAGAAATCTCCAAAATCAAATCAGAGATCAATGAAATTGAAAACAAAAGAATCATTCAGAAAATTAATGAAACAAGGAGTTGGTTTTTTGAAAAAATAAATAAAATAGATAAAACATTGGGCAGACTAACGAGGAATAGAAAAGTAAAATCTCTAGTAACCTCAATTAGAAATGATAAAGGGGAAATAACAACTGATCCCACAGAGATACAAGAGATCATCTCTGAATACTACCAGAAACTCTATGCCCAGAAATTTGACAATGTGAAAGAAATGGATCAATATTTGGAATCACACCCTCTCCCTAGACTCAGCCAGGAAGAAATAGAGCTCCTGAACAGACCAATTTCAAGCACTGAGATCAAAGAAACAATAAAAAATCTTCCAACCAAAAAATGCCCTGGTCCAGATGGCTTCACTCCAGAATTCTATCAAACCTTCAAGGAAGAGCTTATTCCTGTACTGCAGAAATTATTCCAAAAAATTGAGGAAGAAGGAATCTTCCCCAACACATTCTATGAAGCAAACATCACCCTGATACCAAAACCAGGAAAAGACCCAAACAAAAAGGAGAATTTCAGACCAATCTCACTCATGAATATAGACGCAAAAATTCTCAACAAAATCCTAGCCAATAGATTACAGCTTATCATCAAAAAAGTCATTCATCATGATCTAGAAGGCCTCATCCCAGGGATGCAAGACTGGTTTAACATACGCAAGTCTATAAACGTTATCCACCATATTAACAGAGGCAAAAATAAAGATCACATGATCCTCTCAATAGATGCAGAAAAAGCATTTGATAAAATCCAGCATCCTTTTCTATTTAGAACACTGAAGAGTATAGGCATAGGTGGCACATTTCTAAAACTGATTGAAGCTATCTATGACAAACCCACAGCCAATATTTTACTGAATGGAGGAAAACTGAAAGCTTTTCCTCTTAGAACTGGAACCAGACAAGGTTGTCCTCTGTCACCTTTACTATTCAACGTAGTGCTGGAAGTTCTAGCCAATACAATTAGGCAAGACAAGGAAATTAAGGGAATCCAAATGGGAGCAGAGGAGGTCAAACTTTCCCTTTTTGCTGATGACATGATCTTATACTTAGAGAACCCCAAAGACTCAACCACAAGACTCCTAGAAGTCATCAAAAAATACAGTAATGTTTCAGGATATAAAATCAATGTCCACAAGTCAGTAGCCTTTGTGTACACCAATAACAGTCAAGATGAGAAGCTAATTAAGGACACAACTCCCTTTACCATAGTTTCAAAGAAAATGAAATACCTAGGAGTATACCTAACGAAGGAGGTGAAGGACCTCTATAAAGAAAACTATGAAATCCTCAGAAAGGAAATAGCAGAGGATATTAACAAATGGAAGAACATACCATGCTCATGGATGGGAAGAATCAACATTGTTAAAATGTCTATACTTCCCAAAGCAATCTACCTATTCAATGCCATTCCTATCAAAATACCAACATCGTACTTTCAAGATTTGGAAAAAATGATTCTGCGTTTTGTATGGAACCAGAAAAAAACCCGTATAGCTAAGGCAGTTCTTAGTAATAAAAATAAAGCTGGGGGCATCAGCTTTACCAGATTTTAGTCTGTACTACAAAGCCATAGTGGTCAAGACAGCATGGTACTGGCACAAAAACAGAGACATAGACACTTGGAATCGAATTGAAAACCAAGAAAATAAACTAACATCTTATAACCACCTAATCTTTGATAAACCAAACAAGAACATACCTTGGGGAAAAGACTCCCTATTCAATAAATGGTGTTGGGAGAACTAGATATCCACATGTAAAAGACTGAAACTGGACCCACACCTTTCCCCACTCACAAAAATTGATTCAAGATGGATAAAGGACTTAAATTTAAGGCATGAAACAATAAAAATCCTCCAAGAAAGCATAGGAAAAACACTGGAAGATATTGGCCTGGGGGAAGACTTCATGAAGAAGACTGCCATGGCAATTGCAACAACAACAAAAATAAACAAATGGGACTTCATTAAACTGAAAAGCTTCTGTACAGCTAAGGAGACAACAACCAAAGCAAATAGACAACCTGCACAATGGGAAAGGATATTTGCATATTTTGAATCAGACAAAAGCTTGATAACTAGGATCTATAGAGAACTCAAATTAATCCACATGAAAAAAGCCAACGATCCCTTATATCAATGGGCAAGAGACATGAATAGAACCTTCTCTAAAGAAGACAGACGAATGGCTAACAAACATATGAAAAAATATTCATCATCTCTATATATTAGAGAAATGCAAATCAAAACCACCCTGAGATATCATCTAACCCCAGCGAGAATGGCCCACATCACAAAATCTCAAAACTGCTGATGCTGGCGTGGATGTGGAGAGAAGGGAACACTGCTGGTGGGACTGCAAACTAGTACATACAACCTTTCTGGAAGGAAGTACGGAGAAACCTCAAAGCACTCAAGCTAGACCTCCCATTTGATCCTGCAATCCCGTTACTGGGCATCTACCCAGAAGGAAAAAAAATCCTTTTATCATAAGGACACTTGTACTAGACTGTTTATTGCAGCTCAATTTACAATCGCCAAAATGTGGAAACAGCCTACATGCCCACCAACCCAGGAATGGATTAACAAGCTGTGGTATATGTATACCATGGAATACTATTCAGCCATTAAAAAAAATGGAGACTTTACATCCTTCGTATTAACCTGGATGGACGTGGAAGACATTATTCTTAGTAAAGCATCACAAGAATGGAGAAGCATGAATCCTATGTACTCAATTTTGATATGAGGGCAATTAAGGACAATTAAGGTTATGGGGGGGGAACAGAAAGAGGATGGAGGGAGGGGGGTGGGGCCTTGATGTGTGTCACACTTTATGGGGGCAAGACATGATTGCAAGAGGGACTTTACCTAACAATTGGAATCAGTGTAACCTGGCTTATTGTACCCTCAATGAATCCCCAACAATAAAAAAAAAAAAAAGTAAAAAATAAAAAATAGCCAGGCATTGTGGTGGGTGGCTATAGTCCCAGCTACTTGGGAGTCTGTGCCAAGAGAATTGCTGATGCCCTAGAGTTTGAGGTTGCTGTGAGCTGTGACATGATGGCACTCTACCCAAGGTGACAGCTTGAGACTGTCTCAAAAAAAAAAAAAAAAATTACCTGAAAAAATGAGATTAAAGATTGAAGTCCCAAATATTTATCATTTGATTTAGTGTAAATAAAATGACACCACTAACATCCCCAGAAGGGACTAAATGCTTATTCTCAGTTTTTAATTTACCTTGTCTCTACAAGGATCCATAGCTGCCTAGAGGCTGCATTTTAAGCGGCATTGCCTTGAACCGCCTATAGTTTCTACCTTCTAGAGGTAAATAATAAGTTCTGTTTGTGTGTTAAGGCAACTGTAATAATTTTGTATTATGCATAAGTTGCTACTTTTTGAAAATACCACATCTAAGCTCATCGGTTTACTTTCTACTATTATTTTCAGTTTGCTCTCCAAGGATGTGAAGCATTTGCAAATATAATGTCTAATTTTGTCTCCATGATATACTTCTAAGGTTCACAGGGGCATGTGATATTTCTTATTTTACTAATGGTATAACTGGACCAAGAAAGGTCATTTGATGATGACGTGATAATGATGGTGATGACGTTGATGATGATGGTGATGATGATAACCATGGGGTGAACGTGATGATTATGATGCTGGTGATGATGATGAAGATGGTGATGGGCAGGAGGAGGTACAGACAGGGGAGGGGCCCTCATACAGCACACACTCGAGGTGGCTGACACCAGAAGAAGCCCACCTCCACCTTGCTGGGCTTACCAAATGCCCTAGTGGCCAGTGAATGAATGAATCGTAGGAGCTTTATCCCAAACAACATTGACCTCCTTCACTGAGCACAGCCCTGGCAAACAGGTCAGCATCACCGTTAGAAGAATTACTCCTGCCAGGGGGAGACACTGTCTAGGGCCTATGGCTCTTCCAGGAGATTTTGCCTGATTGTCACACTGAACACAGGTGAATGCCTGGCTTCACTATGCTGGCATCTTTCAGCATCATCAAGGTACCGTGTCAGGCAGGACTGAACCAAATCGGACTTCTCCTCATGTTTTAAACACTCAAGGAGTTTTTACACATATTGGGAAGGGGGTAGAATCCCTACAGATCTTCCTATGCAGCATGTGGAACAGGGGCTGGCCCTGTGCTCTAAGGATCAACAGAGAAGTGCTTTACACCTCAAACCAGAGAAGGGCACCCCATCAGGCAGATGCTGTGGGGAAATATCGCGCTTTTCCAAATCTATCAACAAATAGTAGTTTTCACTTTTACTTTCTGTACTAAAGGATAAAAATCTAGGCTTTCCTCTGCCTCCCCTGAACATTCTATCATTCATATATTGAAGTCATTATTAAAAGCAAGTTCATCCCTGGATCCATAGGTCAGGTAGAGGTGGTCTCTACATCAGTTAGGGGAAACAGTCACTGACTACAGTGGCTTCACCACACAGGGTTTCATTTTTCCCATAAGTGCAACTGAAGTAGGGAATTGTCATGTCACCAATGGTTACAGATTTCTTTTATCTTCTGTCTTCTATTCTGCTTTCCCCCTCATGTTCTATTCTGATCAAAAGATGGCCCCTGTGCCCCAGCCTAGCATCCCTGTTCCAGTCTTGCCCCTGGAATCCACAGAGAACTCAAATGCATTAGCAAGAATAGAACAAGGGGCTGGGCAAGGGGTTTGAAGAGAAAACTTCTCTGAAGAAGACAGGCACGCGGCCTTCAGACATATGAAAAAATGCTCATCATCTTTAATCATCAGAGAAATGCAAATCAAAACTACTTTGAGATACCATCTAACTCCAGTGAGACTAGCCTATATCACAAAATCCCAAGACCAAACATGTAGGCGCGGATGTGGAGAAAAGGGAACACTTTTGCACTGCTGGTGGGAATGCAAATTAATACATTCCTTTTGGAAAGAGATATGGAGAACACTTAGAGATCTAAAAATAGATCTGCCATTCAATCCTGTAATGCCTCTACTGGGCGTATACCGAGAAGACCAAAAATCACATCATAACAAATATATTTGTACCAGAATATTTATTGCAGCCCAATTCATAATTGCTAAGTCATGGAAGAAGCCCAAGTGCCCATCGATCCACGAATGGATTAATAAATTGTGGTATATGTACACCATGGAATATTATGCAGCCTTAAAGAAAGATGGAGACTTTACCTCTTTCATGTTTACATGGATGGAGCTGGAACATATTCTTTTTAGTAAAGTATCTCAAGAATGAAAGAAAATGTACCCAATGTACTCAGCCCTACTATGAAACTAATTTAGGGTTTTCACATGAAAGCTATAACCCAGTTACAACCTAAGAATAGGGGGAAGGGAGAAAGGGAGGGGAGGGATGGAGAAGGTGCCTTAAGGGAAGGGGATTGGTGGGATTACACCAGCGGTGTGTCTTACAAGGGTATATGTAAAACTTGGTAAACGGTCTGTGAAGCTAGTGAATGATGCCCCATGATTATATCAATGTACACAGCTATGATTAAATAAAAAAAAAAAAAATCCCTGTTCCAGGAAGATAAAAGAAGCCATATAAGAAAACAAAATAAATGAGAAGTCTGGTAGACTTTCACAGAAGTGCCACTGGCCAACAATGTGGGGCAAACCCAGCCTTAGGCTGCACAGGAAGTTGGGGAGTGCAGTTCTGTAGTTAGGAATCATTGTTACCCTCTAGGAAAAAAAAATCCCTGTTAGTAAAGGAGAGTGAGTAATGGGGAGGAGGCTAGTGGTGTCTGATCCAGTCTCTTCTTGTTCATTTTGGGAAATGAGGACACTCATTATTTTCCCAATAGGAGACCTAATAATAATGACCAGTTATTAAGTAACTATTACAAGACAGAAGTTTGTTACATTTTTTTTTCTTTATTGTTAAATCATAGCTATGTACACTAGTGCAATCAAGGGCTACATTGTGCTGGTCCCAGTAATGTATTTTTGAAGCTGCTTCAATTGCCTGGAGAGTCCTCCTCATAAAATATTCACCCAGGCCGATTCCTTCAAGAGTTTTCCCTGCACGTTCTTCAAGTATTTTTATAGTTTCATGTCTTAAGTTTAAATCTTTTATCCAGTGAGAGTCTATCTTAGTTAATGGTAAAAGGTGTGGGTCCAGTTTCAATCTTCTGTAGGTTGCCAGCCAGTTCACCCAGCACCATTTGTTAAATAGGGAATCTTTTCCCCACTGGATGTTTTTAATTGGCTTGTCAAACATCAAATAATGGTAAGTAGCTGGATTCATCTCCTGGTTCTCTATTCTGTTCCAGACATCTACTTCTCTGTTTTTGTGCCAATACCATGCTGTTTTGATCACCATTGATTTATAGTACAGTCTCAGGTCTGCTAGTGTGATTCCTCCTGCTGTGTTTTTATTGCTGAGTGATGTTTTGGCTATTCAAGGATTTTTTTGATTCCATATAAAACGAAGTATTATTTTTTCAAGATCTTTAAAATATGACAATGGAGCTTCAATAGGAATTGCATTAAAAATATATGTATTGCTTTGGGTAGTATAGACATTTTAACAATGTTGACTGTTCCCAGCCATGAGCATGGTACGTTTTCCCATTTGTTAACATCTTCAGCTATTTCTTTTCTTAAAGTTTCATAGTTCTCTTTGTAGAGATCTTTCACGTCCTTTGTTAAGTATACTCCCAAATATTTCATCTTCTTTGGCACTACTGTGAAAGGAATAGAGTCCTTGACTGTTTTTTCGGCTTGGTTATTGTTGGTATATATAAAGGCTACAGATTTATGAGTGTTGATTTTGTAGCCTGAGACATTGCTGTATTCCTTGATCACTTCTAAAAGTTTTGTAGTAAAATCCCTAGTGTTTTCGAGATACATGATCATATCATCTGCGAAGAGTGAAAGTTTGATCTCTTTTGATCCTATGTGGATACCCTTCATCGCCTTTTCTTCCCTAATTGCAATGGCTAAAACTTCCATTACAATGTTAAAGAGCAATGGAGACAATGGGCAACCTTGCCTGGTTCCTGATCTAAGTGGAAATGATTTCAAGTTAACTCCATTCAATACGATATTGGCTGTGAGTTTGCTGTAGATGGCTCTATTAGTTTAAGAAATGTCCCTTCTATACCAATTTTCTTAAGTGTTCCGATCATGAAGGGATGCTGGATATTATCAAAAGCTTTTTCTGCATCAATTGAAAAAATCATATGGTCCTTATTTTTTAGTTTGTTTATGTGCTGAATTACATTTATAGATTTACGTATATTGAACCAGCCTTGAGACCCTGGGATAAATCCCACTTGGTCATGGTGTGTAATTTTTTTTGTTGTGTTGTTGGATTCTGTTAGGATCTTATTGAGTATTTTAGCATCAATATTCATTAGTGATGTTGGTCCATAATTTTCTTTTCTTCTTGGGTCTTTCCCTGGTTTGGGGATCAAGGTGATGTTTGCTTCGTAGAATGTGTTGGGTAATATTCCTCTTTTTCTATATTTTGGAAGAGGTTTAGTAATATAGGTACTAGTTCTTCTTTAAAGGTTTGGTAGAATTCTGACGTAAAGCCATCTGGTCCTGGGCTTTTCTTTTTAGGGAGATTTTGTACAGTTGATGCTATTTCAGAACTTGATATAGGCCTGTTCAACATTTCCACTTCATTCTGGCTAAGTCTTGGTAGGTGGTGTGCTTCCAGGTATTGGTCGATTTCTTTCAGATTTTCATATTTCTGAGAGTAGAGTTTCTTATAGTATTCATTAAGGATTTTTTGAATTTCTGAGGGGTCTGTTGTTATTTCATCATTACCATTTCTGATCGATGAAATTAGAGACTTTACTCGTTTTTTCCTGGTTAGGTTGTCCAAAGGTTTATCTATTTTATTGATCTTTTCAAAAAACCAACTTTTGGATTTATTGATCTGTTGTATGATTCTTTTGTTTTCAATTTCATTTAATTCTGCTCTGATTTTGGTTATTTCTTTTCTTCTGCCGGGTTTGGGGTTGGAGTGTTCTTTTCCTTCTCCAGTTGCTTGAGATGTCCCATTAAGTTATTAACTTCCTCTCTTTTTGTTTTCTTGAGGAAGGCTTGCAGTGCTATAAATTTCCCTCTTAGGACTGCCTTTGGAGTATCCCAGAGGTTCTGGTAATTCATGTCTCGATTGTTGTTTTGTTGCAAAAATTTGGTGATTTCCTTCTTAATCTCATCTATAACCCATCTATCCTTCAGCATAAGGTTGTTTAGCTTGCATGTTTTTATATCAGTATGCAGGTTCCTGTTGTTATTGAGTTCAACTTTTATTCCATGATGGTCTGAGAAGATGCAAGGAATAATTTGTATTTTTTTAAATCTGCTGAGGTTAGATTTGTGGCCTAGGATGTGGTCGATTTTGGAGTATGTTCCGTGGGCTGGTGAGAAGAATGTGTATTCAGTTTTCTTGGGATGATATGTTCTGTAGATGTCTGTTAAGTCCAGATGTTGAATGGTTGAGGTTAAATCTAAAATTTCTTTGCTTAGCTTCTTTTTGGAGGATCTATCCGGCACTGCTAAAGGGGTGTTAAAATCTCCAACTACTAAGGAACTGGAGGACATCAAGTTGCTCGTGTCTGTTAGAGTTTCTGTTATAAATTGAGGTGTGTTTTGGTCAGGTGCATAAATATTAATTGAAATCTCATCATATTGAGTATTACCTTTAATAAATATGAAGTGTCTATACTTATCCTTCCTTATTTCAGTAGGTTTAAAGACTATTGCGTCTGCGAATAGGATTGCATCACCTGCTTTTCTCTGCCTTCCATTTTCCTGGAGTATAGATGACCATCCCTTCATCTTGAGTCTATATTTGTCTTTTAATGTAAGATGCGATTCTTGTATGAACTAAATATCTGGCTTGAGTTTTTGTATCCAGTCAGCCAAACTGTGCCTCTTTTGAGGACAATTTAAACCATTCACATTAATTGAGAATATTGATAAGCCTTTCGAGAGTCCGGTGGATATTTTTAATCCTTTTGTGGCTGTGGAAGTTGGAATTTGAACAAAATGTTCTGGGTGGGTTTACTTTTGTGGTGGAGGATCATGCTGGTCTTTATGGAGGATAGGTCTGAGAATATCCTGGAGAGCTGGTTTAGTTATCAAAAATTTCTTCAATATGTGAATGTCATTGAAGTATTTAATTTCTCTGTCATAAATGAAACTCAGTTTAGCTGGGTACAGGATCCTGGGTTGAAAGTTATTTTGTTTTAGGAGATTAAAAGTCAATGACCATCCTCTTCTAGCTTGAGCAGGATTCAGCAGAGAGATCTGCAGTTATTCTAATATTCTTGCCCTTGTAGGTGATGGTTTTCTTTCATCTGGCTGCTTTCAGAATTTTCTCCTTCATATTAACTTTAGTGAAATTGATTATGATGTGTCTGGGGGAAGTCTTATTTGGGTTGAGTCATGCTGGAGTTCTGAAGCTGTCTGCTATCTGAATTTCAGAATCTCTTGGCATGTCTGGAAAGTTCTCCTTCATAATCTCATGGAGAAGAGACTCTGTGCCTTGTGAAGCCCTTTGTCACTTTCAGGGATCCCTATAAGATGAATATTGGTTTTCTTCTAATTATCCCAGAGCTCTCTGAGAGTATGATCTGTTTTTGCCCTCCATTTCTCTTCGCCTTTGAGAGTTTGGGAGCTCAAAAGCTTTGTCTTCCATGTCAGAAATCCTTTCTTCTGCTTGGTCCATTTTGTTACTGAGGTATTCTACTGTGTTTCTCAGATCTTTGAGGGCTGCAACTTCTTGTCTCAATGTGTCAAAATCTTTGGTCATTTGGTCTTTGAATTTGTTGAATTCTTGAGATATCTTTTGGGTTACTGCTTGGAATTCTAATTTGATCTTATTTGCTATCCAGATTCTGAATTCGATTTCTGACATCTCAGCTATTTGTTTGTACATGGGATCTTAGGCTGAGTCTGCCCCATTGATCCTTGGGGGAGTTGATCTACTCTGATTATTTATATTGCCATAATTTTTCTGTTGATTTCACCTCATGATTGTTTTTCACCATTGCCTCTGGCTGTCCTCAGAGTTGGGGAGGTATCTCTCCAAGATTAGATCCCAGCAGGATCACTCTATTGTTGCTGGATCTTTGTAGGGAGTGACCCTGTGTAGTACCTCTGGGGCTGCCCCAGCCAGGGAGTTATGGTTGTGGAAGCAGCTCTGGAATGTGACACACCCGGATCCAGCAACAGGGCGGGAGGTGGTGCACATGGTTCTAGAAGTGCCTGGTGCCCAGTGACTTTAGCACGGAGAACCCAAGGCTCCAGCAGTCTCTGGCCAGGAGAAGGGCTCTGCGCAGAGGCAGGGAGGGCTCTGGGAGGCACGCGGCTACCAGAGTCCCTGGCCAGATGAGCAGGCCGGTGTGGAAGCAGAGAGGTTACAGGAGGGATGATGCAGGGTTGCGCGGCTCCCATAGTTCCTGGTCAGGGCATACAGAGGCCCGGTGGGCATGGGTCTCAGTGCAGCTCTTATGGGTGTCTGGGTGGTGCCAAGCCCAGGAGTTTGAGGTTGCTATGAGCTGTGATGCCATGGCACTCTACCCAAGGCAACAGTCCGAGTCTTCAGTGTGCCAAAATCAGTCTCACTTTTCCCCTGAGGTTTAAGGCTGTAAAGCAGCTCAGTCCCTGCCTTTAGGCTGCTCAATGAATAGGTTACTAGCTCCTGCCCGTTCCTTGCTCTGGGATCCTGAAGGCGGAGCTTGCCGGGGCAGTTCTCCCACAATGGCTCCCTGTGGCCCACAGCCGAACACTATTAGTTCCGTCAGGCTCAGCGGCTCAGCCTTGGGCCCTAGACAATGCCCAAAGTTCTCTGCACTCCTGCTCAAGCTCTCCCCAAGGCAGTTCAACTGAGTGCCAAGTCCACAAACACCGAAACAAGTCACAGGTAAGGCCTTTATGGTTTGCAGTCTCACTGTTGCTTGTACTTATGGCTGCCTGCGGGATTAGGTTGATCGAGCACACGCAACCACTTGCCAGTTTTCCACTGTTGTTGTCCTCCTCTTGGGGTCCAGAAGTCCCTTGCTGACTCCCTGTATCCTCAAAGGGATGATTATAGGGAGATCCCACCAGCCAGAGATGCCTGGAGTCTTATCTCCCCAGACTCACTGTGCCCAGTTCAAGTTTGTTAGATTTTGATAAGCACGTTTATCTTCAATCCTTGTGATAACCTTGAAGGTAGATTATTACCCTCCCATTTTAGAGATGAAGAAAAGGAGGCTGAGAAATGTGTCTTGTCTAAGACTTCACATAGCCAATAGGTGACAAGGTCTAAATTCTAACCCTGACCTCTGTCCCTAAAATCTACTTTTTTCACTCTAACTCAATGTACATATTGATTATTGCCTCTGAGAAAGGCTGGCGCTAAGAGATTTTTATCCTGAAAATCTCGCAAATCCAGCATCCTTTGTAATCTAGTTATTTTCCTCTGATGCTTTGTCTCAGGGGTCGGCACATCAATAGAAACAGTGTGGTATCCAGTCTCAGATGGTCTTTTGCTTTATTTTGGATTCTGCGAACAAGTTTTTTAGTAAAAGTCCTATAAATACAAGTGCTGGAAGGCTCACCTTTCTCTCTTTTGGGGGGTCCATTGAAGCCTGAGTCTTAAGTAAATTGATCAGTCAAGATTTTTAGTCCTGAGCAAGAGAAATGAACTTTGGACAGTTAAGCAGAAAAGGAATAAAAGGATAACTGTAGAGGACTTACAGTGGTGGGGTATTTTTTTTTATTCTGTTTTTATAAAAGCTATAAACTCCAATAAATAAATAAATAAATTGATGGATTTATCGTTGCATTTCAGGGAAAGGTAGAGAACTAGACTTGAGATTCTAAATCTTTGAGAGCAATACCCACATCAATGAGAAAATCCCTGCAGGGATCCTGCCCCACAAGCTCCAGGGAAAGCCTCCAGGGCCACTCTTCTGATGCCCCTTCAGCACCAAGAGTTCAACCTTGCAAACTTCAGAAAGTGTCACCACAGGCTCTCAGCATAAGATCCAGCAGTCACGTTCCTGCCATTTACCCACATGAATTGAAAACTTATCCCCACACACAAATTTATACTTCAATGGTTAGAGTAGCTTTATTCATAATTTCCACATTCGAAAGCAATCAATGTCTTTTAATAGGGAGATAGATAAACATCTGTGTAACAAAATATTACTTAGTGATACAAAGAAATGAGCTATCAGTCCATGAAAATACATGGAGAAAACGTAAATGCATATTGGTAAGTTTAAAAAGCCAGTCTGAAAAAGCTACATAGTGTATAATTTCAACTATATGACATTCTGGAAAAGGTAAAAGTATAGACTATAAAAGGATCAATGGTTGCCAAAATTTACTGGGGAAGAATGAATCAGCCAGCATAGAGGACTTTTAGGACAGTGAAACTATACATATTGTAGGAGATTGTAATGGCAGATACATGTCATTGTGCCTTTATCACAACTAGTAGAACTATAAAACACAACAGTAAATTCTAATGTAAATGATGGACTTTAATTAATAATAGCCTATTAATACTGGTTCATTAATTGTACCAAATGTACCTCTGTTAAGAAGATGTTAATAGAGAAAACTGTGAGTGGGTGGGGAGAGGACATTGGAACTTTCTGTACTTTGTGCTCAATTTAAAAGTTTAAAAGAGAGAGAGAAAGAATCATGATTATAACAAAAAGTTATTATACTACGTACAATCACCCAGGGGTTTAGTGGGGTACGCTTTGCCTAATGAGAGGCTGTGAATAATCAAGTCCCATGAGAGAAAGTGTGAATTGTAAATAGAAAAGTGAAAATGACAAATAAGGAAATATAAGCTAAAAGTATTACTTCACACATTTTTTTTTTTGGCTGAGGCTGGGTTTGAACCCGCCACCTCCAGCATATGGGACTGGCACCCTACTCCTTGAGCCACAGGCACCGCCCAACTTCACACATTTTAAATTAACAAAGTGGAAATTGAGGTATGATTTTTTTTTTTTTTTGCAGTTTTTGGCCAGGGCTGGGTTTGAACCCGGCATATGGGGCCAGTGCCTTACTCCATTGAGCCACAGGCACTGCCCCAAGGTATGATTTTACACATGTCAAATTAGCATACAATTTCAGATACCAGCCACCTGGTGTTCACCACGCCATGAGGAACACAGTATGATGATACCCAACTGGTGGCAGTACACTGGATAAACACTTCTGCTTGTGAACGTGGAACACCAGAGCCAAAGAGATGTTCGTGCCTTTTGGCCAAATAAAGTCTAGATACCTATTCTAAAGAATGTTTCCTGAGAGGACCTAATTCAGCCAAAGTTAAAAACTTACTGTGGAATATTGTTCTGGAAAAATAGCCTGGTCTCTCTAATGTGCTGATGATATTTTAAAAGGGGGAGGTAAGGAGATGTTACAGATCAAGAGAGACTTACAAGCATAATAACCAAACACAACGTATGGACTTCGGACCCTGATTTGAATGAATAACTATAAAATGACTATTATCAAGTATTCATTCATTCAAAAGTCACTTATGGGCTGGGCACAGTGGCTCACACCTGTGGATCACTTAAGCTCAAGAATTTGAGGTTGCTGTGAGCTGTGATGATGCCACAGCATTCTACTCAGGGTGACAGAATGTGACTGTCTCAAAAAATAAAATAAAATAAAACAAAACAAAAGTCACTTGTGGTACATGCCATGGTTAAGGACTTTTATTAGACACTTGGGTAAATTTTAATATGGACTGGAAATTAGATGACATTAAGGAGTTATGTGTGAAATTAAGTTTATGTGTGAAAATGGCAGATAATTATGTAAAAAAAAAAAAAAAAGTCTTTGTCAGAGTTTTGTTGTTTTTTGAAACAGAGAGTCTCACTCTTTTGCCTGGGCTGGAGTACAATGGTAGGTTCATAGCTCACTGCAGCTTCGAACTCCTGGCCTCAACCTATCTTCCTTTGTCAGCCTCCCAAGTGCTGGGACTACAGATGCACATGACTGTGCCTGGCTAATTCCTTTAATTTTTTTTTTTATTATTATTATAGAGATGGAGTCTTGCTCTTGCTCAGGCTAGTCTTAAAGTCCTGAACTCAAACAATCTTTATACCTCAGCCTCCGAGAGTGCTAGGATTATAGGCATGGGCCACTGCACCCTGCACAGAGATGCATTTTGAAGCATCTATTGCTAAACTCACATACTAGAAATAATCCAAATTTTATGTTTTGTATATATATTTTATATCAATTTCTAAAAAACAGGAAAATTTAGTGGGCGGGAAAAAGATAAAACAGGATTGGCAAATGTTGGCAATGATTGGAGATTTGGAAGGATACACTGAAGTTCATCATCATAGAAAGTTTTTAAATACCTGCTTGTATTAGACTACTAGTTGTACTTCACTATTCTAGATATTTAGATCAGCCCTGGTCACTTGGTAAAGATGCTTTCCTAGCCTTCCTTGCAACTTGGTGCAGCTGTGCCACTGGGTTCTGACCAGTAAGATCAGTGAAAATGATGTGTGCTGCTCATGGATCTTGCTCATGAAATGACTGTCCTCTGGGCATTCCCATTTTTCCATAACTATCCTGCTACGGACCAGAAATACTGAACAAGGGACTACAGAAGGCTAAACATATTTTTGCCCTGTAATCTCACAAGTTTATTCTCTACTACCTAAAAATTAAACTGAGAGATACTTCATCTCTCTTATCCTATTTTAGTACCAATTTTTGTGACTATGTCAAGTGTCATTCATCCAAAAGTCACTCACTGAACACACCATGCACACAGACTCTTACTCACACATGTTAGGTGTGGTAAGCCAGGAAGGAATCCATAAAAGTCGTAGCCACAGCTGGAAGCTTGTTTAGGAATTTTCTTTGTCATTTCAGCACTTCATATAGACTATGCAAAAGTGGTATTCAGTGTCTGCTAACTTTGTTGAGTCTCTAGAAAACAGATGAGTAAGATATTGTTTCCCTTCTTTATTTTTTATTTTTATTTATATATACATATATATCTATAGAGAGACAGAGTCTCACTCACTCTGTCACCCTGGGTAGAGGGCTTTGGCATCAGAGCTCACAGCAATCTCAATCTCTTGGGCTCCTCAAGCAATCCTCCTCCCTCAGCCTCCCAAGTACCTGAGACTACAGGTGCACACCACAATGCCCATCTAGTTTTTCTATTGTTAGTAGGGATGGGGGTCTCACTCTTGCTCAGGCTGGTCTTGAACTCCTAATTTTAAGCAACCCAACCACCTTGGCCTCCCAAAGTGCTAGGATCACAGGCATGAGCCACTGCCCAGTTTCATTTTATTTTTTTCCTTTTAAAGATTACAAGTGGAGTTGACTTCTTTGTGAGTTGACTGCCGCTTATGAAATATATATGCCTTTCATACATTTCATGTGCTTTATCTTTGGCTTGAAGATTTCATTGTTTCTCTGACTTTTAATCTGCCTTCTATTACATATACTGATTGCTTTCAATCGAAGTGCAATTTTTAGGAAAACTTTTCATAACATTTTGTAGCAAATTATAGCTAACAAAGGTGAACAGGACAAGGGAGTCCCACTGGCTTGTAATGTGCTTAAGGAAAAAAGCGTGAGCTGAGTAGTAACTGCCAAAATGTTAATAATTTCACATGATATATGAGGTGCAGAGTAGATCACAGTGAAATATATAGCTCCATCTACTGTAAATACTTTGAATTAGATATCTCTAAGCTTTGTCCTTATGGATTTACTTTCATAATGAATTTAGGAGTTCTGAGAGCAATGTCAGGTGCAGAGCCTCTCGCTAGACTCTGATGGATATAAATGTATTTATCACAAGGTTGCTGCCCTTGAGGAGCTTCTAGTTGAGCAGTTTGAGGGCAGCCCCTAGTCCAGGCTAACAGTTGGTGATCTGCTGACTTTATGCTGCCTCAGAAGAGCGAAGGTTTTAGGGTGCAAAAGGAGTTACTCACTTTACCTAAAACCATAGTCGCTGGAGTAAAATAAAAGTAAGTGATGAGCAGGAGCAAGACTTTAGGAAATCAAAGTCAATGAAAGGGCATGGTCAGAGGTGATGGCCCCATGACAGACCTGGTCATTCACTTACAGCAGTTAGGCCCAGCACAGGCCAAACATTATTTTCTAAACTAGGATAATCTTTAAGGAACTATTGTCAAGTAGATAACAAGGATACTCAAGAAAAACCATTCTCTGTGATAAGCACTTAAATAAAAGTTCTAAGCAGTATGCCTTGGAGATGGAAAGAAGGCAGGAATTCTCCCTGCTGCAAAGAGTGGGATCTGGAGCAGTGGGGCAACAGATCATAGAATGGGGCAGCCTCCCAAAAGAGGAGAAATTTGAGATGAATACTGAAAAAGGGTGGGATTTCTAAGGGCACAGAAGGAGGAAGGGCATTTCAGGCGAGAGGAACAGCGGAAACAATTGCCCAGAGGTATAAAATTTCATTGTGTGTTTGGGAACCAGTGGCAGGGCAGGGAGTTACATAAGCGGGGAATGTCTTTTGAAAACCTTGAACTCTAGGGGAAAAAAATTGTAGACACTGAGGGTAGAGCTTTGTAGACATTGAGAGGTCAGGTACAGGACAGGATGGGAGAATAGTCACCTGGAAGTAAAGTGGAGGGTAGATTATAGCAGGCTCAGACTGCAGGTTAGAGAGACTGGGAATGGAGAAACAGAGGACCAGAACAGGGCAGGAATGATATGAAGAGGAGAAAACAGAATCATGAGAGGAAGTTCAAATTCACCTGTGGAATATATGGTTCTGGGCCACTAACTGGACTTGCGTGGCACCTTTAACCAAGACAGGACATTGGAAGAAGTGATCAGGTGATTATGATCCACCTGCTGATACATTAAATGACACATAAAGAGTGCTCTTTCCAGTGGGCATTGTGGCACATGCTTGTAGTCCCAGCTACTCTGGAGGCTGAGGCAGGGAGTTCTCTTGAGCCCAGGAGTTCATGGCTGTAGTAAGCTACGATCCTGCCTGTGACTTGTAGCCACTTCACTCCAGCCTGGTCAACATAGCAAAAGCCCATCTCTAAGGAAAAAAAATTACCTATCCATATTATCTATCACTGCTGCATTACTACTCTTGTTACTATTACTATTTATCTCCAGTACTAAGTCATCTTGCCATAATCCAAGCTACTTGAGAAGCTGAAGCAAGAAAATTACTTGAGAGCAGGAGCTTGGGACCACAACAGGCAACACAGTGATACCCTGTCTCTAAAAAGAATGATGTAAAAAATTTCAAAACTAAATTTTTAAAATTTAAAAACTAACTTAATTTTTAAAAACTAAGTCCAAGAGATTGAGGTTGCTGTGAGCTATGATTATGCCATGGCATTATACCAACAGTGACAAAGTGACACTCTGCCCTATCCACCCAAAAGTTTTGAGACAGACTGTGTTATATTTCATTATTTCACTTCCAAGAAATAAAAGAGCCACCAAACCAATTATAAAATGTGTCCTTCCTTGCACAAATGTAGGATTCATGTTTTTGTAAATAAGTCTCTAGAAAGAGAGTTGTAAGGCCGAGGTTAAATTGCAGGTAAAATAGCAAACACACTCTTACTTAACTTGTGAAAAAAACAATTGTAAACTGTGTTCAAGCTTGGTGAAGCTTTCATTATGTGCCAGGCACTTTGGCCAGAATCTCAGAAAACAAAGCTGTCTATGAAAAAGATGGTTTAGCCTTTAAGGAGGAAATGGGGTGGTAGGAAATGGGGATGAACAAAGATCTAGCAGGGCAAGGATTGTGAGTAGGACGCGCCACAATAGACCTAGCACCTGGTAAACACAGTGCCTATAAATAGTAGGGATTCAGTAGTATCTTCTTTGATGAAAATGGCCCAGTACCACAATCACAGATGAACTGCACACTGGTCACAATGGTTCTGCCCATTCTGAGTCTTTGGGGGTGCTGGGTACACTCTAGGAGCAGGACAGAAAAGGGCTTCCCCTACAGAGGTCTATAGCCAGCCACCTGAATCAGCATTACCTGGAGTCTTCATATTCCCAGAGTCCCAGGTCCTACTCAATCAGAGTCTGTGGGATTTGTCTTTAAAATCTTCCTTTCTAATACATTCAGCTTGCTTTTGGGGTCTTCCTCATAAGTTATTTCCCTAGGCTGATATCTGTAAGAGTGTTTCCAGCATTTTTCTTCTAGAGTTCTTAGAGTTTCATGCCCTAGGTTTAAGTCTTTTATACATCCTGAGAGCAATCACAGTAACAATAAAAGTAAACAAATAGGACCTGATCAAATTAAAAGGTTTCTGCCCAGCTAAGGACACAATCAATAGAGTAAATAGACAATCCACAGATTGAGAGAGAATATTTGCATGCCATGCATCTGATAAAGGGCTGATAACCAGAATCTACAAAGAACTCAAGCAAATCAGCAAGAAAAAAATGAAACAACCCGTGAAAAAGTGGGCAAAATATACCAACAGAAACTTTTCAAAGGAAGATAGCTTTCTGGCCAACAAACACATTAAACAAATTCTCAATATCTCCAAACATCAGGGAAATGCAAATTAAAACCACAATGGGATATAACCTGATTCCAGTGAGAATGGCTTTCATCAAAAAGTCCCCAAACAACAGATGTTGGCATGGATGCAGAGAGAAAGGAGCACTTACACACTGGTGGTGGGACTGCAAACTGGTACAACCTCTACGGAAAGTAGTACGGAGATACCACAAAGAACAAAAAGTAGACCTACCATTTGATCCATCAATCCTACGAAAGAAAAACAGACATTTTATTTATTTACTTTATTTTTCTTTTTATTGTTAAATCATAGCTGTGTACATTAGTGCAATCAGGGGGTACAATGTGCTGGTTTCATATACAATCTGAAATATTCTCATCAAACTGTTCAACGTAGCCTTCATGGCATTTTCTCAGTTATTGTATGTAGACATTTGTATTCTGCCTTTAGTAAGTTTCGCCTGTACCCATTCTAAGATGCACCATAGGTGTGGCCCCACCCATTATCCTCCCTCGGCCCTAACCTCCCCCCTCCCTCCCCCTTCCTTGGCCTTTTCCTCATAGTCTTGTGCTATAATTGGGTTATAGACTTCATGTGAAAGCTACAATTTAGCTTCATAGTAGGGCTGAGTACATTGGATACTTTTTCTTCCATTCCTGAGATACTTTGCTGAGAAGAATATGTTCCAGCTCCATCCATGTAAACATGAAAGAGGTAAAGTCTCCATCTTTCTTTAAGGCTGCATAATATTCCATGGTATACATGTACCACAATTTGCTAGTCCATTTGTGGGTAAATGGGCACTTGGGCTTCTTCCATGACTTAGCAAGTATGAATTGGGCTGCAATAAACATTCTGGTACAGATGTCTATGTTATATTGTGATTTTTGGTCTTCTGGGTATAAACCTAGTAAATGAATTATAGGATTGAATGGCAGGTCTATTTTTAGGTCTCTAAGTATTCTCCAAACATCCTTTCAGAAGGAACGTATTAGTGTGCATTCCCACCAGCAGTGTAGAAGTGTGCCCTTTTCTCCACATCCACGCCAACATCTCTGGTTTTGGGATTTTGTTATGTGGGCTACTCTTACTGGGGTTAGGTGATAACTCAAAGTAGTTTTGATTTGCATTTCTCTGATGATTAAGGATGATGAGCTTTTTTTCATGTGTCTGTAGATCATGTGTCTGTCTTCTTTAGAGAAGTTTCTCTTCAAGTCCCTTACCCACCCTGAGATGGGATCACGTGTTCTTTTCTGGTTAGTACGTTTGAGTTCTCTGTGGATTCTGGTTATTAGACCTTTATCGGAGGTATAACCTGCAAATATTTTCTCCCATTCTGAGGGCTGTCTGCTTGCTTTACTTACTGTGTTCTTGGCTGTGCAGAAGCTTTTTAGTTTGATCAGGTCCCAGTAGTGTATTTTTGATACTGCTTCAATTGCCTGGGGAGCCCTCCTCATAAAATATTCTCTTCTAGCTTGAAAGGTTTCAGCAGAGAGATCTGCAGTTATTCTAATATTCTTGTCCTTGTAGGTAATGGTTTTCTTTCATCTGGCTGCTTTCAGAATTTTCCTCCTTCATATTAACTTAGTGAAATTGATTATGATGTGTCTGGGGGATGTCTTATTTGGGTTGAGTCATGCTGGAGTTCTGAAACTGTCTGCTTTCTGAAGTTCAGAATCTCTTGGCATGTCTGGAAAGTTCTCCTTCATAATCTCATGGAGAAGAGACTCTGTGCCTTGTGAAGCCACTTCATCGCTTTTGGGGATCCCTATAAGATGAATATTGGTTTTCTTCGAATTATCCAAGAGCTCTCTGAGAGAATGATCTGTATTTGCCCTCCATTTTTCTTCCTTTTTGTGAGTTTGGGAGCATTCTAAAGCTTTGTCTTCAATGTCAGAAATCCTTTCTTCTGCTTGCTCCATTCTGTTCCTGAGAGATTCTACTGTGTTTCTCAGATCTTTGAGGGCTGCAACTTCTTGTCTCAATGTGTCAAAATCTTTGGTCATTTGGTCTTTGAATTCATTGAATTCTTGAGATATCTTTTGGGTTACTGCTTGGAATTCTAATTTGATCTTATTTGCTATCCAGATTCTGAATTTGATTTCTGACATCTCAGCTATTTGTTTGTGCATGGGATCTTGTGCTGTGTCTGCCCTATTGATCCTTGGGGGAGTTGATCTACTCTGATTATTCATATTGCCAGAGCTTTTCTGTTGATTTCGCCTCATGATTGTTTTTCACCATTGCCTCTGGCTGTCCTCAGAGTTGGGCAGATGTCTCTCCAAGATTAGACTCCACAATTTGCTAGTCCATTTGCTAGCGGGATCACTCTATTGTTGCTGGATCTTTGTAGGGAGTGACCCTGTGTAGTACCTCTGGGCCTGCCCCATCCAGGGAGTTCTGGTTGTGGAAGCAGCTTCGGAGTGTGACACACCCGGATCTAGCGCACAGTTCTGGGTGCCTGGCACTCAGTGACTTTGGCACAGAGATCCCAAGGATCCAGCAGTCTCTGGGCAGGAGAAGGGCTCTGTGCAGAGGCAGGGAGGGCTCTGGGAGGCACGCGGCTACCAGAGTCCCTGTCCAGATGAGCGGGCTGGTGTGGAGGCAGGGAGGGTACAGGAGGGAGGACACAGGGTTGCACAGCTCCCGCAGATCCTGTTCAGGGCATGCGGAGGCCCGGCAGGTGTGGGTAGCGGGTCGGGGGTGGTGGCGCAGCTCTTATGGAGGTCTGGGCAGCACCAAGCCCAGGAATTTGAGGTTGCTATGAGCTGTGATGCCACAGCACTCACCCAGGGCAGCAGCCCGTGGCTCCAGTGTGCCAAAACTGGTCTCACTCTGCCCCTGAGGGTTAAGGCTGTAAGGCAGCTCAGTCCCTGCCTTTAGGCTGCTCAGTCATTAGGTTTCTAGCCCCCGCGCAATCTTTGCTCTGCGACCTTGAGGGTAGAGCTTGCCGGGGCATTTCTCTCACAATGGCTACCTGCGGCCCGCGCAATCTTTGCTCTGCAACCTTGAGGGCAGAGCTTGCCGGGGCATTTCTCTCACAATGGCTACCTGCGGCCCACAGCCGAACACTATTAGCTCTGTCCAGCTCAGCGGCTCAGTCTGGGGCCCTAGACAATGCCCAAAGTTCTCCGCACTCCTGCTCAAGCTCTCCCCAAGGCAGATCAACTGAATACCAAGTCCAAAAACACCAAAACTGTTCACAGGTGAGGCCTTTCCGGTTTGCAGTCTCACTGCTGCTTGTACTTACGGTTGCCGGCAGGATTGCTTCCATCAAACACACGCAACCACTTGCCAGTTTTCCACTGTTTTTTGTCTTCCTCTTGGGGTCCAAAAGTCCCTTGCTGAGTCCCTGTATCCTCAAAGGGATGATTATAGGGGGATCCCACCAGCCAGAGATGCCTGGAGTCTTATCTCCCCAGACTCACCATGCCCAGTTGCAGGGAAGCGGTTACTTGGCCACCATCTTGCTCTGAAGGGTCAAGAGATGCGGTCTTATGTTGCCCAAGCTGGTCTTAAACTCAGGGACTCAACCAATCCCCCCACCTCAGCCTCCCAAGTATCTGGGGCTACAGGTGTGCACCACCACTCCTGGCTAGCGAGGTGCCTGCTGTGTCAGGCAGAAACCACCTGTGGGGGAATTTCATTCCTGGCTATACCATAAGCCTTGGGAGGACACTGACAGCTATGTTATGTTTTCTGAGACTCCCAGACATTTTATTTAGAAGACATTTGCACTCAAATGTTCATAGCAGTACAATTCACAATTGCAACAATGTGGAAACAACCCAAGCTCCCATCAATACACAAGCGGATTAATAAAATGTGGTATACAGGATGGCCATAAAGTTGGTGCACAATTTAAAATACTATGCAATTTTTAATTGCACAGGAACTGTATGGCCACCCTTTTGTATACCATGGAGTACTCACTACTCAGCCATAAAAACAAACAAACAAAAAAAAAAACAAAGGCCCAGTGCCTGTAGCTCAGTGGGTAGGGTGTCAGCCACATACACTGTGGAGCTGGTGGGTTCAAATCCAGCCTGGGCCTGCCAAACAACAATGACAACTACAACCAAAAAATAAAAATAGCCTGGTGTTGTGGTGGGCACCTGTAGTCCTAGCTACATGGCAGGATGAGGCAAGAGAATTGCTTAAGCCCAAGAGTTTGAGGTTGCTGTGAGCTGTGATGCCTCAGCACTCTACTGAGGGTGACAAAGTGAGACTCTGTCTCAAAAAAAAAAAAAATATATAGAAATCTAGTGTCTTTTGTACCAACCTGGATGGAACTGGAGATCACTCTTCTACGTGAAGTATGGCAAGAATGGAAAACACACACCACATGTACTCAGTACTAAATTGGAACTAGTTGATCAACACGTATGTGTATACATGGAAATATAACTCAATGGAAGGGCAGTGCCTGTGGCTCTGTGAGTAGGGCCCTGCCCTATATACTGAGGGTGGCAGGTTCAAACCCGACCCCAGTCAGACTGCAGCAACAACAAAAAAGCCAGGTATTGTGATGGGTGCCTGTAGTCCCAGCTACTCAGGAGGCTGAGGCAAGCATCGCCTAAGCCCAAGAGCTGGAGGTTGCTGTGAGCTGTGACACCACAGCACTCCACTGAGGGTGACAAAGTGAGACTCTGTCTCTAAAAAAAAAAACTCACCAGGCTGACTGGTGTATTTATAAGAAGAGGACAGAGATACCAGGGACGTGAGAATACCAAAAAAAGCCATTTGAAAGCCAAGGAGAGAGGCCTCAAAAGAAATCAAACCTGCTGACATTTTGATCTTGAACATCTAGCCTTGGAGAACTGTAAGAAAATACATATCTATTGTTTTAAGCCTGTGGGGGTCTGTGGTGTTTTGTTATAACAACTTGAGTTTCAAAGTAATCCCAGACACTGCATATGCATGAAGAGCTACCCAGGCTATTGGCTTTTTCTGACTTGCCCAGCGCATGTGGGGAAAACAGTAGGGAGCTGCGTGGAAGAAAGTCTGGAATGTGGGAACTTAGAGAAAGAAGGTATAAAAAATTTCAGGTTGTCTAGGAAAACAGGAGTTGGTGAATGGGCAGTGAAGAGTGAAGGAATGAAGATAAAGCTACTTAAAATTGATTTAAAAATTTATAGTTCTATTCAATTGCATTTAGAAAAAATTGGCAAACTTGATTTTTGTTAACACCAAGCTCCTTTAAAAATTGATTTATCAGAAGTACTAATGCTGTATTAATGTTGTTTACTAAGTAACAGTTCAATATAAATTAAGATTACACTATTTTCTTTTTCAAATGAGCACTAGCTGATGTTAAGATATGAGAAAACTATTATATTCCAATTGGAGAAAATTTGCTCAAAAATTGTACACTGATCTGATTGCCACCTGGCTATAGTCTATTGTTTTGTTTTTCATGTGGGAGTGAAAAGATCCTGAATCCCTAGAGCTATTCAAAGGACTGGGAAAAGCAGAGAGTAGTTTTAGGTAACTTTTGCTGGTAAGATACTACATAGTGTAAAGGTCAGGCTTCTTTAGTTCTAAATGACACCAGCTTCGGGGATTCGGTACTAATGTGAGGGCAGAGGCTACGGATGGATGTAGAAGTCTGAATCAATAGCTGGGCATTGTGGCAGGTGCCTGTAGTCCCAGCTACTTGGGAGGCTGAGGCAAGAGAATCGCTTAAGCCCAGGAGTTGGAGGTTGCTGTGAGCTGTGTAAGGCCATGGCACTCTACCGAGGGCCATAAAGTGAGACTCTGTCTCTACAAAAAAAAAAAAAAGAAGAAGAAGTCTGAATCACTCCAAAAAAAAAAAAAAAAAGGTGCCAAGAAATATTGAGTTTACCTAAGTCTAAAGAGGGAAATGATATACTTATGCATGATCTGGAACAGTAAAAAAGGCATTAGACGTGTCTGATATATTTTTTCTACATTTCATTTCTAACTGAAAATGCTATTTGAATAGTTTAAGGTTCAAATTTATCTGATATAAAAATATCAAATTTATTATTATTTAATTATTTTGTTAAGAATAAGTAAAAAAAAGTTTAACCCTGTGGCAAAGACCGTTAAATGTTTTTTTTTTTTTTAACTTAAACCACGATACTAACAAGGAACAACTGTTAACGTTAATCATCGTTAAGAAAGCTCTTTGGTCAAATCTCAAAGTTCTAATCTAATAGCAGGCAGTGTTCTACCCTAATGGGGAACCTTTTACTTTCTGAAAAATAGAGAGTCTTAGTGGCTTTGAAACAACAGCTTTAAGCGAACCATTCACTCTTTTACCTCCCAAACATCTCTGATTCAGCTACTTAAGACTATGCATGCTCAAAGCCGTTACATCTTTTACATTATTGCAAACCAACATTTCAAGTTTGTTCCTTTCCATTTTCCTCAGTGGCTGGAGTTAACTTGTAAAAATGTAAATCTGATCACCCTATCGTTTGCTTAAAAACCTTCCGATGGTTTTGATGACAGCTTTTAGATGAAACCGTGACTCCTTAATGGGATATACCAGTTTGTGTCTTGGTGCTGCTTTCCAGTCTCTCCTCATCTCTGCACTATGGTGGGTAAAACTGAACTTCTTTTGGACTTTGGGAGTCCTGTTTCTTCTACCTGGAACACTCCTTACCCTTTTACTTGGCTACTAGTACTAAAGGTCTCAGCTTCCAGGTAGGCTCCATACATAGGAAGGACTTCCTTGATCCCAGGGTCTAAGTTAGGATCCCCTAGTTACGTAGCCCTCCCCCACCCATATGCATTAGTACTATTTATTATTCATGCCTCCTGAACTGTAAATTCTATGAGCATAGGGACCACATCTATCTTTTTCAACTTTATAGCTCTAGCACCTAAAATTTAGTATATAGTTAAATGGGTTTTGGCAAATATTTACGATCAGGATATAGAACACCCCCCAAAAGATACCTCCATTCACGAGCCCTTTTATAGTTGATCCTCTGCCCCCCACCTTTACTCCCTAAAACTAAGGATCTGATATTTTTCCCCTCCCCCCCAGAATGTCATAGGAATGAAATCCTATGGTATGTTGATGTTTTTGTCTGGCTTATTTCGCTTGGTTTATAAGATTGCAGAGGGACTTTACCTAACAATTGCAATCAGTGTAACCTGGCTTACTGTACCCTCAATGAATCCCCAACAATAAAAAGTAATAATAATAAAATAAAATAAAAAGATTGAACAGTGTTGTCACATATATCAGTAGTTTATTCCTATTTAATTGTTGTATAGCATTTCAATACATTGATGTACCAAAAGTTCTTTTTCTACTCACCAATTGATAGATATTGGGGTTTTTCCAGTCTGGGGCTATTGTAAATACAGTTGCTATAAACATTCACCTGCAGGTCTTCATGTGGACATTTGTTTTTCCTTCTCCCCTTCTTTTTTTTTCTTTTTTTTCAGACAGAGTCTATGTGGCCCTTGGTAGAGTGCTGTGGCATCACAGCTCACAGCAACTTGCATACTCCCTCCTTCCCTTCTTTTGAGACAAACTCTAGCTCTGTCCTCCAGGCCAAACTGCAGTGGCTCCCTCATAGCTCATTGTAACCTTGAATTCCTGGGATCATGTGATCTTCCTGCCAAGTAGCTGAGACTACAGGTGTTTGCTACACTTGGCTAATTGATTTTTTATAGCAACAGGATCTGGCTAAGTTGTCCAGGCTGGTCTCAAACTTCTGGCTTCATGCAATCCTACTGCCTTGACTTCACAAAGTGCAGGATGACAGGTATGTGTCACTGAGCCCCTTTATCTTTAGGTAAAGATATTTACCTAAAAGAAATGAAAACAGTCTGGGATTGCTAGGTATAATTGTTAATATTAGAGGTTAATACAACTAGATTTAGGGACGCCTAGATGGCTGGTGAAGCATTATTTCAGAGTGTGTTTGTAAGGGTGTTTCCAGAGGAGATAAATGTTGAGTCAGTGAACTGGGAGAAGACATGTTTACCTAAATCCCAGGCTGCAAGGAACCTAGGCTCTTAGAACAGGACTTTTTTTTTTTTTTTTGAGATAGAGTCTCACTATGTCACCCTCGGTAGAGTGCTGTGGCGTCACAGCTCACAGTAACCTTAAACTCTTGGGCTTATGCAATTCTCTTGCCTCAGTCTCCCAAGTAGCTGGGACTTCAGGCACCCTCCACAATACCCAGCTACTTTTTTGTTGTCATTGTTGTTTATCAGGCCTGTTTATCGAACCCACCAGCCCCAGTATAAGTAGCTGGCGCCCTAATCACCTAGCTATGGGCGCTGAGCCTATTTTTCTTTTTTATTATTGAGTTGTAAGAGTTCTTCATATTCTAGATAAAAGTCATTTATCATGCAAAAACAAAGACCATATGATCCTCTCAATAGATGCAGAAAAAGTATTCTATAAAATCCAGCATCCTTTTCTAATTAGAACACTGAAGAGTATAGGCATAGGTGACACATTTTTGAAACTGATTGAAGCTATCTATGACAAACCCACAGCTAATATTTTACTGAATAGAGTAAAACTGAAAGCTTTTCCACTTAAAACTGGAACCAGACAAGGTTGTCCTCTGTCACCATTACTATTCAACATACTATGGAGGTTCTAGCCAATACAATCGGGCAAGAGAAGGAAACAAAGGGCATCCAAATGGGAGCAGAAGATTGCAGAGGGACTTTACCTAACAATTGCAATCAGTGTAACCTGGCTTATTGTACCCTCAATGAATCCCCAACAATAAAAAATAATAATAATACTAAAATAAAATAAAAAGGGGTCAAACTCTCCCTCTTCGATGATGATATGATCTTATACTTAGAGAATCCCAAAGACCCAACCACAAGATTCCTGGAAGTCATCAAAACATACAGTAATGTCTCCGGATATAAAATCAGTGTCCACAAGTCAGTAGCCTTTGTATACATCAATAACAGCCAAGATGAGAGGCTAATTAAGGACACAAATCCCTTCACCATAGCTTCAAAGAAAATTAAATACCTAGGATTATACCTAACAAAAGAGGTGAAGGACCTCTATAAAGAAAATTATGAAACCCTAAGAAAGGAAATAGAGGACTTTAACAATGGAATAACATACCATGCTCATGACTGGGAAGAATCAACATTGTTAAAATGTCTATACTTCCCAGAGCAATCTACTGATTCAATGCCATCCTTATTAAAATACCAACATCCTATTTTCAAGACTTGGAAAAAATGATTCTGCATTTTGTATGGAACCAGAAAATATCCCATATAGCTAAGGCAGTTCTTAGTAATAAAAACAAAGCTGGGGGTATCACCATACCAGATTTTAGGCTGTACTACATAGCCATAGTGGTCAAGACAGCATGGTACTAGCACAAAAATAGAGACATAGACAGTTGGAATCAAATAGAAAACCAGGAAATGAAACTAACATCTTACAACCACCTAATCTTTGATAAACCAAACAAGAACATACACTGGGAGAAAGACTCCCTATTCACTAAATGGTGCTGGGAGAACTGGATATCCACATGTAAAAGACTGAAACTGGACCCACACCTTTCTCCACTCACAAAAATTGATTCAAGACAGGGAATTCTGAGAATATGGCCGAGTGGTAGCAACCCTCGGCAGAGGCTCCTGAGCAGAGGAAGAAAACTAGATGGAATAGGATTCTATGAAGCCAAAGGTGGGGAGCTGAGCCAAGAAAGAAGTTCAGCAAGCTGTAACTCCAAGGAAGAGCATTCAAGAAAATAAATTACAGGTACAAAGCCTATTAACTAGAGGACTGTAAACCCCTCCCCCAAGGAGGAGGCCTGCCACAGGCTATCTGCAAATGAGCAGGGAATAAAAAACCTCTTATTTTACCTCCCTAGAGAGAGCTGCTAAACTACAGGTCTCTTTCTCCAGGGAGGTCCCACTTATGAACCTAGACACCACCCCACCATACATAAAATTGAACAGATATTTTCCCCCACAAGTCCAAACTCCCATCCACTCTTTCCCCCTCGTATGGCAGTCTGAAGCTCTGCACCCTACAGAGCACAGAATGTTTGGTCTTGTCCTGAGAGAACTGGGCATGGTGTGGACCACCAACCATCAGGATGGAATCTGTGACTAATGGGGAAGAAAGAGGGTGTGGGAAGAAAGAGACATTTAGCAGGAGGAGGAGCAGTCCTCTGGTTATGACCATGCTCAGCCAGTGGTGGTGTTGACCCTCGGTTCGGGCTGTGTCTGGTGGGACAAGGTACAGAACTCCCACCTCTGACAGCACCCACAATGGGAGAGTGGTTGCGCCGTGTGGACTGAGTTCGGCAGACAGGGCTGGTCCCCTGCCCCTGCTGGGCCTGCAAGCAGAGGCTTGCTAGGTGTGGACTGAGACCTGAGAGGAAGGACGTGGTCCCCTGATTCCAACAGACCTCTCAAGCAGTGGCTTACTTGGTGTAAACCAAGACCTGAGGGCTAAGGCATGGTCCTCTGTCTCCAGCGGGGATGGTGAGCAGAGGCTTACTGGGTGAGGACTATGGGTGGAGTGTGGTGTCCTGACTCTAACAGAGCCTGCAAACAGAGACTTGCCAGGCAGTGGACTGAGACTGGCAGGCAGGGGTGTGGTCCCCTGACTCCAACTGGTCTGGCAAGCAGAGGCTAGCTGGGTGTGGACTGAGACCAGAGGGCATAGTCCAGTGCCCTGACTCCAACAGAGCCTGCGAATAGAGGCTTGCCAGGCAGTGGACTGAGACTGGCAGGTGGGGGCATGGTCCCCTGACTCAAACTGGTCTGGCAAACAGAGGCTAGCCGGGTATGGACTGAGACCGGTGGGCAGGTGGGCAGGGCTGTGGCCCCTGGCTCCAACTGGGCCTGTGAGCAGAGAAGTGGACAACAGTGTGGACTGAGTCTGGTGGGCAGGAGTGTGGATCCCTTACTCCAATTCTGCTGTTGGAGACCCTTGAATCCCTCTCTGTTGTCGCACTGCCTCCGACAATTTGGTTGGAACCTGTGTCTGGGGCTATCCACTCGGGGACAATCTGAGGTTGACCTTTGAAGTTCTGTAGCAGGAAAGAAGTGAAGGGTGGGGACTGGGTGCTGCAGCTGTTTGTATCTTTTCATAGTCAAGATTTAAACCTAATACTGTGGTTTTTAGGATAGGGTAGAGTTTGGCTGATAGCAAAACAGAGCTAGCTTATGCTGTCTCACCAGTAGGTCCTCTGAGTCTCTGGCCAAAACTCTGAATGGGGCCTTTGTGAGGTTGTAGGAGATAAGCCACAATTACAAAGCCTAGCAATTTGGTAAGTGGCTGTCTCTACTACCTGCGAACCCCAATTCAATCTCACACTACCAGTTTTAATAACCAAATGGTGGAAAATAAACATGGTGTGGGCCCAACAGAAAAACTCTGGCAACATGAATAACCAGAGTAGATCAACCCCCCACCCCAAGAAATGACAAAGGAGATACAACTGAAGATGCCATGCACAGACAAATGGCAGCAATGTCATTTGAAGTTGAATTCAGAATATGGATGGCAAATAAGGTAAATAGAATGGAAGAAAAGATAGAAATTAAATTCCAAAGAGTAGTTCTAAAGTTGTCTCAAGAAATTAATGAATTCAAAGCCCAAGTCACCAAAGATATGAAGATAATAAAAAAAGAGATAGCAGAGCTCAAGGAAATAAAAAAGTTAGTTGAGGAGCTCCAAAATACAGTAGAATCCCTCAGTAATAGAGTTGACCAGGCAGAAGAAAGTTTCTCTGAAACTGAGGACAAAGCTTTTGAACATTGCCAAACACTCAAAGAGGCAGAGAAATGGAGAGCAAAAACTGATCATTCCCTGAGAGAGTTGTGGGATCACTCCAAAAGATCAAACATTCGTCTTATAGGAATTCTCAAAGGAGAAGAGGATGTTTCTAAAGTTAAAGATGCTCTATCCAAAGAGATTTTGGAGGAGAATTTCCCAAGTATTGCAAGAGATACAGAACTTCGGATAGCAGTTTCAGAACCCCAGCAAGACTCAATCCAAATAAAGCATCTCCTAGACACATTGTGATTAACTTCGCCAAAGTTAAGATGAAGGAGAAAATTCTGCAAGCAGCCAGATGTAAGAAAAGCATCACCTACCAAGGGAAAAGTATCATAATGACAGCAGATCTCTCAGCTGAAACGTTTCAAGCCAGAAGAAGATGGTCATCGACCTTCAATCTCCTAAAACAAAACAACTTCCGGCCCAGGATCTTGTATCCAGCTAAACTGAGTTTCAGTTGTGATGGAGAAATCAAATACTTTAATGCCATAGACATGTTGAAGAAATTTGCCATAACTAAACCAGCTGTCCCGGGATATTCTCAGACCCATCCTCCACAATGACCAGTGCCATGCTCTACCTCCAAAGTAAACTCACCCAGAAATTTTTGAACAACACCCAACTTCCACAGTGGTGAAAGGATTAAAGATGTCCACTAGAGTGTCTTAACACTGGTTAGCTAGAAGTGTAGCAAGATTTCAAGCTAGCAGAGTCTTTCATCATTCTCATAAATCTTGTCAGCCTGGATTTATCACTTCATCCAAATCAAGTTCTTTGTCCTCCTCTGTGCCTGCAGCGGACATGGAGGTCTTTGCCACCATTGGGAGATGAGCCAGAGCTTTTGGTTTAGGTTGGTGACATGTCTCCCATTTCAAGGGATGGATGCTGTGCTTTCCTAGCCTGGAAAGGAGGAGGGGGCTGTTGAGTGGGGTTGGGTTGGGGGGGAGCCAGGGAGGCAGAGGAGGAAGCTGACCATTCCTCAGGGGCTAGGGGTTGTTGGTGAGATTTCAACATTTGGGTAGTTGTGCAGTGCATTTCCAGAGCATCAGTTTCTTGTGCATGCAGGACCGTGCTGAAAAGCCAAATACCAGTGGAGTCATCCATGCAGCTATCTCTATACATATGATGTCCTTAATAGGAGAGGATCAGGCATTGATAGTAGGGACTCCACAAAAATATTTGCTTAGTTAACAGTACAAAATCTTCTGGGTAAGAGTATGGATGGTCTTTTTTTTTTTTTTGGATGGTCTTTACTTTACCCAACCTGTGTAACAGCTTTGTTGTAAACAGGGAAATGTCGAGTGGTACTTGTATTCCTGTATCAAATGAATCACAGAGCTTTTATACAAAAATTCTTCTGTGTGAGCTGTAAGGTGCCAAACTGGCTGTCATTTGTGTTCATGACACATATCATAAAGAACCATCTGCTAATGCTTTAGTAGATTCATTGAATTAAAGCCCTGAGTGACACTATTGGTAAATATGATTAGCTGTGAAGCACACATACATTTTGGGAATTTCTGAAAAACACAGGAAACCAGAGATCAGGGATTCATATATATATATCTCAAAAATCCCCAAAACTTGACTGGTAAAGCTGGCAATTTACTACCACTGTCAAGTATCAGGAAAAACTGAAAATAATGACTCGTGTTTATGTTGAAAATAAGTATCACCATTATTGGGGCAAGTTTTTCAAAAGCAGGCTTTTAAGCACCATAGTCAACGTCAATTAAAATTGATTTATGCATAGAAATGCCGTTGGTCTTGAATTTGAAGAAAATGGGTTAAATGTAGGTGCATATAAACAAATGCCCTTTCATCCCTCCTTAATGAATGGAGAAGAGAGAAGAATGGAATCTCGAACATTCATCCCAGCTACAACTCAGGATCCAATACAACCTTAACTGGGAGGAATACATTGTTTAAGCATTTTTAAAACACCAGTGAATGAGTGACTCTAGAAGTCTGGGAATTGTGTGGGGAGCTTGCTTTGATGATGCTATGTTAATAAAAATTGTAGGGACTGTATACCAGAAGGGTCCAGCTCGTCAGCCTTGTAAACCAACTGAAAGGAGATAGAGTTGAGAAATTTATTATCTTGGCACTTGGTTTTGATTTTTTGTTTCTAAGCACTGCAGAATTTGTTTAGAACATTCAAACAACCTGATTGGGCTATTTTTTCTTCAGTTTTTGTAACTAAGATATGAATTGGGATAAAAATGGCTCTTTGAAAAGTGGATATTGTGTGTATTATAAATGCTTAATCACATTTATCCCAAAGTGTTTGTTTCTTGAAATGGTTCTTCCACAGCACACAGAATCAAGATGGAAGGCAAGGAACTTTTTTGTTGTGATGGAAATAACTTGTTTAGCTAAGTTCCAACCCATACTGAAGGCGGGGAAAGGGGGTGAGAGAGGACAGAATTGATCTTTGAATCAACTTTGAGTCCAAGTTTAGTGCTTTAAGAGTTCCATGAAACTTGATGCATTTGCTATGGCATATTTAAATGTTCAAAAGATAGGCAAGACCCTGCAAAGACTCTTAACATTGTTTAGCTTGCTTAGGTTATGGTAACAGGTCAGAGGCAAAGATCCATTTCAATTTTGGAAAAACAACCCAGAGAAACAATTCTCTATTCCCATGCTGCTCTATATACTTTTGTTACCAATTGGCCATTACCAAATTTTTCTTATATATATATTTGTATTTTACTATTATAGTTGAGAAATTTAGTCTGTTAGTCAATTTAGCTGTTATTGTGGAAGAGCTCAAATACAAGATGCCCTTGAACATGTGGTTTTAATGATGTGCCATGTTACTATCAATGATGATTTTCATTACAATGTTTTACATTGATGAAAATGATAAGTAAACTTGAAGTTGGTGTCATGTAAATTTTGTTTGTTATAAAGTTTCTTCAGTTATTACCCAGGTGTCATCTTAGAGAAGTCAGAATTAAATCAGAATCTATCATATTTTATTACTTTAAAATGTGAATCTACATTATAAATGGGCATTAACATTCTAAACCACTTTGTTTGGAGAATGTGTTAGCACAAACCACTTTGTTCAGCTAGGTTCTGCTAAATCCACAGAAGTTTCAAGAGCCTTGGAACAGAATTATAGGGGAACTCTATATGTATATGTATATTTTATTAAATATCCATTTGCACTATCAGTATTGCACTAATGTGGAATTTGAAAGACTATATTGCTGATACTATATTACATATATTTGCACATCATTCCTGATTAGATTGTTTTAAAGACAATCTTAAAGACTCAGATTTGAAAATAATTTGATTTGAAAATATATAGTTGTCTTGAAGGAATTGCTATCATACATGAAGTTGCTCAGAGTTGTCTTTATTCTCTTGATCAAGGTTAATTTCTAAGTTGATTGCAAATTCATCTAAATAGTACATTTACAGAGCCATTTTACATGCATTAAACAAGGGCTACAACAATATTGTTTTACAAATACTAGTACTTTTTTTTTCTGTTACATACTTAGTGTTAGAGGGTCAAAATAATCTTTTGGCTTAGCATCTCTTAAACCATACCTGCAAGTATAGCAGGATTATTACATTTGCAGTACTTTAATACTTGTATAAACTATGCAGAACTTTTTAATAAAGTGTAATGTATTTTATAAGCTAATAAGACTGAATGGGTAAAGGTTTTTAGCATGCATTAGTATACTTGCAAATACTGAGACATTTTGGTAATCTTTCTTACTAAAGATGTGAATGTTTAAAGTACCTTCTCTGTTTCTACTCTGTAGTCCAATGGGAATTCAGTAATGACATATGTCATATCAAACTATGAACATAAATTTGTACTGTACAGTCCTCATATACTATATACAGTATGCAATATATGTATTATATACTTGTTAATAAAACCATCAGAATATGAAAAAAAACGTCCACTAGACATCTGAAAATCATGACACCCAAAATACAACCAGGCTTATCAATTCTCTCAATTAATGTGAAAGGTTTAAATTGTCTTCTAAAGAGGCACAGGCTCGCTGACTGGATACATAAACTCAGACCGGATATCTGCTGTATACAATAATCTCACCTTACCTTAAAGGATAAAAATAGACTCAAGACGAAGGAATGGACTTGTATAACACAGGCAAATGGACACCAGAAAAAAGCAGGGGTTGCAATTTTAGTAGCAGATACAATTGGCTTTAAACCAACAAAGATAAAGAAAGATAAGGAAGATCACTACATATTTGTCAAGGGAAACACCCAACATGAAGAGATTTTGATAATTAACATTTATGCACCCTACTGGAATGCTCCTCAATTTATAAAGCAGACCCTAAAGGATATGAACAACTTGATACCTTTCTGCACTATAATAGTTTGAGATTTTAACACCCCTTTGACAGTTTTGGATACATCCTCCAAGAAGAAACTAAACAAAGAAATATTAGAAAAAGAAAAAAAAAGAGAAAACAAGAAAAGATAAGAAAATAGTGACTAATTCTTACATAAATTGGATTTACTTTTGACAAAAGTACATTACTTAAACATTAATTTTTTTTTTTTTTTTTTAAGAGAAAGAGTTTCACTTTGTTGCCCTTGGTAGAGTGCTGTGGTGTCACACAGCTCACAGCAACCTCCAGCTCTTGGGCTTAGGTGATTCTCTTGCCTCAGCCTCCCGAGTAGCTGGGACTACAGGCACCTGCCACAACACCCAAGCTATTTTGTTGTTGTTGTTGCAGTTTGGCAGGGGCTGGGTTTGAACCTGCCACCCTCAGTATGTGGGGCCGGTGCCCTACTCACTGAGCCATAGGCACTGCCCTTAAACTTTTGTTGTTTAGGATATTGCATCCTCATTTATAAGTGACATATGTTTGTAATTTCCCCTTTATAATAATATATTTTCTCTAATTTTAATATCAGGTGTACCCAGATCAAGTAGAATGATTTTGAAGTATTTCTTCTTTTTCTATTGTCTATAAGATTTGGCATGATCTGTTTTTTGAAATTATCTTTTACTTTTATTTATAAATATTAGTTGTCTATTTTTTGAGACTTAAAAAAAATAATAAGAAGTTAACTGATGACTCCATACTGATCTCAGAGTCAAAGCATTCTATAATAGACACACTCTTATTTGACAATGTGAATGTTACTTTCTTTGCATCATTATGTTTATCATTATTGTTATTGCTTAATATTTCAATGTAGCAATTATCTGATTCCTTTTCTGATTGTATTTATGTTCGTTCATTCTTTACAAGGTTTTTGTTTCCAGTCCTTATCTGAAACATTGTTACTGTTATTAAATTTTAAGCCTTTTTAATTTTGTGAAGGCAAAAAAAATGGAAACCTAATAAATACCTAATAAGGTATAAATAAATTAGGAAACCTAATAACCTAATAAATAAATGTATATGTAAAAATGAAAAAAAAAGAAAAGAAAAAGAAATATTAGACTTAAACCTGACCCTAGAACAAATGGACTTTAGAGACCTCTACAGAACATTTCACCCTAATAAAACTGAATATACATTCTTCTCATCAGCCCTGGATCATCCTCCAAAATAGATCATATCCTAGGTCACAAGTCTAACTTTAGAAAATTTAAAAGTGTAGAAATTATTCCTTATATCTTCTCAGACCACCATGGAGTAAAAGTTGAACTCAACAGCAACAGAAATCTTCATACTCAAACAAAGTCATGGAAACTAAATAATCTTAGGCTAAATGATAGCTGGGTCAAAGATGAGATTAAGAAGGAAATCACCAAATTTTTGGAACAAAATGATAACAAAGACACAAATTATCAAAACCTATGGGATACTGCAAAGGCAGTACTAAGAGGGAAATTTATAGCATTGGAAGCCTTCATCAAGGAAACAGAAAGAGAGGAAACCAACAACTTAATGTATCATTCAAGCAACTGGAAAAGGAAGAACGTTCCAACCCCAAACCCAGCAGAAGAAAAGAAATAACCAAAATTAGGGCAGAATTAAATGAAATTGAAAACAAGAAAATTATTCAGAAGATCAATGAAACAAAAAGTTGTTTTTGTTTTTTTTTAAAGATTAACAAAATTGACAAACCTTTGGCAAACCTAACCAGAAACAGAAAAGTAAAATCTCTAACATCGACTATCAGAAATGATAAAGGAGAAATAACAACAGACACTTCAGAAATTAAAAAAAAAAAAAAAAAGAACCTCAATGATTCCTATAAAAATCTCTATTCCCAGAAATATGAAAATCTGAAGGAAATGGACCAGTCTGGAAGCACACCACCTTCCTAGACTCAACCAGAAGGAATTAGAAATCTTGAATAGACCTATATCAATCACTGAAATAGCATCAACAATACAAAATCACCCAAAAAAGAAAAGTCTGGGACTAGACGGCTTCACATCTGAATTCTATCAAACATTTCAAGGGGAACTTGTACCTATATTACACAACCTTTTCCAAAGCATAGAGAAAGAAGGAATACTTCACAACACATTCTATGAAGCAAATATCACCCTGATACCCAAACCAGGAAAGGATTCAACAAAGAAAGAAAATTAGTAAAGTATCTATATTTAGTAAAGTATCTATACTATAAAGATACTATAAAGTATCTTAGTAAAGAAAATCATAGATACTTAGTAAAGTATCTATACTATAAAGTATCTTAGTAAAGAAAATTATTGATACTTAGTAAAGAATCTCAAAAATGGAAAAGAAGTATCCAAAATATGCAAATATTCAAAATATTCAAAAATAGTCAAAAAATATTCAAAAAAAAATTCAATAAGATCTTAGCAAACAGAATTCAACAACACATCAAAAAACTTATACACTATAATCAAGTTGGTTTTATTCCAGGGTTACAGGGTTGGTTCAACATATGCAAATCTATAAATATAATACATCACATCAATAAAATAAAAAAACAAAGACCATATGATTCTCTCAATTGACACAGAAAAAGCCTTTGCTAATATCCAGCATCCTTTCATGATCAGAACACTTAAGAAAACAGGCATAGAAGGAACATTTCTTAAACTAATAGAGGAAACCCACAGCCAATATCATATCGAATGGTGTAAAATTGAAAACATTTCCACTCAGATCAGGAATGAGGCAAGGAGGCCCACTGTCACTACTGCTATTCAGCGCATAACGAAAGTCTTAGCCATCACAATCAGGCAAGAGAAGGCGATCATGGGTATCCAAATAGGGTCAGAGGGGATCAAACTCTCACTCTTCACTGATGATAATGATCCTATACCTGGAAAATCCCAGGGTCTCAACTTCAAAACTCTTAGAAGTGATCAAGGAATATGGCAGCGTATCAGAATACAAAATCAATACTTACAAGTCAGTAGCTTTTATATATGCCAACAATAGTCAAGCTGAAAAAACAATCAAGGACTTGATTCCTTTTACAATAGTTTCAAAGAAGATGAAATATCTGAGAATTTACCTAACAAAGGATGTGAAAGATCGCTATAAAGAGAACTATGAAACTCTGAAAAAAGAAATAGCTGAAGATGTTAACAAATGGAAAAACATACCATGCTCATGGCTGGGAAGAATCAACATTGTTAAAATGTCCATACTACCCAAAGCAATCTACAGATTTAATGCAATCCCTATTAAAGCACCAGTGTCATACTTTAAAGAACTTTAAAAAATAGTACTTAATTTTATATGGAATCAGAAAAAACCTTGAATAGCAAATACATTACTCAGAAATAAGAACAAATCAGGAGGTATCAAGTTACCAGACTTCAGACTACACTATAAATCTATAGTGATCAAAATAGCATGGTACTGGCACAAAAACAGAGCAGTAGATGTATGGAACAGAATAGAGAACCAAGAGATGAACCCAGCTACTTATCGTCATTTGATCCTCAACAAGCCTGACAAAAATATTCAGTGGAGAAAAGACTCCCTATTTAACAAATGGTGCTGGGTGAACTGTAGTACTAGCGACCTGTAGAATACTGAACCTGGACCCCACATTTCACCATTAACAAAAATTGATTCTCACTGGATAAAATATTTTAAGACATGAAACTATAAAAATACTAGAAGAGAGTGTAGGGAAAACACTTGAAGAAATTGGCGTGGGAGAATATTTTATGAGGAGGACCCCCCAGGCAATTGAAGCAACACCAAAAATCCATTACTGGGATCTGATCAAACTAAAAAGCTTTTGTACAGCCAAGAGCACAGTAAGTAAAGCAAACAGACAACCTTCAAAATGGGAGAAGATTTTTGCAGGTTATGCTTCTGATAAAGGTCTGATAACTAGAATCTACAGAAAACTCAAACTAATCAATAAGAAAAGAAACCCCAGTTCTATGTGGGCAAGAGACTTGAACAGAAACTTCTCTGATGAAGACAGGCGCATGGCCTACAAACAAATGAAAAAATGCTCATCATCCTTAATCATCAGAGAAATGCAAATCAAATCCACTTTGAAATATCATCTAAGTCCAGTAAGATTAGCCCACATCACAAAATCCCAAAACTACAGATGGTGTGGATGCAGAGAGAAGGGAATGCTTCTACACTGCTGGTGGGAATGCAAGCTAAAATGACCTTTTTGGAAAGTTTGGAGAATACTCAAGGAACTAAAAGTAGACCTACCATTCGATCCTGCAATTCCTCTACTAGGCATATACCCAGATGATCAAAAATTATTTTACAACAAAGACATTTGCACCAGAATGTTTATTGCAGCCCAATTCATAATAGCCAAGACATGGAAACAGGCCAAGTGCCCATCGACCCACGAATGGATGAACAAATTGTGGTATATGTACACCATGGAATAATATGCAGTCATAAAAAGATAGAGTCTTTACATCTTTTATATTTACCTGGATAGAGCTGGAACATATTCTTCTTAGTAAAGTATCTCAAGAATGGAAAAGAAAAGTGTCCAATGTACTCAATACTACTATGAAATCAATATATAATCACCTACACACTCACGTGAACAGCAAAACATAACTATAGTCCAGAAAATAGAAGGGAAGAGGAGGGAGGCTATAGGAGGAGAGAGGGGATTTGGGGGGACCTCACCTAATGTGCATGATGCAGTGGTACATTTCAAAACTATTAAGAAATGAGTATAATTGTGATGGATGTGTTACTTAGTTCAATGTAAGCATTTCACAATGTATATTGAAGCAGTACTCTGAACCCCATAAATGCATCAATGTACAAAGTTACGACTTAATTTTAAAAAAAGGGAAAAAAAAGAAAAAATGAAAAACACTAGAAGATATTTGCCTGGGGAAAGACTTTATGAAGAAGACTTCCATGGCAATTGCAACAACAACAAAAATAAATGGGACTTAATTAAACTGAAAAGCTTCTGCACAGCTAAGGAGACAACAACCAAAGGAAATAGACAACCTACACAACGGGAAAGGATATTTGCATATTTTGAATCAGACAAAAAGCTTAATAACTATGATCTATAGAGAACTCAAATTAATACCCATGAAAAAAGCCAACCATCCCACATATCAATAGGCAAAATAAATGAATAGAACCTTCTCTAAAGAAGACAGATGAATGGCTAACAAACTATGAAAAAATGCTCATTATCCCTAATCAGTAGAGAAATGCAAATCAAAACCACCCTGAGATATCATCTAATCCCAGCGAGAATAGCCTACATCACAAAATCTCAAAACCGAACACTCTTACACTGCTAGGGGGACTGCAAACTAATACAACCTTTTTGGAAGGAAGTATAGAGAACCCTCAAAGCACTCAACCTAGACCTCCCATTTGATCCTGCAATCCCATTGCTGGACATCTACCCAGAAGGAAAAAAATCCTTTTACCATAAGGACACTTGCACTAGACTGTTTATCGCAGCTCAATTTACAATAGCCAAAATGTGGAAAGAGCCTAAATGTCCACCAACCCAGGAATGGATTAACAAGCCGTGGTATATGTGTACCATGGAATACTATTCAGCCATTAAAAAAAATGGAGACTTTACATCCTTCGTATTAACCTGGATGGAAGTGGAAGACATTATTCTTAGTAAAGCATCACAAGAATGGAGAAGCATGAATCTTATGTATTCAATTTTGATATGAGGACAATTAATGACCTAGTACATGGTGGGGGTGGGGGAAGGGGAGAGCAGAGAGAGAAAGAAGGGGGTGGAGGAAGGGAAGGGCAGAGAGAGGGAAGGAGGGAGCGCGGTGGGGTCTCGGTGTGTGACACACCTTTTGGGGGCAAGACACAATTGTAAGAGGGATTTTACCTAGCAAATGCAATCAGTGTAACCTGGTTTCTTGTACCCTCAATGAATCCCCAACAATAAAAAAAAAGTCATTTATCATATATGCAATTTTATAATATCTTTCCTAGCTGGGCATGGTGACTCATGCCTATAATCCTAGCACTCTGGGAGGCTGAGGCAGGAGGATCACTTGAGCTCAAGACCATCCTTAGCAAGAGCAAGACCCTGCATCTACTGAAAGATAGAAAAATTATTTGGGTGTGTGACAAGTGCCTCTAGTCCCATATACTTGGCAAGCTGAGGCAGTAGGATGTTTCAATCCAGGAATTTGAGGTTGTTGTGAGCTAGGTAGATGACATGGTACTCTTGTCTGGGGCAACAGAGTGAGACTCTTTCTCAAAAAAAAAAAAAAAAAAGAAAAGAAAAGAAAGAAAGAAAGAAAAAGAAAATATCTTTTCTGAGTTTGTGGGTTTTTTTAAAATGTCCTTAGCTGTATCTTTTCTTTTCTTTTTTTTTTTTTGTGTGCAGTTTTTGGCCGGGTCCAGATTTCAACCTGCCACCTCCTGTGTATGGGGTGGGCACCCTACTCCTTTGAGCCACAGGCACCACCCCTTAGCTGTATCTTTTTAAAGAGTGGAAGCTTTAAATTTTGAGATGTGCAATTTGTCGATTTAAAAATTTTCTTATTCATACTTTTTGTTCCTATCAAATTAACCACTGCCTAACCCAATGTTACAAAGGTTTTATCATTTCATTTGGAAAATTTATACCTTTAGGTTTTACATTTATGCCTATAATCCATTTTCAGTTAATTTTTATATGTACCATTGTTTAACTTCTCAACTTATACATTTTTACAAAAAGGAATCCCAAAAATACCTGCTGGGATTTTGATTGGAATTGCATAGAATCTAAGGGTCAATTTTTGTAGAAATCAGATCTTTATGATACTGAGTCTTTGTTCTATGAACATGGTATACCTCTTCATTTATTTAGGTCTTCACTTTATTTTTTTTAGTTTTCAGCATAAACTCTAGTACATATTTTGTTAGGTAGATTTATTGCAAAATATTGCATGTGTTTTTATGCCATTGTGCTACTTTAAAATTTTAGTTTCCAGTTATTTATTGCTAGTATATAGAAATATGATTGATTTTTGTATATAGACCTTACAGGCAGTAATCTTGGTAAACTAGTTCTACTTTCTCTTCTACAGATTCCAGAGTATTTTCTACAGTGGTATTTCTTTTTATTTCTTTTGATTTTTTCTTTCCTTTTTTTTTTTTTTTTGAGACAGAATCTCACTATGTAGCCCTTGGTAGAGTACCGTGGCATCACAGCTCAGTGCAACCTCAGACTCTTGGGGTTAAGTGATTCTCTTGCCTCCGCTTCCTAAGTACCTGGAACTACAGGAGCCCACCACAATGCCTGGCTATTTTTGTTGCAGTTGTTATTGTTGTTTAGCTGGCCCAGGCTGGTTTCAAACCTGCTAGCCTCAGTGCATGTGGTGGGCACTGTAACCACTGTGCTATGGGTTCTGAGCTTGATTTTCACTTTTTATTTGAAAATAACTCCAATCATAAAAGTTGCAAGAGAATATAAAGAAATCTCATGTGTATTCACTTCACCCAGAAATCCCATTCACTTTTGCCAACTATACAAATAATATCTTTTAGGGCAAAAAGATCCAAACTAGGATTACACATTGTACTCCATTGTTTGTTATGTACCTTCAATCTTCCATTCTGAAACTGTTTATTCAGTTGTCTTTGACTTTCACACTTTAATTTTTAAAAAAATTACAGGCTACTCATTTTACAGAATAACCATAGATTTGGGTCTGATGTTTCCTCATGATTTGATGCAGATGCACTTTGGGTAGAAACACAACAGAAGTGAAACTGTAGAACCTGGTGCTGATTTGTTCCATTACTGGTGATATTAATGATGCTGGCCCAAGAGGCTCATTTCCTTCCTTCTTTTGGTAGCAGAGCTGAAAGCTGGCTGAGCTGGATCAAGTAGGTCTATGGAGAGACAAGAGCTTGGGCCAATCTTAACATTCCTGGTAGGGAAAGGCTGTTCCTATGGCCCTCTACAGATTAATTTTGGCTGTCAGTATGCCTACTCCTTAATACTGTATTTGGAGTTTCCCTTAGTTTCTTATTAAATACTTAGAGAAAGTAGGAATTCCTTAAGCTCAATTAGGCTAAAGTATGTAACATATTGTGTAGCTATGACTGTGTCTGTTGCATACCTGGTTGTTGGCTGAGGCAAGTCCTATTCTACTAGAACCTTGGCCATGTGAATACACATCTATGCCCAGACTATGCTGTATAATAATAGCATAGTATAATAAGATAAAAGTTCAGGGAACAGGATGCCCTGTGCCACTCTGCATGCAAGTTTCCCCCAATAAACCCCATATTATAGCTGTACCATGTGATGCTAGTGGGGTGTGTTTCTAACCCCTCAAATGACAACTTTGATTACTTGAGTAAGGTGGTACCTGCTAGATTTTTGTAAAATTCTCATTTTTAAAATAAGAATTTTATGGGGAGATGCTTTGAACCTATGCAAATATCTCATTTCTTGTCCAATTTTTATCACTAGATTTAATGAACACTGATATTTCCTGTCTGCTGATTGTAAAATAGTGATTTGTCTATTATTTTTTCTAAATTTGTTAGTGCACTCTATTCCAAGGAAGATATTTTTCTTCTCATTTATTCACATCTTTAAATAAAAACAGTGTGGACTGAGATTCTATTTTATTCCATTGGAATAAATGGAATATGATAATACTGTCATGATTTATTCTAATACTTAAATTGTCCTAGATTTGGCCAATGGGAGCCCCTTCAAGCAAATTGGTTTGTCCTTTTAAAATGTCTCCACTGTTCTTTAGTCTTTTCCATACTTACTGGTACAGTAATATATTCTAGGCTCATTTTATACTTTCTCTATCCCAATCCTGAAATCAGCCATTTCTCCTAAGAGCCTCAGTTATTTTTAGTGGAGAATGGTATTTACATCTGAGTGTGAAGTATTTTCTTGGCTTTTGTGGTGTTGCTGCTCCAAGACCCTCTTGGTGGACAAGGGAAGTTTATGTATGTACACTGTGCATTTATAAATATACATATACACACTTTAACATTTATATTTATATCTGCATGTATTGAAAACCATGAAATCATATCAATACCTCCAATCCCAATCACACACATTTCTTCTTCTTTTTCCTTTCTCTACCTGTAAACCCCTTCTCAAACAATGAGAAATCTGGCTGTCATTACTCTCAATATAGCTTTTCTTTGTATAGACCTCCTGTGTGTAACCAGCCTCCTAATCTAGCAGGGCTGCTGCCTCATCTTCTTTGTTTGGGCTCTAACCCCTCCAGATGACTTCCTCGTTGAATATGGGAGTTGATATATTCTCCTATACAAGATGGAAAAGCAGACAAAACAGTAGAGAGAGAACTATAGAAAGCAATCACAGAGAAGGGGCACAGAGGTACCTTTTGGATTCCTGGAAGCTTTCCAATACTGGTTCTAGTCTTTAGTTATGATAGGGCTATTTACTGGCTTCTCTAAGGAGCTCCTATATCACTATGATAAATGTTCCTCTTTTGGCTAAGCTAGTTCAGGTTGTTTTTTGCTACTTGCAAACAGAGTCTTAAACAAAGGTATATTTATATACTGGCTTGTTTTTACAAAAAATAAAACAAATTGTGGAAATAATCGGGGTTAAGGGAAAATAAAAATTAGCCCACAGAAAATGCATACCACTTGGTATAGTTGCTTAACATAGGCTGAAATATTAGCTCTAAGATTTCAGTGATCCCAATAAATTGTGAAACACTATTCCTTACAAGACTTTATGTCTACAGATGATTTGAAACAAACCAGTAACTGGAGCATGAATAGACAGACCACTGGAATAGATATAGAATTCAGAAGTGAACTATTCAATAAATGGCTGATGGTGTAGCCATCTGAAAAAAAAAATTAATTTGGATCCATATACTGAATCAATTCAAAATAAATCAAGCTTTAATTGTAAGAGACTGAAAGTCTAAATGTTAATAGAGAATTGGTAAATTATGGTATGTATATCCCTGCAATAAAATGCTACGACAGTTGAAGAAAAAAACAAACAGTGAAGAGCTCTGTATTATTGCTACAGACATATTTCTGGATATATTAAGTTACCCCCCCACCCACAACGTATAGTATATGTGTATGAAATGCTGGCATTTTTGTAAACCAGGAACACAGAATATATGTCAGTCTTGGCTTGTATGTGCATACACATTTTGAAGAATGAGCAAGAAACACTAGTTACCTGTTTGTGACATGAGGATAGATGTAGGGGGAAGGCTTTTTTCCACTGTGTATCTTTTATGCTTGCTGATGGATGAGCCATATGTATTACTTTAAAAATAAAAAAATTAATATAAGTCAGACACATCTACAAATCAGCTAATCTTGACAGGTTGTGTAAGGGTAACAGGAAGGGTTGAAAGTTTTACCTGCTCACAAATGTCCACTGTTCAAGTAGCCCAGTGCTGACTCCCACACTGAGATGTCATTCTTTCAGGGAAGGATTATCTTCAGAGGCTGGCTTAATAGCATGCCCTGTAATCCCAGCTACTTAGGAGGATGAGAAAGGAAGTTCACTTGAACCCAGGAGTTTGAGGCTGCAGTGAGCGATGATTGTGCCACTACACTCCAGCCTGGGTGACAGAGACACTCTATCTCTAAAAACACAACCCCCCCCCCCCCCCCGCACAACAAAAATATTACATCCAGAAAACCTTTACATGTATTACTGGGGAGATATATGAAACATTATTTTTTTAATATGTGGGTATGCCAGGAGCATTCTACTTTCTAATTCTGCCCACGAATATGCTATGTTTAGGTGAAACTTCCAATTCATAGTAAATATATCATCAAAATTTGAGCACAGTAATGATCAAGTGCACCAGCTCTAAGTCAGGCTACTGGGTTCAAATCTCAGTTGTTCACTGATTAGCTGTTTGCCAGCTGGAAGTTATTTAGTTTCTTCATTTTTGAAAGTGGGAAGCAATTACAACACCATCTCACAGAATCCACGTAAGGAACACAGGCACGTGAGTCCCACACCCGGCTGTCCAATAGCCATATAATGCAGGCCACAGATGATATTTAAAACTTTGTAGAACTTACTTTAAAAAAAAAATGAAACTAATATTTATCCCAATATATAAAAAAATTAACACGTCAACGTGTAATCAATATAAGAAATTATCAGTGAGATGTCTTACCTTCGTATTTGGTAAAGAACACACACACACGTCCATTCTGACTAGCCGAATTTTAAGTGCTTAATAGCGTAACCACTGAAAAGCGCAGCCCAGAGGGTTCTAGTACACAGTAGCTAAGTGCAACCATGTTTCAGTCTGCCTCTGACTATTAGGCAGAGTGAAACATGGTTGCTGTTAACATCTCACCTGGAATAAACCGGCCTATCAGTGATGTTCAGGAGAAAAGATATGTACATTTTGAGAAAAATTAAGACGATTTTAAGCCAGCCACTTACTTCACTTCCATCCATGTTTTAATTCATAGCTACAAGGTTCGGACCTGTGCAAAATGAACAATTTACATAAATAGGGCCACTGCCTATCCCAGGTGGTGGAGGGGCAGTGGATGTTTAATATTATTTCCGCAAATGCGGAGGCCCCTGCACCGTTAATTCAGTGTAAAGCAGACTTACGGAAAAGTCCTTTAAAAAGGGGAGGTAAGCGGTTTTAGGAGAGCTGAGCTCTCCGGGGAACGAACAATCACGGCCCTAGGGAGGGCCACGTTTAGGAGGCGGTGGGTACCGTAAGGTTCAACAATGTGGGCAGGCGAATTCCGAGAGCCGGGAGAGTCTGCCCAGCTTAGCCAGTACCCTGGCCACGGCGCGCCGGCTCCAGAGGGCTGCAAAGAACCCCTGCTTCAAGGCGTGGAACGCCAGGATCCGGTCCCAGCCGTGGGCCGCAAACACCGCCTCGGCCTTCGCAGCCGGCGTCGGCTGTCTCCCCGCTCCTGAGTGGCTGGAGGGCCGAAATTAACCTTTCACCGCCGCGCTCTGTCCAATCACAAGCTTGCTCTCATGCTGCCGCGGGGCGAGCTGAGCGCGGGGGGGCGGAGGCGCGGTGCGGGGCGGGTGGCATTCTTCAAGCGGCTGTGCGCCGTTGCCGCGGGCCGTGCGCGGGCTGCGGGCCAGCCGAGCGCTGCGCAGTCTTCGCAGGCGCCGGCGGGAGGGGTCGAGGCGGAGGCGGAGGCGGAGGCGCGGCGCGGCGCAGGCTGCTCCAGGCCCAGGTGAATGGAGTAACCTGACAGCGGGAACGAGGCGACGGCGACCGGCAGGAAATGGCGGCGGCGGCGGCGGCGCCGGGCGGCACCGGGAGGCCTGGGCTGTGACGCGCGCGCTGGAGTGGGGTCCGATGGTTCTCGAAGGCCCGCGGTACCCCGTGCTGCAGGTGAGGCGGGCTCCCGCGGAGCCGCTTTGTGTCCGGGGCTGGGAGCGGCTCCGTCCGGCCGCGTTCCCGCCTCCGCGCCGAGGCCTGCGTCCCGGCCGGGGCTGGAGCGCGCGTTAGGGCCTGGCGGGCGCTGGCAGATGGCGCGGTCTTGCCGGGCCTCGTCGTGCCCTGGCCGCGCGGCGCGGCCTGCGGCTCGGGCGTCTGCGGGGCCGGGCTGTGCCCCCGGCGCCTCCCAAGTCAGTCTTTGAAGAGAGTTTCTGCGGCTGCTCTGGCGCGGGCGGGGTATGCGGGTCCTTCCCCCGTGCCCGGTCCTCACTCCTTACCTCTCGGGCCTCGGGGAGAACAGAGATTTTGACAGGTGGGGCTACGCGCGCGAGGGAGGTGCAGAACTAGCCCAGGTGTAAACGCGTGCTTGGCGGCTCGGCAACATCCCGGACCCTGCTTTGGTGTTGGGGACGAAGCCTGGGCTGTCGGTGCTGCGGGGAGAGCGCAAGTCCTCCAGTCCCTCCTGGGAAGGATTGTGTGTGTTTATTGGCAGGTGACCTGGGCCTCAGGGGGCGGGTGGCCGAGGCCATCTTTTTGCCCCTCCTCTCAGATGTTTTTGTGCCGAAATGCCTGGAGCCTGCTAAGACGACTTTCTTACGGGTTTTTAATTTGGGGGAAATCAGTGTATGCTTTAAGTTAGCACATCAGATTTATGCAGATTGTCTGGAAAAGTTGAGCTGCCCGGATGGCTTTTCCTCAGGACAGAGCTAACAAACCTAGAGTGTCTTTAGGTTTTTGCAAATCTTCAGGATACTAGATAGTGGGGAGTCCTCAGTGCTTTTGTGAAGAGAGTTGTGGTTAAAGGCATACGTTACTGATGTACATGGTAAGCCTAAGTGGTCTTATGACTTTCAGGTTTTAAAAATCATTCATCTGATTAGAGTATAACTTGAAGTAATGCATCTGTTTTTGAATATTATGCATCTTTGCAATTCTGATGGTCAGTTGTCTTCGTGGTACTTGCTTTCAAGGGCACTATGGTTAGTGGAAAAGGGCTCAAGTTAAAGGTTCAGTAACTTGGAAAATATTGTTTAAAACATACTTCAAAAAAGTTTAAATTGAAAATGTATTGGTCAACATTAAATTTTCCAGAAAAAAATACCCGTCCTAATTAAATGCTCAAATAATTTGTTAAAAGATGAATTCTGGATGAGACTATAGCAAATAGTAATTTTTTCTGTTATTAATATCTAGGTTCTTGGATAATGTTTATTTTGCAGTGTTTTCTTTAAAGCTGCCTGTGGTACATGCATGTATGTATATACACACATATGCTTATACATATGTAGTGATTTCAGAACTTCATAGCATATTTTGTAAAACTTTATAAAAACTATTAAATATTTTTAGTAACAGATTTATCGATGTAGTCCATGGTATCAAATACTTTAAGAAAAGATGAATTAGCCAGTTTAATTTGGGGGAGAAAATACCTTTTTCTGTGATTATTTTAGTAAGGACTTGCTTTACTTTCTATGTTAGGGTCTCACTATGAGAGGTGAAGTTGTGACTGTTGTGTATGGCTGTGGCTATGTGTCTGAGTTGGTCAAATTGGGTGATTTTGTTATTGCTGGGCTTTATTGTCTTGGTTTCAGAAGGTATTTTGTTTTGATGCGACTCATTACTATTTGGCAGTGATTTTGTGGTGGTATCTAGTGGTGGTATGGTGGGTATTACAGTACTTGTGGTGCTACCTTTTGGGGAGGATGGTTTTTATGGCATCACATGTCTCTGCCCCTGACATGCAATGTGCTTGTTTTATTTGAGAAAGTGAATGTTTCATAGATATTCTCTGGTGGCCTTAACTCGCCATGGTTATGTTTCCACTTGTGGGAAGGAGATAAAAGAAACATTTTATTAAGTGCCTCCTTATTATGTTTCCACTTGTGTAGAGGAGATAAAAGAAACATTTTTTTAAGTGTCTCCATATGAAATATTTTAGCACATAAGGAGGCCCTTAATAAATAAGGAGCACTAATTGAGTGCATTCTCATTTAGTCCTCACTGTGACCTTGAGACAGACTCAAGATTGTCTTTATTTTACAGGCAAGACTCTGATAATTACCCTGAGTTATGAATCTAGAAGTGGCAGGAGAGCCAAGATTGAATCATAATTTAAATTCAAAATGCCTGCATTCATGTTCTTTGCATTGCATTGCTGTTCCTAGTGGATTGTAGGAGAAAAGTCTGCATAACACATAGTAAGTCCCGAGTTAATACTTGTGGAATGAATGAAGCTCTGACCTTAAATGTTCAGATTACTTTTGGTTATCTGAGTATTTCACTTTTTTCCAGCTGGGTGGTTAAATATACATAATATTTACCATTTTAATGAATTTTAAGTGTGTAATTAGAGCATTAAGTACTTTCACATTGTTTTGCAGTCACTATCAGTCTCTACAGTTTTTCCTTACCCAGCTGTAACTCTGTGCCCATTGAACACTAACTCTCTATTCTACCCTACCCCCAGTGCTAGGCACCCCATCCTACTTTTTATCTCTATGAATTTGACCACTCTAGGAAACTCATGTAAGTGGATTCAGACAGTATTTTGTGTTATTTTGTTATTTTGTGTCTGGCTTATTTCACCTAGTGTAGTTTCTTTAAAGTTCAGCCATATAGTAGATGTGTTAGAATTGCCTTGCTTTTCAAGGCTGAAAGATATTCTATTGTATATATAAACTACATTTTTCTTAGCCATCCATCGATGGCCACTCAGGTTGCTTCCATCTTTTGGCTACTGTGAATAATCCTATGGTGAACATATGTGTGTACCTATTTGAATCCTAGCTTTCCCTTCTATTGGATATATACCCAGAAGAGGTCAGATTGTTTCTTGATCTAAACACTAGGCTCAGAATTTATTGCAGCATGAGTTTTCTTGGGGTTCTTCCAACAATAGTAATTTCCTACAAACAGTTCTTTTGTGTCAGTAAAAGATTGTAATCATCTTGAAACCTAGGATTTACTCATTTTTATGATTTTGGTTCCTATCACAGTAGTGTCTGGCAAGTAGGTATTCAAATAACTGAAATCATTCAATTGATCAATATGGAGTGATGTGTTTTGTTGAATGCCAGAGGAAGATATCGGTAAGGTCTGTGTTTAAGTTGTGTAAATAGAGAGTTAGAACCAAGTGATTTATTTTGTTTGCTTGTGCTGTGCTTTTGGACACTTAAGAGCATAGCTCATTCTGAAACCCACTGTATGCAAATGTGTTATACTACTCTTATTCACAGGTTTCTTGGCAATATTTCCTCTGTTATGCACTTATGACTTGGCAAAGTAGATTGCAGTCTTCTCAGGCAGCATTGTTTCCTTGGTATTATACTTCCTTATCCTGTGGGGCTTGGACTTTTTCATTCTTAATTTCTAATTCTTTGACGTTAACCAAAGAAAGGTGCATGACAAAGCTGGTTTTCAATTCTAATTTCTGCTAAAGAGTCTTTAGTACATTATGTGCAGAGACAAGCATGATTTGATAATTCATAATCTGTCTACTTTAAAAAAGGGTTTGAGATGGTATTCGATGATATTGTAGATGGTATTGAAAACAATGGTAAAGTTTGGTTGAGGGTAGAGTGTGGAGGGAGAGAATTAGTTGAGAAGCTTAGGGCAAGCTTAACTCAGTGCCTGCACATAACTAAAGTTGGGATTGATTAATGAAAGGAAGTGTACCCATTGATCAGAGGAAGCATATTTTTTTCTTGTATGAAGAATAATTAATCATTTAGATTCTTAAGTAAAATAACATTAATTATTTAGGGAGAGAATGTTTTACATTTTACAAATGATAGAGATACATTTTTCACATGCCATTTTAGAGAAACTGGATAAAAGTCTAAGGCATAATATAAAAGCTTTATATAGGTGTACACCATTCCAGTGATTTGATTCCTTAGAGAATAGTTAATTTGCCTTTTATTGCCTTTTAGGTGGTATCCCTCAAATGACAGTTGCCTCATTCAGGCTTTTTTTTTTTTGAGACAGAGTCTCACTGCGTCATCCTCGGTAGAGTGCCATGGTGTCACAATTCACAGCAACCTCAAACTCTTGGGCTTAAGCGATTCTCTTGCCTCAGCCTTCCAAGTAGCTGGGACTATAGGTGCCCACCACAATGCCCGGCTATTTTTTGTTGCAGTTGCCATTGTTGTTTAGCTGGCCCAGGCCGGGTTTGAACCCACTAGCCTCGGTGTATGTGGCTGGTGTCGTCACCACTGTGCTACGGGCGCCGAGCCTCATTCAGACTTTTGACAGATGCCAAATAACAATTTATTCACTGCTCGGTGCCAGTAGCTCAGTGGTTAGGGCACCGGCCATATACCCTGGGGCTGGCGGGTTCAAGCCCAGCCTGGGCCTGCTAAACAATGACAACTACAATAATAATAATAATAATAAAATAGCCAGGCGTTGTGGCAGGTGCCTGTAGTCCCAGCTACTTGGGAGGCTGAGGTGAGAGAATCGCCTAAGCCCAAGAGTTTAAGGTTGCTGCACTCTATTGAGGGCGACATAGTGAGATTCTGTCTCAAAAAAAAAAAAAAAAATCTACTCAGGAGTGAACTCTCTCCAGGACAGTATAGGCATTCAATTCAAGATTTTTCAAATAGTAATCCTCTGCCAGTCTTTAGGAATGTGTGTTGGTCTAAAAAGTAGGACTAGTTGTAAGGTGGTGTATACTCAATAAATAAATGAATGCCGAGAGAAGAGCATTATTTTTGAGGCATTATCTGATGAAATTGAAATTTTCAGTCATGTAAGAAAGCCTTTGTTGAAATAAATGCTGTTTAAACAAATAAAGCCTCTGTTAAAATAAAGCCTTTGTTAAAATGGTTGTTCATCTAAAATTGTTAGTGAATTGTTGGTACTCCTCTGACATGTAGTTACTATGTTACACATTTTAAATAAGTGACTAAGAGAGTGCCCCAAAACATTGTCTAAGGATGTCTGTAAGACTGTTACTAGAAATAAGACATGGCAGGCTTACATTTGGCCTTAAGGTTTTAATAGTTGAGGCATTAAATGCTCTTGGCTGTGTTAAGATTTATAGACTACTAAGGATTAAGTCTTTCATGCATATTCATCACCAGACACGGTCCTTGCATATAGGAGGCACTCAGATTTGTTGAGTGAAAAAGGTAGTTTATACTATTTTTTGAAGTGTTCAGAAGCTAAAGGTCATTACTATTCTGATTTTGGATAAGTCATGTTACTTGGTCCTTCTTTATCTGGGAGGTACGTATGATTATGAGCATAGAAATACTGCAGGCTGAGCAAAAGTGTTAAAGAATCATGGAAGAAAAATGCCATTACAAATTGGGAGTTTTATTGGTATTGCAGACTTTCTCATTGTTGAAACAGGCTAACCTGTTTTGATAGTCCCTTTTCTAAGAGACAGCTCAATGTATGTGATAAAGTAGGTATTTTTAAAACACACTTGAAAAATCCATTTTTGAGGTTTAGACAATAAAAGCAGTTAACCATTTCTGCAGCATGAAACAGGGATAATTCTGTCTCAAAAAAAAAATCATTGAAGAGGCATTCAAATAGACATATCGAATCATCTGAGATAGTTTGTGACTCTAGGATATTTTTCTTCCCTTTTTCGTCACAGCCTTGGGAGCAAGGTTAAGATGATGACCCCACAACCTCTCTGCTTCTCATGTGTCCTGCTGCACAGCCATCACTGTAGGTCAGACCAGTTTATGGTATTGTAAGCTTTTTCCACTTTGCGAAATTAAATATTAATGTTTTATCATAGTATTGTAGGGAGGCTTAAAAGCAGGTGTTTGGTGTCACACAGGCTAAAATTCAAATTCTGAATCTTCCACTTTACAGCTGAGGAACACTGGCCATAGGGGAACCTCTCTGAGTCACAGCTTCCTTATCTGTAAACTGTTATAATAGTGTCTACCTTTTGAGGTTTGAGGAAACAAGGAATTTCTTAAACTTTCAGCCCAGTTCTGCCACATAAATAGCATTTGATAAAATTTTGGTAAAGTTAGTTTTCCTTTAAATATATGCTTTAGAGAAAATTTTGCTATATTAATGTGATTAGGTTATGCTTATTGTGATTTCCTCTCCTTCCAATTATTAATATTGAAATGTATGCCTCTTTTTTTAATGGAAGATAAAAAGTAAAAGAGCACTTGAAGGCAGTATTTCACAGACAAGTTTTCTATGAGCATTATCCATACTGGAAGAGTGAAAGCAGGTGTAATGATGCCTTAAATCTCTATCCCTAAGTAACCCATTATTCATCTCTTATCCTTGGAACTATACTTCAAACTAGCATAAGCTTTTTATGTATGTCATGTACTTGGTGTAGACCAATGATTCTTGCTCTTTGGAGACTCCTGATTTAATGAAAGGTATGAATCTTATCCCCAGAAAAACACATGCATACATACTTAGAATTTTACAAAAACTTATGGGAAGTACAAGGAACTACTTCAGAAGTCCATCTGTAGGTGTTTTATTTAGGCTGTGTTTGCACATACAAAGACAAGCACTGTAATAGGTTAACTTAGGAACAAGAAAATTCCAGATAACTTGAGGCAGACATGATTATGGAACTCGATGAACAGTGTAAAATAATCATGGTTAAGAAACCTGTGTTCTAGTTTGGCTTTATTTCTAACTAGCTGTGTGAGTAAGGGCAAATCCCTCTGGGCTTCCTAGACTTAGTTTTAATTTTTGTGGTGGTAAAATGAGAACTTTTACTGAGGAAAGCTTAACTAAGTCTCAAAGATATTTTATGGGTAGTAATCTTTGAAATACCTGTATCATTCAGAGATGTCTCCACTTCAAGGAGAGACTACATTTGTTGAGCAAAAGGAGATAATGGAATCATAAGATATTCTGAGCAGGAGACCTAAGATGAAAGAAAACCTTCCTAAATAAGGCTTGAAAACTTAAGTCAGATTTTGCCTTGACGGGACGGCAGGTTGAGTTTTTTCATCTTTCATTTTCACATTTGGTGCAGCTTAGTAAATATGTTTTAAAGAATGAGACTCTGACAGAAGCTTTTCGAGGTTTTGGTTCTGATCCATGTGGAGAAGAGCGCGTAACCCGTTGAGAGACCTCTGACTTGATTAATGAGGAAAGAAGTGTCAGATGGGCCTCTTTGTATTTTCATTTTAAAAGTTTATTCTATTTCATATGTAATACTGCACTAACATTACCCATTTTTTTCAGGGTCCTATATAGTACAGCTAAATATTGATAAGGAAAAAAATTCTCTAAATCTTTATATAGACTTGTTACTGTAGTAAACTCAAGTAATGTATTAATTATAGGTCAAACATAATTTTGAGTGTTTAAAGGATGGTGCTGAATTATGTTGATTAAAAATACATGAACAAATAATGGAACAATCTAAATTGACATTTAAAGGCAGGATGTAAGTAAAAATTAACATCACTGGAGTTAAGGCAAGCTGAAATTTCTGAATGCTATTAGTATCTTAACAGGAGTAATTTTTTATTGCTTATGTAATATATGGACTTAGTTTCCAGCTCTTCTTCAATAAAATATATGAAATAAGGCATTGCCAAAAAGTGCTTTGCTTTTGGGATATGTTTATAAAAAAAAAAGTTTTCATTGACATGACACACTTTTGAAAGAGGATATTATTTTACAGAGACTGTAGTACTAAGTCTTTGTAAATCCCTAGCTTTTTTGTTGCTGAAAATTAGGATTCCAGGATGTTTTTTTTTAAATATGAGTAGAGTCCATACTCTACTCAAGAGTATGGAAATAATTTTCTTAAATTCTTTTTAGCATAGTTTAGTGTCTTGGTTGTTAAAATATATATCGTGTAGGGTGGCGCCTATGGCTCAAAGGAGTAGGGCACCCGCCCCATATGCTGAAGGTGGCGGGCTCAAACCCAGCCCCGGCCAAAAACTGCAAAAATAAAAAAATAAATATATATATATATATATATATATATGTGTGTGTATGTGTATATATATATATATATACACACACACATATGTGTATATATAGTGTGTGTACATACATATTTTTATATATAATAGATATAAAATACATTAAAATATAATGTATGATATATAAAATAAATACATCACGTTTAGACATTTGTTTATGAAATCTCTATATTGTCTAAGCAGTAAATGTCCTGGCAGATGCTATATTGTCTGAAGAAAAAGTTACACAAGTACCGTCTAGTTTCTATAATATCAATTTACCTAGTTTATTTCATTATTTGTCAGCCCCCTTTTTGACACTCTTAAAGTAGCACTCTTCATTTCACATTAAATGGATTCAGTCAGAGATTGTGCATTGCATTAGATGTCAGCTTTCTTTTAATCTGGAAGAATTTCTCAGCTTTTGTCTTTTTTGATAATTGACATTTTTGAAGAGTACGTGGCCAGTTTTGTAAAATGAACCTCTGATTAGGTTGTTTTGTATGTTACGACTTGATTCAGGTTTTATACTTTTAGCAGGGAAATTACATGAGGTATATGTTGTCACTTTATCCTGATTGTTTTTTTTAAGAGACAGAGTCTTTGTCATGCAGGCTGGATTGCAGCAGCATGATCATAGCTCACTGGAATCCTGAAATTCCTGGACTCAAGTGATCTTCCTACCTCAGCTTCCCAAGTAGTTGAGACAATAGGCTAGAGGCACATGCCACCACGCTTAAGCTAATTAAAAAAAACTTTTTTTAGAGACAGGGTCTCTGTTTACTAGGCTCTGAAACCTTGACTTGAGAGATCCTCCCACCTCAACTTCCCGTAGGGCAGGAATTACAGGCTCTAGCTAGCATGCTTGCCCAAATATTGAGGATCTTAACTTTGTCACTTGGGTGAAGGTGATATCTGCCAGGTTTTTAGGTTTTCCACTATATTAAAATACCAGTTTCCATTTGTAATTAGTCTGTATCTGTGCAGATATACTTTGAGATTATATAAATATTCTTTTGTAATTGTCACCCCGTGGTTTTGGCATCCATTAATGATTCTTGCTGGAATTACTAATGTGGTGGTTAAAAATGGTGACTATTCTGTCATTCTTCTGTGTTTATTAGTTGACATTGAATAGTTTTACCTGAATTTTAAACATAACAAAATGAGATTTCTAAAATGGAAAATTAAAGTTGAGAAATATTGTCTGAGCCTTTGGTTTTCCCAGTCACACCTGTAAATTTTAATAAGAACTTCAAATTGTTCTTGAAACATTTTCAAGGTTAGACTCAGATTAGTTGGAGTTATGAGAGAATTTTGTAGTGATTGGCAATTATTTATCTGAGAAGGACTAAGATGGGTATAGTTGGATGATAGCAAGGTTAATATTGTAAAAACTGATGCCTCTAGCTCTGAAAATTTCTATTTAGCCTTGAATTCTTTTGGGGGGCTTGGGGTGCCAAGTATGGGGGCATTACGTTTGTTAAAATAATTTGAGTTGTTTAAAGTATTTTATTTATTTTAGTAGAAATGGGTTTTGCTGTGTTGGTCAAGCTGATCTCGAACTTCTGGCCTGAAGCCATCAACCCACCTTAGCCTCCTGTAGAAAGTAATCTGACTTGAAGAGCTGGGTGCAGTGATTCACTCCTGTAATCCTCACTATTTGGGAGACTGAGGCAGGAGGATTGCTTGAGGCCAGGAGTTTGAGACTAGCTTAAGCAACAGAGCAAGACCCTGTCTCTCAAGAAAAAAAAAAAAATGAAAGTGTCTAACAAGAGTTTATATTTGACCTACAAAAAGCTGTTTTTGACTCAATAGATGTTAATTTAAGGTTAGACTAATAGGCTTGTTCTCAACTTAGAATTAATCAATGAAAATGTATTTATGAATATTTCTTCTCCTACATTCGAAACTACCTATTATGAATTTACAGTAAGATGAAAACCAAACAACTTAAATCACAAATTATGATATATAATATGAATATGATTGTAAGTAGAGTTTGCAGTTATCTCTTCTTTCAAAGATCTTTTGAGGTAAATGTCAATGACAGCTAATATGGGGCAGTAATGTAACTGCATACTTACTTGGTTGGTATAGACAGCCTGTGTGCACTGAATGAGAGGAAGTCAAGTGGTGGAAGCTTTCAGGGAATTCTTAAGAGTGGAGTGTGTGAGTAGTGGGGGCCGAGGGGAAGAAGCACATCTGTTGGTACACACTTGGTTTGGTGAAAGTGTGCAGAAGTTGTGCAGAAGTTCTGATGTGGTGCTTTACCGCCTATCTGGAACTTTTAATACATTTGCTTTCCTGTTTCAAGATTTATTTAACATCCATCTTTTTTTTTTTTTTTGAGACAGAGCCACAAGCTGTCGCCCTAGGTAGTACTGTGGCATCACAGCTCACAGCAACCTCCAACTCCTGGGCTCAAGCTATTTTCCTGCCTCCGCCTCCCAAGTAGCTGGGACTCCAGGCACCCACCACAACACCCAGCTATTTTTTGGTTGCAGTCGTCATTGTGGTTTGGCGGGTCTGGGCTCCATCCCAGCAACATCAACACCTCCAGGGCTAAGGCGGCAGGTCGTGGTGCCACCTTGTCCTGCATCAACAGCTCACAGCAAACTCTTGGGCTAAAAGTGATCCTCTTGCCTCAGCCTCCTCAGTAGATGTGACTATAGGGATGTGCCACTGTGGCTGGCTACTTTTTCTATTTTAGCAAAGATATCTCATTCTTGCTCAGGCTGGTCTGAACTCCTAAACTCAAGCAGTCCACCTGCATGGGCCTCCCAGAGTGCTAGGATTACAGGTGTCTGCCATTTTGCCTGGCCTTAGAGATACTTCTTATGTGGAGATTTTGGTGGAATTTGGTAAAATGGTATTTGACTTGTGTTCAACTTCAATTTTGGAGAAATCTAATTTTAGGTATGATTATATTGAAATCTAAACATAATACATTTATGTTACATATTTAAAGAAACTCAGAAATTTGTTTTGTTTATAGGGTAGTGCATGAAATGAAGACCAATGAATTTGTGGTTTAAATTATATAAGTGCTGCGATATTTGGCCTGCCACTCCTTTTTAGGGCACCCAAGTCCTGAAATCCTCAGACTCTCTAGCTAGAACGTTGTCTTTTTGTATGGTAATGGTGACTGATGGCTGGCAGCCCTAAGTAGCTTCAGGATTTGGGGCTGGTCACCTGAAAGACTAAGGTAGGATTAGAGGATTGGGATTTACAGGGCTGAAGGTTAAGTTGATCCTCAGTGGTCAGTGGCATAATCGGTTATGCTACATAATGAAGCCTGGGGGACTGGGTCTGGGAACCTCAAGTTGTTGAATGTGTGGAGGTTTTACACAGTGACTTGCCCAAGGAGGGCATAGACTCAGGGGGGTAAGCTCCATACTCCTCCCCCTGTATCTTGCCCTATGCATCTCATCATCTGTATCCTTTGCAATTACCTTTATAGTAAACTGGTAAACGCAGGTTTCCTTGAGTTCTATGAGCTGCTTTAGGAAGTTAATTAAACAGGAGGAGAGAGGTATGAGAACCCCAGTTAGTGGCACAAGCAAAATAACTTGGGGCTTGTAATTGGCATTGAAGTTGAAGACTGACCCCTCAATCTGTGGGGTCTGATACTATCTCTAGGCAGGTAGTAGTGAATTGAATTAGAAGATAACCAGCTACAGAGTTGATTGATGTAAAGACACCCACACACAATTGGTCACAGAAGTATTCTATGTTGTGTTAGAGTGGGGGAAAAATAGTTCATTGGGTTTTGTTGTTGTTGTTTGTTTGTTTTTTACTCAGATAATTGGAGTAAATTTTACAACATTTAGTGGCTTAAGAGGGAAGGACAGTTTCTTAAATATTACTTAAACCAGGATTTTATGTCTGTAAGCTAGTGTCTTCACACCAGTTATCCTCCATTTGAACGTTTTCTACTTCTAAAAGGAATATATGTTCAAATTACATGGAACTTTAAAATACAGAAAAGTTTAAAATAAAAAGAATTTGCTCCTTGTAGTAATCCTATCATCAGTTTTGGGGTGTATTTTCTTTCTTCCTCTCTCCCTCCCTCCTTTCTCTCTCCCTAGTTCTGTACCTCACTTCTTCCTTTTTCTTTCCTTAGTTTTTAACTAAGACATAATCATGGTTTTAGTGTAAATCAGAATATTCCACTTTTTTCATTTAATGCCATAATGTAAGCATTTTTGTTCATTATGAATTCCCTTCACTTTAAATGGCTGAATTTGATTGCATCATGTAAAATGAACCATGGTTGAGAAAACTATTCCCTCGTTCATTGTTACACATGTAGAGGGGGGCATTTCTTTGCTATTATTATTATATTATACATTAATATAAATGGCAAAGGGATCATTTGTGTATGAACTTTTTTATGTGTGGTATTGTAGGCTAGATTAACGTGCAGGGATTTTTAAATTAATAGTGATAGATATGACAAAAATAGAAATGTAAATATTTCTCTTGGGCATTTTTTTCCTCTCTTTCTCTCTTTTTTTTTTTTACTGAGACAGAGTCTCACTCTGTCACCCTGGTTAGAGTGCTGTAGTGTCAAAGCTTGCAGCAACCTCCCAAGTAGCTAGGACTACAGGTGCCCAGCCACAATGCCCAGCTAGTTTTTCTGTGTTTAGTAGAGCTGGAGTCTCTCTCTTGCTCAGGCTGGTCTGGAACTCCTGAACTCAAGCAATCCACTAGCCTGGGCCTCTCAGAGTTCTAGGATTACAGGCTTGAGCTACCTTGCCTGGCTACAAATCTATTAATTTTATTTCATATTATGTACCATATTTTGTGATTTAATTTTATTTGGTTTTATCTTAACATTCATAATTACTAGGTTGTTTGGTATGTAGGGGAGGAGGACTTTTTCTCTACCCTCTTAGGTTCTATCACTGAGGTCTGTGAATTAAATTGACAACAGATATATTAACAGGAGAAAAAAGGCTTACAAATTGTATTGATGTTGATATTTTTATGTGGGAAGGCTAGGCAGTGCAGGATGGCTCCAAAGAAAAGAAGCAAAACTGCAAAGAAACACTTAGATTACAAGCTCATATATCATCCTAACAAAGAAATGACAAAGGAAAGGGGTTTGGACTTTCTAGGGCTGATAAATTGTGGGAAGGTGACTAGGCAGTAGTTACCATTGAGGAAACTTATGTAGGAAAGAGTTATTTAATAAAGTTTTTGGTGCCTTTCTGTCTGCTGTGATAAAGGCTATTCTCTTTCTGATATATAAGGAGGGGGGATTTATGCCTTACTTTTAGGTAGAAAGCAGGAGGGCAGAGAACTTTAACTGAATCTGTTGATTCTTAATTGTTTTCAGCTCAAAATAATCAGTATAGGAAAGTGGTATATTGGAGGATGGCGTGTCCTGATCCCCTTCAGGAGTTTGTGGTTTTTTCAAGTTAATTTTGCTGAAACTGCTACATAAAATCTTGTGTACTTTAAATTTATATGGGAATGAATTTTCTATGCTGAATCTTAGGATTTATAAGACATTTTAGGTTTTATTTAAAGGGTTCCTTTAAATTTCGAGAGTTCAAGAGTTATTTGTAAACACTGGTTCTAAGCAGAAGTCATAGTGTGATTTTTAAAAACTACCATTTATTGAGCATTTTCTGTGTTCTGAACACTTAATTTTCTCTCTACCAACCTTTAGATCTCCTGAGGAAGGAGGATTGCATGAGGGTAAGAGTTAGAGACCAGACTGGGCAACATAGTGAGACCCCAGCTCTACAAAAAATAATAAAGTTTAGCTGGGCATGATGGCAGTGCCAATAGTCCCAGCTACTTAAGAGGCTGAGGTGGGAGAATCACTTGAGCCTGGGAGTTTGAGGCTGCATTGAGCTGTGATCACACTACTGCTGTCTAGCCTGGGTGACAGAGTGCAACCCTGTCTCTAAAAATCTTTAAAAAAAAGAAAAGAAAAAGAAGAGAGATGCTTTCTACATGTCCAGTTGCCTTACTAGGGGCCTCTGACATAGGAAGGTATTCAGTGACTGTATATTACTACTGAGGCAAGAGCATCAGCATGACTTATGATGGTAGCTAAAAACATCAGCTATCATCTGTAAAAGGGGGGTGGGGTGGGATTACCTTTAAACATCTTGGGTCCTTTCTGTGTGTGGATTCATTTTCAGTGTAGCTAAGTATTTGCCTACTTAGCTCCATCTTCATTTTTAAAATTCCTTTCAGTGTAATTGGATGGCATATTTTAGGATTTCTCCAGTATGTAAATTCTAAGAATGAATTTTGCTATTTGGCATGAACACTATTTGAAAAATGGGCTATGTTTAAAATATAAAAAAGCCAATGTTGGGGAAATATAATTAACAAAATCTGTCAACCCAGAATGGAGAAAGAAAACAGTTTTATAGTTGAATAAGTATTATATCAGACTGCTTTGCACATCACACAGGCAGTCACTAAACTGTTAGCAAAGACAAAGGAAGTCATACTCTTTTCTATAGCTAAGTGGTTACAGTCCATAACATCCATGTTTTAAAGATAAAATTGTAAATTTTCTGTTATAACTAGAGATAGGTTTTGCAATTTGCAGTCAGGTGACAAATTAGGAAACTGGGAGTTGGGTATTATCTCCCTTGATTACATTTCAGAGGCGTCTGTCAGATTTTTTAGGAATTATCAAGTTTTAAGACGAGGGGTTTAGATTTACATAGATTGAAAGGGAAGGAGAAAAAAATTCAGAGAAAGAAAAGAGGAGAAGGAGTCTTTCTCACTTTGTTTTCAACTGGGAGAATTATGCCTCTTATTTTTAATTTGTATTTGCCCTCAAGCCAACAGTCATATAAACTGTAATTTTCTATCTATACATGACTCAGGCTTGCTTGCAGTTAAAAATGCCTGGGATCTCTCATGGCACTTTTGTTTCTGGGAACTTAAAGTCCTTCAGAACTTTTAGTTTTCTCTGTTATCTTTGCAGTATTTTTGATAGTTTTAATGTTAAAATATTTATAATAGTATTTTGTTTTCTCTTATATCCCTAAGACTTTATGGAAATTGTGCATTTGGGGCTTTTGTGAGAAGAGGAATGGAATCTGAACAGTGATATTTGTAAAGTAAATATATTGGAATCTCTGACACATGATAAAATGGATGAGTTGGGAGTTTTCTGTTACCAATTTTGAATATTCACACCAGGAAGCTGTAGGTGCTCTCTTTACTGACTTTGGAAGGATATAGCCTTAAAACTGCATTTAGATGCTAAATGTGGGTTAAGTTTGCTGGTTTGTATCAAGACTTGGTGAAGTACCTTTTCTTTTTCTTTTTTCTTTTCTTTTTTTTTTTTTTTTTGAGGCAGAGTCTCACCATGTTGTCCTGGGTAGAGTGCCATGTCATCACTCACAGCAACCTCAAACTCTTTGTGCTTAAGTGATTCTCTTGACTCAGCCTCCCAAGTAGCTGGGACTACAGGTGCCTGCCACAATGCCCAGCTATTTTTTGATTATAGTTGTCGTTGTTTGGCAGACCCTGGCTAGATTTGACCCACCAGCTCTGTGGTGCCCTAGCCCCTGAGCTACTGTCGCCGAGCCTTGATAGAGTGTCTTGAATGTAGTGTATCTACTTAAGACTGTTATCTTAAAGAGTTATCTTAAAGGAGTCTATGAAACAGGATTTTACAGGTTTGTAATTTAAATCGTGATCAATTAAAATTAGAAAATGACTTGTTGGTTTTGTGTTGTCAGCATAAAGGTTGCCATAGAACTAGGCGTTACCTTTCGACTGTATGTAGAGAACTGTTTAGGGGAATAATTTGGATAACATAGAAATATGTTACTTTTGTATATGTAACTATTACTTATGTAATAGTTCAGTTGCATTGAACTTTAAAGAATTATTAATCTGTTAATTTGGTTATGATGTTACCAGAAAAGAAGTGAATCTGAATCAGGAACAATAGAGAATGTGATGCTGTGTGTGGTTTTTCATCTTATTAGGTAGCAGTGTAGAGTGGAATTAGAAATCAAAGGAAGTCTGAGGTAGCCTGAGAAAACACAGGCTTTGACATGTTGAGAGAGAGGATGGTATCTTTATGTAAAGCGTGATACCTTAGGGTTTGAAGTGTTTTTAATGTCAAATTTTACTGTGGGAAAATGCCAAGTGTTCTCTGTCATATCTAACTGGATTGTACTAGTAAGTTTTTTCTTTTCAGTTGTGTAAGAACATAATATACTAATTTTAAAAGGCAGCTCTTACATGCATTTCCTTTGTCTCCCAAGAGATAAATTACTTTATGAGGAATCTTATTCTGATAAGTTGAGTATGAAAATTTTGTCAAGTAACAAATTTCTTAAAGTTGTTTTTTAAAAATGAGTTATCTCTTCTAAAATATTCTCTCTGGTTGCTTTTAGGTTACCTAGGGTATGAAATTAATACAGACTTGGAAAAAATAATACAGACTTGGAAACTCTGAAAGAACTTAGAATCAGCATTTTGAGGTAAATATGTACATACTAAAGTAGTGTGGCTTAATAGGAAAACAAATTTATGTATGAAATGAGAAAGCTTAAACCTCCATGTGAATGTCTCTTAAAGAACTGGAAATCAGGCCCAACACAGTGGCTCATGCCTGTAATCCTAGCCCTCTGGGAGGAGGAGGTGGGTGGATTGCTTGAGTTCAGGAATTGGAGACCAGCCTGAGCAAGAGCGAGATCCAGTCTCTAAAAATAGCCGGACATTGTGGCAGGCGCCTGTAGTCCCAGCTACTTGAGAAGCTGAGGCAAGAGAATCCCTTGAGCCCAAGAGTTTGAGGTTGCTGTGAGCTATGACACCACAACACTTTACTGAGGGTGACAAAGTGAGACTCTGTCTCAAAAACAAACAAACAAAAAAACTGGAAGCCGTAAGAGAAAGGAGACCACTGCTGATTTGTTCTTCTTGAGCTTATGGTAGTACACGCGTCTCAGCATGGTAATGAGCACACACTAACTGTGGTGTCAAATCTAACAAAATCATCCTTTGTTGATTAAGTCAGGCTTTTCTTATCTATGCTGTTTGCTTCGTTAGGTTTTGGTTTATAATTTCTTTTAGAGAGCCATTCTAAATTAAAAATTTTCTCCAACATTAAGATTGTTAACTGTTAAATTCTTTTACACAAATGAATTCTATGTAAGTTTATAATGTAGGTTTAACTATTCTTTGAGTTTGTCTTTTTAATTCCATTTTTGGAATTTGGAATTGCTGATGAATTTCATACATGTATTAAAGCCTTATTACTCAGTTATTTGGATTTCTCACCCAAGTACATTTTCTGGTGAACTTCTTTATTTCTTTTGCTTATGTGAATTTAGGAAATAATACATAATTACTTTTTAAATTTATCTATAAAGCAGTGTTGTTAGAATTTATTTACTTTGGCTTGGCGCCCATAGCACAGTGGTAACGGTGCCAGCCACATGCACCAAGGCTGGCAGAGTTGAACCAGGCCTGGGCCTGCTAAACAACAATGGCAACTGCAACAAAAAAATAGCTGGGTGTTGGGCGGTGCCTGTGGCTCAAAGGAGTAGGGCGCAGGCCTCATATGCCAGAGGTGGTGGGTTCAAACCCAGCCTTGGCCAAACACTGCAAAAAAAAAAAGCTGAGTGTTATGGCAGGTGCCTATAGTACCAGCTACTTGGGAGGCTGAAGCAAGAGAATCGCTTAAGCCCAAAGTTTGAGATTGCTATGAGCTGTGATGCCATCGCACTCTCCCAGGGGTGACATAGTAAGACTCTGTCTCCAAAAAAAAAAGCAGAATTTATTTACTTTGTTTGACTTCCTTGTATTCATTGTGAAATCTTTTCTTGAAATTTTCTATAGCTTTTTATTTCCCTAGATCTCTGGGAATTGGGCATGCTGCTGTTGCAGCTCATTCTCTTGTTCTTTGTTTTAGGATAAGATTGGTAACCTAAAACAACCCAGATGTCTTTTGTTTAAAATTTAGTGCAAAATAATGGCTTTTTGTTCATCTATTCCTATCAATAGGGCTTTCTTGTAGAAGTGTTTATATTCAGTTTACAGAAATCTTAAACTTCACTATTTCTGCATTTATTTTTAGAGCAGAAGCTTGGGCATGCTGTGATTTTCCAATAAACTGCTTTCACAATGTCAAAATGCAGTTCAGACAACAGCAACACAGAGATCTCAAACATTAAAACGGTAAATCTGTGATTTATCATAAGTAGAAAGAGGAAGCGAGTTTATTTTTTTTCTTTTCTTTTACTAAATTACAGTCATGTGTCACTCAACATCAGGTGTACATCCTGAGGGTACATTCTGAGAAATGCATCCCTAGCTGATTTCATTGTGCAAACATCATAGAGTATACTTACCCAAACCTAGGTGGTACTACACACCTAGACTGTATGGTATGGCCTATTGCTCCTCGATGACAGACCTGCACAGCATGTTACTGTGCTGAATACTGTGAGCAGTTGTAACATGGTGGTATTTGTGTATCTAATCATATGCAAACAGAAAAGGTACAGTAAAAATATAATATTACAACGTTGTGGGACTACTGCTGTATATGCAGTCCATTGTTGATCAAAATGTCAGTATTTAGCACATGGCTGTATTTCTAAGTGATAATATATGGAAGCTATGAAACAACCTCACTAATTTTATAAATGTAAATTGACCAGAAATTTAAAATGTGTAGATGAAAAATAGTCAGATGGAGTTATTCTTTTGGTGCTGCCAAAGCAGTTAATGATAGGCACCTATGAAAGTATAGAACTTTTACTTACCAGCAGGGATTCAGAGTTTTTCATTAAGGCCAAGTTAAAAAAAATCTATTTAAAAATGCAAAAGAAAGTTAAAATTGGCAAAATTATAGGTTTGCTTTCTCTAAATAGAAAGTATGTTACTGGGGCTGGCTACTATCTACTAAATCAATAAAAATTAAATTAAATATTATAACCTTAAGAAGATACAATTGGGAGGATCAAATGATGTCTTTCATTTCCTTGTAAATCCTGTTGTACTCAGAGTTGATAGAGGTGAGGTTGATGTGCATTTCCAAACCAAATAGAAATACATCTTGATCTATTCATGATTCTTTTCTGTAGATTATTATGTGGACATTAATGAATTTCAGAGTTAGTTTATCAAACATATATAGAAATTTAAGAGATGCAAAGAATGAGACACACATCTTGTTCTTATGGAGCTTGTGTTCCAGTAAAAGGAGGAGGATGTGTATGTGTAGCTGTGTGAATATGTGTAATATGATACAAAGTGTGAAAGGCAGATAGAAGCTGTTTGAGGTTTTTATGTTACATGAGTGCATTGTTTACTATGTCTTGGATGTGGTTCAGTACAGTGGGTGATATGAATAAATGTAATATAGTTCCTATACTCAAGAAATCCCAGTTTAATTGGTTATATTTAAGCAAGAATAGAGATTTAAGAGAAATTATCTAAATAGGAATTTTTTTTCCATTTTTTTCAGTTTTTGGCTGGGGCTGAGTTTGAACCCACCACCTCTGGTATATGGGGCTGACGCTCTACTCCTTGAGCCACAGGAATTCTTATTCATCATTTGATCCTTATCCTTGATCCCTAAATAGGAATTCTTATATAATTTTAATTATAAAAGTATTATTTATATTTTATGGGTAGTAGATAAGCCTCTGTAGTATAACTGTTGAGGTCAGTTAGGCTGAGCACTTGCCAGTTTGGGAGGATGTATAGTATGCCATAGGCATTCAGCCAGCAGAGATTTCACTTCACCTGCAGAAATTGCGGGTGAATGGTGGTGAGGCAGTGGTAGGATACCATTCTAAGCTAAATGAATGAGCTTAGTGGAAAGAATAGCAGTGACTGAAGTCAGGCAGTCTTGAGAAGGGGAGACAGTAATGTTTAGAGCAGCCTTTTAGGACCAGATATCACAGAGGCAAGTTTGATTAATTTTCTATTTTAATATCAAATTTCTTTTTTAAAAAAGCTTTTAACTGGACACATAATTATATATTTTGAGGTACATAATAATGTACAATGATTAGATCAAGGTGATTAGCATATCCATCTCAACATTTATAACATTTCTCTGTGGTAGAAACTATCTCCTGTCTGTTTGAAACTACGTATTAGATCATTAAGTCTGAAATGTCCAATTTTGATCAAAAGAAGCAGTACAATTAATCAAAGTATGTATATGCCTAAAGAATTGGCTTCATGGTGGTTTGTGTATGCCAGCAGTGAAAAAGCCTGGAAAGCAAGTGGTGATGAAATTGCAAAAGATGTTTTTCATAGCTTGTTGAGAATCTAATATTTTTCCTCGCAAGAAGTGGTCCGAAGCCTGGAAGAAGTGGTAGTCAGTTGGTGTAAGGTCTGGTGAATACAGTGGATGACAGAGAGTTTCCAAGTCCAGCCTCTGTAGTTTGAACAACATTGTTTGGGCTACAATGTTGTCTTGCAAGAGGATTGGTGTGTCTCTATTGACCGGTCCCGGTTGCTTAATCACAAGCATCATCATTGTATTGTTATTGGCTGAATTAGACATTTGTGATTGGCCAGGCTTCATGAAGCTGTAGTGGATAATACTAGCTCTGGCCGACCAAGCAGATGAATATTCAATCTTAGATGTGTTTCAGCCCTTCATCTTTGTCCAAGCATTGTGCTGAACACTTGTGATAGTCAAAAAGAATCCATTTTTTATCACACATAACAATATGGTATAGAAATGATTTGCCTTTATGTCATGACAGCAAAGGCATGCTTCGAGATGATTTCTCTTCTGACACTCATTTAATTCATGCAGAGCCCATCTATCCAGCTTCTTTACCTTGCTTATTTGTTTGAAATGGTCCAATGTTGTTGGAATAGTAATGACAAACCTTGCTGCTAATTCACATTAGGTTGAGATGGATTTACTTTTACTGCAGCTTTCAGCTCATCATTATCCATCTTGGTTTCAAATCCCCCACATTAGCTCATTTTCAAGATTAAAATCACTAGAATGAAACTTCTCAAATCATTAATGTACTGTGTATTCATTAGCCACATCCTTCCCAGTTTATTGATATTTTGAGCTGTCTGTACTTCATTGATTCCACAATGGAATTCATACTCAAAAATAACACCAATTTTTGACTTATTCATGGTTTTGCAAAACTTGCTCTAAAAAAATGAAAAATTAATTACAAACCGAAATGTATTTGAAAGAATGAAAATGTACCTTCACAATAAAAAAGGAAAAAGAAGTGTTACAATAAAATGTCTGAGATATCAACTATAATTTCTTCTTTCTGTATTTGAAGAAATTGGAAATTTCATACTTAATAATCTAAATAGTATAATATTGTTCATTATACCCAAACTACAGTGCTATGGAACTCCAGAACCTGTGCCTCCTATTGACTTGTAATTTTGTATCCTTTAGCAAAGCTTTACCTATTCCCCTCTTCTGCCTACTCTTCCTAGCCTTTAGTAACCTCTCTTTTACTTGTTACTTCTGTGAGATCAACTTTTTCTTTTAGCTTCCAAATGAGTGAGAACATGCAGTGTTAAGTCATGCCTGAGTTAACATAACAGTCCTCCAGCTGCATTCATGTTGCTGTGAATGACAGGATTTTGTCCATTTTCACGGCTAAATAATATTCCACTGTGTGTATGCCACATTTCCTTTATCGCATGTTGTTGTACATCTAGGTTGATTCTGTATCTTGGATATTGTGAATAATGCTACAATAAATATAGGTATATAGCTTTCCTTTAAATATACTCATTTCTATTTCTTTGTATAAATGCACGGTACTGAGATTGTGGGATCATGTAGTTTTTTGAGGAACTTCTGATCTCCAACAAGGGTGTATAAAAGTTCTCTTTTCTCTGCATCCTCACCATTATTATTTGTCTTTTTGATAATATCCTTATTGGGGTGAGATGATACCTCATTGTGGTTTTGATTTGAATTTCTCTGATGATTGGTCATGTTGAGCATTTCTTCATATATCTGTTGGCCATCTATATGTATTTTTTTGAGAAATGTCTGTTCAAATCATTTGCCCATATTTTAACCACAGTGGTGCTTTTATGCTGCTGGGATGTTTGAATTCCTTGTATATTCTGGGTATTGCTCCTGTTAGATCAACAGTTTTAAAATATTTTCTGTTTTATAGGTTGTTTTTCCACTCTGTTGATCATTCTCTTTGCTGTGCAGAGCTTTTTAACTTGATGTAATCTCAGTTGTCTACATTTTTTTGTTGTTGTTGCCTATGCTTTGGAGGTCTTACTCAAAAAATCTTTGCCCAGACCGGTGTCCTGGAGCAGATCCCTAATGTTTTCCTCTAGTGATTTTATAGTTTTGGATCTTTGATCCGTTTGGAATTGATTTCTGTATAGGGGGAGAGTTAGGGGTCTAGTTTTATTCTTTTGTGTATGGAAATCTAATTTTCTCAGCACTGTTTAAGAAATTGTCCTTTTCCCCAGTGTATGTTCTTGGTGCTTTTGCTAAAAATCAGTTGACTATAGATAACTGGATCAATTTCTGGGTTCTTTGGCCTGTATTTCTTGTTTTTATGTTAATAAAATACTGTTTGGTTAATACAGCTTTGTAGTATATTCTGAAGTCATAATGTGATGTTCCCTACTTTGTTCTTTTTGCTCAAGATTGTTTTGTTACTTAGGGTCATTTGTGGTTCCACACAAATTTTAGGATTTTCTTTTCTACTTTCGTGTGCCATTGATATTTTGGTAGGGGTTCCACTCAATCTATAGTTTGCTTTGGATAGTATCAAATTTCTTTTTTACGAATTCCCTTCTGATAAGTTTGTGTTGTTTTCTTAAAGATTTTTTTTTGGGGGTGAAAACTGATAGCATCCGTATCTTTAGACAATAAAATATTTAATTTCTGTATTCTCTATTTTACAATTCTTTTTACAACAAATATTTATTTTCCCTTTAGAAGCTAAATGCTAATGAATATATACTTTTCATTTCAATGTTTAACATTGTTTTCACTTTTATTCTCAAATTGATTCTTAGGAACCAGCCACTTATCATTTTTTCTCCAAATTCTTTGTAAGTTTCAGAGTGGGATAAGGAAAGTTATAAGAAATATCTTGTTTTCTAAGAAAAAAATTATCTCTGTTTTGAGATTCTAGGAACATTGCCCAGGCAATGAGTGAATTTATGACTCCTCCTTTCTGAAGCTCTTTACCTGCTGGTTTGTAAGAATAGAATTGTCACACCTGGATAAAGTTGGTGTCTTGAAGTGACACTACCACGAGGAACAGTGGAAGTCTGGGGCTTCTTTTAAAAATTTTTTTCGAGATAGGATCTTACCCTGTTGTCTGGGCTGGAGTGCAGTTGTATGATCACACCTCAATTTTTTTTGTAGAAATGGAGTCTTAACATGTTGTCCAGGCTTGTCCTCAATCTCCTGGTTCAGGCGGTCCTGCTACCTTATCCTGCTTCCCAGAGTGTGTGTAGAGGTGAGCCACTGCACACATCCAGGGGCTTATTGTCCAAACAGAATTTGGGTCTGCTTTGTTAGTCTAGGGCCTGCCTGGTTTCCTTTGTGCTCTTACTATCTTTTACAGAGGGAAAATGTCTCAGATTTTCCCCCACTTTGATTATTTCTCAAATAAATATCTTTGCAGTTTCAGAAAAGATTTCCTGATAACAAAACATAAAAAAAATACTCATAAAGACAAATGAGGGGCACTTTTCTAAGTTTCAGATGTCTGGAAGTTTCTAGATAGAACTCATCCCTGGTTGCTTGGAGTATATAAATGACGATAGACTCTTTGTAGGATGACTTTTCTCCTATAAAGCTTTTTAGCTTTTTTTGTGTTCTGGCTGCATTACTTCTTTATTATCTTCATATTTCTGATCTGGTGGCTTTTTTTTTCTCTTTTTGACTTTCCTCTTCTTTTTCCTTTACTTCCTTTTCTTCTTTTTCCTTTCTTCTTTCCTTTCCCCTTTCTATTCATTTCTTTTCTCTTTTCTACCTACACCTTTTACCGGAAGAGATAATAATAATTTAGAATGTCATTTTGTTTTCTTTTATCCATAAATTGCAGAAAAATTGACTTAAGCTAGCTTGGACAGTCAAGGAATTTGTTGGTTCAGGTATTTGGAAAGCCCATTGTTAGGCTGGGCTTTGAGATTGGTAGATCCAGCGTTCACTGATACTGTAAGGGACCCACTTGCTTTATTTTTGCTGTCTATAGTGCTAGTTTCAACCTAAGGCTGAATGTTTTCATGGGTGTAGGATAATTTCAGCAGCAAATGGGGCTGATAATTTCTTGAGCATGTTCAGAGGCAAAGGAAGAATTTCTTCTCTGAACCATCAAATGAAAGTCCTAAACTTTTTGCTGTTCAGTTAGCATGAAGCAGTTCCTCTGGGCAAGGGAGAGCTGTATGCCTGTAGATTTAGATCTAGGTGACTGGCATATAGCAGAAAATAAGGAACTGGAGCCTTGATGACTTTATAGTGAGCTACTGTTTGGCTACAACCAAGCAGAGTTGGACACAGCTCATGGAAAAGGTAGAGAATGGATATTTGAGAGTTAGTCACAGAGTGACTGTTGTCTTAGAATACATAAATGATGAAATGTTAACTTACATTTAAGCAGGAAAGGTTTGTGTTGTAAGAATAAGAAGAGGACAAAGAATATCAGACAGTCCTCAGAATGGGAGAAGATATTTGCAGGTTACATCTCTGACAAAGGTTTAATAACCAGAATCCATAGAGAACTCAAACATATTAGCAAGAAAAGAACAAGCGATCTCATGTCAGTGTGGGCAAGGGACTTAAAGAGAAACTTCTCTGAAGAAGACATGCCTGCGGCCTGCCTTCACACGAAAAAATGCTCATCATCCTTAATCATCAGAGAAATGCAAATCAAAACTACTTTGAGATATCATCTAACTCCAGTAAGATTAGCTCACATCACAAAATCCAAAAGCCATAGATATTGGCATGGATGTGGAGAAAAGGGAACACTTCTACATTGCTGGTGGGAATGCAAACTAATACATTCCTTTTGGAAAGATGTTTGGAGATCACTTAGGGATCTAAAAATAGACCTGCCATTCGATCCTGCAATTCCTCTACTAGCTATGTATCCAGAAGACCAAAAATTGCTTTATAACAAAGATATTTGCACAAGAATGTTTTTTGCAGCCAAATTTATAATTGCTAAGTCATGGAAGAAGTGCCCAGGTACCCCATCTACCCACGAATGGATTAATAAAGTGTGGTATATGTACACCATGTAATATTATGCAGCCTTAAAAAAGATGGAGGCTTTTCCTCTCTCATGTTTACATGGATGGAGCTGGAACATATTCTTCTTAGCAGAGTATCTCAAGAATGGAAGAAAAAGTATCCAGTGTACTCAGCCCTAATATGAAACCAATTTATAAACACCCACACTTCCATATGAATGCTATAACCCCACTACAGCCCAAGATGAAGGGGAAAGAGAGAGGAGGGGGAGGATGGGAGAAGGGAGGGTAATTGGTGGGACTACATCACACCTATGGTGCATTTTACAAGAGTACATATTAAATCTAAGCGTAGAATATAAATGTCTTAACACAGTACCTAAGAAAATGCAATGAAGGCTATGTTAACCAGTTTGATGAAAGCATTTCAAATTGTATATAAAACCAGCACATTGTACCCCATAATTGCATTAATGTACACAGCTATGATTTAATAAAAAAAAAAATGTATGGAGAATGTGAGCTTTATAAACATTTGCCCTGTTTGCTTTATCAGCACATATACACATGCACTCACCTACTCTCTTTCTTTGTTTTTCTATGTGTAGATTTTTTTTCTGAACCATTTAAGAATAAGTTGCATACATCATAGATCTGTGCCCTTAAATACTTTAATGTATATTTCCTAAGAATAAGGATATCCTCTTATATACATATAGTCACTGCACAGTTACCGACTTCAGTAAATTTTAGCATTGCTATTAAGTTTTAAAAATGGATTAATGGGCCAGGAGTGGTGGCTCATGTTTGTAATCCTAGCACTCTGGGAGGTGGAGGTGGGAGGATTGCTTGAGGTCAGGAGTTTAAGATCAACCTGAGCAAGAAAATTGAAACCAACAATAGAAAATATTAGCTAGGTGTGGCGGCAGGTACGGAAGGCTGAGGCAGGAGGTTCACTTGAGCCCAGGAGTTTGATGTCACCCAGGGTGACAGAGTGAGACTGTCTCCCCGCCCCCCAAAAGGACTAATGTTCTTTATAAGTGAGACTATTATCTCTTAAGAAATACTCGTAGTTTTGCACGATTATTCAGAGTAGCCAAAATATTGAATCAACCTAAGTGCCCATCTGTCTATCAAAATACTGTAATTTACAGATAAGAATATTTTTTAGCTCTTAAAAATAAGGGCGCTCCTGCCATTTGCAGTAACGTGGATAAACCTTATAGCTGTTATGCTAAGGGAAAGAAGCCAAGCACAGAAAGATAAATATTGCATAATTTCACATATAGAATCTAAAAAAGTAGAATGGTGGTTATAAGGTAACCAAGAGTAGAATGGTGGTTATAAGGTAGGGGAATAACAGGGAAATGGAGAGATGTTGGTCACAAGGTACCAAGTTTCGGTTATGTAGGCTAAATAAGTTCTAGACAGCCTGCATAACTGAAAGTACAGCATAGAGTCTGTAGTTGATAATGCTGGATTATATACTTGAATTTGCTAAGAGAGTGGATCTAAGTATTCCCACCAGGCCAGAAAATGGTAACTGTGTGAAGAGATGGACATATTAATTATCTTGACCATTGTAATCAGTTCACTATATGTGTGTGTGTGTGTGTGTGTGTGTGTGTGTGTATCAAAACAGCATGCTGTGTACCTTCAGTATAGCCAATCTCAATTTAAAAAAAAAATCCTTTATAGTATTGTTGCCTCCAGTAGAGGACCTAGTCAGTCAGACTGAGACCAAATATTACATTTAGTTGTTATATTTCTTTATAATTTTCCTTAATCTGAAACATTTTCATACTTTTTCTTTGCATTGACATTTTTGAACAATATGTTCCCCTAACTTTAAAAAAAAAAAGGACATTCTTCATTTGCTTTTTAGATTATTTTTCTGGCATTATTAATTATTATATTATCTGTATGCGAAGAAACAGGAATGGTCATAGGGAGGCAAGCGGCTGCTTCCTGTATGTACCTGGTTTCTAGAGAGTAGGGAAAGATGTATTGGTTATTTATGTCACTGCCTTCTTGGTTTCTTTGTTTTCTATTTCTGTCAACCAGCAGGATTTAAATCTGTTTCCTGATGCCTTCCACCATGCCTTTGATAAGTCTGGGTGAAAAGCGAGGGGTAAGGCTTTGATTAGTGTTTAGGTTAGGTGAAAAGCGAGGGGTCACGCTTCTGGGTGAATAGTCCTGGTCTAGTGATTTTTCAACCTTTTTTATCTAATGACACACTTGAACCTAAATTTATGGTCTCTAAAAATTTTCTCTGCACACCTCAGATCTCTCAGAGCACACCAGTGTGCTAAGGCACACTAGTTGAAAATCACTGTCCTAGTGAGCCTGTAGCCATGAAGGAGAATTATAGAGGTACCATGAGAATGGTTGTGGATCTTATAGCCTATGGCCTTCAGAGTGGCCTATTGATTTCAGGAAATTAGGTAAACTAGACTTCAGCATGGAATTCTTGGCAATTGTGTTGAGAAAAAAGTTTGACTGATGGGCCTGCAAATCCTGGGGGGCTGAAAAGAATTTGGAAAAGTGGATACTAGGTATGGGGTAAAAAAAAAAAAAATGGTTGTTGGGGCTTTTGTTCAGCAGAGAATGAGCAGATTATTTCTCATGACGAACACAGTTCTCTTTGATACAGGGAGAATAATGGCTTGATAGTTACTTTGCTTGCTAGTTACCTTCCTCTGAGTAGGAGAGTGATTGTGATCTTTGGTCCACAGATTTACTGAGGTCCTTAGCTCCTGCAGTGGCGTGCCCTTGCACCACTTATTTGAGATGGCACTTTTTAGTGGCAGGATGCTGAGTTCTTGTCAGCTGAATTAATTTCTGATATTAGAGTTCAGTATTGTGCCTCTGCATAGAAGAGACTCTACACTTGAGTTTCTTTTGTTGAATTAGATGCAATAACTTATGTGATGTACTATGGCTATGAATTTAACATGTCAGGAAATTGAAAAGGTTTGATTATCAAGAAACAAAGAGCTGGATTCTGTCTTCTAGTTTCATAGATTAATAGCAATGAATACTCACTCCAAAGCAGTACAAGGGAGAAAATTCTGCCAACTGTCTGGAAAGCTGGTGATAGATTTTCATAAAGAGATTTGAAACCCTAAGCCTCTATTCACAAGTTAGGAGTTCAGTTTTTGTCATTTTAACTAATTAAATTTATGTGTGTGGGGAAAACTGTATTAAATACAGAAGAGTGCTTACATATCATGAAAAAAATGTTTATTTCACAGAATGAGTGCTTTGTTTTTTAATTTACCTAAGATATTTATAATTTTAAAGATATATATTTAAGTTGGTCAGGTGTGCAATTGTGATAGGTTTTCAATTGAGAAGAAAAGACCTGTATTTATGGTCTTTTGATAAGTTGACATAATTTTTGCAGGCATTTGAATCTTTTCTATGTCGTAGGCATAAGTGTTAACTGCCTTCCATACATTGTGCTATCATTTTATCAATCATAATATCATAAAACAAGGAATGTTTGAAATATATTTATTTTATATGTACATTATGCATTGAACAAGACATACTATAGATATTTTGTTTTAAAGGTGTGTATTATATCAGTAAATATAGATGTGTATTATAATCCCATTGGATCCAATGTATTCTATTATAGAGCTATACCATAATTTAGCTGATTTTTAATAGGTTTAAAAGTTATTTCTTATTTTTAAATAATAATGCAACAAAATATGTATATTTATGTCTCTCTACAGCTTTCTGACTCTTTTAGACAAATTTCTAAGGTATAGAGTTGCTGGGTCAGATATAAAAAGTTTGACTTTTACAATGATCCTCTTATGTTGAGAAAAAAGCTAAAACAATTATAGGAAGAGTTTGAAAAGGCTCAAAGGAGTGATATTCTGATGTTTCTCTTGTTTCTGTGCTTTCTTTTGTTTTTAACCCTGCATGGTTGTGTAATGGTATTCTTTTTCCCTTTTGTAGTAAGCTGTGCTAGAACAAAAATGCAATGAAAGAAACACTGGATGAATGAAAAGCCCTGCTTTGCAACCCCTCAGCATGGCAGGCCTGCAGCTCATGACCCCTGCTTCCTCACCAATGGGTCCTTTCTTTGGACTACCATGGCAACAAGAAGCAATTCATGATAACATTTATACGCCAAGAAAATATCAGGTACTAATGTGAACACTAATACTGGAGCATTCTTCACTAAAATAGAGTACATTAAACTTATATAAAACTCATTTACCCTTTCAAGGCCCTGCCTTCTAATTAATTTTCTCATTCAAAACACTTTATTCTTAATAGTCTTTTTCTTTGCTAACATCTGCTGGGTAAATGGATTTGATAGTTTTATTTGTGAAGTTCCTTATTTTTTCCCCCCCTCTGAAAACTTTACTGTTCCTAAGTGTCCACTTGGGTGTGTTTGTCCTAATGAGCTGGGTAGGAATCTAGGTTAGTTTAAAAATGCTCAACCTTGAACTGGCAAAACCATGCTTATTCTAAGTTTAGTCCTTCATATTATTCCAGAGGAGTATTCTATGTGCAAAAATAATTTTTAAAGAAATTAGAAAAGCCATTTCAACATTATATTTACACTGCACAGCTGTATATAGCAAACATTTTATTCCTCTGTTCTTATATAAAGATACAGAAAGGATGTTTTTGTGGTAAATTTATTAGAGGAAGATTTTAGAAAATAATGCAATTTCCTAAGTTAAAACAAAATCAATTTTCTAAAGTTTGTACTTAGGTAAGAAATATATGATCTTTTTTCCCCACCATATTCTAGGTTGAACTGCTTGAAGCAGCTCTGGATCATAATACCATCGTCTGTTTAAACACTGGCTCAGGGAAGACATTTATTGCAGTACTACTCACTAAAGAGCTGTCCTATCAGATCAGGGGAGACTTCAACAGAAATGGAAAAAGGACAGTGTTCTTGGTCAACTCTGGTAATAAAAAATTATTTTATCAAATTGTGTGAAGGAAATGTGATGAGATTTTATGGATAAGCAGATTTTCTTTGTGGGTGGTATTAAGTTAAATTATTGAAAGTGAAGAGCATTTAACAAATCATGTGCTTGTTGAAGCTCTGCTAGCAGAAGTATCATTTTGTATTATTTCTTTATAATATTTCTTTTAAATGTTCTAAGTTTGAATTTCATGTGAATGGATTACTTTTGAGATCTACCCTAAGTTGTCCTAGTCATCTTCATCTTTGTTCTTGATGTTTTAGCTTCCCAAAGTGTTTTAAAAGGTGGTTAATTATGGATAGGTTTTTTTTTTTTTGATTTATGATTTTGCTATACACATAACCAGTTGTAGAAAGAAAGTTATGTGCTTAAAAGTTAGATATTCAGTGAGATTTTAAAATGCTGATTTTTGTATGGTTGGGAATATATGTCAAAATGAAAAATATAAGGTGTGAATTTAAACTCACAGGGTTCTGACATTTTCATGTTACTCCTCTCCCTATTTTTAGGTTGTCTCAACGTAGCTATGTGGTTAACATATGTATTAGACTGTCTTATTTCTTGGTGAAGGAATCTGATTTTATTGAATATAAAGCAGGAGATTGAATCTGGAGTGCTTGCCATTCTAGCCTAGAAAGTATAGGCTTAGGTTAGAGGAAATCAACTGTAAAGAAGAAAGGAGAGGGTGGTATGAGGTTCTTTGAAATGAGTCGTAAAAAAATGAGGTGCTGAGTCTAGTAAAGTGCACTTTGGAGGTTAACTTTGGAACTGTGATTTTAAATTGGTTATTTTAAACAATGGTGTTTAGGTCTAATATGTAGTAATAATGATTTCTATAACTGTTAATCATTAGTTGTCCAGGGAGCCAACTAGTTAAGATTTCTTTTATTTACATGGAGTGTTATATTTGTAATCAGCAAACCAGGTTGCTCAACAAGTATCAGCTGTCAGAACTCATTCAGATCTCAAGGTTGGGGAATACTCAAACCTAGAAGTAAATGCATCTTGGACAAAAGAGAGATGGAACCAAGAGTTTACTAAGCACCAGGTAAGACTTGTAGAGAAATTTCACTTTGTAAATCCCTACAAGTCCTTGACTTGGTTTGGAAGATGATCTGTAGTCTTGGTTGTCAGAGATAGGTGTGAAAACTGTACTTTCTTGTACTCTATCAGCCTAAAAGCTAGTCCTTGGGCACTCTTCTTTTTACTGCAGTTCTCATCGTAAAACCAAATAAACTTACTAATTTTTGTTGCTCTTACTTTGTAGAAAAGAAACAGTTTTCAGTGTGATCTACTTGTTTGAAAAACATAAATTCATACGACCTATTTCCAACTTACAGATAACCTGCTTTCACAAATAGTTTACTCTTGAGTTAAATGTCTTGAACTAGGATAAATTTCTTGGTTGAGGTTTTTGGGTCTTTGATGGGATTCTCTCTAACTCACGTTTCCTAGTAGGCAGCATGTTGAGGGCTTTCTGTTGGTTGGTGTTGAGAGATACAAAGTGGTTTAAGAGATACTCTGTAACCTTGAATAGCCCATAGTCTACTAGTATTTCTCACATACTGGATTAAGTCCTCATTAATAAAGCATTTAAATGTTCACATAATGGTAAACTGAAAAAAGAATGTTTAGTCTGTGTCTTCTTTCAGAAGTTCACCAGAAAAAAAATTAACAGGGTAAATTGTTTTGTGATTTGCCTAAGTCAACAGAAGTTCACCAGAAAAAAAAATTAACAGGGTAAATTGTTTTGTGATTTGCCTAAGTCAACAGGTCTTATCAGTGAAAATATGGCTGGGAGAACTAAAAATTTTGAAGTAGAGTTAGTAGAAATATTATGAATGTATGGTCACCATTACCAAGAATTTTTTCATTTAGTCTTTTCCCATATTTTTTGAATTTTCTTCTTGGTTTCAATGTATGAAATTATATACATTTAAAATTTTTGTTGTAATTTTGACTAATGAATTTCTTGATCCTCATACTGCAATGGTTCTATGATATGATTTTATATAAGTACTTCTGTCTGGACAGGTGAATGACACAATTTTGTATACTGATGCCAATTTTATTTTAGGTTCTCATTATGACTTGCTATGTCGCCTTGAATGTTTTGAAAAATGGCTACTTACCACTGTCGGACATTAACCTTTTGGTGTTTGATGAATGTCATCTTGCAATCCTAGATCACCCTTATCGAGAAATTATGAAGGTAAGTTTTTAGACTTTATTAGTCTTAATTATTCCTAGTCAAATTACTGAGTTAGTGCAGGTTTTTTAAAGATTTCAAAAGCAATCATTCTAGTTACCCAATATTGAGAACTTGGTTCCAGTGTATATATGACTGAAGATAAAATTAAAATTTATTTTAATCTATAATAAGCTTTTAGATATTATAATAAAAATAAATCACATATAATCTTTTGTAATATGTCTAATTGTGCCTTTTTGAAAAACAGAACTTTTAAACCATAGTAATTCCATGTCCTTGGCATAGTGGTGTTTCCACGGGATAAATTGGTTTTTAGTATTTGTTAATGATTTTGATATGTTTTAATAAGGTGGTGTGTCTCTTATTTGCAAGGTGGTGGGCTTGCAAAATGAAGTCTTTACTATTGGTATATTTTATTATGTTAGCTCTGTGAAAATTGTCCATCATGTCCTCGCATTTTGGGACTAACTGCTTCCATTTTAAATGGAAAATGTGATCCAGAGGAATTGGAAGAAAAGATTCAGAAACTGGAGAAAATTCTTAAGAGTAATGCTGAAACTGCAACTGACCTGGTAGTCTTAGACAGGTATGCGCACAATTGACTTGGCTTTAATGAGATGAGTTGTAACCAATATTGTCTTTTATAGTGCCTTGCAAATAGTATGTATTTCAGTGAACAAATGGCTGTTTAAAGGAATGAGCAAGACTAAGAATTCTTTATGTTAAAAAGTATAGTTACCTGTAAGTTCAAGAACCTATCCTTCTTTCCACAGGGAGTAGGCAATGGGGGCATTTCTGCCTCAAGAGATTGATTATGTTGCACAAGTGTCAACATTTCCTATTTGCTAATACTGTCAAGAACTGGGAACTTTGACAGTGTTCTTCTTTGTCAATAGGCATGGTTTGTTGTTGGTGTTGTTGTGACCTAAAAGTCTATATGTGTAGTCTTAAATAAGGCTAAAGATTACCCAGTTGTGGTTCTTAAGATAGTCATAATAAATAGAAAAGACTTGATTTCTTTCTTTTTTTTTTTTTTTTTTTTGTAGAGACAGAGTCTTACTTTACCGCCCTCGGTAGAGTGCCATGGTGTCACATGGCTCACAGCAACCTCCAGCTCTTGGGCTTACATAATTCTCTTGCTTCAGCCTCCCGAGTAGCTGGGACTACAGGCGCCCGCCACAACGCCCGGCTATTTTTTTGTTGCAGTGTGGCCGGGGCTGGGTTTGAACCCACCACCCTCCGTGTATGGGGCCGGCGCCCTACTCACTGAGCCACATTTCTTAGGTCATGAAGTTGAGTTAGACATGGGTATGAATGTAATTCCACTAATGTAATTTGTATGACCTCGGATGATCACTTATTTCCCTGAACCTGTAAAATGGCATTTACAGTGGTTTCATGGGATTCTTTGATCAGTTACATTGACATGTAAAAAACACCTTGCAATTATGTCTAGCATTAGTAGGAATTTTGGGAAAAATTCTCATTGTGGAATGAGAAAAAGAAGGAACATTTTAGATTCATCAAACTTAAGTTTCAAATGCCATATGAAGTACATACAAATCTTGTGACCTTTAGGACATATTATTTCTGACTTTCCTAAGCTAGCACTATGACGTAGAAATAAAGGGCTATCCTTTTGCTTTGGTCTGACAACAGTTAGAGGGCTTGGCCTGTATTACTTGAAGTTTTGGGGCAGAAAGGAAAAGCATTACCTGATTTCTTCAAATGTAACTTTTTGGTTAAATATAAATTCTGATTTGGGTTAACAAAAATGAAATCTGTACTATTTAAGTATATCTTTACTATATTTCTTTTCCTTAATTAAAATCATATGTGCTTTTATAATATTTGCCATTCTGATTGTCATATTTTCTGAAAGGTATGAAAAGTCCTAAGAAATATCAGAAATAAATAAAAGTTGGAATTTCCTAATTAGAATATTAAAAATATATTAAAAGTAAATGCTGACAATTTCAAATAGTGTAGAAATGGATAAATTTAATAACTCCCCTCCATCCCCCCCATAAGCAGTACTCCCATCCTTATTTTTGCTTCTGAGAAATAATCATTGAGTTTTATGAATATCCCTGTTTGTCATGCTGGCCAACGCCTAAGATGCCAAAAGATGGAAGTCTTAACCTAAACAACAAAACAGAAAAACCCTGTGATAATAGTGAAATCTATTTGTAAGTGTTTTTGAGTATCATTTTCATGTAGTAATTCCTTGAGACCTGATGGGCAAATAATATGGATTGAGCATCCCTAATCAAAAAATCTGAAATTTGAAATGCTCCAAAATCCATAACCTTTTGAGTGCTGACATGATGCCACAGTGCAAAATTCCATCCCTGACCTCATATTCAGTTCATATAATGAACTGAAGTCAAAACACAGTCAAACTGATTTCATGTATAAAATGTGTATACGATGTATATAAAACATAAATAAATTTTGTGTTTGGATTTGGGTCCCATCCCCAAGGTATCTTATTATGTATGTATAAATATTCCAAAATCTATAAAATATTTGAAATCTAAAATATCTCTGGTCCTAAGTATTTTGGGCAAGGGGTACTCAACCTGTGCAGATAAAAGTGAGTATCACTTTAGGAAGGCCTTTGTGAGTCTGCATTTTTATCCTGATTAGGTATACAAACTGAAAGTAGGAAGGTTTGGGTTTTTTTGTTGTTGTTATTATTGGGGTTTTTTGCTTGCTTGTTTAGATAACTAGGTAGGTCATAATCCTATAGTGAGTTTTAATTTAAAAAAGGTAAAAAGATATCCAGTGAGGCAGTGAGGTTTAGCTGATAGAACCTTCAGAGGAAGGCAGTTCTAAATTTTGTTTAAACAGAATCTTTAAATGTCTTCGAACATTCATTTCCTTTATAATTCTCCCTGCATGAGGAGTAAGTTAGAAGGTACGTCAAGTTGCCAGCATAATGCTTTGGAATGTCATGGATGTTCAATTTGTATTTCCTTCTTTTCCTTCTTCTCCCCTCTTCTTTTGAAAACATCTTTTAAGGGCGGCGCCTGTGGCTCAAGGAGTAGGGCGCCGGTCCCATATGCCGGAGGTGGCGGGTTCAAACCTAGCCTCGGCCAAAAACCAAAAAAAAAAAAAAAAAAAAAAAATCTTTTAAATAATACTTTACTGGTTTATAAAAAAGTCACATAATTATTGTGAAGAAATCCAGGAATATAAAAGAGTAATAATTAGAAGAAACACCTTAAAATACCACCCCACTTCTAAAATTTTGGCATATTTTCTTGGTATCTCAACTTTTTTCTTTGGTTTTTAAAAAACATCTGTTTTTAGATTAAAATTAGTTAGGTTTTCACTATTTGCAATATTGACAACTTTTGTTTCTGATCTTAAAGGTATACTTCTCAGCCATGTGAGATTGTGGTAGATTGTGGACCATTTACTGATAGAAGTGGGCTTTATGAAAAACTGCTGATGGAATTAGAAGAAGCACTTAATTTTATCAATGACTGTAATATATCTGTACATTCAACTTTAATTTCTAAACAGGTAAGCACATATAAAGTAAGTATAGTAAATATGTTAAAGCTTCTGTTTAGTTTTAATATTAAAATGCAAATATGATTCTAATGAGGCTTTCAATACATTTTAGTTTAAGGTGTTTTTATCTCCTTGGACATTTTTTGTTGAACATACCCTATTAGGTTGAGTTTATTGTTGTTTGACATTTTCATTAAGTGTAAACCTTTATTTAAAGAGATTAGTTAGGATTCGTATTATGGTTATTTAAGTGTAAGGAGTGAGTCCAATTTTTTTGTTTTGTGTTTCGTCAGGTGAGTTAGATCCTGCTTGTACCTTTGAACTAAATTCTTCCACTATTTCCTAGTGTGTGTAACTGGATATGAGCCTGTTTCTGAGTGGAACAGCTTTGACAGATTACTAAGGACAGTGCTCTTCAAAGTGTGGATCCCACACCAGCAGCATCAGCATCTGGACAGGGTCCTCAGAACTGAGTTATGAGATTTGAAAAGTCCTGAGTTTTGAGTTTTGACAAGCCCGCTAATGATCTGAGGCAGTAAAGCTTGAGAACCACTGCCCTAGGACTTTGCAATCATTTGTGAATGTTAACGTTATGTTGCATCTGGGTCTTAATTTCTCTCGCTGATTTTTTCTGGAGCAGGAATGCCTAGACTTTTCTTATTTTTTTAGTTCTAATATTTAGGGAAGAATCTTTGAATCCTTGGTGAGTCCATATTCAACTCAATATGTCTTCTGCTTGCTTGCAGAGCTGCTGGCTGTGGATTTTCATGTGGCTTTGAGCTGGAGTGCCAAAATTTGGCACCTTTGGGAGGGCCCAGTAGCAGAATCCAGATTTAGCTGAGATTTTAAAATTTAGGCTTCCTGACCTAATAATGGTGATGTTTTCTTTGAAATAATAATAGTGGATGGTTGTACAGTGGTTTTAGAATAGTCGAACCATTGCACACAAAGGGGCTTGCTGTAGACTGGCCAAAATTCATCCATAGTTGTTCCTAGTTTTTCTGTTCTTAATATTTAATATAATGGAAAATGAAGTTCAGGGAAAATCATATTGCTCTTCTTTGGTACCTAAAGTAACATTGATCTGCTATTTAATTCTTTGCATAGTTTGGCAGGAACTAAATGACTGTGTTGTAATCCTCACTAATCACAGATCTAAAATTAAATTTTATTAATGTTATACACTTGCATCCTTTGAAAAAAGAAATGGTTTCATGCATATACATACTATAATAGTGGAGCGTGAAAAGACCATTGGCCCTTTCTCCCCAACCTTAGGAAATAAATCTCAGTTTTTCTCAGTTTTTGTACTGGTGGGGTAAATTTATTTTGAAGGGACCATTTGAAGATAACTTATATCCTAGTCAAACACCTTATGAAATTGCTATATGATTATTGTTTAGCATTTGGATTTTTTCTTTTTTTTTTTTCTTTGGTAGATACTATCAGACTGTCGTGCGGTATTGGTAGTTCTGGGTCCCTGGTGTGCAGATAAAGTAGCTGGAATGATGGTAAGAGAACTACAGAAGTACATCAAACATGAACAAGAGGAACTGCACAGGAAATTTTTGTTGTTTACAGACACTTTCCTAAGGAAAATACATGCACTATGTGAAGAGCACTTCTCACCTGCCTCACTTGACCTGAAATTTGTAACTCCTAAAGTAATAAAACTGCTTGAAATCTTACGCAAATATAAACCATATGAGCGACAGCAGTTTGAAAGTGTTGAGTGGTATAATAATAGGAATCAGGATAATTATGTGTCTTGGAGTGATTCAGAGGACGATGATGAGGATGAAGAAATTGAAGAAAAAGAGAAGCCAGAGACAAATTTTCCTTCTCCATTTACTAATATTTTGTGTGGAATTATTTTTGTGGAAAGAAGATACACAGCAGTTGTCTTGAACAGGTAAATCTCTTAAGAATAACAACATCTTTTTCCAAATTAAAACAAGGCAACTTTTTGTTTCATGGAGCAATGTGCTGTAACAGCTGTAAGAGCTGCTGTCAGGGTTATCTATAAGTGTCTTGGCACCGTCATGGTCGATGTGTAATGCTGTAGTAGAATTGACAGAGAGGATGTTTATAAATACAGTAGCCTTTCCAAAAGGCCAGTTTTGTCGAAGACTGAGATGTTTTTCTTAAAGGATGCTAATTCATTTAAAATAGAGGCCAAGTACATTATAGAAAAATTGTTACATTAAAGTAAAGCATTCTTTGTTTTGTATTCAGTTGTTAGATTCGATTTAGATATTTATTAGTCTTTGATTATGTGCGAGGCATCATGTTAAAAATCAAGCCTTCTGGTAGTCTTAGGATAAATTTTATCTGGATATTGTGGCTAATTTTTTATGTTAATTATATTTTCTAAATTTGTGATTTGGATTGGTTCATAGAGTACATATTAACAGTTTCCAGATAAGAAGAGGAATGTTAGGGAAGAGTTATGAGAATACTAGCAAAGGTGACAGAGAACTGAAGTTTAGGTTGTAGGTTCCACCCTTCTCCCCTTTCTTCAATGAAAATTATTTTCGTCAGTGTAGACACAGCCAAAGAGCTACACTTCACATTTGTGTCAGATGGTCACATAATGTGTCCGTTGGGTTTGTGGATAGATGCTTAATAATTTTTTTGCCAAAAAAGGGTCCTTATTTTGTATTTAAGATAATCTACTATTCCATGAAATCCATTAATTGCCCAAAGGTGTTCCCTAAGAACCTTTTCTGCAAGTAGTGATCTCTGAGGAAAAATTAAGCTTTGTTTCCTGACATAATTTGGGATTTTTTTTTTTTCTTAACTGCTTCTGAATGTTCAGGGGTTTTAAAAACTTTTTTGAGTAACAAGAAATTGGACTCAGGGGTAGTCATCTGGCAGTTTTTAGTTTGGTAATTTTCATAGTCATTGAGCCTGATCCTTCTGATGAGTATGAAGTAAAATAACTTTAGGTACTGAATTATGTTAAATAAGAAATTTAAGGTTGGAAAGGGACCGCACGACTATCTAATCCAACCCACTTATTTTTATAAAAATGAGAAAGTGCCTCAGGAGGAAAAGTGATTTGCTGTAAGTTAAATTGCTAGTCAGTGGCAGAGACAATTCTAGAATCCTAATATTCTAACTCCTAGTTCCCATTTTTTTCTACAATCGTAATGCCCTTGGCATCACAGACTGCTAAAAACCAGTGCTTTAAGTGGGAAGACTGCCAGGAGACAGAGCGGAGGAAGCATGCATGACGAGGGATTATTTCTTAGAATGGGGAAAAGGCATTTTGGGAGTCAAAAAAGGTTAATGCTGGTACGGTTCTAAGCCTAGTTATAGTAGATGTACTCTCTGGCTCCATATAGGATGGCATAAGGATTAAATAAAGTTTCTGGGGTTTGGAGGGAAGACATGGGGAAGAATTTTCTGTCTTCCCCCTATTTTCTGCATGTATTTCTTATGTAGATGTGTACCAATTTCCATTGCAGAAATATTAGCCTGAAAAGGTTTATCCAAAATTATCCAGTTATTTCCTATTGACTTTTAAAGATCAGATTAATTGTGATCAACTTTCATAAAATATAGCTGGGATTTAGTATTATATGATGAATCAAGAGCAGTCTAAGGGTTGACTTTATGGGCAGCTAATTAAATGTACAATAGACGTCTTGTTCCAGTAAGCTTTTTAATAAGCTTAGAAAAACTTCCTGAAATCCAAATTCTTTCCTTCCATCAGTTTAACGGGAGGAAAAGCCCTTCTTCAGTGAACGTTGCATTAGAGTGTAGACTACTGTAATGCACATGCAGTTTGCTACTCCCTCAATTAAAAAAAATAAATCGTAGTGAATTTTGTATGTAATATAGGTATGTTCACACACATTCTTATGTTTACAGTTTTTCCTTCACTTTGTATTTATTCAGGGGGGTTTGTAAGTTACTTTTATATATATTTAAACATTTTTCATAAAACTCTATGAATGAGGAAGGTAGATGTTCTTACCATATTACAGACAAAGAAGAGTTAGTTTGTGACCTTCTTAAGATTCCACAGCTATCAAGTGGCAGAAAATGGCTTTCAGTCTCCAAGTCTAGTGTTCTTTTTACCATGTAATTCACTAGCATTGTGTGATACTGGTGTTGGGCACACCTGGGTTCACATATGGTCTCTACTGTACCACTCTTCTCCCCCCCCCATAACTTTTTATTTTGGAATAATTTTAGATTTACAGACAAGTAGGAAATATAGTACACAGAGTTTCCATATGCCCTGTAGCTAGTTTCTCTCATTGTTAATATTTTAGATCACCCTTTGTCACAACTAAGAAAACTAACATTACTATAGTGCCTTACTATTCTAAACTTTAGATTTTAGTTGCATTTTGCCAATTTCCCCACTAATGTCCTCTTTTTAATCAAGATGTCATATTGCATTTACTTATCCTGTGTCCCTATCTCCTTTGGTCTGTGTAGGTTCTAAGTCTTCCCTTGTTTTTGACGACCTCTAGGAACATTGGTCAGGTATTTTGTAGAATGTCCTCCATTTGAGTTTGTCTGATGTTTTTCTCAGGATTAGATCAGGGTTACAGGATTTAGAAGAATACCACAGAAATAAAGTTCCCTTCTTCTCCTATCATATTGGTGACTGTCGACACGAAACATTCACGGTGATGTTAAACTTTGTCATTTGGTTATGGTAGTGGTTGCCAGCTTTCTCCACTGTAAAGTTAACGTTTTTCCCTTTTCTTTCTCTGTTCGTTGGATGCCAGTCTCAAAATCTAGCTGTCCTGGGAGAGAGGATTAATCTCTACTTCTTATAGAGAATGGTATATTTATATACATTATTTGGAATTCCTTATAAGGAAAACTTATCTCTTTTATCCTATTTATTTGCCTATTTTTTATATTTATTAACTGAATGATGTATTTCTATCAGTATGAATTCATGTTTATTTTTTACTTTGAGCTATATAATCCAATACTATGTTATTTATTTTGTTGCTCACTTTGCTTCAACTTTGGCCACTGGGGGCTATTTACTGTTAGTTTTTGTGTCCCTTCAATATACTCTCATCTTTTTGTTTTGTAAATGTTTTTAAGGCTTTATCATCTTCATCTATAAAAAAGTAATAATACCTCCCTCTCTTACTGGTTAGTTAATAAAAGACAAAGTCTGTAAAAATGGCTGTTGTATCCCCTGACACACAGAAGATGCTAATTCTTAGGTGGTTTATGCATACATTTACGAGGTATGTTATCAATGTCTGTGATTGTTTTTTGGGAAAAATCATAGAGGAATTATATCTGATTTTTTCCATGGAGTCAAGAAAATATAAAGAGTAAGGGATACTATTAAATGTATTGTTGATAATGTACTTCAGGTACCTGGCAGAAATTTCAAATGATATGTTTACATCTTTGAATTTTTTCCTCTTATCATTGTCCACGTTAATTAGCATGTTTATTAGTAAAGTCACAGTTCTTTGTGCATCCACTAGTTTTCTGCACCTACTATTCATATTTCCTATTTTTGGTCCTGTTATTTTCAGTCAGATTGGGGAAGCAGCGAGCGTATACACAAAGTGGTTTATGGACTCGTTAACCCTGCAGTGAGTTAAGAACAGAGATTGAGAGTAAGCATTTAGAAACTCTTATAGCTGTATGACAATTTTGTCAACTAAATGTAATAAGATTGGCAGTCATATTTTAATGCTTTAAAAAAAATTTTTTTTAAGACTAGTTAATTGTGAAAAAGGGGAGAAGAGTAGAACAAGGAGTTCAATCTGCGGCTGACGGAACAATCGAGATAACTCACTGTCTTCAAATGTTAATACTTTAAAAGTTTCTTTTAGTAGTTCATTTTTATGGAATTTTACAAAAATTTTTGTCTCTGATGGATTGGAAATTAAAAAAGAAAACCCAGTTCTTTGCACATCCAGTTTCAGAAGCACTTTGCCCTGGGGAACTGTATTATCTAGTAGCTGGCTTGTGAAACAACTCATATAAACTCAGTATAAAAATAAAACAAAACAAACTTTGTTATATCCGGTCTGTGGTGTTGGGAAATGTTTAAGCTGTCTGTGTTAGTCTCTTATACACTCTTTGAGGACACCAAACACTTGTTTCCCCTGAGCTTTGTCATAGGCACATGGTTAGATGTCCCTTATATTCATCAAATAGAGAAATACATTTTTTAAAACACTATCAGCATAGATGTGTAGTATTTAATCATTGGTTGTAAGAGATTTTATTGTGCATTTTGTCTCTTCTGTTCTCTGCAGTTTCGATGTGAGTTTCATTAAGGAGAAATAAATTGACTATTAATCCTTCCATTTCTTAGCCAGTTTGGTTTGTCAGATTGATAATTTTGCCAAAGTAAAATATTAGGAGTAGTTAGGAGTAACTTGAAATTCATTTTTATTTCTGGTACCTGCAGATTGATGCTTATTTATGTAAACTTAAAATTTGGAAGTATATAGTATTGCAAAGGTAATTTACTTCATAATTTAGACTTTCGAGCATGCTATTTGTCTGCGTGTAACTCTGCTTTCTGTTGCTGCCCTCACAAGTTTATTATAATAGTTACATAAACCTTGGAACATAATGAGGGAATTTCTGATTCTGGACATTTTAAGTACTTGAACTGTTAGACATATAGTCGTTCTGCTGGTTGGGAATAGAAGATATTCCAGTTGACTATGCAAGGTTTCTTCTAGCTCTTTGATACTAGTCTGTTTCATATGCTAAGAAAAGGAATGATTTGACTTAATGCAATTCTCTATTAGGAATTTAGACTATAAAGTATGACTTTAGAAGAACCATATGGAATCACTTATGTCAGGTGTGGAACCATTTATCCTGTGTGCTGAGTTTTTGAATGTGAATATTTCCAAAATAGCTGTAATGGCAACACTAACTGTTAACCTTCTGCACCCATGTAATGTGATCTGATCCTGGAGCTCTTGGCCATTTCTTGGCTAGAAGGCTGGCGTTACTAGTGCTCTGGGTTAGTACTGATGAGTAGGCAGGAAGAGGAACAGAGCCCGGGAGTCTCTTTTCTTTCATGACAGGATGGTGTGTGGAGCTCTTTGGCATTGCTATGCCAGCGCTCTGCTATGCAGAACTTTGGTCAGTGGCTGGGGACCAGAAATGTATTGAGAATTGAGATGACATGGTATTTTTTTCCCCAAGAGCTCTGCTTCTAGTGATGCGGGGTTGTGAGGTAAGAGGAAAAGAAATAGCAATTCTTCTTTTTCACACACAGCTGGAATCCTTTTGTTACATATGGGGGGCAGGAGGCTTCCTTTGGTATTAGGCTTGCTCTTCCTTGTTTTGTATAAGCATAGCCATAGAGAAAGGAGCAGGCGAAGCTATGTGTGATCTAGAGAAGGGAGTCAAGCTTTGTTCGTTGGAAGTCTGGTCCTGAAGCCAAGATGTCTTAGGACCTATGTTTCTCTCTGAGTAGCTTGATCTCATCAAGGGCCACATTTCTATTAAGTCATCATCGCCAGATTTGCAGTTGGAGGTAATGTGACTACCTCATTTGTCAGTATAAACCAGCCTTGTGTTTTTGTATAGTAAGTTCTTGGTCTTCAAAAGATCTATGTCACGAAGAGTGACAGTAATTTCTGTTTAAGCTAGTTGAAAAAAAACTCAAAATTCTTTTGTTAGTTATGTTGGCAAAAACTACATATATTTTCATTTTAAAGGAGCCCTTACAAACAAAAGTTTATTTTCTCTCAGAAATGCTTAACTTCCAAATATGTATGATTTTCTTAGATTGATAAAGGAAGCTGGCAAACAAGATCCAGAACTGGCTTATATCAGCAGCAATTTTATAACTGGACATGGCATTGGAAAGAATCAGCCTCGTAACAAACAGATGGAAGCAGAATTCAGAAAACAGGAAGAGGTAACTTAAAATAATAGTATAGTAACAATTTTCAGAACATATGCAGGCAGACTGCCCATAGGAACTCCCTTTCTTCATAGTTTCCCAGCACTTTTTGGTAATATAGAATACTTGTTCTTATATAGACAAGCTGTCTCCTCTGAGGTAGCCTCATAGTGATTTTATAATATATGCTCAAAATTAGAATAGCTGTCTGGGAAATCAGTTTTCTGTCTTCCTAGTCATCAACCAGTTCGTTTTACTTTATTAATTGATGTCACAACTATAAAAACAAAGCACATATACAATCAAAATTTCTGTTGGCTTCATGTGTCAATGAAGCAATAAACTAAAATTTTTTCCTTGAAGGTGTTTCCTTTTCTTTTCCACTTCTTAAAAAGCTAACACTAAATTTTTTATTTTCATATTTTTTTATTAAATCATAGCTGTGTACATTGATATGATCCTGGGGCATCATTCACTAGCTTTACAGACCGTTTACCAAGTTTCACATATACCCTTGTAAGATGCACCGCTGGTGTAATCCCACCAATCCCCTTCCCTCTACCCACCTCCCCTTCTCCCCTCCCTTTCCCCTTCCCCCTATTCTTAGGTTGTAACTGGGTTATAGCTTTCATGTGCAAACCCTAAATTAGTTTCATAGTAGGGCTGAGTACATTGGGTACTTTTTCTTCCATTCTTGAGATACTTTACTAAGAAGAATATGTTCCAGCTCCATCCATGTAAACATGAAAGAGGTAAAGTCTCCATCTTTCTTTAAGTCTGCATAATATTCCATGGTGTACATGTACCACAATTTATTAATCCATTCATGGATCGATGGGCACTTGGGCTTCTTCCATGACTTAGCAATTATGAATTGAGCTGCAATAAACATTCTGGTACAAATATCTTTGTTATGATGTGCTTTTTGGTCTTCTGGGTATATGCCCAGTAGAGGGATTACAGGATTGAATGGCAGATCTATTTTTAGATCTCTAAGTGTTCTCCATGTCTCTTTCCAAAAGGAATGTATTAATTTTCATTCCCACCAGCAGTGCAAAAGTGTTCCCTTTTCTCCACATCCGCGCCAACATCTCTGGTCTTGGGATTTTGTGATATAGGTTAGTCTCACTGGAGTTAGATGGTATCTCAAAGTAGTTTTGATTTGCATTTCTCTAATGATTAATAACACTAAGTTTTTGTAGACCTTTTTTTGCTTGCATTTTTTTCATGCTTTTTAAGGTCTTAATGTAAGAAATAGCATTGTTAAAGATGCTAAAACCTAATACAGTTTTGTGACTTGCAAGCAAAAACGTACTTAAAGTTTACTATTTAATTTAAAATTAGGATCATTTTTATTGAAGGCATCTTTCTACATCATAACTTTTTGATAATATTAATATTACGAATTAGGAGTATCCAGGAGCCAGCCTGATAGATCCCACTGTTTGGAAACCAGTTTATATTATCTTTAATTTATCTTGGATTGGGGAGTGACATGATTTTAAATCTCATGTGTAAAAAGTTTTTACTTTATGTTTTAATCTATTTTGATTGATTAAATAAAAAATTTCTCAAGATGCCAGAAAATAGTAATGCCCTGTTTATAAGTCTTAATTCTAAACTAGTTAGTCAGTTTTAATGATAGTTTTAACATCTTTGGAGGAATGTTTGCGCAGTCTTACAGACTTAAGATATCAGTAGGGAGGGTCGGATTATCAGCTGAACTCCAGAAGTGGACTTATTGTCCACTGAGTTAGATCCATTTGTGGTCATTAAAGAAGCCAGTCCCTTCAACCTGAAGACTTTGTGATTTGTGACATAGCATACTTCTGCGAAGTAGACAGCCACTTTGATTTTCAAATCATGTTCAGTTGAAAACTACTATCATTGAATCAAAGTTTCTTTGTTCATGTGTTTTGAGTTTTGTATGTTAGTGTTATCTTTTTTAGTCTGGCTTTAAAGATTTGGCATGGACAGAGTAGGTGTCAGAAATGACAGTTGTTTATTTTTACTATATTGTTTTCTTTGGAGAGTTTCTTAGAATTGTTTTTCTTGGCTTTTTTTTTTTTTTCTTTCAGGTTCTTAGGAAATTTCGAGCACACGAGACCAACCTGCTTATTGCAACAAGTATTGTAGAAGAGGGCGTTGACATACCAAAATGCAACTTGGTGGTTCGTTTTGATTTGCCCACAGAGTATCGATCCTATGTTCAGTCTAAAGGAAGAGCTAGGGCACCAATCTCAAATTACATAATGTTAGCAGATACAGACAAAATAAAAAGCTTTGAAGAAGATCTTAAAACCTACAAAGCTATTGAAAAGGTAAGGTCAAGAAATTTCTATGGCATCTGTGTGTGCATAGATTTCTTTATGTGCATAGAAATAGACAAAAGGTTTCATTTATAGAATATAGTTTCAAAAGGGTTATACATTATAAGGAAGTTGAGAATGATTACAGAGACGTAGCAATATTTTCCAGAGTTTAAAAGGTCACAATAAAATAACAGTGAAAATGATCATACGGGTTATTTGGGGAAAGATAACTGGCAAAGTGTGCTCAAAATGTTGACGAAATAGTGACGGTTGATTACTAAAGTTGGAGAGTGATGACATGGTAGTTAGACTCATGAAAGCCTGTCATGTATAGATCATGTATGGTGACCGGTTCCATGTGACTGGAGCTGGAGGGGGTCACTGGGAGAATTTTTCTGAACAGGTGACTTTAGAATATGTCTGTTTAGGAGAGAGCTATTTCATGTCAGGAGAGCCTTTTCTACAGGTACGGAGGAAAACAGCTAACATGGCAAGGAAGACATTTGTTTTCATCCTGAGTTCTGTTTTTAAAATGTTCAGATCTTGAGAAACAAATGTTCCAAGTCAGTGGAAACTGGTGAGACCGACATTGATCCTGTTGTGGATGATGATGATGATGATGATGATGATGTTTTCCCTCCGTATGTGTTGAGGCCTGATGATGGTGGTCCACGAGTCACAATCAACACGGCCATTGGACATATTAATAGGTATGACATCAAATCATTTGGGAAACCTGTGAGTGCGGCAGGATTGAAGTCTAAATCTGTAAGTGTTGTATTGTGTTTATATTTTGCAGTCACTGATTTTTTCATTAATTGTGATATTTTGGTGAAAGAAAAGCTGCTTTTTTTAATTCATTCTTTTCATCAAAAGGGAAAAACAATGTATTGTACAGTAATAAATGTTTAATACTCATTGACAAGGCTGGCATAATGAAGGTATGCTGATTTTAATTAGCATTCTAATTTTATCATTTGAATTTTTTTCTGAATCTTGAAATTTGTTGTTTTGTGCCATGAATTTTCCCTTAGCAGTAAGGTAAGATTATGATAAATTAATTTGTACTTTTGAGTACATTCTAAATTACTTTGTCCTGAGCTCATAATAACATTTCTAAGAGCTAAGAAAAGCAGATACATACCTAAATTGTATATTGGATAATTTTTATTCAGAGGCAAAATAAAGGAGCAAGTGTAAAGGATTTTTAAATTTTTTTAACCTTTTTTGGAAAGAATTTCAAACTTAAATATGTTAAAAGAATACTACAAAGAACTCCCATATGTCCTTCACCCAGGGATACCTGTTGAAGTTTCACAAGAATGTTCTTTGTACCCAGAAGATCCATTCCAGGATCATGGGTAGTAGATGTGTCCTGTTGTCACATCTCCTTAGTCTGCTTCAGTCTGGAGCCATTCTTCAGTTTTTCCTTGACCTTGAAACTTTGGAACCTGAGATTCAGTCATTTTGTAGTCTTTCAGTTTGGGTTTATCTGATATTTTCTCATGATTAGACCCAGGTTATACATTTTTGGCCAGCACATCACTGAAGTGATGCTCTGTTCTTCCTGTCCTATCTTACTGGGCAGTCCTCCATGTTGATTTGTGCCATTTCTGGTGGTGACTTAGATCACTTGAGTAAGGTCTGCTAGTCTTCTCTACTATAAAGTTACCTTTTATCTTCTTTCTAATTCATAAATGTTTCATGCAGAGACACTTTGAGACTGTATAATATGTAATATTCTTCTTTCCTAGTTGGACTCATTAGTTTTTTAATGTATTTGTTGATTCACTAATGCAGTGGTTCTCAACCTTCCTAATGCCGCAATGCAGGGGTCCTCAAACTACGGCCTGCAGGTCACATGAGGCAGTGTGATTGTATTTATTCCCATTTTGTTTTTTTACTTCAAAATAAGATATGTGCAGTGTGCATAGGAATTTGGTCATAGTTTTTTTTTTTTTTTTAAACTATAGTCTGGCCCTCCAACGGTCTGAGGGACAGTGAACTGGCCCCCTGTTTAAAAAGTTTGAGGACCCCTGCTGCAATGTATTTTCACTGTTACAAAGGGGTTTTGACCCACAGGTTGAGAACTGTTAGTCTAGACTCAACTCATATACCTTCTCTTCCCCATCCTATTTCTCCAAGAGGTTCTGATTCCTTTCAGTGGAGAATGAGTTGTGATTAGAAACAAGATCTAGACACTAGTTATATTCATTGCCATTGGGTATTGCTACTGCCAGTGGAAAGAGCTAGAAAGTTTATTTATGTTGCATGTTTTTGTTTATATACATTCACATACATGTTTGCATATTTCTTTCTTTCTTTTTCTTTTTCTTTTTTTTTTTTTTTGCAGTTTCTGTCCGGGGCTAGGCCTGAACCCGCCACCTCCGGCATATGGGGCCAGCACCCTACCCCTTTGAGGCGCAGGCGCCACCACTACATATTTATTTCCATGTCTGACTACCTGTTGATACTTCTACTTTCTGTGTGACACTAGAGGGTTCATTTTAGATTTCCTCTTTTCTGTCTCTGTACCCCTCTTCTGCAGTAGTGAGACATCTCATTCCCATTGTCCTCAAAACAATTGCTTATATGTTCAGGCTTCCCATATGCAGTCATTCTTCCTCCTCTGTAGGGCTGTCACCGTGGCTGGGTGCCCTGATAACACAGGCTCTAATCTGTCAGGGCTGCGGCCCATTCCAGTGCCCTCCTCTCGTGGGTTCTGTCCCAGTGTCTTCCTTTCTTGGTGGGCTCGGCTTTCCTGTGCTCGCTTGCTCCTCTTCTCCTGCTCTCTCCCGGTGCTGTTGCTCCCTGAGCTTCTTGTTCTCATGCCTGCCTTGTGTCAACTGGACTGGCCTCTGACATCTTCTGCCCTCTTCTGATGCCTTCTTTATAGATACCCAAGTAGTTGCTGGCAAATGTCAGATGATTAAGGAACGATCACTGGCAGTATGTTCTTTTAATGGATTCAGAACAATACTTTGTGGATTGTTTATTATAGTAACACTGGACACATTAGCTATTTAAGTTCAAAATCCAATAAAAAATAAAAATAAAATGTTGTTTCCTAGTTGCACTTGTCTCATTTCAGGTGCTCAGCAGCCACTGCCCTGTTGGACATTACAGATACAGAACAGCTTTGCAGAAAGTTCTGTTATCACTGTTCTATCTTACTGAAAGTTTGAAGCAGTGATGTTAAAATTCCACTTAAAAATACCAAGCCAGTAGAAAGGAAGAGGGATGTAGGAAATCAAACTTTAGGTTGTGAATATCAACATAGATTTTTCCCATCTTTTTTCTCAGGTGTAGATTCAACTCCAGAATTTCTTTTTCTTCACAGATACTGTGCTAGATTACCAAGTGATCCATTTACTCATCTAGCTCCTAAATGTAGAACCCGGGAGTTGCCTGATGGTACATTTTATTCAACTCTTTATCTGCCAATTAACTCACCTCTTCGAGCCTCCATTGTTGTAAGTTTTGAAGAAGACATGATTGTATCTTTTAAAGTATGTTCTTAGTGGTTTGTCTAAAACATGAAAGTTGTGGCTAAATTTGATTTAAGATTTACTTTAAAAAGTAGATTTATGAATCTCTTTTGTAGTCAGCTACATGTTCAAATTTTTAATAGACTGTTTAACTTGCAAACTCTTAGAATTGGACTAGGTGAACTCTGAAATTTCCCCAGAGGTGTTGTTAATGTGTACTTTTCTATTTTTTAAGGACTCTGTTACTGGTTGTGAAATGTATACATTTCTAAAAGAATCATTCAGTTGTAGCTTTGATACTTACAGTGACACAAAATTCATTAAATGTAGTTGGGCTACTCTAGTTGAGGGCTTAAAAATGTGTGTTTTGTAACCACTATTCTTGGTCCCAGTATTGATTTCCACATATTCTTAGACGACTCATTTCTCTTGCACATGAAAAGCTACTTAGTACTATTAATCTATGTTATAGTTATATCTTGTTATTTGTGAGTGTTTTTTTGCTACATATTTGTAGATTAGTGAAAATAAGATACTTTAAAATCTTACTGAAATTTAAATTCATCAAAATTGCAAATTTGTAATTATTTATTTTTTTGAGGCAGAGTCTCACTATGTTGCCCTTGGTAGATTGCCGTGGTGTCACAGCTCACAGCAACCTCAAACTCTTGGGCTTAAGCGATTCTTTTGCCTCAGCCTTCCTAGTAGTTGGGACTACAGGCGCCTGTCCCAATGCCCGGCTATTTGTTGTTGCAGTTGTCATTGTTGTTTACCTGGCCTGGGCTCGCCAGCCTCGGTGTATGTGGCTGGCGTCATAACCACTGTGCTACTGGCGCTGAGCCTAATTATTAATTTTTATTTGGCACAATTTTTTAAAGATGAATATTTCAAAAGGGAGATTAGAGTGTTTAAAAATTTGCTAGCATTTTTTAAAATAAAAATCTTTGTTTTGGTAAATTGAAATTTAAAGATGCTGGGGCAGAGGTTTTGTAGATGTTTCATGTATATATAATGGAAAGGTTTTTTGTTATTTTCAGGGTCCACCAATGAGCTGTATCAGGTTGGCTGAAAGAGTTGTAGCTCTCATTTGCTGTGAAAAACTGCACAAAATTGGTAAGAAAGTTTGAAGAGCACATACAAAAGAAAATAAATTACAAACATTGTAAAAAAGATAAAAAGGCATGTTGAGAACTCTGAGAATTTTGTAGAGCTGTGAACTTGATATTCTTGGTATGCTTTGGTGAATATATAATTATTATATCTTGAAGATTCTACAATGTTGTGGGACCTCTTTTCCCCCCTCACAACTTAATGCAAACAATTGTCATTTATTTGCTTTCTTTTTTTTTTTTTTAAAGAAACTTCCTTTTTTTTTTAATTTTTTATTTATTTTGTTGTTGTTGTTGCAGTTTTTGGCCAGGGCCAGGTTTGAACCTGCCACCTCCAGTATATGGGGCCGGCGCCCTACTCCTTCAGGCACAGGCGCCACTGTTATTTGCTTTCTTTATTGACTCCTTATAAATAAGTCTTCTCATAATTGTTTAATTATGTATGAACATTTGTTTGCATGTGTCCGTCTCTCAAATTAGTCTATACTAATGTAGAAATTAATCTTTTTTTAAAATAGGAAGACACATTTTCTATGGCCTTTTAACATAGGAGTAGTATGTGCTGATGTCCTATTTAGATGTTTTTATGCTTAGAGCAGAATTTGCAATCCTGCTCCTGTTAAATGTATGAATGCTTGAAATATTATGTATGATTACCTTTACATTATTAAAGGCAAAGATGCTTTAGTTGTCCTTTTCCAGTTGCTTTCTAACATAGTGTTTTAGATTCTAGATCCTTTACTAATTAACGAGAGAGGCAAAATCTGGATTATGTTAATTCTTCTTAAATTTTTTAGGTGAACTGGATGACCATTTGATGCCAGTTGGGAAAGAAACTGTTAAATATGAAGAAGAGCTTGATTTACATGATGAAGAGGAGACCAGTGTTCCAGGAAGACCAGGGTCTACAAAACGAAGGCAGTGCTACCCAAAAGCAGTTAGTATTGGTTAGAACAAACAAAAATCTAGACTTTCTGTCTTATTTTCTGCTGCATCAAAATTAACTTCCTCTCCTTGGTTGACTCCCCATATTCTTATAATTTGGCCAACTCTGGATCTTGGCTCATTTCTCCAATTCACAACTTCTCTCTGATCAACCCTTTTACTTTTTGTATGTACACCATGTGTTCTTTCCAGTTCAAATGTTGCTTTTGTTTTTCTTCTCAAAGGATCCATCTGTCAGATTCTATCCAGAATAAGATTATTTGACTTGAAGAGACATTCTTTATTTCATTCATTTTAGTGACATGATTCTTGCTTTACCAATTTTGTTTTTGGCTGAGACAAAAGAAAGTTTAGTAAAATAGGCAGGTGAAAAGATGAGCTCTCAAGATGATGGGTACACTGGAAAGTAGAAGCACAAATGTCTCTGAAGAGTTAGGGTGCAGGCTGCAGTGTCTCTGATCTGACTTCTATTTACAGTCATACACGACTGTGTTTATTTTTAATATATCTGTTACCATTTTCACCTCATAAGAACCCAAATAAAAGTTAAGATTTTGCTGTGTATGGCAGTTCCCCCCTTATCTTTAGGGGGATATTGTAAGACCTTTAGTGGAAATCACGAATAGTATCAAATACTGACACCAGGTCCTCTAGTAGCTCACTGTTGTTTCATGATAATGTTGAGTAAGAAAAATTAATTCCCAGCTGGAACCAGCACCTGGGTGGAGTTGGCACATTCTCCCTATGTGCTTGAGTTTTCTCTGGGATCTCCAGTTTCTTCCCATATCCCAGAGCTGTGCACAGTTAGGTTCACTGGCATATCTATGTTAACGTACATGTTGTTTGCGTTGTACGAGTGAGTGCGAAGGTAGATGTAATAGTGCCCAGTTATAGAATGGTGTCCTATCTAGGGCTGGTGCCTGCCTTGTTCCCCAAGCTCCCAAGATAGGCTCTGGTCACCCGCCACCCACTGGAATAAGTAGGTAAATAATTGTCTTGTTTTTATTAACCGTTCTTAATTGTACAGAAAGGTTAATAGAAATTTATTTCAGTGTTTGATATTAGGAATGTTTTGGACTTTATTTAGAAGTTTGGTGATATTTTTGTGACCAGACATACGCTATAGGAACTTAACTATTGTTTATATCAATTAGGTATCGTTCTATGTCATTTTGCTTAAAGTCATAGTTTCTAAGGCCCTGTCTACTATGTTAAGTGAGGGCTTGCTGTATATACTGTTTTTTCTATATTTACGTATATACATACTTAAGATAAAGTTTAATTTATAAATTAGGCACAGTAAGAAAATAATAATACTAGAAAAATTATAACAATATACTGTAATAACAAAGTTATGTGAATATGGTCTCTCTCAAAATATTTTCATGTACTGTACTCCTATTTTGGACCACGATTGGTATCAGGTAACTGAAACCACAGAAAGCAAAACCTTGGATAAGGGAGGGACTACTGTACTTTATTTTTAGCCTACATGTGTGGTGGTTTTTGTGGTTCACTAAGTTTTTACTTTAAAAAAAATTTATACCCAGCTAAGCATTTCAAGATTCAAAGTCTCTTGGTTTTTTAAAAAATCATAAACATTACTCATTTTCTCTAAATGCTTTTTCTTTCATACCCTAGTTTCCCAATTGGACTAGTTTTATATATATGATAAAGTTCACTAATGATAACTTCTGAAAAGCATAGTCTACCTTGCATCTTGTTTATCTGATATTCTACTAATCATAACTGTCTCTTAGCCAGTATTTCTTTATCATTTAACTACAGAGCAATTGCTTGTCATTGAGCTTCAGAAATTGCAAGACCTTAATCTGAAGGATTGTGTTCATATTGAAAACTTAGTAATAATCTGAATTTATTCTTATGTAATGAAATAGCCATTAAAATTATATTAATTTATTTTGACTGTGAAGGATATTCTCATTATAGTAACTGGGGATAAAAATCAGGTTTTTTCTCTCCCTCCTTCTTTTTCTGCCTTCCCTCCCCTGCCCTTCTCTTTCCTTCTGTTTTTTTTGTCACTAATGTTTTGTGATTTTCTGTTCATAGTCAAAGGTATGAATGTGTATATGCATTTATATATTTATATATAGATGAAAGTCTAGGAAATTATGTAGCATATGAAAAAACATTAATGATTATCTTTGAGTGATAGGATTATATATAGCTTCTAAAAGCTTTACCTATCTTTATTTTTTGATACTCTACAATGAGTAGAGAATACCAACGAAAGATTTTTCTTGTTAAAAGAAGTAAATCAAATGAATAATATTTTTTAAAAAGACCCTACAGTGTGTGATTGGTTTATATAATTTTGGTATTAGCTTTATAGTCAAAAGTACATTATTATGTACATGAACATGGGCCACTATCAGCAGGCCAGGCCTGAGATATGCTGATTTCCTCAAGAGAGTTAAGTAATTAGATGGTCTCATGTCCTACATGTTTTCTTAGCTTTCTCTCATAAGCTTTTAGTAAAGCCAGGAATTAGGCTCTTTTCCAAATGTCAGTAAGAACACTAGTATACTTGAGCATGATGCTTCATTTTTTTTTTTCCAATTCTAGATTCCAGAGTGTTTGAGGGATAGTTATCCCAAACCTGATCAGCCCTGTTACCTGTATGTGATAGGAATGGTTTTAACTACTCCTTTGCCTGATGAACTCAACTTTAGAAGGCGGAAACTCTATCCCCCTGAAGATACCACAAGATGCTTTGGAATACTGACAGCAAAACCTATACCTCAGGTAGATACTTCATAAATGACTGTTTATGTTAAAAATATCTTGTTTTGGCGGCGCCTGTAGCTCAGTGGTTATGGCGCTGGCCACATGCACTGGCCTAGGCCACCTAAATATAAATGACAACTGCAACAAAAAAATAACCAGGCATTGTGGTGGGCACCTATATTCCCAGCTACTTGGAAGGCTGAGGCAGGAGAATTGCTTAAGCCCAAGAGTTTGAGGCTGCTGTGAGCTGTTACGCCACAGCACTGTACCGAGGATGACATAGTGAGACTCTCTCTCAAAAAAAAAAAAAAAAAATCTTGTTTTAAAAAGGAAAAGGGGAAAAAATTTAGTAGTCAATACCTTTTGTTACTTCAGTGTGTTTCATAAAGACTGAAGTGTCTTTTCTCTTCCCTTACAGCGGTTCTCAATCTGTGGGTCACGACCCACAGGAACTGTATTAGAGGGCCGCAGCATTAGGCAAGTTGAGAACCACTGCCTTAACAGAAAGCGTCATTCCTTCTGAAGTTAACTGTAATAGAATAAAATAATTGGTAACTTTGGGTAGTGCTTTTTTTTTTTTTTCTTTTTGCTAAGATTCCACACTTTCCTGTGTATACACGCTCTGGAGAGGTTACCATATCTATTGAGTTGAAGAAATCTGGCTTCACGTTGTCACTACAAATGCTTGAGTTGATTACAAGACTTCACCAGTATATATTCTCTCATATTCTTCGGCTTGAAAAACCTGCACTAGAGTTTAAACCTACAGACGCTGATTCAGCATACTGTGTTCTACCTCTTAATGTTGGTAAGAAGGACCTAGACCTTAAAGTACTATTCATTTATTATAGTAACTACAGATGGAAGTGTTGATTGACAGTTTACTGTATATACTAAAACAAATTCTTACTTTGATAACTCTAAATTAGACCCATATACAAATAATGTAGCTCTTAAGTCTTAAGTAAGACTCGTTTCAGTATTATGTTTTAATAAGCTAATCAGTCTTTTTCCCCCTAAGTTAATGACTCCAGCACTTTGGATATTGACTTTAAATTCATGGAAGATATTGAAAAATCTGAAGCTCGCATAGGCATTCCCAGCACAAAGTATTCAAAAGAAACACCTTTTGTTTTTAAATTAGAAGACTACCAAGATGCAGTTATCATTCCTAGGTAGGTATTTAAATGGATAGGAAAATAGTTGTGATTCTTTATTTCAAAAGATAAACCTGTTCACCCAGGAATATAAGTGGGCTGTGACTTTAGCATTAGGGAATAGAGTTTTAGGGGAGTAAAATTAAATACATGCACTTTTCAAAGAAGTAATTCAATCTTTCCTTTTTTTTTTTTTTTGATACCTAGAAGCCATATTTTAAATGTATGTTATCAGGACTATCACTATAATAGATGATGCAGTAATACAATTTATGTGGCAAGTGTCTTTTATGTTTAGCATAAGTAATATACAAAGTATTCAATTATTTGGATATTATAAATTTTTATACTATTTATATTGATGAAATAGATACTTTAAGGTGCCACTTAGCTTCATGTGTTATCAAAATATAGATACTTAGACAAAGAATAAAGGACAGGCAATAGTCAGTTTTTACTTGATAAAAATATAGTTCTTACTGTCTCAAGTACCCTTGAAATATATTCTTTGTAATTGAAGTTTTCATTAATGTTATTTATTTCTAATCTTTCAAATTCTTAATCATAATTTATTTCTAAATTAAAAATAGTTTTGTTTTAAGGATAGTTGATTTCAACCAAAAAACAAATGATTCTTTTCTTTTTTAGATACCGCAATTTTGATCAGCCTCATCGATTTTATGTAGCTGATGTGTACACTGATCTTACCCCCCTGAGTAAATTTCCTTCCCCTGAATATGAAACTTTTGCAGAATATTATAAAACAAAGTATAACCTTGACCTGACCAATCTCAACCAGCCACTGCTAGATGTGGACCACACATCTTCAAGGTAAGGGCATCAGCAATGACATTCAGATTGCACTTGCATCATTCTTTCCAGACATGCTGGACACATGCCAAAGTTAGTAGCACATGCCAACGTTAATAGGCACCTGCCAAAGTCACTGTCTGCCCTGCCCACCTATGGGTTATCTAAAATCAGGATCCTTTGCAGACAGACTTTCCCAGGGAATGACCTGGAGCCTGCAGTTTAAATGGGCTCTTCAGGTGGTTTGTAGGCACACTGAAGTTGGGCAGTCACTATGAGAGTGTTGTACCAATTTTATCTGTTTGGTAAAATTGTTTGGGAACTTTTACAGACTTAATCTTTTGACACCTCGACATTTGAATCAGAAGGGGAAAGCTCTTCCTCTAAGCAGTGCTGAGAAAAGGAAAGCCAAATGGGAAAGTCTGCAGAATAAACAGGTAGTACATTAAGTGTTACTATCATAACTTAATATTTAAGTTTGATTTATATATTGTCACTTTAACAAAATGATTTGTGAATCTTTTTGGAAGTTATCCAATTCTTAGATTTTGTTTTATTTTAATCAATATTATGTGTTTAATTTTATTTCTGTGTTCTTTTTTGGTAAATATTTAGAGTTTTACTCTTTTACTTGATCCATTGAGAATCATGAAATCATCATCCTCTTAAATCTTAGGATAAAATCCCACTTGGCAAAGGGATTATTTTTACAAATATTTAAAAAAATTAGATTTTACTAGCATTTATGATGTTCTTTATCCAGTAGTGAAATTGCTCTTTAATTTTTTGTTCTTTTGTGTGTGTGTTTTCTATTTATCCATTTTTTCCTTACTCAAAGATACTGGTTCCAGAACTCTGTGCTATACATCCAATTCCAGCATCACTGTGGAGAAAAGCAGTTTGTCTCCCCAGCATACTTTATCGCCTTCACTGCCTTTTGACTGCAGAGGAGCTAAGAGCCCAGACAGCCAGCGATGCTGGTGTGGGAGTCAGATCACTTCCTGCAGATTTTAGGTATGCCTATGCAATTATCAGAAAAAAACAAAGCTTTGCAAAAGAATAGAATTAAGTTAAAATTGTAGTTTTATATAAAATCTTTAACAATTAAAGTGAAAACATGGATGTGTAATATGTGAAGTAAGGATGTGTAATATGTGAAGTAAATGCATTAGATATTTTCTCAGTGAAAATCTCTAAGTTGGGTCAGTCGGTGAATCCTATGGTTTTATCAATTCTGAGAGGGAAATGAGCTCCTAAGGCCAAAAATAATCATTCCCACATTAGTGGTAACGGTGGAGATGAGAATAAAAATAATTCTTTAATAATGGGCCAGCATTTTAAGATTTCTTTCTCTTTTTAAAAAACCAAATAGTATATATTAGAAAACAGTAGCTTCAGCATATTTTTTACTTCATTAATTTCTTCCCACTAGTAAAGTCTGTGCATTCGAAAGAAATTGTTGGCTTACTCAAATTAATTTTGGTTATCCAGGCAATGCCAAGATTGAAGGAAGTTTCTAATTGTAATAACTACAGTATTTATAGAGTACTTAGGTTAAATGCTGTACCCTGTATTAGCTCATTTAATCCTTAGGACAATCTTATGAAGTAGGAATTAGTAGCCCCATTTTTAAGTGCAGACACTGAGGCACAGAGAAGTAATGTAAGTTGCCCAAAATTACTCAGCTAATTAATTGGAAAGGCTGGGATTCTAGCCCATGGAGCTTGTGGCTCCAGGTCCTACAGGCTGTTTTCAAGCTTCATGATTTCTTAATTACTTCTGCTCTAAGGAAAGGGATTAAAGCACTAGCATAAACCAAGTCCTGCTTTATAACTTACATTGTACAGAATACCAAATAATCATAATTTCTGGCTTTAAAACTTGTTTCACTTCTAAAGTAGGAGAGTATTTTTAGGGATTTTTATTTTAAATTCAAATTTATTTTTAAATTTTATTTTAAATTAAAATTGCTATTGCTCTGAATCTAGCCCTTTTGAAGGATCTGATGAAAGTTTTAAAAATGTCTTTGCAGATACCCTAACTTAGACTTTGGGTGGAAGAAATCTATTGATAGCAAATCTTTCATCTCAAGTTCCAACTCCTCTTCAGCTGAAAATGATAATTACTGTAAGCACAGCACAATTGTTGTCCCTGAACATGCTGCACGTCAAGGTGCTAATAGAACCTCTTCTCTAGAAAATCACGACCAAATGTCTGTGAACTGCAGAATGTTACTCAGTGAGTCACCTGGTAAGCTCCAAATTGAAGTTTCAACAGATCTTACAGCAATTAATGGTCTTTCTTACAATAAAAATCTTGCCAATGGCAGTTGTGATTTAGCTAACAGAGACTTTTGCCAAGGAAATCAGCTGAATTACAAACAGGAAATACCTGTACAACCAACTACCTCATATCCCATTCAGAATTTATACAATTATGAGAACCAGCCCAAGCCCAGCGATGAATGTACTCTTCTGAGTAATAAATACCTTGATGGAAATACTAACAAATCTACCTCAGATGCAAGTCCCACGATGGTTGTAATGCCCGGTACGACAGACGCTGTTAAAGTGCTCAAGGACAGGATGGATTCTGAGCAGAGCCCTTCTACTGGGTACTCCTCGAGGACTCTTGGCCCCAATCCTGGACTTATTCTTCAGGCTTTGACTCTGTCAAATGCAAGTGATGGATTTAACTTAGAGCGACTTGAAATGCTTGGTGACTCCTTTTTAAAGCATGCCATCACCACATACCTATTTTGCACTTACCCCGATGCTCATGAGGGCCGCCTTTCCTATATGAGAAGCAAAAAGGTAAGTTAAGATTCTTTTATTTTGAGCAGGTAATTATTGAGTGTTCCTGCAAGTTGGATAATGTCAAAGGAGGGTAAAGAATTACCTGCAGAGGGCGGCGCTGGCCCCATAAGCTGGAAGTGGCAGGTTCAAGCCCAGCCCCAGCCAAAAATTGCAATAAAAAAAAAAAAAAAGAATTACCTGCAGAGATTGCTGCAGTGGCCAAGCACTGCTGTTCATCATCCTTCTTGGGTTAGCTGAAGCCTGTGGCAGAACTGTTTGATAGTTAATGTAGATCTACTTTACACACTCAGGTTTTGGGGCTTAGCTGATCTGTATGTGCCTTATTTATTAATAGAAATTTAGTTCAAATGAAACTGTGCAGGTGTATGCACTTCTAGATCCTGAGGGGGTTATAAAGAAATATGCAAAGTAGTCATTTAAGAAACTTCTGCCATAGGGGAGTTAAACATTTGTTTGAGAGGGTATTGTTTCAGCTTCTAAGGCATGCAGATATGAGTAAGACGTAGGTCTCTCATGAATGAGCTTCTCTTCAAAGTTTTGGAAAGTCAGGAAAGGGAAAGAGTAACAGACTTCACACAGCTCAGTTACTCTCCAGTGTAAAGAGGGTGATTTTAGAGTTTTGTAGTAATCACTTGATAGGCCAAAAGGAGGGCACACTCTTAAACTTAGTGTGGAATTAAGATTTAGGGAAGAGGGCGGCGCCTGTGGCTCAGTGAGTATGGCGCCCCATATTCTGAGGGTGGCAGGTTCAAGCCCAGCCCCGGCCAAACTGCAACAACAAAAAAAATAGCCGGGTGTTGTGTCAGGTGCCTATAGTCCCAGCTACTCAGGAAGCTGAGGCAAAAGAATCGCCTAAGCCCAAGAGCTGGAGGTTGCTGTGAGCTGTGAGGCCATGGCACTCTACCAAGAGTGACAAAGTGAGACTCTGTCTCTAAAAAAGAAAGAAAAGAAAAAAAAAAACACTTAGGGAAGAAAAGTTTGAAGGTATAATATTTAAATGATGATTTTAATAAAGAGATGTGATAGGACAATATGCGCCTCCTTGACAAGTAACACTTCTGCACTCAGAAGGGCGGAGTGTCACTTGTGAATCAGGGAGGTCATTGATAGAGGAGGTGAGTTTGCAGTGCACAAACAGAATGGACAAGTGGCAGACATGTTAGCACTCAGTAAATAGGCTATGGCAGCAGCTGCAAGTGTGGAAATAACAGAGATAAGGCTTGAAATTACACGTGGGGGGGAAGCTGTCTTATGGAAGGCCTTGAATGCTAGGCTGAGGAGTTGCAACATGTTTTGAATATCATAGGCACTGTTGAAGGAAGTTTGAGCAAAGGACTATTAATAAAGTGGTAGCTTAAAATGATTACTCAACAGAGTGTAGTATGGATTGAAAGCAAAACCAAACCAAGAGCAGAAACAGAAAGTGAGATAGAACTGGGGTTGTGGTGGTAAGAAAGGGGCTGAGGTCAGTGTTAATTTCAAAAGAAGTGATGATTAGTGACTTTATATGTATTACCTAATTTAATTCTTATTATAATTTTATCATCCCTATGTTATGGGTGAGGACAGTGAGGCAGGAGAGGTTGGTTAGCTTGCCCAAGGCCACATGGCAAGTAAGTGGCACAGCTGGGATTGAACTTGGACAGTCTAGTTTTGGAGGTCTTGCCCCTGTACATTACACCAGCTGCTTCAGACAGCATTCTGTCGCACCAGACACTGTACTGAGCATTTTCCAAATGTTATCTCATTTAATCTTCTCCTGAGCTTCAGAGAGGGAACTAACACTTCTGACACATCGTCATTCTACAGATGAGGAGACTTGTGCTTCGAGAGTCTCATTAGTGCTTCTGTGCTCATCTAGCTTGTTCTGTGGAGGCCAGACACCGGCCATTCTCTTCTGCCATCTCCCCACATCATCTTGAGGCCAACTGGAGATCAGTCCTAGCAGTAGGACAGTGGTGAGGGTAGGGTAGGCAGAGATGTGGCAGTTAGGATTGGGGGTTTTGAACTTCATGGAATAGGAAGTGGAAATGGTCAGTGAAATGCTCAGATAATTGAGAATGTGGGCTTCAGATAGGGTTTTGGAGAATAGGCTTCACAGGAGGGATAACTGAAGCTCTGATAATGGATAAAATTTCTGAGGGGTGGTTTCAGGAAGAAAATATCAGAGGCAGAGAATGAGTGTGAAGTAAGAAATAGTATACGTTATTAGGTAATAAAAAAGAAATGAGTTTATATTGCAGAAATTCATCCATTTGTCTGCTCAGAAGCCTATGACTCCTTATTCCCTGTAGAAAGAATGATCACTCCTAGTCTGGCATTCAGTCCCTTTCAGCATGCCCGCCCCCTAGATGGGTATTGGATCCCAGGCAAGCTGAAGCCCCCCTGCTGGGTGGGAGTGCAGACTCACACCCCCAGCCCTGAAATTGCTCGTGGTTTGCTCTGTGATTCCTTCTCCCAGAGTGCTTGCACCCCTGCCTGCCTGTTGAATTTGCTTATCGTGAATATTGCCCCATCCCTGAGTCCTTCCTTAATTCTTTCTTCCTTCTCTCTCCTGCTATTTTCTGTCCACTTTGAATGTGATATTCTTCCTCTTTAGGTCCCGTTTGTACTTTATTCTCCACTTGGCTGTTGTGGTGGTATGTTCTGATCCCATGGAAAGGGAAACTAGCATTTATTTCAGCATGTAGGTTTTGGGCAACCTGGGAGAGTACTTTCATGCAGAGGGATCGTCCTTTGTGCTTTCCCTTTCCCTGCCAGCCTGTGCCATTTGCAAGGAGTGCCCCTCTGTTTTGCTGACTTGGTTCCCTTAGGGTTCTCTGACCAAGTGCCTTTCACTTGGTGGGTGCTTGTTAAAGAGTATTTGAGTTACATGGAAAAAGAGTTCATGAAGTACCAAGTACTTCAATAATAAGGAACTCAGGTTTTAGAAAAGGAAAAAGAGATTGACAGTTCTAACCCTAATTTCCAAGTAAAAGCTATACAGAAATCCAATGATTTGTGCAAATTAGAAAGAAGATAGAGGCAATAGGGAAAACAAATAGACCAGAGGGTAGACAATAAAGCTGTTTTATTGATGTAAATAAACAAAAAACCTTTTGCTTCATTTTAACATAGTTGAATAGAAATGTCTTGAAATGCCTCCAAAACAAAGAAATAATATTTAAGAGAACATTACAATTGAAATCACATTGTGGCTTAGATTCTAGGAGAATGAAATTGTTTTGGCTTGTTCAGGGCCAATTTTTATTTTGGAGCTAGAGTTAATGGCATTTCCACCCCCTATATTTCTTTGAAAATATTGTGACATCTTGAATTTTTATATGGATTCTTTTCTAGTCTGATAATTCCTATTAGCAATTGCATTTTATATTATCGGGTTGTGTTTTCAAAACTTTGAAATTGTCTGAACTGTTTCTTCTGACTCATAAGAAATTTACATATTTATATACTTTCTTTTTTTGTGCTCTGTATTTCATGTTCAGAATTCTTTAACCACACTAAAAGATACAGAACACTTGAGAATTTAATATTCTTTTCCTATCATGAATGGGTAGGATACAGCCCTTACAATTGATGATGAAGCCATTTAGCTAAGGGTATATTAATATGCTTTGTATGGATTCCAACAGTGATCATTTGTGGATAAGTGTCTTATAAATATTTTCTGCTAAAGGTCAGCAACTGTAATCTATACCGCCTGGGAAAAAAGAAGGGACTGCCCAGCCGCATGGTGGTGTCAATATTTGATCCCCCTGTGAATTGGCTTCCTCCTGGTTATATAGTAAATCAAGACAAAAGTAACACAGATAAATGGGAAAAAGATGAAATGGTAAGTTTTTGGTAACAGGAAAGTTTAATTTTGGTGAGCCAGAGAGTTTTGTGCTATTTGTTTTTTGTTTCCTTTCCCTGGGTATGTTTATGATAGAAGTAAATATTTGACATATTGAATTAATTCCTTTGTATAGAGTTTTCCTTGAATTCAGAAATAATGTTATAATTTTGATGGAGGACAGTTCATATTTTTATGATCTTCCTTTTTCAAAGGTAGAAGGATATGTGATTTTTTTTTTTTTTTTACAAAAGCAAAACGCTTAACATTCACTTTGCTATTTTGTATTACAGTTTATCCTAAATCCTTAGTGAAATGACTTTTCAGTGACCTATGCTCTCAAGTCTGTCTGTGAAATACTTAATTTCAATAAAATCTTGCTTTTGTAGCCCAGGGTCTTCCCAGTTAGGCCTATTTTTCCTCCTGTAAACATAAAGAAAAAAAGCAAAACATCATCATAGATACAGGTTGTAGTTTTTTGGAAATACTTTAAATCTTGCCAGTGACATAAGACCTATTCCAAATACCAACATCTGCTTCATTTTGTCTTGTCTGGAAGGCCACCAGAGGGCACCTCAGAGGGTCTCAGAGCTGTAGAAGCAGCCAGTGCAGTGGTGGCTGGCTGGGAAAACTGCCCAGCCTCTTCTACAGTTAAAGGCAGTCCTTCAGGCAGTTTCATTTCCCAGAAATTTATTTTACATTAAAAATAAATTGGCTCCTTGTTACTTCACTTTTACATCAGGCCAACCATGATAACATCACTTCTTTCACAGTTATGTTTTCTAAATGCACATTTTCTTCATGACTTCTTTCTGACATGTGTATCCTACTTATCTATCTTAAGTATTTCCAGGTAGCATGCTCTAACTATATTTTAATTTTTGCCTGTTTATTGAGTATATTTTTAACTCATGTAGTATTTGACTTATTACAGAAATGGAATTTATCTGAAAAAGCATTAGAGAATGCCTTAATGCAATTTAGGTCAGAAAAGTTGCATTTGTTAGAAATCTAAAACCTTAGAGGAAAAAGTATAGATTTTGAGCTTTAGAAAAGATACTGCACTTCTATGAAAATGTTTCCATAGCAGTCATCCTTCTTTGTAAATACTGTAAATACTGTCATAACATATTTGGCTCTTTTTAAAAAACTTGCAGCATAAAGGTGACATTGGCAGGCCATTTTGACTTTTTTTTAAAGATACAACTCAAAGTTCAATTTATTTTTCTTCATGTTTCTGATGACTTGGCACTTTGATTCTTAGAATTCATTAAAATACTGTTTAGAGTTTTATTTTCTAATTTATTTGTATTGAGGTAGACCGTGACATTATATTGGAAAGAGCACAATGTGTTTTTCCCTTGCTCCATTCCTGTTCTCACCTGCACCTCAGCAAATAGATATTAAGTGAAACTTGCATACAGATGCCTCCTAGAAAGTATGTTAATAACTCAGAAAGTTGACTAGAACTGTCAGAAAAAAGGGTTTCATGCTGGCATTTTTTCTTAAAAGACACAATGCTCTTAGAAAGCATTTTATGAGGTAGAACTCCACTATTTTGCATTTGAAGCATCTGAAACCCCAAAGGCATTAAAGGATTTTGCCCAGGATCACACAGTTTGTGATAGAAAGCCAGTCTCTCCCTTGTGTTTTTGTGTTCTGCCAATTTTAGTATGGTTGCACCTTACCAAAGATATATAAAGGTAGTTTTTTTTATTTTTAAGAAATTATTCTGACTTTTTAAAAACTGTAAGTTAGTTCTTTTTGTCTTAAAGGCCAAATAGTAATCAAAAACATCTCCTATTACCTTGGAAAAGTGTAGGGTTTTTAACAAGAAATGATTCCTGTCTGAAATTACTGGTTCTGTCACTGGAGTTTCTTTTGGTCTTCTTCCTTACTCTTGAAAAGGTATGTTAAAAAATTTTGTTTTAAATGGAAGATATATAATTATAGATACTATCAAGGCTTGGCTCACTGCTATTATTTCTTTTCGAATAGTGTTTATCTCTTTTTGAGTCTGGTTTCAAATGAAATATATGCAGTATCTAAAAACTGTATCTAAAAACATCAAGCTTGACAGTTTGCAAAACTGTTGTCAGGATACTCTGGAAAGTTATTACAATCAAAATTGAAGCATGCCATTCTGCCTCCCTCCCCCCATATGTATTTTTTTAATTGCATAACAGAAATTTGGCATCTTTCTAGCATTCTAAAAAAGTTGCATCATTACTGAATTCTAGCCCATTATTAAGGCTGTCATTCACAAATAAGCTTTTGCCAAAGAAATCGGAATTAGCAAAGGTCTTTTGACAGAAATTGGATTGTTGTGTTTCGTGTTAGTCAAAATTTTCTTCTGTTTTTGTCAGTTATGCTCTAATCTGTTACCCTGATTAGCTCAGAATGGAAGGAGCAGCATTTCTTAAATTCATAGCTTAGTTCAGTGATCACTTTCATTTTGCAAGCAAGGAAATTTAGTTTTACATTGTACACATCTTCGTACCTTGATTTGACATGGAAATTGGGGCAAAAACTTCTATTATAAAATTCTGTTCTACATTTTTAGTGTTTTAAAAATAATTTTCTATTTTCATATTATACTCCTAATTACAGAGAAAATGCTTTTTCTACATGTGGAATTTCATTTTATTAATTTGAAAATATTTTTAAAAATCAAGTTACCACATTTTAAAAACTTTGTCTGAAATTAAATATCTCTATGATTAGTATTTGAGTGTTTTCATTGTGTGTCCTGCTGGAGTTAGACTTCTAAAAAGTTGAAATTTTGCATTGTGGACATTAATTTTTACTTTACATCCATGTTCAAAATCCTTAACTTAAAGCTTCGTACTGGATAAAGGTCATTTTATAACTTAGAAAATGAAGTTTTGTAAGAACATGTTTTACTTTGTTTATGTGATTAAATAACTTATTTTATGTTAATTGAAAACAAATGGCCATGATTTTAAAGTTGCCTTTTAGTATTTGTGGTTGTCATTTGAAATTATCCATAACCCTTGCTTTTATTGAGTTTCAAACCCTTTTAAAAACAGCGGCTATGTCTCCCCTCCTTCCCCATTCCCCCTGTTTCAGACAAAAGACTGCATGTTGGCTAATGGCAAACTGGACGAGGACTATGAGGAGGAGGAGGAGGAGGAAGAGAGCCTGATGTGGAGGCCTCCAAAGGAGGAAGCTGACTATGAAGATGATTTCCTGGAGTACGATCAAGAACATATCAAATTTATAGATAACATGTTAATGGGGTCAGGAGCTTTTGTAAAGAAAATTTCTCTTTCTTCTTTTTCAACCAATGATTCTGCTTATGAATGGAAAATGCCAAAAAAATCCTCCTTAGGTAGTATGCCATTTTCATCAGATTTTGAGGATTTTGACTACAGCTCTTGGGATGCAATGTGTTATCTGGATCCTAGCAAAGCTGTTGAAGAGGATGACTTTGTGGTGGGCTTCTGGAATCCATCAGAAGAAAACTGTGGTGTTGACACAGGAAAACAGTCTATTTCTTACGACTTGCACACTGAGCAGTGCATTGCTGACAAAAGCATAGCGGACTGCGTGGAAGCCCTGCTGGGCTGCTATTTAACCAGCTGTGGGGAGAGGGCTGCTCAGCTTTTCCTCTGTTCACTGGGGCTGAAGGTGCTCCCGGTAATTAAAAGGACTGATCGGGAAAAGGCCATGTGCCCTACTCGGGAGAATTTCAGCAGCCAACAAAAGAACCTTTCAGTGAGCTGTGCTGCTGCTTCTATAGCCAGTTCACGCTCTTCTGTATTGAAAGACTTGGAATATGGTTGTTTGAAGATTCCACCAAGATGTATGTTTGATCATCCAGATGCAGACAAAACACTGAATCACCTTATATCGGGTTTTGAAAATTTTGAAAAGAAAATCAACTACCGATTCAAGAATAAGGCTTACCTTCTACAGGCTTTTACACATGCCTCCTACCACTACAATACTATTACTGGTAAGGAGCCTCAGGACCCAACATTTATTTCTCTGAAAATAAGACTTTGTGTTGATCAAATTGTTTTGGTCTCGTGAAAAGTGATCTGTGCATGTACAGTGTTTGTGCTTAATATGCATGGGTGGGGAGAAGCAAAAAGAAAAGAAAGAATCCTTTATTTTCCTCATCATTGGAGGAGCAAGTACTGCTTCATAATTTTGATACTGGGGAGTATAGCTATCTTATGTGCTCTCACAAATGCCATTTTATATGATGTATAGTTAGAGAAATCTGAGGCTAAGTATTGTGGTGTGTTTTCCCCATTTTATCCTACCCAAATACCTTTCTGATGCCCCTTCAGTGCTGTGCTTGCTTCTTGATTTATTCATATATTCTGGATGTATTTCCACATCCTTAGGGTCTTTTAAAGTGTAAAAATGGACAGGTTAAAAGAACTGATTTTATAGGAAGGTTGTATGGGCCTTGTTTTGCCTCTGCCGTCGTCTTCTACTTCTGATTGTGCACTGTGCTTTGTTCCCTCTTTAATAGACTCTCAATCCATTAGATTAGGAAGTAGTACAGGTCCCTCAGCTTCAGCTTGTGAAACACAGCTGAAGTTTACATTTTGATTTCCTTATCTGTAAAATAAGTGCTTGAGTCCATAATACCAAAGCAAAATAAAAAGCTTATAGTTTATATAATAAAAAAAAAGTAGGTTAAGATAATCAGCAAAATGTAAAACCAAAAAGTGACAAACTATTTTGCGGACTAGAAAGACTGATGAAATTAAAGCCTCATTTTCTTTATGGAGAAGAGACAACGCATGGCTTTCTACTACACTCTGCTGGCCTGCCCATTAATTCATTGTGTTCTGAGACAAGTCATTTCATCTGTTCCTGCCTCAGTTTCCTCAGCTGAATGAATTCCTTTAATCCTTGTGAGAAAATAGAGATGTTGAGTAGCCTTGATAATGTTGGCATTTTGATAAATCATTTTTGCCTGAAGTTTTTAATCATTTTCACAACTCTTCTTTCAACATTTCTAGCTCAAGGTGAGAGGAGGGTCTTCTTTTCCTGTAATCCTGTGTAACAAATATACCCCAGGAGTGGCAAGGAATGGTATCACTCATACACATATTCCAGAGTGTGAGCAAGACAATGTATAACAATAGTGGCAAAGCATAGCATGTGTAGAAGGTGTGTGTGCGGGGTCTGGTTTTACTGAAGTGATGATGTGTGAGGAGACTTGAGTAGACGGCCTCAGCACCTGCCTGGCCAGCTTCGTGCCAGAGGAAAGGTTCAGTGATAATGATATCACCTGGGAGATTTTTCGTTTTTCTTAGCAAGCATTAATCTTTTGGCCACTTGAAGATTTTATGACCCCAATTTATATATAAGAATCATATAATTTGCCTTAAAATTTAATTTCCAGAGGCTTTAATATGTGTAATAATTTTCTCATTGTGAGGAGTATATATGAAAATGATCCTGAATAAACGTCTTTTAAATAGGGAACATATCTTCATATCGGTTATGTGTGTGGAAATAGTATAAATGTTGCACAGCTCATGCTTCCACCTTGGATCCTCTTTCAGATTGTTACCAGCGCTTAGAATTCCTGGGAGATGCAATTTTGGACTACCTCATAACCAAGCACCTTTATGAAGACCCACGGCAGCATTCCCCAGGGGTCCTGACTGACCTGCGCTCTGCTCTGGTCAACAACACCATCTTCGCGTCCTTGGCTGTGAAGTATGACTACCACAAGTACTTTAAAGCTGTTTCTCCTGAGCTCTTTCACGTCATCGATGACTTTGTGCAGTTTCAGCTTGAGAAGAACGAAATGCAGGGAATGGACTCTGAGGTGAGGACTATTTAAAATATGTCAAATTCAGTGTTGAAGAATCCTGTCCAACTAGAGGTGTCAGTAGTTTCAGAGTTCTGACTTCTTGCTGTCTCGGGGGACAACAGGAGGCCAGGGTTGTGGCACCCAGTGAGCTTTGTGTTCTGGGTGAACTACAGTTTGCAAGGAGGCCTTCAAACTTGACTGCCCACGCTGTGGACTGTGTGGTCGTTCTGGTGAAGTGAAGGAGCCAGGGGCTTCCAGTTGTTTTACTATTCGCAGTCATCCATTAGGGCTTCCAGTGTTTAGACATGCCACAGAAGTGCTGCGTTTCTCCCTGCCCCCAAGCAGGTTTAACCGACACTGCAGTTACTCCGTGTGGTTTATTCCATCCTGCCTTTTAAAAAAGGATCAGAAATATTTGCTGATGCCTCAGGTAAGCATCACAAATGTGATTCTGCTTCTACTTGAAGTGGGAAAATCTCATTAAAAAAAAAAACTTCTAAATTTTTAAGCATTGGAATTTGGGAGTCTTTTACTGTAAGTTCAGCCAAAGGTTCTTGGTAACGGAGCGAATGCTAATGTTTGTGAGCTATTTTAAATTTGGGTAGTGGAGAGTATTGCGGAAGACTCTTTCCAGGCTCCTGTAAGGCTCCTGTAGTCCTTCACTATAACATTCATCTGCATACCTGTGTCTCCAGGAGAGCACTCTGATGTCTTATCCTTTCCATTCTGATGTTCTGCTTTTCTTATTTTTGTAGATTTCTTATAAGGAATCAAGGAATTTATTCTTAACCCTGGTAGCTGTTTTAACTGTTCCTGCTTTAATTTGTTACCCTCCCCCTTTAAATTGCACTAAACATTGCTGGAAGTAGTGAATTTCTCTGACTTTCTATGAGAAAAATTAAGAGTCCACTTTTAAAGTCTAGCCATAGTCAAAACGTCAGACCCTGTCAGCTACCCAAATGTGTGCTGAGGGAGAGTCAGTAGGCAGTGTGGGTTCTCTCTAGCTGCACCTTTGTATACTCTCTGAGATTAATGATCTGAGTTGGAGCACAGCTACCTATAAGGCAAGGAAGCGGAACCATCTCCTACACATTCACATACTATTGTTAATCTCCTTCTTTAGAAATAGTTAAGCTTAAAATTTGAGAAATTAGCTGAAATTACATTGAAGCTATCTTTTGGTGCCTGTAGGACATACTAGTTCTGTGAGGTTTTTTTATTCCTTCTTTTCCTTCCCTTTTTAACATATGTATAAAAATTACAAAAATGGATTGGAAGGTCAGAGTCTGGCTTTTCTGCCTTACTATTTGATCTTAAGAAAGTTTCTTTAGCTCCCTGGGCCTCAGTTTCCTCTGCTGTAAAAAGAGAATTAATCTTGATAAATTTTAAAATTTCCTTTTTTATCTTAAAACTCTAGCATATTAGCAATAAGTGTTTTATTTTCTAGTAATCAGCATTATTGTACTATATGGAACTTTGGCTGAACAGTCTATTTAGAAATTAATATTTCTTGTTCTTTTTCACAAATGAGTGTGTTTTAAAAAAAAAGTAGAAAGTACAAGTAAACAAAATTAAAGTTGCCTAATTATGCAACCCCAGAAATAATCAATATTATCATTTCAGGATCTTATTACTAATGTGTATAGATATAAATGTATATAAAATGGAATTATGTTAAGCGGAGTATACTCTAACCCGTTCTTTTCACTTAATGTATTGTGGATGACTTTGCATGTGTTGATTGACATTTTCAGTAGCCCTGTGTTAACCAATATTAGGCTAATTTATTTAAATGTTTTTTTATGACTGAATAAGTAGCTTTTAGTTAGTACTTTAAATAACTGTGGATGTGGTAAAAATGCTTATTTAGTATATTTCAAGTTACCTTCTTAAAATAAATTCCTAGAGATGGAATATCATAGACATTAGAATTGTTCAAGTAATTGTGAACTTTAAAAAGGCTTTTGATACGTTTCTAAGATTTTATTTTATTAATTTCAATACCTATAACACTATATGTCAAGTACCCTGTTATAGTGACCATATATTAAGTGTCTTAATGAAAAGGGAGCTTGGAGGAAAATCTTTTCTAAATAGAATTTCCCTACCAAAAATAGCAATTTCCACTCCTCAAAGAAGTATACACCTTTGCCATCACTGTACTAATTATAATTCTGTTTTATCCTTGCTAAACTGCAGGAGTAGAACTATCTTAAAGCATAGTCCTTTGATTACTAGTACATCTGAAGTTTTTTTCTCTATATCTTTATTGACTATTTCTAATTCTGTATTAAAGTTGCTTTTGTTTTAGCTTAGAAGTAATCTTTTTTTCCTTTGCTGGATATAGAATATTAAAAGGGGTAGAGATCTTTCTCTTTCTCCTCCCTCTTTCATTCTCTTTCCCTTCCTTCAAAGTTTGAAAAACTTTTTTTGAAGATAATATTTGTGGAGAAACTATTACAATGTACTAGGCATGCTATAAATCAGGATGCCTAGTACAGGATGCCTCACCTTGGAAGAATGAGTTGTCTTGGGTCACACATTAAATACACAAACACAAAGCAAATCTGATTAGCAACAAAAAGATCCATGCATACTCTTTGTGATATCTGCCACCACAGATAAAACAAGTCCTTTAAAAATCAGCATGTGGCCTTCAGCCCATAGGTGGGCACCCTTGCTATAAATGGTTTGTATTTATTAAACCATTATTTAAACTTATTAAAGAAATAATAAAAGTCACATCCAAGAAAAGAAACACATCTGTGGACGCCTTTAAAAATGGCCCTTTTTGCTTATAATTCACTTTTCTGTCTTCAATAGCTTAGGAGATCTGAGGAGGATGAAGAGAAAGAAGAAGATATTGAAGTTCCGAAGGCCATGGGGGATATTTTTGAGTCGCTTGCTGGTGCCATTTATATGGATAGTGGGATGTCACTGGAGACAGTTTGGCAGGTGTACTATCCTATGATGAGGCCTCTAATAGGTATTGTTGGCTCTCTTTAGAAAGAAAAACAAAATTAAAAACAAGTTCAAGGATATTATTCACATTTTTCTTTTGTGTTATTATAGAAAAGTTTTCTGCGAATGTACCCCGTTCTCCTGTTCGAGAATTGCTTGAAATGGAACCAGAAACTGCCAAATTTAGGTAAGCAAAAATGTACATGGAAAAAAATTAACTTGCTCAAAAACAAAGAAAGAAAAGGGTTCTCAAAGATCCCCGAAACTAATGATTCTGAAAAATATTTACTCTGGGACATGCTATTATCCAATTTCCACTTGTAGTTTGATTGGCTTCTCTTTTTTTCCTTTTTGTTTTTATAAAGTAATGCTGACTTAAAGAAGAAGTCATGCCCTGTCAGTGGCATGCAATAAGTCCTAATGCACATTTCCTTTGCGTGGTGTCAACTCATAGGTGGGACTCTTGTCCTGAGAATGCATTAAACGCTGATTGACAATTATAATAAATACGTCTGACTTCTAATTCAAGCTATTTGGACTTTTTACAGCCCGGCTGAGAGAACTTACGATGGGAAGGTCAGAGTCACTGTGGAAGTAGTAGGAAAGGGGAAATTTAAAGGTGTTGGTCGAAGTTACCGGATTGCCAAATCTGCGGCAGCAAGAAGAGCCCTACGAAGCCTCAAAGCTAATCAACCTCAGGTTCCCAACAGCTGAAACCCCTTTTTAAAATTAAAGCAAAGCAAAACAAAACAAAAAACAAAAAAAATAAGGGGAAAATATTTAAATTGAAGGAATGATTTAAAGGTGATACTGAGTGGAATGAATTGAAGGCAGAATTTAAAGTTTGTTTAATAACAAGATAGGAACAGAATAAAACATATAACATAATGTATAAAATTTTTGCAACTAATTGTAGTTTTAGTTTTTTGCGCAAACACAATCTTGTCTTCTTTCCTCACTTCTGCTTTGGTTAAATCACAAGAGTGCTTTAATAATGACATTTAGCAAGTGTTCAAAATAATTACTGAAAAAAAAAAAAAATTTTTTTTTTTTTTTTTTTAAGTTTAATTTCTGTCAGCTTTGCTTAGTGTTAGAGAGGCCATGGAGCTTAACACCTCAAACAGTCTCTAAAGCTGTATAGAGTCCTCTTACCATCCCTCAGTGTCTGCAGTAGGGCCAGTCCTACAGTAGTAAATAAGCCGAATAGCAGGACAGGGTTTTTTGAGAGGAGAAGTGCACCAGTGTTGTCTTTTCTTTCCATATTATATTGTATAAGATGACGTTCCCAGTTGCTGTTGCAACTGATAATAAGGGACAGATTTTTAATTAACATTGGCTGGCATCTTGGTGAATCATATTTTAAGTTTTGTTATGCCACATAGTCTTGCATTAAAAAAAGGTTCTTGCCTTAAAAGTAAAAACTTCTTGGATAGTCTTTAATTTTTGATCTTTTTGGGACAAACTGTTTTACATTCCCTTCATTTTATTATGCATTAGATGTTGAAAGTGTCATATTTACAACTCACTAATGTAGTTGTAACTTATTATAGGATCATATTGAAATTTCTGTCGTGTGTATTGAAGACATTTTAAAAACAAGAATATGTAGTCTATGGATATTTTTTATTATAATAAAAATGATCTTTGGCTAAATACTCAATTTTCCTAAAAGCCTCCTGCTAGGTAGTTTTACTGATGGAAATGTTTATGGCAAAAAATTTTGCCCTCTAGGCTGTTGCTCTAACAAAATAAACCTTAGACATATCACACCTAAAATATGCTGCAGATTTTATAATTGATTGGTTACTTATTTAAAGAAGCAAAACAGAGCACCTTTACCCTTAGTCTTCTCACATAAGTTTCTTACTGTACTTTTCACAATGTTGCATGCATATTTCACCTACCAAAGCTGTGCTGTTAATGCCATGAAAGTTTAATGTTTGCGATAAACTGCCGTAATTTTGATACATCTGTGATTTATGTCATTAATTTAGATAAACTAGCTCATTTCCATCTTTGGAAAAGAAAAAAAAAAACACTTTTAGGCATTTGCCTAAATTTCTTTAATTACACTTGTAGGCACTCTTCACTTAAATACCTCAGTTCTTCTTTTCTTTTGCATGCATTTTTTTCTCCCTGTTTGGTGCTATGTTTATGTATTATGCTTGAAATTTTAATTTTTTTGCACTGTAACTATAATACCTCTTAATTTACCTTTTTTAAAAGCTGTGGGTCGGTCTTGTACTCCCACCAACATACCAGTAGAGGTTTGCTGCAATTTGCTCCATTAATTATGCTTGAAGTTTAAGAAAGCTGAGCAGAGGTGTCTCATAATTTCCAGCACATCATTCTGAAGTTGATGCTTCATGTAATGCTGCATTATGTTTTAAGTTACGATTAAATACTGTACTTCTTGCTTCTTTGCATAATTCACCCACAGAGAACTGCCTCTGTGTGTGTACCACAAAAAACTGTTAGCTCTGCTTTCTAAGGAACCCTGAGTGAAGGGGATATTGAGCTTCTCCAATGTTATTATCGCCAATCTTAAGCTTAAATTGAAATCTAAATTAGTAAATGAGTTTTTGAATGAATTAATTTAGGCGATTCATTTTTAAAATTCTTAGTTCTAATGTGGAACCATAGATGTCTGTTTGATTTTTTGAAAGAAATTTAAGATACCACAGCCAGTTATAACAAAGCAGTTCTTGAATTATGTAACTGTAAAAGTGTATAATTAACAAGTAAGGCTGGATGTGAATTTTATTCATGAGGGTGATTTGTGATGAAATTAAATTGCAAATCTCTTGATAATGTATAAAACTACCTGATGCCAGGAGTTTAGGGCTTTGCATTTTATCTGATGCATTTATCCCAGTGGTATGGGATTGTCTTTGTTTCCTGGCGCAAAAATCAGATTGTTTTACAGTTAGGATTCCCAGTGGGAGAATAATGCCTCGTATATTTTGTAACCTTAAGAAGAGTATTTTTTGTTAATACTAAAAAGTTCAGATGTGGACATGATTAGGTCATACATTCTCAGGGGTTCAAATTTTCTGCTATCATTCAAAATGTTTTATCAACAGCAAACTTTAGCTGTTTCACTTCGTGTTGGAAAAAAGTAGCTGATTTTAATTTGACTCATAGTTTGAAGCATTCTGTGATCCCCTGGTTATTAAGTAAATAAATAAAAAGTGTGAGTTAGACATATGAAATGGTTATGAACGCTTTCATGCTGCTGATTTTTAATGCTGTAAAGTTTTCCCCAATTATCTTGTTGAAATGTTTTGCATCTGTCAGCTAAGGAAAAAATATCACTATGTTGCCCCATTTTACAAGCTGTATGCCATTCTTTTGTTCTGTGATTGCAATGTGAGACCGAATGTAATATGGAAACCTATTAGGGGGTGTGGCTGTGCTGCAAGCACATGTGTAAAGGACTGAGGAGGCGTATCTTGAAAAAGCAACTGCAGAAATTCCTTATGATGATTGTGTGCAGGTTAGTTGGCATGAACCTTTGTTGTAAATGTTGTTTTATTTCTTTTTACTGTATACTTTCTGCAGTCCTAACTATGCTGCATTTTGTAATAGCTTTTTCCCCTCTGTTCTGTTCATGTAGCACAGATGAGCATTGCACTTGGTGCTGTGCTTTACCTCATTTCAAGGAAAATATACTTAACCGAGAGGAAAAAGTGCGGTTTGGCCTTGCTGCTGTTTTGATTTACTGAATTTGAAAAAGATGCCTGCAATGTGTCATGTACTCTCACAACTTAAATAGGTCATTTTTGTCTGTGGCATTTTTACTGTTTGTGAAAGTATGACAAAGTTTTGTTGACTGAACTCTTAATTGTGTTTTAAAAATGTTTGTTACATTTTTTTCTTTTACATTATGTGACGTGATTAAATTTAGAATGACCTCTAACACTCCTGTAATTACTTTTTAAAATACTAGTATTTTTACTTCCTTAATAATGTCTTACTCTCAAACATTCAAATGCCCTGCCTAGGTAGACTGGAGGCAGCTTTGGTTCTGTTGGGACTATTCCTGAGCCCAGGCCTGTACCTGGCGCCGGTTCCCTCAGTCACTCCCTGGAGTCAGGCAGAGGCTGCAGAGTGGAGCACAGATCACTGGCATCCAGACCTGCCATGACTGAAAAACCTTTGTATTTTGCTCTGTTCGGGCATCTGATCTTTTGACCCAAAATTGAAGCCACCAAACCAAGATCTTGATATCTTTATTTAATTGCATCTGAAATTATCTTACAGTCCTTAACCAATTTGTGTTCTCTGTGGAAGAGAAACTCATGTCATGTTTATTATCTGTGTACATTTAAATAGGTATATTTTTTTTCAACCACTGATTACTTTTCAGGAACTTAATTATTTCCAAATAAACTTCTTTATATTGTACATGAAAAGTTTTAAAGATAGGCTTAAGACCAAGAATATTAAAATGAATTTAAAGGTTGTTGGAAACGCCGGTAACAGTATCTAGGAAATTTGCCTTGAGACTATTATATTTTCCACTAGCAGTGAAAATGATCTTTTAAAACTAACTTGTAAATATATTTTAATTATTACTTGTTCTTTTTTTTCCTAGTCTGTTTTTATTTGGACATCAACCACAGGCAATTTAAATTTTATAGATGGACTCAGAATTCACTGCAGCAGCAGGTACATAAGCAAAAATGCAAAGGGGAATAGGAAGTAAATTTCTGGCTTTTTTGCTGTAAATAGAGTGAAGGAAAATGACTAAAATCAAATAAAACTAACATAATTTGATTGACAATAAAATATTTACCATCACATGCTGCAGCTGTTTTTTAAGGAACGTGATATAATTCATTCATATGGTAATCATGCTGCAGAAATTTTCCGTCTGCACCTTATGGATCATAATTACCTTTACTTTTTTTGTAATAATTGTAGCCGAGTAAATCTCCAATAAAGTTATGGTCTGTTCACTTCGTGTCCTTTTATCTTTTTCCTTTCTTGTTTTGATTCAGTTCAAATGGGTAATAACATTTAAATAGTGGTAACAGAAACGATCTTATATGAAAATGCAGATTTGAATATGATAAATGTTTGCCAAGTTCTCCATGTCTACTTGTAGGATTATATAATAGGAACAATTGTCTTTTAAAACTTAAATAATACCAGTTTGTTTTCTGGAAATTCTATCACATTCACTAATGTGTTCTAGGTGTTGTATTATTTATAATATATTTGACACATTCCTTAACTGAACTTGGGTATTTTGAAGTTGAGTGGACAAGATGTTTTTAGGACATGATTCCCAGTATTGTTGGTTAAGAAAGAATATCTATTAAGTTTTTAACCCAGCCCTTTTATAATTCCGTAAACTAAGTATCAATAAGAATTACTTGGTCATAGAAATCAGATGGTAAACAGAATTTTTTTAGAATAGGAAACAATTTTAGTTTTCCTTTTGTAAGTTTAATCTTCCTTTTCTCTTTCTTTAAAGAACAAAAAAGTATGTTTTTTAATCCTAAGGCATTTGGGTTAGTGCTACATGCTTGTGTGGGGGGGTGTTACAGCCCAGAATTCTGTAGATAGTTCAGACCAAGGTTCAGGGCCACAAGTCCTTGCCGCCACCATTGACCACACCCCCTCCAAGACAAGCAGCTGCTCAGGTCTGCAGCTCCCAAAGCTAACACTCAAGAACACAGCCAGCCATGTGTATCATTTTGTAAGTTGTCATGTGTGTGAAAAGATTTGAAATGGAGCTGAACTTTTTTATGTGTGCAGATCCATGAACATAACACATGTTTTAGATGGAATGATAAATACTGGGTCCAGCCAGCTCAGGTGTGTGCTATCACTTATCTTGGCAAAGATGCGTGGAGCCAGATAGGCATGCAGGTCAGGAGACTGCTTCCTAACTTGTCTACCAGCAGTTTGTGAGCAACCCTTAGATCTTTTGTGTTTTGTGGTAACCTACACATAAAATTAACCATTTTAGTAAGTGCAATTTAGTGGCAAATGTTGTACAACCATCACTACCCTCCATCTCTGGAACTTTTTCTTCATACCACGCTGAAATGTATCCATTAAACACTAACTCCCGTTTCTCTCTTCTTCCTGATAAAGGACTTTGTGTCTTATGGATTTGTCTAAGAACCTCATATAAGCAGAGTCAGACGGTGTCCTTTTGTGTCCAATTTACTTCACTTGGCATGATGTCTTCACCATTCATTCATTTCGTAGCATGTGTCAGAATTTGCTTTTTAAGGTGAATCATGTTCCACATTTTTACCATGTATGTTACCACATCTTGTTTATCCATCTGGCAGTGGACATTTGAATTGCTCCACCTTTTGGCTATTGTGAAAAATGTTGCTATAAACATTAGTGTACACAAATAGAGTCACTGCTTTCAGTTCTTTAACACATATGCCTGGAAATGGAATTGCTGTATCATGTGGTATTTCTGTTTAGTTTTCTGAGGGGCATTGTTTTCCTTACTGCACTTTCCCCCTGGCGGTACACAAGACTTCCAGTTTTCTGTGTTTTCAATAATACCCACCCTAATCGGTATAAAACAGTATTTTATGATGGCTTTAATTTCCTAATCATTCCTAATGATTAGGAATGGTGAGCATCTTTTCATGTGTTTATTTGCCCTTTTCTCTAACTTCTTTGGAGAATCATCTACTCAGGTGTTTTACCTATTTTGAATTTGGGGTTTTTTTGTTGTTGGATGCTAAACCCTCATCAGATATGTCATTTTCATATTTTCTCTCATTGTGTGGATAGTCTTTTTTACTCTTAATAGTGACCTTTGATGCACTAAAGTTTTTAACTTTAATGAAGTCGAATTTATCTATTTGTTTTTTTCTTTCATTGCCTGTGCTTCTGGTATCTAACCTAAGAAATTGTTGCCAAATCCAGTGTCATGTAGTTTCTTCTAAGCGTTTTACAGTTTTAGCTCTTACATTGGGTCTTTGATCCATTTTGAGTAAATTTTTGCACAGATGCTCCTCAACTTAGGATGGAGTCATGTTCCAGTTACTCATCATAATTTGAAAATACCCTAAGTTGAAAATGTATTCAATATACTTACCTTACCAAACATCAAGCTTAGCCTTGCCTAATTTAAACATGCTCAAATGCTTATATGAGCTGACATTTGGACACAGTTATCTAACACAAATTGACAATTTTATAATTCATTGAATACTGAAAATGAAAAACAGAATGGTTGTATAGGCACTGGAAGTATGACTCCTGCTGAATGCATATTGCTTTCTCATCATCAGGTCAAAAAATAGTAAGTTTGAATCATCTTAAGTTTGGCACGGTTGGTCTGTGTTGTAAGGTAATGGTCTAACCTTTTGCATGTGAATGTCAAATTTCCCCATTTGTTGGAACCCTCCAGTCTTTCTCAAATAAAAGCTAAAATTTAATATTAAATACTAAACTAACAGGTTTGGAGCTATGAATTTGGAAGCCATTGCTGGATAGTTGCAGATTTATGGATGTCTCTTTCATTTGGATATTGGAATTTCCCAGGGTCATTACAGGACTAGGGTTGGAGAATAAAATTATGAATCTGGTAGCAAAATTAGTTAAGAAAATTGGAAGATTTATAATAGATTAGGAAAGGTACAATTGGATGGTAGCATGATTCACCAAAGAGAGGAGAAATCTAAAATATTTATTTCAGATTAATGTGAGGGTACTAGCAACTACATTACAATATTTGCATCTGTTAGGTGGGGTCCCTCTCATCGATGTGTCCCACACCCACAAGTGTACCACATACCTTTACATAGTGCCCATTAAGTGGGAGCACACCAATCCCCTTCCCTCCTCCCTTCTCCTCTTATCTTCTTCCCCCTCCTCCCAGCTTAAACTGAATTGAGTTTTTCTCTTATGTTGGGCATGTATTAGATCACCCGCTGGCTAAATATTAGTAGGCGTACATTGGCTATTTGCTTTTCCATCCTTGTAATACTTTACTAAGAAGAATGTATTTCTACTCCATCCAGTGTATTCAACTTTAATACAAAAGATGTGAAGTCTTCATCTTTTTAATGGTTGAATAGTATTCTATGATTTTATATACATATGCACACCACAGTGGGTTAATCCATTCCTGGGTTGGTGGGCATTTAGGTTGTTTTCACATCTTGGCGATTTGTAAATTGAGCTGCAATAAATGATCTAGTGCAAATGTCCTTATGATAAAATGATTTTTTTTCTTGTGGGTAGATGCCTACTACGGGAGGTCTAATTTGAGTTCTTTGAGAATTTGCTGTACTTCATTCCAAAGAAGCTGTATTAGTTTGCAGTCCCCTCAACAGTGTAAAAGTGTTCTCTCTCCATACCCATAGCATCTGCAGCTTTGGGACTTTGTGATGTGGGCTATTCTCATTGGGTTAGGATGATATCTCAGGGTGGTTTTCATTTGCATTTCTCTGATGGTTAGAAACAATGAGCTTTTTTTTTTTTTTTTTAATATGTTAGCCATTCATTCGTCTTCCTCAGAGAAGGTTCGTGTCTCTTGCCCAGTGACAGATAGGATTATTTGCTCTTTTTTTGTTGATTTGAGTTCTCTATAGATCCTGGTCATCAGGCCCTTGTCAGATTCGTAGCATGCATCTTTTCCCCTTCTGAAGGTTGTCTATTTGCTTTAATTGTGGTGTCCTTAGCTGTGCAGAAGCTTTTCATTTTAATTAAGTCCCATTTGTTTATTTTTGTTGCAATTGCCACTGAAGTTTTCTTCATAAAATCTTTCCTCAGGCTGATATCCTCAAGAGTTTTTCTCACACTTTCTTCCAGGATTTTTATCGAGAAATCTAAAATATTGATGGTCTTGGGATTCTTGATTGAATCCAGGACACGTCTTTCCTGATGTCAAAGTACCTGGAATGTTTGATTATTAATCATATGAGCATGGACGCAAAGTAAGAAGATGTATAAACATAAAGGGTACATTTTATCAAGCCTGTATTTGTTTGGTGAGCTGTCTGTATCCTTCTGCAGCTTACACTGTTCAAATGGAAACAGCTTTGAGTCCACAGAATTAAATGTTACTCCTCGTTAACAGTCTTAGTGTGATGTCCTATTGAAATGAGGCTGTCTAATCTCTTTCCACCCATCTAGCTGCCAGAGCTATAAAAGCTTCCCAAGGATCATCCTGGGTTCCTTTTCTTCCCTCATTACCTGCATTCTCAGTCCATCACCAAACCCTGGTAATTTGGCCTTCTTAGATGTAACCACAGCCACCACCCTGATGGAAATCATTGGCTTTTACCAAGACCATCACAGCCTCCTAGCTGATCTTTCTGCTTCCACTCTGAATATCACTACCGTCCTTTGAGGTACTCTCCTTGGTAAGCTACGCACTGACAATGGTGCCTCGTCCCTTCAAAGCAATTTGAGAACTCGTTTTCTGGAATGACCATCAGAGCTGTCATCATACAAGGTCTAACAATTAAGTTCACGAACTCATCCTAGGAAAAGTGCTACATACCTCATTGCTCAGTATCACTATGGTTACCAGATGGCGTACTTTGAAGGTGACCAACCATATTAGTTTCTTTTTTTATTTTTTCAGATATTTTACATAAACAAAGGGTTATGTCCCTACCACTTTTACATGGTAACATACTAAACATACACGTTGCTTTTTTAACTAACATATGAGCATATTCCTTATCAAATCTGCACTTACAGTGTGCACAACTCGATGAGTTTTTACACATGTATATGAGTGTATGCACATCTGTATAGCCATGTTTGTCATATTTACATACGAGTCCATACTCTGGAGGTGCCCTCGTTTATTTAGCCTGCTTCCTATTACATATTGTTCTCAATTATTTATTAGAAACAAAGGGGTTTTCATATCCTTATGCATACTTCTTGTGCATATGGGAGCGCCACCACTTGGGCACTAACACAGGTTCATAATTCTGCTGAAGTCCAAAAAGCACTGAAAATCGACATTTTTCAGAACTTTTGATTTCAAAACCTTGACTGATGCTGAGTTGAGCCTGAATAGTCTAGCCCACGTACAGTCTCATCCTGGGTTTCACAACAGAAATACTAACGTGTCTCATGGCCTGTCCTGCTGCAGATCTTGCTAAGGGTACTGCATAACACATTAATAGCATATTTACTGGAATCACCTTCCTAAATTAAAAAAATGGAATTGTAAAACACACTGGCTTCAAGGCAAGGATTTCAGATAAGGATTTGGGGGCCTGATCCTAAGATTTATTAACATCTATGTGTAATAGGTGCTAAATCTGCACTAAGTGTTTGGCCTGTTTTGTGCCATTTATTCCTCATTGCAATTTGGAAACAATTACTTTGGCCGGGAGGCAGATCACAGACATTCAAATTGAGAACCTGAGTCAGACTGCCTGGTCTCTAGCACTGTGGATTTGGGCAAGTTACTATGTTTAACCTGTTTTAGCCTCATGTCCTGTCTTTGCTCTGAGGAGCCAGCGGGCCTTCAGATTAAATGAGGGTGCATGTGAAATTCTCGGTGTGATACCTGACGAAGCCCACACAAATGGTAATGGTCACTGCAGTCTTCATTGTGCAGATGAGCAAAACAAGATATGGAGAAATGAGTACTTTGCTTGAGATCCCAATAGGAGTCCGGGCTGTGCCTTGAACCTGCGTCCACCTAACACAAAAGCATTTTAACTGTCATGCAAGAATTGCCTGATTTATGTAGGTCTTTTGAAAATGGGTGGAATTAAAATATGTGTATGTATGAATGTAGACAGTTTGTGTACAGAAGAAAAACAGATGGGCCAGTTTGTGTACAGAAGAAAAACCAACACAAGCAGCAATTATGGGCCTTTATTTCTTGGTGTTAGATGCAATCCTTGTAGCTCATTTTCCTATTTTTAAAAGAAGGAAAAGATTTATCATAATTTCTTCATTAGAGGAGAACCAGTGTTGGAACCTATTGTTCCTCTGTCACCCAGTTCACGTCAGCCTGGACGGCTACGGACCCACTCAGCAGCTGTTGCAGGGCCAGGTGCACAAGACCAGTCTTGGGAAGGTAAGCCTTTGTACCTTGTTTTAAGCAATGCTCTGCCAGATCCTACAAAGAGCAAGCATTTACTTTAACTTCATTGCTTTCTTTTTTTTTTAAAAAAAGGAAAAAGTCGAGCCCCTTTACCACGGTAAAACCACCCCTATTATCTGTAACAGGACTTAAAGAGGAAAGATGTTTATCCAGTCTTGTGATCAGTAGACAAGGTGACTGGAAGAGGGTAGGGATACCATGTCGCACTCAGTGGATGATGCAGAGACTTCCAGTCCAAAGTGGGTGCTCTCCACACATGTGCACACATATGTGCGCACGGACACATGCACACATGCACAGCCTTGCAGCAGCATTGTGGCTCATGGTGGCATTTTCGGCCCACAAAGTGAACAATATGCTTTCTGATCTTGGTAACCTCGTCCCAGTTTTACCTGGCTGGGGGGTGGGAGGTGCTTGTGGGTGTGTGTATAACTGAGAATCTAATTCACAAGTTCTTAGATGATAGAGTAGTGCTCTTGGCATGCTACTCTTATCTGGAAATTTCTTTCCAACTTTGTTAGGAAATAATTTTTGATGAGCTGCTTACTAACATTGGACACTTCTGGTTTTGTTTTGAATATTGCATTTCACTGTAAGACCCTCCCCCCACCTCCATCTCACTTTCCTCTCAGTGCCTGAATCTACCTTTGAGATGGAAGTGTGAGTAGAGTCCAGGGATGCAATAAATGTGATATGGCAAAAACACGTTCTGTGGTTAACTAAGTTTTGGCAATTATGACTTAAGCAACATTAAAGAGGGCTCTTTATTGGGGGTTATTATGGGTTATTATGCTAAAGCGCATTGAGACTCTTTGAAAGAGGGCTGTTTCCTAACTAATTAGTCCACAGACACCTCCACAATAGATCATGTACCAGCATCCTGAGCTACACAGTTAGGATATGTCCGATCTAGGGCATCTGGACACCTAGTAAACCATATCCGATTGTGCCTGGGACATGGTTCATCAGCCAGTGGGCTGTGGTCACACCTAAACGTGACTGGCTGTCCCTGCAGTTGGTAGACTAGAAGGGAACCCTCAGGTTTTCTGACCACTGGGTCACTTTGGCTCCCTATTTATGCTAGGAGAGTCTAGGTCTTGTGGTCCTGACTGAGTTGGCTTCCAAGTAGCAGTCGTCATCTCGTGGTACCAGTATGTGCTCTTGCTGAAATGTGTATTTTACATCAAGACTAGTGTTACTGTGTCTAGGTACTGAGCCCTGACAGTCCAAAGAAGAACTACTTCCTGAGGTTCCCTCCTGCAGCTCTCAGGATCCTGGACACCGTCTTCCCAGTGCTCCCACATCTGCAGCTTGGGGATCAAGCTCACCCCACTGTCACCTTCTCTTCATATGTCTGGGAAACACTGAAATGGGAAGGATGTATCTTAATCGCCATTGCACGTTGTAGGTCCCAGAGGCCACTTGACTCCAGGAGAGCCTCAGTCAGTGTTGATCCAGTGCTATGAGTTCCCTTACCTGCTGTCTGCTGACATGGTGGCCGGGGGCTACCAGTAGAGTAAAGGGTGAGAAAAATTCCTGTCTCTTTTTAAATGTTTCCGCCAAGGGCCCTGGGCCCCTCCTAAATATTGGTGTGTCATAGTCTCAGGTGTAGGGTGGGTCTCCTGGTTAGTCTGACACAATTGGTACGTGTAGAATTGGGAGGACTCTGGAAAAATACCTAGAAAAGTGGCTTTTCCTAAAAAATTGGTTTGAATGGACACTACAAACTTGTAGCTAACCTTTTCCCTTTTTGGTTTGACTCCTAGGCAACTCAGTTCATCGGGTCGCTTAGATATTTGTTTAGCACCTTCTACCTCCAGGCATTCTAGGCACGGGGGTGGGTGAAACAGTCACCAACAAGACGTTCCTGCCTTCGTTGCAGGCAATTACATTCTAGTGGGGAAGAGGACAGGCCACAGCCAAGTCAATGGATACTTCATCGGCATAAAACCCCATGTTATTATTAGTAGCAGTTTCTCATTTTCTCTGTGGCTTCATTCCCCTAACTACTACCCTACCCTATTACGGCATCTGTACTGTTATTGTCGTGTTATTACCACAGATCCTTTTAGTAATGAGATGGGCTATAAACAAACAGAATGATACTCATTGGTCCAGAATATCTTTATGGAGCAGCTCCTAAGTACTGGGCATGAAGCTAACCCAGATCAGGAAGGTAGTTCTAGAAGAAGCAGAAAGCACACAGGGAACACAGCTCTGAACTTCACACTTGCCTTTGCAGCCAGGTCCCAGGGGCTGGCCTACCGACATGTTCTAACGGGTATGGCCCCAGTTCACAGCCTATTTGTGAAGATAAGCTAGGTGACAGCCAGCCAGCCATCCACACAACAGGGGGCATTGCACTCTTAGATTTCTCCCGCTGAGAGCCCAGGCTCGGATGGGATGTGGGTAGATAGTGGGACTTAAGTGGCTTTAATGAGAAAGTGTTTTTGAGCTTTAGGGTTTTTTTTTTTAAAGAGCCATAAGGCCCACTTTGGGTTTTGTTGAGTGGTTAGTTCTTTTTACTTATATTTACCTATTCTGGAATAAAGGGCTGAATCAGTCCTCCCCAAAAGCCATGATTCCAACTTGAGGTTGGATTTATAAATAGAAAATCTAGGCTTTCCAGAACTAAAGCTCACTGAAGCCAATTTTGTTGACAAAGAGGAGGTACAATCAAGAGTGGGCTGAGTGTTTCTTGGCCTCTGGAATTCGAGTCTCAGTCACGCCTCCAGGACAATCTGACTTTAACACCCCCTGTACCAGGGACACTGAAAGGAGCCAGTGAGCTGGAGCCTGGGAAGCCTCTCCTGGCTTCAGTCTCCTCATCTGTAAAGTGCACCTAGCCCATGGGGTTCATTTTGTGAAGACAGAAGTAATGGAGATTTGAGTCGTGGTTGGTCAAGCGTGTGCATTCCTAGAAGCTGGGTCATTTTCTTGCTCTTTGCTGAACACTTTGCTTCATCCATTCACGAATACCAGTCTGGCATCTGCTATGGGCAGGCTACTTCTGGGCACTGTGGAGTTGATAGGATTCAGTCTACAGACATGTCTATCACATGAATGGAAGCTTACATTCCAAGGAGGTGGGGATGGGGCAGGGAGACAGGTCTAAAGAAAACCTGATTGTTTTGGAGAATGATACTTGCTATAAAGACAACAAAACAGGGTGACCAAATAAAGTGACAGGTGTGGCCACATTTAACATTGATAGATAACATTTATTGAGCACTCTATGTTCTAAGTGCTTCCCTATGTTATTTTTCATATAAAGGTGGGTACAGTTGTCATTCTGATTCTACAGAAGAGTAAAGATATCCAGGGCTGTTGAAGACATTCCTGAAAGTGAATCATCATCCCCCACATTCAGGGCTTCAATTACGGTGGGATGATTGTGTATAACTAGATAATTTCAATCTAGTGACCCCTCTGAAAAGGCTGGAGGATAAAGGGAACGTTCACAGGAGTGATACAGAAGGGATGAGTAGTTCTCCTTACCGTTTCTTACTATAGTAGTTGTTGGTTCATGGTGCCATGGACATTTGCAGTCTCTTCAATAGACTGAATAATTCTCTAAATAATGGGTCCAGGGAAGCTCCTAAGATGTCAATTATATAATTTCCCCATACCATAAAGCCCTTAATATTTTTCCAGGAACTACTTAAGGTATGTTATGACTATAAATCTTCAAAATTAGCTCATACATTTTAAGCCAAAGTTATACTTTCAAAATGAATAATTACATCCTGTAAGCATTCTGAGGACAGGCTCTATTTTTCTAGATTGATGTTACAAACCTGAACTTCCTTTAGCAAATCTTTTATCCCTCTCAAAGTTTTAAGTTCCTCAAACATCAGATGGGGTTCAACCAGACTGGTAAAGCCCAATAAAATCAGAATCTCTGGTGGGAGACCTGGGTGTTTTGTTTTGTTTTAGAGACAGAGTCTTACTCTGTCACCCTGGGTAGAGTGCCTTGGTGTCACAGCTCACAGCAACCTCAAACTCTTGGGCTCAAGCGATTCTCCTGCCTCAGCCTCCTGAGTAGCTGAGGCTAGAGGTGCCCACCACAAGGCCCAGCTAGTTTTTTCTATTTTTATAGAGGCAGGGTCTCACTTTTGCTCAGGCTGGTCTTGAACCCCTGAGCTCAGGGGAGGTACTCATCTTGACTTTCCAGAGTGCTAGCATTACAAGCGTGAGCCACCCTGCTCATCCAAGAGATCTTGGCTTTTAAAAAAAAAAAATTCTGGATAATCCTAATGTGTAGCCAACGTGGAGAACCACTGGAGTAGTGACAAGGTCCCCAATAGCATGCTGAAAAAGCCGACGTGGCCAGATGCAAGGTTGCTGTGAGAACTGCGTCTCTTCTCTCTTCTTTCTTCAGCCGGAGCTGTTTCAATTATGCCTATTCTGTTTATTGACTTTTTGTATAATTGTGTTGGAAGAAAGGGTGCTGCCACCAAAAACTAATGTTTGAAAAATCACAGGAACAAAAGCTTGTTAGGACCACACCTGGGGTTCTTTGGGCTTTTCCCCTGTTGTGGTTTGGATCTTGGTACCATTTCTGCAGTCTGCAAAGCAGCTGCTGCCTTCTGTCTCAGACCTGGCTACCGTTCCTTGATAGGTGAGTTAATCCTCAAATGTGCTGGTGGCAGCCTTACAATGAGGTTTTTGATTATTGCGTTATGAATTATGGTGAAGTGCCCTGGTGAAGGGTCGAAGGTATGTGAGATCCTTTGGGATAAAATGTGAGATATTACTAAAACGGGACTCCATTTAATAGGTGATAAATCTTGATATTGTAAGTTTAATATAGTTTAATGGTTGTAAATCCAGTGAATCTATTGTAGGAATTTGCTGTGTGTTGCATTTATAAAATATTTAGTCAGGTGTTTTTAAAGGTATGGCTTTGCTCATAAGGTACTAATTTTTATGGGCTTAACAAGAAAATTTCATATTGGTTTTGAGTATGCTGCTGTTCAGGGCCTTTCAAAGAGAGAAGGTATTGTTCTCTCTCTCTCTCTCTCTCTCTCTCTCTACATATATATATATATAGCTTTATTCTGAGATTATATATTATATAATAATCTCAGAATATATATTGTATTATATTATATATAATATTATATAATATTATATATTATATAATAATTATATATTATATATATATAATCTCAGAATAAAGCTCTTTGATAATACTCAGAGTAATAGCCAAATCGAGAAGTAGATTTTTGTGTATGTAGAAATATACTGACGAGGTGTGTGACTCACGTTTGTAATCCTCATACTCTGCTGGGAGGCTGAGGTGGGTGGACTGCTTGAGCTCAGGGGTTTGAGACCAGCCTGAGCAAAAGTGAGACCCTGTCTTTACTAAAAGTAGAAAAAATTAGCCAGACGTTGTGGTGGGTACCTGTAGTCCTAGCTACTTGGGAGGCTGAGACAGGAGGATCAATTGAGCCCAGGAGTTTGAGGTTGCCTATGAACTAGCCTGAGGCCATGGCACTCTAGCCCGGGCAACAGATCAAGACTATCTCATAAAATATATATGGATAAGAAAATAGTAGGACACAAGTGAATTTCAAGTGAGCTTCTATTTGATGTTTAAACGTAGATACTAGGAGGGAGTACACACACTGCTACGGTGTGGCTGTTGGAGCAAGTCTACTTGGTGGTTGGCCCGGAGGCTCTGAGTTCATCTCTGGCCACGTGCATTTGTTTTCTGCTGCTATGTAACAAATTACCACAAATTTAATGGCCCAAAACACATTATCTCACACTTTCTAAAAGTCATGAGTCTGGGCACAGCTTAGCTGGCGTCCTCTGCTCAGGGTCTCACGGCAATCACAGTGTCCCTGGAGCTGAGGTCTCCTCTGGGTTCAGGATACTTCCAAGCTCAAGTGGTTGTTGGCAGAATCTGGCAGCTTGCTTCTTCAAGGCCAGCAGGAGGGATTCTCTCCCACTTCAACTTTTTCTTTTCAGGGAAGGTCTGGATTGTCTTTTAAAGGATTCACTGGATTAGGTCATGCCCATGTAGAATAACCTCCATTTTAATTAAAGTCAACTGATCAGGAATGTTAACTACACCTGCAAAATCCATTCACCTTTGCCTTGTACAGTAACCTTACCTGGCAGTGACATCCCACCATACTCCTAGGTCTGGCCCACACTCAAGAGGTGGGTTTTATGCAAGGCAGGTTTACCAGGGAGCAGGAACCTTGGGCCATCTTGGAATTCTGCTCTAAAACCAAAAATACTGACCTCAACCTTTTTAACCTTTACTTTTGATGGCCATGAAATGGAGATATCTGGGGGGGATGTCAATAGCCTTGATGAGAGGATGTGCTTGAAATCTGGAAGTAAGCTGGAGAGCCCCTTGGTGCAGTGTGCCACGTGCTCTGGGCAGGCACAAAGTGCCTGGGTGGAAGAATAAGACGTGGGCTCGTTCCCGAGGCTGCACTTCTGCTTCAGTCTGAAGATAGAGTGGAACCCACTGCGGTGATGTAAAAATGGAGCTACCAGCAGCAGATATTCCATGTACTTTCCTCACATCAAAAAACTGAATGTGTGGGCACTGAGACTACGTTGAGTTCACTTTTCACAGCAGTTGCCTTTCCAAATCCACACACCCCCAACAATGGTACTGACATTTTGGATTAGAGATGGAAGCATTGCTCAATCACTTGCTTTGGCTCCCTAATTTCCTCTCAATGGTTTTTCAGGATCAAAAGGATACCATGGTTGACAGTCCCAAGATGTGCCATTTAGTGCCACTCAGAGGGACCATGATTTCCACTCCTTCCTCCCTACCCCCCCGGGGGCTTCCCTGGCTCTCCACCCCCTTGACGTATTCCTCGTTGATCACTTTTCACTTCACAATTAATGTAGGACCCTACCAGAGCCAGAAAGGGAAAGACAATTTTTTAAACAGATGCTGTGGGTCACTGGTAAGTTATTGGCCAAATAATATTTGGAGGGCAGATAGCTGCTTTTGTCGTTGTAACCGTAAGGCGCACGTTGCACAGCCATAATTACAAATGCAGGGAAATGGAGGGAAAATCCATCTTATTTAAAAGTGCTTTAGTGTCAGCAAACACGTTGCAATGCTATTAAGAAAGTTTTTGTTAAGGACACGTTCAACTTGAGGTTTTTAATTTGTTTGAAGTATTTTGCTAAAACAGAATTATGTTGGAGTTTACATAAAAGTAGAGAATGACATGAAAAGTTTTAACTTAAGCAGCAAAATATAAAGGCTAATCTTATTTAAAAGTAATATGTATGTCTTGATTGAGTGCCCAGATACGCTCAACTGGGACTTTTTAGTGGAATCGGTCTAAGCTGTTACACTGAGTTATACCGGGAAGGTTTTCCTGAGCTTATATAGCCAGACCTGAAATACTCTTGTGGCTGCATTTAATAAAGAAACGAAAGTCTTGAGTAAGGGGATATGATTTTTTATGACAGAAGGAATGCAAATAACTTTTAGTCTCATTGCCTTGACCGGGTTTGGTTTGATTTGATGGAGTTTAATAATGACTTATAACCTGTGCTGACAATATGCAGGCCCGCACAACGTCATTTAACTCATTTATTCTGCTTGCTGTAAAAACAAAGAGATGGCAAATAAATATATGGAACGTTCATTGTTTGTCAGAGGGCCCAAGCCAAGAGTTTTCAGTGACCTTTTAAAATATGGTCCCAGGCTAGTACTAAAATGTCTGTCACTCAACACACACACTTGCATGCTCTGGCCTTTTAACCCATGCATCTTGTGTTTTTCTCTTTCAAATGGGTGTATGAATTTCCAATCAGCTGCGGCGATTTAGACTTTTGCATTGGAGGATTACTGTAAATTGCAGCCTGACAATTACAATACGCAGGGCACTGGCGAGTTATTAATGGGCTCGCCTACTGATGGCCTTTCAGCGCAACCTCAGACCTGCCGAGCCGCAGCCTAATTGGATCCAGGGGTGGAGGCCCCTGCAGATGAAGCGAGTGGGGAGCAGAGCTCCCTGGGACCCCGCCTGCAGCAGAGGAAGATATCAATTGATTATGGATGGCTCCTGTCCGCCATGTCGGAGCTCTAATTCACCTCCTCCTTAATGACTTGTATTGGCTTAAGGAGCTCCGCATTATTTGACAGCGTCAAGCTCTGCTGACAAAGACCAGCAGGTGACTTTAATTGAGGACTTCTATTGCTAGAGATTTTATGCAAGACAGAGCAACAGTTCAACAGACACAAAAGAGGCCCGTAAAAAAATAATTTTTTTAAAAATCCTGCAGCAGTTCTAGAAGGAAACTGGGACCAGACCTGGAGTTAGCTACTTTACTTTCATTTAGTTTACGAATTTTTTTTTATCCCTTCAGTGGTGGCATTAGGAGAGAGACCCCCTTCCCCTACCCCCCTTGGCCCTAGAAATTCTACAGCCGTCTCTCCTCTCTTGGGTTTCAATATTTATCTTTAGGGATGAATTATGTCCAGGCATAAATTATGTTTGACACATCTTGATGCGGGGGGAAGAAATTAAATTTTTCACTGCTCTGAAAAACATTCCGCAGAACCTATCACGCTCAGAGTGCATCCTGAAAAAACCAAGCGTGCTGTTTAGTTTTATGAAATTAAATGGACGGCCTGTCTGAAGCGTCAGAAAGGTTGGAGGATAATGATCAGTGAGTGAATGAATGGGGAAAAAAATGAGGGCTGATAGGATCGCAGACTCGGATCCCTGGGGAGAAAGAGGGCTAAGCTGGGGCCAGCCAGAAAGCTAGGGGAGGTTACGGAGCTCTTTGAGACACCATTATCTTTTGGAGGTTGAGCCAGCTGGAGGCCTGGTGCCGTCTACATGGCTGGAAAGTTGACATTTGTTGCCCCCAATGTGAGCTGTGGTCTGGGGCCTGGGTAGGGCCTTATCCACCTTATTGGGCACTGTATGGTCAGCTCACCTTGATCTAGGGAAATTCTGTGTTCTCTTCAACCTTAGCCCCTGCAGCACCCTAAACTTTCACCTTACCTAATCTTTTACTGTTATGTAAATATGCCAAGTAGTTTCATATCTCCAGCCTTTGCCTGCACTTTCTCTGCCTACATTTCCCTTCCTCCTCACTCCTTTCTCTTGCAGGCTCTTATTTGCCCTTCAAGATAGGGTTTGGTCACTTCCAGGAAGTTTTCCAATTCTTCCCTTCCCCTCCCAAAGGCATTCTGACTCCAGAGTCCACATTCTCATCCACTGAGCTGCACTGTCTCTTCCCAGGGTATGGAAGCACTTCAACATCCAGAATGACCAGCCAGAACATAGTTTGCACACACAGAGGTACCAAAAGTGTCCCAAAGTTAGTGAGGAGGGGGCTGAGTGGGAGGCACCTTGGAAGGGAGGTGGTCCCTGAAGCTGGGTAGGATTCTGGGGCTGGGGTGGGGGTGGGGTCAGGGTGCTCCAGGCAGAGCCTGGACTCAGGAAGTCAATTAGATGTCAGTGCCAAATGGTTTGAGGCCTGGGGATGTTGCCAAGAAGGGCGGCTGATTTGAAATAATGATGCAATTGGGAAACTCCTGTGTCTGATCAGCCCAATAACCTAGCTTGGGCCATATGTTATAAATAGGGTGGCAGATGCCCCAAATGAGCAAATCCATACATTGTCATGGCTTTGACCTCTCTGCTTCTACTCTGCAGAAAAGCCTCCTCCCTTCTCTTGGTTGGCCTCCTCCAGCTCTCAAAACAAGACCTTCTCTGGGAAGATTTCCTGGATTCCTCCTTTGGATAGAACTTAGTGTGACCCTATTTAAAGAATAAAGTTACCAGCTTTATTCTTTTCCTCCCTGAAGGTCCATGGGGAGCCCTTGGGGGTGGCTTCCATGTCAGATTCATCTCTGCACTGCCCAGGCCGGTCACAGTCTGGTGTGTGTGGTTTTGTAACTGTTTGATGTATGTGACAGTCACCAGTTAGTTCTCTTCCATGTTACCTGTCTGTAGATTTTTGAAAGTGATAACCGGTACATAGGTAACCAAGGTATAGAGCTTGATTGGTGAATCTTCATCTTCTTATGTTTTCTGGACAACCGCACATGGCTACAGTGCGGGACATTCCTTATTCCTTTGGCCCAGACAGCTTGGGTGAGCCTGGTATCAATGCACACATCTGGAGCCCCTATCTCCTTCATAGCAAATTTCTAGACGTCTTTGAGCGTCAGAGGGGCACACTGGATGTGCTCCCTTGTAAAAGCTGATGGTGTATTCTTGGGTCACCACCTCATTGATGGCAGAACGACCCTTCTTCCTCTCCACCCTTCTTTGTGGGAGCCATTCTGCTGGCCCCCAGTTGGAAAGGAGCACAATCTGTTGTTGAATGAATGAGAAAGCAGAATGGAGGCATCAATCGCAAAGAACTGTCTTCACAGTTTTTGGAAACTGGGTTGCTTTAATTCATTTTTTTAAAAAATTAGAAGTTGACATTGTATGCAGGTATCAAAATATCACATGTACCTAAAGAAGATGCACATTTATATATCAATAAAAAATTAAAAGTTGGAACTGCTTCATCATTATTTTATCTTTTTTTTTTTTTTTTTTGAGACAGAGTTTCTGTATGTCACCCTCGGCAGAGTGCCATGGCATCACAGCTCACAGCAACCTCCAGCTCTTGGACTTAAGTGATTCTCTTGCCTCAGCCTCCCAAGTAACTGGGACTACAGGCACCCACCACAATGCCCAGCTATTTTTTGTTGCAGTTGTCATTGTTTTAGCTGGCCCAGGCCGGGTTCCAACCTGCCAGCCTTGGTGTATGTGGCTGGCACCTTAACCACTGTGCTAAGGGCGCCGAGCCCATTTTATCTTTTATAAGGTAACTCAGCCTACCAGTTAAGGTTTTTACTTGGTTGTGGAGCCCCTCGAGGGCACGGGGCCCTGTGGTGGAGGTTGCTAGTTCCTTCTATGCAGGTGACCCCAGTCCTGGGGGGGCAGTGGGGCACTCAGTAGAGAGCAATGCAGCAGGCTGAGCTGGCACCCAGGGCAATGCAAAGGCTTTTGGAAGGGTTTGATTAAATCAAAAGAGATGTGGGGTGCACATCAGGGAATCTAAGGACCTGGGACCTGAGGTGGGCAACTGGGCAAGTGGGATATGGGTTGGATGAAGAGGGGCATCCCAGGTCCCTCTCAGAGGAAGGGGAGGTGAGGATTCTGCACTCTCGCCCCTGAGGCTAGGGGCACTCTGGACTCCTGCAGTGTGAAGACCAGCATAAAGTCACCTTTGTCTTCTTCAGTGTGTAGTCCTGAAACAGAAGATTTTGAATACATGATTTATGGAACTGATGGATGGATGAATGGATGGATGGATGGATGGATGATGAATGTGTAGTGTGGATTCTAAATCCACATCTCCAGCCCTTCCTTTAAGTCTCAGCCTGACTTTCCCAGTGCCTGCCCAGCTTCCCCAAGCCCGGCCCTATGTGAAAGACTTATTTTTTTCTCTACTTTTCTCCATCTCTAGAAACCTCAGGCCACCTCCCCTTCTCCCCTAAAAATGGCTTTCCCCACCATCCCTCCTGCCCTTCCTTGGCCCTCCTGGACCTCTGTCGTAGCTCCCAAGAGGTCACCTGTCTTCTGCTTTCCTCTCCTCCCGTTCTTATCCACTGCTGCTGCCAGAATTTTTGCACAGGAAACATGGCTCAGATCACGCCAAGTCCCTGGTTATGTAGAATCATCTCCTCTCCTTCCTCCACTCGCCCCTGCCCCTCTGCCCATCTCCTCACCCATGTCCTTGGTTGGTCTCCCACAGCTGTCACCCATCTCTCTCCTAACCCCCCACCCACTTCCAGATGGACCACACAGGACTGGGCTCCTCCATTTGCTGTGGGGCTGAGGGCAAGACACTCACCATGGATGCTTCATTCTTGCGCGGCTAAGATGAGGGGCTTGGTTGAAGTGAGTGATTTGAGGTCAAGGAGACAGATGTGATGGAGAAACACATAGTACTGGAGTCAGACAGGGCTAGGCTAGAGGCCCCCTTGTGCCACAGAGGAGCCAAGTGACCTTTGAGACCATGTCTTCAGGCCTCAGTTTCCCTCTCACCACCAGGTGACCGAGACCACAGCCACATTGTTCCAAATGTTCAGCACAGAGCCTGGCGTGTGTAATAAATGTGCCTGTTTTTATCGAAGTCACATTTTGGGTCTTTCACACAATGACACACCCCTGCCAGTTGTCCCCCAACCACCAAGTGAGGGAAAGGGGCACTGCTCTTGGCTATACCCTAATTTCTTTGGGGGCTACCTTGGATTCATTTTTCCCTAAGTCCCAGCCCTTGAGAACCATGAACAACAGAGCTGCCCAGAAGTGCCAGGCTGGGCTGGGAAAATATTGCTCAGTCGAGGCATGCATGGCCAGGCCAGTTATTCCATGACTGAGTGGGCCCTGGATGTTATCATGACTTTGGCCTGGTCTCGGGAAGGGCCTCATCAGGCAGCCGTAGGGAAGGCAGTCTGGCCAAGTTGTCAGATTCGCTCTGCCAGGCATAACTCAGGCCTTGGCCAAGTCACTCGCCCTAGACTCACCAGGGGCCTTAGGCAGCTTGAAGTCATCTGTGTCCCTTTGCTCATCACCCTGGGGAGGAAGGGGAGGGGAGGACAGGGGAGCCAATCTTCCTCCCTGCTGGGAAGCTTGTGGAGGAGGGTTTTTGAACTTAAAACTCCTCCTAAAGACACAGCAGTGATGGATGGCCACTTTCTGGCCAAACCTACCCGAAGTTGATCCTGTATTTCAGAATGTCAGGCTGCGAAGAGGCAGGCTGGGAGGACAGAGAGTGGGGAAAGAGGACAACCTGGGGACTTAGGGGGCAGGAGCTGCTTCAGGAGGCCACATGCCTCTTGGGTGACACTGTCAGCATGTCTGTCCCTGCAGATACCAGAGAACTGGTACCTGCCATGTATGAGCCCAGCTTAAGGAGACCCCAATGACAGGTACCCAGAAAAGAAGTGACCTGTTAGGAGAGCTGGCGGCTGAAGCCCTAGTCCCCGAGCCGGGGGCGGAGCTGTGGACCAGACGCTGGGTCTGAGCACGTTTTAGGGGCTGAGGCCCTGATGAGTGTTTCCGCCACCCTCCTCGGGAATGCCCACCAGGGGCCTCCTCCCTTGTCGGTGAGCTGCTGGACCCATGAAATGTGAGAGCTGTGGAGGGCTCTCAGAGGCTCCCGCACAAGCCTTCCTTCCCTCTCCCAGACCACTTCCTGAATGAGGACACTGAGGTACCGGAGGGGACATGGCTCATTCCGTGTACTCACCTGCCTGCTGCAGAGACAGAGCAACAGCTGGCCCGGGACTTCTAGCCTTCATTCCACACACAAAATTTTCTTTCTGTCCTCATCTTCCATGTTGTATATTTTTTTCCCTCTGGGATCCTTCTGTTTCAGTCATGTTCTAAGCAGATGGAAGAAAAACAAGGAGATTTCAGAAAGCAGTTGTGTGCCTGAGAAAGGAGAAGGGATGGGAGAATTTCAGGGAAGATCCTGGATGACAGATGCCATCTCCCATGAGTGACAGTGGGGGATCTGCAGAGAGGAGGAAGGCAAAATGGGGAGGGAGGACCCCTAAGGAAGGAGTCTGGAGACCCAAGATCTTCTGCTAGCTGATATGTCCTCAGTTTTTTTTTTTCAGGGGTGGGGGGAGAACAATGCTGGATATAAACAAACAATAATAATGATGATGGTGGTGGTGGTGGTAATGAGGTAGTGATGGTGGTGATTATGATGGTAATGGTGGTAATGGTAATGGTGAATATGGTAATGGTGGATGATGATGGCGATTATGATAGTAGTGGTGGTGATGGTGGTGATGGTGAAGATGGTGATAGTGATGCTGGTGGTAATGGTGGATGATGATGGTGATAGTGATGATGGTGGTGATGGTGGTAATGGTGGATGATGATGGTGATTATGATAGTAGTGGTGGTGATGGTGAAGATGGTGATAGTGATGCTGGTGGTAATGGTGGATGATGATGGTGACTATGATAGTAGTGGTGGTAATGGTAAAGATGGTGATAGTGATGGTGATGATAGTGGTAATGGTGCATGATGATGGTGATTATGATAGTGTAGTAGTGGTGGTAATGGTGAAGATGGTGATGGTGAAGATGGTGATGATGGTGGTAATGGTGGATGACGATGGTGATTATGAGGATAGTAATGATAACGATGGTGATAATGATGAGAATGATGTTGGTGATGATCATATTAACTAACTTGGTGACCTTGGGTAAGTTCTTTATCTTCACTGGGCCTTGGTTTCTCCATTTATAAAAGAATTGGAACTTTAGCCTCCTTTCTCCTCTGAGATTCTGTGATTCTGAGAAAGGATCAGAAGTATGTTGAAACATTTTTTAGGAAAGAAAGGAAAAGGATGGTGGGTAGGGAACAGGCAAATTGGGACCAAACATGAACAGAGAGGAAACCTTTGTCCAGTCACAAGACAAAAGACCTCTCAGGAAAGTCTTCAGCTCGTCATTGGATTGGGAAGCCTGCCCCTTCCTCTGGGGTTGGGGGCACAGAGGCACTCCTGTGGGGATGGGAGTGGGTTAATAGCACTGCCCAGCATGTGCTGACAGCACCTGATTTCCTAGCTCGTGGAATCCTCACCTGCTAATTACATCTACCAGGCCTAACTCCACTGCTCCATCCCCCATGGAGTCTGGAGCAAATCATTAAAATATCAAGTTTCCAGCCCCCGGGGGATGAGTAGGTGCTAAAAAGAGGCCAAAGACCAATCAGCTCTCATACACAAATATCTCACTTGGTGCAAGCAACCAGCCAGTTGTTCAGGGCTATGAAAGGCAGTGGAAGGGGGTGCTGGGTTCTGGGAAAGTGCTTAACCCCAGGGCACCAATTACTTGCCCTATGTGGCCCCCAGGGCCAGACAGAGCCTTGGGGAGCCAGGGAAGGCCCCAACTCTTGGGCTGGATTAAAGCCAGAGAAATTTCTTTGAGAAGTACCTATAATCTCAGTTCTCCACCCAACTGCTGAAGTTGCTGGAGCCTGGGCTTTTCAACTGGCAGTGTGGCATCTTGCTTGCCTCTTACAAGGGACATCAGGGCCCATTATTACAGCAGAACTTTGCAAGCTGCAAAGCACTAAGAAAATACAACTCACTCATGCTTTCCTTTAATCAAGAATGTCTTTTTAGAGTGACCACTGTGTGTGGGTGCCAGGGAGGCCCCAGGAGCCTGACACTTCCCGGGGCTCTCACTCAGACTCGGTGGCCACAGCTTGGTCTCCCACACTGGTGTGTCCTCACCTGACCCTGGGTGTAGGGTCTCCTCTGTCTTGGCCTCTCTTCTTCCCTCCTTTCCCTTCCCCTTTCCTCATTCTCTCTGGGTGGCCTTACTGACTCTGATGGCTTGAACAATCCTTCTCACTTCCAGACCTGTATATCTGTCTGGACATCGCCCCGTGGAGGCCTCTCCACTTAAGCTCACTGAGAACTGATGTCTTTGCAGCCCCCGCAGAGCCATTCCTCCTCCCTTCTGCTTCCTGTCTTAGAAAAGGACCTGCCACCCCTCCAATTGCCCACACTGGAAACGTGGGTGTCATGCCTACCACTTCTATCATCCTCTCCTCCAGTGAGTCTCGCCAATTCTTTCTCCATCAGAGTTCGGGATCCAGTCCTCCTTCCCCTCAGCTGGCCAGAGCATAGGCCAGGTGGCCTCCTCTCTTCTGGACTGAGAAGCCAACTCCGCCTGTCCTTCTGCCCCTGTCCAGTTGGTTTGGATCCCTGCCCTGTGCAGTCGCCATGTGAGTCACCATAGTGGCCTGTCTACCACGCAAGTCTGCTCCTCTGGTCCCACCACTCCTCTCTCCCAGGGGCCCTTAGATTTTCCCGGACTCTGTCCCTGAGTAGGACATTAGGGGAGCCTCCTGGCAGCCTGCGTCCCATGGGGTCTTTGCTGCTGTACGGCTACCATCCAGCCTAAACAAGTCACTTAACACCCTCTGCCTCAGTTCTCTCATCTGTGAAATGGGACCAACACATGCCTAATACCCAGATTGATAGGAGGTTCAAATGTGGGACAGTTTTCAGAAACAGGATGCCCTGGCAACCTCAGGGGTGTTTGTGTAGAGCGATGTGACAGGGAGTACAAGGAGACCTGGGGGTAAACGTGATATATAACATAAACACTTCCTTCTAACATCAGTTTTCCTCAATTCTTGGTAGAGAGGGGAAGATCGATGTACTTTTTCTTTTTGATACAGAGTCTCACTCTGTCACCCTGGGTAGAGTGCAGTGGCGTCATATCCCACTGCAGCCTCAAACTCCTGGGGTCAAGTGGTCCTCCAGCCTCAGCCTTCTAAGTGGCTGGGACTATAAGAATGTCCCACCATGCTCAAAAATTTTGCCATTTTCCTGGAGAGACAGGGGTGTCACTCCTGCTCCTCAAGTTGGTCTCCACTCTTGATCTCAAGTGATCCTTTTGCCTTGGCCTCCAAGAGTGCTAATATTCTAGGCATGAGCCACTGCTCCTGTCCCCATATACTTTTATATTAACCAAGCATGGGCATACTATTAAATCAAACGCAAATTTTGCATCATTGCAAATAATTAGCATGAGTACAGCTGTCCAGATCACCTTACCCTTGGCCCATCAGGGCTCAGCACCCAGCTTGCAAACTCAGCACCAGCATTTCTGTGCCTGAGGGCTTTCTCTGACTGCAGAAGCAACTTTGCCCCACTCCCAGGCTGGCCAGAGGGGCCGAGAGATTACCAACCTCTGGCAGCAGCCTCCAGCCTTTGAACGAGGGGAGTGGTGTGTCAGTGCTGCGGCTCCCTCACTCTCAGGCTGGGGTGTACAGAGAGGGTGGCGTGGATGGAGAACTGTCCAGAGCTCGCCAGCAGGCTCGAATGTCAGTTGTCCGCTATGCTCACAACTGTGGCTGTGACTTCTTGGCTGCCTTCCCTTCTCTGTCTCACGTCCCTTCTCCCCTAGGAGGTCTCCTGGGATCCTCCCCAACAAATGTCTGCACTGAGTCCTGGCCTCAGAGTCTGCTTCTGGGATTGCAAGCAGGACAGAAGCCATCTCCCAACAGCAGCAGCAAGGAAAACAAGCAGAACAACAGCTGCAATGAGCATGCTAATCGTTTTTCACGCACTGTCTTCACTCAATCCTCTCATTTCCCCTGTGAAATAGGTGCTGTTTACAGATGAGAAAGCTGAGGCTTAGAGCAGATAAATGACTTGCTTGAGGATTCACAGCACGAGCATGGGATGGGGTTCCAGGGCCTAAGGGAGCCTGGAGTCCACACTCAAAATTCAGTGCACTTTGGTAGAACCTTCCAGAAGCAGGGCTCTGGGGAGAGCACGGGGTGAGCGCAACCCAGGAGGTCTCCAGGCAGATGCTGGGCTGGCCAGGTGGTGGATGAAGAGTCTCACATATGCAGAAAATACACAGTCCATTGCCCCGTCTCATTGCCATGAAGCCTCCTGCCTTTCTGACTGGTCTCTCACTTTCCCACTTGACACCAACATGCTGCAGGGACTTCTAACCTGATAAGGAGGAAACAGCAGCAGTGGGTGGGGGTGGGGCAATGAACACAACTGGCCTTCAGGCCCAGAAGCCAGGGTGCTGCCTGGGGCAGGAGACCCAGCACATGCCCACGGAAGAGGAGAAGCTAAACCCAGCCCAAACGCAAGGCCAGCCCCTTGCAGACAGATACAATTTTTAAGAAAATTTGAAGTCCAGATTTTCATATGAAAATTTCCCATGTTTAAATATTGGCCATTTAAAATCCACCCTTTGGTAGTCCAGCTGACCTCCTCTGGGGGCTGAATTTTTCCCACAGGCTGCCACCTTGTGACCCCGGCTGTACAGTGATACCAGCCAGAAGCTGCAGAAGATAAATTGGCTATCTGTCTTTTCTGAAGGGAACCTGAGTCCTCTGACTTCACTATAACAAAAGGAAGGGTCCATTCCCCAGCTCAGACCACCGGAGGGGTTGACATTTTTTTCAGTGAACTGCACCATTATAGGACTGAACCAGACATCCCTGTACAACATGGGTAAACTGAGACCAGCAAGGGAAGGATCCCAAGCGCCCACCCTCCAGGCTGTGTCTGAACCAGTAAAGGAACAGGCCCCTCCCCAGCCTCCTTGGCTGTGTCCCCACGGCTGGTTCCCCATGGCTGGTTTGGCCCTGGCAGGGTGGTGGGAGGTGCTCTGGTTTGGGCTGTCGCCACAGGAACCCTCCTCGCTGGCCTCTGTGGGTGGCTCTGCCCTTTGGTTTGTTTTCAGGGTCTCGGGCTGTGGAGTTTGCTGACAACTGCCAAAGCCCCAAGTAAGTGGTGAGTCACCAGACTTCAGAAGACTTGTGAGTGTTTATTTAAAACCTTACAAACAGTTTACAGCCAATGGACCATGGTTTACAGGCAAGGAATTCACTACTGGATGGTCCTGGGAGGCTGCGGGGAGGGCAGACCTCCAGCTGGTCTGAAGACGTGGAGGGCTCCCTGGTGCTGTGCTTGCCTTGGGTTTCCCCATTGTCATGGGTTGAACTGCACTCCCCCACGCACTCACACAAAAGACACGCTGAAGTCCTAACCCCTGAATGTGAATGTGGACTTATTTGGAAATAGGATCTTTGCAGATGTAATCAACTTAAGATGAGGTCATACTGAATCGATTAAGGTGGGCTGTCAACCACTGACTGGCATCCCTCTAAGAAGGCCACACACATGAAGCCACAGAGACACACAGAGACGAGTAGGCCATGGAAGATGGAGAGAGAGACTAGAGACAGGCTCGTCCGGAATTTTCAGAAGCTGGAAGAGGCAAGGAGTGCTCCTTCCAACCAGCCTCATGGTCCTGCTGACACCTTGATTTTAAACTTCTACCTTCTAAAAGTCCAGACCCACCTATGCCCTAGTGCCACTTGTGTGTATCCACCTGTGCCCTTCACTGCAACAGGGACCGGGAGGCCTTATTGGCCTCAGAGGCCTCCACGTCCCCAAACAATGGAGCCTGGTGCAGACACTACCTGATGGCCCAGAAGACTTGGTCAGGAGAGTGTCAATACCAACTTAACAGGACTCCTGGGGATCTGAGGGTGGATTGGGAGAGAGAAGTAGAGTTCCTGCCTTTGAAGGTGGAGACCAACCAGGGGAAAACGGCTTGGCGGTGTCGACTGCACTCCTGGTTCGCCCTTAGCCTAGAAGTTTGGGGTGCTGAGATCTCTGACCTGCTGCCAGGGAAACATTTGCATAGCCCCTTGCTGCTGAAAGTGTAGTCTAGGATTAAAAGCTCTGGTTGTTAGGCTGCAGCTTCCTGGCCTTACCCAGACCTATGTAATGAAGTCCTACATTCACCAGGATGCCCAGGAGACTTGCATGTACTCTCCGGCAGAGAAGGGCTGGGCAGGGACAGGGAAGGTGGCAAGCAAGGTGCCTGGACTTACTTCTCCAACATTTCTAGGCTTGGCAGGGATTTCGACAGGAGCTGGGCAACCACTCCAAGTGAGTTCTGCAAATGCTGGTGTTCTGTGTTGCTAAGGGGATATGCTGCATTTTAGGGGCCCCCAAACTTTTTCTACTCCCCTGTTCCCATCCTCGCTCAGGCATGCCTTGTGTGAGCCCTCTGCCCCTGCCTGGTCACCAGTGCTGGGGCTTGTGCCTCCCAGGAATCACACTCCATGCTGCATTGTTTCATTAATAAGAAAGAAAATTAGCAGGATTGATATTCTGTGCAAAAGGGAAACTCCCCTTGCCTGTTTTTCACTCTGGGCTGACCACCCGGGTGCAGCCAGTGAGCTGCAGGAGTGGCCTCGGGCTGGATTCAGCTTTTCTCCCTGGTGAGTTTTTGGATCATTCTAAATGTTCACACACCTGGAGGCATAAGAGAAGGGTTTCAGCTGGGAAGAACTGAAGACGGGGTTTCAATTGTCCTCCTCTTCCACAAGTAGACTTCACTGAGCATGTCACTGGCTAAACATTGACCAGAACAGCTTCCTGCAAGGCTCTTGAGGTGGGTTAGGGGCAAACACACCCAAACCTTGCCTAATAAATTATCTGACGAGAGAGACTGCTAGGAAACGGCCAAAGGCCCCAGAGCTTGCTTTCTGGTCTGTTGTCTGTGGGACCAGCCCTCAGGTTATAAACAAATCTTCCACTTCAGTTGGTCTGTAAGTAAAGGGGGCAAAATGTGTGATTTCAAAATGTTCGTCAAGACAGTAAAAAACCAAAGACATTTTCCTTCTTATCCACTGTGTATCACTAGCGTAACTTGCTTCTGCAAAGCGGGCACTTCTGTCATTGTCCTTTTATTGTATTGTAATTATATGCATGGAGGCCTAACTTGCAAATATTAAAGCACACAGATCTCTGGGGTGCAGTTGGATACATTTCTGTAGATAGTTACTAGCCCAGACCAAGAGGTGAGATGTTTCCTGCCCCTGTAGGCTCCCTGGTGCCTCCTTCAAGACCCCAGAGGCCCCTGGTGACACTGCTCGTATGTCTGTCACTCCGGGAGTGTGTCTGTTCTTGAACGTCACATACATGGACTTACCCAGAGAATGCTTATCTGCCTGGCCTCTTTCACTCTGAGGGATGTCTGTGAGATTCAGCCAGGTTGGGGTGTGCAGATAGGAGACTCCTGTCTGTTGCTGTTCAGCTTTCCATTGGGTGGACCTGTCACCAGAGGACAACAGCAGAACATAGAGATGCTTAATGGCATGTCCTGTGGTTGCACATTTACTAAATGATGATTCCGGGAACCTTGTTTTTTGCCAAGACTTGTGCCTGTTCTTTAATTTCCCAGACAATGTCAGTTGATTAGGAAACAAAGCAAAGGATTTCCCAAGTGCGGAAGGAAAGCAGGCAGGCCAAGGTTTTGGCCCCTCTGTGTGATGATCTGGGACATGGCAGAGAACCTCTCCAAACTGCATTTATCTTCCCATAAAAAGTGACGATGGCACTTGCTTATTTAGAGAATTAGCATGTGCTCAAGAAACAGTATCAGATATCTAAACAAACTGATCAGTGAGCAAACACCATCTTGCTGTGCGATCTTGGAGAGGCCCCCTTCCCTTTCTGAGCTTTGTCTCTTCTGATAAACGAGGGCTAGTCGAGAGCCCCCCAGGACCCAACAGCTCTCCAGGCTGCGAGGCTTCGTGCCCAGTGGGCTCCTGGCGAGGTTATTTAGTTTGCTGGGTGGGGTGACAGGGTCTGAGGTTCTGTGGCCCTGATGGGCAGGGTGAGGGTATGCGATGGCCACATTTGTTTGATTTGAGTTCATCCCCTGGTGTCCACAAATTCATTTCTGTTTATTTTCCAGAGAAGCTACACCAGTCAGCGAGACTGAGCAGCTCCAAGTCAGACGTGCGTTTTCGCTGTAAAAATATTTTTGCGGGTCAGGAAATTGCACCCAAATGTTTTCACAGGCAAAACTCTGCTGTGTGCTGCCCAGCCCTGTGGCTGGCCAACTGCTGGGCTGGGGCCTGAGTACCTGCACCCTGGGCACACATTTTAATCATAACAACAAACATGTATGAAGCTCTTCCTATGTGCCAGGCAGTTTTCCCCAAGTGTTCTTTACTTGTGTGGTCAGTTTTCACCCTCACCCTTCCCTATGTGGTCAGTGTGATCCTCATCAATTCTGTTTTGCAGATGAAGGAAATGAGGCCCAGAGAGGTTGAGTGATTTCCCCAAGATCACACAGCCTGCGAGGAGCAGAGGAAGGATTAGAAGCCAGGTCTGTCTGAGTTCAGACCCTGGGCGCTTAGCCAGCAGGGTGTAGCACTAAGGCCCTAATTCAAGTCTGAGGCGTGCCCTGGGGCTCTGACCTCAAGCCTTTTTGTGTTATTCCTGATATACAGGAGAGGTAGCATTGGGAGGGCCCATTAAGATGGCCTCCTATCATCTTTTCCTTATACAGGCTCAGAGGGGGTTAGTGACATAGCGTTCCTTATGCTCTGTGGGCGGTGGCCTTCCAGGTGGACCTTGTCACCTTGCTCAGGGAGGTTAGATATTTTACATAAAGGCAGCCCACATGGTGTGGCTGCACAGCTGGAGCTCTTATGTGTGCATTTACACGCAAAGGTAGGACAGAACACGTGTGTGGTAGACCCACATAGAAGCGGGTCCCTCATCATAGGACCGAACTGGGATTTCCAGGCTTAGAGTGGAGTCGCGCTCTGTGGCATTTTACATTCACACTCGATGTGTGTACTCGTGAAAAATGGGATTGAAAACCAGTTGCACTAATGCAGGCAGGTCCCCCTTCCCCAGGGACGATGGCTGGGACAGAGTGGGGGATGGCAGTGGAAAGTCTACCGTCCATCCCTCAGCCCCGTTCTCTGTGGCTTCCCAGGGTGAAGTGGAATGTATTTTGTGTGGATGGAATAGCAAATACTCTGAAAATGCCAGTGATTTTACCTTGCTGGTTTCTTTCTTTAACTCTTCGTCATTATTCTTACCTTTTCCTCTCCCTTCTCCCCAGGCCAGTCCAGAGCTTCTCCACCCTGCCCTCAGGAAGAAACTGTTGAATAAGACTTCTGTGGACCATGCAGTCCAAACCTTTAGAATCCAAATCCAAATCCCTGAGCTGTTCCCAGGGTGACAGCTCACCCAGGGGACTCCAGGGCATCTTCTTCCTAACATGCAGCTCTCAGTACCAGCCTGCTCCTTGGTCTGGTGCTTTAATGGGGAAGTGGGATTCATGGGGATGTAAGAAGGAAAGGTTCTGGGCCTGCTGGGTGGCAGCAGGGGACCTCAGGCCCAGCAGGGAATACCTGTGTTGGGGCTGAAGGCATGGAGTATGTATTCATTTGACTCAATTCTGGGGGGTTTGTCTATCAACCTCCCCCTGAGGGCGAGGTCCTGGTGACCCTTCTCATTGTCCCCAGGCCTGGCACAGAGCAGCCCTCACATGGGCTTGGTGATAGATGACATGGAGCCCTCAGAGCCATGGAGCCACCCCTCTGCTCTGTGGAGAAGTGTTCTCCAGGCTCTAGACCAGCTGTGCCTGGAGCTGTGGCTCTAGCAAGGTGAAGCCAGGACAGGGCAGCCCTGGTGGTGTACAGGGGACAGCTCACGCCTGGACAATAGGCACCTTCGGATGGAAGCTCTCAAAGGGGTTCAGTCAGGCCCACACCATCAACCCCTCGGCTCAGTAACATGGGGATAAAGGATGTGCCCTGGCCTGTGCCGGGCATCTGGGGGCTCCTTCAGTCGCTGTAATCCTTGAAGGTGACCTCGCAAGGCCAGGAAGAATGCGCAGCAGCTTTCCCATTTTTGTCTGTGCACACCCAGAACTGGAAAGTGCCTGGCTCAAGGAGGTGGCTGCAAACAATTTTTAACTTGCTGGTTCATTCTGAGAGTTAAGTAGGTAAAAACGTGAACACTTAATACATACATGTTTAAAAAACACACACCAGTACTGTATTTCTTGCTGAACTCATGCAATGGGCAGACATTAAGGGGCTGGTAAGTGCCATCCCCGCATGGCCACGGCATGAGTGGCTTCCTTTGAGATGGGTCACCACTGTGAGAATGTGGCAGAGCAGGTGGGAGGACCCTGCAGTGGGCTGGGAGACTGTTGTCCTTTGTGACCTCAGCCTTTCTTCGGCAGATGTTCCCTAGCATCCTGGGCCTTGTGTTGTCTTGTGGGGAAACACACCCGACAGGCCAGGGCCAGTGGGGGAGGCGAGTGCTCTTCCAGAGCATCAGGTGTGAGCATGGAGCAGAGGAGGGAAAACAAATCTCGTCACTCTCTTCTGTTCACAAACCTATAGACAATGATAAGGCGGTTCTTGGGAAAGCAGCAGCTCTGTCACACGAGCAAACAGACTCCCCACTGCAACCCAAGAAAGGGCTTTGTGACTATCAGTTCTCTCCAATGGCCACAGGCTACCTTAGAAGGGGATGAGCTCCATGTCACTGATTTTCACCCTTCCATCCACCCCCAACCACTCTTCAGTCCTTCCTCCCTCCAATCCTTCCTTCTGTTCCTCTTTCCTCCCATCAATCCATTTTTCTTCCATCCATCTTTCTTTCCATTTATCCATCCATCCTTCCTTCCTTCTATCCAGTGATGCTTTCATCCATCCATCCATTATTTCTTCCATCCATCTACCAATCCACCCTTCCATCCATCCATTTTCCTTTCATTCATCCATCTTTCCTCATGCTCATCCTTCCATCTGTTCTTCTATCCACCATCATCCATTCTTTCATTCTTTCAGCATTCCTTCCTTCCCTTCTTCCTTCCTTCCCTCCATCTTTCCACTTTTCATTTTTAGCCCTGACATAGGTATCCCTGCTTATCCATCATCTTTCCTTCCTTCCATTCATCCTTCCGTCTATCCTTGTATCCATTCCTCCATCTTTCCTTCCATCCTTCCTTCTGTTCGCTCATTCTTCTATCCCTCCATTTTCTTTCCAAACATCCTTCCATCTTTTCATCCTTCCATCCTTTCATCCATCCATCCTTTCATCCATCCATCCATCCTTCCATCCATCCATCCATCCATCCATCCATCCATCCATCCATCCATCCATCCATCTTTTCATCCATCCATCCATCCTTCCATCCATCCTTTCATCCATCCATCCATCCTTCTATCCTTTTATCCATCTATCTATCTTTTATTCCGCAATCTGTCTCTTCATCTCCCCCTCCTTCTATCTACAACCTCCAAACATGTCTTTAGAGCCTAACACATACCACACTTTTTACTGGAATCCTAAAACTCAAAAGATCAAGATGGGATCCTTGCCATCAAGGGCCTTGTAGAGCAGTGAGTGAAGCCCACCTCCTCAACCTGATGGCAGGTAGACCTACTGCTGAGCGGAAGTCCCAGGGATCTCCTGTGTAGGTTAGGTGGGACAGGGTGATCTTGAAGGGGCTTCCAAGGCTAACATTTTCTGTTTAAGAACCATGGGAGTGAACTTTTTTCAGGCCTCAACAACTGATTGCTTAAAATGGACACCTGTCTATTCAACCATGACTATATCAGCACGTCCACCCAGCACAGAGCTGAGTGCAGTGGGGAGAAGACAGACCATATCCTCCTCCCATTGTGCTCACACCCTCAGAGGAAGTCAGACTACTAGAAAATAAATACACATCACACAATGATAAATCCCGTGGAAAAATGTAGCCAGAGAACTGGATGGAGAAATTGGAGTAGAAGGTGGCAGCTGGAGGTTTGGGCAATAATTAGACAGCATGGTCAGGAGGAGCTCTCTAACAAAGGGGCATCTCAGCAGACTCCTGCAAGCAGTGCGTGTTTCTGGAAGAAGCATGCAGAGGAAAAGTAAGGACAAAGGCCCTGAGAGTGGAAAGTGTTTGTTGTTTTCCAGGAAGAATGAGAAGGCCAGTATGAGGAGAAGAAAGTTATCCAGGAGGGAATGGCAGGAGAGAAGGTCAGAGGCCTCAGGAGCTGGAGCACAAAAGGCTTTTACTCTCTCAATTCCTTTGAGACAAGGAGCCACTGTGGCCATGTGACACAAGTCGGAGTGACAGGACCCGATTTGCATTTGAAAAGGATCATTCCGGTTGCTTGGACGTGTAGAGATTGCAGGGGGGCAGAGTGGAAGCAGCAGCAGTGGAAAGCTGGAAAGAGATGTGATAGGCTAAGGAGGCGGAGTTAGAGAGGGAATGAGGATGCTGCATTGCAGGCTTGGCGGGTGGGGAAGGAAGGGACCATGAGCCAAGGAGTGCTTCCAGCCTAGGGCAGCTGGAAGAAGCCAGGGAGTGGATTTTCCCCTGGGGCCTTCAGAAGTCACCTGCTCTGCCCCACCTTTTGGACTTGTGGCCTCCAGAACTAGAGGAGGATGAATATGTGGCTGCTGCCGCCCTGAGTGTGTGAGGTAATCTATTACAGCCACAAAAGAAATTAATGCAGTTGAGCCAGGGTTAGGAAGTGGCAGGGGATGGGTGGCTCTATGAGGACAGGCCCCTTGGAGGCCTGGTGGCACATGATGGTGGTGGAGCCACTGGGAGGGCTGTGCTGAGCAGCTGTGAGTAGAGCTGAAGAGAACTTGGGGATTGCTACGCTGAGCCACGAGACAAGACATTTCTGAGACATTACCAACCGCTAAGGGAGAAGGCTTGTGGGAGGGTGGCAGGGAGCTCAGAACCCTGTGTGGGTGACCTGGGTGAGAGGGTCTGTGTGTGCCTGTGTCCTAATCTCCTCTTTTTATGAGGACATCAGTCATACTGAATTAGGGCTTTCTGCTTGGCCTCAGTTTACCTTAAACAATGCTTTAAATGCCTTATCCCCAAATGCAGTCACATCCGAGGTGCTGGGGTTAGAACTTCAACATATAAACAGGGGAGGGGGCCCAATGCAGCCCAGGATACCTAGTGAGGCAGGGGGCCGCGCTCTCTACTTATTTGAGTCTCTGAGACGCAAATGCCTTGTTGGATGGCACACGGCTGGGCTGCATCCTGTTCATCTCACCCCAGGACTCTCCTTGCTCCAAGCCCCTACTGCCTGGAAAACAGAACCTCCTGTTTCCCCACCATGGGGTCCCATCCTCACAGACGCACCTCGTCAGGATGGGGGCCTGGCTGCGGCCCTGCTCCCTGGCCTCCCACTGCATCATGTGTCACCCTGTTGGTGGTGGCCTCCGTTGTAATCAAACACCCCTGAGTCAGACATCGCAGAATTAACAATCCTCCACATGGTATAAACAGAGTCTAAATCAAATGCCAGCAAAAGGATATTGCCTTTTAAATAGGTCCTGACAGCTGTGGAAAATATTATGCCCAAATAGAATCCTTACATATGACAGACATTAATTCTTAAAGAACCCCTAAACGGGTCCTCTGGATCGTTTGTAAGATTTTATTTTATTAAGGATTGGATGTATTGAAGTAAGACTATAATCTTATTGTGCTCTGACCTCTGTTTTTATAGCTCTGTATAAACAGCAGTTACCATATTAGATGGAGAGATGTTTACAGATGGAGAAATAAAAACACACCGATTTACTGTGCTGCAGAAACCCGAAACCAGCCTGAGGCAGGGCCTGGGTTTTGTATGTCAGAAGCCCTGTCCTGATGTGAATGGACAGTTGTGGGGGTGGGACACAGGCGGGACATGGGCTTTGGCTCCTGGAGGTGGGGACATGAGCTGCAGCTTCAGAGTGTCAGGGCCCTGCTGCCAACCTCCCTCCAATACTCAAGATCTAGCCCTCTGGGATGCCTGGGTCTGATGCTGATGAGAAGGCGGCTCACACCCGAGATAGTTTGGTCTCTGTCTTTCCTTTTGTTGCTTTCTACTTGCAGGGACAGGCCGGAGGGAGGGCACAGACTTCGGAGCAGGGCACACCTGAGGTGGGTCCCGGCTCTGCGTTTAATGATCCTGGGACCTTTAGCTTAAACCCTCTGAGACTTGGTTTTCACGCCTCTGATGTGGGAGTGAAAACACCTGCCATACAGGCGTCCACCAGGAATGAATGAAATAATAGAAAGCGTTGGGCACTCAAGAGAGTCCCCTTCTTTTGTCCTTCTCTTTCCTTTTTAAATCCTGTTCTATTTTCCTTACAGTGTACTTAAGAGTTCTCAGCCAGCAGCCTCCTCTTGACGGCTGAAGCCCCTTTAGGGTCCCAAAGGAGTGTCCTAGCCTTTGTGACTTCCTTACTAACTCATAGTTCATGGAATGCCAGCTGGGATGAGGACCAGGGAGAAAACAAGGCAAGGAGGGGGATGGGGTGCTGGGATTGAGGACGTTAAAGTTTTAGGAAAGGTGGCCAAGCAAGGTTTAACAAAATTCACCTCTGAGCAGAAACTCAGAATAGTTGAGGGCACCATCCACATAACTATCTGGGAGGAGTAGAGGTGGGGGTGTGAGGCTGACATTAGGGCAGCCCCGGAGAGGTCGGGGCACATGGGTCAGGTGGTCTTGCAGGTGTCCAGGAAGGCGTGTGGCCATCTTGCGGGAACAGTGCTGCCATCAGCCTGCCAGCCACGGTACAGGAAGGGAGCCAGGGTCCTCATGGCTTTCACTGGGCAGCTCCCGGAAGAGTTTGGAGGTTCCTTAGGTCATAGCTCACATGGAGTAACAGCCACATCAAAGGATCCTCAAAAATCGCTAAAAATCAGCCATCCATTTACTAAGAATGCCACCCCACCTTGTCCCTGGGGAGTGTCCAAATATAATGGTCTTTCTCCACTAAATTTGGTGTTATACTGGTATATTTTCCATAGATTTAATAAAGCTTTAAAAAAAAAACAAAACAAAACAAAAAAAAATCAGCCATCCATCGTTGGCTTTGTTTAGCAATTTCCACCACAGTTAACATCACCGGGCTTCAACACACACATTAGAATAGATCAAATATTTTTCAAATTTGTATTTATGTACTGATTTATAGTGTCATAGTAGTTGATAAATATCTTGCTGTCACGTCTGAGTAAGGGGGCTGCCGTAGCCTCCGAGTTCACTGAGCCTCCAGCGTTCATTCACTCTTTCCTCTGCCTGTGTGTCCTGAGTCCCCACAGCCCATTCAGGGTTCTGTTCTGCGGGGTCTTCAAGCCTCACACAGGTCTTCTACCACCCACTCCCCAGCCAGGGCTAGCTCAGTTTTTCTGGATTCTTCGTAAAAGTGTACTGCAGATCTATTTGGGGGCATCCTGTTGGGTTGCTGGGGAGACAGTGTGAACAAGGCCAAGTTTCCCCTCCATGAGCCAATGCTGACAGATGGAGGAACCTGATGGACACTCCCTGCCAGGTGACAATGGTGCAGGTGGGGGAGGGGCCAGCCCTGGCAGGAACCTCATATCCATAGAGGCCCCTCAACAAAGGGTTTATTACTGCTGACAAAGCCACTGGTCCTGGGTAGTTTGCAACAATTTCTTCTCCCAGATTGGGGGATTTGAGGTGCAACACAATATAGATGCCGTGAGGAATGAGAGAACTGAAGGACTCACATTATTCGTATATTGTTCTCCGTTTCGGCTTCTTTTTTTCTTTTTGGAACAAGAATCTCACTCTGTTACACAGGCTAGTGCTGTGGTGGCATAATAGCTCACAGCAACCTCACTCTCTTGGGCCCAAGCAATCCTCTTGCCTCAGCCTCTGGAGCAGCTGGGACTACAGTCTCTTGCCATGACATCCAACTAGTTTTTCTATTTTTAGTAGAGACGGGGTCTTGCTTTTGCTCAGGCTGGTCTGGAACTCCTTGAGCTTAAGCCATTTTCCAGCTTCGACCTCCCAGAGTGTTAGGATTACAGGTGCGAACCACCCCACTGCACCTGGCTGTTCTCAGTTTTTTACTCCTCGGCCTGAGGAGGGCAGCTCACAGGTGAGGACACTGAACCCAGGGTCAGGCGTGAGCCCAGTGGGGAGGAAGCAGAGCCTCCCCTGCTTTCTCCAGTACTGGTCTCTGGCTCTGGGACAGGCTGCGGGGGCCTCCCGTTCCCCATGCCCAAGGAGGGTCCCCACTTCCGTTCCCTTCCCCTCTGTTGGCATAAGCCTGCTCTCCCCTGGGGGTGTGAGGGGAGCTCATGGCTGTTTTTAGGGAGCCAAGGGCCTGGGGTTCAGGGGAGAGCCCAGACTGATTCTGGATTGTTCCAAACAATGAAAGGCACAGCAGCACAATGCCAAGGTACAGCTCAATCCACCTCGTAAGGAAGGAGTGCTGTCCTGGAGCAGGACACCCGGCCAGGGAGCTCGGCACAGGGGATAGTGGGCAGAGAGGGGAGACTTCTGATGGGGAAGTGTGTGGGGGGCTTCCTCCTCCGGGCAAGCATCTCCAGAGCCTCCTTCCACCTTTTTGACTGGCAGTGCATGAAGTCTAACACAGGGAAGCGTTAGCCCTCAGAGCACACTGGCGATGTCTGGAGACGTCTCTGCTGGTCATCGTGTAGGCAGAGAGGGGCATTGCTCATGGCAGCCCCTGCAAAGAGGTTGGAGATACTACTGAATGTCCTAGAGAGCACCAAAGAGAATTCTCAGCCTCAAAGCATCCACAGTGCGGTGGTTGAGAAACCCGGGTGTAAATGTTTAGAACTGATGAGGACCTTGGATGGCAGTGTACTGAGAAGATGGAGAAAACGAGACTCCGGGAAGGAAAGGGTCTTACAGAGGGTCACACGGTGAGATAGGGACAGAGCCAAGACCCTGCGGACTCCTCATCTGCTGCTCGTTTCTCCCTGCCAGGCCAGTCCAGTTACTTGGTTCACTGCAGACTCAGTTCACCTTTCCCTGAGTGGACAGCCAGCGTTCGGGGCGAGCCGGGGGTTAAGACAACGCCGAGCCCACCCAGTCTTGTCTTACTGCCCAGGCAGTTGCCGCTTGCTGTGTGGCCACAAGTTGGGAATCATTTTCTTTTTCTTGCTTTTCCCCACCAGAATCTGGACTGAACTCAAACCAGACTTGCCATCCTATCCCTGAGCCACAAACCCAAGCAGCCTTCCTTCTGCATCTATCTGAGGGTCCCTCATAGTCATCACTGGCAACGTTTCTGCCCTTAAACAAAAACAGTGGCTTATGGCACAGTTGATAGAAGAAAGGTTCAGCCTCTCAGGGACAAAATGGTTTAATTAAAGATTCCTCATCATGGGATTGTGGGTCTTGGGTCTGCAAAGATTTTTAATGCAGGCTTCCCATCTGCTATCTCTGAATGCTTCTCGAGATGTGGAGAGAAGGCTTCAGCCTGGGTGTGACAGTTGATCAGAGGAGGATAGACTGGAAACAATTTGGACCCTCCCTTCAAATGTGGTACAAAACGAGGCTGCAGGCATGGGCGCCTGACTTGCACGCATGCATTGCCCAACCACGCCGGAGGGGTGTAGGCTGAGGGCGCCAGTCTCTGCTGCCTACGGGAGTGTGTGGGAGGAGCAGAAACCACCTGGTGGCCCAAGGATGGAGGTAAACAAGGGCTGGACAGTGAGCCTGAGCCTGAGGTAGTGCGTGGATTCCATCTTACTTTTGTTCTTCTATTCTTTTGAAATAATTATAGACTCAGGAGAAGTAAAAATAGTACAAAATGGTCCTGTGTACTCTTCCCTTGGTGGTGACATCTTATATAACTCTGGTGCTTCATCGGAACCAGACATCACTCATCACAATATAATTAACTGGATGACAGACTTTACTTGGATTTCACCAGGTTTTACATGTGTTCTTGGGGTTTCATTTTTTGGTATGCTTTGTGTACAGTTCCATGACATTTTATGCCATGGATCGATCTGTGTAACCAACATCACAGTCAAGATCCAGATTGTTCTAGTTCGTGAAAAAGGGCCTCCCCAGGCCTAGCCCCCGACACCTCTTATCTTTTTCCCCCATCTCTGTGATTTGGCCAGTTAGAGAAGCCCATATAAATGGAATCGTGCAGGGTGGAATCTTTTGAGACTGGCTTTTTTAACTCAGCTCAAGGCCATTGAGATGCAGTCAAGCCACTTCATGTATCAATAGTTTGCTCCTTTTTATTATTGAGTTGTAGTCTGTGGTGTGGATGTACCACAGTGTGCTTGGACCTGAATTCCATCAAAACTGTCAGCTATGCTGAGTTGGGAGTGACTGCTTGACACCTGGTGAAAAGGAAAGACCCCCAGCCTGGGAAGCAGAGGTGACACCCTGGCGACTAGCCGTGCTTCCCCTGTTCGTTAATTCCTATATTCACTCACACATTTATTTAGCACCAATTCTGTGTGGCACGAACAACACAACAGTGAGCAGAACAGACCGAATTCCAGATATCTGTGAGTTTGTGTCTTAGTAGAGGAGACAAACATTTAACAAATAAACAGGAAAAAATATATGTAATCGTAACTTTCAGGGGAAACAGTAGGGATCTGGGGGAGAATGTAACTGTGGGTGGGATGGTTGTGGCTGCCTTGCCTGAGGAAGGGAAGAAGATGAAGAGGTGTTGGCTGGCGGAGGAGAATGGTGTTCCTGACCCACGAACAGCATGTTTGAGAGCCAGAGGTGACACACACACTGCAAGAAGGGACATGAGGCCTGAGTGCTGAGGCTCATCAGGGGTCCCAGGTGAGAGTGGCCAGGAAGTGGGAGGGGAATCATTTGGGTTCTCATAGGGTAGGAGGCTCGTTTTATCTCCAGGGAGATGGGACTCCAATGGAGCATTTTAAACCATAGAGGGGCATTTTCTAGTTTGTATTTTGAAAAAGCGAACTGGCTGCTAGGTGGAGACTGGAGCTCAGGGGGTGAGAACAGAAGCAGGAGCTTGTGGGAGGTCATGGTGGCTTCCAATGACCATGGGCCTATTAAGGTCTTAGCAGTAGACATTAAGAGAAGTGGACAGACTGGCCAGGTGGGAGGGGTTGATGGCCAGGAAGTGGAAATGTGTGAGCACCGCATGGGCCGCATACCACTGGTGGGCGTGTGTTGGCGCAGTGCTTGTCCTGTGCCTGCAGACGCCTCTCTGGCTGTGGATTCTGCAGAAAGGGCTGCAAGGAGGCTGGTGCCAGGACAGGCCCTGGGGATAGGCACTCCGTTAGCATTCTAGCTCCACCATTTACTGGCTGTCTGTGCATGGTTGCGTGGTGTAGCCTCACCCAGCCTTTATTTCCCCATCAGCAGAATGGCAGTGGTCATTATCCAGGGAAGCTGTTGGCAGCATCAGACATTGTGTGTGTGGCACACTATCCTCCTGTCTCCTCTCATTGAGGGTTGGGTTGGTCTCATTTAGCCTTGTCATGTCAGCAAAGGCTGACACAGGCTTGTTAATTTCCTCCCTTGCCTTGATTTTCCTTGAAAGTCTTCTTGGCCAGGGATACGTGGGCAGTGCTGGCTGGCCATGGGGACACCATGTGAGGGCTCGGGATGGCGGGCAGGGGGGATGAGGGAATAGGTTGGATGGTATGCAGCACAGAGCACTGGGATTCATGCTAAGAAAGATGCCAGGGCCCTGAGGTTTGTGGAACTCAAAGTGTTCTTTCTTTTTTAGAGTTTGCGATTCATGCTACATGTTGGTCTTTGGAGCTTTAAAAAGCATGCCTTAGGGAAAGGATGACTTGGCAGGTCTTAAAGAGTGGTTGATTCTCTTCCTTCCTGCTTTTTTATTTTTGAAGTCAGGGCACATCTTATATCTGCATGTATATTTAGCATTGTGGGGTTTTTCTGTTGTTGTTTGCCCGCCCCCCTCCAAAAGCTTTTGCTAAATCTTTCCCTCCATGGGATCTGGCTGTGCTCGGCTTCCTGGCCCTGCCAACCCCTTCCCATGATGTATTAAGTCACTGTGAGTAAGGCTGGACAAGCCAGACAGATCCTATCTGAAGGGTTTCAGAGTCCCCTGGCGGCTCCTCTTTGCTGTCCAAAGCTCCTGAAAGTAGATGGAGATACTTTATTATTTGGTAGCATATAACTTCCTCAGCATGGTCTCCTGGGGGGTTCCTGCTGGTGAAAACTCAGAGACATTTGCTACACATCAGATTTTCCCCTTTGACAACACAGACCACTAAATGAGAAAGAATTCAAGTCATGAACTTGTATACGGTATGTAGCTGTTTGCTGTGAGGCACACGGGCAGAGGTGCGTTCTCTCCCACCCCTCTCCTGGAGGGAACGGCCATTGCTGGCCTTGCATGTGCGGTGCAGCGTCTACATGTTGTCAGAGGCAGGCTGGCAGCTGACAAAACATGACCCCACATGCAGCTCAACAGGCCACAAGCACAGGAGGGGATGTGCTGGAGGGGGAGCCCTTCAGACTCTGAAGACACAGGCATCAGGGTGGTGGCAGCTGCCTGACCCTGTGGCCTCTCTTTTCCTGAGCCTTGTAGGTCAATCATGTCGGGAACCCTGGGTGACAAGGAACTAAGCACCTGCCAAGGGCACCCCCGTGTCTGTGTGCAGGTCTAGGGACAGAGCTGCATGCAGGGCTGGCTCTCCAGATCTCAGGTGTGGGCTTGGGGACGTATTAGATGAGCCCCTTCCTTTTCCCGGAGTCAGTCCTTCAGGGAGGCGGGAGGTGGTGGGATACGGTGGCAGTGCCAGCTGTGGGTCTGAGTCCCAAGCTGTCACCGTCTGTGTTGTCCTCTGTGATGTGTGGGTGACCACACATCTCACAGGACAAGAGGATTAAATGAGGAGGCTGCCCAGTGCTGTGGGGGCCTCACAGGACAGGGAAGAAGCCCTGGACCCAAGGATTGGGACTCTTGCCTCAGTCCCAGACAGAATGGGCAGTCTCCATCCTGGCAGGGTTTGCTCAAGAGTTCAGCCCATAAGAGAGTGAACCGGGCAGTGCAGAAGGTTCCAGACTGTGAGCTGTGAGGAGCAGCCAGTCTCCCTCCGTCTTCCACACTGTGGCTTTTGGGAGAATGACTTTTGAGGAACACTGGCTGCTTGGCCTGGCCTGGCCCGTGGTCTCCCACAACCAGGGTTTCCAGGTCCTCAGCCCCGTTACTGTTTGCTCCCCTGACTCTCAGGTTCACCTTGTTCCTCCTGCCCCAGTTTCCCCTCAGCTGATTTCTTCACGTCATTTTTCTAATACGTTTCACTTGTCTTTTCCTGTTGTCCTAACCCCTTTGTGATTTTTGAGGCAGGCAGGATACAGTGAGTGACAGCACAAGAGCTGGGCTGTCCCCAGACCCCCCTGAGCTGCCCCAGGTGAAGGTTGTGGGCCCAGGGCTGAGAGGCAGGTCCCGTGGGCACGAGGTGGGGTGGTCTCTGCCCTGACACCCCACACTCCTCAGCAATACCCACCCCGTGCCCCCTCTGTCCTCATGGCTCCCAAACCTCCTGGAGGTCAAAGGCTTCTGGGCCCTTCCCCAGCTTGGGCAAAATTCATTTCCTGGAATGTTTGCTTGATTTTTCCTCCATCTTGTAAACCCTTGAGAAGTCCAAGGGCACAGTAGGTGTTGTGGAAAGAGAAGGGAAGAACAAGTCTCCAGCTCAGGGAAAGATGGAGCCTGGACTCGGCAGAGGCTGAAACCCCTAGTGGAAGAAAGGAGGGTTGGGAACAGGAGAATGGCAGCTGTCAGTGATGAGGGAGCCCCTGGGGCCGGGTTTGGAGGAGAGACCCCTCTGCTCCCAGGCTATCTCTTCTGGATGTGTGACGACCCATCTCTTGTCCTAAGGTATGTCCCAGGAGATGTGGACACTGGGCTGGGGTAGGTGAGTGTATCCCGAAGCAAGGTCATGGCTCTGCCCCTCAGCCCTGGGGTCTCCTGCCCTTGATGAAGTCTTGGGGGCATAGCAGGTCTTACCTTTTAATGAGGGCTGAGGGGTACTTGGGAGGCCTGTTGTCCCCACACTGGCTTCATTTGCTGGCATGGCAGGACTTGGCTTGTGTTTTCCTAGAGGCCAGACCCCCCCTCACCATGTGTGTCCACAATCACACCCAGGCTCCCCTCCCAAGTTGCCCCCTTCCCAGACACTCACCCACAGCCATGTGTTCACAGACACATGAGCTCACGCTCAGGGCCACGTATCACCACATGCTCCTGTGTGTAGGTACCACAAGCACACACTCAGACCCACGCACACACCCTCCTGTCACACACACACCTCTCCTCCCCAGGGAAGAGTGAGGATGGGTGTCAGTGATGGTTAATTTTAGGTATCAACATAACTCGGCTGTGGGGTGCCCTGATGGCTGGTAGCGAATTCTTTCTGCACATCTGTAAGGGTGTTTCTGGAAGCCACTAGCATTTGGATCAGTAAACAGAGTAAGGAAGATGTGCTCTCATTGATGTGTGGGTCCAGATAGAACAAAAAGCATGAGAAAGATTCCCCCTCTCTGCTTCTGAGCTGGGACACGCACCTTCTCCTGCCTTCAGACGTTGGCCCTCCTGGCTCATGGACCTTGGACTCTGGAACTTACACCAGTGGCCCCCGGTTCTTAGGCCTTTGGTCTTGGACTCAATTCCACCTTTCCTGGTTCTCCAGCTAGTGGACTACAAATAACGAGACCTCTGCATCTCCATAATTGTGTGACCCATTCCCCATAATGAAGCCCCTCATACATCTAACATTTCATGCATGGAGCGGCAGCTTCTCCCTCTCTGCAATAGCACCTCCGTTGCTCTTGAAAACCTGCCCTTCCCCTGGTCTTGGTCTATAGGGTTCACCCAGGTTGACCTGATGCTGGTCCCCAAAAGGTGATCCAGACCCTGCCAAACAGGCCACAGTGCAGGGATGGACACGTGACCAATGGAAGCTCTGCTCTTGGCTGGAACTTCCTGGAAAGAGGCCACTGCATTGGCCACCCTGGGGGCCCTGAATCCATACAGGGAGAGCAGAGTCCAGACAGAGGTACACATTTCTCTGACACCCTGGTGCTCCTCGGTTCCCTGGACTCCCACCAGCCCTCCTTTCAGCCAGACTAGTTTGGCTTCTGTCCTTTTATCCAAAGGCATCTGGAGCAGTATGACGGGGAGTTAGGAGGGTGGGTGGGAGCTCAGGCTGGTCAGGCTTGGGGAGAGGAAAGTTCCATAACTGGTGAAGTGGTGGAGCTCCACAATCCATATCCTCACGCCTTCTGTCCTGCAGGCTCAGGAGAGAGGCCCCTTCACAGCTGCCAGGGCATTGTAGTGGCAGCCATGGTACCTCCCTTCCACAGGTATGGTTGGAGCCGGTCCTTCTCTCTCCTCCCTGACCTGAGGCAGAGCCTTGGGCCAGATTTCCTCTCCACAGCCTGTCAGGCTACAGGTGTCCTGAGAGTAGCCTGTGGTTACAAATAGGTGGCTGACTCTACCTTGGAGAGGGGCTTGGTCTGGAGTGTAGAGATGCCCTATCTCCTATCGTGGCCTAGGGCAGGGAGGGGTCAGTAGGGCCCATGGACAAGTCAGGGTAGGCCTGACATTTACCAGCTTTGTTTTACTCAGAGGTATTTTCTAATTTTCTTTAACAAACAGGACTATTCTACATAAATAAAATGATGTACAGCAAAATCCACCTCCCAAAACAGATGTCACCTCTTCCAGGAAGCTTTTCCTGCTCTTCTGGGGTGGGTTAGGAGCTCCCTTTCCCCCCTGTGTCACTTCCAGGTGACATTTATCACAAAGGACTGGGGTTCACCTGTTTACAGCCTGGGTAACATGCATGGGGACAGAGACGGCATCTATTCACATCTATTCCCCCGGCCTTCAACACCATGTCACACCCATTGTAGGTGGTGAGAAAATATTCACTGAGGGCCATGGACATTTCCTGGCTGGACACACTTGGACAAGATCTGACCATTTCTCTTAGCCTCAGTTTTACTTATGGGAAATGGAGTTAATAAATAGTAATCCAAAAATTATTGTAGAAAGTAATTCTATTGATGTTAGGCCCGGTATCTCTTGGCCCATCTCTGAGCTTACCTGCAGCTGGCCCGGTCAGCCAAGGACAGTTTTCTTTCTCAGGGCCTTGGTTAGCTCTGCTGCTCTGCCTGAGGCTGTTCTCTGGCTCATAAGTCACCACCGGGATTTGTCTCCACCTGGGAATTATAACTGAGGATTTTGGGGGGAGTCGGAATCCCAGGGGAAACTCCCCAACCACTGGGGATGTGGCCCAGTGGGGATGAGGGCAGTGGATGAAAGCACCAGCCTCCTCGTCCTCCTGTGGGATGATCTGAGTTGCATAGTTCCCCAGAGGGTCCCCTCAGTGTGGAGCTGCAGTTGCCTACAGAGGCGACCAACTCATTAGCTGCCCTTCCCTGCCCCTTCTTATTTCTGCTCCCCACTCCTTATGTGCTCTTTCTGGGACAATCTAAAACAAATGACTGCACCCAAGCCCTGGTCTCAGGGACCACTTTTGGGGGATGCAAAAGGTGGCAGTTTTAAAATGAGACAGTCCACCTAAACAGCCTAGCACCAGGTCTGTCATATAGCAAGTGCCTCTCAGTATGGGCCAGTATAGCTGTCATCACTACCCTCTTTATGCCATTGACATTGACACCTTTTCACCCTCACTGTAGTCATCAAGTAGGGCCAGGGCTGACTTGCTTACTGAGGGTGAATTTCACCCATATCTCCCCCCCCATCAAGTGCAGAATCTGGCAACAGACACTCAGACCATTTGAGTTCCAGATCACATGTCCATCAGATGTCCCAGGAACTCATCCTGGGTCCTGGCACCTGTCAGGAGCCTGGTTGCAGCTGTTTTTTTCTGCTTTTCTGCCTTTGAACTGTAAGGTAGAGGCTCAAGTGTCCCCCCTTGGAGCATGGCCAGGGGAGCCCGCCCCTCTACATGGGCCTGGCAATCCCCCATGGTGGGGCTCCAGCAGGAGGATCCAGTGATTTTCAGAAGGCACTCATTTTCTGGGCCCAGATGGCTGTGCCCTCAGCCCCTCCCCCACCACAATGTGTGTCCCTCCTGCTCCACGGTCCAGTGATTAAAGCAAACATACTCAAAGCACTGAGTTGCGCCAAATCAAAGGAAAGATGAAGAATGCATAAAACCCCAGCAATTTAAGTTTCATTTTGGAATATCAAAGGAATATTGAAATATAGGAATATCAAATACCAATTCATTATTTTTTTTTAAATGTTTTGCGTTTACAGACTCAATTTCAATGGGATAAAGCCTGCTGTTTTTAAGCGGCTCCAGTATAATATAAACTTCATTGGTTTTAAAGGAAACAGATTGGAAACTTAGGGCACAGATAGTTTTTTTTTCCCTTTTTGTGCACAGCTGTGAAAGGTCTAAATTACAGGGAGAACCAGAGATATTCACTCAGTTATGGCTGAGGTCATTGGACCTCCTGGTGCCCAATGCAGGGAAACAGATCAGTGTGGTGTGGTTGCTGCTCTCAAGGAAATGCCGTCCTCCCAAAGAAAGGCTGATCCACAGTGCATCACCATGGTTTTCCAGAGTCAACAGGTTGCCTGTTTCTATATCTTCTATTGACTGAGATTATATACTTATTTATTTATTTTATTGATACATAATAGATACACATATTTGGGGGGATCTACATGTGATATTTTGATACGTTCATATAATGTATAATAATCAGATCAGGGTAATTGGGACATCCATCACCTTGACATCTATCACATTTATCTTTTCTTTATGGTGGGAACATTCAAATTATTTTCTACTAGGTTATTTTGAAATATATAATAGGTTATTTTTTACTATAATTATTCTACTGATTTATCAAACAGTAGGTCTTATTTCTCCTATTGTGTTTTTTTTACCCCTTAATCAACCTTACTGGCTCATGCAGTTGTGGGGGCTAAGTCTGAAATCCACACACAGGCAGGCCAGCAGGCTAGAAATTCCAGCACGAGTGGGTATTGCCTTCTCGAGTCCAAAGGGAGTCCAGAACCAGAATTCTTGCCTCATCAGAACACCACAGTCTTTCATTTTAAGGCCTTCACAGGATTGGACATGTATCTACCCACATTACAGAGGGGAATTTGCTTTACTAAAAGTCTACTGATTTAAAGGTTAATTTCATCTAAAAAATGGCTTTACAGCCACATGAAGACTGGTGTTTGACTAAGCAGCGGGGGATGTAGACTAGCCATGTTGATATGTTGGTACATAAAATTAACCATCTCCCTGATGGGTGAGAAGAAGGATAAGGCCTAGGTGAGTACAGGTTCTGAAAGGATCTTAGGAGTTTTGAAGGAAGTAGGAGAACAAACATGGGCCTTCAGCACTGGGTTTCCAGGAAATATGGCCCAGAAAAACCAAGCAGGCTCTTGTCATTCCCATCTAAATAAAGCTCTATGAGCTGGGTTGGAAAGCTGAAAAAAAAAAAAAAAAAGAATTAATATCAATTCTTTATAAAATCTTAAAAAAAGAAAAAAAAAAAAGGAAGAGACAGTCGCCCCTTGCAACTCCTGCTATGAGGCTGGTAATTACCCTGATAACAAAACAAAGATGTTACAAGAAAACTGGAGACCAGCATCTCTTCTGAATATGAATCTAAATCCTCAGTAAAGTAATAGCTAACTAAATCCAGCAACATATAAAAAGATTATATACCATGACCAAGTGGAATGCAAGGTTGATTCAGTATCCAAATCAATTAATGTAATATACCATATAATAGAACAAAGTACAAAAACTACATGTTGATCTTAATAAGCACAGATAATTTATGTAGCAAAATCTAACTTCTATTTTTTATGATAAAACTTCTCAGCAAACTAGAAATAGAAGGGTTCTTCCTCAACTTGATAAAGAACATCTATGAAAATCCCCACAGTCAACATTGTATGTAACAGTGAAAGTTTGAATACCTTCCTGCTGTGATCAGGAGTAAGAGAACGAAGTCTGTTCTTGCCAATTCTATTCAACATTATCCTCAGGCAGGATCCATTAGACAAGAGAATAATGTAAAAGTCATTCAGATTAGTAAGGAAAAGGTAAAAGTCATTCAGATTAGGAAGGAAAGGGTAAAACTATATTTGTAAATGACGTGATATTTTTATATAAAAATCTCAGCTAATCTTCTGAAAATTTATTAAGACCAATAAACAAATTCAGCTAGGTTGCAGGGTAAAAGACTAATATATAAGAATTAATTTGAATTTCTATGCATTAGCAATAAACAGCCTGAAAATGAAATTTAAAAACTAGCTCTAGGCCAGTGGCTCATGCTTGTAATACTAGTGCTTTGGGAGGCTGAGGTGGGTAGATTGCCTGGGCTGAGGAATTCGAGACCAGCTTGAGTAAGAGTGAGACCCCGTCTCTAAAATGTAGCCAGGCATTGTGGTGGGTGCCTGTAGTCCCAGCTACTCAGGAGGCTGAGGCAAGGGGATCACTTGAGCCCAAGAATTTGAGGTTTCTGTGAGCTATAATGCAATAGCACTCAACCCCAGGGCACAGAGTGAGACTGTCTTAAACAAACAAACGAACGAACAATCCTTCCATTTACAATATCATCAATAAGAAAAAAAGAAAAACTTAGGGATAGGTTTAACAAAAAAAGTGTGAAATGTGAAATGTATGCTCTGAAAACTACAGAACATTCTTGAAAGAAATTAAAGAAGACCTAAATAAACGGAAAGACAGCCTACATTTATTGGAAGACTTAATATTGTCAAGATGGCGATACTGCACAAATTGGTCTATGAATTTCACGCAATGCCTATCAAAATCTCAGACATTGGTAAGCTGACTCTAAAATTCATATGGAAATTTGAGGGACCCAGAATAGCCAAAACAATCTTGAAAATGAAGAAACAAGTTGGAATACCCATACTTCCTGATTGAAAAACTTACTATAAAGCTATAGTAATCAAGGTATGGTAGTAGTGGCATAAGAATAGACACATGTGTAGACCAATGGAATAGAATCAAGAGTCTAGAAATAAACTGTTAACCTTTACAGTCAGTTTGTAACAAGTGTACCAAGACAATTGAATGGGGAAAGATAATCTCTTCAATACATAGTGCTAACTGGAGTCCACATGCAAAAGAATGAAGTTGGACCCCTGCCTCACGCCAGATCGAAAAATTAACTCAAGATCAATCAAAGACCTAAATGTAAGCGAAAAAACTATAAAACTCTTAAAATAGGGGTAAATTATTGTGAATTTGAATGAGACAAAGCCTTCTTAGATATGAAGCCCAAAACACAAATGACCAAGAAATAAATAGAAATTCTTAAAAATTAAACAATTTTGTACAACAAAAGACATCATCGAAAATAACAAAAGCACAACACATAGAATGGGAGGCAATATTTGCAAATCATAGATCTGCTAAGGGTGTTGCATTTTGAATATAAAGAACCCTCATGATTTAATAACAAAGACACAAAGAACCTGATTAGGAAATGGACCAAGAATTTAAACCGGCGGTTCTCAACCTGTGGGTCGTGACTCCTTTGTAACAATGAAAATACATCCTGCCTATCAGATATTTACATTACGGTCCATAACAGTAGCAAAATTAGTTATGAAGCGGCAACGAAAATAATTTTATGTTTGGGGGTCAGCACAACATGAGGAACTATATTCAAGGGTTGCGGCATTAGGAGGCTTTAGGAAGGTTGAGAACCACTGATTTAAACAGATATTTCTCCAAGGAAGAAATGTGAGTAAGGCAGTAAGTGCAAGAAAGATGCTCAACCTCATTGCTTACTGGGGAAATGCAAATGAAAACCACAATGAGATATTATTTCACGTCTCCTGGGATGAAACTTCCTCGTGCATTGCTGGTGGCATTCTAAAGTGGTACAACTGTTCTGGCAGCTGCTCAAGTGGTTAAACATGTAAGTCACCATATGAGATTCCACTTCCCAGAGATTCCACTCCCAGGTATATGTAGTATACCCAAGAACGATAACACATATCTACACAAAAGCTTGCACATGAATGTTCGTAACGCATTATTCCTAATAACCAAAAGTGGAAAAAACCCAAATGGCCATCAAGTGGTGAATGAATGAACAAATGTGGCATATCTGTACAATATTATTAGGCTACAAAAGAAATGAACCTTGGAAACACTAAGGTAAGTGAAAGAAGCCAGTCGCTAAAGACTTCATCCAGTGTGAGCCCATTCACATGGAATGCCCAGAATAGGCAGAGCTATAGACACGGGTTGCCCAGAGCTAGTGGAGCCAGGAAGGGAATGGGGACTGACTCGCATCTTTCTCTGGAGGAGAATGTGGGATCTTGGGGGCACAGGGACGTCCTCTCCTGGCACAGAGCTGTCAACCTCAGTAGCTCCTCATGGTGCCTAAGAGGCGTTTGGTCAGAGCTGAGTGGGGGGGGGGCAGGTGCTGTAGCTCAGTGGTTAGGGTGCTGGCCACATGCACTGGGGCTAGCAGGTTCAGACCCAGCCGGGGCCTGCTAAGCAACAATAATAACTAAAATGAGAAATAGCCAGGCATTGTGGCAGGCACCTGTAGTCCCAGCTACTTGGAGGGCTGAGGCAAGAGAGTCGCTTAAGCCCAAGAGTTTGAGGTTGCTGTGAGCTATGATGCCACAGCACTCTACTGAGGGTGACAATAGTGAGAACTCTGTCTCAAAAAAAAGAGCTGAGTTGGGTTTAAGGCCCAAGACTCAGGGTATCACTGTGCACTGTGCTGCCTGGGAGCCCATGAGAGTCATTCTGAGAGGGCTCTGGGCCTCCAGAAATGGAGACACCTATCTTATTCATATTGTGGTTCAGAGTCAAAGGGCTCTGCAAGGCACTGGTAAACACATGTCCTCGGCCAGGCCTGGAAATCTCTTCAGAAGCCTCTAGATTGAGGCTTCCTAGGGCCATGTCAGCAGGGCAGAAGCCTTCTAGTGCCTGCTGGGAAATTATTACCTTCCTTGTTTGGGAACACTTAGAGGCAAAGGGAGGTAGGAAGGGTGGAAACAGGGAGGGAAAAAGGCAAGGGGAGAGAAAGAGGGAGAGTATTCCTATGATGGTTCACTAAGGTATTAACTGTGGTGCTGGGCCAGATTCTTAATTAACTTACCTAACTTAAATATCATCATGTTATAGGTAACATTATATAGATGTTTCTGGAGCACTTACCACATGGGGAGTCCTGGAGATGGAGAGGGTAAAGCCACAGACCCTGTCCCTAGGAGCTTGCTATGTTGTCCAGTGGTGGAGTTAGACATATAAACGGATCATCTTAGTGCAATACTGTGTGTTTCTCTTAGTCTCTCTTGCTAGAAGCTTCTAGAGGGCGGTTTGCTGGCTGTCTGAGCTTTGCATCAGCAACTGTGCTTGGTGCCTTTCCTATGCCTAGTACACGTTTGCTGAGTATAAATCAATTGCGTTTGTCTAGTAGCTGGAGGTACAGGTAATTTCAGCTGGGAAGTTCAGTCTAGGCACATGTGGAGAGCACTCTCACCCTCCTTCTCTCCATCTTTCAGGTGAGGGCTGGACCTAGGGCTGGTCCTTGCCAATAATGTTCAGTGGTTAAGGCCCCAGGGTCATGTGGAGCCCAGGAGCCTACCTCAGTTTCTTCAGTGGGGGCTTTTCCCTGGCTAAAGCTTGGTGGCCTTGGAAAACAGGAGACAGTGTCGAATGGACATGGCTTTTCCACTTTTCCCTGAACACAACACTTTCCATTGGCCTGGAGGGCACAGAGCTGATGTCCTCACTCTTTCACCCTAGTGGCTTTGGGAAGATGAGCTGCAGCCTGACCGAGGGACATGCTCGGGGATTCTGCTGTGTTCTGGGGATGTTTTCTCAGACCCCCACCCCCACCCCAGCCACTTTGTGCCTCTTCCCCAGAGTCCTCTTCCCCAGACGTGGTTGTAGCCTCACACTGGGCCAGTGTCCTGGAAGTCCTGTGGTTCAGTGAACGGCGTGTTTTCTCCAGGGGGCCTACATTCAAATCATGGCTCTGGGACTCACCTATCAGGTGACTATGACCAGGGAATCACTCAGTCTCTGCCTACTTGTCAGCTGGCTGGGAGTAAACCCCAGGATCAGCGAGGCAATCCTGTAACAGTGCTCAGCACACTCCCACGTGCTGTGCAAATGCAACTGAACTATTACTGAGCATTCTTTGTTTCTTTATGCTCAGCCGCCCTGGAGAAAGTGTGGCAAGAAGGGCTTGGATCCAATAAAGCATTAATGGTCATGGAAAGCATGGCCACTCACTCAAGTGGCCCCACTTCAACCTGCTCTGCCTCCGCATCTCAAGGACTTTCCCATGAAATGACAAATATGTGAACACAACTCCCCCCTCCAAACCCAAGTTATCCATAATCCACAACCTGGGTGAATAAAACAACTTTAGACCTCTTGGAGTTGCTGGGGTTTATACATGCTTACAAGCTCAAGACAAAATATATGTTATGTGTTTCAGATTTGTTTTATATAGATGGAAAAAGAATCATGTTGGTTATAACTTCATAAGGCTGGAGCTCAAGTTCCAAATCTGCATTTTCAGATAAAACGGGGCTGTTACCAAGGCAAGCCTTCTCCTGGAGAGGCTTCAGACGGAGCCTGGCAGCCGTAATTGTGGACTGCGATGGAACTGAGATGTTCCAAGAATGTTTCCCAACCACTGTGATTGCATCAGTCCTCTCTCTGGGAGCTCAGACTGAGGCTTCCGACCACAGGGCAGCTGCTTCCCCTGTAGCGAGCAGGCTGGGATTTCCAGAGCTTTGCCTACAGTCCTGAAGTTGGGGCTGTCTCTGCCCTCCTCCAAGGCTGTCAACCTAGTCTGCCTTTGTCACAGAGGAAGGGAAGTTGGGGCTCCTATGTCTATTAATATCACCAAAGCCAGAAAGAGAGGAAAGATGATGTCAGGAACAGGGACTCGTTTTCCCCGGGGAAAAGCTAGGAATGCCCTTTACACCTCCCGGGGAAGAACTTCTTCCCAAAGACTTCTATGGCCCTGAACCTTCCATCTCAGAGACAAGGGGACTTCTTAGGACATGCATAGAAATATGTACCTTTCCTTTCTCACCTCAGAAACGTTGGATAAAGAACAAACGATAAAGGCCATTGAAAAACAACTGTCTTCAGACACTGAGGCACTGGGAAAAAATTGTGATGTTGGGTGGCACCTGTGGCTCAAAGGAGCAGCGCGCTGGCCCCATATACTGGAGGTGGGGAGTTCAAACCTGGACCCGGCCAGAAAAAAAAAAATTGTGACGTCAACCAGGATTTCATGGCCCTAAAGAGCCACAAAGATGGGCCCAAGTTCCCCTCCACATTCTGTGTAAACACAGTGCCCGTCCAGTTTCTGGGGGTTCTGGGGAAGGTATGTTCCCACATTGCCCTCAGGCTCAGAGCTGCTACCTGTGCTCACGTGACCAAGTTTAGCAGCTGTCCCTCTGTTTCACACATGCACCCAGGGCCCTTGTGGACCTGAGTCTCTTCCCTTGGTTCACACACATGCACGCACAGCCACACACATACACATAGTCCCCCGGCCTTTGAGTGTGTGCCAGATTTTATAGAGTAGCATTTGCTTATATATAAAAGTGCTTAAAATTAAATACAGTAGAGCCTCTGTAAGTTGACCCTCGAAGGAACTGTAACAAACTGGTCGACATGTGGAGGTGGTCAACATAGGAAGTAGGCCTGTTATACTGATACATACATGTTGTGCATGTCAGGTCTATGAAAATTAGGTCAACGTAAGGAGTTGGTCAATGTAGAGAGGTGGTCAGCTATGGAGGTTCTACTCTATTAGTTATTTCAGCATATAAATTTTGGGGGAGACCACAGTTTAGCCCATAACATCCAGCAAACTTGCTAAACTCCCTTGCTAAAAGTGACAAATTTCTGCACAGATTCTTTTAGGTTTTCCAGATGGACAAGACCATCATTTGCAAAGGATGACACTCTGCCTCTTCCTTTCCAAATTTACCCCCTTTATTTTATTTTATTTTTTTTGCAGTTTTGGCCGGGGCTGGGTTTGGACCCGCTACCTCCGGCATACGGGGCCAGCGCCCTACCCCTTTGAACCACAGGTGCTGCCTTTTTATTTTCTTTTTCTTAAAAATTTTCTGCATTGACTAGGACATCCGGTAAATGTTAAATAGAAGTAATGACGGAAATTTTTGTCTTACTCTTGATTTGAAAGTGAAATATTCTAGCGTTTTATCATTATCTTTGGGTAGAATATTTTATACAGGGTTTTGGCAGATATTCTTTACCAACTTAAGTAAATTCCCCCTATGGTTGGAATTGAATTTAATCAAATGCCTTTTCTGCAAATGTTGAGATCACTGGAAGGTTTGTTTCCTTTAAGCTGTTAACATGATGAATTTTCCTATTATGTTTTCTAATGTTGATTCTGCCTTGTGTGTTTGGAAATAGTCTAGTTTAATCTTGGTTTATTTTCTTTTTTATACACTATAGAATTCAGTTCATGAATATCTTATTTAGGATTTTTGCAATTCTGTCCATGAATGATATTGAGCTGTAATTTCCCAACATTTAGCAGTTTAAAACAATGAGCATTTGTTATCTCACATGGGTCAGGACTCCGAACCTGTCCACGGCTACTGTCTCATCTGAAGGCTCATCCACGTGGCCTCTGCCTCTCTCTGGGTGTGGGCCAGGGGTTCCCTTAGCTTCTCATCATCTGGGCCTCTCCACCGAGCTGCCTCCCAGTATAGGCTTTCCCCACAGAAAATGATGCGATAGCAAGAGAGTCCATACCCAAGATGAAAGCCACAATCTTTTAAAAATAATTTAATCTTGAAGATGCCATTTTATTATTTTTGCTGTGACCCAGTGAAGTGAGTAACTAAATCCAACCCATACTCACAGGGAAGGAATGACACTAGGGTTTGCAATGCCAACAGGCAGGATCACTGGGGCCATTGTAGAGGCCCCCTGCCACAGGAGGGAAGGGGAATCCCCACAGATGACCATTTCTACCTCCACTGAGGTCCCCCGCAGCAAAACCCCACTCTCTTCTCCCTCCCCTCCTCTCAACAAAAAAGCAGGGGCCACACTTTATGGGGGCAAGACATGATTGCAGGAGGAACTTTACCTAACAAATGCAATCAGTGTAACTGGCTTATTGTACCCTCAATGAATCCCCAACAATAAAAAAAAATAAAAATAAATAAATAAATAAATAAATAAATAAATAAAAAAAAAGCAGGGGCCTCACGGTTAGACCCCTGGCAGCATTCACTAGCCCCAGGACTCTGAGAAAATCATTTAAACTCATTCTCCTTCCTGGGTAGAAATTGTTTTGGTATTTAAAAGAAGAACTTGAATGTGACAGATTAGCCTTAGATCAGGTCTATAAAGTAAAGGCCGAACAGAGAAACTATGGAAGGACTCTACATAAAGAAATGGGTCAGGAATTGCTACTGAGAAGAAAGAAAGAAAAAGAGAAGGGCCCCCAAATTCATATCCTGAAATCATAATCCCCAATTTGGCCATATTTGGAGATAAGGCCTTTAATGAAGTTATTAAGATTAAATGAGGTCATAAGGCTAGGACCCTAATCCAATAAGACTAGTGCCCTTATAAGAAGAAGAAAAGACACCAAAGCTCTCTCTTTCTCTTTCTACATGAATGTAGGCCCTGTAAGAGCAGAGAGAGAAAGCAGCCATCTGCAATCCAAGGAGAGAGGCCTCACACAAAAGCTATCCTGGAGGCACTTTAATCTTGGGCATCTAGTCTGCAGAACTGTGATAAAACAAATTTCTGTTCTTTAAGCCACCCAGTCTATAGCATTCTGTTATAGCAGCTTTCACAGACCACTAAATTACATATAAAAGTAATATATGCAAATATTGATTTCATTTTTATATTATCAGCAGTGAACAGTGAGAAAATGAATAAAAAGGTAACATTTGCAACAATAAGAAAAATTGAGGAATAGGATATAGAATAAGCAAAATAGTTCAAGACAAACTGGGAAAGTATAAAAATGTGTTGAAAAACATTAAAAATACTACTAATAAATAAATGGAGAGACACAACATTTATATGGACAGGACAAGATAGTATCTTATAGACATTAATTCTTTCCAAATGCGTTTATTGATTCAAAGTCATTTCTATCAAATTGGTAGACATTTTCTTTTTTCCTATGCTTTTTATTACTTGGAAGAGATTTGACAGCAGATTTTAGAATTTATGCCAAAGATCCAAAGACAAAGATTAGCAAAGAACTTCATGAAGAAGAAACAGCAGTCGGGATGACTTGCCATGGCAGGTGATCAGGATATAAAATGATTATAATAAAGACAATGATGTGTATGTACAAGGATAGACAAGTAGATCAAGGGAACAGAGACAATATCCAGAAACAGACTATCCCAATATGCAGACCTGGTATGTGGCAAGTTCGTGGGAAGAGGGGGGGGAAGAAAGTTTGCATTGGTCAGTAAATGGGGCTAAGACAAGTGGGAAGTTATAATGGGCAAAAAGAAATGGGTCCCAACCCCACACCATAAAAAATAATTCCAGATGAACCAAGGACTTGAATATGACATTGAATTCTGACATTTTCAAATAAAACTTAAGATAAAATTTTGATGAAGTTAAAGTTATCAATCTTCCCTTTTAAGGTTTGTGAGTTTGGAATTCATCTTTAAGAACTTGGTTCTGGGTGGTGCCTGTGGTTCAGTGAGTAGGGCTCCAGCCCCATATACCAAGGGTGGCGGGTTCAAACCCGGCCCCGCCAAAACTGCAACAACAACAAAAAAATAGCCAGGCGTTGTGGCAGGTGCCTGTAGTCCCAGCTACTCGGGAGGCTGAGACAAGAGAATCACCTAAGCCCAAGAGCTGGAAGTTGCTGTGAGCTGTGATGCTATAGCACTCTATAGAGAGCAACAAAGTAAGACTCTCTCTCTAAAAAAAAAAAAAAGAACTTTGTTCCAACTCAAAGTTTGTAAATATATATAGAAGTTTTGATTATCAAAGATTTTATGGAACATGGAAAGACAAATCACAAACTATGATTTTTATAAAATGCAATTGACAAAAAATTAGTATTTAGAACATCACTGCTCAATACAAATATAAAAGAAAGTATACACAGTTTCATTATTATAGTTTTATTATTTTTAGTAACCACAATAACCAAGAAAAAAGGCATTAATTTTAATATTAATGTTAATATATAAGGTATGTAATAAAGTGCTTAATAGAGAATATTATTTTACACTGTATCAGTTTTTTTTTTTTTTTTTTTTTGTGGTTTTTGGCCGGAGCTGGGTTTGAACCCGCCACCTCCAGCATATGGGACCGACGCCCTACTCCTTGAGCCACAGGCACCGCCCCACTGTATCAGTTTTTAAATGTAATTAAAATTAAATACAATTAACCTTTCAGTTCCTCAGTAGCACTGGTCCCATTTCCCACACAGTGGTGGCTGAGCTTTTGCTCACTATTGTCCACATGTCCAACTTTTGGAATGAAGATTACATTTTAAATAATTCAGACACATATCCTTTCTCAATTTCCTGTGCTTGGAGAACAAGAGCAGGGTTATTTTATTCTGTAAGTGTAACATTTTATTTTTAAAGCAATACTATAACTTTAAGAAAACTTTGAACACAGAAAAAACATCACATTACTCTGGATGTGCCCATGTAACCCTTGCACACACCCTCCACACCGCATGCCTCGCACAGGTGTGCATCTGTACAGGCACAGTCTTATGGCTTGTTGACATTGGCAAGGTCAAGTTCAGCCCTACCTGCCTTCCCAGAACTCCGCACCTTTCCTCAATGGTCAGTGTGTCCTAACTATCTTATACACATATACAGAGTGTGGTGCTCAAGAAATATTTGTTGAAAAGTGAGCTCTGCAGCCCTGTTGATTCTATTTTTAAACATCTATTATGTCAACCCACATTTCTAGTTTGCAGCGTTGTGTTCAGAGGGATGCTTCCCAGAGGCTGAACAGTGTTCCATGGCGTCTTGTGAACATTCTCCCAAGGCGCTGGCATGTAATGAGAAGCTGTACATGTATTATTTTATAGACAACTCTGCAAAGAACATCTGCACACAGTCTTATCTTCTGTCGAATTATGTCTTGGCATACTGTGTCAAAGGTGGTAATACCAGCCCATAGCCGGGGATTATATTTACAGCTCTTGAGATATGTGGTATGCTGCCAAGTTGCTTTCCAAAATGTGGTGCCAATTCTCCCTGCCAGCTGGCCCTGGGTTACAACATAACAGGGTCAGCTATTTCGCCAGCAGTTTGTCTACTGTTAAAATGATTTCTTTTGCTAAGTGGATTGGTTAAGGATTGCATTTAGTTACATGTTTATATTTTGTTTCATCAGACTTGCATGTCTTTTTGGCTTCAAAGTATAGAAAATAATCACGCCTCAGGACCTGTGAAATATTTGATTCTCTTTTATTGCTAGGCTTTTTGGGGATAAGTTAAGTTTTATGTATAGCTTTTTTCTTGGAAAAAAATTTAACAGCATTGCAGAAAATTTTGAAATAAAGAGGAAAAAATTGTTCATGATACTACACTCCATCAGAGCTACCATCTTTCTTTGTAGTCCCTTTCAGTATTTTTCCATAGGCATACATATTTTGTGTAGTTTTAGTCATGAGCAGAAATGATTCTACATTCTGTTTTTCCTCATAACATAGTAGAGTACGCACAGTTCCATCCTGCTTCATATTTTCTTAAGGATAATCTTAATGGCTGCATAATATTTCATTGAGTGAACATACCCTGTAACTTGATTAACCTCTCTTATTTTTAGATACTTAAATTGCTTTCAACTTTTTGCTATTATAAATAATTCATCAATAAACATTTTTATACATGCATGAAATCTTTTGAGGTTGTTTCTTTAGAACAGAGTCCTAGAGCCATAGTTTTGGTAAAGAGCTCTCAGCAAACAGGCATATTTGCCTGTCCAGTACTACTCTCCTCTTCCTCCTTATAAACAGAACCTCTCATTATGTTCAGGGTGGCAATGCCCTCAGTTTAAAATGACTTTCCCAGATTCTCAGAAGGGCAATTCATACTGCCCTTTCACTCAATGATGAGCAAACAGCAGCCTTCCTCTCCAGGCTACTGGGAAAACCATTGCTTTCTGGCTTAAAAAAAGAATGGTTTTGACAACAGGAGGATGGAGGTCGCCAGCTAAACTGGAAAGGCAGATGGAGAGAAAGACCCAGGCCACTGATGACATCATGGATGATACATCGGCTCTGGACCCTGCCTCTGAGTTCTTGGAATATTTCTAATGAGTTAATAATTCTTAAAGATATTTTAGAATACCATATTATAAACCCTCAGATTTCCCAGAAGGAATGGAGCGTGGATGAAGTTTAGGAGAGAAAAATAACATATACTAAATATCTATTAGGTATTCACCAAATGCCTTATACACAAAATATACCTTACCCATTGCTGTGGTCTGAATATTTGTGTCTCCCCAGAATTATGTGTTGAAATCCTAACCTCCAATGTGATAGTATTAGGAGGTGGGGCCTTCGGGAGGTGACTAGAGCCTTTGTAAAAGAGGCTAGAGGGAGTTTCTTTGCCCCTTCGCCCCTGTGAACACACAGCTACCCTGTTTTCCTGAAAATAAGACATCCTCCGAAAATAAGACCTACTTACAGGAAAGATAAGGCGTCCCCTGAAAATAAGACTTAGCGCATCTTTGGGAGCACACCTTAAAATAAGACACTGTCTTATTTTCAGGGAAACAGGGTAGAAGGTACCTACCATCTATGAAGCAAAAAGTGAGCCTTCACCAGACAGTAAATCCACTAGTGTCTTGATCTTGGATTTCCCAGTCTCCCGAACTATCAACAATAACTTTCTGTTGTTTGTAAGTTACTCAGTATGGAGTATTTTTTTTTTTTTTAGCAGTATTGAGATATCATGGGCATCTAATTAGGTAGGTATTATTATTCCCATTTTAAAGATTAATCAGGGGCCTAGAGAGCTTAAACAATTTTTCCAGGTTTCATGATTATTAAATGTCAGAGCTAGGACTAAAACCCAGATCTGTTTAACTAGCAGTTCCATAATCTTTCTATTTTGACTAGAAACAGTGTGGAGGAAAAGGGGAATTCCACTCATTCAGAAAAAATTGCCACAGGTTCAGAAGGTGGGAGCAGAGACACATGGGGACTTGTTTTGAAGCCATCAGGCAACGTTCACATGTGAGTTCACCAAACTCATGTTTACAACTATGCCCCACTTCGGGTTTTAACATTTCCCTTTTAGTCAACATTTCTTTTTTGTGATTTCAAGAGTGATAAATGTCTATTGAAGAAAATTTGGACAATAAAATAAAAAAATCAAAATCATTCAGAATCCCATACCCAGAGTTAATCTCTATAATCATTTTAGTATATTTCCCTCCAACTTTTTTTTTTGGACACAGCGTCTTGCTGTGTTGCCTGGGCTAGATAGAGTGCAGTGGTGTGTTATCCTAGCTTACCATAACCTCAAATGCCTGGGCTAAAGCAATCGTCCTGCCACAGCTTCCCAAGTAGTTGGAACAAGAGGCACTTGAAACCATGTCTAGATAAATTTTCTAATTTTTATAGAGATGTGGTCTCACTCTTGCTCAGGCTGGTCTTGAACTCCTGGCCTCAGGCTATCTTCCCGTCATGGATTTCCAAAGTGCTAGGGTTACAAGAGCCACCATGCCTGGCCTTTCCTTTTAATGTTTTTTGCCTACATTGGTATTATTGACATATTTACACATAATTTTGCTTCCGAGCATTCATAATAGTGCGGGGATATTGAATATTCAGCAAAACATATTTGATAAATAGATAAGCAAATGTGTCATTTGTATCCCAGATGTTAGCAGAGTGCCTAGCATATACTTACCATCAAGAAATCTTTGTTGAATGAATGCAGAAGAAAATGAATGATTTTTAGTCTCGACTTGTAGCTCATAGTAGCTTCACATGAAAATTGAGGAAAGTAATTAAATGCAGTTTATCTATAGCATTTTGTCAGAAACATATTCTTATTTTATTAAAAACTCCTTATTTCTATTATTTTTAATGGCTGTATAATATTTCACCACTTCATCTTTATTGGTCCCCTATTGTTGAATATTTAAAAGATTTTTAATTTTTTATTATTATATAAAATATTATGATTAACATCTATGTGCATGACTTTTGGTATATATTTTAAACAGATTTTCCAATATGGAATTACTGGGTCAAAAGTTCCTAGTAGATTGATACTGACATAACTCTGTTCAGAACTATTGTTCTGATTCCTGCCCAGTCAAGATATGTACCTATCTGTAACATTTTATGCTCAACAGCCCCAAATTTCATTAATGCTTTTTAATCACTGTTGCATTTTCCTGATAGCCTCAAGGAATCCCAGGATGAGCAAGGGGAAAAGGCCAAATGATTATTTTTAAAATGGGATTAATTTAGCCCTCTTAAATAGATGCTAGAATTTCTACTTTTAGTGATAAGGTTTTAATAATGGCCTCAGTTTCCTCATCTGTTGTGTGAGGAGGAGGAGGGAGAGAGTGTTTACAGTTCCTTCCAGTTCCCATGGGCCATAGCTTTGGATCTTTCTGAGGCCTCCAGAGGAATGCGGGTTTCTTCCCTGCTCTGATTCTTTTTGTCAAGGAGGCACTTGTTTGAGAGTTGATTATATGGTTTTGTTGGGCTTACCAGTTCTCTGGCTTAGCTCTGACAAAGGCCTAAACTTTGGGTAGCAATTAAAATCAATAACATTTATAGAGTTCATTGTAATTTTCAAATCATTTTCCTATGCTTGAGGTTTGAACTTCAAAATACTCCGAGCAGAAAGTCAGTGCTACTATTACACCCATTTTTGACAGACATATGAGGCTCAGGATGCTTTCCTGAGTTGCCTGCAATCACATGGTCACAAAAGGATAGAACCAGAATTTGAACTCAAGTTGAGTTCAAGTCCCGCATGCACTTAGGAGGTCACATAACTAGTTTTGTCAATGAAATGTGAGTGGAAGCGATGTGTGTCACTTCCAGGCTCCTTTCAGAGAGTTATCAAACCCCAGGTCATCTCAACTCAAACAGAGCTTCTCCAAGATACATTGTCATGAACCTGTCCAAAGTCAAAATGAAAGAGAAAATTCTGCAAGCAGCCAGGAGTAAGCACCAATTGACCTACAGGAGCAGATCCATCAGGGTGACAGCAGACTTCTCAACTGAAACTTTTCAGTCAGAAGAGAATGGTCATCTACCTTTAACCTTTTTTTTTTTTTGGCCGGGGCTGGGTTTGAACCCGCCACCTCTGGCATATGGGACCGGCGCCCTACTCCTTGAGCCACAGGCGCTGCCCCATTTAACCTTCTTAAACAAATAATTTTCAGCTCAGAATTCTATATCCTGCTAAGCTTTAAAATTGATGGAGAAATCAACTTTTTATTGATATGGAAATATTAAGGAAGTTTTCCAAAAGAAGACTAGCTCTGCTAGAAATACTTGGACCTATTCTACACACTGACCATCACAACAGACCACCAGCAAAGTAAACAACCAGACACCAAAAGACAGAATGATGTAAAGAATAAAATTAAGGAATAGACTTTCATAAAATAAAATGAAAATAACTCCACAACACTTATCAATTTTCTCAATAAACGTTAATGGCTTGACTTCTCCACTGAAGAGGCACAGGTTGGCTGATTGGATTAAAAAACACCCACAAGCCATCCACATGCTATCTCCAGGAAACACACCTAGCCTCAAAGGAGAAAACAAGACTCAGGGTGAAGCCTTGGAAAACAATATTTCAGGTAAATGGAAATCAGAAGAAAGGAGGGGTCACAATCTTATTTTCAGATACAAGTGAATTTTAAGCAACTAAATTCAAAAAGACAAAGATGGGAACTTCATACTGGTCAAGGAAATAATACAACCAGAGGCAGTTCAATTCTAAGTATTGAGGCACCCAACTTAAATGCTCCCAGACTTATGAAACAGACCTTAATTGGTCTGAGAAATATGATCTCTTATAACACCATAATAGCAGGGGACTTTAACATACCTGTTACAGAACTGGCCAGATTTTCTGAACAGAAACTAAACAGAGATACAAGGGACTCAAATGTGACCCTAGAACTAATGGGCTTAATAGACATGTACAGAACACATTATCCCAAAGCCAAGGAAAATATGTTCTCCTCGTCAGCCCATTGAACAGTCTCCAAAAGCTTCTGTGTGGTTGATTCTCCTGGTTTTTCCCTCCCCAGGTTGAGGTGATTATGGAGGATCAATGCTGAGGTGGCAGAGACACACGAAAAGGAAACACCCTGAGTCCCATGTCACCCCATGGGGGATTGGCTGCCCAAGAGAATAACCCAGACCTGCACTGGGGCTTGTGTGTGTGACAGTCAAGTTTTGTGTCAAGCTACTGAGATCTTTGGGATTGTTTGTTACTGAAGCTCAGCCTAGTGTATCCCGACTAATGTAAGGAATAAATACTTACATGGACATATTCCATGAGGACCATCACAGGATGATGTTGAAATCTGGCTTCTAAGCCCAAGTCTATCACTTTCATCCCTTGTGACCTTGGGCAAGTCACTTCCACTTTCCGAATCTCAATTTTTGTCTCTCTAATATTGAGTGATTGACTGTATGTGGTGTTCAAGAGCGTGTTTTATGATTATTTCTTAGGCAAGAAGTTCTTTTTGTTAAACAATGTCTGCATTGTCATTCCAATGAATAATGTAATAAAAGTAACGCTTTGCTTTGTGGCTGTTGGAGGATGTTAAGTGGGCAGGCAAATAAACAAAATTTCTAAAAATACCAATATTGTCAAGAAAGCAGAGAAACTGAAAGTCTGGTAGGAAGTTCAATAGTTCACTAGTGTAAACCCAATTTGGAAAACAATTTGGAAAATTTTCAGATGGAAATGTGCACATCCTACCAACTAGTCCCCAAAACAAAAATCTCGTACACATGCACCAAGATACACAGAATTATCATTGAACATTTTAATAATAAAATAATAGTGGCTCGGTACCTGTAGCTCAAGTGGCTAGGGCATCAGCCACATACACTGCAGAGCTGGTGGATTTGAATCCAGCCCTGGCCCGCCAAAAAACAATGACAACTGCAACCAAAAAATAGCCAGGCGTTGTGGCGGGCACCTGTAGTCCCAGCTACTTGGGAGGCTGAGGCAAGACAATTGCTTAAGCCCCAAGAGTTGGAGGTTGCTGTGAGCTGTGACAGCACAGCACTCTACCTAGGGCAACAACTTGAGCCTCTGTCTCAAAATAATAATAATAAAATAATAGAAATAACTTAATTGTCTATCAATAGGAAATAGATTAATAAACTGTTATACAAGCATAAGATACAAGAATACACTTCCTGAGTCATGACCACCTGTCTGCCTTTCTCAATCTTACCCCAGCACAATGCTGGCGTGCTGTCTAGGGCAAAAGAAGGCTGAGTAGAGTACAGTAGAGACAAAATATGTGCATTAGATAAACTTTGTTGAGGTACGTGTTGGCTGTGCTGTTGGCCCTAAGTTTAGTGAAACACACATAATACACGGTTATGTAGATTAGTTGACAAAAATGTAACCAGAGGCTTGCAGGAAGGAACCTAAGCCTAGGAGCATATGATTTGGTATTTGCTAATTTGGTGTTTGTGGCTACTTTATAGAACATAACTACTGCAAATAATGAGAATCCACTGTACTGATTTATCCTTCTTATTTGATATAAGGAAAGTAAGTAAGCTTGCAGAAGCCAGTTGCCAAGTTCATGCCCAGTTTGGCTGGCTCTCAGCCCCCTGCTCTTTCCCTGAAGCCCTCCTGCTGCCTCCTCTCTTGTCTAAAACCTTTGAAATGTGAGGTTTATATTCTGTCCCTCAAGGGGCCATGGAGAAATTGTTGGTGGCCTCTTGTTCCCTGCATTTTAATTGTCCCAGAAGGGTCTGGGGGCTGGGAGTGCTAACCTACTCCACCCCCATCCCCACCTTTGGGCAGGGTACAAGGATCCCCATTTCAAGTTCTCCCACCCCCAACTTTGAAGCTTAATAGCTTTAAAATCTTACAAATTGTAAAAACAATTAAAGCAATAATCTTAAAAAGAAGCAGAATGTCGACCTTCAAAGGAATGTGAGCCGTTCACACTTCGTGGTTAAATGCAGCCCGTAGCTGGCCGGGCTGAGAAAATGCAGAGGCGCCCTGTGAATTTGTTGATGCCAATTTGGACAGACTGTTTATTTTCATGATTTCATGGAAGAATTTTAATTTAATGAGTGTTTTATACTCTAATGTAAAGCATCGTTCAAGCCCTGTAATTACTGTGTCAAAATAGGCCTTCTAAGCAGCAGCAGCTTCTACTCCAAGACTGTGACTTGCATCCGAATCAACCCCGCGGTGGGGAGGGGGTGAAGGGAGGGGGCCGCTCAGAGTAGATCACCGCTTTTAATGGAATCGGAAATCAACGCTTCCAAGGGGGTGAAGGGGTACTGCGTTGAGCTAATTCTCCCCAACCTGTGGCTTAAATGCTGGAGCTGACAGGTCTGGGGACAAATGTCTCTCCCTCATCAGTCCTGAATCTTCTCCTGAGAAATAATTCACTTTCATAAAACCCTGTTTATCTGACAGGGCAGCCAGTAGATAATTGCAGACACAGACTTCATCACTTTACCTCTTTGTTGTTGCTGTTTTTTTTTTTTTAAAGGAGAACATTTTGCTTTTGGCTTTATGGATGACCCACAAAAATGATTATTTTTCCTCTCATTTACTTGTGTGCGTGGAAGAGATTTTTGTGTAGCCTACAAGAGAAAAGGGTGGCTGTTCCTAGTCCTTGAGGCCGAAGTTTAAGGCCAAGAAAAAGCCTCCAGTTTTAGCGACTTCTCTGTCCCTGTCTGCTACCTGCCCTTTCTCTCTGCTTTCTCGCCAGGGCAAACATTCTTTGGGCATCTCAGCCTTTCCCCTAATGAAGCAGAAGATGGCTTTTCCAGATATGGATAGACAACCTCATCCTTCATCACACTCCTTTGCCCCTGGACAGGGGATCCCCCAAACAAGCCACTGGAACGTCTTCTCTGGGATATATATATATATATTTTTTCATGTTAAGCTGCCCAGATTTCGTGTTCCTTGTTCCAAGTCCAAAAATCCAATAGTGCAATTTGATAACTTGCTATTTCCCTCCCTGCTAAGAAATACGTGTGTAGTACAGACATTGCATACCTTTCTTAGCAAGGAAGGGAGGGACTTTTAATGCTGGGAATGAAACACCCTCTTACACTTGGCATCTTGCTGGCACTTGCCAGTTCTGAAAATAATACCCACAGTGGACATGAGTAGAGCCCTTCACAGCATCCGAAGTGCTATCAGATTCATCTTCTCTTTCCCTCCCTGTGATTTCAGGGTGATGTTATCATCTCAGTGCTGAGGACTCTAAGGCTTGAGGAGACTACATGAGTTACTAAGGTAGAACTGGGCGTCCCCTTATGTATCTTTTCTAACTCCCACTTCTAGGCTCTTTCTAATGAGAATTGCCAGATTTAGCAGGAAAAAGAAAGACATTCAGCTAAATTTAAACAACGAATAATTTCAAATATTTCCATGCAATATTTGGGGCATACTTACATCAAAAATTTATGTATATGGAATTCAAATACCATGGGAGGGGTCCTGCATTATATCTGGCAACCCGATTTCCAATTTGCCAGCTGCTTTCCCTTCAATATATCAAGGTATAAATCCTCTAAGTGCAAACTGTTGGCCCCTGGCTGAAACCTCCAGCAGCTGAGTTTGCTTTGGATGATGTGTCTGAAATGTGAATTTGGTGATTTTTCGGATGGAGCAGGCATGCTTCCAGCCACCATGGTCCCTGATCCTTCTTGTGTGACACCAGCAGCTTCCCATCTGCATGTGCTGCCTGGTTTTCATGGATTGGGAAGCCTCACTCCAGCCTTTCAGGGTCTTGCTCTTCTTTGGATTCTGGTTGGAATCTCATTGCAGCTTTATGAAACCTTCTCATGAGGAATCTCTTGAAAAAGGAAAGGAAGTCTGCCAAAGGATGCTAATGTACTAACATGGCTTTAATACCTGAAATCTCCATCATACTTGGGAAGAAGGCATGGCTATCCTCTTATTTGCAGAGGAGGACATGGTGGCTCAGAAAAGATAAGTCATCAGTTTAGATCACACAACTGGCAGCAAGAAGGGGATTCAAGCCTGGTTGCCTGACTCTGACACCCCATCTTCCTACCCATGTTGACCTTTCTTAAAATTCATTCATTTATTTCTATGACGTGTGTTTGCTGAGTGACAGCCATGTACCCGGCACACTCCTGGGTTAGTTGTCTAGCTGGTTATTTTTACTTCTTTCATTAGGGAAGGACTAAGTCCCAAATTAAAAGGCATTTGAGAAGTCCTTTGGCTATTCTAATGCTGAAATACAGGGATGGGTCTGGATTTTTATTTTTTAAGAACCCCCCATATTTGGTAGAAAATGTTCTTCTCATTTTGTGCCTATGATGCCGCTAAATTGTCCCCTGGATTTATTTCAAAGCAAAAAGAAGCAGCAAAGATTGCAATTCTTGTGCTGTAGTTGCTCTTTTTAACTCAATTACGTTTTGACAATTTCAGAATGAAACTTGGGGGCATGTCTTTGTTTAAGCCATGGGCCTTGCATCGGAACAGTCAGCTCAAGGTATATGGCTAGTGTCAGGACTAACAATCTTTGACAAGGGCATTTAGCGGTTGTAATTCAAATCTAATTCAGAACATCTTAGCACCGGACCTGTCAGGCCCTTGAAATGCACTGTTACTACAAAACCAAGGGCAACAGTCCCAAAGCCAGCTCTGTGCGGCCTCAAGTTGATATGTCAACAAGAGCAGTTACAATTAAGGGTTCTTTCAAGCATACTAAACTAATTTACAGTACTCTGGAAAAGTGGGAAAAGGACCTGAGGCTTAAAATCCCAAGACTTCTAGATTTCAAATCCACAGCACATAAAAATACAATTAGAGTCCAGCACAAAATAGTGTAGTCTCGAGTCTGTCTTTTCAGTTATATATGTACTATGTACCTTTGGCTCTTAAAAATAGAAGTGCTTAAAAATGCATGCATGGATGTAGTTAATACAAAGTAATAATAGTTGACTCCCAACTACTAAAAAAAAAAAAGAAGACGAAGAAGAAAAAAAAAAAGAACCCCTGTCAGGTCTTATTAGGATCATGTTATGGGTTTGTGAACCCTAAATTGGCAACACACCTATTTATTATTCGTGGATGCTGCTTGTACTTGAATCTGTTGTAAATGGGGAGTGTTTCTTCTTGGTGGGGTTCCCTATCTGGCCACAAAGCACCCAAAGCCAGTGTGGCTTAGGTGGCTTGAATTGGGATGAGAAGTCAGCCTGGAAAAGGGACCATGGAGTATGGTTGGGCCACTGGACACAGACAGGATTATAATGACCAACGTGTAATTTTACCATCAAGATAAAGCAGGGCCTGAGTTTGAAGCACTGGTGATTCTAGGCAGCTGTGCACTTTTAAGAGGTACTGCTTTAATGCTAGGACAAAGGCTAATGGGAATGTTTGCAGATTTTCCTTTTATGATTTATCTACTTTTTATGCACAACAATATAGACCCTCTACTCAGGGGACTCGTAAATGTGATTTTACTTCCCAAATTACAAAGCTAGTCAATTATTCGGGAATGAGTCATTCATTCAAAAGTGTCAGTAATGTGATGTGTTAACCATCAGGAAATTTTACACCAATTGGAATTATAAACACCAGATTAAAAAAAAAAAAAAGGAAAGCGGGGAATAAAAGGAAAATTTTAGCCAGCAGTTAGCTCTATTTATTAACGCGCCTCCTCTTAGGAACTACATTTGGGGGAAGGTAGAGTTGAAGAACATGTGGGTGAATTTTTTTCTTTCTGCTTCCCTATTCCCATCCCAAAGCTGAAGTTCTCTTAATATTTTCTCTGCAAGACAGATGGATGAGGCATCAAGCTTGGTGGACTGAGGAGAAATGATAGAGTCTGTGGAGAAGGAGTGATGGGTTCACATTCATGTCCTTGTTAGGCCTTGTTGGCTTGTGAGATGGGACTGGGTCTTGAAGCTATCTTCTCTGTTTGCCAGGCACTTGGCAAGCAGGGTTCTGCTCCCTCTGCCAAGGACCGACCATGCATGCTGATCTGGGTGGCTTCAATTTGACCCCAGAATCCATAAACTCTTCCCTGTAGGCAGCCTCTTAGAAAATTGCAGTTTAACATTAGCAAGGAAGTATAATTGGAGAGGTTTAGTTGTGATGATCAATCACAGTGAAAAGCCATTGGGAAACCATGGCGGACCTGCCCCCAAGTTATGTTCCCAGAACACCAGGGTTAATCATGATTGTATACAGTGTCAGAGCTAAGCATGTCCTAGACACCATCTGAGCCTCATGTCATTGTCAGAGAAGCCCAGTCGGGGGACCTATATGTGCCTGCGAAACTCCATCTCCCTCCCTGATTCCTGGTCTAGCCTTGATCTCCAACCACTTATCTCCTGAGAGGACTGCCAAGCCACTGGTTCTAGATTGATTTCTGGATGTGGAATTTCCAGATTTCTTCTGGAATATCCTTCACTGTTTCCCCAGTGTATATCAATTCTTCAATTCTTGCCCCCCTTCCCTCCTCTCCTGTTGTCCCCAGATCTGGGCCAAAGCCTGAGGCCCATAGATTTCTGTCATTGGCTCTGTGTCTGTCATGCCCCATCAGGATGGGACAAAAACACCCAAGTCTACAAAAAGAACTCACTCAGGGTTGCAGAGTTAGGTAAGCACTGAGTTAGGACTACAGGTTGTCCCAAACTCACCCATAAAGTCACCATACATAGTGGAAATGGGGAATTATAGCTAAATGGATTTTTATTGACAAAATGTTACAATATATTTACAAAATATTCTCTACATGTTGGCCACCTCTTCGTAAAATTTTGTAATGAATATTTTCTCATTTTCCCTGTGTATGGTGACTTTTGGTACACCCTGTATAATAATGTATTTATGACTTACGTTCTCTCTTCTTCCCAAAGAGTTGAGGCAGCTTAGAGCAAAGGTATCCATTGAATGTAATATTTTAATAGCTAGTTGCTCTGCTAGATCCTGGGCTTTTATGGAAACAAAAAACGTCAGTCTTTCCCGTCAAGAGCATAGACTGTGATTCTTTTCTTCCTAGTTTTGACAGAAATGGGTATGGTAGTTAGAAACAGGGAGGATCCTTCACTGGCTGGTAGCTAGGGGAGAGTGTGTCAGGCAAGGGTCAGGAACAGAGTCTCATAGACAGAGGGCAGATTCCAAGGTGACTCTGAGAGCCTATGTGCAGTGAGTCTTTTCCAGAATGCAGTACAGTTTGTAAGAAGTAAGCAACTGAAACCTAAATCTTTTGAAACCTCTTTACTTACAGGATTGTATTTGTAAGCAAGTCAAATCATATTTCTTTCAGCTGTTGTATTTCAGTAGAATTTGAAGGCATCTGTATGGTTATTGCTCTTGTAATTATACAATTATTAATGGAACTATTAGCTTAGGGTCTCTCTCTCCCTGGTAGGGTCTCCCTATCAGACTTGGGGCAGGAGCTGCACTCCCTTGTTCATCTCCGATTCCTGGGGCCTGGCACTGTGACTGGCACTATAGCACATATTCATTAAATATTTGTTGTATAAATAAACAAAAGGGTGACTATCCCAAGTGTAGAGCTGAAAGTGTGATGGTGAAAAGACAGCTTCTGGAAGCAGCAGATAGGTATCAGTCACTGTGTCCAGAAAAAGATTTTAAAGGTAAAAAGGAAAAAGATTTTATGACCTTCACAGTCATAAGAAAAAAAAAATCAAAGCAAAAGAAATCAGAATAAATTATTTTTTAAAATATAATAGAACAGGCAATAAAAACAAGAACAAAAATATCTATTATAACAATAAATGTAAAGGAGTTAACATCATGTTTATTCCCAAATTGGGTATAAAAAGTAAAACCTTAAATTAAGCTATCTAATGTCTCCATGAGACACATGTAAAACATGTCTTCAAAAAGTTTGAAGTTTCAAACAATTGTAACAAAAAAAAAAAATCAAGAAACCACAAAAAATAGCAGAGGGTAAATTTTGGTAATAAAGGTTGATAAAATGTACAAAGAAAATAAAATAATCACAAAGTTTCACTGGGAAGACCAAATAGTATTAAATTTTAGAAAATAAAAACTATTAATAAAAGGAAGAAAACTTTCCACAAACACAATAAGAGAAGGAAAATATACCACACATCTCTTAATCATTTAAGACCAAGTAGATAAAGCAAAGAACATGGATGATGCAAATTATATATGTATCTGTTTATTTCCTCTTACTACCTCTCCAAACCCATTGAAAATTAAAAATTTTGATAAATTTTGCCACAATAAAAATACCAATAAATACCCCCAAAGCATGGTCCAATTTAGAATGCCTTTTAATACTACTGTAAACTTTATAAGCAGCAGCCACTAATGAGACCCACTCAAAAAGAATGAGAAAAATTTTTCTTCTAAATGTCTCTTAGATAAGAGCCACTAAGAGCTGTAGTAGGAGACCACTGCAGGAGGCTATTTTTAAAACATTAAAAACGACCACCTAATACACTGAAACATACAACGTGGCCAGATCTGTACTAGAAGATGTGTTGTTTTCTTGTGGCTGCTGTAACAAACTATGACAAGTTTGCTGGCATAAAACAAAAGAAATATATTCTTTCACATTTCTGAAGACCACAGTTTTGAAAGCAAGGTTTTAGCAGAGCCACATGTCCTCCTGGGGCTGTGGGAATTCTTTTCCTGGGTTTGAGTCTGCATCACTCCAATAGCTCCCTCCATCTTCACATCACCTTCCCTTCTGTGTCTATATCAAATCTTCCTCTGCGTCTGTCTTACAAGGCTATAAGTGATGGAATTTGCAGCATATCCAGTTAACATGTGATAACACTTTATCAGCTCTTTTGCTGTAAAAAGTCATATTCACTCTTTTACCATGTAAGGTAATGTTCACAGGTTCTGGAGGTTAGGAAGTGAACACAGTAGAACCTCCATAGTTGACCACCTCCCTACGCTGACCACCTCCTTAGCTTCACCTAATTTTCATAGAGCAAACATGCACCACATGTACGTATCAGTACAGTAGGCCTAGTTCCTTAAGTTGACCACCTCCATATGTTGACCTGTTTGTTACCGTCCGCGGGGTGGTCAATTTATAGAGGCTCTCCTGTGTCTCTTTGTGTATGGGGGGATCATTTTTCTTCCTTTCACAGATGCCAATCCATATCATAAAATAACTGTAATTGCTGAATAAGGAAAAATAAAATTGAATGAATGAAATGTATAAATCAAGATGTAAAAAAAGAGCACTTCATGAACCTAAGGAAATCAAGAGGAAGAAATTAATAGGAAAAAAGTTGGTATTCTGTTTACATTTTTGCAAATACACTTATAAGTGGGATGATAATTAAAGGCTACTTTTTATAAATGTAAAGTATAAATGAGATAAATGTAAGTATAAATAAATATGAAATGACCAGATTTTATTGAACTCATTCTATTTCTCTTTTTTTTTTTTTTTTGCAGTTTTTTTTTTTTTGGCCAAGGTTGGGTTTGAACCCACCACCTCTGGCATATGGGGCTGGCGCCCTGCCTTTGAGCCACAGGAACTGCCCCTATTTCTCTTTTTTTTATTAAATCATAGCTGTGTACATTAATGCAATCATGGGGCACCATGCACTGGTTTTATACACAATTTGAAATATTTTCATCACACTGGTTAACATAGCCTTCCTGGCATTTTCTTAGTTATTGTGTTATGACATTTATATTCTACATTTAGTAAGTTTCACATGAACCCTTGTAAGATGCACCGTAGGTGTGGTCCTACCAATTACCCTCCCTTTGAACTCATTCTTTAAAGAAGCCATCAGTAAGATGTAACAACTGGTTCAAAGAAGAATTCAAAGAGCAGAGATATAATGCAGGCCATGAAGTGAAGCCACAAATAGATTAAAAAGTGGTGTATCTGAAGGCAGAGGCAGGTCTTAGGCCCAGCCTAAGTGATCCGGGGCCCGGGGCCCAGTGATCCTTACTCATGGCTTGAGGGCAGTGTCCACCCAGGCCCCTCTGCCAAGTCATTCGCAATAAGCCAGATTTCACTCTGGGAGCCCCCCTTTCCTTTCTGTTTCTGCTTCTTGCCCCTTAGTATTTGACCATATGGTACCCACAAACCAGAAGAGCACCCTTAGGCACATGCAGCCCACGGCCTCTGAGGTCAGGTGTATTATCACCCCACCTCCAGTGTCAACTCTCAGCATCCCTCTGAACTACCTAGGAGAGTCAAATACTTGTGGCCACTTTCTCTGTAGCTCAAAAATGGTCCAGAGGAGTTTCTTGAACCAGTAGCTCTCTGAGGGGCTCCATGGAAGCCTGACTTTAGGGATTCTTAGTGAAATAAGAGGGGGACACACTGCTTTAAACATGCTTAATCTGCTTTGCTATATTTTGGTTTTCATGGTGACCTGCTTAGAGCCCTGGATATACTGTCATGATTTTCCTAAAGAAAAATAAAATAGGCTGTGTTTCCCAAACTCATTCAAAGAACCCCTTCTCTTTTGGTTGCCTAGAAAACTGCTGGTGGGGCTGGCATTCCATGGTGCACACACGGGGGAAACTGGCTCTGTCATTTCCAGGAAGATAAAAGGACACAGGCATGGTGCCCATAGCTCAGTGGTTAGGGCACTGGTCACATACACCAAGGCTAGCCAGCTCGAACCTGGCCTGGGCCTGCTAAACAACGACAACTGCAACCAAAAAATAACCAGGCATTGTGGTTGGCACCTGTAGTCCCAGGTACTTGGGAGGCTGAAGCAAGAGAATTGCTTAAGCCCAAGAGTTTGAGGTTGCTGTGAGCTGTGATGCCATGGCACTCTACCAAGGGAGACATAGTGAGACTCTGTCTCAAAAAAAAGATCGAAGGATACAGGAGCATCTTATGAAAGCCTCTGGACTTCAGACAAATTGGTGACTGAGTCTAGCATGTGAGGAAAAGCCATGGCAAGGAAGGGCTGCCCCCAGATCACTGCTGTTCCTCTCCACTGCCATGATATGGTGATGGGGCTGGGGAAACTGGCCCCACCTCTGAACGGTGGCCCACTCCCAGCAGCAGGTGCATGGGAAATAATTTGGAGAGGAAGTATAATGTAGTGGTCAGGAGCGTAGACTTGGGCATGACCACGACTGAGTTTAAATCCTGGCCTCAGCTCTTTAGTTCAGCTATGCAGCTCTGGATTTGTCATGTAACTTCTCTAAGCCACAAAATTCCCATCTGTGAACAGGGAGTTATAGGACCTATCTTGTTAGTTGCAGCTGTAATTCAGGGCAATGATACCAGCACAGCTCTTTAGCCCAGGGGCCACTCAGTGAAAGGGGTGGTGGCTGCCGTCATCACTGCTGTTGCTGTTAGCTCCCAGCCGTTTCTGTCTGAAAATCTGCATTTGCCTGCCTGGCTTCTCATTCACAGCAAGACTTCCTGCCTGTGATGCTGGGAGCAGACATAGGCTCCTGGGATCTGCCAATTTTAAACAAACCTCTGAATTCCAGAGTCTCTTTATTTGGAATCCAAAAGATTCCTTTTACAGAAGCAAAAGCCAACTTTTATTTTCACTGTAACAAAAGCAGACCTAAAAATAAGCCTGTTTTCATATCCATATGAAGTTTTTAGAGAGGAAAAAAGCAACTTGTGTGTATATTTATGGCAACAATGATGCCTGGAATCAATACCACTGTTAATCAGCTCCTGTAGCCCACACAGTCCTCCTCAACCTGTGACTTCATTTAATAATGAAGTTTAGAGAGGCTGAGTGACTAATTCAAGCTCATACATCCAGGAAGTGGCGGAACTGGGAGATGAGGCTGGCACTCTCTTGAACGAAATTTCCTTTCGGGAGCACCACAGTGACCCGTGTTCCTGACAGTGGAAAACAAGCCTTACAGACCAAATACAGACGTAAAAGAAGCTAAGAGGCATGTTCTTAAGTGAACACCTTTTCCTTGCCCTTCTGCCCATCTCCCACAGCCCTCTCTGCTGTTGTCTGAATGCGTCCCCCCCCAAATTCTCATGTTGAAATCCTTCCCCCCAAGGTGGTGATGTCAGGAGGTGGAGCCTTTCAGAAGTGATCAGGCCATGAAGGTGGAGCCCACTTATTATGTAAGTGCCCTTATATAACACAAGGGAGCCCAAAAGCTCCTTCTCGCCCCTCCACAGGCAAGGTTACAGCGAGCCATTGGCTGTCTAAGAGGAAGCAGACACTCACCAAACACCTTGTCCTTGGATCTCCCACCCTCCAGAACTATGAGGAATAAATTCTGTCACTTACAAGCTGCCCAGGCTGTGGTATATTGTCGCTGCAACCTGATGGACAAAAACGCTGTCCATCTTGGCGGGTGGCTCCACCCCCCGCCTGCTTGTCCAGGCCAGGAGCCTCAAAGCTGCCCTAACATCTCGTTCTCCTCACGTTTCCTGGGAGTCCACTTCCTCAGTACTTCTTTTTTTTTAATTTCAGGTTAATGTTAGGATATAAACAACCAAGTCACAGCATTAGAATTTGTTTGGTAGAGTCCCTCTTGTAGTTATGTGCTGCACCCAAAATGTGCCATACACCCTTACCTTGTGCCCATTCAGTGGGGAGGCCCCGAGCCCCTCCTCCCCTCTCCATCTTCCCTTGTCCCCCTCCCCAGAACTCGAATTGAATTGAGATTTTCTCTTATGTGGGCATGAATTAGATAGTCTACTGGCTTCCTATTAGTATTGCCTACATTGGATATTCGCTTTTCCATTCTTGTGATTCTTTACTGAGAAGAATGTATTTCAACTCCATCCAGGTTACTACAAAAGATGTGAAGTCGCCATCTTTTTTATAGCTGAATGGTATTCCATGGTATACATATATCGCAGTTTGTTAATCCATTCCTGTGTTGAGGGGTGTTTAAGTCGTTTCTAAATCTTTACAGTTGTAAACTGATCTGTGATAAACAATCTAGTGCATATGTCTTTATGGTAAAATGATTGTTTTTCTTTGGGTAGATGCCTAGTAGTGGAATTGCAGGATCGAATGGGAGATCTAATTTGAGTTCTTTGAGGATTCTTCATACTTCCTTCCAAAGAGGCTGTATGAGTCTATCTCCACATTCCTGCTTCTCCATCTCCATTCACTGCACAGCCCCAGAATTAAATCATCTCCCAGCTGACTATTGACATTGGATCCTGGTCAGCCCCTAAACTCTGTCCTCCTCTTCTGTTATTTGAAACATCACCCTTCTTTAAAATTTCAGATTCATTTAATTAATGAAGCAATGATGCCGGCACAAGATTAGAAATTTTAAGAAGTGCAAAGAATGGGTGAAAAGTGTTTCCACTTTTGTCCCTGAGACACCCACGGTCAAGTTATCTCCAAAGTCACATGCACATTGTACAGAATCACTATATTTGCCTTTTCCTACATTAATGGGAGTGGCCTGCACCTTGCTGTCTCTTCCTTAATATAGCTTAGAGGTTATTCCATATCTCTATGGAGGAAGCTGAAGTGTTCTTTTAAGATCTGTATGGTATTTATTTTAAGCATGTATTACTGTCTTAGCTTATGTAAAAATGTATCAATTTATACTTAGTGATGCTGATATAGTTGCATTCTATGTGCCAGGTTCTCTTTAAGAGCTTTCCAGGTATTAATTCATTTAAACTAAATGCACCCTATGAAACGTGTTGTGTTACTATTTCCATTTTAAAGACGAGATAACAAAGGCTCGGAGAAATTAAGAAACTAAGGCTTTCCAGCCAGTCAGTGGCAGAGTGGGAATGTTATATGCACCTGGTGGTGCAGCTCTAGCGTATGTGTTTGTGTTGGTTTCCTGGGGCTGAAGTCTCACAAAGTGAGTGGAGACTGGAAGTCCAAGATTAGGCGCATCTCTCTGTCCTCTGCTCTGTGGTTGGCTGGAGATTTTTTTTTTAAGACAAAGTGTCACTCCCTTGCATTGAGTAGAGTTCTGTGGCATCATAGCTCACACCAACCTCAAACTTTCAGGCTCAAGCAATCCTCTTGCCTCAGCCTCCTGAGTAGCTGGTATTACAGGTGCCCACCCACAATGCCCAGCTATTTTCCTTCTTTTTTTTTTTAGTAGAGATGGGCTCTTGCTCTTGCATAGGCTGGCCTCAAACTCCTGAGCTCAAGCAATCCATTTACCTCTGGCTGGAGATCCTTGATGTTGTTTGGCTTACTGCTGGATCCCTCCGATGTCTGCCTCTGTTGTCACATGCCATCTCCCCCTGTGTGTCTCTGCCATCACAAGGTGTTCTCTCTGTGCCTTTCCTTGTTTTGTAAGTCCCACTGAATTAAGACCCACACTCTTCCACCTCATAAGTAATTATATCTGCAATCACCCTATTTCTAAATGAAGTACTGGGGATCTGGACTTCAATACATCATTTGGGGCGACACATCTGAACTCACAACAGTGTTCCTAACCACCGTCCTTGTACCTGTGTAGACGTGTAGCTGCAAGACAAGTTCCTAGAATCAAGTTGCTGGGCCAAGAACACATGCATTTGACTTTGAACTCACATTGATGAATTGTTCTACACAAAAGGAGAGAATCATTACTATCCCATGTACATATGTAAAAATATATTTTTTGATCTTTGTAAATTTAGTAGATAAAAATAGAACCTCATTGTACTTTTGTTTGTGTTTCTTTATTAAAAGTGAGTTTAAGCATCTTTTATTATGTTTAAAACCTATTTTTATTTCATTGTCGTGAACTATTTGTTCACTTCCTTTGTTCAATTTTCTATCTAGAATTTGGTCTTTTACTTAAGGATTTGCAGGAATTCTTTAGAAATGAAGGCGCTCAACCCTTTCTCTGTGATGTGAGTTACAAATATTTTCCCCCCACTTTGTAGTTTGTCTTTTGATGTTATTCATATTTTTTTCCATGTAGAAAAAAAATTTTGACACATATTTTCTTCTTACATAACAAATGTATCGATTCTTACCACCACTGCATGTGTTGTACAACCTTTCTGCAGTAGCCATCTGATTACATCCCCAGCTTCTCAGATTCCTGGATGGCTTCTCATTGCATGACCCCCAGGCTCCTGAGCACAGCCTTAAGACTTTCTTGCCTTGTCCCCCTGAAACCACCCTGCCCCGATCCTGTTGAGCGAACCAATTTACCCTCATGAGATTGACTCACGCTTTCAGCTTGCTCTGGTCTTACTGGTGAACTTCTCCCCAACTCCAGCTTACATGACAAGGGTGGCAGCCCGGGGTGGCTGCTCAGTTCTTCCTTCAGCTGAGAACAGCTTTGTGGAAGGTAAGCTGCTGGCGCTCCCGCTGCAGAGCCTTCTGGATCCGGCCCACATGTGGGCCCCGGGTGTTGTGTCAGGCCAGCTGCAGCCTGACACTGAGCTTGGCTGGGGATCAGTCTGGTTGTTTCTGACTCCCATGTGGTGTGGCCCATGTCAGAGCCTGTGATTTTCGTAGAAATGCTGTTTTCATGACTTTAGTAGCTGCTAATTTACATAACCGCATGACAGATTTTGTAAGGCATTATTGGCTTATTTTTTGAAAAAATAGGAAATAACCCAGCAGGGTGTGAAATAAGTATGTTCCATGGCTTCTTTCACAGATAAAGTCAACCAAATTAATGGGATGCTACTAGAAAAAAGCACAGAGGAAAGCGTCTCTATAGCAGCAGAGCTGCAGACAGCCTGGCAGGTTTTATCTCCAGCCTTTCAGCAGAGCCCTGTTTTCCTGCGGGTCTGACTGTCCCCCATCCTCCCTCAGACTGAGAACTCTGGGAGCAAGGGGGAGGCAATGACCAGCTCAGCCCAGGGAAGAGCTGGAGAAGTGGTGGGCTTCCCGGAGGAAGTGGTATTGGGCCTCAGTCCTGAGGACTGAGAGGGTGTGAGCTGCCAGATGGCAGGGGAGGGCAGTGCAGGGAGACCCAGGGTGACGTGGCCCTCACTTTGTAGAAGATAGTCCCTTCATGTTTGTTGGCCTCCAAGAACTCTTTGGGATTTGGTTCTGGGTGGGAGCCCTGGTCTACTCGCCTTCTTCCTCCTCTCCTTCCAAGATTTCATCCTTCTTTTTTTCTCCCTCCACTCCTAAGACAAGGATGTTACTGATTCCGAAATCTGGAACATAAAGTGCTCTTCCATATCTGGTGCTGAGGGAACAGGCATGTGGGGGACTTGGGTCAGACCATTTCTCTGTAGACTGTGCTTAGACGGAGGTTGTCGTGAGTTGAACTGGGGGCTCCCCCACCACCACCCACCCAGATATCAGTCTCTGTCTTAACCCCTGGGCCCTGTGTGTGGGAACTTAACTGAAAATACGGTCTCTGTGGATGTGATGTAATTTAGGATCTTAAGACGGGCTCATTTGGGATTATTCTGGTGGGTCAAAATGACAAGTGTCTTTATATCATTTGGGATGATTCTGGTGGGTCTAAATGACAAGTGTCCTTATAAGAGACAGGAGAGAAGACACTGCTGGAGACCCTGACAGAGATAAAGATGGAGGCAAAGAGCCGAGTGATGCGACTGCAAGCCAAGGAACATCGGGATCCACCAGAACTGAACCCTCTCCCGGCTCCTTCCAGGGTGCATGGCCCTGCGGACACCTTGGCCTCAGACCATGGCCTCCAGAGCTAAGAGGGAACAAATATCTGCTGTTTTAAGATGCCAAGTAGGTGGTGATATTTGGTAGTGGCCCTGGGAAACAGTCCTCATCCTGTCTCTGCTGACCCCAAATCTGCTGCTTGACATTGTGGAGGCCACTTCCAGAATTCCTGCACCCCACTGCCCAGTGGGCCCACCCTGCCCAGTACATCCCCATGTCTAGAACTGCAGGCAGCCCTGGTGCTGGTGCTTCCTGGCCACCCCCACCCCATGGCCGTTCCTGCCACCGGCCTGGACAAGCCTCGCATCAGAGTTCCCAGGAAGTGCTAGTGTCATTCCAGTGAATCCAATACTTCTTAGATTCTGGGATTAGGAGGGAACAACCTACCATCTAACCAGAATTAGTTACAGGATTTAGGGGGTAAAAATCTTGAGGCAGAGGAAGTGCAGGAGGTATGGGTTGGTACCTGTAACGGGTTCTTGGCCCTCAGAGGCATAGTAGTCACCTGGGGAGGTTTTTTAAAATGCCGGTTTTTAAGATTGGAATCTCTGCTGTGTACCTGTCATATTCTGAAATTTAAAAAAGAATAAAAAAAAATACAATTAGAATCTCTGAGGCCTGCACCCAAGCATGGATATTTTTTTTAAAAGATGCCCCCAACAATTTTAGTACAGGGAAAACTCACTGATTTGAATGGATTTGCAAAGCCTGGTCCCCGGGCCAGTAGCAGCATCCTCATTAGGGAGCTTGGTGGCAGGGCCATATCCTTAGGCCCCATCCACACCGCCTGGGGCAGAACCTCCTGGCTGGGTTGGGGATTCTGCTATGCACTCCAGTTTGAGACCACTGTTTCAGTGACCCCACCTGCCAGCTGTGCTATGCCCCTCTAAATAGTGTTGCAGTTTTGAGTGTCTTCAAATCTTGTACGGTCTCCACAGGGGGAAAGGTTAGTTATTGTTAATGATAACAATACAAATGGCTAACATGCTCTCCGTTCCGAGGGTCCCTGCCCCCCAGGTGTGTCCACGGTGGGGAGCCAGGGTGGCCTCTGAGCATCTTCCCCTGTGATCCCTGACCCATGGCAGAAGAAGGTGCCCACTCTCCCCCTGACTCCTATGCCCCCAGGGTCCAGGGATTTCTACTTTCTGAGAAGGGAAAGTCCACCGTCCCCATACCGAGATGGTGCCTCAGTAGGTCTTCAGTGTCTGGTTTAATGTGGGTAGGGCAGGGAAATTTGCCCATGGGTACAAATGAGGAAGGGGGCGGGATACACAGAGAGAAAACTTGGATTAATTTTTCTGGGCATAACCTGCCTCACATGTGGTCAGATTCTTACTCTGCTGCAGGGACTAGCTACATGCTTTTCATATATATTATTTCATTATTAAGTATGAAACTTCTGATTCTCTTAAGTGCCAAGTTTGGTAGTTGACGCCTCTGACAATGCATTTTGACACTCCTGGTTTCATTTTTATTGGGAAGATACATCCCCATTCTTTCAAATGCACATTTTGGCTTTGATCATCTTCCCAATATTTTTTAGAACATTTTTTTTTTTTTGGTGAAATGATGGATAAGTCAAAAATTGATGTTATTTTCAAATATGAGTTCCATCATGGAACCAATGCAATGCAGGCGACTTGAAATATCAGAGACGTGTTTGGGAAGGATGTGGCTGACGAATGCACAGTATGTTGATGGTTGGAGAAGTTCCACTCTGTTGATGATAATCTTGAAAATGAGGCTTGTGGGGTGACCCGAGACCAAGGTGGATCATGACCAGCTGAAAGCTGTAGTGGAAATGAATCCATCTCAACCCACATGTGAATTAGCAGCCAGGTTTGCCATTGCAATCCCAACAATACTGGACCATTTGAACCAAATCAACAAGGTAAACAAGCCGGATAGATGGGTTCCGCATGAATTAAATGAGCATCAGAAGAGAAATCATCTCGAAACTTGCCTTTCTTTGCTGTCACGGCATAAAGGCAGACCATTTTTACATGTATTGTTACATGTAATGAAAAATAGATTATTTTTGACAATCAAAAGCAGTGGGGACAATGGTTATATAAAGACGAAGTGCTGAAACAGTCCAATATTGTGGCGGTGTGGCACTGGTATTACCCACTAGAGCTTCGTGAAACCTGGTTAATCAATTACAGTAAATGTCTACTGCAACCAACTGAATAAAAAGAGAAAGATGCTTGCATTTAAGCAGCCTAGATTGGTCAAGAAGGCCAATCCTCTTGCAAGACAATGCTCGACCATGTATTACACAAACAATGCTACTCAAATTACAAAAGCTAGACTTGGAAACTATCTGTCATCTACATGAGACCTTGCACCAACTGACTACCACTTCTTCTAGGCTTTGGACCACTTCTTGCAAGGAAATATTTAATTCTCAACAAGCTGTGGAAATGCTTTTTGCAATTTCATCACCTCTTGCTCTCCAGGCTTCTCTGCTGCTGGCATACGCAAGCTACTGTTGGGATGGCAAAACTGTGTTGACAGTTCAGGTGCATACTTGATTAATTGTACTGCTTCTTGTTTGAGATATAATAAACTAAACTTTTGATTCTAAGTCAGACATTTCAGATTTAATGACCTAATTAACTTCCTTAACTCTCACAACAGTATTGCAAAAGCGGTATTACTTCTCTAAGGCAGGCAGGAGTCTAATCCAGGCTGGCCCAGATCTCACGCACTGCACCACTGGGCTTTGCTGTCCAGTAACAACTGCAAAGCTGTCCCTTGGAGATGGTCTCCGGGGTTGGGGCAGTTCTCAATCTCTTGGTCTTCTGGAATGTATGTGTGCAGATGGGAAGGACAGAGAGGGCCTGGTGTTTGCAGCCAGAGGCAGAAAGGTTCTAAGTAAAGGGAGTGGACCTGGGCGGGTGTGAAGTCATGTGCTGTTTCTTCTGGTTTCTGCCCATTGAGAGGGGAACCCTGTGGATTGCCTTAGGTGTGTGTTTCATGGTCTTGTTTTCATGCCACCTCTTCGCTGTCCTTTTATTATAGTCTTAACAGTCATCAACATATGATCTTGAGAGTTGTTGTTGTTAAGAAGGCACCACTTTTAGAGAATGTGTTCGTGGCCCCTGCCTATCTGTGGCATTGGAGACAAGTGAGGGTTCCATATGGATAGGTACAGCGAGGGGACCCATATGGAGATCTCTGAGTCTGAGATGCAAACTTTAGAGAGATTGAGATGTGTGTTCTGAGGGTGTAGTAATAACTCACTAGATGCTTGTTAGAGAATTTATGACCATGTATTGGTTAGATTCAATAACTGCATATTGAATGCCTATTGCATTTTGCCAGCAACAATGCCAGAGGCTACAAGTGACACAAAACAAGTAAGACACAGATCTAATTTGTGGGGGCTCAGGTGTCAAGAGAGACAGATATTTGAATATCTAAAAGTGTCCTACTGAGGTATGTTCAGGTGTTATGGAAGCAAGAAAGAGAGGTTGGCTAAATTTGCCAAGGGCAGCTGAGATGGCTTTGCAGAATAGAGGATATTTGAAGGATGAATAGGGCCTTAAAGGATGCATAGGAGTTCAGGAGGTGGAGAAAGTGTAGCTGGGTAATGAACAGGAGGATTGTCTGGATGATGACTGCATGTCCCAGCTGTTCTTCCATCTGCGGAGTCAAAATGACTGTTCTTGCCAGTGAAATGTGAGCACAGGTGGAGTCTGCCACCCCCACAGTGTCATGATTAAGGGAAGAATATACCATGTCCTTAAACTCTTTCCCTGTTTGCTGGCTATTATACAGAGGATTACAAGTTCCCAGGGGTGACAGAACCTCAAAGATGGAAAGGACCTGGATCCCTGGATCAGTGGAGGAAAACTGCTCAGCAAAACAGAAACACATTGAACTACTGGGGAAGTGAGAAGTCAAATTCTCCATGCTATATCATTGCAATTTGAGAATTTGTTATAGCAGCTGGCATCTCCATAACCTACGCAACCAAAATCCTAAATCCAGTGTGTGGGTATCAGGGAAAGTGGTGGAAAATCGGCTCAGAAAGGCCAGTGAGACTTAATAGAGAGCAGCCTTGAATAATGCATTATGGAGTTTAAATACTTCACTTGAGATGTTTTATTTGGAAAGTTCACAGAGTAAGAAGTGGTAGCAATAGACAGATGGGAGCTGAAGTGTGTGGATGGGGCTGGAAATTTCGCTCCCAGAGATAACTGAAAGGTGGTTGTACTCATAGGTTAATTTAAGGACGCCCGGACATCTCTTCTGCTGTGCAATTGTTCAAAGTAGGCAGGCTCCAGCTCACTCCTAAATTAGAAATATTTTAGTGGTAAAAGAAATCTCACTCTCTTTAATTTCTTTCAACGTACTATGAATGACTTCACATTAATGAAGCTCTTTGAGCTCCTCAATTAACTGTGACTTCAGCAATATTATTACTTTAATGCCTTCCATGCAGACTTGCTTCTCTGTTCATTGGAAAGGATTACTGCTCGCTTCCCAGCTCATTAGCATGCATCAATATGAGTTTAATTTACAGAAATGTAATAAATGTCTGAAGGAAGTAACTTCCCCTCTTTTTAAGTCCATTTATAGATTTATTTTGGAAAATGCATAAAGATTTTCTGACTTTGGCACACCAATTTAAAAGTTATGTAAGAAAAGATGTGACTGACAGCATCATGACGCAGAACACTGGACTCAAATCTGTCACCTAAAAGGCAGGTGTTTGGGTTCAAGTCCTGACTCTGTTCTGAACTTGTTCTATGATCCGTGACAAAGTTTTTACTTTCCTGTCTTTGAAATGAGGGGTTACTGTAGGCTAGCATTTTCTTAAGTTTGGTCAATGTACCATTGCTGGTGTATGAGATGTTTTTAGTATGTGGACAAGTATTTTTAAAATAATAATTATATATTTATTATACTGTTTGATAAAACAACAAATAGTGCATCATTCCAGGAATTTGTGGGACCACTGCATCATTATGATTTCCTTTTAAATAAAATTAATGACAACTTTTAAAGGCAAGCAACTTAAAGAAAAAATAGGTAAATAATAACTTTGTAGGTATTGCAAAAATTATAAAAGTGGTATTCAATGGCCAAAGCAGGGCTAGTAGTGGGGTAATTTATTTTAATTATTTAGTCTGATGGGCCTCTAATTAACATCGGTACCTCTTTAAAAAAGTGAACCCATAGGGCGGCGTCTGTGGCTCAAGGGGTGGCTCATATACTAGGGGTGGAGGGTTCAAACCCAGCCCCGGCCAAAATTGCAAAAAAAACAAAAAATAAAAAAAGTAAACCCATACTGAACCGTTTCTATCATTACAATCTAGTGCAGGATTTTTAAATCCTTGCTTTCAGAGAGTTTTACTCTCTGGTTTGGGGTATCAACTCTTGTTTACCTTCAGGGTGATTCATCTGCCAATGTGGTTTATAATTTTTTATTTCAACCTCATCTCCCATAAGAATTGTTTCCTGTGGGAATCCTATGCATTTTGGGTTATAAAATTGTCCCTACAGAGTGGTCTTTGCAAGTCTCACTTGTCCCAGACTAGTTTTTATGTTAATGTGTCAGTTTAGGATTCAAATGTCTTATGAGGAACATAAAATGTAGCTCAGGGCAACAATTTCTAGAAGGTAATTTTTTTTCTTCTATCCAGGGCTACAGCACATGGCAAGCTCCCTTACCATTTTTCTGCTAATGACTTTATGCAAGAGCCTTCATTCTACTACCTCTTTATACAGTCTGAGGCCTCTGCTCAGAGGGACAGGGAGCAATTGATCATTCACTGTGTCATGAGAAGCCTATGAGACTCGTGGACTGATCTTTGATTCATTCATCACAACTATGCACTGAGCACCCGCCACATTCCGGGCTCTTTGCTGGCTAGTGAGGAAGAGATTTCTCAGAGTTTATCTTCTAATAGGACCAGGATTAAAACTTTCGCTCTACTATTTACTTGCCGGTAACCTTGGGCAAATTACTTAGCTTCTCTGAATTTCGATCCACTAGAACAGTGGTTCTCAACCTGTGGGTCATGACCCCCAGGAACTGTATTAAAGACTCACGGCATTAGGAAGGTTGAGAACCACTGTACTAGAAGGTAAAGAAATGGCTTAGATAACAGTGTGGGCACACATGTGTTTCAACAAGAGGAGAAGCAGGGTATGTGGATACAGGTGGGTTGATCCATTTCATAAAGCGCCATTGAAAGTTCTCTTCTGATTGATTCAAATTCATCTTGATGAAATAAAATAAATGTGAGGTCATCAGCTGATAGCAAGAAGGGAGGAGAGGGTGTTGGCAATTTGAGAAGAGGCTAGGCAAAGAAAGGTCTTCCAGGGGAGGGAAATGGAAATGGAAGAGAATCCATAAGACCTCCAAGAGCCCACCTGAAGGTTGGGGTCCTGAATTGAAGCCAGCACGGTTGTATGCCTTCCCCTAGCCATGCTCAGCTGCTCGGATGTCAGTATAGAATAGACCAGGGGTCCTCAAACTGTGGCCCACGGGCCACATGAGGCGGTGTGATCGTATTTGTTCCGTTTTTTTTTTTTTATTTCAAAATAAGATATGTGCAGTGTGCATAGGAATTTGTTCACAGTTTGTTTTTTTTTAAACTATTGTCCGGCCCTCCAACGGTCTGAGGGACAGTGAATTGGCCCCCTGTTTAAAAAGTTTGAAGACACCTGGAATAGACAGTTACAGATTTAGACAACAAGATTGTTATATATGAGGTCAGTTAAGTTTGTGAACTTAATTGTCAGGCCTCATATAACAACACCTCTTATGACCATTGCAGAAAAAGAGTTCTAAAATTGCTTTGAAGGGTAGACTAGATGCTGGTGTCAGTCACAGCTTCCCAAGGGGAGTACCTGGAAGGTGACTGTAGTGATACTCAGCAATGAAGCATGTAGCATTTTTTTCTAGGATGAGTTCCTGAACTTAATTTTCTGACTCCTATTTCATGATAAACCGTAAAAGCTATTTTATGTCCATTGCACAGATGAGTAAATTGAGACTAGAGAGGTGAACTGACTTACCCAGATCACATCTGGCAAAGGGCAGAGCCAGGATTAGAAAATAGGACCATCTCCAGGGCTTCTGCTTTTAATCCTTATAGTGCGCTCTGATAGCTGCTATATGACCTTTTAAAGGAGCTTCAAGTGATTTTGATTATTTAATCAGCTGCAAACTGCTATGTAGTATCCAAAGTGGGCTGTCAAATTCTAGATCTGATTGTGCTATACTTTTAGCTTCAGCCTCATTAATTCCTCTCCGTGATTCTCCTCTCTGAAATAAGGAAGGAGGTCAATTCCTTTCCTGCTCTTTAATTCTAAGAGTTACCTTCTTTTCCTCCTTTTCAGAAATGTAGCATGATGTCCTGCAGAAGCTCAACCCTGTGATGACTCGAAGTCCTTTTTCTTTGACATGAACACGTTTTGGCACCATATTTCTACCACAATCTATCTTCAAAATCTGGAGCCGACTGAAAGCAAAGATCATTTAGGGTGGAAATCAAGGCACAGGGGCAGGACAGCTGGGTCAGGGAACTGCCGCCCACCTCACCATGGAGTTTGCAAGCCCCATCCGATGGGGGCACTTGCTTTGTCACCGTGCTGCCCCCATAATTGCAATAGGGTCTTTTGTTATTAAACAGACCCAGCCAAAACAAAAGGGATACTGTTTCTTTTATGAGTAATGTGTTAACTCACCCCTGGAAAGAAAAAAAAAAAAAGTTCAAGTCCAGCGTAGGGACTAAGACAGCATAAGATTTATTACAAAGGCTACAGAAATTATTTCTCCTTCACAGCACTCAAATTGGCTAATTATTCACAGCTGTTTTCAATTTGGCTCAGGTTGTTAATTAAGGGGCGTGGGTCTTCCCCTCCCTGCGGAGGCAGCCACCTGAAGCCTCCCCAGGCACATAGAGGAGCTGGGGCAAAGTGTCCCTGGCTTGGATGCAGGAATCCTCTTACAGTGGCCAACCTGATTTTGTTTGTTAGCCTCTCATTGAGATGGAAATAAAGTTTAGGAGACACTAATTTCCTTCCTTCAAGCAAGGGATGCTGACTTAAGGGATTGCCTACAGAGGGAGAGACCTCATTCCTTGACCTCCCCTAGGAATGCAAGGACCTCTGATCATCTTAGGCATCCTTGGGAGCCCCAGGAAGGACATCCTTGCTGAGGTGGAGCAAACTACAAGTCTCTCCATCCCCATCTAAGTCTGGCAGACAGAAGCGGGGCAGTTGGACCTTCCACCTATGTCTCCATTCCCAGCCTACACACCCCTCCGCTCTGCAGCCCTTATTCCCTTTTGGTCACCTCCTCTGCTCCTGCTCCCGTGTATACTTCTTCTATCTACCTCTTGTATCCAAAGTGGGCTGTCAAATTCTAGATCTGCCTCTGGTGTCTATTCTGCTTTGATTTTGAGCTAGGTGATTATAATCAACATTTGTTCAAACTCTTGGACTTAAGTGATTCTCTTGCCTCAGCCTCCCAAGTAGCTGGGACTACAGGCACCCACCACAACGCCTGGTTATTTTTTTTTTTTATACTTGTGCTTGTTTAGCAGGCCTGGGTAGAGTTCAAACCCGCCAGCCCTGGTGTATGTGGCCAGTGCCCTAACCACTGACGCTGACCCTGTTTTCATTTTTTCCTTTTGATAGTGCATAAACTGCTCAATGAAACATCTAACTTTTTACAAAAGAGAAAAGAGAGACTCAAAGAGGGAAAATGATGTATCCAAGGGTTGTCTCTCCGCTCCAAACTCATTCTTACATGCTGTTGTGTGTGACACCGGGCCTGGGGTTCTGTGAACCACATTCTGATTCTCCATTGAAGAAAAGATGGGCAAATGAGAAAATGAATGTGGTAAGACTCTGAATTGGTTGAAAAAAAAAATAATTTTGAATGATCTCTTTGCTGTGAGGGCTGAGTGAGCCTAGACATATCTATTCTCAACTTTGAAGTGGAAAGGGAGGCTTCAGTTCTCTTCAGTGTGAGTTGTGGGGCTTGGGGGACACTTCTTGGTAAAACAGAAGATAATATGAAAGACTATGTGAGACAGGTGCTGGAGAGTGAGTAAAGCAGGCCAGTTCTGGAGGGGAACAGGCACTTGAAAGAAGTGTCAAAATTACTTGACACGCACCTACAAAAGGCAAAATGCGACCCATTCTCAAGAGAAAAGGCAATTAGTAGAGTGACCTCAACAGGGTAGACAGCAGCCCAGGATGTGAAGGCAGTTATGCTGGCTATACTCTGTGGTGTAAAGGAAAATACCCACTTAATGAATGAAGAAAGAGAGGCAACAGCAGAGGAATAGAAATCAACAAAACCTGAAAAATACAGCATCTGTAATATGTACATGGTAGTTGAAGTGAAAGGAATGAAAAGGATAGCCCTAGATAGCGGAAGAGCAGAAGTGGACAGGAACCAGAACTAAGGTCCTACTCACTCTCTTAAAATACTTTATAACTTTTCTCAGCTTCCAATTCCTTATCTCTATGAAAATAGCTGTATCTACATACACTTTCTCACTTGATAACTAAGAGATCCTTTGAGACAGGTTAGTGTCTTTTTGTCTCAGCCAAGAAAACTGAAGTTTCTGCGGGGGAAGAATGGAATAGCGCTCTCTTACTGAGAATATCCTGCGTGACAGTTGCCGATCTTGCCTTCGTATTTATCCTGGAAATGACTGTGCAAAGTAATTATGTTTTTAAACCTATGTTACAGCTGGAGAAACTGAGTCCAGAGAGCTCAAGCAGCTTGTACAAGATCACTTTGTGCCTAGAACAGGCTGTAGCCAAGGAGAGAACTCAGATACATGCAGGGCAGTAACACAACGCTCTGTAATTTAGGATTTCAGTCTGACTTCTCCACTAACTAGTTATGTCATGGTGTGTTCTTGAGAAGTGGCGGTGTGTGTAACAGCCTGGGCTCTGGGGTTAGCCTGGGTTCCACGCCAGCTACGTAAACTTGGGGTGTCATCGATAAAATTAGAACAGCAGTAGGACCCACCTTGTCGATTTGTTGTGATGATTAAAGGAAGGAACACATGTACGGTACTTACGATATTGCCTGGAAGAAAGTGAGGGCTCATTTTCAATGATGGTAGCAACCAAAAGGTGGCAGACGATATCACTGCCCTGCCCTATTTCCCATGTCCTTACCATTTCTCTGTCACTTGCCATATCTCTTTGCCCCAGGACTTGCTCTTTGTGGCTGCAATTAGCAATGCAGGCTCTAAGTGCTGAGGAATTAATGCCTCTTGGGAGCAGACCTCAAGGATGGCTAATGGAAGTGGTAGGTAAATACCCCAGCTCCCTCACCTCCTAGGTGGGATATCTCAGGCATGTATACTGCACCATTTTCCAGAGCTCTGCAGTTGGGCTCTGGTTGCCCAGTGGTAATGGGCTTGATAATCCATTATTTATTGGTCCCTTTCCTCCACTGGAATCATCTTCAGAAGAAATCACTTCACTGAGTCCTTGTCTCAGGGTCTGTTTCTCTGGGGACTCCAACAAAAACAAGTAGCCATCATTTGTAAGTTCCTTCTACCTGCCATAAACTGTGCCAAGCTCCTGAAGCATATAATTTCATTTTCTCTTTTCAAGAAATTGTTGTGGAGATCACTATGACCTTCATTACATTTAGGTGAAGGAACCGAGATTCTGTGTGGGTATAGGATTTCCCCCAAGTAGCTGAGGCGAGGGGCTCTGTATTCAAAGCCTGTGTTTTTCCCAGGAGTTTTCTTAGGAAAAGTATGCTGTGAGAGTGAACACATTTCAGGACAGGGCTATCACAAGAGTTGTCCATAGGTCTTCTGGAAACCAAGCAGAATGTCACCAGAAGAAGGTGTTAGGGATCAGGCAGAACATTTAAAGACTGGCCAGGACAAGGGGTTTGGTTCCAGTCTTCTTAGATCTGCGCCTCTTGCCACAAGGTCCACTTTGCCCTCTTCATTCTGGTGTCTCTGCTTTTCTTAACAGTTTCCCAATTGCCATCTGTGGAGAAGAAGGGACATCCAGCCCCCTGGGGAGGGGGATAGGGCAAGCTCAGATTCTGTCAGGACAAGAGAGAGAGAGAGTTGCATAATGGGCAGGACAGGGCCCTAGGAGTACGGGGACCCAGGTTCGAGTCTAAATTTGTGTTCCTTTTAAGCTATAAGACCTTGAGAAGGTTCCATCCCTTCTCTGAGTTTTTGTTTTCCCAAATGGGAAATAAAAATTTTAGTCAAGTTATATACACAAATTATTTAAAGGCTGATAATATAAATGGACAAAGTAAATCAAGTGTGGGACAACAGGGTGGGTAGAAGACTGTGGCACAGTTGCCCAACAACATTTAAAAAAAGGCTAAGTATGCTGGCCAAAGCACATTTGTAAGTGGTGAGTGTCCTTGGACTTCCTATTTGGGATTTTTGGACTAAATGTCTTCTTAGTCTTTTAGGTGCTTTTTCTTCAATTCTTCACTAAAAGTTATAGATGCCAGCATTTAGGTGGAATCACATCTTTGCAAATACTATATTTCCCTTAAATAAAGTGCCTAACTTTTGAATAGTGTCCTGAGGAATGGGTTTAAAGACAATGCCTTCTGAGTCTGTTGACCGTATTGCTTCTCTTCTTAAAATCTTTTATGTACTCCACAATGTTTGCCTAGAGCCTCCTGAGCACAGGGGCCATGTGGGCTACTGGGGATGTATCAGTCAACAAGCCAGAGCACCTGGCCTCAGGGGGCCTGCTTGCTTGCAGGCAAAGAGAACTAACATTAAAATATAACATCAGGTATTGACGACAACGAGGAGAGAGGGACTGTATAGTGGATTTTCAGGTCAAGAGTCATGCCGCAGAGGTGTTCTTGGAGCAGACTCAGGTGAAGGGAAGGAGCGAGCCACAGACAGTAAATTGACCTGATTACCCGGCAGTGGTTGGCTTTGCCTTTCAAACAAAGCCAGATCCCTTAATATGTTGTTCTAGGTCTTTCTTGATCTGGCTCCTTATCTACATTTCCATCTTCATTTCTTGACCATTCTCAACCTCACACCAAACATCAGCCATTCTGAACCATGAATAGTTTCCGTGCAAAGATAGGGTATTCTAGCCACTTCTGTCAAGTAGGCTCTGGCATATCCTTGGGAACAAAGAGAGAGACCCCCAAAGGCTTTGTCCCAAGGGAGGGGAAGGGTGGATCAACAATAGAGGCCATTGTCCATGTCACTCCAGGGCACCACGGGTGGACAAAAGGCCCAGGTGGAGATAAAGGGCGTGTATGAATGAAAAAGATCCTGAAAGCACGGACCTCCCTGGGATTTGTGGTCTAACACTGGGAATGTTGAGCCTATGTCTCATCTGGACATGTGCTTTATGCTACCAGTTCAGGGGTTACCCACCAGGATTACACAATCAAATTTGAGTAAAATTGAGTATTTTGAGTATATCCCATGCCCCCTATGGAAAGTCACTGTTAGCTTTGGCATGATAAATGCTCTGAGATGTCCTGTAGGAAAGAAACATGTTGAGCTTTACCTTCAAGTAGCATTTGCCAATCCTATTTGGCATCAAAAATCTTCCTCTGAGCAGGCCATATGTTAAATACTCTCAGAAACCCTGCAAGGCTGTGCACACAGGGAAAACCCAGAGCTACAGTCCATGGTAATCATTAACAATTGAAGTTTAGTGGGGGACGATTATTTAAATCCATCTACTTATTGTATTCCTTTAAATCTTGACCTATATTAGAATCATCACCAAAGAACTCATGGTATGTACTGAGTGGTAAATACTTACGCTTATTTTAATTATGACCTATAATTGTATATGGAAAGAAAGCACAAATGATTGAATTAAGGGCTATATTCCCTTTAAATTTTTTTCTTTCCTTCTGTTACTGTTGTTGAAAAAAGATTAGCTTTTTGTCCTGCTCAGTCACAAGCAAGATTCCACTGCTCACCTGGGAGCAGTCCTCTAGGACCCATGTCCAAGGTCAAGAGAGAGTGGGCCCTCTTGAAGGAGCAGCGTGGGTAGGAAAAGGGGGGATGGATAAGAGAACACCCTCCCAGAACCCTCCAGAGACCCCAGTAACTGCCACTCGATCGAGACCCCCTCAAGTACCAGATCAGCGTTTAAGCATCTCTGTGCCCCCTCTGTTACAGAGCCTGACACACAGTAGGTATACTGTAGAGCTTTGCTGAGTGAGTGCGTGAACAAATGAATGATTCCCTCTCTGGCTTTCTTTCGCATTTGTTCTTCCTTAGCATGTAATTGTTCACTTATTCATGTATGAAGTATTTACAATGCCCCCTACTGTGTGCCAGCATGGATGCTGGGGATGTCCAATACCTGATCCTTCCCCTAAAGAGTGCGCAATTTAGCTGCCTGTAATGTTTTCATTTTAAGAGTTCCCTCCAGCACTGCATTCTGCCACTCTAAGATTCTACAGTTCTGTCATTCTAAAATTCTGTTATTCTAAGATTCCCAGATTCTACAACCTCCTCATGAGCCCTAGACATCTGCCTTTATTTTGGATCCTGTGTTGGACTAGTTATCTAAATAGGAATCTTCTCAGTTCATTTATTTGTGAATGTGTATCAAGCGTTGATGAGGAGGTCACCTCTAAGAAATTTGTAGATTCAGTTCAAGGTCAATTGAAGCTAACTGTATTAAAGTAAGATCTTATCTCTCCCCATGAAATAGTAACCATTCTTTTTGGAAAAAAAAAAAAAAGAGAGAGAGAGAGAGAATTAGGCCCAAATAGTTCAAAAAAGAAAAAAAAAAAGACTTCATTGCTGCATACTCATATATGTACGCATATGCTCATTTGGTGGTTTCTTCTCTTAATTATGAACAGGAGGCAAAGATCCAGGGTCACACAGAGGGTAGGTTGCGTATGGATTTGGCCACAGACAAAGGGCCAGAGTTCAATAGAGGGCAGCATCCAAGATTTGGAAGACAGTGGGGAGACCACTGAACCAGCCACCCACTCACCCAAGGCCATGTAGGCAGTGGAGGTAGAGGACAATCTGACTCTCCAAGTCAGTTACTGCCTCCTGGTCCAGCTCTTTGTTCCACGCATTTTGGGGCCGGCCAAAGAGGTCTATGTTATCAGATAGATAGAGCAAGGCTGCCATAGGCCCAAGCTCTCTGTCTGCATGCAACTTCTAGTGCAGAGAAGATAGCTTGGTAGCCCCAGCTTGAGGGAGGCAAAGCAGCATGGTAGAAAAACCATGCTGGGCTGGGCTGGGCACAGTGGCTCATGCCTGTAATCCTAGCACTCTGGGAGGCCAAGGCTGGTGCTTAAGCTCAGGAGTTCAAGACCAGTATGAGCAAGAGTGAGACCCCATCTCTAAAAGCTGGGCATTGTGGCGGGTGCCTGTAGTCCCAGCTACTCAGGGGTCTGAGGCAAGAGGATTGCTTGAGCCCAGAAGTTTGAGGTTACTGAAAGCTAGGACACCATGACACTTTATCCAGGGAGAGAGAGAGAGAGAGAAAGAGAGAAAGAGGAGGGAGGGAAGGAAGGAAGAAAGAAAGAAAAAAATACTGGGCTAGATAGAATTCTACACTCAGGTGGGCTTAGGGAATATTCTCTTCCTTGAACCTTGGTTTCTTCAACTCTAAAGAAGAATGCTGAGGCAAATGGTCTCAAAATTAAATTGCTATGAATCACTTATGCTTGTGGTGGTTTTTATTAAATTATTAATTTTACAAATAATATATTAATGCATGATACAGTATGTGATATATCTGTACATGCAAATACATTATAAACAAGGGTGAAGTCCATTCTGACCACTCCCTCCTTTCTCAATCCATTTCTACTTCCTGTCCTACTTCCCCTGAGAAACCATAGTCAGAACCTTGGTTTTACATGAGGCTGTCCGGAAAGTATCCAGCTATGTAGAATGAAAAACATTGGACGTATTCTTCACAGCCCTCATAGGGCTATATGACATATATAACATGTCATATCATCTTCTTCATAATGTATGTTTTTATTTTATTTTTATATTATTTTATTTTTTGAGACAGAGTCTCACTATATAGCCCTAGGTAGAATGCCCTGGTGGCACAGCTCACAGCAACCTCAAACTCTTAGGCTCAACTGATTCTTTTGCCTCAGCCTCCCAAGTAGCTGGGACTACAGGTGCCCACCACAATGCCCAGCTATTTTTTTGTTGCGGTTGTCATTGTTATTTAGCTGGCCTAGGCCAGGTTTGAACCCGCCAGCCTCAGTGCATGTGGCTAGTGCTGTAATCACTGTGCTACGGGCACCAAGGCCAGTGTAAGGTTTTTGATTCTTTTTTTGCTATTACCCTTCTCTACTCAGCTTTTCACTCAATAATATGCCTTAATGATTTATGTCATTATTTTTTTAATTAGTTGCAATATTTCAATTATTCCCAATATTTTAAATTATTGCTTTGTAGTTGACTGCATCAACTGATATCTGCATATTTGGCCACTCCCCTGTGGGTGGTCATTTATGTTATTTTTCTTTCCTTTTTTTTACTGGCTTTAATTTAATGGTTAATTTTTTTTATTGCTACTTCATACATTTCCTTGTCTGTTGCACCATAGATTCAGTAGCTTAAGTTAGAAATACAATACAATGATTGAATTCTCTTACTTGAGAGTAAAGAGAATATGACTCCAGTCACAGTTAGCCAGCTGTAGACTGTAGCCATGCCGGCAATGCCAACAGTACAGACTGTCTGTGACCTCCACTCCCTAGTGTTGACCATCAGAAGTTGGCAAGGATATATTTCTTCTTCCTCCAAGACTGGGGAAATAACCTCTGCCTAACAGTCTTTATGTGAGAGAGTCTAAAACTTCACAAATGATTTTCATTATAGTAGCAACTATGGTTTAAAAGTGGCCACCTGATCGCTTCTCGGCCTTTTGGCTAAGATCAAGTGTAAATGTGGCCACCTGCAATTTAACAGTCTTCTGGAACATGCATATTCTCAAGAACAAAAGATAGCTGCACATGAATTTGCCCTTTCAGCGTGTTGCTCCATTGAGATATCCTTCCATTGTCACACGCGTGTAAGCATACATAACATGCAAGGATTTGGATAATTTCAAATATTTGCTGAATGTCCTCTAATCACTTAGTATCGTAGTCATTACTGACAAGATCATAAAACCCATCTGACCAAATCCCCCAACTTCCCTGTAGATACAATTTCTTAGGTTACAAAAGTTTAGGAATGTGGGTGTGGTGGTGGTGGTGTCTCAATGTCTGTAATACTCCATATATTCTACTCCGGGAGAGAAAAAAGAAATGTAAGTATATTTTAATCTGGAAATGAACAAAACAAAAATCATATCAACCTAAAATATTTTAGTATTGCAACCAGGTAACTTTACAGTGATTAAATCTGTGCCAGGCTGTGGATGTCAATACACTTTCAAAATGCTCGGTGGAAAACCGCGGCGTTACCACTGATGATTCTGGTTGTATTTGCTCCTCTTGCTTGTTTTCCATTCCCCCAGGCAACACTACAATGAACCGTCGTGTTCTTGTCTCCTGTGGCAAATGAGCATGCATCTCTCTGGTAGAAGTGATGACTGAGAAGGCAAGGCAAGGCATAGTGTCTGTGACACTGAGCAGGGTGAGCAGCCGGGAAATGGTCTCTTTCTGGCTACTGTGTTTCTCTTTCCTCCCTCTGTCTGCTTCTACATCCAGTACTCTTCTTTCTGGATCTCTCTGCCTCCTGAGATGCGTATGAGTCAGAGCTCTTGTTGCGGTATCTGGAAGTCCGATTCATACTGGTTCAAGAAGAAAAGGAATTTTCAGCTGCCTTGGCTGGGGAAGTTATTGGGGTGGGTCCCTGGCAGATGCCACGTGGAGCAGAAGAACTATCTGGCAGAGCCCTGCCTAAATTCCTGACCCACAGGATTGTGAGAAATAAATCATGCTATTTTTTTGAATGTATTTATGTTCATTCGTTCTTTACGAGGTTTCTGTTCCTAGTCCTTATCTTAAACATTGTTATTAAATTTTAAGCCTTTTTAATTTTGTGAAGGCAAAAAAATGGAAACCTAATAAACACATGTATATGTAAAAATAAATTTTAAAAAATCATGCTATTTTGAGCCTCTACATTTTGAGGTGGATGGTTTGTTAGACAGCAGTAGATAACAAAAATATTGGTAATTTCTCAAGTTTTTCTTTTCTTTTAAGTTCTTATTTGTTTTGTGCTCAGTGAGCTGCTCCTTCTGAAGTTTGACTCCCTTGCACCTTTTGAAAGTGCATTTTCTCTTTTCTTTTTGCAGCATTATAGTTTCTGCACCTTATTTTTATATTAATAATGCATGAAAGTTTAAGTGCCTGCATGTATAAGGCACTTAACCGTCTATGAAATGATAGACTAGACTTTAGACTCTTCCTCATATGAACAGCTTTGTGCAACAAAGAAAGACACTGTTATGGGCCAGAAAAATTCATTTTGTTTGCCTGTTATATGTTATTTAACATTAAAATGACATTTTTTGGATGTAAAAGTAATATATGCTCACGATGAATATTTGTAAAATACAGAAACATCTAAATAAGTAGATAGAAAGAGATAACCTCTAATTCTACCATCCTGTTATAGATAATGTTACCAGTCTGATATATTTTTCCTCCAGTTTTTTTCCTAAGTGCACATACACACACTTTCTTTTTTACACAGCTGAAATAATTACAGATGTAGAGTTTTCTGTCCCTTTGCATCTTTTTCTTCACATTATATAGTGTTTCTCCTGTTTCATTAAAAATGCTTTACAAGAAGACAGCAGCCGAGTAACAGCTTCCCTGCAACTGGGCATGGTGAGTCTGGGGAGATAAGACTCCAGGCATCTCTGGCTGGTGGGATCTGACTATAATCATCCCTTTGAGGATACAGGGAGTCAGCAAGGGATCTGGACCCCAAGAGGAGAACAAAAACAGTGGAAAACTGGAAAGTGGTTGTGTATGTTCCATCGACCTAATCCCACCAGCAGTCATAAGTACAAGCAGCAGTGAGACTGCAAACCAGAAAGGCCTTACCTGTGAACTGTTTCAGTGTTTTTGGACTTGGCACTCAGTTGAACTGCCTTGGAGAGCTTGAGCAGGAGTGTGGAGAACTTTGGGCATTGTCTAGGGTCCCAGACTGAGCTGCTGAGCAAGACGGAGCTAATAGTGTTCAGCTGTGGGCCGCAGGGAGCCATTGTGAGAGAGCTGCCCAGGCAAGCTCCGCCCTCAGGGTCGCAGAGGAAGGATCAGGCAGGAGCTAGTAACTTAGTGACTGAGCACCCTAAAGGTGGGGACTGAGCTGCCTTACAGCCTTAACCCTCAGGGGCACAGTGAGATTGGTTTTGGCACACTGGAACCTCGAGCTGTTGCCCTGGGTAGAGTGCCATGGCATCACATCACAGCTCATAGCAACCTCAAACTCCTGGGCTTGGTGCCACCCGTACCTCCATAAGAGCTGTACCACGACCCCCGACCTGTGACCCACGCCTGCCAAACCTCCGCATGCCCTGACCAGGAACTGCAGGAGCTGTGCAACCCTGCATCCTCCCTCCTGTACCCTCCCTGCCTCCATACTGGCCTGCTCATCTGGACAGGGACTCTGGTAGCCACGTGCCCTCCAGAGCCCTCCCTGCCTCTGTACTGAGACTTCTCTTGGCCAGAGACTGCTGGAGCCTTGGGCTTGCTGGGCCAAAGTCACTGGACACCAGGCACTCCCAGAACTGTGCGCACCACCTCCCGCCCTGTTGCTGGATCTGGGTGTGTCACACTCTGGAGCTGCTTCCACAACCAGAACTCCCTGACTGGGGCAGCCCCAGAGGAACTACACAGGGTCACTCCCCACAAAGATCCAGCAATAATAGAGTGATCCCGCTGGGGTCTAATGTTGGAGAGACACCTCCACAACTCTGAGGACAGCCAGAGGCAATGGTAAAAAACAATCATGAGGCAAAATAAACAGAAAAACTCTGGCAATATGAATAATCAGAGTAGATCAACACACCAAGGATCAATGGGGCAGACACAGCACAAGATCCCATGCACAAACAAATAGCTGAGATGTCAGAAATCGAATTTAGAACCTGGACATCAAATAAGATCGAATTAGAATTCCAAGCAGTAACCCAAAAGATATCTCAAGGATTCAACGAATTCAAAGACCAAATGACCAAAGATTTTGACACATTGAGACAAGAAGTTGCAGCCCTCAAAGATCTGAGAAACACAGTAGAATCCCTTAGTAACAGAATGGAGCAAGCAGAAGAAAGGATTTCTGACATTGAAGACAAAGATTTTGAATGCTCCAAAACTCTCAAACAGGAAGAGAAATGGAGGGCAAAATGGATCACTCTCTCAGAGAGCTCTGGTATAATTCGAAGAAAACCAATATTCGTCTTATAGGGATCCCCAAAAGCAATGAAGTGGCTTCACAAGGCACAGAGTCTCTTCTCCACGAGATTATGAAGGAGAACTTTCCAGACATGCCAAGAGATTCTGTAATTCAGATAGCAGATAGTGTCAGAACTCCAGCACGACTGGAGTCATCCCCCACACACATCATAATCATGTCACTAAAGTTAATATTAAGGAGAAAATTCTGAAAGCTGCCGGATGAAAGAAAACCATCACCTACTAGGGCAAGAATATTAGAATAACTGCAGATCTCTCTGCTGAAAACTTTCAAGCTAGAAGAGGATGGTCATCGACTTTTAATCTCCTAAAACAAAATAACTTTCAACCCAGGATCCTGTACCCAGCTAAACTGAGTTTCATTTATGATGGAGAAAATAAATACTTTAATGACAGTCACATGTTGAAGAAATTTGCCATAACTAAACCAGGTCTCCAGGATATTCTCAGACCTATCCTCCATAAAGACCAGCATAATCCTCCACCCCAAAAGTAAACCCACCCAGAAAATTTTGATCAAATTCCAACTTCCACAGTCACAAAAGGATTAAAAATGTCCACTGGACTCTCGAAAGGCTTATCAATATTCTCAATTAATGTGAATGGTTTAAATTGTCCTCTAAAGAGGCACAGGTTGGCTGACTGGACACAAAAACTCAAGCCAGATATCTGCTGCATACAAGAATTGCATCTTACATTAAAAGACAAATACAGACTCAAGGTGAAGGGATGGTCATCTATACTCCAGGCAAATGGAAAGCAGAAAAAAGCAGGCGTTGCAATTCTATTCGCAGAGGCAATAGGCTTTAAACCAACCAAAATAATTAAGGATAAGGATGGACACTTCATATTTGTTAAAGGTAATACTCAATATAATGAGATTTCAATTATTAATATTTATGCACCTGACCAGAACGCACCACAATTTGTAAGAGAAACTCTAACAGACATGAGCAACTGGATTTCCTCCAGCTCCATAGTAGTTGGAGATTTTAACACCCCTTTGGCAGTGCTGGATAGATCCTCCAAAAAGAAGCTAAGCAAAGAAATTTTAGATTTAAACTTAACCATTCAACATCTGGACTTAACAGACATCTACAGAACATTTCATCCCAACAAAACTGAATACAAATTCTTCTCATCAGCCCATGGAACATACTCCAAAATCAACCACATCCTAGGCCACAAATCTAACCTCAGCAAATTTAAAAAAATAGACATGATTCCTTGTGTCTTCTCAGACTATCATGGAATAAAAGTTGAACTCAATAACAACAGGAACCTGCATACTCATACAAAAACATGCAAGCTAACCAACCTTATGCTGAAGGATAGATGGGTTATAGATGAGATTAAGAAGGAAATCACCAAATTTTTGGAACAAAACAACAATCAAGACACAAATTATCAGAACCTCTGGGATACTGCAAAGGCAGTCCTAAGAGGGAAATTTATAGCACTGCAAGCCTTCCTCAAGAAAACGAAAAGAGAGGAAGTTAACAACTTAATGGGACATCTCAAGCAACTGGAGAAGGAAGAACTTTCCAACCCCAAACCCAGAAGAAGAAAAGAAATAACCAAAATCAGAGCAGAATTAAATGAAATTGAAAACAAAAGAATTATACAACAGATCAATAAATCCAAAAATTGGTATTTTGAAAAGATCAATAAAATAGATAAACTTTTGACCAACCTAACAAGGAAATAAAAGGGTAAAATCATCGATCAGACATGGTAAAGATGAAATAACAGTTTATTGCAGCTCAATTTACAATCGCCAAAATGTGGAAACAGCCTAAATGTCCACCAACCCAGGAATGGATTAACAAGCTGTGGTATATGTATACCATGGAATACTATTCAGCCATTAAAAAAAATGGAGACTTTACATCCTTCGTATTAACCTGGATGGACGTGGAAGACGTTATTCTTTGTAAAGCATCACAAGAATGGAGAAGCATGAATCCTATGTACTCAATTTTGATATGAGGACAATTAATGACAATTATGGTTATGGGGGGGAAGCAGAAAGAGGGACGAAGGGAGGAGGGTGGGGCCTTGGTGTGTGTCACACTTTATGGGGGCAAGACATGATTGCAAGAGGGACTTTACCTAACAATTGCAATCAGTGTAACCTGGCTTATTGTACCCTCAATGAATCCCCAACAATAAAAAAAAAAAAAAGATGAAATAACAACAGACCTCTCAGATATTCAAAAATCCTAAAACAAATACTACAAGAAACTCTACTCTAAGAAATATGAAAATCTGAAAGAATCGACCAATACCTGGAAGTATGCCACCTACCAAGACTTAGCCAGAATGAAGTGGAAATGTCAAACAGGCCTCCATCAAGTTCTGAAATAGCATCCACTATAGAAAATCACCCTAAAAAGAAAAGCCCAGGACCAGATGGCTTTACGTCAGAATTCTACCAAACTTTTAAAGACAAACTAGTACCTATATTACTAAACCTCTTCCAAAATATAGAAAAAGAAGGAATATCATCCAACACATTCTACGAAGCAAACATTACCTTGATCCCCAAACCAGGGAAAGACCCAACAAGAAAAGAAAATTGTAGACCAGTATCACTAATGAATATTGATGCTAAAATACTCAATAAGATCCTAACAAACAGAATCCAACAACACATCAAAAAAAATTATACACCACGACCAAGTGGGATTTATCCAAGGGTCTCAAGGCTGGTTCAATATACGTAAATCTATAAATGTAATTCAGCACACAAACAAACTAAAAAATAAGGACCATATGATTCTTTCAATTGATGCAGAAAAAGCTTTTGATAATATCCAGCATCCCTTCATGATCAGAGCACTTAAGAAAATTGGCATAGAAGGGATATTTCTTAAACTAATAGAGGCCATCCACAGCAAACCCACAGCCAATATCGTATTGAATGGAGTTAACTTGAAATCATTTCCACTTAGATCAGGAACCAGGCAAGGTTGCCCATTGTTTCCATTGTTCTTTAACATAGTAATGGGAGTTTTAGCCATTGCAATTAGGGAAGAAAAGGCCATCAAGGGTATCCACGTAGGGTCAGAAGAGATCAAACTTTCATTCTTCACAAATGATATGATCGTATATCTGGAAAACACTAGGGATTCTACTACAAAACTTTTAGAAGGGATCAAGGAATACAGCAATATCTCAGGCTACAAAATCAACACCCATAAATCTGTAGCCTTTATATATACCAACAATAACCAAGCCGAAAAAACAGTCAAGGATTCTATTCCTTTCACAGTAGCACCAAAGAAGATGAAATATTTGGGTGTATACCTAACAAAGGACGTGAAAGATCTCTACAAAGAGAACTATGAAACTTTAAGAAAAGAAATAGCTGAAGATGTTAACAAATGAAAAAACATACCACGCTCATGGCTGAGAAGAATCAACATTGTTAAAATGTCCATACTACCCAAAGCATTATATACTTTTAATGCAATTCCTATTAAAGCTCCATTGTCATATTTTAAAGATCTTGAAAAAATACTTTGTTTTATATGGAATCAGAAAAAACCTCATATAGCCAAAACATTACTCAGCAATAAAAAACACAGCAGGAGGAATCACGCTACCAGACCTGAGACTGTACTATAAATTGATAGTGATCAAAACAGCATGGTACTGGCATAAGAACAGAGAAGTAGATGTCTGGAACAGAATAGAGAACCAAGAGATGAATCCAGCTACTTACCGTTATTTGATGTTTGACAAGCCAATTAAAAACTTTCAGTGGGGAAAGGATTCCCTATTTAACAAATGGTGCTGGGTGAACTGGCTGGCAACCTGTAGAAGATTGAAACTGGACCCACACCTTTCACCATTAACTAAGATAGACTCTCACTGGATAAAAGATTTAAATTTAAGACATGAAACTATAAAAATACTTGAAGAAAGTGCAGGGAAAACTCTAGAAGGAATCGGCCTGGGTGAATATTTTTGAGGAGGACTCCCCAGGCAATTGAAGCAGTATCAAGAATACACTACTGGGACATGATCAAACTAAAAAGCTTCTGCACAGCCAAGAACATAGTAAGTAAAGCAAGCAGACAGCCCTCAGAATGGGAGAAAATATTTGCAGGTTATACCTCCGATAAAGATCTAATAACCAGAATCCACAGAGAACTCAAACATATTAGCAAGAAAAGAACACGTGATCCCATCTCAGGGTGGGCAAGGGACTTGAAGAGAATCTTCTCTAAAGAAGACAGATGCACAATCTACAAACACATGAAAAAAAAGCTCATCATCCTTAATCATCAGAGAAATGCAAATCAAAACTACTTTGAGATATCACCTAACCCCAGTAAGAGTAGCCCACATCACAAAGTCCCAAAACCAGAGATGTTGGCGTGAATGTGGAGAAAAGGGCACACTTCTACTCTGCTGGTAGGAATGCCCACTAATACGTTCCTTCTGGAAGGATGTTTGGAGAATACTTAGAGACCTAAAAATAGACCTGCCATTCGATCCTATAATTCCTTTACTAGGTTTATACCCAGAAGACCAAAAATCACAATATAACAAAGACATCTGTACCAGAATGTTTATTGCAGCCCAATTCATAATCGCTAAGTCATGAAAGAAGCCCAAGTGCCCATCGACCCACGAATGGACTAGCAAATTGTGGTACATGTATACCATGGAATATTATGCAGCCTTAAAGAAAGATGGAGACTTTACCTCTTTCATGTTTACATGGATGGAGCTGGAACATATTCTTCTTAGCAAAATATCTCAGGAATGGAAGAAAAAGTATCCAATGTACTCAGCCCTACTATGAAGCTAAATTATTGCTTTCACATGAAGGTTATAACCCAACTATAGCACAAGACTATGAGGAAAGGGCCAAGGAAGGGGCAGGGAGGGGGGAAGAGGGTAATGGGTGGGGCCACACCTATGGTGCATCTTAGAATGGGTACAGGCGAAACTTACTAAAGGCAGAATACAAATGTCTACATACAATAACTAAGAAAATGCCATGAAGGCTACACAGTTTGATGAGAATATTTCAGATTGTATATGAAACCAGCACATTGTACCCCTTGATTGCACTAATGTACACAGCTGTGATTTAATAATAAAAAAAACACTTTACAAATATCAATTTTAATAGCTGGATTGTCGTACTTTATTTAACCAACTCTCCAACATACAGGATGCTTCCAATGTCTTGTTACTGTGAACTCTGTAAGGAACATCTCACATAGAAACACTTGCAACTCTGGCTCGGAGGACCCCTAGACATGAAAGTACTGCATCAAATGCATTTTCTAAGAGTAATTAGGAAACTTCCCTAAATGATCATTTTAATTTTCATAAGAAACAAGCTGATATAAATGGAGCTACCCAAAAATATTTCTCTTCTGGCATTTGTTCTTTCTGTGTTGAAATGGTTTCTTTAGAATGACCAAAGTCTTCCTCACCAGTGTGTGGTAAAGGATTTATCCTTTTTCTGGCTTTTATTAATCCCCTTAGATGTACCTTAAAAGTCAAATATGGTGTAAGTGAGATTAAAATTCAGTTCTTTTATTAAATTATTGTGAATCAGTGGCGTCCTCTCCTGTCTGGGCTTCAGATTCCCTATAAGTGCAATGAGGGGCTTAACCAGACAACTTTCTGCCCACCCCTGAGTCAGAGCACCTGCCACACACCATGCACTGAACTAAGAGCTTTATGTGTATTCCATCTTTTAAATCACATTCTTTTTAACCCTAATACAAATACATTTGTATTCTGCCTTTAGTAAGTTTCACCTGTACCCATTCTAAGATACGCCGTAGGTGTGGCCCCACCCATTACCCTCCTCCCCCCTCCCTTCCCCTTTTACAGATGAGGAAACTGACTCTATCAAAGTGTGAATTGTACCTGCAGCTCTTTAGAGGCTTGTCCACGTTCTGTCTTTAAGGTTTGAACATTGTACCTAGGGTGACACAAAATTCCAGGGAATAAAGATTCAACTCATCCCTACACATATTTAGCAAGCCTCTCCTTCCCAACCATGTGCCATGGCAATGTCAAGTGCTTGCCTCATAATTATCTTATAAACCTCGCAATGATTTGATGAAACATTCAGAGAGGTGAAGTGACTTGTCCAAAGTCACATAGCTAGAAGAAAAGAAGAAAAAATTGAATCTGAGTCCTGCTGCTTTCAAACACAAGGCTTCTTTCTCATGCACAGGCCCCATCAGAATGATGGAAGGACAGGTTCATGACTTGTCACCACAGTACCATGATTGTAAAGGAAGCTCTGACCTCTGTGGTAAGTGTGAACCACTGCTGGGTTTCCTTACTGTCTCTCCCTGCATTTTTACTGTCCCCGCCTTCCCTCTGGCCACCAATTTAACCTCCATAGTCACCATATTTGGGGCTTCCTTCTGTCATTAAAAACCCACCTCTTTCTCTGTCTCTGTCTCTCTCTCTCCGTCTGTCTCTCTCTTATGCAGCCATTTCCTTTTCTCTCCTCTTGGAAAATACAAAACCAGAAATGAACTGAACACAGAAGTCTGTAAACACGCCGGCTTGGCTCCTTCTGAGGCTCTGGGTTCCTGGACACAATCTTGAATCCTAATTAAGCCGTTAGAGAAAAGCTTGTTGCTGGCAACAGGGTCAGGGAGAAATAGTTTCCATCATACAGTATCTGGAATTGGAATTGGCTGGAAGGCCCTTGCTCGCTGCTTTCAATACCTAATAGGCAGAATCTCAAATGTTATTAATCTAAGTGAACCGTGCGAGACACAGGGACGGAGCAGTGAATTGAGTTATTTGATTTTAAGAAAGAAAACCAGGCAAAGAACATTCTGTATTTATAATGTCCTGGATCCCTGCAACAGGCTGTTAGATTAGAAATATGTCTGTAGTATGTGGTGCAGGATTTAATGAAACTGCAAGATAAATGGGGAAGCTCAGGCCAAGGTGAAACCATGGAATTCTTGACTCTGCTTAGAGCCCCTGTGCCCTCAGGGACTGGCAAAATGAGCATTTTTGATGACAGAGAAGGAGAACATTTGATGCAATTACCAGTCAGTGCCGGGGCTGCCTATAGGCTGGAGGCCTGACTCTGTGGCTTCATAGCTACATGGCTGCTGGGCCTTGGGAAGGGCAGCCATTTTGTTTAAAAGGGGACGATAGTGGCTTCTCTCCTTTTCTATTTCATGGGCTGCAGGGACAGGATGTGATGTCTGGAGCTATAGCAGTCATTTTGTGATTGTGAGTTGATAACTGTAATTTAAAAAAAATTTATATAACATATATGCTTTACAAATATTAACCCATTTAATAATAATTCAATTAATATTCAAATACTGAAGATAGTAGAACAAGGGATAGAAAAAAAACCTGTGTCTTGATATTATTGCTGAGTCAGCAACCAAATCCTGGGGCTTCATGTCAAGAAGTATTAAAATCTGGTTGCCAGGTATTGTTTATTGAAATCCAAAGCCTCTGTAGCCAGATGCCTGATATCCAGTCTCACTCTCTTCTTTAGTTATGGAACTGTGATAGGTAGCAGGGAAAATTACTGGTCAGAACAAAGACTATAGTAAGTATCCTTTTTTTCAGCTAGAGTAGCTATGTGACTAAGTTCTGGCCAATGAAACCAATAAGATATAAATGAAAGTTGTATATGTTCTGAGAAAGCTCTTTAAAAGAAGCAAAATTTTTCAGAGATGTGCCCTTTTTAGTGTATCCCCCATTTCTTCATCCTGCTGCCAGGAGGTCAAATACGAAGGCTGGAGCCCAACAGCCACTTTGGATCATGAGGTGATGAAGCCGCAGATAGAGGTGAAAGGAGCAGAGAGAAGAAGCCATAGTCCTGAGGCCATTAGACCTGCTATTCCCAACTCCTTTTTTTGGACTTGCTTGCTGGAAAAGAACAAATTCTTTTGTGTTTAGGCCACTGTAGTTCTCCATAAATCACAGATGAATCTAATTCTAATACTGAAACAAAAGCTAGCCTATAAGTAGCTTGCTTAAAACCTTCATAAGCTTCCTGTTGCCTGCAGGAGAAAGCTCTGACTTTCAAGGCTACACAATCTGCTTTTCTACCTCCTCTGTGATCAAGAAATTCCAACTCATCCTTGGAGACTCAGTTCAAAAGTACTTGAGCCTCTGAAAGACTTTCCCTGACCCTCTCCAGCAGGGGACCCTGGCTCCAGGATCCCTGGCAACTTACACATAACTTCTGCTAGTAAGTATTGAAACAACCTACTAATAGCTATTTCTGTGGGACTTTCAAGTTGATGAAGCTTGCAGGGCAAGCCAAGGAAGCAATGGCCAGTTATGGCAGGTCAGGCTGGACAGCAGTTGGTAGAACCAGTGCTTCCAGCTCCTGTCAACTCCATCTTCTCCTTTTATCAGACTGGACAGTTGCTAATTTCAAGACATTATAATTGGCCTGTTCATTTGGCATCAGATTTGAGGAGTAGTGAGAGAGCTGGAAGCTGTCAAACTGTTTCTGGGGCTTTCAGTAGAATTCTATTCCTCGTGGAGAATCTGGCATTGGCTGCCCTGAGGGTTACCCCCAGGTTCAATTGCTGAGGCACACTGGCAGCACTGGGCAGGTCGCAGGTATTGATCCTCAGCCAGATGTTGACCCTGGGGTCAGGATCTGAAACAAGCATGGAGAAGGACTTATGTAAGAGTCAAGTGGAGGGTGGCACCTGTGGCTTAGTCAGGAGGACGCTGGCCCCATATACCAAGAGTGGCGAGTTCAAGCCTGGCCCCGGCTAAACTGCGACAGAAAAATAGCTGGGCGTTGTGGTGGGCACCTGTAGTCCCAGCTACTCGGGAGGCTGAGGCAAGAGAATCGCCTAAGCCCAGGAGTTGGAGGTTGCTATGAGCTGTGTGACGCCAGGGCGCTCTACCGAGAGTGATAAAGCAAGACTCTGTCTCTACAAAAAAAAGAAAAAAAAAAAAGAGCCAAGTGGAAGCCAGGGTGAACAGCTGGGGCAGATTATCATCTTTTAATAAAAAGGATGGATTTACATCATTAATTCAATTTCTCAGTGTAGCCTTGTGCTGGGAAGCAGTGAGAAGAATGGTTCGTGTGTGGACTGTGAAGTCAGACTGCTTGGCTTCAAATATTGACTCCATCAAGTACTAGCCATTTACATGATGCTAATTCCATACTCTGAACAAAGTCATTCCACTAAAAATTAGTAAGTATCAAGTATGGGCCAAACACTATCCTGGACAAGGGAAGAAGTGTGGGATAAAGCAGTAAACAGAACAGATTAAATATTTTTCCCTATGGAGGTTTCATTCCAGTGGGGTGGGGGTGCTATGGTTTGAATGTTACCCTCTCCTGTAAAACTCCTGTTGAAACTGAATCCCCATGGCAACAGTATTGGGAAGCAGGGCCTGGCCTGAAGGGCAGTGTGCAGGTCACATGGGCTCTGCCCTTGCGAGTGGACTAAAGCTGGCCTCTTCTCCTCTCCTGTAGAGTGATGCCAGAGGACTGAGGGACACCAGGGAACCAGAGATCAGACTTGATGGCACCTTGATTTTGGACTTACCAGCTTATAGAACTGTGAGAGAATACATTTTTGTTCTTTATAAATTACCCACTGACAAGTATTCTGTTACAGCAGCATAAAACAAACTAGAAGAGAAACAAAGACAAAAGAATAGACACATATATAATATGTAAGGTCAAGAAAAGTGTTACAGTAAACATTAAGCAGGTAGGGCAATTATTTTTATTTAATGACATTGATTGGCCTAGTACTGATTTTTTAGTATACACTTTTTATTTTTCTGTCCTTTGTCCTCCCTAGGGAGGTGAGCCAGCCAGAATAGGGATCAGGTGTGATTCATCTGTAAAAACTGGGTCTAGAATTGTCTAGGAGAGATCTCCCAAAGAGTTTCCCATGCAACTATTAGTAGGTAATGAGTACTAAGTTTGTGGTTAAAGTTTGGAAGCTGTCAAGCTAAATAAAACAGGCTCTTTGCTGCAGGACTTCTCAAAGCCTTTATCAGCTAAGACAGAGAGAAACACAAGGTAAACTGGAGGCAGGGGCTGTGTCTGCCTACAGTTAGAAGTTCCCACAGTTACTTGGCTGGGGAATCACTTTGTGGCAGAGCATTTCAAGATGTTAGTGCTCTGAGGAACTCACATGATGTGTCAACTTGACTGAGCTAAGGGATGCCCAGATAACTGGCAAAACATTATTTGAGTGTGTCCATGAGGCAGTCTCTGGAAAAGATTAACATTTGAGTTGGTGGACTGAGTAAAGCCGGTGGTCTTGCCTAGTCCATTAAGACCTAACTATAACAAAAATGTAGAGGGAGGGAGAATTTGCTCTCTGCTGGAGTTCCTGGTTCTCAGATCTTAGACTAAGCCTTATACTGATGGTTGCCCAGGGCCTCAAGCTTACAGATCGTAGATCATGGGACTTTTCATCCTCCAAAATGTTCAAGCCATGGTAAATATGGCCTTGATGGGCTGGGACTAGGCCAGGACCCAGGCTTCTGCTGAGTGAAGAATATATGTCTGTCTCTGGAAGCTCAGATGGAACATCCTGCTTCTGGATACAGAACAGAGATTGTCCAGGCTCATGGGGACCTTAGGACCTACCCTAAGCCAAGCCCCAGAGGGCCAGGGAGGGGCTCCTGTGTGGACTGAGCTGATCGCAGGGCTCTGGGACACCTTGATGAGTCAGCAGAAACAGGAACCGGGCCAAGCTCAGGGCAGCATGGGAGGAGGGGCTCCCTGCAGCTCCTCTGGGCTGGGAAGAAGCTCCTGGGAGAAACCCAGCCAGGCCCATTTAGCTTCCAGGCAGTCAGTGTTCATGGAACCCCTGACCTTAGCTTTGGGGTCCAGGAGGAGAAGCACTATATATGTGCTCAGGGCACTGGACCTTGGCTTGTCCCTGTGGCTCTGAGGACCAAGTGGGGTCCTGTGAGGGCGATTTAAGGTGCGAGGAGAAACTACCTCTCCCCCAACCCCCAGCCAGGTGTGTGGAGCTGTCGGGTTCCTGCTGAGTGCTCTGGTTTCCCCCTACACTCTCAGGAAGGCTGTGTTCCTCAGTCGCCCTTGTAGTTAGGTTGGGTCAGAGACTGATCTGGCCAATGGGAGGAAGGTGGAAGCTCCTTGCTGCTTCTAGACCTGGGCCTCAGAAACATCTCGCATTGTGCACCGACCTTCTCATCTCCTTCCCTGCAGCCTTGGAGGCTGTGTGCCCTGTGTGAGGCAGCAACAGGACAGAAGCTGCTGGCTGCCTGAGTCCTCGCTTGAGAAGAGCCACCCAGGAGGGATGCCCAACCCCACCTCAGGTTGAGAAATGTGAGCAAGAAACGAATCTTTAGCGCGTGGAGCTGCTAAGAGGCAGTGTTTACATCTTACCAAGGTGTAGTCTGGCCTGTCCTGTTTCTTCCAATGGGGCTCCTGCTCAGGGGTTCCAGGGTGACAATGGTGTGGCTTGGCATAGATTTGGGGCTTTCATTCTATCTACGGATCTCAAGAAGAGAGCACATGGCCCTGGAGAAACAGCATAGCATTAAAGTCCCACTTCCCCACATGCAAACCCTTACCAGTGGGGGCGGCCTTAATTAGGCAAGTTACCAACCCTCTCTGAGCCTGTTTCTTCTCCCCCATAAAATGAGCACAGTGACCCATGTTACCCCATAGTTATAAGAAAGAAAAAGACTTTGGGTAAAGCATTAAGCCTTGGCTTGACGCATAGAAGGTGCTCAAAAGAGGTGAGTAATTTTCTTCCCCATCTTCAGAGATCCTTTAAGAAAGCCCACCACTTATTTTACTTTTATTGGTTACTTCAACAATATTTATGAAGCACTTACTATGTGCTAGGTTCTGATCCAGGTGGAAATACCACCGTGAATAAGGTGGACAGAATTCTTTGTCTTCATAGAGGGATATCTTTTGGGAAAGAGAAAATCAACAGCACATGTGAGTCTCCATTCATGGGTAGCAGCGTGTGGGTGTGTGCACGTGTGTACAGAGCCAAGGTCCCAGGATGATCAGGGTGAGGATTTCCTCGTCCTCATTCCTGAAGCTCTTTTTTGAGACATCAGGGCCAGAAGATGTGGAAACCGCATTCTAGAAAGACTTTGGGGACAGTGGGTACCAGCGGTGTTCCACTCACACAGCAGTGAGGGAGGGAGGAAAGCATTTTCATGGGCTCTACATGAGCTCCAAGGACACTGGGGATTCCCTGAAAGCTCAGGGAGGGAAGAAGCTACCCAGGCCCTAACTGCTTCCATGCAACGTTTTGATGAATTATGTGTCAATGAAACTGAAACATATGGACAAAATTTCTCCAGGAGCACCCACTGGTTCCAAGATGGAGAGGGAATGGCTTGCTTGGCAGAGTGTGTTTTGGGTTCTGCCTGAACCCAGATGGTTGGAAAATATATCTTTCTGCCCCCTCCTTTTTTTCCGACCCCCAAACACCAAGAGGTGGATATAGACTCAGGAGACAAACCAGTTCTGTTAAGAAGACCAGAATATCCACAGCTGTCCGCTCCCTGTCAGCTGCAGAAGAAAAGCTCTGCCTTTCACAAATGCAGTGTATTCTGGCCTCAGATCCTGACTATTGCAGCACACTGCATGGACGATGCAAGGAGAGGGTTTTCAAGCCCTTCTATTGGTGCAGGAATAGTCTAGTATGATGGGCCGGCCATGCATCGCTCAAGCTCAGGACTTGGGTCTTATTCTACCAGTATTCCCAGCCCCAAGCTCAGGGTTCAGTACACATCAGGAGCTCAAAGAAGATTCAGGTCAATGGATACATGAAGAATGCATCTTTCTTTTTCCTCATAACAACCCACAAAGTAGTGTAAATATCCTAATTTTTTAGTTGAAAAAAAAAAAGAGACTCAGTGGAGTTAAATAGATTGCCCAAATTTACACAGCAAATTATAGAAGAGCTGGAATTTGAACTCTGGCCTGACTCCAGAGTCTGGGGGTTTTGTTTGTTGGTTTGTTTCGGGATGTCTTGTGTCACAAGGGATTCAGAGAAGCAAAGAAGCATTTCTTGCTTTGGGAGGTTGAGAAGCTCATGGATTTCTGGAACACGTGTCTAATTACTCCCTGGTGCTAATGACAGCAGCTAACTTTTACTGAGCACCAAGTTCTTGCCACGCATGTGCTGGGCACTTACTTGGCTCAACTTCACACAGCATTATGGCATTGGTTTTAATAGTGTCCCTCCTCTTTTTATTACATAAGAAAACTGAAACGTCATTCATGCCTCTTCTTCTTGCAGAAGACCCCTGACCTGAAAAATGAGAGTTGGATACTCCTACTTCCAGGGTTTCTAGGTTGGTTAAATGAATTGACAAAACCCCCGCTTTTCCCCAAAGCAACACAGCCACAGAAAGAACATAGTCAGTGTTGAAGTCAGGTCTCTTGGGTCTTTCTAGCTCCATGACCTTGCTCAAATTGTAGCTCCTCCCTCTGTGTCCTCATCCTAAACGGGGGTGACAGGAGCATGTACCTCACTGTGTCATGGTGAGGATCAAAGGAGGGATTCGTGTGATGCTTAGCACAATGCCAGGTGCACAGCAGGTATGCGATCAAGGTTTGCTGGTATTATAGTCACTTGTGTTATTCTACGAAGTAGCAGCTAAAATGAAATATTTCAGTGTGAAATGCCAAACTCTTTGATGGACCTCTGTTTATACACTTGAAGTTTGCTCTGCTTGGAATGTCCCCCCCTCTCCTTAAGTGCTCTATTCTCAAGGCTGTGCTCAAATGTCATTGGCATTTACCCTGAAAGCCTCCCGAGTCAGACCCCCACCCCAATGTATGTGTGACTTTGCTGTCTTGGGTCCTGATCTCTACCAAAACATCTTTAGCACAGGATGTACCTGTCATGTCTTCAAACCCCCGTGTTCCTCTAAGACCATGGTGCTGAGATGTAGAGATTGCGTCCACCGCATCCTGGGCCCTGGGCCTGGCATTGAGTATGTGCTGTTAAGTAAATAAATACATAACATGCTGTCTTCAGTATTAGCTCATCAAATCCCACAATTGGTCGCCCTCCTTGCAGAGAAGCAATGGATAAGATGCATTCCAATTTACTTTTTTTGAAAAATAACTTTTTTTGAAATGTGTTAAAAAGCATTTGCATTGAAAATGATTGTAAGGGGTGGCGCCTGTGGCTTAGTTGGTAAGGCGCCGGCCCCATATACCGAGGGTGACGGGTTCAAACCCAGCCCCGGCCCTGGCCCAACTGCAACCAAAAAATAGCCGGGCGTTGTGGCGGCTGTAGTCCCAGCTACTCGGGAGGCTGAGGCAAGAGAATTGCTTAAGCCCAGGAGTTGGAGGTTGCTGTGATCTGTGTGAGGCCATAGCACTCTACGGAGGGCCATAAAGTGAGACTCTGTCTCTACAAAAAAAAAAAAAAAGAAAGAAAATGATTGGAAGACATATCATTTTGTTCATGCAGAAAATTGAATATAAAGAGACAGGAAAATAGCATGGCCTGCTGTCAAGTTCAGCCATTCATGATTTGGTGGCTGCAGAGCTCAGCCTCTATGCTATAGTATTATAGAAGGTGGACTACTGGAGGATATGCGGTTTTCCTGGGGAGCGGGAGTAATGTATTGAGAATGTCATTGCATAAGATTAATCTCATTTTATTTTATTTATTTATTTATTTGAGACAGAGTCTCACTATGTCACCCTAGGTAGAGTGCCATGGCGTCACAGCTCACAGCAACCTCCAACTTTTGGGCTTAAGTCATTCTCTTGCCTCAGCCTCCCAAGTAGCTGGGACTATAGGTGCCCATCACAATGCCTGGCTATTTTTTTGTTGTAATTTTCATTGTTTAGTGGCTGGGTACGAACTGGCCAGCTTCAGTGGCTGGCACCCTACCCACTGAGCTAGAGGCACTGCCTGAATCTCATTTTATAGATGAGGAAGCTGGGATTCTGAGAGGTTAAGTGGCGTGCTGCCCACTGGTGAGTGATGACAGACTGGACTGTCTCAAGCCGTACTGGCAATGTCTACTCTGGACTAGGCTGAACTGAGCTGCATGGCACTGTCTGTGCAGTGGCCGCCTGGAAGTGGCTCTCTTCCCAGCAGGGACATTGTCAAGCCATCTGCCGCTGCATGTTCGTGCAGGCACATCTCACCCATCTTAGAACCACGGCTGCAGGCAGGCCAAATGTCCCAGAAATGTTCGCCCTTGTGCTGCGGAATCCTTCCCAAATCTTTCTGAAGCCACCAGAGCGCATGTCCAGGAGAGTCTGATAAGGTGGGAAAGGAGGAAGAATATTCTCCAGTGTCGGGGACATTTCAACCTGGCAGGAGACTTCCTGAGAGGATGCTGAGGGCCCCTGTGGGCCCTGGGTGTTCCCAGAGGACAGCGATGCTGGCCAAGGTAAAGAGGATACAGCTATTCGGCCTACCCACCCTTCCCCACCGGCTCCCCCTCATCGACACTTAGTGAAACCTGCAGCACATGAGCGGCGCCTCCCCATCCAGCTCAGCCTCTGCCTGTCATTGTGCCCTTCTCGAGACACCTCTGGACATTCGTCAGGCAGGAAGCGTCTCCTTGTCACGCCCCGTTTCCTCACGCTCAAGTCAGGATCTGAGGCTCAATCTCGAGTTGATGTGACCCTGTTTATAATACCCCGCAGTTCCTCCCAGGGTTATCCGGCCCTCCCCAAACCCACCCCTCACCTTTCATTTCAACTCTGAAATATGCTCCCTGTTGGGCACAGGGATGGGGTGGGGGAGGGGTGCACAGCCAGCCGGGGTTCAGGGTGTTGCAGGGAGGGTGGACTCACTGGATCAACCACCACCCCTACCAGGGCCACAGCTGATGGGAGGTAAGGGGGACCAGGAGCTCAGAAATTGCTGAGGAGCACAGCAATTTCTGACAAGTGACAAGGCCCTGCTGGGGGTTGAGGTGGGGACAGGCAGCCCAGAGGGAACCCAAGGGCAAGGGAAGGAGCAGAGGGGCCCTAGGAGGAAAGGAAGGGCATGAATGCCAGGGATCTTAGCGTGAGTCATTCATTCACACGTGCATTTATTTATTTATGCATACCTATGAACATTCAAAATACATTTAGCAAGCACTTACTATTTGAGGCTTTGCATATCACCGTCCTGTCTGCAAGCATCCTTGTGCAAATAGTAATAACAGTTCCCACACATTGCTTGCTTCTTGGGGCAGGCACTGGCTAATGGCTTCCTACACATTAGCTCATTTAATCCTCACTTTAAGTCTTAGATAGGGAACATTTTTATTGTTTTATGATAGAGAAAATTAAGACACAGAGGGGTTAAGTAACTTGCCCAACACCACACAGCCAGTGAGTGGCAGATGCTGAAATGACAACAGGTAAACCCGAGACCCTTAAGCCCGTGTTCTTAGGTTTGCACTATACAAACTAGAGAGGGGGTCCAGCTTGTCCAAGAGATAGGCAGAGAGCAGTTTTTGGAAATAGAGGTGGGAAGGGGGATTAGTAGTGCTGCCAGAGACTCAGAGAAGAAGATACAGGGTTCAATTCCTAGAGCTGGGCACTGCCACAGCTTAGGGTTTGCAGGTGTGTTCACTCCCTAAGAGTTTGAGTGTGTGGTGCTGAACTGAAATTTTCGGCTATCATTTTGGGCTTTTCCATTTTTCAAGAGGAAATAAATACAAATGTAAAAATGCACAAAAATGTTCATTTCAGAGTTCTCTAAAATAGCAAACCACAAGAGTTATGAAGCTGTGGTTTATCTACCCAATGGAACATTACATGGACATTAATGGAAAAGCTAAATGAATAAAAGAATGCCAAGACTACATACAGTTTGATTGTTATTTTATTGGTTTGATCAGTCTTAATCTATACTCTTGGGACTACTTGTTAATTTCAGAATTATACCTTACACAAGGGCACCCATTTGCAGAGGTGGTTAGTTAGTATTTGAAGTAATGCAATGAAATTGCACCTTCAGGAACCAACCTTATCCTAATGATCAAAACTGGAATAATATGAGCAATGGAATTAAAAATGTACACCTGTGGCTCAGTCGGTAAGGCGCCGGCCCCATATACCGAGGGTGGCGGGTTCAAACCCGGCCCCGGCCAAACTGCAACCAAAAAATAGCTGGGCGTTGTGGCGGGCGCCTGTAGTCCCAGCTACTCGGGAGGCTGAGGCAGGAGGATCACTTAAGCCCAGGAGTTGGAGGTTGCTGTGAGCTGTTTGATGCCAAGGCACTCTACTGAGGGTCATAAAGTAGTGAGACTCTGTCTCTACAAAAAAAAAAAAAAAAAAATGTGCAATTATATTATAGCCCAAAGTGTAAAGTAAATAGCCATGAGTCCATGCTGATGTAAGTAAATGATTGAATAAATAAATACACGGGGGAGAGAAGACAAATCTTCTTTACAGAAGACTTCAGTGATGATAAGAAGGTAATAAGTCCAGGTCACATGCAAGGGGGTGGAGACAAAGAAGTTTAACCACCTCTTTTTGCCTGCAGTGTGGACATTTTGCCTTGTTTTCAAATATTGAATAGCAAAGCAAGAAAGAAAACTACAGCAGAGATTAGCAAACAAAAACTTAATCAAGAGATCAAGGCAGTGATGAAATTCAAGGGAGAGGTCATGTTAATAGCGCAGACCTTTGATGTGTTGTGATGAGAAGGGGGCTTCACCTCTGTGGCAATCTTCCCCCAAATGAATCAACCCAGTTAACCATGAGAAAACCATCAGACAAACACCTGACCAGCACTCCTCAAAATGACCAAGATCATAAAAAACAAGTCAAGTCTGAGAATCTGTCACAGACCAGAGGAAACTAAGGTGCCATAATGACTAAATATTGGTGTGGCTTCCTCGGTGGGATTCTGGGAGAGAAAAAGGACATTAGTGGGAAATCTAGGAAAATCTGAACAAAGCCTAGAGCTTAGTTAGTAGTAACATATACCAGTGTCAGTTTATTACCCCCTTTCCCCGAAAATAAGACATCCTCCAAAAATAAGACCTACTTACAGTAAAGATCAGACGTCCCCTGAAAATAAGACCTAGTGCATCTTTGGGAGCACACCTTAAAATACGGGGAAACAGGGTAGTTGTGACAAATGTCCCAGAGTCATGTAAGATGTTAACACTGGGTGAAACTGGGCGAGGGTCATGTGGAAACTTTCTGCACTATCTTTGCCACTTTTCTGTAAATCTGAAATTTCTCCAAAATAAAAAGGTCTACCTTTTCTAGAAGCTTGTGGACGTACTTTAGCTGCTTGTATCTTCAATTTAAAACCAGAGACTTTGTTAATTAACATGATGTATGTTTGAACCAACTTTCCCATCGACAGTGTGTAAGTGTTCCCTTTTCTCTACTTCCCTGCCCATATCTAGGGTTTTATTTTTTTAATCATAGCTGCGCAAATGAATGAAATCATGGAGTACGATGTGCTGGTTTTATGTACAATTTGAAGTATTTTCATCAAACTGGTTAACAGCCTTCACGGCATTTTCTTAGTTATTGTGTTAAGACATTTATATTCTACATTTAGTAAATTTTACACGTACCCTTGTAAGATGCATTGTAGGGGTGATCCCACTGATTACCAACATCTAGGGTTTTTTGACTTTTTAATAATGGCCCTTCTGACTGAAATAAGATGGTATCTCATTTTTTAAAAAATTTGCATTTCTTGGATGATTAGTGATATTGGGGATTTTCCATGTTTATTGTTCCATTCTCCAAGTCTCCAATGTTTATCATTCCACTCTCTGTGTCCATGTGCGCCCATATGTAGCTGCCACTTAGAAGTGAGAATGTGCGATATTTGATTTTCTGTTTCTGAGTTATTTCACTTCAGATAATGGCTTCCAGTTCTCTCTCTCTCTCTGTATTACTATGTATTCATTATCTAATCATCCATTGATGGATATTTCAATTGATTCCTATCTTTGCTATCATGAATAATGTTTCAATAAATATATGAGTGCAAGCATAATTTTGATATAATCATTTCTCTTCCTTTAAGCAGATATCCAGTAGTGGAATTGCTGGATTGAACTGTAGACCCAATTTTAGTTCTTTGAATAATCTCCATACTGTTTTCCCTAGAGGTTGGATTAATGTACATTACTAATGAGCGCAACAGACACTAATTAGGTGAGGGTTACACCAAAAGCCCAGACTTTACCACTACACAAGATATCCATATAACATATCTGCACACGTACCCACAAATCTATAAAAATAATAAAAGATAAATGAATAAAAAGACAATCACAGGGCAAAAATAAAAATTTATATACTATGGGTGAAGTGAGTTGTGCTTCCCACATGCTCCAGCCTGAGCATGACTAGTCTAGAGCCCTTAGGATCTTCAGCCTTTGTGGTGCCTCTCAAGACTTGAGATTCCAAATCAGTGTCTGTTTGCGTGCCTAGAGGATGGACTGGTTTCTACAGTCTGTCGAGGAATTTTGCTGAATCCTACAGCTAGAATGTGGGCTTCTCTGCTATAGGAGCTTCTAATAAACAGAGGGTTGGACCTCCATGGAGTCACTGAACAACTCATTCTAGGGCAGCTTTTGTACCTGTCTGCTCATGAATTTTTACACGTGGGCAAAGTTTGACCTGAAATTTGCTTTCTCTCTCACCACCACCTGGTAGCAAGGTTGTAGAGAGAGGCTCTCAATGTTCTCCAACGGGCTCTGGAATCAATCTTTGCACGTGTCAACTTTTGGAATAGGTTTTATTGAAGACCTGTGTGTGAGTTGGGACTTTTCCATTTGCAAATGGGCAGAACCTAACTCAAGTTGGCTTGACTCACATATATTGACTTATGTTTCTGAGAAGCCCAAGGGCTGGTCTCTTCTTGCATGGATGGACCTGGGGGTTCAAATGAAGTCTGTAGGACTTTTTTCACCATCTTTCAACTCCATCTTCATTCTCCTTCAGGCTCTCTCAATGTGGTAGCTCTGGGCCTCCATTATCATGATTGCTCCAAAGTTGGAAGAAATGAGTCTTGCCATGAAGTTCTATCAAAGTCTCAGGCAAGACTCTGATTAGCCCAGCCCTGGACCTGACACAGGCAGTCACTCTAATTGTTCTCGAGCACTCCCCTGGACCAACCCTACCTGAACCATACTGATTATTAGAGAATGGGGGAAAGATGTTTCTTTGAAGAATGAGGGACAAAAAGCCTGTTTTATCTCAGGCCATGAATTCAATTAGAATTCATCTCAGGAAAGGGACCAATTGAGAAAAAAAGTATTAGGAAAGAGCATATAGTTAGAATGTCTGGAGGACAGAGCCCTGGCCAGGGGTCTCAAGTCAGAGGTTTTGACCCCAGTTCACCTTTAAATCCCTGAGTGGCCTTGGGCCAATTACTTCCTCTCTCTGAGTTCCCAGAGAGGCATTCTGTAAAGAGGAGACTTAATGCCCCAGACTTCTTCAGCTAAAAAGTAAGTCTGGGGAATCTAAGATCTCAAGAAGAAGCAGGGAAAGATTGGAGGTATTAAAAAAAGAAAAAGAAAAACGTATTTAAAACACCCAAGCTGAATCTTAATCTTACAGGTGTTTCCCTTCATCCATCATACCTGAGTATTTAACTGTTTCCAATCCCCCTTGAAAACCAGAGTGAAAATGTAAAGCAGAGCCACGGTGCTAAGAAATCTCAGGCTCTGCTCAGTTCATTAAGAGGGAAAAGCGCATGTTAAAGCGTGAGGTTTATATTTAAATCCCCTGCTGATCTGAAAGCTGCTCTCTTTCCAGTTTGAGTTTTTATTCCCTGAGTAGGCCCAGATACACTTGGCACCTCCACCATCGCCCAAGCCCCTTTGTTGCTGCAGTTGACAGCATCGTGCCATCACATGCCACCTGGGGCACGCTAGGAGGCTTGGTAACTCTTTCAAGAATTGGGCGGGAGGCTCTTCCTATTTTGTGGAAGATCCTGGTGAAGAAAATGAAAACAGTCTTTGTCACAGCCACACACAATTCCTGTCTCTCTACAATTCAAAACTGAAGCCACCAGCTTTCCTCTTTGCCTGTTCATTAACTCAAATTCAATCATCCTAAGTGTGTTGAGCACTGACTATATGCGAGGCGGAAAGGGGAATCGGGAGATACCTAGGTGTATAAGGTAGTGATCTGCCTCCAGGAGCCCAGGTGTACTAGGCCTTGCTGTGGTGACCCTCCAAGGCAGGCCAAGGGCATGCTGTGGACAGGCCCAGGCCGTGGCCTCCACCCCAGGTTAGCAAGCTGGGCCTACTCCTGTGTGCCTTGGTCATGGCTTTTGGTCTCTGCTTCCTCATCTGTAAATCAGGGATACTGAAATCTCCTTGTGGGATTGTTGTAATGACATTATGATTAAATCTAAATGTTTCGATGCTTAATCATAAAAGCCCTTGTCAGGGAAAATACTTTCCAGACATTGGTTCCCTTCTCTTCCCTTCATTCCCTTTCTGGACTCCTTGGGTAACCCACTTCCTACCACTTGCTTGGAAGAAGGGAATGAGGGGAGTTGAGGTCCTGGGTGTCCATTTCTCAGAAGCTGAGCTGGCCCACCTGGCCTGAGCCTAAAATTCCTAGGGTGGGGTCTGGTGCTGAAAAGATGAGTGTCCCCTGTGTCATAGAGAAAAATCCAGGGTGAGAAGATCGCTGTCAAGGGAACATAATGGCAGCCCTTTCCTTTCTGGGCTGCTGGGAAACCAATGTGAGATTAGCCTGTGATGGACATGCTCAGCCAGTGCTGGGCATCTCCCTGATGAGGAGGAGGCCTCCAGGCTGAAGTCCCCTGTGCTTCTAGTCCATACCATGCACACCCTCCAGGGGCCTTCTTGTACAACCTTCCCCACTACCTCCACCTAAGCTGCTCAGACTCTCCATACAGCCTGGCACTGAGCTGTGCATTGAAAAATGCCATCATTGCCTCTCCCCAGCAGGTCACTCTTGCCCAGGCAGGGGCCAGCCACTGGTCACGTTTGTGTGACCTCCTCCTTGGTGGGCCCAGCCTCAACTCTCCATGAAGCTAAGGAGCCCTGGTCTCTAAATCGCTCTTAGCTGGGTTGCTTTTGGCTCTTGGCTGATGGGCCTAGGAGCACTGGTTTTGCCAAATATTAAAGACATGCAGCAAAATGAAGTGTGTTGGAACCAGAATGGAGTGTCACCCCCACACAGGTCTCCATCAGGCTGGAGCCAGCCAGGAAGCAGATGTTTATGCGGCAACCACGTGGGTAGGGTTAGCTGCTAGAGGCTGAACCAAGGAGACACCTGTGTTTAATAATGACCATCTCCCACAGGCCACTGAAGCTCTTCCAACACTTCCTGATGGGTCCAAAGGATGGCCCTGCAGAGGCTGCCAGGGAAGCTCTGGACATCCATTCCTGCCTTAGGAAGCTGCCAGCAGCATTGTTAGTCCTGAGGGTATGTTAGTACCTGCCCCCACCCTTCCTCTGTCTTGCTTATAAAGAGTTTGAGAGAGAACAATGCTCTGGACCTTCTCTGCCTTTCTGGGTCTCATAAACTTCCAGGGCCCAGCCTAGCAGTGAGCTCTGCCCTGGCATTGTCAGAAAGTGCAAGAGGAACTGTGGATTTCTGCGTGCTCTGTAGGCTGCAGCTCTCTCTGAGCACCCAGCAAGCCCCCGAGGGTGCTGATGAAGATGACAGAGACCTTCCCAGTTGCTGGATGCTGGCTGTGTGTTATTTTGTTCACTTCCTAAACACACTCTTGGAGGCAGGTGCCACTTTCTTCCTGATCTTGCAGATGAGAAAATGAGGCTCAGAGACCTAAAATATGTTACCCGAGGCCATGTACTATGGAGGAGCTGAAACTTTAACCTGCCAACTCTAGGAACTCATCTAGGGTAAGCGTCTATTTGCTCATTTTACAAACAAAGCTGAAGCGGCTATGACGACGCCGCTTGCTGGAAGCACTCTGCTAACAAGATGTGGAATCAGCTGGGTGCAGTGGTTCTCACCTGTAATCTCTGCACTCTGGGAGGCTGAAGCAGGAGGATCCCTTGAGCTCAGGAGTTGAGACCAGCCTGAACAAGAGCAAGACCCTGTGTCTGCTAAAAATAGAAAAAATTAGCAGGGCGTTGTGGCAGATGCCTATGGTCCCAGCTACTTGGGAGGCTGAGGCAGGAGGATTCTTTGGATCCATGAGTTTGAGGTGCTGTGAGCTAGGCTAACGCCATGGCACTCTAGCCTGGGCAACAGAGTGAAACTCGGACTCAAAAAAATTAAAGAAGACTTGGAATCTTCTGACTGCAGAGCCTTGCTCTGTGTTCTTTCCCACAAGACTTTCAGATATGGCTTGTCCTACCTCTGGGATACTCAGGCTGAAAAGATTGATTTTGTCAATTGATTCTATAAATTATTTCTGAGAATCTATTGTCTGCTAGGCTCTGGGCTGGATTCTGAAATGGGCAAGTCCCAAAGTGACTCCTGCTCTCACTGAACACTTTATCTAGGATGAATTTGCAAACTTAATTGTCAGACCTCAAAAGCTCTGATGACTATTCCAGAAAAAAAGAGTTCCAAAATTGCTTTGAAGGGTGGACTAGGCACTGGCATCTGTGCGTGTCTTCCAAAGGGGAATAATTTGAAGGTGACGTAGTGATATTCAGCAATAAGGTATGTTGCACTTTTTGTAGGATGAGTTTGGAAAGTTAATTGTCAGACCTCATCTACATAAAAACAATCAGTGAGGTATTTTACATTCTTTTGCCCATTTTTTCATTTTGTCTTCAAATTCCTGTGTATTTATTTCACTGTTACAGCAAATGTCTGTTGCAGGGCTTAATAGCCAGTAGTGGCCAGTGGCTGGCGTATTGGCCAGGGCATTCCTGTAGATTTGAGTATTTCTCTCTAGTGTTCTGCCACACTGCCTGGGCCCACATCTAGGACCTTTGGGAGTTGTCTACTCCTTTTTCTTATCTATCCCTTCAGGCATAGGAACCCAAGGCCAGCTGTCACCTCTGAGGAATAAAAGCCCTTGGTCTCTTTAATTATTGCATCTTGGTGGACCTCCACCCCGGCCTTGCAGGCAGGCTCCTGTCTGCCCTGGCCCTCTGGATGTGGGCTATGGACATGCACGTGGATTTCTTTTTCCTCACATATAACTATGCCCATATGCTCTTTTTGTGGTGAAGATGCTACTGCTATTAATTTGACCACAGGCAAAGCCTTTCGTTTCTTGTCATCTTACCCCTAAAAGGGTTGGTGGTGATGATTAGCCTGAGAAAACCAGATTTTTCCCTCTCTGAAGAGGCAGAAGACCGAAAAATAAATCATCCTACCCTTGTACAGGGATTACCAAACTTTCTAGTGTGCCTGAGACTGTTGGCTTTTGTTACTGTTGTTTTCTTGTTTGTTTTTGAGATGGAGTCTCACTCTGTCACCCAGGCTGGAGTGCAGTGGTGTCATCATAGCTCACTGCAACCTCCAACTCCTGGGCTCCCGCAATCCTCCTGCCTCAGCCTTCTGAGTAGCTGAGACTATAGGTTATACCATACCTACCTGGGTAACATTTCTATTTTTTTTTTTTTTTAATAGAGACAAGGTCTTACTCTTGCTCAGACTAGTCTTAAACTCCTAGTCTGAAGCAATCCTCCTGGCTTGACCTCCCAGAGTACTAGAATTACAGGCATGAGCCAGATTGTTGGGTTTTGACTAAAAGTCTCACATCCTGGGATACCCTCAGTCCCAGGCAAACCAGAATGATTAATCGCCTCACCTTGTGCCTAGCTGGGGGCTATCTGCCTCAGAAATAGGTGAGCACTCTTGTTCCTGGGCATCAATAAAGGAAAAGCGGTGTTGAACAGGTTTGTTTGAGGACTCAGAGAATTGTAGGGGGCAAAGCTGAGGCAAACTGGGGAAACTGAGACCTCGCGGTCTGCTGAGCTGTGGGAAGAGCCGGCTGGAGGCTCCTGGGGACTGTTCAGCAGGGCCTGCCTTCTCCCTGCACCAAACCCTACAGGGCACTGGGGCACCATGCAGAAGTTCCCTGCCTTCTTCTCTGCTCCCCAACTCTCCCTGGGATGCCCCTCATGGAGGGGCTGAAGCTCTAGGAAGTGGCCTCAACTTGAGGAACCTTAATTATGTCTCATTTTTAACCAAAAAATTTTAAACGAAAACTTTAATTTGAGTTGTTGGGGCCTAAACTATTATGGTGATTCAGTTTATTTATTTATTTAATTTTTTGAGACAGAGTCTCACTATGTTGCCCTCGATAGAGTGCCATGGCCTCACAGCTCATAGCAACCTCAAACTCTTAGACTTAATAGATTTTCTTGCCTCAGCCTCCCAAGTAGCTAGGACTACAGGCGACTGCCACAACCCCTGGCTATTTTTGGGTTGCAGTTGTCATTGTGGTTTAGCTGGCCTGGGGTGGGTTCAAACCCGCCAGCCTCGGTGTATGTGGCTGACACCGTAACCACTGGCTACGGGAGCTGAGCCTGATTCAGTTTCTTTTGAATCATTTAACTTTATTTCACAGTTTCATCTCTTGATAGTCTCCTTTCAACTCCTGGCTCATTGTGATTCTTGGCCATCTGCCTTGGGATACCCCTTGTATGGGGTGTCTGCTATGTGCCAGGCACAAGATGGATACTTTGTCTTTAGGACTCCCTGACTTCTTACAGCTGCCTTGCCAAATAGGTATTTGTCACCCAGATTTGACACATGAGGGGAAGAGAATTGGATTTTAAATGCCTACAAAGTGGTGATGCTTACTTCAATGTTAGTTTCACCTTTCCAGTTTACCTGGAAACTCTCCTTCCTTCTTTCTTTTAGTTCACCCCATCTTCTGACTTGAGTGTGTTCTTCTGATCCTCCCAGCTGAGGAACCCCGGGAGGAATAGTGAGCCCGTGGGGTTGTCTGTGAGGCTAGGCTCACCCCCACAAGGGAGGCAGGAGGAGGCGGGAGATCTTTCAGGTGGCCTCCTTTGCCCCTGTGCTGCCTCAGGCTCCTCCCACGTGGACCCCCTCCAAGCCACATCCTCAGGGGAACTTGGCTCCTGCTTGCCCTCAGTTCTGGGCAGAACCAGGCTGGAGCAGCCTCAGTACCTTTGCACAGCTGCTGCTTCAGCCTGGAGTCTCCTCTCTACCAGCTGTGCCTGGCAAGCAGTGACTCACTTCTCCAGGTTTGGCTGAGGTAGCTCCCTCTACAAAGCTTCCCCAGATCCTCCATCTTCTAGCAAGAGCATCACGGGCATGTTATGACGTCATTTGCCTGTGTCTGCTCTCTTACTAGCCAGGGATCTCCCCAGGGCTCACGTTATCATCTGTTTAGGTTACTATGGTTGCATCTAAGACCTAATATCCAGCATAGTCCTAATGTTGAATGAACTAATGACTTGTCTAAATGATACCATCTGACCCAAATCAGGTCAAGGTATGTTTTGCTTTGAAGAAGGGTATGTCAGCTTGTTAGATGGGAGGGAGCTGTGGATTGGGAAACTTGGGTCCATCCCAGCTGCTACTATTCAATTACAGCAGTGGTTCTCAACCTTTTTGGCATCAGGTATGGCTTCGTGGAAGACTGGAGGTAGGGTGGGGCTGGGAGATGGTTTGGGGGCAATTCAGGCACCTTACATTTATTATGCACTTTATTTCTGTTATTATTACACTGTAATATATAATGAAATAATTACACAGCTCGCCATAATGCAGAAACAGTAGGAGCCCTGAGCTTGTTTTCTCGCAACTGGATGGTCCCATCTGGGGGTGATGGGAGGCAGTGACACCTGAAGTGTGTTGCTTATGTCCTCAGCTCCAACTCAGGTCATCAGGCAGTAGATTCTCATAAAGAGCAAGTTACCTACATCCCTCGCATACACAGTTCACAGTAGGGTTGGTATTGCTGTGGAAATCTAATGTCACCCTCAATCAGGCAGGAGGTGATGAGAGTGGTGGGCCACAGCTGCAAATACACATAAAGTTTTGCTCACTTGCCCATTGCTTACCTCCTCCTGTGTGGTCTGGTTCCTAATAGGCCAGGGACTGGTCCCGGTTCTTGGCCTGGGAGTTGGGGCCTGTAGAATTATAGAACTTTGAACCAGTCACCTGGGCTCTCCAGGTGGATGGATATCTCCTAGATATGAAATCTTATGTGATTGGACTAGCGCATGTGAATGTACAGAACCCTCGGGAACATAAAAACTGGGGAATGGATAATCTAGCAGCCTCCATGGAAGCTAGTGGGAGGATTGCCCGTCTCATGCCAACACCCTCTTTTCTCTTTCTTCCTCCAGTTGGGTCCTCAGGCTGAGATCCTACAATCACTTTCCACATATAAGGAACATCTCCTTTCCTATATAATATTTACTGTGGAAAGGCATTGCTGAAGGGAAATTCCTTTAACTAAAGCCAGATCAATGAGGATTAATAGAGTTCGGAAGTGGTATATTGGTTTCCAACTTGCACTGGTTAATTGTACTTTTTAAGTTTTGAATATGAAAAGAATTCTCTTACATCTGCATACAGTGGAGTGGGTTCTAGATAAGAAGATTTAAAATGATGTACAAAGTTACCTGGGTCTTACTCTGTGGTCTGGGCTTTGTGATATCAACTACCTGCATATGGGCTGAGCATGTTCAGAAGAAACCCAAGTTCACAGTGCAATGGAGAGAGAACAATGACTTCCAGGGGGATCCTGTACTCTTGGGAAAAGAAAAAAAAAAAAAAACAAAAACAACCAGGTAACCCCATAGCTAACACTAACAGATGGTGGGTTTGGGTTGGGCTCCAACTTCTTGTTTACTGTTTTAGTGCAAAGCTGGGACCTGGCTGCCTGCAGGCCTCGCACCCTACAGTGAAGTTGTGTTTGACCTACATAGTATTTTCAAAATGGCAACATTTTACCAAAAAAAAAGGATTTTAGGCTTCTCTTTAACAATGGGCAGATCTGGGCACACTGGGGCCTAGGCCCATGTGGCCATAACACATGGGAGCTGTCCTCTCTGGGTGGGGACCTTGCCTCCCTCTCATCTCACTCGCCTTTGGGGATCTGGCCCCCAGCCCTCCAGACATGCAAAGCACTTTCACTCAGTAGCCTGGAGCTACCCTGATCAGAAGTGTCAGTGTGCAGATTTGAATCCAGGTCAAAGAAAAAGAGAAAAAAGAAAAGAAAACTTGCATGTTGTAGTAGAGGACCCAAAAGACTTTGTCCATTTATCATCTGTAAAGGCATCCCCTGCCTTGGGTAGGGAAACCTACATACTAAAGATGTAAAATTTTTTCAAGCTAATCTGCGAATGTAATCAATTGTCAATAAAAAAGACCAGCAGGAAAAAAGAAATTTTAACGGACCAGTACGGTTTTTCTTAGTTTTTAATAATAATTTTAAAATAATTTTTGGCAAACTAAACCAAAAATCAACATGGGAAAATAAACAAGTAACAGTGCTAGGAAAATTCTGAAAAAAAATAAGAAGAGAAATGAGGATGGGGTGATTGGTTCTATCTGATATTAAAAATTATTATAAAACTGAAGTAATGAAACAGTATAATGCAGCCATATGAACAAATACAAAGATTGATGGAACAAAAATAGGAAGGCTGTAATAGAAAAAAACTTATGCAGAACTGGAATAAACAATGAAAGTGAAATCGCAAGTCAAAAGTGGGGCACAACAAGTTATTTATTAAATGACATAGGAATAACTGATTAAAAAATAAATCTCAGTGAAATTTGCATCTTACATCAGGATTAATTCCATCTGGAACAGATACTTAAATGTAAAAATAAATCATAAAATTTTTAAGAAAAAGCATAGGAGAATTCGTTCATAATTTTGGTATGGAGAAGAGCTTTTAAATATGACACTGAGCCCCGAAACCACAAAAGAAAATTCTGATAAATTTAGATACATAAATATAAAAAAATTTCTTTATGCTTCCATGAGAAACAAAAGACAAATAGCCTGGCAAAAATACTTGTAACTCATGCTAAATGCCAAAGGCAAATTTCTCTAATATACAAGATCCCCTACAAATTAATTAGAAAAAGGCCAAGGGCCCGGTAGATAAATAGGCAAGGGTAATGAACAGCCAGTTCACAGAAAACCCAAAGGGCTCTCACACATACAAAATTGTTCAAATTCGATCATCGCAAATTTCTAATTCAAATGAAAATAACATAGAATTTTCCTCAGAGTGCCAAAAATACATTTGATCAATTTCTGATCTGTTGGGTGGGGAGACAAACCATCTTCTACATGGAGTATTAATCTCTGCGGTGGGAAATTTAGAGACATTTATGCCCATGTGTCCTAATATGCGTCTGGGAATTTATTCCACAGATGTACAAAATGATGGGTCTGCAGGCTATTTATTGCAACGTTGTTCGACACATTCTTCTTGGTAAAGTATCTCAAGAACGGAAAAAGTATCCAATTGTATTCAACACTAATATGAAACCAGTATATAAACAGTAACACTCTCATGAAAGAAAAAGCATAAGTACAGACTAGCAAGGGGGACGAGAAAGGGCGGAAAGGGACAGGGGAAGGAGGGAGGGCTACTGGGCGATCTCACCTGACGTGCACTAGACCCAGTGACCCAAGCTAGTCTCTTACGTGAGGGTGTTCAGCACGCCCCCTGGGTGAAGGGCTCAACTACAACTTGAACTTTACCTTAGACATGAAGACAATGTAATCTAAACATTTGTACCCTCATATTAACCTGAAATTTAAAAAACAGGATGAAAATATACTAAATACCACCAGGAGGTGAAGTAAATACCAGCATTTCCATTCAACAGAATACTATGCAGCTAGAAAATTAGGAAGCTCTTTATGTATTTATGTGGAAATCTTTCCAAGGTATTTTTAATGGGGGAGTGGTTTGTGATAATACACGCAGAGTGTGTAATATGCTACTATTAGAATCAAAATACAAAAATACGTATCCATCCATGTGGAATTTTTCTGGAAGGATACACAGGAAGTGGCTAACTTTGGCTGCCTCCAGGGAGAGGACTGGGATACAGGCATGGAGGAGAGATTTGCCATTACAGCACAAATTTCTGCACCTGTACATGTAGGAACTTCTTCAGAAGAAAGATCATTTTTTCTTCTGAAAAAGGAAGTGGCTCGGTGCCTATAGCTCAGCAGCTAGGGCACCAGCCACATACACCGGAGCTGGTGGGTTCAAACCCAGCCTGGTCCTGCCAAACAACAATGACAATGCCAACTGAAAAATAGCATTGTGGCGGGCACCTGTAGTTCCAGCTACTTGGGAAGCTGAGCCAAGAGAATCACTTCAGCCCAAGTTTGAGGTTGCTGTGAGCTATGACGCCACGGCACTCTACTGAAGGTGACGTAATTAGACTCTGTCTCCAAAAAATATAACATAAAATAAAGATGGACATTCAGCGGAAGGGGTATTAAATAAAAACTGAGTTGATTTGTGGAAAATAGAGAACTGATATTCTTTTATTCCTAATTTTGTGGACTGGGATTTATACCTGCTTTGGTAACCCCAGAACAGGACAGAAAAGCCTTATCAGGACAGATAGTGGGGACTGCAGGAAGAAGGCAATTAACTCAGTATGAGGAATAAGAAAGATGCAGACCCTTACTAAGATTTTATGTGTGTCAGAGTTTATACACACTATTTGTATTGTTACATGAATTATGATGAAAGCTAATATTTACGGAACTGACACAGTAGTTACAACTATTAGATTCCTATTGCTCCTGTAACAAATTACCACAAATTTAGTAGCTTAAAATGATGCGAATTTATTATCTGACAGTCTTAGGAAGTCCTAAAATCAAGGCATTGGTTCCTGCTAGAAGCTTCAGGGAAGAATCTGTTTCCTGGCCATTTCTAACTGGTAGAGGCCTCCTGAATTTCTTGGTTCATTGCACATCCTCCTTTTTCGAAGGCAGAAAGGTGACGTCTTTTGCTCTCCCTCTGATTCTGACTCTCCTGTCTTCCTTCATCAGGGCCCTTTTGGTTATATTGGCCCCGCAGCCTGAGTAATCCAAGCTAGTCTCTTATCTCAAGGTCCTTAACTTAGTCTCATCTACATAGTCTCTTTTGCCATATGCCCAGATGCTGGGGATGAGGACATGGGGACCTTTGGGGGGCCATCTTAGACTGTTTTCTGTTGCTTATAACTGAATACCAGAAACTAGGTAATTTATGAAGAAAAGTCACAGAGACCGAGAGACCCAAAGTCAAAGGCTTTCTTGCTGGTAAGGACTTTCTGCAGAGTCCCGAGGTGGAAGAGGGCAGCACATGGCCAGGGGGCTGAGAGTGCCAGCTCAGGTCTCTCTTACTGTTCTTATAAAGCCACATCCCAATGGCATGATAACCCGCTAATCCATTATTCCATGAATGGATTAATCCATTTGTGAGGACAACGCCCTAGTGACCCAATCACCTCTTAAGGGCCACCCCTCTCAGTACTGTGCATTAGTGATTAAATTTCAACATGAGTTTTCAAAGGAACAAATATTCAAAGCACAGAAGGAACCACCATTCGGGGGATCACAATGACCCTTTGTTGCACAGTTCCAGGAGCCTGGCATTCCTTCAGGTAAAGTACTTTGCACACGCGGTACACCTAAGCTGTGGGCTGAGCGGCTTCTCCTTATGTGATGACAACTTTCCCATGGCTCTAGCTGTCTGAGTTGGACAGGGCCCCTTGGTTCCCTCAACTGGAGGTGTGAAGAGAACCAGGGGCCCAACCTGGTGTGAGTGATTCGAACATGGTGGGTGACGTGGATGTCACGAGTGCAGGCCAGAGCCTCCTGCAGAACTGAGGCACTCATTCGCCAGCTGCTGGGAGGGTTGGAGCCAATTGCTCTCTGTGAGTCCCTCCTAGGACTCATCCTCAGCTGGAGGGATTAGCTATGCCCCAGGTCATGTCCCTTTCCTGGGGACAGCCCACATCTAAAGTCTCCCTGAAGGGCCATTCCAGCTCCAGAGCTCCCTGCAGGATGGGGGAGGCCTTTGTTGTCACTACATCACTTCTCAGCGTCTCCCTGTGCCCAGTCCTACTTCCTCACTCCCTTACAGAAATTCTTCCTGACTCCCAGGAGCACTTCCCATGACCTTGCTGTATGTACTTCCCTAAAGCCTTGACTGATCCATGACAGTCAGGGTGAAGAGAGCCCAGGCTGGGCTTCCATGAAGGTTTCTCTAGGTTCTTACCTTCAAGACAAGGTGACATGGTAAGAGCAGCCAACCTGGGGCTGGAACTTTCCCTTTCTTACCCCTCTCTGCAGCTTGTGGAGAACTAAGATACTGAAAGAAAGACAGGGCAAAAGCCGATGTTGTCACAGAGCTTGACATGATCTGGTCCTGTTACCTCTCAGACGAGCCTCATTTCCTGTCCTGTCAAGCTTCATTGATCTCTTCACTGTTCCTCAAACCTGCCAGATGTGCTCCCACCTGGGCACCACAGGGCCTTTGCACGTGTTCCCTCTGCCAAGAATGTACATCTTTCCACATTATGGCCCACTCTTTCATCTGCTTGGAGCCTGCTCCAATATTACCTTCTCAGGGAGGCCTTCCCTGACCACCATATCTATAGTTGCACTCCACACCCCTACCAGCACCCCGTGCCCCCTTCCTTGTTTAGTTTTTCCTTCTTTGTTTAGTACTTATCATTTCGTCATATACTATCATAATAGACTATGTTCACTTAACAATATACAATCTCACCCATAATATCTTTATTTCATCTAATTGTTTATTTTGCTTAGTTTGTTTGGTTTTGTCTGATTCACTCATGACGATGTTAGCCATCTAGAATAGTACTTAGTACATAGAAGGGGCTCAGTAAATGTCTGCAGATGAATGAATGTATGGGGCTTGTCTTAAGTCTTGGAGTGATACGGCTGGACCAAGGCCCTCAGGCCTAACACTGCTCAGGGGTGATGAAGAGTGAGCATGAACTGTTGACATAATGCCTTCCTTTTCTGGGGAGCCTGGGATCCTTGCTCTGTCACCACCCATGTTCCCAGCCCCAGGTTGCAAACACATGGTGTCTGCACACTGCAGATGGGCCATCAGTTCTTAAATAAATGAGGGAGAACAAATGGGTCTGACCATCTCATTTTCCCAGATTCAAGAAGGGGGGGTTCAGGGAGGAAGGCACCTTGCCCACATCACAAAGCTGAGTCTGTGGGAATAGAATAGCTGACTCTTGAGCAGCCAAATGAAGACATTAGTCTTAAGTGACTCGACTCAGCTCAGGCCAGCCAGCAGGACGGTGTAGATTTGTGGTGCCTCAGGCCACTGCCCTCAAGGACTTTGTAATCCAGTGGGGAAATGATGCATTATCTTGTGTGAAGTATCCCAGGAATGGAAAACAAACACCGCACGTGCTCACTCCTAAGCAGGAGCTGAACGTTGGGTGCACACAGTCATTTAGTGGTGTGACTTGCCTTGGAAACTAAGAGGAGGGAAGGCGGGGGGTGAGGGGTAAACATTTACCTGTAGGATAGGTGTATACTACTCTGGAGACTGACACACTACAAGCCCCAACTTCAGCATTATACAATTTGCCTATGTAACAAGTATGCGTGTGCCCTCTTAATATTTGGAGGGGATAAAAGAATGTTGAGTGTCACTGCTTTGCAGGACATTCACAGCTGATAGGTCCTTTGGGATTACAGAGACTCATGGTTCCCAGCCTGGGCTACCTTGTTCCCAGGAGGGCCACCAAGCTAGGGGTGTCTGTGTGTGTATGAGGGGTGAAATGTAAGGCCCCCCCTACCTCATTAAAATACATCCAAAGTCTAACAGAAATCATTCATCTGTCCCAGAAGAGGTGGCACAGCCCACTTAAAATCTCTGGCTTTTTTTTATCTTTGTCTGAAATTAGGTGCATTCTAGTGACAGACCAGGAGGTTGAGTCCCATTAACACTGCCTTCCTCATTGGACTATTCCCAATAAGTACCATTCTGTCCAGAAAGATAGTCAGCAAATAACATGTCTCTGTATCACTGTGTAACCATGCCATGGAAGCCATAACCCCGCAGGGTGGGGAGGGGATGCAGGAAAAGGGACCTGCCAATAAACTTGAAATGACAGCCCTGCAGGAGTCTCTAAACCCAGTGACTATCTGCATTTTTTTAGATAGGAGGCACCCTCTTCTTTGCTCTACATACCTATTCAGGAAAAAAAGCTGCGGGGGGGGGGGGGAAGCTCCTCTGTGACGACCCCCCTCTGGCACTGTCACTGAGCTATGGAACTCTAGGCTGAATCAATGCTGTGAACTCCAGTGAACCCAGAGGGTCCTGTGGAGTGTGTGGGGCTCGCCTGGCAGAATCCCAAATGTTATTTTTGCCATCAGGATCCTTAGGGAAAACATAGGCCAAACTCAGCCAAAGCATCTCTCCTTAGGGACCATGGAAAACTGTGCCCTTTTTTCCTTGATGAGGCCCCAGGACCTTCGTTCAATGCTAAATAAACCACATCATAAAGCTGGATTTGGTGGAGATTGGCAGCCACCTTGGTGTGAGGCTTCCTTAGGGCTCAGGGCCCAAGCAGAGTACAGTTACGTCAAACTCCCGCCTGACTAGATATGGCAGGGGCGATGGACCAAGGCCTTATCTTTGTTCTGGATCATTCTGATAGTGAGGAAATCAGCTTGGTAGAGGGGACAGAGCCCTGGCCTGGCTTAGAGATTGGAAGCCTCTGAGTGGGTTGTGCCTTTGGTCAAGTCACCTCCCCACTTTCCCTCCTTGTGAGAGAGAAATAAGGGCTTTGGACTCTCAAGGTGTTGTTGGGATAATTTTCTTTTAAAATCCAGCTACTGTTTTCCTTGTTATTTCCTCCCTACCTTCCCGCCTACTCCCAGGCCGCATTCAAACTGGGCAGGTTAGTACTAATTACCCCAGAAGAAGAAGAAACACCAAGAGTAAACACTAGACAGAAATTCACTATCATCATCTTCGTCATTTTTATGTTACTGAAGCCAGTGGTTTTTAAATGTTTTGTTTTTTTTTAATGGCAGATCCTTTCTCCAAACAAAATTTGATGCCAACACCATGTGTGGTGGTTTTATAAGGTTAGAATGCAGCAGGGTGGTTTGGACCGAGGGACAGGCAAGGTGTATGGCTTACCTGATCAGAATAAAGCCTGAGGAGGCATCAAGGAACATGATTTAAAAATTACCTCAGGCTGGGTGCGTTGGCTCCCGGAACTCTGAGAAGTCTAGATGGGAGGATCATTTGAGGTCAGGAGTTCAAGACCAGCCTGAGCAAAGTGAGACCCCATTGCTACTAAAAAAATAGAAAAATTAGCTGGGCATGGTGGTGGACACCTGTAGTGTTAGCTACTTCAGAGGCTGTGGCAGGAAGATTGCTGGAGTCCAGGCTGAGACCATGCTACTCTAGCCTGGGTGACAGAGCGAGACTGTGTCCTGTGACGTGGCACTCTACCGAGGGCAGTAAAGTGAGACTCTGTCTCTACAAAAAAAGAATTCTCTTCAATGGATACAAATTGAAAACAACACTGGGTTATTAACAAATGTTTCTTTTGCTAGAGACCAACCCCATCCATTCTGCCCATGTTAGACGTGGTCACATCTGGAGGGGCTGCTGTCATCTGGGGATGACCTGGAAAGTTGACTCTCAGGAGAAGCAAAGTTTGGAGGGGGTGCCTGCAGGATGGACACGAGCGCCGTGGATGGGGCACGCAGGCCTGGCAAGGGAGAAGTCAGGCTGTGGGGAGGGCCCAAAACAGAGGCCTCGGCCCATGCCCCGGGTGCTCTGTAGATAGATGACCTGTCATATCAGAGCTGCCCCAAGTGGGTAAGAGGGTCAGGCCTTTATACCCCAGGGGCTTAGCTCTGGATGCAGCTTAGCTTGGAAGGGAGAGGAGGCCTGGGGAGAGACGAGCAGATGGCTGAGGGCTGTCTGCTGGATGTTCTCCCAGCACTGAGAATAAGTCCTTCCTCCTGGAAGGGGCTCTGGGCAGCTCATCCCAGCACCACAGCAGTCCCTATGAGCCTGGGTAAGACCAGGGGTCACAGCACAGAATCACAGGACTCAGTTATTACCTTCTTCTATCCAGAAAAGGATGTCAAGAGAGAAGACGATCGTTAAAAGGAGGTGACATTTAAGCTGAGAGCTGGGACGCCATCCTAGTGTCCTGAGGGGTGAAAGGCCCAGCACGGAAGAGGTCAATGTTGGGCCCAGAAACCTCTCGGGCCGTGGGGCAGGAGGGTGGTTATTCTATGAGCAGCTGGAGCAAGGCCACCTTCTGTGTTGTTCTTAACAGGCACCTGCCCACAGGCCATGAAAGTGTTTCAATTGTAACTTTTTTAAATCTAAAGACAATATGAATACAGTGATTCATTATATAATAATACTAAAGTCATCCCAGATTATATTCTTCTTTATACCAACGCAATTATAAAATAGAATGTTTATTTTTTACTTAATTTTTTTGTAAGGGATGAAGGGGTGCCCCAAAGCCGTAATGCAGCCCAGAATGGGAAGCCCATGGTGGGCACCAAGCACTGGCCCACCTGTGCAGGGCCCTGCCTGTGTCACCTTGGCCGCCTCTGACTTACCTGTGGCTGTGGTGAACCAATTCTGTACTTGCTGAGGCTTCCCACATAACTGCCTACTGCATCTCAGCTGTTCTGCCACGGAACTTTCTAGAAAGCTGAGGCAACTGCCACCAGGGCAGCTTCAAAGTGTAGAGTGTGAGCCTCCTGAAGGACCCTCACACTAGTGGTTCGGAGGTACATCACCTCCCCCCTTTTGAGGGACAACCTGTGGTACATTCTACACAGTCCTCAGAGAGGCCCCAGCAGGACCTGGACCAGCCTGCTCGTAGCCAGGACCAGGGTGACAAGGCACCTCTGGGACTTTCCTTCCCGCCTTACCTCACTTTCCTCACACCACCTCCCGCCTTCTTGAGACCATCACCCACATCCTGCTCCAAGTACCAGCATAGTGTCCCAGGACTTTGGTTTCAGGAAACTCAAACTCAGACCCCCATTGCAGCCGGATATGGCCCCAGGGGGTTAGAAGGCGGCACCACATGGAGTCTCTTCCAAGATCCTGGGGCCAAGTAGGGTGTGAGTCCTGTACCTCTGACAGGCGAGGAGAAAGACTAGGCACCTGGCCCCTTCCAGGCACCTGCTCACAGTCCCAGCCCTCCGTCAGGTGTCCATGCACACACACAGGGTGCTGGGCAGTGCATCCTCCTCCGTCAGGTGTCCATGCACACACAGGGCGCTGGGCAGTGCATCCTCCTCCGTCAGGTGTCCATGCACACACACGGGGCGCTGGGCAGTGCACCCTCCTCCGTCAGGTGTCCATGCACACACACGGGGCGCTGGGCAGTGCACCCTCCTCCGTCAGGTGTCCATGCACACACACGGGGCGCTGGGCAGTGCACCCTCCTCCGTCAGGTGTCCATGCACACACACGGGGCGCTGGGCAGTGCACCCTCCTCCGTCAGGTGTCCATGCACACACACGGGGCGCTGGGCAGTGCACCCTCCTCCGTCAGGTGTCCATGCACACACACGGGGCGCTGGGCAGTGCATCCTCCCACAGGGGAAGCACAGAGGCCTCAGCCTACCCTAGGGGACCATACGCCCTGGGGCCACATGGTCTCTGTGCTACTGAGGAGGGGCCTCCTTGCCTGCTACAGTACCAGGACAAGAGAACACAGGAAATTCTCCCCAACCCCTGCTCACTGGACAAAACTGGCCCCTGCAGGGGGCTGAGCAGAAATCCCAGCCTGGGACCTCAAGGTGCCGAGGAAACATTCCTGTTTGTAAATCCCGTAAACACTTGGTTTTCCTGGTGCCCTTGGCCAGGTGGCTGAGGGCCTTCCAGATCTCACACCTCCAGGATGCATTTTTCCAGAAAAACAAACAAGTCCTGGCTATTCCCAGAGGCAGGGCCTGGCTCTTCAGGCTAAGGGAGAAGTTTCTATTCACTTGTGTAGTATGGTCACCTCGTGGGTGGTGATCAGGTCATGTGTGGGCCCAGGGGACATGGATGTGGCTCCCATCTGGCTCTTCCCTCAAAGAACTCACAGTGTGTGGGAGGGGGGACAGATCAGAACCAGACTTATTGCAACTGTTTTTTTTTTTTTTTTTTGAGAGTCTCACTCTGTGCCCAGGCTAGAGTGTCATGGCCTCAGCCTACTTCACAGCAACCTCAAACTCCTGGGTTCAAGCAATTTTCCTGCCTCAGCCTCCCAAGTAGCTGGGACTACAGGCGCCTGCCACAATACCCAGCTAATTTTCCCATGTTTAGTAGAGATGAGGTCTTGTTCCTGCTCAGACTGGTCTTGAACTCCCAAGCTCAAGGGACCCTCCTGCCTCAGCCTCCCAGAGTTCTAGGATACATTTGTGAGCCATTGTGCCTGGAAGATCTCAAGACAACTGTTGACTTTTGCCAAGTGCTGGGTACACATGGGCCACTGTGCTGTTTTCCATACACTATGCCATTTCATCTACAGATCGGCCTCATGTGAGAGGTTTTTCTGAATTTTCTCAGTTCTAACACACTGGTAACTGGAAGACTCAGCACTGCTTTAGCAACAATATTTTACAGAAAAAAGAAAAAAGTTGTCCTCATTAAACATATGCCTTGAATTGAGATGTGCTTGGATGTCTATGGACAATGTGAGGGAATTGAGTGTAAAGCAATATTATCCCCATTCTATAGATGAGGAGATGGAGCATCACAAATTTCTGTCACTTGGTCCCTATGTGGCTAGCCCCTCGGCTGTGCTGCCTTGCCAGTGACCGGCAGGGTTGACAGAAAAGCATGGCAAACCCAGCATGTATTTGGGGTGGACAACCTGGAGATGTATGGGTGGGTTGGATTGGTGGGCAGAGATGACCCAACAGAGGGTCACCCCACAGAGGTGTGCTGGGCCATAGGGCAGAGACCACAGAGCGTGGACTGTGGGAGCACCAAAGGATGAGTATGCTGAAAGGAGTGAAAATAAAATGAAAACTAGAATGGAATGGGCACAGGCCCCATGGGGCTCCTCAAGTCACAATTCTGAGGAGAGTGCCTGACAGGGTCCCTGCCCCTGCTCCATTGGCCGACCCTCTGTGTTACCTCGGACATGGCCCTCCCGTCTCTGGGCTCCAATTCCCTCATATTGGCCTCGCCCATCAGGGTGTGGTCATGACTGGTGCCTTCTTTTACTCCCAGGTGCCGTGGTTCAGACCATAGGTCCTAGTCTGAATATGGCAGCTGACTCATGCCTCGCGAGGTTTTCAGCCTGCCTGAGGCTGAGGACTGGAAGTGCTGGCCTTTCCAGAAAACCTGACCCTTGCTTTCGCACACACCCATCAACCCTCCCCCCCATGTCCCCAAAGACACACATGGACACACATATACATATACACCAGACACACACACACACAGACACAGACACGCGTGGACACAGAATCATACACCACACCAACCACATAGATGCATACGTCACACACACAGATACTACACACACATACCACAGGGATGCACATACCATACACACAGACACATACTTATACAAGGACACACACACACATACTATACACACCACATGGACACATGTACCACACACAAACACGTCAACACCTACAAACACTATACACATTCACAGAGGGGCAGAGTCTCACGCGCCACACAGACACCACATACACTGCGCAAACTCACATACAGAGAAACACACACTACACAGATACATTCTCTCTCTCACACACATACATTCCCTTACTTAGCTGACCCAAGAGACAAATAAAAATATAATTTACCACAGTAAAATTCCCTTACATACTTAGCAATTGTTAGGGACATTATTTCTGAGCCCCAGGACCTGGGGGGAAATTGGTCCCTTCTAGAACATTTTTTCCTTTAACATCCAGATAACCCTGGGCAGTATGCTTTTAAATTTTAAGGCCTATAATAAGTTTCCTTCTTTACTGTTCAAAAAGAATCACCTTCAAGCCACCTAATCTGAGGAGTACCACTTTTTGAACATTTGTTCCCTGAGTAGAGTTTGAATGAAGGTCTCCTGGGGCTGTCCTGCCCCAGAAGGATGGTCACCTTGGGAACAGCCCCAGCCTGGGAGTCTCTGCTTTTTCCTGTTGACTTTGCTATGAAGAAACAAGCCACAGTCCAGGACAGCACATCCCAGAGGGAAGCCCAGGAGCAGACCTGGGGAAGCTGAACTGGGCTCAGTCTGGGTTTGAGCAAGGGGCAGGAGGAAGGCGAAACCCCTGTCTAGCCTAGTGGTAGAAGACAAGGACCCTGGGGCCCCTGGTTGACCTGAGAGGGCCCGTTTGGGCCTGGACCTCTTGCCCACCCCAGTGGCCTGCAGGAGGCGGCCAGCCTCGAGCGTCCAGGCCTGGGCCTGGCCCAGCCCCTCCTGCCCAGTCCTTGGCTCCTTGAGTAAATCAGAGCCGTCAGTGTGGTAGCAGCTTGATTAAAGTTCAGGGGTTTAATAGATCATTTAAAAACCCCCAAATTACTCCCACCCCGGCCCAGCCACCTGGCCTGCTGCCCCCAGTGCACAGCAGCCCTCGGCCAGCACCGCCAAGGCCAGGCCAGGCCCGAGGTTCCTGCCTATTCCCCGAGGACGCCCGCTGCCGAGCGAGCCCAACATTCTCAGCTGCATTTAATCTGCCCTGAGACAGGCTGGCGATGAGAAAATGCAAGGGGCAAGGCACGTGAGGCGAGACATGGAAAAAGTTGGACAGTTGGTCGGCTTTGTTCACTTGGTAACCTGGAGCGGGGCCAGCCTCGGAGGAGCTCCCTTGGCAGCAGAAGTCTGTTCCAATTAATCGTGTTTAACCATTCTAATCACACTTTAGCACATTAATCCTATTTTCAATCCAAAACACATCTGAAACAGCGGCATGTGGGCCTTTTTATGGGAACCGCAAATCAGATGTAACGGAGAGACACAGGGCCCTCGTTTGCTCTGCACTTTCACTGAACTTAAACTTAATAAAATATGGGACTGGCTTGTGGTTGGATTTACTGCATGATGCTGATGCTTTCACATATAAATAGATCCCTTAAGTGACTTAAAAACCTGTCAGAGAGCGCAGTGAAAATTTGATTATAAGGTAACCAGCGCTGTGCTCTCTCCGCCTCCTCCTAACAATGCCATTGTGGATCTGATCGCTGGGTGGGTGAGTGGGTGGGGGCAGCTGTCTGGCTTCCCAAGCCTCTGGTGGTGCCTCCCAGATAGGTGGCAGTGATGCACAGGGCTCCCAGGGCTGGTGCGGAGCGGCCTTGTAAAGGGGTTTATGGAGGTGTAATCTCGAAAACTTGATAAACCTCAGGCACCTCATCTCCAATGCTCCTGTCTAGTTTCTCAAGCAGTTTGATGTGAAGGACTGGTCTGCAGCAGACCTGCAGATGGGTGGGGGATGTGTGTGTGTGCAGAATTTGGAGATTCTCTTCTGCAAATGGCCAGGCCAAGAGGAGTAAAGAGAAAGTTCTCTGGGCTACCACAAGCCAGTGACATAAAGCCCAATGCCTATCATCAGGAGATAGTTCTAAAAGCAGGAACCGTGCTTGCTGAGGTCAGAGCTGCAAAGCAGAGACAGCACCAGGGCTAAAGCCAGGGCCAGTACAATTTGTCCTTTACCAAGCCGCCACTGAACCCCCCTGCAAAGCTGCATGCCTGCAACCTGCGAGCCTATTTCTTATTCCAGCAGTGCCTATTCTCGCAGCCACTTTGTTCGGCAATCATATGTACTTTGTTTTTATCTTAGGCCCAGTTAGTGGTACAGAAACAGCTGGAGCTGCAGTTACAAGAAGAAATAATTTGCACCTGAATGAACACATTGCTGCCTCAGGGATCTCGCATGGCACCTATGGATCATGTTGGGGGCACTGGCATGGGAGATCTGAGTCCTGCTGTTCACAGCCCATCCCTGCCGCGTCTCAGCTGTGTACCCTTCAGCTATCACTTAGCCTCCCAGGTCTCAGTTTCTTCATGCACAAAAATGAGGAGTACCTACCTGACCAAGTGTGTGTGTGTATGTGTGACAGAAAAAGGATGAAGTCAAATAATTAACATTGTGCTTGATACTTAGTAAGCTCTATAAAAATGTTGGCTACCAGCTTCCCCAAACCCCTCAAAAAAAAAAAATCAAGGACGAAAATGTTTAGGTTTTCTCATCTATTAAATACAGAGCTGATTCTTGGCACACAGGGTTGGTGAGCAGATTAAGCAAGGTGATATCAGAAAAAGCACATGCTCCGTGAATATTGGCTCAATTAGAAGGATATCATCTCTAGGACTTTCTATAAAGACAGGTTTATAATAAAAATGCTTAAGTAGAAATGTTGAACATTTAAAAAGAGAGGAAGCAATTAGATCAAATATCCATGCTAGTAAAGTTAACTGTATTTGAGCATGAAATTTGGTGCTGGGTTTCCAGGAAAGGGTAAAAGGAGAAATAGGATGAAGTAAGGCATCCTCATTATTCATGTACTCAGTAATCTATTCAGCCAGCACTCGCTAGGGTATGCTATGTGCAAGAAACTGCTTTTGGCAAGGATGGGAGGAAAGATTATTGATTCTTCAAGTCCAGCCTCTGCATGAACCAAACTCTAAGCTCAGTCTAGAATAATTTTATGGCAGGTATAGCAACATTCCCATAAGCAGCTCCTCAAATCGATCCTTGATAATCCTGAAGTGCTTCACCTAGAAGTCAGGCAAGGCCTTCTTGCAAGGCCATTGCTTTAGAATCAATTTGCAAATAGGGAACTCCAGCACCTTTCTGTCTAAAATGGCATAAGTTTCAGAGGTGTGATGGAGAGAAACATGTGCAGAGAAACAAATGCGATGCCTAAGTAGGTCTTAATTTAGATCTGGGGTGGGAGTTATCAATTCATGCTACATGAAATACGCAACCATTCATACCATGGTAGGAAATGTGAAAAAAAGATGTTGCAAAGAACTTGGATAGGAACCAGGATTAGGGTCCGATGTTTGGCTTTCTAAGTAAACACGTCTAGCTTTTTATTTTACAAATAACAATCTGGAAAGATGCATTAGGGACTCTAAATGCAAAATAGAAATGAGTTTATCCAGGTAAGTAAGGTTTTATTAAACAATTTAATTCATTCCAGTTCCTTTGGAAGAAACTGTGGGTTATGGTTAATGTTCTGAGCCAGACAGAAAGTGCATTCATGAAGCCACCTGCATTTAATATACAACTGTCAGAAGGCTGCTCACCAGCCTTTCCCAGAGAGGAACAAGCTGAAGTGGATTTTATTTTGGTAAATGCAACAACAGAAATGGCCAATGAATATTCAAGGCAAGGAAAAATCTTAAACTAGAACGTTAGCAGCTGAGAACATGAACAGGATTTTGAAGCGCCAAGGATCTCTTGCAATTCTAGCCACATGCAAATGCAATGTGCCGGAAAGAGACTTTTCAGATGTGATATAGGAATAGGAAAACAAAAAGCCAACTGGAATTAAAACACAGGTCCCTGTAGATACTGTTAAAAAAATAAATCAACTTATGAAATAAGTCTGTAACAGTCATACTCAAACCAGGAAATTCTCAGAACAAGAATAATCATTTTATGAGCATGTAAAAAATCCTCTGTTCCTATAATGTTCTTTATTGGGAAAACTAGACACATTTGCATTGGGGTTTTTGCTCTCTGCTTGGTATCGCTGGTATTCATGGCTTTAGAATAAGCATTTCCCAAGTCCTTTGGCAAAAGAAAAATCATTGCTTTTTATATGAAGGGCTTTAACAGGCATCTGGTAAAAAGTAATAAAATTATCCATGATTACAAGTACACTCAAAAGCTCTGTAATGCAAAACGTTCTGCACATTGGGGCTGTTGTATGCTCAGTGTCACCTCCTTGAACGTCGCCTGATGTTTTTCCCGTGTTTTCTGTAACCCACCAAGTCTTTAGTCTTTCCTATTTATAAATGTTACTTTTTATCTAGGCTTTTCACGGAGGTTGTGCCTGTCACAGACTAGATGCTTAGTACACAGGGGCAGAGGAGTTGGTAAAACAGAACCCTGAGAAATGTAAATTCTACAGATGGTGTGGAAAGCAGGATGGCGGTTTCTCGAAAAATTAAACAAAATTTGATCTAGTGGTTCCACTTCTGGGTATACGCCTCCAAGCATCCAAAGCAGGGACTCAAGTCGATACTTGTGCACTGAGCAGCATTATTCAGAATAACTAAAAGGTGGAAACAATCCAAATGTCCATTGATGGACAAATGGGTAAATAAAGCGTGGTATAACCACACCATGGAATGTTATTCAGCCTTTAAAAGGAAGGCAATTTTGACACATGATACAACAGGAACGAAACTTGAAGACCCCAGGCTAAGTGAAATAAGCCAGACACAGAAGGACAAATTCGGCACAATTCCACTTAGACGAAGTAGCTGGAGTCCGAATCACAGAGACAAAAGGACGATGGTGCTCACCAGGGCTGAGGATGAGGGAAAGCCGGAGTGCGTGCTTAATGGGGACAGAGTTTCAGTCTGGGAACATGAAAAAGTTCTGAAGAAGGAAAAGTTCTGATGGTGATGGTTCCACAATAACGTGAAGGCACTTACTGCTACGTAACTGTGTGATTCAAAACGTTTAAAATGGTAAATTTTTTCCCTATTTTTATTTGATTTTTAATTAAATCATAACTATATACATTTATGGGGTACAATATGATTTGATATACCATGTGGAATGCTTAAATTAAACTGATTAACATAACCATCACCTCACTTACTTCTTTTTTGTGGTAAGACATTTGTAATGTACTTAGTTGTGTTGAAATACATCCTCGTATTCTGGATATTAGGTGAGATCCGACTAAATGCTCTCCCTTCCACCAATCCCCCTCTCCTCCCCCTTGTTAGACTATATTTGTATTTTATCATTTTTATGAGACTCTGTTTATATATTGGTTTCATAAGAGTATTGATTACATTGGATACTTGAGATACTTTGCTAAGAAGAATATGTTCCAGCTCCATCCACATAAAAATCAGATGGCATTAATCTTTCGCCTTTTACTAAAATGGTAATTTTATCTTATATATGTTATATCTCACCCAAGAAAGCAACCCTGAGAATCAGCCACTCCTCAGTAGTCTTCAGGGAAGTCTCTTGGAAGGGCCAACAGAGACAGCACATCTCAGAACTCAGACTGTGAGAGTAGCAGACAGCAGCAGGGAGACCAGCAACCCCCCCTCCAAACTGGACCCTGTGGAGCAAGCCACAAGGTGTGCCCAGGAGGAGCACTGCTTCTGGAAGCGAAGCAGCCAGTAGGGGTAGACAAAATAATTGACATTTGTCTGGCAGTCGATAGTTAACAAAGCAGTTTTGTTTCTCTCATTTCATTATTGTCCTAGAACAATCCTCTGAGGTTAATACACAATTGCTACCCATTCGGCAGGTGAAGAGCCAATGAGGGCTTGAGAGCAAGGACTAAACCCCAGAGAGGTTTAGAAAGGAATGGTGCAAAGAGGTGTCCTTTTTTCTTACCACAAAATCTCTAGGAGGAGAAATGAAGACTGCCCAGACCTCCCAACCTCCTCCTCTTCCAGGAAGCTTTCCTGGAAGGCACACTGCCTACAGACTGTGCATTGCTCGGGAGGCTGGTGATGAAGTCTGCCAGCAGGAAAAGCTGTCTGCGGAGGTGTGGGGAACCTGCCATGTGCTGGCAGCTGTGTGTTGGCCTCTCTGACTCCATTAATGCCTCTGTGAAATAGAGCACTGGCTGATTCCTAGTTCCCGGCCTGAGCTTAGTATATGATGAACAAAATACTAGAGAGTAGTTTCATCCACTGATATTTTCTGAGTGTGCACTACACATCAGGCCCTGTGCTGAGGGCTGGAATCTGGGGATGAAGAAGGCCAGTTCCACACCTTCACAGCCCACATGTGCTGGTCAGAAGAGAGTCCTTGGAAATCAGACCAATCAGTTTAAACCTCAGGTCTGTCACGTACTTTCCCTCTCAGTTTCTTCAGCTATAAAATAGGGTTGCTAGTAAAAGTTCCTCCATCCATCACTTTGGGAGTTAGGAGAGTGATGGGCACAGAGTTCTTAGCACAAAATAAACACCAAATAATTGATAACTATGATTACATTAAAAAATATGATTATAAAAATAGCAGAGGATGCTGTAGTCTCAAACTCAGCCTGTGAGCATCCAGGAAGGCTTCCTGGAGGAAGTGACTCTGGGCTGAACTTTGGAAGAGAAACATTAGTTTGGTGAAGAGATGAAAGAAGTGGACTTTGATTCAAAGGGGAAGTGGATATAGTCCCAAGAATCGGGGTGGAGTGAATCACTGAACCTCCATCTCCTCTCAACCTCTTCCTCCTCCAGGAAGACTCTTCTGGAAGTTTACACCACCCAAACGGCATGAATCCATCAAAAGAGTGAGGTGAAGTTATGGGGCTTCAATGGCCAACAGGGGATGGGGGGAGGTGGGGAGCTAGGGATTATTTCCCAAGAGCATCTGCTTGATACTGCCTCCCCTAGTGGGCTGCATGTTCCCAAGGGCAGGGACCAGGCCTTCCCTCCTATGGTCGGCTGTGCCTAGCACAGTCCTGGGGGCATAGCCAGGGCTCATAGGTACCAACAACAAACTGCTTGGATGATTCTGGAACAGATAGCAATGATGATTCCTCTAAACAAGCTTGAAGACGGAATCTGGGACCTGCTTCAGAGGGACTCACTCTGCTAAGTGGCAATGTAGCCACCACCCTTTGGTGAATGAGCTCAGGGTAAAGATAAGGCACCCATTGTCTTCCTATACCCTGGTATAGTCCTCACTGCATCCCTGAGTCATTGAACTATTTCCCAATGTTCAGAGGAGCAGGAGGCCATGATCAAGGCCAGCCAAGTGCAGACGAAGCTGGAGGATCAGCCACCTGCTCGAAGCACTTGCTGCCAGATGCCACTGCTGTGCTGCCAAAGCCAGGGGTCACAGGAGGGGACTGCAGAGTCTTGGGAGCACAGGAGCAGGCAGGAAGAAGCCCATGGAAACTCCTTCCTGCCTGAAATCCCTTCCCAGGGCCAGTTTGGGGCTGGGGTTAGCCAGCAGGCCCTCCAGGAACCTTGATATACAACCAAAAGAGAACCAGGCATGGAGTCAGAGATTTGTATAAGTCTCAGAGTGCCTCAAATACCCAAGTGACTTTGGGTTCAATGTAACTGAGGCTCAGCTTCCTCATTTTTAAACATGGGCTTCATATCAACTCTCTCCTCCTCTGGAAGAATACAATATAGAATGTATGTAATTGCTTGATGAGCCTTAAGATGCCACAGATACAAGAGGCAGGCACTTGGCAAATGTTTGCTGAATGACTATTAAACAGCCATTTAGCTGTTTAACAGTGTCTCCTAGTGCTGGATCTATTCCTTTGCAAGATCACCTGCTCACATGGATATGGACTTCATAAACACTTAGCTCATTTTCTCTATAGTTCCTGGGAGCTGTGAGGGAAGATGGCTTTCCACTTTACAAGGGATGAAACTGAAGCCCTGAAAGGTGACCAACTTGTGCAAGGTCTAAAGGCTGGCAAGTGAAAGGGAGCACAACTGGCTCTGAGACAGGCCTCTTTGTACCTCCTCCTGGTTAGAAAGAAGAGAGCCTGAGGCCACTGCCCCTGCCCCTGCAAGGTCATTGACCAGGAGGGTCACACAGCCTGAAGAAAGAGGGGCAGGGGTCAATAAATCAAGCAGACATGTCATTTAGACAGACATGTTTGTCCCCTGATCCGTACCACCAGCCCTGTTAGGCACCTGCACTGTAATCACCTCTATACTTTCCTAGGTTCCTGTGAGGGACTTGGTGCTGTTCTTTTCTGGATCCTGAATGCCTTGGCCAGTGCCTGGCATGAGAGATATTTCATACACACTGAATGAATGAATGAGCAAATGACAATATGAGCAAATGGTCCCATCATTGAGATGTTTTTATCTAGAAAGGGAAGCATAGACATGTACTCCACACTCAGGAAAACACAGCAAAGAGCTACAGGATCAGGACCAGCTTCGCATGGAGGAGTATGGGCTGGATATTTGGAGGAGGGAAGGTCTGATTAGGCGATACCTGCAATATTGAGCTGTAGAGCTGGTGGAGCTCTGAGTAGAGTCCACCTCCTGGGCGACGACTCGGGCAGTTTTTAGGGCCCCCCACATTCCAAAGGGCCCAGGGCCTGCTCTCAACTTTTGTAGCTGCTGTCTTGAAGGCAGCTTAATAACTTTTGAACAAGGGTCCAGCATTTTCATTTTGCATCAGGTCCTACAAAGTGTGGTTCTGTCCTTGGAAGAGAGAAGAAGCATGGTGTTGGGACCTTCTGTCTTCCTTTCAATATTCCTTGAGAAATACACATATACAAAGCCTTTCACTCCCCCTAAGAACTAGGGTCATGTCCAAGTTTCTTGGAAGTCCCCAGGGAAGGGCCAGGTGACTGAGACCCTGTCCTCAGGTATAAATACTAAAAAGCATCAACAAATTCAATAATCAATATAAATAATATTTTAATGTGTTATTAAAAATAAAAATTTATGTCAAAACTCCACAATGAGCAAAATATAAAAGCTTTATGTTTACCGGATCAGTAACATAGCTGTGCTGAGACATATGGAGCCCAAGGCAGAAGAAAAAATGTGCGTCTCTCTATATTTGCTTTTATGTAGTTTTTAATTGTTTTTTTCTCTCTCAGAGCATTAATATAATTGCAAAAAAAAAATTGAAAGATTGAACATCAAATGTATTAAAACTCACATTAAGATTTATTTTATTACTGTCCAAAACAGAATTTAATATAATTTTACTTTGCTGACTTTAATGGAAGCAAACTCATAAATATTTCCCAAAAAATCTATTTCTTTGCTAATCTCATTTTTAATTTCAATTGAGAGAATCGCCATGTTTGGCAATTTTTCTTGGCCATAGAACAATCTTAAAGGATTTTTAATCAACTTCAGCTTATGGATCCTATCTTTCTTTAAAATCTTAATACTTTAAGAGATAGGGTCTTATTATGTCGCCCTGGGTAGACATAGCTCATAGCAACCTCAAACTCTTGAGCTTGAACAATTCTCTTGCCTCAGCCTCCCAAGTAGCTGGGACTACAGGTGCCTGCCACAATACCCGGCTATTTTTCTATTGTAGTTGTCATTATTGTTTAGCAGGCCTGGGCCAGGTTCGAACCCACCAGCTCTGGTGTATGTGGCCAGCACCCTAACCACTGAGCTACAGGTGCTGAGCCCTGAGGAATTACTTTTTTAACAGGCATAGAATTTCTTTTGAGGAAGATGTGGATATTCTAGAAATAGATAGTGTTGGTTGCACAACATTGCGAATGTTCTTAAAGCCACTGAATTGTACACCTTAAAATGGAAAAAATTGTATTGTACATATTTTACCACTATATGAATAATTTCTCTTGATTCCTGAGTTTTTTTTGTACCTTCTTAAATTTTGAGCCTAAGGCAGGTGCCTCACTTTTCTCACCCCATCCTCATCCCTTACTGCAATGCTGAGGTCCCGGGTGCAAAACTAACACTCGGTAAGCAGTTACCACTAACTTGGCTGGAGATTTTAAAAAAAGGAAAAACATTCTACCTTTGAGCTGAAAGGTGGGTAACACTTTAACAAGAGTGAGAAGAGAGTGGCCAACGTCCAAGCTTCCAATAAAAAACAAAAAAATGTTAGAAGAAGGTAGGTCCTTGTTTTGACAGAGAAGTGGGGATGATTTCCAACTTCTCACAATAGTAACCTGTTAACAATTAAGTATTGAGCACTTACTATGTGCCAGAAAAATGTGCTAGTGCTGTACTTATACTCTCTGAGTGGAGTGAGAGACTCACATAATCCTTGTTTATACACGTGTAAACAGAGGCGCAGGAGATTAAGAAAATTGCCTAAGATCACGCCACCAGTGAGTGGTAGGGGAGAAGTCAAAGCCAGGCCCTTGGGACTCAAGAATGTATGCTCTTAACTTCTGCCCTGTATCCTCTCTCATGCCAGTGCTGGCTACCAATTATAAAGTGGCTACCCACTTTCCAACAGAATCGTGGGTCTTTTCCTTTTTGAGACAGAGTCTCACTATGTCGTCCTCAATAGAGTGCTGTGACATCAACAGCTCACAGTAACCTCAAACTCATAGGCTTAAGCAATTCTCTTGCCTTAGCCTCCCACGTAGTTGAGACTACAGATGCCCACCAAAACAACGATGGCTCTTTTCATTCTTTCAATCATTTTTTCATTCATGCATCCAATACACACGTCTTGGCTCTGAGCTGGGCACTCTGACCCCAGGGTTTGAAGTCCAGTAGCAGGTAGGGGGCCTGAAGACATGTGGCTGTGCTAAAAGGGAAAAATGTGAAGCTCAAAACACCATGCAGCCTCAAATCTGGAGAAGTAATCAGGAGATGCTTCCAGGAGGCGGAGGCCTGAGCAGGCTAAGAGTGCCTAAGAACCTATAGGTGCACATAGCTGAGAAGGTTTTGCCTGCAGATAAAGAGCATCTTGTGGAATTTGGCCAAAGCACTGGATCAGGACTACCGAGCCATGGGCCCTGGTCTCCTCTCTGCTTCTAACTCTGAGACCTTGGGCAATGTACCTGCCAGTCCTGTGGAGACTCAGCCGTTCTCACTGGAAACAAAGAGCAGGCTGGACTCCATGTGACTAGCTTTCCCTTCAGAAAGAGAAAGGAGAAAACATACATCAAATGTCCAACAGATGTGTCGGAGAGTAAAATATTTGGAATCTGAAGATGAAAACAATAGCAACTAATTATAAAAAGGTCTGGGAAATTGCCTGGTGAGGTTGAATGAATCCTTTTGGACTGGTTACTATGCTCAATTCCTCCCCCACAGTTCAGTGTAGCTTAAATATTTGTTCAATATTTATTTTGAATAAATCCCTTTAACATATTAGTGGGTCCCCTTGATTATAAAAATAACAAACTAAGTAACTGCATCATCAAGAGGGGCCCTTAAACACTGAAACGGCCTCCCTTAGCCTCTTATGCTCTGACAAGCTGCAGAGAAGAGTGAGTTCTTCACTGGGAACGGCCAGCCCTCCTCTCAGGAGGCGCAGTGGGACTGTGGCGAGGTCTCCAGACACTTGCCATGGGGCCGACTTGGACACATGTTTGAGAAGATGGTTCTTTTGTATTTTGACATCATTGTAGACCCAGATAAGCTCCCTGGAGAGGCGAGTTGTTATAGGGCCATGAGGAGTTCAGCGATGCCCCACCATGCCTCTGGGCTAGCATTTGGGAGGAAACGGTGGCTCTGGATCTTGGGAACTTCCCCAGAAACGAGTGTCTGCTCTGCTTGTCTCCATCAGGACATCAGCGCCCTGCTGCCTCTTGTCAGCTCACCTGTAGCCCCGCTGAGAGGGAGCTTTTAAGGTCAGCCAATCACTGACTTATAGACATCCATCCCTGGTCCAATCAGGTAAGGCCAAGATGAAAACTTTGGGTGGTTTTCTGCCTATGAGGGTGAGGCTCCTGCTCCTGGTCCAACCAGGTAAGGCGGAGGTGGAAACAGTGGGTGGTTCTCTGAAGAGGACTGGGAATTGCAGGCCCTACCCAGCAATTCAGGAGGGAGTTGCTTTGGATAGTTTCTTTGCCTGGAGAACTAGAATTGATGATGGAAAAGTTAAGAGAAGTATCCTTGGCTTTATCTAAATAATAATAATAGTGAGGAGGAGAAAGTGAGGAAAATGCACCAACGATTTACTGAACTCCTGCTAGGTAGGAGTTGGGTTTCACATGCTTTATCTTACTTGATTTACAAAACTCTGATTCAAACATTTGCCCCCCCACATCCTCTCTTTACCCTCCCCTCACCCCAACTCCCTCCTGATTGGCTGATTCTGTTTGACTACATGGCCAGGACTCCCCCTGCCTCTGGCCTTCTGTGGGGTTCAGCCAGGGAAAAGAATCTGTGGGAGGCCAGGGTAGGAAGAGGAAGCCACCAGAGCAGTCACTGAAGAACTGGCTGGGCCCTCGACTGGGTTACCCATCTCTCAAGGTGGCTGATCCATAGGACTTTCTTCTTCGGGGTACTACAACCTTCCCTCCTGCCTTCCCCCATCGCCCTGTTTCCAAGGGCCTGGAATAGTTACAGCTGGCTGCAACCTGTCACTTTGTAAATAGATCCTTTGTATATAAACTTTTCTTGAATAATCCTGGAATTATCCTCTTTTAAAATTGCCACCTGCTTCCTGCTGGGGCCTGACTGATTGCTCAGCCCCATGAGGTAGAGGCTACTCTACCCACTTTGCACAGATTAGGAAGTCAACTCCTACAGAGGTAGGAGATTTGCCCACATCACACAACACACATGACAGTGAGAATCCGAACCCTGGCTTGTCTGATGCCAAAGCCAAGTTCTTCACCACTAAAGAGGAGCTCTGCCGTGCTAGCTGAATGGAATTCCTACCCAGGCCTTTGTGGCACTTTCCATGACAGGGAGACCTACTCAGGAGATGGCGGGAAATGACCAAACAAAGGTTGAGCACCACAAGCCACATTCTGGAAGGAGCATTAACCCTCTGAGCTTCAACAGCAAGTCTGCACAGATGAAGAACATGAAAAGGACCTTTATATAAATAACAGACTGAAGAACAAAGGGAGAGGGCAGGGAGCAAACCAAGGTAAAGTGAGGAAGGAGACGGAGAGCAGAGAAGAAATACAGTTTTGGCTGCAGACACTCAAGAATGTATCAGGAGACAGATGAAGGGGAAGCTGAGATCCTGGTGAAAGACAGAGTCCCACAAGTTAAGACCAGACTTTTCTGGGATTACCTTGGAGTGGAAAGAAAAGGATGAGAGGTTGAGGAGAAGCTCTGGGGTTACTGCTAAGATGCTGCTATTGATGGAGGGGGAAATAGAGGATTTGGAGGCCTGGTGGAATCGTCCCAGAGGTGGGAGCAAAAAGCACTGCGCCAAAGGACTGTGCACACCTGCAGCAGACGGCTAGGAGCTCCTGTGAATAAGAGAGGACTCTGAGGACCGTGGGAAGAGCTGCTTCCAGTCCCAGCTGGAGGGAAAAGGTATGCTGTGTCTACTAAGCTGTGAGAACCAGGAAGGACAGAGGGCAAGACAGGTGGAACCCAGGTTGAGCAGGCATTGAATGGGTCAAATATCCCAGGCAGTGGACGGGGATGGAGTGAGTGGTGAGGGTGGGTGGAGGGAAGGGAGGATGATGCAGAAGACTCCAAATGTGGGAGGAAGAAAAAGAGAAATCCTAATTTCTTGAAGGCATGAGAAAAAAAAAGAGAGAGAGAGAGAATTAGGGCAAAGGAAAGTAAAGAAAAGAAAACTGGGCCCTCTTTACAATTATTAGGGGTCGACTTGTGCACTTTAAAAAGATCTGCTAAAGTCCTGGCCCTCAGAATCTCATCTCAGGAGGTGACTTTATTTGGAGATGGGGTCTTTACAGAGGAAATCAAATGAAAATGAGGTCATTAGGGTGGATGGGCCCTAATCCAATAGGACTGTGTCCTTATTATAAGGGGGAGTTTGGACACAAAGGGAAGTTGATGTGACGACACACAGGGGCAAGACAGCTGTGGGAAAATGCAAGTTCGAAATAGTTATCTGCAAGCCAGGAGTGACAACGATCTCTGGTAATACCAGAAATGAGGACGAGGCAAGGAAAAATTCCCCTATAGATCTCAGAGAGAGATCAGCCCTGGCAACACCTTGACTTTGGACTTCCAATCTCCAGAACTGTGAGAGAATAAATTCCTGTTGTTTTAAGCCACCCAGTGTGTGGTACTGTGTTGCAGTATCTCTTGGTAACTAATAAAACAATTATGAAAGCAGGGGTTGGAGGAAAGGAATAATCAGTGTGGCTGACCCGGGCCTGGGAGTAAGGGAGCCACAGGGAGACTTGAGCCTTGGATGAAAAGCTCCCACAAATATTCCACCAGCAGCAGCCTTGCTCTGCTGCAGTTCCCCGAAGTCCCCAAGCTGTTCCCTCTGCTGCAATGAGCTTTTCTTAATTGCTGCTTGGGGGAAATCCTCCGCATCCTCTAAGGCAGAGCTCCCAGGCTCTTTTCTCAAGGGATGTTTCTCCCACTGGCCTGAGACTTAATCATAACTTATCTGTCTGTCTTTTCCTTTCCTGGTGCTGGGTTGATGCTACTTTGGGAAAATACATCTCTGTGGCTCCACCTTACACCTGAATGTCCATTTGTCCCATTTCTGCCCTCCTATTGCTGCCTGCCTGAGTGGACTATGTCTCCCACTCTGCTCCTAGCACTTAACACACCACTGGACTCATGGGGTGGTTGGGGGCTAATACGCAGGGGCTGGCCTGAGTTGAATTCCTCATGTCACTATGTAACATCAGGAGTAGGAAGCCCAGACAACGATGTTTTTATATTTCTCAAAACTGCTTTAAGTGTCTCGTTAAGTAATCGCATGCTTAATATCGCTGGGAAATGGTCTCTAAATGCCAGAGTGAGAGAAAGCATTTTTCAGGGAACAGGAAATGATCCAATCTTTGCTCAAGTCTCTAGCTCCGTTCTAATGGAGAAACAGAATATTCCCATCCATAAAAAAAAGGGGGGATAGATAATACAGATGTTCCTTGCTATACAAAATAGATTGCACTGGTAATATTGGGTGTAAATCAAATTTTGAAAAATCAAATTACATTGAAAATGCACCATGGGAATGTACTTTTAAAAGGAATCCCACAATTAATTCTTTTGTAAATCAAAGAGACACTCATTCCTTTGGTCATTCAGTCATTTGCCAAACAGCAGCTCCACCTGTGGAACTTTTAAAAAATATAGTATGCTGAGATCAACCCCCAGAGATTATCCTTTAATTGGTCTGGGGTGGGAATTTTTAAAAACTTCCAGAAGGTTCTGATGTGTAGCCAGGCTGGAGAATCATTGGTTTATTCAATAAACATTTATTAAGAGCCATCTAAGTCAGACCTAGGCCAAATGACTACTAATAAGACACAGCTTGCTTCCTCCCAGGAGTGTAGAATCTAGTGGCCAGTACAGATACATTAACAGACAATTTCCCTTGTAATGTGACATCTGGGACTAATATATTCGTGTTTGTCTATTTTATAAGTTTAGATTTTTTTTCATACAGCTGATTGGGCCTTTTGTATTCACTGAGACACAGTTAAATAACACCTTTGGGATTTATCTGATTGTAATATTGTGACCCTAGATCTCTTTGGGTTGGTATCTATTTACCTTGTATATCTTTCTCTATATGTGCTTTCTATATTTCTGTGGCATCATAGTTTGAATATATCTCTTAAACATCATGTAATTAGATTTTTAGAAATTGAATCTGAAAAAACTCAATCTTTTAATTGATAAATTTGATCCCTTTATATTTTTTCATATGTGTGGGCTGACTTCTGCCATCTGTCTCTGGGTTTTCCATTTACTATGATTTTCCACAGCTTCTCACTTTTCCTGCTTTATAATATTAAATCATATCTTGATTACTTTCTTTCCCACTTTTAATGGTTTAGAAGTTATTTATCGTATTCTTTTTTAATTTTAGTGTTCAACCTTACATTATTCAACTTGAGTGCTTAACTTCAGAGTTTAAAAATACTTCTTAGAAGTTACAATATTTCCTAGCAGTTCAAAATACTTCCATCAACTTTCAGCACAACACAATGATGTTGGAAGGTTTGAACTCTGATCTTCTACTTCCCAATTTTCATCTAATATTTGTCAAGAATTTTAATTTACTTCCTTCTTGTATCTAACACTCCCCCAACACATGAATTTTTAAATTGTACACAAACAGATTTATTTAGATTTAGCAGCACATTTCCTCGTTTTATTTCTTCTCGAATCTCACTGCTTCTTGCTTGATTCAGTATTTTCCTTTTTGAAATAGGCATTTTAGTAAGGTCTACAGTTTCTTTTCTCCAATTCTGAAATTCAAGGAGATTTGATAACCACAAATGATTATAATGGTTTCTGGAGAAATATTAATGTGTTTGGTTGGGAGAGGCTGCCCCAGATTGTGCTGAAGAGTTATATGTGATGTCGTTCTAAAATCTGAGCAGTTTTAGACCCCCTTCCATGCCAGCTTCCACTGCCATGCTGTAAAATTGTGTTTCTGTATCTATGTGAACACAGGCAAGCCTCCTGCCAGTGTCCCCAGTCTGAGAGAGCGACACATAACAGCCCAGACTTTCTGAGGCTTACCTTCAGAACCAATCCCTTCCTCCTCCAATGATTTGACACCTTCCTTTGTAACTGTGCTTGTACCTGTGTCAGTCAGGTCTGGGGATTCTACCTGGACACCAAGGTTCCCCTGCCCCATGCTTATCCCGTCTCCTGGAGGGCCCCTGTGGACAGTGCATGCCCCTTCTTAAATTCCCTTCACATTGCACTTCAAGCAACGTCAGATTATTCTTTCTAGACAGGGGTCTGGCTGGGTCTGAAGAACACTTGGGGTGGGAAACTTCTCCATCTATATTTTCTTTGTATGTTGTTGATTGAAAAATAAACAAAATGCTGGCTGGTATGCATAGTCTATTTCCAGATGTCTGAAAAAGCAGATGTGTGCGTGTATAGGGAGACAAACACTGGCCATGGTATTTACTTCTGGAGTGGAAAGGAGATTTCTTACTGGTGTATATCCTTTTGTGTGCCTGCCTTTCTTCTCTAACATGCATCCATTATTTTCAAGTAAAGAACTAATTAATGTGCAACAAACTGAAACATCGTAAGGTATTTCTAGCCGGGCGTTGTGGTGAGTGCCTGTAGTCCCGGCTACTTGGGAGGCTGAGGCAACAGAATCACTTAAGCCCCAGAGTTTGAGGTTGCTGTGAGCTGCACTCTACCCAGGGCAATGTAATGAGACTCTGTCTCAAAAAAAAAAAAAAAGATATTTCTTTGTTCTCTCTCAGATTCACCATCCCGTCTTTATTTTTATTATTAATGAAATTATCAATGATTTCTTATGAGAAGGAGACTGTGAATGATGTGGGCTGGGTTTTCCCAATTCCTTCTAGATCTTCAACACCCTTTCAAGAGTGGTCTTCTTGGGGCCCCAATCTTTGGGCTGAGACCCATATATCCAAAGAAGCTCCTCCTCATCAACCAGTCTCCTTGGGAGATGACCCACCCCAGTCAATGAGGTGTCCCTGGTCATGTCCAAAGCCTCTTCTTTGGCACTGGGCCGGTAGAATGAGGCAAGTTGACTTTGTGGGAACACCAAGTGTGCTCTGGGGCCTGAAGCAGGAGGCAGGGAACTGCTGAGTTACTGGTGAATATCCTTTTGCGTGCCTGCCTTTCTTCTGCCATGGCACCTAAAGGCCATACCCTAGGCAGCGGGTACCGGAATGGGTCCTGAAGAGGCATGCCCTCTGAGAAGAGCATCTCCAGGTACCTGCAGGGGGTCCAGGCTGGGTCCTGGAGGGAGGGCTGAGCTCTGCTCTTCAGAAAGAGCTATTGGGAACTGGCATTCAGGAGACAGAGCACAGGGGCCAGGGGACTGGGTTTCTGCAAAGCTGTAGAACCCTCAGCAGGGCTGCAGTAAAAATTCAACGAGAACACGTGTGGCAGATACCGAGGCCTGTTACATACAGTTGGAGCCTTTGATCAAACGTCCTCTCTCCCTTATCTCTCGCTCTCACTTGCCGCGGCCTCCTCTCCTCGCCTCTGACTATCTAATGGATCTTGCCTCCCTCTCATCCTCTTTGCCATCTTCCTGTTTTCAAAAAGTCTTTCATTTAAGAGATGTAATGGGGTGTGGGGTGAAGAGGCATTAGAAAATTATGCCATCCTCTTTGATGTGTGTGATAGGGGCAAATCTCACCTCAGAGCAGACGTTCCTTCTTCTTCTCATTTTTTTTTTTTTGTAAATTTTATTGCTTGTAGAATCCTCAAAAAAACAAGACTATATTCTCACTGTTAAAAATCAAATAAAGCTTAAGTCCTTCTCGACCCTCTTGCCCCGTTCCGCTCTCTTCCTTGAAAGGAATCAAAGCAATTAAATTGATGAGTTTGGTTTGATCATGTTTTCTACATGTTACATACTTAAACAAGATCCCACAAAAATGCACGGCATTGTTTTGTCTCTGTGTGTGTACTCATGGTATTAATACTTTGTTTTTCATACATGGATAATACTTTATGAATTGTTCAACAGCTTACCTTTTCATTCAACGTTTTGTCTCGGTGTATTTCTACACCAGCAATTGGAGACATGCTACTTTGTCTTTTGATTGTCACTGAGTATTGCCTGGTTTCCGGTGGCACACTCTGTTTTGACCCATCTAATATCTACTCTGGGGACAGAACCCAATTATATTGGGCTGTCAGTCAGCTTGGGCTGCCATAACAAAGTCCCATAGACTGGATGACTTCAACCACAGAAATGTGTTTTCTCACAGCTCTGGAGGCTGGACAGTCCAAGATCAAGTTACTGGCAAGTTCCGTTTCTGGAGAAGGCCCCGCTCTTGGCGTGTGCTCACCAAAGAGTGAGGAAGACCTTACTTTCTCTTCCTCTCCTCAGAAGGCCCTCAGTCCTATTAGATCAGGGCCCCACCCTGTGACCTCATTTAACCTTAATTACCTCCTAAAAATCCTGTCCCAAATTACAGTCACATTAGAGGCTAGGGCTTCAACACACGCATTTCAGGGAGACACAATTCAATCCATAGCAGGTGGAGGACAAGTGAATGCCCCTGGAGGGCGTTCCCGTTTGCATTCATCCCCCTGCCTTTTACTACTCTGCCTGGTCTATATAACAGTGACCAGTAATGTCTCTGCAAGCTTTGTTATTTATCTCACAAAAGTGACCAGTCACTGGCCTAGGGCAAATGATCTATGAAATGGGCACAATATTCACTTAAGGGTATATTGAGAACTCACCCCATGTCAGCCACAGTTGTAGCAAGTCGTCTCCTGGCTCCTCCTAGCCTTTGAAGGTGGGTACAATGATTAGTCCCATTTACCAGGAAAATGACACATGATGAGGCGGGCAGGGCCTCTGGGGACATGCAACTAGACAGTGGAAAAGCAGAGATGGAACAGCCAGCCCAGGAAGAGTCTCGGCTCCCATCTGTGCTACCAGCTGAATGAGGCAGCTGGGAGGATTCAGGAGGACATGCACAGACAGGTTTAGTGTGTGCTCCCTGCCCAACAACTTGCAGCTACTGGCATCACCTCCTGCTCTGCCCCTGCCTCTCATCAGAGTCATCCTTCCTTAGCAGAGGTCCCGAATTGAGTCTTCACTGGGCAGACACAGGAAGTTTGTTTGTTTGTTTTGCAGAGACAGAGTCTCACTTTATCACCCTCAGTAGAGTACTGTGGCATCACACAGCTCACAGCAACCTCCAGCTCCTCGGCTTAGGCAATTCTCTTGCCTCAGCCTCCTGAGTAGCTGGGACTACAGGCGCCCGTCACAACACCCAGCTATTTTTTGGTTGCAGTTTGGCCAGGGCCGGGTTTGAGCTCGCCACCCTTGGTATATGGGGCCGGCATCCTACTCCTGAGCCACAGGTGCCACCCTCAGGCAGTTCTTAAAGCAAAGCAGCCCTGTGCTTTGGGTTTGAAGTTTCCACATTTGCCATTGACTTGTTATGTGACCTTGAACCTCTGTGCCATAGTTTGCTCTTCTTTAAATTAAAAATAATGACATCCAATTCGCAGGCCTTCTGGGGAGAATTATATAAAATGCTTTTTGATTAGGATGTATTTTCCAAGTGTAAAAGAAATGTAGAAAAGTTTGGTCTCTGCTGGCAAGAAATTATAATAGACTTTTGTCCTTCTGTGATGAAAGTTTAATTCCTAACCTACTGCTCCAGCACTCAGCCCTGATGGTGTGTAAGCACATGCCAGGGACCTTTATGTGACTTCACACATTATTATGAATCTTTACAACAGCCTCCAGAGGCTCCCCTTTTTACAAGGGAGGAACTCAAAGTTCCAGGTCCCACATGAGAAAGGGCAGAGATGTGCCTCACGGTTCTAGTCCACCTGACTCCAGAGTGTTTTATCTTGAAAAGAGAAATTTGACTTGGCCCTGCTGTTTCCCCTCCGTTACCCATTTAAGGCTACCAGGGGAAGCAGGACATGGGTAATTCTTGCTCCTTTTCAGATCCAATGGGAAGAAACTCGTGAGTTCCAGCTGCAGCCCATATGGACATGTCTGCAGATGCGTTACGTGGTGTTAGCATGAACGTGCACTGCCTGAATGGAACACGGGAGGCCTGTGAAGTGCGGGGGTGCCTGAAAGCAAAAAGAGCATGCAAGGGAACAGATTTCTAGGGGAATATCTCTCCCTCTGAGGGCACTAAATACCTACCTCTCCAGGATTCCCAGGTTTGACACAATCTGTTCAGCAGCCTCCCTGCCAGGTTGGGATGAACTCCAGGGGCTAAGCTCTCTGGAGAGCACGTGAACTTAGTAATGGGCAGATCTGGGTTTTAGTCCTGCTCTAACCCTTTCTACTGGTGGGTAACCCTAGGCAGTCACCTCATCTCAGTGAGTCTGGGTTTCTTCATCTGGAAGGTGGGGTGGTTGTGCAAACTGAAGCAGAGCCCAGCAGGTGACCAGGGCTCTCAGAAGAAGCAGCTCCCTCTCTTCTGCCACCTGATCTTCCTGGGATTAGAGTTGCCACACTTATGCCAGGGCCAAGGTGCTGCTGTCCAGGCCTCCTTCCCTGACTGGGCTCTGGGCAGGCTCTAGGAGGGGCTGGGAGGACCCCGCTTCAGGATTACAGAGAACACCCTCAGGAGATACGTGTGAGGTACAGCAGAGTATAGAACAGTGGTTCTCAACCTTCCTAATGCTGCGATCCTTTAATACAGCTCCTCATGTTGTGCTGACCTCCAACCATAAAATTATTTTTGTTACTACTTCATAACTGTAATTTTGTTACTGTTACAAATCGTAATGTAAATATCTGATATGCAGGATAGTCTTAGGCGACCCGCTGTTGTAGAACAAGTTCTATTGCCTCCAGGGTGTCAGTTCCTCAAGAAGGTGGTAGACTAGACAGATGAGTGAATTGAAGAGACTTACCTGCTATAGCCCTAGGAAACAGAAATGGGTGTCAAAGGCAACAGCATCCCCAACCCCAATTCAAAATTGAAGTCTTTGCTTTCCAGATTTTCCAGATTTCTGAAGAAAATCTGATGCCAAATATAGGGTGTATATCCCACGGGGTGTGTGGAAAAGGGGAAATTGCAGCTAACTGTATCTTTATTTACAAAATACTCATTACAAAATTTTACAGACTATCTACAAAACACAGAACCTCCACAGTTGACTCAGCTCCCTACATTGACCACCTCCTTAAGTTGACCTAATATTCCTAAACTGGACATGTACCACAAGCACCCATCAGTACAGCAGGCCCAGTTCCTTATGCTGACCACCTGTGTATGTAGACCAGTTTGTCACAATCCCTTGAGTGATCAACTTACTAAGGTTCTACAGTATTCTGTATGTGTTGGCCACTTCTTTCTATACACACACAAAGTCTTCTCCCCCACTCATGAAGAACATGTTCCAAGGTATATGTTGTTATGCAAGTCTGTTAATTTATTTGTTTTTGTTTTTTTTTCTTTTGAGACAGAGTCTCACTCTGTTGTCCCAGGCTAGAGTGCCATGGCCTCAACCTAGCTCACAGTAATCTCAAATTCCTGGGCTCAAGTGATCCTCTTCCCCCAGCCTCTCGAGTAGCTAGGACTACAGGCGCCCACCATAATGCCTGGCTAGTTTTTCTATTTTTAGTAGAGACAGGGTCTCCCTCTGGCTCAGGCTGGTCTCCAACTCTTGTTCTCAAGGGTTCCACCAGCTTCAGCCTGCCAGAGTGGTGGGCCACTGCACCCACCCTGCATCTGTTAATTTTTCCTATGTATGGAGACTTTTGGGGTACTCTGTATTTAATTTCTCTGAAGATATCAGGTAGTGTTTTTGAAGTATCCATTTCCTACATGCCCCTCTGTTCTGTTTACTGTTTTGGGGGGTTCTTTTTGGTAGGTTCTAGTGCTTTCCTCAGGTGTCTAGGAATTCTTGGCTATCTGTTCACATTGAAGAACAAAGCATTAAAAAGCCAATTGAAAACTTTGGATGCAGGGATGGGACTTGTTGACTTGCAGGTGTCTTTAGAGCTATGGCTATTTCTTTGAGGGAGCCCCAGGTGTGAGTAGGTATAGTTATTTTTTCTCAGACAAGTTTTCCCAGAGGGGTCTCCTTCAAGCTCATGCTTATGAGGACAAATCTAGCTTCTCACATTCCGGGAGCCAAAAAGGGGAAAGGGCAAGGGTACCCCTGTTTGGGGCACCAACTCTTACTCAATCTTCCATTTCCAATATGGCACATACACACACCCCCGACTGGCTGAGCCTGCTGCTGTCAGCTCCCTCCCCTCTCTGGCTCAGTTTCTTCCCAGATTAACCTTTACTCTTCTGCCCACATGCAGAACAGGTGTCTCCACAAAGTGGGATGGGAGGGAAGATTATCTCATTTAAGGTTCCAGATTCCCTTGGCCCCACCTTTGAACCAAGCTTCTTGTTTCAAGACATGCCTTGTTCCCAGCCCTGTAGTACCTGCAGCCTCTAGTTCCTGAGTTTTAGGGGGCTGGTTCCTGAGTTGACCTGATATTAAATATTTGAGGCCACCTTCCCTGCCCCCAAACCTAGCAGTGCCACTCTGCTAAGTTAGTAACTATTGCCCATCCAATTATTTTCTGTCAATTCTGGGCCTACCTTCTCCTAACTCTCCATAATTCTCTTGTTTTTGTGGGTTCATTCATCTGTCATTCCTTTATTGTCATTTCAGAAGGTGTTGGGGGTGATAAACATGTATATTTAATCTTCCGTGTTTATTAAAAGCCAGTCAAGGGCATCCTTTTCTCTTTAGCTCATGAATGTTCTTTTCTCTGTACCATGCACAACAGCACACACCTACACCCCCCTCACACATGCACAGTTCAGTTAAAGGAAGCTCAAACTTGCCCATAGAGACCAATAGTGGCCATATGAATTAGAAAACATTGGAATCAACAACCATTAGCAGGACCTGGTGTCTTCATTGTGCGTTAAAGCATTCATAATACATTTACAATATAATGTATTTTATTAAAAAGTTACATTTCATTTATTTACATTTTACATTTACATTTCGTTTATTTATATTTTACATTTACATTTACATTTTACATTTACAATGTAAAATGCAGGGCCTTTATACACATACATAACACAGGCACTTATAATACATAAGTGGATTGTTATTAATTGCTTTCATTCATAAGTGAAATAATAGCTATATTTTAAATACTAATAATAGATACCATGACAATATACTCCTTCTTGGCTGTGAACAAAGCTCTTTTTTAATTCAGTGTCTTACGATTAGATGGTCAGTCATTTGTTTAAGGATAATAAAGAACAAGTGAAGTGGCCCCAAGTTTGGAGTCAGCAGACTTGAGACAGACTCTCCCCTCGGCCACTGTGAGCCCGATACCTTGTAGGTTCCCTAAACCCTGCTGATTTGTACTCTCTTGGGAGTGGGGTCCAGCAGCCTCCTGCATCTGGCATTCTGGGTCCCTGCTCCAGTTCCCTGGTCAGATTTGCTAGAACCCAGAACGCAGCAGTATGTGCTATAACCCTGGTTCTCCCCTGGGTCCTGAAGTCTCTGCCCCAGGGCACTTTCCATGCCCTTCCTCTCCCTCTGGTCCTACATTGACCTGCTCTGGACACCACCTGGGTGCAAAGATCCAGCTGCTTCTACAAAAGCCTTTGCCAACAAAAGGTCTGTGGGTTTCTGCTTTGTCATAGTGAAGAAAGGAAGGTTGGGTGGGGGGCGTGTCCAACGTCATGTTCAGACTTAGCATAGAATGGGAGTTGTCAGCCCCTGCGAAAAGAAAGGGGAGTGACACTTGTAAAGCACCTACTGTGTGCTAATCCCCCCCCTCACATTAAGTATGGGTGCTCTTACTATCTCCATTTCCCAGGCCAGCTGCACAGAGTTGGGATACTCACCCCAGCCTCCAGGTGTGAGGGCCTAGATCACACTCAGGAGAGAAAAGTAGACTGAGCTCCTGGGACAGGAGGGCTGCTGCTGAAAGGAAGGAAGCAGGAGAGATAGGTGTCTTCTGGGAAGTGTGTCCACATGCCCACCATGGGGAGGATTAGGAGGGCCCTGGCAGAGTTGACCCCAGGAACTTATAGGGTGCTCTCTCCCCACGGGGCCTCTCTTTGCTCTGGGAGAACATCCATACCCAGAGGGGTCAGGCTCTATGCTCAAGGAGGAGCTGAGGACACAGAGCAGAATTCTTGGTCCACCTGGTGATGGGCCAGACCCCTGTGCCCAGAGAAACCTCAGAAGGAGAAGGAAGGATGGCCCTGTGCCCGGGACACGCCAGCCTTGACCCGGACAAAGGAGGGAGTGTCACAAGCAGAGTACACATAGGGGGGCCCGCCCTCCCTTTGCAGCTTAAGCATTGTGAAGGGTCAAAGTCTGAACCCCGGTCATGGCTGACTTGACTCCACCTTGTAGTATTTGATAGGCTTGGAGTATCACTCTTGCTTTCCCTTGAATCGTGACAAAAGGAAAGTATTTATTACCAGGCAGGCAGAGCCCTCGGGCGAAAGCCCGTCATCTCTGATTTGCCTATTAGCCGAAGCTGTGGAATTAAATGCAGTTTTGTTTTTATCTGTTTGCATGGAAGCTTTCCAGAGAAAACAACAATTTTGGTGACCTGCGCACTTTGTATCATGTTAATTAGGTTTGAAAACTCATATATTGTTTTCATAAGGGCTATTACATTTTCTCTAATTAAATTAAGGGAAAAATAAGGATGCACGGCAATAATATTTATTATTAATACCAGACTCCAGAGGCGCCCAGCAAGTTAAATCGAAGGTAAGAAAAAACCTTGAAGACAGCCTGGACTTCAAAACAACACGGTATATTCCAGGTTTTCAGCAAGTTGTTACTCTGAACGTTTTGGAAAAATAGAAAGTGAAAAATGGACCCATTTGGAGAAAACCAGGCTTCTGGTCCCAGTTCACACTGAAAGTCTGTGGGATATTTACTACTGTTCCATTAGAGTGGTTTCAGCAAAATTGCAGCAACTTTGCTCCAAGGAGAGCATTTGACTTGGATTTCATGCAGATTCAAAAGTTATAGCCAGCTGTGATCTTAGTCCAGCCAAAAATGGGTTTCCTTAGCAAAGAGGTCCCCTTTTGAGGAAGTCAAGTCAAGCCAGGGAGGCAAAGGACGTGGGACAGAAGGTGTCACCTTGGAAATTGGTGGCAAGGGAAGAAAAACAGGGCTGGGGATTAGTTAACAGGAGCACACCCCATCCCTTGGGCAGGTCCCTTCCGGAAACTGGGCTGAGTGGGAGGCCAGATTCTAATGGTTCTATACTGAATTGTAGAGCAACCTTCACTGAACTCATGGCTGGAAAGTTATTGCCTGAGGCCACCCACCCACATAATACCCATTGCACCTAGTAGTACCTTGGTTTTCCTTTTGGAGACCCCCAAGGAATGCAGTCTCAGTGGAGGACAGAGTTCTGGTGCTTGCCCTCCCACTGCAGAAGCAGATGAGGCCCTGAGGCCCTTCTGTCCCATCCTTTCTCTCTCTGCCCACCCCTGCCAAGGGGTTTACCCAGCCAAGCTTTTTCTCCTGGGCCTTGGATTCCTGGATGGACGAGGGGTGGGAAATCTTTGGGGTTCACTCATACTCATTAAACAGCACCTTGATACAACCGTTGTGCAGTCCCTGCTGCCCCCAGCACCCTCAGGGACTACCTGACTCAGTTGTTCCAAACTGATTCCTCAGTTTTCCATGTGGTTCTATGAGACTGTCTTTGTCTGTGGTTTGCCAGAACTGTTGCTTGTGACCAAAGAGCTCTAACTTCTGTAATGATTTTTGCCCTTGAACATGAAGCGAGTGTATACCCTGGTGAGTGGCCAGCAGGTGCCTGGAAGCTTCTCAGAAAGAGCCCATGACTCCATTGGTCTGGTTTAAGGGAGAGCACTGGATTAGGAGTCAAGGGTATTGCTTTGAGTCTTGGCTTTTCTACTATGCCCCACTGGGTGAGCCTGACCAACTAGTTTTCTAGGTCTTCATTTGTAAGATGAAGCACTTGGGCCATGATAATGGTACTGATAAAGAAAACATCATTTAATACAACAATAATAGTAACTGTAATTTCTTGACTGCTTACTAGGGGCCAGGTACTATGCCCCCTGCTGTACACGCATTAGCTTACTTAATCCTCACAACAACCTCAGAAGACCCTCTGATGCTCCCTGTTTTAAAGATAAAGAAACTAAAGCTTGGAAGGATATAGCACCTTTTCTGGAGTCACATTGCCAGGAAATGGAATTAGTGAAGCCTGAGGTCTGTGTGGGTCCCTCGAGGGTCTCTAAACACTAGGGTGACCATCCCAGGTTGGCCAGGACTAAGAGGATTCTCAGGACACGGGGCTTTTAGTGCTAAAGCCAGGACAGGCCTAGACATACTGGGACATTTGTCACCCTGCTAAATAAAGACCTTTCTGCCCTCAATGCTCTGTGGTTCTGGAACAGCATGGAATTTGGGGATTTGGGGAACTGCACGGGGAGAGCCCTGGAGCACATGCTAATGGTTTTCAAACCTCAGAGTAAAAGCAAAACCCAAATGGGGTTTCAGATGCCACCTTCAATTGCTCCTGAACCCCGTTCTACTTAGCCTGCATCCTCCAGGGGGAGAGGAATTCCGGATCTCTTCCAGCAAACTCCTGTTTGAATTAGCCAACCCCTCAATCATTCCATAAGAGGCCCTTCCTCCTGCTTTCCTGTCCCCAGGCCACACCAGGGCTGATCATCACAGTTGCCCCCTCCATCAAACAACAATCTTTCCAATTTTGGAACACCCAGGGCCTGGAAATGTTCCATGAAATTTGAATTTTTAAGAATTGAATTTTGTTTTCCAGCTGACTCATGCTGTGCTAGTCCCCTGTGAGACCAAACTGGCAGAGGCTGACTTAGATTCTGGTACCACTATCTGCCCTACCCTGATCTTATGACTCTTTTTTTCTTTGAGACAGAATCTTCCTCTATTGCCCAGGCTAGAGTGCATGGCCTCATTACATAGCTCACTGCAAACTTGAACTCCTGGGCTCAAGCAATCCTCCTGTTTCAGGTTCCCAAGTAGCTGGGACCATAGATGTACACTATTTTTAAATTTTTTTTGTCAAGGTTAGGGTCTCAATTTTGCTCAGGCTGATCTCAAACCCCTGACTTCAAGTGATCCTCTGGCCTCGGCGTCCCAAAGTACTAGGATTACAGGTGTGAGCTACCATGCCTGGCCTCACTTTTTGATTTATTGGTTCACTGAATACGTATTGAACACTGCTATGTTCTCGTCCCTGGGCTAAGGACTAGAAGGCCAGAGAGAACATGTTGACCACTGTTTTTGAGATGTCTCTACCCAACCAACTCTCATGCAATACAGCAGTGGTGATGTCTATGCCGTAGGAACATGGGTTCATAGAATGAGGTGAGAGAGATTAATTGAGAACTGGGTATTCCAAAGCAGGAGGTGATTAATGGGTCTGCTCCCTGCCATCTGTTGGTCTTGCCCCTGTCATAGCTAGTTTCACACCACATCATCATCTTTCAGCTCTTCCTATTGCCTCACCCAGGACTGGGTACTTGGTAGATGTAAAGTGTATGCTCCGGTTGACTAGACACTTCCTGCAGCAGAGCAGGCCAGCTCATCCAGGCAAAAGCTTTGTTGAAGCAGAGAATCCTTTTCTAAGGTGATTAGTTGTCCTCTCTCAATGAGCAAAGATTCTGTTTACTAAATTCCAATTTCTTCATTTCACTGTGTTGGGTTCTCTAAAATTGAACTTATCTATTTAATCAGGTGCTGCTACAGGCCAATCTGATAAACTGTGGGAATTAAGCCTCTTCTTGGAGCTAGGAAGTAAGGACAAAGTGAAAATATGTCAGAAATGTAAGCAAAGGTTGGAAAAATGTCAGCCATTCCAATGATCATTGGCCATTTTTGTAAAAAATAAGAGGAGGCCCTAGAGGGCAACAGAAAGACTTTTGGATTGGAGGTTAGGAGACTTGGGTTCTAGGGGAAAAAAAAATAAAAAGAAATGGAACTGATGACTTTGTGTTTTCACAGCAAAGTAAATATCAAAGATGAAGTCCAGTGAGGGGTTAGCAATCCTCATTGAAACTGAGCCTCATTAATACATTCCTTTTGGAAAGATGTTTGGAGAACACTTAGAGAGCTAAAAATAGACCTGCCCTTCAATCCTATAATTTCTCTTCTAGGTATATACCCAGAAGACCAAAAATCACATTACAACAAAGGTATTTGCATCAGAATGTTTATTGCAGCCCAATTAATAATTGCTAAGTCATGGAAAAAGCCCAAGTGCCCATCGATCCACGAATGGATTAATAAATTGTGGTATATGTACACCATGGAATATTATGCAGCCTTAAAGAAAGATGGAGACTTTACCTCTTTCATGTTTACATGGATGGAGCTGGAACATATTCTTCTTAGCAAAGTATCTCAAGAATGGAAGAAAAAGTATCCAATGTACTCAGCCCTACTCTGAAACTAATTTATGGCTTTCACATGAAAGCCATAACGCAGATATAACCTAAGAATATGGGGAAGGGGGAGACAGAGGGGAAAGAGGGGGGAGGATGGGCAGAGGGAGGGTGATAGGTGGGATTACACCTGTGGTGCTTCTTACAAGGGTACATGTGAAACTTAGTAAATGTAGAATATAAATGTCTTAACACAATAACTGAGAAAATGACAGGAAGGCTATATTAACCAGTGTGATAATTTGTCGAACTGTTTATAAAACCAATGTATGGTGCCTCATGATCGCATTAATGTACACAGCTATGATTTAATATTAATAAAAAAAAAAAAAAAAGAAACCGAGCCTCATAAAAGTTGACATGCTGGGTTCTCAAAGACAATCTTCTGAATAAGACCTCGTACCCACCACCCACCACCTATCAATCAGCCAGAATTAATCCCATGTTCACAGTGACTAGGAAGGCACAGTCTCCTCAAAGATCCTCTTGACTTTAATTAAAAAGCTTTGACAGATTTTCAAATGCTAACAAAGACTGGTCACCCGACATGTTTCGTATTTGTCATCAGGCAGCCACCAGTTGGGTTTGCTCTAGGCTCCTCTGGGTGATGCTGCTGCAGACATGGATGGGTCGGCTCCCCTTCAGGCATCTTCTCTGTCTGCCAGCGTCCAGCCAGGGATCCCCCAACAGCTGTTATAAAGTGGGCATTGTCCCCTGTGGCAGAGTGGGCATTTGTAACATAGCCGGTGCTTCTAAACTAATTGCTTCAGAGGAAAGAGTGTTACAGTCCTTAGGAAATATTTTGGCACCCCAAGCCAACGCCGGCCTGCACTGTCAATCAGGCCTAGCGTCATCTAGTCAGTTCACACCAGCACATGTATGCTGGCTGTTTAAAGCTGGCATCTGCCTGGTTGGTCCGTGCCCATGATTTTCTGGCTGGTAAATATTTGCAACATCACTCCTGCTGCTAACCACTTCACCCTCACCCTCCCTCTGCCCTGCACCAACCTAGTTCCTTCAGGGAGCAGTGGCCAGGAAAGATGGAGAGAAATGTTCCTAGGGAATTTTACACAGAGCTGTTGGAGGCTCCGTGGCTGGACACTGCCAGAGAAGATGCCCAAAGGTGGGGCGGTGGGGAAGCCTACCTGTTCATGTCTGCAGCAGTATCAACTAGAGAAGCCTGGAGCAAACCCAACTGGGGGCTGCCTGATGCCAGTGGAGCCACATCTTATCAATCCTGCCCTGGCTTTGCAACTTCAGGAGGTCCCCTTCACTTGATAGAATTTAGACCAAGCTCTGTAGCTAATCTGGTCTGGTCCTCCCATTCTAGACTCCCTCGTCCCCTCTGCTCCACCTGCCCTCCCTTCCCAACCCCTCCACAGGGGAACTTCACGTTCACAAACGCAGCCTCATACTCCTCCTCTGCATCCCATCCATGCCAGCCCCTCTTCCTGTGCGTCCCTGTGTCTCCTCAGCCTGCTGAGGTCCTGCCTCCCACCCCTCCGTGACCTGCTCAACCCCCTCCTGCAAGCAGTCAGCCTCCAGCATCCACGAGGGATGAATTCCTTCCTCTTCTTCCTTCCTTTCTTCTCACAAAACTCTCATGTAACTTTCAAAGCTGCAATCAGCTTGCTGGGTCCAAGTTCCCTGTGGGATGCTGTAGGGCAGGGAACAAGGCTGTTGGTGTCTGTTGCCCCCGTGGTGTGTGGAAGATTGCCCAGCATATGTCAGATCTTGATAAATGGTTGGATTGGTTTGGTTAGACACTCCTAAGGCCTCCTAGTTCAATTATTCTAGAGTGAATGTTTTCTGAGACCCAGTTCTCAATTCATAGTATGTGGATAAGGGGAGAAGGGAAAGCCTGGCAGCAACTTTCCTCTGGGATGGTTAAGTCAGGGCTTTGACACTGTGCACAGGTGACTTTGGTAACAGCACATGGGTAGCTATAGGCCTTGGAATCAGGCATAGGCTGGAACCCTGGGTAGCTGTGTGGCCTTGGGTAAGTTACCTAAGCCTTCTGGAGCCCAGCTTCCTTATCAATAACATGAGCAGACCCCACCTTGTTATCTTTTTTTTTTTTGGCCAGGGCTGGGTTTGAACCCGCCACCTCTGGCATATGGGGCTGGTGCCTTTCTCCTTTGAGCCAAAGGCGCTGCCCTCCCACCTTGTTATCTTCAGTGTTAAATGCCACAATGTCTGCAAAATACCTACGCAGGGTAAGGCCTGGAAGATATTCTATAAATATTGGCTCCAAAAGCTGAAGCTCTGCGTTCAGCGTGACCCCTTTGGTTGATTAGAACTGTAATTCTCCTGGAGGATTCTCAGCTTGTGGGAACACAAGTGGCTGGGCCCCATCTCACAGTATTCAGTAGGTCTGAGGTGAGACTTGAGATTTTGTGTTTCTTTCTTGTCTTTTATTTATTCATTTATTTATTTATTTATTGTTTTGTTTCTTTGAGATGGAGCCTCAAGCTGTCACCCTGGGTAGAGTGCTGTGGCATCACAGCTCACCGCAACCTCCAACTCCTGGGCTCATGCGAGTCTCCTGCCTCCGCCTCCCAAGTAGCTGGGACTACAGGCACCTGCCACAACACCCGGCTATTTTTTGGTTGCAGCTGTCATTGTTGTTTGGCAGGCCTGGGCTGGATTCGAACCTGCCAGCTCAGGTGTATGTGACTGTCGCTTAGCCGCTTAAGCCACAGGCACTGAGCCAGCTTTTGTGTTTCTTATGAGTTTCCAGGTGATGCTGATGCTGCAGGTTCCAGGGTCACCCTTTGAGAACCCATAGCAGGGGAATTTACCAAGAGCATCCTTCTGTAGTCAGAAGATAGTTAAATAAGTAAATACCTAAGGTTTTCTATAAGAGGCATATTTTAACCAACCAGGATATTTTGTAATGATGCAGAAACTCAGATTATAAAGTTTATCCTAAAACACTTTTCTAATTAGCAGTGGTGTGGTTATCCTATCCATCCCTAGTCCATGATGGCTGGTGTTAGTGTTATGTGATCATCTAAGAATATGTTAAATTTAGAGGTGTGATGGTGTTAATGTAACATGCAGACAGACCTTTTGGGCATATACCCTTCTTAGAAAAGAATGACTGAAACCTTCCTGGGTATGTGACCCTAGGCATGTTTATTTAATCTCCTTGAAATATCCTCAAAGTGAGAGAAGATATTTGCAGTATATGCAATTGACATGGGACTCCTAGCCAGAATATATAAAGAACTCTTACAAATCAATAAGAAGAAGACAGATAGGAAATCCAATAGGAAAGTAAACAAGTGACTTGAACAGAGATTTCATGAAAAAAGGCACCCAAATGGCAAAAAAAAAAAAAAAAAAAAAAGTGAAAATGTGTTTTACTGAATTAGTTTCCAGGGAAATGCAAAGTAAAGCCACAGGGCAATAGTGCACTTACCCTACCAGACTGGCTTAAATTTAAAGCTGATAATACCAAGTTTTGGCCAAGATGTAGAGCTTTAAGAACTCTTCATGCAATGGTAGTAGGAGTGGAAATTGGTAGCATTTGCTTCAGAAAACTGTGGGGCCATACCTACTGAAGTTCGATATATGCATGCTTTATGCTCCAATAATTCCACTTCTAGTATTTATCTAATATACATGCATATATATGTCTACTAAAGATGTATATAAAAATGCTCATAGCAGCATTCTTCATAGTAGCCCAGATGTGGAAAAAGAACAGATGTCCATCAACTGATGAATGGATAAATAAATTTAGTGTACTGTATCTGTTCAGTTTCAACATCCTGTGTTTTATAGGCCACATTGGCTGTGGAATACATTTCCCCTGTGTTTCCATGCTGAAGTGATTTCAAGTGCAGAATAGGCTGTCATAATTCACATTTCCTAAGCTTCCAGGTAAGGACTTATTGAGTTCTTTCACGTCTGTCATCTTGATTCAGTCTTTTGAGTAGCTCTGTGAGGTTGCCCATGTTCTCCTATTTCACAGATGAGAAAACTGAGGCCCACAGAAGTGAGATGATGTCATCTAGCTGTTTACAGGTCCACATCACCAGGCAGAATGGGAGCTGCTCATGGCTAGCTTGTGTGTGGCTCTTTTGTCTCTGTCCCTCCAATAGCTCAAGCAAAATGCCAGTCAAGAAATCTAAGAAGAATCAACTTAGTAAGAAATTATTTTACTTTGCTGTTCAGGAGCACCTGGGTCATGCTGGCAAGGTCATTGAAAACACAAAATTACTGTTAATTACAGCATCAAGACCATTGGAAATGGCAGCTTTTTTCTATCCCTCTCATGCTAAGAATCCCACTGCTTCATGGTTCTGAGCAGTGTGTATGTGTGGTGGGGCTACTTCCAAGTGGGGGAGGGTTATGGAAGTCTTTTAAGCCCCCAGGCACAGATGTCCAGTCTTTTAAGGAAGCATGTACCCAAATGGCTACCATCTGCACCATGATTTGCAAAGCATGTCCATGCACACTGACTTGCTTGATCTTCCCAGAGACTCAGGCAGTGGACATCATTTTGCCACAGTTTTATAGAGAAGAGCATAAAGGTTTTGAGCATCTGAGTGATTTGTCCCAGTCCTCCAACTTCTGCAGGGCAGAGGTAAGTCACAAACCCATGACCAAATCTAGGAAATCCCTTACACTACACGGAGCTTCAGATGGCAGCTCCCAACCCTTCGCATGTTCTGGGCTTCCTGACAGGTACATTCTCTCACCTTCCTCCCTCCATTCCCACCATATGTGCCATCCTGCAAGGATATTCTCTTCTCTGCACTCTCAGCCTGCACTTGCTGCCTGATAAGGAGAGAGGCCTCCTGGCAAGTCCTAGGAGTCTCGTTTCTGCCCCTGCATGTACAGTGTGCTGACTTACCTGTGACTTCTCCCCAGGGGACAGCACATGTTAGGCCCATGGCAGCTTTGAACCAATGGCTGGTGTCTTGGTTTGGGTCCCTCAGAAGGCACCCATGAGACTAGGCTCTGAGCATCACAGTTTATTTGGGAAGTGATCCCAGGAAGCACAACTAAGGCAGTGGGGAAGTGAGAGAGGAGGGGAGGGAAGGAAGGCAATAGAAAGTTCGGGACTGAACAGGTTAACACTGAAGCTTCTAGGCTTACTCCCACTGGGGACCTCAGGGGAGTGTGACCTATGCCTCAAAATTGCCCCATCTGAGAGGCAAAGAATTTGGAGGCATGTTCTCCCACCTCCCATCCATCATGGCTGAGGGCTGCTTCAGGGAGGATTCTTTTCTAGTACTTCCATTTATTCCACCACGTGGGCCACAAAGACTCTCCCAGATGGAGAGTCTCAGGTGCGTGCAGGGGTGGTCTTGGAATATACTGGAACCAAGAGTGCTGAAGAGATGGGGCTGGGCCACCAGTGTCTGTTATCCTTGGTAAATAAATGGTTTCAGAAAGTCATCACTGGATAGATGACATTTTTATTTGTAAACTTTTTTATTCTGGCAAAATACAACACAAAAGTTACCATTTTAACAACTTTCAAATGTATAGTTCAATGGAGTTAAGCATTCACATTGTTGTGCAACTATTACCACTATCCATCTCTAGAATATCTTTATCACCCCAAATGGAAGCTCTGTGCCTGATAAACAGCTACCCCTCGTTCCTGTCTGCTTCCAGCCTCTAGTAAGCACTTTGCTACTCTCAGTCTTTATAAATTTGATGATTTGAAGTGACTTATGAAAATGGAATCATTTGATGAGTGTTCTTTTGTATCTGAATTGGATATGTTACATTTTAGAATGTACATATATGTTCTTGAGCCCACTAATTAAAATTCTGGGAATCTGCTTTATAAGAAAAAATCACTCAGTGGTACTAAATGATGTTTGTCTCAAAATTTTCATTGTAGCAATGTGTGTTGTTGCGTGATCAGAGACGCAAAAGAACAGCAGCTTTGCCACGGGTATAAACTCGCTCCTGCAATTAAGGGTGATCAAGAAACAGACTACACAGTATGGGATGGCATGTAGTGAAGTTCTTTATTCAGGGATTTGATTTTATACACTTCTAGTCACGTACACACTTAATCTATTATCTGTTAGTTTCACCATTAACTCATTTTACCTATCTGAAATTAACTTGTAAGGAAATATCCTGTTACCATATCAACACAATCACTTCTGCAGTAAACATCCTCTTCTAGACACTGACTAATCTCTGGGGCAGGAATCTAAATAAAGATCATAAAGAAAAAAGCAGTCAGAGGGGAACAGAGTTAATGGAAGAGTACCTTCAAGTGTTTACTCAGTTTACTCAGTATGAAGTAACGACTGTCTCTTTCCTCAGGGTAGAGCACCTATAGACCTCCGACAATATGTTTTTAACATACGTTAACCCTCTGGCCCATATCTCTGAGGAAGGGCGGCATGCCCTTTGGTCTCAGGCTTCATGGGGTACACAACTTCAGAGAATTGACTTGTAGAATTTTAACTCCAGGCAAGCTAATTCTGCCTGTGTCCCAGGGGGGTCCAAGTCCTTTAAGCCTCTGGAAGTATAGCAAGCCATTTAAAACTCACACTGAGTTCATTTTGTGTGCTTGATGTAGGATATGTTTATTTCTAAATATTATCCTACATGTGTTGAAGTGAAAAAACTGGAAATCACCTCTAAAAAATAGGATGCTGATTGAACAAATAATTTTACATCCATCTTCTGGCCTATCATGCAGCTATCAAACAGAATGAGTAGATTCATATTCATCAGTCTGGTATTGACCATGCTATGCAACATTTAAGCAAAAAGAGGCAAGTCACAAGTAGTATCAGGGAGTTATCTTATTTTTGTTTTAAAAAAGAAGAAGAAAAATAAAAGAAAGACATTCAGAAAAACACTGTTTGTGGTACACGTGACATATGGTATGAACATGAGAAAAATGTTAGGAGGAGTCGGAGCAAGATGGCGGCTGAGTAACAGCTTCCCTGCAACTGGGCACCATGAGTCTGGGGAGATAAGACTCCAGGCATCTCTGGCTGGTGGGATCTGCCTAAAATCATCCCTTTGAGGATACAGGGAGTCAGAAAGACACTTCTGGACCCCAAGAGGAGAACAAAAACAGTGGAAAACTGGCAAGTGGTTGCGTGTGTTTGATTGGTCTAATCCCGCCGGCAGCTGTAAGTACAGCAGCAGCGAGACTGCAAACCGGAAAGGCCTTACCTGTGAGCTGTTTTGGTGCTTTTGCACTTGGCACTCAGTTGAACTGCCTTGGGGAGAGGTTGAGCAGGAGTGTGGAGAACTTTGGGCATTGTCTAGGGCCCCAGACTGAGACGCTGAGCCACACAAAGCTAATAGTGTTTGGCTGTGGGCCACAGGGAGCCTTTGTGAGAGAAATGTCCTGGCAAGCTCCACCCTCAGGGTCGCAGAGCAAGGATCAGGCGGGAGCTAGTAACCTAGTGACTAAGCAGCCTAAAGGCGGGGACTGAGCTGCCTTACAGCCTTAACCCTCAGGGGCAGAGTGACACCGGTTTTGGCACACTGCGTAAGTGAATAGCCACTTCAGAAGTGATCCCAGTGACAAGCACTTTCCTGGGAAAGCTTCTGCTTAGCCTAGTTTAGAAGTTTAAAGTGCCTTTTAGGACGGCTGAAGAGAGATTTAGGATCTCCACTCTGCAGCATTTGAGAAATCAGTGGAGGCCGCCAGTTGTATCAGCATTGTGATTAACATCTCATACCCCAGAAACCACCTGTTTCCCAGACAATATTCAACAAGATATATATACTGCTTTGTTTTTGGTTGTTTTTTATTTATTTTGTTGTTGTTGTTTTGTTTTTTAATTTCAACCTTTTTCATACAGATTTTTCTTTTCCTTTTTCTTTCTTTTCTTTCTCCATTTTCTAGTTTAAATACAATTTCCCATTGCTGCCTTTTTCAATAATCACAACTTCATTTTTGCAAGTGTTTCAACCCATATTATTTGGTTTTCCACCCAATTTTAGCCCATAAAGTTTTCTGTTTGCTTGTTTTGGTTTGATTTATAGCATTTTTGTCTTTCTTCTCTACTTGATGGAGGTGGGGTACTGAGTCCGATCAGGTTAGCAAAGAGCTGCTGACCTCAAGGGAACCACCCAACCGGGCACCCCCAGAGGTTGAGGTTTTTTAAGGTTGTGTCAAAGTACCCTACTGTACACCTATATTGCTCTGTCTCCCTCTTTCTGTGCCTCTCTTCTTTTTGTCAACATTCCCTTTTATCCACCCCCTCTCCTTTCTCTATTTTCTTTTCTTTCTTTCTTTTTCTTTCTTTTATCCCTTCTTGCTCTTCAACATTCTCATCCTTCTGGTCCTGTACCAAAAGGACTCATCGAAACCTCAGTCCACAGACATGGGAACTTAAAGAGCAAGAGGAAGTGAAAGGAAAATTAGGGAAAGGAAACAGATAAAAGAAATCACTCATGAGGAAGAATCAGCAGAAAACTCCTGGCAACATGAAGAATCAGTCCAGAGCAACCCCGCCAAGGGACCACAAGGTAGCTACTGCAGAGGATTCCACATATAAAGAAATGTTAGGAATGACAGAAAGGGAATATAGAATACACATGATGAAAACAATGAAGGAAATGATGGAAACAATGAAGGAAACTGCTAATAAAGTGGAAAATAACCAAAAGGAAATCCAAAAACAGAATCAAATAAGAGATGAATGATATGAAGAATATAGAAAGGACATAGCGGAGCTGAAGGAACTGAAGCAGTCAATTAGGGAACTGAAAGATGCAATGGAAAGTATCAGCAACAGGTTAGACCATGCAGAAGAAAGAATTTTGGAGGTAGAGGACAAAGTTCTTGAGATAACTCAGATAGCTAAAGAGGCATTAAAGAAGAGAGAGAAAGCAGAACGTTCACTGTCAGAATTATGGGACTTTATGAAGCGTTCCAACATACGAGTTATAGGAATTCCAGAAGGGGAAGAAGAATGCCCCGGAGGGATGGAAGCCATACTAGAAAATATTATAAATGAAAATTTCCCAAATCTCATCAAAGATTCTGACACACTGCTTTCAGAGGGATATCAGACAGGTTACCTCAACTCTAACTAGGCTCCTCCAAGACACATTGTGATGAACCTGTCCAAAGTCAAGACAAAAGAAAAGATTCTGCAAGCTGCCAGGAGTTAAGTGCCAGTTGACCTACGGCGGCAAATCCATCAGAGTGACTGCAGACTTCTCTAATGAAACTTTCCAAGCAAGAAGACAAAGGTCACCTACCTTTAATCTACTTAAACAGAACAATCTGCAGCCCAGAATTCTATACCCTGCTAAGCTAAGCTTTAAAATTGACGGAGAAATCAAATCATTTATGGATATACAAACATTGAGGAAATTCGCCACAACAAGACCAGCTCTACAGGAAATACTTCAACCTGTTCTACACACTGACCATCACAATAGATCAGCAGCAAAGTAAGAACTCAGAAATTAAAGGACAGAACCTAACCTCCACACTGATGCAAAACATAAAACTAAGCAATGGACTCTCACAAAATAAGATGAATAGAATACTACCACACTTATCAATTATCTCAATAAATGTTAATGGCTTGAATTCCCCACTGAAGAGACATAGACTGGCTAACTGGATTAAAAAACACAAGCCATCCATCTGCTGTCTGCAAGAAACACACCTGGCTTCAAAAGATAAATTAAAACTCTGAGTCATGTTTACATGGATGGAGCTGGAACATATTCTTCTTAGCAAATATCTCAGGAATGGAAGAAAAAGTATCCAATGTATTCAGCTCTACTATGAAGTTAAATTATAGCTTTCACATGAAGACTATAACCCAACTATAGCACAAGACTATGGGGAAAGGTCCAAGGAAGGGGAAGGGAGGGGGGAGGTTTTAGTGGAGGGAGGGTAATGGGTGGGGCCACATCTATGGTGCATCTTAGAATGGGTACAGGTGATTGCACTAATGTACACAGCTATGATTTAACAGAAAAAAAAAAAAGAAAAAACTCTGAGTCAAGGGTTGGAAGACAATTTTTCAGGCAAATAGAATTCAGAAGAAAAGAGGAGTTGCAATCTTATTTTCAGATATATGTGGATTTAAAGCAACTAAAGTCAAAAAAGACAAAGATGGTCACTTTATATTGGTCAAGGGAAAAATACAACAAGAAGACATTTCAATTCTAAATATTTATGCACCCAATTTAAATGCTCCCAGATTCTTGAAACAGACCTTAGTCAGTCTGAGCAATATGATACCCAATAATACCACAATAATAGGGGACTTTAACACTCCTCTTACAGAGCTGGACAGATCCTCTAAACAGAAATTAAACAAATATATGAGAGATTTAAATGAGACCCTAGAACAACTGTGCTTGACAGATGCATATAGAACACTCCATCCCAAAGATAAAGAATATACATTCTTCTCATCACCCCATGGAACATTCTCCAAAATTGATCATATCCTGGGACACAAAACAAATATCAACAGAATCAAAAGAATTGAAATTTTACCTTGTATCTTCTCAGACCATAAGGCACTAAAGGTGGAACTCAACTCTAACAAAAACGTTCAACCCCACACAAAGGCATGGAAATTAAACAACCTTCTATTGAATAACAGATGGGTGCAGGAAGAAATAAAACAGGAAATCATTAACTTCCATGAGCATAACAACAATGAAGACACAAGCTACCAAAACCTGTGGGATACTGCAAAAGCAGTTTTGAGAGGAAAATTTATTGCTTTAGATGCCTACATTTGAAAAACAGAAAGAGAACGCATCAACAAACTTACAAGCCATCTTATGGAATTAGAAAAAGAAGAACAGGACGGAGGGAGGGGGGTGGGGCCTTGGTGTGTGTCACACTTTATGGGGGAAATACATGATTGCAAGAGGGACTTTACCTAACAATTGCAATCAGTGTAACCTGGCTTATTGTACCCTCAATGAATCCCCAACAATTAAAAAAAAAAGAAAAAGAAGAACAATCTAAGCCTAAACCCAGCGGAAGAAAAGAAATATCCAAAATCAAATCAGAGATCAATGAAATTGAAAACAAAAGAATAATTCAGAAAATTAATGAAACAAGGAGTTGGTTTTTTGAAAAAATAAGTAAAATAGATAAACCATTGGCCAGACTAATAAGAAATAGAAAAGTAAAACCTCTAGTAACCTCAATCAGAAATGATAAAGGGGAAATAGCAACTGATCCCACAGAGATACAAGAGATCATCTCTGAATACTACCAGAAACTGTATGCCCAGAAATTTGACAATGTGAAGGAAATGGATCAATATTTGGAACCACACCCTCTCCCTAGACTTAGCCGGGAAGAAATAGAGCTTCTGAACAGACCAGTTTCAAACACTGAGATTAAAGAAACAATAAAAAATCTTCCAACCAAAAAATGCCCTGGTCCACATGGCTTCACACCAGAATTCTATCAAGCCTTCAAGGAAGAGCTTATTCCTGTACTTCAGAAATTATTACAAAAAAATGAGGAGGAAGGAATCTTCCCCAACACATTCTACGAAGCAAACATCACCCTGATACCAAAATCAGGAAAAGACCCAACCAAAAAGGAGAATTTCAGACCAATTTCACTCATGAATATAGATGCAAAAATTCTCAACAAAATCCTAGCCAATAGATCACAGCTTATCATCAAAAAAGTCATATATCATGATCAAGTAGGTTTCATCCCACTAATGCAAGGCTGGTTTAACATACGCAAATCCATAAACATTATCCACTGTATTAACAGAGGCAAAAATAAAGATCATATGATCCTCTCAATAGATGCAGAAAAAGCATTCGATAAAATCCAGCATCCTTTTCTAATTAGAACACTGAAGAGTATAGGCATAGGTGGCACATTTCTAAAACTGATTGAAGCTATCTATGACAAACCCACAGCTAATATTTTACTGAATGGAGTAAAACTGAAAGCTTTTCCTCTTAGAACTGGAACCAGACAAGGTTGTCCTCTGTCACCTTTACTATTCAACATAGTGCTGGATCTAGCCAATACAATTAGGCAAGACAAGGAAATAAAGGGAATCCAAATGGGAGCAGAGGAGGTCAAACTCTCCCTCTTTGCTGACTACATGATCTTATACTTAGAGAACCCCAAAGACTCAACCACAAGACTCCTAGAAGTCATCAAAAAATACAGTAATGTTTCAGTATATAAAATCAATGTCCACAAGTCAGTAGCCTTTGTATACACCAATAACAGTCAAGATGAGAAGCTAATTAAGGACACAACTCCCTTCACCATAGTTTCAAAGAAAATGAAATACCTAGGAATATACCGAAGGAGGAACATAAACGAAGGAGGTGAAGGACCTCTATAAAGAAAATTATGAAATCCTCAGAAAGGAAATAGCAGAGGATATTAACAAATGGAAGAACATACCATGCTCATGGATGGGAAGAATCAACATTGTTAAAATGTCTATACTTCCCAAAGCAATCTACCTATTCAATGCCATTCCTATTAAAATACCAACATTGTGCTTTCAAGATTTGGAAAAAATGATTCTACGTTTTAATACGACAAAACCCCGTATAACTAAGGCAGTTCTTAGTAATAAAAATAAAGCTGGGGGCATCACCATACCAGATTTTAGGCTGTACTACAAAGCCATAGTGGTTAAGACAGTATGGTACTGGCACAAAAATAGAGACATAGACACTTGGAATAGAATAGAAAACCAGGAAATGAAACTAACATCTTACAACCACCTAATCTTTGATAAACCAAACAAGAACATACCTTGGGGGAAAGACTCCCTATTCAATAAATGGTGTTGGGAGAACTGGATGTCTACATGTGAAAGACTGAAACTGGACCCACACCTTTCCCCACTCACAAAAATGGATTCAAGATGGATAAAGGACTTAAATTTAAGGCATGAAACAATAAAAATCCTCCAAGAAAGCATAGGAAAAACACTGGAAGATATTGGCCTGGGGAAAGACTTCATGAAGAAGACTGCCATGGCAATTGCAACAACAACAAAAATAAACAAATGGGACTTCATTAAACTGAAAAGCTTCTGTACAGCTAAGGAGACAATAACCAAAGCAAAGAGACAACCTACACAATGGGAAAGGATATTTGCATATTTTCAATCAGACAAAAGCTTGATAACTAGGATCTATAGAGAACTCAAATTAATCCACATGAAAAAAGCCAACAATCCCTTATATCAATGGGCAAGAGACATGAATAGAACTTTCTCTAAAGATGACAGATGAATGGCTAACAAACACATGAAAAAATGTTCATCATCTCTATATATTAGAGAAATGCAAATCAAAACAACCCTGAGATATCATCTAACCCCAGTGAGAATGGCCCACATCACAAAATCTCAAAACTGCAGATGCTGGCATGGATGTGGAGAGAAGGGAACACTTTTACACTGCTGGTGGGACTGCAAACTAGTACAACCTTTCTGGAAGGAAGTATGGAGAAACCTTAAAGCACTCAAGCTAGACCTCCCATTTGATCCTGCAATCCCATTACTGGGCATCTACCCAGAAGGAAAAAAATCCTTTTATCATAAGGACACTTGTACTAGACTGTTTATTGCAGCTCAATTTACAATCGCCAAAATGTGGAAACAGCCTAAATGCCCACCAACCCAGGAATGGATTAACAAGCTGTGGTATATGTACACCATGGAATACTATTCAGCCATTAAAAAAAATGGAGACTTTACATCCTTCGTATTAACCTGGATGGAAGTGGAAGACATTATTCTTAGTAAAGCATCACAAGAATGGAGAAGGATGAATCCTATGTACTCAATTTTGATATGAGGACAATTAATGACAATTAAGGTTATGGGGGAGAAGCAGAAAGAGGGACGGAGGGAGGGGGTGGGGCCTTGGTGTGTGTCACACTTTATGGGGGCAAGACATGATTGCAAGAGGGACTTTACCTAACAATTGCAATCAGTGTAACCTGGCTTATTGTACCCTCAATGAATCCCCAACAATAAAAAGAAAAAAGAAAGAAAAGCTTCTGTACAGCTAAGGAGACAATAACCAAAGCAAAGAGACAACCTACACAATGGGAAAGGATATTTGCATATTTTCAATCAGACAAAAGCTTGATAACTAGGATCTATAGAGAACTCAAATTAATCCACAGGAAAAAAGCCAACAATCCCATATATCAATGGGCAAGAGACATGAATAAAACCTTCTCCAAAGAAGACAGACGAATGGCTAACAAACATATGAAAAAATGTTCATCATCCCTATCTATTAGAGAAATGCAAATCAAAACCACCCTGAGATACTATCTAACTCCAGTGAGAATGGCCCATTTCAGAAAATCTAAAAACTGCAGATGCTGATGTGAACGTGGAGAGAAAGGAACACTTTTTTTTCTTTTTTTAGATTTTTTTTTTTTTTTTTTTTTTGTAGAGACAGAGTCTCACTTTATGGCCCTCGGTAGAGTGCCATGGCCTCACACAGCTCACAGCAACCTCCAACTCCTGGACTTAAGCGATTCTCTTTCCTCAGCCTCCCAAGCAGCTGGGACTACAGGCGCCCGCCACAACGCCCGGCTATTTTTTGGTTGCAGTTTGGCCAGGGCCGGGCTTGAACCCACCACCCTCAGTATATGGGGCCAGCGCCTTACCGACTGAGCCACAGGCGCCGCCCAAGAGAAGGGAACACTTTTACACTGCTGGTGGGACTGCAAACTAGTACAACCCTTTTGGAAGGAAGTATGGAGAAACCTCAAAGCACTCAAGCTAGACCTCCCATTTGATCCTGCAATCCCATTACTGAGCATCTACCCAGAAGGCAAAAATCCTTTTATCATAAGGACACTTGTACTAGACTGTTTATTGCAGCTCAATTTACAATCGCCAAAATGTGGAAACAGCCTAAATGCCCACCACCCAGGAATGGATTAACAAGCTGTGGTATATGTGTACCATGGAATACTATTCAGCCGTTAAAAAAAATGGAGACTTTACATCCTTGGTATTAACCTGGATGGAAGTGGAAGACATTATTCTTAGTAAAGCATCACAAGAATGGAGAAGCATGAATCCTATGTACTCAATTTTGATATGAGGACAATTAATGACAATTAAGGACACAGTGAGGGTGGGGGAAGGGGAGAGCAGAGAGAGAAAGAAGGAGGGAGGGGTGGGGAAAGGAAGAGCAGAGAGAGGGAAGGTGAAAGGGGGTGGGGCCTTGGTGTGTACCACACTTTTTCGGGACAAGACACGATTGCAAGAGGGACTTTACCTGACAAATGCAATCAGTGTAACCTGGGTTATTGTACCCTCAATGAATCCCCAACAACAACAAAAAAAGATAATCATACTACACATCATGACCTAGTAATTCTATTCCCGGTTATACCCCCAAGTGAAATGAGTATTTGTGGCCGTCAGGTTAGGTACAAGAATGCTCACAGGGCAATCATTATACATATTGGCTAAAAGCTGGAATCAGCCAAGTGTCCATTAAGAGTAAATAATTACTATTTATTTATTTTTCTCAATTAAAAGTTTAATTTATCGTGGCACATGCTGGGTTTTTTTTCCTTTATTAAATCATAACTGTGTACGTTGATACATTTATGAGGCATCATGTTCTGATTTGATATACAATGTGGAATGCTGACATCAAACGGATGAACATCCCCATCACCTTGCTTACCATCACTAATGATTTATCCATGTATCATTAAGGTATCAGTATATAGTCACCCAGTGGAAAATTATACCACAAAAACCTCAGATGCATGCATCAAGAAGGGGAGATCTCTCGGAAACGGTCATGTCCAAGAAGGCCATCTCCATGCAGATGAAGGCCAGGAACCCGTGAAATCAATTGATGTGTTAAAGGTCTGGACAGTCCTTACTTATCTTGGGGGTGGGGGGAGGAAGGGAGAATACTAACTAGGAAGAAAGGGCAAAAGGGAGCCGGGAACTGTCCTATCCCTTGACCTGAGTGGCGATTTTGTGAATGTGTATAGTCATGCATTGTCTATTGTGCCATTGTGTGAACATTCTAGACTTATGCACACCTACATGGTACAGCCCACCACACATCTAGGCTATGTGGTCTCGCCTGTTGCTCCTGGGCTACACACCCGCACAGCGTGTTACTATGCTGAGTACTATAAGCAACTGTAACACAATAGTAAGTATTTCTGTATCTAAACCAGTGGTTCTCAACCTTCCTAATGCCACAATGTATTTTCATTGTTAAAAAGGGGTTGTGACCCATAGGTTGAGAACTGCTGATAAACCTATCTAAACATAGAAAATGTACAGTAAAAACAGGGCATTTAATCTTATGGGAACACCATTGTACATGCAGTCAGTTGTTGACTGAAATGTCATTGTGCATGACTGTGAATGTGAAAATTCATCACAGGCTGAGAGATGTGTGCATGGATGGTACATGTCAGATTTCAATAAATGAGAAAAAACTAGCAGTCAAGAGAGGGGAAAAGAGAGGGAGAGAGGGAGGGAAGAAAGAAATATGTCAAGTACAAAGAAGTAAACACACTCTTCTCGTGGCTCTGTCTCGAAGAGGAGTAACAAATACAGAATTGTGCAGACAGCCAGACAGACACACAACCCCGGGTTTGATGTGGGGAAACGCCTCCAACCCCATTTCTCTGTCTTTGATGGGCACCTGCTGAATTGCAGAACTCTGTGCCGGGAGGCAGGTGCCTTGAGCTGTGGGGTTGGGCAGAATCCTGGCCATGCCATGCCCTAACTGGTGCTCTGGGGCCAGGCTCACCGCCTCTCTGAGCCTGTGAGCAGCCCACTGCCTTCGCAGACCCTCCAAGAGGCCGGCAGGAGATGCTGGCGTTCTGTCTCTGTGCCTGGCTCAGGCTGGGCACTCACTCAACATGGCCTCCCTTCCCCTCTGCTCTGCAGAATGAGAGAGCAGTGAGATCTGTTAACTTTCTGGACAGAGGGCTTTTGACAGGTGAAAGCATTTGAGAAAGAAAATCCGTGCAGTAGAATGGATGATGGGGAATTTCTTGTTATAAAAAAAAAAAAAAAAATTAAGCTTCCAACTCAAGCAAGCCTTTGGTGAAATTTAAGCATTTTTCTGATTATGTATCTAATATTGACCAGAGAGAGGAGGGAGTGGGAGTAGATAAAAGACACTTCTTAGTCAAAACTAGCTTTTTCCTTTTTCCATATGCTGTGTTTATGATTATGGGTTTTAGAGCATTTTTCTTCTTGTATTTCATAAAATACCACATCTATTCACATAATTCACCCCGCTGCCCTGTCCCTGTGATTTCATTGCAGAGGAGGAAGGGAGCCTCTGGGGGCTGGCTCTCTACCTCCCTGGCAGACTGCTTCGTGCTCTGAGTCTTCTGGGGCCCAGTGACTCACCAGGAGTTACCCAGCCATCAGCAGCCACTCTTAGCCCTTTCTTCCAGAAGTCCCTTTTTCTGTGAGTTCTCACTCCACCATGTGAAAAAAAAAGGCTGCTGAAAGAGAAGGCAGGTGCTTGTGTGTGCATGTGAGAGAGGGTGTGTACCTCTCTTTGGGGTCTGTAGGTTGTGGGTTCTGGTGGAAGGCAGGTCTTAACTGAAAAGGCTGTGACTGGAGCCAGAGGACAGCTATTGCAAGAACATAGTGTGAGCACTATGGGGGCTTACAGCCTGCCCTGCAGGGTGGGGTTGCAGGAGGAAGAGCCATGTAAGGAGTTGAGGCATCCTGCATGGAAGTGGCTGGGACAAAGTGGGAAGGACACTTCCATTTGTGTACAGCATCAACCTGGACAAAGACCTCAAAAGGCAGGAGCCAGGGAGAATTCCTCTAGGCCCTCTCTCTCAGGCAGGTAGAAGGTTCCCTTAAGATTGTGGCATCTAAACCCTCCACTAGGTAGAAAGGCAAGCTGAGGGCCCTCCTTGTGCTTCCTGGAACCTTGTTACGTGTGCTGCTCGCTGTCTGCACCTGACCTGTGAGTTTACACGTCCTGGTCCAGATAAGGAGCACTGGAGGGCCTCCCCCTCTCTCTGACGCTAGGCAGAGTACACAGTAAGGGCTCAATCATAGCCATTCAATGAACGGAAAGAAAGTGAATAAAGTGACATCCCTGTGCTAGTCCCTGCTGTGCCCAACATCAAACCTGCTTGGCTCTGTGGGGAAGACGGAGAACCTTGGGCGGGCCGGCTAGAGGCTGGCGGGTTAGAGGAGGAGGTTAAGGAGAACCTCAGGCTGGCCGGCTGAGAGGCTGGCGGGTTAGAGGAGGAGGTTAAGGAGAACCTTGGGCGGGCCGGCTGAGAGGCTGGCGGGTTAGAGAAGGAGGTTAAGGAGAACCTCAGGCTGGCCGGCTGAGAGGCTGGCGGGTTAGAGGAGGAGGTTAAGGAGAACCTTGGGCGGGCCGGCTAGAGGCTGGCGGGTTAGAGGAGGAGGTTAAGGAGAACCTCAGGCGGGCCGGCTGAGAGGCTGGCGGGTTAGAGAAGGAGGTTAAGGAGAACCTCAGGCTGGCCGGCTGAGAGGGTGGCGGGTTAGAGGAGGAGGTTAAGGAGAACCTCAGGCTGGCCGGCTAGAGGCTGGCGGGTTAGAGAAGGAGGTTAAGGAGAACCTCAGGCTGGCCGGCTAGAGGCTGGCGGGTTAGAGGAGGAGGTTAAGGAGAACCTCAGGCTGGCCGGCTGAGAGGGTGGCGGGTTAGAGGAGGAGGTTAAGGAGAACCTCAGGCTGGCCAGCTGAGAGGCTGGCGGGTTAGAGAAGGAGGTTAAGGAGAACCTCAGGCGGGCCGGCTGAGAGGGTGGCGGGTTAGAGAAGGAGGTTAAGGAGAACCTCAGGCGGGCCGGCTGAGAGGCTGGCGGGTTAGAGGAGGAGGTTAAGGAGAACCTCAGGCTGGCCGGCTGAGAGGGTGGCGGGTTAGAGAAGGAGGTTAAGGAGAACCTCAGGCTGGCCGGCTGAGAGGCTGGCGGGTTAGAGGAGGAGGTTAAGGACAACCCTTCTTCTTCCTTTGGCAGATGCTCTTCCCTTTTCACCTCCTGCCATCCAGTCTTCCAAACAACCTGAGGGGTTGGTGCCAAGATCCCCAGAACACAGACGAGAATACTGAGGCTCAGAGAGGCCGGGGGGGCCCAAGTTCATACGCAGTGAGCAAACGGTGCAGCTGGGGTCTGAACCGGGCTGCAAAGTCCCCCCTCTCTCTGCTACTCCACGCCACCTTCTTGCAGAGTGGGGTTCAGCACTTCTCATGAAACCAGGCCCTTCAAGTGAGGGAGGATAGGGTGGTCAGACATTCTGGGTCATATTGTGAGATGAGCTACTCCAGGTGGCTCTTGGAAGCTCATCTTACCCTGGTCACTGGCTTGGAAGCCAGTGTTTTCTAGAAAAGAAAGCCCATGAGTGAAGGAAGCCCAAGATAGACCTATCGGAGAACAGCCCAGCAGACACCTACAGGGCCATTCTACCCCACCTCAACAATACTCATCTTGACAGGATTATCCCAGGGATTGCCAGGGTGTAGTTTGGCCACCTCCAAAACAGATTCTTAGAAATGGGCCATCCTACCCAATACTCCATCAGAAGATGGGAGATGGAGGGCCAGAGAGGATGACGGAACTGACGTCACAAAGTGGCCCAGCAGAGCCTGCTGCCCAGGACGCCTGACCTTGGTCTAGTCACGTGTGCAGTACCAAGCCTACCTGCTAGGAGGCTTCTGTCTCGCTGAGTTGACCTCTGCCTATTACGTCATGCTACTGTTGCTGAGTTGACCTCTGCCTATTACGTCATGCTACTGTTGCTGGTGATGATCTTACGGTCTTCCCCGTGTGTGTTTCCTGTCCACTCACTCCTGCTCCTCTGGGCCCATTGGAAGGAAGGCAGTAGCCCAGGGTCTTGCCTGGGAAATGGAAAAACAGAGAAGGTCAGCACCTCACCCAAGGTCATGGGCCGGCACCCCTAGGGTGCGTCCCAGACTTGGGTTTAGCTTCTCAGGAAGATTTAGTGCTGAAACATTTTAGAGTCTCCCTTCTTAGACCCCAATATGTGCCTATAATGTAGGGCCGAGGCACTTTTCACAAGATCAGAAAGCAGTTTGGAAGGTAGGTCATCCCTCCATCCGAGTGAGAAATTGCCACCCCTGGGTCTTGCCTATTAAAACCTCTCCAGAACATTTGTTGACCTCAACTCACAGAAAAGGGAATGAAATTCACTCACTGCATCCCACCCAGGCCTTGGCCAGTCCACATCCTAAGCCCTCAGTGGTCCTCTGCATGCCCTGCATGGCAGGCTATTCTTCTACCTGGCAGATGAGGAGATGGCAGCTGGCAACCTGTTGGTGTTACCCCGCCAGATCTGGGCAGAGGCACCATTTTGGCTCTTTTAGCTCACCGGCAGACTAGTCCCTCAGTATTCACAGCCAGAGAAGGATTCCTTGGCCCAAGGAGATTGGAGACATTCTGTTTTGTTGCATGGAAGTAAGCAACAGTCAGTAGAATGGCTGTCTCCAAATCGTCCCTTCTGAGTGTGGCAACACAGCTGGGAAAGGGGTAACCTCTACATCCCCAAGGACTCTGCAGGCCGAAGTCCTGGTGCACATCTGTCCCCTGCTTTCTGGCTGTGAGGAATCCCCCACGTGGTGATGCTCAGGCAGGCAGAAGCCATGAGGGGTGGGAAGTGTCTTCACATGCAAATGTAAGCATCCCTGTCTTTGCCCAGAGTGCTCCCTGATGGGCGGCCACCCTGAGCTGCCCTTCCCTTCTCAGGGCACCTGACAGAGATGGGGTATCTGGGATGGAGCCGCAGAGATGGGGGAAGGGGGGTTTCATGTGGGATTACATGAGAAAGTATCTGTACATTGCCCAGGCCTGGGACTGGCATGTGGGAGATGATGGACAAAGATGAATTTCACAGCCCTCCCCTTGCCGCCAGCAGGACATGGACCCGAGAATCTGGTCACATTGTATGTGACCAGAGAAGCTGGACCCCTTAGGGTGGTGCTGCCTCAGTAAGCCAGCTGTGCCCAGATGTTTGAGATGCACATCTGCCTATTCTGTGCTAAATCCTCCTGCCGTAAAGAGGTGTTATGTGGAGTGAAGACCCCAGCTGGAGTTATAATGAGCAGAGAAGGTGGGGAAAATCCACTTAGCTGGTGGAGGCCCCTCTGATAAAGCAAGGATGTGTTCAGGACACATGCTGGGGCAGCCTGTTAAGAGCTCCCTCAGTCTGTTGGTGGTCCAGGCTAGCTCCTACTCCTCAGAGCTCCTACACCTGCAGAACCTTCAGCTAATTATCTGCCTTCCAGGGGATTCTCCCTCAGATTTGGGGATTTGGAGTAGGGAGCCGTTGCTGCTAATTGGTGTCTTCCCGATAATCCTCAGATTAAGTCTGGGAGGATTACTCTAAAGAGGTGAGAAGGTAATACCCAAAATAAACACAAGTGCCCTTCCTAAATGCATTCTTGCCAGCAAGTAAAATAATCTGTCCCCTCAAGCCTATTCCTAAAAGATTTAAATGCTACTTCTGGAGAGGGATGGATGGAATACACAGTAGATTTCTACTGATTCTGACTTCTTCCAACATCTTTTAGAGACTTCATTTCTGTATTGTTTGATTCCCTTTGACGATTGTCAAGTTAAGTTTACTAAAAACTGGGTAAGACTTGGTTCCGGGTGGGAGGTGCGGGGAGCAACCGCTGGGTTAGAAACACGAGCCCATCCCGGCTTGTCCGTCTACCCTGGCATCATCTTATTTCTGCATTTCTAAAAGGCTCCAAGTAATCAATTCCAGAGGATGAGCCGGGAGAACATTGGCAAAGGGGCCTCACTCTTAGCTATTGCTTTGAATATTTTACACAGCTAATAGAGTCTTGATGGGGCCTAAAATATGGGCACTTGGAAATCTGCAATGTCCAGTGAGAGTTTATGCTCTGATGGATGCTGCCCTCTGTGGAGGCCCTTGAGCAAGAAATGAATGTTCGAGATTCTAGCTCAAGAGTTTCTAGCTCATGAATTTTTGTGTTTTGCAGGAAGAAAATCTTAAAAACTGGTTGATAATCACAGTTCACATTTACTGAGCATCTATTGTCTGCCTGGGCTCTGCTAAGTGTTGGCAGCCATCCTCTTACTTAACTTTGATAATAGCTTGCTGAGAAGGATGAATCATTGTCCCCAGTTCCCAGATGAGATAACCAAGGCCCCTAGGGAGTAAGTGGCAGGGCAGGATCAGACACAAGTGCTGCCTATGCTCTGCCCTGGAGTGGGAAGAGTCCTTTCTCAATTGCTGAGTCAGGGCACCAAGTAGCCCTGTGCCAGCACCCTTGGGCTCACTGAACTCACCTCCAAAGATATGGACCTGAGGTAGCTAAGCTAAGAATTGTAGGTGGCAGGAGCCTGGCTTCATCACAGTCCCCCTCCAAGCAAGCCATTTGTCGCCCTTGGTTTTCCTCCAGGCACAAGGAATTCATCTCTCCCTGAGGCAGTGCACATCATCTGAAGGCAGCTTTGGCTCAGGGAACCTTTCTCTGAACTGAGAGCTGTGTCTGGTAGGTTCTCCCAGCCACGGAGGAAGTGAGGCTCCCATCCCTAACCCCACAGGCCCACAGGGGCACACGTCTGTCTCAGGCCTGCAGAAATGAAAAGAGAATTCCCAAATCACCTCTTCTTAGTCACAAATGTTGGAACTTTTTTCCTGGAAGCCGGTAACAGCAGAAAGCTAAGAAGAAAATAGGATTTTCTGTGTAACTCACTTGAAAACCATTTTTGAGGCCAACCTAGGAGTGTTCTGCTCCTCTTGTTAACACGGTGCCCAAAGAACATGGGAGGACAGGGGCGTTTGGTGGCATGGCTTTGGATGCACTGGAGAGATGGAGAGATTGGCTCTGGCCCTAGAGCCTAGAGCCCAGGCTCTCACCTTTAGCCCCACTGCTCATTCTCCTTGACCCTGGTCTAATAACTTGGACCCTGGACTCATAACCCCCCTCTCAAACTCTTTAAAATGGTGTCAGCACCCCTTCTTATGGGGCTGTTGTCAACATCCAATGAGCTAAGGAAGGAACAGCCAAGCACAGCACAGAACCTGTCAGGCTTGTTGTCTTCAGCGTGTGTGTGTGCATGCTTGGGGCTCCCAAGACCATCGGGGTGCCAGGCACGTAGCGATGCTCAGCTGGGTGATGTTTCTCCACTGGATGAATAAAGCTATGTACACATTTCCTGGCTAGAAAGCTGGGAAGCAGCGGCAGGTTAGCAAATTGTGGCTCTCTGACCTTAGTATACACTTAGCTTTCCTGAGGCTCAGTTCCCTTAGCCTTACAAATGGGTAAGTATCATTATCTCAAAGCACTGGAAGAACAACACACGGGAGAGCCAGTGTCTGGCACGCGGTAATAGCCACATGGTAGATAGTGCTCAGCCGTCCCCTCTCCGTTCCCTTTCCTCACCTTTATTTGAAGATAAAATCCTTGCCACTGTTAGGATATAAAATTCTAACGATTTTTTAAAAATCAGCATTAGCAAAGAGCTAAGTGATCTTACAGAAATAACATACTCAGAACATTGTGGCTGTTGCAAATTTGAGGCAACATGCGTGTCATTCTGCTCTTTGCAGAATTAATTGTTTTCCAAGTGGCTTGTTCCTCAGGTAACCTGATGTTGATTGCAATAATGCAATTTTCATATCACAATGTTGTTCTAAAGGGAGTGTGTCTATTTCACTTAGACTTGCTGAAACCCAATCTGCAGGAAAGGACATTATAACAGAATTGGAGGTTAAATTTCATTTGCTGATTTAATAAAAACTAACAGGATGGATTTGGGGATATTTCATTAATCTTTCTTTCCTTTCAGTGCAAAGGAAATTAAGTTCACTCTAGTTCAAACTTTGTTTCACTCTTCTACAATAGGCTGCCAATGTCCACTTTCTCTCTGGCAAGTTAAAACCTAATTAGTCACAGAAAATTCTTCCCTGACCCTGTCACCGTTAGCAGAAAAGCACTGAGCAGCAGGCATGTGTGTGTGCGCGCAGACACACACCACACACACACAGAGCCCAGGCCCACATGCACACACACACCCCCCACAGACACACACACACATCACGCTCAAACATCACACATATACCACACGTACACACACCACACACACGCACACACTCACCAACCCAGCCTCTACCACACATACCACACGTACACACAGATATCACACCCACTCACCACATTCACACTGACATACACTGCGTACACACACCACGCACACCACACACAGCATACACACATATCATACACATAGTTACACACATATATCGCACACACTGGACACACATATTACACACATCACATGCAGACACCACACACACCCTCTGCTGAGCCTTGTTTTACGGTCAGTGGGTTTTAAAACTTGGTGTGACGATATTCCTAAAAATGTATTTACACACGCGAGCTTTGCAGGAGCCTGTTGCTAGGGGCTTCGTCGCTTGACGATAGAACGTCCCTAAAGGTGTCTTGTGTCACTTGCAGAATAGGCTCTTTCAAAACGGAAAACAGTATCTTTTTAGTTAGAGGCACCATATTCTGCATCAGCCTTTTAAATGTCAACTCTGTATTTTCACTGTTTTGAGTCATTTTGGAGGGAAAATGTCTAAGACTGTGAGAGCATAAGGGAAAAGGCCCAGGGTCTGGGGGTCCCCAGAGAACCACATTTAGGACCTGGCTATTGATGTTAGCTGTGTGACTTTAGGCAAGCAACTTAACTTCTCTGAACCTGGATTTCTCTTTTGTAAAATGGGAATAAATAATCCCTCATCTGCCTGCCTCAGAGAGACAGGTAAAGATTTAAAAATAAAATTTAAAAAAAGGTCTTTTAGTGACACAGGAGAAAGCGCTTTAAAATTCCAGTGTACATTACAAGCCTCAATTCCTTAGTAACTCTTCTGGGATCTGTAGGGCTATGCTTGGCAGAGGGTAGGGGGAGCAGTATGTGAATAAATGATAAAGAACACGAGACGGTAACTCGCGGTGTCATTAATAAGCCTTTATCATGGGTTGGGCTGGGCTGAGTCCTCATCTCAGGGAGGCACCGCTATTCCCATCCCCACTTTGCAGATCAGGAAGCTAAAGCTCAGAAGTCCCATGGGTTGGAGGCAAGAAAGCCGGGGCTTGAGCTCTGGTGTCCATGACATAGCTGTGGGGGTGTCAACTGCTGCCGAGCTGCAATGTAAGAGTGGGGGCAAGAAGAAGCCTGAGTCAGGGGCCGGGGCTCTGTGGCGACTTTGGTAGTTGGCTAGGAAAGGAGGATGGGTGCTGACCACATAAGGAAGGCGGGGAAGGCTGCTCTGGGTGGCGGGCATGTGCCTTGGAGGGAAGGGTGCTGGGGGAGGATGTGAGTCTTGAGCAGGCTGAGAGGGCTAAGCATTCCCAGTGGAAGAGAAGATGGGCACCAGGCCCCAAGAGATGGAGGAGAGGCCTGGCCGCACATGGAGAAGGGAGGGACAGGGGCAGAGAGAATCAGGGACCAAGAGGGGTCCTGCAAGCTCAACCGAGGATGCCTTGGGGGTCCCCTCTAGGAACTTGCTGAACCACCAGGCCCTACCTACATGTGTAAGAATGGGATCGGCCCTCACCCTCCTCCTGAACCTCCACTTCCTGCCTCACGGTGCCACCAGCCACCACAGTCTCTACCTCTTAGAGCCTAGGGAGGCTGAATACTGGCCCCGGCTTGCAGTCGGTCGGCGGTGGCTCTGGATTTTCAGTCTGAGATGGCTGAGCCCTGGTTCATTCTCCCTTCGCAGAGCTGAGCTGCTCTTCCTTCCTGGCTGTCTCCCCTTACTGACTGATTGCTCACCAGGGCCTCCATCCTTAGAACTTCCCCAATTAGGGCAAGAAATAGCTTCCCCCCCAGAAAACTCAGTACTCCAATCATGTAAAATTTAAAAATAACCCCAATCATGGGCTTTTAGGGGTAGCAGGCCCTCAAGAGGTTACCTCATGTAATGGTTTTAGGACACTTCTTCTCTGCCTCAGGAGTCAGGTCCCCGGACCACAAGCCCCAACCAGAGGAAGTCTACTTCTGTCTTGTTATTAGGGCTGCCAACCTGAGTGGCAGGGAACAAGAGTGACAGATCTACAGCAGGATGGAGCTGGCCAGAGGGTCCTCTGACTCCCAGGCCAGACTCCTTTGCATGGACTGCTCTTGGGCCCCTCCCAGATGGGAGAGGGAAGCTCCAGGCAGTGGTTCTCCTGTCCCCTCCCCCTCAGAGTCCCTGGCACTGCCTTTTGTCCAGACTTAACCCTGTCACTGTGGTCCAAGGAAGGAAGGAACAAATGGAAGAGATCACAAGAGCAGAGGGAAGGCTGAGAGCTGGAAACAATGGTCTCATCTACACTGAGGACAGTCAGGGCTTTCCTCCTGGGGGAAGCTTGGAGAGGAGCCAGTCTCTGGAGGTGGAGTGGACCTGGGTGACAATATGGATAGCACATTCTTGTTCTTCATTGAGCCTACACGGCCTCGGAACCCTTCTGAACCCTTCTGAACCCTTCTCACCAACAATAAGCATAACACAACACTTGGGTCACTTAGTATGTGCCAAGTACCCAAAGCAATTTACAAAGTAAATACGCACATGTATCACTCTGTAGCTATCTCTGTTTCACAGATGAGAAAACCAAGGCACAAGGATGGTAAGTGACTTGTCACTGTGACCTGAAGGGTGAGTGACAGGGCTGGAACAAGGCACAGGTGGAGTGTCTTGGGTTCTAACCATTTCACTAGTCGGCCTCAATCAGAGCCCGCAAGGCCTAGGCTATGTATTGGTCATACATGGATACTTGGATTTGATTGATAATAACCATCCACCCATCCATCCATCCATTCAGCCTACTGGGCCTTCCTGTCCACCCTCCATCATTGCACCCTGCTTTATTGCCTTCAGATCACTGGAAACCCTGAACTTCTTTGCTTGTTGGGTTTTGTGTTTATGTTTCCAACCTGCCTCCCCACATCTACAGTGTGAGGTCCTGGGGTTGATGTGCTCTCTGCAGACTGTGTATGGACCTCCAGCAATCTTCTCTTTCAGTACCGAATGCCTGAACCTGGACACAGCTTGGGCCACACCTAGGGAGGACTCCAGGCCCTGTCGGGTATGAAGCACAGGCTGGCCCAGCCTTTGCCACCATCTTGCAGAGATCAGAGTCACTTTTTCCAGCTGGATTAGTGATTCCACCCTCATGTGGCTGCAGCCCACCTGGGCCTGCTCCTCATCCTCCCCATGTCTCCATTTCTCGTAAGTAAGGAGCTGCTCTCCCTGTCAGGAGGTCTAGAACTAGGGCTAAGAGTCCCCACACCCCTTCTTTCCAAGTCTCAGGCATCTGCTGCCAACTGGAATCCTTTTACTGGGACTCAGGAAGGTCTTTGAGTTGAGCCTCTTGCTACAAAAACCCACTCCTCACTGCTGGGACCTGCCATGATTCTTCTGATGTGTAGCTTCTTCCAGGAAGCCCTCCAGCATCCCTTCGACTCCCAGGCTGGTTCAGGTGTCCTGACTGTGCTCCTGTTGTGCACTTGCAACTGTACATGCTGGAATGTCTGTGTGTCCACTAGCTGGGGAGTCACTGGGGAGTCACTGTCCCTGGACTGTAAGCCCATAAAGTGTGGGGCCTCACCTTGTTCTTGGCTGTATATTCTGTTGGGTGCACAATTCCCATTTTTTAGGGAAGAAATAAATGAACAAATTCTGTTTGGGTGCAAACAGATCTCATTTTGAGGCCACCTGGTGCCCCCCTGTTCACCTTCCTTGGGGGGCTGGGGAGGGGCCCTAACCCACCCTTGTCCCCTTCTCATCATCCCACCAGGCTCAAAGTCTCTCCCAGGAAACAAAATGGTATCACTCGACCGATTGGCACTTGGGGAGGCCCTGGGCTGAAACAAACAAGGCCATTGTGGATTGGAGCCACAACTGTGACCTGACAAAGGGGGAAAGCACTGCCTGCATCCCCAGAAGGACACACTTCAGGGGAAGGTATTAGCATTCCAGCCGCTCTCTAGATTTGATTATGGCTGATAACAATCACAGAGGAACCAGCTCTGCCAAGATAGCAACGCCAGAAGCGGCCTAATTCAATAGTCTGAGGCTCAGCCTTGTTTATCCATCTCAGGCACTGTCCAGGGCCTTTGTGGGAGGAAGGGCGCTCTGCTCCATAAGATGGACGCTGTTGTCGCGCCAGAGCCAGTGTGCCAGGGCCTTGGCACTGCTGGGAACAGGGTTCCTCCCGCGTCAGCACATTCCTGGCAGGCTGCGGGGGAGGAGAGCCTCCACCCAGGGATAGCTGGTTAATCATTCCTTACTTTCACTTCGGGGTGGGTGGCTGTCGAGTGACCACCCCTCCTGGCGTCCCATAAGCCTAGCCAATCCACTCAAACTGTGGGGCTCCACAGGCCCAGGGAGCTAATAGAAAACTCACTCTGCTTCCCTGCCTCTCTCGGAGGTCCAGAGAGAGGGAGACTCTGCCAGGGTCACAGGAAGGTCTGTGGACAGCCGGGCCGAGAAACTGAATGAAGGGCATGGCCCATCTTGCATCTAGTGGACTCTCGGTTACCTTTAGCGTTCATGTGAAGTCACCACTACTCTGCGAAGCCCTTCCTAATGCCCCAGGCCAAGCAAGCCCCTCCCCTCAGCCCTGCCATCCTAGCACCAGGTCATAAGTTCCTCAATGCCTATTGACTTCTCTGGGTGGGATTCTACTTGAGCACCTCATCTCCATGTGCCACATTTCAGTGCAGGTGACCCACTGGCCACAGTCTGGAGCCCAGGAGTGGTCTGGGCTGCCCCCTCTGATCTGGATCAGAGTCCGGTGGGCCCTTTGGGTGTTGCTGGAGCTGCCTACACCACCACCTCTGTGGAGGCCTCGGTTCTGCTGACCTCAGCATGCACATTCCAGCCAGTGTGGCCACTCTCTTCTTGGCTGGACCTCGTGTTGAGTGTGCAATTTCCATTTGTTTTGGGATGTTGGAGGGAAGATCAAGGGGCTGGGTAGAGCCAGGACATCCCTCCACTGCTGGGCTGCTGCTTGGAGAAGCCACTGGATTTCCTTCTTTCCTCAGTCTGCCTGAACGGGCCCCAGCCTAGCAGCACAGACACAGGCTTGAGGAGAAGCATCAGCCTTTATTAGGCTCCTGCTGTTACTCTTTCACCCTGTGCTCAGGGCAAAGGGGAAATATACCCACATAAGAGGGACAAGTGGACACTACTGTGAGAGAAGTGAATGCTGAAAGATGGCTAATATGTTTTGAAGATTTTTGCCCAATTTAAGGGTATGACATACTGGCCTCAAAATGTTTTAAAGGAGGAAATTGAAAATCAATTCAAAACGTGATATGTAGTATGGTAATTTAACTTCTTTGGGGGCATCTCCATAGGGGCATCTCCACAGGGCAGCTACAAAGGCACTTTCCATGGGAGGGAGTGGCTGGTGCTTTCTACAAGGACTGCCCAGAAGGGGTCAATGTAAGGTTGAAACCCAGCCTCCTCTGTGTTTGCTATGCCATGTCGAGGGCAGGCTTCATTGACCTAGAGAAAGGAGCTTTTTTCTCTAATGCCCTTGAAGGTTCTGGAAAGTTCTGGAAGGTTCTGAAGGGCTAGCAGAGGCCTTGATGAGGGTGTGGGTGAATGAATGGTGATCCCATCCAGAAGAAGCAGAGCATAGCCTCCAAATCCTACGGAGTCCTTCGTGTCCACCCACTCTCGGCCCTTCCCTTGAGTCGGCACCGTTCCACTTCTCTGGCTGCATTAGGAATTACCTCTCCTTTGGGCCAAAGACAAAAAAGAATGCAGACTTGTTTCCAGGATTATTAAATTACATACAGCGTATTCTTCCCGAGTGCGTCCCGTCTTAGTGGGGTTTAGGGCTGCGTTCAGGCCAGCTGAGCTCCAGTTTCCTCTAATGAGGATAATGATCAGGAGGCTTAACGATAATTCTGCATTGATTCTCTTGTGCCTGCACAGCCTGTGTTGGCCAACTTGGACGCTGGGAGAAGATCAGCAGAAGGCCGCCTCCACCCAAGGCCACGCCGCTCACCCTGCGCTCATCTGGTCAGCTCGGGGCCGTGATCACCAGCCTGTCCTACTGAAGAGTGGCCTGATGCTCTTGGGATGAGATTAAACACCAGCCTATACCCTATGGGGGAGAGTGAAAGTTGGAGCAAGAAATAAAAACCCAAACAATAAAAAAAAAAAAAAAGTGCAGCTAATTCCATCCTGTCAGCGGTGGATATTAAAGACAATTTGCTGGCAAGCCCAGCAATGCATAAGCCACAATGGTACTACTGTTGAGTTTTAATTTAATTTTCAGAAAGGTAAGCGAAGCTTTAAGTGCCGGCTAGAGAGGTGCTGGAAGCTTTTCTTCACTGCAGGCAGTCTGGAGTTTGCCCGAGGCCTGGATGAGTGGGTTCCCTGCCTGGGTGAGGGGAATTGTCCGGACACCAACTCCAGGAACTGCTGTTTATTGAGTATCTACTCTGTGCTCTGCCTTTGCACAGAGGTAAATGTAATTATCTCTATTTCATGGCAAGGGAAACTGACACTCAAAGAGGGTATGTGGTTTTGATGAGGTTGCCCAGCAAATAAGAGGTAGAACTGGGATTCCAACCCAGATCTTTCCTGCTCCACCAACCTTTCCAAACCCAAGGCATCTGTTCTTTCATCACCTAAGCCTTGGGGACCTGTGGACTGTAAAGTTACCTCTTTGACTCTGTCTCTTGCAGTAACGGTTGCTCCTTTTGCACAGGGGTCCTGCCATCAGAGGGCTGTGGCTACACACCCATCCCCGGCTGCTTCATTTCTCAGCACTTCAACAAGTATGTCCTCTTTCCTGATGTTAGTCTGCGTGTTTCTAATGGGTTACCCAAGGACTAACTATTGGTTTATGCCCATTTTATAACTAGGAAGTGGTGGGGCCAGAAATTAAACCCAGACCCCTGACACAATATCGAAGCCTCTGCTGAGCTGCCTCCCTTGTTCTGATGTCAACAGTCCCATTCTGGGGGGAAAGCTCTCTTGCGAGAAGAAAGAGAAAAGACAGGAAATAGTGCAGGAAGAGGGAAGGGGCGAACAAAGGCATTTTACCACTTGTCAAGCCATGAATAATCCACAGCAATTTTTTTTTAAGTTAACAAAGGTTATCAGCTAATGGATGGTAGATTGTTGTCTTGTGAGGCCTGTGGGAAGTGTTTACTAGTGCTGCCCTTGGAGTGGGCAGGACGAATGGTCAGAGGACATCAGTGATCTGAGAAAGATGTTTCTAGTCTTGGCTCCTGGGTAATGCAGGAGCCTGGAGACAGCAGGCTGGTGCTGCATGATAAAGACATCAGTCAGACAGACTTGGATTTAAATTCCAACTCAGCCACAAACTTATGGGGTGCACCTGGGCATTTTACTTATCCTTTTGGGGACCCAGTTTCTTCATTTGCTACATACAGATACATAAATCCACACCACCTCCTCAAACTGACAGAGGATATTGGGAGCTATATTGATAACTTTCATATTTTAGTCTTTCGACAAGGATATGAGCTTTTGAATACACAGCTCACATGCTTTTAGTTTTATGGTTTACAAAGAATTTTCCCATTCATGAAGGGAAAAACAGATCCCTCATTTTCACATGAAGAAACTGAGGTCCAGAGAGACTCAACTTCTCCACGTTTTCCCAGCCTACTAGAGAGAGCGTTCTAAAGCACAGATGACGACATGGGGTTTGCATGTGTGTGTTCATGTATGCATATTTGCAGGTGCAGGTGTGTTTGTGCATGTGTGGCTGTGCATGTGTGTTCATGTGTGCCCAGGTATGCGCCTGTGTGTATAAAGTCTGCCCCCCTATTCTGGTCTGAATTCTCATCACCCCTCCTACCTCCCGGCACTCTCGCCAGCAGTGCCAGCTGAACTGCGCTCCTGGAAAGTCCTGACTACTTTCTGCCCTCTTCATGGATAGCATTATCATTTGGGGCTTGACTCTGGAGCCAGCCTTTCTGGGTTCAAATCCTGTCACTTACCCTTCTGAGGCCTCAATTTGTTCAGCTATGAAATGGGTTTAAGAGCACCTATGTTAGGAAGTTTAAAAGGATTAACATTTGCCAAGTATTGAGAACAGTACGTGAACACATTGCATGGGCCCCATGAGCACTTGTTAAATATCTATTATAAATAGAGTTCTCTCTGCGGGAAGGGAGAGAACCTCCTTATTTCACAATTGGTTTGGGTCAGTGCCTCTCTCGTCCTTCCCACCATGATGTAGCAAATCTCCCTGTTCTGGAATTGTGTACCCTCATAGGCTGAGATATCCACTGTCTTAGAATCCTCAGCCACCAACACTGCAGGGCCTGGGTTGTCAGAGCACTCAGGGGGTTCTCCTTTTGACCCAGCCAGGCCACATGCAGTATGGCTATCTCTTTAAGGCAGTGTACTCTGGATAAACCCCTCTGGAGGGCAATAAAAATAATAGCTATGCTAGCTAAGCCCATGAACAGAGAAACTTTAGGCTGTAGCTCTCCAATTAAATGATTCCTCCTCAATGTACGATTGTTTTTTATTTTTATTGTAAACTTCTCGAGGCTTCCCATTCCAAAGCATAAGTATGCTTATCCAATAGGCTGCATCTTGGAGAGATAAGAGGTCTGGAGAAGCCACCCTTGCTGCTGACCCATCTGTGCAGCTGCCTGTGTGGGATGTCCAGGTCTGTACCCAGACTCAGTCCTGATGGGCATCTGATGGCTTGCAGCTCTGGCAGAAAGTGGCAGGGGAGCAGACTCTGCCTGCCCAGGAGTGGGACATAAGACCTTGCTACAAGGCTGGGCATAGTGGCTCACGTCTGTAATCCTAGCACTCTGGGAGACTAAGGCAGTGGATCACCTGAGCTCAGGAGTTTGAGACCAGCCTGAGCAAAGTGAAACCCTATCTGTGCTAAAAATGGAAAAACTAGACAGGCTTTGTAGCGGGTGACTGTCCCAGCTACTGGGAGGCTGAGGCAGGAGGATCACTTGAGCCCAAGAGTTTGAGGTTGCTGTGAGCTGTGATGCCAGAGCACTCTATCTAGGGCGACTGAGTGAGACTCTGTCTCAAACAAACAAACACACACCCAGTTACAAGATGGATTTCTGAGTTCAGAACAACCCAGAGCAGCTCCAGTTTTACCCAGAAGACATTAGGTGCCTTAAAGGTGAGGCCCAGGGATCTCAGGTTGTCCAAGGAGTTCCTAAGGTGGGGTGTGCTGGGGCACTGGCCCCTGCTGCCCTGGCCCCTGACAAAAAACTGTTAAAACTTTAGGAATTTTATGAACAGGTTGTTAAACACCGTCAACATTAAAAATTAAATTAGGTAAAATTAAATAAGTTATATTAGAAACAAAGATATCAGTGAAACGATTCTGTATAGGACTACGCTGGTAAATATAGACCATTCTACATTTGTCAAAACCCATAGACTGTAGAACACCAGGAGTGAACTCCGTAGCAAATCAGGTGATTAAGAGATATCAGTATTAATAATTGATTGGAACAGATGTACCGCTCTGGTATAGTACTCAGGGAGGCTATACATGGCTGGGGACAGGAGGTATATAAGAAATCTCTTCTAGACAATTTTGTTAAAAGCTTAAAACTGTTCTAAAAAACAAAATATATTGATTAAAAACAAAACAAAGGTAATGGTCAAAACTCATCACGCTCTAATCATTTTACCAGTATCTAAGCTCTTGAGGTTATTTACACCTGTTGTACCTACATGGTGGAAAGGCCATAAAGATGTGCTACTGGACATCTTTCCCCAATTCTGGTGCAAGTGATGTCGCATTCATAGCTTTGAATCAGCTGTGAATGGTAGGAATGTTTACTCCATAGAAATTGCAGGCACTACGAATCAGGGCTTAATTTACACTGTTATGTTGATTGTCTAAACTTCAGAAAGTGATGTAGAATAAACTTAACATGTGTCATGTCTATAGCTGTGAACTGGTGAAGAACACCCACAAGTCTAAGAAATACTCTCCCAGCCTTTGAAAACTATGACCTGAGTCAGCAAATCAGCTGCTCATACAAGTACCAGCGATGGACTCGTAAAATCTTCATTGTTTTGCTCTAATCTTACTTGCTATCATTCCTGTTGGAAGTGTGTTCATTCTTCGTTTGCAATCATAGGTTGACTTGGGATGTGAGAGTTCAACAAAACTCAAAGAAAGCATTCTGTAAGAGTTAAGTGGTGGCCAGAGGTTCACACCTGTAATCCTGGCACTCTGAGAGGCTGAGGCAGGAGGATTGTTCAAGGTCAGGAGTTTGAGACCAGCTTGAACAAGACGAAGAACACTGTTTCTACTAAAAATAGAAAAATCAGCCAGGCATTCTGGTGGGTGCCTGTAGTCCCAGCTACTTGGGAGGCTAAGGCAGGAGGATTGCTTGAGCCCAGTACTTTGAGGTTCCTGTGAACTAGGCTGATGCCACAGCACTCTTAGCCTGAGGCAATAGCATGAGACTCTGTCTCAAAAAAAAAAAGTCTAGTGGCCATATGGCATTTACAATACAGAGAATTGGCATATTGACTTATTTATAAATTGTATGCTATACATCTTTTTATGTCAGCAAAATTTATAATAAAGCTTTCCCTGTATACTATTGTCTGATTAGAAGCTCGGGAAAGGTTGCTGTCTTCCTTCTTTTTCCCTTGAGGGTAAAAAGTGAAAGAGGCATAGCATGGGCTCCAAAATCAAACAGGTGTATCATAGGAGAGCCTTCTACATGGCAGCACCATGGTGGACATTCCCCCGTCTGACCCTCACAATGGCCTCTGAGGGAGGTACCTTGGCTTGGCTTGCCTTGGAAGCAGACCTTCACATAAGGAATCAAGGGCACGTCGTTTATCCTGGAGGTGATCCCAGGGAACACCAGTAGGGAAGTGGGAAGGCAGACTGAGAAGGGAAGTCTGCCTACAAGTGTCTGTTATCAAGCCAGTTACCATCCTAGATCCTGCTGGGAACTCAGGTGACAGAGCAGAACTTGCACTTGGGAAGGGCACGAACGAGGGGCAGAGAGCTGGGCTCCTAATTACCATTGGTTGAATGCTCCTCTGGGAAACTCTTAATTCATTATATTGGATCCCATTGTACAACATGGGGTCACCTATCTTTTTTGTATGAGAACAAAGATAACCTCAGGTCTCCCTGAGAAGGGATGCAAAAACCAACCCAAACTGACTAGAACAGAAAGCTGAGAAGGCAGGGGGAACTGTATTCTCTCCAGGACTCTGTTTTTCTCTCCTCATATCCTCTGTTCTTGCCATGTTCTCGGAAGGCTCCTCATCATGGAAGAAAGATAAATGCCCCCAACCCAGCCTGACACCTGGCTTAAGTCCAGCGAGCCAAGAGAAAGCCCCTTCTCCAGGACTTAAGCAAAGGCCGGGATTGGTCTCATTTGTCTGGCTGAGTCACAGTCCTACCCCTGTGAACCAATTGTGTGGCTCGTGGAGGGCGATGCTCTGATTGGCCAAAAGTATACCTTGGGGCTTCTTCCTGAGGAGTCCACTTGCAGGAAGAGGAAGGAGGGGACCCCTACCAACCTGTGAGACCAACTGTGACAATCGGTTGGTTGTACAGGCCATCTCACAGCCACACCCTAGGCTCAATAATTTCTATCACATTTGTTTATGAAGTATACTAAAGACACAAAAAGAGGTGGTAAGGGGAAGGCCTTGTACCAACATACAAAATGCCCTTGGTATACATATATAAGTGAGTTTACACAAAATCATCATCTACTTACCTTTGTTTCTGTCTTCTTTGTTAAGATTGTAAGGTTCATGAGGATGAGAGGTAGGGATTCTGTTTGCACATTGCTTATAAGTCAAGCACCTGGAGTGATTCTTGACATGCAATAATTGCTCACTGAATATTTGATGAATGCATAAAATAATAAAGGGTATGAAGACGTAGGGAAGGGAAGAGTTCATTGGTAAGCAGACGGACAATGTACAGTCCTATGCACCTGTCCCCACAATTTTCTTGCTATACGTTACATCATTGCAATATAAGGAGAAGCAGTGAATGCCAAAACCAAAATGGGCAACCAGTTAAAGCCAGACCATGGGTCTATTACCTCTGTGACCAGAAAGAATTTAGAAAATCATTCCAGGGTAGGCTGGAGGTACTGATAATACTTAGTGTTTATAATGAATACTACAAGCCAGCTCTCTATACATCAACCCATATAATCCTCTCAACAGCCCTACTGAGGCATGAACTATTACCACCAACCCCATTTTATAGATGGAGTAATGAAGACAAGGAGAGTTTAAATGCCATGCCCTAGTCACACAGGGAGAGTTGCTACTAGCCCAGCACTTCTCAAACTTTAAGCTGCACGCTGTAAAACAGATGTGCTTCCAACTTCACAGAACTTATATGCAAGTGCAGAGCTTTTGAGACCTAAATGTGCACCTGGGCTCTTGTTAAAATGCAAATTCTGATTCAGCAGCTCTGGAGTGAGGCCTGAGAGTCTGCATTTTTTATAAACTCCCTGACAAAAATTTAAAAACTCTAAAACTTACCTGGCATGCCAGCGCATGTCCTGCGCCTTCAGTGGCAGGGTGCTGCTCTAACTCCTGAGAAGAAGGACTTCTTGAAGAGCAGATCACACGTGGCCTGGGCCACAAAAAGGCTGCATGTGTGAGCAGAAGAATTCTGGGTCCAAGCAGAACCTCTCCTACACATGAAATGACTGCGTCTTTTACGATAGTTTGGTATTTGATTACCCACCCGAGTATGGCTTACTCTCTGACCCAGTCCAGCCACCTCCTCACTCCTACTCACTGTGTCCCAGAGCCTGAGCTAAAAATCCTAGTCCCCTTCTGATCAAGCAGGTGCCTCATCTGCTTCTGTGTGACCTTCTCCCATGTCTCAGAGCTCACCATCCCCTGTGGGAGCCCTTCACTTCCCTGGGCCAGTCTATCTTTTCAGAGCTGCTGCTGATGTGTCCTGGCACAAAAAGCATGCCCTCCTGTCCCATCCCAACCCTAGCCCTCCCAGAGCTTCTATAAGGAAGCTCTGACCTGGTGTGTGCAGAGAGCTGAGACCTTCTGCCCCAGTCTCTCGACATGGTCTCAGTTTCCTTCTTTGTCAAATGAGACATTGGTCCTTCCAACTCCAACTTCCAGTGGCAGAGACACTGGGCTAGAAGTCTCAGATTTCAGGCATACACTCTTCCCGCAAAAGCACTGACAAGATTCTCCCGGCTCTCTCTGGGTCCAGCAGTGCCCCTTATATTTTGGATTGTCCAGGACAGATCCAAGGTGTCACATTCTTGAGGCCGAAGAGGTAAGTGAGCGAATGTGGCTTCCACCAAAGGCCTGAGGCCTGTTCCCTCCTCCTTCTCCTCTGCTGCTCCTCACACATGGTATGGGGCACTGGGTATGGGTGGGCAGAAGGGGAGGGAAGCTTCAATGTGTTTGTAAAATGGATGGATTAATGAATGGATTTAGGACTGTTCAACTTTCTGAAAGCAAATTTCATGACCCCTTGTCCTAGAAAATGGACTGTGATGGGCTGTGCTCTCTGCTATAACTCTAAGGCCTCATACATAGTACTTACTTAATAAATATTTATTGAACTGTTGAGAAGGAACATCTAGCTAAAAGGAAGGAGCCACTTTAAAAAACAACAACCAAAGCCAGCAAAATAGAGAAAACAGCAACAGAAAGAAACAGTTAACTAAATCAAAAGCTGTTTTTTCAAAAAGTTTATTTAAGATAAACAAGAAAATGCAAATAGCAGAATACAAAGTGAATCTGGGAAAAATACCGAGTGGTACAACAGAAATTAAGGCATATTAAAAAGTGTTATGGGCTCAGCACCTGTAGCACAGTGGTTATGGTAGTAGCCACATGCACCCAGGGTGTCAGGTTCAAACCCAACCCGGGCAAGCTAAACAACAATGACAACTGCAACAAAAAAATGGCCAGGCATTGTGGCGGGTGCCTATAGTCCCAACTACTTGGGAGGCTGAGGCAAGAAAATCCTTTAAGCTCAAGATTGGAGGTTGCTGTGAGCTGTGACATGACAGCACTCTACAGAGGGCAACATAGTGAGACTCTCTCTCTCTTTAAAAAAAAAAGTGTTATGAAAAACTGAAAGATAATACTTTTTAAAATCAAGGAAAAAATGGGCAAACTTTTAGAAAAAGTAAAAAGAGAAAAAAAATGCTGCAGAGGAAATGATTGATTTTGCATAGACCAATATGCATTTTAAAGAAATTGAAATAGTAATCTAAGTCCCCTCATTACAGAAATCCTAGACCCAGATGTCTTACAGGTAAGTTTTAGCAAACTTTCAAGATAGAGAAATTCTTATCTTACAAAAGGCATTCTAAAAAGAGAAAAATAAAAGATAACATTTTGTCAGACTAATGTCATCTTGATTCCTGACCTAGATAAGGTCAGTATAAGAGAAAAGAAAATAATAGATTCATAGAAAATCCAACATAATCAACAAATTATAAGAACTAATAAGAAAAGGTCAGCAAGATTGCTGAATAAAAAGCCAACTTAAAAAAAAACAATAGATTACTGTATATAAACAATAAACAGAAAATATAATTTAAAAGCTACCACTATAGCTTGGGCACTGACTGAAAGACTGACACCCTCAAAAAAAAAAAAAAAGAAAAAGAAAGAAAAGTAAAAAGAAAAGTACTACTCCTAAGAGTAATAAAATCATAAAGAGTTTAGGAAGTAAACTACAAAGCAAGCCCGTGACTTCAATGAAAAAAAAAGTTTTTGCTCTGTTAGAACACTTATTAAAAAAGATATCAACTTTCTCCAAATTAATCCATACATACAACTATATCCCAAACTAAATTTCAGTTGATTTGGGGGGTTTTTCTGTTTGTTTGGTTTTTTTTTTTTTGAGTCTAACTCCTGTCATCCTGGGTGGAGTGCCACGGCTTCACAGCTCATAGCAATCTCAATCTCTTGGGCTTAGGCAATCCTTTTGCCTCAGCCTCCTTAGTAGCTGGGACTACAGGCACCTGCCACATCGCCCAGCTAGTTTTTCTATTTTTAGTAGAGATGGGGTCTCTGTCTTGCTCAGGCTGGTCTCAAACTTCTGAGTCCAAGTAATCCACTCACCTTGGCCTCCTGGAGTGCTAGGGCTATAGGCATGAATCACTGTGCCCAGCCTCAGTTGATTTTTTTGAGGAATGTGATGAACTTATTGTAAAATATATTTTGAAGAACCAAGGTCTGTGACCAGCAAAATCAACTGAGAAAATGAGAAGCAAAGAGGGGCATCTCCCACTATCAGACACTACACAAAGCCATTGTATTATAAAAAAAAAAATGGTGCTAGGTTGGTACATCAGTAAAGCAAAGAAGGAGCTCAAAGAGAGTTGCATGGATATATGGGAACTTCATATACACTAAATAGGGCAGGACATTTTCGTGAGAAAGGAGGAAAGACTTAGGAAATGGTGTTAGGAAAACTGGTTCGCTACCTAGAGAAAAATAAGATTAGATCCCTAACTAGTGGTGTAAGCAAAGTAGGATGTAGATGGAATAAAAAAATCTAAGCGTGAAAGGCAAATCATAAAGGAAATTATAGGAGAATATCTTGGTGACTTGGGAACAAGGAAGGAATTCCTAAACTATAGCCCTCTAGTACAAATCATTGGAAAAAATAATTGATCAGTTTGAGTAGATTAAAATTAAGAAATTTGTTCAGTGATGGTCAACATAGACAAAGTTAAAAGATAAATGACACAAAAGGAGAAAATATATGTCATATCTAAAATTTAAAAGAGACTAATGTCCTAGACTATATAGTGAACCATTATAAATCTACAAGAAAATCTACAAGAATCTCAATGTAAAAGACATGAACCAGTTATTCACAACTGAAGAAGCCCCAAAGACTACAGGCATGTTAAGCCACACTGTTATTAGCAACTAAATAATTATAAATTAAATCAATATTATGATATAATTATACATTTATCAAATTAACAAGAAGAAGAAGGCAGGAAAGAACAAAGCATTGGCATGGGTGTGGGGAGGTGGGACCCTTCCTGCTGGGCCTCTGGATTGTCATCCTGGAAGGTTTCGATCTAATAAGGTATATGTGTCTCCTATGACTCAGCAGTCCCACTCCCCAGTGTTTGCTCCAGAGAAATTTGCACACAAATCCAGACAGGGGAATTTATGAGGATGTTCATCACATCATCAATCGGGTCTAACAGCACTGTAGACAACTTACACGTCCATTGCTGGAGCATTGGATAAGTACAACGTGTACCCACCGTGAAATACCATGAGCAGTGAGAGTTATAAGAAACACCTGTATAGCTCTATAATGCAACACCTTGGTGAAAAGGGCATGGGGAGGGATTTGGCTCTCCTAACAAACATGAGAGCTCGAGAGATGGGAGCATCAGTGATTAACAGTCTCTACACCTGTGGTGCTAAGAGCCACAGGAGTGTGTCTATAAGAGGCTGGAGGAGAAGGCAGTCGGGAGCATGCCTTGTATCACGGACCCGCTCACTCTGACTCTGTCGCTTCTGCCTGCAGAACATCTGCACAGCGTCTCTCTCTACGAAAGACTGCTAAGACGTGTTCTTCTTACTAAGACTGCTTTACTCCCTAAAATACTGTCTTTCTCTCTCTCTCCCTTCTGCTAAAGCAAAAGCTCTCAGGCACCTAAGAGCAATTGTTCCCGAGCAAGGTAGCCTAGTGGTCTGCGTTCAGAACCTAAATAAGCCCGGGGCCGGAGACCTGGCCAGTCCCGGGCCCCTATAAGTGGCGACCACAAAGGGAACCTGATAGGGAATAGAGCATAAATACACAGGATCGAATGAAAAACAGAATCAGCATGACACCTATAGCACAATCATATTTATGTCCCCTAAAATTACATGCACAGAAAAGTTTCAAAGTAATAAAACATGTTTTACAATAATGGGAGGGGTGGGATGGGAAATGGGGAAAGGGGGAATTATGTTAAGCAATAATCAATCCAGCATGGACTAATAGTGACTTGTGGCCATGAACTGAGAAGTATGATCACCTATGCCCTCTGCACCTTAGGTCCTGAAACAATCAAAAGCTTGGCCTGCAAATCCATAAGGCGGATGTCCTTGAACAAAGTGATTACCCTGTCTGGGATCCACAGTACTGCACCACCAGGCTACTGTAAGGCTCAGTGGTAAGATATGTAAAGGACTTGTCTGTAGTCTGGCACATAGTAGGTGCTTCTTCAGTAGTATAAAGTAGGGGCCCAGCACGTGGATTCTGCAGCTAAACAGCCAGAGTTCAAACCCCATCTTTGCTGCTTCGGGACAGTGGGATCCTGGCATGTTACCTTCTCAGTCGACAGTACCCCAGCCTCCTAGGGCTGCAGTGAGGATCTATGAGTTAAGTACTTAGAACAATACTAAGTTCTCAATAAGTATTTGCTTTAATTTTTATCATTATCCAACTCATTTCTAAAAAGAAAGAACTAGTCCTCCTGGAGCTTTTTTCGAAATTGAGAGTCTGTACTTTCATGATTCTAGGAGATGCCTATAATATGCTTAGCAGAACAGGGTGGCTCTGCAGGAGAGAGTGACTTACTAAGCAGAGTCACTTTCTCTTGTCTGTCATTCCAGAAACCTGAGTGAGATAGTCATTGCTTCTGCAAGAGGCCTCTGCCGTGTGGCTGGAGGTAGCGCGATGGGCCAACATGGGGCAGGGCAGCAGGTGTGTGTACCTGACTGGGGCCAGCCCCACCCCCACACGTGCTCCATCCCAACTCCACTGGTGGAGGCAGCACCTCTGGGGTCCCCACTCCAGCCCCAGAGAAAGGCCTCATCCCCCATTAGCCAAGGGCGTCCGGAGTGTGTCATAGTCATATGGCAATGATTTGGGACTCCAGGCTGCAGGGTTCTTGAGGCAGGAGCAGGCTAAGATTTCCATAAACACGAGCACAGAGCCATTTATGGGTTTTACTAGAAATTTTATTGGCGTTTGGTCGTGTTGGCATTGTGTGCGCCTTCAAATGTAAATCAGATTACTGGCAGTAGATTCAATTTAGCGGTAAAATGTAAAGGGAGTTGGATGGGGCTGAGGATGAAACAATGCAATGACTGTTCTTGGGTCGACAAAGGGTGAAATCCCCAAGCCAGCGGGCTGTGTGGAGGAGGGCGGGTGATGTGGAGGGTGGGGAGAGAGCACAGGATGTCTCCTCCACCCCAGGGAAGTCAGATGTGCTGGGTCCTGGAAGGTGCAAGGCTCCATGCAAAACCCATGATTTTGCTCCCATAAACATAACACTCACCTGGCATGGATTTTTGAGTAAATATAATAATAGCAAATTTGAAAAGAAAGCCCACATATTCAGGGCCTAAAAGGGTCTGGCTGATGAACAGCACTATTAGCAGCTGGTGCTTATTGAGCACTTACTGTGTACCATGCATCCTTTAAAGAAGGTGCCATGAGTAGCTCCATTTCACGGATGAGAAAACTGAGACAGACAGAGCTGGAGTGATTTGCCTGAGACCACCTGGTTAATAAGTAACAGAGCCAGGACTTGAACCCATAGCCTGAACATCTAACCGTTACATTTACTTCTTATGAGAAATTCAATGGACAAAGTGCCCATGTTCTTTTAAATGGGCTTGCATTTGTGTATGTTCACACACATGGCTGAGTGTGTATGTGTGTGCATGTGCAAGTAGCTGGGTGTGTGCTTACATGAGTCATTGTGTGTGTGTGTGTGAGTTTGCATGCCTGGGGGTATCTGATGGGGCAGGTGTGTACCTACATGAGTGAGTGTGTACACAGATGTTCTCCATGTGTGTCCATGCCTGGGTAAGTGTGTGTGAGTGTGTGCACACAGGTAGGACCGTGTGCACACAGGTAGGACCGTGTGCACCTGTGATTGTGTGCACTGGCACATGTGAAATGTATGTGCACATATGCATGAGTGCAGCGCAGGTTGATGATGGTGTCTGCCTGGGGGGTCGGGGGGAGGGACACTGTGGGAACTTTTGCTGCAGGCAGGTAGCCAGTGCTGCCTTACCCACAGGGAAAGGTGAGTGACCTCATGGTAGGGCCATAGTTTCTCATACTGTGGATGTGGTCTGAGTCCCAGATTAGCAGCAATTTCTAGTCTCAGCTAGAAAACTGGGAGAGGAGGCATTTCTAAAGTCCCTGGGGTGCCAAGATGCAGGGATTCCCCAGAGCATTGCTCCCTTGGCCCTTCTTCCTTCTGTGACCCCCCTCACTCTAGGTGCCCTGATCCTCCCCAGCAGCAAGGATACCCTGCAGGCTCCATCTTTTCATCTCACCCACCTTCATAAGGATCCTAAAAAGTGGATGTTCTCCTCACTTCCCTGACATGGAAGCTCAGAGTGCTTCGGTGATGTGCCAAGTTCTCACAGTTCTGCAAAACCTTAGCCAGGGAAGCCTGAGCTGTGAGGATGTCTGAGAAGTCGTGTGGCCGTGAGAACATGGGCTTCCCGGAGGCCGGGCTGGGCTCTGTCTCAGGCAGAGGCATTCCTCCGGTGCTGAACAAATGGCATCTGTGATCATTAGGGTTGTAGCTCACCCTACACCCCTAGAGAACCTGGATGCAGCTGCTTGTACATCCATGGAGATTTCCAGAGACATGGCTTGAGGATACAGTGCCTTAAGTGCAAATTCTCTCTATGCTGAACGTCAGGCCCCATGGCAGGCTATAGGAACAGTATCTGAAGGCAGAAAGAAACCCTTGCCAGCACTTTCAAACCACCTCCCTGATAGGGCTTCCTTCCTGATATGAAAGGTGACACTCCTATTGATGAATCAGTTGTGTCCAAAGGAGGTCTGGAGTCAAGCAGATGGCCCGTACCACACCTGAAATTCGGAGTTTGGGTTCTGGCTCTGTTACAAGTGGGCTCATGACCCTGAAAAAGGCATTTTTCCACTAGGGGCCTGAACTATCTTCCCTGGCTTGGATAAACTGACCTTTCCCAGTGACACTTGAGATGAAGCTAACAGGGAAATAAAAGTGTCCAAACCCCAGGACAGGACAAGCTACATAATTTGTAGGGCCTCGGGAAAGTAAAAAGGCAAGGCCCTTGGCAGCAGGAGAGCACAAAGCAAAATCTAGGCCCCGAGTCACATGTCCACGAACCTGTCCTGGCTGGGAGAATGTCGTCAGAGGCCCAGGATACACCTTCCTCCAGGACAGGAAGTGGACTATTCCTATGGGCCTGTGATGGGGCCTGACGTTCAAAGGTTCCCTTCTGCCACCTCTCTCTTGGACAGGCTGAGTCATTCCAAAACCCAAACTAGAAAGATGCAAGGCACTTTGAACCCTCTGTTGTTTGGAAAACAAAACTCTTTACCAGTTCAAGAAAAAGATGCTAAGCTTCACAGACATTATCCTTAGATTCACCTGCTACTGAGGCAAAACTTTGTTTGAATCCCTCTGAATGTGCAAATGCCCTGCATCTCAGCATCCTGGGTTCAGGTCCGGCCTTGGGCATTTCCTTGCCCTGAGATCGTAGCCAAATGCTTCTCTTCCCCAGGCTCAGTTTTCTCATGTGAAAATTTGATTGGGTGGGTGGGGGACAAGATTGTGATCTCCCCCTAAGTCTCCTTCCTCTGAAATGCACTTATCAATACACCAAATGAAAACAAAATTCTTATTAAATCTATTGAAGCTTTTTATCACCTTTTTTCACCCATCTGGTGCCCTAGGGGGAAGTTCATGACATTTCAAGATTAAAAATGGATCAAAGTGATCATGAATGTGAGCACAGAAAACTCGGAGAAGCCACCAGTCTGGGATGAGCCACACGAACCCAGATTTCTACACAACACAAGGCTGTGGGGTCACTGTGCATGGTGTAGGAGAACAAGCAATGGCATAGAAAAATACTAAAGATACATGGATGATAAATAAAAAATCATGCGCATGACATGATTCTACTAAGAAGAAAACATGTGCAGAACCTTTCTACATTTCCACTATAAGTATGCAGCAATAAAGGATAGGCCCAAATTTTTTTTTTTTTTTGCAGTTTTTGGCCAGGGCTGGGTTTGAACCCACCACCTCAGGCATATGGGGCCAGCGCCCTACTCCTTGCGCCACCCAGGCCCAAATATTAAACATGATTATTCCTGGGTGGTGGTACCATGTGCGTTTTACTTTTTCCTTATCTGTATTTCATCTTAATTGTCTACTATAAGCTGGTATTACTCTTGAAATGAACAAAAATGATCAGTTTTATCTGAGAAGTTGGGCACCCAGCAATTCGTTCCCCTCAGCTTTGACCTGCTGTAAGAGTAAGTAGGGGTGGAGAACTCTCTCTGGAGAGCCGGGTGGGCTCTTAAAGAGCTTGATCTTTTTTATGAGATTCCTGCACACACATGGGCTTTCTCCACGGCCCCTGGCACTGGCGGGCACCTGCCGCCACAGACGCACGGGCCAGCCTTGCAAGCCTCCTGCCTGACTGGTTGGGGCCACCGGCCTCAGGGCCTAGGCTCAGGGCTGGGAAGGCAGCTCAGCCCCCCCACTGTGCTCTCCACCTGAAAGAGATTAGCTGGGACCACCAGAAGCCTGCAACCCTAATCGCAGGATTTTGTTTCTTGTTTCCTTCCACAAGTTCCTCCAGGTGTTCCTAGTGATTAGCCAGGCCTGGGCGGCTGGTCACTCACTGTGCCACCATTGTGTCCCCAGCCCTGTTTCCCTGCCACGTGGCCTTTGGGGATGACCCCAAATAAAAATGGCGAGAGCAGACTGCCAAGTGGCGGGACCATTTATGGCGGGATGTGCGAGGCCGCCGGTCTCACCCAGAGAGATTTACAGCTCCACCTCACGCCCTAGCCCACAGGGACTCATTTGCTCCCAGGCGTCTCGCTGGTCTCCTTCCCTGAGTGGTGACACCTCCATGATGCAGGCCTGACTTGGCTTGGGGATGCGTTTTCTCTTCTGGAGGGGCTGGTTTTTGCTTTCCTGCCGGGATGGCCTCAGCTAAATCCCCCTGATTGCCACCGAGTGGGGAATGAGATGGTCTGTTGCACAAACAGCTGGCCCCACCCCAGCCGATAAAGCAGGGAGGCCTTCCCCAGTGCCGTGACTTTCTCGTATTGCCTCTTCCCTTGGTATGGATTACGCTGTTCGTCTCACAAACATGCCCTCCCCAGCACTCTCACCACTAAGAAAGGCTTTGTCTGAGCAATGGAAAAGACGAAGAAATCCTCAAACAGAAATGGGGTGGGTGCACCCGTAGATGGTCAAGCCTGGGTCCCCTCTCCCCTGGAATCTGGACTTTCTCTAACTCCACAGTTGCAGCAGGGTTTAAGAAGCAGAACATAGTGGTGGCCTGTAATCCTAGCACTCAAGGAGGCTGAGGTGGAAGGATCTTTTGAGCTCAGGAGTTCAAGACCAGCCTGAGGAAGATTGAGACCCCATCTCTACTAAAAGTAGAAAAATTAGCCAGGTCTTGTGGCAGGTGCCTATAGTCCCAACTACTGAGGAGGCTGAGACAGGAGGATCACTTGAACCCAGGAATTTGAGGTTGCTGTGAGCTGGGCTGATGCCACAGCACTCTAGTCCAGGTGATAGAGTAAGAGTGAGTGAGTCTCAAAAAAAAGGGGAAGGGAAGGGAAGAAAAGGGAAGGGAGAGGAAATAAAGGGGGGAAGGAGAAAAGACAACACACAGGGATGCGAGAGACACTCAGAGCTGTCTTCTGACTCCCAACCCCACCCCTCTAATTCTGGAATGGAAGTATAAGGACTCCACAAACCCAGGAGCTCTCAAACCCCTGGTGGGCTTCAAGGAGCTGAGAAGTGCTCAGAGAAACAAAAAGAATTTTTCCGGGAGGTATTTGCTGCTTCCCCCAGATTCTCAAAGCCTCTTAGTCCTCCATCAGGGTTCAGAATCACTGGTCTAATCCATTTCTTTCTGAAATACAGGGAAACTCAGGCACAGTAAAGGGGCAACTGTCCCCAGAGTCACATGGTAGATAAGTGGCAGAGCCAGCACCACACATCCTGAAGCCAGGCTAGGATGTCACTGGGGGTTGGCACCAACTCAGAGGCTGTGCCCTACTCGACGAAAATAAAAATAAGAGGTTTCCCTATGCATCAAGCACTGTTTGGAACATCTCATGTGCAATAATTCTTTAATTCTCAAAACAGCCCTGTGAGGTAATTTAATATTATTATCTCCATTTTATAGGTGAGAAAATGGGCATAGAGGAGCGAATACCTTGCCCAAGGTCACAGAGGCTGTGCTTTCGACCCTGTAGGCGCTCAAGTGAGTAAAGCTGGGATAAAGGGGGAAGGCCACACGTGCTTTGGAGATTCAAAACCTGGTTCTGCTACTTACTTGGCAGCTTTCTTCTCATCTCTGAGCCTCAGTTTCCTCATCTGGAAAGAGGGCACCATCATTTCTACCTCTCAAGTTTATCGGAAGGATCAAGAGGAAGCCCCTCTCCTGGCTCCTAGCACACCCTGGGTCCTTAACGATGAACACTTGAGCTGGATTAAGATGAACGCAAAGCACTGCCACTATTTCCAAAGCTGGAGTTGTGCCCAGGACAGGCTAGGTCAGGCACCAAGAAGACAGAGACAGGTGATTGGGAAGGTTGGAAGGTTGGGCTTGGTCTCTCACCCTAGGGGACAGAGTCTCCTGGAGGGCTCTGAATGAAGCAGATGCGTAGGATTTGATCATGTTTCTGCAAAGGCATCTAGCGAAGGCTGGTGATTTGCATAGCTCTTCTCTATCCTTTCTTGGAGCCATCATTGAAGCAGGAATCTCTGCTTTGGCATCTTAGAGGCTGTCTCCAGCACCCTCAGTTTGAGCAGTGCCTCATCTCTAAAGTTGAAAGCCCATTGTCGGTGGTGGTGCCCCTTTCGCCTTGGCCAGCCTCTCTTTTGCCAACCCACAGGTACCAGCCTCCTACTGAGCCTAATCCCTCAAAGAGACCTGGAAACAAAGAAGTAACAAGCTAGGTAATATCCAAACATCGAATGTCATCCTGTAGGCACAGTGGAATACAGACAGCTCTATTCAGATCTGAGGGGAGGGCAGGTCAAAGATTTTAACAATCTGGTATTTGGTTTTGCTCCAAACAGTTAAGACAGTTCTGAAAGAACTCCCCAGTGCCCAGCAAATGTTCAGACCCATGGTCTGGCATTCAAGCCCTTTTGGACCTCACCCCAAATGGAACTACAAGCCAATCAAATGGAATTCATGTTATTATTTTTTTTTAATAGAGAAATGAGGTCTCGCTCTGTTTTCTAGGTTGGTCTGCAACTTCTGGCCTCAAGCGATCCTCCCACTTCAGCCTCCTAAAGTGCTGAGATTATAGCATGAGCCACCACACCCAGCTTATTTTTCTTTTTTTAATTGAGACAGTCTTCCTATGTTGTCCAGTCTTGTCATGTTGAGTCAAACTCTGGAACTCAAGGGATGCTCCTGCCTCAACCTCCTGAGTAGCTGGGACTACAGGTGAAACTGTTCTTCACTGTCCCCAGGTCTAGACTAGATCAGACTACTCCATCCTCACCCTTGCATCCTTCCTCTGCATACATGAAGGCCGAAATCTAAATTGTCCTTCAAAATATTCACACATCCCCCACTGCAGCCTCAGTGACCTGGCTTTTTTGCGCAGCTCTCATGACATTCATGACATGGACCGTTTCACATCCTGTATTAGTGACTTGTCACCTCCCCTAGCCTGAGTGCTCATCAAAGGTCTGCCCATGGATTTGTAAACTCTGAAGAGTTCAGAGGCCCTAAATTCACGTGGGCAGGCCCCTGCTCAAGGCATGAAGGGCTTTCATATCATCTAGCCACACGTCTGTCCTCCCTGTCTGGAAGCTTCCAGGGATAGAGGGCACCTTGCTCTCAGGTGGGCTGTTCCAGGCTAGACACTTCTGCTAGACTGAATTAGTTATTTTCTTTCACAGATGTGAACACTGGGGCACAGAATAGTTCTGTAATTTTCCTAAAGCCACACAGCTAGTAAGTGGCAGGGGTGAAATTTGAACCCAGGAGGCATGGCTCTTTTTTTTTTTTTTTTTTTATGATAGAGTCTCACTTAGTCACTCCTGGTAGAGTGCCGTGGCATCTTAGTTCACAGCAACCTCAAACTGTTAGGTTCAAGCGATTCTCTTGCCTCAGCCTCCCAAGTAGCTGGGACTACAGGCGCCCACCACAACACCTGGCTATTTTTTTGTTGAAGTTGTCATTGTTGTTTAGCAGGCCCAGGCTGGGTTCAAACCTGCTAGCCTCGGTGTATGTGGCTGGCACCCTAACCACTAAGCTACGGGTGCTGAGCCAGACCTGGCTCTTATACACTCTCAACTATACTAAACACCAAATGTCCCTATTTCAGAAAGTTCTTCAGAAAACTCAGCAGAAATCTACCTTCTACTTATCCAGTTGCTTGTATTCAAAATCCCTGAAGAACAAACTTGATCCTGAGTTCATCTTTGTATCTCCTGCTACAAAATCTACCACAAAGCAGAAAGACAATAATTTTTATTGAATAAATTATTTATTTTTTGATAGAAGTAAAGTTTAACAGCACCTTAAGATCAGTAAAGTGCTTCTACACACAAAAACTACTCTGAGCCTCCCAGTAGGAGAAAAAGAACTAAAGATAATTTCAAACTCTTTTCAGTAGTCATGAAGTTATGTAATCTCAGTTTTGTTATTATGAAATATTATATGTGCATATTTAGGAATATGGCCAATAGGTGATTCTCTTTTAAATAAGCAGCTGTCAGTGCTTCAGAAATGGTGACCTCCTGCTCTAAGGGCTGTGTCTATTTCAAGGCCTGTAGTGAAAGTCACAGTAGTATTTTAATGCAGTGAGTGTTGTGCACAATCTGAATGGTGTTTCTCTGCAGTGGCCTAGGAGGGAGCCCATTGGCAGGGCAGGTTGACTTAAAATTGCTCCATTTCCCTTCCTGCCTGGAGCTCCTCGAGGGTGTGCCTAGTAGAAGGAAGGTCAGTAACAAAATCAGTGGGGTGTGACAAACAGCCTGAGCACAGAGAGGAGTTTCTTAAGGTTAGTGGTGGTGTCAGGAGGCATGTGATCAAGGACAGTCTGGTTTCAGAGAAGCCACATGTGTAGAGTCCAGCTTAGCATTTGACCCCTGGCTGCAACTGCTGGGCAGCGCAGGGCTTTCTGGCTGCCCTCACCAGTGTCTCTGGGCTCCTCTCCCAAACTTTTAGGTAATGCTCCCTTGTTAATAGGATCATGATATTAGAACTGGGAAGGAACAAAAGATTACTCTGTACACAAGCCAACTGAGTCTATATCAGGCTGGATTTAATTTGGGGAGCTGTGTAGCCAGCTAATTCTTCTATAGTAGATGCGACGTGTACTTGACAACTCCCTGATTGACAAACTCTACGTGCCCGGAGCCTGGCCTGGCCTTGAGTTCACCTGAGCCCCACAAGGGATGTGGGAAGTCCAACAGGTTGAGGCCCTCCAGCTGGCTATGCATTCTGCAGGGCCCCTGTCCTTGTTCCCAGGCTGGGAACTTGCAGAAGGCTGTGTAGGACAGTGGTCACACATATAGACTTTGAGCTTAGACTCCTTGGTTTCAAATCCCAAGTCTACCTCTTACAAACTGTGGGTCTTGGGTTGCCTTAACCTGTCTAAGCTTTATTCTCTCATCTGCAAAAGGGAGATAATAACAATAATCCATTTCAAAAGGTATTTAAGATTAAATGAGTTGCTATATGCAAAATCTTTGGAACAGTACCCAGAACTCAGGGAGCACATTGTGTGTTTGTTTACGACCATTTTTATTGCCTTTTAGGCTAACAGAAGTAAGTGGAAGAGATGTATTTGAGAAAATATTTGAGGGGGCTTTGGGGACTGATTGCCTTTCGGGGTTACAAATGGCTATGCAGGGAGTAGGGGTTGCTCAGAATGCTAGAAGACCTTAGGGGAGAGGCAAATTTGGGGTAAGGGTGAAGATGGACTCTGTTTTGCATGCACTGTTTTTGTTTGTTTGTTTGTTTGTTTTGAGACAGTCTTACTCAGTCACCCAGGGTAGAGTGCCATGGCATCATCATATCTTATAGCACCCTCAAACTCCTGGGCTCTAGCAATCCTCTTGCCTCAGCCTCCCGAGTACCTGGGACTACAGGTGCCTGCCACAACACCCAGCTAATTTTTCTATTTTTAGTAGAGACAAGGTCTTGCTCTTGATCAGGCCGGTTTCAAACTCATGAGCTCAAGCAATCTACCTGCCTTGGACTCCCAGAGTGTTAGGATTGATTAAAGATGTGAGCCACTGCGCCTGGCCATGCATTGGATTTGAAATGCCTGACACAGTCCACCAGAAGGGAGGTGCAAGTGCAGGTGAACGGGTGCACTCAGAGCTGAGTGGGAGCCTCTGGCTCCATTAGCATCCAGGGGAAATCAATGACCTGGCAGCTGCCCCTCTGATTACAGCTGATTTCACTTGAGAATTCAGGTGTATTTTGTTTTTACTACCTAGCATGGCTGTGTTTGATTTCATCCCAAAACACTGTGCCCTCACTGCTTCCACTCTGGCCTACTAGGTGGGAAGTTGTGCTCTGTGCAATCCTGAAACAAATCCTCAAGATCCTTGTCCTAATGCAGAGATGAAGGAACTGAAGCTCAGGAATGGCAATGACTCCCTTACAGCCATGGCTGGCACATGGTGGGTTCTTTCTGTGGCTGAACCCCTACCCCTTTCCACCCTAATGTCAGCCTCAGCTCACCGGAAAGTGGTGGGTTTGTTCTATTGTTTGCTCCACCTAAAGACACAGGGGGAGGTTTTCCTCTTCCAGGTATGTGTGCAAAAGAGGTCCCCCCTCCTGGGTTACGGGAACTGCATACTAGGTTGTTCAGAGCAAGAGCAAATCCCTGGCACCGGATGCCTTACGCAGGAGCATGCTGCGTTAAACTGCACAATGTGCCTCGATGGAACGATGCAACCTGGAAAACAAGCAAGTGTGAAACATGATGCGTCTAAACAGTGTAATCAAAGTCTCAAAAGAAATCATATTTTTATTAATGAAAATAAAAGCCCCAAAGATTCCCTACAATATGCTATCCTTTGAATACATTTAAATGCAAATGAAATAAATAAATATATTTTATGCAAATACCGATAGACACAATAAAACTATATAAAATGGAAAGCAAGCTAAGTTAAATGCAAGATTAAGGGTGGGGTTGTGGGAAGGCGGTTATTGTTAAGTTGTATTTTTTTTTTTTGAGATAGAGTCTCATTATGTCACAGCTAACGGCAATCTCAAACTCTTGGTTTTAAGCGATTCTCTTGCCTCAGCCTCCCAGGTAGCTGGGACTACAGGCGCCCACCACAATGCCCGGCTATTTTTTGTTACACTTGTTTAGCTGGCCCAGGTAGGGTTTGAACCTGCCACCTTTGGTGTATGTGGCTAGTGCCATAACCACTGTTCTACGGGCGCCGAGCCTAGCGCCAAGCCTATTGTTAAGTTCTTTTTTTTTTTTTATTGTTAAGTTCTTAACTATACTTTGGGTAATGATTGACAGACCTACTCCCCAGGTCTAAAAATAACGCTTATTGTAGTATTAAAAATAACCAATTAAATATCCAAAGAAAGGAAAGCATGAAGAGGCAAAAAAAGTGGGAAAACTGGATTTTACCCCTGAACTGGGCCCTGTAGGCAGTAAGGGATGGGGTGGCTCCAACCAAGGCCAGAGAAGTGTGACCATGGGGGGACGTTGCCCCCAGGAAGTGGGAAGAGATGGGGCCTACAGGGACTTCTGCACAGGGGGAAAAAGCATGCTGTCTCTGGTGTGTAGGGCCACTGACCCCAGGACAGATGCCACTTCAGTGGTTCTGATGTGAATGACGTTCTGGGAGACGGCATGCAAGGGAAGCTGGGGCACTGGGCCTTTCATTGGAATGGACAAAATGGGGAAGGATGGTGAATATGCCTGGCCCCCAGGAAGCCCCTGCAGAGTCTGGCACACATGTTAGTGACGGCTCCAATGGGGCACTGCCTGTGGCTGTGCCCTGCTAGGGGGCCTGCTTTAGGGAGGTGGAGGTCACTCTTGGGCAGTAGCAGGTCTGTCTTTGGCTTTGGAATAGCATCATAATGTGTTCTGGAGACATAGTTCTCAAGCCATCTGGCCCAATGTCCCCTTCTAACAATTAGTGTGATCTCCCCTTTATTATCCTGAGTTTTCTGAAATTAAAATTTCTAGTCCTACAGTACCAAATGGTGACATTATTACACCCTGCTCTAGGAGGCATCTCCTGGGCCTTCCATCTCCCTCTTTCTCTCTGGTAGGCAGAAGGATGGGAATGAGGATGGAATGATGTAGGGAAATGCACTTTTGGCAAAAGGAACAGGATGTTCTCAAGACAGCAGAGTGCTTAGAGTTTATAAGGGATAGGAGGTTATCAGTGGGTGCATGTGGAGAGTAACAGTAGGTGGGCTGGGAGCAGGAGACAGTAAAATTTTTCCTTTTGTTCTAAATCCAAGCCATGAAAGGGTGTAAATAGAGGGAGATAGAGGGAACAGGCCCCTGTGAGCCCATTGCCATTCGCAAGTGGATTAGAGCAAATGAAGTCGCTGAGTGGCCTGAAATGGCCACTACTACTAAATGGCTATAGTAGTCCAGAAATGAGCCGACAATGGCTGAGGATGTGGCTGTAAAATAAGACCAGGAAGAACTTTCATGGCATCTCGTCCAAGCTGTCCTATCGGGAAGGAGGTGACCCTGGGGCTAGGTCAGGCTGAGTGAGGGGCTGTGGCTGCTGTCAGCTTTCCCGCAGGCTAAGTCAGCAACCACCTACCTAGCGTGACAACAGAGTGCCAGACAAACCTGAGACCTTCCCTCACCTGGGAACGCCTGGAAGTCCACTTGTAAAAGAGCATTCCCTCTCCAAGGGTAAGTGTAATATTGAAAAAAAAAAAAAAACCAAACCCCGGAGAGGTCTCATTTCAACTTGTTCTCAGTTACTGATACCTGAGAGGGAGTTTGAGACCAGACTTCAGGCAAGTCACTCTCTTTTTTCATCTGTTTCCTCCTGGATGAAAGGGCTCATCTCCTCTCTCCCTCCATTTACTCCTTTGCTTGACAATCCTGGGTACCTGGCCAGGTGCTGGGGAGTGAGATGAGCATGGTGTGATTTCTGCCACCATGAAGCTTAAGAGCTAGCAGGCCTACTGGGTTCCTGTTAGTCTGTAAAAATAAACTTCACTGAGATCTTTGTTTTGCGGAAGACCTCCGTGAGTCCAGGTGAGCCTCTGAGCATCACTCCTGAGTCAGACTTTCCAGGGCCCTGTCCCTCCCCTCTCCTCTCACACCTCGTCTGATAGGTCCTTTTTAGGGGCCTTGACTCCTCGTGGAGACTTTCACTCTGATTTCTGGACTACGGTGGAGGGTAGGGGCTCAGGTCACCTTGATATACCAGGCTGGTATGCCCTAGAATTTTTTTTCAGATAGATGTCTGGGGTTTGGGATAATTGCTGACCAATGTGACATCCTTGTCCTCAGGATGCACACTCAAACCATCCCCCACCACCTTCCCCTCCCACCCTCCTCAGAACCCACCTCCTGCGGCATCTCCCTCTCTGCACAGGCCAGAAACTGGTCATAAGTGATTGTCAGAGTGAATTTCCACAGCCTGAAAACACTCAAACGTAGCCGCCAAGGGGAATGCCAAACCTTGTTACTGTGAATCTAGCATGAATTCTTCCCAGAAGGGTCTTGCTCAGCAGGCCAAGAACCTGTTTGCGTTTTTTTTTTTTTTTTTTGAGAGAAGGAAAAATCAAATAAGATCAAAGAACAGAAAGAATAGAAGGAAAGGGAAAAACTTTAACAGACACGGAAGGCCTACTATATGCCAGGAGATTTCATATCTGTTAACTTTCTGGTGGCCCATTTTACAGACGGGCCTTCTGAGCCTGAAGGAAATTGACTTGGGAATGTTCAGCCAGTAAATTTCAAGACTGGGAATCAAATCAAACTAGTTTATCTTCAAAATTTTTCCTCTATGTTACCTGGCACTCAGATGAAAGCAGGCCTAGAATAAAGATGGAAGAATTGGGGGCATGGCTTCCGGACCCCTACATTGTGGCAGCTGACACAAGAGCCCACCATGTGCCCGGCACAGCGTGGCAGGAAGATTACCAAGATATGTTCCCTGCCCTCCCAGACGGTATCCTCCCTGAGAGATAAGGAACACACCTACCAGGGAAAGAAGACAGAATGCTAAGGAACAGAGTCACGGGTGTGAGTGTAAACACCACCTCCTCAGAAAGGCATTCCTCTCTGCTTCTCTGAAGTAGATCCACACTGGTCACTATCACAGGCCTCTATCTGTGTCCTTCATCATGCAGGTTGCATTTTAGTAAAGATATATTACCTTGTTTGTTGATAGCTCTCTATATAGCTCCACCATCAGCCAATAAGCTCCATGGGAGAGGGCCCATGGATGTCTTCTGTACCACTGTGCATCCTATGGTGCTGGGCACATCTTTAAAAATCTTTTGAATAAGAAATGAATGAATGCAGGGATAAGTGTGTGTCTTAAGCCCTGGTGGCAGACTTCATGCAGAGACTGTTCAAAGAAACTATGCTGTTTGGTAATACAGTTAACAAGGATTGGTTCTAAAGTGATCTTAGGCAGAAACTGGGAATAAATACACTAACAAAAGGAATAATCAAGTTATTACAGCAGTCCACTGTGGACTGAGAAGGCAGACACTGAAAAATCAAACATCCAGACAATGCCAGACCCACACCAGCCCCTTGACCACTTCTGGCTAAGAGCAGTCATTGGCCCCTGGGTGGAGAGGAAGCTGGAAATCAACATATCAATTCCCTCTGTGGTCTGGAATCACACTAGGGTGCCCCAGCAGTGACCCCTCTGTAGTGTGAGTGTCTGCCATTCTCTGTGAATCCTGTTGTCATCTTCACCAAATGAGGGTATAGCCCTCTGGGGGCAGCAGACCTGGGGTCTGGGCTGATAGGCCCACTTTCCCATGATCTAGGTCACAATCCTAAAACCTATTGTCATACACTGCTAGTGGAAACATGCTAGGTCGCAACTTTTTGTGGAAGGAGATTTGGCAAGATATATGAAGAGCCTAAGTATAGCAATGCCCTTTGACCCTACAACTCCACTTTGAAGCATCTACCCAAAAGCTACGGTCACAAATGGGCACTCAGACATCAACATAAGGTTTCACATGTAAGTTTATTTTTAATAGCAAAAGAAATGCAATAATGAAATAATCACATAACCAACAAAAGACTGGACAAGCAAATAATGGTTAGCAAGTATTTCTCAGCTGGTGAAAATCATGTTTCCAAGGAAAATATAACAACATGGAAATGTGCTTACAATGTAACTTTCAGGGGGAATGATGACCTTTTTACATTAAAAACATAGACATATTGAAATACTAGAAGTTATGACATAAGAAACTTATTTCAAAGAGATAAGAGTCCATACGTTATCTTTCACGAGTCCTAAAGACTCATTTGTACAGTCTTGAAATTTCTTTTTTTTTTTTTTTTTTGTAGAGACAGAGTGTCACTTTATGGCCCTCTGTAGAGTGCCATGGCATCACACAGCTCACAGCAACCTCCAACTCCTGGGCTTAAGCGATTCTCTTGCCTCAGCCTCCCGAGTAGCTGGGACTACAGGCACCCGCCACAACGCCCGGCTATTTTTTGGTTGCAGTTTGGCCGGGGCTGGGTTTGAACCCGCCACCCTCGGTATATGGGGCCGGCGCCCTACCGACTGAGCCACAGGCGCTGACCAGTCTTGAAATTTCTTAGGAAAGATACAGACATTGGGGGTCTATTTAATCCCCTATTATAGTCTCATGCAGACTTTGCATTTGTTGCATGATTTAGTTCACATCCTAAATGCTAATGTGATGTTTAAAACATACAGACATCTGCATCTCCTTTATTCAAAAGATAGAAACATTTCCCAATGTAATCTTGAATAAAAAAAAAAAAAAAAAGTCCCACAAAATACAAAACCGAGCATGTAGTACCAGTCCTCTTTTGCAAAAGAAACATTCAGACACAATTACTAGAAGGGCATATCATCAAACAATTGGTGGCAATTACTGATATCCAATGAGATGATAAATTATTTTTATTTGTATCATTACTTTTGAATTTTCTGCCATAAGCATGTGCTGCATTTATAAATAGAATAAAACAATAAACAAGTTTTTAGTCCCGAGAGACAAAAATCCTGTTGCTCTAAAGGTGACATGTGAGGGAAACCACTGCCCAGTATAGAATTGGTCTCAGCAAAAATGTTCCTGTTTGGTTGGGCTCTCAGGCTACAGTGTTCCTGTGGGTGAGTTAGCGGGGTGCTCAGCTGCTCTGACAAGGAGACTCCCAAAATACGGGGGCTTAAATAAGAGAGAACTGGGTTTCTCTTTCTTGTATTAATGCAGAGCTAGATGAGCAGTCCCAGGGCTGGTAGCTGGTTTTTTTGGGTTTTTTTCCCTTTTTTTTTTTTTAATTAAATCATAGCTGTGTACGTTAATGCAATCATGGGGTAGAATGTGCTGGTTTTATATACAATTTGAAATGTTTTCATCAAACTGGTTAACATAGCCTTCACGGCATTTTCTTAGTTAAGATGGTAGCTGGTTTTATTTCACCAAGTCATCAATAAACCAGTGGGTGCAGCAACTGTGCCATCTTCAAGACGCAATTCCCAAGTCTATCCCTCTGGTGGCTGCTCCAGTTGTTGCCAGTGAGAAGAAGGAAAACAGGGAGTAGAAGACAAGCAACTTCCTCTCTAAGGATATGCGTTGAAGTTGGAGACTTCCACTCATATTCCACTGGGCAGAACTGAATCCCAAGAGCACATCTAGCTGCAAAGGAGACAGGGACATAGGGACCATCTGGGGAGCAATAGCCCTCAAAATGGACGAGTCATTGTGAGCATGAGTGGATAGGTGGGTAGGATTGTAGCAATTATAATGACCCCCCAAAAAGGAGAGAATGTCATTAGCCATTTGAACAGAGTAAGGAAAACAGCTTCATTGTGTCTGAAGCTCATTTATTCCCCTCATCAGCCACTGGGCACAGAGCACTTAGCTGTCTTTTCTGAGCCAGTTTAAAAAGTACAATGTCCATCTACATGAGACATTCCCTAAAGACATCTGGCATTGTCAGCCTTGAGCCAGTAGGCCTGTCTCCTCTTGTCACAACCACTGTGAGACTCACCCCCGACAACCTGCAGGAAGCCCTCACCAGAGAGTGTTGGCCGCCATGAATTCAGACGTCTTCAGCACTTTTCAGATGTCTTCAGCACTTTTCTCACAGCCACGGAACTTGAAGCCACAGCCTCTTACTAACTCTTCCCCCAAACTGTGTGTACTTGCCTAATAGTTTTCAGTTCAACCAATGTTTATCAAACATCAATTCTTTGTTGGGCATACCATCTCACCCATCATTCCCTTGAATCCTCATGGTAACTTGGGAGCAATGTAGTAATAGCCCCATTTTAACGATGGGGAAATAGAGGCCAGGTAGCAAGAGGCAGAGCTGGAACCAGAAGCCAGGTTTTCCAGCGCAGCACCAGCAAGCTTTCCACCACACTACCGCGGCCTTTGTCTTCAAAGCCTGGAAATATTGATGGTCCTGCAACCTTCCCTAAATGCCCTGCAGAAACGAACTGCCAAGCCTGCTTGACTGAAATAGTTGTGGTCCTCAGCTTCCTGGAACAAAAACACTCTCCTTCCCAAGTGGGGACCAGCCCATTAACCCATCCTTTATTTCAGGGAAGGCAATGCCCCACCACCCATAAATCATTTTTTCCAGTCCTCTCAGTTGGGCAACTCTACTGCAGAAATGCAATGCCCCATGCAGGGTGACTGTTTAGCCTTCTGGACCCCATCAGTCAGGCGAAGCAAAACCAGAAATGTCATGTGGAGCTGCAAACCTAAAATAGATTACAATCAAGACCCAAACACACCACCCAGAGAGGAGAGGGGGCAAAGATACAACTTCCAAGTGCAATTTTAAAGTTTCCAGGCCTTGCAAATGAATGAAACAATGCTACTACCCACTGTGGCTGTCCGTGAGGTTGCATAGGGTAGGAACCGGTTTGCAACGATACTTTCCTTTTTTTTTAATTTTTGGTCGTATTCCTGGATGAGGCACAAATTTTAATTTTTTTAATTAAATCATAGCTGTGTACATTAATGCAATCATGGGTTAGAATGTGCTGGTTTTATATACAATTTGAAATGTTTTCATCAAACTGGTTAAGATAGCCTTCACGGCATTTTCTTAGTTATTGTGTTAAGATGGTAGCTGGTTTTATTTCACCAAGTCATCAATAAACCAGTGGGTGCAGCTACTGTGCCATCTTCAAGACGCAATTCCCAAGTCTATCCCTCATGCTGGAAAGGTTCATGCTGGAAATTTGCCTGGATGTGGTACCAAACTTCATGTTGTTGAGCGAGGACACCTAAACTCAACCCTTAACTGGGCTGAGAAACAATTCCCTGGAGAAGGGATATTTTATCTGATAAAATACATCTTTTGGTCCCAAGAACAGACACTAAAATAAAGGATCAGAAGAGGACAATGATTTGCCATTTATTGGGGACCTGCGATGTGCCACACACAGAGTTAGTTGGTAATAATATCTTTATTTTACAAAAGAGGAACCTGAGGTTTTTTGGGAGTGGAGAGACAGAGTCTCACTCTGCCATGGGTAGAGTGCCATGGTGTCATAACTCACAGCAACCTCAGACTCCTGGTCTCAAGTGATCTTCTTGCCTCAGCCCCCTGAGTAGCTGGAACTATAAGTGCCTGCTACAATGCCAAACTAGTTTTTCTTTTTTCAGTAGAGACAGGGTCTTGCTCTTGCTCAGGCTGGTCTCAAACTCTTGAGCTCAAGCAATCTGCTTCCCAGAGTGATAAGATTACAGGTGTGGGCCGCCATGCCTGGCTGAACCTGAAGATTTTCATAGCAAAAGACTGAGCTCACCTCATACAGAAGAGGTGGAATTTAATCCTCGATTATAATAAAAAATAATAGTTCTATTGAGGGATTGCGTGTGCCGGACCGTGGTCTATGAAGCTCATTGATTCCCCTCATCAGCCTTGTGAGATGAGCTCCACAGTCATGTCCATTTTATAAATGGAAAAGCCAAGGCCCAGCAGAGGGAAATGCAGCCTCGTGCCCCAGGGCAAATAGGTGTGAACTTGTAAGCCAGGATGTGAGCACAGGGCAGCCTGCTCCAGACCACATACCCTACCACTACACTGCCTCTCTGCAGAACTGAGCAGTGCTGCATCAAAGAGATGTGTTCTGTTGGGGCCTTCAGTGACCCTTTCCCCCAACCTCCCTGCTGTCCTGGGAGGCTAACTCAGGCATGGGTGGGGAAGAGAGTAACCCAAGGTCTTTAGACTGTTCAGCTGTACCACTGGGACTTGCCGTGGGGCCAAATTATGGGACTCGTTCCACTATGTCATACCATCTTTTCATTTCTGGGTTGACTGCCATTTAACCATGGGTAGCTAATCAAAATAGAATGGGAGCTATAGATGTAATTTAATTTTTTTACTGGTCAAATTTTTAGAAAGTAAGCAGGAGTATATGAAATAAATTTAAGTAGGGTGGCGCCTGTGGCTCAGTGAGTAGGGCACCAGCCCCATATACCAAGGGTGGCGGGTTCAAACCCAGCCCCAGCCAAACTGCAACAAAAAATAGCCAGGCATTGTGGTGGGTGCCTGTAGTCCCAGCTACTCGGGAGGCGGAGGCATCACCTAAGCCCAAGAGCTGGAGATTGCTGTGAGCTGTGACACCGCAGCACTCTACTGAGAGCAATAAAATGAGACTCTGTCTCTAAAAAAAAAAAAAAAAGCTGGGTGTTGTGGTGGGTGCCTGTAGTCCCAGCTACTTGAAAGGCTGAAGCAAGAGAATCGCTTAAGCCCAAGAGTTGGAGGTTGCTGTGAGCTGTGATACCACAGCACTCTGCCCAGGGCCACAACTTGAGATTTTGCCTCAAAATAAATAAATAAATAAATAAATTTAAAAAGTATTAAGAGAAATAAATTTAAGTAATATCTTTTTAACCTAATACATCCAAAATATAATCATTGCAATACATAATCAATGTAACAATTATCAAGAAGATATTTTACCTTTTTTTTTTTTTTTTTGCAGTTTTGGCCAGGGCTGGGCTTGAACCCGCCAACCATGGTATATGGGGCAGGCACCCTACTCCTTGAGCCACAGGTGCCACCCAATATTTTGCCTTTTTTTGGCACTGTGTCTGAAATCTGGTGTGAACTTCACACTTATAGCACATCTCAGACCGAATGAGCTACTTTTCAAGAGCTCAGTGGTCATATGCAGCCCTACCTTATTGTCAACATGGTTTTAAGGCCCCCTTATTCAAAGTGTGGTCCATGGACCAGTAACATCACGTGGGAACATGTGAAAAGTGGGGACTCTCAGGCATCACTTAAGACCTCCTGAATCAGAATTTGCATTTTAACAAGACATTCATGTACTTACTTGTCTGGGAAGTGCTGCATTATAGTTCTAATCCTTTTTTGAAAAGTTCCCCAAGAACCCCTTTGAATAGTTGAAGGATCTTCTTCCCAAAAAAATATGAATATACAGATTTCTGCTCATAATTCCATGAACCCCTAGTACTCAGACCCCCCCACCCCCACCCAGTACTCGGAATCCCAATCAAGAATGCCTAGTTCCATAGTTTCAACATTAAGAACCCTGGCTCTGAAACAGTGGTTATCAAAAAAGAAAAAGAAAATTGTAAACAGCACAAACTTTCCTCTCGGTTATAAATGAAACCTTGTTCAGAAGGTCCATGCAGAAAATGGGCTGCCAGCGAGCCACTGCAGCTGGCCAGGAAGCTGCCCATTCCTATGTGACCTGCTTTGCCCCTCCACCCAAATCCGTGCAGACTTCGAGGGTACTTACATTAGTCAGGGCTCTCTAGAGAAATAGAACCACTGGGGGGAGGGGTATAGAGATAGATAGATAGGCAGATGATAGCTAGAGATTTATTAAGACGAATTGTCTCATGTGATCATGGAGGCTGGAAGACTGCAAGCTGGTGGTATAATTCAGTCTAAGTTTGAAGCTTGAGAACCAGAGGAGCCATTGGTGGAAATTCCCGTCTGAAGGCAGGAAAAGAACAGACGAGATGTTGCAGCTCAACAGTGAGGCAGAAAAATGGGGTGATTGCCTCCATCCTCTGCCTTTTGTTGTATCAGACATCAATGGATTGCATGAGGCCCACTCACATTGCTTTACTGAGTCTACTGATTCAAACACCAGTCTCATCCAAAACACCCTTGCAGATGCACCCAGCAAAAAAAAATGTTTAATCCAAGCACCCTGTGAGTGACTCAAGTTGACATATAAATTAACTATCACAGTACTTTAGGCCCAGAGTGAGACCACAGCCCCAAGCAGGTTTACTGCCTAGGGCCTATGGCCACATGAAGGTCACCCAGATGTAGGTTTTTGGTATATGTATCAATTTGTTTTTCTTTCTAAACTCCTAGATCATTCTAAAGACCAGCTGAATTTTGAATACTGATCTAGAGTATCACAACTGCCAGGTAGGATCATGTTAAAATGAAGTCACTTCTGATGCAAAAGTCTCAGAACTCAAGATGGCCTCAGGTGGCTTTCTGTGGCTCCTTAAATCCCCAAATGACAGAGATGAGAGAACCTAGATCATCAGTTCTCATCACCCTGCAGAGGGAGAGGCTAGGATCTAGAGGGTGGATGGAACATGTCTCAGGTGGGGCCTCCCCCTAGTCTCCTCTAGCTAAGCCAAAGAGCTTTCTTTTGCCACACAGACTGTGGAAGTTTCTGAAAAACCACAAGATGAAGTGTCCCAATTCCTTTCCTCACACGTCAGCATCTTCCTCTCTCATACCCGTGGCTTGTGCAGGGGCTACACCGCTTCTCAAGGCCCTGCTGTGACTCTGTCACCTCCCTTTCTGCTCATTGGAGGGGGTTTACTGCCACGCTAGTGAAGCTTAAGCCCAGGGCCCCTCATTTAAATGGGGCCCTTCCGTGACCTGCAATTTTTTGTGCTTTTCTCCTAAGGAGGGTCCCCCCAATTGTATAAGCTTTGGATCTCATAAAACCTACAGCTGCAACTGCTGCTCAGACCCTTTCAGGTCTCTAAGACAAAGTCCTGCCACCTAGCTTCAACCGCCCGACTCCGGCCTGGCATCGCCCTCCCCTCCCTGAATGCCCCGTGCTCTGGCCTGATCCCTGAGCACCTCCTGCTCTTCCTCAAGCTGTGCCCCCTGACCAGTGTACCTTCCCACTTTGATGAAGCCACCATAGCCAACCTTGCCCCTGCCTCATCACCCTCATGATCACTGTCTGGGTTTAGGTTTATTAAGTGCTAAAAACAATGTCTGGCACAAGAGTCTGGTGAGGTGGCTCCAGCCTGTAATCCTAGCACTCTGGGAGGCTGAGGCAGGTCGATCCCTTGAGCTCAGGAGTTCAAAACCAGCCTGGGTAAGAGCAAGACCCCATCTCTAAAAATAGCTGGCGTTGTGGCGGGTACCCGTAGTCCCAGCTGCTTGGGAGGCTGAGGCAAAGAGAATCCCTTAAGCCCAAGAGTTTCACATTGCTGTGAGCTATGATGCCATGGCACTCTCCCAAGAGAGAAAAAATGAAACTCTCTCACAAAAAAAAAAAAATAAAAAAATTTCTGGCACAGAGTACATAAATTATGTTTGTTAAATAACATTAAATAAAAATTAAAAACAGGGGCGGAGCAAGATGGCAGCCGAGTAACAGCTTCCTTGCATCTGGGCACCGTGAGTCGGGGGAGATAGGACTCCAGGCATCTCTGGCTGGTGGGAACTGCCTATCATCACTCCTATGAGGCTACAGGGAGTCAGCGAGAGACTTCTGGACCCCAAGAGGAGGACTAAAACAGTGGAAAACTGGCAAGTGGTCGCGTGTGTTCAATCCGTCTAAACCCGCCCACAACTGTAAGTTCAGTAGCAGCGAGACTGCAAACCAGAAAGGCCTTAACTGTGAACTGTTTTGATGTCCTTGGACTTGGCACTGAGTTGAACTGCCTCGGGGAAGGCCTGAGCGGGAGTGCGGAGAACTTTGGCCGTTGTCTAGGGCCCCAGTCTGAGCCGCTGAGCCAGACGGAGCTAATAGTGTTTGGCGGTGGGTCACACGGATCCATTGTCAGTGATCTGCCCCGGCAAGCTCCGCCCTCAGGGTCGCAGAGCTAGAAACGGGTGGGAGCTGGTAACCCAGCAACCAAGTAGCCTAAGGGTGGGGTCTGAGCCGCCTTGCAGCCCTAACCCTCAGGGGCAGAGTGAGACCGGTTTTGGCACCCTGGGTAAGTGGATAGCCACTTCAGCAGTGATTCCAGCAAGAAAGCTGGGAAAGCTTCTACTCAGCAAGTTTACAAGTTCAAAGTGCCTTTTAAGTGGGCTGAAGAGAGATTTAGGGTGTCTACCTGCTGGGGTTTGAGAACTCAGCTGCCTCCAGTCGTATCAGAACTGTGACTAACATCTCATACCCCATAAGACCACGTGTTGCCCAGACAATATTCAATAACATATACAAACTGCTTTGTTTTTGGTTGTGTATTTTTTCTTTTTTTTTTTTTGTTTGTTTGTTTATTTTGACGTTGTTGATGTTCTTTTGTTTTTTAATTTCAATCTTTTCCATACAGATCCCTTTTTCTTTCTCAATTTTTCTAGTTTAATTATAATTTCCCATTGCTGCCTTTTTTAATAACTACAACTTCATTTTTGCTAGTGTTTCTACCGCTATCATTTGGTTTTTCACCCCATTGTATCCCCGTAAAGTTTTCTGTTTGCTTGTTTTGGTTTGATTTATAGCATTTTTGTCTTTCCTCTCTACTTGGTGGAGGTGGGGTACTGTGTCTGATCAGGTTAGCAAAGAGCTGCTGACCTCAAGGGAACCACCCAACTGGGGCACCCCCAGAAGGTGGGGTTTTTTAAGGTTGTGTCAAAGTACCCTACTGTACACCTATATTGCCCTGTCTCCCTCTTTCTGTGCCTCTCTTCTTTTTGTCAATATTCCTTATACCCACCCCCTCTCCTTTCTCTATCTTTCTTTTTTTTTTTTTTCTTATCACTCGGTCCTCCTTTCTTTCATCCCTTTCTTGCTCTTCAATCTTCTCACCCTTCTGGTCCTGTAACCCTTAGTCCACAGGCACAAGATCTTAAAGAGCAAGAGGAAGTGAAAGGAAAATTAGGGCAAGGAAACAGATAAAAGAAATCACTCATGAGGAAGAATCAGCAGAAAACTCCAGGCAACATGAAGAACCAGTCCAGAACGACCCCGCCAAGGGACCATGAGGTAGCTACTGCAGAGGATTCCACCTATACAGAAATGTTAGGAATGACAGAAAGGGAATTTAGAATACACATGTTGAAAACAATGAAAGAAATGATGGAAACAATGAAGGAAACTGCTAATAAAGTGGAAAATAACCAAAAGGAAATCCAAAAACAGAATCAAATCAGAGATGAACGATATGAAGAATATAAAAAGGATATAGCAGAGCTGAAGGAAATGAAACAGTCAATCAGGGAACTTAAAGATGCAATGGAAAGTATCAGCAACAGGTTAGACCATGCAGAAGAAAGAATTTCAGAGGTAGAAGACAAAGTTTTTGAGATAACTCAGATAGTAAAAGAGGCAGAAAAGAAGAGAGAGAAAGCAGAACGTTCACTGTCAGAATTATGGGACTTTATGAAGCGTTCCAACATACGAGTTATAGGAATTCCAGAAGGGGAAGAAGAATGCCCCAGAGGAATGGAAGCCATACTAGAGAATATTATAAAAGAAAATTTCCCAAACATCACCAAAGATTCTGACACACTGCTTTCAGAGGGATATCGGACCCCAGGTCGCCTCAACTCTAACCGAGCTTCTCCAAGACACATTGTGATGAACCTGTCCAAAGTCAAGACAAAAGAAAAGATTCTGCAAGCTGCCAGGAGTAAGCGCCAGTTGACCTACAGGGGCAAATCCATCAGAGTGACCGCAGACTTCTCTAATGAAACTTTCCAAGCAAGAAGACAATGGTCATCTACCTTTAATCTACTTAAACAGAACAATTTTCAGCCCAGAATTCTGTACCCTGCTAAGCTAAGCTTCAAAATTGATGGAGAAATCAAATCATTTATGGATATACAAACATTGAGGAAATTCGCCACAACAAGACCAGCTCTACAGGAAATACTTCAACCTGTTCTGCACACTGACCACCACAATGGATCAGCAGCAAAGTAAGAACTCAGAAATCAAAGGACAGAGCCTAACCTCCACACTGATGCAAAAGATAAAACTAAGCAATGGACTCTCACCAAATAAGACGAATAGAATACTACCACACTTATCAATTATCTCCATAAATGTTAATGGCTTGAATTCCCCACTGAAGAGACATAGATTGGCTGACTGGATTAAAAAACACAAGCCATCCATTTGCTGTCTGCAAGAAACACACCTGGCTTCAAAAGACAAATTAAAGCTCCGAGTCAATGGATGGAAGACAATTTTTCAGGCAAATGGAATTCAGAAGAAAAGAGGAGTTGCAATCTTATTTTCAGATACATGTGGATTTAAAGCAACTAAAGTCAAAAAAGACAAAGATGGTCACTTTATATTGGTCAAGGGAAAACTACAACAAGAAGACATTTCAATTCTAAATATTTATGCACCCAATTTAAATGCTCCCAGATTCTTGAAGCAGACCTTACTCAGTCTGAGCAATATGATATCTGATAATACCATCATAACAGGGGACTTTAACACACCTCTTACAGAGTTGGACAGATCCTCTAAACAGAAATTAAACAAAGATATAAGAGATTTAAATGAGACCCTAGAACAACTATGCTTGATAGACGCATATAGAACACTCCATCCCAAAGATAAAGAATATACATTCTTCTCATCACCCCATGGAACATTCTCCAAAATTGATCATATCCTGGGACACAAAACAAATATCAACAGAATCAAAAGAATTGAAATTTTACCTTGTATCTTTTCAGACCATAAGGCACTAAAGGTGGAACTCAACTCTAACAAAAATGCTCGACCCCACCCAAAGGCATGGAAATTAAACAATCTTCTGTTGAATAACAGATGGGTGCAGGAAGAAATAAAACAGGAAATCATTAACTTCCTTGAGCATAACAACAATGAAGACACAAGCTACCAAAACCTGTGGGATACTGCAAAAGCAGTTTTGAGAGGAAAATTCATCGCTTTAGATGCCTACATTCGAAAAACAGAAAGAGAGCACATCAACAGTCTCACAAGAGATCTTATGGAATTGGAAAAAGAAGAACAATCTAAGCCTAAACTCAGTAGAAGAAAAGAAATATCCAAAATCAAATCAGAGATCAATGAAATTGAAAACAAAAGAATCATTCAGAAAATTAATGAAACAAGGAGTTGGTTTTTTGAAAAAATAAATAAAATAGATAAACCATTGGCCAGACTTACTAGAAATAGAAAAGTAAAATCTCTAGTAACCTCAATCAGAAATGATAAAGGGGAAATAACAACTGATCCCACAGAGATACAAGAGATCATCTCTGAATACTACCAGAAACTCTATGCCCAGAAATTTGACAATGTGAAGGAAATGGATCAATATTTGGAATCACACCCTCTCCCTAGACTCAGCCAGGAAGAAATAGAGCTCCTGAACAGACCAATTTCAAGCACTGAGATCAAAGAAACAATAAAAAATCTTCCAACCAAAAAATGCCCTGGTCCAGATGGCTTCACTCCAGAATTCTATCAAACCTTCAAGGAAGAGCTTATTCCTGTACTGCAGAAATTATTCCAAAAAATTGAGGAAGAAGGAATCTTCCCCAACACTTTCTATGAAGCAAACATCACCCTGATACCAAAACCAGGAAAAGACCCAAACAAAAAGGAGAATTTCAGACCAATCTCACTCATGAATATAGATGGAAAAATTCTCAACAAAATCCTAGCCAATAGATTACAGCTTATCATCAAAAAAGTCATTCATCATGATCAAGTAGGCTTCATCCCAGGGATGCAAGGCTGGTTTAACATACGCAAGTCCATAAACGTTATCCACCATATTAACAGAGGCAAAAATAAAGATCACATGATCCTCTCAATAGATGCAGAAAAAGCATTTGATAAAATCCAGCATCCTTTTCTAATTAGAACACTGAAGAGTATAGGCATAGGTGGCACATTTCTAAAACTGATTGAAGCTATCTATGACAAACCCACAGCCAATATTTTACTGAATGGAGTTAAACTGAAAGCTTTTCCTCTTAGAACTGGAACCAGACAAGGTTATCCTCTGTCACCTTTACTATTCAACATAGTGCTGGAAGTTCTAGCCAATACAATTAGGCAAGACAAGGAAATAAAGGGAATCCAAATGGGAGCAGAGGAGGTCAAACTCTCCCTCTTTGCTGACGACATGATCTTATACTTAGAGAACCCCAAAGACTCAACCACAAGACTCCTAGAAGTCATCAAAAAATACAGTAATGTTTCAGGATATAAAATCAATGTCCACAAGTCAGTAGCCTTTGTATACACCAATAACAGTCAAGATGAGAAGCTAATTAAGGACACAACTCCCTTCACCATAGTTTCAAAGAAAATGAAATACCTAGGAATATACCTAACGAAGGAGGTGAAGGACCTCTGTAAAGAAAACTATGAACTCCTCAGAAAGGAAATAGCAGAGGATATTAACAAATGGAAGAACATACCATGCTCATGGATGGGAAAAATCAACATTGTTAAAATGTCTATACTTCCCAAAGCAATCTACCTATTCAATGCCATTCCTATCAAAGTACCTACATCGTACTTTCAAGATTTGGAAAAAATGATTCTGCGTTTTGTATGGAACCAGAAAAAACCCCGTATAGTTAAGGCAGTTCTCTGTAACAAAAATAAAGCTGGGGGCATCAGCATACCAGATTTTAGTCTGTACTACAAAGCCATAGTGCTCAAGACAGCATGGTACTGGCATAAAAACAGAGACATAGACACTTGGAATCGAATTGAACACCAAGAAATGAAACTAACATCTTACAACCACTTAATCTTCGATAAACCAAACAAGAACTTACCTTGGGGGAAAAACTCCCTATTCAATAAATGGTGTTGGGAGAACTGGATGTCTACATGTAAAAGACTGAAACTGGACCCACACCTTTCCCCACTCACAAAAATTGATTCAAGATGGATAAAGGACTTAAATTTAAGGCATGAAACAATAAAAATCCTCAAAGAAAGCATAGGCAAAACACTGGAAGATATTGGCCTGGGGGAAGACTTCATGAAGAGGACTGCCATGGCAATTGCAACAACAACAAAAATAAACAAATGGGACTTCATTAAACTGAAAAGCTTCTGTACAGCTAAGGAGACAATAACCAAAGCAAAGAGACAACCCACACAATGGGAAAGGATATTTGCATATTTTCAATCAGACAAAAGCTTGATAACTAGGATCTATAGAGAACTCAAATTAATCCACATGAAAGAAGCCAACAATCCCTTATATCAATGGGCAAGAGACATGAATAGAACTTTCTCTAAAGACGACAGACGAATGGCTAACAAACACATGAAAAAATGTTCATCATCTCTATATATGAGAGAAATGCAAATCAAAACATCCCTGAGATATCATCTAACCCCAGTGAGAATGGCCCATATCACAAAATCTCAAAACTGCAGATGCTGGCGTGGATGTGGAGAGAAGGGAACACTTTTACATTGCTGGTGGGACTGCAAGCTAGTACAACCTTTCTGGAAGGAAGTATGGAGAAACCTCAAAGCACTCAACCTAGACCTCCCATTCGATCCTGCAATCCCATTACTGGGCATCTACCCAGAAGGAAAGAAATCCTTTTATCATAAGGACACTTGTACTAGACTGTTTATTGCAGCTCAATTTACAATCGCCAAAATGTGGAAACAGCCTAAATGCCCACCAACCCAGGAATGGATTAACAAGCTGTGGTATATGTATACCATGGAATACTATTCAGCCATTAAAAAAAATGGAGACTTTACATCCTTCGTATTAACCTGGATGGAAGTGGAAGACATTATTCTTAGTAAAGCATCACAAAAATGGAGAAGCATGAATCCTATGTACTCAATCTTGATATGAGAACAATTAATGACAATTAAGGTCATGGGGGGGAAGCAGAAAGAGGGATGGAGGGAGGGGGGTGGGGCCTTAGTGTGTGTCACACTTTATGGGGGCAAGACATGATTGCAAGAGGGACTTTACCTAACAATTGTAATCAGTGTAACTGGCTTATTGTACCCTCAATGAATCCCCAACAATAAAAAAAAAAAAATAAACAAAATACATTAAAAAAAAATAATAAAATAAAAAAAATAAAATAAAAATTAAAAACAGAAGAGGTTCCCATGTCTCAGCTCTCTCACTGTGGGAACAGTGTCCATATGTCCCATTTTTCCTGTGGCAGAGCCGATTTGGGTCTCTTGTCCCAAAGACCAAAGTCTGTCTTGCTAGTGTACTAATATGGATACTAAATTACTGGTCACCTTTCCCATAGAGATTCCTGTCTGGTTAACTCTGGAGCATCCTTTAAGGCTCAGCTCAGAAATCAAGCCCTTTAAGAAGACTTTTGTATCACTGGAATGTTTTTGCCCACAGACAAGGGAAGCTCCAATCAAAAGTAGTGTAAATAAAAAAGGGAATTTATTGTCACATAGGAACCAAAAGCCCAGAGGTGCTTCCAGATTAGTCCTGCTACCCTGTTTCCCCAAAAATAAGACAGTGTCTTATTTTAAAGTGCGCTCCCAAAGATGCACTAGGTCTTATTTTCAGGGGACATCTTATGTTTCCTGTAAGTAGGTCTTATTTTTGGAGGATGTCTTATTTTTGGGGGAACAGGGTAGCAGTTTAATGAGTTTAAGTTAGTGTCACCCACTAACGATGAAGACCAGAGGCAGAAAATGAGACAATTCCCCACCAAAGAAGTTTTCTTTGTCTTTTGTTTTTTTAATCAGCTGAGAGAAAGGTTTCTCAGAAGCTCCAGCATCTGTGGGGACTCCAGACAACTTTCCTTAATATCTAATTGGCCAGAATTGTATCACATGCCCTTGTCTTAATCAATGGCTTGCGGGAGAGTAGGTGCCTTTGGATTGCTTTGAACGAATCAAGATTTATCGTCAGGAGCAAGGGTGAGGCTCCACCTTCCAGGAATACCAACAATGCATGACTACCATTTTGAAGAAGGATTGCTAATACTAAATTAGAAATAGTCAATCAAAACCTACATGCACATAAGGAAGTAAAACTCAGTGGAAATCAACTAGGTGGGAGAAGGGAGGAAGGGTTGGGTAAATTGACACCTAACCGGTGTAATGCACATGTTCTGTAAAGAGCACACTTAGGACATTGACTTTAAATGTACAAAAGCAAATTATGTAACCAAAATGTGTATACCCTATAATATTCTGAAATTTTGAAAAATTAATGAAACAATAAGAAAAATAAATAAATGTTAACCTTAATTTGTCTATAAAAAAAGTAAAAAAGAAAGACAAGAAGTAATGCTGCAGGAAAGGCCTGAGAGAAGGACTTCTATAGGCTAGGCCACCTTCCCCAACCTCCCAGAGGAAGGGGCCCTCCTCCCCTGGCTTCCCACAGCCCATTGTGACCCTTCTATTATAGGACACCTCACTTTGCAACTTGTCTCTTCCCCTGCCCCCAGATCATAAGCTCTACAAGAGCAGGGAATATATCTTTTCCACCTTAATCTCCTTCCACAGAGCCTGGCACCTTGTAGGAGCTCCAGGAATATTTAAATAAATAAGTAAATATCCTCCTTTGCCGTGCCTCCATACATATAATTTACTCCTTTTCTTGGATACACGTGATGAGACACTTCATACTGGGGAAATCTGAGGATGTTTCTCATCCAACTCTTAAATTGTCCACTTCCTGAGTGTAAGGCCTGTGCTAGACTCATCTCTGTATCTCTGGTACCAAGCACAGTGTTTGATCCATAGGACACATTTATATTTTAAGATATGATACACAATAGACAGGCTTTCATGCAATACAGCAATGAAGAAATGAACTCTGCTACAGCCACAATGGGTAAACCTCTCAGACATAAGTCTGAATAAAAGAAGCAAGAAAGGGAATTGTGTACGATTCTATTTATATAAAGTTCAAAAATGGCAAAACTAATCCTTGGGGGGGTGGGAAGAGTGGGCATCTTTTGGGAGCAGACACGAGGGAGCCTGGGCTGGGGATGTCAATCTCTCGATCCAGATAACAAGAGCAGATCATGCCGATAATCCTAGAACTCTGGGAGGCCAAGGTGGCCTTAACACAATCACCTTAACACGGGAGTTCAAGAACAGCCTGGGTGAGAGTGAGACTTCATCTCTACTAAAAACAGAAAAACTAGCCTGACATCATGGTGGGTGCTTGTAGTTCCAGCTACTTTGGGAGGCTGAGGTAAGACAATCATTTGAGCCCAAGAGTTTGCTGTGAGCTATGATGCTACAGCACTCTACTTAGGGTGACAGAGTAAGACTCTATCTCAAAAAAAAAAAAAAAATTAGAACAACCAGATAACAAGGATTTGTGGTTACGTGGATACACACACCTTAAAACTTGATTGGGCTTTAAACTGTGCTATATCCAGATATTGGAATGTTATTCAGCACTAAAAAGAAAGGAGCTATCCAACCATGAAAAGATATGGAGGAATCATGAACGTCTATTACTAAGTGAAAGAAGCCAATACGTGATTCCAACTGTATGACATTATAAAAAAGGTTAAATCATGGAGGCAGCAAAAGTATCCATGCTGGCCAGGGACTGGGGGGAGGGGGCAGTGAAATTCCTCTGTGTGGTACACATACAATATGGTTGATCATTATACAGTTGTCCAAACCCATACAAGGTGCAACAGCAAGAGTGAATTCCAGTGGAAACGATGGGCTTTGGACGATGATGGTGTGTCCAGGCAGGTTCATCAACTGTTAACAGATGGGTACTCCAGAGTGTTGATAATGGGGGGGGCTGTGTGTGAGTGGGGGGGCTTTGTGTGGGTGTGGGGGGACACAGGAACTCTGTGCTTCTTGCTCAATTTTGCTATGAACCTAAAACTGCTCTTAAAAAATGAAGGCTAGGGCAGCGCCTGTGGCTCAGTCGGTAAAGGCGCCGGCCCCATATACCGAGGGTGGCGGGTTCAAACCCAGCCCCGGCCAAACTGCAACCAAAAAGTAGCTGGGCGTTGTGGTGGGCACCTGTAGTCCCAGCTACTCGGGAGGCTGAGGCAAGAGAAGAATCTTCTCGCAGGAGAAGAATCGCTTAAGCCCAGGAGTTGGAGGTTGCTGTGAGCTGTGTGAGGCCACGGCACTCTACCGAGGGCCATAAAGTGAGACTCTGTCTCTACAAAAAAAAAAAAAAAAAAACAAATGAAGGCTATTTTTTACAAATTATTGAGCTGTATACTTTGTGCACTGTACAATAAAAAAGAAAAACATGTTCTTCATAATAACATCAGCTAGCATTTACTTAGGACTACAAGAAGTCAGAACCTACCCTGGTTTTTTGCCTTCAGTATCTCTAGAATGTAGGTGGTGCAAGGGCAGGGACTTGGCTTGAGCTCCTTCCTGCCCTTTGTGCCTAGCAAATAAAGGTTTGACAAATGAAAACATGTGCTCCTTTCAATGTCACAAAAGCTCCCATGCTATAGGAACTATTACTCGTCCCATGTTATAGAAGAGGAACCAGGCTAAGAGAGGTGAAAGACTGACCCAAGGCCACACAGCCTGTGAGGGGCAGAGCCAGGCCTGGGCTTGGCTGGTTGTCTGGACAGAAAAGCCTGCATTCTGGAGGATATTAACAAATGGAAGAACATACCATGCTCATGGATGGGAAGAATCAACATTGTTAAAATGTCTATACTTCCCAAAGCAATCTACCTATTCAATGCCATTCCTATCAAAGTACCTACATCGTACTTTCAAGATTTGGAAAAAATGATTCTGCATTTTGTATGGAACCAGAAAAAACCCCGTATAGCTAAGGCAGTTCTCTGTAACAAAAATAAAGCTGGGAGCTCCGCCTCCAGGGCGCAGCGTGAAAGGGGACTGCTCCTTGGATTCTGTCCCGCAGGCTCTCCGGGAAGTGGTGCCCGCCGATCCTCCCGTGCGCCTAGTCCTGCGGGTGCTGCAACTTTGGAGCCTTCGAGCAATACACGAGATGGTGAACATTAGCAGCACGGAGTTAATGGATCTAGCTGTTTAGGGGACTTTGTAATGTGGAGTCACATTGAAAACATCTGTGTCAACTAGCGGCTCTGCACCTTGGACCCCATAGGAGATGAAGCACTCTTTCTCCTGCAAGATGTTCTTGCCACCAGATCAAACTGGAATCCTGCCAAGCCTTTGTATTTCCTACCAGCTTACAGCAGTCTGGGTGGAGGGAGACAAGATGGCGGACTGAAGCCAGCTTTCAACAAAGGCTCCCGTCCAGAAGGAGAGTTAAGGGACAGGAATTTAGTAAGTATCCTGGTGGACTTGAGCCTCACCAAGAGAGAAGGCTGAAGAACGCACATCAACACCGCTGAGGCAAGTTGTGATCACAAGGACGCAAACAAAAGGTACAAAATCCACCACCAAGCGGACGGGAGTCCCCCTCCCCCATGAGACCGGCTCTGGAGCCCCACAATTTAACAAGCGGGCAGAAATTAAAGGCCCTCCCACTACACTCCACGGGAAAGACCTTCTAAAAACTGGACCTACCTCCCCTACTGGGGTGCCGTGGCGTTCTCCTGCCGGACATAGGGCTGAATAAAACTTTGGGAATCCTTTGCCGGCAACCCTGAATCCCCGGCGCTCCCCTCCCGCCCACTGAGGTCTGGAGGCCTGTCCCCCAGGACTTCGGATCCTTGGGTGATTTCTCAAGGGGAGTGGACAGTCCCCGAGTTGCGACTGGTAGCATTGACTCTGAGGCCCGCGAGTGAGGAGAGGGCACCGGGCTGAGGGGGAGTCACGCCTCGCGGCACTTCCCTGCGGTGCAGTGCACCAACCCTCCCCGGGCATACGGGGCCCAAGACTGAATAAGACTCTGGCCTCCCCGCTGAGAGCTGAGAACCCCTACTCTCACTCGGGGTCTGAGGGCCTATCCCCCAGGAGTTCGGCTCCTTGGGTGATTTCTCGAGGGGAGTGCACAGTGCCTGAGCTGCGTCAGGTCAGCGCTGACTCTGGGATACGTGAGCGAGGAGAGGGCACTCCGCTGAGGGGAAATCAAGCCTTGGCGGCACTTCCCTGCGGTGCAGTGCAGGAGCCCTCCCCGGGCACAAGACTGAATAAGACTCTGGCCTCCCCGCTGAGAGCTGAGAGCCCCTACTCTCACTCGGGGTCTGAGGGCCTATCCCTCCGGAGTTCGGCTCCTTGGGTGATTTCTCGAGGGGAGTGCACAGTGCCTGAGCTGCGTCAGGTCAGCGCTGACTCTGGGACACGTGAGCAAGGAGAGGGCACTCCGCTGAGGGGAAATCAAGCCTTGGCGGCACTTCCCTGCGGTGCAGTGCAGGAGCCCTCCCCGGACCGTAGTATTGCGTGAAACTGAATGAAACTCTAGCTTCCCCCCGCCCCACTCCCAATCCGGGTCTGGGGGCCCATCCCCCAAGAGTTCTGATTCTTGGGGGATCTCTTAAGGGGTGTGGACCCAGCACAAACTGCAGCCGCTCAGTGCTGACTCTGGGGCGCGGGACAGAGGAGAAAAGGGTCGCCTGAGTGCCCACACCAGAGCAGCAGTTCCCTGGAGGTAGATCAACAGCCGTTTTTTCTTTAACGGCAGAACGCTCACTTCTGGATATTCTGAGGCCACACCCCCTGTCTCCCTGGGCAACCAGAGGAGGCCACCGGTGTCACGGCTCACAAACCCAGAAGCCTCCAGGGCGGGGCCGACCCAGAGAGGTGTTCAGACGCAATTCTCCAGCAGCAAAGACGTTTGAACTCAAAACAGCCCGTCTCCTGTAGGCGATGACAGGAACAGAGACAGAACCTCACAAAGTTGTCTGTTCTGTTCTGTTCTGTTAGCAGCATCCATCAGGGACGGGGCTAAGCCTGAGTGAACACCTCCTTCCCATCACCTGCATCAAACACTCAAAGATGTCAGGCCCCATCTCCTCCTGCTAGATAGCGGCAGTCTGCGGGGGCCTGGCAGACTTCCTCGCGATTCAGGCAGGTGCAAACCCCTGGAGTGTCTGTTCACTGCAGGCAACTGGGTTAGCCATCTGCAGAGATACCAGTGACTGGGTCCGACGGAGGGGCAAAGTGGGGAAGAAGACGTCAACCTTCCCAGACTGCTCTGTTTGCGGGGTGGCTCCTCCTGATTCCACGCTGCACTGGGGTGAGCTGTCTCAGAGGAGTCACCAGGCCCCTGTGATCCAGTTCCCAGAGACCTCTTGAACCCTTCCACCTGAGACAAGTGCCGATTGAGACAGTTGATTTGGACCTTTTGAACTGGGCTAATAGACTGAGGACTTTTCAGGTGGTGCCCTGGGTGTGCGATTGTAGGAAGGTTTGATTCTCCTTTTCCAACTGGGGCCAGAGGTGGGCAGGCGGGGTGACTTAATTGCTGATTTTTTCACACAGCTGAGACTTCAAGCCAGAGTAGAAGTTGCAATAGGATCGAACAGAAACCAGCTGAAAACAAGACAGAACCACTTTGCTCCACCACACCAGACAGGGCCCCAGTTTCTCAGGCCACAACACTATACGGGCCCTCGATAAAACCCCAGGGGAAAAACCAAAGGGAGTAAACCATGGGGCGGAATCAGCGGAAAAACTCTGGTAACATGAATAACCAGAATAGATCAACCCCCCCAAGAAAAGATACGGCAGATGTGATTGAAGATCCCATTCATAAACAACTGGCTGAGATGTCAGAAGTCGAATTCAGAATTTGGTTTGTAGACAAGATTAATAAAATGGAATTAGGAATTCGAGGAGAAATTCAAAAGTTGTCTCAAGAATTTAACGAATTTAAAGACAAAACCACCAAAGACTTAGACACACTGAAACAAGAACTTACAGCCCTCAAAGATATGAAAAATACAGTAGAATCCCTCAGTAACAGAATGGAGCAAGCAGAAGAAAGGATTTCTGACATTGAAGATAAAGTCTTCGAACGCTCCCAATCTCTCAAAGAGGAAGAGAAATGGAGAGCAAAAACGGATCACTCACTCAGAGAGCTCTCAGATAATTCGAAAAAACATAACATAAGGGTTATAGGAATTTCGGAGGCTGATGATGTGGCAGCCAAGGGCACAGAGGCCCTTCTACATGAAATTATGAAAGAAAATTTTCCAGACATGCCTAGAGAATCTGAAATTCAGATAGCAGACAGCTTCAGAACCCCAGCACGATTCAACCCCAAAAAGACATCTCCCAGACATATCATAATTAGCTTCACTAAAGTTAACATGAAAGAGAAGATTCTCAAAGCAGCCCGGCGAAAGAAAACTATAACGTACAAAGGTAAGAATATTAGAATAACTGCAGATCTCTCTGCTGAAACTTTTCAAGCAAGAAGAGGCTGGTCATCAACTTTTAATCTCCTAAAGCAAAAAAACTTTCAACCCAGGATCTTGTATCCAGCTAAACTGAGTTTCATCTATGATGGAGAAATTAAATACTTCAATGACATTCATATGTTGAAAAAATTTGCCATAAGTAAACCAGCTCTTCAGGATGTTCTCAGACCTATCCTCCACAATGACCAACCCAATCCTATACCACAAAAGTAAACTCACTCAGAAACTTCGGATCAAACTCCAACTTCCACACTGGCGAAAGGATTAAAAATGTCCACTGGACCTTTGAAAAACTCGATACCCAAAATTCCACCAGACTTATCAATACTCTCCATCAATGTGAATGGCTTAAACTGTCCTCTAAAGAGGCATAGGTTAGCTGACTGGATACAAAAACTTAAGCCAGATATTTGTTGCATACAAGAGTCACATCTCAACTTAAAAGACAAATACAGACTCAGGGTGAAAGGATGGTCATCCATATTTCAGGCAAATGGTAATCAGAAAAAAGCAGGTGTTGCAATTTTATTTGCAGATACAGTAGGCTTTAAACCATCAAAAGTAAGGAAGGACAAGAATGGTCACTTCATATTTGTTAAGGGTAATACTCAATATGACGAGATCTCAATTATTAATATCTATGCACCCAACCAGAATGCACCTCAATTTATAAGAGAAACTCTAACAGACATGAGTAACTTGATTTCCTCCAGCTCCATAATCGTTGGAGATTTCAACACTCCCTTGGCAGTGTTGGATCGATCCTCCAGAAAGAAGCTGAGCAAAGAAATCTTAGATTTAAACCTAACCATCCAGTATTTAGATTTAGCAGACATCTACAGAACATTTCATCCCAACAAAACTGAATACACATACTTCTCATCAGCCCACGGAACTTACTCCAAAATTGATCACATTTTAGGTCACAAGTCTAACCTCAGTAAATTTAAAGGAATAGAAATTATTCCATGCATCTTCTCGGACCATCATGGAATAAAACTTGAATTGAGTAACAACAGGAATCTGCATACCCATACAAAAACATGGAAGTTAAATAACCTTATGCTGAATGATAGCTGGGTCAGAGATGAGATTAAGAAAGAAATCACCAATTTTTTGGAACAAAATGACAATGAAGACACAAGCTATCAGAACCTCTGGGACACTGCAAAGGCAGTTCTAAGAGGGAAATTTATAGCACTGCAAGCCTTCCTCAAGAGAACGGAAAGAGAGGAAGTTAACAACTTAATGGGACATCTCACGCAACTGGAAAAGGAAGAACATTCCAACCCCAAACCCAGTAGAAGAAAAGAAATAACCAAAATTAGAGCAGAATTAAATGAAATTGAAAACAAAAGAATAATACAACAGATCAATAAATCAAAAAGCTGGTTTTTTGAAAAGGTCAATAAAATAGATAAACCTCTGGCCAACCTAATCAGGAAAAAAAGAGTAAAATCTCTAATATCATCAATCAGAAACAACAAAGACAAAATAACCACAGACTCATCAGAAATCCAAAAAATCCTTAATGAATATTACAAGAAACTTTATTCTCAGAAATATGAAAATCTGAAGGAAATAGACCGGTACTTGGAAGCACGCCACCTTCCAAGACTTAACCAGAATCAAGTGGAAATGTTGAACAGACCCATAACAAGTTCAGAAATAGCATCAACTATACAAAACCTCCCTAAAAAGAAAAGCCCGGGACCAGATGGTTTCACGTCAGAATTCTACCAAACCTTTAAAGAGGAATTAGTACCTATATTACTCAACCTGTTCCAAAATGTAGAAAAAGAAGGAAGACTACCCAACACGTTCTATGAAGCAAATATCACCCTGATCCCCAAACCAGGAAAAGACCCAACAAGAAAAGAAAATTATAGACCAATATCACTAATGAATATAGATGCAAAAATATTCAACAAGATCCTAACAAACAGAATCCAGCAACACATCAAACAAATTATACATCATGACCAAGTTGGTTTTATCCCAGGGTCTCAAGGCTGGTTCAATATACGTAAATCTATAAATGTAATTCAGCACATAAACAAATTAAAAAACAAAGACCATATGATTCTCTCAATTGATGCAGAAAAAGCTTTTGATAATATCCAGCATCCCTTCATGATCAGAACACTCAAGAAAATTGGTCTAGAAGGGACTTTTCTTAAACTGATTGAGGCTATCTACAGCAAACCCACAGCCAATATCATATTGAATGGAGTTAAATTGGAATCATTTCCACTCAGATCAGGAACCAGACAAGGCTGCCCATTGTCTCCATTGCTTTTCAACATTGTAATGGAAGTTTTAGCCACCGCAATTAGGGAAGAAAAGGCGATCAAGGGTATCCATATAGGGTCAGAAGAGATCAAACTCTCGCTCTTCGCAGATGATATGATTGTGTATCTGGAAAACACTAGGGACTCTACTACAAAACTCCTAGAAGTGATCAAGGAATACAGCAGCGTCTCAGGTTACAAAATCAACATTCATAAATCGGTAGCCTTTATATACACCAACAACAGTCAAATTGAAAAAGCAGTTAAGGACTCTATCCCATTCACAGTAGTGCCAAAGAAGATGAAATATTTGGGAATTTACCTAACAAAAGACGTGAAAGATCTCTATAAAGAGAACTATGAAACTCTAAGAAAAGAAATAGCTGAAAATGTTAACAAATGGAAAAACATACCATGCTCATGGCTAGGAAGAATCAACATTATCAAAATGTCCATACTACCCAAAGCAATATATACTTTCAACGCACTCCCTATTAAAGCTCCACTGTCATATTTTAAAGATCTTGAAAAAACATTACTTCGTTTTATATGGAATCAGAAAAAACCTCGAATAGCCAAGACATTACTCAGAAATAAAAACAAAACAGGAGGAATCACACTACCAGACCTCAGACTTTACTACAAATCGATAGTGATCAAAACAGCATGGTATTGGCACAAAAACAGAGAAGTAGATATCTGGAATAGAATAGAGAACCAAGAGATGAATCCAGCTACTTACCGCTATTTGATTTTTGACAAGCCAATTAAAAACATTCAGTGGGGAAAAGATTCCCTATTTAACAAATGGTGCTGGGTGAACTGGCTGGCAACCTGCAGAAGACTGAAATTAGACCCACACCTTTCACCATTAACTAAGATAGACTCTCATTGGATTAAAGATTTAAACTTAAGACATGAAACTATAAAAATACTAGAGGAGAATGCAGGGAAAACCCTTGAAGAAATTGGTCTGGGTGAGTATTTCATGAGGAGAACCCCCCGGGCAATTGAAGCAGCTTCAAAAATACACTACTGGGACTTGATCAAACTAAAAAGCTTCTGCACAGCTAAGAACACAGTAAGCAGAGCAAGCAGACAGCCCTCAGAATGGGAGAAAATATTTGCAGGGTATAACTCTGACAAAGGTTTAATAACCAGAATCCACAGAGAACTCAAACGCATCAGCAAGAAAAAAACAAGGGATCCCATCGCAGGCTGGGCAAGGGATTTGAAGAGAAACTTCTCTGAAGAAGACAGGCGCACGGCCTTCAGACATATGAAAAAATGCTCATCATCTTTAATCATCAGAGAAATGCAAATCAAAACTACTTTGAGATATCATCTAACTCCAATGAGACTAGCCTATATCACAAAATCTCAAGACCAGAGATGTTGGCGTGGATGCGGAGAAAAGGGAACACTTCTGCACTGCTGGTGGGAATGCAAATTAATACATTCCTTTTGGAGGGATATATGGAGAACACTCAGAGATCTAAAAATAGATCTGCCATTCAATCCTGTAATTCCTCTGCTGGGCATATACCCAGAAGACCAAAAATCACAACATAACAAAGATATTTGTACCAGAATGTTTATTGCAGCCCAATTCATAATTGCTAAGTCATGGAAAAAGCCGAAGTGCCCATCGATCCACGAATGGATTAATAAATTGTGGTATATGTATACCATGGAATACTATGCAGCCTTAAAGAAAGATGGAGACTTTACCTCTTTCATGTTTACATGGATGGAGCTGGAACATATTCTTCTTAGTAAAGTATCCCAAGAATGGAAGAAAAAATATCCAATGTACACAGCCCTACTATGAAACTAATTTGGGACTCTCACATGAAAGCTATAACCCAACTACAACTTAACAATAGGGGGAAGTGGGAAAGGGGGGGGTGGGTAGAGGGAGGGGAATCGGTGGGATCACACCTGTGGTGCATATTACAGGGGTATTTGCGAAACTTGGTAAATGTAGAATATAAATGTTTTGGCACAGTAACTGAGATAACGCCGGAAAGGCTATGTTAACCACTGGGATAAAAATGTGTCAAATGGTTTATGAAGTGAGTGTATGATGCCCCATAATCATATCATTGTATACACTTATGATTTAATAAAAAAATTAAAAAAAAAAAAAAATAAAAAAAAATAAAGCTGGGGGCATCAGCATACCAGATTTTAGTCTGTACTACAAAGCCATAGTGGTCAAGACAGCATGGTACTGGCACAAAAACAGAGACATAGACACTTTGAATTGAATTGAAAACCAAGAAATGAAACTAACATTTTACAACCACCTAATCTTCGATAAACCAAACAAGAACTTACCTTGGGGGAAAGACTCCCTATTCAATAAATGGTGTTGGGAGAACTGGATGTCTACATGTAAAAGACTGAAACTGGACCCACACCTTTCCCCACTCACAAAAATTGATTCAAGATGGATAAAGGACTTAAATTTAAGGCATGAAACAATAAAAATCCTCCAAGAAAGCATAGGAAAAACACTGGAAGATATTGGCCTGGGGAAAGACTTCATCAAGAAGACTGCCATGGCAATTGCAACAACAACAAAAATAAACAAATGGGACTTCATTAAACTGAAAAGCTTCTGTACAGCTAAGGAGACAATAACCAAAGCAAAGAGACAACCTACACAATGGGAAAGGATATTTGCATATTTTCAATCAGACAAAAGCTTGATAACTAGGATCTATAGAGAACTCAAATTAATCCACATGAAAAAAGCCAACAATCCCATATATCAATGGGCAAGAGACATGAATAGAACTTTCTCTAAAGATGACAGACGAATGGCTAACAAACACATGAAAAAATGTTCATCATCTCTATATATTAGAGAAATGCAAATCAAAACAACCCTGAGATATCATCTAACCCCAGTGAGAATGGCCCACATCACAAAATGTCAAAACTGCAGATGCTGGTGTGGATGTGGAGAGAAGGGAACACTTTTACACTGCTGGTGGGACTGCAAACTAGTACAACCTTTCTGGAAGGAAGTATGGAGAAACCTCAAAGCACTCAAGCCAGACCTCCCATTCGATCCTGCAATCCCATTACTGGGCATCTACCCAGAAGGAAAAAAATCCTTTTATCATAAGGACACTTGTACTAGACTGTTTATTGCAGCTCAATTTACAATCGCCAAAATGTGGGAACAGCCTAAATGCCCGCCGACCCAGGAATGGATTGACAAGCTGTGGTATATGTATACCATGGAATACTATTCAGCCATTAAAAAAAATGGAGACTTTACATCCTTCGTATTAACCTGGATGGAAGTGGAAGACATTATTCTTAGTAAAGCATCACAAGAATGGAGAAGCATGAATCCTATGTACTCAATCTTGATATGAGGACAATTAATGACAATTAAGGTTATGGCGGGGGGAAGCAGAAAGAGGGATGGAGGGAGGGGGGTGGGGCCTTAGTGTGTATCACACTTTATGGGGGCAAGACATAATTGCAAGAGGGACTTTACCTAACAATTGCAATCAGTGTAACTGGCTTATTGTACCCTCAATGAATCCCCAACAATAAAAAAAAAAAAGAGTTATAAAAAAAAAAAAAGAAAATACCTCCAGAAATGCAAATAAATTACATCTTTAAATAAAAAAAGAAAAAAAGAAAAGCCTGCATTCTGAACCTCTGTGCTCTCTCTCCTCTCCAATTGCCACTGAACTTCAACCCCAGAGAGCTTGCAGTACTCAGAAAATGCACTGGAAAAATCCTTCATAGGCGTTTCCACTGTGGTTGAGTTTTCCCCCAAATTAATTGCCAGTGTCTCTGGGACCTGGTTACAAAGTACTCAAATTGTAGCTGAGATAAAGGATATCCCAAGCCCATGTCCAAACCGCCAGCCTGTCAACTGCATTGACACCTTGATTCCCTGTCACCTGGTAACTACTAAAATGTGTAATATTCTGAAGCCTTTAATTTTACCTTTCGAAGGAGAAGAAAATTGATGGAGAAAGGTAGGATGCAATTTGAGACATGTGCAAATTTCCTTTTGACTTTCATGAATATATATTCTGCATCGTATGCCCATCTGTTTGAGAGTCTCTGTCCCCGGATGAGCTAGGTTGACGGCCATCAGCACATAATTGCTGGGCTCAGGCCCATCTTCCCGCTGGGGAATGAAACCTTGCTCAAGGTCAGTGTTGAGGTGTCAGTCTGAAAGTTTCTAACAACCGGGCAGCTGCATCAGGAACAGAACAGTCTTCAGATGGAGCAGCTTACCCCAAAGAGAAAAAGGGTTACGTGCATGCTCCACATGAACAGCATGTGCTTACCTGGAGGGCAGCTAAGAAGAGAGGCACAATAGTCGCCTAGCGGGACAGCTTCAGGGAGCAACTGCCCCTGAACCCAGGCTGGCAGGCGGTGGGGAGTGAGTGGCTGATGGTGATCGCAGAGAGCCTGCATGGGAGAGGTGCTTCGCAGAAGTCCTCCTGTGTCAGGCAGGGAGGAGGGAGGGAGACGAGTAGCGTAAGAAATCCATCAACAAAGTTTTCTTGAAAAAATTTTATGGTAGTAAATTGAACATTAAAATGTCATTTTAGGGGGCCGTGTCTGTGGCTCAAAGGAGTAGGCGCCAGCCCTATATGCCAGAGGTGGCCGGTTCAAACCCAGCCCCGGCCTAAAACTGCAAAAAAAACTAAAAACTAACTAAATAAATAAACAAACAAATAAATAAATAAATAAAATGTCATTTTAGGGTGGTGCCTGTGGCTCAGTGAATAGGGTGCTGGCCCAAATACCAAGGGTGGTGGGTTCAAACCCAGCCCCGGCCAAACTGCAACAAAAAATAGCTGGGCGTTGTGGCAGGTGCCTGTAGTCCTGGCTACTCTGGAGGCTGAGGCATAACACTCACCGAAAGCCAGGAGTTGGAGGTTGCTGTGAGCCGTGATGCCACAGCACTCTACTGAGGGCAATAAAGTGAGACTCTGTCTCTAAAAAATATATAAATAAATAAAATGTCATTTTAATGTGTATAATTCAATGACATTAAATATATTCACTGTGTTGTGCAATCACCACCACTATCTAGGTCTAAAAGATTTTCATTAGCCGCAAAGAGATGCCCATACCCAGAAGCAGGCACTCCCCACTCCGCCCCCACCCCCCACCCCCTGTCTGTGTTCTGTCTCTACCTCTTTTGGATATTTCATATAAAAGGGGTCATTCAACATGTGGCTCTTGGGGTTTGGCTTCTTTGACTTAATGCTTTTAAGGTTCACCCATGTTACAGCAACAAAATCTTATTCCTTTTTTTTTTTTGTACAGAGTTTCACTTTATGGCCCTCGGTAGAGTACCGTGGTGTCACACGGCTCACAGCAACCTCCAACTCCTGGGCTTACGCTATTCTCTTGCCTCAGCCTCCCGAGCAGCTGGGACTACAGGCGCCTGCCACAACGCCCGGCTATTTTTTGGTTGCAGTTTGGCTGAGGCCGGGTTTGAACCCGCCACCCTCGGTATATGGGGCCGGTGCCTTACCGACTGAGCCACAGGCGCCACCCATCTTATTCCTTATTCTTTCTTTTCTTTTTTTTTTTTGAGACAGAGTCTCACTCTGTCCCCCTGGATAGAGTGCTGTGGCATCACAGCTCACAGCAACCTCCAACTTTTGGGCTCAAGTGATCTTCTTGTCTCAGCCTCCTCTGGGACTATAGCTGCCAGGCATGAAGAGTGGCTAGTTTTTCTATTTTCAGTAGAGAAGTGGTCTCACTGTTGCTTAGTGAGATCCCTTGAACTTAAGGGATCCACCTTCCTTGGCTGACCCCCTCATTCTTTTTTTTTTTTTGAGACAGAGTCTCAAGCTGTCACCCTGGGTAGAGGGCCAGAGTGTCACAGCTCACAGCAACCTCAAACTCCTGGGCTTAAGCAATTCTCTTGCCTCAGCCTCCCGAATAGCTGGGACTATAGGCACCTACCACAACGCCTGTCTATTTTTTTGTTGCAGTTGTCATCGTTGTTTAGCAGGCCTGGGCCAGGTTCAAACCGCCAGCCCCTGTGTATGTGGCTGACGCTTTAATCACTGAGCTACGGGCACTGCCTCCCCTTATTCTTTTTTAAAGAACGAATAATATTCCACCATGTGGCAATCCTCTATTTTGTCTACCCGTTCGTTTGTTAGTGGGCATTTGGGTTGTTTCTCCCTTTCAGCTGTTGTGAATAGTGCTGCTATGAACATTCACATACAGGGTTGTTTTCTGAACACCCGTTGTCGGTTCTCTTTGGTGTATCCCCGGGAGTGGAATTGCACCTTCTTATAAAGCGTGTCTGGCTTGTTGAGGAAGCACCCAGCTATTTTCCACAGCCGCTGCAGTATTTTACATTACCCCCAGCAACATATGAGTGTCTCCCATACCCTCGCCTACATTTGTTATTTTCCAATCTTTTTATTTGAACTTTTGTAAATGAAGAGTATTTCTTCTCTTTCAGATTGCCAACCCTGTGCTCACTGGGTGATATCTAAAATGGGAGCAGGAACAGGCCTGGCCTGACCTCTAGAAATGCAGTTTGGTGGGGTAATGGAAAAATCAGACTGAAGGACACTTTTGGACTCCATCCTGGATTTGGGGGAGTTTCAGTTCTGTTGCTTCCATCTTTAGCTATGGACAGTAAGAACTCAAATTTAGAAGTGGAACTCCAAGTGCCTTTTAGCGGTAAGCATAAAAAAAAAAGCATGCACCTTGGCACCTTGGAATTATGCAGGTTCACCTGTCACCTGCTGGCTGCAACCTCATGTGAGCTAGGCTTGTTTGTCCATAAAATGAGGATGATACTATTTACCTTGAGGGAGTGTCTTAGTCAATACTGTGCTGCTGTAACAGCATTCCCTGAGACTAGGTATGTATGTATGTATTTATTTATTTACAAAGCCTCACTCTGCTGCCCGGGCTAGTGTGCCATGGTGGCAGCTTAGCTCATAGCAACCTCAAACTCCAGGGTTTAAGCAGTCCTCCTACTTCAGCTTCCCACGTATATAGGACTACAGGCACCTGCTACAAGGTCCACCTAATATTTCTATTCTCAATAGAGTCAGGATCTCACTCTTGTCAGGATGCTCTTGAACTCCTGAGTTCAAGGAACCGTCCTGCCTTGGCCTCCCAGAGTGCTAGGATTACAGACCATGCTCAGTCAGACTAGGTAATTTATAAGAAACAGAGGTTTATTTCTCTCAGTTCTGGAGGCTGGGAAGTTCAAGGCTGAGGGACCTGTATCTGTTAAGGGCCTTCTTGCTGTGTCATCCCATGTGCAGAAGGGGGAAAGGCAAGACAGCATGAGAGAGAGACAGACAGAGAGGAAATTGAGTCAAACTCATCCTTCTATAAGAAACCCACTTCAGGCTCGGTGCCTATAGCTCAGTGGCTGGAGCGCCAACCACATATATCAGAACTGGTGGGTTCGAATCCAGCCCAGGCCTGACAAACAATGGCAACAACAAGAACAACAACAAAAATAGCCAGGCATTGTGGTGGGCACCTGTAATCCCAGCTACTTGGGATGCTAAGGCAAGAGAACCACTGAAGCCCGAGAGTTTGAGGTTGCTGTGAGCTGTGATGCCACAGCACTCTACTGAGGGCGACATAGTGAGACTCTGTCTCAAAAAATAAATAAAAAAGGCTTGGCGCCTGTGGCTCAAGTGGCTAACGCACCAGCCACATACACCTGAGCTGGTGGGTTCAAATCCAGCCCAGGATTGGAAATGACGGCTGCAACCAAAAAATAACCAGGTGTTGTGGAGGGCGCCTGTAGTCCCAGCTACTTGGGAGGCAGAGGCAAGAGAATCGCTTGAGCCCAGGAGTTGGAGGTTGCTGTGAGCTGTGATGTCACAGCACTTTACCCAGGGCGACAGCCTGAGGCTCTGTCTCAAAAAAAAAAAAGCAACCCACTTGTGTGTTAATATCACTCCTCTTTGTAATCACCTCTCAACACTGTTATGTCAGGGATTAAGTTTCCAACACATGCGTCTTGGGAGACACATTCAAACCATAGTAGGGAGTTACTGTGAGATACAGATAAATGACAAACGTGGATACCTAACATAGGGCCTAGCACTTAGTAGATGCTCAAAAAACAGGCTTTCCTGTTTATTTGGAGAAAAAAGGAAGTCAAATAACAAGAATAGGTGTTTCTCTTTAAATCCTGCACTGTTTTCAGGGATGTTTGCAGACTGGAGAGGTGGCTTCAGCTATGGGCCAGGGACATGAAACCAACATTCGCCCTTCTGTTGATCTGTGACCTCACTCACCTAACAGCCTCCTGGGGTCACCTCAGCCTCCCCCGTAATTCAGGTGTCAGCAACCTTTGGGAGTCATTGACTGTATTAGTCTCCTAGGGCTGCCACAATGAAATACCAAACTGAGAAACTTCTTTTTTTTTTTTGAGATACAGTCTCACTTTGTCTCTCTGGGTAGGGTGCTGTGGTATGATCATAGCTCACAGCAACCTCAAACTCTTGGGCTCAAGCAATCCTCTTGGCTCAGCCTCCCAAGTAGCTGGGACTACAGGTGCTCATCACGATACCTAATTTTTCTATTTTTGGTAGTGGCAAGGTCTTTCTCTTGCTCAGGCTATTCTTGAACTCTGAGGTTAAGCAATCCTCTGGCCTTGGCCTCCTAGAGTGCTAAGATTACAGGTATGAGCCACCACACCCAGCCCAAACTGGGTAAGTTAAAATAACAGATATTTATTTTGCAATAGTTCGGTAACTAGAAGTTTGGACTCAAGGTGCAACAGGCCCATGCTCTCTCTGAAGGCCCCAGGGAACTCCTTTCTCGCCTCTTCCTGCTTCTGGTAGTTGCTGGCAATCGTTCGCATTTCTTGGCTTGCAGGTACATCACTCTAATCTCTGCCTTTGTCATTGGGTGGCCTTCTCCCTATGTGTCCCTCCAAACTTCTCTTATAAGGACATCAAGCATTGGATTAGGGTCCATTCTAATGCAGTATGATCTAATCTTACCTCGATTATATCCACAAAGTCCTTATTTCCAAATAAGGTCACATTTGTAGAGGCAGGGGTTAGAACTTTAACACTCTTTCTGGCCAGCACCTGTGGCTCAGTGGGTAGGGCACCAGCCCCATATACCGAGGGTGGCAGGTTCGAACCTGGCCCTGGCCAAACTGTAACAAGAACAAAAAAATAGCAGGGTGTTGTGGCAGGTGCCTGTAGTCCCAGCTAGTTGGGAGGCTGAGGCAAGAGAATCACCTGAGCCCAGGAGTTGGAGGTTGCTGTGAGCTGTGACGCCACAGCGCTCTACTAAGGGCAATAAAGTGAGACTCTGTCTCTAAAAACAAACAAACAAAAACACTCTTTCTAGGGGATGCAATTCAATTCATAACACTGGTTTGTGTTTAAACTCAAGTATAGAATCAGGTTTTACAAAATACAGAGATTACATCTTAGGGAGTTGGGAGTCCTCTTTAAGGACAAGAATACAAAATTATGATTGCAAATTTAGGTACGAGGCCTTGGAAGGAGCCAAGCAAGTGAGGTATCTCATAGTTTGTTTCATTAACTTCATGGAAGAATCAACCTGTGGATAAATCTCATTTATCTGTATTCAGTTTCCAAATTCATTACATGGAGTCAAAGGAATAAAATGATTAAAAATGACAAATCATGAAAACATAAATTTTATCTATAGACGTAATATCTGTACATACAACAGATCTTGAGAACATAATGCAAATCGTGGAGTTGTAGGTGTCTGTTATTTTCTTTTCCTTTTTGCTTATCTGAATTTTCTAGTCTTCCTCTAATGAACATATATTGCATTATAAAAACAATAACCATCTTCTCATTGCTGGCTTGATGTGTCGATTAGAGCTGGAGTATGTCTGAGGCACTCGCAGAGAACAGCACGGCTGGTGCTTGTCACAGATGTTCTTCCTGGGAAATGCTATTTTCCTCAAGGGCTTCCTGGGTCCTGCCCACCCCCACCCCCAGAAGGTTGCCTGACTCAGATTGGTAAGGTACCCAGAGAGCCACCGGCCAGTCTGTGCACAGGAGAGGCCCCATGAGAGAGAATGAGGTGCCGTGGCCACTGATCTGTTTCCCTGATTTACATCAATTTACATTCAGCTCTCAAGTAATCTACATGAAAATCAGGCAGCCTCTATCTATTCCAGTGACCTGTGGGATGATGTACTGAGACACTCCTCACTTCCCAAACCCTGGGCAGATTAATTTGTGAACCAAAACAGGGGCTGGCATTGTAATCATGGTCGCCTATCATTCTGTTACTGTCTCCAAATTGGATAGATAAATGGGTATTTGTGGTTTATTAACCTGAGTGTTTTGTCTGGCTTCATTTTCCTTTTCCTTCCCTTCCATAAGGAGTTGGTGTATTTTTTCATGTGAGGCTCCTGAGGAGCATTCACTACTCTAACAATAATTTACTGAGGTCTTCTATGTACCACACAACTGTTTTTGGTGCACGACAAGAATGTGACTGTCTTTGCCCCCTGTTCACATTTGGATTTGATGTCCCTGCTCTTGACTTGTTTTTTGAAATAACATTCAATGAGGGTATGACCTACCTACAGTAAAGTGCATAAACCTCAAGTGTATAACTTTGACAAACACTAACACATTTAACATCTCCATCATGATTGAGGTATAGAACATTTTTAGTGCCCATGAAGGCACTCTCAATCCCCCTCTACCCCCAGTAAGACAATCATCATTCTGATTTCCTTCATCATCGGCTAGTTCTTCCGTGTTCGGTCTTCCTATAATTGGAATCATACTATATGTAGACATGAAAGAGTAGACTGTCAAATTCTTTCTTTTTTTTTTGCAGTTTTTGACCGGGGCTGGGTTTGAACCTGCCACCTTCAGTATATGGAGTCAGCGCCCTACTCCTTTGAGCCACAGGTGCCGCCCTAGACTGTCAAATTCCACTTATACCAAGGTCAAACACTGGCAAAGTTGTTTTGGTCTCATCACCTCTGTGACATTCATCCACATTGTTAATATATCAACTTTTTTTTAATACTGTATATATACCACAGTTTATTTATCTATCTTTGGTTGAAGGACACTTGCGTGGTTTCCAGTTTGGGACGACTTTGAATCAAACTCCTATGAACAGTCTTCTCTGTGTCTCTGGGGCACATATGTTCTTTCTTGGGGATCTGTACCTAGGGTGGAATTGTGGGCCAAAGGGTCACCTGTATTAGTGTTAGTGGATGCTACTGTCCTTGCCTTTAAATCCAATCTCTCCCCAAGGTCCATCTTCAGAACCCATCTCCACAGAAGAGGTAGGACAAGGTAACTACCCACTCCCATGGCCTCCCTTGCTAGGAATTCTTCTTGCAAATGTCACCCAACATCACTTCCTGGCTAGGGAAGGAACTGAATCCTGTCTGCAGTTTTCCTAGCACTTGCAGACCCTGAGTCATTGTGCCTCTATCCTGAGGATCCCAGCACCAGCCAGCTGGTGTCCTCCTGGGAGTTTGGGGGCAGATCCACTGTTGCAATGAATACAAACTCTTTCCTTTGTTCTCCTCGCCCTGGAAGTGGGGGCTGCCTCCTGTAGTTGCTACCTGCATAATGCTGTAGTGTTCTTTTTTTTTTTGAGACAGAGTCTCACTCTGTCACCGTGGGTAGCATAAGCCTAGTTCACAGAAACCTCAAACTCCTGGGTTCAAATGATCCTCCTACCTCAGCCTCCTGAGTCACTGAGACTACAGATGCCTGCCACACACCTGTCTAGTTTTTCTGTTTTTAGTACAGACGGGTTTTCACTCTTGCTCAGGCTAGTCTCAAACTCTGAAGTTTCACCTGCTTCGGTCTCCTAGAGTTCTAGGATCTCAGGTGTGAGCCACCGCACCTGGCCTGTGTTCTCTTCTTATCCTTTCAGTTACCCAGGTAACAACTTTGTACCTAGCTAACCACTCTGCATGTCAAATTCTCTCTGTTTAACTAGCCGCTGTGGTTTCTATCTCCTGACTGAACGCACTGCCACCTTTAGACCAGACCTCCTGGTTCTCTATTCCAGCCTTGGTGGACTGCTGAACATCACTGAGCCTTTTTGACTGTGAAACAGAAAGAATTAAGCAAAACGTGCATCAGCTTTTTAGGTTCAGCCCAGAAGTCCCCTCTTCTAGAAGCTTCCTATGCCCTCTGGGTTGGTTAGGGCCCTTGAATTGCGATTACATGACTCCCTGTACTTTGCCCTTTCATTCATTCAACATGTATTTGTTGAGCACTGCTATGGACTGAATGGTGTTTCCCCTCAAATTCCTATGTTGAAGCTAACCGTGTGACTGTATCTAGATACAGGGTTTTCAGGAAGTAATGAAGGTTAAAGGAAGTCATAACGGTGAAGCCTTAATCCAATAGGACCAGTGAAGAAATACCAGAGCGTTTTCTCTCTCCCATTCTGTCCACATATTCCCACTAAAGGAAGGTCAGGTGAGGACACAGAAAGAAGGGAGACAGTCCTCATCAGAAACTAAACCCTGCCAGAATCTTGATCTTGGACTTCCAGCCACTAGAATGTGAGAATTGCTGCTTAAGCCACACAATCTGTGGTATTCTATCATGGTAGGCTGAGCTGAGTGAGACAAGCACCTACTATATGCCAGAAAGATCTAGGTGCTGGGGGTAGAGTTGCCATTAAAATAAACAAAAGGCTCTGTCCTCAGGTCACTTCTACTATCAAGTGGGGAGAAAGAAAATAAAGGAAAAGTAACAGTTAAATATGTGTTTCCTCCCAGCAGGGAGTGGTAAGTGATAGTCCTCAGGTGGTCAAGGAAGGTGCCAACTTAGTGGAGACTGTGAGGAGTGAAGGATCTGGCAATGTACAGATTTGCAGGGGAGTGAAGGAGCTGGAAATGGAGCAGATGTGCAAGGGAGCAAAGGAGCTCGCAAAGGTACAGATGTGCAGGGGGACGAAGGAGCCGGCAGTGGAGCAGATGTGCAGGGGGATAAAGGAGCCGGCAGTGGAGCAGATGTGCAGGGGGATGAAGGAGCCGGCAGTGGAGCAGATGTGCAGGGGGATAAAGGAGCCGGCAGTGGAGCACATGTGCAGGGGGATAAAGGAGCCGGCAGTGGAGCAGATGTGCATGGGGACGAAGGAACCGGCAGTGGAGCAGATGTGTGGGGGGATGAAGAAGCTGGCAACGGAGCAGATGTGCAGGGACAAAGGAGCTAGCAGTGGAGCAGATGTGCAGGGGGCAAAGGAGCTGGCAATGGAGCAGATGTGCAGGGGGAGGATGTGCCTAGTGGAGGGAACAGCATGTGCTAAGGCCTGCATGAGAAAGCATGTGGTACAGATGCAGCCCGAGGAACAAGGGAGCAGACGCTGATGAAATCAGACAGCCACACACTGATGAGTGTGCAACCTCCACGTCATCATCCTCCCGTCTCCGGCCCCTCATCCCCTGCAGCCTCCCTTGGTCCCTGCAGTGACCTCCTGATTAGTCCCCTTGGTTGGGGCTTGGAGGGGTGAAAAGGAAAGCAGAGGGCCTTCCAGGTTACTGACAGGACTTGGGCATTATAGTGAATAAAATGAGAGGTTTGTTTTAGTCAGGATTCTCTAGAGAAACAGAGTCAATAGGGTGTGTGTGTGTGAGACAGAGAGAGACAGAGATTTATTTCAATGGATTTATTACACATGACTATAGTTGCTTACAAGTTCAAAACTCATAGAAGGGCCTGAAGGCTGGAAACTCAGGCAGGAGCTCATGCTGTAGGCTGGAAGCAGAATTTCTTCTTCTCCTAGGAGACATTAGTTTTTGTTCCTAAGCCTCCCCTGGGTTGGAAGAGCTCACCCCCATTATCAAAGCTAATATCCTTTACTCAAAGTCAACTGATTGGAGGTGCTAACCCCATCTACGAAGTACCTCCACAGCAACACCTGGAGTCATGTTTGACTAAATAATTGGGTACCAGAGCCCATCTGGGTTGCATCTCACCATCACGAGGCTCCTAGAAGGGTTCAGGCAGGTGACATTTTCTCTGTTCACTTACCTTTTGTAGTTTCTGACTTACTTTTAAGTGACATGATTCAGCTTACTTCGAAAAGAATCCCTCTGGCTTCCCCGCAGAGAACAGACTGGAGGGTCATGGCTGGCTGCCTTCAGGGGACCAATCACGAGGTCACTGCAGGGACCAAGGGAGGCTGCGGGGGATGTGGGCCTGGAAACGGGAGGATGATGGCATGGAAGCTGCACATTCATCAGCATGTGGCTGTCATGTGGAGGGGGACCCGGCAGATACTATTTGTCTCTGTCCTGTTAGAAACCAATACATTGTGCATCGTGCCTGGCGCACAGCAGGTGTACAATCAACGTTTGCTGACAAGGAATGTATGAAAAAACAAATAGCTGAGAGAATTCTGCAAACTGTCAAACCCTGTCCATAGGTTCTCTATTTTCATGCACAGGCCCCTCTGCCCCATCCCCTCTCCTTGAACTAAAGCACCATTTGAGGAAACTCTAGCTGTGGCCCAAAGTCCATTTCCATCCTAGGACCTAGCATACATGGCCCACACTCAACCATTCTCTCTGGCTTTTCTTGACCCTCCCTCCAGGGCAGTGGAGCAGAGGTCACTCTCCTAAGGGACCATCCTGCTGCATAAGGCCTATGGATTTGGCAATAAAGCCTCTACTATGTTCCAAATCCCTCCTCCCATCTAACCCAGAGAACTCATGAGACTATCACACTGCCTTCTGCAGTGTTTCCAGAATCTGAGAGTCGGGTGGAATCCACCCATTTTAACTCCCTGGGGCTTAGTTAAAACGCAAGGAAGAGTAGTGAGGTCTGGCAGAGTCCCTCACCCCCAAATCCCACCAACTACCCACATATGGGGCTACAAACCCCTGACATTCATGGTTAAGTGGGTTCTTCTCCAAAGAGCTCTAAAATTAAAAAAAAAAAAAAGTCTAAGAAAGAAAAAGAGAAGAACTCACTGTGTTTACATGGAAAGTGGTTCCACATTCCTGCCCTGTGGAATACAAGAGTGTCCTGGAGCCGGCAGCTACCTGGCGCCATTCCCTCCTGTATTATAGAGCAGGGAGCCAAGCTTCCTTCTGATGTCTATAAATAAAGTGCTTCATCCACAAGCAATTAGGTGGAAGCGTTTTTCCAACCAGTGTGCAGACGAGTTTCATTTCTCCACAAGAGGCACAACAGATCAGAGATGTTAGTTTAAGTCCACTGCTATGTGTAGTAATAATAATTTTTTCACAGTACTTACTTCCTGTCTTTCCAAATACCGCCCCCCACTCCCTGCCCCACTTTAGTCTAGGTTTGATGCAGAAATTCTTTCCAGGAACAGGCATGCACAGCATTCCAAATTCTTTTAATTCATGAAATTTAGAAGGGTATGGAATTTAATTTCTTCTGTTGCACGAAGAACACTCCATTTTTGATCTCCTGAGATGGATTTCCCCTTTACTGAGAAATAAGAGCAACACAACTGATCACATTCCCTTCTTCACCTAGTCTGCCAGGTAACTCACCACCAGCCACTACAGATGTCTTATGGCTTGTGCCTTTGGGTCCTGCATTTTCCTAATTGCTGATTTCACCTTTGATTATCCTCAGTGAAACTAATTTCCATATAAGCTCACCCATATTGTCTTCATAAAGAGACAGAATGCAAAGAAATAAGAGTTTTAGAATAGTTTTTATTTTTAGGCTGAGGGTAGGGACTCATGCCTGAAATCCCAGCACTCTGGGAGGTTTAGGTAGGAGAATCACTTAAGGTCAGAAGTTTGAGGCTGCAGTGAGCTCTTTTTTGAGCCTCTATCTCAAAAAAAAAGAATCATTTTTATTTTTAGTGGCTGCTGCTCTCAGGGTAGATGAGGCATAAAACATGGAATGACAAAAAACAAAATAACAGGATGGCGAGAAGGGCAGGAGGGAAATGACCCTCAATGGGCAAGACTATGTGTCCGGCACTGTGTAAACTTTTTTTAAAAATTGAATATGCGTGACAGATTCTCTAAGGAGGAACAGCTGAGTCAAATTTGGACCCATGTCTCTCAGAGTACTGAGCCATGTGTGTCCCACACTGTCCTGCCTCTCATCAAATGCTAAGGGAAAAGGGGCCAGCCAGTGACAGAATGTGCCTGGGAAAAGCACAATGCCATGTGCTAAGGGGCAGGTTTGGCAGAGAGTGGAGTTCAGGTGAACAGGTTAAATATAGAAAGCTCAAGGCATCTATTCACCAATCTACCCTTCCGCCTGCCTGTCCATTCATCTGTCTGTACCTTTATCCATCCATCCATCTATCCATCCAACGCTTTCTTTGCTCCAACACGAGCAGAGGCCTCACTCATATCTTCCCACAGGGAGTCTGGACTGAGGATGACCCTTCCAAATTATCCCAAATTGAGCCACGCCTTTATATATCCACATGAATGGGGATATAAAGATGCCCCTGGGAATTGAGGGTGACCTTGCCTGAGGTTGCTTCCTTCAGCTGAGGGCAACTGGCCAACAGGCTCAGCTGATAGCCATTGGCAACCAATGCTCCCCATGGATAGGGAATGAAGGTCACCAGTTCCCACTACACCCTACTTTGCTGTTCTTTGCTTGATTTGTTCACTGTCTTGATTTGTTTCACTGCTTTAGAATGCAGGTTCTATGAGCACAAAGATTTTGTTTTATTCATTCATTACTGCGTGCTTTTATTTCTTTTCATTCTGTCTCTTTATAAAGACAATGTGGGTGAGCTTATATGGAAATTAGTTTCACTGAGGATAATCAAAGGTGAAATAAGGAATTAGGAAAATGCAGGACTCTGCAGAGCCCAGAGCAGTGGCTTGCCCGCTGTAAGCACACAAAAAGAATTTATGAATGAAATTCTTGGAGCAGTGGCTCAGGCCTGTAATCCCAGCAGCTTGGGAGACAGAAGCTGGAGGACTACTTGAAACCAGGAGTTTGAAACCAGCCTGGGCAGCATAGCAAGATCCCATCTCTACAAAAATTTAAAAAAAATCTCTGCATGGTGATGCATGCTTGTAAATCCCCAGCTGCTTGAGAGGCTGAGGCAGGAGGACCACCTGAGCCCAGAAGTTTGCAGCTGCAGTGATTAGGCCATTGCACTCCAGCCTGGGTGATAGAATAAAACCCATGTCTTAAAAAAAAAAAATTAAAGAATCGCTTAAGCCCAGGAGTTGGAGGTTGCTGTGAGCTGTGTGAGGCCACGGCACTCTACCGAGGGCCATAAAGTGAGACTCTGTCTCTACAAAAAAAAAAAAATTAATAGGGCCAGATGCGGTGGCGCACACCTGTAATCCTAGCACTCTGGGAGGCTGAGGCAGATGGATAGCTTGAGTGCATCAGTTTGAGACTGGCCTGAGTAAAAGCAAGACCCTGTCTCTACTAAAAATAGAAAAACTGAGGCAAGAGGATCACTTGAGCCCAAGAGTTGGAGGTTGCTGTGAGCTATGATGCCAAGGCACTCTACTCAGGGTGACAGCTTGAGACTCTGTCTCAAAAAAAAAAAAAAAAATTAATAGATGAAATAAAAGAATGGATGGTTTGTTAGCCTGTGCAGGCTGCCATAACACAATAATGTGCACACTGACAGGGGGTGATAAAGTCCAGATTCCTAGGATTCTGAAGGCTGGGCATTTGGCCCCAGAGCCTCCCTCTTGTTCACTAAATGACCTTCTTCTCTAGGGCAGGTTCAGAAAGTCTATACTTCAGAAGCTAGGACTGCTGGGATTTGGGGGAGGACTAGGAGACAGAGAAGAAACTTCAAGCCCAGCCACTGGTCCCATTTGGGTAGCTTGTAAGGTTCCATAGAGCAAACACATGGGGCTCAGCTCCTGCTCAGGACAGGCCAACATGCGGCTTTCTGCATCACCAAGTCCATATCTCCAGCCCCACCTTCTCCCAAAGCTCCAGGCCGTCATATCCTCCCTGGATGCCTCACATGGAGTTCTGAACTGCCCCTGGCCCAAAGAGAGCTCATCACATCGCCTCTCTACCAGTCTCCCCATCTCACCATGTGGCACAGCCACACAGACAGCTGCTGAGGACACAAACCTAGGGCATCCTTGATCCTCTCTTTCCCTCATCTCCTGCATGCTTTAGGAAGATCTGGAAACTCTGCCTCCAAAATAATGACAAATCATCCCACTGTAGTCCATTTCCAGAGTCCACATCCCTAGGCTAACGCACTATCGTCCTTAACCTGTACAACTCCAAGAGCCTCCTGACTGGTTTCCCTGCCTCCTTTCTGTTCCTGCCCTGATCCCTCCATCCACGCACCTTCCTAACTCATTCTGTCTGAGATTTTACTCTACTCATAGGCTCACAAATGAGCATGCCAGTTTCATTGATGTTGACAGAAGACACCAGACTCCTGGGTCAGAGACAAAAGACTTTCTTATGGTGCAAGCAGTTACCAGAATGTCAACATGTTCTCTTTGGTTTCCTTAGCACACACAGTGGGTTTGAGTAATGGGAGAGGAACTCTGGGCTTGGGAGTCCTGCTCTTTGTCATGAAGTGAGGTGGAACCTCATTCCTCATTCCTTCACATGGCTCTCAAGGCCCAGGGTAGCTGGGCTCCTGCCCACCTCTGACCGTACCTCCTCACCCCACGCCCTCCACCGCTCTGCTCCAGCCTCATGGACCTGCTCAGGGCCTTGCACTTTGCTCCTCATCCTTGCATTTTACATCTCTCCACATGGGTTGCTTCTCTTCACCCACTGAACATCCCCTCCCTGAGGTCCACAGCCATTCTAGCTAGCACTGCCTCCACCTTTATCATTATATTGTATATGTCATATTATTTTCAAATCCTGTCATGCTCAGAAATGATCTTTCCATGTCATGTTCTCCCCTGAGGGCAAGGACCTCATCTGCCTGTTTCCTGCTGTGCTCCCACAGCCGGGAGCGGGGTTAGGTGCTATATAAATATTTGGGAATATGTCAGGCAAGGCAGGAGTATCCCCAGCTTCGAGGCTAGAGGTACTGACGGTGTCACAAGGGTGGGAAATGCCAACTAAGGAGCTTCTCAGTGGCTTGGAAACATAAAACCTGGCATGACTCAGCTTAATGCCAGGGTACAAGTGCTGTGTGACTCAATGTTAGGCTTTAAACATGATGCTTCTCTTTGTAGTGGCCTCTGAGAACATCAACAGGGACACCACAGAATGATTGTAGGAGAAGCCAGAGGCTGAGTGATGGAAATTCTTCAAAAAAAAAAAAAAAATATATATATATAGATATACATACACACACACGCACACACATACAGGGTGGCCATAAGTTTGTGTGCAATTTAAAATAGTTGTCCATTTTATGTCTATAGATTATGTGAGGCAGGGGAGGGGCCCAGGTATCCTGTGTGTGTGTGTATAAAGATTTATTACTTAAAAAAAAAATAGTATACAACTGTGGTGAATCTTACAAGGGTATATGTGAAACTTAGTAAATGTGGAATGTAAATGTCTTAGCACAATAACTAAGCAAATGCCAGGAAGGCTATGTTAACCAGTGTGATGAAAATGTGTCAAACGGTCTATGAAACCAGGGTATGGTGCCCCATGATCACATTAATGTACACAGCTACGATTTAATAAAAAAAAAATAGTATATTGCTAAGCATTTGTATGTCCCTCTCATGGAGTGGTTAAGAGCTTGAACTGTGGACTCAGCCCAACTGGAGTTTAAGTCCTGGCTCCCCTGACCCCTACCTCTACTCCCATCAGTCTGAATAATGGGAGAAATGTTTTGAACTAATAGTCTGGAAGGGGAGGAAGAGGATGGATTCCAGTGGGAAGCTAATCAGGGAGCCTTTAGATACAGAGTTTTCAAGGACCACGGATCCCTCCAAAGGTGTGTGTCTAGGGCCTGGCCACTGACTAGCCACCCAGGCTTCAGAGAATGTTAGCACAATTCATCAAGATAGCAAGGTGTCCATGGGTGATGCTTAGAGTCACTCCTCTGAGCGAGGTAACCCAGAGATAGGAAGATAAAAAGATTAAGAAAAAGCAGGAGAAATATGAAGACAGACAGAAAATGACAAAGGATCAAAGGGACAAAAGAGCTGGCCTTCGGAGGCTAGGGGTGGTTAGCAGCATCTAATGCTGGCAGCTTGGTAGTTGAGTGAACGTGGGCAAGTTCCCAGCCTCACTGAGTCTTCACAGGTGAAAACCATTACCAGTAGGAATGGTAACAGCAGAAGGAATAATAAATTTGAGAACAATGGATCTCTTTTCTGGGGCCTGGTTCTGGGTTCGGGAGACGGTTCTTTGAACTCCGTAGCACCCTTTCCAGCCACTAGGGGATGGCCAAGGACCAGCTGCAAAATGGTGACAGGCTTTCCATTAGGCAAAATACCCCAGGAAGTATAAATAGACCTTGTTGTTGGTCTAGTCACCACAGTCTGACCCCCTGCGGGGTGCCAGGCTTGTGCTGGCCTCTCTGGATAAAAGACAGAACCAGTGACAGTGTACAGGGCAAAAAGTGGCCAACCCTATGCTCCTGTACTGAGCCCAGGGTGAGTGTTCCTCTCCACTGTCCTCACAGGGCTTTTAGTGAAGGGGGGCATGGGATGCCTCTTGGGAACTGGTCTGCTTCTCCTGGGAGTCATCTCAGTACCCCCCAACCAAAGTGAGGGACACAGGGAAGCCCAGCAAGAAGCCCAGGAATTATCCCCACCATCCCCCTGCCTGCCCCTCTAGCCAGAGGCAAGTTGGTGGGATGTGGATATACTAGGGACCCATCTGAGCCCATTCCCCTACTCCCTGAACTCCCTGCATCCATCTTGGGTTCCCAAAGTCAATGGCACCCATTCATGGCAGGAGTGCACTATTCAAAGCCTCATCTAGAGGGCAGCTGTGCACCTCTGGGCAGATGACTTGATCCCTCTTGGCCTTTGTCACCTCCAGAGCTGAGGGATGTCAGGAGCTGGGGATGAACAGTTGTCCCACAGCCTCCTCCCTCTTCCCCTTGAATGCCCCGGGGCATAGCTAAGAGTTAGTCAGCCTGGCTACCTTAGGAAAGATTCCAGATCCCTCTGCTTACGGATGGGGAAACTGAGTCCATGAATACAGGTGACTGGCCCAAGGTCAGGCAGCGAAGCTAATATAAAACCAGAGAGCTTAGACCTCCCAGCAACCTGGGAGAATCTGCTGCCCAGAAGCATGCTGAAATTGTGCCCGCATTGTGCTGGCACTACTCTTAAACTTTACCCAGGAGTGCGGGACAGGGTGTAATCCTAGCACTCTGGGAGGCCCAGGCAGGTGGATTGCCTGAACTCAGGAGTTCAAGACCAGTCTGAGCAAGAGCAAGAGCAAAACCCTGTCTCTATAAATAGCTGGGCATTGTGGCAGGAGCTATGAGGCCATAGCACTCTACCCACAGTGACAAAGTGAGGCTCTGTCTCAAATAAATAAATAAATAATAAAATTTATCCAGAGTATAACTTTTTTTTTTTTTTTTTAGTAGAGACAGTCTCATTTTATCACCCTCGGTAGAGTGCCGTGGCGTCACACAGCTCATAGCAACCTCCAACTCCTGGGCTCAAGTGATTCTCTCGCCTCAGCCTCCCGAATAACTGGAACTACAGGCACCTGCCATGACACCCGGCTATTTTTTTTGTTGCAGTTTGGCCAGAGCTGGGTTTGAACCCGCCACCCTTGGTATATGGGGCTGGTGCCCTACCCACTGAGCCACAGGCGCCACCCCGAGTATAATTTTTTAAAAATTTGATTTCTTCAACAAGAAATTTACAAGTAAAAAGGCTTTTCAAATTAAAAATAAAATAAGATTAAAAGTAGATTCTGGGGACATCCTACAGATCCACTAAATTAGATTATGTGAGGTAGGGGAGAGGCCAGGGCATCTGAATTTTAAAACTCAAAACCACCCCCAGCGGCGGTATGTACGATAAGGCAAGTGCGGGCAGCTCTGCTTCACATCACTCCTCTGGGCTGCGTTTTCTTCCTTAGACCCCACTCACTCTCCCACTTTGGCCACCCTTCCCAATAACCCTGAGGCTGGCCCTTACCTGCTATGTCCCTGCTCCTTGCCCCTGGGCTTCCTATGGGGCCGTGGGAGCCAGCAGGAGAAGCAGCTCTTGCCTCAACTGCAGGCGGCAGGTGGACAGCCCCGTGTGGAGCTCCTCCCTCCCCTGCCCTCAGCCCTGGCAGCCCAAGGAGTTCCCCTCAGCCTGGCCCTCTCCTCTGTCCCTTCATTCCACTCACTCTAGCAACACCTCCCTGGGTACTCCATTTCCTCCTGGGATGCTGTCACAACAGCCCTTGATCTGTGTAGTCTAACCTGTGCCTTGGGGAGAAGCTTCCGGAATCTGGCTGTCCTAGATATACAGAGGAGGGTCAGTGCCCCCAGCAGGGGCAGCTTCCTAGATAGAGTATTTGGTGACTCCTGCGCTGAGTCTCAGAGGTCAGTTGAGGGGACAGCAGCACTGGCAGGGGGGCTGGGGCTCACACCAGGCAGGGGGCCCAGCAGCAACACAGGCTCCCAGGAGCCCAGACAGCTGCACCGGGGGAAGACAGGGGAGGGCAGCCGTGAAGGGTGAGACTAGAGAGATGGGACCCCAAAGACAGCTTCACTGGACTTCATACATTATGAGAAACAAGTCCTGATAACCGTGACCAGGTGGCCTTGGGTGCCTCAGTCCCCTGGTGTTTGGGTGACCGTCCCAACTATCCCCTGGCCTGGACTCACTGGGAAGACCTGTGAATAAGAAAGTGGTTTGCAAACTGTTAAGTGTTGGACCCAAGGGAACAATGATGACCATTGTTTATACAACAAAGACAATTGGGCCTTTCCAATCTGCCATCGCGGTGGGACCGCCACCAAGATGCAGATTTTCATAAAAACCCTTACGGGGAAGGCCATCACTCTAGAGGTTGAACCTTCGGATACGATAGAAAATGTGAAGGCCAAGATCCAGGATAAGGAAGGAATTCCTCCTGATCAGCAAAGACTCATTTTTGCTGGCAAGCAACTGGAAGATGGACATACTTTGACTACAACATTCAAAAGGAGTCCACTCTTCATCTTGTGTTAAGACTTTGTGGAGGTGCTAAGAAAAAGAAGAAGAAGTCTTATACCACTCCCAAGAAGCATAAGAGAAAGAAGGTTAAGCTTGCTGTCCTGAAATACTATAAGGTGGATGAGAATGGCAAAATAAGTCACCTTCGTTGAGAGTGTCCTTCAGATGAGTGTGGTGCTGGAGTTTTTATGGCCAGCCACTTTGATAGACATTATTGTGGCAAATGTTGTCTTACTTACTGCTTCAACAAACCAGAAGACAAGTAATTATATGTGAATTAATAAAAGACATGAACAAAAGAAAAAAAAAAACAAAGACAACTGGGTACTGGAAATGAAGGCTTTCTCAGCACCTGAGCATATTCTGGGGATGTGGACTTCCCTGCTGGGATAGCCAAGCCTACACCTGCTCCCAGGACAGACAGCTGCCTACAGATGTCTATATAACAGCCTCCTCTCCCAGAATGGCTGCAACATTGCTCCTGAGCAGAAGAGGAAGGTGCTGAAAATCCATTGTCCAGCTCCCTGATTAGGTGACAATTTTGGTTTTAGCCAATTAAATACCATTTTCATTCACATAAATCAGAGCCAGAAATGAGAGTATTTGGTGTTGGAGGACTTCTCAGAGGGTTTCCCAGAGGACTTCTCCCTCAGGATTCTCTGTCTCCTCTACATATATATTTCCACATTAGCTGTGGGGCTTTCAGTCTGGACTAGGTGTTGGGGCTTGGGGATGGAGCCTGATTCCAGAGAATTCAGAGTCTAGTGCGGGAGACAGAAATACTTGACTGGTCTCTCACTGTTGCTGAGCCCTCCTCAGTCCCAGGCACCGTACTCATAACACAGATGGAGACATACAGTCTGCACCTGAGTCCTGGTCCCTGCCCTTGGGAGGTTCCATTCTAATAAAACAGACAAGTAAAAAACAAACAGGTGATCACCTCACAAGATTTCAGAGTGTCAAAGCGTGGCACAGAGAGCATCACGCTCAAACCACACGCAAACACCCCAGCCAGTGGCCTATGCCCCTCTCAGAGGCACTTGAGAACATGAACTCTGGCCAGAGTTCTGAGGCCTGCATTGCAAGTCTCAGTTTCCTATCTATAAAATAGGATGGTGATAATAACTGTTGTTTTGCAGAGCTGTTAATAGAATAAAATGAGGTAATTTGTGGATATACTTTGTTCAGAGCCTGGCACATAGTAGGTGCTCAGTAAACATCCTGCAGCTGTTGGTGTCATTATTTCATGGCTGACTTGAATTCCCAGAGCTGCTGGGCAGGGCAAGGTCTCCATGAAAAGCTGGCTGGAGGGAAGGACCTCAGAGAATTTGCTGACTGGCCCAGTGAGGAACTGCCTAGCATGGAAATAACGAGCACGGGTCAGGCAGAAACAGGTGCTGTCCTAGTTCCCTTGACCTACTGACATCCTTCGAGTTTCTCTAAGTCTCAGCTTTCTTACTTGTAAAATAGGATAAAAACAATACCGCCGGCCTACCTGGTGGCTCACACCTATAATCTCAGCACACTGGAAGGCCAAGGCAGGAGGATCGCTTGAGCCCAGGAGTTTGCAGTTGTAGTGAGCTGTGATGACATCACTGTCCTCTACCCAGGGTGACAGAGCAAGACTCTGTCTCAAAAAAAATCTTCACAAAAACAGTACCGGCCTCATAAACATATGTGGAAGATTAAATGAGTTAGAGAGTTAGGGGGCTCTTCGTTTTTAGTATTTTCTGATGGCGGTGTTGCAGATGCCATGTATTTTTGTTAACTGGCTTTGGGTGGTGTATTAGTCTCCTAGAGCAGCATGATAAATTACTACAGACCAGGTACTTAAAGCCAGAGAAATCTATTCTCCCACTATTCTGGAGGCCAGTAATCCTAAGTGATGGTGTTGGCAGGGCCAAGCTCCCTCTGGAGGCTCCAGGGAAGAACCTTCCTTGCTTTTTTCAGCTTCTGGTGGCTCCGGACATCCCTTGCAGTCACATCACTCCAATTTCTGCTCCATTTTCATATGGTCTTCTTCTCTTCTTGTCTTCCTCTATCTTTGTTTTTTTTTTTTTTGGAGGCAGAGCCTCACTGTTGCCCAGACTAGTGTATCATGGCCCCAGCCTCGTTCACAGTAACCACAAACTCCTGGATTCAAGCACTCCTCCTGTCTCAGCCTCCTAAGAGGCTCAGACCATAGGCACCTGCCACAACACCTAGCTAATTTTTCTACTTTTGGGAAATGAGGTCTCACTCTTGCCCAGCCTGGTTTTGAACTCCTAAACTCAAGCAATCCACACACTTCAGCCTCCCAGAGTGCTAGGATTACAGGTGTGAGCCACCACGCCCAGCCTCCTTCCTCTATCTCTTAAAAGGACACTTGGTCATTGGATGTAGGGTCTGCCTAGATAATCCAGGATAATCTCATCTCAAGATTCTTAACTTAATTACATCTACAAAGATATGTCCAAAGGACTCGGAGCTTGAAGTTTCCCTCACCTAGGCCCCTACACAGTTTCTGGCACTTTAGGGATCACCTACTGAATGAAGTTAGCAGAAAAGTATAAGGAAAAGGGGAGCAAAATAGGCCTCTGCCCTGACCTGCTGGGTGACACTAGGGGTAGGAAATAACTTTGCTGTCCAAGTCTGAGGCTTCCTGTTGTAAAATCAGGAAGTTGGGTGCCACTGCCTCTGGGTAACATCCTAAAATATAGGTCTGGATGTGCTTGCATAGATAAGCCTGGTGGCCTCCAGGTGTCAACAACCAAGCAGAGTCGGGGAGACTCTCCTGGCCAAGCCCTGGATTTTCTCAGTGGAAGGAAAAGTGTCCCCAGACAAGAATGAAGACACAGGCCAGGCAAGCTCGCCTATAATCCTAGCACTCTGGGAGGCCAAGGTAGGTGGATTGCTTGAGATCACAGGTTTGAGACCAGCCTGAGCAAGAGTGAGACCTCATCTCCCAAAATAGCCAGGTGTTGTAGCAGGGGCCTGTAGTCCCAGCTATTTGGGAGGCTGAGGCAAGAGAATCATTTGAGCCCAAGAGTCTGAGATTGTTGTGCGCTATAACGCTACGGCACTCTACCGGGGCGACAAGTGAGCCTCCATTAAAAAAAAAAAAGAAGAAATAAAGAGACAGCAAAGAATGAGGGTTTTACCTAACTTAATTTTCCCAGCAACATTTATGAAGATAAGCATCATTCCCATTTTACAGCTATACAAACTGAGGCTCAGAGATAAAGCCACTCACCAGAAGCCACTCATTTGGTGTCTCTGCATGTATGTCTGCCTCCCAAAGCTCAGGCTTTGGGGGGTCAGTGAGTGAATCTGACTTCCGCCACAGGGATACTTGTACGAAGGTCACTATCGAAGTTTTGACACAGAGGACAGGTGCGGGGGCTCATGCCTGTAATCTTAGCACTCTGAGAGGCCAAAGTAGGTGGATTGCCTGAGCTCAGGAGTTCAAGACCAGTCTGAGCAAGATTGAGACCCCTCTTTAAAACACAGCCGGGTGTTGCGGCAGACACCTGGAGTCCCAGCTACTTGGGAAACTGAGGCAAGAGGATCACTTGAGCCCAAGAGTTTGAGGTTGCTGTGAGCTATGATGCCACAGCACTCTACTAAGGGTGACAAAGCAACAGTCTGCCTCAAAAAAAAAAAAAAAGTTTGAGACAGACTGTGTTACGGTTCATTATTTCACTTCCAAGAAATAATGAATGGACAGTGATGTCCTTTCCCATTCACCCACGTGAGTTTCAACTTCCTGGACTTATCAGCATTGCTGGGAGGGCTTCATTTGTTTCCTTCTGTCCAGAAGGCACTCAGTCAGTATCAGGTATGAAGCTGGGAAGACAGTACTTTATTGTGCTGATTTTCTATGATTTTAAAAGTGGGTTAAATGAGTCTCAAAGCCTTAAGCATTTGCAATGGGCTTTTGGGGACCTTCTCCTTGAGTGACAACTTTTTTTTTTTTTTTTGAGTGACAACTTTTTAGTGGTTTCAAGAATTTAGAAGCAGGTCCAGGCATGGTGGTTCACGCCTGTAATCCTAGGCTTGTGGATTGCCTGAGCACACAGGTTCAAGACCAGCCTTAGCAAGAGCGAGACCTCATCTCTAAAACTAGCCGGGTGTTGTCCCAGCTATTCAGGGAGCTGAAGCAAGAGAATTGCTTGAGCCCAAGAGTTTGAGGTTGTTGTGAGCTGTGACGCCACGGCACTATACCAAGGGTGACAAAGTGAGACTCTCCAAAAAAAAAGGAAGAATTTTGAAGAGGCTTAACTTCACTGAAAGACAAAGAGACGAGTGAACATCCAGGGACCCCAGAGATTAAGGAAAACATCGCCCCTGAGGAAAAAATGGTTCCCCAAGACAAAGAAGTGACATTTAAGGACACTGAAGTGGTTGGATTACCAGAAGTATCCAAAATCCTGCACCATTATCTTCAAGTGAGGAATGTTTCATCCCTTCGAAGGATGAACAAAAGCACATCCGTGTTGAATGGTGTGAAGAAATGCTGGTCAGATTTGACACAGAGAAGTTTAGACCTGTTTCTGACATCGTTACTGGTGATGAAACCTGGATTGACCAGTTTGATGCAGAGAATAAGTGTCCGTCAACAGTGTGGATTCTTCCCAATCAAAATCCACCAACAAAAGTGATGTGGCCCCTAAGTATTGGAAAGATGGACACTTTCTTCTCCAAAAGCAGTCATGTTGCAACTGTGCTTCTGGAAGAAGAAAGGACTGTCTTCTCAGTGGTACTCAACATTATGCCTACCGAAAGTTTTGGGGAAGCTTCAAGAACAGCGGCCAAGGACAGGACTGCCAGGGACCATCTTGCACCATGACAATTCGTCTGCCCACACAGCCAACATCTGCATTCAGTTCCTGGAGTTCACGGAGGTTCAAATTAATGACTCATCCACCCTACAGTCCTGACCTGGCCCCACGAGACTATTTCCTGCTCCCTACTATGAAAAATCCCACATGGCTGTGGCTCAAGTGGCTAAGGCACCAGCCACATACACATGAGCTGGTGGGTTCAAATCCAGCCTGGGCCCCCCAACAACAATGACAAATGCAACCAAAAAATAGCTGGGTGCTGTGGCAGGCACCTGTAGTCCCAGCTACTTGGGAGGCTGAGGCAGGAGAATCGCTTGAGCCAGGAATTGGAGGTTGCTGTGAGTTGTGATGCCATAGAACTCTATCCAGGGCAATAGCTTGAGGCTCTGTCTCAAAAAAAATAATAAAAATTAAAAATTAAAAAAAAAATCCCATGTGTGGAAGACGGTTCTGTAGCACCGAAGAAACTGTTCTTGCTTACAAAAGTGAGCTTACAGCACTTGAGGAAAATGAATGGGAAGAGTGTTTTCTCTTCTCTTCTTTTTTTTTTTTTTTCCAGATAGAGTCTCAATTTGTCACCCTTGGTTGAGTGTCGTGGCGTTAGAGCTCACAGCAACCTCAAACTTTGGGGCTCAAGCAATCCTCTTGCCTCAGCCCCCTAAGTAGCTAGGACTACAGGCACCTGCCACAACACCTGGCCATTTTTTAGAACCGAGGTCTCGCTCTTGCTCAGCCTAGTCTTGAACTCCCGAGCTCAGGCGATCCACCCTCCTCAGCCTCCCAAAGTGCTAGGGAAAAAATGTTTTCAAAAATGATTCACGGGTGGTGCCTGTGGCTCAGTGAGTAGGGCACCGGCCCCATATACCCAAGGGTGGCGGGTTCAAACCCAGCCCCAGCTGAACTGCAACCAAAAAATAGCCGGGCGTTGTGGCGGGCACCTGTAGTCCCAGCTACTCAGGAGGCTGAGGCAGGAGAATCGCGAAAGCCCAAGAGCTGGAGGTTGCTGTGAGTCCTGTGACATCATGGCACTCTACCAAGGGTGGTAAAGTAAGACTCTGTCTCTACAAAAAAAAAAAAAAATGATTCACAATTGCCTCACGCCTGTAGCACAGTGGTTATGGCACCAGCCACATGCACTCCACCTGGGACAGCTAAACAACAATTACAACTGCATCAAAAATATAGCCAGGAGTTGTGGTGGGTGCCTATAGTCCCAGCTACCTGTGAAGCTGAAGCAAGAGAATCACTTAAGCCCAAGAGTTTGAGGTTGCTGTGAGTTGTGATGCCATAGCACTCTACCGAGGGCAACATAGTGAAACTCTGTCTCAAAAAAAAAAAAAGGTTCACAAGAATGCAAAGTACAAAGAATGTTGTGCTGATTATTTTGAGAAAACATAATAATCAAAATGATTTTACATTTCTTACTTTTTGTGTATCTCAAAACTATTGTAGTGTCCCCTGGATAAGGCAGCCATTTGTGGGTACATCTGACAGATCTTCTAAGCCAGGTGTTGTGCTAAGTGTTGCAGTTAGCTGGGTCCCCTCATTTATCCCAGTGCTTCCCTGGGAGGTTTGTGCTAATATTTTACAAATAAAGGACTTCAGCTTGGGCAGCTTCCATAACTTGTAGAAGGCCACAGGGCCACCTATTCAACCAAGAATCTCCCCTGAAGCAAAGCCCAGAGTTTAACTGTCTACTTGCCATCCACTGAAATAGACGGGTGTAAGCTGTGAGAAAGAAGGAAGGGGGAGGAAGATAAGGCTGGCTTTGACTTGATACCCTGGAAAGCAACTTGCAGTGACCTCATTTACCTATAATTATTACAACTCGATAATGTAAAATTATTTAATCCATTTAACTAAATCTTTCAATACATACGCTGTCCCCCCAACATACATATTCTTTTGGGATACCTGTATGGGACCTGTAGATGGTCTCAGCAATGGACCATCAGTTACCTGTGGGCATAGCTGCATCTGTGGATTAGACGCTGGTAAGCATCAGGAGAACAGAGGAGAGGCAGACACACCTGCGAGTATCTCTGAGCTATTAACCCTCAGGTCTTTATAATGTTAGGTGACCCCTGATGTGTTGGTCCTCAAGCAGATCAATCAGCACCCACACTAACTCTACCACCCCCATCTGTCGGCGTGGAGGTTGTCATATATACAACAGCAGCAAAGCCTAACATGTTGATCCTGGTTATATGAGCACGTGTGTTGGAATAAAAGATCTGGGCGGCCCCTGTGGCTCAGTGGGTAGGGCGCCCGCCCCATATACTGAGGGTGGCAGGTTCAAACCCGGTTCTGGCCAAACTGCAACAAAAAAATAACCGGGCATTGAGGCGGGTGCCTATAGCTACTTGGGAGGCTGAGGCAAGAGAATCGCCTAAGCCCAGGAGTTGGAGGGTGCTGTGAGCCATGTGACACCATGGCACTCTACTGAGGGCAATAAAATGAGACTCTTTCTCTACCAAAAAAAAAGAAAGAAGAAGAAAAGATCCGGGCAGTGCCCATGGTTCAGTGGGCAGGGCGCCAGCCACATATACCCAGGCTGGCGGGTTCAAATCCAGCCCAGGCCAGCTGAATGGCGATGACAACTGCAACAAAGAAATAGCTGGGCATTGTGGCAGGTGCCTGTAGTCCCAGCTACATGGGAGGCTGAGGCAAGAGAATCGCTTGAGCCCGGGAGTTTGAGGTTGCTGTTAGTTGTGACGCCACAGCACTCTACCGAGGGCAACATAATGAGACTCTGTCTCAAAAAAAAGAAAAAAACCCAGATCCTTTTATCTTGTTGGATGGAATCATTCTGCAGGTCTAGCCAAGGTCTGTGCTGGGCACAGGTAGTTAATTCTTTTTTTTTTTTTTTTTGTAGAGACAGAGTCTCACTTTATGGCCCTCGGTAGAGTGCCGTGGCCTCACACGGCTCACAGCAACCTCCAACTCCTGGGCCTAGGCAATTCTCCTGCCTCAGCCTCCCGAGTAGCTGGGACTACAGGCGCCCGCCACAACGCCCGGCTATTTTTTGGTTGCAGTTTGGCCGGGGTCAGGTTTGAACCGGCCACCCTCAGTATATGGGGCCGGTGCCTTACCGACTGAGCCACAGGTGCCGCCCAACACAGGTAGTTAGTTCTCCTGGGATGTTAACATATGCCGTGGGCTTACAACCCCACCTTGCTTGTATTTGGGCCCTGGGGAACATTCTTTGTTTAGGGCTGTCCTATGCACCTAAACAAAGGTGTCCGCCACCCACTAGATTCCAGGAGCACATCCCTCCCCACCTCCCTAGCTGTGACAACCAAAAATGTCCCCCAATGTCGCAGATGTTCCGAGGGCAAAATCACCCCTGGTTGAGAACCACTAGTTTCTGTGAATGTCTCACATCTGCCCTCCAGAAATCTACTTCCATCTGGGGGAGGTTACAGGACTCATTTCCTAGGGCTGCCACAGCAAAGAACCAGGGACAACAAAAATTTCTTCTCACCGTTCTGGAGGTCTGGAATCAAGGTGTCAGCAGGGCCCTGCTCTTCGTAGCTTCCGGTGTTGCCAGGGTGCTCCTTGGTGTGCAGGGGCATCACACCAGTCTCTGCCTGTGTCATCACAGCCGCTCTCCCTGTGTGTCCCTGTGTCTCTTCTCTTCCTGTAAAGATAGTCACTACTCGCTGGTTAAGGACTCAACCCACTCTAGTATGTTCTCATTTTAATCACTATATCTGCCACAATTTTATTCTCAAATTAAGTCACATTAAGAGGTCCTAGGAAGGACAGGAATCTTGGGGGGGAGAGGGAGGGATACTATTTAACTCAGTACAAGGCCCTGAAGAGATTGTGGAGTCTATCCCAGACTCTGCAGGAGGGAGGACCTAGAAAATCAAACTACTTCTCCTAAGACCAGAGGCAGAGCCCAGATCAGTGCCAGAATTTCTGACACCCTATCAGGCCTCTGAGGGCATGAGGAAGAGGTGGGACCACAGTCCCATCCACAGGAGCCCAGGCATACCCATGGTCCCTGGCCCAACCTACAGGCCTGCGTGTGCCAGCCCGAGGGGCTTCCTATGAGATTCTCTGCCTTTCCACAAATCTCTCACTTCTTCCTACTGCCGGTTGGACCCAGTCACCAAAGGAGACAAGCCTCATTGGTTAATTTTTTTTCCTCCTTCAAAAAAATAAATTCATAAATGGTCCTTGGCAAGCTGTTTACTACCTGGCTTTAATGGCCTGTTTATTACCCCGAGCCTGCATCTGTTAACACGCCCCCTCGTCATTTTCCCTCATTAACTGTCGATTTGGAAGCCAGTTTTGGCATTAACCATGCCTAGACCTAAATGGCTGCGGACAGTTGATTTTATGACTAGGCCTTGTCTTAGAAGCACAGGGGCTAGCCATGGAAGAGGAGGGCTGAGCACACACAGAAGAGTCCCAGCAGCGGGCAGCTGGGACTCGAGGGCTGCTGGCAGGAAAGTGAGCAGGTGGGCATTTCAAGGGGTGTGCCCGAGACACAGGGGTGTGTGGGCTCCGAGGATGGCAGCCCTTGTTGTGGCTGCTAAGGGACCTGAGCACGTCTAGGAAGAATTTTGATTGCAAGTGTAAAGAATCCATCATCTGGGGAAAGAAAAAGTGCACTCACAGGTTGTTCAGAAAATAACCATCCAGACTGACGCATTGGCTCTAAGTTCCCATCTCTTTGTCCTGTCCATTCCTCCCAACCCTTGTAAGCTGCATGGGGTACAGGAATGAATGAAAGAGGGAGCCAGTCCCCAAGATGATGCTGTACAAGGAGGAGAGAGATGGCCACACAGGCCATGACAAGCCAGTAAGCTCCATGACCTTGAGGCCTGGGAGGCCAGAGTAGGGGCTGGGCAGTGGACATGCCATGGCTGCTCAGAGACCATTCCCAGTCAGATGTAGCACGAGCCTGGAAGGATGGGACATTCATTACAGCCAAAGAGAACTGTGCAGACATAAAAGGGTGTTGGGACAGAACGTGACCTGCTCCAAAAGAAACCTGCAGCATCACTGTCATGCTTAAAACCCTCCACTGGCCAAGAATAAAGCTAAACAGTAAGACAGGTCTGGAGGGGTTGACCCATCACCTGCTTTCCTGAAGTCTCCTGTCGTCTCTGATTTTCTCCCTCTGGAGGTCCAGACACAGCATCTGCAGTGGGATGACTAGTGTCCCCCCCAAATTTCATGTCTACTTGGAATCTCAGAATGTGACCTTATTTGGAGACAGGGCCTTTGTAGATATTGTTAGTCAGGAAGAGATAGGAGTGGATCAGGTGGGCATGGAGTCCAATGACTGGTATCTTCATAAGAGGAGACACAGGGATACAGAGGGGGGGAAAGGCCATGTGATGATGGAGGCAGAGATTGGAGTGATGTGGACATAAGCCAAGGACTGCGATCTACCACCAGAAAATGGGAATGGTACAAAAGGATTGTATCCAGAGTCTCAGAGAGAACACTCCTCCCTAACCTTGATTTCAGATTTCTAGCCCCTAGAATTCTAAGAATAACCCTCTGTTGTCTGAAGCCACCTAGTTCTGTGGTATTTTGTTATGGCAGCTCTAGAAAAGAAATACATTATCTTTCATCTCCCCACACACTTGCAGCCCTTTAGAAATACTGTCTCCTAGGGCAGCACCTGTGGCTCAGTGGGTAGGGCACCAGCCCCATATACAGAGGGTGGCGGGTTCAAACCCGGCCTCGGCCAAACTGCAACAACAAAAAAATAGCCAGGCATTGTGGCGGGTGCCTGTAGTCCCAGCTACTCAGGAGGCTGAGGCAAGAGAATCGCCTAAGCCCAGGAGTTGGAGGTTGCTGTGAGCTGTGATGTCACAGCACTCTACCAAGAGCAGTAAAGTGAGACTCTGTCTCTACAAAAAAAGAAAAGAAAAGAAAGAAAGAAAGAATGTTTCCTAAATATCCTCCTGAAAATTTGTTGTTCTTCAAAGAACTGGTCAAGAAATTCTGGGTTAAGAAGGGCAGTCTGAACACAGGTTTCTAATTTTACTCCTTTAAAGAATCTCAGTTGCAAAAAGGGATTTTTTTGTTTGCTTGTATTATGTCTTGTTTTGTTTGTTTTTTGAGACAGAATCTCAAGCTGTTGCCCTGGGTAGAGTGCTGTGATATCACTGCTCACAGCAACCTCCAACTCCTGGGCTTAAGTGATTCTTTTGCCTCAGCCTCCCAAGTAGCTGGGACCACTGGCACCTGCCACAAGGCCCAGCTATTTTTTGGTTGTAGTTGTCATTGTTGTTTGGCAGGCCCGGGCTGGATTCGAACCCACCAGCTCCGGTGTATGTGGCTGGCACCTTAGCCGCTTGAGTTATAGGTGCTGAGCCTGTTTTGTTTTGTTTTGTTCAGACAAGGTCTCGATCTGTCTCCCAGGCTAGAGTGCAGTAGCATCATTATACCTCACACAACCTCAAACTCCTGGGCTCAAGGGATCCTGGCTCTTGCCTAAACTGGTCTCAAACTCCTGGCCTCAGGCAATCCTCCCTCATCAGCCTCTCAGGGTGCAAGGATTATAGGTATGAGCCACCGCGCCCCCACCCATTTGTTTTTTATGAGAGAGGATTTTGCTCTGTTGCCCAAGCTAGAATACAATGGTGTGATTATAGCTCACTGCAGCCTCCAACTCCTGGGCTCAAGGGATCCTCCTGCCTCAACCTGCTCAATAGCTAAGACTACCAGGGCCCACCACAACTCCTGGATAATACTGTTTTATTTTATTTTTTGTAGAGATGGAGTATCATCACGTTGTTCAGGCTGGTCTCAAACTCCTGGGCTCAAGTGATATTCCCATCTCAGCCTCCCAAAGTGCCTAGGATTATAGGCATGAGCCACCACACTGGGCCTGTAAAAGGATTTTTTTTTTTTTTTGAGACTGGGTGTGATTATAGCTCACAGCAACCTCCAACTCGGGCTCAAGCAATCCTCTTGCCTCAGTTTTTCTATTTTTAGTAGAGATGGGAGTCTTGCTTTTGCTCAGGCTGGTCTCGAACTTGTGAGCTCAAGCTTTCCACCCACCTCGGCCTCCCAGAGTGCTGGAATTATAGTCATGAACCACTGCGCCCAGCCAGGATTCTTTTTTTTTTTGAGACAGAGTCTGATGATGTCACCCTCAGTAGAGTGCTATGGTGTCACAGCTCACAGCAACCTCAAACTCTTGGCCTTAAGCGATTCTAGCCTCAGCCTCAGGGCAATCCATCTGCCTCGGCCTCCCAGAGTGCTAGGATGAGAGGTCTGAGCCACCAAGCCCAAACTGGTCTTTTATTTTTTTAATATGAGACATAGCATATGTACTGAAGACCATAAAATGTACATTCATAGTTTAAGGAACAGTAAGAAAATGCACATTCATTTACCTCCTGCTCAGGTGGAGAAACGGAACATTACCACTAAGTCAGAGCCTTGATACTCAGCATGATCCCTGGGCCTGGGGGCTTGTTGGAAATATGGCATTTTCAGCCCTTCCTCAGACATAGGGAACCTAGTGACATGTGTACACCTCTAACTGAAGAGCTGCCTCTGAGGTCCCATGGGCAGTTCTTGGTTGTGCCCGTATGCCTGCCTGCACCAGAGCATTTTCCATCCAGCTTGTTGCTGGTTGTACCACCTGGGTAGATAGGTATCTCTAAAAATACTGTTTAGTTTTGAAAAACAGCAGGGACTTGGCTATGTTAAGAAGAAGGATGTGTTTCCCGCAAGCTGAGTGCTGACTGCAGTCTCTGGGGAAAGCTGGGTCAGAGCACAGACAGGGGGTCAGCAAGCGGCTGCCCTGTGATTTCTGCTTGAAAGTTCAGGAGTTGGTCAAAGGGCAGGACTTCTTGGGGCTGGACAGTTGGACCTGGACCCAGCCAGGGAGAGCAGGAGCTTTATCAGCTCATAGTCACAAGCAAGGTTGGACCAGGCCAGCTTTGCCACAATAGTACTTAGACAGTAGGGATCTTAGAGATGGTCTCTACCCTGGAGACCACAGGACAGAGGTCATGCATCAGGCCAATGGGGCAGCCAGTCTAGATTAGAGCAGTGAGACTCAAACTCCGTGCTGTGTTCTCCTCTCCTGCTCTGCCTATCCTTGTGAAAATCTTCTTTAAAAATCCAGGCCAGTGGCTCCATGCCTATAGCTCAGCAGCTAGGGTGCCAGCCACATATACCAGAGCTGACAGGTTCAAATCCAGCCCGGGCCAACTACAACCAAAAAATAGCCGGGCATTGTGGAGGGTGTCTGTTGTCCCAGCTACTTGGGAGGCTGAGGCAAGAGAATTGCGTAAGCCTAAGAGTTTGAGGTTGCTGTGAGCTGTGATGCCATAGCACTCTACCTAGGACAACAGCTTGAGACTCTGTCTCAAAAAAATAAATCATAGGGTGATGCCTGTGGCTCAAAGTAGTAGGGTGCCAGCCCCATATGCTGGAGGTGGCGGGTTCAAACAAAAACTGCAACAACAAAAAAAAAAGTATTGGTGAACAATAACCTAATAAAATGTTAAAATAATAATAATAATAATAGGCTCAGCACCTGTAGCTCAAGTGGTTAAAGCGCCAGCCACATCCACCAGAGCTGGTGGGTTCGAATCCAGCCCAGGTCTGTCAAACAACAATGAGAACTACAACCAAAAAATAGCCAGGGATTGTGGCGGGCTCCTGCAGTCCCAGCTACTTGGGAGGCCGAGGCAAGAGAATCGCTTAAGTCCAGGAGTTGGAGGTTGCTGTGAGCTGGGATACCATGACACTCTACCCAGGGTTACAACTTGAGGCTTTGTCTCAAAAATAAATAAATAAATAAATAAATAAATAAATAAAGACTTGCTGAAATGTCACCTTCTCTTAGGAGTCCTCCTCACCCTTCTCAGGCATGCAGGTCACACCTTCTTCTGGGTCCCAGAGGTCCTTCCAATAGGGGTTACAAACTATAAGGGCTATGGGGACCAGGCAAGTAACACCCCTTCCAGAGGCTGGCAGAGAAGACCCACACACACTGGCTACAAAGAGGTGACCAACTGTCACCTATAGGAATGTATACCCAGAGCTGCCAGATCTAACTTCTCAAGAGATCTAGATATTCAGATTTTTTTTTTTTTTTTTTTTTTTGTAGAGACAGAGTCTCACTTTATGGCCCTTGGTAAAGTGTCATGGCATCACACAGCTCACAGCAACCTCCAACTCCTGGGCTTAAGCGATTCTCTTGCCTCAGCCTCCCGAGTAGCTGGGACTACAGGCGCCCGCCACAGCACCCGGCTATTTTTTGGTTGCAGTTCAGCCGGGGCCGGGTTTGAACCCGCCACCCTCGGTATATGGGGCCGGCGCCTTACCGACTGAGCCACAGGGGCTGCCCCGATATTCAGATTTTTATGTAAAATCTGTTTGTTTGTTTTTTACCCCCAAAAACATCCAGGCTGGAAGCTGTATGTATTGCTGAAGCTGTGACTCCAGACCCAGATGATGACTAATCTGTTCCCATAGACCCCAAGCATCCTGTGAGGTCCTTGTACTGATAAAAAAAAAAAAAAAGGGGCTTGTCAGTAATGAAGACAGTCCCTCAAACATCGTCAATAGCAAAGCAATAACAGCAAGCACTTAGATATTAATAGTAGTTACTCTGTGCCTGGCCCAACTTTAAGAGCTTTATGTGACTTCACTAATTTAATCCTTACAAATTGTGTGCCAGACACTGTGCTAAGCTCTTTAGGTATTTTTATCTGATAATAGAATCCTTGCAAAAACCCTCCAAAGCTGATGTTAGCCCCATTTTGCATATGAAGACAGCCAAGTCTCAGAGCAATCAGGGGGCCTGCCTAGGGTTTGAAAGCTGGTAGGGGATCGCTTGAGCCAGGAATGCCAGCCTGGGGACCATGTTCCCCACCATTGTGCTGAGGGATCTACAGCAAGTGTGCATTCCTACGCCTACAAGCCTTGTAACCTCAGCAAGACACACGACCTCTCTCTAGCATCAGTTTTCACATTTGCAAAATGGACATAACTACACTGCTTGGGTTCTAGGAACAGAATGAAGATAAATGGAATGGGGTAGGCAATGCACTTAGCGCAGCCCCAGGCACAGAGTAAGTGATGGCTAAATTACAGCAAGTTTCATCACAATGATTATTTTACCCATGCTAATTTTTGTCATGACCATAGCCTATAATTCCAAAGCGGCCCCTCCCAGGTGTAATAGCTGTCCTGTCTGTGTGCTGTGCAATGCAGTCATTTGCATCCCCTGTTGGGGTTCGGAAATTTACATATCTGAAGTGCTGTGGAAGATGAATGGGAGAAGTCCAGGGGTATGGAGACAAGCAAAAGAGAGGAAGACAGAGGAGGGAACTGAAATCTCAGCAGAAGATATTTGAGTCCTGAGAAAGAAGGAGGCAACCAAAATTGGTGGAACTTCTAAGCTCCAGGCTATGAAGGCAACACATGATCTCATCACAACCTGGAGGTAGGTGTCATCACCACATTTTTATGGGAAAGGAACCCGGGGTTCCCAACCTGCTCCAGTATCTGCCATTTCAGCTTGTGGACTGGGGTAGCTGGGAATTTGTAAAAGTTCCCACCTCGAGCTTGTCTGCCTCTCAGTCCATCAGCCATTTCTTCTTTTGGCCCTGAGGGCTTCTAGCTTACATTAAGTTAACTCCTGATGGTAAGGGACCCCACCTTACCATTGATAAAATTGCCTTTTTAAAATCTTTAGCTGCCTGTACGTTAGTTAATCCCATCACCTTCCTGATTACGGTATTTTAGAAGGCAATAAGGAAACTACTAGAATTTTTATTTTCCTATTCACAAAACAGTTTTGCCTATCTCAGGTCCCACCTGATTCTTCTGCAACCTCAATTGCTACCCACATCCCCACCCCTTCAAAGCATTCCTCAAAGCAGTTAAGGACCCATTTCTTCAGGTCTCACAGCAACCTCCAACTCTTGGGCTCAAGCGATTCTCTTGCCTTAGCCTCCTGAGGAGCTGGGTCTACCGGTGCATGCCACAATGCCTGGCTATTTTTAGAGATGGGGTCTTGCTCTGGCTCAGACTGGTCTGGAATTCGTGAGCTCAGGCAATCCAACCTCCTCCACCTCTCAGATTGTTAGGATTACAGGCGTGAGCCCCTGCGCCTGACCTAAAATGTATATTTTTAATCTTTCTCTTAGCACAAAATTCAGGAGACCACCAAAACTTGAAAGAAGTATCACTCTGCTTACATCTTGGGGTGTAGAAGGATCCCTTTTCAAAACGGTTTCTCTTAGTGGCACCCGGAGCTCAGTGGGTCGGGCGCCAGCCACAGACACTGAGGCTGGCAATTTGAACTCGGCCCAGGCCAGCTAAAACAATGACAACTGCAACAAAAAAAAAATAGCCGGTGTTGTGGCAGATGCCAGTAGTCCCAGCTACTTGGGAGGCTGAGACAAGAGAATCACTAAGCCCAAAAGTTGGAGGTTGCTACGAGCTGTGACACCATGGTACTCTACCGAGAGTGACATAGTGAGACTCTGTCTCAAAAAAAATTTTAAAAAAGGCGGTGCCTGTGGCTCAGTAAGTAGGGCGCCTGCCTCATATACCGAGGGTGGTGGGTTCAAACCCAGCCCCGGCCAAACTGCAACAAAAAAATAGCTGGGCGTTGTGGCGGGCGCCTGTAGTCCCAGCTGCTCAGGAGGCTGAGGCAAGAGAATCACATAAGCCCAAGAGCTGGAGGTTGCTGTGAGCCGTGTGACGCCACAGCACTCTACCGAGGGCAGTAAAGTGAGACTCTGTCTCTACAAAAAAAGAAAAAAATTAAAAAAATATAAAAGTAAAAATAGAAAAACTGAGGCAAGAGGATTGCTTGAGCCCAAGAGGTAGAGGTTGCTGTGAGCTATGATGCCATAGCACTCTACCCAGGGTGACAGCTTGAGACTCTGTCTCAAAAGAAAAGAAAAGAAAACTGTTTCTCTGAAGTTGTTTGCTTTTTTCTAATTCGATTATAAGGACTGCTTATGCATCCTGGACCGTGATCCTTCATTATAGGGTTGCTACAGTCTTCTCCCAGCTGGTAGTTTATTGAAAGTGAATTTGACGAACAACTTCCTAATTTCACCTTGCTTGCAGTTTACCAATCTTATCTTCTATGACTATCTTTGTTTAGAAAATACTTTTCCTTGGAGGTCAGAAGAACATCCTCCTATTCTTTCTTCTAAAAAGTTTGAAAGCTGTGCCTGCTATTTACATATTTAATTGATCTGAATCTAGCTTTTAGGTGTGCCGGGAGATCGGAGATAAGGATCCATTTTCCGTTTTTCCCTCCGGCATCCTGGACAGATCAGTCCCTGCTTTCTCCAGTGGCCTGTGAAGCCACTGCAGTCACATATCAGGTCCCCAAATGTGTTTGGGTCTGTTTCTGAGCTTTTTCTTCTGCTTTACTGGTCAGTTTCTCTGTGCCAACAGGTTACCACCATAATCCAAATTAACTCTCGAATAAATTCCAACGTTGTCTGGGCAAATTGCCCTACTCAGGCTTCTTCAGAAATGTGGGGGCTATTCTTGGGCCTTTGTTCTTTCGCATAAACTTAGCTTGTTCAATTCCTTGAAAAATCTACTTGGGATTTTGATTGAAATTATAGTAAGTCTATAGCTGAGTTGGGGGATATTTGAAATCTTGGCCAGGTGCGGTGGCTCACATCTGTAATCCTATCACTTGGGGAAGCCAAGATGGGTGAATCCCTTGAACTCGGGAGCTGGAGAGCAGCCTGAGCAAGAGCAAGACCCCCTCTCTACTAAACATAGAAAAACTAGCCAGGCATAGTAGCAGGCGACCGCCTGTAGTCCCAGCTACTCTGGAGGCTGAGGCAGGAGGAAATGTATCAAGTCTTCCTAGCCTTGAACGGAAAGTATTTCTCCATTGATTTATGACTTAGTTTTTCTTTAACTTTACATAATTTTTTCTATAAGGTGCTCAATAGCCCGATAGTTATCATGTTAGTCTCATAATTTTCTCCACAAAGCTCTCCCATGTTCAAGAAATAATTATCCCCAGGTGCCTTTTATTATTATCATTATTTTTAGGACTGAGTCTTACTTTGTCACTCTCAGCAGAGTACTGTGGCACCAAAGCTCACAGAAACCTCAAATCCTGGCCAGGCGCATGGTTCACACCTGTAATCCTAGCACACTGGGAAGCCGAGGCAGGTGGATTGCCTGAGCTCACAGGTTCAAGACCAGCCTGAGCAAGAGCAAGACCCCTGACTCTAAAACTAGCTGGGCTTTGTGGCAGGCACCTGTATTCCCAGCTACTCAGAAGGCTGAAGCAAGATAATTGCTTGAGCTCAAGAGTTTGAGGTTGCTGTCAACTATGACACCACAATACTCTACCGAGGGTGACAAAATGAGACTCTGTCTCAAAAAAAAAAAAGAAAGAAAGAAAGAAAAAAGAAACTTCAAACTCCTGGGCTCAAGTGATTCTCTTGTCTCAGTTTTTCTATTTTTGTTTTTTGCAGTTTTTGGCCGGGGTGGGGTTTGAACCCACCACCTCTGGCATATGGGGCCGGCACCCTACCCCTTTAAGCCACAGGCATCACCCTCAGTTTTTCTATTTTTAGTAGAGACAGGGTCTTGCTCTTGCTTAGGCTGGTCTCAAACTCCTAAGCTCAGGTAATCTACCTGCCTCAGCCTCCCAGAGGGCTAGGATTACAGACATGAGCCACTGTGCCTAGCCTATTATTTCTTGACTATAATAAGTGATATCATTTTCGAAATTACGTTTTAAACCAGTTGTTGCTGGTGTATAGAAATGTAATTAACTTTACATCTAACTACTTTGCTGAATTCTCATTAATCTTAGTAATTTGTAGATTCCTTTGGATTTCCTATGTAAATGATCACATCATCAGTGAATGATGTTAGTTTTATTACCTTTTTTCCCATCTTTTTCTTAACTACTGTACTGGTTAGGTCCTCCAGGGCAATAATAATGACAAGACACACTGATCTTATCTCTTATCTCTAATCTAATGAAAAGATTCTAACTTATCACCATTAAAATCAATGTTTTTGGTAAACGCCTTTACCTTGTCAAAAAAGCTCTTCTCTATTTCTTTTCTTTTTTTTTTTTTTGAGACAGGGTCTCGCTTGGTCGCCCTTGGTAGAGTGCTGTGGGTCACAGCTCACAGCAACCTCAAACTCTTGGGCTCAAGTGTTCCTCTTGCCTCAGTCTCCCAAGTAGCTGGGACTACAGGTGCCCACCACAACACCTGGCTATTTTTAGAGACAGGGTCTCACTCTTGCTCATGCTGGTCTTGAACCTGCCAGCTGAGGCAACACACCTGTCTCAGCCTCTCAGAGTGCTAGGATTACAGGCTATTTTGGCAAATTTTGTTTGTTTAATTAATTGGTTATAAGTGGGTATTAAATTTTTCAAATTCTGATTTTGACACATATTGGGATGGTTTATTTACATTCATCTGTTAAAGTAGTGATATTTACAGATTTTTTCCCCCAACATTTAATATCTTTGCATTTTGGAAATTAAAACCTACTTGGGGCGGTGCCTGTGGCTCAAGGAGTAGGGCGCCAGTCCCATATGCCGGAGGTGGCGGGTTCAAACCCAGCCCCGGCCAAAAATCACACACACACACAAAAAAACCCAACTTTGTACTCATGTGTTATCTTTTTTATACATTACCAGATTCAGTTTGGCAACATTTTATGTAGGATTATTATGCTCATACTATTGAGTAAGATTAACTTGTAATATTCCTTTCTCATGCTGCCCCTGACTGGTTTTGATATTAAAGTTATATCAGCCCTATAAATGAATTAGACTTTTTTTTTTACTAATCTCTGGAAAACTTTGTATAAGACAGGAATGAGCTTTAAGTCTTGCAGTTCTCCCCTGCTTCAAAAATATATATTTATACACACGTACACACATGCACACACATACACACACGCACAGGATCTACAATTATTTTCTCCTATAGAAAGAAAGATAGTCGGGCAGCACCTGTGGCTCAAAGGAGTAGGGCGCCTGCCCACATGTTGGAGGTGGGGGGTTCAAACCCAGCCCTGGCCAAAAACTGCAAAAATAAAAAATAAAAAAGAAAGAAAGATGGTCAACTTTTTATTCATTTCTTTTTTTTGATACAGGGTCTCAGTTTGCTGCCCAGGCTGGAGGGCACTGAATAGTCACAGGCACTACATGGCACACTGCAGACTTGAACTCTCAGGTTTGAACAGTCCTCCCATTCAGCCTCTTGATCAGTTTTTAAATGGCTATAGGAAATATGTGCCTTTTAATTCTTTTTGAATTAATTCTGGAATTAGACTTTCCTAGGAATTTCACTATTTCATCTCAGAATTCAATTTTTTGGCATAAGGATTTTTTTACTTACTTACAATATCCTAGTAGCCTATTATCTTTTAAATCTTTGTTGTAGCTATAATATTTATCTAATTTTCATTTCTAACAGGGTATGTACACGGTTCTCTTTGCTAATCAGTCTTACCAGAAGTTTATTTAATTAATCCTTTCAAACAATCGATATTTAGCCTCAGAGATCCATTCTGTTGTATTTTTAAAATTATTTTATTATTATTGTTTTTGAGACAGAATCTCACTATGTCGCCCTCAGTAGAGTCCTGTGGCGTCACAGCTCACAGTAACCTCCAACTCTTGGGCTTAAGCGATTCTCTTGTCTCAGCCTCCCAAGTAGCTGGGACTAGAGGCGCCCGCCCGGCTATTTGTTGTTGTTGTTATCGTCACTGTTTAGCAGGCCTGGGCCAGGCTCGAACCACCAGCCACGGTGCATGTTTTGTTCTTATCTTTGTTTCCTTCCTTTCACTTTTTGGGGGACGTATTCTTTTATTCTTTTCAGTTTAACATTCTCATCTTTCTTTCTATCCTAAGATAATAATTAAGGCTTTGGGTGTCCTTTTTTTTTTTTTTTTGTAGAGACACAGTCTCACTTTATGGCCCTTGGTAGAGTGCCGTGGCCTCACACAGCTCACAGCAACCTCCAACTCCCGGGCTTAAGCGATTCTCTTGCCTCAGCCTCCCGAGTAGCTGGGACTACAGGCGCCCGCCACAACGCCCAGCTATTTTTTGGTTGCAGTTCAGCCGGGGCCGGGTTTGAACCTGCCACCCTTGGTATATGGGGCCGGCGCCTTACCAACTGATCCACAGGCGCCGCCCTGGGTGTCCCTTTAAAGTATCATTTTTGCTTCATAACTGCATGTAAGTAATACTTTCAATATCATTCAATTCTAATTTTTGTGTTTGTTTTTCTGGTGCACAGAGCTTTATTTCCATTTGGTCCAAGGCTTGGGAGAGGACTCTAGGGTGGTCAAAAGCTGCCTGTGGCTGGCAGGGCCCTGACACTTTGAGAAGGGCTCCTCAGCCTCCTAATCGTGCTTGAGAAGTGGGCTTTTTGAAGAGATATTCGCCCAGCCAAGCCTGGGGGCCCGCCAGCGGGGGATGTTGGTGAGGTGGTCGCCACCTTCTTTATGAGTTTCACTTCCGCATCTAGGACGCGACTCCACCGGAAGTCGCAGAGATGAGGGTCTGTGCGGGCAGAACCCAGGGCATGAATATCCAAAAGAGCATGATTCCGGCTCTTCTCCAGGGCCAAGGAGGTTTCCATTGCGTCCAGGGTTGTGCCCCATTCATCCTGAGATGGCTTCTGCACGTCCTGGAAGAGAGCGCGGCCGCCATGCTGGTTTTGCACCTTCAGGAAATGCTCAGCGCCTTTGTGCTTCTCCGTCCACTCGCGGAACAAGTGGCCCACGCCTTTCAGAGCCACACTGTCGCGGTGGGAATTGGAGCCCAGCGAGAGGTAGGTGTAGGAGGCCGGCAATGCAGATGGACAGGGTGGTTGGCGGCTGTCTCCACACTGGTGGAATAATTTTGACCAATCTGGGAGCTCGTGGGGTTGATCAGTAATAAGGAGTTAACCACAAAAAAACAGTGTTACCTGACTCCAGTAGCAGGAGATGGCCGTGAACATGGTCCCAGGATTGCGAGTACGTGTGAAAGGAGGAGATTGGAAAGCTGCCGAAGGCTGGAAGAAAAGGAGTCCCCGGGTCTGTTCAGGTCAAACTCTGCTGAAGCAGGACACAGATCCAAGGGACCACCTCCCGCGCTGCAACAATTCTGATTATTTTATACTTTGGACTACTATTTTTTCTTTCATTCGTGAGTTATTTTGAAGTGTATTTTTTTGGTAGAGACAGTTTCACTTTACTGCCCTCGGTAGAGTGCCGTGGCGTCACACAGCTCACAGCAACCTCCAACTCCTGGGCTTAAGCCTTTCTCCTGCCTCAGCCTCCCAAGTAGCTGGGACTACAGGTGCCCCCCGACAAAGCCTGGCTATTTTTTTGTTGCAATTTGGCCGGGGCCGGGTTTGAACCCGCCACCCTCGGTGTATGGGGCCGATGCCCTACCCACTGAGCCACAGGCACCACCCCTGAAAGTGTATTTTTGAAGTGTATTTTTAAATGTTCAGATAGGCTTGGCGCCTGTAGCTCAGTGGCTACGGAGCCCACCACATACACTGGCGCTGGCGGTTCGAACCAGCCAGGCCTGGCAAACAACAATGACAACTACAACAACAACAAAAATTGCCAGGTGATGTGGCGGGCGCCTCGAGTCCCAGCTACCTGGGATGCTGAGGCAAGAGAATTGCTTAAGCCCAAGAGTTGGAGGTTGCTGTGAGCTGTGATGTCACTGCACTCTACAAGGGAGACATAGTGAGACTGTCTCAAAAATAAATAAAAATATATATTCAGACAATTACTAAATTTCCCTTTTTGCATTATCTACATCTACCTCTTTTTTTTGTTGTTGTTGTTGAAAAAAGAGTCCCACCCTATGCCCTGAGCAGAGTGCAATGGTGTCATATCTCTCTGCAACCTCAGACTGGAGCTATGGGCTTACCACTGCCTCAGCCTCCAGAAGCCACTGGAATTACTGGAGGTCACTGTGGCGCCCAGCTGGTTTCCATTTTTTTTAGGAGTCCGGGTCTCACTCTTGCTCAGGCAAATCTTGAACTCCTGAGCTCAAGCAATTCTCCCTCAGCCTGTCACAGGCATGAGCCACTATATCTACTTCTGAAATTCTATTGTTATTTAAAAAAAAATTCTATTGTGATCAGAGATTACACAATCTCTTTAGAATGACACTGATTGTTTTAAATATAATGACACATATTCTGTGGCCTAATAAAGTACATAGATTAGAATCACGTTTTCTGATGACAATGCAATTAAATTAGAAATATTAAAAATGGTAAATGTTTCCATATGTACTTGAGAGGAATGCATATAATGTAACTGCTGGAAGAATCCTATATATGAATGTTCATTCGTGCTTGCCACTTGTAATTCAGATTTTCTATGCCCAGCCGTGCCTGTAGCTCAGTAGGTAGGGCACCGGCCACATATACCAAGCGTGGCAGGTTTCAACCTGGCCCAGGCCAGCTAAAAACAACAATGACAAATGCAACAAAAAATTAGCCGAGCATTGTGGCAGGCAACTGTAGTCCCAGCTACTTGGGAACCTGAGGCAACAGAGTCGCTTGAACCCAAGAGTTTGAGGTTGCCGTGAGCTGTGACACCACAGCACTCTACCCAGGGCAACAGCTCCAACTATTATGGTATATTAAATCACTTCTCCCTATAGTTATTATCAATTTTTTTGTTTGTTTGTTTGTTTGTTTGTTTTGTAGAGACAGAGTTTCACTTTATGGCCCTGGGTAGAGTGCCGTGGCCTCACACAGCTCACAGCAACCTCCAACTCCTCGGCTTAAATAATTCTCTTGCCTCAGCCTCCCAAGCAGCTGGGACTACAGGCACCCACCACAACGCCCGGCTATTTTTTTGTTGCAGTTCGGCCGGGGCTGGGTTTGAACCTGCCACCCTCGGTATATGGGGCTGGCGCCCTACCGACTGAGCCACAGGTGCTGCCCCTCAATTTTTTTTTTTTTTTTGAGACAGTCTCAAGCTGTCACCCTGGGTAGAGTGCTGTGGCATCACAGCTCACAGCAAACTCCAACTCCTGGTCTTAAGCAGTTCTTTTGCCTCAGCTTCCCAAGTAGCTGGGACTACAAGCACCTGCCACATGCCTATTTTTTGGTTGTAGTTGTCATTGTTGTTTGGCAGGCCCAGGCTGGATATGAACCCCCCCAGCTCTGGTGTATGTGACTGGCCCACCCCACTTAGCTGCATGAGCTACAGACGCGAAGCCAGTTATTATCAATTTTTTTTTTTTTTCTTTGAAACAGAGTCTCGCTCTGTTGCCCCAGGTAGTTCACAGCAACCTCAAACTTCTGGGCTGAAGCAATCCTCTTGCCTTAGCCTCCTGAGTAGCTGGAACTACAGGCAGCTATTTTTAGTAGAAGACAGGGTCTCATCCTTGCTCAGACTGGTCTCAATCTCCTGACCTCAAGTGATCCTCCTGCCTTGGCCTCCCAGAGTGCTGGGATTACAGACATGAGTGATCACACCCAGTCAATTTTTGCTTTATATTTTTAAGGTTTTATAATAGTTTTATTTACAGTTTACAACTGCTGTATCTTACTGATAAATTGGACTTATTGCATATTACCCACTTTATATTTAACAATGCATTTTTTTCTTTTTATTTTTTTTTATTGTTGGGGATTCATTGAGGGTACAATAAGCCAGGTTACACTGATTGCATTTGTTAGGTAAAGTCCCTCTTGCAATCGTGTCTTGCCCCCAAAACAATGCATTTTTTCTTAAAAGTTACTTATTTGGGCTTGGCACCTGTAAGCACAGTGGTTAGGGCGCTGGCCACATATACCCAGGCTGGCGGGTTCAAACCCAGCCTGGGCCAGCTAAACAACTATGAAAACTGCAACAAAAATATAGCCAGGAGTTGTGGCAGGCACCTGTGGTCCCAGCTACTTAGGAGGCTGAGGCAAGAGAATCACTTAAGCCCAAGAGTTTTAGGTTGCTGTGAGCTGTGATGCCATAGCACTCTACCGAAGGTGACAAAGTAAGACTCTGTCCCAGAAAAAAAAGTTATTTATTATTTGTCTAGTGTATCTTTAACTTCACTTTTACTCATGAACTTTCTATTTTTTTATTTCCACATGTCTCATAGGATTAACATAGAACTAATTTAGAAAAATATATAATGTGACAATCTTTGTTTTTTTTTTTTTTTTTTTTTGTAGAGACAGAGTCTCACTGTACCGCCCTCGGGTAGAGTGCCGTGGCGTCACACGGCTCACAGCAACCTCTTAACTCTTGGGCTTACGCGATTCTCTTGCCTCAGCCTCCCGAGCAGCTGGGACTACAGGCGCCCGCCACAACGCCCGGCTATTTTTTGGTTGCAGTTTGGCCGGGGCTGGGTTTGAACCCGCCACCCTCGGCATATGGGACTGGCGCCCTACTCACTGAGCCACAGGCGCCGCCCGACAATCTTTGTTTTTTAACTGCTAGATTTAGTCCACTTAAATTTATTATGGTTATTAAAATATTTGTTTATATCATTTAACTTTAAACTTTCCTATGCATATATATATATATATATATATTATTTTTTTGCCTATTTTTAGAAAATCAAAGTTCAGTGTGGACTGTCTCAGGTTCAGCCCCTCTTAATTTGATAAGAGCCCCCATATTAGTTTTCTATTGGTGGTACTAAAGTTGACCTCGGGATAACCTAAATAATTTTCAAAGCAGTGGTTCCCAACTCTTTTAAGTATAAAGGCCTCTTTGTAAAATCAGAGCCTCAAAAGTTTTATTTCCAACAAGCTCATTAATGCATCAAAATATGTTTTGGGTTGTTTTTTTTTTTTAAACAGTCTCACTCTCACCTTCAATAGAGCGCTATGACATCATAGCTCACAGCAACCTCCAACTCTTAGAATTAAGTGATCCTCTTGCCTCAGCCTCCCAAATAGCTGGGACTACAGGTATGTACCACAACACCCCACTAGTTTTTCTATTTCTAGTAAAGACAGGGGTCTCACTCTTGCTTAGGATGGTCTTGAATTCCTGCCTTGGCCTCCCAGAGTGCTAGGATTACAGGCATGAGCCACCATGCCCAGCCTAAAATACATGTTTTTTTGCAGTTTATCCAGTACCTAATTGTGATAAGAGAGTTCCTCAGAGTACCTGGAGAGCCATTTTGCCAAAGTGGTTTACTGTATGGTCTTTACTTCATTTCCTTAAAGTAGAAGTTCAGACCCACACAGGTAAGGCAGGCATCCAGCCGGACCTCCACATGAGCGCCAAGGAGTGAGTGTGAATATGTGGCTGCATACAAGTATAAATATTTTCCAAATGACTATGGGTGCTGATGTGCCAAAGGAAGTACACGTTCCCTTTCCAGTGCTTCTGAAATCAAAGTGGTTTTTATTACATCTTATTTTGTTCAGTCAATACTTACTATATATAAAACCACTACAGTGTGAGGACCATAAAAATTTCAGGTGTCCCCACATCCACTAAATGCGAACAGTGCTTTACCTCTAGACATTGGACACGTGGATGATACTTTCTCTCTATTGCTTTTCTGCGTTTCCTTGAGTTCCTGCTGTGAACATGTCTCTGTAAATATCAGCTTCATATTTACAGAGAAAAAGTTATTTTACAAAGGGGTCCTCATACTTAAAAGAGTTGGGAGCCACTGGTTTGAATGATTATTTAGAGCATTAAAGTAAAAGAAGCAAACTCCAAGGCTAATGGGGGCCGGTCCTGTAATGAGAATGAGGAAATGAGCTGGTGGGGGGGGCCTGGGGTGACCTGAATGCAAACGCGGAGTAAATGCGAACAAATGCTGCTCGGCTCTAGCCAGCCTTTCGCCTTGTAAAAATGCAGGCCTACTGTTGCCAGATCTTTCAGCTAAGTGAAAAAAGATATCCTGATTTGTTATTTGAAATCTTTAGATATTTGTAAATGTTGACAATTAATTCAAAAATGTTTTTTTAAAACACGGTCCAAATGAGCCTTTTGTGTAGAATGGCTATGATTCCTGGTGGCCCATGCACCATCTCAGTTTTAAAATCAGTCTACTTGTCTCAACTCCAACATGCAAGTCCACAGCCAGTCAATGAGATCAAGTCAAGCTCTGACATATTAGGCTATGGTTCACTTCTCCATGGGCTCTAGTTTCTTTTCTTTTCTTTTTTTTTGCAGTTTTTGGCCTGGGCTGAGTTTGAACCCACCACCTCCTCTGGCATATGGGGCCAGTGTCCTACTCCTTTGAGCCACAGGCGCCGCCCTTCTTCTTCTTTTTTTTTTTTTGAGACAGTCTCACTCTGAGCCCTGGTAGAGTAAGTACTGTGGCATCATCATGGCTCACAGCAACCTCAAATTCTTGGACCCAGGCGATCCTCCTGCCTCAGCCTCCCCAGTAGCTGGAACTACAAGTACCTGCCATGACGCCTGGCTAGTTTTTCTATTTTTAGTAGAGAAGGGGTCTCACTCTTGCTTAGGCTTGTCTGGTACTCCTGAGCTCAGGCAATCCACCTATCCTGGCTTCCTGGAGTGCTAGGATTACAGAGTGAGCCACCTCACCTGCCTCACAGACCCTAGTTTCGATTGCTTGAAACAGTCACCAAATTTCCCCATTCATTCATTCATCTATCCAAGTATTCATTCAGACACAAGTATCTTTTGAATGTCTACAGATGTAAAATACTGTTCCAAAAGGTGGAAAGAGAGAAGTGAGCAAGACAGAGCTCCTGCCTTTAAGGAGCTTACATTCTAGGAGAGGAAATACGAGGCTGGACAATTTGAAGTTCAAGAACACATCCTAGAAAAAGTGCTACAGACCTCATTGCTGAATATCATTACATCACCTTTGAAGTCCTCCCCTTGGGAAGCCATGCACGGATGACAACAGTATGACATCAGTGCCTACTCCACCTTTCAAAGCAGTGTTAGAACTGTTTTTCTAGAATGGCTATTAGAGTTATCATCTTAGGTCTGATAGTTGAGTTTACAAATTTATCCTAGAAAAAAATGCTGTGATATTCAGCAATGAAGTATGTAGCACTTTTTCTAGGATGAGTTCAAGAACTTGATTGACCTCATAGATGATTCTGAGCAAACATGTAATTTCAGATAGCAGGGGTAATATCTAAAAGCAGCATAGGAAAAGATAAGCATGGGGAAGAGGAAGGAGAAGATGAGCAGGCCAGAAAGTGGGGTCAGGAAAAGGCCTGCCTTTGGTGTCACGAGTGGTGGGTTTTTTTTTTGTTTGAGACAGAGCCTCAATCTGTCACCCTTGGTAGAGTGCCGTGGCATCACAGCTCACAGCAACCTCCAACTCCTGGGCTTAAGCGATTCTCTTGCCTCAGCCTCTCAAGTAGCTGGGACCACAGGCGCCCACCACAACGCCTGGCTGTTTTTTTGGTTGCAGCCGTCATTGTTGTTTGGCGGGCCCAGGCTGGATTTGAACCCGCCAGCTCAGGTGTATGTGGCTGGTGGCTTAGCCGCTTGAGCCACCGGCACCGAGCCACGAGTGGTGTTTGAGTAGGCTTGCTTGCAGAGAAAAGGGCAGCTGTGCAAACGCTAGGGGTGAGTTTAGCTTCTGGATGGCGGAAACTGCAAATGCAAAGTCCTTGAAACAAGAATGGGATGACCTAGATTTGTCAAGGAAACTTGTTAATCCCCTTACTCAGCACCCACCCATGCAGTGGTTGGGTCCCCTGTTATCTCTTCAAGTTAAGCTGAGGGCCAAGCCCAATTCTCCACTGGTCCAAGTTTCCCGGAATCTGGTTCTGACTCTTCCACTCCCCAGCTGAGACCTAGGGCAAGTTGGGGGGAGTCTGAACTCTTCCTCTTTGACTATCCCTCAGTTATTTGCCCCGGAGGGTGGCCCACCTTTGCCCAAGGGCCTGTATCCCAACCCTTTCTAGTTAGCCCCTTTCTAATGCAATTAGATAAAAGTCCAAGCTTCCTTAATACCTTTACTGAGTACTTTCCGTCCACCCACTCCCTGCCTCCAACCGCTCCCTACCTTCTCTCAACCCCACCTCTGCTTTCAGCTCTGCCCAGTCCCCAAACTCACAGACCCCTTCTGAAATTTTACCTCTGCACAAGCAGTTTTTCCTCTCACAAGGCCATATGCCCCCTCCTTTCCTCTTACTGTGCAGGGTGCCGCGGAGAGGCCATGCACCTGGAAGGGAGCTGTACCTCCCGCCTCCCTGGTCCCTTGGTTTGAAGGACAGCCCATCACTGCATGTTGTCTTTGCTCCACCTCACTGTGGGCTTTCTCCTGCTTCCCCGACTCTCCCCAGTCTTGTCCGTCTCCCATGGCCCATTCCCTGGCTTCCATGTCTCTCATGTCTCCCACAGCTCCAAGCCCCTCTGCCCTAGTCTCTCTCACAGCTCCTGGCACAACTGCTTAACTACTCGTGAGCAATGTTGTAGAGTAATGGCCTGAATAATGAAGTCCCTAGGCTGGCCCTGGCACTCAGTGAAGGGTTCTCCTTAGAACTAGGAGTCATCAGGCCACGTCACAGGGAATGCAACCCTTTCCCAGAATTGCCTATCTGCATTTATCATGAGCATGGCATTGCTGGCGTTTGTCTTAATCTACACCTGATCAGTACTTTATCCCATATAACTAGGGTACTTGAGTATAGTGCTTACTACCTGCCAGGTACTTCCCCAGAAAGTGGGTCAACTGGGTAAATGAAGAAGCACTTTCCATAGATTATTACCTTTAATCTTGTAAATAAGCTTAAGAGATAGGTGCCCTTGTCAAAATCTATTATACAGAAATAGCAGGGGATTGTGGGGGGCACCTGTAGACTCAGCTACTTGGGAGGCTGAGGCAAGAGGATCACTTAAGCCCAAGAGTTTGAGGTTGCTGTGAGCTGTGATGTGATGGCACTCTACCCAGGGCAACATAGTGAGACTCTGTCTCAAAAAAAAGAAAAAGAATCAGGCTCGGCGCTTGTGGCTCGAGCCACTAAGGCGCCAGCCACATACACCTGAGCTGGCGGGTTCAAATCCAGCCCGGGCCTGCCAAACAACAATGACGGCTGCAACCAAAAAATAGCTGGGTGTTGTGGCAGGTGCCTGTAGTCCCAGCTACTTGGGAGGCAGAGGCAGGAGAATCGCTTGAGCCCAGGAGTTGGAGGTTGCTGTGAGCTGTGATGCCATAGCACTCTACCCAGGGCGACAGCTTGAGGCTCTGTCTCAAAAAAAAAAAAAAGGAAAAGAAAAAAAATTGGAGCAGTGTGAAGAAGAGGAGACCCGTAGACCAATCAAAGCTCACACGTCACTGCATCCCTGCGTACAGCGCCTACGCTCCTGCCTCTGTTGCTACAATGCCCAAGAGAAAGGCTGAAGGGGACGCTAAAGGAGAAAAAGCCCACGCAAAGGACGAACCACAGAGAAGATCCGCAAGGTTGTCTGCTAAACCTGTTCCTCCAAAGCCAGAGCCCAAGCCCCTGCAAAGAAGGGAGAGAAGGTCCCCAAAGGGAAAAAGGGAAAAGCTGACGCTGGCAAGGAGGGGAATAACCCTGCAGAAAACAGAGATGCCAACACAGACCAGGCCCAGAAAGCTGAAGGTGCTGGAGATGCCAAGTGAAGGGTGTGCATTTTTGATAATTGTGTACTTCCGGTGACTACAGTTTGAAGAACTATTTTTTTTTTTTTTTTTGAGACAGAGCCTCAAGCTGTCACCCTGGGTAGAGTATTGTGGCATCATAGCTCACAGCAACCCCTAACTCCTGGGCTCAAGGATTCTCGTGCCTCTGCCTCCAAAGTAGCTGGGACTACAGGTGCCCACTACAACGCCCGGCTATTTTTTGGTTGTAGCCGTCATTGTTGTTTTGGTGGGCCCGGGCTGGATTCAAACCCACCAGCTCAGGTGTATGTGGCTGGCACCTTAGCTGCTTGAGCCACAGGCACAGAGCCTATTTTTTTAATCAAGTTTTATAACAATGCAGAATTTTGTTTTACTTTTTTTTTAAGCTATGTTGTTAGCACACAGAACACTTCATTGTTTTTTGGGGAAGGGGCATATGTCACTAATAGAATGTTTCCAAAGCTAGATAAGAGGGAAAATGTCTTTTCCCTCTAGTTTTGAGAGAATTCCTCTTGGCTCCCAAGAGGAGGGATTCCCTGATGTTGACCCACAGCCACCTTGGCACAAATGCCTTGTGCTATGGAAAAACTAATTTGTTTTTATGTCCCGTTCTCCCTCTGCCTTCAGCATAGTCTTAACTCCCTTAAACCCAGTCACCTCTTGGGACCTGACCCCCAATAATTGGTTACCAGTATATCAAGGAACCTGGACTTTCTCAATAACACCACTGAGATGGCATCCCTCAAAAGAGCAGCGGTTCCATTTGTAGATTGTTGGATCTTCAGATAAATTCTGCCGTTTTCATTTCATTTCCTGAAAGTCGGAAATGTGAAAAGGGTCGGCTTGTGAAAAGTTGTTAAATAACATGCTAAATGTGAAATGTCAACCCTCACTCTAAACTTCCCTGTTCAGAGCATCAAATGAAGATTTCATTGGGTTTTATAGTGGCTTTCTGATTTTTGGCAGAACATTGAAGAAGGGAGTTTGAAAGTTGTTGTAGACTGTTAACGATCGTCTGCCCATGTCCTGCCCGAAATACCATGATTGTTTACGAAAAGTATCTGTAATAAAGCTGGATACAGTTTGGCTTGGGAAAAAAAAATCTGTTACACAGTTTAGGAAACATTAAGGCTTAAAGACATAAACTGACTTACTCAAAGTTCACAAACTAATATGTGATGGGGCTGGATTTGGAACTACTATTGTCTTGTTGCATTATCTAATGCTGCACTGGCCTATGTGGTGTCCACTGGCCACAGGTGGCTCCTGAGGCTTTGAAATGCAGTGGGTCAAATCAAGATGTACTGTTGAGGCTGGGCACAATGGTTATGCCTGTAATCCTAGTACGCTTTGAGGCCACGGCAGGAGGATCACTTGAGCTCAGGAGTTCAAAACCAGCCTGAGCAGGAGGGAGACCTTATCTCTGCTAAAAATAGAAAAATTAGCTAGGCATCCTGGCATGGAGCTGTAGTCCCAGCTTCTCAGGAGGCTGAGGCAGGAGGATTAAATGAGCTCTGAAATTTAAGGTTACAGTGAGCAATGATGATGTCACTATACTCGTGACAAAGAGAGATCCTGTCTCAAAAAAAAAAAAAAAGTTCTGTAAAGGTAAGACATACCCCAGATTTCAAAGATTTAGTATAAAGAATGGAAAATATCTAATTAATGATTTTTCTATTGAAGTATATGTTAACATGACAACATTTTGGCTATATAGGGTTAAATCAAATATATTATCATGGCTTTTTTTTTTTTTTGGCAGTTTTTGGCTGGGGCTGGGTTCGAACCTGCCACCTCCAGCATATGGGGCCGGGGCCCTACTCCTTTGAGCCACAGGCACTGCCCAAATCAAATATATTATCAAAATTAATCTCATTTGGCTGGGTATAGTGGCTTGTGGTATAATCCCAGCTACTCAGGAGGCTGAGGTGGGAGGATTGCTTCAGGTTATGTTGAGACCAGCCCAACATAGTGAGACCCTGTCCCTATAAATAAATTTAGTCTCATTTGTTTCTTTTTACTTTTCCTTTTTTTTTGAGATAGAGTCTCATTTTGTCACCCTCAGTAGAGTGCCTTTGCGTCACTACTCACAGCAACCTCAAACTCTTGGACTCAAGTGATTCTCTTGCCTCAGCCTCCCAAGTAGCTGGAACTGCAGGCACCTGCCACAACGCCCAGCTATTTTTAGAGATGAGGTCTCGCTCTGGCTCAGGCTCAGGCTGGTCTCCAACATTGGAGTTCAGGCAATCTGCCCGCCTCAGCCTCCCAGAGTGCTAGGATTGTAGGCATGGCCTTTGTGTGCATGTTTGGATACAATTGAAAGGCTAACTGTGCCTGTCCCTTGGTTTCCCCATATATGAGAAGAGAAGTGAGCAAGTTTTTGTTTTTGTTTAGAGATAGGACCTTGCTTTGTTGCCCAGCCTGGAGGACAGTGGTACAATCATAGCTCACTGCAGCCTCAAACTCGGGGGCTCAAACTATCCTCTTAGCCGCCCAAGTAGCTGGGACTACAGTTGTGCAATATCATGCCTAGATAACTTACTTCTGTAGAGTTGAGGGTCTCACTCTGTTACTTAGACTAGTTTCTAACTCCTGGCCTCAAGTGATTCTACCACCTTGGGCTCCCAAAGTGCTGGGATTATAGGCATGAGCCATTATGCCTAGCCTTTCAACAGTTTTTTTTTTTTTTTGCAGTTTTTGGCCTGGGCTGGGTTTGAACCCACCACCTCCGGCATATGGGGCCAGTGCCCTACTCCTTTGAGCCACAGGCGCCGCCCATCTTTCAACAAATATTTACTGAGCACCTACTCTGTGTCATGCACTATTCTAGGAGTTTGGGTGAATCAAATGGGCAAAAATCCCTTGTGGAGCTTTTAGGGATGAGAGACAGTCAGCAACACGGAATAAACAGACGTAGATGATATAATATGCCTATGGTTCGTAAGTATGATAAAGGGGAGAAAGAAAGAAAGGGAAGGGGGAAGAAAAAAGGGAGGGTGTGGGGAAGGAATAAATTATTACAGGACAAGTGGGACTGGGAATGCTGGGGGCAGGCTACAGTATGGGGCTCATTGGGGCCTCTCATCTCTGGGAGGGCAGGGACTGTTGAAGACTTAAAGCAACTGCCCAGACCTTGAGGACTGTTGGCTGAGGCTCATTTCCCCTTCTCAAGTTCCTTTCCCTCTTCATTTACTGTGGTGATTCAGTCTCAACATGTCCCAAATCCATCCATTATCTCACTCTTCGAGTCTTTATGTTGTTGACAAATATTTACTCTGAAGATGCCTCCTATATCTGATCAGAAGTAGGTCTAAAAATCAGAACAAGCTAGGCATGGAGGCACACCTGTAGTCCCAGCTACTCAGGAGGCTGAAGCGGGAGGATCTCTTGAGCCCAAGAGTTTGAGGTTGTTGTGAACAATAACGCCATGGCACTCAACCCCAGAGCAACTGAGTGAGACTCTGTCTCCCCCCACTCCCCCCAAAAAAAAGAGAAAGAAAGAAAGAAAAAAGAAAAGAAAAACTAGCTGGGCATTGTGCTGGGTGTCTGGAGTCCCAGCTACTTGGAAGACTGAGGCAAGAGGATCTCTCGAGTCCAGAAGTTTGAGGTTGTTGTGAGCTATGATGCCATGGCACTCTACTGAGGACAACAGAATAAGACTCTCTCAAAAAATAAATAAGTAAATAAATAAATTTACACATTTTCTACCTGTGGCTCTAATTTTAAGTAGTCATTTGAGAGTGAGCTGCAGATATTATGACCTTTATTCTCAAATATTCCAATGTGCATTTCTAAGAACAAGGTCATTCTCTTACACAATAGATACAATCATATAGTTCAGGAACATTAACCTTTTTAACCCTTATCTAAGGTGTGATCTATATTCAAGTTTCACAATAAGGTCCTTTTCCCCTGCCTGAGGATGCAAACTGGGCTCTCACATTGCATTTCCTTGTCATGCTTCCTTAGTCTCCTGTAATCAGGAACAATTTCTCAGCCTTCCCTCATCTGCCATGATACTGCATTTTTAAAGATTACTGAACACCTAGTATATGGGGTACCTCACCATCTGGATGTGGCTGACTGCCTCTCTGTTATTAGATTCAGGTTTAAAGGCTTTGCAAATATTCAACAAATGATGCTGGGAACTCCCACTGCACCCATGGGGGGGGGAGCTTACCATGTCAGTGGTCCCATCCTGGTGAGAGTAACTCTGACCACTGATTGAGATAGTGTTTGCTAGATTTTTTTCTTTTTTTGAGACAGAGTCTCACTTATTTATTTATTTATTTTTTTTTTGTAGAGACAGAGTCTCACTTTATTGCCCTCAGTAGAGTGCCGTGGCATCACACAGCTCACAGCAACCTCCAACTCCTGGGCTTAAGCGATTCTCCTGCCTCAGCCTCCCGAGTAGCTGGGACTACAGGCGCCCGCCACAACGCCCGGCTATTTTTTTGTTGCAGTTTGGCCGGGGCCGGGTTTGAACCCACCACCCTCGGTATATGGGGCTGGCGCCCTGCTCACTGAGCCACAGGCGCCGCCCCAGAGTCTCACTTATTAACCCTCGGTAGAGTGCTATGGCATCACAGCTCACAGCAACCTCCAAATCCTCGGGCTTAGGCGATTCTCTTGCCTCGGCCTCCCAAGTAGCTGGGACTACAGGCACCCGCCACAACGCCCAGCTATTTTTTTGTTGCAGTTTGGTCGGGGCTGGGTTTGAACCCGCCACCCTCAGTATATGGGGCCAGTGCCCTACCCACTGAGCCATGGGCACCACCCCTGCCAGATTTTCTCCCTTTGAATTATTAAGAAACCTATGGTCTCCTTTTGCAATCGATAAATAATCCATAGCACAAGGCTCTGCATCTGTATAATTTTTTTTTTTTTTTTTTTTTTTTGAGAAAGTCTCACTATGTCACCCTGGGTACAGTACAATGGTGTCACAGCTCACAGCAATCTCAAACTCTCCGGCTTAAGCGATTCTCTTGCCTCAGCCTCCCAAGTAGCTGGGACTATAAGTGCCTGCCACAACGCATGGCTACTTTTTGTTGCAGTTGCCATTGTTGTTTGGAGGGCCAGAGCTGTATTCGAACCGGCCAGTTCCGGTGTATGTGGCTGGCGCTGCAACCGCTTGAGCTATGGGTGCTGAGCCACACCCAGAGGTTTTAGCATTAGAGATTCTTGCCCTAGGCCAATTTTTATTAAAATAGTTGCAAATTATTTGTAAAGGCATAAAAGAAAGAGGGAGGAATACAAGTGAGGGGTTGAGTTCGCTAGAGATAAAGGCCTGGAAAATGTCACTCTATTTGTACTAAAGAACTTTTAATATGCAAAGCAAGGTTTGGAAGGAGGGTATAATGAGATAAGCAAATGTGGTGCCTGCTACTGAGCAGCTTGTGATTAGATAGAGGAGGTGGCAATCTAAGCAAGACACCTCTCTACAAAAGAACCGAAAGATTAGCCAGGTGTATGGGCGAAAGATTAGCCAGGTGTATGGGCGGTGCCTGTGGCTCAGTGAGTAGGGCGCTGGCCCCATATGCCGAGGTTGGCGGGTTTGAACCCGGCCCTGGCCAAACTGCAACAACAACAAAAAATAGCCAGGCATTGTGGCGGGCACCTGTGGTCCCAGCTACTCAGGAGGCTGAGGCAAGAGAATTGCCTAAGCCCAAGAATTAGAGGTTGTTGTGAGCTGTGATGCCACAGCACTTTACCGAGGGCGACAAAGTGAGACTCTGTCTCTAAAAAAAAAAAAAGAAAGATTAGTCAGATGTACTGGTGGGCACCCGTAGTCCCAGCTACTTAGGAGCCTGAGGCAGGAAGATCGCTTGAACCCAGGGCTTTGAGGCTGCTGTGAGCTAAAATGATGTCACTGTACTCTAGCTAGGGTGACAAAGCAAAAATTAAAAAAAAAAAAAAATAGAGGAGACGAAGTAGACACAGCATGAAGGAGACACACACATACACCACACCTGCAACAAGCACATGTGTAATCCACACTCTACACACACACAATCAGAGAGGGATGGCAGGAAAATGTCCAGTGAGGGATCGGGAGAGAGCCCACCATCTGAAGCACCCTGCTAGATAGATAGACAGACAGACCCAGAGGTTTGCCCAGCCCACTGCTTCCAGTACCCCAAATTCATAAGTTGAAGACCTAACACCTAGGACCTCAGAATATGATCTTATTTTAGGAAAGCATCTTAGGGCTCAGCCCCCATCGCACAGTGGTTACAGCGCTGTAACATACACTGAGGCTAGCGGGTTCAAACCTGGCCAGGCCCAACTGTAACCAACAAATAGCCAGGCATTATGAGGCAAGAGAATTGCTTAAGCCCAGGAGTTTGAGGCTGCTGTGAGCTGTGATGCCACAGCACTCTACCCAGGGTGACATAGTGAGATTGTCTCAAAAAACAAAAAAAAGAAAGCATCTTTACAGCTGTAACGAAGATGGAATGAGGTCATTAGGGTATGTCCAATCCAGTAGGACTGTTGTTTTTATAAAAAGGGAATCTGGAGCCGGGCCTGTAGCTCAACCAAGAGGGCGCTGGCCACATACACCCAGGCTGGTGGATTCCAACCTGGCCGGGGCCAGCTAAACAACAATGACAACTGCAACAAAAAAACAGCCAGATGTTGTGGCAGGCACCTATAGTCCCAGCTACTTGAGAGGCTGAGGCAAGAGAATCACTTAAGCCCAAAAGTTTGAGGTTGCTATGAGGGTAACATAGACTCTGTCTTGGTCGGGGGGAGGGGGGAAGGGACAGTGGGAAACCTGGACATGCAGGAGGAAGGGGACATGAATTGGGTGAGGGCATCTATAAGCCAAGGAACACCTGAGGCCACCAGAAGCTGGAAGACTGGCTTGGAACACACTCTCCCTTATAGCCTTAGAAGGAACTAACCCTGCCCACATCTTCATCCTGGATTTCTGGGCTCAAATAAATTTCTGTTGTTTCGGCCACCCAGTCTGTGGTACTTGTTACAGAGGCCCTAGGAATCTCACCCACCTACCGTGTAATGACTGCATGCTTCATGGGCTGCAAAACCCAAAGGAAGATCCCTAAGCTAGGGGTCAGAGCCTTGGGACTGTGACTCAATTCTGCCACTCAGTAGCCTCTCTCCCTCCCCAGCCTCGATCTCCCCATTTGTCAGTAGTGGGGAGTGATACTGAGTATCTCCTTGGAACTCCGGTAGAAGGGGGCTTTGCATTCCATGGTGGTGACCCAGGCAAGAGGTCACTGTCCCCTGATCCAAAAGTGAAAGACCTCCTTTAAGGGTGTCTCCATACCTGAGTTTCCCTCAGCTAGGTGCAGCAAGAGTCTTTATTTTGCTTTCTACTCAGGGATAACTGGTAGGTATGAGGCAGAACAAGACAACCTAAGTCAGTTACCTGCTTGCTTTTCTGAGATTGAATGAGACCTGCCCTATACCAGGTGTGATGGGCTTCACCTGTAACTGCTGCGGGTGGACTGTGTCCCCTACGCCTGTACCATCACAGATGCCTCTCTGGTCTGCCCGCCCCGGCTGGGAAACAATCTCTCCTTCCACTCCATTTCCATTTTTTTTTTTTTTTAAGAGACAGAGTCTCACTTTATCGCCCTCGGTAGAGTGCTGTGCTGTCACAGCTCACAGCAACTTCCAGCTCTTGGGCTTAGGTGATTCTCTTGCTCCAAACTCCAAGTAGCTGGGACTAGTGCCCGCCACAACGCCCAGCCCAGCTATTTTTTTGTTGCAGTTTGGCTGGGGCCGGCACCCTACCCACTGAGCCACAGGTGCCACTCTTCCACTCCCATTTCTTAGCTCTCCAGTTGCTCCGTTCTAGAGGTTCCAGTTTCCTTACATGGACTACTGTCCTGAGCAAGGCGAGGTGGTTAAGGAGGTAAATAGAGGGGGCACGCCCAGGAGCCAAGCTGCCTGCCAGAGTCTGAATCCTGGGTTTGCCCTTACCTAGCTGTGTGACCTTGGGCAAGTCCCTCAGCCTCTCTGTGTCTTAGTTCCTCATGAATAAAATGGAGATAACAGTAATAACTTGGTCCTAGGTTGTTAAGAAGACTAGGTGAGACCCCGCATGTAATAATCCCTCCCTCGATAAATGTTATCTATTTTTGTTCCTACTTTACTTATCAGCTTTACGTATTTATACTCTACTAATTAGTTCCCTCCCACTTGTCATTGAGAGCCAGGACATCTGGTGTAGAAAAAAAAAGGAGATAGGAATCCAAGTCTCAAAAGGCTAAATCTATCCTAAGTTAGAATTAAAAGCATAGATATAAACTCACAATGTATTTTATCTTCAAATAACATTTGTATTTCTTAACTGTTAACTTTAGTCCACTGAAAAGGCCTAGAAACAATACCTAGCCTGTATAAATGAACATCTTTAGACACCAGATTATCATCTCTAAATATTCTTTTTCTTTTTCTTTCTTTTTTCTTGAGACAGAGTCTCACTCTGCCACCCTTGGTAGAGTGTCATGGCATCACAGCTCACAGCAACCTCAAACTCCTGGACTCGAGCCATCCTCTTGGCTCAGCCTTCTGAGTAGCTGGGACTATAAGCACCCCCCATAATGCCCAGCTACTTTTTCTACTTTTAGTAGAGATGGGGTTTCACTCTTGCTCAGGCTGGTCTGGAACTCCTGAGCTCAAGCAATCCACCTGCCTTGGCCTCTTAGAGCACTAGATTACAGGCATGAGCCACTGCACCTGGCCTTTATATACTATTTCTCACTTAGAGAAATTAGAAATGGTTAATTCCAGGTCTTGGCAGAAAATGGATGAGATGATTCTGGGACATTTTGTCATATAAGAAAGCAAGACAAAAATGAAAAGCACTGGGGTTACATCAACTCAGGACTCAGGAGCCAATGTGAAAAGGATCCCACTCACCAAAGATGAGCAAATGTGAGCATCAAGAAGAGTATTAATACCTGGCTTGGTGCCCATAGCTCAGTGGGTAAAGCACTGGCCACATACACCGGGGCTGGTGGGTTTGAACCTGGCCCGGGCCTGCTAATCAACATGACAACTACAACAACAACAACAACAAAAATAGCTGGGTGTTGTGGCGGGCACCTATAGTCCCAGCTACTTGGGGGGCTAAGGCAAAAGTATCACTTAAGCCCAAGAGTTGGAGGTTGATGTGAGCTATGACGCCACAGCACTCTACCTAGGGCAACATAATGAGACTCTCTCTCAAAAACAAGAGTAGTAATTACTAAATCCATGAATTCATAATGCTCTGAAGGAAAAAAAGAACTTGTTGTGTCATTCTTGGAACATAGTAAGGAACTTTTATTTATTTATTTATTTATTTTGATAGAAAAAACAAGAACAGCCTGGGCAACACGGACAACCCCCTTATCTACAAAATTTAAAAAATTAGGCATGATGGCAGGAATCTATAGTTGCAGCTACTTGGGAGGATGAGGCAGGAGGATCACTGAAGCCCAAGAATTTGAGGCTGCAGTGACCTATACTGCACTCCAGCCTGGGCAAAAAAGCAAGACCCTGTCACTAAAAAATAAATAAAAACTTTTGTGCTTCAAAAGACAAAGTCAAGAGCATGAGAAGAACCCATAGAATGAAAGGAAATGTTTACAAATCACTTACCTCGTAAGGGACTTGCATCTAGGTATATAAAGAATTCTTACAACTCAACAATAAAACAACCCAATTAAAAAGTGGACAAAGAATATGAACAGATATTTCTTCAAAGAAGATATTTAATTGGCCAATAAGCACATGAAAAGATGCCCACCATCATTAATCATTAGAAATATGCAAATCAAGGGCAGCACCTGTGGCTCAAAGAAGTAGGGTGCTGGCGCCATATACTGGAGGTGGCGGGTTCAAACCCAGCCCTGGCCAAAAACTGCAAAAAAAAAAGAAAGAAAGAAAGAAAAGAAATATGCAAATCAAAACTGCAATAAAATACCACTTTACACCATTAAGATAACTAAAATTAAAAAGAAAGATAATGGACCAGGCAAGGTGGCTCACACCTGTAATCCTAGCACTCTGGAAGGCCAAGGTGGGTGGATTGCCTGAGCTTGCAGGTTTGAGACAGCCTTAGCAAGAGTAAGACCCCATCTCTAAAAACAGCTGGCCACTGTGGCAGGCGCCTATAGTCCCAGCTACTTGGGAAGCTGAGGCAAAAGAATCAAAACCCATGAGTTTGAGCACAGCCCTCTATCAAGGGCAACAAAGTGAGACTCTTGTCTCAAAAAAAAAAAAAAAAAAAGAAATAAAGATAATGACAAGTGCTGGCAAGGATGTGGAAAAATTAGAACTCTCGTGCATTTCTGAAGATAAATGATATATCTGCTTTGCAAACAATCTGGCACTTCCTTAAATGGTTAAATGTAGAGTGACCATGAGACCCATCAATCCCACTCCTAAGTATATACCCAACAGAAAAGAAAACACATATCCACATGAAAATCTATTCATGATTGTTAATGGTAGCATTTCTTTTCTTTTCTTTCTTTCTTTCTTTTTTTTTTTTTTTTTGGTAGAGTGCTGTGGCATCGTAGCTCTCAGCAACCACCTCCATCCATCTCTTGAGCTCAAGCGATCCTCTTGCCTTAGTTTTTCTATTTTTAGTAGAGATGGGGGTCTCACTTTTGCTCCAGCTGGTCTCTCAGTCATGACTCAAGCAATCCACCTGCCTCAGCCTCCCAGAGTGCTAGGATTATAGGCGTGAGCCATTGGGCCCAGCCAGCATTTTCGTAATAGCCACAAGACAGAAACAATTCAATTATTCATCAACTGACAAATGGGTAAACAAAATCCACAATGGAATGTTATGCAGCCATAAATTGGAATAAAGTACTGATATATGCTACATGATGGATGAACCTTGAAAATATTATGCTCAGTAAAAGAAGAAAGGTCACATAGCATATGATCCCATTTATATGTAATGTCTAGAATAGGCAAATCCTTAGAAACAGGAAATGGATCGGTATTTGTCAGGAGCTAGGGGGAGGAGGGAATGGGGAGTGATTGTTAACAGGTCCAGGGTTTCTTTTCGAGATGATGAAAATGTTTTAAAATTAGATAGTAGTTCTCTTAGTTATTTCAAGCTACTATAACAAAATACCTTAGACTAGATAATTTATAAATAATAGAAATTTACTTTTCAGACTTCTGGAGGTTGGGAAGTCCAAGATCAAGTCATCAACAGATTTCGTGTCTCACGAAAGCTGAGACAGTACTGAATCCTCACCTGGCAGAAGGGACAGAAGGAACTTGTATCAGGTCATGAGGGCTCTACACCCTCATGACCTATCTTCTAAAGGCCACAACTCTTACTACTACTGCATTGGGGGATTAAATTTCACATCATTGAATCTTGGGACACAAACATCACATCATTAGCAGTGTGATGGTTACACAAGCTGGTGAGTATAGTAAAAATCAATGAAGTGTACACTTTATTTTTTTATTTTTATTTTTTTTTGTAGAGACAGAGTTTCACTTTATGGCCCTCAGTAGAGTGCCGTGGCATCACACAGCTCACAGCAACCTCCAACTCCTGGGCTTAAGCGATTCTCTTGCCTCAGCCTCCCGAGTAGCTGGGACTACAGGCGCCGCAACGCCCAGCTATTTTTTGGTTTGCAGTTCAGCCGAGGCCAGAGTTTGAACCCGCCACCCTTGGTATATGGGGCCGGCGCCTTACCAACTGAGCCACAGGCGCCGCCCAAAGTGTACACTTTAAAAGGGATATGAATTATCCCTTGTACACTTTTATTTTATTTTATTTATTTATTTATTTATTTTTTGTAGAGACAGAGTCTCACTGTACCGCCCTCGGGTAGAGTGCCGTGGCGTCACACGGCTCACAGCAACCTCTTAACTCCTGGGCTTACGCGATTCTCCTGCCTCAGCCTCCCGAGCAGCTGGGACTACAGGCGCCCGCCACAACGCCCGGCTATTTTTTGGTTGCAGTTTGGCCAGGGCTGGGTTTGAACCCACCACCCTCGGCATATGGGGCCGGCGCCCTACTCACTGAGCCACAGGCGCCGCCCCCTTGTACACTTTTAAATGGGATATGAACTATATATCTCAATACAGCTATTTTTTAATTGCCTTAAATGATGTAAAATGACCTGGTATAAATTCCTTATGCTGCCTGTGCCTCAGTTTCCTTACCTATAAATTAGGGTAATAATAATAATTCCTACCTCTGAGGGCCATTGTGAGAAATAGGAAAAATATGCCTTTGGCAAATAACCTTGTTCATTGTAAGTGCCAATAAACAACAGCACTTTTACTAACAAATAATGGCTTTTACTAACATCATGGTTCATATCAGCTCACCCAGTGATGTGCCCGGGACCAGAGCCGGGGGCTGGGGTGGGGAGGATGGAGGTGAGAAAGACCAGCTCCTTTCCTGAAGGATGTCATAAAAGCTGGATAGAAAAATATTGGTTTAGTGAGCAGAAAATGCCATGTGACACATGTGACACATGTGATACATGATGGAAACCTCCAGAGCCCAGAGAAAGGGGCACGGTGATTCACCAAGTACCAAGTGATGGTACACGCTGTGTGCCCAGTAGGACAGGTGGCTCAGGAATAGCAATCATGTCTATCATGTATTTCAATGAGAAATGCCTTTCACTGTAAAATGCACCATTATTTTATGTATGTAACACTAGGTAAACACATTAGCACTTTTATTATAGTGTAAGTCAAACTCCAACTCCAGAGATGTTGAAATGCAAACAATAAATAAATGCATCTCAGAATTGATAAAATACAGTACAGGCCAAACACTTATTCTGAGGTGACTCTTCACTCCACAACAATCCTGGGAGATACACAATCCTAAAAGTCAATCCAAACTAATTTTAATACTCTTTAAGCTCCCTGGTGATCCCTAACTTTAACCTCTAACTCTCGCCTCAAGCTAGACCTAAGCCTAACCCCTAAGTCCTACCTATAACCCTAACCCTAAAGCAGCCCTATGTGTAAGACACAAACCAACCCCACTATCAGCTGTAACTCTGCCTTGGCAGCCATGCTGTTATTCCCATGTAAAAGATGAGCTCAGTGAGCCACAATCCTGCTGCTAAAAGAGGCAGAGCTGGGATCAGAACAGGAAGCAGAGTTTTCCACATTCTAGGTAACAGAAGCCTACCAAGGGGAAAAAATGCAAATGGCTGCCAGGCTAGTGGTCAGCACCAGATGGAGTCAGATGCTGCTAGATCTTGAGGAGAGTTCACCAGAAGGTATTTCTTTTAGCCAACAGAACATTGTACAAGGTGTTCCAGGATGCCTGTTCCTTATGCAAAGTGTTAATATGTTGCAAAGTATGTCCCAGGGCAAGAGAGCCAAATGGTTCAACAGGGGTGAGGGGATCCCCCAGCAGGACCCTTTCCAGGAAATGCAGGAAAGGCAGGGCACTCACCCAGTGGATATGGGAGAGGCATCAGACAACTTCCTCTGGGTAGCAACCCTGCCCCCACCTCATTTCCCACCCCCACTGTGCACCTCTGGCTCCACCATTACTCCAGCCCCAAAGACCAGCAGCTTCTCAGGGAGCCAACCTGCAGCTCACAGAGGGTGTCCTGTGTCCCAAGGCACAAGGGGTGCCGCTCTGATTACCAGCACAATCTTCCAGTACCAGAAGTGGCCTTGCTGGGGCCTGATTTCCAGCTCTGTGCAGTGGCCTGGTTAACTGCCTGTACAATGGACTCTCCAGGCCCAGCTGGGCACCCCTGTGCTGCCATAGCCCTCTTCTGGAGAAAGAGCTAATGGGATTTAGCCACATCCAACGTGTGTGGTCCATCCTACTTCTCCAAAACACTCCACTATGTCCCAAGGGCTGCAAAGGGGAAGGGTGGCTACTGTGACTCCCAAATATCACGTACCCTGGGGCAATTTACAAAGTACTGTCTTATCTCCTATCTCAACTAATCTTGCAGCTCTGCTAGAAGTAAGGTCTTACAGAGGGTGTCCAATCTTTTTTTTTTTTTCCTGCCATACTTTGGAAGAAGAATTGTCTTGGGCGACACATTATACACAAACACTAACGGAAGGTGATGAACAAAAAAAGGTCCAAAACCACAGATAAGCAAAACAGTTCTCAAATAATCCACGTGGGGCCCCAGGCTGCAGGTTGGACACCCCTGGTAGAAGGCAGGGGCTGCTGGGTGGCAGACATTCTGCTGCTTGCCATATCACTCTCACGAGTCAGTAACCTCTGCTTTAGCACTTGCCAAGCACCAGGTGGGTGCATATACATTGCCAATTGGCACCTTCATTCTTTTTTTATTTTATTTTTTGTTTTTTGTAGAGACAGAGTCTCACTGTACCGCCCTCGGGTAGAGTGCTGTGGCGTCACACGGCTCACAGCAACCGCTAACTCCTGGGTTTCCGTGATTCTCTTGCCTCAGCCTCCCGAGTAGCTGGGACTACAGGCGCCCGCCACAACGCCCGGCTATTTTTTTGTTGCAGTTTGGCTGGGGCTGGGCTTGAACCCGCCACCCTCGGCATATGGGGCCGGCGCCCTACTCGCTGAGCCACATGCGCCGCCCGGCACCTTCATTCTTAAAAAGGAGATCTTCAAGCTTATGTAGCCATAGAATAATTTTTACCATAGATCATATTTGTGCACACATAAAGAAAAAAGCAAGCAACCTAAATTGTTTTTCTCTAACATTAAAGAGTCTGACTTGTGAATCAGGCCCATGTAGTGTCACTCTCTAAGCCATTTTGCTTGCTAAGTGATTTACAATTAGCTCTTTTGGTCTTTACAACAACCTACCCGGACTCCTTTTAACCCCACTGTACAGATGCAAAAACGGAGATTTGGGAGGTTACAAAAGTTGCCCAAGCAAGAGTTTTGCTGGTTGGAAAGCTGTTGCTGGAAATTTCCACCCCTTGCCTAGCTATTTGTTGTGTGAAGAGAACCCAGGCTTTGGAGTCAGGCAGATCTGGGTGTGCATACCGCCTCTGCCACTTCCCCACATGGAGAGCAATTGCTTAGTCTTCCAGGGGCCCATTTTTTCATGTCTAAATAGGATAATAATACAAGTTGGATGGGTTTTAAAATACATTAAAGATAGCCAAGTACTTTCAAGGTCCCCTTTATCTTTCCCACCTTTTTCTTTGAAGAGGATTTAGGTTAATTTTCTGAGTCTAATTTTCTGAGCATGCATACAATGAAGTGCTCAGGGCCTTGGATAATGCTGACTGGGAACATTGGACATGCCTCGCAAGGCCACTATCTCCTGGCCAGCTTGCCCTTCCTGTCCAGTCCAGAATGGCTTCCATTGATATGCTGGATAACATAGGAACACATCCCAAGGACAGTCCTAACAAGCAATCTTACAGTCATGAACTTGGAAGCCCAGACATCTTGATAACCTGCCCTGGTCCCCTAAATTATACAGCTATGAATCAGTGAAACCGGAATTTGAGCTTCAGGTGATTTGTTGGTCCAAAATTTCATGACATTAAAGTTATATTCCCCAAAAATGTCAGATAAAGACTGAGCAGACTTATTAGAAAAAGATCTAGCCAAATATAATGTGTGTATAAATATACAAATGAAACTTGGTATCTATATTTTAGTTATGAGACTATGTGGCTCCCAATGACATAGACATTTGAGCTCTGTCCATGGCAGCACTTTGAACTGTGACAATAACTTCCTGTCCCTGTCTGCTTCACTAACCAGCTAAGATCTCCTGTTTTATTTCCTTCTTAGTAATAGTTTTGCATTGTTGGAAATCTCTTCTGTGTAAATTTCAGAAGGGCAAGGACTTTTTCACATTGACCATTTTCTTCCAGCACAGCACACAGAAAGAAAGTGATAAATATCTGTTGAGTGAATGCATTATGCTATGAATCTGAAAGACCAAAATATTAATTTTGTATTTTAAAATAGCAATTGCCAGGTGGTGCCTGTGGCTCACAGGAGTAGGGCGCTGGCCCCATGTACCGGAGGTGGTGAGTTCAAACCCAGCCCCAGACAAAAACTACAAAAAAAAAAAAAAAGAAAGAAATAAAGAAATAAAATAGCAATTGCCTTTGTTATTATTTTAACTCCTTACAAACTATTTGCAGTTCAGTGTCATCAACATCCACCAAACACCAACAATGTGTCAGGCATTGTTAGGTGCCACAAGATCAAGATAATTATAATTGTAATTATGCTTCACACCCTACTGATTTCTCAAGAATTGAGAATTACACAAGGCAAAGATAGGGATCCCCACTGCTTAAATGAAAGTCTCTTAGCCATTGTTGGGGCAAGATTGGAACTTGAATCCAGCCTTAGGACTTTTAACGTATAATCTGTCCACTCAGGACACTCCCCTCCTCCCAACACGCCCAGCTGCTGCCCAGGAACCCAGGGGAGCAAGTCATTAGCAAGAAGGCCTCATTTCCATGGATGCTGTTTGCCCATAATGAGGTGTTAGTTGAGGAAATGAGGACCAGGCTGGAGGGTCCCTTATCCCAAGTTATTTGTTTGACCCTGGTGCTATTTTCCTCCAGCACTGCCTGTGTAGAGGAGAGGAGTTTCTTTTCTTTTCTTTTTTTGAGACAAGAGTTTTACTCTGTCACCTTGAGTATGAATGCCATGGTGTCAGAGCTCACAGCAACCTCAAACACTTGGGTTAAAGTGATCCTCTTTCTTCAGCCTCTCTTGAGTAACTGGGACTACACGTGCCCACCACAATGCCTGACTAGTTTTTCTATTTTTAATAGAGACAGTGTCTTACTTTTGCTCAGGCTGGTCTCAAACTCCTAAGCTCAGGCGATCCACCTGCCTCGGCCTCCCAGAGTGCTAGAATTACTGGCGTGAGCTACCATACCCAGTCTCTGAGAGGGGGTTTCATATTTTGGAGATACTTTTTAGGTTTTAATTTCACAAGTAAAATGTGAATGTGGTATTTTTTCTACAAAGGAAAAGCATTAGCCACGAGGCTCAGGTTTCCTATAATTATCAGCCCTAATCTCAGCCCACCCCTGCCCCAGAGGTGACCACTGCTATTAGTTCTGGACCTTTCCTCTTGCTTTTGTATTTATTTCTCAAACACGATACGACACTTTACTAGGTATTAGACACTGTTCTAAATACCTTCCAAGTACAGTACAACCTCTGTTAGCTGACCACCCAAGGGACTGAATAAACTGGTCAGTTTATAGACGTGGTCAACATAAGGAACTAGGCCTAATGTACAGATACGTACACGTGGTGCATGTCCAGTCAATGAAAATCAGGTCAGCTTAAGGAGGTGGTCAGTGTAGAGAAGTGGTCAGCTATGGTCTACCGTATTAAGTCTTCTGTATTTATGAACTCCTATGCCATGTACACGCGACTATATATACACACAAACACACACCATACAAGATGCTCAAACTACACCTGAGTTGGCCGGGACACAGTGGCTCACGCCTGTAATCCTAGCACTCTGGGAGCCCAAGTGCAGGTGGGTTGCTTGAGCCATCAGTTCAAGACCAGCCTGAGCAAAAAGTGAGACCCCTGTCTCTACTAAAAATAAAAAAACAGAGGCAAGAGAATCACTTGAGCCCAAGAGCTAGAGCCATGATGCCACAGCACCCTACCTAGGGCGACAGCTTGAGACACTGTCTCAAAAACAAAAAACAAAAAACTATACTTGAGTTCTCCAACTTGCTTTGTCTCTCAGCCATAGGTCTTAGAGATTGTCCTATATCAGTTCATGTATGATTGCCTTATTCTCTTCAAAGTTAGTTGGTTATTCAATACAGGACTGTGCTCTAGTTTATTTAATTAATACCCTACTGATGAATATTTAGGTTGTTATTGACTTTTTAAAAAATTTCAAGTTGGGGCAGCACCTGTGGCTCAAAGGAGTAAGGCGCCGGCCCAATATGCTGGAGGTGGCGGGTTCAAACCCAGCCCCGGCCAAAAACAGGAAAAAAAAAAATAAAATTTCAAGCCATGTTTATAGACATCCTTCCACAGATCTTATGTATGGTAGAAGTAGGGGAGTTTCCAGGATAAATTTACTCAGGAGGTCTTAACCTCAGTGGGGGAATCTATGAACACATGTCACACTCAAACAGGTTTGGGGCAGCGTCAACAGTGGGTGGTAGGGAGAGGAAAAGAAGGGCATGGAGTTGCAACCAAAGTCCTGCCTGATACGTGGCCCCTTCCACCTTGGGAGGGAAGCACAAATCTTCCAGAGGATACCTTCCCAGCACATGGTCCCTCAGCTTCCAGACTCTTCACAGTGGAAACCCTGTTGGTCCTCAATGAGCAGGGTTGGAGTGGCTGGTTTGCTTTTAGAAGGAGCAAAGTCCAGTGTTGAGATAGGCAGGTGTGCATCAGGAGGGGGACCGGGGCCACACGCCTATCCCATGACTCTGAGAGGCTGGTGGGGAAAGACAGTGTATAGACTAGCTCTGAGACCCTGAGTTACTCACTGGGCTTCTCTGACCCTCAGTTTCCTCATCAGCAACACTGAGTTCCTGGTCCCAGTCAGGTGGCCCCCATTGCTCTAATCTGGGAATCAAATGAAGTAGCAGAGAATTGCAATCCCAAAAAGAAGCACCATTTATTAAAAAATTCCCCAGGGTGGATTAGAACATTTTTGTTATGCAGCTAGCAGAGCCCAGGCCTCTATCTGTAAACTGCTCCAGATAGCAAGTCCTCTCAGTCCCTTGATGAATAGCTTCCTTCAATCTGTTTGTGTGGGAGGGCTGGGGCCTTAATGGTAAAACTCCCTTAAACTGCTAAGACTTGACTCCTATAAAAATTACCGCATTTGACTGAGCAATATGTACCATACACCTTTATGCACCCAACTCAAGTAACCCATCATTTCTCCCATTTTACAGAAGAAAAGCCTGAGGCTCAGAGAGCTTCCAGGGTTTGTACCAGCTTCCACAGCTCACAAGTGTCAGAGCAGGAAATTAGGAAGTTAGGAAGTTGGTCTGGGAACAAAGCTGGGACTTTCAGCTAGCATACCACCCCGGGCAAAACAGCTTGGATTTTTGGCACCACCCTAAGAATTAGAAGCTCTAAACCAGAGGTGGCTGAGCTTTGCCAGTGCTCAACATGGTGACATGATGCTCTCACTAGATGAACTTCCAATTGCACCACTGAGATCATTCTCCTGACAGGGCCAACCAATGATCTTCCCTTGACTTGCTTTGTCCACATGGAGGGGCAGGGGATGGTGACCATGATCTCAAAGCAGGCCCTATACAGGTGGAGCAGGACCCATTATCTAGATCTCTAAGAGCCAGTCTTTATCGACTATCCAAGCACTGTGGAGATCAGTCGTGTCCAGGCAGCTCTGCTATACCACTTTTTCAGCTAGGGACGGACCTTTTCTGTCCCCCAGGCTGTGTACCTGGGAAATGGCACAGTGTCTTTCCTGAACACAGTGAGCACTCAGATTAATCCTGCAGAATGGCAGGTGTCGGAGCCACAAGAGAATTTGCAACTTGTTTCCTGGTTGTTCCCCCATTTCACAAATAGGAAAAGAATGACTCCAACAGGGCCACAGACTAGGCAATTCTGGGGAGTCTCCCTTTTTTCTTTTTTGAGACAGATTCTCACTCATTAGCCTGGGGTTGAGTGTCATGGTGTCATATTTCTTTTCTTTTTTTTTTTTTTTTTTGTAGAGACAGAGTCTCACTGTACCACCCTCCGGTAGAGTGCCGTGGCGTCACACAGCTCACAGCAACCTCTAACTCTTGGGCTTACGCGATTCTCTTGCCTCAGCCTCCGGAGCAGCTGGGACTACAGGCGCGCGCCACAACGCCCGGCTATTTTTCTGTTGCAGTTTGGCCATGGCTGGGTTTGAACCCGCCACCCTCAGCATATGGGGCCGGCGCCCTACTCACTGAGCCACAGCGCCACCCCAATGGTGTCATATTTCATAGCAACCTCAAACTCTTGACCTCAAGCAATTCTCTTGCCTCAGCCTCCCAAGTAGACTACAGGCACCTACCACAACACTTGGCTAGTTTTTCTATTTGTAGTAGAGACAGGGTCTCACTTTTGCTCAGGCTGGTCTCAAACTCATGAGCTTAGGCAATGCACCTGCCTCAGCTTCCCAGAGTGTCAGGATTACAGGTGTGAGCCACTGCGCCCAGCTTAGCTTTCTTCATGCAGGATCCACCCAGAGGAATAGGGGACACTCCATCCAGGTGTGTAAGTGTTCAGGTTCAAAGGTGACAGTGGCTTGCCTGTGTACACAGGTGTGACTGAAGAGACAGCAGGTGTTATCTGCAGGCTGACCCATTTCTATGCTCATACCAGCTGCACAATGACTCTCAGCCAGCATCTGGGCTAACAGATATACAGTCCTTCTCCTCTCTTGCTCTTTTATCCATTACAGGAGAGCCCCATGTGTTTAATTAACACCGTCCTGCTAATGGTCTTTGACCTGGAAGGTGGGTAGATCTAGAAACAAGGAGGTGAGGGTAAGGGGTGGAGGTGTAAGGTGAAAATGTATTCTTTCTCTAAACAAAAACTTAGCACGGGGTGGCGCCTGTGGCTCAGTCGGTAGGGCACGGGCCCCATATACCGAGGGTGGCGGGTTCAAACCCAGCCCCGGCCAAACTGCAACCAAAAAATAGCCAGGCGTTGTGGCGGGCGCCTGTAGTCCCAGCTACATCGGGAGGCTGAGGCAAGAGAATCGCTTAAGTCCAGGAGTTGGAGGTTGCTGTGAGCCGTGTGACGCCACGGCACTCTACCGAGGGCCATAAAGTGAGACTCTGTCTCTACAAAAAAAAAAAAAAAAATGTTAAAAAAAAACTTAGCACGTTCATTATGCAAAGGCCTGTGGTCAGCTGGTGGGAGGCACTGAGCTGAATGGGAGGCTGATTTGGGCACACTCAGTGCAGTCCCAGGTCAGACACCTCTGTCTCCAGTCAGATTTGTTCTGGAGCACAGAAAGATCCCAACAATTACCTCTAGGTCTTCAGAGTGGGAGAGGCCACCTCCACACAGGTCTTGATATGCATGTAGAACTAGCAGAAAAAGGCAGGGGGTGGGGTGGGGGTGGAGAGGACAGAGCCACCAAGGCACAGAGACCAAGCAGCAAACAGCGGGAGCTCGCCATGTGACTCAAGTCCTGATAGAAGACGGTGTGAAGGCAGAAAAGGGAATGTGGAGCTAGGGAACAAACAAGGTCTTGCAGACGTGTTTCACTTGTTTTACCAGAATTGGTATGGTATGTTGGCAAGAGGATAGCTTTTGAAGCTAAACAGACCTGAGTTCAAATCCAGACCTTATGGCTGGGTACAGTGGTTTGGGTCTATAATCCTAGCACTTTAGGAGGCCAAGGCTGGTAGATCACCTGAGCTCAAGACTAGCGAGACCCCATCTTTATTAAAAATGGAAGAACTAGGCTCGGCGCCTGTGGCTCAAGTGGCTAAGGCACCAGCCACATACACCTGAGCTGGCGGGTTCAAATCTAGCCCCTGGCCCGCCAAAAAACAATGATGGCTGTAACCAAAAAATAACCGGGCATTGTGGCAGGTGCCTGTAGTCCCAGCTACTTGGGAGGCAGAGGCAGGAAAATCACTTGAGACCAGGAGTTGGACGTTGCTATGAGCTGTGATGCCACAGTACTCTACCCAGGGTGACAGCTTGAGGCTCTGTCTCGAAAAAAAAAAAAAAAAAAAATGGAAAAACTAGCTGGGCGTTGTGGCAGGCACCTGTAGTCCCAGCTACTTGGGAGGCTGAAGCAAGAAGATTGCTTAAGCCCCAGAGTTTGAGGTTGCTATGAGCTATGACACAATGGCATTCTATCCCAAGTGACAGAGTGAGACTCTGTCTCAAAAAAAAAAAAAAAAAAATCCAGGCCTTAGCAGAAAAACCTCAGACAATAACCCCTACCTGGTTTTGATGTTCTTACCTGTTCTCACCTGTAACAAGAGATAGTAACAGGGCCCACCTCCCACGAGTGCAGTGACTGTCCACTGAGCACATGACTAGATCCAAACTTCACAGAGTAAATTTGAGCTGGGCCCAGTGGCTCACATCTATAATCCCACCTCTCTGGGAGGCTGAAGAGGGTAGACTGCCTGAGCTCACAGGTTTGAGATCAGCCTGAGACAGAGCAAGACCCCACCTCTAAAAATAGCCGGTGTTGTGGCAGACGCCTGTGGTCCCAGCTACTTGGGAGGCTAAGGCAAGAGAATCACTTGAGTCCAAAAGCTAGAGATTGCTGCGAGCTATGACCCCATAGCACTTTACCAAGTGCAACAAAGTGAGACTCTGTCTCAAAAAAAAAATTAAGGCTTTGGTGCCTGTGGCTCAAGCGGCTAAGGCGCTAGCCACATACACCTGAGCTGGTGGATTCGAATCCAGCCCAGGCCCGCCAAACGACAGTAATGGCTGCAACCAAAAAATAGCTGGGCATTGTGGCAGGTGCCTGTAATTCCAGCTACTTGGGAGGTGGAGGCAGGAGAATCGCTTGAGCCCAGGAGTTGGAGGTTGCTGTGAGCTGTGATGCCACAGCACTCTACCCAGGATGACAGCTTGAGGCTCTGTCTCAAAAAAAAAAAATTAAAAAATAAATAAATAAATTTTGTCAAGAGGCTGCACTTCGGGATCTGGAGGGCCAACCCCTGGTAGTCCTTTGGGATTTTACATGAAGTCTATCTGCTCCGTTTTTCTTTTCTTTTTTTTTTTTTTGTAGAGACAGAGTCTCACTTTATCGCCCTCGGTAGAGTGCCATGGCGTCAGACGGCTCACAGCAACCTCCAGCTCTTGGGCTTACGTGATTCTCTTGCCTCAGCCTCCCGAGCTGCTGGGACTACAGGTGCCCGCCACAACACCCGGCTATTTTTTTGTTGCAGTTTGGCCGGGGCTGGGTTTGAACCTGCCACCTCAGTATATGGGGCCAGCACCCTACTCACTAAGCCACAGGCGCCGCCCTATCTGCTCCATGGATGCATGGATTACTATCATGCAGTGCTAGTTTCTGATTTATGTTTTAGTGTGCAGTCATTTTATCTCATTTAAAACATGAACCAGTTAAAAAGGCGATTTGCTACTAGGTTGGGAGACAGGTCAGCCCCCACAGTGATCTGAGGAGCACAATTTCACAGTGACTGCAAGCAAAGAATGTTCAGTAAAGAATTTCTCTGAAATATGGAGTGGTATGCATTTGCCACACATATTCAATAGCCATTTTTTTGTCGGAAGTGCTGGAATACCTCTGCCAAGCAGAGAACTTTGAAAAGCAACTTATTCTGCTTCTGCTTTACTTTACTGAAGAACTGGAATGGTGAATAAGTTATTTCAAAAAATTATTTCAAGTCAGACATTCACTTGATCACCCTAGTCTAGTTTAACTCGGAAAGCTACTTTCTTTTTTTTTTTTGGCCAGGGCTGGGTTTGAACTCGCCACCTCCGGCATATGGGACTGGCGCCCTACTCCTTGAGCCACAGGTGCCGCCGGAAAGCTACTTTCTAAGGGTTTTAGAGAGAAAAAAAAAAAAAAATAGCAGAATAGCCACAGCTTAAATCAGAATGTGAATAGCATTATCAAAAACTTATGTTTCTGCCTCAAAGTTGACTAGAGATACTTTAAGATACAAATAATTCCAGCATTCTAGACTTTCAGAGAAAGTAATATCATTAGTTGGGCATGAACATGTTTTGTTCAGGTCACCATTTCACTTGCAAATATTGTATTGACCTACCAGGCAAAGCTGAAAGTAACTGTATCTATAAACCTCACGAGAAGGGAATAAAATGTTCTTTAGGGAACGGTTAAAAAAAAAAAAAACAAAAAAACCCTGCAAGGTATCATGTAGATAAGAGGGAACAAGAGGGATTCTTTTTAGTTTAACTGTCCTCTGTTTGGCTCCTATAGTGAATTCCCGAAGCTATCATTACTATGAACAGACTACTTTTCCCCATAATACATAAATTACAAACAACCCAATGACATGGGAGATGGACTCTTGTGATTTTAAACCCAAGAACTTCTGGTTTGCAGAAAGAATTTTACTGCTAAGTGAAACCAAATCCACAGCATGGATCAGGAGTCACTCTGTTTTCATCCCTAGCTGTGGGGAAATACCCCAAACAAGAAAACAACACACACTCCAGATTGATTGGCCTCGAAATGATTATTTGGGCAAAATAAAAGGGTAAAAGGTTGAGGGAGGAGGGGTGTGTATCTGTGTATATGAATGTATGCGGGGGAGGGTATATTCCAAAATTCTTGATCCCTTGGCTAAGAAATAAATGACAATGAAAAGCCCAATGCAAACCAAACAAATTGAAAGTTGAGGTTGTTTCTACAAATTTTTCTCTTCTTTCCCATCAGGGATAAGCAGGGAAGAACTGGGCCAAATTATCCAAATGGGGGCTGCCCGGTGGCTATGGTTGAGTCATAGCATTAGATCCCACAGATGGTAGGACTAAACCAGTGACATGAGCCTCTGAAGGTGGCTTTCTTTCCCCCACCCTCCATTTTCTATTACTTTCCCTGACTTTTGCTTCTGAAGCCTTGCTTTCTGCACATGAGCAGTGGGCAAGGGAGTAGGACTGCTTCCTTAAAAGGTGGACAGGAATTAATGAGTCCAAAGAAGCACCCGTCTAGGAGGTCAGAAAATGTCAAAAACATGACCTACGGTGATGTTGGAGCAAGCTGGAGTCTCCTTCAGCCACTAGTTTGAAGGACAAGACACATCTGGAATGTGCTAGTTTTCACACTTTGATGTTTGAGGAGTTTTCAACAACACAACCTGATGTAAATTTCACATCCAGATCTTAAGACAATATACTAGCAAATTATCATTTCATCAAGTCTTATTTAAAAAGATAAATACACTAACAAAGCTATATATTACACATACCCCTCTGATACTAACCTTTCTAGACATATAACACAGTCACTCAGGCATAGTTAGCATTGTCTATAATTTTCAGTTTTATTTTATGATATTCTCTCCTTCAAAAAAAAAAAAACCCCTCAACTTCCCAATCTATCTTTTAAGAATTAAGTATTCTTTTTTTTAATCCCCCCAAATATATATCTTGCCTAGTTCATTTTGATCACAGAGACACATATTGGGGGTAAATTTCTTAAAGTTAAGCAGCTGAAAACAACAGGGATATTTTATTAGCAAATTATCTGTAGTTTTTCCAAGAACGTGAAAACTACAGCTTGGGGATGGGGAGATTTTTTTACCCTTATTCATTTCAAAAGGTACTAAAAGACTGGACCGGCTTGTAGAAGTTTAGAAAAACCCCCAAAACCTTTTGCCTTCTTTATGTCCTAAAATGTGAAATTCGTCCTTTCCGGTTTGCTGACCCCAATGTGATGAATTGGAATGCATAAGAATGTAAACAAAACACCTCCTTCTCAGTCTTTTTTTTTTTTTTTTTCCTCAATTAGACTTCACCCCAGCAAGGTGTTTTTTGTTTGTTTGTTTTTAAAGAACCTCAATTTGCTCAGCCGGCAACTATATACAAAAAATAAAAAGGATCTCCCTTGCCTTGTGAACAATCTCCCCAACCCCCCCCCCCATTCCTCTAAAACTTCACAGAAAGGGGGAGTTGTCTCTTAGAAAGTGTGTATATGACAAAACCGACGTACAGGATAATCCTGGGTAAGAGCAGAAGAGAAGGTTTGGTGCCAGGCAGGCCACAGCAAGCAGGAAGTCAACATATGGACCCCGTTCTTGCCCTCTAAGCATTCTGAGCTGCCCTGTCTCCCCTCTGGTGACCAGCCATTCAGTCCACATTCCATCATTTACTTATGGGAAGGGATACATTAGCAACAAATGGGTTTATGCAGATTTATATGTGTTTCAGAAGCCCTGGTAGCTCAGAGAGGGCTCTGAACTGTGCCCTGCACAGAATTTGCAGTTCCCAGCAACAGCCTCCCACCAAGAAAGATCCCTGTGTATGGCTCAGATCAGCCATTGTGTGCAGTGATTCTATGCCCGAACGGCATGCTTCTCTTCTCCAGAGGAATCTGATTTTTTGCATCTTAATGGGTTCTGTGACACAGAACCATTTCGCTGGTAACATCCTGAAATGATACCTAGATTTTTAACACCTTTTTGTGTGTTGGACTGATTGGCTTGGTCCTAAGACAAGCATTTAATGGCATGCCAGTCAGTCCCCAGCCCTGCTTAAGTGTCCCCTCAGACGGCTGGCTTAAGGAAAACTGACAGAAATGTTCTTTAATAACTATGGTTTATCCATTGCTTTCAGATAGTAAGTGGCACATTCTCACCTCATTTGCAGCTTTTAATCTCAAATGGACATTGCTTTTGAAATATCCTCTTTCTTTCTTTCTTTTCTTTCTTTTTTTTTCCCTGAGGCTGCCACTTGAAAGTTGAAATCTAGCAAGAATGTAATGGTAGGTACCAGCTTTCTGAATTACAGGGTGACTGCCTGAGCTGATCCTAAAAAGCAAGTGTCTTTTTTATACCGCATAAAAGGCTGAAATGTTTACATATCAAAAGGCTATAGGCCAATTTCTGTCAAAATTACACATGAAGTTAAGCAGTACAAGCAATTTATTTAAACACTAGTCATTGTAGAAAAATTCAAAACCATATGCTCTTTTAGCAGTTTTTCACAAATGCATTTGACCCATGACTTGGCTAGACATACAAGCTTCATAATTTACTCTAAATTTCACATTCCCTTGACGTTTAAATAAAAGATCTTCATTAATGAGGTTTACATGAATGAAAACTTTAGAAGCTGATATCGGTTAGCGAGGGGCTTCGGAACCGTCTGTGCATTCGTTCTAATTTTCAAATGACTGACTTTGCTAATCATTTCAAGAGAAAGTTCTTCTGAGAACAAATTATCATCATTTGCATTCTGTGATTTGCAAAAGCAACGGTGCAGTCACTTTGAAACAAACTTTGGTAAATAGCCTGGCTGAAAGGATTTCTGTAGCCTGGCTGAAAGGATTTCTGCAATTCAGGAAAACACAAGCTATTTTTTTCCCCAAGGCCTTGGGAACATGAGATTTTTTGACAGCCCCTTCTTTTCCTCCAGGATTATGTTGAGCTCACCTAACACCTTGATTATTTTGTCCTTAGGGGCTGGGGTGCTTTTATTTGAAATGTTGTAAAACTTCTAGTAAAAATCAGCTAGGAAACATCCCTACCTCTTATCGGTTGAATGCTGGAGACCCAGCTCTTGAGAGAGCTGCCCTTCAGCCGGCAGCAGCATTTACACCTCAGTCTCAACTCTACATACCCAGAGTCACCTGGAAAATCTCCTGGGGCTACCAGAGTTGTCCTCCAGAATGCAGCAGGGACCCAGAGCCGGTTTTGATCACTAGTTTTGAAACACTGGATTTTTTAAAAAGCCCAAATACAAACAACAAAACCAATTTGTGTGAAGACTGTGTTGAAGTCTGAGCACTGTGCACCGGCTGCAGGGGGTCCTCCATTGTCCCTAATTTCTGTGACCTCCCTAATGCGCCCTACAAATAGGGCTCTGCACCTCTGAAAAGGACTCACCAGCTTTAGCACATGAAATGAAAAACCCTACTCAAACGTATCAGATTAGGAACTGGCTCTGTGACTGAGCAAAAGACTGAGAAAATTAAGAAAGTCCTGAAACGAAACCGTAAGAAGTTGAGGCCGCAAATGCATTATTTTTGACAGCTGAAAGAGGTGGGGTGTAAGGATAGCGGGGCAACAGTTTTCTACTTGACGAGAGTATCTTGGGGTGGGAGGAGATACCCAGACGCACACTCCAAACTTGCGCACTCTTGTTTTAAATCAGAGAAGCAATTTAATCTACACTCTGTGAATCAATTTAGCGAGGACCACAGCGCAAAACCGCCTTGGTAGATGCCGAATGGCAAATGTACCTTATGCATGTGGAATCCGCTGATCTATTCTTTAATATCTTAAAAATGAGGGATATTACTGGGGCGAGTGACTCCTCAACAAACACATTTTCATAGACTTCTTCGTGGTGATTGCTTTATGTGAAATCGTGTTTGGGTCATAATAGGGAAAATCAGCAGAGTGTTTATTGCATTTCCGACCTAAGCGCTCGAGGCCGTCTCCGGACGCTCTCGGTCCTCCCATGCTGAGCTGTGCGTGCGGGGCAGACAAACAATCGCTTAGCAACTCCAAGGGAACAATTTGCGTGTATGTCGCATTTGTTATTCCAATTGCACAGGCGGGGATGCCGGGCCCCTGATTGTTTGCTTTCCGACTTGCGTACACTTGTGAGTTTCTGGTCACCGAGGTGCCGTGCCAAACCCATGAATGCCTTCCCTGGAGCTGCCTCCCCACCGACAAAGTGGAGCGGAGCCACCGACCTCAGATCGAGAGGGCAACCTGGTAGCAGAGACCGAGTGAGCTCTGGGAGAGCTGGCAGAGTGGCGGGAGTCGTGTGGCCTGGAGGTCCCTGTGACCTCTTCCAGGAAAGTCCCCTCTGCCAGAGCGTAGAGCTTTCCCTTATCTTGGACCCAGCTGATGTAGAGACCCTGCCCTTGGTGGCGGGGGGAGGACAGCATACTCCTTTGTCTCAAAGAAAATGTCCCCAACCTTCTTAGCAAATAAATGACAATTATCAAGTCTTATTAAAGTTTGGGGTAATAGGGCGTTAATGAATGTCGGAGTTCGTTAGATTAACTAAAATGCTGAGGCCTCCAGAGGAGGAACTATGAGGAACTATTTGCAAGGTGGCAACATTCCGTCTAGAATTCTGGCTCTGGAACGCGCTGTACAGGGCTCCCACGTTACAAGCTACAGAACTAAGCGGCGAGGCAGTCTAGAAATTAGCTAAACCTGGTTATTAAAAAGAACAATGTACAAAACGGAAGGGGACAGAGGGCTGTGTAGAGGAGGCTGGCATACTTTTAAAAATCTTGGAGGCAGTCTTTTAAGTCTGAGGCTAAAACTTTGGGGCCTTTCTGTTCTGGGCACCTTCTCAGAAGAGGACAAGGAATCAGCCTCAAGTTATCCCGTGGCACTTCTTTCTACACGGTTCAGGCAAAGGTCTTAAAAGATCCATTGACATGCGCGCACCACCGCACACGCTGAGCCTCCAACACAGGCGTAGGCAAAGCCACCTCAGAAGCTGCAGCTTCTAGTTGTCTTCAATCCAACTGCCCTGCAAAATTAAACCTGGGAAAGATCGGAATCGAGTATGCGCGCCCTGGAACTGTTAAGTCTTTAAAAACGGAAAAATGCCTCTAACCCAAGTTAGCAGGGGAGGGAAGGCGTCCTTTCTTACCTAGAACTGACCTTTCTAAGGGGAGGGTCATGCTCCCTCCTCTGAGCGGTTTTTATTATTAAAAAAAAAAAAAAGTCTATCGCCTCCCCAAATTGAGACCCATCTCTGCCTGTTCTAATATCCCCCTTAAACCAACTCTAGTTTGCACAGCACTCAAAGAAACAAGTCTCAAGCCACGAGTGGTGGGCGCGGGTACTCAGAGGTGCATGCTGCGAGGCCTACGAGAGAAGCGGACGCCGCCTGGCTTCACTCCGCTGTCGCCCGCGTGCTGTGAGAGGGCTGCGCCGGGCAGGACCAAACCTCAGTGCAGCGACTCTTTGATGCGGGAACAGCAATCGACTAGTGGCCTCTCCCCCTTCTCCCCAGTGCCAGGGAGTGGGTGGCCCTCTTAGCTTTCCTGAAGCGAATTCAGACAACTCTGCGGGGATCCCTGGTTAATTAGCCAGAGAGAAATAACGAGAAATGGGTGTGATTAAAGGTGGCTTTCCTTCGGGAAACCCCGAGATGCCCCTTCCACTGGGCACTCGGCAGTCTCGCCTAAGTCAAGTACTGCCCCTTGCCCTGGAGTGGTTCAAGCTGTAAGCGGGATCAGAGGCATGCATGCGCCGGATCGGCAGGATCTCGGGGACTGTTTGGTTCCCAGTGTATCGTCACCTACCTTCTCCAAGAGCGTTGAAGCCCCTGGCTTGCAGTGGTGAGCTGGATGCGCCTCTGGTGATTGCGCCGGGTCGGCCAGCTGTGCCGCGCTGAGAATCCCGCAAATCAGCATCGCCGCCTGCCGAGAACCGAGCCTGTCTTCGTCTGGGACTCTGGGCCCGAGGAGCCCAGCGTGGGCCTGCCAGGCGGAAGGACAGGCCGAGGCTAGGGGCCTGTCTCTGCCCCGGAGCCAGCAGGTCAGAAGGAAAAAAAGTGAGACTAAATTGTTGGGAAAAGGGATAAGAAAGTCCCAAAGGGCCCATCTGTATTGAAAACCAAAAACATTTTGGGGGCAAGCCACCTCGTTTCCAAAATTAATTTTTAAAAACGCGCAAAGAGTGCCGACACCCACGCTGAGAGCAGATGGAAGCACCGAATTTTAAATTGTGGATGAATTTGGTCTTTGCTGTGAAAGAACCTAAGGAAAGCCACGCTAGTTTCAGACTCAAAGTTTTCCTTTTAGGAAACACGTTACATCTCTTTCATGTATTTTGCCTTTTGCAAAAACAAAAGGTTTGGGGTGGGGATTAACCAAATCCATTTGGGAGAGAACCTCAAGATTTAGAAAAAGAGGTGAAATTAGGCAGTGAGTACACACAGGCCTGGAGGGGACGCGAGTTTTCAATCCTGCTTGAGGGAGGACGCAGCCCCTCACATTTTCTAAAACAAAACAAATTCTGAAAGGGGAAAAATGTAGCCCCCAAGTAAAATGGGCCACAATGAATTTGAGCTACAGGCAGAGGAAATCGCACCCAATAATAGGACCCAATCTGAGAAAAAAGGGTGGGGGTGGAGAGGTAGGGCGCAAGAAGTTGTTAACTGCGGCGGCACAATGGAATTAATGAGATTAACCAGGGCAATTAGGCCGCCCGCCCAGCTCGCCCGGCCTGGGGCCGGGCTGCCGAATGGAAAAGATTAGGTTAATTTCATTAATTCGCAATCCACAATCTCTTTTCAGGCCGCATAACCCCCTCCCTTTAGCACCTCTCCCCCTCTTTCTTCACTCCCTCCCCCACCCAAAGGAAAAGAAAGGGCCAAATCTGGTTCTGTTTGTCATCTGCATATTACCAGGAACTAAATCCAGGATGACGTCGACTCAGTATAAAACCAACAAGAGGTTCAGCTGGCCTGAGCTCCGTCCTACCCGCGGGTTGAGTTCAGCGAACGCCGCGGCGAAGGGAGGGCGGGAGGAGGGCGAGCGGACGCAGGGGGCGGGGAGGGGCGCTAGGCTGCTTTCCCGGCGCTCTCTTTCGGTTTGCTCGGCGGCAGGAGGAGGGTGGACCCCCCCACTTTGATACTCTTTCCTAGGCGCGTCCCTGCCGTCCTCCGGTCCCGGCGCGGGGCTCGGGGATGCCTGCCAGCATGTTCAGCATCGACAACATCCTGGCCGCCCGGCCGCGTTGTAAGGACTCGGTGCTGCCCGTGGCGCCCAGCGCGGCAGCTCCCGTGGTCTTCCCGGCCCTGCACGGGGACTCGCTCTACGGCGCCAGCGGCGGCGCCTCCTCGGACTATGGCGCCTTCTACCCGCGCCCAGTGGCCCCGGGCGGCGCGGGCCTCCCGGCCGCGGTCGGCGGCTCCCGCCTGGGCTACAACAACTACTTCTATGGGCAGCTGCACGTGCAGGCGGCGCCCGTGGGCCCAGCCTGCTGCGGGGCCGTGCCGCCGCTGGGCGCCCAGCAGTGCTCCTGCGTCCCGACGCCCCCAGGTAGGATAGTACTCTCTCTGGCCTTTGTCGCCCGCCTTAGTCCTTAGTTCTTGGGACTCTGGCATGTGGTAGCGCTTGCTTTAGTCACCTTGCACGAACTTTCAACTTTGCCAAGCCTCCCTCCTCCGCCTTTTTTGCGGATCGGGCACAGGAGTTTGTACACTTCTTGCTGTAAACTTCTGGCGGTTAGTGAAAATTGTAATTCAGTGTCTGTACCGGCAACTAGGATTTTTAGAATTCTCCTACTGGCTTTGTGGGTGTGCGGGTGAATGCTTCCTCCTTTTCCCTGCACCTCTATTTCCAGCGCGCCCCTTGCAGACGATTTCTAAGTGGGAGAGGGTCGCGGGAGGGCGTGCCTGCGTGTGTTTCGTGGCAAGGAAGGACAGCTGACCGCGCACCTTCCCTCTGTCGCAGGCTACGAGGGCCCTGGCTCGGTGCTGGTGTCCCCTGTGCCACACCAGATGCTGCCTTACATGAATGTGGGTACGCTGTCGCGCACCGAGCTGCAGCTCCTCAACCAGCTGCACTGCCGGCGGAAGCGGCGGCACCGCACCATCTTCACCGACGAGCAGCTCGAAGCGCTGGAGAACCTTTTTCAGGAGACCAAGTACCCGGACGTAGGCACCCGCGAGCAGCTAGCCCGGAAAGTGCACCTCCGCGAGGAGAAAGTGGAGGTAGGCGCGGGCCTTGACGGAGGCGCCTAGCGGTCCTGTCCGAGAAGTAGGGCTCCGGCCGGGTTTACCCAGCCCTCCTTGGGTCTCCTTACATTTTAGAAACATCCCGAGGGCGGCCCAGAGGCTGGTGGAGGGCGCTGGAGGCCCAGGAGGTTGAATGGAAATGCGGAAGCAGGAGCGAGAGGCTCCTCTCCTTTTGTTGGCTTGCGGGGGTCGGGTTCCGATTCCACGCTGGGTCCTGTCCTCTTGCGGAGCTTCTCCCGCGCCGGGCACTGGGGAAAGCGCGCCTTTGATCCTAACTCTTCTCTCCGCTGTGCAACAGGTCTGGTTTAAGAACCGCCGAGCCAAATGGAGGCGGCAGAAGCGGTCCTCATCAGAGGAGTCAGAAAACGCCGAGAAATGGAACAAAACGTCGTCGTCGAAGGCATCGCCGCAGAAGAGGGAAGAGGAAGGTAAAAGCGATTTGGACTCAGACAGCTGACGGCCGCGGGCCGGCCGAGGCACTTGCCTAACCCGAAGGACTTGCACAGACAGAGGATGCTACTTTCTTGCACACGCGCTGCCTTGCGGGAGGGGGTCGAAAAGGAGAACCGAGGAACTGTAAATAGTGTACAGAGCCGGGAAGGTTGGGCGCGCCTGGGGTGGGGCGCACTGGGGCTCGAAGTTCTGCAGTCCGAGGCCGCCTACGCCTCTTCCCCATGGTAGTATTTATAGCTAAGTTAACAGTGACAATACAATAAAGTGATGGCGATGTAAACATTCTTATTTCGTACCCTACCATGACCACCGTCAGTCTGAGGCACAGAAATCTATTTAGCCTGTAGCATCGGAAGAGAAATTTGTCCAAAACTAAAAAAGAAACTCAGCATGACTTAGTCACAGGCCAAGTGTCCTGGTTTAAAATTTCTAGTCTAGAAAGGGCCAGGAGGTTTAGTGCTGATGATTTCTCCCAACCCTGTTCCAAGCCATTCACCAGATCTGGCTCCCCAGAAACCCTCAGACCTAAGACAGTCCACAGGCTGAATTAGGCAGCTGCTGTGCCAGCTCGCAGATGCTTCCTGGTTCTTCCGTGTCTGTCACCATTGCCTACTTCCACCTGAGAGTTGCCCTTTCTTGGGGAAAGTGCTGTGGTCCCACAAACCCAGTGGGTGGCCACAGATCCGGCCCTGGGTCTGCTGCTTCTGGATGTCTGCTGAGCTTCTCCACTCTGGGCAGCCAGAGGCCAGCCTTCTCTAAGAGCTCTTGGCTGAGATGGTCACTTCAAGGTGGCAGTAGTGACCCCTCCAATGTCTTCCTTTCTGTACCCCCTGGGGTGGAAGAGGGAGCTCCCTAGAGCACACCCAATGTCTTGGTGAGTGATCAGCAGCTTAGAAGGGTTGGAGAAGCCTTCTGGTGCCACATAGGCACCTGGTCTGGGACAGTAGCACAGTTCCCCAGGCCATTGTGGGGTCAGGGGGAGATAGAATGGAGGCCAAGGGTCAGCAAGAATGGCTTTTAATAGTTAAAAAAAACTTGATTCAGTTTTTTTTTTTTTTTTTTGTAGAGACAGAGTCTCACTTTATTGCCCTCGGAATAGTGCTGTGCCATCGCAGCTCACAGCAACCTCTAGCTCCTGGGCTTAGGCGATTCTCTTGCCTCAGCCTTCCCAGTAGCTGGGACCACAGGCGCCAGCCACAACACCCGGCTATTTTTTTGTTGCAGTTTGGCAGGGGCTGGGTTTGAACCCACCACCCTTGGTACAGGTTCGAACCCAGCCCGGGCCAAAAACTGCAAAAAAAAAAGAGTCCATTTTAAAAGGGAAGAAGGTAAGACTCAGAACTTTCTGGCTTAGCCATGTGCACACTACAGGGGAGCTTGTTTTTCCTCCTGGGTCAACTTGGATACTTGGTATCTAGTGCCATGTCCCTTCAAGGGAAGACTGCACCCTTGCTATGAAACACAGCACAGGAAAAGTAACCACTTTCTAAGCTAAGAGAAGCCCTGTTTTTTCACAGGCAATGTTTGCAAAGCAAAAGCTTCTGGAGTGAGTGGAATGAAACTTGGAGTGCCCCACTACTGGTCCCTTAAAATAGGTGTATCTCTAGACAAAGAGGCCAGTTCTGTTTCAAGGGACAAGATTGCATGGTTCATATCCAGACTCCATTATTTCGTGGCCTTAGGCAAGTGACTTAACCTGACCCTCTCCTCCCATAACTAAAATGGGTACTGTAATGGTATGTGCTTCCCTGGGGGCCTCAAAGGCACTTATAGAATGGCGCCTGGCATAAGAGAATCCTTGGATGTGGCTGTTATTTAAAAATATTATAATTTATGTTATGTCACACCCAATGCTTCAAGATTTATATACATTATCTCATTTTACTTTTCAAGAACTCTATGAGATGGAGAAGTGTTTACACTATTTCACAGATGGGAAGTTAAGGTTCTGAAAGGCTAAATACTTTACTAACATGCAATTCATAAGAAATAAAGAAAGGACATCGTCTTTGCCCAAGTGAGTCTTAACGCTATAATTGCAAGTGTTTCTGCTAATAACAGTTCTTGGGAGAAATACTTTAAAAAGCCAGCCAATTGACATGGATATGGCAAGACCATTAATTTTCTACCTCCTTAGACATTGGACTTACTTGTCCTATGCCCCTGTTTCTTAACATTCCTTAATAGCTGATGTTCTTGGATTGTGCTCTCTGTGCCTTTGGAGAGGGATGAGCCTGCAGGAACATCAGGAACATTCTAACATACGATGGAATAGACAGTTTCATTCCACCCTGAGACATTTGAGCTCTGTAGGACTGTTTATAAATTTCTGTGTCTCTTTCCATGTGACTTGCTCGCAGACCCTTGTAAAAGGGCATCTTTAATGTTTTAAAAATCTGCACTTATCTAGAAAGAGGTCTATGGCAAGTGATAGGGATTAAGGGAGGGGTAGGTCCTCATATCCCATGATCCCCTGGTGAAAAGCCATGGTTAGTGGAGCAAAGGGTGAACAGGAGTGGGAGAGCTGCTTCTGGTATGACCCAGGTCAGGCCAAGGTGGCCAGAGAAGGCTCCTTTGCTGTCCACACATCCACACTGGAATATCATGGTGAAGTGCTTCATGATTGGCTCAGCTTGCAGGAAATAATAAACATCTGGAGTGAAGAAGGAACTGCCAGGATAGTCTATCTAATTACAGTCCCCCGCCTTCCTTCTCCACTGCTCAGGCAGCGAGAGGGCTCAGACCTTTGTCTTAGCCTGGCTATGGCCAGGTGGTCACCAGGCACAGGCACTTAGGCTTCAAGAGCCCTCTTTGGCTAGGCTATAGGGCTTGTCAACTTCTCCAGTGGAATATGGATCATGGTATTGGAAAGTAGTGTGTATACATGTTTAAGTGGGGAAGGTGTAAGCCAGGTGAGTTCGCTTGGACTATTTCCAATTCATCCCACAACCCTGCCATCTACCCTTCCATCACAGATATTTTGCCCATTTCACAGTTGAGCAGACTGAGGCACAAAGCTAACACAAAAGGCCAAAATGGGACCTGTGATCTGCAGGGGACCTGGCTCTTGTGATATCTGTAAATTGGGCTGCTTCACAAAACCCAGAATTCTCTTGATTGGTATATAAACCCCGTATGAAAGTTCAGCAATAGCAAATGACCATTGGAGTTATTGTTGCCTTTGTGGGACATAGGAATTAATCTGCCACAGAGTGCCAGGCAGAGTCTAGCAAAGAACAATAGTGACGGTTATAACCCCTAATGTTAGTCTAGCATTTTGCACAGCAAAGCTCTTCCACACACATCTCAGGCTCTCAGGAGGTGGGAATTACAGCCCATTTTGCAGAGGAGAAGTGGAGCTTCAGAGAGATTGCCTGCTTTGGTAAACAGTAAGTGACGGAACAGACCCGTACCCCCTCATATACCTCTTGGGATGGTGGGAAAGTGTGGGGTAATGGCTTCCAGGTGTCCCAGGTCACCTGGGCCGCGGAGGGTCCTGGCTGGAAGAAACTGTAGGAGGAAATGTGCAATGCGTGCAGGAAGAAATGGGAGTTTTCGATTCTAAATGTTCCCCGCGAAGGGTGCATTCTAGCAGTTCTTAGCACAGATTAGGCACAGGTTGGGGGAAAAGGGATCAAAAACAATTGCAAGTTGGGTTTTACTAACATTGAACCTTTGAACTAAGGGTTTTGACCCTGTAGGAAAGATGTTTTAATGTGTACATGTGAGATCAAAGTGGGCAGATTCCCCTTTTGTTTCTTTGCATGTGGGGTACAGACAGGAGCCGGGAGGTAGGGGTGACGGGGGCTCCTTTTCTGAGCTGAATGAAATTTTAAGGACTCAAGTAAAATAGGTCAGGCATCAGTATACTCAAAGACCCCTTCCTTTGCTAGCCTTCTGTAACACTGAGATCTGTACTTCAGATCCTCTATATTCATGGCATACATTTTTAAGTGCTGAGTGTGGAAGAGTGCAGACGCAAACCTTTAGCCTGGGGGGGCCAGGACGACACGGTGGGCAGGTGGACGCTAGATGCCCTAGAAGCACACTGACCCAGGCCCTCTCTGTGGGTGTGACCACACACTCACTGATTAGGTATGTCAGACTCCTTCCTCACCTAGAAACTGGGCTTGCCTAGGGGATTAGTGATGATATAAGAAAAGAAACCCAGCAGAGTGTCTGGCACATTCATTATTGTGAGCTTTGAAAAACACCCTCAAATCAGCTGGATAATGCCCTGTATACGTAGATTGGAATTAGGAATTAAGGAATGTACCTCGTTTTTAATTGTTGTTGGTTTAGGAGTTTATGCATGACCACAGGACACAAACTCTAATGACATTAAATGTGATTGCCATGGATTTAAGACCAGAAAACATCTGATAAAGCAAAATAGCTTGCATTCCCCTGAGAGGTTTAGGACAAGGAGATTTAGATGAAGACAGAGGAAATTTGGAGTGGATTTGGATTCAATTTCCAAGTTTTGTGAAATGACCTTGAAGTTTTTCAGAAGTAAAACGAAAATAAAACCCAAGCAGCTGTTGCAGAGCACTTTGAAAGTTCTGGAAGAAATGGATCTGTCTTAGTTTTTAGCTGTTAGTACCTCTTGTTTTTTGAAGGGAGAGCGTAGGACATCTCTGAAGCCTGGAGCCCTGTGACAACACAGAAGACCTCTGCTTGCCATGGCTTTGTTTTAAATCTGGGGAAAATAAAAAGCATTGTTTTTGCAGTCCAAACAACCCACAGAACAAACAGGATTAATTACAGCATGTTGTGGTATTTTAAAGCGGGTCTATAATTTTTGGATTCAAGTAGCTTTCATTTGTTCTTGAGTGTCCAGCCCTGGGAAGCATCAGTGAAGAAAGATCTTAAGAATTCCTCTCCCAACCTCTCCCTTTTCCTTAGTAGTTTGTTCCATTTATACCTTCTGTTTTCCTAATTTTGAGATCCTCCAGAGTCTGTTGACCAAATCAAGTGGCCACGTTTAATTGAGTAAGCTGCATTTTGCCAAGTGTCTGGACGCCCACTCTTACCCTAAGCTGATTTATAGTAACTATAATTAGTGAGATAATTTTAGCTGTGATGGATAGAGTTTAGAAGTATCTGTATTATTTCCTCACCGATTTCCTAGTTATATTATGTCCAGCCCAGGAAACGCTTGGACTCTGTTGTGCCATCAGCTCTGCTGACCCCAAGAAAGGCCACTGCAGCTTTAGGAGACAAATTCTCCTTGTTGAATCAAGGAAGGGTGAGCTCCTTCTCCAACAGGAGAGTTCTTTCCCCTGGTTATTTTCTCACTCCCAACTCTCAGAACACATGGTAACTTGTTTAAACATTTTTTCTTTGGGGTGGAAATGGGTCAGAAATATCTTCAAAAAGTATGAAATTTTCAGAGAAAAGACCTGTTTAGTCCAGCAGCCTGCAGTTGAGAGACACAGTTGTGGCTTCAGGTACAGTGTCCCAAACGGGCTGCACACAGCACGGTGGCAGCGGTCCCACGCAGCCAGGCCTCCTGGGGAGTTGATACACTGACCAGACATTCTTCTCCAGAGGGGAGCCAGCGGGCTTGTGGGGAGACGTGTGGTTTCAGAGGCCCACACTGCCAGGTGGAGGGCTCAAAGCAGACAGCCTAGGGCCAGCATGAGGCTGAATCACATTAGGGCAGTGTCTGACCAGGCTCATGGTAAGGGTGCCCGCTTTAATCGTGTCCCAAACAAATGATTGACATCACCCAGCAAGGTCAAGAGACGCTTCTTTCCAGATGGGGTATAGCAAATCCTCTTTTGGATGTCTTTAAAGTGTTGACGACGAATCCAGAGAAAGAAACTGCCCTTCCCTAAGAAACGGGGAGGCCCAATGGTGCTTGGCATGTCCCCCTCTGCCACAAATGCTCAGTACTCTGTGATGTTGAATTCGCAGCTATTTCATCTGAAGATGTTCTGACCACTACGAAGGCCAGATGGCTGGGATGTTCAGGGATGCGTGTGTGTAGCATTGTTTCGAATTTGAGGAATAAATATTTAAATTTGAAACCAAGTGAATCACTTTCTACTAAAGTGGGCGTTGGCTTCCCCCAGCTCACACGATTCCTGTCATACTCAGAACCTTCAAAGGGGTTGTTGCCCGCTCCACTGGTGCAGAGCTCTAGGAGCGTGGTGGAGCTTCATCCATTTTAGGGTTGTTTTTGTTTCTAGTCTGCTTTGGCTATAAGAAGATTCCTGATGTGAACGTGAATGGGCCGAAACGGAGACCCAGTCCCTTTGTGCTTGAATGGATGAGATTCCCCTTGTATTCATTTTGATTTTTGCCTTTGTGGAACTGGATAGAGACATAAATATGAGTGAATGAATACTTAACCCTTTTCTTGATTGCAGTTAAAGCTCTGAAAAGATAGTAGGTCTTTATATGAGGTGTTCATGTTTATGGAAGATGTTCGTGGGTAGTTTTTTTTTTAAAGGTGGGAAATATTTTCTGCAATATAAGTATGGTAAAAAATGTATCTTACATTTGTTCGAAGGTTCATAGTTTCAGAATCATTTTCCTGGGCACATCCTTGTCTTATCTGCGCTGTGGTCTTAAGTGGCATGGTGGACACTGGAATACTGTTACCTTGTTACATAGTAATCCATTCTATAATAGTTTTTTTACTGTGTCCAGATCTGTTCTTTATTTCTGCACTTTATTTACGCCTGTCCTTCTATCTGTGAGGTTGGCATTGTTGTTGTCATTTTTCAGAAGGTGACATGACTTCCCTGATCAAGTAAGATTGGTTCTTGGACTCCAACTTCAGTGTCCTTTGTACACTGCCAGGCTTCTTCTTTTAATAAGGACCAACTAGGCGGTCTGCATTGGAATCCCTCTGTGGTTACCAGCAAGCAATATGACCTTTGAGTTTCTTTCCAAAATGGGAGTATTAAAGCTGGTTTGTGGTTAAAATCTAATGTTGTAACTTCCTGCAACACATGAAAATTCCCAGGGGGTTTACAAACACAAATAATCATGGTAAACATATTGACTTGTTAAAAATGGTCATAAGCACATAATCAAACAAAATACTTAATGGAAGACTTTAAACAACAATGATAGTAATAATAATAATGGTCTCCATTTAGTCCACAAATATTAAAAAGGTGCCTTGTGGGCGGCGCTTGTGGCTCAGTGAGTAGGGCACAGGCCCCATATGCCGAGGGTGGCGGGTTCAAACCCAGCCCCGGCCAAACTGCAACAAAAAAATAGCCGGGCGTTGTGGCGGGCACCTGTGGTCCCAGCTACTCGGGAGGCTGAGGCAAGAGAATCACCTAAGCCCAGGAGCTGGAGGTTGCTGTGAGCCGTGTGACGCCACGGCACTCTACCGGAGGGCAATAAAGTGAAACTCTGTCTCTACAAAAAAAAAAGGTGCCTTGTCTGTTCCAGGGACTGTTCTAGATGTTGGAGATACAGCCTCTGCTTTCATGGAATTTTATGTTCTGTTGGGAGAGACAGTCCGTAAAGGTAGATAGACTGTAGCGAGCAGACAGTGGTAAGTGCTGAGATAAAACCCAAGTCTAGTGAGGGGAGAGAGGGTTCAGGGGCCCAGGCAGTGTTGGGATCTTCACAGTGTTATCTAAAGTCTGTGTGACAAGGGGATAGATGTCCCCTCAAGTAATCCTCCAAAACAAGGATTGGCAAATTATAACCAATCTGGTTCATTGCTTGTTTTGTCAATAAAGTTTTATTGGAACACAGCTGTGCCCATTCATTTATGTATCATTTATGGTTGCTTTCCTGCTACAATGGCAGTGTTGAGTAGTTGTGGTACAGACTGTGTGGCCTACAAAGTAAAAATTTGCTATCCTCAGAAACTGTTTGGCAATTCCTGGTCTAAAGTTCAGAGTATATACTAAACATGGAGGCCACGAGTAATAGGTGCTGGAGCCAGGATTTCTTCCCTGCTCCCCCTTGCCCTCTACCTGATGCCTCATTTCCCTTCCCTATGACCTTAGCCCAGCACTAGGCCCCCTGCTGATGGCTCACAGGGTCTGGGGTGGGGAGTGGAGGGTGGGATATAAGATTGGATGTGGAAGAACACAACATGGTGCCTGATCATAAGAGGTGCTATTTTGGTGACATGGTGTGCATGTACAAGAAATGATTTTAGAACAATATGAAATAGGATATCAAGAATGCTAAATAGGGAAGACAGCCACAAACTCAGGTGGCTTCCTGGAGGAAGCAGGAGTTGCAGGCAGTATAGGATTTGGTCAGGCAGAGCATAGGTGCAGGGACAGGCAGATATGGTGGCAGCAAGGAGGCCACCCTATCCAGGCAGGGGACTGGCCATTGCATCCCAATATTTCTATGTGTGAGCCAGCCCTCTCCATCTGTCCAACCCTTGCCAAGCCTTTTCTGGATGCTGAGTTGGGTCCCAAACCTGAATGGGGCAGTGTTTGTCCTCAGGTATGTGAATCATGCTAGTCCAAATGCTACATGGCTGTGTGGAGGTGAAGGGGTAGGGGCCCTATGACATGCTGTGGTTGGGCAGAGGGGGTGTCCAAGCAGCTTCTGGCAGTAAATCACTGAAGCTGGGTGGTTTGGGGCCCAGGAGATGGGTAGGGACAGGGTGACAATCCATTCAGGAAGAGGGAACAGCTTAGGCAAAGGCCTGAAGGGAGAACCACTGGGGATAGGCAGAGACTGGAGGGAGGGAACTGGGTGAGAATTCATAGTGTAGCATGGTGAAGGTGCTTAGTCTACTATTTTAAGGCCAACTCTTTGTTTTGGAATATTCAAACCTACCATATAGGTTTCCCTCCCCACCCAGACCCTTGCAGATAACCAAGTAGTTGACCAGGGTTGGCTAAGAGGGTCACAGCCACTGTCAGCCACAGGCCTATCTGGCTGAGGGAGGCTGAGGGACCAGATCTCATTGGCATCTGCTTGGCATCTCCTCCATCTGTTATCAGAGGACAGAAAAATTGCTCAGAGCCTTCTGCAGAGAAGGGGAGTTTTTGCTGTTGTTGTTTTGTTTTAGGAAGTGGTTTTAAAATGCAGTGATTTGTGGCCTAATAGATTCATCAAAGTAATTTTTCCAGATGGCTGTAATTCTTAGGCCGTTGACGTGTCAGAGATGCCCTATGTTCCAAGTCCCCGTCCAGCCTTAGCACTAATCCATCTCCGCAGGAACTGGCCTGGGTGTGTGTGCAACATCTTAACAGTTTGTAGAATACCCTTCACAGTGATTAACTCCCTTTCCCTACAGCACCCATGAGAATGGTGCATGGCAGGGACTGTTCTTCCCATTTTACCAAGAGGGGAGCTGGATCAGAGAAGTTAAGCTGCTTTTCTAAGATCACATGGCCACAAGGGAAAGAGAGGAAGAGCAGTTTTCCAAGCCTTGGAACTTTCCATTTATATCTAGCTGTGACTACATTTAAGGGTGTAGCTGCTTTTCCTGGGCATGGCAGTGCTGGTTTCAGCATTAGGTAATGGCCCCAACTTAAGCCCTCTCTAGTGAGTAAATCCTCCAAATTTCACTTCCTCCAGGCAGCCTTCTTGGACTGGTCCAAGACTTTTTTTGAGTCTTGGAGACTCTGGCCTGGTTTCTGGTTTCTTGAGGTTCTGAGAATTTGTTAAACTACTTGAACCTGCTTAGAATTTCATACACGCCCACACTGCTATGATGTCTCCTTCCCAAAATAAGTCAAGCTTTGTTTGTGTCAGCGACTATGAAATTCTAATGCCTCAAGAGAACAGATATGCCCCAAATGTCGGTTGCTGCTCTCTCCCCACATTTTACAGATTTCCATGATATTCCTGTGTAGGCACCTCTTTCATGTCAAAAGGGATTGTCTCCGTCAAAAAACTCTGGTAAAAGGCAAGCCTGGATGAAGTCTAACTCACCAGTGTGGATTTATTTTTAAGCTGCTGCTTCTCAGGGAATGGGACATAGGTCAGTTTTAATAATCAAGGCAGTGAGTATATGTCAAGTTTTTGCAGTCTCTGAGTGAGATTTGCTCACAACCTCCCACTGGGCAGGGGGCACTTGCTCCTGCCCCATCACAGGGAGTTGGGGGAGTGGCCCTGCAATGCTAAGGGCTGTGCCTGCACCCAGTGTAGGGGCAGGTCCCAGTGGAGGGCCCAGGAGCCAGCCTGCAGCAGGCTGGAAGCCGTGGTCTGGAGGCCCTCTGATCTTGCTGAGTAGACTGACCTTTCTTCTGGATACAGCCACCCGAGGACAGCTGCTGGACTCAGCTTGCACTGGCCCAGGGGAAGCACTCTTCTGGGCGGTGGGAGCCAAACCCTTCTCTGAGCTCAGCAGGCAGGGAGGGTGGGACTGCTTCTGTGAGCACACAGTGGAAATAACAGGACAGATTTCCCTCCGGGGGCAACTCTTAGGCCCAAAGTTGGGCTGGGGACCAGGTGATGGGGGCCAGGAGTGCATCTTTATTTGTGGCATCAGCCTGCCCCCCTTTCATTTCTGATTATTGCAAAATTTGGCCTTGAATTGGGACCAAGCACAGTGGGGAGAGGAATGAGGCAGAAGAGAGAACTGATTAGCCGTCAGAAGCGAGGCTCCCTCCACTTTCTGGTTCTGGGGATGTTGGCTGCCACACACATTGTCTCTGGGCTTCAATTTCCCCACCTGTTAAGGAGAGTCATTAGTCCTTCCTTGTCCACCTATGAGGTTTGCTGAGCGGCCCACATGATTTAATGGGTGTGAACACACTGGGCGGCCACTCTTAGGATCAAGTGTTGGTGTCCTAGTGGCATGAGGACTTCGAACTCTATTTGGCAGCATCCCTTTCAGCTCTGACAGCCTTTACTAGCCCAGCCCACACCTAGGTTGCTTCATAATACAGGTGTTTCTGTTTTTTTATTTGTTTGTTTTTGAGACAGTGTCTCACTCTGTTGTCCCAGGCTGGAGTGCAGTGGCATCATAGCTCACAGCAACCTCAATCTCCTGGACTCCAGCAATCCTCTTGCCTCAGCTTCCCAGGTAGCTGGGACTACAGGTACACCACAACACACAGCTAATTTTTCTATTTTTAGTAGAGACAGGGTCTCGTTCTTGCTCAAGCTGGGCAGCTCCTGAACTTGAGCAATCCACCTGCCTCAGCCTCACAGAGTGGTGGGATGAACCACTGTGTTCAACCCAGGTATTTCTGTTTTTACCTGGCCTGATCAGTGGTCTGGCCTGAGACAAATCACCCTGCCATGTCGTAGGTGCCTCCCTTATAGTGTTTGCTGCTGGGACGGTCATGTCTCAGCAGGCCTTGGTGTTTGTACCCTTTGGGGAAAACATAGGGTGTCCAGAAGCATTGAGCCTCTTTTCCCATCTTCGGTAGGGGGTGAGATTGTGTCCCCCAAAAGATCTGTCTAATACTTAACCACTAGATCCTGTGAATATAACCTTATTTGGAAAAAGAGTCTTTGCATATGCAATTGAGTTAAGACTCTCAAGATGAGATGGTCCTGGATTTGGGGGGGTGACCCAATCCAGTGAGCAGCATCCTTATAAGAGAAAGGCAGAGGGAGAATTGAAGTGGAGAAGGAGAGAAGATGTGGGGAGAAGGCTACGTGACTGGGAGGCAAAATGATGTGGCCACAAGTCAAGGGACATCAGGAGCCACCATAAGCTAGAAATACCAGGGAAGGATTCTCTCCTAGAACCTTTGGAGGTAGCTCAGTCTTACCAACACCTTGATTTTGGACTTCTGGCCTCCAGACCAGTGAGATGATTAAGTTTCTGTTGGTAATTTGTAACAGCAACCTTGGGAGACCAATGTACCTGTTTGGCCCTGAAAGGATGTTCCCCAGGTATATTCTACACTTTTTTGTAATGACACTTAACTAAGGCCACTGGGACTCGTTCTTTCTTAACTCCCTCCTCCTCCCAACTCCAGTGTTTCAGTATTTCATTCAATTTTAGCATGTGGAAGAAGGTAGCAGAAAGTACTCTAATCACTCTAGAAGTTGTGAAATTTTCTTTTAGAAACATTACAGTGACATTTAGAGAAAAAAACGTCTAAAATGCTTCAGTCTCAGAGTGTTGAGTGTGTGACCTTCAAGAGGGAAGAAGAAAGGCCAGTGTCCAGGCAGACTGGGCCAGGCTGTCCCTGAACATGCTTCACAGTCTCCTGCCTCTGTGCATCCATCCATACCATTCCCTCTATTGAGGGTGCCTCTATTCCCTGTGCTTCTGCCCTTTGAAATCCTACCTGTCTTCAGGGCCCCCTCAGGAGGCCTCAAGCTCAACAGTGAAATAGACACCAGCCCTCATTTCAGAGGTTCCATGTTCTGGCCCTCTGTGTGAGCCTGGGTAAGACTCCTTTCCTCTTTGGGCCTCAGTTTCCTCATCTGCAGCTTTAATTCAACAAGATTTTATTTGAAGTACTTCCGTGTGTCAGAGCATTAGATGATGGGGATTCAAGTTAAGTATAGCGGCTAGTTACATCGTTATGACTTTTAATCTTAGGGCATAAGAGAGACTCTAGAATGAATGTGTCAGCGACACAGAGATTAAATGCCTTTCACCATCTGTTTGCCGTTGTTCCTCTTGTTGGGGCTTTTTGTGTGCTGGTGTGCTGGAGCTTTCTGTGTGCACGTCTGTCCCCCTCAGCTTGAGTGCTCTAAGGACAGCACCAGCTGCAGAGAGAGTAGGAGACTGGGAGCAGCAATGAATGGTGGAGAATTTGGATTTTTGCAGAATGATTAGAATCTCAGGATGTGACCAGGTGTTTGTGCTTTCTTTGGTCACCGGGGGACCTAAAGGCATTGCGATTCTCTGGCTGAGACTCTCGAATGAATGTCCATTCAGGTAAAATCCTATAATTTTAAACCCCGAAGAGCTGCCCCTTTCCTGGGCTGTGCTGGGGTTTGCTTAGATTGTGTTGCCCTGCCTGGAGATCTGACTAGCATCCCACTGCCACTGGAGTTGGACTAACTCAGTTCTCAGCTGGCACCACCATGTACAATCTTCATGACCTGTGGCCAATCACCTAACTTTTCTAAGCTTTCTTTTCTTTTCTTTTTTCTTTTTTTTTTGAGACAGACTCTCACTTTGTCACGCTTGGTAGAATGCCATGGAGTCACAGCTCACAGCAACCTCAAACTCTTGGGTTTAAGCGATTCTCTTGCCTCAGCTTCCCAAGTAGCTGGGATGACAGGCACCCATCACAGTGCCCGGCTATTTTTATTTTTGGTTGAAGTTGTCATTGTTGTTTGACAGGCCAGGCCAGATTCAAATCCGCCAGCTGCTGTGTATGTGGCTGGTGCCCTAGCCGCTGAGCTACAGGCACCGAGCTTCTAACCTTTATTTTCATCCTGTAGAAAGAGATAACGAGGTAGTAAACTAACCCCAGTGTCAGAATTTATAAGGGATAGATTCTCAAGAAATAGGAGCTGTAGAGAGAGTGGGACATCCGTCTTCCAACCCAGAGCCTTTGTACTGTCGGCACCAGAGAGGATACTGAGAAAGGCAAGAAGATTTTTGTTCAGGAGTGTGCCCAGTGCTGCACTGTGGAAAAGGGAGGCAGCCGAACTTCCACAGTCCCTCTGGGCAGAAGACAGGCCAGGCTGCTGACTTGTCTTACACAGACACCAGGAAGAACAGAGGCATCAGCTGGGGAGAGGATCCCAAGAAATACATCCCTGGAACAAAAATGATCTTCATGGGCATGAAGAAGAGGGGATAAAGGGCAGATTTGATAGTTTACCTGAAAAAAGCTACTAATGAGTAATAGGTCATCACTGCCTTATTTCTCTCACGGCTTCTTTTATTTATACCATAATTTGACTGATCTCATATACCAGAATTCAGACCATGAATGAGTGATAGAACATTTGTTGGACAGTCCTGATTTAACTAAGACTGGTTTGTCATTAAATGAATATGATGTCGTTTTTTTGGATTTGGTGAATTCCAATTCAGTAAATGCTATCACTATTTTCCCTTTCTAAAGATATGATTGGAATTAATTAGTGATGCCGACCTTTTCACAGAGATAGTAAATTGCCACTCCCAAACCTATTGAAGATTGGTTTTACATTAAGATTTATATAACTGGTATGTGAATATATTTAAATACTAGGAAAATATCTTCATTGTCTCAGAACCAAGCAAGACTCACTAGTGCTTTCATTGATGTTCATTAGCCTGTTAAAGGCAAGGGCGGGCTGGAGAGAAGGTAGCAATGTTTACTTTGTATTTTTGGTCTTTGTAAGGCCAGTCTAATTTCCCCATGTCTACCAAAATGCTGCCTTTTATTTACTGAAAGACATTTTAGTATGGTTTATGTGTAATGTCAAACAAAGAATATTTACATTTTCTTATATTTTGTGGACAAGCTATAAGTTCAAATGCTTTTAAAAGTCAATGTGAGAAGAAATAGCAAATTAAAATTTTGAATTCTTTGCTCCCTAAATCAGATTAATATAATTTAGGACTGTCTTCAAGCACCTCTTTAGAAACACATAAAACTATAGAACAACAGAATATGCGTGATTGGTAATGGTGCTTTTGCCAACTCATTTTAAGGATTAAAATGGAAGAGATATACACAAATTTTTAAATTCATGTGATCATAACTTAAGATAATTAAAAATAAAATCACAGATCAGAAACAAACAAACAAAAAAACAGGAGCTGTCATTGTTAGGAAATTTGTGTTATGATGTTATCTGCTATTTCTGATTTCACCTGTTAATCTAAGATTAGGCATTGAACTAGTAGGAGATGGAGAGTTGTGTCAATGTCCTGTGGCCGCTATAACAGATGACCATAAACTGGGTGGCTTAAAACAGCAGAAATCTACACATCTATTCTCTCAGAGTTCTGGAGGCCAGATGTCTAAGCTCAAGGTGTCAGCAGAACCATGTGCTCTCTGAAAGCGCTATGGCAGATGCTGGTCTTGCCTCTTCCTGCTTCTGGTAGATCCAGGCATTCCTTAGCTTGTGGCTTCATCACTCTAAACTTCATCTCCATTTTCACATACTCTTCTTCCCCGTATCTCTCTCTTTCTCAAATCTACCTCTGTCACTCTTTTATAAAAATACTTGTCATTGGACTTAGAGTCTACCCAGATAATCCTGAATCTTTTCTTCTTGACATCTCTAATTTAGTTATATCTATAAAGACCTTTTTCTTAAATAAAGTTCCATTCATTATTCCATTTATTCTGGGGCTAGGATGTGGACATAGCTTTTGGGGGCCCACCATTCAGCCCACTCCAGGAGGTAAGGAAGAGGACGGATTGCTATGAATCCATTTCTCAGCAGAGCATCAACTGCTTCTCTTACTTGCTCTTCATTCTAAGAAGATCTGGAGCAGGCAAGTTCCCTCAGCACTTCCTGGGTATGCTCAGGGTGACCCATCTGAGCTTGGGATGTACCTGAGCACCATCCCTAGCATGCCAAGGACAGGCCACAAGTGCCAGCGAGATGAAAACCCTGCAAGCAGCAAGTCACAGAAGGGACCCAAGACTCCCCTTATCAATCTGCTCAAGCTGCCATAACAAAACTCCACATACTGGGTGGAATTGAACAACAAAAATTTATTTCCTCACAGTTCTGGAAGCTGGAAGTTCAAGATCAAGATGCCATCAGGGTTGGTTTCTGGTGGGGCTTCTCCCCTTGGCTTGCAGATGGCTGTTTTCTCTCTGTGTCCTCACACAGCCTCTTCTCTGTGCTCGTCTGGGTGTCTCTTTCTCTTCTTATAAGGACACCAGACCTACAGAACTAGAGCCCCGCCCTTATGATCTTATTTAAACTTAATCACCTCCTTAAAGGTCCTATCTCCAAATACAGGTGTCCCATTGAGGGTTAGAGCTTCAGTGTAAGAATTGGGGGCTGACAATTTGATTAGCTTTGCCAGTAAGACATTTTTACAGATTCAACCAGCAGATATTGGATTTAAGTCATTTCTGGTTTTCCTTCTTGTACTAATCAACACTGTCCACCCCAGCTTCTACTATCTGCAGATCTCTCTTTAGTATCACCTATGACGTGTGTTGAATACAAAGCTGACACAGCTCCCTCCACTCTGTATACGGTATGTTCAGGCCTTGCTTACCCTCGCCTATTAGTGGGGACAACGATTTGTTCCATTTGATCGAGACAGAGCTTGAAAGCAGAGTGTCCCAGCTAGAAGTGTCAGGAGGCATTGCAAAATCACTTGTTTTTTTTTTTTTTTGCAGTTTTTGGCCGGGGCTGGGTTTGAACTCACCACCTCCAGCATATAGGGCCAGCGCCCTACCCCTTTGAGCTACAGGCGCTGCCCTGCAAAATCACTTCTAATGACTCCAAAATCTTTGTTTCTCTCTCTACCATCAGGTAAAAGGAGGAACCTTGAACACCCAACTTGGGCATTGCTACTTTTCCTTTTATTCCATAAAAGGGCTGCTTTTCCCCGTCCTGCAACCTCTCCCTCTCTCTCTGGAAGGTTACAGGCCAGATAAACTGTCGTCTTCATTCATCCCAAAGCCAACTCCACAGGGATGTCTGCTGGCCTTCTTGGTGCCTGTTTAGGGGAATAACCTTCCCCAAACATAACAACGGTTTCCAGGCTGGGCCTAACTGAGGGCTTCCAAGTAGCGGGGTCATTTGGATATTGCTCTGCATCTCCATGGGATGGAGGTGATGACCTGTCAGCCAGCCTGGAAGGGTGGGTATGTCTCTTTGCAACAAAGCCTGGTCACCTTCAGGGATCCTACCTTGTTTTATCCTGGCCTGGGAAGATCAAATACGTTTGCCTTTAAGAAAGAGCAGTTTGTTTCTCGAGCAAAGGTAAAGAGACCTGACCTTCAGCGGCCTCGTGCACACACTTTCCCCCAGCAGTGTCTGTTGCCAGGATGATAGCGCTGTCTGGCTCGCTTTTGGTTTTGTTTGGATCCTCCCTGGAAATGAGCAATGTACAATCATTTCAACCCAATCCAGTTAAATCGTTGAGCTTCTCTCTATTTTTACTGTCCTGTGGGGTTGGTCTGCATTTGGTCCAAATTATGTGACTGTCGACAGACAGCAGTAAAAGTGCTTTTGCAGGCGGGATGGGGATGGTAGGAAGAGCTCGCGTCTGGAGGAGGAGAGCAAGCGGCTTGGCTCTGCTTCCTACCACCCCTTCAGCGACACGGGTGAGCCTTTTTATTTCTCAGAGACATGATTTCCTCACGTAGAAAACAGAGCTAATAACTCATGCCCCTTTGTTCTCTCTGGGGCAAATTACGGCAGTCTTAGAAGCATGAAAGCAACTTGTTCCTTCCTTCTCCCTCAGAGAGAGGCGTGAGTAGACTCTTCAAGTGACTTGGACATGAGGTAGAAGAATATGATGTCGCTAACAGTCTGTAGTTTTGCCTGTGGAATATTGCAACTAAGTATTCTTTTTATAGATCCCTTATAGAACATCTGGGAAGCTGAATGCAAGCTATATGAAAATGGTCTGTGTTCTTGAAGAAAAAAACCCCCAAACAAACCACAACTCTGGACTACGCAGCAAGTAGGAGGCATTTTCCCATTCAATACTTCTGATGATGGGTGGACCAGGTACAAGAGGAATGTTCTAGATGAGCAACAGAGGTTTGGGGAGGAGAAGAGTGTGCTCGGGGTTTAGGATCTCATTGTCTCTGGCCACGTCTGTGGGGCAGGAGCAAGTTCAGCTCTGATGGTCCAGTGTAGGGGTCTCCTGGGAATGCCCATAACACCAGGAGATGCAGAAGTGTGGTTCAGTGGCTGTGGTTGAGAGTCATGCCTGAGAAGTCCTAAGCCTGAGGTCAAGAAGGTAAGGAGGGGTTGGGATCACAGTCCATGACTTTAGGCTGGGGCCAAGCTGACCAGAATAGCTTTGAAGTTGGATGTAGAATGCTGGGATGAGAGGCATAAAATGGCTCTGTGAGTAGGGGGATACCAGGAGCCTGTTCGTGCTTAAGGTGCTGGCAATGGCACAGGCAGGCCTGCAGGACAGTTGATTCCCGGCCCCTGGGAGGCACTTAGGCAGCAAATGGCAGTGCCTGCATTGTCATCGGTGCCCAGGTCCACATCAGATTCCACCTCTGGGCCAAGTAAACCCAGAGTCCTTTTGGGAACAACACTGTTTTTGCCAATAGTGTGATGAAGGTTCAGTGTGAGATGTGACCCTTCCTTATTACTGTGCTCTTCCACAGGGCTGCCCATCCCTGCCTGGTTCAAGATGAAGCTCAGGACCCTACAGTGTGCCTTCAGTTTCTGTTTTCTTTTTTGAATTTCCCCCCTTCCCCTCGTCTCCCTCGCTTTATTCCTTTTTCCTGTCTTGTCCTTCCCTCCTCTAACATCTGTGCCCTTTGCTAGGTGCTGGGGACACACAGATGAGCAGGACAGAGCCCCACCCTTGAGAACCTCCCGGCCAGGGAGGCAGACAGGCTCTGAAACGTGACTTCCAAGAGAGAGACAGGTCCCGAGATGGTGGCTGACGCAGAGTGTGGTGGAGGATGAGCCTGGGGTGGACCCTTCCCTCGCAGCCCCTGGCCTGCCTCACTTTCGATCTGTGCAATGAGCGTACTGATAGCACCTGCTCTGGGGGTGCTCCAGGCTGAAAAGGGATGTTGCATGTCAATAAAGCCCTAGTCCAGGGCCCTAGCAGGATACATGCCCAGCCTGTGCTATCAGTTTCATCATGGTCATGGTTATTATTCTGCTTGGGAATGGAATAGGCAAGGGGGCAAGAAAGACTTCAGAATTAACAAAGATTTTAAAAAGCCCTAAAGCATTCTCCAAAGGAGCCCTCCAAAGGGTGTCTAGCTGGAGCTGAAAGAGGTTGGCTTCTGGGAGGGGTGAATCCAGGGGGTTGGGTGGCAAGGCTGGATTAGTCAGGGCTTTAGTTAAACAATGCTCATGCATGGGAACTGACCTCTGAATTTTCAATTTTCTTTCTTTTTCTTTTCTTTTCCTTTTTTTTTTAAATTTTTTTTTTATTGTTAAATCAAAGCTGTGTATATTAGTGCAATCAAGGGGTACAATGTGCTGGTTTCATATATAATCTGAAATATTCTCATCAAACTGTTCAACATAGCCTTCATGGCATTTTCTTAGTTATTGTATGTAGACATTTGTATTCTACATTTAGTAAGTTTCACCTGTACCCATTCTTTTTTTTATGGTGAAAAGTTATATATTTAGAATTGGCCAGCTGGACTTGGTTTAAATGATCCCAATTTTGTTGGCAACATCCAAAGCATCATAATCAGAAGCCAGTCGAACATATGCCTTCTCACCATCAGGCCTGATCAGGGTGTTGACCTTGGCCACATCAATGTCATAAAGCTTCTTCACAGCCTGTTTAATCTGGTGCTTGTTGGCTTTGACATCCACAATGAACACAAGTGTGTTGCTGTCTTCTGTCTTCTTCATGGCAGACTCAGTGGTCAGGGGGAACGTGATGATGGCATAGTGGTCAAGCTTGTTTCTCCCGGGGCGCTCTTCTGAGGATATTTGGGCTGCCTCCGGAGTCTCAGAGTCTTTGGCCGGCAGAAGGTGGGTGATATACAGATCTTCTTTTTTGTGTGGCTGTGGATGCCTTTTAGCACTGCCTTCTTGGCCTTCAATGCCTTTGCTTTGGCTTCCGCTTTGGGAGGGGCAGGAGCTTCCTTCTTTGCTTTCGGTGCCATCTTGTGAGCCTGTACCCATTCTAAGATGCACAGTATGTGTGGCCCCACCCATTACCCTCTCTCCATCCTAACCTCCTCCCTCCCTTCCCCTTCCTTGGTTCTTTTTTTTTTTTATTTTTTTTTAGAGACAGAGTACCATGACATCATAGCTCATAGCAACCTTAAACTTCTGAGCTCAAGCAATCCTCTTGCCCCAGCCTCCCGAGTAGCTGGTACTACAGGCAACCACCACAATGTCTGGCTACTTTTTTCTTTTCCTTTTTAGTAGAGATGGGGTCTTGCTCTTGCTCAGGTTCATCTGGTACTCCTAAACTCAAGCTGTCTACCCACCTTGGCCTTCCAGAGTGTGGGATTACAGCTGTGAGCCACTGCACCCAGCTCAATTTTTCTATTTTTAGTAGAGATAGGGTCTTACTCTTCCTCAGGCTAGTTTGGAACTCCTGAGGTCAAGTGATCCTCCTGCCTCGGCCTCCCAGCGTGCTCATATTACAGGTGGGAGCCGCCATGCCCAGCCTTCATCCCTGGCTTTTCTTCCACTTGGAACAGCATCTCTAGTGTCCTCATTGAGTCAAACATGCCACTGCATCAGGCTAATGAGGTTGATTTTGTCTTAAATTAGTTTGCTCCCAGGATGGACATGTACCAATATGTGGTTCCCTCAGTTTTGAAGACAATGACTTTCAAAACAGAAAGTGGTAACAAGTTAAAATCATATCCATGGTTCCATATACATCCAAATCTATCCCATACCTAAAACACAAGTATTCATTCAGTTCTATGCTTATTTTTTTAGGATTACACAAGGCACAAATGCCTATGTAAAATCTTCAAACTATACAGTAGCTGGGAGTGAAATCCTCCCTTCCCCCTTAGCACTTTTCCAGAGTTTGGGAGTCGCAGGCATTCTTCCTCTCTCTGTGTCTCTCTTTAGATGTGTATGTGTATGAACCAGTCCATCACGAACAACTAGTGAACTTTTTTTCCCTGTCTGTGCTTTAAGTGTGTGCTTAGACCTTCACTTATTTAACCATTTCCTTACTACTGGTTAGGAAGCAATTTCTGTTTCTAAATGTCACAATTAATGCCCAGGGAGCATCACTGTGCTCAGACCCTATTTCCTTATCCACCCTGTGGAGTTCCCAAGGGATAGAAAGCCGCAGGTGGAATTCCTGGCCAGTCTCACGCCTCCAAACGGCACGTGTCAGGTCTCTGATTTTGTGCCAGACTGGAGAGCAAACAGGGCAATGGTGTTCATTTCTATTTCTACTGTCCTTGCTTGTTGGCGTTTCTTCCCTGTTTTGCGATTTGCTCCCCCATTCCTCTATGGGACAGGTGGCCCTTTTCTTACTGTCAGAGCTTTAAGTCGGGGCAATGAACACTTTGTCTCAAATTATGTCATATACTTTGGGTTTTCTTCAGATTGTATGAATCTTACACCTTACACCTTACACCTTACACTAAATTACATTATAAACATTTTCAAATTTTTGTAGTATATATTTAGTAACATAATGTTAATATTTTCTCTTTATATTAGAACTTCATTGATGGTCTTTTGCTGTGTAAAGCCTTTCATTGATATGGAGTAAAACTTTAACATCCCTTGCTTCCTTCCTTCCTTCCTTCCTTCCTTCCTTCCTTCCTTCCTTCCTTCCTTCCTTCCTTCCCTTCCTCCCTCCCTCCCTCCCTCCCTCCCTCCCTCCTTCCTTCCTTCCTTCCTTCCTTCCTTCCTTCCTTCCTTCCTTCTTTCTTTCTTTCTTTGACAGAGTCTCACTATGTCTCTCTCACTAGAGTGCTGTGACATCACAGCTCACAGCAACATCAACCTCTTGGGCTTAAGTGATTCTCTTGCCTCAGCCTCCCAAATGGCTGGGACTACAGGCATCCGCCACAATGCCTGGCTATTTTTTGTTGCAGTTGTCATTGTTGTTTAGCTGGCCTAGGCCGGGTTGGAACCTGACAACCTTGGTGTATGTGGTTGGCACTGAGCCTTACCATCTATTTCTTGATGACTTCTGGATTATGTCTTGCTTAGAAGGCCCCTCTTCTCCCTGAGATTATGATACTGGAAGGTTTTTTTAGTCCTTTTTTCTAGTACTTTTATGGCTCGATTTATTATATTTAGTTCTTTAATCCATCTGGAATTTATTTCAGGGTCTAGGGGCATGGAAGAGTTTAATTTTATATTTTTTAAATTGATAACCAATTGTTCCAATGCTATTTACTATCTAATTTTTACACACAGACCCCCAACATTGATTTGTGATATAGCATTAACTCTGCCTATGGCTGCCTACTACCTATTCACCTTTTCTGCCCTTACTGTTAGGTTCTATCCATTCACTTTTTTGTTCTTAACTTTATTGCATGTTCTATAACTACCCTAGTTTTCTGTGCCTCTTAATACGTGGTATCTGATAAGGTAAAGCCTTTTCCCACTCCATAAGTTCTTTTTAAAATTTTAGTGGCAACTTTTGTTTTATAGTTTATTTTTAAAATTTCAGAGAAATAAATATGTTTTGGTATTTTTATTGGAGTCATACTTGCTTTATAGATTAATTTGTAAAAAGTGAACATCTTTATAATATTGAGCTCCTACCATCCGGGAATATGATGTTTATCAGTTAGCTCTTGTAGCATATCATCCTGAAACTCAGTACTTACAGCACAGTACACGTCCCTGTGTTGTCTGGAGATTGGCTGATGTGGGCTGGACTTGGCCTGGTGCTTCAAGTTCTGGATGGGTCTGGTTGAGCTTAGCACCTCATGGAGACTGGGATCCAGGTCTATTCCCCTTACAGTCCTTTCTGCCAACAGCTCTGGGGAAAACTCCTCTATCAGCAATGGCAGTGATATAATGGCAGTGTGTATGTGTATGAACCAGTTCATCACGAACAACTAGTGAACTTACATCCATGCATAAATATATTATTAGTTTGTGGGGTTCTTTGGCTGCACGTAGCAGATGTCAACTCAATCCATCTGTAATAAAATACCACCATCACCATTACCACAGCATTCAGGGCAAGAACATAGCTAAGCTTGGTTTAACAGGTCCCGTGGATTCCCTCTTCCTCTCTCTCTGCTCCTTTCCGTACCTCTTTATCTTTATGTTCCTGGAGACCAGTTTTCTCTGTTCTTGAAACCACAGGGAAAACATATGTTTACCATGCCACAAGCCACATGACAAGGTCTCTTTCCTTTCTCCCTCTCATCAATCAATTTCTCCATGGCCTAATTCCAAATTCTCACAGAAGGAACTCTGATCAGCCCTACCTGGGTCAAATGCCTCCTCTGCTCCCACCCCATGGTCCAAAGGATCTATTATTGGGGAGAGATGCTTCACTCCACATGGCTGAGAGTGGTTCTCCCTCTGCATCTGAAGCGGGTAAAGGGAGGCTATTCTGGACTGCGCGGGTCTTCCAAAGGTGTACCTAGTTAGAGAGTGCCCTTGGCTCAATGGCAGAGGCCTGAATTTGAAGCTGAAAAACTTGAGACAAGTCCTCACTCTGCCATGGACTCTCTCTCTTTGACTTTGGAAATGCCGACAGCCTCTATCCCTCAGTTTCCTCATTTTTTTTTTTTTTTTTGAGACAGGAACTCTGTCACCTGAGCTAGAGCATAATGGCATCATCATAGCTCGCTGCATCCTCAAACTGTTGGGCTCCAGCAGTCCTCCTGCCTCAGCCTCCCAAGTAGCTGGAATTATGGGTATGCATCACCACACCGAGATAGTTTTTATATTGTTTGTAGAGACAGCGTCTCACTCTTGCTTAGGCTGATCTCAAACTCCCAGCCTCAAGCCACCCTCCCTCCTCAGCCTGCCAGAGTGCTAGGATTACAGGAGTGAATCACGGCACCCAGCCCAGTTTCCCATTTTTAAACATTGGATTAACAATATCTGTGCAGTCCTTGCAGGTCTATTGGGAGAAAGCAATGTATTACTTAATGTGAAAGTATTTTTTATCCTGTAGTTATGTAACTGCTGTGATGATTTCTTTTGCTGTTTTCTTACCCGTCCTCTTCTTCCTCCTTAAAAAGTGACTTGTTTCCTCATTATTAGAAAAAACCCTTCATTGTAGGGAGAAAAAATAAACCAGTGCTAAAAGGAGAAAATAAAATACTCATAATCCTGCTCTTTACACTACGTCATGTGCTGATTGTGTGTGACCTCAATTTTTTTCTTCTACTTTCTTTTCTTTTCTTTCTTTTTTTTTTTTTTTTAAGACAGTCTCACTCTGTTGCTCCAAGCTAGAGTGTCATGGTATCAGCCTCGCTCACAGCAACCTCAGACTCCTAGGCTCAAATGATTCTCCTGCCTTAGCCTTCCAAGTGGCTAGGACTAGACAGGCTCTTGCCACAACACCTGGCTAATTTTTCATTTTTTAGTAGAGATGGGGTCTTGCTCTTGTTCAGGCTGGTCTTGCACTCCTAAGCTCAAGTGATCCTCCTGCCATAGCCTCCCAGCACATCTCTTGCACATCAGCTGCCACACAAGAAAAAAAAATTTGTTTCAGCCAAGGGTGGTGGCTCACGCCAGTAATCCAAGCACTTGGGAGGCCAAGGCAGGTGGATTGCCCAAGCTCATGAATTCGAGACCAGCCTGAGCCAGAGCCAGAGCAAGACCCCATCCCTAAAATATCCAGGCCTTGTGGTAGGTGCCTGTAATTCCAGCTACTTGGGAGCTGAGGCAAGAGGATCGCTTAAACCCAAGAGTTTGAGGTTGCTGTGAGCTAGGACGTCACAGCACTCTACCGAGGGTGACCAAGTGAGACTGTCTCAAAAAACAAAAACAATTTTTTCCTTAGGACCAAAGTGTTTCATTTGGCCAAGAGACATGTAAGTTATATATGCTTCATAAGGCCCAGGCTCAAAACTAGCATGAATTAAATACAACTCACATGGACAAAAAATTGCCCCACCCCAATTTGTCTTTTCAAGAGTGGCAGTCAATGTATTAAATAAAAATGGAATCATCCGAGAGAGTGCTTGGTCCCACGTGTTTCCTCTTCTGGGGTGTCAGGTAGGGAGAGTTGGCATTTGGAGATGGAAGCAAGAGGGGCCCCATATTCTGGAGAGGAAAATGTAGGAGGAAGGAGGCAAAAGCAGGCTGGTGAAATCCCCCACTCTGGGGGTGGGCTTTCCTCCTTCCTTCCTTCCTTCCTGGCTTCCTGGCAGAAAGGCCACTGGGTGTGAGTGGGGTGGGCAGCACTGCCAGCCGAGACTCTGGAAACTGCTCCTCTGTGTGTCTCTCCTCTGAATGACAAACCTCCACCATCCCCCTTTCTACCTACACACTCTTCTTTTTGTGACATTTTCTCTTTTTCTACCTTCAACAGCACCCTCTATATTTATTTTAGCCCACTTAAATGTGTGCATATTCAACTCACTCCTGAGACATTTACTGATGAGGACACCTGCAGGAGGCTGGACTGAGGCACCAAAGTCCCCACTCCCAGCTGTGCTGAGAAACCCGACCTATCCCAGGCTACTGGTTATTGGCCACTGGCCAGCTAGAGGCTCCAGAGCCTTATTTTGGTTTGCTATATGGGCTGCTGCAGGAGAAGCATCAGGATTCTGGGGGGTGAAGAAAGGTAGCTTTCTGGTGGGATCCAAATCATAAGCCTAGGAAGGAGACACATAGAAAGCACAATGTGTCAGTTGCTTAAAAACCTGGGCTCCTGCTGGGCACGGTGGCTCACACCTGTAATTTTAGCATTCTGGGAGGCTGAGGAAGGTGGATCACCTGAGCTCAGAAGTTCAAGATCAGCCTGAGAAAGAGCAAGGCCCCTTCTTGACTAAAAACAGCCAGGCATTGTGGCAGGCACCTGTAGTCCAAACTACTTGGAAGGCTGAGGCAAGAGGATCACCTGAGCTGAAAAGTTTGAGGTTATAGTGAGCTATTACACTCTACCCAGGGTGACAGAGTGAGACTCTGTCTCAAAAAAAAAAAAAAGAAAACTGAAAACCCTGGGCTCCTGAGTCAGCTGTCTGAGTTCAAAGCATGGCTCTGGGAATGTGGGAAAGTCATTTACTTGCCAAGCCTCAGTTTCCTCATCTGTGGAATGGGGATGATGATGGCCAGTGGTTAAATAACCAATTTCTGGGGACAGAGGGAATAAGCCCTGATTTGGAGGGTGTGCTGATTTCTGTGGTGTAAACTCCCAGCACGGATGATTTTGAGCTACCAGTATGAAGTCACTGAATGTAGGGCTGGGAGGAGACAGGCAGTGGGGACCATTGTGTGTTATCTCCAATACACTAACAGATGCGAACAGCTCCAAAAGCATAGGTAATAATACGAACATGTAAAATAATTAGGGAGTGATGAGTTTTTTTTTTTTTTTTTTTGAGACAGACCCTCAAGCTGTCCCCCTGGATAGAGTGCCATGGCATCACAGCTTACAGCAACCTCCAACTCCTGGGCTCAAGTGAGTCTCCTGCCTCCACCTCCCAAGTAGCTGGGACTACAGGCACCCGCCACAATGCCTGGCTATTTTTTGTTGCAGCCATCATTGTTGTTTGGCGGGCCCGGGCTGGATTCGAACCCCCCAGCTCAGGTGTATGTGGCTGGCACCTTAGCCACTTGAGCCACAGCGCCAAGCCGGGAGTGATGAGTTGTGAGTAGGTACTAATTTTTTTAATAGATCATTTATTTGATTATAAGTTCATACAGTTTAATTTTTCAACATGATTGTGTTTAACAAACAGCTCACAATATTTCCCAAAATTTAACATTTTGCTCTTGAGAGCCTATAGGAACCAGCTCAGGCACATGCACTGTGGGTTGTCCCAGAGATTAAATGAAGTAAACACAGAGAACTCAGCATCGTGCTTGCCATGGAGCTAAAGCTTCTGGAACTCTGGTGTGTGCGGGATCACTCAGCAAGCCCAGATGGACTGAAGAAGGGTAGGGCCCAGGCCTTCACATTCTTACCAAATTTCTGGTGATTTTGATAGGACCTAAGTTTGAAAACCACTAGTATATAGTTAGTGCTAGGATTTGAAGGTGCCTCATAAGTATTAGGTTGGACTGTACCAAATTGCCAATATTCTACCATTTTTGAATTACTATGTAATTGGCAATTTCACGTCATAACTCTTCCCTGTCACACTTCAGAACCAATTACCAAGTAAAACAGATGGGGAAATCGACACATTAGTCAGGCTGATGTGGAAGACGTGCCCTATATCTGTGGGCTGGGGGGTTCCTAAGGCCAAAAAGCAGGAGGAGACACTTAGCTCTCCAGCCACAGAGCACCCTGACAACCTCAGGCCCCTGCACGTGGGGCCAGCCCAGGGGAGTCGAGCACAAAGGATGCTTCCAGTTCCCTTCCAAACTCACCAGTCAGGTAACCAGGCCTGATATTCAAAAACTGTTCAGCAACTGATATGGGACATGAAAAAAAACTCTTCCTCTTTCCAAGATATCCAGTAGCCTTGCTGCTCAAGGTGTGGTCCATGGGCCGGCAGCCTTAGACTCACCTGAGAGATGGTTAGACATGCGGAATCCCATCCCGCCTCAGACCTGCGGGACTAATGGACACAGGAATCCTAGACCCCAGGGTTCACGTGTACATTAGTTTGATATGTTTTATGCAGAAAGGAATGTGGCCTTGTGGCTGATGAGAAACGTGAGCTCTGAGGGGAGAGCTTTCTCTGTTTCATTCACTGCTTTATTTATTTATTCTGAGCGCCTAAAGCAGTGGTGTGGATGGAATAAGTATGGGTTTGTGTCTGTGCTGAGAAATGGACCCAGAGCTTAGGGGAGGGATTACATTTCTGTTCAGCTGCTTGCTGACCGTGGAATCTTGAGCCAGCCATTAACATTTCTGGGGCTCAGTATTCCTGTCTGCAAAATGGAAGTAGTAACAACTGCTTTGAAGGGTCGCCGTAGGAGGAAAGCAAGACATTAATACACCTACCACAGGGCCTGGATGTCAAATACATACAATATATTTTTTCTAAAAATGTGACATGCAGTAATCCCTGTGCCCCAGGGTGTGTATGTTGTGTATGGGTCTGTGTGTAGGGTGTGTTGGGATGTGGCATGTGTGTCTCTGTGTGTATGTGTCTACGAGTGTGGTGTGTGTCTATGTTTGTATGCAGAGCATATATGTGTGTGTGTATGTGTGTGTGAGTGTGTGTAGTGGTGAAAAGAGTGGGGGAAGGCCAGGAGGAAGGAATCCCCCAGAGTTGGGTTTTGGGAGCTTAGATTGTAAACTCACGTCTCTAGGGTGACCTTTGAGTCCAGCTGCCTCATCTGGGGATTATACCCCAAGATGTTTTTCATATTTTCTGGTTGCTTTCCCTTTCTGGTTTTCATCTTTCCTGCTAGACCACAGAAGTCTGCCGCTGCCACTGCTGACGTTGTAGATCTGCACACAGGGTCCTGGTTGTTCCAGTGCCTGGATCTTGGTGACAGGGTTTTTCCTTCTGTTTATTCAGCAGTCACACCTGATTAATCTAAATCAAATTGCAAATGTCTCTATTTACATGGAAAATCCTTTGGATAAACAAGAACTCCTATGATATAGTACACAGTAGAATAGCAACAACAAAAAATCCCAGCCCCTTCTTTAAAAAAAAAAAAAAAGGTTTCTTGGCACACAGACATGGGCCACCTCAGGCCATTTTCAGTGTGGCCAAGTGGAATCTGAGTGTGCTTGGCCTGGAGTGACCACAGAGTGAATCCCTTGCTTCTTCACTGTGCACCCACTCTTCCCCCAGAGTGTCACGGCCAAGATAAATAATCAGAAGAGGCCTGTATGAACCCCCTTAAAGGTCAGAGCTCTAGGGGATTGTGGTGTGTATTAGCTTCCCAGTGCTTCCATAACAGAGTATCCCAGATGAGGTGGCTGAAACAACAGGAATTATCCTCTCACATTTCTGGAGGCTGAAGTCCAAGAGCAAGGTGTTGGCAGGACCGTGTTCTCTCTGCTGGCTCTCGGGAAGGATCCTTTGCTCTTCTACCTCCTGCGGTGTCCCTTGGCTCACAGCTGCAGCACTGCAGTCCCTGCACTGGACTTCTTGTGGCTTCATCTCTCTGTTTCTTCTCTTCTTAGAAAGAAGCAGTTCATACTGGATCAAGGACCCACCCGGCTCTAGCACGGCACCATGTTAACTAATCACAACTGCCATGACTCTAGTTCCAAATAAGGTCACATTCTGAGATCCTGGGGGTTAGGACTCTTTGGAGGGGGGGACACAGTTACTCTATAAACAGAGATTTGGCGCAGGAATACCTGGTTCCCCAGCCTTGTCTTTGTCGACGGTGGGCAGACTGTTTCTCCCCGATATTGGTTCCTGTCTCTAGGTTTGCCGGTGACCAAATGAGATGGCATAAATTGCTCAGCTTAGAACAGGTTGTAGAGAGTGTTGGTTTTGTCTCCTTCCCTTGAGTCAGATTGTGAGATAGAAAGTTTTTGTCTCCTAAACTTTACTAAACTGTAAATTAGTGAAATTTACAGTATCTAGAAGAGTTTCTGTGGCAAGTGAAATCCATGCTAAAATTTCCAGAACATGTGGGGGCATATAAATTGAATAGTAGGGAGAGTCATTCCTTATGTGTGTTCCTCAGCTAACAACTACCTGTTCGTTTGTTCCAGTTGTGCACAAAAGCAACGTGCAAGCCAACTAGATTCCATAAGCTTCAGGAGGGGTTTGGTATCCTAACTTTTTATTTTTTTCAGATTAGAGCTGTTATTAAATAAAAGAGTGTTTTGTGTTGTTTTAAAAATATAAGACATGAGATCCTTCAATATCAAAGACAGGAAGTCAGATTTAGTTCTGCTGCTGTGCCTTCCCTGAGCCTTGGACACATTCTATAGAGTACTTAGGTTGCATTAAAATTGTGAGTCTTCCCTATAGACTGTGAGTTCTGAGAGCAGGATGACTGCTGTTTATTTCTTTACCCAGTATATTCCAGTTTTTCACTGCTGCATTAACAAACCACTCCCAAACACCATGATTTAAAATAACCTGTAATTATCTCTCATGGTTCTGAGGGTTAACTGGGCTCAGCTGGGCAGTTTGCGCTGACTCTCTCACACAGTTGCCATCAGATGGTGGCTGGGGTTGGCGTCATGAGAATGTTGCCCATTCACATGTCTGGCATTTGGCTGGGAAGGTTCAGATATCTGATGCTGGACAGCTGGGGCTTCCTGGGCGTCTCTGTCTCTGTGTGGACTACGTGGTCTCTCTAGCTTGGTGCCTTCAGGGCAGCTGGAGTCTTTTTTTTTTTTTTTTTTTTTTTTTAGGGCAGCTGGAGTCTTTATGGTGGCTCAGAGCTCCAAAACCACGTGTGCCCAAAGAGAGAGAACTAGGCAGAATCGAAAGCACTTTTTATGACTAAGCATCCTTCGGCAATCAAGAAGGATCACTTCCAAGAAGAGTCACTAAGTCCAGCTCATGTTCAAGGGGAGGACAATGAGGCCCTACGTTTTGATGGAAGATCATTAGAGAATTTACAGACAAGTTTTAAAAACACTATGAAATGGACAGGGATACTCAGTTTTATTTTTTTGTTTAAAAAAGGTAACAAAGGCTCAGCGCCTGTAGCTCAGCGGCTAAGGCGCCGGCCACATACACCAGGGCTGGCAGGTTCTAACCTGGCCTGGGCCTGCCAAACAACAATGACAACTGCCAAAAACAAAATAGCCGGGTGTTGTGGTGGGCGCCTATAGTCCCAGCGACTTGGGAGGCTAAGGCAAGAGAACTGCTTAAACCCAAGTGTTGGAGGTTGCTGTGAGCTATGATGGCACAGCACTCTATTGAAGGCGATATAGTGAGACTTTTGTCTCAAAAAATTTTTAATTTAAAAATAAATAAACAAATAAATAAGTAAGGTAACAAAGCTTGTGTGCAGTTGTATGCACCTCTACTCAGGAGACCGAGGCAGAAGGATTGCCTGAGTCCAGCAGCTCAGGAGTTCAAGGCTGTCCTGGGCAACACAGTGAGGCCCCATCTCTATTTATTTATTTTTTAAAGGTAAAAATAATGCCTCTCAGGCATTTGTATATCTAAGCCTTAAGTATAAATTAATTAAACTATTGTGGAATTTCTGAAGCTGTCAATATATGTTAGTGTGCTAGTATCTTTTTCACTTTGTTAAGAAAGAAACAGCATTAGAAAATTAATTAGACCTTAGTCTCTTAGGTCAGCAGAAAAAGTATATATTGTAGCTGTAAGCTCATTGAGGTTATTTTATTGCCTAATAAAAGGTCAATTTTTATTAAAAATTTTTGGAAGAGTAATCTACTATGAAATTTCTAGAACTAAAAGCATAAACTGGGTGACACCTGTGGCTCAGTGAGTAGGGCGCCGGCCCCATATACCGAGGGTGGCAGGTTCAAACCTGGCCTCGGCCAAACTGCAACCAAAAAATAGCCGGGTGTTGTGGCGGGCACCTGTAGTCCCAGCTGCTCGGGAGGCTGAGGCAAGAGAATCGCCTAAGCCCAAAAGATGGAGGTTGCTGTGAGCCATGGCACTCTATGGGCGGCAAAGTGAGACTCTGTCTCTACAAAAAAAAAGAAAAAAAAAGCATAAACTACTTAAAAAAAATCTTATCTGAGGGCTCGGAGCCTATAGCTCAAGTGGCTAAGGTGCCAGCCACATACACCAGAGCTGGTGGGTTTGAATCCAACCTGGACCTGCCAAATAACAAGGACAATTACACCCAAAAAATAGCCAGGCATTGTGGCGGATGCCTGTAATCCCAGCTACTTGGGGGACTGAGTCAAGAGAATCTCTTAAGCCCAGGAGTTGGAGGTTGCTGTGAGCTGTGATGCCACAGCACTCTACCCAAGGTGACATAGTGAGACTCTGTCTCAAAAAAAAAAAACAGAAATTTTTTGGCGGCACCTGTGGCTCAGTGGGTAGGGCGCCGACCCCATATACCAAGGGTAGCGGGTTTGAACCGAGCCCCGGCCAAACTGCAACAAAAAAATAGCCGGGCATTATGGCAGGCACCTATAGTCCCAGCTACTTGGGAGGCTGAGGCAAGAGAATCGCCTAAGTCCAAGAGCTGGAGGTTGCTGTGAGCTGTGATGCCATGGCACTCTACCGAGGGTAAGAAAGTGAGACTCTGTCTCTAAAAAAAGAAAAATTAAAAAAAAATCTTATCTCGGGCGGTGCCTGTGGCTCAGTGAGTAGGGCGCCGGCCCCATATGCCGAGGGTGGCGGGTTCAAACCTCAGCCCCGGCCAAACTGCAACCAAAAAATAGCCGGGCGTTGTAGCAGGCGCCTGTAGTCCCAGCTACTCCGGAGGGTGAGGCAAGAGAATCGCTTAAGCCCGGGAGTTGGAGGTTGCTGTGAGCCGTGTGACGCCACGGCACTCTACCCGAGGGCGGTACAGTGAGACTCTGTCTCTACAAAAAAAAAAAAAAAATCTTATCTCAGGATTTTCCCTTTTCTTTGTCATTATAAAAGAGGATTATTACTATTGGGAGGACAGGTCTTACAGAGGGCAAACATGAGGTGCTCAAGACATGTTTGCTAAATTGACTTGCTTCAAAACTACATCAGTGAATTTCAATTTATAGTTAGGCATGGTAGTTCAGATACTGTTTAAATAATAGCCATAGGAGCAGCTGTTATTAGCATGTACAATCAAGACTTAGAACTTTTGATTTTACTTGGAGCTTCACGGAGGAGACTTGAGTTGCTCCCAACCCCCGATGTTTGTCATGGGAAGATACAAGGAGAAAATGGCCATCTACATTTCAAGAAGAGGGCTCTCACCAGAATAGACCATGCTGGCACCCTGTTCTTAGATGTCCTGCCTCCAGAACTGCAAGACTTACATTTCTGTTGTTTAAGTCTCTCAGCCAGTGGTTTTCTGTTCCAACAGCCTGAGCAGACTAAGCTAATAGCACAGAGTCCTGCATATCCCTCATCCAGTTTCCCTCCTTGCGAGCATCTTATCTTGAATGTTACCATTGTACATTTGTCATGAGTAAGAAGACAGCCTTGACCCATTACTATTAACTGAACTACAGACTATTTGAATTTCACCAGCTTTTCCATTAATGGGCTATTGCCAATCCAAGGTACCATATTGCATATTTATTCTCCTCTGGTATGTGATGGTTTCTTAGTCTTTCCTTATTTTTCATGATCTTAACAGTTTTGAGGAGTACTGACCAGGTATCCTGTAGAATACTCCTGAACTTGGGATTGTCTGCTTTTGTTCTCAAGGTTTGACGAGGGTGGTGGATTTCAGGAAAGCATGCTGTGGAAGTGTCATCTCACTTTGGGAGGTTCATGGTATCAACAGGAGTCATCACTGGTGATGTCAGCCTTCAGCAGTTGGTTAAGGTAGTGTTTGCCAGGTTTCTCCACCATAAAGTGACTCTCCTTCACTTTCACTAAATCCAGCCCAACCTCAAAGTGGGGGGAAGGGAGTGGGAATTAAACTTCACTCCTGTAAAGGGAGTATTTACATATATTATTGGAAATTCTTTCATGTAGAAGATTTGTTTCTTGTCCCCGTTCATTTTCTTATTTATTCCATCACTTATTTATACACATAAGCACTCATGCACATGTGTTTTATGTTTGGGGTGATATTTCAGTACTGTATTACTTATTTTTTAATTTAAATTATTCCAGCTCTGGTCATTAGGGGCTCTTTGAGGTCAGCTCCTGCATCCCTTTGAGTTGCCCCTAATCTAAGGTTTTACAGTCAGATCTACCCTGAACTATTCAATTTTTCAGTTTTAGGAATCAATGTGATTCTTCTTTCCCCATTTATTGCTTAAACTAATTTGGGTTGTACATTGATCAGTAGCCAGGAAAAAGAGCCCCTTGCCTTGTTTGTCCTTGAGTATCCTTGCAGGTGAACAGCCAACTTCATCAATGTCCCTTGGAAGTTGTGGCATGGCCTTGTCAAATTGAGGAGCTCTTAGATGCTACTAAGATCTCATCCGGGCAAAACAAAGTGTGCCCCCAGAGCTTTCAGCCTCTTCCATTTCTTCCTGCATTGTGTATTAATCAAGAGCAAATTTGAGATGAAATAGTTCTGGATTCAGAAACATTCCTTTGTCCTAGAAGCCTTGCAAAGAGGGACATTGTTATCTTTTCAAAATTAATTGGCAAGTCCAATGTGATGGCTCACAACTATAATCTTAGCGCTCTAGGAGGCTGAGGTGGGATGATCACTTGAGCTCAGGAATTTAAGACAAGCATAAGCAAGAGCAAGACCCCATCTTTTCTAAAAATAAAACATTATCTGGAGGTCCTGACATAGGCCTATTGTTCCGGCTACTCAGGAGGCTGAGCCAGGAGGATCATTTGAGCCCAGAAGTTAGAGGTTGCTGTGAGCTAGGCTGACACCACGGCACATTAGCTGGGTAACAGAGTGGGACTTTGTCTCAAAAAAAAAAAAAAATGAACAGGTGATGCTGATACCATTTTTTGTTCTTAAAAGGGGGCTATGCAAAGATGGGTCAAGTTTGGAAAGATGATTGTGGTCAGACTCATTTCTATAGTTGTGAGAAGTAAAAATAACTAAATCTGGCTGCATGCTTCTTTTCCAGAACATTACCCACCACCCCTTCATTTGTTGGAATGGTCGAAGCTCTGTGCCATCGAGAAGGCTGAGCTGCTTTCATCATAGCGATTGACTGAAAGCTGCGATGGTGTGCAGTCTCACAAGTCAGGCAGAACTCTTCCAATGAACGGCTCCAGACTGCAGGGCTAGAGAGGGGGTGCTGAAGTTCTCACCATATGGAAGATGTGTGCATGGGGTGTGGAAGGCTTGGAAGTGACGGACTCTCAGTTATTTGGGATGTTCTCAGTTGTTCAGCATATGGCATACTCTTCTCTGCTTTACTTTTGTGATTTTTTGACTGTGCAGACACCCTGGAAAACATTGGTGTACACTAACTAACCTCACGATAATGCAACACATTTTACATAACTAAATATTAGACCCTGTTTGCCCCCATTAAGGTGGAGCTTTACCGTGCTCAAAAAAACAGCCATGTATGGGAGATGTGGCTCAACCTGATGTCCCAGAAGCCCTGAATCCTGAAATATATATCTAAAAGGGCACATTCTCAAATTCACAGAAAAGGAAGGAGAAATGAAAAGGAAGCTATTTTTACATGACTAGAGTAAATGGAAAACTAGTGTTACATGCTTACAGAGATGAAAACAACCATTGAGAAAATACTGATAATAATTAATACAGTGGATGAAAATCAGCCAGTGGTATTATTCAGTTCTGACTCAGTCTTTTTATCTGGGGAGGGATCTTGCCTCCAAGTCTGCTCTCTCACTGTTAAAAAGGATCAGCTTTCTTCCTGAGGTCATCAGAAGTACTGTAGGAGTTGAACAAAGAGAACCTGTGGCATTGTCATTCAAAGCTATTTAATATACTGTCTCATGTCCCAACACTTTAGAGCAGCAGTTCTCAACCTGTGGGTTGCGATCCCTTTGTAACAAGGAAAATACATTGTGGCCTTAGGAAGGTTGAGAACCACAGCTTTAGAGGATCTAGGGGTGCTAGAAAGAGACCAGATGCTGTTCACAGGTCATCTTGAGTTTCAATCCTAACTCTGCCCCTTTTTAGCCATGGGACCCTGGGCAAGTCCCTTGCTTTGTGCATTTTCCCTCTCTCTCAAAGCCGAGACACTAATCTCCACCCTTGACACCTGTTGTATGGAGGGGCATCCCTTCAGCATGGCGGAATGCACTTTGCATGGTGCCCAGCTGGCACAGAGCAGGTGCTTAGTCAGCAGCTTCCATTATAAAAAGATCAGGGAGTCTGTGGCTAGACAAAGAGATCCTAGTCTGAATTTCAACTGAGGTGCAGAGAACAGTATTTCTCCACATTGTGTATATATTATAAAAATCACAGAGAGGCAATTTTATTTTATTATTATTATTATTATTTTTTGTAGAGACAGAGTCTCACTGTACCGCCCTCGGTAGAGTGCCGTGGCGTCACACAGCTCACAGCAACCTCTAACTCTTGGGCTTACGCGATTCTCCTGCCTCAGCCTCCCGAGTAGCTGGGACTACAGGCGCCCGCCACAACGCCCGGCTATTTTTGTGTTGCAGTTTGGCAGGCGCTGGGTCCGAACCTGCCACCCTCGGCATATGGGGCCGGCGCCCTACTCACTGAGCCACAGGCGCCACCCCAGAGAGGCAATTTTAAAGTATGCCTTAATCTTATTATTCTGACGCAGCCATTTTTATTCTCTTTTCATTCCATCATCACCCCTAACATTTTTTATTGTGCTTTTTTCACTTAACATGATAACATGAACATTTTCCCTTTTACTCTGCTCTCCTAAACACCAGAGCCTAGGGGCCCTCACTTCCCAGCGTGTAACTGTTATTCACAGGTCTGTCTAATGCTCCAGGGAACATCAGCATCCTTAGGAGACCTGTCGTTCAACCCATCTCACTCTGCATAATTTTAGAAAAACCTTTCTAAAGCATTTTACAATCAACATAATGACTATTGCTTTTAATTATTTTTCTTACAAGATTGGGTCCTTAGAAAAAGTCTCAGGAGAGAAGCCAAAAAGGAGCAAAGATAATACACACTTTTATCAGCTCTCCAGATAATTGCCGAATTACTTCCAGTCCACCAGTGCAGCAAACAGAGTACTGAAAACTACTGTGTGTTGTGGCTTCTGCCCTGTGGTGACTAAACAGACCCTTCCTGGCACTGTGTGGTATCTGTTTTACTACGGCTGGGTCACACTGAGTGGTGTTGTGTTTATCTTTTTTCCTGGTTAATTAGTACCTCCGTGTTTGTACTGCAGATCTGTTTTTAATACGTCTTCCCTTGGATTTGATTAATAGGTTTACTTCCTTTGGAGGCTGCATCAGGAACCTCCAAAGTCAGGGACAGGCTGCAAGTCAATTCTCCCGTCCAAAATTCAGTTTCGTCATTTACAAATGAAAGAGTGGGAATCGATGCCAGTTAAATCATGTGCAGTTGGGTAGAAAGTAGGTGTCCTTATAAAACCCATTTTTCTAATGAGGAAACCGAAGCCCGGCGACATGGGGTAGCTTGCCCACAGATAGGTTGCATGTGATTGAGTGCCAGCTGTGGCTGAACCATGGCTGCTTTTCCATGCTGTGTGGGCTGCACTGAGAGAAGTCTTGCAGAGGTCAGTTAGGATGGGGCCAATTTCATCTCTAGGATGGGACATGCCATGGGTTTTGTTTTCTTTTTTTTTGTATCTTCATGGCACCCCTGCATTGCCAGTCCTGGCCCATCACCCTCAACCCCTGACTTCCTGAAGGTCTGCTTGAGCCTGGTGAAAAAAATCAGAGTACTCCAGCTGAGATGGATTTGGAGAGTTCTGAACACAGCTGGGCCCTGGGGACCATCCTAGACCCACAGGTCCCTGCAGCATGTTTCAGCTCCTCCCTCCTTCCTTCAGCCCTGATCTGTCTGCTGTCTTCATGAGCTTTGCAAATCAAAGGCTCTTTTCCATTAACAAGTGGGCTATGAATTTTTTTAAGAGAGATTTTTCTTTCCCCTGCTTAAAGATGGAATCAGAGCTTCTGTTTTAAGTAAAGGCTGTAGCAAATCACCAGTAGTTAGATTCTCTACTAAGTAAATAATTTATTAAGGAAATATCCTCTTTAAGTAGCAGCTCATGGTTTCCGGGATTCATAGACTAGGAGGGATGAAAAGAGCCAGAGAGCCCCTGTACCTTAAGAACTGAAATGCCAAATGCCTGCAGAAACCAGAGTGAGCCAAGGCAGTGATGCAGGACAGTGATGCTCTGGAGACCACGCCCCACGTACACAGGGTAGTGATGCTCAGTTCCCCTGGATTGTTGCCATGAATGAACTTGGATCATTATGCTCTACTTTTATTTTTCAAAATAGGCTGGATTTCCCATTCACATAGATGAAAAATGGATTTGAATTCTGAGAGGGAAAAAGTGCAAGCCAAACTCCAAACATGTCTGTGGGCAAGCAGTTTGTAAGCTTTGATTTGGTGGCACCCTCTATTTTACCAATGTGGCAGCTGAGAACTTACTGGTAAAAGCTCAGGGGTTTTCAGATAGAAAACGCTGCATTGCCAAAGTGCACATTTTAAAGCCCTAAATTTGGGTGCAATAAGGGCTAACTATAAAAGTTAATGTTTCTTGGTCATTTGCTACATTCTGGGCGCTATGCTGAGACATAGCTCATATATTCCTCACAGTTAAATGTTCTGTCCGTTTCACAGATGAGGAAAGTGAGGTTCAAGGATGATAAGTTAGGCTGGGCGTGGTGGCTCATACCTGTAATCCTAGCACTCTAAGAGGCTGAGGTGGGTGGATTGCTTAAACTTGGGAGTTTGAGACCAGTCTGAGTAAGAGTGAGACTCCATCTCTAAAAAAGTAGCTGGGCAATGTGGCAACCACCTGTAGTCCCAGCTTAGGAGGATGAGAAAGAGGATTGCTTAAGCCTGAAGAGTCTGAGGTTTTTGTGGGCTGTGACACCACGGCACTCTTCAGAGGATGATAAAAATAAAATAAAATCTACTTGTGGGCGGTGCCCGTGGACTTAGTTAGTGGGGCACTGGCCCCATATACCGAGGGTGGCGAGTTCAATCCTGGCCCTAGTCAAACTGCCACAAAAAAATAGCTTGGCGTTGTGGCGGGCACCTATAGTCCCAGCTACTGGGGAGGCTGAGGTAAGAGAATCACCTAAGCCCAGGAATTGGAGGTTGCTGGTGCCACAGCACTCTACCGAGGGCAATAAAATGAGACTCTGTCTCTAAATAAATAAATAAATAAATAATAAATAAATAAAATAAAATCTACTTGTAAAAATTCAAATAGATGCAGAAAACAATAATTACGAAGTTTAATACTTATGATTAAACCACTTGGCAATAAAAGGGAAGTTTTCTTAAACTGGTAAAAGGTATGTATCTAAGATTTATAGTAACCTTTATTTTTAACAGAGCAACTTTAGATATTTTTCTACTTTTAGAAAGAACACAATGATGCTATGTACCTCTACCACCACTCTTCTTTACCATAGGAGATCTGGCTCATATATAAGAAAAATAAATACAAGTAGACAGACGAAAATTTCAAAAGAAAGGGAAAGAAAAATAAGAAAAAAAAACAATATAGTAATTTTTTCTTTTCAGAAGAAATGATCAACTTCACAAAAAACCAAATGAATCAAATCAAAACTAAAAAGGGAGCCAACCACGGAATTCAGATAAAACATTGACTTAATATGAAACTAATTTATAGCTTTCGTACGAAGGCTACAACCCAATCTCAGTACAAGAATATGGGGAAGGGGGTAAGGGAGGAGAAGGGAGGGGGTGGAAGGGTAGAAGGAGGGTGATTGGTGGGTCCACACCTAGGGCACATCTTGGAAGGGTGTAGGTGAAGTTTACTAAGTGTAGAGTATAAGGGTTTGAACACAATAATTAAGACAATGCCATGAAGGCTATGTTAACCAGTTCGGTGAAAATATTTCAGACTGTATATGGAATCAGCACATTGTACCTCATGATTGCATTATTGTACACAGCTATGATTTAATAAAAAAAAATTTAGGCTATGGACATATTTTGACAAAGTGAGTAACAGGTAGTAACTGTGAAATTTCTAAGTAATTATTAGTTTTTCAAGGCCTAGAACAATATCCTCTAACCAGCCTACTACCATGTGGTATATTGCTTATTAATGATAAATGCATTAATGTAGATGAACTCAATAGATACTGACTTAGGCCCATTCTGTATGATAAACTTATAAAATCACTATAGTTTATTAAACCACGGTAAGGACTTAATATTCTTTTCATTGTCATAATGATGCAATTAGTAGAAGACCAGAATGTAAGATATAGAATAAAATGCTAAAGTATCTGGAAAAAAAAAAACATTGACTTAATAACTGAGTAGTATTTCTCTTCATCATTAATAACAAACTAGGAAATGTAATCATGTATATAATACATTATTGTATTATGAAATGTAATAAAATATAATAATCAACTAGGAAATGTAATAATATATATAAAATACATAAAAATTTTATGTAGGGTGGTGCCTGTGGCTCAGTGAGTAGGACACTGGCCCCATATACCACAGGTGGCAGGTTCGAACCAAGCCCCAGCCAAAACTGCAACCAAAAAAAAAAAAAAAAAAAATTGGGCGGCACCTGTGGCTCAGTTGGCAAGGCGCCGGCCCCATATACTGAGGGTGGTGGGTTCAAGCCTGGCCCCGGCCAACTGCAACCAAAAAATAGCCGGGCGTTGTGGCGGGCGCCTGTAGTCCCAGCTACTCAGGAGGCTGAGGCAAGAGAATCGCTTAAGCCCAGGAGTTGGAGGTTGCTGTGAGCTGTGTGAGGCCACGGCACTCTACCAAGGGCCATAAAGTGAGACTCTGTCTCTACCAAAAAAAAAAAAAAAAAAAAAATTGCTGGGTAGTCACAAGTACTCAGGAGGCTGAGGCAAGAGAATCGCCTAAGCCCAAGAGCTGGAGGTTGCAGTGATCTGTGATGCCACGGCACTGTACCAAGGGCAACAAAGTGAGACTCTGTCTCTAAAAAAAAAAAAAAAAATTATGTAATAATGTATAAAGAGTATAATCAAAACAAAGATACTAGTCATAATAGCAGTAGAAACTAGGAAGAAATAAAATCTCTATGGAGAGGGGTGGCACCTGTGGCTCAAAGAGTAGGGAACTGGCCCCATATGCCGGAGGTGGCAGGTTCAAACCCAGCCCTGACCACAAACGAAAAAAAAAAAAAACCTCTATGGAGCAAGTTTAAACGATTGATATTAAAGGACAAAATAAAAGGTTCTGAAAAATGGAGAGATACTCATAGTTTTTAATAGCATAACTTAATGTTATAAAGATGTCAATTGTCCCAAATTAAGGTATTGAGTCAATGTAGGCCTGATCAAAATTGCAGCTAGATTTTTTTGGAGCTTTATAAACCTATTCTAATTTTTCTTTTTTTTTTTTTTTTTTGCAAAAATAAATGTCCATGAGTCTAAAGTTGAGTCAGCTTAAAAAAAAAATGCAGAATCCTGACTTTCACTATTCAAGGACATAGTAAGGGAAACAGCGTGGGATAAGAACATGCAGTTGGACCACGGGGATAGAACGGAGAGCTTAGGGGATCAGCCGGGCGTGCATATGGGAATTCAGTACAACATAGGTGCCCCACAAACAAGTAGGGGAAAGAATAGAGTTGGGAAAACTGACTGACCAGAGGGAGGCAAATAAAATCCTGGTTTTTCCCTGCCTAATGCTACTAACAAAGGAGGTTTCCAGATCTGGGAAGAATTAAATAGCAAAGGCAAATCTATAGTTCAATAGAAAATAATACAGGAGGGCATTTGTGTGAGGGTGTGTGTGAGAAATTCCTGCATGTGTGTGTGTGTGCGCGCAAATATGTGTCTCATAAGATTTTTTAAAAGGGTAGATTTCATTCTAGCATACATAATGAAAGATTTCTATTCAGTGCAGGACAATTTGGAGCAAATTACAGGCAGGTAGAAGACTGAGAGAAGATGTTTAGTGTCACAAAATGTATGAAGGACTAATATGGAGAATATCCAAGGAATTTCTGCAGACTCAATAAGAAAAAGAGGGTATCTGTGAGGAAAAATTGGGCAAAGGATAACAGGCGGTTCACAGAAGAGAAAACCCAGGAGACTACCGAGCAATTGAACAGACGCTCAAATTCAGCAGTTAATAGAGAAATGCACATTAAAACAAGGAGGTACCACTTTAGCCCTACCAGACTGGCAAAAACAAGTACAAGAAATGGATAGCAGGGTCATGCAAAGTGTGGGCAGGGATGTGGGAAGATAGAAAACTTTGTGCGTGGCTGGTGGGGCTGTTTAGACTGATGCAGCCCCACCTGCCTGGCCTTAGTATAATTAAGTACAGCCATGCACTGTAGGACAATATTTCAGTCAGGGGTAGACCACATATGTGACGGTGATCCCATAAAATTGCAATATTGTATTTTTACTGTACCCTTTTGATGTTTAGGTGCACAAATGCTTACCATGATGTCACAGTATAGTTACGTGATGTATAGGTTTGTAGCCTAGGAGCAATAGGCTAGCCCATACAGCCCAGGTGTGTAGTAGGCTATGCCATCTAGGATTGTGTAAGCACACCCGTGATGTTACTAAAGGAAGAAATTGCCTAAGGACACATTTCACAGTATGTGTCCAACATATGGCTGTACATGAGGGTGGACAATTAAATTCATGAACTCATCCTAGAAAAAGTGCCACGTACCTCAGTGCTAAATACCACTACATCACTGTTGAAGTACTCTCCTTAGAAAGCTATGCAATGATGCCAGCGCCCAGTCCATCCTTCTAAGTACTTTTTCCTAGGAGGAGTTCATGAACTTAATTGTCAGACTTCAGTATAATGACATCTCTGATAGCCAGTCCCCAACAAGAGCTCCAAAATTGCTTTAAAGTGTGGACTAGGCACCGGCATCCGTGCATAGCGACTTCAAAGGTGACAGTGATATTAAGCAAGAAAGTATATAGCACTTTTTCTAGGATGAGTTTGCAACCTTAATTGTCCAACCTCATATGTACACCCATAACCCACCCTGCATATTATTTATCGGAGAAATTCTCACACAGCTCTAGAGGGTGACACAGGATATTTATCATAAGGTTGTTGGGGGCACTTGGAGACAAGCTAGGTGTTCAGGTACATAAAATGTGATGCACAGACCTCACAGGATACCCTAAAATAGCTTGCAGCACAAGTATAGATCTTTGTAAACAGTGCTGAATGAAAAAAAGTAAGAAAAGGAGTCTTATAGCTCAAGGCCACTTATGTAAATTAAAAGATTTGTTGAAAAACAGGTGTGTACAAGGGAAACAGCACATGCATATCAGAAAGATTGTCCATGGGAGGGGTGCATGGGGAGGGGAGTCTGGATAAAAGTCAAGAAATAAGTAAATGAATCAAGAGAGATGCTTGGATGGACCAATGATGAGCGTGAATCATGAGACATGGGGTGTGGCTTAACTCAACCACTACTTTCCCTAAACTTAAATATTTTTTTCTTAAAGTCTTCTGCCATTTCATTGACTGGGCATGGCCAGATTTTCCAGCACTTTTGTCATTGGCAAGATGTTGTTTTTCTCCATCCACACCAAAGTCCTGATTCTGAATTTTGTCTTCCTAGTGCAGCACCTATCCACACCATAGCTGCCACCCTGAATCCTCCCAGCCTTGCATGTCATGCAGAAAACCAAGCCCTGTGTCTGCATACTGAGGGTGGACATATTGTCATGAACACACCTAGGAACTTCAGGCTCTGGGCCCTGCCAACATTTACAAAACACAAACAGAAACATTTTGATGAGAATATTTCAGATTGTATATGAAACCATTGTACCCCTTGATTGCACTAATGTACACAGCTATGATTTAACAATAAAAAAAGGAAAGAAAAGAATATAATTTAATTAATGATCTTTAAAAATTTTCGCGGCTTACCTAAGATCTTCTCACCGTACACCAGCTGAAAATCACTGCCGTAGAGAATCCTAATACAGATCCCAGGTCAGGTCAAAAACCATGTTACCTGACACCTCTCTCAAGAGAATCAGCCTTGAAACTGATTTGGGGGCAGGATTTCCTTGGGCACCTTAGAAGGCAGGTGAAGGGCCAGTGTCAGCATCTTTGAACTGCTTGGCTGAGGAGCGAGTCCTGTTTCCTCACAGGAGAGCTGGTCACAAGGTGGGAGGCATCGTGGGGTTTCCCTAGTTTGTCTGAATAATGAAGTGTGGCTGTGGCCTACATCTCTGAATATGAACAAAATATGTGTTTCGTGCTCTATCCACCATTAGGAGAAAAAGAGAAAAAAACACATGGATTTTTTAATGAATGCTTTCATGGAAGTGTGTGCTGTGTTCACTGATTTTTTTCCCTACCTAAAGCCTTGCTAATTACCAAAAGTTATGTCCTTCCAGTTTTGCATTTTGGTTGCTGTGGGAGCTCAGACATTAAGTTTTCAGGCTTTTACATTCAGGATTTTTTCTTAATAACAGGTTTCTTAACTTTGGCACTTCAGACATTCTGAGCTGGATAATGATTCTTTGCTGTGTGGCTGACCCAAGTATTATAGGGTGTCCAGCAACAGCCCTGGCCTCCGCCGGGGCCAACTTACCCGTTAGTCAAAGTAGAACCAGTGCTGAAGGACCGTAATAGGGCCCTACAAAAATGTTTTAAGTTTTAAAATCAGAAGAAAAAAATGAACACAATATTAAAGAATATTTCATAATATATTTGTCCTAAATGATATTTATCTTCACGCCAATTCAGTTTTAAAATATAATTTGTCATGTGTGTATTTTATAAGGAAGAGTCTCACAAAGGCAAAAAGTGTATAGGGCCCACAAAAGTCATATTGCTGCCCTTTCTCGACCTACTAGATGCCATTAGCATTGTCCTTTGCAATTGTAACAATCAAAAATGTCTTCTGAAATGGGCAGGTGTCCCCTGAAGGACAGAGCAAAATCTGCCAATGGAGAATCATGGCTTTACACTAACAAGAAAAGAGATAATGATTCAGGCAACAAGTGTCCAAGGGGCTACTCCTAGGGGCTGGGTGCTGATGTTGGGGATTGTAAGAACCATAGGAGAATAGGGTATTTTTTTTTCAATTAGTTTTTATTAAATCACAATTTTGTACATTGATATATTTATGGGGTTCAGTATACTGCTTTGATATAGAATGTGAAATGCTTACATTGAACTAAGTAACACATCCATCACGGTTATACTCATTTCTTAATAGTTTTGAAATGTACCACTGCATCATGCACGTTAAATGAGGTCCCCCCAAATACCTTCTCTCCTCCCATATCCCCCCTCCCCTCCCCTCTCTCTCCTCTTCCCTTCTACTTTCTGGACTATAGTATGTTTTGCCATTCATATGAGTGTTGGTGATTATATATTGATTTCATAGTAGTATTGAGTATATTGGATACTTTTTTTCCCATTCTTGAGATACTTTACTAAGAAGAATATGTTCCAGCTCCATCCAGATAAACATAAAAGATGTGAAGTCTCCATCTTTCTTTACGGCTGCATAGTATTCCATGGTGTACATATACTACAATTTGTTAATCCATTCATGGGTCCATGGGCACTTGGGCTGTTTCCACGTCTTGGCTACTATGAATTGGGCTGCAATAAACATTCTGGTGCAAATGTCTTTGTAGTAAAATAATTTTTGATCATCTGGGTATATGCCTGTAGAGGAATTGCAGGATCGAATGGTAAGTCTACTTTTTGTTCCTTGAGTGTTCTCCAAACTTCTTTCCAAAAAGGTCTTATTAGCTTGCGTTCCCACCAGCAGTGTAGAAGCATTCCCTTCTCTCCGCATCCATGCCAACATCTGTAGTTTTGGGATTTTGTGATGTGGGCTAATCTTACTGGAGTTAGATGATATCTCAAAGTGGTTTTGATTTGCATTTCTCTGATGATTAAGGATGATGAGCATTTTTTCATGTGTTTGTAGGCCATGCGCCTGTCTTCATCAGAGAAGTTTCTGTTCAAGTCTCTTGTCCACATAGAAAGGGGGTTATTCTTTGCTTATTGATTAGTTTGAGTTCTCTGTAGATTCTAGTTATCAGACCTTTGTCAGAGCATAACCTGCAAAAATCTTCTCCCATCCTGAAGTTTGTCTGTTTGCTTTACTTACTGTGCTCTTGGGCTGTGCAAAAGCTTTTTAGTTTGATCAAATCCCAGTAATGTATTTTTGGTATTGCTTCAATTGCCTGGGGGGGGGGGGTTCTCCTCATAAAATATTCTCCCAGGCAAATTTCTTCAAGTGTTTTCCCTGCTCTCTTCTAGTATTTTTATAGTTCCATGTCTTAAGTTTAAATCTTTTATCCAGTGAAAATCAATTTTTGTTAATGGTGAAAGGTGAGGGTCCAGTTTCAGTCTTCTACAGGTCTCCAGCCAGTTCACCCAGCACCATTGGTTAAGAAGGGAGTCTTTCCCTCATTGAAAATTTTTGATAGGCTTGTCAAAGATTAAATGAAGGTAAGTAGCTGGGTTCATCTCTTGGTTCTCTATTCTGTTCCATAAATCTACCGCTCTGTTTTTGTGCCAGTACCATGCTGGTTTTTTCTTTTTTTTTTGAGACAGAGCCTCAAGCTGTCGCCGTGGGTAGAGTGCAGTGGCATTACAGCTCACAGCAACCTCTAACTCCTAGGCTCAAGCGATTCTCCTGCCTCCACCTCCCAAGTAGCTGGGACTACAGGTGCCCACCACAATGCCTGGCTATTTTTTGTTGCAGCCATCATCGTTGTTTGGCGGGCCCAGGCTGGATTCGAACCCACCAGCTCTGGTGTATGTGGCTGGCGCCTTAGCCACTTGAGCTACAGGTGCGGAGCCAGTACCATGCTGTTTTGATCACTATAGATTTATAGTACATCCTGAAGTCTAGTAATGTGATACCTCCTGATTTGTTCTTATTTCTGAGTAATGTATTTGCTGAGAATAGGGTATTCTTTCTGCCCCCTGGGTTGCAGCAAAGAAACCAGGTGAGATCGATAAATAGGATAGGATTGTGCTGAGAGACATCACTCCCTTGATCCCCAAGAAGAAGCAGTGACTAATTAGGGGAGTTGGAAGTATACTCAGAGGTGAATGCTTTAGAACTGGGTCTTGGGGGTAGCCCCGGTAGCTCAAGTGGCTAAGATGCCAGCCACATACAACAGAGCTGGCAGGTTTGAATCCGGCCCAGGCCTGCCGAACAATGACAACTACAAACAAAAAATAGCTGGATGCTGTGGCAGGCGCCTGTAGTCCCAGCTACTTGGGGTGGGGGCTGGGGGGGTCGGGGACTGAGGCAAGAGAATCACTTAAGCCCAGGAGTTGGAGCCACAGCACTCTACCCAGGGTGATAGCTTGAAGCTCTGAGGAAGGAAGGAAAGAGAGAGGGAAGGAGGGAAGAAAGGAAGGAAGGAAGGAAAGAAAGAGAAAGAAAGAAAGAACTGGATCTTGGAAGGTGGACAGAAGTTTATCAGGTTTACATATAAGTGTGGAGGGGAAAAAGGTATCCCCAGGGTCTGCCTTCTCAATCACTGAAAAGTTTCAAGGGCCAGACATAGGCTCCCTTTGTAATAAGAAAAATACATGGGCATTTAGTTCCCTGAAATCACAGAAATATGAATTTCTTCTTGAATCTCCTGAAAGATTCATTTCTTCTTTCAACACCAACAATAACATATGATGTGAAATGCCACCGGCTCTGGCACCACGTCCAGCCCCATGAAGTCCAATTAGAAAATGAACGCTGATTTCAGATTTATCAGATTCAAGCTTTGACTTTTGTCCAGGGGAGAACAAGGATACAGTGTTATTACAGGCTAGTATTTCACCTCCTTGAGGAAGGAAAGGAAAGACACACATCCTTTTGACGGGATCCAGAGACCGGCTTCGAGAGAGGCACCCTATTTTATAACAGAGCTGCTGTCTAGAACTAGTCCTGCTCTGTGGACGCTGTTTAGTTTCTGGGCCCGTCATGCGGAGATGTGAAATGGGATGCAGTCACTGGGCTGACGGCAGCTTTTCCAAGGCGGAGGGGAATCTGCCTGCACCAGAGAAATGGTCTGATGCACTGTGTACTCCTAAACTGGCATTTGAGGGCTGGAAGGGATAGGTGCCTATGAAATTTTGAAATAAGACACAATTTGCACTTTGCCCAGGAGGAATGGTGACTGTCCTCCTTGGTACACACATAAAGACAGACCTAGAAACACTGAAATTGAGGCTAATTGGGATGACTTGGAGTGTCACTTCTTTAGAGTGCTGGGCTCTTGGCAGGGCATCCCTCCAGACTACTAATACACAGCAGCCCCCCTACCTGCTATGAGCAGTGCTATGGGGTAGAGGGAGCATGGATTCAGGGACAGAGTCCCAGCTCCATCCCTCTCTTTCTGAGGGATCTGGTACAGTTTTCTTAACCAGGGGTGGGGTGGGTAGTGTCAGAGGGGGCCAGGGCTGTGCAGATTCAAATCCCATTTCTGCCACTCAAGACCATGGCCTTGGCTAAATTACTTACTCTCTAGGGCCATGGTGGAACCAGGCGCTGTTCTATGGATTTCTCATTTATTGACCCATTTGTTGTTGAAACAACCTAAGAGGGGGTGTAGGGCACAGAGTGAGCACTCCGTGAACATCAGCTCTTGTTTCTGTCATTATTTCGAATCATTAGTCATTACTAAGAGTGTTAGAGATAGTAGGGGTCAGGAGCTGAGCACCAGCTGATGTCATTGCGGCACTCCTGAAGTAGGAAGTGGTATTGGGATTTATTATGCTTCTTTATGTTGACAGGGTGGAGGGATTTGAACCAGACAGAAAATGAGCCCGGTCATTCTTCAGGGAGAGGAGTCCAGCCTCAAGGAGGAGGATGAGCCTAACTAAGTAGATGAGCCTTAGGGTTCTCCTAAGAGCAGGCACGTGACTTGCCCAAGGTCTCAGAGTGAATAGTGGCAGAATTAGGAGTAGCCTCAGGCCACCTGCCTCTGTCCTACTCAGCCTTGGAGAGCCCAGGAAGTTTCCTTTGGTCACAGCCCCCCACCCCTTTTAAAAACAGGCAGTTTGGATGCATATCCTTTGCAGATGCCCCTGGAACTCCCTCCTGGGATCAGGGACTAGGGACAGCCCCTCCAGAGGACCCAGTTCTAGCCTTCCCAGCCCCCCTCCTTCTGGGTGCACTAGCCCCACACCGCTTCTCATTGCACCAGCCCAGACACCTCCTGCACAATCTAAAAAATGAAAATAATTTAATACTTGCAAAGGCAGCCCTCATTATCTCTCTGAGCAACAAGATCTTTCTACAACCCTGAAAAGTTCAAATTACCAAGTTTCCAGGCCATTTTACCAACCCCATCCAAAAACAATCCTCATTTTATAACTTAATAAAAAGGACTCAAGAGCTTTAATAAGGGAATAGAGAAGGCAGGGAGTGGGCATGCTGAGGGGCGGGTGGGGGAAAGGATTAGTCTCCTGAACTGGAGTGGGGGTGGGTGGGTGGGTGTGTGACACGCAGCGGGGAATGTTTCTGCCCAGAATCCTGGTCTGGGGAGAAACGTCTTCTTCCACATCCTTGGTGGGGTTTATCCTCACGACGGACCGAAAAGGAAGCAGGGGATCACCCTCCTCTCCATCTGACAGATAGGAGATGCCAGGCAGGGCCACCACACACAGTTGTGCTGGGAGCAGGGAACGGCTCACTTGCGCTTGATGGGGGCCGTATCATTCACAAGCGGTGCTCCATGGTGCCACCCACTTCACCTTTCTTTCTGGGACAGGGGGTTTTCTGCAGACTTTTTTTTGCTTTTGATTTTTGAGACAGAGTCTCACTTTGTTGCCCTTGGTAGAGTGCCGTGGTGTCACAGCTCACAGCAACCTCAAACTCTTGGGTTTAAGCGATTCTTTTGCATCAGCCTCCCAAGTAGCTGGAACTACAGGCGCCTGCCACAATGCCCGGCTATTTTTTGTTGCAGTTGGTATTGTTGTTTAGCTGGCCTGGGATGGGTTCGAACCTGCCACGCTGCGTGCATGTGGATGGCACTGTAACCACTGTGCTGTGGGCACTGAGCCTGGCTCAATCTTTTAATATAAAAAATAATATGTGCATGGCTCGGTGCCTTTGGCTCAAGGGGCTAAGGTGCCAGCCACATACACCTGAGCTGGCGGGTTCAAATCCAGCCTGGGCCAGCCAAACAATGACGGCTGCAACCAAAAAATGGCCGGGCATTGTGGCAGGCATGTGTGGTCCCAGGTACTTGGGAGGGAGAGGCAGGAGAATCGCTTGAGCCCAGAAGTTGGGAGGTTACTGAGAGCTGTGATGCCACAGCACTCTACCCAGGGCGGCAGCTTGAGGCTCTGTCTCAAAAAAATAAAAGTACTGATGTACAAAAATGCGAAAGTGCGACAATGACCATTATGAAATCCTGTGATTCAAAGTCCCCTCGAGTGCACTCCCTGGTGCACGTGCAGCCGCCTACCCATACTTGGCATTCCCACGTCTAGAGCTGCAGACACCCAGCACCTGCTTCTTCTTGCCTCCTACCTGAACGCTGTTCCCTGCAGGCAGATTGCCAGCTGGGTGGTGGAGTGGTGGAATCTGTGGCTCTCAGGATTGAGCCTCTCGCAGCCTCAGTTTTCTCAGGACATTGGGGAGGGGCAGAATGGGATTGCTAAAGTTTAAATGAGGTGAGAGAGGCAAGGGGGTGGGGAAACATCCTGTTCTACACAGTGGGTGTGGAAATGGCTTCCACTATATCCACTCGGTAATTCGCATCAAAAACTTGGCAGAATGGATTCTGGGGAGTAATTTGGATAAGAGCAAAGAAGGATAAACAAGGAAGTTCAGGACCACTCTTTGTATAGAAGCAGATGAGCAGTAAATATCCACCCCTTGAGAGAGGGCAGTTCAACAAAGAAAGAGGCCCTCCCCACACCAAATAAAACAGGGGCTGTACCTGTTAAAAAGAATCAGGTAGAGCTAATTCAGTGACTTAGAGTAAAATCTAAATTAGAACAAAGAAAAGCACACAAGGCAAGAGATTTTGGAGGATATTATTCAACTTTTGTAAAATCTTTATAATACATATTTATTTACATGAATAATGTAAGATCTTGAAAGACATAGATCTGGTAGTACAAACCAAATTGCTGTTTGCCATATGCTTATCCTTTTGGGATGAGCACAGGGCAAATGTTTCCAATGCACTAATTTTTTTTTTTTTTGTAGAGACAGAGTCTTACTTTACTGCCCTCGGTAGAGTGCCATGGCATCACACAGCTCACAGCAACCTCCAACTCCTGGGCTTAAGCAATTCTCTTGCCTCAGCCTCCTGAGCAGCTGGGACTACAGGCGCCCGCCACAACGCCCGGCTATTTTTTGGTTGCAGTTTGGCCGGGACCAGGTTTGAACCCGCCACCCTTGGTATATGGGGCTGGCGCCCTACTCACTGAGCCACAGGCGCCGCCCACACTAATTTGTTTTATAGTGTTTGATTTTTTTTTAATGTAGCTGGCATTAACTTTATAATCAGAACAAAAGCTATCCCCATCTGGTAAAAGAAGAAAAAAAATGAGAGAACTTAGGAAAAGCACAGAGAACAGAGACCACACATAGCAGGTGCTCAGGAAATGCAGTTCTGTTCGCATGGTCTCTTGACACCAACACTGCCAGCTAGTACCTTTGAAATTTATGTACGCCTTTGTCTTATGCTGGAAGTCCACAGGTTTGGCTTGGTACTACGTGGCCAAATTAAAATGGAACTAAATGGGCAAAAGTAAGTCTCATTGGCTGATCAAAAGAAAAGAGAAGAAAAAACCTGGCTATCCATGTATATAGAATCCATATTATAACATGTTGGGCTAGAAACCATAAATTAGAAACATGTGAAGTTGTCCTATATTGGCCTAAAAGTTGAATTTTTAATACATCGACATGGAAATGGAGCTATCTTCATAAAACACCTGAGGATGGAGAGGTGAGCACGGCACTAAGAAGCTGTGGAAGTGAGCAGGCCGGTGCCGGATGCTCTTGGCACATTTGTGGACTCTCACTTCAAGGCAAAGACATTAAAAAAGAACTTACCCAGAACCAACTCCCTCCCCAGTCACACGAGGCAAATGTCAAACAGATGTCCTCAAAGGGTGGAAAAATGAAATGAAAGGCACATTTAGGATTTATAGAGCTGAAAACCCAAAACCAGTGGAAATTAAGACTCTGATGAGCACACAGTTTGCTGTTAATGCATCATTTTTTTCACCATAACACTTGCAAGTTGGTTTCCAGATCCCATCCCAAGCCATCATCTGGAGATCCGGAGAGTGATATGGCTTTAGTTCTATAAAGAAATGGATCTTAGCCAGATGTCTACGTACTGCCCTTCAGCAATTTTTTTTTTTTTTTTTTGAGATAGAGTCTCACTATGTCACCCTCAGTAGAGTGCAATGGCAGCACAGTTCACAGCAACCTCCAACTCTTAGGCTGAAGCTATTCTCTTGCCTCAGCCTCCCAAGTAGCTGGGACTATAGGCACCCGCCACAACACTCCAAGCCATCATCTGGAGATCCGGAGAGTGATATGGTTTTAGTTCTATAAAGAAATGGATTTTAGCCAGATGTCTACGTACTGCCCTTCAGGGTCTGGCAGTAACCCCTTTGTCCAACCTGGACTCTCCCCCCACTGCACTCTTTGTCTTTGACCCTCCCAATATGCCCATTCTTGATTCTTCATGTAAATTTCCCATTCTTGACCACCCCTTCTCTAATATTCAAATCCTTGAAACTACCCCCTAACATTACCATCCCTGATGCCCCCCCACTGTCTAACATTCTCATCCCTGATTCCCTCACTAACTTTTTCACTTTTGACCTACCCCCTCCTCTGACAGTCCCATCCCTCATCCCCCTCCACTCGCCCATTCTTGGTCCCCCCTACTTTCTAGCATTCCCAGTTTTGATCTATGTCCCTCCTTCCACATTCCCATCCTTAGCTCCCCCTTCTCCTGCAGTGTCTAGCATTCCCATCCAGCTTTAAGCCCCTGCATGACGATCCCCTCCCATACTGTTTTTCTCTGGTCTGAGTTACACATAATTCCCTATCTGAATCCTTCATGATCTCACAATTCTGTACTCTCTCTCTAGAATGCTCTCAGAGGGTCTGAAAACTCCCACTCCACCATCAAGACCCAGGAGAACATCCTCCTGGGCTGGGGAAGTCTCTTTTCCAACACTGCCCGCACCATATCCTTTACTGTTATGGCCTGGCTCCCCCAGACTAGAGGGGAGCCTGTGGCCACTTCAGCTCTGGCCTACAGGGCCAGATTCAGTGATGAAAACTGACAACACCCACAGGGCTCTCCTTCTTCATACACCAAGTGTGCACTTGATTGAATGAATTAATGGACGAGAGATAGGTTCTTTCTCCAGTGCCCTTCCATTCTCCTTGCCCCACAAGAAGGCATCACGGGAACTTTGAGCGATGGAAACAAATCCATTCCAGGAGGGTGGAAATTACCATTAATCAGACCCGGGTACCACCCTCCCCGCCGGCACTTAGCAGACATTATCTCATTTAATTGTTCCATTACCATTTTATAGACAAGGAAACAGGCTCAGAGAAGAAGTGCTTTGTACAAGGTCATACAACTTCTTATCGGGACCCAGGAACTTGGAATTGGGGGTGGAGGTGGAGAGAATAAGATCCTGGACTGGGTGTGTCGGAGGCAAAAGCAAAAGGCCGTCAGCAGGTTGGTGCTCAAGAAAGAACCAGCGGAAGAGCCGGCGGACAGTGGGAATAAATGTTAATTTCAAATTCATTATTGTCTTTGCGAGCCAATGTTTGCTTATCTTCCAAGATCAGGATTCCTGGAATCCTTGAAGTTGGCGCAATTTTCCTAATAATAGCCTAGTAATAGCTCAAAGACATTTTATCTCCACCAGTACTCACAGAGGCAGCTCTCCATTTCAGATGGAGAAACTGAGGCACAGAGGAGTCAACCGAGCCACTTGGATTCCTAAGTAACCCTGTGTAGTTGAGCCAGGACATGAACTTGAGGCATCTGCCCCCCAGCTGGTGTGCCACTGGCTTTTACTTTCCTCTTTCAGTTGGGTGATGTCGGCTTGGGATAAGTTGGAAGTCACAATGTGGTCTGACAGTTTATGATCCTTCCCTTGGATTGAAAGTCAGATAGATGTATGTGGCTTCAAATGCCACACCAGGGCCACAGTGCTTTTCAGAGTTCAGTCAGTCTGTGAGTACTCATGTACTCACAGATGACGCAAACTACTGAACAAATACCTACATGAACAAGACCACCACAAGTAGAAGCAGGTGCACAAAGGCATTTTATCCCAGGCAGCCCAAGGGATTGCCACTGTGCCTGCCGGGGATCATGAGTGTGCCATGTCCAAGGCAAGAGCATAGCCAAGCTGATTCAAAAATCCAGCTTCTGGGTCTCCTCTTGGGGAATATTGTACCAGTTGTGTTATGTTCAGCAAACCAGCCACACCAGGCATTCCAGGGTGGGGTATGAATGTGGGAATTGACTTCTCAAGTGATGAAGAGCTAAGAGAGAAGCAGTGAGCTAACCTACAGATCCATGCAAGAAGCAGTGGCCACCCGAGGGGATGGGGACACAAAAGGACTGAGTTTGGGGCTCTCTGAAGGCCAGGAACTTGGGGGAGGAGCTTGTGGGGTTGGGGATCCTACCTCCACATTGCTGCTGGTACCTTGAAGGGGAAAGAATGAGGAGGCCATCGACCATGGAGTCAGAGAGAAGGGCCAGTGGAGGTGGTGCCTATAGGATCATTGGGCAGAGGGAGGAGGGCTGTGCCCCCTACTTCCTCCTGCCATCTGGTCTTCTTCCAGTGTCCCCTCCTGGCACAGCCCCAGGAAGTCATATGACTTGGGTCTGGGGGACGATGTTTGCACACTCTGACCCAGCATCCCTGGACACAGCAAGGATAGGTGGATATAAAGTTGAGGGAAAAAATAACTGTTGCCATCACATCCCTGACCTGTGGAACTGGTGAAGACTGGTCATACTGATTGCTATAGAGATTGCCTGAGGTGACCATGTGAACTGCCTGGCACCCCACAAGCACTCACTGAATGGTAACTACTCCTTTTTATCGTTTTTAATTTTTTTTTTGAGACAGAGTCTCACTTTGCCACCCTCAGTAGAGTGCTATGGCATCATAGTTCACAGCAACTTCAAACTCTTGGGCTCAAGTGATTCTCTTGCCTCAGCCCCCCGAGTAGCTGGGATTACAGGCACCTGCCACAACACCCAGCTATTTTTAGAGATGGGGTCTCATTCTTGTTCAGGCTGGTCTTGAACTCGTGAGCTCAGGCAATCCAAATTGAAAGGGGCCCAAGTAGAGTACCATGAAATGGGAATTTATATAGCTGCAAAAGATTCAGTAACGGCCCCCCTCCACCAGTACTCTATAAACAAATTCCTTACTTTTATATTTCTCTTTGGCACTTATCCCTGCCAAATTATAGTGTAATTTGCTTTTTAAATCATATTTACTATTCTTCTCTACCCATTAGAATGTGAGCTACAAAAGCTCAAGGATTTTCATCTGCTTTCTTCTCCCAGGACCAAAAATAAGACCTAATACCTGGTTGTGCTTAGAAGACATTTAGCCAAATGAATGAAATAGAACTTCTGATCGAATTTAACCGGCACTTACTACATGCTCTAAATGCTATCCCTGTATGGACTCCGAACTCCCCTAACAGTCCTGGGAAGTAGATATACTGTTATTATGCCCATTTAACAGATAAGGATACTGAGCTTAGGTAACTTGCCCAAGATCATACAAGTGCAGGATTAGATGGAGGCTGCCTGGTTCCAGAGCACCCCTCTTAACTGAGATGATGTGCTCTGAAGAACAGTGACAATAGGGCTTTACATTTCTGTGTAGCAGGAGTTGTGGGGGGTACTTGGGCTGGAAATATAGTGTGCTGGGGGTGGGTGGGTTGCAGGGTTTTCCTTTTTCTTACTTTAGGTAAGACTGAAATTGTTTCCATAACAAAAAGTGGAAAGTCATCAGGGCATTTAAGGAAGATTCTAGATAGCCCTTGACACACACCCCTTCACGCCCCCCCCCCACTCCGACCCTGTGCAAATGTCAGTGGGTTTCTGGAGGGAGAAGAAAGAGTGGTTGTGCAGGGAGCCCAGGCTAGAAGGGAAGACGAGAGAGAAGAGCCTTGTGGGGGGATCTTAGCAGGCTAGCAACCTCAGCCTCACCAGGTGCTTGTGAGGAAGGCTGGATATCAGGCCCAGCCCCAGACCCATTGCCCTCGACCTGTCTTTAACAAGGTGCCAGGGTGGATGTGCACCCTGTGACAAGTAAGCCCTGCCCTGCACAGAATGTGAGGGTCACAGGGCATAGGAACCTTGCTGTAGGGGGCAGGGTGTCTAAAGCCAAGTCTGGCAGGTGGCTTCAGTATCACCTCTTTGGAGGGGCTTTTCTGGACCACCTTCTTCAAAGCCAACTCCCCTTTTATGGAATATTTCCTCTTTCCACACACACGTCCTGTGAGGGCAGAGCAATTGACTACTTTCTTTAGTGTGGACTCCCTGGCTTCTATGTTTGGGACACATAGAAACTCCCCTTTGAGCTTGATGTGTCTTGGGCAGAAGCCTTGGTGATTGGCTGGACCCAGGACTTGGGATATAGGAGGTGGGGTGGGGGGGCGGGGGCTGCTGGTAAAATATATCTGAGCTGGGGCTGCTGAAGATGGAGCCATAGGATAAAATTAAAAAAAAAAAAAAAGAAATGGCAATTATCTCTGAAGCTTGTCTGTCATAGGCTTGAGTTCTGGATTAGGCCTGCTACTTCTTTGCTGGGTGATCTGGAGCAACTGACTTAACTTCTCTGAGCTGCAGTTTTACACATATCATCTGTAAATGGGGGATTAATATCAGTCTCATGCCTATCTATCTCAATAAATTTTGGCATGCCTCTCTTCCCACAGAGAATCTTAACCTCTTAGAAAGCAGGAATTATATTTTTCTTGGGGTATTTTTTGTTTCCCTTAACACCTATATTCAGATTCAGTTTCTTTTTCTTTTTTGAGACAGAGCCTCCAGCTAGAGGCTTGAGTTAGAGTGCCGTAGTGTCACAGCTCAGGGCAACCTCTAATTCCTGGGCTTAAGTGATTCTCTTGCCTCAGCCTCCCAAGGAGCTGGGACTACAGGTGCCCACCACAACACCCAGCTATTTTTTTGGTTGTAGTTGTCATTGTTTGGCAGACCTGGGCCGGATTTGAACCTGCCAGCTCTGGTGTATGTGGTTGGCGCCTTAGCTGCTTGAGCTACAGGCGCGACCCCAGATTCAGTTTCAAGTGACACTCATTAAGTTCAGCTCAATTTCATTTATCCAAGTAAAGTTTATTGTAGGGTGTGCCCTGACTTAAGTACAGAGATGGTAGGGAGAAGAGGAAGCAGATTGTAGCCCTCAAGGAGGAAGAGGTAGGTAATAGATGGAGGGTAAAGTTGTGCAATTGCCTTAAGATCCTAGAAGAAAGGTCATGGAGGTCTTCCTGGAGGAGATGACCCATGCAGGATGAGTAGGAATTAGGTAGGGGAAGGGAGATCAGTGTTGCTGCTGCTGCTGATGGTTGCTGACAAAGAGAGCCAGCATTTATGGAATTCCTACATGTGTCAGGCAGCCTGTGCTAAGCACATCACATGTGTTACCTTATATAATCTGCATGACCACTTGAAAAGGTTGGCCATATTTAATCCCCATTTATAGTTGAGGCAACTGAAGCCTAGGGAGGTTGAGTAATCTGCTCAGGGCCACATAGCTAATTAAATTAACCATAGGTATCATTAACTCATGCTTTTATAGGCCAATTACAGGCTCTTACATCATTTAATATTAGTCGCCAATCCTATGAGATAGATGCTGGCATTTTGGTCTTTGTTTCTTTATAAATGTGTTCAATGACATTGAAAAGACCAGTATTTATCCATGGTCACATAGCTCATGAGCAGAGAAGGCAGAACTAATTGCCCAGAGCTGCAGCACTAATCACGTTGCCTTCCTGTGTTTGAACGTCTGGGTCTCTGCTGGGCACTTTTCCTGGAACGGGAGGCTTACAGGCACAAAGTAGGTACTCCTTCAATTAACAACGATATATGAAGCAGCCACTACTGGGAACATGAGGGTAGCATGGCTCCTGTTCCCTCCTCATTGCACCCAGTGGATTTTCTGGTAGCTGCATTAACGATGAGGGATGCCGCACTCGCAAGCTCTTGTTCTGTTTTTCTCAGCCACCTGCAGATGCATTCATCCAAGTTCTCCTAAAGAGGAGCGTCAGGTGCTTCTGCACCTCTGGCAGAACGCAATGAAGGGTACATTTGGGTAATGTGGAAAGCTCAGGGACTTGATGGCCTTTGGGGCTTACTTAGTAGAGACTTGCGCTTTGCAGAATTGGCAAGTAAAATGACGCTTGCAGGGTAACTTTATAAAACATTGGAACATTTCAATCAGAAAAAGTAAGCCCTTCCCTATCTAGCCATGACACAGCCAGAGCCCTGGGAGACCTGGCCACCAACCCCTCTCACCGTCTGGGGCGAGGGTACGACGATGGCAGCGGGTGGAAACACTTTGAAGATGCAGGTTACAGCGACTTGGCATCCTTTGGCCAAGTTTCCTAACTTATCTGAAACTCGTCTTCTTCTGCAAAAGGGGGAAATGTCTCCTACGTGTGCTACAATAGCCTAGAGGAGTAAGTAAATGCTGTACACAAAGCACTTGGCCCGCTTCTGTTACAGGATTTTTGCCACCTCCGCCCCAGTCCCCACGCCATTCACCTCTGTGTCCTGGGCCAAGGCTTCCACGTGGACTTCATTACCCAGGTTCCCTTGCTCCTTAGCTTCAGCCAATTGGAGGTTCCGTCGGCGCTCCGTGGGAGGGGCTGGGCGTGGCCGGGGTGTCTGGGCGTGGCTTCCCGTTCCTTCTCGCCTCCTGCCCATGTTTAGGGGGCGTTGTAGCCTGAGTCCTTCTAGTCTGAGTCCCTCAAGTCTGAGGCTGTGTCCTTTTGGAACTCAGCTCCCCCTCGACGGCCTCTCCACCAGGCTCCGGGCTCCTAGCCCGCAGGGTCCACGCGTGCACTTCAGCTCTACCATTTTCTTACTGATCGGGGATGTCTCCACACCTTGCTGGCTCTATAACTCGTCCCTTCAGCACGGGTATCCAGGTCTCCTCAAAAGCCAGCTGCGGAGTGTGCTGTCTCCTTCCCACCACGCCTCTCCATATGTTGTGCTCAATAATGTCAGTTTCTCGCTGCCTCTAGTTGCCAGATCTGCCACCAACCGCCTACGTGTGTGATCTGAGACTAGTCTCTTCTGTTAGTTCCACACTCCTCCAGAAGCTGCAGAGGGAAGACTGTTCCCCACTCTGCAGGATGGAAAAGTGAGAGGTAAACATCTTGGCCCCTGGCCAGTCCCTGACTCAGTCTTTTCTCTGGCCGGAGGAGTCACTGAGCTGATGGCAACTTGGGAATGGAGAACTGTAGAGGCAAAGTTTAACCCTTATTTTTTTGGAGTGCGGGGAGGAGGCCTGTGGCTGTGTGATGAATTAGAAGTTTCAGCAATTACATTTGGGCTCAGATCTAAGGCTTGCTCTCCAATCAAAATGTTCCCATAAAGCTGACATGGAGATACACAGTGACACTATTCCTGCACTGACTTCTTGCTGCTCCCAAACTTGGGGAGCAGGGGTGGCAGTAGCCATTGCTTCCTCCATCCCCAAACACTTTCCATCTCCGAGTCTAGTCCCCTCCTTTACAAATGGCAGGGCTGCTATCAATTTTCACAAAGTGCAGCTGGGAAGTTCTTCAAATCTCTTGACTGTTGGAATGAACAGGGCACTTGGAGTGGGCTGGTCATCCTGTCTTTCCAGAAAGCTCCTCAAGACTTATGACTAGTTCTGTTCTTCAGGTGATTGGGCTCCACCCTCCAGCTCCCAGCCTCATGTTCTGTAAGTAGCAGGTGCTTGGCAAATGCATGATGAGGAGTCCATCCCTGTTGTTTAAGTCTTGCACAAAGTAGTTGTGCTGGAGCTAGGAGTGCCAGAGGTTTATTGCAGGTAACATCTCCAAAAGGTGAAGGGAGGAGTAGCAGGATTGGTAGGGAGAGACTCTAGCCACTGTGGGCATCTGGCAAAGTTGTGGCCTGCCCAACAGGAAGCTCAGAACAAAGACTGATTGCCCTAATACAGAACATTCATAACCTTGACTTCAAAGCTGAGGCAGATCCAGAAGGCTGCAACCTCTAGAGTAGTGGTTCTCAACCTTCCTAATGCTGCGGCCCTTTAATACAGTTCCTCATGTTATCGTGACCCCCAACCATAAAATTATTTTCATTGCTACTTCATAACTGTAATTTTGCTACTGTTATGAATCATAATGTAAATATCTGATATGCAGGATATATTTTCATTGTTACAAAGGGGTTGTGACCCACAGGTTGAGAACTGCTGCTCTAGAGGCTATCAGCTAACTGCCCTCTTTGTAGATGAGCAGCAGACTCTTTCTGGAAGAAAGATCTGAAGGGCACATCTCCATGACTACTATATTCCTTGAGCCATCTGCTGAATGACAGCTGAAGGAAACATGTAGATCACAGCCCTTTGCAGCCATGATCATGGTCTTGGACAACTGAAGCTGGCAGGGCTCTTAGAGATTCATTTATCCAGCCAATATCTATTGAAAGCCAGCTGGGAACCAAGCACCATAATAGGCTCAGAGCAATGGCGTGAACAAAACAAAGTCTCTGCACAGATATTCTAGGACAGAAATTGGAAAACTTTAGAGGGCTAGATAGCAAATATTTTAGGGTATTCTGTCACAAGTACTCAATCTCTGCTGTTGTATTGCTAAAAGCTACTATGGATGATCTGTAAATAAAAACAAGCAGTGTCCTGATTTGCCCCATGGACTGTAGCTTTCTGACTCCTCATCTGGGATGATGTCCACCTATTTACAGATGAAGGGAATGAGGCCCAGAGAAGGTAGGGATTAGATCAAGATCACACAGCAGGTGGTGGGAAAAGCAGCTCAAGAAAGTGGGAGCTTGACTCCCATCCCAACACTGTTTCTGACACTTAACGTTTTTTTCTCCAGTGTGCTTCTGCGAATAGGTGAAATGAGAATGAGGGTGAGATGATAACCTCAGGAGTGTGGTGAGAGGGTGGGCAGGGAAGAACAGACGAGTCTTGGCAACAGGGCCTGAGGCACCAGGCAGTGGGCTGGCTGGGCCATAAGGGAGCAAGCTGTGGCCCTGACTAAAGCGCCAACAGAGCAACTGGCACAAGCCTCAGAGGAAACACTCAGTCCACACTCTATCTCATGTAATCCTTCCACTTACCCAGCTGAGCAGACATCATTACCCTGTTATCAAAGAAGATACTCTGGGGTGGGATCTCTCTGACGCCCGCCACCTGGGTTATGGTGTGGGGTCTCCTGACCCTCCACAACTGCAAGGACGCTGTACTTCTCCAACTTCAGTCATGCGCTACGCCACTGACATCACATCTGGACCTACTCCATCCTATTTGCTTGACCTAAATCACCCTTCTCAATTTCCTCATCTGTAGAATGGGTAGACCAATAGTACCTCCTCCCCAACGGGGTTATGATGAGGATTAAGTGAATTAATACTTGCAAAGAACTTAAGGGTTTACAAGAAGCATTTACTAAATAGAAGGTTCAGCTTGAGCAGAGAGACCAGACCCAGATCCAGAAGGTGAGTCATGAAGAGTGTATCTTTCACACAGCAGAAGGGTCAGAGAGATGAGTGATGCTGTGCTCGACAGAGAAGTTGGCACCCAGGAACCCCGACCTGGGATCCTCAGTGAAGAGTGAGGGGTCCCCTTCCTAATCCAGCCTCCTAGTCATGAGACACTGGATCCCTGTTTTGGTCATGGATGTGCAAGAAATCGGGCCTGGTGTTCCACAGCATACCGTGTGGCCACAGCAGGGACAGAGTGGGACACACAGAGGGGCCTTGCACATCATCCTGGTCTGTGTCAAGGGCAGTTTGAGCAGGCCCTTTGGGACTGGACGGGGCTCAGCCACCTGGATGCTCACGGGACTCATTCTTAGGCATGGGCCAGGGCTGCAGAGCAGCTGAATTCTTATTAAATTGTTTATTTAACAATTTAAAATAAATTTAAATGAGATAAAACTGAAATTGAAGCCTATGGTTACTAATCCTTTTTCTTAACTCTCTCTTCTTTTCACTTTAATAAATTTCCTTAAGAGGAAATGGTGTACTATATATAAACAGACAACACACCCCTTGCTATAAACAAAGTAATCTTACCAAGAAACAAAATGAAAACTGAGACACATTCTAGCAGTAAGCTTTGGTCTTTTGTTTGCTGGAGAATGTGACCTTGAGATACACTTTCTATCGGCTGGAAAACAGGGATGAAGAGGTGTTAAAAATACTAGCACCAGGCAGAGTCTTTCTTCTCCTTCCACACAATCAGCAGGACAGAAAAAGAATTGTAAAGACAGTAACATTGCCAGTGTTGGGTCTCTGTTCCTCAACGTGGTGGGGCCTCCAGACAGGCATATTCTTCCCTTTAGGTAACACAACTGTGCTTGGGACAAACAGGCTGGGCCTTGAGGAGCTTGAGGGAGAGACCCGGAGCTGCCTTCATGGCCTGGGACATGCTCTTGTAAAATCTCTTAGGCTGGACAATTGTCACTTCTTGAACTTGGGGGGAAATGCAGGCCCTGTACCCTGCTCACACATGTCATCAGGAGCAGCCAAATGCCTCTGTGCTGAGTCTCAAGCACAGTGAGCTCAGATGCCCAATCCCTGGTCACGGTTGTTGAAAGCAGTTAACCTTAGGTGGCCCAGGCAATGGGCAGGCTGGGCCATAAACGAGCAGGCTCTGGCCATGACCAAAGCACCAACAGAGCAACTGGCACAAACCTCAGAGGAAACACTCCTGACCTCTACCTGTCTTGGGTGGCAGATGCCTGGGAGCTGCCGCCCTCAGGACAGGAGTCAGCTTGGGCAGTAGCAAGCTCGAGCTTGAGCGAGCCCAGAGGGGATGAATGCATCCCACCCTCACAGCTATGAGGCAGGTGACAGAGCCTGCGCCTCCCTCTACTGAGAGGAAACTGAGGCCCAAGGAAGGAAGGGGGTCGGTCACTGAGTTGCAAATTTGGAGCTCAAGTCCCAGAAATGTTAGCTCTGTGCCAAAGGCCAAAAGCATCCCTTTCACTGAATCAAGGCCACAGCCGTCTTCTTATTGCACACCATCTAACTGAGTCCTGGCAGATCAAGGAAGCAGGTGTGATTTTGAAAGCAGGCAGGAGAAAGCATTTTGTGACTTGCGAAGGTGGTTTTTCCCTGGCTCTCCCCACCCTCCTGCACTCTCTCCCAGCACGGTTGTTGCAGGGCTTTCAGTGGTTTCAAAGCCCACTGTGAGGGCGGATGGCTTTATTTCCATTGGAGGCCCCAGCAGAAGAGTATTTGGGTTTGCTGTGATGTAAGAAGCAGCAGAAATGTCCTGGTTGTTTTGTCTTTCCTTCCCCTCCCCTCCCTTTAAAGCAGGCTTTTAAGTGCTGGCGCTCAGCCTGCCCACTGCCTTGCTGCAAAGCCATTTAGAAACTTCCTGTTCCACATACTAATTAACAGTCTATGAATTTTAACTTCCACCCAGGGCCACGTAGCTATAATGTTCAACAGAGACCTGCATTTGCCATTCAAACTCTTTGGCATGTTTTCTCCTTCCTTCTAACCTGGACGAACAGTTGGGATCTCAGTAGGGATTACCAGTGACTCAGGTAGCATTAACCCACCTGGCCATTCCTGGCCCAAGACCCACTCAGGTCAACAGGATTCACCAAACACAGCTGTGTGCTAGGAGGGTCTTTGCTGGGCTCTCCTCTTGTCCCCAAGGAGCTCCCAGCCTTGTGGGAGTGTGGGCAGGCATAGAAACAGTGGCAACACTGTTGTGATCTTTACAACTCCGGTGAGGCCAGGATACCTTCCTAAGCAAGCAAACCAGGATCCAGGGTGGTGGAGTAACTTGCTTAAAGACTCATAGGTTGTAACTTGCAGAGTTGGGATTTAAGGCCAGGCAGTTCAGATCCTAGACCCATTTTTTTTTTTTTTCTGTTGAGTTTTCGGTTTCGTTGATTTGTAGATGTTTTTAAATAAGGAAATTATCTCTTTATCTGTGATATAAGTTACAAATATTTTCCCCTTTGTTGTTTGATTTTTGACTTTAAGTTTTCCTCCATACAGTTTTATTTATTTATTTACTTTTTTTAGAGGCAGGGTCTTGCTCTGTCTCGGGCTGGATTATAGCTCAATGCAGCCTCGAGCTCCAGGGTGCAATGCTTCCCCTGCCTCAACCTCCCAAGTAACTATGACTATGGGTGCAGGCTGCCACACCTGGCTAATTAATCTCCTTCCTTCCTTCCTTCCTCGCTCCCTCCCTCCCTTCCTTCCTTTCTCTCTTTCTTTCCCTTCCTCCTTCTTTCTTTCTCCCTTCCCCTTCCCCTTCCTTCCTTCCTTTCTCTTTTTGATAGAAGAGTCTCAGTTTCTTCCCCAGGCTGGTCTCAAACCCTTGGTATCAAGTGATCTTCTGCCTCGGGCTCTCAAAGTGCTGAGGTTTCAGGCATGAGCTACCATGCCTGGCCCCTCTACAGTTTTAAATTTTACTTATCAGAATTGAACAATCATTTTAGTTATGTTATTTGAGTTTCACATCATGCCTAGAGAAAGGACTTTCCCATTCTGAGATTATGAACAAAAATGCTGTGCTTTCCTTTGACATTTTTATAGTTTTTTGTGTATAAACATTTGATTCATTTGGAATTTTGATATATACTATGAGCTGTGATTCCTACCTTAATTTTTTCCTCATAGCTACCCAGTTCTTCCAATAGCAAAATTCTATTTGTCATTACATCTATAGTCCCAGATGTATTTGTGAACCAGGATTATAGCAGTGAAAAAACAAACACAAAATAGTTACAGGAAGAAGCCTGCAAATGAAAAAAGAATAAAGTTATCAAGAAGAAAAATACATTTAATAAGTGGTTTAGCATGCAATGGCAGTTATGTCACATGCTATACATATTAAATGGCTTTGCTTATGCACACAAACATGCATTTTTTTTTTTGTTTTTGTTTTTTTGCAGTTTTTGGCCGGGGCCGGGTTTGAACCCACCACCTCCAGTATATGGGGCCAGTGTCCTACGCCTTTGAGCCACAGGCACCGCCCACAAACATGCATTTTTGACAAAGAATACACACACATACATATAAGAGTAATAGATCATCTTGTAGAAGTTTTCAGAAAGAGAAACCAGCTGAATCGGCTATGACAGTGGCAGAGCCTCCTTAACTTAGGAGACCACCCCCCGCCCAGGCTAGGATGGAGGAGTAACCACAGATATCTGGCAATTGGTGGCACTGGAGATCCTAAAAAGATATACAGAGGATACTAAGTCTGAAATTATAACTTAAATGACTTCTGCGCTAATTCCTAGCCTCCTGCCACTGATAGCAACTGAAAGCCAACGGTCCCTGGGCTGGGGATCTGAGCCCTTTGTGCCAAGCCTGGGACTGATCCTGGATATCAGAAGATGCATGAGGCAGCCCCCTTCCCTGCCCAAAGGAGCACCAAGCCCAGCATGGAGACAGACTCAGTGCGGGGAACTAGCCAAAGGCCAAGCCAGGACGACTGGGACAGGAGATGGTGAGAATTTCCAGCCATTCCAAAGGTGCCCACCCCACAGTAGAGCCTAGAGGGATGTATACAGCAGAAGCCAGAGAAACACGGCCATGTAGAATTCAAACAAGGAGACAGAGAGGGGATTCGGTCCACCCCCAGAGGGAGGCATTTCTCTGTATCTGACTGCGGTGTTTACTGATGCTTTAGTGAGAAAGGACTAGATGCTAAAATCAGAATTATGAAACATGGGATTACCACTGTATTTTCTGCATGCACGTATATACGTGTTGCATACATGTGTGGACCCTTGCCAACCTCATACATATCTCCCTGGAGAGGCAATACCACACTTCCAGTTTAAGCAGTCAGGTTCTCCCCTGCTCAGGTGACTGTGGTGAGCAGTGCAGGAGGAAGCCCAGGTGTTGCATCAGGTGTGGACTGATCTCCTCTGACCTAGGCTGTGTGGGTCTGAGCAAGTGACTTTGCCTCTCCACCTATTTTCTCCTCCATGGTAAGGAGATGACAGTATGTACTTTGCAGGGTTACTATGGGACCGGAAGTGCTGGCAAATGCTTGGAAGGGGGCTGGGCTAGAGAGTTAATCATAGTGACATTAATGATACTAAAAATAATTATGATTGTATAAAAAGTGTTCCACACGTCCAGCTGCCTGTGCCAAATCACTGCTCTCTATGAGAGGGGTTGGATGCTTCCCTGGGCATGGGGAGGAAGGCAGCAGGACAGAAGCCCTTCCTTCTGCTGGGCAGCTTCCACTGGCAAGGGACAAGGCTCTTGTTTCCACCTCCCTTCATTTCCCACCGTTTTGTCCTGTGAACGTCCTATAGATGGTTGGAGACATTTCTGAGCCAGGCTGGTGGCTCACGTTTGTAATCCTAGCACTTTGGGAGACCAAGGAGGGAGGATAGCTTGAGCCCAGGAGTTTGAGACCAGCCAGGCAACATCACAAGACTCATCTACAAACAATAATAATAATTAAAAAAAAAAAAAAACTAGCAAGGCATGGTGGTGAGTGCCAGTAGTTCTAACTCCTTCGAAAGCTAAGGTGGCAGGGTAGCTTGAGCCCAGGAATTTCAGGGTATAGGGAGCTATGATTGAGCCCTGGCTTGAGGTGACAGAATACAACCCTGTCTCAAAAATAAAATAAAAAAGAAATTTCTGCAGGCCCTGAATACAGAGAGGGGGCTGAGGACCTCTTCCCCCTTCACCAAAGGGGTGGTAGTTTCAATGGATTGGAAGTAAAATGATGCACATTTGCTGTGTGGCCCCAGGCAGTTACACTGACCCCCAGGTGTGGACTGAGTTGCAGGACTCCACAGTTTCAGAGTTCCCTCCCCACGGATTATTTGGCAGCTTGCTCTACGGAAGCCGCCCCATGTGCACTACTGACATCCATGTGGCTTTTGTCCTAAAGCATTTTTAGTGTCTTTTTCTGACCCAAAGTAGGTATGTATCTAGAAGAGCAACATGCAAAGATCATTCTTACGTATCCCTGGGGACTCTAGTTATTCTGAACGTTTCACACTGGGAGGGCAGGGCAGGTGGCCGGTGCAGTTGGGAGACTTGGGGACTGTCCACTCCTCTCCCTGGTCCCCTGGAAAAGGAAAACCAGAGTTACCTGGCAAAGAGAGCCACACGTGGTGGCTGCGTGTCCTCAGGCTGGCCAATGACATACTCTGAGCTCGCTGCAAAGGTGAGGGGCTGGGTTCCAGGTGCCAAGTGATTGGAAAATTCTCCAGGGCGCGGGAGGGGAAGGAATACCCCTTGTCCCTGCTTTGGTCTGATGGAGCCCTCCACCATCTCACTCCATCCTTCTTCCTGGCTGACAAATGAGAATATTTTCGGATGGGGAGGCAGAGAGGACTGTGTGTCTTTTGAAAAGCTTCTAATTTCCTGCCAGAGCCTTCTCCTATCTGGCTTTTCCAGAAATCTTGGTCAGAGGGCCCGGTTCGCCTCCGCGGCCCCTCCCACAGCCTCCACCCCTTACCGCGCCTGCGGACCGGGCCATTGACGCTGCTCGGGCGCCACCTACTGGCAGCAGCTCGGGGCGGGGAGCAGCCTCCTTGAATCACCCCAGACCCGGGCCGTGCCCTGTGGTTCTTTCTTTCTGCTTTTTATTTGGACAAGCCAACCAAAAGGACACTTTTCTTCTTCCGTAGACGTTCCTTTTCTCTTACTGCATCAGAAGAGCGATTTTGCAAGGATAGTTGATTGGGCGTTGTTTTCTTCCTCACATAGAGTGCAGGATGGAAACCTGAGTTGTAACATCCCCGTCACTCTCCTGGAGCCTCCGTCCTGCCATCTACGAAATTGAAACATAAAATTGGGGAGCAGACAGAGCCTATAAGGGTAATGACTAGGGAGGGATGTTAATGGCGTGGGATTTTAAAATGCTTATGTTATAACAGTGAGTGTGGAATACAAAGCTAAGATTTCATCAAAAATGCTGAAAATTGTATTAGTTTTTATTAATATATTTTCATTAATATGACAATATATTTATGAATTACATAATGTATGTTACATAGTATATCATGTATATATGTTATCAGTGAGATGCATTAATTGTAGGATATCTTCCAAAAGGCAAGAATTTCATAGCAGCTCCATTCACAATAGCTCTAATTCAGGAACAACTCAAATCTCCAACAGTAGAATGAATATATATATATATATATATATATATAGATTGAATACATATACATATATGTATATTCAATATATATATATTTTTTTGAGACAGAGTCTCACTATGTCACCCTTGGTAGAGTGCTGTGGCGTCACAGTTCACAGCAACCTCAAACTCTTGGGCTTAAGTGATTCTCTTGCCTCAGCCTAACAAGTAGCTGGGACTACAGGCTCCCACCACAATGCCCAGCTATTTTTTGTTGCAGTTGTTATTGTTTCTCTAGCTGGCTCAGGCCAGGATTGAACCCACTACCCCCGGTGTATGTTGCTGGCTCCCTACCCACTGAGCTATGTACGGGTGCCACAGGTGGGGAGGGGATATATATATATATATTTTTTTTTGAGACAGTATCACTTTGTCACCCTGAGTAGAGTGCTATGGCATCATAGCTTACAGCAACCTCAAACTCTTGGGCTCAAACAATCCTCTTGCCTCAGCCTCCTGAGTAACTGGGACTATAGGTGCTCACCAAATACCTGGCTATTTTTTAGAGACAGGGTCTCGGTCTTGCTCTGGCTGGTCTTGAACTCCTGAGCTCAGGCAATCCACCCACCTTGGCCAGAGGGCCAGAGTGCCAGAGTGCCAGAGTGCTAGGATTACAGGTGTGAGCCACTTGTAATTAATAATGACGTGCCACTCTAATAAAACAGCAAAGAGCAACAAGAAAGCACAACCCCAGATATCAGCAACTACATGGCAGAACCTCCCAGATGTAATACTGAGTGAAAGAAGCAAGATGCAGATGATTTCATACAAGAAAGGGGCAAGATCAAGGCAGTACGGAGCCACTCCTCCTCCTGCTCACTTGCTGTGTGACCTCAGAGAAGTCACTGATTTGCCCTCCCCGTTTGTCTGGGAGCACCCAGACAAAGTTCATTCTTATATTTCCCTGGGATATATAAGTGATGTGCACTGGAGTGAGGACAGGGGTTGGCTCCTACCTGACCTGTCCCATCCCATCTGGGGGCCAGCCCCCAAAGATGAGACTGCAGACAAGCTCTTGACTGAGGGCTCCCTGGGCAAGAGGGTCACCTGCAGCCCTGAGGGGCAAGAAAGGTGATGTGGCTTAGAGCCCTGGCTCTGTAGCAGACAGAGCCTGTGTGGGCCATGGTTCACCACAGATAGCCACAGGGCCCTGGAAAGTCCCTGTGTGAGCATCACCCTTCTCCCTTGGTAGAATAGTGATGGCTGCGCCCATCTTCCAGGGTGGTGTGAGGATGGAACGAGCTCCCAAGAGTCAGAATTCTAGCACCTGTGGGTGCTCAGTAGTACAGGGAACCCCCCTTCCCCTCCTGGTAATGCAGACTTCTCTTGGCCTGGTTGAGTTCCAGAAACCCAGCCAGCACTCTGCTTCTACCCCAGTACTCAGTAGCTGCTCAGTGACTGTTTGTTGGATGTGCTCAGGATAAAAGCTAAGAGAGCAGGCCCGGCATTATGGCTCACATCTGTAATCCTAGCACTCTGGGAGGCCCAGGCAGGTGGATGGCTTGTGCTCAGGAGTTTGAGACCAGCCTGAGCAAGAGCAAGACCCCATCTCTACTGAAAATAGAACTAGCTGGATGGTGTGGCAGGTACCTGTAGTCCCAGCTACTCGGGAGGCTGAGGCAGGAGGATTGCTTGAACCAAGGAGTTTGAGAATGCTTTAAGCTATGATAATGCCACAGCACTCTACCTAGGGCAGCAGAGTGAGACTTGGTCTCAAAAAAAAAAAAGAAAAGCCAGGATTGCAAAGAGCCCCTTTGTGGAAGCCGAGTCAGCAGAGGAAGTTGTGCCTCTGGATAATGGAAGGTGTTCTGGCCTTCACTCAGGACCTTTATAAGCCAAAGAAAAGAAACCAAACAGCAGCTCCCTGGGCCCCTCAGGATCTGAGCCCCTTCCTCAGGCCTGAGGACCCAGGGGCTTGAGGAGTCTGACCTGGGCTCCTGGGCTGATGGCTTGTCCTGGCCTTGTCCTTGTCCTTGCTGTATTGTCACACCCCTGGACTTCCTACGTACCTGGCTCTTTAAACAAACCTTCTTCTTGAACCCTCACAACCCTGAAGGGAGTCTTAGCATCCCTATTTTACAGAAGCAGAAATGGAAAAACAGAGAGGCACAGGAAACTTCCCTACGTCACACAGCTCAGATTTGAACTTTGTAACTCTAGACCTGGTGCTTTACCTGCCTCATTGTGCCTCATTGGGTGCTGACCTTGCCTGGGCCCATGTGGGCTGTGGGGGAATTCACCTGGAGTAGCCCGATCACCCCCCATGGCTGAACCATGGCTTTCCTAGGCCCCTTTCTCCATAAAAAGAATTAAAATATATATTTTATGATGTCATTGGTATGGAGACAAACATAATCTAGGCTGGCTCATGTTTATCTTTTTCTTAGGATTTTAAAAGAAATTAAGACATTTTGGAGGCCTCTAAAGGTATCATGGTCCATGGGCACCAGCTTAGGATGGGAGACTCTTTCTGTGCTGGGCTCAGCACCCAAGTGTCCTGTCATTCCTTCAGGTGCATTTCATGTAGAGGTATCACTCCCACCTCCTGGCCAAGCAAGGAGGCTCTGCACTGTGCAGGGACTTCGCAGGGCTGGGCACCCAGGTGTCATCTCCTGGACTCATGCCCCGTGCTCTCTGTCTGGGTCATGCAGCCTCCAAATGCCAGCTACATGCACCTTCAAGGGACAAAATTCTTCTGGGGAACAAGGATTTGATGTGAGGAATAGGAGGCAAGCACTCCATCCTTAGAGGGGCCTGGGCCTGGAGCAGTCCAGCAGGCTTGCTGGAGGTAGATGGCTAGCCACAAGAGGAGATCAGTAGGGACAGTGAGACCTCCCAGCTAATGACAATGCCAGGGCCCTCCCTAGGCTTGCTGTCACAAATTTGTGACTACTCTGCTGAGGAGAAAGGCTCTCAACTCTAAACTTGTCCCCAAAGCAAGGGGGCTGCCAAGATAGGTAGTGAGTTCCTTGTCATGGGATATTTGTTCACCAGGATTCCTGTGGATTGGAGGTTTCCAACATTGGCTGCATATAAAAATTACCTGGGAAGGTTTTGTAAACCCAGATGCTCAGGCCCCACACCAGGCCAATTAAATCAAAATGCAGAGGGTGGGTCCAGGACCCAAAAGTGTATTTTTTTATTTTTATTTTTTTTTTGAGACAGAGCCTCAAGCTGTCGCCTTGGATAGAGTGCTGTAGCATCACAGCTCACAGCAACCTCCAACTCATGGGCTTAAGCGATTCTCTTGCCTCAGCCTCCCAAGTAGCTTGGACCACAGGCACCCATCACAACGCCTGGCTATTGTTTTGGTTGCAGCCATCATCATTGTTTGGCGGGCCCAGGCTGGATTTGAACTCGCCAGCTCAGGTGTATGTGGCTGGTGCCTTAGCTGCTTGAGCCACAGGCACCGAGCCACCAGAAGTCTATTTAATGCCGTAAAGGGAATTCATGAACTGGACTGGTACCCTGTCTGGGTGGGGGATCTGCTGTTTGCAGGTGGTTGGGGTTGGCATCTGCTGGTCATCATCAGACATCAGAGCCAAGTGTTGGTCCCTGTCTGGGGTCCACTGGTCACCATGGGTCGTCTCCTACGGCCATACCCCGTCCTCCCTAGCTTGTCTGCCTTTCTGGGGGCCTGCTAGTATGTCTCCTCCTTCCTCCCCCTCCCTTTCCCTCTGCCTTTGTCTCTCTGAACCAGACTCTATCTTTCCTCTGAGATCTGCAAGGCTGGGTTGTGTGTGAACACTGTGTCTTCCTGCTGAGCCTGGAACCTGCAGTGGCCAAAACACCAGGAGAAAGGGGAGGTGTCCTACAGAAATGCTGGCTGCCGCTGACAGTGAGGATGCCAGCACCAGATTCCTTCTTGGGGCTTTTGGCTCTGAACTCTCTTAGGTCGTGTGTGCCTATATGTGCATACTTGAGTGTGCGAGCTTGTGTGCACGTGTGGGAAGTGCTAGTCTGATCACGTGGGAGTGCTTGCGTATTGTTGGCTGTGTCAATGTGTGTGTGTCACCAATCATCTGGAATGTGGGATTATGCGTGCACCGGGGCTCCAGCAGCCGCGTGCTGAAATGAATGAACAAACAGATTAATGAATAAATGAGCAGGTACCTACAGAAGAAATAAATAATTTCAGGCTGTAACCAGCAGCATTCAGAAAGAAACAACTTTAATTTCAGCACCGAAATGTTTTCTTTTAATTCCTTGTGGGACGCAAGGCCACTCTATAAGCTTTTCCATACTTAGGGCCTCTTGAAAGTCATAATGTGTAGCTGATGTGTTGGGGCCTGTAGTCCCAGCTACTTGGGAGGCTGAGGCAGGAGGATCTCTTGGGCCCACGAGTTTGAGGTTGCTGTGAGTTATGAATGGGCCCCCTGGCACTCTACCCAGGTGACAGAGTGAGACTCCATCTCAAAAAAAAAAAAAAGTCATAATGTGACCTTGGCACACACTGGGGCTGGGATTATTGGGACTAGGAAGATTTGGGACTACAGCTTCTCTGCCTGGAGGGAGTCCTACTTTCCCTTCTCCACCTGGTCCCAGCTTTCACTTGCCCCCTTTTAGGAGGCACCCCAATGTTTCCTCCTCCAAATAGTCCCTTGACTGCCTAAGTCTCTATGTTTCCTAATTCCCAGTCTTTCTCTAAATGGTAACAGCTTTCATACTGGTATTAGAATTTTCTCTTTAACATGATTGCAAGAGGGACTTTACCTAACAATTGCAATCAGTGTAACCTGGCTTATTGTACCCTCAAATGAATCCCCAACAATAAAAAAAAAAAAAGAAAAAAAAAGAATTTTCTCTTTAGTTTTGACTTGTCTGTCTCTGTAGACAGAAGGCTCTTTGAAACAGAACTGAATCTTTCATCCCCCTAAGTCTTTCCCCTGGCAGTGTCCTCCCCTCCAGGGCTTAATGAGTGGAGTGTGGCAGTGTGGTGCTCCCCTGGGAAGTCTTCGAGGGGCTCCAAGTGTGTTGCCCTAATCTAGGGTATAGGCATCAGGCACACAGACCCTTGATAGACCCTTTAGCAAACTTGTGGCAGTTTTCAAGCCTTAGAGACACTTGGCACCACCGTGCGGCCCCAGGGTAGCTCTGGCTAGCTGGCAATCCTCAGAATTGGCAAGGGACTTTTTTGTGGGCAGGCATGTGGGCAGGTGTGCAGGCCACCAGGCCAATCCAGGTGGCTTCAGTCCGAGCCAGGCCTTGTTCCTCCCCAACACTGCCTTCTTCAGGTTACCAGCATCCTGACCTCTTTGAGGCTCTGGGTGGCATTGTTCAACACATCAATCAGACGGAGCCCTAATAAAAACGGATGGCACCCTCAACTTGGGTAATTTAAGGAGAGTTGAATAAAGAACTAGTTGCAGCGTGTGGGCAAGGTCTAGAGAACCCCCAGGGGGAGGAGCAGCACCCAGGGACTAACCATGGCTCGGGGCAGGTATCTGTCCCTGGCCTGAAAGGGTGAAGGGAGGGAGTCGCTGCCCACACAGAGAGCAAAGCGGGAGGGCTGCTGCCAGTTCCTGGGGTTCCCGGGGAGGAAAGAGTCCCCGACCTTATCTTCCCTTGACTTCCTCTGTAGCTGTCCACTCTAGCTAGCCCAGTGGGATGGTGGAGAGCAGGGCTGGAGGAGTCTGCATAGAGCAAGAGGCCAGGGAAAGTGGTCTCAAGGGCTCACGGGAAAGATCGTGAGGGCCAACTCTTTCCCCAAGTCAAGCTGAAGCTAAGCACTGCCTTCCCTGGGGTCGTCTAAAGAAGAAGACTGCAGGCGTCTCCATGCCAAGGGCTATGGAGGTGGCTGGGTGGTGGTCTTGTCCTGGGGAAGGTATACATCACCCGGAGGTCTACTCCTATGCACATGGGTCTTCTGTAGCCCGTGTCACACCTTGGAGTGTGTGCAGGAAATGTTCAGGGCCGGTCCCCCGTGGCCTCCTTGAGAGGAGAGCAAATAGCCACCATCACTTCTGAGCAGGAGCCAGGTAGAGGGAGGTGCCCGGAGCTGGGGCAGTCACGCCTCTCCTGGCACCTGCACGCAGTCTTTTTTGTGTCCCCAGAGCTGCAGGTAAGAGGGACTGCAGGAGCGGGAGGGTACACACTGGTGGTCTCAGGCGGGCGGGGGGCAGGCATCCCCTTCTTCCTGTCAAGCAGTTATGGTGCCTCCAAGCCACCTCTGCAGGGGCACCTTCTTACCCAGAAGGATACTACTCACTGCTGGATAGAGAGAGGACCTTGACATCTCAGGCCCATCCCGTCCATTTGGCCAAGAGAGATGTGTGACTCGCCCAGAGTCACCTGGCCAGCAGAGGTACAGCTGCTGTGGGAAGGTGTCCTTCCCCTGACCTGGCCGTGTCCCAGCACCACCCCACCCCACTTCCACCATTCCTGGTATTTTGGCTCTCCCTGCCCACATTGGTGCCCAGCCAGAGTGTGGCCAGAAGGCAACAGCAGGTGCCACCTATGACTGAAAAGTGCCTGGACCCTAGAAAGTTCCAGTGTTTCTGTTTAGCATGGTCTCAGAAGGCCCCCATTAAAATGAACCCTTTTCTATGTCAAGGCTCAGTAAACTTTTTCTGAAAAGGGCCAGACTGTAACCATGATTAGGCTTTGCAGCCCAGACAAATAGAGGCTGTCACAATTTTATTGGTCTGGATTTGACATACCTTGTCCACTCCTGGCCTAGGAAATAGGCTGCCCTTTGCTGGCCCCAAATCTCCATTTCTGTGGCTTTTGGTGAAACAAGTCTCCCTATAGGGAACTACCCTTAACCCACTTCAGGTATGCAGAGTGTGTAGAGTTGACCTTCAGGGTGCATTTGACCCAGCTCATCAGTGTGCTCTGATCTCCTTCCTACCCTCACCTGCTAATTGGTACAGGCATGGAACTACTCACTGCTAGATAGAGAGAATGGTCCAATGGGTGCCAGTGAGAGGGAGGGCCTTTGCTCAATGCTTGGAGGAAGAGGTAGTCTTTCTCTGAGGCTGTAAGGTTTGGAACTAGTGTAGTCACATAGCATCTTGAAGGACAATTTTCCAGGAGCTCAATGTGAAAAACAGAGAGAAAAATAGAAGACGTCTTATATATGATGACATCATTTGAGCCCCTGGATCAAGCCTCACCTGAAGCCTAATGATTTTTGAGCTTTTCAGTGATGTGAGTCAATAAATTCCCTTTTTAGTTTAAGCTATTTGACCTGGTTTTTCCATTTCTAACCCCCTAACCAATATATCATCCTTATGTTCTCTTGGGGCTGATGAAGACCAGTCCTCTTCTATGAAGAGAGGCTTCTGCAGAGGTTTAAGATACTTTGAGTTACTCCCTTGATCAGCCTTAAAGCCTCAAACACACCCTGCTTCCCAGGGTAGCCTACGTGAGGACTCCTTCTGGGCCTTTGGACCCTGAAGCTCCTTTGCTTCCAACCAGGACTGAGATTTGCCATAAGAAATGCAAAGCTGGGATTCTCCAGCCTGTGAATTCTAAAATGTTCTGTAACGGAAACATCTGGGCCCTCCGCTGGCCCCAGGGTGCACACCACTAAGACTGCCATAAGTCATGACAGCATGTCGAGGGTTTTATTGCAGTTATGAATTATGGATATGGCCTGGGCTGTGCACTTTTCATTATTTTTTTCCTGCGGCAATTAAGCCACAAATCATACTTGTGAAATGGGACGGTGACCGAATTAGTCGGGATTCATTCATAATAGGCTGACCCTGGAAAAGTCATCCAGGAGGGGTCAGGTGTCTGCCATGTCCCAAGAGCATGGGTTGAGAGACAAACAGGGTCTCCTCGCCCAGGTTTCTCGGCTAATGGACTTTGTGCCTCTGAGAGGTTCATGCTGCCTAGCCACACAGTTAACCCACTCAGTATCTTCGTTCAGGCTCAGGGAAAAAAGTGGGGTGACCTTATAGAGACTGGATGAGGACAGAGGCTGATTTGTTTGTGCTTCTTTGATTGACAGCCATCAGTTTCCTGTAAGTAAGTAGGGCTGAGGAACGAATGAAACCATCCCTGAGTTCTGAAGCTCTGTAATAAGAGGATTTTTATCCTGCTGGAGTGGGTGTGTCTTTACCCTTTTCAGTTTTTTTTTTTTGAGATAGAGTCTTAAGCTGTCACCCTGGATAGAGTGCCATGGTGTCACAGCTCACAGCAACCTCAAACTCTTGGGCTTAAGTGATTCTCTTGCTTCAGCCTCTCAAGTAGCTGGGACTACAGGCTCCCGCCACAACACCTGGCTGTTTTTCTGGTTGTAGTTGTCATTGTTGTTTGGCAGGCCTAGGCTGGATTTGAACCCACCAGCTCTGGTGTATGTGGCTGGTGCCCTAACCGCTAAGCTATAGGTGCTGAGCCTTAAATTAATTTTTTTAAAAAAAGTATAATATACATGTAGAAAAAGTACACAGCTTATTGAATTTTTAGTCTGCATAACTGCCACCCAGGTCAATGTTAGGATTTTTAACTAGCCGAAAGGAGACAGGCTTTTGGCCCTCTCGGAGCTCATAGTCATAAAAGGATGTGTAAATAACTCACAATACTGCTAAACCAAACGAAGCCAGGGCACTAGGTCCCAGCATGCTGCCCAGCAGGCAGGACACACCCTGTGGTGTCATCTACTGCTACACATCCAGATTTGGCTCTTGCCTCCTGGGACATGGCTGAACATCCTGGCTCCCTGGAAGCTGGGGACCGGTGCTGGCCAAGTGGTGTGACAGATGTGACTTCTGGGTCAAAGATTTAATTACTGGTCCTAGACTCTCCAAAGCTTTCTTTCCCCCTGCAAGGGTAGCCAGCAACATTTGGGATGGGGGCCACAAAAATGGAAAAATGTGGAGCAGAGCCCTTGGCTGACCTCAGAGGACAGATGAATGAGCAGTTTTCTCATAAGCTGCTGAGATTTTAGGTTGGCCATTAGTGCAACAGATTGAAAAGGTTCTGCTCAGCCTCAGGAAGGCATTCGACAGTAACTGTGAAACTAGTGGCTACCCAAGGCTGGCGATTGAGAATGAGTGACTCATATTATTGAGTAATTGCTGACATCAGTAAGATACATGGTGGCTGGTGGTCTCGATCTTCCAGGAACCCAGATAAACCATGGTGACATTCTCTTCCATGTGCCATCCCATCCTTCCCCAGTCCCACGGCGAAGGCAGCGAACTCTCCCTGTGCTGTCCTGTGAATATGCTTCTTCACGTCCATTCTTCGTTCCTACAGCCACTCCCTGGGCTAGGACTTGATGAGGACTACCCCGGACGTTACAGCGTGGAGGTGGTCTCTGCCTCCAGCCTTGCCCTGCCACCTGTCCTCAATTCCCTCTCCACATCACAATCAGAGTCATCTTACCAATTCCAAACCTGACAGTGGCTGCCCCTCTCCACTTCCCACTTAAAATCCCCCCATGGGTCTGCTGCAACAGAGCTTTTGAGGAAAGCAGCACATGAGTACAGTGTGCACATCCTGGCTCTAAAGCCCACAGTCTGGGTTTCATCTCAGCTCTGCCATTTGCCACCTGTGTTTCACTGGGAAAGTTACTCAACCTCTCTGTGCCTCATTTACTTCATTTATAAAAGTGAGGATAATCATAATAACATTGGATAACAAAAATCCCTACCTCATAGGTCATGGTGAATTATTAAATGAGCCAATCAGTTAAATTGCTTAAAGAGTGTATTTCAGTTATCCATTGCTGCAATTATAAAGCACCCCAAAATTTAGTAGCTTAAAGCAAGGACTGTTATTTTATGATTATCCCTTACATTGCTGGGGATTGAGTGGGATCGGCTAGGCAGTTCTCATTTGGGTCTCTCATGTGGTTTTAGTCTCTCCTGTGGTTTTAGTCACGCGGTGGCTGGAGTTAGAATCAGCTGTAAACTTCCTCATTTATCTGTCTGGCAGATGATGCTGGCTGTGGGCTGGGGTTGCAGCTGGGTCTATAACGCCTTCCTTAGCCAGGACATCCTTTCAGCATGGCAGCTGGGCTCTAGAATTGAGAAGCTGGGGAGAACCAGGTGGAAGCTGGTTTTGGTTTTTAGTAACTAGCTTTAGGAGCCACACAAGTGGGATAGTCACAGGCCTATTCAGATTTAAGGGTATTGAGACTAGAACCTGCCTTGTGATGGAAGGGCTGTCAGGGTTTCATTGTAAAAAGAGCCTGCTAGATGGAAGATTCTGTTATGGCCACGTTGGGGCATACTACCTGTCACACAGTACCTGACAAGTAGCAAGTGCCTAACTAACATTAGGTGCTATTACAATTGTTATTCTTCATGACTACAGTCTGCATGTGAAACCTCAGCAGTGTATGAAAGAGATTTAAAAAAAAATCAGACCATCTGGGTGCGGGGGTGGGAGGAGGTGGTGCTCTAGTCCCTACATCAGCCCCGAGGAAGCTCCATGAAATTGTAAGGCCTCCGTGGCGTCCAGGGAAGCCACTGGGCTCCATGGGCAAGTCTGGACTCCTAGTGTGGCTTAAAGATTTGCCCTGGGTTTCTGCCTGCATCTCTGGTTTTAGTTCTTGTTAAGTCCAAGAGCTGTACCAATCAGAATTCTTGGTTACAAGCAAAAAAATCCACTCTAGTTGGTTTAAAGAGAAAAGGTGATCATAAAAGGATTTAAGTAGCTCTCAGAACCTTGGAGAGCCAGGGGTGGAGGTTTGGAGTCTCTTGGGCAGCAGCGATGGCCACACTCTACTCCCAGTGGAGGATCAGTGTCCCTTTGCTGAACAGAGAGACGCTGGTGCTGACAGTGCTGGTGACTGTGTATTGCCACTGGAATCACTTTTACCTCTCTGGCATAGAGTCTGCAAGGCGGATCTACAAGTCAGAGTACTTACTGGCTCCAAAATGCATTCTCTTACGACCGTGTCTGATTGCTAGATTCAAGGTCTCCTTGTGGTGCCCTCTCTGCAAGAGAAGTGGGGAAAGAGAATGACAGGCTTCCAGCTTGGGAAAGCCAGCATTCATTCCTAAGAGGGAAATTCTGAAATCCAGGCACAGTGGGCAAAGGTTCCGCCAAGTCAGGCCAGGAGCAGCACACAGACGTCCTCCATGTCCACACTGCCCTTTTTCAGTGCAGTGACATTCTTTATGGCTCTTCCTTGGCCTGGCTCCCTCTCATGGCTCCTTCCTGTCCTTGTTCCCTGGTAATCTCTGATCCTTTTCCTCCTTACAGCTCCTCCTGCTCCCTCCTCCTGCCTCTCCTGTGTTTGTGCCCTGAAGTACCTGAACAGACCTCTGTGCCCGCATCCACAGGAGCCACTGCTCTTACTTATTATCTCACACCTGTCACTCCTGCTGGCAGAGCCTCTAGGGCAGGCTGTGTCTTCCCTCCTGGCTGTGAGTCACGCTCACCAGGGGCTCTGTGCATGTGTGTGGAGGAATGAAGGACAAGGTCTAAGCCAGAGTCTCGCGCTCCCCACCTCAGATGCTGGGGGATCTGGAAACCCTTAGCCAGTCTGAGGTCTGAGCAAGCCCACATCTGCAATACTGATTTTCTTTCCGCTCCCCACAGAAGACAATATTCTTTGAAGTCTTTCTACCTAGAATAGTACGTGGGGCTAAAACCAAAGAAAAGTGACCCGGAAGAAAGGAGAGCTGTCCCCTAGCTCCATAATGGCCTTTCTGTTGAGGGGAGAGCCTTATTTTCTGGCTAAACACATTTTCCTACCAAAGACTCAGGGAGTAGGTAACAGGCTCAGGCTCATCTGGTTTCCTCCTGATTCATTCTGACCCCTCGAAGAGAAAGGCCATGCTGTTGGCAGGGACTAGGAGCTAATCTGGCACTAAATGAGTAATTAAAAGTGAGGCCTTGGATGTTTGCATAACGAGCCGAGAGTACTTTCCACTGAGTTGTCATGAAATTTCTCTAATCAACATTGTCTTCACATTTAATGGCAAATGACAGTGTTTATATAAAGGAAAGGAGAAAAAGAAGGCACATGGACCCCTCGTCCCCCTTCTGTCTCCCCTTCTGTTCTCTCTTAGTTTCCATCTCCTTCAGCCACTGCTTCTGGGAGTGGCTGGGGCAGGCCAGAATTTGAGTCTATAGTGGCAAATATTCATGGGCTCCAAAGGCCCAGAGTGCCTGCAAGGGAGGGTCAGAGAGTCAGAGAACAAAGGGTGTGTGTCTGTGTACACACATAGAAATAATTTATCCCATAATTACTCAACTGATACTTGTCTGCATACACATTTCAAAAGGTGTGCTCCATACAAACCATCTAGAGCAGTGGTTCTCAACCTGTGGGTCGCGACCCCTTTGTAACAATGAAAATACATCCTGCATATCAGATGTTTACATTACGATGCACAACAGTAGCAAAATTACAGTTATGAAGCAGCAATGAAAATAATTTTATGGTTGGGGGTCACCACAACATGTATTAAAGGGTCGTGGCATTAGGAAGGTTGAGAACCACTGATCTAGAGTAACAAAAGCTATAGATGCTGTTCGGTGCTCCTACCCCACAGGCCACGATTCCTCTCCCCTGTCCCAAGGACCATCATTGTGTTAGTGGTTATTTGCAAGACTTCTCCCTGCTCCTTTATAATCTTCTACACGGCCAGGTGCACTTTAAGCTGGTAGCATTCTTGGGGGTTCCATCCCGAAGCATCTGGATTCTCCCTCCTCTTGCCTCGTCACCCCAAAGAAGGGCTACCTATTTCTCCATCCTTGAATGTTGTCCCACCTCGTCACTTGTGGATGATAGAAAGTCCTCTGTTTACTCTTAGTTCAGAAATATATTGTGTGTGGCGTATGTATGACAGAAGGTTGGTGATGGGGTGAAAAACAAGTAGATGCTGAGATTCAATAACTGTGTTATTATTTAAAGGGGATTTTGTTGATTTTAAAATACCAAACGGATTTTTTTTAACTTCAACAGCCAACTTTAAACTATGTTACGTGTTTTCTACATGAGCTAAATGTTGTTGGGATGACTCATCAATAAAGGAAATACTAATGAACTACAACAGCATAATAACGAAGACATTGGATTCAGGCCAGGGATAAACCCATCCCTGTGCCATCCCCTGCAGGAGCTGGGAGCAGCGGTGGGCCTGGGTGTCTGTCTCCCAGCGCCTCACCTGTGCTCACCAGTTGGCTTTCCTTCCCTCTGCTACAGGGTAGAAGGGAAGGGAGCATGCAGAGGTGAGGTGCAGAAAGGTGCTACCTAACCAAGCGGGCCTGGCCATGTTCACTGGGTACCCTTCACACTAGGACCCTCCAGGGTCAACTGTCCTCATGTGTCAGGATGCCTGTCTCACCTTTACCTTCAGCCTTTGGATTCTGTCAATGACTGTCCTGGGTTGTCTTGAGGCATTTGGCTGCTCCAGGTGCCTCTAGGCAAAGTCCTTTCCAAAGTGACCCCAAGCCAGCTCCCCCTCCTGGATCTGAGTTTGGAGGGCACAGCCTCACACTCCCACCTGCCTCAGGGCAAGGACCTTTGGATCTCCACCTGTCCCTTCTTACTCGCCAACACCCCCATCTCCCGCACTATAGGCTGATAGCCTTCTCTTGCCTTCAGGATCTCCCCGGCATGGGCTGACACCACCTGGCCTCTGTGTGCACAGATGCCAAGGGACACAACTCTCTCAGAGTCACCCAAGACTCCCTGCCAGGGGTTCAGATAGGGGGAAGGATGGTCCCCCCATGGGGGGAAGGAATACCCCAGTAGTGCAACAGCTGTCCCTAAGGAATCCCCCCTCTCTCTGTCTCTTCAACTCAATCAGCTGTTTGGCTGATAGGCACCAAACAGGTTTTCTTCCACTGTCTTTGCCAATCCTGAGTAAGTACCCCGGCGTCTCACTTCAAAGTATGGGGAGATTTGGCACCTGTTTTGCACTTGGTCTGGGGGTGGGGGTGGGGTCAGTGGAAACTTGACAGAACCACACATTTTAGCATCTTGTGGGCAGAGATTAGGGCAACCTGGCCTATGACTGTCACCACACTTGCCAATAGAAAAGTGATCTCATACATCTCACTTGGTCCTTCTCATCAATTCGTGGGGCATCTGGGGGCAGTTAATTTTATCCCCATTTTACAGATGATGATACTGTTTACTTAGTATCACCAGGCAGCACCATGGTTTGACTTGGACTCTGGTCTCCTACCTCCACGTGCCCATTAATGAACATTTGTTTGGGGCTCACTAACTTCATTTTCTTCCACAGGAGTTTCCAGGGGATCTAGGATGGGACGCTTGGCATGAATTATTATTGATAACACTCAGCACCTTTTCTGAACTCTACTAGCTGCAGGCTCCCCTTATCCCTTGCTCCTTGGGAGTGACATAAAAATATTAATAAATTAATATACACTAAATTGTAGAGATATTATGCATTTGCATTTCAGAGGTGAACTTCAGTGGGGTGGCACTTAATCCAAAGGCACTGGGGAGCATAGAGGAGCTGCAGACGAAGACCCAGGCTTTATCCTTTTTTTCTCTTTTGCATTTTTTGCCCGGGGCTGGGTTTGAACCTGCCACCTCCAGTATATGGGGCCCGTGCCCTACTCCTTGAGCCACAGGGGCCACCCCCAGGCTTTATCCTTGAGGAAGACCTTGTGTGATGGATTCCCCCAAATCCTGTAGGGCAGGGAACCTGGTCACAGTTTCATGGGCAAGAAGAATAAGATACAGAGATGTTAAATATTGAAGTCCTTTGATTTCAATTACACGTTAAGGTACAACAGTAAATAGGTGTCAGAGCCGGGCATGGAGCTGGCTTTATCTGCCTCCCATCCAGGGATCTCGGAGCCCAGAAATGACTGCTGGGTGGCCGAGCCTGCAGCAAACCTTCCTGTCCTAATTTACATTGTATCTTGAAGACACCTTTGAGTAGAAGAGAGAGCTGAGAACTGTGCATCGTCCTGGCAGGATGGTGTAGCCCCAGCTGGGGGTGTGAGAAACGACAATGCAGGGATTCAGTGGTGTCTCACCGGGGGAGAACCCAGACCCTTGCCCTGGCCTCCACGAGAAGACAATCTGGAGATGGTCCCTGCGTGACAGTGGCCACAGCTGGTCTTGGGCTCTTTTCACACGTTTTATCTGGCCACAGGACACACACATGAAAACATTCTCCAGCCTTCCCTGCAGCTGGGTCTGACCAATGTGCTCTTTATTTCCCCCTCTTTATTCCTTTTAAAAAATCTTGCATTGCTTTTCAAATTTAGATTTCCCTACACTTGAGGATCAGCATGTCTAGGGATATGACATTTCTGGTGACTTAAGATTTTAAGAAACAAATCTCTGACAGTGACCAGCTCTTGGCACTGGCGGAGCTTTCCAAGGTAATCCCACCTGGGTAAGGCCTGGCTTCCAAAGCTTTTGCCCATGTCGTCCTGTCTCCACCTGTACCCACCACACTCCCTGGGCACCAGATTGTTCTTATCAGAAGGTGAGTCCTGGAGCTGGACTCACACTAATCCAGTCTAAGGCTGGCAGAGCCCTCCCCACTAAGGTAGCCAGGGTTCCTCTCCACCACTTCCCCATCGTTTCCTCTGCCTGCTCTTCCCAGCCTCCTGTGTGTTACTTCCCAGACTCCAGCATAACACATGGGCTCTCCACTCTTTATCCACTCTGGGTATCCCCAGGGCACCCTCTGGGGCATCCCCACAACTCCCCACTGCCTGCCATGGTTTTTCTACAATGCCTGTCTCTATCTGATGCATCTTCACATTTTTGTTTGTAGCCCATTTTCTCCCACAAGCATGCAAACATCCCAACCGCAAAGGTATTTATTTGCCTGCTTTGCTCACCATGGTCTCCCCAGCTCCCAGAGCATTGCTGGTGTGCAGGAGAAATTCAATAAAGAGCAAGGAGTGAAGGAGAATGCCCTGCCAAGCCCCATAGATTTTCAGCCTTCTTGTGTCATCAGCCTCAGTGGCCCCAGAGTTGAACCTCCCCACCTTCGTCCCCCACCTGATGTTTGGATATCTGCCTCCTCCCTGCTAGAAACAGGCTCTTTCTAGACCCGAGGTTTTCATATTTGTAGACTTTTAAAATGTCAGACGTTCAAAAGTTGATGGTTCAGTTTTTTGCTTGTATTTATTTGTTACACTTTCTCAAGTAATGTGGCTGCAAGAATGTGACATCCTTCTCTTCCTTTTTCTCTGTAATTATGGAACTTTCAGCACCAGACCTGAACTCCCTTAAGTGTCAGGTCATCACTTCTAACTGCTAATAGCATATCTCCACCTACACAGGCAGACGGCGACATCTGCATGGGATGCTGGTTGAAACCAGGTGAAGGGGGAACTGTGTTGGGCTGCTCGTTCCCCTCCATCCTGCCTGGAAGTTTCCCTGGAATCCTGGGGCTCAGAGCTGGAAAAATAATGTTGTGTACTAGTTCCCAAGATCAATTCCAGTTAAATTAGAAACCTAAATGTAAAGGCATGTGTAACCGGCTCTATAACCAAAAATTAATAGGTCTCAAGTGTCTTAGTTCCCTCATATTTCAAATGAGTTTTCAGTGTTCACATTAGAACTGAAGCAGGTGGCTAAGTGGCTTTGAATTGACAGGAGCATAATAGTGAGTGTTATCTCAGCACCAGTGGCCCAGCAGCTGTAGTGTTAGAGAAAGCAGAGAAGAGATAGAGAGGTCTCAGTAAGAATTGCTGAGCAGGTCACTCCCCCTGTCTCTCTGGGCAACCAGAGGAGGCCGGGCATCTTCTCAGGTGGCAACCACTGGCAGAACAAATCTGGGACAGAAACGCAGGCCCTGTGAGTAAAGGGTTTGCCTGAGGTGGTACTGGCCTGGGTGGAACACGGGGACTAGAAAACACATGCGCAGTGCTGGCAGACTCCCAGGGTGGGGCTGACCCAGAGCACTGCTTTACTGAGCCTAAGACACTCCCAGTCCTCAGGGGATCATTAGCCTAGACAAAGGAGGGCTGGAAGCTAGAACTGACAGCAACAAACCTGCAGCAGCGAAGACAGGGCCTGAGGTGCAGGTTCTGTGAACTCAAAGCAGCTTCTCTTCTGCAGGGGAATTTAGCTGGGACAGAAACAAATTCCGCAAAGTTGTTCTGTTTGGTCAGTAACATTAAGCAGGGGCAGGGCTGGAACTGAGTGACACAGCCTCCATCAAGTGCCCAAGGTTGTTGGGCCTCACCTCCCCCTGCTGGATAGTGGTAGAGAGCAGCAGCCTGGCTTAGGAGACATAGATTTCCTTCTGATTCAGGCAGGTGCAAATCCCTGAAGTATCTGCTCATTGGAGGCAACTGGGTCGCAGCCCTGTGGGGTTATCAGTGACTGGGTGTGACAGAGGTGCAAGGTGGGGAAGGAGGTGTCAACCTTCCCAGACTAATCTATTTGCTGGGTGGATCCTCCTGACCTCATGGAGCACCACAGCAAGTCACATTTGAGATCTCAGCAGACCCCTGTGATCTAGTTGCCAGAGACCTTTTAAACTCTCCCACCTGAGACAGGTGCTGACTGAGAAAATTGATTTGGACCTTTTGAACTGAGCCAACCGTCCGAGGAATATCCAAGTGGTGCCCTGTATGTGTGGTTGTAGGAAGGTTTGATTTTCCTTTTCCAATTATTGCCTCTGGGAGTGGGGTGACTTAATGCTGGTATTTCTCCATAGCTGAGACTTCAACGTGGAGTAACTATTTCACTAAGGTTGGACAGAGACCAGCTGAAAACAAGACAGAGCCACTTAGTCCCCACCACACAAGCAGGTCCCCAGTTTCTCAGGCCGTAGCACTGTACAGGTCCTTAGCAAAGCTCCAGGGGAAAAGGTACAGACACCAGTCCCAGCTTTTGGGCAAAGGGCTGGTTAATCACTACTCCTGGAGCCCTGAACCCAACTTTTCTTTATTCACTCATTTAGTCAAACAGTGTAAAATAATCATGGGGCAGAATCAGCAGAAAAACTCTGGTAACATGAATAATCAGAGTAAATCAACCCCCCTGAGGAAAGATATGGCAGATGTAACTGAAGATCCCATTGATAAACAGATGGCCGAGATGTCAGAAATCAAATTCAGAATTTGGGTTGCAAACAAGGTTAATAGAATGAAGGAAAAGTTGGAATTAGAAATTTGAGGAGCAATTCAAAAGTTGGAATTAGAAATTCGAGGAGCAATTCAAAAGTTGTCTCAAGAATTAAATGAATTTTAGCTGGGCGTTGTGGTGGGCGCCTGTAGTCCCAGCTACTCGGGAGGCTGAGGCAAGAGAATCGCTTAAGCCCAGGAATTGGAGGTTGCTGTGAGCTGTGTGAGGCCACGGCACTCTACCAAGGGCCATAAAGTAAGACTCTGTCTCTACAAAAAAAAAAAAAAAAAAAAAAGAATTAAATGAATTTAAAGGCAAAACCACCAAGGATTTTGACACTTTGATGCAAGAATTTGCAGCCCTCAAAGATCTGAAAAATGCAGTAGAATCCCTCAGTAACAGAGTAGGGCAGGCAGAAGAAAGGATTTCTGACATTGAAGACAAAGCTTTTGAATGCTCCCAAACTCTCAAAGACGAAGAGAAATGGAGAGCAAAAATGGATCATTCTCTCAGAGAGCTCTGGGATAATTCAAAGAAGGGTAATATCCACTTCGTTGGAATCCCTGAAAGTGATGAAGTGTCTTCGCAAGGCACAGAGGCCCTTCTCCATGAAATTATGAAAGAGAATTTTCCAGACATGCCAAGAGATTCTGAAATTCAGACAGCAGACAGTTTCAGAACCCCGGCATGACTGAACCTGAATAAGATATCCCCCAGGCATATCATAATTAACTTCACTAAAGTTAATATGAAGGACAAAATTCGGAAAGCAGCCAGATGTAAGAAAACCATAATGTACAAAGGGAAGAATATTAGAATGACAGCAGATCTCTCTGCTGAAACCTTTCAAGCCAGAAGAGGGTGATCATCAACTTTTAATCTTCCCAAACAAAATAACTTTCAACCCGAGATCCTGTATCCAGCTAAACTGAGTTTCATTTATGATGGAGAAATTAAATACTTTAATGACATTCATATGTTGAAGAAATTTGCCATAACCAAACCAGCTCTTCAGGATATTCTCAGACCTATCCTCCATAATGACCAGCCCAATCCTCTACCACAAAAATAAACTCACTCAGAAACTTTTGATCAGGGGTGGCACCTGTGGCTCAGTCAGTAAGGCGCCAGCCCCATATACTGAGGGTGGCAGGTTCAAACCTGGCCCCGGCCGAACTGCAACCAAAAAAATAGCCGGGCATTGTGGCGGGCGCCTGTAGTCCCAGCTACTCAGGAGGCTGAGGCAAGAGAATCGCTTAAGCCCAGGAGTTGGAGGTTGCTGTGAGCTGTGTGAGGCCACGGCACTCTACTGAGGGCTATAAAGTGAGACTCTGTCTCTACAAAAAAAAAAAAAAAGAAAGAAACTTTTGATCAAACTCCAACTTCCACAGTAGCAAAAGGGTTGAAAATGTCCACTGGACTTTTAAAAAACTCGATATCCAAAATTTTACCAACTTAGCAATATTTTCCATTAATATGAGTGGCTTAAACTGTCCTCTAAAGAGGCACAGCTTGGCTGACTGGATACAAAAACTCAAGCCAGATATTTGCTGCATACAAGAATCTCATCTTACCTTAAAAGATAAATATAGACTCAGGGTGAAAGGATGGTCATCCATATTTCAGGCAAATGGTAATCAGAAAAAAGCGGGTGTTGCAATTCTATTTGCAGATGTAATAGGCTTTAAACCAACAAAAGTAAGGAAGGATAAGAATGGTCACTTCATATTTTTTAAGGGTAATACTAAATATGATGAGATTTCAATTATTAATATTTATGCACCCAACCAGAATGTGTCTCAATTTATAAGAGAAACTCTAACAGACATGAGCACTTGATTTCTTCCAGCTCCATAGTAGTCAGAGATTTTAACACTCTTTTGACAGTGTTGGATAGATCCTCCAATAAGAAATCTTAGATTTAAACCTAACCATCCAACATTTGGATTTAACAGACATCTACAGAACATTTCATCCCAACAAAACTGAATACACATACTTCTTATCAGCCCACAGAACATACTCCAAAATCTATCACATCATAGGTCACAAGTCTAACCTCAGTAAATGTAAAGGAATAGAAATTATTCCTTGCATCTTCTTGGACCACCATGGAATAAAAGTTGAACTCAGTAACAACAGGAATATGCATACTCATACAAATACATGGAAGTTAAATAACCTTATGCTGAATGATAGCTGGGTCATAGATGAGATTAAGAAGGAAATTGCCAAATTTCTGGAACAAAATGACAATGAAGACATGAATTATCAGAACCTCTGGGCTACTGCAAAGGCAGTCCTAAGAGGGGAATTTATAGCACTGCAAGCCTTCCTCAAGAGAATGGAAAAAGAGGAAGTTAACAACTTAATGGGACATCTCAAGCAACTGGAAAAGGAAGAACATTCCAACCCCAAACACAGTAGAAGAAAATAAATAACCAAAATTAGAGCAGAATTAAATGAAATTGAAAACAAAAGAATTATACAACTGATCAATAAATCAAAAAGTTGGTTTTTTGAAAAGGTCAATCAAATAGATAAACCTTTGGCTAACCTAACTAAGAAAAAAACAGTAAAATCTCTAATTTCATCAATCAGAAATGACAAAGATGAAATAACAACAGACTCCTCAGAAATTAAAAAAATCCTTAAAGAATATTATAAGAAACTTTATTCTCAGAAATATGAAAATCTGAAGGAAATTGACCAATACTTAGAAGGATGTCACCTTCAAAGACTTAGCCAGAATCAAGTGGAAATGTTGAACAGGCCTTTATCAAGTTCTGAAATAGCATCAACCATACAAAATCTCCCCAAAAAGAAAAGCCTGGGACCAGATGGCTTCATGTCAGAATTCTACCAAACCTTTAAAGAGGAACTAGTACCTATTAGTCAAACTGTTCCAAAATATAGAAAAAGAAGGAAGACTACCCAACATCTTCTATGAAGCAAACATCACCCTGATCCCCAAACCAGGAAAAGACCCAACAAGAAAAGAAAATTATAGACCAATATCACTAATGAATACAGATGCAAAAATATTCAACAAAATCCTAACAAACAGAATCCAGCAACACATCAAACAAATTATACATCATGACCAAGTCGGTTTTATCCCAGGGTCTCAAGGCTGGTTCAATATACGTAAATCTCTGAATATAATTCAGCGCATAAACAAATTAAAAAACAAAGACCATATGATTCTCTCAATTGATGCAGAAAAAGCTTTTGATAATATGCAGCATCCCTTCATGATCAGAACACTTAAGAAAATTGGTATAGAAGGGACATTTCTTACACTGATAGAGGCCATCTACAGCAAACCCACAGCCAATATAGTGAATGGAGTTAAATTGAAATCATTTCCACTCAGATCTGGAACCAGAGAAAGTTGTCCATTGTCTCCACTGCTCTTTAACATTGTAATGGAAGTTTTAGCCATCGCAATTATGGAAGAAAAGGCAATCAAGGGTATCCATATAGGGTCAGAAGAGATCAAACTTTCGCTCTTCACAGATAATATGATTGTATATCTGGAAAACACCAGGGATTCTACTACAAAACTCTTAGAAGTGATCAAGGAATACAGCAGCGTCTCAGGTTACAAAATCACATTCATGTATCAGTAGCCTTTATATATACCAACAATAGTCAAGCTGAAAAAACAGTTAAGGACTCTATTCCATTCACAGTAGTGCCAAAGAAGATGAAATATTTGGAAGTTTATCTAACAAAGGACGTGAAAAATCTCTATAAAGAGAACTATGAAACTCTAAGAAAAGAAATAGCTGAAAATGTTAACAAATGGAAAAACATACCATACTCATGGCTGGGAAGAATCAATATTGTTAAAATGTCCATACCACCCAAAACAATATACAATTTTAATGCAATCCCTATTAAAGCTCCACTGTCGTACTTTAAAGATCTTGAAAAAATAATACTTCGTTTTATAAGGAATCAGAAAAACCTCTATTAGCTAAGACATTACTCAGAAATAAAAACAAAGCAGGAAGAATCACACTACCAGAACTCAGACTATACTATAAATCAATAGTGATCAAACAGCAGGGTACTGGCACAAACACGGAGAGGTAGGTGTATGGAACAGAATAGAGAACCAGGAGATGAATCCAGCTACTTACCATTATTTGATCTTTGACAAGCCAATTAAAAACATTCAGTGGGGAAAAGATTCCCTATTTAACAAATGGTGCTGGGTGAACTGGCTGGCAACCTGTAGAAGACTGAAACTGGTCCCACACCTTTCACCATTAACTAAGATAGACTCTCACTGGATTAAAGATTTAAACTTAAGACATGAAACTATAAAAATACTAGAAGAGAGTACAGGGAAAACTCTTGAAGAAATCGGTCCGGGCGAATATTTTATGAGGAGGACCCCCCGAGCAATTGAAGCAGCTTCAAAAATACACTACTGGGACCTGATCAAACTAAAAAGCTTCTGCACAGACAAGAACACAGTAAGTAAAGCAAGCAGACAGCCCTCAGAATAGGAGAAGATATTTGCAGGTTATGTGTCCGACAAAGGTTTAATAACCAGAATCCACAGAGAACTCAAATGTATAAGCAAGAAAAGAACAAGTGATCCCATCGCAGGCTGGGCAAGGGATGTGAAGAGAAACTTCTCTGAAGAAGACAGGTGCATGGCCTACAGACATATGAAAAAATGCTCATCAACTTTAATCATCAGAGAGATGCAAATCAAAACTATTTTGAGATATCATCTAACTCCAGTAAGATTAGCTCATATCACAAAATCCTAAGACCAGAGATGTTGGTGTGGATGTGGAGAAAAGGGAACACTTCTACACTGCTGGTGGGAATGCAAATTAATACATTCCTTTTGGAAAGATGTTTGGAGAACAGTTAGAGATCTAAAATTGACCTGCCATTCAATCCTATAATTCCTCTATTAGGTATATACCCAGAAGACCAAAAATCACATTATAACAAAGATATTTGTACCAGAATGTTTATTGCAGCCCAATTCACAATTGCTAAGTCATGGAAAAAGCCCAAGTGCCCATCGATCCACGAATGGATTAATAAATTGTGGTATATGTACACCATGGAATATTATGCAGCCTTAAAGAAAGATGGAGACTTTACCTCTTTCATGTTTACATGGATGGAGCTGGAACATATTTTTCTTAGTAAGTATCTCAAGAATGGAAGAAAAAGTATCCAATGTACTCAGCCCTACTATGAAACTAATTTATGGCTTTCGTATGAAAGCTATAACCCAGTTATAACCTAAGAATATGGGGAAGGGGAAGAGGGAGGGGAGGGAGGGGGTAGATGGGCAGAGGGAGGGTGATTGGTGGGATCACACCTGTGATGCATCTTACAAGGGTACATGTGAAACTTAGTAAATGTAGAATATAAATGTCTTAGCACAATAACTAAGAAAATGCCAGGAAGGCTATGTTAACCAGTGTGATGAAAATATGTCAAATGGTCTATAAAACCAGTGTATGGTGCCCCATGATCGCATTAATGTATACAGCTATGATTTAATATAAATAAATAAATAAATAAATAAATAAAAAGAATCGCTGAGCAGAACTTTATAACTTTCCGTCCACTAATGCCTTTCCTTTTGAGATTTTTCCCAGGAGCAGCAAAACCTCCTTGCCACTCAGAGATAACTGCAATACTTTACACCACCTGATTGTCCAGAGAAAGGCAAGACAAGTGATATGCCACCCCAGATTGTGCCCAAGGGCCACCGAGCCTGTGCACAAAGCTAAAAGAATGAGCAATGTTAACCCCTACCTCATTATAATACTTTTGCCCCAAAGAGGGAGTTATCCACCATTTGTTGGTCATGGAATATATGTACCAGCATGATTCCTCACTGCATTTTTTTTGAGACAGAGTCTCACTTTGTCACCCTCCATAGAGTGCCATGGCACATAGCTCACAGCAACCTCAATCTCTTGGGCTCAAACAATTCTCTTGCCTCAGCCTCCCGAGTAGCTGGGACTACAGGTGCCCGCCACAATACCCGGCTATCTTTAGAGGCGGGGCTTGAACTTGCTCAGGCTAGTTTTGAACCCGTGAGTTCAGGCAATCCACCCTCCTCGGGCTCTCAGAGTGCTAGGATTACAGGCCTGAGCCACTGCGCCTGGCCTCACTGCATTTATATGCCCTACACTTTTCCCCAAACATGTCATGGGGTTCACTCCTCTCATGTATTATTCATTTTCACCTCTATAAAACGCCTGACCCTGTTGATGGGGGAGGTGGATTTGAGGTTGTCTGTGCCTCCCCCTCCCAGTTGATGCATCCTCTGAAATAAATCCTTCCCTCCTTGGTAATCTTTGTTTTCTCAGTAACTGGCTATCTGTGCAGCAAACAACATGAGTTGCTTTTGTGATTCATTAACACAAGTAAAAAACATAAAAGGCTATAAGAATGTGTAAGTGATTATTTATCTGATGTTAGAGTGGGGAGACTTTTGATGTATATTTATTTGAGTAGTTAATATATAGTAAGCAACTCAACAGGCACCAACATGTGTCACTGGGAATTACATTTCCTTTTTTTTTTTTTTTTTGCAGTTTTTGGCCGGGGCTGGGTTTGAACCCACCACCTCCGGCATATGGGGCCAGCGCCCTATTCCTTTGAGCCACAGGCGCCACCCTGGGAATTACATTTCTAATCCCCCACTTGGAACTTTCTGCAATACCTCCATTGTCTCTGACCCACAGGACAATAATAACTATCGCCATTTTTGTGAATTATTTTAGAAGCAGTACATATATTTGTTTAAATAGAAAAGAGCATTGCATATGCTGTTTTATGTCTTAACCTTTTTAACATGACACTCTACCATTTTTTAAATTAGTATATGTAGATCTGCTTCTTTCTTTTTAAAATATAGTTTAATATATATATATTTTTTCAGTTCATTAATTTTTTGGGGGGGATTCTTTGAGGGTACAATAAGCTAGTTTAATATATTTTAACAGCAAACCTACAGGGATAGCACAGAAGATAAATAATACAAAAAACATTTATTTACCCGTAGGGCAACTTGGTCAGAAAAGTGTTATGAATGAATGAAATCCGTATGATAAAAATGTTACAAACACTACTTACTTGTCATCCAAGAGAAATTTATTTGTTTTAAACAATTTAGGAGTGGCGCCTGTGGCTCAGTGGGTAAGGCGCCGGCCCCTTATACTGAGGGTGGTGGGTTCAAACCCACCCCGGCCAAACTGCAACAACAAAAAAACAGGTGCCTGTAGTCCCAGCTACTCGGGAGGCTGAGGCAAGAGACTCGGCAAAGCCCAGGAGTTGGAGGTTGCTGTGAGCTGTGTGATGCCACGGAACTCTACCGAGGGCGATAGAATGAGACTCCATCTCTAAAAAGAAAAAAAAAAATTAAATGTTGGATTGTCCAGAACACTTTGACAGATTGGTTTATAATTGTTATAAAATTAAATGGCTGAAACTTATTCATTGAAAAATTCTGATTTGCATTATGTTTTGTGTCACCACATTTATATTAAACATTCACACACAAATAAGAATGGAAAAACTGCTAGTACCCAATTTCTGTCCCCCTTTTCATTATGGCCAAACAACCATATACTTAGGTATGATTTGACCCCATGGGAAAAATATTGACTATTCAGAACTACCAATAACAGGAAGAAGATAACTTTTTTTGGGATGAAGTGTTTCCCATTATAATGTATGCTAAAGTACATTCTTCAGGAATGCTGGGTGCTAGCTGGATGTCTTTTGGCATAATTTGTACAGTTTGCCGTGGATAACATACAGGATGGTGTCTTAACAGGGTCTCACTTGCCTCCTGCAAAGTACCAGTTGCTGGTGTCTGGAAGCATGTGTTTGAAGTCCTGAGCAATCTCTGGCACCAGGCACTGGAAGAGAGGTTTTCGAATTTGAAGCTCAGTGGACTTTTTGGTAACACCTAAATTCACCAGGTGTCACGATCCGGGCCTTGCGACCACGATGTATCTTCACCTGTCCAGTAGAGGGCGCGCTCTCGACAGAGGTTTTTGTAGCCTGTTGCTTCCTGCGCGCTTTACCTAAGGTTTATTTATAGGCTGTGGACTTGGTTAAGAGTTACCTGATTTCCTTACTTCCTCCTCCTTCTACAGGAGCTCAGCCAGCTAGAGGTGGAGTCAAAGACCATGGCTGCCTTCTTGCTTTTTAGCAGCATGGTACTTTACTGAAGGGCTGTACCACAATTTATTTACTCAGTGTCCTGTTTAGCTTGTTTCCAGTCTTTCTTTTCCACTAAAACAATGCTGCCGTGAATATTCTTGTGTGTGTGTGTGTGTGTGTGTGTGTGTGTGTGTGTGTGTGTGTGTGTGTGTAATATTATCTATTGCTTTCTTAAACAAATTCCTATAGGTAAAACAGTTGATGAAAGAGTATTTTAAATTTTGACAAATATTATAAAATTGTTTCCCACAGGCTTGTATCAATTTACGCACCCACTGAAAGTTTCTGCAGCTGCCTGTTTTCCCGTACCCTCTACCACACGGTATGTCGCCATATCAGACCTTTGTTTTGTTTGTTTTGTTATTTTCTTTTAAAAAGATAGAGTCTCACTTTGTCGCCCTCCGTAGAGTGCTGTGATGTCACAGCTCACAGCAACCTCCAGCTCCTGGGCTTAGGCAAGTCTCTTGCCTCAGCCTCCTGAGTAGCAGGGATTACAGATGCCCACCAGAACGCCTGGCTATTTTTTTTGTTGCAGTTTGGCCGGAGCCAGGTTTGAACCCGCCGCCCTCCATATATGGGGCTGCCGCCCTATCTCATCAGATCTTTATCAGTCTGATAAATGAACATAGTATCAAGTTGAAGATTTCATTTATTGTGATACTGTATGTTTAAATGCCATCTGTGTTTCCTTTGCTGTGAATTGTCCATGTTCATCTACTTTTATTGGGTTTTGCTGTGTTTCCTAATAATTAATTTCTTTCCTTTCTTCTCTCTGTCTCTTTCTTTGTGAGATGCAGTTTTGCTTTGTTCCCCAGGCAAGAGTGCAATGCATTATCATAGCTCAGAGCAGCCTCAAACTCCTGGGCTCAAGTGGTCCTCTTGCCTCAGCCTCCCAAGTACCTGGGACTACAGGCATTTGACACCACAACACCTGGCTAATTTTCTATTTTTTGTGGATATGGGGTCTCACTATGTTGCCCAGGCTACCCTCAAATTCCTGGCCTCAAGCAATCTTCCCGCATAAGCCTCCCCAAATGCTGGGATTATAGATATGAACCAGCATGGCTGGCCAAGTTTGTTAATAATGTCTTAATAATTTGTAAAATATATAAAGATTATATAGTCCGTGGCTTCATGGTATTTCTGCCATGTTTAATATTGACATTTTACATAGTCAAACTTACTATTTTTTTAATGGGTTTTGGATTGAAGACCATGACAAGAAAAACACACACATACATTTACATACATATATGCATCATAAACACAAATAAATTTGTCCCTTTTTAAAGCCATTTTTGAATTTCATTATTTATTTATTTATTTATTTATTTTTTTATTGTTGGGGATTCATTGAGGGTACAATAAGCCAGGTTACACTGATTGCAATTGTTAGGTAAAGTCCCTCTTGCAATCATGTCTTGCCCCCATAAAGTGTGACACACACCGATGAATTTCATTTTTTATATTTAAATTGTTCTTATTTGGAATGTGTTTATATAAAGAAAGAAGTCAAAATTATTTTTTCTGCAAAGTTACATGATCCTAACACTATTTATTGAAAAATTCGTCATTCTCCTTGCTTTAAAATGTCATATTTATCAGAAATTAAATTGAGGATTGTTTAAACTAAAAATAATGAAAGAAATTATAATGTAAAATATCAATGGATTTAACTACCTAGAAACTTAAATTTTCTATACATAAAAATGTGCTATAAATAAAATTAAAAAGTTAAGAATGCTGCTGGTGGGACTGCAAACTAGTACAACCTTTCTGGAAGGAAGTATGGAGAAACCTCAAAGCACTCAAGCTAGACCTCCCATTTGATCCTGCAATCCCATTATTGGGCATCTACCCAGAAGGAAAAAAATCCTTTTATCATAAGGACACTTGTACTAGACTGTTTATTGCAGCTCAATTTACAATCGCCAAAATGTGGAAACAGCCTACATGCCCACCAACCCAGGAATGTATTAACAAGCTGTGGTATATGTATACCATGGAATACTATTCAGCCATTAAAAAAAATGGAGACTTTACATCCTTCGTATTAACCTGGATGGACGTGGAAGACATTATTCTTAGTAAAGCATCACAAGAATGGAGAAGCATGAATCCTATGTACTCAATTTTGATATGAGGACAATTAATGACAATTAAGGTTATGGGGGGGGAAGCAGAAAGAGGGACGGAGGGAGGAGGGTGGGGCCTTGGTGTGTGTCACACTTTATGGGGGCAAGACATGATTGCAAGAGGGACTTTACCTAACAATTGCAATCAGTGTAACCTGGCTTATTATACCCTCAATGAATCCCCAACAATAAAAAAAAAAAAGTTAAGAATGATGCAAACTTTTTTTTGCAAACCAAGACAAAGAGCTAGATATTTAGCATACAAAGAACTCATACAACTTGATCAAAATCAGTAATTGAATGGGAAAATAAAGCCTATGATGAAAGAATTCACTGACATAAAAACTAACAAAGGAACAAAACTAAAATTTTACTACTAAATAAAGGGAAAGAAAAACTTTTTGGGTTAATGTTTTTGAAATGATAATATTGCTGAAGAAGATACAGTGAGGCAAATATATTACTGACAGAGTTCATTTTGGAAAAGCAATTTAGCAATGTTTATAAAACGCTTTCAAAATAATACTCTTCCTGGGTCTAAAACTTTATTTTTGGGACTCTATATAATTGAAAAAATTAACAGAGTTATTAACTTGTGGAGTAGGATAATATGATATTTATCTTGAGCAACTCAATGTCCACCAAAAGAAAGTTGCTTAAAATAAGAGATACACAGGAGCTGCCTTGCGCTGGCTCAGGAGAGCTGATGATGTGCATTCTTCCCAATGCTGTGCTCGGTGAGGTTACATTGGTATTTTAAAATTGACCATGATGGAAGCATTTACACCACTGAAATTGGCAAAAGCTACAAATAGGGGTCCCTCAACCCCCCACCTAGAGAGACTATTGTCAAATATTTACCAGTGTGCTACTGCTTAATGCTGTATGATATCCGTATGATAGACCATAATGAGTACCATAAAGTAATTATTTTATGAAAAACCACAAGATGAAACTGAATAAACACTGTAATCCTAATCATTACTACATGTAGACATATCATTTTTTTTTATTTTTCACTTGGAAATAACTATAAAAGGAATCCATTAAAACATAACAGATTTTGTTTCTAGGTAGTGATATGTATGATCAATATTAATCAATATTAATTTTTGTAATTTCCAAATATATGTATTTTATAATCAGAAAAAATGTAAAAAATCAAGCAGTCTTTCGGGGATGTACATAAATTGTGCTTTTGTTGAACTGGTGCTAATGATTATTTAGGATATTGGCAGAAATTGGGACTGGGGAAGAAGACAAGGGCAAGTTCATTAAAGAGCTGCAAACAGGGCGGCGCCTGTGGCTCAGTGAGTAGGGCGCCGGCCCCATATGCCGAGGGTGGCGGGTTCAAACCCAGCCCCGGCCAAACTGCAACAAAAAAATAGCCGGGCGTTGTGGCGGGCGCCTGTAGTCCCAGCTGCTGGGAAGGCTGGGTCAGGAGAATCGCGTAAGCCGAAGAGTTGGAGGTTGCTGTGAGCTGTGTGATGCCACGGCACTCTACCGAGGGCGGTACAGTGAGACTCTGTCTCTACAAAAAAAAAAAAATAATAATAAAATAAAATAAAAAAAAAAAGAGTTGCAAACAAATGGGCTTTTGTTTTTCCTTGGATGTCTCTATTATCCGTCCCACACTGTGATAAATGTATTGATACAGATTTAGAATATGTATTATATATATTGGAAGCTTAACATTTTACCCTTTCTTTTTGAAAAATTGGACTAGCTATTACTACTTTTTAGAAGAGTAACTTTATAATCACTTCTGACAAGTTACAAAAAACTTCTGTTGGTTTGATTGTTATTGTAGTAAATCTTTATTTAATTTGGGAAGAATTGATGACTTTTCCTTATTGAGTCTTTCCATTCAGGATCACGTTCTTTCAATTTTCTTAAATCTTTTTTTATAGCCCACAGTAAAGTTTTATATTTTTATTCATATGGATTCTTTCATTGTCTTTTGAGAGTCATTCTCAGAGATTTTATTGTTTTTAAGGAAGGACTCTTTTTCTGTTTTTCCCTTTCATCTGTTATTGCTGATATAAAAAAAAAACTATTGACTTTATCATGTTTATCATGTATTTGGCCATGTTATTGAACTCTCATTATTTTTAATAGCTTTTCAGATGATTCTCTTGAGTTTTCTTGATATATTATATTGTCTGAAAATAACATAAACTCATGTCTTTCTCCAGCAATTGTATTGCTTATTTCTACTTTATACGGAATTGTATTGGATGGAAATTCAATGTGAACTAATAAAAATAGCCTCTGGCAGCCTTTTCTTTTCCCAGTTTAATGACAATATCTGTGATACTTCACCATGAAATGTGAGATTAAGTTTGATGTTCTAGGGGCAGTGCCTGTGGCTTAAGGAGTAGGATGCTGGCCCCATAGACCAGAGGTGGTGGGTTCAAATCCGCTCCTGGCCAAAGACTGCAAAAAAACACAGAGTTTGATGTTCTAGTTTTCCTAATTTTCTAAAATAGTTTGGAAATTTAAATTGAGAATGAATATTACATTAGATCAATTGTCCTTATGGCATTTGTTAAGACCACTTGTTTTTATAAATGCAATTTATTATATTATTATTTTATCTACTATTAAACCATTTGCCTTCCAAATTTCTCTACTTAGTCCTGGAGAACACCGTTACAAATGAATTTGATTTTTTGGCTTGCTAATATTTATTTGTTTTTTCATTTATATTTTATGTAAATGAGACGAGTGTGTGTTCAAACACACTGTGTGCCTATTGTAAGATTCTAGGACCTACAGAGACTTTACCTCTTTTCTGTTTACATGGATGGAGCTGGAACATATTCTTGTTAGTAAAGTGTCTCAAGAATGGAAGAAAAAGTACCCAGTGTACTCAGTACTATTATGAAACCAGTTTATAATCACTCACACTTTCTTTTTTTTTTTTTTTTTGTAGAGACAGAGTCTCACTTTATGGCCCTCGGTAGAGTGCCGTGGCCTCACATAGCTCACAGCAACCTCCAACTCGTGGGCTTAAGCGATTCTCTTGCCTCAGCCTCCCGAGTAGCTGGGACTACAGGCGCCCGCCACAACGCCCGGCTATTTTTTGGTTGCAGTTTGGCCGGGGCCGGGCTTGAACCCACCACCCTTGGTATATGGGGCCGGCGCCCTACCGACTGAGCCACAGGCAGTGCCCCACTCACTCTTTCATATGAAAGATCAAACAACTATATCCCAGGATGAAGGAAGGAAGAGGAGGGGGAAGGGAGAGGAGAGGGGAGGTTGTATGGAGGGAGGGTAAATGGTGGGACCACATCTATGGTGCATATTGCAAGGGTACATGTCGAATCTATTAAGTGTAGAGTATTATACAATAATTATACAATAATTAAGTAAGTGTTTGGTTAACATCAAATGTTAACCAATTTGATGTAAACATTCCAAATTTATATAAAATCAGCACATTGTACCCCATAAATGCATTAATGTATACAGTTATGTTTTTTTTAAAGATTACATTTGGATATTTTCTTTTCTTTTCTTTTCTTTATTTATTTGTTGCAGTTTTTGGCAGGGGCCGGGTTTGAACCCACCGCCTCCAGTATATGGGACCGGCGCCCTACTCCTTGAGCCACAGGCGCCGCCCTACAGCTATGATTTAATAGGAAAGAAAGATTATAGAACCTAAGATGAAACTATAAATAGAGGCACTGGACTAAGAGTATAAATAGAGGCTCACATATCATAGCTCTAAACATTTGAAAGTTGTAAAGCGAACTAATGAACCAGTAAGTAACTTGTATTTTATCTTACCCTCTTCAATATTAAAAAATATTCTCCAGCTATCGTGAGCAACTGTTTTGTAAATACCGTGTTAATTTGTAAGGAGCTCCAGAAGCACAAATTGTAACCTATAAAGATGTAGCAAAATCAACGCGTGTACTCCTGAAAAAATGATACATCATTTGTTGTATCTATTGTGTTCTTGCTGAGGACAGGAAGGATTTGGAAAGTCCCTGTATTTGTCTCTCCTCCTGCTCAAGCATTCTGTCCTCTCCATACTCAGAAGCAGGATCTATCTCCAAAATCATCTGCAATCCTTCCCAGCATCTGGAAATACTTATCTTTTGTTTTAATGACATGGGCAAGAGCGTGGAGAATCATTTCTGTTTCCACGGGGCCTGAACAGTGTTAGTCATGAAAGGGGCTGTTTAGGGTTGACTGGCCGGCCCTGCACACCCAGCCCTCAGAGCTGGATGTGCCTGCCTCTGTGTTCTTTAACACATTCATGTGTGTGCGTGCATATGTGTATAGATGTGTGGGTGTAAACATACGTATGTATGTGCAGGTGTTTGTGTATATGTGTGCATCTTGATGTTTGTAACTTATTTTCACATGATTAGCATAAAAACATGTGTATGGTTCAGCACCTGTAGCACAGTGGTTATGGTGCCAGCCACATATACCAAAGATGGTGGGTTCGAAACCAGCCTGGGCCAGCTAAACAAAAAAATAGCCGGGTGTTGTGGCAGTGCCTGTAGTCCCAGCTACTTGGGAGGCTGAGGTAAGAGAATCGCTGAAGCCCAAGAGTTTGAGGTTGAGCTGTGGTGCCACAGCACTCTACCAAGGGCAACATAGGGAGACTCGGTCTCAAAAAAAAAAAGAAAAGGAAAAGTGTGTATACATATATATAAATATAAAAAATCTATGTGTATACACATGCACTCTGTGTGTGTGTTGGGCCGAGAGAGCAGGAGGGGACAAAGAAGATGTGGCAAAATGTTAATTCCTGGTAAATCTCGGAGAAGAACTGATAGGTTGTGAGAAACTTCTGGTTTGATTTCAACACTTGCATTGAACAGAACTAAATCTCAGTGGGCCTTTGGAGGGCACTGGGCACCCCCACCATGAGCATTCTCCCTGTACAGCAATTTAGGGTATCAGCAGGCTTGGGGGCCTATTAGGTGCCTATTCTGGAAGGTAAAGAGGGAAAGAGAATGGAAAATAAATGTAAAGGAGTGGGTTATAAAAATTGGATGTGGAGGTGGCGCCTGTGGCTCAGTGAGTAGGGCACTGGTCCCATATACTGAGGGTGGAGGGTTCGAACGCGGCCCCGGCCAAACTGTAGCAAAAAAATAGCTGGGCATTGTCGTGGGCACCTAGGGTTCCAGCTACTCGGGAGGCTGAGGCAAGAGAATCACCTAAGCCCAGGAGCTGGAGGTTGCTGTGAGCTGTGACACCACAGCACTCTACTGAGGGCAACAAAGTGAGATTATGTCTCTAAAAAAAAAAAAAAATTGGATATGGGCTCTCGGTGGCTGAGGGGGAAAATTAAAGCAGAGGAAAGGGGAAAATCAACAGAGTCAGCGATTGGCTATTTTAGCAAAGTGAAAAACTGTCAGAATGGGAATTATTAAATTCAGTAGCTGTAAATACAGGAGCGTGCTCCAGGGGATGCTTATCCTTCTGAGAACATCATTTGAAGGATGGTCACATTTTGTCACTGCTCATGACAAAATGTAGAATGAAGGCTGAGAATGGGGGGCCACAGAAGGGTAGAGGAAAAGGCTGTTGGAAGTGAGGGGCAGGACCAAAGAAGCAGAAGGAGTTACAGCATATTGCTAAAAACACTGGGGTCAGCCATCGGCACCTGTGTGTAGGAACACACTCCTGACTGCCTGACCTTGGACGAGTCACTTCATCTCTCTAAGACTTGTTTTCCTCATCAGCAAAACAAAGATACTTCAAGGTATGTCTCTCAAAGGGTTGTTGCATGAGAAGTGCAGAGTACAGTGTGTGGCACACGACAAATGATCAGTGAGTGTCAGTTATTACCAGGGGAGTTAACCGTTTGGAACTGCCAACATTCAACCATTTTAACCTGCAAATGGCAATTCCATAGAGTTCAATCTAATATTATAATGTTTTACTATTTTAATAAAGGTCATTTATTTGATGTACAAAGAAACAGTTTAATATTTATGAGCTATTAATAATTTCCTAAGATGGGTGTTATAAAATATGTTCATGCAGGCCTTAAACATTTTGGTCATGTTTGAATAAAATGCATGCACCTGCCTCTGAGTACCATTCACCTGTGGCCACAGGTCTCTGTGGCTTGGGCTTAGGAACTGATTTCTGCCATGAATGGGCATCTCTCTGTCTGGATGTTGACCCCCACCTCCCCCGCCCCTGAAAGGCCTGTGCCTGCACCACCAGCTGTGCCAAGTGGATGGGAAACCAGGATTACAAAAGGTCTGGGAGAAGCAGACGCCTTATGAGCAGGCCATCCAGCCTCCATGGTGGTGGCTTCTTGGGCATGGAGTACCCAAGACTTCTGGGTGATGCTGCTTCCCAACTGTGCTAGAGAATGCCATTGATGGTTGGATTACCTTCAGTACAGGATGCTTTCTCCTTGGTTTAGCAACTTTATATTTATTGTTCCCTTCTTGTTGTATCTGTTTGTCAAGACTCAACATTAAAGAAGAATTTAAAAGCAAATGTTGTATACACACAAAGTCATTGCATCAATGTGGCAGGTGGTTTTCCATACTGTGTAGGATGAAAATGTCATTGCATTGTTTTTTGGAAGTCATTTGGCATGTTTACTTTACTTTGGAGGAGCTGAAGGAGATGATGAGAAGCATGTGTGGGTCCTTTCTTAGAAATCATTGAAATATGTTTGCTAAGGCAACTATTGTATGCTAGGTCTTGCAGAGGCGGCACGAACATGAGGTAATAATAGTAACAGCAAGGATAATAGCTTTTTTATTATTAAATCATAGCTGTGTACATTAATGCAATCATGGAGCACCATACACTGGATTTATAGACCATTTGACATGTATTTCATCACACTGGTTAACATAGCCTTCCTGGCATTTTCTTAGTTATTGTGTTAAGACATTTACATTCTACATTTACTAAGTTTCACATGTACCCTTGTAAGATGCACCGCAGGTGTAATCCCACCAATTACCCTCCCTCCACCCATCCTCCCCGCTCCCTCCCCTCCCTCTCCCCATTCCCCATATTCTTAGGTTATAACTGGGTTATAGCTTTCATATGAAAACCATAAATTAGTTTCATAGTAGGGCTGAGTACATTGGATACTTTTTCTTCCATTCTTGAGATACTTTACTAAGAAGAATACGTTAGTTTATGGAGCCCACTGTCTCTTGGGTATGTGAGATACTCTAATTATGTGATCTCATTTAACACCGATAAAACCCCTTTAATTAATGAACTTGGAAGATGGGAAAGGCATTGAAAACATATTGTCCAGTTACTTGCCCATAAATAAATTCAAAATATTGGTTTGAAGTGATTAAATAGCCTTGGCTATGGACTAATAGTGCCAAGAGGAAATTCATTGTGTTACACAGGAAATGCCAATGAGACACTCATCGAGGGTAAATTTTAGTTCCTTTTAGGAAGTGAGGTTTTTGTTTGTTTGTTTTATATTTTTCCCAATACCATAGATTTTATATGACTCCTAATTACTTCTGCATGAGAGAGAGAGAAAGAGGGAAAAAGAAAGAGAGGAAGGAAGGAAGGGAGGGACGAGGGAGAGAGGGGAAAAGAGAAGAGAAAAGGAAAGGAAAGAGAAAAGAAGAAAACGAGCAAGCTAGAACAAACCAGATATACATCAGAGAGACAACCAACAAGCAAAGCCATCCTCAAACTTTAAAAGAGACAAGGGCAAGGAATCTAGGGTAATATATTTGTGGAGTAGATAAATTACAGCAGTGTCTTAGTCTGCTAGGGCTGCCATAACAAAATATCACACCATGGGTGGCTTAAACAATAGACATTTGTTTCCTCACTGTTCTGGAAGCTGGAAGTTCAAGATCAAGGTGTCAGCAGGACTAGTTTCTTTTAAGACTTCTCTCCTTGCCTTGCAGATGGACATTCTTCCTCAGTGAACAAATATATGCAAACCTACCCCCAAAGGCCAAGGGAACTGACAGATCCAGTTTCCTGGAAAGAAACATTTAATAGGGACTTATGAACAGATGCCATGTCTCAAGTGGTCAAGGGACAGCAGATCCCCACCCACACCAGCTCTCCAGCCTTTATTGGACGAGCTTTTTTTTTTTTGTAAAACATGTACCAGCTGGTCACAACTTAGACTTCCTTACTAAACTTGCAACCATTAGGAATGTTAGGTAAGCATCTCTATGAGGGAGTATCTGTTATAGGTATTGTTTCTTTTTTGAGGGGTTGGAAACACCTTGGTATGCAGTAGTCACACATCAATCATCATGGCAGTTTTGCTTCAGGATGGCATCTGTCTTAGGTTATATCGCTCTTGCCCTGCGAGGGCTGTCTTCTTGCTGTGTCTTCACGGGTTCCTCCCTCCATACTTCCTGCCTGTGTCCTGATCCCTCTTCTCCTAAGGACACCATTCCTGTATGATGTTGCCCCACCCTAATTACCTCATTTTAACTTACTTCTTTAAAGATCCCATCTTCAAATACAGTCGCATTCTGAGGTACTAGAGTTTAGGGATTCAACACATAAATTTGGGGGCAGGTGGCTACAACTCGGCCTGTAGCAAGTAGTTGGCCAGAATTTTCAGGGACATACAATAAAAGGAGGTAGAGCCTCAAGTAACTTTCTACTTGTAAGAAACTTGAGTGTTTGCCAGTGCACATGGTGGGAACTTGGTTGCTCATAAGGGCACCTATCAAGGTGGCATCCAAACACAGAAGTTGAGGATGAAAACGTCAAGACACGTGGCAGAGAATCTGTAGTGCGAGGTTCAGGAGGGAGAGGAAAGGGGCACATGGCAGCCATGACAGGACTGTCCTTTCACCATCACTTCCTCAATGAGGCGCCAGAGACACCAGTGAGAAGACCTCAGGTAGTATTCACGATGTGTATACTTATGTTTAAATTAACCAATTGTGTTCCTATTCACAAATGTGGGGTCAATAATTCTCAATGAAGCTCTTTTTCATCTGCATAAAATTACAAGCTAAAGAAATTCTCGAAGTGGATGGTATTTACCTTATGTGATTGATTTAGTACAGATTTTTGTGCTCAAAGTGGGCAAAATCAGAGTTTATATGACCCTTTTGGACACTATATTGAGGCTAAGACTTCTAGAGCTGAGAGTGGGTGGGACCAATCCACGTAGGAATAAGGGACGGAGCTAAGGGGAGTGCGTGGGTGAAATACTGAAATACTGGAAGTGTAATCAAGCGCCAGTGTCAAGAGGAGCATTGACTCAGGGGGTCCTGGCAGAAAGAAGAAGGCGGGGGCTGAGCAGTGGAATGGCAGAAACACCAGCTGAGAACACACAGGTTCAGCATGGGGGTGAGACAGAGCCTGAGGTAATGTTATATGATCAATAGGTTTGGACATCAGAAAAGCACCATCTTCTGCTTTATATTAATATGATAAAACAATAATGCAGTAAGTGCTTATTTTACTCCACCAACTCGGTGTACAAGAGATGTTACATTTTGTTATGTTATTAAATTTTAATTAGTCTGGCTCTGAGTCCCTAACCAGTTGGGATTCAATCATTAACTATCATTATCAAGTAATAGGTGCGGATGGATATTACTTTGTCCTGTGCAGCTTAAGAATGCAAGAGGCTTATGAGGACCTTACTAAATTGTACACAATCTTCAATTCTTCTGTCTTAATGATGCTTCTAGAATGCGACTTGTCCATACCTTTATTGTCTTCATCGTGATGTCTGGATGTCCAGTGTCCATTTTAGTGGGAATCCCTGTTGCCATCTCAATCTCTTCCCAGAATCTGCATTTTCCCCTTCCTTGGCTCACTAGAGGGGAAGAAGTCCCCTGGAGATCTCAGGAAAGGCCTTTTTGCTCCTAGAACAGAGACATTGACTGAGAAGTTCCTCTTCTCCCAGACATTGTTGTGTCTGGGTGTGGCCACTGAAGCTGCTTCAGTCACCTGGCATCAGTGGGAAGAAGCCGCCTGCCCAGAGATAGGCAGTTATGGGATAGAATGACTCACTGGATTTCTGTTATACGGGATAGCATATAATTCTATTGTTAAGCCAGTTTGTGTTTCCTATTACTTGCAGCCCAAAGCACCCCAAATAGTGAAAGGGGATTCACTGAGGGCAGATGGCTCTACTGCTTTAGCACCAAGTTTGGAAATGTGTGTTTTAGCTGAGGCTATGGAACGCAGGTTAACTGACAGCCATTCCACCCTTGAGTGAGCAGCAAATAAGACTCAGATCCTCACTTCCAGTGGAAACTCAAAGCACCACCTCCTCCCCAGCCTTGGGAAATCTCTCTTTCCTTCTTTCTGCTCTCTCTGCTCCTGCCTTATTTCTTCAAGATCATAATTTTCTTCATTCAACTTTACAAACATTCCTTACCCCTTTTTCCACTGACAAAGAATAAAATAAAACAAAACTTAGTCTTGGCTACTTCTTGGAAAAGATTAGGGGAGATGCAAGGATGACACAATGTAAGTCACTATGTCAATAAATTACCTTGCTACAATAACTGTGGTTCAACACTGCAATTTAGAGCATCATCTCTATTTTAGTTTTTGTTTTTGCTTTTTGACCTGAGTAGCTAGGACTATAGTTAAATGCTACCATGCCCAGCTAAATTAAAAAAAATTTTTTTTGTAGAGTTGGGAGTCTTGCTTGTTGCTCAGACTAGTCTTGAACTCCTGAGCTCAAGTGACCCTCACTCCTTGGCCTCCCAAACTGCCAGGATTATGAGTGTGAGCCACTGTGCCCAGCCTTCATCTTCTTTAACTTTCATATCAGCTCTTAAGAAGTAGGTATGTTAGGTGAGGTAAGGAGGAAGGGGAATAGACGCTTTCTCTACGGGTGTCATTGAGAGGCAGATGATGTGAGGAGAAGCTCTGTCTACTAGGGGGAAAAAAATTACCAGAATGTGCTCCCAGGGATGAACAGATGACATGTCAAGGGGTTCCCAAGAACTGACCAGATGTTTCGTCTACAACAGAGGGTCTCCAAGGACTGACCAATCAGAAAGAGGTAGGAAAAACTACAAAGTAGAAATATTGTCACAGCTTTGATAGAGGGTCTTTGGAGCATGAGCACAGTTAAGGTAACAGTGTCCCTAAAATGACAGTAAAAATCACACCCAGTCTGGTTTACAAATACCAGGGCAACCCCTGGAAACTGTCTTACAAGACGAGAGGAAGGTTCCCAATTTCAGAAATTCTTTATCCTTTTCCAAGAAAAACCATGAATATTCCACCCTCCACTTAACATAAAATTAGGGAATCAGCATAAAAGGAAAAATCCTGTTAAACTCAGGGTCTACTCCCCTCACCAGGGCCGACCCATTTCTTTTCTGGAATGTAATATGCTTTAATAAATCTTTGGCACTTTGCCTGCTTGCACCTACTTGCCTGCTCATTTACTTCATCAGCTCGGTACCAGTAACCCTTCTTGGAACTGGGAACCAAGAACCTGGGAGCATGAGGACCTGACACCTGGTCCCCTACGCATAACAGGTACTAAGAGCCACACGGGGCATTACAGGCCATCTGTAGAACACCTTCAATGCACATTTGTCAAGTTCTGGCTTGAAATCTTGCCAGGAAAATTTCAAGGGAGAAATCTTGCCAGGAAAATTTCAAGGGAAGAGATGTTTACCCCCCATGCTTCCCCTTCCTATGTGGGGAAACCTTGACCATTAGAAAGTTCTTCCGCTCCTGGGCCTTACCTCTCCCCACAAGCCTTCTTGGAACTAACCCAGTCTCTCTTCCTCATGTTAGATGGTCTGGAGATATTGTGCCCACCTAGAGCATCCTGTCACCACTAGCAGAAACATTCCCAGGGCCTTCTCTCTCCCTCTTCAGGACTTGTGGTTCTGCACATTAACCAGTTGCCACCATTCAATGTTCTCTCAAGGAATATAAGGCAGATAAATCCTTTGGGGCAAACTCTCTCTCTGGCTATGCAAGGTTCTGTGCCAACGACTCCTTCTCAGCTCATGCTTGCCAGCTCAGTGAGGAGTGAGCCTGAGTTGGAGGTAGCCTCTTTAAGTGGCAACGTGAGAGTATCTTGATTCATTCTAGATACAAGGTTCCTGGCAAAAGGGACTAGTCTTTCCCAGAAAGGGCTGGTGAGAGCTTATCAGACAGCAACATTGCTTAGACGAGGCAGGTAATAAGCCATACCTTCTAAGAGAAAGACAAGGCAACGACATTTTCAAATATGATGAATTTGTTCTGGAATGTGTCTTGGCAACTGAAGACAGCTGGGGAAGGTGAGAAATGAACTGGGAAAAGAGATGCTTTTGGGGCGGCGCCTGTAGCTCAAAGGAGTAGGGCGCCAGCCCTATGTACTGGAGGTGGAGGGTTCAAACCTGGCCCTGACCAAAAACTGCAAAAAAAAAAAAAAAAGCTTCCATGTAAGGAGGAGGACAAGGTGAACAGTGGGAAGTGTTCATGGCCTGCTGTGTGACAGGCTTCCACAAATAGTAAGTTCGTGATTCAAATCTTAAACATCATCCATGGGTAGCCAGGATCTTAGAGGACAAGAAAGTTTTGTATGGAAAAAAATGAGATCCTAGGACTCTGTGTAAATTCCAACATGAAGCGTGGATTGAAATCTAGGCCTCCCTGATTCTAAAGCTCTTTCTCAGGAGCAATGTAGGCTGGGGTGGGCCTCTGAGTTTGGTTGGTTTAATTTTGTCTCCTCCCCACACCACTGAAACAACACAGACACCTGAAGTGTCAGCACTCTTCCTAAGTGATCTCATATTCGTATTTTTTTCTGTGGAATGAGTGGTTTGAGAGGACAGAACATTCTCCACTTGGGCAAACACCTTTATTGGCTCTCTCTGCTGAGAATGAAGCTGTGAGTGTGATCTTTATGGGATCTTCTATCTAAGATAAGAGGGTATCCATTAAAATACATTTCCCATTCTGTAGCAATTTGATGGCTTTAATCAGGGAAAATAAAACTTGCACTGGAAATGGAATTAGGGTAGACCTTTTAAAAAATTTTGGTCTTAGACTGTTCTAAAGAAATAGCTTCCAATTCTGAAATACATAAAACTCAATGCAGAGGGATGTTGTAGCCAATTGCCTTGAATCTTCTTGGTATGAGATTTCAGAAGCATCTAAGGTTTCCAATACTCAGAAACACATAAACACTTAATTTCATTGATGTGTCCTAGCTGTGGTCTTGTGCTGGGAAACTCTAGAAGGGCTGGTTATATTCACAGAGGTTTTTTTTTCCCTCCTTTATTAAAAATTGTTTTTGAACAGGTAATAATATATTTGCATGGTTCAAAATTCAAAGGCAAATAAAGGAATAGAGTAAAACTATCCTCTAAATCTTTCCTGAGGCAAATATAAGTAGCATGAACATTTTTTCCAAAAATATTTTATTTCTATATAAAAGGTGGCATAATAGTCACACTGTTAGGGATCTTGCTGTTTTTGTGTACTTAATATATGTTGGTGATCTTTTCTCACAAGATCACAGAGAATCATGAAGAGTTCATTCATTCTTTTTGTCTGCATTATACTTCCTTATATATATGGAGCAGCTGTTTATTGATGAGTGTCTATGTTATGTCCTTTTTCTTTCTCTTTCTTTTTTTGCAGTTTTTTTTTCCAATTTCAAATGATGCTACAGTGAGTAACTTTACATACATATCATTTCTCACCTGTATAAATATACCTATAGGACAAATCCCCAGAAATGGAATTTCTATGTCAAAGGGTATGTGCACTTATAATTTCGAGAGATATTAGCAGCTATCCCTTCACAGAGGCTGTTCCAATTTATATTTGCCTAAGAATATAATGACAGTCCAGGTTTCTCACACTCTTATCAATAAAAAATCAATTTCTAAAGCTTCATTAACCAATCAGCTGAAACAGGGCTTTCATTTGTCCTTTTAATTTGTGTTTCTCTTAACCTAAGTGAAGTTGAGTGTATTTTTATACATTTAAGAGCAAAAAGTTAATTTGCTTTATTACAAAAAAAGCCAATGAATATCTTTTGCCCTTTTTTTTTTATTTTGGGTTATTGGGTTCCTACTACTTTTTTTTCTCTTTTTTTTTCAGTTTTTGCCTGGGGCTGGGTTTGAACCCACCACCTTCGATATATGGGGTCGGCACCCTACTCCTCGAGCCACAGGCACCACCCCTTACTAGTTTTTCTTATTGAAAATAGGAACTTTTAAGATACACATAGAATTAATTCTCTTTTTATCATATAAGCTGTGAGTAATCCTCCAGTTTTTTTCTCTTATTTTGACTCTGTTTACCATAGTTTTTATCATGCAGAATTTTTTGTAAGTATTTAAACGTATTAATCTTTGAAAAATGGCTTTGGATTTTATTTCATAGGCATTTCCTACGCCAAGGTTTTGAATCGCTGTCTCATGACTTTTACGTTTAATTTTTTACATTTAAATCTTTGACGCCTATCAGATTTATTCTGGTATATGTTGTGAATACATCAGTTAGTATAAGATGATATATGCTGTAGTAACAAAGAACCAACATGTCTTGAAAATTGTAAACAACAAAGACTAATTTCTCATTAGTGCACATCATAGGGAATGTTGCTGGTTGCTGCAGCAGAGGCACAGAGAGAGGGAGAATCATGTTCCGGCTCCTAAGGGCTCCCTCCTAGATATGATGTGTTCTGCTCATAGTTCATTGACCAAAGAAAATTGTGTGATCCAAAGGAGAGGAGAACTGGAATACCTGTGAACAGCACCAATGATTACTTACAAGAATTATGGATCCATTTTTTTTGCAATTTTTGGGCAGGGCGGGGTTTGAACCTGCCACCTCCAGCATATGGGGCCAGCGCCCCACTCCTTGAGCCACAGGCACTGCCCTGAATCCATTTTGTTTTTTTTTTATTGTTGGGGATTCATTGAGGGTACAAAAAGCCAGGTTACACTGATTGCAATTGTTAGGTAAAGTCCCTCTTGCAATCATGTCTTGCCCCCATAAAGTGTGACACACACCAAGGCCCCACCCACCTCCCTCCGTCCCTCTTTCTGCTTCCCCCCATAACCATAATTGTCATTAATTGTCCTCATATCAAAATTGAGTACATAGGATTCATGCTTCTCCATTCTTGTGATGCCTTACTAAGAATAATGTCTTCCACGTCCATCCAGGTTAATACGAAGGATGTAAAGTCTCCATTTTTTTTAATGGCTGAATAGTATTCCATGGTATACATATACCACAGCTTGTTAATCCATTCCTGGGTTGGTGGGCATTTAGGCTGTTTCCACATTTTGGTGATTGTAAATTGAGCTGCAATAAACAGTCTAGTACAAGTGTCCTTATGATAAAAGGATTTTTTTCCTTCTGGGTAGATGCCCAGTAATGGGATTGCAGGATCAAATGGGAGGTCTAGCTTGAGTGCTTTGAGGTTTCTCCATACTTCCTTCCAGAAAGGTTGTACTAGTTTGCAGTCCCACCAGCAGTGTAAAAGTGTTCCCTTCTCTCCACGTCCATGCCAGCATCTGCAGTTTTGAGATTTTGTGATGTGGGCCATTCTCACTGGGGTTAGATGATATCTCAGGGTTGTTTTGATTTGCATTTCTCTAATATATAGAGATGATGAACATTTTTTCATGTGTTTGTTAGCCATTCGTCTGTCGTCTTTAGAGAAAGTTTTATTCATGTCTCTTGCCCATTGATATAAGGGATTGTTGGCTTTTTTCATGTGGATTAATTTGAGTTCTCTATAGATCCTAGTTATCAAGCTTTTGTCTGATTGAAAATATGCAAATATCCTTTCCCATTGTGTAGGTTGTCTCTTTGCTTTGGTTATTGTCTCCTTAGCTGTACAGAAGCTTTTCAGTTTAATGAAGTCCCATTTGTTTATTTTTGTTGTTGTTGCAATTGCCATGGCAGTCTTCTTCATGAAGTCTTTCCCCAGGCCAATATCTTCCAGTGTTTTTCCTATGCTTTCTTGGAGGATTTTTATTGTTTCATGCCTTAAGTTTAAGTCCTTTATCCATCTTGAATCAATTTTTGTGAGTGGGGAAAGATGTGGGTCCAGTTTCAGTCTTTTACATGTAGACATCCAGTTCTCCCAACACCATTTATTGAATATGGAGTCTTTCCCCCAAGGTATGTTCTTGTTTGGTTTATCAAAGATTAGGTGGTTATAAAATGTTAGTTTCATTTCTTGGTTTTCAATTCGATTCCAAGTGTCTATGTCTCTGTTTTTGTGCCCATACCATGCTGTCTTGAGCACTATGGCTTTGTAGTACAGACTAAAATCTGGTATGCTGATGCCCCCAGCTTTATTTTTGTTACAGAGAACTGCCTTAGCTATACGGGGTTTTTTCCAGTTCCATACAAAACGCAGAATCATTTTTTCCAAATCTTGAAAGTACGATGTTGGTATTTTGATAGGAATGGCATTGAATAGGTAGATTGCTTTGGGAAGTATAGACATTTTAACAATGTTGATTCTTCCCATCCATGAGCATGGTATGTTCTTCCATTTGTTAATATCCTCTGCTATTTCCTTTCTGAGGATTTCATAGTTTTCTTTATAGAGGTCCTTCACCTCCTTCGTTAGGTATACTCCTAGGTATTTCATTTTCTTTGAAACTATGGTGAAGGGAGTTGTGTCCTTAATTAGCTTCTCATCTTGACTGTTATTGGTGTACACAAAGGCTACTGACTTGTGGACATTGATTTTATATCCTGAAACATTACTGTATTTTTTGATGACTTCTAGGAGTCTTGTGGTTGAGTCTTTGGGGTTCTCTAAGTATAAGATCATGTCGTCAGCAAAGAGGGAGAGTTTGACCTCCTCTGCTCCCATTTGGATTCCCTTAATTTCCTTGTCTTGCCTAATTGTATTGGCTAGAACTTCCAGCACTACGTTGAATAGTAAAGGTGACAGAGGACAACCTTGTCTGGTTCCAGATCTAAGAGGAAAAGCTTTCAGTTTTACTCCATTCAGTAAAATATTGGCTGTGGGTTTGTTATAGATAGCTTCAATCAGTTTTAGAAATGTGCCACCTATGCCTATACTCTTCGGTGTTCTAATTAGAAAAGGATGCTGGAGTTTATCAAATGCTTTTTCTGCATCTATTGAGAGGATCATGTGATCTTTATTTTTGCCTCTGTTCATATGGTGGATAACGTTTATAGACTTGTGTATGTTAAACCAGCCTTGCATCCCTGGGATGAAGCCTGCTTGATCATGATGAATGACTTTTTTGATGATAAGCTGTAATCTATTGGCTAGGATTTTGTTGAGAATTTTTGCGTCTATATTCATGAGTGAGATTGGTCTGAAATTCTCCTTTTCGTTTGGGTCTTTTCCTGGTTTTGGTATCAGGGTGATGTTTGCTTCATAGAATGTGTTGGGGAAGATTCCTTCTTCCTCAATTTTTTGGAATAATTTCTGCAGTACAGGAATAAGCTCTTCCTTGAAGGTTTGATAGAATTCTGGAGTGAAGCCATCTGGACCAGGGCATTTTTTGGTTGGAAGATTTTTTATTATTTCTTTGATCTCAGTGCTTGAAATTGGTCTGTTCAGGAGCTCTGGCTGAGTCTAGAGAGAGGGTGTGATTCCAAATATTGATCCATTTCTTTCACATTGTCAAATTTCTGGGCATAGAGTTTCTGGTAGTATTCAGAGATGATCACTTGTATCTCTGTGGGATCAGTTGTTATTTCCCCTTTATCATTTCTGATTGAGGTTACTAGAGATTTTACTTTTCTATTCCTCGTTAGTCTGGCCAATGGTTTATCTATTTTATTTATTTTTTCAAAAAACCAACTCCTTGTTTCATTAATTTTCTGAATGATTCTTTTGTTTTCAATTTCATTGATCTCTGATTTGATTTTGGATATTTCTTTTCTTCTACTGAGTTTAGGCTTAGATTGTTCTTTTTCCAATTCCATAAGATCTCTTGTGAGATTGTTGATGTGCTCTTTTTCTGTTTTCGAATGTCGGCATCTAAAGCAATGAATTTTCCTCTCAAAACTGCTTTTGCAGTATCCCACAGGTTTTGGTAGCTTGTGTCTTCATTGTTGTTATGCTCAAGGAAGTTAATGATTTCCTGTTTTATTTCTTCCTGCACCCATCTGTTATTCAACAGAAGATTGTTTAATTTCCATGCCTTTGGGTGGGGTCGAGCATTTTTGTTAGAGTTGAGTTCCACCTTTAGTGCCTTATGGTCTGAGATGATACAAGGTAAAATTTCAATTCTTTTGATTCTGTTGATATTTGTTTTGTGTCCCAGGATGTGATCAATTTTGGAGAATGTTCCATGGGGTGATGAGAAGAATGTATATTCTTTATCTTTGGGATGGAGTGTTCTATATGCGTCTATCAAGCACAGTTGTTCTAGGGTCTCATTTAAATCTCTTATATCCTTGTTTAATTTCTGTTTAGAGGATCTGTCCAGCTCTGTAAGAGGAGTGTTAAGGTCACCTGGTATTATTGGGTATCATATTGCTCAGACTGAGTAAGGTCTGTTTCAAGAATCTGGGAGCATCCATTTAAATTGGGTGCATAGATATTTAGAATTGAAATGTCTTCTTGTTGTATTTTTCCCTTGACCAATATAAAGTGACCATCTTTGTCTTTTTTGACTTTAGTTGCTTTAAATCCACATGTATCTGAAAATAAGATTGCAACTCCTCTTTTCTTCTGAATTCCATTTGCCTGAAAAATTGTCTTCCAACCCTTGACTCGGAGCTTTAATTTGTCTTTTGAAGCCAGGTGTGTTTCTTGCAGACAGCAAATGGATGGCTTGTGTTTTTTAATCCAGTCAACCAATCTATGTCTCTTCAGTGGGGAATTCAAGCCATTAACATTGATAAGTGTGGTAGTATTCTATTCGTCTTATTTTGTGAGAGTCCATTGCTTAGTTTTATCTTTTGCATCAGTGTGGAGGTTTGGTTCTGTCCTTTAATTTCTGAGTTCTTACTTTGCTGCTGATCCATTGTGGTGGTCAGTGTGCAGAACAGGTTGAAGTATTTCCTGTAGAGCTGGTCTTGTTGTGGCGAATTTCCTCAATGTTTGGATATCCGTAAATGATTTATTTTCTCCGTCAATTTTGAAGCTTAGCTTAGCAGGGTACAGAATTCTGGGCTGGAAATTGTTCTGTTTAAGTAGATTAAAGGTAGATGACCATTGTCTTCTTGCTTGGAAAGTTTCATTAGAGAAGTCTGCGGTCACTCTGATGGATTTGCCCCTGTAGGTCAACTGGCGCTTACTCCTGGCAGCTTGCAGAATCTTTTCTTTTGTCTTGACTTTGGACAGGTTCATCACAATGTGTCTTGGAGAAGCTCGGTTAGAGTTGAGGCGACCTGGGGTCCAATATCCTTCTGAAAGCAGTGTCTCAGAATCTTTGGTGATATTTGGGAAATTTTCTTTTATAATATTCTCTAGTATGGCTTCCATTCCTCTGGGGCATTCTTCTTCCCCTTCTGGAATTCTTATAACTCGTATGTTGGAACGCTTCATAAAGTCCCATAATTCTGACAGTGAACGTTCTGCTTTCTCTCTCTTCTTTTCTGCCTCTTTTACTATCTGAGTTATCTCAAGAACTTTGTCTTCTACCTCTGAAATTCTTTCTTCTGCATGGTCTAACCTGTTGCTGATACTTTCCATTGCATCTTTAAGTTCCCTGATTGACTGTTTCATTTCCTTCAGCTCTGCTATATCCTTTTTATATTCTTCATATCGTTCATCTCTGATTTGATTCTGTTTTTGAATTTCCTTTTGGTTATTTTCCACTTTATTAGCAGTTTCCTTCATTGTTTCCATCATTTCTTTCATTGTTTTCAACATGTGTATTCTAAATTCCCTTTCTGTCATTCCTATCATTTCTGTATAGGTGGAATCCTCTGCAGTAGCTACCTCATGGTCCCTTGGCGGGGTTGTTCTGGACTGGTTCTTCATGTTGCCTGGAGTTTTCTGCAGATTCTTCCTCATGGGTGATTTCTTTTATCTGTTTCCTTGCCCTAATTTTCCTTTCACTTCCTCTTGCTCTTTAAGTTCTCGTGCCTGTGGACTTCCAGTGGCGGCGTGGGACCCAGAGCCAACTCCCGCCGGTGGCTGTGGGGGAAACTTTCCTTGGGCGGAGAGGCGCGCTCGGAACTTGCCCGGCGCCCGCTGCCTTCCCAGCGGCGGCGGCGTGTCCGGGGACCGGTGACGCGATGCTGCAGAGGCGGCGGCGGAGCTCGCTGCTCCGGACCCGGGCTGGGACTTGGGCGCGGGCCGCCTTGCACGGCTCTGCGGTGGATCCCCTGAATCCATTTTTTAATTACCAGATGATAATATTGTTGTCTCAGTCCTATTTAATAACAAATCTACCTTTCCTCTATTGATTTGAAATAACTTCTGTACGATATTCTAAATTCCATTATGTATTTTGGACTATTTCCAGATTTCCTGTTTTGTTCCAATGATCAGTATTTCTGTTCATGTACCACATGGTTTCAATCATCTATTTTATAATTAATAAATTATACCTTTATTATTTATAAATTATCAGTGGAGGGTTTAGAATATGTTTTGATATCTTGTAGGGATCCTTCAGTAGTCTTTACTTTTTTCAGAATTTTACTATTTTTGGTTATTTATTTTTTCATAAGCATTTTCTTTTCTTTTTTTATTTTTTGAGACAGAGTCTCACCATGTCGCCCTTGGTAGAGTGTCATGGCGTCATAGCTCACAGCAACCTCCAACTCTTGGGCTTAAGCAATTCTCTTGCCTCAGCCTCCCAAGTAGCTGTGACTAGAGATGCCTGCCACAACGCCAGGCTATTTTTTGTTCCAGTTGTCATTGTTGTTCAGTTGACCTGGGCCTTGTTCAAACCCATCACCCTCAGTGTATGTGACTGGCTTCGTAACCACTGTGGTATGGGCACTGAACCATCATAAGCATTTTAGAATCATCTTGCTTAGTTAAAATCATTTTCTTTCTTGCTCCAGCCTGTCCTTCTCTATGTGTATGCATAAGACAGAATATATACTGGTGTTCTTCCTGAGTTCCTGTTGAATTTATAGCCTAACTTAGGAATAACTGGCATCTTTATGATGCTGAGCTTCCCTGTCCAAAGCCATCCTGGGCCTTGCTATTGGTTTAAGTCTCCTTATGTTCTTCAGCATTTTCTCTCCATCTCGTTTCCCTCCATCTAATGCATTTGTTCTTGAATGTGTTGTTTGCCATCATCTTTGCTATTGTGTAAAAATAAGTCCTTTTTTTTTTTTTTTTTGAGGTAGAGTCTCACTCTGTCACCCAGACTAGAGTGCTGTGACATTAGGCTAGGTCACAGCAACCTCAGACTTCGGCTTAAGCAATCTTCCTACCTCAGCCTCCTGAGTACTGGGACTATAGACCCCACAACACTTGGATATTTTTTTCTACTTTTAGTACAGACAGGGTCTCACTCTTGCTCAGGTTGGTCTCAAACTCCTGAGTTCAAGGAATCCTCCCAACTTGGCCTCTCAGAGTGGTCAGATTAAAGGAGTGAGCCACTGTGCTGAGAAGTCTTTTTTTTCCTCTTTTATTGTTAAATCATAGCTGTGTAGAATAGTGCAATTGCCCGTACCCATTCTAAGATGCACCATAGATGTGGCCCCACCCATTACCCTCCCTCCACCAAAACCTCCCCCCTCCCTTCCCCTTCCTTGGCCCTTTCCTCATAGTCTTGTGCTATAGTTGGGTTATAGTCTTCATGTGAAAGCTATAATTTAGCTTCATAGTAGGGCTGAGTACGTTGGATACTTTTTCTTCCATTCCTGAGATACTTTGCTAAGAAGAATATGTTCCATCTCCATCCATGAAAACATGAAAGAGGTAAAGTCTCCATCTTTCTTTAAGGCTGCATAGTATTCCATGGTATACATGTACCACAATTTGCTAGTCCATTCGTGGGTCGATGGGCACTTGGGCTTCTTCCATGACTTAGCAATTATGAATTGGGCTGCAATAAACATTCTGGTACAGATGTCTTTGTTATATTGTGACTTTTGGTCTTCTGGGTATAAACCTAGTAAAGGAATTATAGGATCAAATGGCAGGTCTATTTTTAGGTCTCTAAGTGTTCTCCAAACATCCTTCCAGAAGGAACGTATTAGTGAGCATTCCCACCAGCAGTGTAGAAGTGTGCCCTTTCCTCCACATCCACGCCAACATCTCTGGTTTTGGGATTTTGTTATGTGGGCTACTCTTACTGGGGTTAGGTGATATCTCAGAGTAGTTTTGATTTGCATTTCTCTGATGATTAAGGATGATGAGCTTTTTTTCATGTGTTTGTAGATTTTGCGCCGATCTTCTTTAGAGAAGTTTCCCTTTAAGTCCCTTGCCCACCCTGAAATGGGGTCATATGTTCTTTTCTTGCTAATAAATTTGAGTTCTCTGTGGATTCTGTTTATTAGACCCTTATTGGAGGTATAACCTGCAAATATTTTCTCCCATTCTGAGGGCTGTCTGCTTGCTTTACTCACTATGTTCTTGGCTGTGCAGAAGCTTTTTAGTTTGATCAGGTCCCAGTAGTGTATTTTTGATAATGCTTCAATTGCCTGGGAAGTCCTCCTCATAAAATATTCAACCAGGCCGATTCCTTCAAGAGTTTTCCCTGCACTTTCTTCAAGTATTTTTATAGTTTCATGTCTTAAGTTTAAATCTTTTATCCAGTGAGAGTCTATCTTAGTTAATGGTGAAAGGTGTGGGTCCAGTTTCAATCTTCTACAGGTTGCCAGCCAGTTTACCCAGCACCATTTGTTAAATAGAGAATTTTTTCCCCACTGAATGTTTTTAATTGGCTTGTCAAAGATCAAATAACGGTAAGTAGCTGGATCCATATCTTGGTTCTCTATTCTGTTCCAGACATCTACTTCTCTGCTTGTGTGCCAGTACCATGCTGTTTTGATCACTATGGATTTATAGTACTGTCTCAGGTCTGGTAGCGTGATTCCTCCTGCTTTGTTTTTATTGCTCAGTAATGTTTTGGCTATTTGAGGTTTTTTCTGATTCCATATAAAACGAGGCATTATTTTTTCAAGATCTCTAAAGTATGACAATGGAGCTTTAATAGGAATTGCACTAAAATTATATATTGCTTTGGGCAGTATGGACATTTTAACAGTGTTGATTGTTCCCAGCCATGAGCATGGTATGTTTTTCCATCTGTTAACATCTTCAGCTATTTCTTTTCTTAGAGTTTCATAGTTCTCTTTGTAGAGATCTTTCACGTCCTTTGTTAGGTATACTCCCAAATATTTCATCTTCTTTGGCACTACTGTGAAAGGAATAGAGTCTTTGACTGTTTGTTCGGCTTGCTTATTGTTGGTCTATATGAAGGCTACAGATTTATGGGTGTTGATTTTGTAGCCTGAGACATTGCTGTATTCCTTGGTCACTTCTAAAAGTTTTGTAGTAGAATCCCTCGTGTTTTCCATATATACGATCATATCATCTGCAAAGAGTGAAAGTTTGATCTCTTCTGACCCTATGTGGATACCCTTGATCGCCTTTTCTTCCCTAATTGCAATGGCTAAAACTTCCATTACAATGTTAAAGAACAATGGAGACAATGGGCAACCTTGCCTGGTTCCTGATCTAAGTGGAAATGATTTCAATTTAACTCCATTCAATACGTTATTGGCTGTGGGTTTGCTGTAGATGGCCTCTATTAGTTTAAGAAATGTCCCTTCTATACCAATTTTCTTAAGTGCTCTGATCATGAAGGGATGCTGGATATTATCAAAAGCTTTTTCTGCATCAATGGAAAGAATCATGTGGTCTTTATTTTTAAGTTTGTTTATGTGTTGAATTACATTTTATAGATTTACGTATATTGAACCAGCCTTGAGACCCTGGGATAAATCTGACTTGGTCATGGTGTATAATTTTTTGAGGTGTTGTTGGATTCTGTTTGTTAGGATTTTATTGAGTATTTTAACATCTATATTCATTAGTGATACTGGTCTATAATTTTCTTTTCTTGTTGGGTTTTTTCCTGGTTTGGGGATCAAGGTGATGTTTGCTTCGTAGAATGTGCTAGGTAATATTCCTTCTTTTTCTATATTTTGGAAGAGGTTTAGTAGAATAGGTACTAGTTCTTCTTTAAATGTTTGGTAGAATTCTGTCGTAAAGCCATCGGGTCCTGGGCTTTTCTTTTTAGGGAGATTTTGTATCGTTGATGCTATTTCAGAACTTGATATAGGCCTGTTCAACATTTCCACTTCATTCTAGCTAAGTCTTGGTAGGTGGCGTGCTTCCTGGTATTGGTCGATTTCTTTCAGATTTTCATATTTGTGAGAGTAGAGTTGCTTGTAGTATTCATTAAGGATTTTTTGAATTTCTGAGGGGTCTGTTGTTATTTCATCGTTACCATTTCTGATTAATGAAATTACAGATTTTACTCTTTTTTTCATGGTTAGGTTGGCCAAAGGTTTATCTATTTTATTGATCTTTCAAAAAAACCAGCTTTTGGATTTATTGATCTGTTGTATAATTCTTTTGTTTTCAATTTCCTTTAATTCTGCTCTGATTTTGGTTATTTCTTTTCTTCTGCTGCGTTTGGGGTTGAAGTGTTCTTCTTTCTCCAGTTGCTTGAGATGTTCCATTAAGTTATTGACTTCCTCTCTTTCCATTTTCTTGAGGAAGGCTTGCAGTGCTATAAATTTCCCTCTTAGGACTGTCTTTGCAGTATCCCAGAGGTTCTGGTAATTCGTGTCTTGATTGTTGTTTTGTTCCAAAAATATGGTGATTTCCTTCTTAATCTCGTCTATAACCCATGTATCCTTCAGCATAAGGTTGTTTAGCTTCCATGTTTTTCTATGGGTATGCAGGTTCCTGTTGTTATTGAGTTCAACTTTTATTCCATGATGGCCTGAGAAGATGCAAGGAATAATTTCTATTTTTTTTAATTTGCTGAGGTTAGATTTGTGGCCTAGGATATGGTCAATGTTGGAGTATGTTCTGTGGGCTGATGAGAAGAATGTGTATTCAGTTTTTTTGGGATGAAATGTTCTGTTGATGTCTGTTAAGTCCAGATGTTGAATGGTTGAGTTTAAATCTAAAATTTCTTTGCTTAGCTTCTTTTTGGAGGATCTATCCAGGACTGCTAAAGAGGTGTTAAAATCTCCAACTACTATGGAAGTGGAGGAAATCAAGTTGCTCATGTCTGTTAGAGTTTCCCTTATAAATTGAGGTGCGTTGTGGTTGGGTGCGTAAATATTAATAATTGAGATCTCATCATATTGAGTATTACCTGTAACAAATATGAAGTGTCCATCCTTATCCTTTATTATTTTGGTTGGTTTAAAGCCTATTGCATCTGCGAAGAGGATTGCAATGCCTGCTTTTTTCTGCTTTCCATTTGCCTGGAATATAGATGACCATCCCTTCACCTTGAGTCTATATCTGTCTTTTAATGTAAGATGCGATTCTTGGATGCAGCAGATATCTGGCTTGAGTTTTTGTAGCTAGTCCTCCAACCTATGCCTCTTTAGAGGACAATTTAAACCATTCACATTAATTGAGAGTAATGATAATCCTTTTGAGAGACTGGTGGACATTTTTAATCCTTTTGCAACTGTGAAAGTTGGAATTTGATCAAAAATTTTTTGGGTGGGTTTACTTTTGTGGTGGAGAATTACGCTGGTCTTTATGGAGGATAGGTCTAAGAATGTCCTGGAGAGCTGGTTTAGTTGTGGCAAATTTCTTCAACATGTTAATATCGTTGAAGTATATAATTTCTCTGTCATAAATGAAGCTCAGTTTAGCTGGGTACAGGATCCTGGGTTGAAAGTTATTTTGTTTTAGGAGATTAAAAGTCGATGACCATCCTCTTCTAGGTTGAAAGGTTTCAGCAGAGAGATCTGCAGTTATTCTGATGTTCTTCCCCTTGTAGGTAATGGTTTTCCTTCGTCTGGCAGCTTTCAGAATTTTCTCCTTCGTATTAACTTTAGTGAAATTGATTATGATGTGTCTGGGGGATGTCTTACTTGGATTGAGTTGTGCTGGAGTTCTGAAACTGTCTGCTATCTGAATTTCAGAATCTCTTGGCATGTCTGGAAAGTTCTCCTTCACAATCTCATGGAGAAGAGACTCTGTGCCTTTGAAGCCACTTCTTCACTTTTGGGGATCCCTATAAGATGAATATTGGCTTTCTTCAAATTATCCGAGAGCTCTGTGAGAGAGTGGTCTGTTTTTGCTCTCCATTTCTCTTCTTCTTTGAGGGTTTGGGAGGATTCAAAAGCTTTGTCTTCAATGTCAGAAATCCTTTCTTCTTCTTGCTCCATTCTGTTACTGAGGGATTCTACTGTGTTTCTCAGATCTTTGAGGGATGCAACTTCTTGTCTCAATGTGTCGAAATCTTTGGTCATTTGGTCTTTGAATCCGTTGAATACTTTTTTTTATTTTGTAGAGACAGAGTCTCACTTTATGGCCCTCGGTAGAGTGTCGTGGCCTCACACAGCTCACAGCAACTTCCAACTCCTGGGCTTAAGTGATTCTCTTGCCTAAGTGTCCCGAGTAGCTGGGACTACAGGCACCCGCCACAACGCCCGGCTGTTTTTTGGTTGCAATTTGGCTAGGGCTGGGTTTGAACCCACCACCCTCGGTATATGGGGCCAGCGCCTTACCGACTGAGCCACAGGTGCTGCCCTGAATCCGTGGAATTCTTGAGATAACTTTTGAAATTCTAATTTGATCATATTTGCTATCCAGATCCTGAATTCAATTTCTGACATCTCAGCTATTTATTTGTACATGGGGTCTTGTGCTGTTTCTGCCCCATTGATCCTTGGGGGAGTTGATCGACTCTGATTATTCATATTGCCAGAGTTTTTCTGTTGATTTCGCCTCATGATTGTTTTTCACCCTTGCCTCTGGCTGTCCTCAGAGTTGGGGAAGTGTCTCTCCAAGATTAGACCCCAGTGGGATCAGTCTATTGTTGCTGGATCTTTGTAGGGAGTGACCCTGTGTAGTTCCTCTGGGGCTGCTCTAGCTAGGGAGTTCTGATTGTGGAAGCAGCTCTGGTTTGTGACACACCCAGATCCAGCAACAGGGCTGGGCCTGGTGCCCATAGTTCTGGAAGTGCCAGGCGCCCAGTGACTTTGGCACAGAAAGCTCAATGCTCCAGAAGTCTCTGGCCAGGAGAAGTGCTCTGCGCAGAGGCAGGGAAGGCTTCAAAGGGCACACAGCTACCAGAGTCCCTGTCCAGATTAATGGGCTAGTGTGGAACCTGGGAGGACACAGGAGGGAGGACGCAAGGTTGTGTGGCTCCCGCAGTTCCTGGTCAGGGAATGTGGAGGCCCAGTGGGTGCGGGTCACTGGTCGGGGATTGCTGCACAGCTCTTATGGAGGTCTGGCGGCGCCAAGCCCAGGAGTTTGAGGTTGCTATGAGCTCTGACGTCACGGCACTCTACCCAGGGCAACAGCCCAAGTCTCCAGTGTGCCAAAACCGTCTCACTCTGCCCCTAAGGATTAAGGCTGTAAGGCAGCTCAGTCCCTTCCCTTAGGCGGCTCAGTCAGTAGATTACTTTGACCTGCCCAATCCTTGCTCTGAGACCCTGAGGGCAGAGCTTGCCAGGGCAGTTCTTTCACAATGGCTTCCTGCGCCCAGCTCAGTGGCTCAGTCTGGGGCCCCAGACAATGCCCAAAGTTCTCCATACTCCTGCTCAAGCTCTCCCCAAGGCAGTTCAACTGAGTGCCAAGTCCAAGAACACCGAAACAGTTCACAGGTAAGGCCTTTCCGGTTTGCAGTCTCACAGCTGCTTGTACTTACGGTTGCCGGTGTGATTAGGTCGATCGAACACACGCAACCACTTGCCGGTTTTCCACTGTTTTTGTCCTCCTCTTGGGGTCCAGAAGTCCCTTTCTGGCTCCCTGTATCCTCAAAGGGATGATTATAGGCATATCCCACCGGCCAGAGATGCCTGGAGTCTTGTCTCCCCAGACTTGCTGTTCCCAGTTGCAGGGAAGCTGTTACTCGGCCGCCATCTTTAATCACTTCTCAAGAAGTCTTCTTTTTTCTTCTTTTTCTTCCTCCTGATCCTCCTGCTCCTCTTTTAAACTCTTCTTCTCATTCTCTGTTTCCTTCTCTTCCTTCTCTTGTTTTGTGTATGTGAAAATTATATCTCCACCTCCTTTTAATATGTAATATTTTAATTATTAAATTAGAGGCAAAGATAGACTAGGTGTGACTCAGTGTCAATATAAGAATAAGTTAGAGTTGCCCAAAGACGTTTTCGTTTTCCCATTCAATCCATGTGCACTGTGGGTCAAAGAGCTGGAGCTAAATGCTTACTGTTTACAGAGTTGGTTTATTTGAAAGTTGGCGAGATGGAGGCAGTTTAATATTAGGAGGGAAAAAAGATCTTATTTGAAAACTCCCAGTTTAAGCCACATCAGGTATTTCCCAGGGAGTGAAATGAATAAAACTATTCCTGGGCTGGGGACCCAACAAAGCACTCCAAACATATCCTAGATGCTTTGTTAGAGAATTTTGTGTCAAGATAAGTCCAGCACAGAGATTTAGAACTGGGCGAGGGCTTAATGTTAGCTGGGGCAGTGGTTCTCAAGCCTCGTTGCAAGAAAGAAAACTCAGGGAACTTATAATAAACACGGATGCCCAGGCCTGCTCCAGACCAGGGGTGTCAGTGAGGCCTGGTGATTACTGTCACTTAAAAAAATCTCCCAGAGGATTCCATTGTGCAGCCAAGGTATGGACCCTTGTTTTAGACCAATAGATGTCCTTGCTGAGGACATGAGGAGATGGTGGGTGAGAGAGAGGAAGGAATCAAGGTGTCTATGGCTGAGCTAAGATCAAAATGTTGTCTGCAGCGTCCCAGGCCCAGGTCATAGAAGCTAGTGCCTCCTGGCTGTAGTTTCCCCTTCCGCAAAGGAGGGATGCAGAGCCAGTCAGGGACTTGCCCAGAGTTACACAGCTAGAAAGGGGCAGCATTCGGGAGAGGACCCAGGGCCTTCCAACTCAGAGACTGCGTGCCAGGGCCAGGTTCTTGTCCACTTCGCTGTAAGGCCTTGGGACATGGAACAGCTACTTTCGCCTCCCTGTGGAAATAACAGTAGTTTAGTTAAAGAATATAGTCATTAGGATAAGAAAGTAGACAGGAGCAGGAGGCGGAGCAAGATGGCAGCCGAGTAACAGCTTCCTTGCATCTGGGCACTGTGAGTCTGGGGAGATAGGATTCCAGGCATCTCTGGCTGGTGGGATCTGCCTATCATCACCCCTGCGAGGATACAGGGAGTGAGCGAGAGACTTCTGGACCCCAAGAGGAGGACTAAAACAGTGGAAAACCGGCAAGTGGTCGCGTGTGTTCAATCCGTCTAAACCCGCCAGCAACTGTAAGTTCAGTAGCAACGAGACTGCAAACAAGAAAGGCCTTACCTGTGATCTGTTTTGGTGTCTTTGGACTTGGCACTTAGCTGAACTGCCTTGGGGAGAGCCTGAGTGGGAGTGCGGAGAACTTTGGCCTTTGTCTAGGGCCCCAGTCTGAGCCGCTGAGCCAGACGGAGCTAATAGTGTTTGGCTCTGGGTCACAGGCAGCCATTGTGAGCGATCTGCCCCAGCAAGCTCTGCCCTCAGGGTCGCAGAGCTGGAATTGGGTGGGAGCTGGTAACCCAGCGACCAAGTAGCCTAAGGGCGGGGTCTGAGCCGCCTTGCAGCCCTAACCTTCGGGGGCAGAGGGAGAGCAGTTTTGGCACACAGGGTAGTGGATAGCCACTTCAGCAGTGATTCCAGCGACAAGCACTTCCCTGGGAAAGCTTCTGCTCGGCAAGTGAACAAGCGCAAAGTGCCTTTTAAGTGGGCTGAAGAGAGATTTAGGGTGTCTACCAGCTGGGGTTTGAGAAACTAGCAGCCTCCAGTTGTATCAGAACTGTGATTAACATCTCATACCCCAGAAGACCACGTGTTGCCCAGACAATATTCAATAACATATACATACTGCTTTGTTTTTGGTTGTGTTTTTTTTTGTTTATTTTAATGTTGTTGATTGTTGTTTTGTTTTTTAAGTTCAACCTTTTCCATACAGATCCTTTTTCTTTCTCAATTTTTCTAGTTTAATTATAATTTCCCATTGCTGCCTATTTCAATAATTAGAACTTCATTTTTGTAAGTGTTTCTACCGCTATTATTTGGTTTTTCCTGCCAATTTTATCCCGTAAAGTTTTCTGTTTGCTTGTTTTGTTTGATTTATAGCATTTTTGTCTTTCCTCTCTAATTGGTGGAGGTGGGGTACTGTGTCTGATCAGGTTAGCAAAGAGCTGCTGACCTCAAGGGAACCACCCAACTGGGCACCCCCAGAAGGTGGTTTTTTTTTTAAGGTTGTATCAAAGTACCCTACTGTACACCTATATTGCTCTGTCTCCCTCTTTCTGTGCCTCTCTTCTTTTTGTCAATATTCCTTTTACCCACCCCTTCTCCTTTCTCTATTTTTCTTTTTTTTTTTCTTATCACTCGGTCCTCCTTTCTTTCATCCCTTTTTTGCTCTTAAACCTTCTCACCCTTCTGATCCTGTAATCCTTAGTCCACAGGCACGAGAACTTAAAGAGCAAGAGGAAGTGAAAGGAAAATTAGGGCAAGGAAACAGATAAAAGAAATCACCCATGAGGAAGAATCTGCAGAAAACTCCAGGCAACATGAAGAACCAGTCCAGAACAACCCCGCCAAGGGACCATGAGGTAGCTACTGCAGAGGATTCCACCTATACAGAAATGATAGGAATGACAGAAAGGGAATTTAGAATACACATGTTGAAAACAATGAAAGAAATGATGGAAACAATGAAGGAAACTGCTAATAAAGTGGAAAATAACCAAAAGGAAATTCAAAAACAGAATCAAATCAGAGATGAACGATATGAAGAATATAAAAAGGATATAGCAGAGCTGAAGGAAATGAAACAGTCAATCAGGGAACTTAAAGATGCAATGGAAAGTATCAGCAACAGGTTAGACCATGCAGAAGAAAGAATTTCAGAGGTAGAAGACAAAGTTCTTGAGATAACTCAGATAGTAAAAGAGGCAGAAAAGAAGAGAGAGAAAGCAGAACGTTCACTGTCAGAATTATGGGACTTTATGAAGCGTTCCAACATACGAGTTATAAGAATTCCAGAAGGGGAAGAAGAATGCCCCAGAGGAATGGAAGCCATACTAGAGAATATTATAAAAGAAAATTTCCCAAATATCACCAAAGATTCTGAGACACTGCTTTCAGAAGGATATTGGACCCCAGGTCGCCTCAACTCTAACCGAGCTTCTCCAAGACACATTGTGATGAACCTGTCCAAAGTCAAGACAAAAGAAAAGATTCTGCAAGCTGCCAGGAGTAAGCGCCAGTTGACCTACAGGGGCAAATCCATCAGAGTGACCGCAGACTTCTCTAATGAAACTTTCCAAGCAAGAAGACAATGGTCATATACCTTTAATCTACTTAAACAGAACAATTTCCAGCCCAGAATTCTGTACCCTGCTAAGCTAAGCTTCAAAATTGACAGAGAAATCAAATCATTTACGGATATCCAAACATTGAGGAAATTCGCCACAACAAGACCAGCTCTACAGGAAATACTTCAACCTGTTCTGCACACTGACCACCACAATGGATCAGCAGCAAAGTAAGAACTCAGAAATTAAAGGACAGAACCAAACCTCCACACTGATGCAAAAGATAAAACTAAGCAATGGACTCTCACAAAATAAGACGAATAGAATACTACCACACTTATCAATGTTAATGGCTTGAATTCCCCACTGAAGAGACATAGATTGGTTGACTGGATTAAAAAACACAAGCCATCCATTTGCTGTCTGCAAGAAACACACCTGGCTTCAAAAGACAAATTAAAGCTCTGAGTCAAGGGTTGGAAGACAATTTTTCAGGCAAATGGAATTCAGAAGAAAAGAGGAGTTGCAATCTTATTTTCAGATACATGTGGATTTAAAGCAACTAAAGTCAAAAAAGACAAAGATGGTCACTTTATATTGGTCAAGGGAAAAATACAACAAGAAGACATTTCAATTCTAAATATCTATGCACCCAATTTAAATGGATGCTCCCAGATTCTTGAAACAGACCTTACTCAGTCTGAGCAATATGATACCCAATAATACCAGGTGACCTTAACACTCCTCTTACAGAGCTGGACAGATCCTCTAAACAGAAATTAAACAAGGATATAAGAGATTTAAATGAGACCCTAGAACAACTGTGCTTGATAGACGCATATAGAACACTCCATCCCAAAGATAAAGAATATACATTCTTCTCATCGCCCCATGGAACATTCTCCAAAATTGATCACATCCTGGGACACAAAACAAATATCAACAGAATCAAAAGAATTGAAATTTTACCTTGTATCATCTCAGACCATAAGGCACTAAAGGTGGAACTCAACTCTAACAAAAATGCTCGACCCCACCCAAAGGCATGGAAATTAAACAATCTTCTGTTGAATAACAGATGGGTGCAGGAAGAAATAAAACAGGAAATCATTAACTTCCTTAAGCATAACAACAATGAAGACACAAGCTACCAAAACCTGTGGGATACTGCAAAAGCAGTTTTGAGAGGAAAATTCATTGCTTTAGATGCCTACATTTGAAAAACAGAAAGAGAGCACATCAACAATCTCACAAGAGATCTTATGGAATTGGAAAAAGAAGAACAATCTAAGCCTAAACTCAGTAGAAGAAAAGAAATATCCAAAATCAAATCAGAGATCAGTGAAATTGAAAACAAAAGAATCATTCAGAAAATTTATGAAACAAGGAGTTGGTTTTTTGAAAAAATAAATAAAATAGATAAACCATGGGCCAGACTAACGAGGAATAGAAAAGTAAAATCTCTAGTAACCTCAATCAGAAATGATAAAGGGGAAATAACAACTGATCCCACAGAGATACAAGTGATCATCTCTGAATACTACCAGAAACTCTATGCCCAGAAATTTGACAATGTGAAAGAAATGGATCAATATTTGGAATCACACCCTCTCCCTAGACTCAGCCAGGAAGAAATAGAGCTCCTGAACAGACCAATTTCAAGCACTGAGATCAAAGAAACAATAAAAAATCTTCCAACCAAAAAATGCCCTGGTCCAGATGGCTTCACTCCAGAATTCTATCAAACCTTCAAGGAAGAGCTTATTCCTGTACTGCAGAAATTATTCCAAAAAATTGAGGAAGAAGGAATCTTCCCCAACACATTCTATGAAGCAAACATCACCCTGATACCAAAACCAGGAAAAGACCCAAACGAAAAGGAGAATTTCAGACCAATCTCACTCATGAATATAGACGCAAAAATTCTCAACAAAATCCTAGCCAATAGATTACAGCTTATCATCAAAAAAGTCATTCATCATGATCAAGCAGGCTTCATCCCAGGGATGCAAGGCTGGTTTAACATACACAAGTCTATAAACGTTATCCACCATATGAACAGAGGCAAAAATAAAGATCACATGATCCTCTCAATAGATGCAGAAAAAGCATTTGATAAACTCCAGCATCCTTTTCTAATTAGAACACCGAAGAGTATAGGCATAGGTGGCACATTTCTAAAACTGATTGAAGCTATCTATGACAAACCCACAGCCAATATTTTACTGAATGGAGTAAAACTGAAAGCTTTTCCTCTTAGATCTGGAACCAGACAAGGTTGTCCTCTGTCACCTTTACTATTCAACGTAGTGCTGGAAGTTCTAGCCAATACAATTAGGCAAGACAAGGAAATTAAGGGAATCCAAATGGGAGCAGAGGAGGTCAAACTCTCCCTCTTTGCTGACGACATGATCTTATACTTAGAGAACCCCAAAGACTCAACCACAAGACTCCTAGAAGTCATCAAAAAATACAGTAATGTTTCAGGATATAAAATCAATGTCCACAAGTCAGTAGCCTTTGTGTACACCAATAACAGTCAAGATGAGAAGCTAATTAAGGACACAACTCCCTTCACCATAGTTTCAAAGAAAATGAAATACCTAGGAGTATACCTAACGAAGGAGGTGAAGGACCTCTATAAAGAAAACTATGAAATCCTCAGAAAGGAAATAGCAGAGGATATTAACAAATGGAAGAACATACCATGCTCATGGATGGGAAGAATCAACATTGTTAAAATGTCTATACTTCCCAAAGCAATCTACCTATTCAATGCCATTCCTATCAAAATACCAACATCGTACTTTCAAGATTTGGAAAAAATGATTCTGCATTTTGTATGGAACTGGAAAAAACCCCGTATAGCTAAGGCAGTTCTCTGTAACAAAAATAAAGCTGGGGGCATCAGCATACCAGATTTTAGTCTGTACTACAAAGCCATAGTGCTCAAGACAGCATGGTACTGGCACAAAAACAGAGACATAGACACTTGGAATCGAATTGAAAACCAAGAAATGAAACTAACATTTTACAACCACCTAATCTTCGATAAACCAAACAAGGACATACCTTGGGGGAAAGACTCCCTATTCAATAAATGGTGTTGGGAGAACTGGATGTCTACATGTAAAAGATTGAAACTGTACCCACACCTTTCCCCACTCACAAAAATTGATTCAAGATGGATAAAGGACTTAAATTTAAGGCATGAAACAATAAAAATCCTCCAAGAAAGCATAGGAAAAACACTGGAAGATATTGGCCTGGGGAAAGACTTCATGAAGAAGACTGCCATGGCAATTGCAACAACAACAAAAATAAACAAATGGGACTTCATTAAACTGAAAAGCTTCTGTACAGCTAAGGAGACAATAACCAAAGCAAAGAGACAACCTACACAATGGGAAAGGATATTTGCATATTTTCAATCAGACAAAAGCTTGATAACTAGGATCTATAGAGAACTCAAATTAATCCACATGAAAAAAGCTAACAATCCCTTATATCAATGGGCAAGAGACATGAATAAAACTTTCTCTAAAGACGACAGACGAATGGCTAACAAACACATGAAAAAATGTTCATCATCTCTATATATTAGAGAAATGCAAATCAAAACAACCCTGAGATATCATCTAACCCCAGTGAGAATGGCCCACATCACAAAATCTCAAAACTGCAGATGCTGGCGTGGATGTGGAGAGAAGGGAACACTTTTACACTGCTGGTGGGACTGCAAACTAGTACAACCTTTCTGGAAGGAAGTATGGAGAAACCTCAAAGCACTCAAGCTAGACCTCCCATTTGATCCTGCAATGCCGTTACTGGGCATCTACCCAGAAGGAAAAAAATCCTTTTATCATAAGGACACTTGTACTAGACTGTTTATTGCAGCTCAATTTACAATTGCCAAAATGTGGAAACAACCTACATGCCCACCAACCCAGGAATGGATTAACAAGCTGTAGTATATGTATACCATGGAATACTATTCAGCCATTAAAAAAAATGGAGACTTTACATCCTTCGTATTAACCTGGATGGACGTGGAAGACATTATTCTTAGTGAAGCATCACAAGAATGGAGAAGCATGAATCCTATGTACTCAATTTTGATATGAGGACAATTAATGACAATTATTGTTATGGGGGGGGAAACAGAAAGATGGAAGGAGGGAGCTGGGTGGGGCCTTGGTGTGTGTTACACTTTATGGGGGCAAGACATGATTGCAAGAGGGACTTTACCTAACAATTGCAATCAGTGTAACCTGGCTTATTGTACCCTCAATGAATCCCCAACAATAATAAAAAAAAAAAAAAGGGAAAGTAGACAGATTTACCTATTGGAGTCTTCATTTCCTTATGAAGTCTCCAGTGTCATGTAAAACTTAAAAAAAAAAAAAGAATATAGTCATTAGGAATTGTTTAAATTTAAATGTTTTTAGCAGCTCTCCCTTTTTTCTGAGTTGAAACAGTGAGGAGCGGAACGACCAAGCTTGGAGCACGATAGGGACGCTGAGTGCCCCCAGCCTGTCCCCTCTGCCCTGTAGCCCTCCATGGTCATCACCTCACACAAGCTTTTGAAAAACCCAGGAGTAGATGTTTGTGGGATTCTTTCCCTCTCTAACATCAGAGGTTGAAGACTGAAAAAGAACAAGAATGTGAGGAACTCATCATCCATCTGTGGCGGATGCACTTTTGGGCAGTTCCCACACCTTGGCTGTCATGAATAATGCTGCCGTGAACAGGGGAGAGCAAGTTCTGAGATCCTGCTTTGCATTCTTTGGATAAATACCCAGAAGTGGGATTACAGGATCATATGGTAGTTTTATTTTTAATTTTTTTTTGTGGAACTGTCATACTGTTTTTTATAGCAGCTGCACCATTTTACATTCCCACCAACAGTGCACAGGGTTCCAATTTTTTCAGAAATTCACCAATACTTGTCTCTATCCTTCCCTTCCCTTCCTTCCTTCCCTTCCCTTTTCTTCCCCTCCCTCCCTCCCTTCCTTCTTCTCTCCTCCCTCTTTTTCTTTCTTGTTGATATTGGCCATTATAACAAGGTGATGTCTCCGTGGTTTTGATTTGTATTTCCCTGATGATTCGTAATGTTGATCATCTTTTCATATATCTGTTGTCCATTTGTGATGTATCTTTTGGGGGGAAATATTCAAGTTCTTTGTCCACTTTTTAACTAAGTTTTTGTTTCTATTGAGTTGTAGCAGTTCTTTACGTATATTTTTTTTTTGGTTTTTGGCCGGGGCTAGGTTTGAACCCGCCACCTCCGGCATATGGGACCCGTGCCTTACTCCCTGAGCCACAGGAGCCGCCCCTTTACATATTTTTTTATGTTAACCCCTTATCAGATAAATGGTTTGCAAACGTTTTCTCCCTTTCTGCAGGTAGCCTTTTCATTCTATACACACAATGGAATATTATTCAGCCTTAAAAAGTAGGAAATTCTAAAATTTGTGACGACATGGGTGAACCTGGAGGACCTTTTGCTAAAGGGTATAAGCCAGTCACAGGAGGACAAGTACTATATGATTCTGCTTTTATGAGGTATCTAAAGTAGCCAAACTCATAGAAGGGCAGAGTACAGTGGCTTCCAGGTGCTGGAGGAAGGGGGACATGGGGAGTTGTTGTTCAACAGATACAAAGTTTCAGTTATACAAGATGAATAAATTCTAGGGATAGGCTGTACAGCATGGTGCTTGTAGGTAGCAGTACTGTTTTGTGCACTTAATTTGTTAAAGGGGAGCTCAGTGATAAATGTTCTTACTACAAAAAAAGAAAAAAGGGACAGAGTGAAACTCAGCTAGATCACTTTGCTTCACAATGCATTTCCTCCAGAGGAGTTTTCTTGCTTTTTCTGTTTAGTATTGCCAACCCAGGATCCAGCAGAGAGAGCCCCCTTGTGCAGAGCACAGAGCCTGCTGGTCCTAAGGGCCACACCTTCAAGGCTCTCCGGTTACCCACCCGGCCTCTTATACTGAGCAGATGGGCATCTGGGGTGTGAACTGACAACCATATTGGACCACTTTTCTCTGCCGCCCTTTCCCTAGGTTCAGGGCGGTCAGAGGCCCCGATGCCAACCCTGGTTTGGTGAGATTTTCTCCAGCACCCCCTGTCAGCCTTACCCACCCTCCCTTCTCTCTGTCCTGGCAGCTGCAAGGGGACCTCCAGATCTGCTAAGTGACAGGGCTATGTGGGCTAGGGGGGGAAGCTCCAAACTGCCTCTGGAAACAATTTCTGCAGCTCTGCTTTGGGGTCTGTGAAATTTTCTCTCCCGTCTCCCCGCTGCCTTGTCCCCGGGGCTCTGCTATTTCTCTTGCCCCATCCTGCAGTGGGGGTGGGGGACGGGGGTGGCGATAAGACAGTGAACGACTTTGTCTTAATAGTCTCTCCCTTTGTCTCTGTTCTCTGCTCCTAACATTGGAACAGCCCAGGTCAGCCGGGGTTTCCAGTCAGCCAGACCCTGATCACCCACCCCCCGCCCAGCCACTGCCTTTGGTGTTGTAGACACAGTCTGGTCTTTTGCAGAAATAAGAGGCACACACTAAAAATAGAATGGAGAGAGAGTTTGGGGCTCAGAGGGGTGTGCAGGGTGCTATGAGATCCGGGGGGCTGACATCACTGCCATTTGGGGACTCAGAGAAGATAGTTACTTGGCCTTTCTGTCCTTGAGTTTCTTCAGCTGTCAAATGCAAAGAGCCGCTACCTCATAGGGTCGCAGTGAGGACAGCATGAATATATGCTGGGAACCTTGAAAGAGCCGGTCCCTCAAGATGGATCTTGAGTGACTGAGACCAAATTTAAATCAGACCCAAACAGGCATTTGCTAACTAGAGGTCACACTGGTAGTCTGAGTTCCCAGAAAGCCCTCAAATCTGCTTAATCAGGACTTTCTTCGCTGTCCATTCTAGCACACATTTCCTGAAACGACCAATAGGCTGGGACTGATATTACCTAATCAGAATTCAGCAAACATCAACCAATCAGAACTAAAGCACGTTTGAATCTTTCATTTGCAGAGGTGGTCCTGAGTGGGAACCTAGGGGGGAACTTTCTCTATAAAAGACTGACTCAACCTTTGTTGTCTGGAGTGCACCTTCCTTTTTCACTGAAAGCTGTGTCTTCCAAGTTTGCAAACTACTGAAATAAAGTCTCTTCCCTCTAAATTCCTTTTCAGAGAACCTTTGCTCACAATGTCAGGCTCTGAAACAGTGTCTGGTAGAGGGTAAGCGTTGTTATGGCTTGGGTTTCACAGATGGGGGACTGAGGCTCAGAGAGGTCAAGTCACTTGCTCTTAGTCACACAGTCAGTGGTTCGCATCAAGTATTCACCCAGCACCCCTAGTTCCCAGGGTCTTTCTGGGGTGCGACCTTACTTTGTTCTTCCTTTTTGAACTAAAATCTGTACTTTGCTCCTCTGTTACAGCCGTAAGTGTCTCCCATTCTGGCCAGTTGCTCACAGCACAATTCTCCTCTCTGCCTGAGTTCTGTGAGGGCAGGGATGGCATCTGGCTAACCTGTGTGTGGAAGGATGATCTATTCAAACATTGCCCCAGGGTGCTGGGGTACCTGCTTGACTGAGAAGGTAGACCAGGCTTTGAGCTCCTAGCTTTGGTATTGTGAGTGCTTGGGCTCACACCATGGCATTAGATCAGATTATCTCTCAAAATGTGGGCAGAGGTCAGGGGCTTGGCCAGATCAGGGAACAAAGGGGAAGGAGTCCTTTAAACCAGGAAGGGAGGAGGTGGGGTGCATTGAGTTACCAGGACTTCACTTCTTCACAGGCCCATGCGGTGACTATGTCATGGATAGGGCCACACAGGGGTAGGTGAAAATGGCCAAAGGTCTATATTTATGGCCAGAGATCTCCAGAGTCTGGCCTGTAAGGGATGTTGCAGGCCTGGGCAAGGAGTGACTTGGCCTCTGAGCATGGAGGACCATCCCCTGCAGGCCAACATGAGGTCCAGCCTGGATAGATCTGGAGAAGGGCCCTCAAATGGTCAAAATGGACCCTCCTTCAGTACCATATGATGGAGTGCAAACAGCTCACATTTTATCTAGGAAACTTAAGGGCATTGTGGAGAGGTGAGGCTTAAAGTCATGCCTCTTAGTTGTGTAGCCATCCACCACGCGTTTATGCAGCACCTTCCGTTGGCCAGGTTAGGTGCTGGGGACACACAAGGGAATAGACACAGGGTCCTGATCCCCTGGAGCTCTTTTGCCAGGTGTGAGGACCGAATCCCTTTGCAAAGATTAGAACTTGGCTAGTGCTATTCTTGAATAAGAGCTGCTTTAGGTCTTTGCGTCAGTGCATATCTGGGGGTGAAGTCATATGGCAGTGAGCAAGTGACAGCTGCTGTCTAGAGGTAGGGCTCTGCTCTGGGGTATATGTACAGAACCAACAATGTTGCTGCAAATGGCACTGTAGGGATGACAGACCCCAAATTCATCCGCGTGGGCTCCTGATGCCTGGATGAAGCAGAGCTTCTATGCCAGTTTACACTTCTACGTGCAGACGAAATTTAAACTTCTCTATAGTCTAAGCCTCTGTCACAGGCAGCCAACCACTGAGCACCTTAACTCACCAGAGCCTCCACCACTCCCAGTTCCTTTCCCCATGCCAGAGTCAACGACATCTCCTCCTGAACTTGTACTGTTGGTTTCCTGATTTCTGCCTACTGCCCACCTGGCCCCATAGTCATTTGAGTTTGGGATCCCCACTGTAAACCTTCAAAAAACAAAAAGTGGGATGCCTGCTTCCCTCCTCCTTCTCAGGGGATACCCTCTGTGACCCCAGGACTTGCCTCTTCAGGGGAAGGCTACCTGTTTTGACTCACTGATGCTTTGTGGGCACCTTCTCAGTGAATAAGATAAAACCCCCCAAGTTTTATCTCTGGCAGTAAATGTAGAATGAAAAATGAAGGTTAAATGGGATGACATGGGCCCACCCCTTGCCCTGCACCCCATGTGACTTTGTATGTTCCTGCTGTCCTCCTGCTGTGCTCTAGGACGGGCATGTGGGGATACTTCTCCGGTGACCTTGGATTAACCAGTCCCCCATCCCCTTTCTTGCTTGTAATTGTTAAGAATAACTGTAGAATGTGCTGGGAATGCAACATCCTGAGACAGGGAAGGACCAGCTAGAACAGCACAGGCTGTGTTCCAATTCTAGAAACACGACATCCTTCAGCACTTCAGCCATCCTTCATGCCTCATTGCCCTTGGGGTATAAAATGCAGGGTGCATGGGGGCTGCTTTCTGGGGGCCCTCAACTGCAGTGCGAGGGTGGCACACATAGATGAGGCCCCATCTATCTTGGACAAGTTTCCTGACCTTTGAGGGACAAGTTTGCAATGACTCCTCGGCTTCTGCTGTCCCTCCTGTCTATCTGTCAGCAATAATCTCATTTCATGTAAGTTGTGTATGAGTTTCACTAGACTCTGCCAAGTAAGTGCACAGTGGACCTGCCCTGCACCAGGTATGGGATTTGATCTTGATGTGTCTGGCCCCAAACCCTGAGTGGCTCCCCTTCTTCTATGTAGTTAGAGATGTAGGAACATGAGCCAGCTGACAGCCAAAGCCACAGCTGCAGGACTCAACAGGGAGGATAACCCACAGGCAGTTGCAAATCTGTTGTGCCTAGAATGGGAAAAAAAGTCTTTAGGACACTTGTTTCCCCCAATATCCTCATTAATAGATGACTCTAAAGCAAGCTTTCTCTGCAGACTTCCAAAAGGTATTGCCCAAATCTTACTCAGCCCCTCCTCTGCCCTATTGGCTACACCACCTTAACCCCTTCTGGAGTCATGGGAGCAAGAGCATTAATACTTGATGCTCTGAGTATAGTCCCTTCACTTGCAACCTCAGCATCACTGGGACCTTGAGCAAAATGCACGCTCCCAGGCCCCATCCCTGTTGAATCAAAGTTTGCTTTTTAGCAAGATGCACAAGTCAAACTTCATAGTCAAGTTTGAGAATCAGTGACATGGCAGAATGCATGAGCTAGGATTCTGCCTGCTCCTTGCTAGCTGAGAGAGCTTGAGCAGGTCTCCTAACTTCCCCCATCCTCAACTATGAAAAGGAAGAAATGATGTTAGGTTGAACCATAAGAAGTTGCCTTTTATTTTTTTATTTGTTTTTTATTTTTTTGTTGTTGCAGTTTGGCCGGGGCCAGGTTTGAACTCACCACCCTCGGTATATAGGGCCGGCACCCTACTCACTGAGCCACAGGCACCACCCTGAAGTTGCCTTTTTTTTTTAGCAGACCAACAACAAGCCCACAAGAGAGAAAAACACAATTAAATTCAAGAACTAAGCCAAACCCCCTCTCCTATTGGTTAGTTTGGTTAGTTCCCACCTATCAGGTAACGTAGAGGTATATGGCATACTTCCTGGGTGAAGGACTCAATTGCAATTCAGACTTTGGCCTTTACCTTACAAACACAAATAATATAGCCTAATCGCACATACCCTCACCTTAACTGATAATAAAAAATTTGGGGGGTAGGTTAAAAAAGTCAAATATGAGCAATTTCGTATGATTCAACCTAATAATCTTGTTGGGGTTGCTGTGGGATGTCATTTTAAAATGAGGTAACACACAGAGTGCCTGCTGCACCGTGGGTCACTCAGTGGCGGTTACTGTCTGCGTGTGGCAGGCACAGCCTTGATTGCCCTTAATGGTCTTGACCCTGGCAGGTTCCTGGGAAAACTGCGAGAGAATCAGGGTTTATGTAATTTCTCATTAAACTTGATTCTATACCAGAAGCTCCCTCGTGTGTGGGCTGGTGGTTATTTTCATGGCTGCATGAGGCTCATTTCACCTGCTGTTACCACCTCTTCAAAATATTTTGCACTTCACTTTCAGATGAAGAAATTGAATCCCAGGTAGCGTGGGGGTGTCAACAGGGTGAATGCTGACTCCGTTCCCAGTGTGTTCTGTTCTGTTCTGTTCCAAGTCATCCACAATCTGCCTCCATTTTTTCTCTATTTCCTCACTTACCTTATACTTATTCTTCTGTTTTCAATTACCCAGTCACCTATTCTTCTGTCTATGCTTTAAAAAAATCCACTATCAGTCAGCTACTCTTAAACCTACCTGTCTATCTATTGTCCATCCATTGTCAATCCATTCACCCCTTTATTCTTCCAGCCAGCCAGCCAGCCAACCATCATCCACATCTTATCAGCCACTCAAAGTGCTCTGTGTGAAATACCATACCCAGCCTATCTTGACTTTTTTGAAAAGTTTTTGCCTTCATTCCCCTATTAAATTTCACATTCATTCATTCATTCACTGAACAAAAACATAGGCCGAAAGCCTGCCATATGTTGAGTCTTGAGCTACTTGCTGGGAACGAGAGATGAATGAGACATAGCTGCTCCATCAGGGGCATGGGCTTCACGGGACAGACATGCAGAGAACCCTGCAGAGTGGTGGCTAGGCTGGGGACAAACTGTTTCCTATCCAGGGTTCTATTCTCTGGTTGGGGATCCACTGTTCCTTGTTGCTAGGATGTGGCGGCAACAGAGGCTTTTTCTGAGCTGAAAGGATTCCATGGTCTAACTTGAGCATTGGACAGGTGAGGATATTGAGGACCAGAGGAGTAGCATGTTCATTTGCTTGTTGACTCACTCACTGAAAAAATATTCAGCAGGCAGGATATGAGGACTGGTAGCGTGGGCCCTGCCTGGAAGGAGTTTGCTATCTGTTTCAGGGAAGTGCAGAAAATGGATTACAGCTCAGTGAGACAGGCTTCCTGGAGGAGGTGGTCCCTGAGCTGAGACTGAAAGATGGGGCAGGAGAGAGGCAGGAAAGGGATGGGGGGTTTTCAGCAAAGGTAAGAGCGTGCTTAAGGTCATGGAAGCAGGGTGAGCCCGCACCACTCCAAACTGCTGCCTATATGTGCAGCTCTTGGAGCACAAGGGGAGTGTGTGTGTGCGTGTGTGTGTGTGTGTGTGTGTGTGTGTGTATGATGAGGTAACTTACAGCAAGTTCAGCAAGCCACCTGGGTCGGGGGTTGGAATCCAACCTCACCCATAGCTCCAAACTCAGGTGCCTGAAATCAAATATTTTCAAATGTTTTGTAGGAGCTGGGAGGATATAGCAGGTCAGGTTGACAGGCTGGACTTCTAGGATTCACACAGACTGAACTGAGGCTGCCCTTGGCTCAATGTCCACCCTCTGCATGAACCAACAGAAAAACAACCCACTTCTCCATGGAAATCCAGGCCTGGAGAAGAAGGTGCTGCAGAGTATGGAGCATGGTGATGCTCTGAAACTGGGCTGTGTGTCCTGGGGGTGAATCTCATTCCACCACTTACTTGCTGCCTGACACTCTCCTGAGCCTCAGTTTCCTTCCTATCCCTCCTTAACTACTTAAGGTTGCCATGAAGTTTAAGTCTAGTGACATACACAGATGTTCTAAAAAATTAATAAAAGGCTGAGCTGATTGGAGCAATGCTCACCCTCTCCTGTTTTCAGTCTTCCATTCAACTCCTGTTTAGGGACATCTGCAGTGCGTCCAGCACTGTGCTCATCACAGGAGCACAGAGATGGCCAAGTTGTAGTTCTTGCCTCCAAGACCTTGGGTTTTGACTATTTTAAATGTCATGATTGCTTGTTGGTTTTGGCAACAGTGCTTGTTTAATTGCAATGGCCAGTTACAGAGTAATGACTAGTTCTTCAGGAAAGTCACTAGAACTTTCCACTTCATGCAACATGAAAAGAAAAGTTAATGTGTCCTCAATGGAAAGAGTATTGTCAAAATCTTAGCAACTCAAATGCCTTGTCCTTCCTGAACTGGCTTGGAGACAGGGATGCCACAAAGGTGACCTGCTGATTGAATGCAGAGATAGGGTCCATGTGTGATAATGGGTCCGAGCCTGATTTAATTTTCTCCCAGTTTGTTTATTGTTACTTTATTTTTACTTGCTCATTCACTCTCTTGACATAACATCCACCCAATCATCTCTGTTGACTTTAGCACCTTCAATTCTTTCTCTTAAAGTTTGCTAACGGGAGAGCACAGCAGGCATCTATTATGAAATTCATTGTATCCATTCATTCGTTCATTGGCTGTGGGATGCTTACCGCATGCTGAGGACCATGCAGTCATTAAGTACTGGGGAACAAGGCACAATCCTGCCCTTGCGGATTTTTTGTTTAAGTTTTTTATTAAATGAAAACATACATAAAAAAAAATAGAGAGAATGGTATGATGACCTCCCACTACCCTCTGTCAGCTTCAGTCATTTTCAGCTTAAGACCAGTACTATTTTTTAATACCTCCAAATGCTTTTCCCCTTTGGAATGTTTTGAAGCATTCCTACACAATGTTTCATTTTACCTCTAAAAATTAAAAAGAACAATTATAATCACAGTAGCATAACTCACCTTAAAAAACAGTAATACCTTAATATTATCAAATATCAAGTCACTGTTTCCTTAGTGGGTTCCTTAATTTTTTTTTTTTTTTTTTTTTTGAGACAGAGTCTCAAGCTTTTGCCCTGGGTAGAGTTGCCGTGGCGTTATAACTCACTGCAACTTCCAACTCTTGGGCTCAAGTGATCCTCTTACCAAGTACAAGTTGTATGTTTTTCTATTTTTAGTAGAGACAGGGTCTTGCTTTTGCTCAGATTCATCTCAAACTCCTGAGCTCAAGCAATTCACCCGCCTTGGCCTCCCAGAGTGCTAGGATTACAGGCTTGAGCTACTGCACCTGGCGCCTACATTTTTTTTTAAACAGTAAGTTTGCTTGAATTGGGACCCAAACAAAGTCTACACACGACTTTTAGTTAATCTCTCTCTCATTCCCTCTCTCTGAGTTAAAATTTATATTACATAAATGCACATTATTTACATTAGCCATTTGAAAGGGTTCAATTGGGTGACATTTAGTACATTCACAATGCCATGTAACCTTCACCTCTATTTAGTTTCAAACTATTTTAATCACCCCTAAAGGAGATTCTCTGTCCATTAAGTAGTCACCCACATTCACCTTTCTCCTTAGCCCTGTCCACGTCTGTTCTGCTTTCTCTATAGATTTGCCTATTCTGGATATTTCATATGAATAGAATCAGACAATATGTGACCTCTTGTGTCCCTTTCCTTTCATTTAGCAGAATGTTTTCAAGGTTTGTCCTGTGGCCACGTGGGTCTGTTCTTCTTTCCTTTCAGACAAAGTGGGCTTCTTAAACTTACGGAGCAAAGGAAAAAATCACCTTGACAGCTCAGCCATATCTTAAAACGGGGGAGCTAAGGGAAATTCTTATATGGTCTCATGGGCTGGAGTGAGTCTATGGTGGTTTTAGGGTGATGATAGGATGTGCAAAAGAAAACAAAAATTTCAGGATCCCCAAACTCCTTATGCAAAAGGGAAGATCAGGCCTGGAGGCTGAGTCCTGTAACACTGTTTTCCAAATGAATAGTGTTAGTAACACTATCCATCACCCAGATCCCCACAGAAATGTAAATAGGCCTCAGCCATCTACACAAGATTGCTCATACAAATCATTCGTAAGGAAATTTTTTGGTGGCTTCCCATAATCAAGGATATGCCAATTGTAACTTTAGGCGTGCAGGATAAGTCTACCTCTGAACACTAAAGTGTGTTTGGTTCCACACTGATAATAAGATAAATTCCAAGCTTATCTTCCAAGGTACAGAACAGAGACAATAGGAAATCAATCATTCCTTCACCTACCCAGATATGTCTGCATGATTGATTCTTCTTCCATGCCCTTTTTTCTCTTCCAATATTCACCTTATCTGGCTCTAACTACAGTCTCACAAGAATGCAAACATTTATCTGATCATCTGCCTGCCCCTTTACCAAAATCTTCCTCCCTCACCTTTAAGGAAATGTATAAATATTAAAGCTCCTCAAAATCTCTTTGGAAAAACAGCCACAGATGCAGCACATGTGGCTCATGTTTTTCCCAGATGCATTCGAAAGCTGGGCTAATAAACCTCAATTGATTGAGATCCTTGCCTCAGTCATTTTGGTTGTTGAAAGCACTATCAGAATTTGTAAAATAAGGGATTAGTCAGTGATCTTTCTTTAGAATCCATGAGTCTGAGGAGGTGGAGCAAGATGGCGGCCAAGTAACAGCTTCCCTGCAAATGGGCATGGTGAGTTTGGGGAGATAAGACTCCAGGCATCTCTGGCTGGTGGGATCTGCCTATAATCATCCCTTCGAGGATATAGGGAGCCAACAAGGGACTTCTGGACCCCAAGAGGAGGACAAAAACAGTGGAAAACTGGAAAGTAGTTGCGTGTGTTCAATTGACCTAATCACACTGGCAGCCGTAAGTACAAGCAGCAGTGAGACTGCAAACCAGAAAGGCCTTACCTATGAACTGTGTCGGTGTTTTTGGACTTGACACTCTGCCTTTGGGGAGAGCTTGAGCAGGAGTGTGGAGAACTTTGGGCATTGTCTAGGCCCTAGACCGAGCCACTGAGCCAGATGGAGCTAATAGTGTTCAGCTGTGGGCCACAGGGAGCCATTGTGAGAGAACTGCCCTGGAAAGCCCTGTCCTCAGGGTCGCAGAGCAAGGATTGGGCAGGAGCTCGTAACCTAGTGACTGAGCAGCCTAAAGGTGGGGACTGAGCTGTCTTACAGCCTTAAACCTCAGGGGCAGAATGAGACCGGTTTTGGCACACTGGAACCTCGGGCTGTTGCCCTGGGTAGAGTGCCGTGGTGTCACAGCTCAAAGCAACCTCAAAGTCCTGGGCTTGGCACGGCCTCCATGAGAGCTGTGTCACAACCCCTGACCCGCGACCCATACCTGCCGGGCCTCCACATGCCCTGACCAGGAACTGCAGGAGCAGCACAACCCTGTGTCCTCCCTCCTGTACCCTCCCTGCTTCCACACCGGCCCACTCATCTGGCCAGGGACTCTGTAGCCACGTGCCCTCCAGAGCCCTCCCTGCCTCTGGGCAGAACCCTTCTCCTGGCCAGAGACTGCTGGAGCCTTGGGCTCTCTGTGACAAAGTCACTGGGCACCAGGCACTCCCAGAACCGTGCACATCACCTCCTGCCTTGTTGCTGGATCTGGGTGTGTAACACTCCGGAGCTGCTTCCACAACCAGAACTCCCCAGCTGGGGCAGCCCCAGAGGAACTACACAGGGTCAATCCCTACAAAGATCCAGCAACAATAGATTGATCCCACTGGGGTCTAATCTTGGAGGGACACCTCCACAACTCTGAGGACAGCCAGAGGCAAGGGTGAAAAACAATCATGAGGCAAAATCAACAGAAAAACTCTGGCAATATGAATAATCAGAGTAGATCAACTCCCCCAAGGGTCAATGGGGCAGACACAGCACAAGATCCCATGCACAAACAAATCGCCGAGATGTCAGAAATCGAATTCAGAATCTGGATAGCAAATAAGATCGAATTAGAATTCCAAGCAGTAACCCAAAAGATATCTCAAGAATTCAATGAATTCAAAGACCAAATGACCAAAGACTTTGACACGTTGAGACAAGAAGTTGCAGCCTTCAAAGATCTGAGAAACACAGTAGAATCCCTCAGTAACAGAATAGAGCAAGCAGAAGAAAGGATTTCTGACATTGAAGACAAAGCTTTCAAATGCTCCCAAACTCTCAAAGAGGAAGAGAAATGGAGGGCAAAAAAAGATCACTCTCTCAGAGAGCTCTGGGATAATTCAAAGAAAACCAGTATTCGTCTTACAGGGATCCCCGAAAGTGATGAAATGGCTTCACAAGGCACAGAGTCTCTTCTCCATGAGATTATGAAGGAGAACTTTCCAGACATGCCAAGAAATTCTGAAATTCAGATAGCAGACAGTTTCAGAACTCCAGCATGACTCAACCCAAATAAGACATCTCCCAGACACATCATAATCAATTGCACTAAAGATAATATGAAGGAGAAAATTCTGAAAGCAGCCAGATGGAAGAAAACCATCACCTACAAGGGCAAGAATATTAGAATAACTGCAGATCTCTCTGCTGAAAACTTTCAAGCTAGAAGAGGATGGTCATCGACTTTTGATCTCCTAAAGCAAAATAACTTTCAACCCAGGATCCTGTACCCAGCTGAACTGAGTTTCATCTATGACAGAGAAATTAAATACTTCAATGACATTCACATGTTGAAGAAATTTGCCATAACTAAACCAGGTCTCCACGATATTCTCAGACATATCCTTCATAAAGACCAGCGTAATCCTCCACCACAAAAGTAAACTCACCCAGAAAATTTTGATCAAATTCCAACTTCCACAGTTGCAAAAGGATTAAAAATGTCCACCAGACTCTCAAAAGGCTTATCAATATTCTCAATTAATGTGAATGGTTTAAATTGTCCTCTAAAGAGGCACAGGTTGGCTGACTGGACACAAAAGCTCAAGCCAGATATCTGCTGCATACAAGAATTGCATCTTACATTAAAAGACAAATATAGACTCAAGGAGAAGGGATGGTTATCTATACTCCAGGCAAATGGAAAGCAGAAAAAAGCAGGCATTGCAATCCTATTCACAGATGCAATAGGCTTTAAACCAACCAAAATAAGGAAGGATAAGAATGGACACTTCATATTTGTTAAAAGTAATACTCAATATGATGAGATTTCAATTAATAATATTTATGCACCCAACCAGAATGCACCTCAATTTATAAGAGAAACTCTAACAGACATGAGCAACTTGATTTCCTCCAGTTCCATAGTAGTTGGAGATTTTAACACCCCTTTATCAGTACTGGATAGATCCTCCAAAAAGAAGCTGAGCAAAGAAATTTTAGATTTAAACTTAACCATTCAACATCTGGACTTAACAGACATCTACAGAACATTTCATCCCAACAAAACTGAATACACATTCTTCTCATCAGCCCATGGAACATACTCGAAAATCGACCACATCCTAGACCACAAATCTAACCTCAGCAAATTTTATAAAATAGAAATTATTCCTTACATCTTCTCAGACAATCAATCATAGAATAAAAGTTGAACTCAATAACAACAGGAACCTGCATACCCATACAAAAACATGGAAGCTTGGCGGCACCTGTGGTTCAAACCCAGCCCCATCCAAAAACCACACACACAAAAAAAAACAAACATGGAAGCTAAACACCCTTATGCTGAAGGATAGATGGGTTATAGATGAGATTAAGAAGGAAATCACCAAATTTTTGGAACAAAACAACAATCAATACACGAATTACCAGAACCTCTGGGATACTGCAAAGGCAGTCCTAAGAGGGAAATGTATAGCACTGCAAGCCTTCCTCAAGAAAACAGAAAGAGAGGAAGTTAATAACTTAATGGGACATCTCAAGCAACTGGAGAAGGAAGAACACTCCAACCGCAAACCCAGCAGAAGAAAAGAAATAACCAAAATCAGAGCAGAATTAAATTAAATTGAAAATAAAAGAATTATACAACAGATCAATAAATCCAAAAGATGGTTGTTTGAAAAGATCAATAAAATAGATAAACCTCTGGCCAACCTAACCAGGAAAAAAAGAGTAAAATCTGTAATTTCATCAATCAGAAATGGTAACAATGAAATAACAACAGACCCTTCAGAAATTAAAAAAATCCTTAACAAATACTACAAGAAACTCTACTCTCAGAAATATGAAAATCTGAAAGAAATCAACCAATACCTGGAAGTATGCCACCTACCAAGACTTAGCCAGAATGAAGTGGAAATGTTGAACAGGCCTATATCAAGTTCTGAAATAGCATCAACTATTCAAAATGTCCCTAAAAAGAAAAGCCCAGGACCAGATGGCTTTACGTCAGAATTCTACCAAACATTTAAAGAAGAACTAGTACCTATATTACTAAACCTCTTTCAAAATATAGAAAAAGAAGGAATATTACCCAACACATTCTACAAAGCAAACATCACCTTGATCCCCAAACCAGGGAAAGACCCAACAAGAAAAGAAAATTATAGACCAATATCACTAATGAATATTGATGCTAAAATACTCAATAAGATCCTACAACAACACATTAAAAAAATTATACACCACGAGCAAGTGGGATTTATCCCAGGGTCTCAAGGCTGGTTCAATATACGTAAATCTATAAATGTAATTCAACACACAAACAAACTAAAAAATAAGGACCATATGATTCTTTCAATTGATGCAGAAAAAGCTTTTGATAATATCCAGCATCCCTTCATTATCAGAACACTTAAGAAAATTGGTATAGAAGGGACATTTCTTAAACTAACAGAGGCCATCTACAGCAAACCCACAGCCAATAACGTATTGAATGGAGTTAAATTGAAATCATTTCCACTTAGATCAGGAACCAGGCAAGGTTGCCCACTGTCTCCATTGCTCTTTAACATTGTAATGGAAGTTTTAGCCATTGCAATTAGGGAAGAAAAGATGATCAAGGGTATCCACATAGGGTCAGAAGAGATCAAACTTTCACTCTTCAAAGATGACATCATCGTATATCTGGAAAACACGAGGGATTCTACTACAAAACTTTTAGAAGTGATCAAGGAATACAGCAATGTCTCAGGCTATAAAATCAACACCCATAAATCTGTAGCCTTTATATATACCAACAATACCCAAGCCGAAAAAACAGTCAAGGACTCTATTCCTTTCACAGTAGTGCCAAAGAAGATGAAATATTTGGGAGTATACCTAACAAAGGACGTGAAAAATCTCTACAAAGAGAACTATGAAACTTTAAGAAAATAAATAGCTGCAGATGTTAACAAATGGAAAAACATACCATGCTCATGGCTGGGAAGAATCAACATTGTTAAAATGTCCGTACTGCCCAAAGCAATATATAATTTTAATGCAATTCCTATTAAAGCTCCATTGTCATATTTCAAATATCTTGAAAAAATAATACTTTGTTTTATATGGAATCAGAAAAAAACTCGAATAGACAAAACATTACTCAGCAATAAAAACACAGCAGGGGGAATATAGTATAGACCTGAGACTGTACTATAAATCGATAGTGATCAAAACAGCATGGTACTGGCACAAAAACAGAGAAGTGGATGTCTGGAACAGAATAGAGAACCATTAATACTTACCATTATTTGATCTTTGACAAGCCAATTAAAAACATTCAGCGGGGGAAAGATTCCCCATTTAACAAATAGTGCTGGGTAAACTGGCTGGCAACCTGTAGAAGATTGAAACTGGACCCACACCTTTCACCATTGACTAAGATAGACTCTCACTGGATAAAAGATTTAAACTTAAGACATGAAACTATAAAAATACTTGAAGAAAGTGCAGGGAAAACTCTTGAAGGAATCGGCCTGGGTGAATATTTTATGAGGAGGACTCCCCAGGCAATTGAAGCAGTATCAAAAATACACTACTGGGACCTAATCAAACTAAAAAGCTTCTGCACAGCCAGGAACATAGTAAGTAAAGCAAGCAGACAGCCCTCAGAATGGGAGAAAATATTTGCAGGTTATACCTCCGATAAAGGTCGAATAACCAGAATCCACAGAGAACTCAAATATATTAGCAAGAAAAGAACACGTGATCCCATCTCAGGGTGGGCAAGGGACTTGAAGAGAAACTTCTCTAAAGAAGACAGACGCACGATCTACAAACACATGAAAAAAAGCTCATCAGAGAAATGCAAATCAAAACTACTTTGAGATATCACCTAACCCCAGTAAGAACAGCCCACATAACAAAATCCCAGAACCAGAGATGTTGGCGTGGTTGTGGAGAAAAGGGCACACTTCTACTCTGCTGGTGGGGAGGCACACTAATACGTTCCTTCTGGAAGGACGTTTGCAGAATACTTAGAGACCTAAAAATAGACCTGCCATTCTATCCTATAATTCCTTTACTAGGTTTATACCCAGAAGACCAAAAATCACAATATAACAAAGACATCTGTACCAGAATGTTTATTGCAGCCCAATTCATAATCACTAAGTCATGGAATAAGCCCAAGTGCCCATTGACCCACAAATGGACTAGCAAATTGTGGTACATGTATATCATGGAATATTATGCAGCCTTAAATAAAGATGGAGACTTTACCTCTTTCATGTTTACATGGATGGAGCTGGAACATATTCTTCTTAGCAAAGTATCTTAGGAGTGGAAGACAAAGTATCCAACGTACTCAGTTCTACTATGAAGCTAAATTATAGCTTTCACATGAAGGCTATAATCCAACTATAGCACAAGACTATGGGCAAAGGGCCAAGGAAGGGGAAGGAAGGGGGGAGGTTAGGGTGGAGGGAGGGTAATGGGTGGGGCCACACCTACGGTGCATCTTAGAATGGGTACAGGCAAAACTTACTAAAGGCAAAATACAAATGTCTGCATACAATAACTAAGAAAATGCCATGAAGGCTACGTTGAACAGTTTGATGAGAATATTTCAGATTGTATATGAAACCAGCACATTGTACCCCTTGATTGCACTAATGTACACAGCTATGATTTAACAATAAAAAAAAAAAGAAAGAACTGGAAAAAAAAACATTTTGATTCAATCAGCTCTCTGGAGAGTAATGACTAATCCATGTCTTTTTACACTGGACATCCTAAGTCCATTATCAGGTGTTGGTTTGGATTTGCAGAGAGCTTTATCATCTCTGTGTTCAAAAACTATGCAATGTAGCAGAAAATGTAGTCAAATTTGTCAAAGGTGAAAGAAACAGAAAAAAAAAGTTTCTAGAATCCATGAGTGTGTGTGGAGTTATTCTTAGAACAGTTTGCTGTAACCTTAGCTTGGAGCCCACGTGTCTGAACCTGCCACTGTTAGTACACTCTGGACTTAAATAGTACATGTTGCAAGTCATAGTTGGAGAAAATTTGTCTCTTTTGCTCATCCTAGTTCAGTTTGCTTTGAATATTGTGATTTTGGTTTCATTTCTTATTAGAGTCACCAATTTTGCCTAGAAAGAGAATGTTCTGGGTGTCTGGGGAATGAACAGCGACTAGGAAGCGCCTATTGAAACACGCAGTGGTCAGTGGAGTCCTCTTTGCAAGGAAGTGAATCTGGATTCCTGTGGTAGCAGCCGCTTCCCTGTGCCCTCCTCAGCCTCATCCCTCATACAAACAACCATGGAGTCTTACCAATTCTACCTGATAAATATCTCTCTGATCAGCTCCTTTCCTCTGTGTCCTTTCCCCATTCCTAACTGAGGCTAAAATGCCCGGCCCTTCTGCTTCTCTCCTTCCCACCAAATCCACACTTTGCCCCTATTCATCCTCCTCTCCTCAGCCAGGGTGATCTTTCTAAAGAATTATCTAATCAACACACCTCCCTGCTTATAATATTTCACTGCTGCTCACCACTCTGAATGAACACTAAGATCCTTAACATAGTTTATAAAGCATGGTTTGTTCATGTTCTCTTTAGCTTCACGGAAAACCATGATTTTTGGAAACTTGGTGATCCAGACCACGGGATCTTCTTCTAGCTTCATGAATACACCACATTCTTTCTTATTTCCTGCCAGGACATCTCTCTACTGCCTCCTCTTCCCTGTACAGGATTTAGCATTTGAGAACAGTTTTTCTAGGAGTTCAAGCTCAGCCCTCCTGGTTGGGGGTTGATTCCGGGGTCCACTTGGCATTTTGTACACCATCCCTTAGAGCAGTTGTCACATCCATGTTCACTTATCTGTCCTGCTCAGCAAGGGAAAGACTCCATGAGGCCAAATTCCAGACCTGCTTTCCTTACCTCACATTTCCAGAGCTAGCCCAGGGCCTGCACTCAGAGGGCAGGGAATTCATGTGGGCTGAATGAGAGAGTAAATAGGCATCCTTCACTGGGGTCATCCTCTTAGCCTTGGGCTTCACTTCTGCTTGGAGAGGGAGGTGATGGATCAGAACAGGCTGAGTCAGGGTGCCCACAGCTGGCTGGTCAGTATTAGGAGGCTCATCAAGAACAGCAGTTAGTGACCAACAGGTGGATAGACTCTCAGCCACCCAGAGGTGTGGAGCAGGGTGAAACTAAACCCCACACTCACAGATCTGGGGCCCAGGCTCCCCCTCAGGGAGGGACTCAGCCAGCAAGATCTAGGCCCAGTTCACAGGGGAGGATAAGCCCTGAATTGCAGCACCTGCCTCCTGAGATACCTGGACTGAGGCTAGGAGGGAGGACCAAGGGCTGGAGTCAGGGTAGGGCAGGGCCTGTGGTGGGGGTGTGTGGCATCAAGTGGCCTCTGTCAAGGGACAACCAGCCATAGGTGCCTGGATTCAGGCTGGTGAGCAGTTATTTCACATAGAAAAGATCATCTCAGAATGTTTTCATTGCTGCCAGGAAAAACTTTCAGCCCCAGGAGCAAATATTTCAGTAATTGCCTGAGTTTTTACATGAGTGTGTAAACTCCATCATTGTTTCCCACTTAAGAGTTGAGAAACAGAGTGAATAAGGGAGACCCCTTTTTGGGGGGGAAGAGTGGGCCTTTCTAGTTCACATTGACACTTCCAACCAGCCACTCTCAGACCTCCTGATGAGCTCATGTTCCTTGGTCCTGCACCTCCGCAAGGCTCAGCTCCCTCTGCCCTTGTTTATTCCTCCTGTTGTTGAGTCTGAGGCCCACAACTTCAGTCCCTGCCTGGTCTGGATCTCAGCCCTGTTGACTCTGGACTTTTTTCATTTGGCCTTCTTGAAACTCAAAAGGCGGCTGGTGAGGATAGAGAAAGAAGCCTCACAGCCCTGAAGGCTGGAACCACCAGCAATTCTTGCAGATTTTCTACGAAGAGCCTCATCACCAACTCTGCCAGAACTGTCATGATGCCCTTGTACCCTCCCTGGCCCATTTCCAGCCTTCCCTAACCCTAACCCCCAGCAAATGTCTCTCAGCAGGTGACTTTGCCTCCTACTCCAGAAATCACCAGTCATTGGAGGGGAGGAGACCCCAAAGCATCCTCATCCTGCCCGTAAAGATCCATCCTCCTCCTCTGCATCCCTGTCACCCTGGAGCCTTGAACTTTGACCCCTGTCCTCCACCTGGACTAACCCCTCCCCACCCCCTGCCCAGGGGCTGTGCTTCCTGCTACCTAGTTGGCTGCTCACTGTGTAGCTCCCAGTTGGAGGGGGATGTCAAATCACCCATATTAGTTGTACTCTTGGACTTGTGCCACATTGCACCTCCTGGTCATTTCTATGGGCTCTAAAAGCTTTCTCAAGGCTCTAGCATCTGCTGAGCACTGACGCTAACTTCCCCCTCTCTCTTCTGCTCTCAAAAGTTAACCTCCACATAGGCATTGGCACTCTCCTCTGCTCGCTCCCAGATCACTGCAGTCTTCCCTGAGCTCTGTGGACCTTGCTGTTGTCCAGCCCCCAGTGGCTTTAGATCACTGAATCCTATGGATGCATTTGCTCACCTGACCGTCTGTAAGCCCCTCGGTAAGCCTCTCCTCTTGGTTCTGGGGTGACAGCTTTCTTCCTGTCTTCCTGCCTCCTCCCCCAAGCTGGTCACTGTGCTCTGTGAGCTACCCTTTCTCAGCCCGTCCTTCATGGGGAGCGGTTCCTTTTTTTCACTCCATGACACTCACCCTCCTTCTGAGAGCACATGTAGTGAGAATAAGATGGAGTTAGTCAGGCTAGGGCCGAGACAACACAGCTGGTCCGGTTGGTTTATGTCCTATGTGACCTTCACCTCCTGTCTCCCATTGTGTTATTTTGTAAATTCAGCTTTAACCTGAAGGTATATATTTGAGTAGTTTAGGATGAATGATTTAAGAGATTAACTTTTGAATTAGAAATGTTGTTTGGGGTCATGGGTTACATCAATTTTTTATTATGGGTCATGGGTTATGGCGATTACCGTTGTTGAAGATAAGGGTTAATTACTGTTGTTTAAGATAAGGGTAAGTAAGGTTCTTGCTTTTAACTTTTACGTATAAAACTGTGATTTTGGAAATGGAAGAACAGAACAGTCTCGGAGAGGCTACTCTCACTGTTCTCCAGAATTGTGGCCTTCTGATAATTACAGTTTGGTGGACTTACACCGTCTCTACATATTGTCTGACAGTGACAGGTGGCTGGACCCTCTTTGGTAACACTCCTATCTCAGAGAATCTGTGGCCATCGTGCAGGCACCTAGGCCCAAAGACGGCTTATTCTCCCTTCCTCCTTACATCCAGTCGCAGTTATGCTTCTAGCAGCCTGGCAACAGAACCATCCCGCTCTCCCTTCCAGTTCCAGCAATGGCCCCTGGATGCACATCGCATCACTGTCCTGGACCTGAAACTCTTCTCAGCAGCCAGAATAATTTTTCTAGTGTGTGAATCTTCTTGTATCTCCTCTCTGTTCAAATGCCTTCAAAGCTCCCTGTGGCTCTAGGGAACCACTCTGGAATCCTTGCAGCAGCCAGTTCTCTCATTGTTTCTCCCCCACCCCCACCCCCACCCCAGCCCTCTGGTCTCTGCCCCAGAGCTACTAAACTTCTCTCAGCTTCTAAAAAGAAAAAATGCCACCACTGTCCTCTGTCTTGTCTGAAACATTCTCCTCTCTATTCACTCAACAACCTTCTATTCCTCCTCTGATCTCAGCACACAAGTTACCTTTTCCAAGAAGCCTTTCCTGACTTCCCAGATTGAATTTGGGCTCTTTTCTCAGCTTCCAGAGCCTGGTTTTACCATCCACTTGTCCAGTAGATTGTATGTCCCATGAGAGCCACCACTGAAAATCTCAAGGGGTGGAATCATTTTGTGGTTCAGAGTGTTCCTCTAGGGCCAAGCAGAGGGATAATGCCCTGCTGGCAATAATTACTGGCTATGTGGCCTTGGGAAAAGTACTAAGCCTCTCTGTGCCTTAGTTTCCTCATCTACAAAATGAGCCTTCTGATAGCATCTATCTCTTAAGGTTATCACAGGAATTAAATTGGTTATTTCAGGGAGAGATCTTGGCAGACTGTCTGGCACAAAGATCTCAACTATTCAGTTGTTGTCAACATTATCACTGTGTTCGTTGTTCCTGGAGATTGCAGGGTCCCTGATGGTGTCAGTTAAATGAAGGACTACAGGATTGCTCTGCTGCAATGCTCATTTGTGCTTGGCCCTGCATTCTGGGGTGGGAGGCAGAAAGAAGTGATCCCACCATGAAGCCTTGCTCAGCTGCAGGAGTGAATGGTCTAGGGTGTGGTCATGCCTGGAGCCCCGGCAGGACTCAGTAGGTGGGCAGAGCCTGAGCCCTGGGGAAGGGAAAGAGGAGAACTGTTACTGGTCACCAGGTAGCGCTGGAGGCAGGAATCAGCAGCCTTAGGGCAGCAGGGTCCCCTCCAATCCTGGGCTTGTGATCCAGCTGAACTTGGCTATAAGCTCAGGGGGTCCTGGCCAGGCTGCAGCTGCTGAAGGCAGAAGGGTCCAGAGCCTGGGGTTGGACTAAGCCTACATGGGAGTCAGGGGGCTTGGCTTTGGGGCACAGGCATCTTTGAGGACACAGAGTCAGGCAGTCAGCACAGAAAGGCACAAGGAAAATGCCCAGTTCAAGGAAGATGTTTTATTGCTGGGCCCCCTGTGCAGTGGGACCCACACTGACAGTCATCATTACCTTCCTGAGGATAAGCAGACAGAGCCAGGGATGCCACAGCTTCCCTGGTCACTTGCTGCAGAGGCCAGCCGTGCTCTGAGACCCAGTACCCTGCTTCCATTCCTGGTTCCTTAATGGGATTCTGCTGCTTGCAGAGGAGGAGCTTGTCTGGGGTTGGTGACTTTGCCCATAAATAAGATATGTTCTGGGTCTTTGGAAAAAATGACTATCAGAAAGGGCCTGTTGAATTCTATAATAATTGGGTTTAGTTTTGTAATTAAAAAGACAATTTTTCCTCCTGGGTTAACAGTTGCTTCCGTGCCCTTCTCAGCCACATCCAGCACGGCATTGTGGACTACCTGTGGGGACAGAACAGCATTACTCAGACAGGAGTGTGCAGGAGGCAAGCAGCCGGCCTGCATGCCCCTAAGGGCACTGACATTTATCAAGCATCCACCACTAGCTTGTTCCCTTGCTATTAAATTTGTTTGCTCCTCCAGATAATCCTGTCATCTAGTTTCACGTGGTTGCAATGGCGGATGTGCAAATAGCGACTCAGATGCTACGTGTCTGTCCAGAGCCACAGGGGTAACGAGTGGGGGACCTGAGCTGGATCCCTCTCTGTCTGAGTGCAGAGTCTATGTTGCCTCCAAAATAGCCACTCCCATAGGGAGGTGGGACATTTTTCTGGCAAATAACTTTCCAGCAGCCTCTAGACCACAAAACAGCTGCTGCAGGTACCTCCTTGGCCGGGCCAGCACTCCTGCTCCAGCTTACGCATCCTTGGGGCTCTTAATTACTTTGCATGGCTGTCCTTCCTAGACCATCTGGGTCCCCTCCTCTGTACACACCTCCCCGTCACCTTGCTCTTGGGAAGGTGGGGTGCAGACCTGAGCCCAGCGCTCTGTATGAGCATGTGTACAGAGGAGAGGGTACAGAGGAGCGTGTACACGGTGCTCTGTGTACAGCTGACCCCTTTTGCCCTGACTACTCTCCTTCTAGTGTGCCATCCAAGGGGCCCAGGTAGTCTTTTACACTCTGAGTACATTTCCATCACAATTGCCATATAACCGTTGCTGTTACCTATTACCATTACCTGCCCTCTAGGCACTACATTCTAGCTGAGGACCATCACCCCCATTTGACAGATAAAAAACTAGGGTGGAGGACTTCTGTTGTTTGTCCCGCAGACACTACACAGGAGAGCATGTGATGGTGTACACCGCTGTCTGATTCCAAGCCTGAACTCTGCCCCAAGACATGCTCCCAGGTCATGGTAAGTGGCAGGGGAGGTAGAGACCAGCCGCTAACACTGCAGAAGAAGGTGCTGGGCAGTACCCCTTCTCCCCCAGGCTTGGGGGGAGTCCCAAGGAGGAGGAGTAGATGATGAGAAATGCAGATATTTATACAAATTCAAGATTACCCACACATCCATCTGGACTTTTCCATTCAAACTCAGATACGGAGAATAAATGTCTTGAAGTCTGAAGACTCACCTGGGAGAGCACCAGGTTCTTGGCACCTGTAATCCCTGACAAGTCAGCCTCTCTGGTGAAGACTTTCCCAATGCCCAGATCGAGAAGTACGTTTTTCAGATTATACTCACCCAAGATGGAAAACTTCAGCAGATAGATCGCATCTATAATTCTAGGAAATGAAAAAAAAAAAAAGAATATTTTAACCCCTACTGACTCAGTGCCCGCTTTCTCCTACCTTGGCTCATGGTTTTCCCTGGAAATAAATAATGCTTTCCTCAATTTTTAACCCTCCTTGCATTTACTCTTTCATAGATAAATAGACAGATAGATAGATAGTTTATGAATTATCTATTTGCATCTGCAAGTGTTAAAGGTGCCAGGCCTGGGCTGCCCCAGTGCCCGAGCCCAGCCCCTCTCCCCCGCCTCCACCCCGACCCAGCAGGCAGCACCCTCACACCAACAGGGCCGGTGGAGCATGGGGAGAGACAGGGCCAGGGCAGCCACAGCAGCCTGCTCCATGGGCACCAGGGGGGCTTCCTATAGGAGGTGGTGTTGAGGCTGAGACCCAAAGGAGAGGAAGAAGGGTGGGGGTGGGGGGCAGGAGACAGGCAGAAAAACTTACGGCAAGGTAGGGAGCAAAGGGAGTTGCCCCATGAAGTGGAGGGTAGGCTTGGTGTTGGGGGAGGAGAGTGGTGAGGGGTGAGGCTGGGTAGGTCAAAGGCAGGTCATGAGAGCCTGGGAGCTGCTGAGGAGTCTGCTTGTATTGGAAGGCTTTGGGGATCCTGAAAAGATCGACTGGAGGTTCCCATCTTGCCTCCTTGGGAGCACTACTTGGGGTCTCTCCTCTAGCCAGGGGCAGGCTGGGCACAGAGCAGACTGAGCTCCCTTGGGGAAGGAGCAGAAAGTTTCCCCCATGAGCTCCCTCTGCTTTCCTTTATATCTGCCTTGCCTTAAGACTCTTATCACTGGCAGCACCTGTAGCTCAGTGGGTAGGTCGTTGGCCACATACACTGAGGCTGGTGGGTTTGAACCCAGCCCAGACCAGCTAAACAACAATGACAACTGCAACAAAAAAATAGCTGGGTGTTGTGGCAGGCACCTGCAGTCCCAGCTACTTGGGAGGCTAAGGCAAGAGAATCGCTTAAGCCCAAGAGTTCGAAGTCGCTGTGAGCTGGGATGCCACAGCACTCTACCAAGGTGACATAGTGAGACTCTGTCTCAAAAAAAAAAAAAGAAAAAGACTCTTACAGTCTTCCTGCTCTTACAGCTGTATGGGGAGGTTGTGTGAAACTTTGAGTCCCATGGGAGGAGGGATGGCACCTTCCTCCTCGTCATATTCATTTATTCATCTGACCAAACACCACGGGGAGCCATAATTGACACTTATTCCTCAGTGTTTTGTAAGTCAAAGGTGTATGGTCAATATTCTTTTCTTTTCTTTCCTTCTTTTTTTTGTTTTTTGTTTTGAGACAGAGTCTCATTGTGTCATCCTCAGTAGAGTGCTGTGGCATCATAGCTCACAGCAACCTCAAACTCTTGGGCTTAAGCCATTCTCTTGCCTCAGCCTCCCAAGTAGCTGGGGCTACAGGCGCCCGCCACAATGCCTGGCTATTTTTTTTTTGTTGTAATTTTCATTGTTTAGCAGGCCCGGGTAGGGTTCAAACCCGCCAGCCACAGTGCATGTGACCAGCGCTCTAACCACTGACCTATGGACACTGAGCCTGAATATTCTTTTCATTCAAAACTGTTCATTAAGCCCCTCCTCTGGAATGGAGGCTTAAAAGCTGTTTGGTGTTGAGGGAAGGAGAGTCTGCAAATCGATGGGCCACGAGGACGCTGTGTCTCGGGTCTCCCCAAGTGAGGGATCTGGAGTGAGGAGGGGCTGAGAGTCAGACAGCAGTTGGGGCAAGGGCTGTAGCCTCAGGCCAGTGTCCCAGCAGCTCCCTCACCCTTTGTAATTTATCTAGTGCCTTCCACATCCACTACCCCACTGAATTCTCAGGTCACTCAGTAAGGACGGACAAGGGCAGAGTAAGGACACTCAGCTACCATTCAGCAGGTAGCAGAGCTCCACGGAATAGGCCATGCTGGCTGCTGGAGTCTGAGGCTGGATCTCCTCTCTCCCCACCCCTGCACAACTGTTCATGAAAGATCCCTGTGCCCACTGCAGGGCCTGGGCCAAAATGACTGCTGTGCCTTGCATGTCCCCTGATATTGGCCAGCTCAACTCCACATGTCCCACTGTGTCTCTACCCTCAGATTCACCCAGAACTCAGCCACTGCTTATGCTCCACGGCAGCTGCTCAGACCCCACCTGAGTTTCCGTGTGGGGACCCTGGGGGGTCTCCCTGACTCCACATTTGCCCCTTCAGTCTTCTCTCCACTCAGCAGCCTGAGCCATCCCTTTAAAACAACAGTGAGATTATATCATCTTGGAAACCTTCTAATAATGGCTCTCCACTTTACTGAGAAGGAAGGTTGAGGTTTTCCAGGAATCTGAATGGCCTCACATAACCTGCTCCATCCCAGGGGCCACAAGCACTAACTCTCCTCTCACTCACTCGGCTCCAGGCACTCTGGCTTTGCCCTTCCTGGATCATGCCAGCATCACCTTGCCTGAGAGGCTTTGCACTGGTGGTTCTCTTAGGAATGCTTTTCCCCAGTACGTCCATGTGACTTAACCCTCCACCTCTGTCCTGGCAGTGCTGAAGCATCACCTAACAGTAATTCTACTTAAACTCACACACTACCTCCAGTTCCAGTCTTCCTGATCCTTTCACCTTCCTCTGCTATTTCAACCCCCCACCCCCAATTTCTTACTTTCTAACATTTACATATTATATTTTTACTTGTTGTCTCTCTCTCCAAATTATAAATTAAGCTTCATGAAGGCAGTGAATTTTGTGTTTTATTCATGGATCTATCCTCAGGGTCTAAATTAGTGTCTGGCACATAGTGGGTGCTCAATTAGTCACTCAAAAAATGCTGAAAGAATGTGATGGTTAACCAGTGCAGAGCTGATTCTCAGAAACAGTCTTGCCTTAGCCCTCAAATGATCATAATTCCCTCTCTTACCCTCTACCTCGAAAGACTGAGACCAGGAGAAACCGTGCATGCATCCTGATTATTGTGTGGGAGATGTCTCATGATGAACATGTTAGAGTCAGAGGAAGCCTGGGCCCCTTGTTCTATCTGATGTCATCATCTTACAGAATAAAACAAAAATCAGGCCCAAAGCCAAACAGGCAGCAAAGAGCAAAGTAAGCCTCCAATCTACCTGGCCCCACCATTGTGCCCTTTTCCTTGGACATTGGTGCTACCCCTAGTTGGAGGGACAGGGAGTCTCAGGGACCTGGGAAGGAAGGTAGGCCAACCAACAGCTCTGGGTCCTAAGGATAATCACCTGGTCTTTAGCGAGGCTCTTCACCTCCTCAGGGTCTCTGGGAGCAACTTGGCTTTCATGTCCTTCATCTTGCCCTCATCAGGGAGGATGAAGAGTGTGGTGGCATTGCCTGAATACATCAGTTCTACTACCATGCAGGACATCGCCTCATCCTGAAAGTAAGGCATGGCCAGGTATATACTTCTCAAGATAGGTACATGTATCCATGTGTTGTTGCTCAAGTTGAATCTTGATGTAAACATTTCACAGGGGTCAAAGGGTGTCTTCCACTTGGCCAGAGAAAGAACAAGAGTGAGGAAACAGTGTGAGTGCAAGGTGACCCTACCTCAACCTGGTTCTGCCTATCATTCCAGCAGGGACAACCCTGCCTTGGTTTGGAAAATACCCTGGTAAGCAGAAAAGCTACTGGGGATGAGGGAATGCCCTGCTGGCCTGGATTAGAAAGGGGGCCATGAAACCAAGGCCTGTTAAGAATCAACAGGAATCTGGGAATGGGGCATGAGAGAGAGAAGATAGGGAAAGTCGGGGAAAGAGGCAGGACCACAACTGGGAAGCTGAAGCCTGGGGAGAAATGGGACATCACTGGTTCCTTGAAAGGAACAAATGCCTCCTAAGCAATTGTTAGTCACTGGCATTGCAGAGGTGTGACCATAAATGGCTTGTGGGAGGGGTTTGGGTGGAAATAGGAGGAAAGAGACTGGGTTCTTCATGTGAGTTGTGAGGCAGACGTGAATGTCCACTATTGTGAACATTCAGAAGGGCAGGGGTGTCCTTAATGGAAGGCAGAACTCAGAGTGACCAGGAGAATTAAAGCCCCTGGCTCTTGTGACATCTAGGCCATGGGAGCATTGGACATGCCAAACGCCATGAGCTAAGAAGTGCTGGCTATGAGTCCTCAGCTCCCATCTGGGTGACAGCCAGCTCTGCCAGCTGCGAACATCCATCTAGACTTGCCCTGGATTCTGCATTTGCCTGGCCAATGATTCGATCCCTAGAGTCAGGAGGGGTAAGATTCTCTCTGAGCCTGCCTAAGCTTTTAATTTTAAAAAGGTAAAATGCCATGAAACTGCCGCTAGCTACTATAAATGTTAAACACAGGCCCGACCTTGGAGTCATTTCAAAGGAAATCTGCTCCCTTCTGTTTGCTGGGCAAGTTTTAATCTGAATAAAAAGCAAGGCACCTACTCAGACCAAGGGCTAACAGGCTCTCCTGAAGTCACATCTTGGAATGACAGACTGTAATTTGGAAGAACATGATGCCTGTGGGCACGGTAAAGTCTCGGTGCCCCTCACCACTCCAAGCCACGGTCTCTTCCTTTATAGTGGGTTGCCTAATAACACTGACCCAGGCAGAAATAGCCCCAAGACTTGGAACTAAATGTCCATTTCCTTTTGCTCCTCAAGGCCAATACTTGCCTTTAAAGAAGATGTAATTCTTCTGTCGATGAGTTAAACTCCTTGACCAGATCTACAATTTTCCCCTGAGTTTTATTCTCCACATAGTCATTGATAAACTTCTTGGCAGCAGCAGAGTCCTGGAAGTTAGTCTCTAAGGCCTTGGAGGCATACAGCTCCTGGGCGTTCCTGAACTTCCCAAGCAGTTTCAGCTGCTCTTTGATGAACATGGCATTGCCCACGTTCAGCTGAAGCTGTTCACTGAGCTGGCTGAGGGTGTGCAGGAGGTGCTAAAAGCTCTGGTGGATTTCTGCCTCTGAGGTCTTTGTGAGGTTGAACTTGAGGCCTTCGAAAAGCTCTGTCAGAGTGCTGCTGCGGGCCTCCAGGGATAGGAAGGCCAAGGCTGAGGAGACACTTAATGGGGAGAAGATAATATTCTTATCAGGGTTTTTTGAAGCCAGCTGCTTATAAAGGATGAAGGCGAAGTTCATGCTGCTGGAGGCTAATGTGAGTTTGTCCACATGCATCCCATTTTCTTGGTCCTCCTGGGTCAGAGCCTCCTGGTCAAGTGTGCTGCTGGGGTGCCAGAGGACAGCAGGGCAGAAGCAGGCCACCAAGACCCCTAGAGTCAGGAGGGGTAACTTTCTCACCACTCTCAACTCTGAAAAGCCACAATCCTTTAAGTCACAGAGGGACATATGGGGCACCATCCACCTCCCGCTGTCTCCCACCTGGCCTGTATTCAGATCCTTGTTCTGCTAGCTGTGCGAGCTCCCCTGGCTAGGTGCTCTCCTGGGCACCCAACGTGTGTGATTACGTTCAGGGCTTCCTTCATCCTTTGAGGTAAGTACTGTAATTGTTGCCATTTTTCCCAGGGAGGAAACTGGGCACAGAGAGGTAGGTGAAAGGGCTTGCCCAAGGTCACACGGCAAACAAGTCGAGGAGCCGGGGTGGGCGGCCAGGTTTGCCTGGCTCCTAGGACTGGAAGCTGACAATGAGGATGAGGTTCTGTTGAACAAGAACGCCACCTCCTCTGGCCTTTCCATGTGCTGAGCAGAGCCCAGTCAGGGGGATTAGAAAACAGGGGTTCCTCTTGCTTTGTACCTCTTACACCCCTAAAGTAGAACCCGAGGAAGGAGCCCTGGCCCCATGAGAGGCCACAGCACCTTCCCCAGCCACCAGATGACACCTTGTGTGACAGTGGCAGGCCCTCTACTGTATCATGCCTGGTGGTGAGTGGTGTGGGTTAACGGAGAAAGGCAGCTGGTGCGATCCCTAGAGCCTAGAGCCTAGACAGACCTGGAAATGGTTGGTTGGTCTTTGTCTCCACCATAAGCCTGGAAAGGCCTCCCAGTAGAGAGACATCAGAGGGAGTTCCAGAGTCTCGAGACTTGGCCTGGGATTGCACTTTGGCCACTCGTGATTACTGTGTGGTGGGCCATCAGGTGACTGAACCTCTCTGAGCCTTAGTTCCCAGCTCTGCACAACATGGTAAGTGGGTCAGGTAAGATTAGTGATGAAGGTGTCTGGCTCATAAGAAGGTTCCAGAAGGGTCACCTGCTTCCATACTCCCCCTGCCTGAAACCACAAGCCAGAAGAGGGGGCTAAAGCTACTGCACAGGAGACCTGGCAGGAGCTTGGTTCAAAGCCACTGACTCGAGCAAACAGGATATTTACCTTGAGCATCTGCCCACTCAGTCCCAGAATTCAGAGAAAAGGGGCAGTCTGGATGTTGGAGAGGAGAGGAAGAGAGAGGTGGGGAGTGAGGCGATGGAGGAGGGGGAGAAGGAGAGGAGGAAGAGAGGACAGGAGAAGACGACGGTGAGGTGAGGGGACTGAGCGAAGAGGAGAGAGAGGAGAAGGGAGGCCCATGTGAGGCTGCAGACAGCCCAAGACAGAGGCAACCTGGTTCCTCAACTGATGGAACCATTTCCTTGGAAACATGGTGAACAGTATTTTTCTCCAAAACTATTTCCAGAGGGAAAAGCTTGTCTTTTCTGTTTGGGCAAGCTGTCCAACATTGCTGGACAAGATACAGCCTGTTATCTGCTTGCCAAGGGGCGCTGGTAGGGACGAAAGCCCTGCAGGGACCCCCCTTTAGATGCTGAAGTTACAATGGCCCTCCCCCACCTTTGCTCAGAGGTACCCCCTGCAGCACAATCTGAGAGTTGCACCCTATGCCAGGCAAGGGGACAGCGCCTTTTTCTCCCGAGGGTTGGATACACCACTGACTTGAACCAGAATCCAAAAGTGTCAGAGGCAACAATGACCATAGCAGGCCCCGTGAGACCCCCACCCTGCACTCTTTGCAAGTGTGAAAACTCAGACCCACAGACAAGACATGCTTAAGAGGCTTAAGGAATCAGTGGGGGCCTATTACCCTGACTCCCAGCCCAGAATTCTGAGCACACCTCCTCCTTGACCCCTCCTGCTCTGCAAACTTTCATGAGCTTGGGGCCATGGTCTAGAACAGTCCTGGAAAAGCAGATCCTTTTGCTCCCAGTATTTAAAGCATCACAGATGACCTACCTCATAGAGCTGAATGTAGCTGGTAGATTTCAAAGCCGCCTGCCTGGAGTGCTGCGGAATGTTTGGGATAGTTACAGCTTATTTGTCACTGCCAAGGGCTCCTCCCCCTGCTTGGGAAATGTTCAGGAAAACTACGTGTTTTATTCTTAGCTGAGAAATGGCCACATGGTAATTCGAAACTGAAAGGGCATGGATGTATTAGATCTGGTTAAACAACCTAGTTACAGAAATAGCTCTGATTTTTGTTCCTTAGAAAGTAAAACAGAAACCAAAAACCCTTTGTCATGTCAGTTTTTCTTTCTGTTTATTTAATACTCATTTGGAAAAACCCAGAAAATATAAAGAAGAACATTGGGAAATATCCCCCAGAATGCTACCACTCAGAAAGGGCCCCAGTTAACATTTTAGTGTATTTCTAAGTTGCTTTTCTTTGACTGCAAGTGTGATACGAATCTCCATACAGAAACTCGCAAGTGTGATACGAATCTCCATACAGAAACTCACATATATTTGAAAAATATAGGACTCTTTATTTTCCTGTAGCTCAATTTGCATTTTGACCTGCATTCCAGAGAGAATTGCCCCCATTCCCAGAGATTGGGGGTTCGTCTGCAGGGCCCCTGGTCCCCTTCCCAGAGTTTCATCTAGAGAGGAGGAGGGAGAGGTTTGGGGGGCACAATGTTCGGAGACTCACTTCTCTTCGGGGGCCTTCTGTGACTTGGCCTTTGTCCTGTGGAGCCTCTGCTGTTTGTTCTCCCAAAGCCTGGCTGTTCCTCATCCCTGACCTCAGCGCTCCTTGGGTCTCCTTAGTTCTCTCTCTTAGTCCCTAACCTTTCTTCAATCATGGAAAAAACTTCCCCCTAATTCCCCATGGTCACATCCCCCCCAATCCATGACAGCCCCTGACAGACTTGGGTATGGAGAAAGTTTGGAAATCGCTGGACTCATGGGGCTGGTTCTAGCTCTGGTGTGAGGTAGGCCTGACCTGAATGCCCAATGTGTTACCTCATGCAAATCATGGGAAATCCCCAAGCCTTAATGTCCTCAAGCCTGAGATGCAGATAATAAGAGTTTCCTAGCTAGGCAAGGTGGCTCACATCTGTGATTCCTGCACTTTGGGTGTCAGAGGCGGAAGGATTGCCTGAGGCCAACCTGGCCAACATAGCAAGACCTCATCTCTACAAAAAAACTAAAAGAATTAACTGGGTGTGATGGCAGTCAACTGTAGTCCCAGCTACTCAGCAGGCTGAGGCAGGAGGATCACTTGAGCTGGAGGTTGCAGGAGGCTACTGATAACACCATTTTCACTCTAGCCCACATGACAGAGTGAGACTCTGTCTCAAAAAACAAATGAACAGACAAAAACCACAGACAAACCACAACAGTTCCCTGATAGAGGAGTTAAAAAAATTAAGTGATGTGATACTAAATTATAGCTCTGCTGGAACACAGTTTGGCTGCCTGTTATAGATAGGGCTGTGTCCTTGGAGTACTTAATAAATATTGGTTGACTGTAAGGTGTTAAGATGACCAATACCAATTTGGTCCCATTGTTCCTTAAATGATGACTTATGTTCTTTCAGTCTCTAAGTATTTTCCGAATTGAATACATACTTTTAAGTTGCAAAGAATCCTGAAGAAATGATAGCTGAAACAGGCCTGAATGCAATTCCAGTTGGAAGCAGTGGGTTGATACAGTGCCTCCCCTTTGTTGGGAACCAGCTACTCTGCCCTGTCCCTCTACCATCCCTAGGTGTTCGTTTGCCTGAACTAGGATGGCTAACTGCCATGGGGCCACAGGGGAAGGGCAGGGCACACCCTTTTCCTTCAAAAGGAATGAGCTAAATGTTGCTGGTATTATTCCGACTTACGTTTTTTGACCAGAGGTTGGCCACATAATCATGCCTAGCTGCAAGGAAGGCTGTGCAATGCAATCCACAGTGAACATGGTGTAGTCACATCCCAGCTAAAAATCTGGGGTTCTATTAACATGAGAGAGAAGAGAATGAACGCTGGAGATGACTAATCATCTTGCCCCAGCAAGTTACCTGGGTGTTCCCAAGTTTTCCACTCTCAGGAGAGCCATTGTTTTCTTTCCTTGTTTGTTTTGTTTTTTATTTTCTTTTTTAAGAAACCGGGTCTCACTCTTTCATCTGGGCTGGGGTGCAGTGGTGCAATATAGCTCACCGCAACCTCACATTTTTGGCTTTAAGTGATCCTTCCAAGTAACTGAGATTAAAGGCATGTGCCACTACACCCAGTTTCATCAGTTTCTTTGAAAATGAACTTTTAGTCCAATGTGGAGCAGGTACTTCTCTACTCTCCGCAGGTACTACTGAGGGTGCTGGCAGGGCTGATATGTCCTGGGTGCCACTTGTCACATGGATGCTGCCAGGTCACATGCACCCCACCTCTGGCCATCTCCCACCCTCTTCTCTGGGCTCTTACAGTCTTCATTGGTTTCTTTCACCCCAGGACTGGTAAGCAGTGCTAATACAAGGACTACACATGTCACAGTGAACTCTAGGCCCTGATGGGCCACAGGGAATTATGACACAAAAAGCAAAGTTAATACCAGGTCGCACTCTTCGAGATCCACTGCACCCCCTCTTTGGAGTAGTCCCCTGTCCCAGTCTCCCTAGTAGCTGCTAGGCTGCAGGATTGCTGGAGCAGGTCTGCCTCCCAAGTCAGCAGTCGCTTGAGAATATGCTCTCAGCAGAACACAGGGTACCCCCTCTATATTTCTAAGTCCCATGGAAAGGAAGCCAAAAGGAAATTAAGAGCATACTGGCATCTGAAGAGATGTTACTGCCCACGAGGAAGAGAACTGTGACACCTTTGCTGCGCTCAAAGTGTGGTTCAGAGACCATCAGCTTCAGCCATAGCATAGGGGAGCTGGTTAAAAATGCAGATTCTTAGGACAGAGCCCAGGCCCACCAATTCAGAATCTGCATATTCATAACATTCCCCAGTTGATTTGTGTACACCTGCGGGTCTGAGAAGCACTGCTGAGCCAAGTGGGCTAAACAGGAGAGCAGGTCTCCCTCTGTGAGGTTTCTCCATTTGGATTTCTCCTCTGCTTCCAGCTCTCAGGGCTGAGATTTGCCTGCTTCTGTATAAGGCTTCAAATTGAGCTCTCTCAGAACACATCAAGGGCTTTGTCCAAGGGCAGAGTCCAGCTTCTTCACCAGAATAACAAAGTGTGGTGGATATTTATTTATTTATTTTTTGAGACAGAGTCTCAGGCCTTGTGCCCTGGGTAGAGTGCTGTGCTGTCACAGCTCACAGCAACCTCAGACTCTTTGGCTTAAGCGATTCTCTTGCCTCAGCCTCCCAGGTAGCTGGGACTACAGGTGCCTGCCACAATGCCCAGCTATTTTGTTGTTGTTGCCATTGTTGTTTTAGCTGACCTGGGCCAAGTTCGAACCCACCAACATCGGTGTCTGTGGCCGGCGTCCTACGCACTCAGCTACGAGCGCTGCTCTGCAGTGGATTTTTAAACAGAATTATTTTTATCCTTCCTACACATGAAATTTATAGGTTACCAAGTGCTTTCCTATACATCATCCATTCATTTCTTCCTTTATAGCACGAATATTTACAAAGGTGTGACCCTGTGCACTGAGCAGCCAGCAGCGAACCAAATAAATAATGGCCCTGCTCTTGGGGTGGCATCAGCTCTGCAGTTTGGGGGCAGTGCCCTTAATGGAAGGGGAACAGGCCTGCAATACAGGGTCTGCAAGCTTTTTCTGTAAAGGCCCAGTTAGTAAATATGTCACACTGAAGGCTCTGTGTGGTCTCTATCTCCTCTTCTCTTTCTTCCTCATAATATTTTAAAAATGTATAAAGCCATTCTTAATTTGTAGCTATATATAAGAATGGTTTGTGGACTGGATTTGGCCAGTGGGCCTGTACGATGTCCCTAAGAAGTTTTACTGTGAGGGGTTCAGATACAAGTAGAGTCCAGAAAAGTGAACAAATGCCCCCACCCTTTTAGTTCAGGCTCACAGACAGCTGCTGGCCCATGCGTTGCCTCCAGAGATTTAGAATCTGAGTGAATTTCGTCACTCCCATCGCAACTCTAGACTCCATCCTGCCCTATTTGAAATTGCAGGGTATCCTTTCCTATTGGAATCTTCTCTTTCTCCTACCTGTCAAGAAGAATACAGAGACCTCCCCGATACTGTGTACCTGTGTCACTCCTAGGGGAGGACTCAAAACACCTTGTTAATTTCTGTTTAGTTTCCTAGATATGGAAGGGGGGGTTGCACAACACCCAGTTGCCAGAGTATGAGTCTGGTGAGCTAGAACACTTGCACAAGTCATGCACATCAACTTCATTGCTCTCTGATAGGTAGAAAGAGTCAATAGCAGCCTAGGACCTCTGGTGAAAGCTCAAGAAAGCTTCCCAGGAGGGATGGAATGAAGTCTTTGTGTGCACGTGTCTCACTTTGCACTGTAACCGAGGACCTCACAAGCACCTTGGGTTTTATATCCCGGGGGCATCTGGGATCACTGAATACAAGTGTTGCAGGACAGCCTATTTTTTTTTTTTTTTTTACTGTTGCGGGTTCATTGAGGGTACAATAAGCCAGGTTACACTGATTGCAATTATTAGGTAAAGTCCCTCTTACAATCATGTCTTGCCCCCATAAAGTGTGACACACACTAAGGCCCCACCCCCCTCCCTCCGTCCCTCTTTCTGCTTTTCCTCCCCCCCATAACCTTAATTGACATTAATTGTCCTCATATCAAAATTGAGTACATAGGATTCATGCTTCTCCATTCTTTTTTTTTTTTTTTTTTTCTTTTTTTATTTTTTTTTTTTATTGTTGGGGATTCATTGAGGGTACAATAAGCCAGTTACACTGATTGCAATTGTTAGGTAAAGTCCCTCTTGCAATCATGTCTTGCCCCCATAAAATGTGACACACACTAAGGCCCCACCCTCCTCCCGCCATCCCTCTTTCTGCTTCCCCCCCCATAACCTTAATTGTCATTAATTGTCCTCATATCAAGATTGAGTACATAGGATTCATGCTTCTCCATTCTTGTGATGCTTTACTAAGAATAATGTCTTCCACTTCCATCCAGGTTAATACGAAGGATGTAAAGTCTCCATTTTTTTTAATGGCTGAATAGTATTCCATGGTATACATATACCACAGCTTGTTAATCCATTCCTGGGTTGGTGGGCATTTAGGCTATTTCCACATTTTGGCGATTGTAAATTGAGCTGCAATAAACAGTCTAGTACAAGTGTGCAGGACAGCCTATTTTAGGAAGGACAAGGACGAAGCTCAAATTGTTCTGAATGATCCCTCCTTATCTCAGGGCACTGCATTCTCTTATATTCTACAGTCGTCCTGAGAACTAGGGGTGGGAGGAAGGAGAGCTGGGTCAGCCAAGGCCATCTGGGACTTGTTCTACATTCTCCACTCCCATGACCTCTTAATCCTGCTAACCCTTCTGCTCCCTTTCCTCCACCTCCCCCCTATTCTCCTAGCCCCCTGGAAGGCTGTCAGTTGGTCATTCACTTATTTAGTGTCATCAGACTCTGCTTCGGGTGGGGCCAGAACAAGTGCTGAATGTCCCACAGGCCTTCAGATTCACAGACGGACCAGATTGGTAATGTTCTGGCATTGCCAGAAGTGACTGCCTCTTTGCTTTTTTCATCTTAAGTTTTCTTACCAAGATTTGGTCCATGGCAGCCTCCAGGAAGAGGGGTTAGGTAGGAGGAAAAAACTTCTGACATCTAATCATTTGATTTTCCCAAGTACTCCCAGCTGTTAAATGGTGAAACTGTTGAAGCTCAGGAAAACCAATCTAATGCCCAGTCCAAGATTTTTACCACCTTTTCATGTTCTTTCTTTAAAAAAAAAAAAAAAAAAAAACAAATAGGAAGAAATTTCCAACCTTAAACATGGGAGAGAAAATGGCAATCTTAGAGGTTTTAAAGTCAATAATTTTTTTTTTTTTTTAAGTCATCGGTTGTTGTGGATCTGTGTAGAGAAGGTTGTTTTCTTTATGTGGACAGGGTCTCAGCTGAATGGGAGCTTTGTCCCCACCAGTTACTACTCTCCTCTTTGACCCTGTATGGACACATTCCACTGACTTAAAGTGGACCCTCGTGGGCAGCCCAAGGTGAGTGGGAAGGTTCACCTTGGCTTTGACAAGGTCAGGGCTAAGGTCTCTGGGAGACTATTTAGAAGGGCCAGGAATCTGATAGAAAGAGCAAATGAAGATGGAAGAGGGGGGTTGGCACCAGCCTTTGGGACCTGAGTATAGCTCAGTGTCTGCCTTCAATTGTGGAGAGAAGAAAGATGTATATCCAGTGTGCTCAGCCCCAGGACCTGGGACAAGCAGAAGCATGATCCCAGGGACAGTTACTCTTAACTGTTCCAACCTACAGTCACCTGGATACATGTGGAGTCAACCAGAAGCTTGGGTTTTGCAGGCTTGATGATTGGGGTGCAGATTGCTGTTTTGCACAGTTATTACCTTCGTGGTGCTAGTTCAGATTCTAAATGCTGAGTGGACACAAATGGGCTAAGGCAAACCTCTGAAAAAGGGCTGTGTCCACACTTAGGCTGGTGCTGTAAATGGAGAAGGCTGTACTTCTGGGGCTTAAACAGGGGGCCAGCAGGATCCCAAACAAGAGGGAGCCCCACCTCACTGGGGAAAGGGAGGCGACAAAGACTGGTTCCTCCCAGTAAGGCAGGGGTCACGGGGAGGAAATCACCATGCCAGGCTTCTTTGGCACTATGGCTCAGCCACATCTACTTGCTGGGGGACTTTAGGCCAGTTACTTCACCTCTCTGAACCTCTCTGGTTAATCATAGCTCCTTAAGGAATTCTTAGGAGGAAGAAGTGAGGTACGGACAATAGCAGTATTAGAGAACCCAGAGAGATCTGCTGTGTCCTGGCTAGTGGACTCCAGTAACAGTTGGAAAGGATGAAATTAATATCCTGTTTTTGCCCGACACCCAGGCTGCTGTAAGGCTGGTTTTTGTGCTGATCTGGTTTTGTGGTTGTTGGGGGGAGGTGCTGGCTGCAGATTTGAAGCAGGATTTGAAAATTCTCTTCGGTACAGCCTGTCCCTTGGCTGTCTCCCCTGTGGATTAGGAGGTGCCTGAAGAAATATTTGCCAAGAGCAGAGAGAATTTCTGGTTCTGTTTTTAATGCTGTTTGTGGGCCCTCCCTTCTCCGTGTTGTCCTTTTTCCTTTGGGGAGAGAATAGCTACTGCAGCTTTCCATCATCAACTTCTATTTCGAATTGCCTTCCAGCTTCCATGCTAATCTGAGAATCCCTGGTAAACAAGGACTAGCACAGGCCCGGCCTCTTACTAACTGGATAGTCTCACAGACACTTTAACCTGTGAGCCTCAACTCCTTCCCTCTGTGCAAAATGAGAAAGAAATGCCCTCTCCCCCTGCCATTCATGTATGCAATCAGTCCATCTATTTTTTTGTTTTAAATTAAAAACCTACTGTGAGAGTACTTACTCTACTGGATTCTTAGGAGACAATATTCTGGCCATTTTACAAATATGACCACAAATTTGTTCACACTTCTTTGTTCAAGAGAAGGAGCTTAATTACCCTCCCCTGGCATTGGACTGGACTTAGTGACTTGGTTGAACTGATGGAATACAGCAGAAAAGATGAGGTGTCGTTTCCAAGACAGGGTTATGAAAAGACTACTGCTTCTGCCCTGGTTCTCTCTCTGCCCGCCCCTCACCCCACTTTTGCTCACTGCCTCTCCATCTATTTCCCTTTCCTCTCTCTCTTGCACTTACTCTCTTTTGTCTGGCTTTCTTTTCATCTCCCTCCCCTCTCTCAGCTTCTTGCTGAATGTGTGCAGGCCTACTCGGTCCTGAATACTAAACAACCTTCTCTCTCTTGGTCTCTCTCTGAAGTCATGTCTTAGCAGCCCCGTGAGTAGCCCACAGGGCCAGGAACTGAGCCGCCTGCTGTCCTGGGGGAACTTCCATCCCAATAAGGGTCTCAGGACTACAGCCCCAGCCAATAACTTGACTGCAAGCTCAGAGAGACTCCACACCAGAGCCACTCAGTTCAGCCCATCCTAGATTCCTGACCCTCAGAAACTGTATAAGATAAGAAATGTTTTCTGTTTCAAGTTGTGAATTTTCAGGGGTGATTTATTATGCAGAAGTAGATGATTCACACAACCCACATCTCCTGTCCTCTTGACTCGTAGGCTCAGGGGAAGACCGTAAAGAAAGAAATTTGAGAGTTATGTAAGAAAACTGATCACTGTCAGAATGAAACATATGCCCCATGATTAAGGCTATACACCTTCCTACTCTTAAGAAAGTTCGTCTGTCCTTCCTTTACTCCCAGTGCCACTGATGACGGTGGTCAGTTGCTCTGTTCTCTATGCTCATGAACATGTTGGTGTCAAATCCTCACAAATACCCACTGGGGTAGGTTAGATCACACTCTATGTGTGGGCAAACTGAGGTGCAAAGAAGTGAAGCAATTCCCAGGGCCACACTTCTAGTGAGGGGTTCTGAGCCAGGCAGGCTGGCTGAAGTGTTCACTCTTGCACTCTTCCTGGAAACATGCTCCACTCCTGGCTGACCTGTTCTCACCCCACTGTAGTGATCAGAGGGATAGGTGCCACCTGTGGCCCAGCTCCCTGTTTCCAGCAGTTGTGTGGCTAAAAATATTCACTTGGTCCATTAAACGCGGGCAAATTTGGGGAATAAAAAGAAGCTATTTTAAGTCCTCTATTACCCTTTAGCTAACTTTTCCATTCCACTTTTAGCACCAGTAGCTTTATAGTTTTTTTATATTTACCTTGTAAGCTTTCAAGAATTCTATTACAGGGTACCCACCTGGAACTCTGTAAGAGCTGTGCCATGACCCGCGATCAGCACCCACCCAGACCTCCATAAGAGCTGCGCCCGATCCGCGACCTGCGATAGGCATCCGCCCAGACCTCCGGAAGAGCTGTGCAATGACCCACAAATGGCACCCTCCCAGACCTCGGGCCATGACCTGCAACCCACAACCCCTGCCAGCAGGTAAAGGAGTACAGTCCACTGCACCCTTGTAGGTGAATCAGTCTCATTTGTGCTCCTTGAAGTTACGAGACCCTGAGAAGGGACATTTCCAGTACTTGGGCTAGATGTGAGTTTTGGGGCACATTCTCTCACAGCTCACCTAAGTGGCTTTGTTGAAAAAATGCAGGCAGTCACACTTTTTTTTTTTTTTTTTTTTTTTTTTTGTAGAGACAGAGTCTCACTTTATGGCCCTCGGTAGAGTGCCGTGGCCTCACACAGCTCACAGCAACCTCCAACTCCTGGGCTCAAGCGATTCTCCTGCCTCAGCCTCCCGAGCAGCTGGGACTACAGGCGCCCGCCACAACGCCCGGCTATTTTTTGGTTGCAGTTTGGCTGGGGCCGGGCTTGAACCCGCCACCCTCAGTATATGGGGCCGGCGCCCTACCGCAGGCAGTCACACCTTTAAGGAAAGAATATCCTGGAGGGCTCTCGCCAGGTCGTAGCTGGAGACAGAGCATCTGCCTCTGGTCATGGACCATTGCACTTAATCCCCTATTTCTATTTACACAAAAACTTTCAGTTAATCATATGTAGAAGTAGACATACAGAACAGACAACCCAGCCCTTTGTGGTTCATCTCCATTGTTGTTTATCTCTAAACAACATATTCTTTGTTTAGAAAGTTGTGTACCTACTTTACTGGATTAACTCTGATAAGGCATCTTTACCTTTTGTCTTCCTTGTTCTTGGATTATTTCTATTTGATGATTTTGGGTATATAAGAATGTGAATAAGAGCAGCTATTTGCTGCTGTGCCTGAGCCAGCACCAGACATCCCTTAATAAGTCATTTATTTCATCTGCAGTGTCTGCCTCCGTGTCTCTGACCAGGCCAGTGGACAGCAACATGCCAGGCCTCCGCACACCCTGACCAAAAACTCTGGGAGACGTGCAACCCCTCATCCTCCCTCCTGTACCCTCCCTGCCTCCACACCAGCCCGCTCGTCTGGCCAGGGACTCTGGTAGCCGTGTGCCAACTGGAGCCCTCCCTACCTCTGCATGGAGCCCTTCTGGCCATAGACTGCTAGAGCCTTGGACCCTCTGTGCCAAAGTCCCTGGGTGCCAGGCACTCCCAGAACCATGCGCACCACTCCCTGCCCTGTTGCTGGATCCAGGTGTGTCACACTCTGGAGCTGCTCCCACAACCAGAACTCCCTGGCTGGGGAAGCCCCAGAGGAGCTACACAGGCTCACTCCCTACAAAGATCCAGCAACAATAGAGTGATCCTGCTGGTGTCTAATCTGAGGATGGCCAGAGGCAATGGTGAAAAACAATCATGAGGTGAAATCAACAGAAATACTCTGGCAATATGAAAAATCAGAGTGGATCAACTCCCCCAAGGATCAATGGGGCAGACACAGCACAAGATCCCATGCACAAACAAATAGCTGGGATGTCAGAAATTGAATTCAGAATCTGGATAGCAAATAAGATCAAACTAGAATTCCAAGCAGTAACCCAAAAGATGTCTCAAGAATTCAACGAATTCAAAGACCAAATGACCAAAGACTTTGACACATTGAGACAAGAAGTTGCAGCCCTCAAAGATCTGAGAAACATAGTAGAATCTCTCAGTAACAGAATGGAGCAAGCAGAAGAAAGGATTTCTGATATTGAAGACAAAGCTTTCAAATGTTCCAAAATCTCAAGAGGAAGAGAAATGGAGAGCAAAAACAGATCACTCTCTCAGAGAGCTCTGGGACAATTAGAAGAAAACTAATATTTGTTTTATAGGGATCCCCAAAAGCAATGAAGTGGCTTCACAAGGTACAGAGTCTCTTCTCCATGAGATTATGAAAGAAAACTTTCCAGACATGCTGAGAGATTCTGAAATTCAGATAGCAGACAGTTTCAGAACTCCAGCACGACTCAACCAGAATAAGATATTCCCCAGACACATCATAATTAATTTCACTAATGTTAATATGAAGGAGAAAATTCTGAAAGCAACCAGATGAAAGAAAATCATTACCTACAGGGGGAAGAATATTAGAATAACTGCAGATCTCTCTGCTGAAAACTTTCAAGCTAGAAGAGGATGGTCATCGACTTTTAATCTCCTAAAACAAAATAACTTTCAACCCAGGATCCTGTACCCAGCTAAACTGAGTTTCATTTATGATGGAGAAATTAAATACTTTAATGACATTCACATGTTGAAGAAATTTGCCATAACTAAACCAGCTCTCCAGGATATTCTCAGACCTATCCTCCATAAAGACCAGCATAATCCTCCACCACAAAAGTAAACCCACCCAGAAAATTTTGATCAAGTTCCAACTTCCACAGTCGCAAAAGGATTAAAAATGTCCACCAGACACTCGAAAGGCTTATCAATATTCTCAATTAATGTGAATGGTTTACATTGTCCTCTAAAGAGGCACAGGTTGGCTGACTAGATACAAAAACTTAAGCCAGATATCTGCTGCATACAAGAATCTCATCTTACATTAAAAGACAAATATAGACTCAAGGAGAGGGATGGTCTTCTATACTCCAGGCAAATAGAAAGCAGAAAAAAGCAGGCGTTGCAATCCTATTCGCAGATGCAATAGGCTTTTTAAACCAACCAAAGTAAGGAAGGATAAGGATGGACACTTCATTTTTGTTAAAGGTAATACTCAATATGATGAGATTTCAATTATTAATATTTATGCACCCAACCTGAATGCACCTGAATTTATAAGAGAAAGTCCAACAGACATAAGCAACTTGATTTCCTCCAGTTCTATAGTAGTTGGAGATTTTAACACCCCTTTAGCAGTGCTGGAAAGATCCTCCAAAAAGAAGCTAAGCAAAGAAATTTTAGATTTAAACTTAACCATTCAATATGTGGACTTAACAGACATGTATAGAACATTTCATCCCAACAAAACTGAATACACATTCTTCTCATCAGCCCACGGAACATACTCCAAAATCGACCACATCCTAGGCCACAAATCTACCCTCAGCAAATTTTATAAAATAGAAATTATTCCTTGCATCTTCTCAGACATCCTGGAATAAAAGTTGAACTCAATAACAACAGGAACCTGCATGCCCATACAAAAACATGGAAGCTAAATAACCTTATGCTGAAGGATAGATGGGTTATAGATGAGATTAAGAAGGAAATCACCAAAATTTTGGAACAAAACAACAATCAAGACACGAATTATCAGAACTTCTGGGATACTGCAAAGGCAGTCCTAAGAGGGAAATTTATAGCACTATAAGCCTTCCTCAAGAAAATGGAAAGAGAGAAAGTTAATAACTTAATGGGACATCTCAAGCAACTGGAGAAGGAAGAACTTTCCAACCCCAAACCCAGCAGAAGAAAAGAAATAACCAAAATCAAAGCAGAATTAAATGAAATTGAAAACAAAAGAATTATACAACAGATCAATAAATCCAAAAGTTGGTATTTTGAAAAGATCAATAAAATAGATAAACCTTTTGACCAACCTAACAAGGAAAAAAAAAGGGTAAAATCATCGATCAGAAATGGTAACGATGAAATAACAACGGACCCTTCAGAAATTAAAAAAATCCTTAATAAATATTACAAGAAATTTTACTCTCAGAAATATGAAAATCTGAACGAAATCGACCAATACTTGGAAGTACACGACCTACTAAGACTTAGCCAGAATGAAGTGGAAATGTTGAACAGGCCTATATCAAGTTCTGAAATAGCATCAACTATACAAAATCTCCCTAAAAAGAAAAGCCCAGGACTAGATGGCTTTACATCAGAATTCTACCAAATCTTTAAAGAAGAACTAGTACCTATATTACTAAACCTCTTCCAAAATAATAGAAAAAGAAGGACCACATTCTATGAAGCAAATACCACCTTGATCCCTAAACCAGTGAAAGACCCAACAAGAAAAGAAAACTATAGACCAATATCACTAATGAATATTGATGCAAAAATACTCAATAAGATCCTAAAGAACAGAATCCAACAACGCATCAAAAAAATTATACACCACGACCAAGTGGGATTTATCCTAGGGTCTCAAGGCTGGTTCAATATACGTAAATCTATAAATGGAATTCAGCACATGAACAAACTAAAAAATAAAGACCATATGATTCTCTCAGTTGATGCAGAAAAAGCTTTTGATAATATCCAGCATCCCTTCATGATCAGAGCACTTAAGAAAATTGGTGTAGAAGGGACATTTTTAAAACTAATGGAGGCCATCTACAGCAAACCCACAGCCAATATCATATTGAATGGAGTTAAATTGAAATCATTTCCACTTAGATCAGGAACCAGACAAGGCTGCCCATTGTCTCCATTGCTCTTTAACATTGTAATGGAAGTTTTAGCTGTTGCAATTAGTGAAGAAAAGGCGATCAAGTGTATCCACATAGGGTCAGAAGAGATCAAACTTTCACTCTTCACAGATGATATGTTCGTATATCTGGAAAACACTAGGGATTCTACTACAAAACTTTTAGAAGTGATCAAGGAATACAGCAATGTCTCAGGCTACAAAGTCAACACCCATAAATCTGTAACCTTTATATATACCAACAATAGCCAAGCCAAAAAAACAGTCAAGGACTCTATTCCTTTCACAGTGGTGCCAAAGAAGATGAAATATTGGGAGTTTATCTAACAAAGGACGTGAAAGATCTCTATAAAGAGAACTATGAAACTCTAAGAAAAGAAATAGCTGCAGATGTTAACAAATGGAAAAACATACCATGCTCATGGCTGGGAAGAATCAACATTGTTAAAATGTTTATACTACCCAAAGCAATATATAATTTTAATGCACTTCCTATTAAAGCTCCATTGTCATATTTTAAAGATCTTGAAAAAATAATACTTCATTTTATATGGAATCTGAAAAAAACCTTGAATAGCCAAAACATTACTCAGCAATAAAAACACAGCAGGAGGAATCACGCTACAAGAACTGAGACTGTACTATAAATCGTTAGTGATCAAAACAGCATGGTACTGGCACAAAAATAGAGAAGTAGATGCCTGGAACAAAATAGAGAATCAAGAGATGAATCCAGCTACTTACCATTATTTGATCTTTGACAAGCCAATTAAAAACATTCAGTGGGGAAAAGATTCCCTATTTAAAAATGGTGCTGGGTGAATTGGCTGGCGATCTGTAAAAGACTGAAACTGGACCCACACCTTTCACCATTAACAGAGATAGACTCTCACTGGATAAAAGACTTAAACTTAAGACATGAAATTATAAAAATACTTGAAGAAAGTGCAGGGAAAACTCTTGAAGGAATCGACCTGCATGAATATTTTATGAGGAGGACTCCCCAGGCAATTAAAGCAGTGTCAAAAATACATTACTGGGACCTGATCAAACTAAAAAGCTTCTGCACAGCCAAGAACATAGTGAGTAAAGCAAGCAGACAGCCCTCAGAATGGGAGAAATTATTTGCAGGTTATACCTCTGATAAAGGTTTAATAACCAGAATCCACAATCCTAGAACCAGAACTCAAACATATTAGCAAGAAAAGAATGAGTGATCCCATCTCAGGGTTGGCAAAGGACTTGAAGAGAAACTTCTCTAAAGAAGACAGACACCCGATCTACAAACACATGAAAAAAAGCTCATCATCCTTAATCATCAGAGAAATGCAAATCAAAACTACTTTGAGATATCACCTAACCCCAATAAGAGTAGCCCACATAACAAAATCCCAAAACCAGAGATGTTGGCGTGGATGTGGAGAAAAGGGCACACTTCTACACTGCTGGTGAGAATGTACACTAATACGTTTATTTTCGAAGGATGTTTGGAGAATACTTAGAGATCTAAAAATAGACCTGCCATTCGATCCTATAATTCCTTTACTAGGTTTATACCCAGAAGACCAAAAATCACAATATAACAAAGACATCTGTACCAGAATGTTTATTGCAGCCCAATTCATAATTTCTAAGTCATGGAAGAAGCCCAAATGCCCATTGACCCATGAATGGACTAGCAAATTGTGGTACATGTATACCATGCAATATTATGCAGCCTTAAAGAAAGATGGAGACTTTACCTCTTTCATGTTTACATGGAACATATTCTTCTTAGCAAAGTCTGTCAAGAACGGAAGAAAAAGTATCCAATGTACTCAGCCCTACTATGAAGCGAATTTATAGCTTTCATATGAAGGTTACAACCCAACTATAGCACAAGAATATGGGGAAAGGGCCAAGGGAAGGGAAGGGAGGGGGGAGGTTCGGGTGGAGGAGGGTATTGGGTAGGGTTACACCTACAGTGCATCTTAGAATGGGTACAGGCAAAACCTACTGAATGCAGAATACAAATGTTTACATACATACTAAGAAAATGGCATGAAGGCTACGTTGAACAGTTTGATGAGTATATTTCAGATTGTATATGAAACCAGCACATTGTACCACTTGATTGCACTAAATGTATACAGTTCTGATTCAACAATAAAAAAAAAAAAGAATTCTATTACATGTGACTGCCAGTAAGGTATAATAAAAAATAGAAGCTGAAAATCTCAGAGATGCCTGAGATGCAGACAAGGCATTTTACAGACAGTATTATGGTTCTGTAAGAAAGTAGGTGGCTTAAAAGAACAGAAATCTATTTCCTCACTGTTAATAGAGACCAGAAATCCAACATCAAGGTATGGACAGGCCCATGCGCCCTCCGAAGGCTCTAGGGAGGAACCTATTCCATGCCTGTCTTCTAGCCCTGGCAGTTGTGGCAAACCTTGGCTTTCCTCCAGTCCCCACCTCTGTAGTCACATGACTGTGCCTCTGTTCCTTCTGCATTCCCTCGCCTTCTAAGGATGCCAGTTATTGGATATGGGACCTACTTTAATTCAGGATGTTCGCCTAAACTTAGGCATCATAATTTCACTAGCAAAGACCCTATTTCTAAATATCACATTCTGAGGTTCTAGAGAATCTTGAGGGGACCCCATTTGATCCAGTGCACTCTCAGCAGAGCATGTTCTCTCTCACGAGTTTAGCTACAAAACCTCAAAGCTGGTTTGGAACTTCACAGAGGCACTAGAGATGCCCTCTCAAGAATCACAGGTAGTCCCTGAGTTACCAACATTTGACTTAGGTTCAACTAGCACTTAAGAATGGAGACTATGGCTTGGCACCTGTAGCTCAAGTGGCTAGGGTGCCAGCCACATACACCGGAGCTGGCGGGTTCGAATCCAGCCATGGCCTGCCAAGCAACAATGACAACTATAACCAAAAAATAGCTGGGCATTGTGGCAGGTGCCTGTAGTCCCAGCTAGTTGGGAGGCAGGGGCAGGAGAATCGCTTAAGCCCAAGAGTTTGAGGTTGCTGTGAGCTGTGACACCATGGCCCTCTACTCAGGGTGACAGATTAAGACTCTGTCTCAAAAAAAGAATGCCTGTTGTTCCAATTAATCCGCACAAAACTCAAAGCAGGGTGCTCTGAAATCTGCAGGCAAATGGCTTTTTGTTTACTTCTTTCATTATCATCATTGCTCCATCTTGTTTCCTTAATTCCTCTAAGGATCCTTAAGAAATGGGGTTGCAGCCAATGAATAACCAGCTTTCCCTTTGCAGAACTGAGAAGTCAGTGAAAGAGTCAGTGCACTCCATTGCCAAATGCAAAGTATGATCCTATGGAAAACCCAAAGCAGCCTGCAGTAAACTGTTCAAGAGCTGTTCATCTCCACGAGCGCAGGACCTCCACGGTGCCACCAAAGTCAACGAGACCTGTGGGAGGAGCATACACTGGCTAAGCACTGATGTGCCCAATTCTGTGGTTTGTTAGTTGGGTGTTGTGTGTGTGTCCCAGCGATTTGGGAGGCTGAGACAGGAGGATCGCTTGAGCCCAGGAGTTTGGGGCCTCAGTGAGCTATGATGACGCCACTGGACTCTTGCCCAAATGAAAGAGTGAGACCCTGGCCGGCTCTTGTGGAGGGTCTAGCTGCGGGTCCCCAGCCTTCCTGCCCCTATGCACACCCAAGGCAGCTGGGGAAATCAGCAGGGTGAGGGGAGGGACTATGGGGTCTCCTCATGCCTCTGAGTCAAGCCTTTGTTACACTTCAGGGCTGTAACATTATGTGCCATGAAGCCTCCCAGGGTCCTTCCTGTGGCACTGACCCTTCTCTGACCCCAGCCTGACTCCCACTGCCACCTAGTGACCAGCCTTGCTGCTGTCCCGTGACCTGCCTCCATCTTGCAGGGACAGTTGCAGATTTCTGGCCACTGGGATGGTGGCTTTTTGCTCATCCCTGTTCCTTACAGATGCGATCACCAGATTTAGCAATCAAAGGTACCTTGAAATTCGTGGGGCAGGTGGATTTGCTAAAAAGTTATTCACTGCATGAAATTCACGCTTCACTGGGTGTATATGTTCAATATGACCCCACTCGTGGGGTGTGCTCAGCACATGTGCGTGGTATGGGTCCTGTGCCCAAGGACTTGGAGCCTTAAGCAGTGGCCTGAGGACTCGTAAAGCACAAAGAATTAGAGTGGGCATGAGCAGGAGACACACCGGGGTCTGTGTGTTTGTTACCTGGGTGATGCCCTGCAGGGGTTGACTGAAATAATACTCAAACAGCAGAGAGCCGCTGGCCTGTTCATGAGAACATGAGGACGTGAGAACATGAGGGCTACTCTCAGACACACAGGCTAGGGGCATGGCATGGCAGAGAACAGAGGGGCATGGGAATTCCTGGGGCCTGGGTGTGTGGGCTGGAGGACACTGAATTAGATAGCCTTCCCCTCTTGTACTGTAAGCAGCAAAAAATCAAAAATCTGCGTGCACATTCAAATCCCAGGGGGAGCCCACAGGACCCCTACCCTGTCAGACATTCTGAGTCCCTGGGTCAAGGCCGGGAACATGTATTTTTAACAAGCATTGCAATCTCACACTCTGATCTCACAATCAGAGTGTGAGAAATGTGACTGCAGGAGTGTTCGAGGTCCCAGCCTCTTGCTTTGCCTGGTTTCCTCTGTTCGTCATAACTGTGCCCAATCTGTGTGGGGAGAGGTGGGCACGAGGGTGTCCCCTCGTGGTCACAGGGCTTAGGACACTGGTCGGCAGAGACGCCATCTCATGTTGCACATTCCTTCATCCCCACACTACCTATCCATCCTTCAAGCCCCCACCCGACCAGCCTGAACCCCTAATATATGTGAAGGATCTAGATAAGGAATATTTATTTACCTTGATTATCCTGATCAGATCCATGCAGTTCAGAGTGGCCTCTCTAGAAGAGGCTTCTACTCTGGAGAGGCCCTGAGTCTCCGATCCTTCCTGCATTCAGTGGGGACAGTGACAGGGACCACCTCAGTGCGGCATCAAGAAGGCTGAATGAGTTCATGTAAGGGAAGTGACAGAAAAGAGCTCAGCTCTGAGTTCTGCCAGAGGCAGCAGTTGTGTTAGCAACTGGGTGGCCGCAGCACTCCGGGAGGCTGCATGCCTGCGGGTGAGTCATAAGTGAGCTCACGTGTGAACAGCCATGCGGCCCGTGCAGGAGCATTTTGTTATCGGCTCTCTGCACGTCTTCACAGAAATCACTATTGGAAACGTGGAGGATTCTCTGGATTAGATTCTCCCCAGCAGCCAAGGGACCCAGCTCCTGTGACTGTGCCTATTGCCACCGTGGTGTCCCTCACTCCCACCTTTGTGGTCTAGAGAAGGGTGGTCAGTGCTGTGGAGTGGCTCTATGGGAAGTTGGGGAGGGCCAGTGATGTCACCTGTTTACTGTTCCCAGCCCTCTGCCACAGGTGCCTCTCAGGTCACCTCTTCATGAACGAGTCCACACATGCAAAGGGCTCAGAGCAGGGCCTGGTGTGGAGGATCTGGCCTCAAAGTGCCACTTGTGGTTATTATCACCCCTGCCCCAGCACCCCTCACAGTGTCCTGGTGGCCAGTGAAGGGGTGAGCTTCCCTCTCCATCCCCTCCTTCCCTTGACGGCTCCAGCCACACACCCACTCTCTCAATGTTGTAAAGCACTCACCCCCCTCCCAGCTCTAGGACTTTGCTCAGGATGTCCACACTCACTTTTTGCCCAGTCCACTCTGGCCTGTCTCCCAGGGCTCGGCTTCAATGCCACCATCTCAGAGAGACCCTCCTGGTGCCCCAGCAGCAGGAAGTCCCCTGGTCTCTTCCTTTGTGATTCCCAACCTGTTCCCTCCATTGCTTTGTTTTGTTGGAACATTTTATCTAAAAAAACTTTTTATTTTAAGATGGAAAAGTTGTAAAGACAAGAGAAAGTTTCCATAAACATGTCTCCCAGCTTCTCCTGAAGTAAATGGAAACATCTCACGTTATCATGGTGCATTTATCAAAGGTAAAAGGTGGTCATTGGGACAGCCCAGACTTCCTTGGATTTCAACAGCTCCCCACTAAATTCCCTTTTCTGTTCCAAGACCCCTTCCGGGATACAACATTGCATTTCATCACTGCGCCTCCTCTGATCTGTGACAATTCCTCAGGATTTCCTTCATTCATGACTCGATGCTTTCAGGAGGATCGGACAAGTATTTTGCTGAACATTCCGCAATTTGAGGATTGGCTGCTGTTGTCTCAAGATTAGTCTGAGGTTATGGGTCTGAGTGAAGATCCCTCCAAGGTGATGCTCCCTGCTCCTGACAGCAAGGCAGATGTCACCAGCACTCTTCGCTGCTCCTTTGGCCAAGGTGGTACCTAACAGGTCTATCTGTTCTTAGATGTGAGTCACATTCCACAGAAAGTGTCATCAACTGATGTACACTCTATTTTGCTTTCCTATTTTATTCTTTATTCTCTATTTTGCGGTCTCGCCACTTTAGAGTGTCACCTCCATGCATGCAGGGATTTCTGTTTTAGTTATCTGTAGCACCAGTAATGGTGCCAGGCACGGCACACAGAAGATACTCAACAAACACCTGTGGACAAATGTATTGCCCTTATTGCAGTTTTTAATTCTATATTTGCTTATCTGATTGCCAAAGCCCACATCTGATGGAAATAAACTTGGGCTTTCTATTTTATTTATTTATTTATCTATCTATTTATCTATTTATTTATTTTGAGACAGAGTCTCACCATGTCCCCTTGGTAGGGTGCCGTGGTATCACAGCTCACAGCAATCTCAGACTCTTGAGCTTACCTCAGCCTCCCAAGTAGCTGGGACTACAGGTGCCCCCCCAATGACCAGCTATTTTTTTGTTGCAGTTGTCATTGTTGTTTAGCTGGCCCCACCGAAGTTCGAACCTGCCAGCCTCAGTGTACATGGCTGGTGCCATAACCACTGTGCTATGGGCCCCAAGCCAACTTGGGCTTTCTAAAAACAAGAATGAACTGGGCAAAAGCTGCAGGAACTCAAAGGGGTTATTATAAGTTAAATGGCGTTCCCCCAAATTCATATGTTGAAGTTTTTTTTTTTTAGACACAGAGTCTCACTTTGTCACCCTCAGTAGAGTGCTGTGGCGTCACAGCTCACAGCAACCTCCAGCTCTTGGGCTTAGGTGATTCTCTTGCCTCAGCCTCCTGAGTAGCTGGGACTACAGGTGCTCACCACAACACCTGGCTATTTTTTGTTGCAGGTTGGCCGGGGCCGGGTTTGAACCCGCCAGCCTCGGTATATGGGGCTGGTGCCCTACTCACTGAACCACAGGCACTGCCCAGATATGTTGAAGTCTTAACCCTCAGTATTGTGAAATGTGACTGTAATTTGGAGACAGAGGCTCTAAAGAGGGGATGAAGTTATAATGGGTCTTAATCCCATGGGACTGGTGGAGATGGAGAGGAGAGATTAGGACTGGATGCAGGGAGGAGGGTCCATCAACCAACCCTGCCCTGCTGATACCTTGATCTAGGATTCTAGCTTCCAGGACTGTGAGCAAACCAGTGTTTGTTGCCTAAGCCACACATTGCGATGCCTTGTTACAACAGCCCTGGCAGGGTCACACAGTGGTTAAGCATGAGGGGACCAGGGGCACATCATACCCCTGTGTTCAAGTGTCCTACAGCTAGTGGGGATGTCAATCTGTGGATGGGTGTGAGCGCCCCTAGAGGCTTGAGTGGAGCATCTACTGATGTGCAGGTGGGAGAATCCATGTGGTTAAGAGGTCCTGGGGACACTCAGAGTGTGACATGGGCAGCTTCATGTCCAGGACTCCTATCACTGAGCCCCAACACAATCACCTCCATCCTCTTGTTATCTTTCAGAAGGAAAGATGTTGGTCCAGACCGATGTCTCCATGTTCCTCCCCAAGACCCTCCCTCTGCCTGGAAGTCCCGTACCCATTCCCAGGTCTGATGTCTGGTGAAGTCCTTCTCATTCTTCAAAGCCAGCCACAGAAGTGTTCCTAAGCCCTCAAAAGTTCATCGTCTGTCAGTCTCTCTCTGAGCTCCTTTACCATTCGATGTACTGAAGCTCATGTGACAACTGAGTTAAACAGCCTGCCCTAACCCCAGCATGGTGCTTTGACCCATGACGTGCTGCAGAAGCTACCCTGGAGCCCACCCTGGTCCTGCACACAGTGGCTGCTCTGTGACTGTTTGCCCAGCAAACTTTAGACAGCCCTGGACCTTAGCCTTATATATGACACACAGACCAGGCTTCCCCCTGACCTTGGACTGGCTGGGTAAACAGCAAGAGGAGCATTTGCCAAGACAGACTAGGCATGATGCAAGGGAAAAACACACTGGAGAGGAGGGTGAGCAGATCCCATTCTGAAGAGCTGCCCTGAGCCCAGTCATAAATGCAGATGAGCCATCCGGGTCTGGTTGCAGCCACCTGCCCCACCACCGGCTCACACGTGTGCCTGCTGGGCTTTCAGAGCCTGAGCCCCTCACTGTCACCAGCTGTGGGACCGTGGGCAAGTATGTGTGCTCTCCTTGGTATAATGGGGACAGCAAATAGATCATGCTGGATTGTCCAGTGATGAAACAAAAAATGCAAAGTGGCAGGGGCTGGCTCAGAGTAGGTGCTCAGTACTTGGAGCTGGTCAGAGCTTGGGGTTCTGACCTAGTTACCTCTCACAGCACTCATCTGTGATACAGTCCAGACTCTGGGACCACATGGTGGGCACAGCCTTGTGGAAAGCACACTAAGAACTTTTAGGGGGGGGGGTGCAGAGACTTGGGCTTGAGAGAGCAGCTAATGAGGGGACAGCCTGAGTGAAGGAGGGTTCACTCCTATACTCATTCATCAATTCCTGAAAGTGTCTGATCCCCTTTATTTCACAGACAAGGAGACACATTGGGCTTGGTAGAGGCAGGGAGGGAACTTCCTGGTTCTGAGGGGAGCTAGTGGCTGATATGACCCTGAACCAGGCCTTCTGCTTCCTACTCATCTCTCTGCAGCAGAACTCAGGGCTGAGCACGTGCTCTGGGGTCACGTTCCACTGACTTGCATGCAGCAAACCCTGGCTCCACCACTCATGAGCTGTGTGACTGGTAAGCCATGTAACCTCTCAAGCCTCACCTTTCCCATCTGTAAAATGGGGCTGATAGAGTTGCCTTAACTCAGAAGAGTATTGTGGGGGGTAAATGTGGCCATCCAGGGGAAGTGCTCAGCACCCAGCCTAGAACATGCTTAGCTATCAATGTCTTCATCCCAGACGTGCCTCCATACAGAGAATGTTACCCAGTGTTTGTAAAATGCTTTATCGTTATTGCTGACATAAAATTCAAAAAGTTAGTAATTAGTGTCTCCAAGTGATACTCTACTGTTTGCAACAAGATTCAATTTCTCCAGCCCCAGCCAGGCCCATAAGATTATAACTTTATCGCTCTCCTATCCCCCCAAGCCAGTAGCTCAGCTGCGCAGCTCCCTTAGCGGTTGCTGCCACCTGAGACGGTTGGACTAGCCATTGTGGTGAGCGCTACAGGAGGCGAACGACTTCTCCCACTTCACAACCGGACTCGCGAGCACCAGAGTTGGTGTTACTATTGCCTGACAGGGTATCTAAAGTAAAAGGGGCATTTAAATCAAACGGTATTGAGATGGATTGGGGTAAGAAACATAATAGTCCAGGGGCGGCGCCTGTGGCTCAGTGAGTAGGGCGCTGGCCCCATATTCTGAGGGTGGAGGGTTCAAACCCAGCCCCGGCCAAACTGCAACAAAAAAATAGCTGGGCGTTGTGGCGGGCGCCTTTAGTCCCAGCTGCTCGGGAGGCTGAGGCAAGAGAATCGCGTAAGCCCAAGAGCTGGAGGTTGCTGTGAGCCGTGTGACGCCACAGCACTCTACCGAAGGCGGTAAAGTGAGATTCTGTCTCTACAAAAAAAAAAAAAACATAATGGTCCAAATGGCCATAATGATGGGACAGTACAACTTCAAGGACTACCATTTGGTTATAGCAAAGAGGAAATAGTTCAGTTCTTTCAAGGGTTGGAAATCGTGCCAAATAGGATAACATTGACGATGGACTACCAGGGGAGAAGCACAGGGGAGACCTTCGTGCAGTTTGCTTCAAAGGAGATAGCAGAAAATGCTCTGGGGAAACACAAGGAAAGAACAGGGCACAGGTATATGGAGATCTTCAGAAGTAGCAGGAGGGAAATCAAAGGATTTTGTGATCCACCAAGAAGATTGCTGGGACAGTGACCGGGACCGTATGATAGACCAATAGGAGGAAGAGGGGGTTATTATGGAGCTGGGCGTGGAGGCTATGGAGGTTTTGATGACTATGGTGGCTATAATAATTATGGCTATGGCAATGACGGCTTTGATGGCAGAATGAGAGATGGAAGAGGTAGGGGAGGACATGGCCATGGTGGTGCCGGTGATGCAAGTTCAGGGTTTCATGGTGGTCATGTTGTACATATGAGAGGGTTACCTTTTTGTGCAACTGAAAATGATATTGCTAATTTCTGCTCACCACTAAATCCAATACGAGTTCATATTGATATTGGAGTTGATGGCAGAGCAACAGGAGAAGCAGATGGAGAGTTTGTGACACATGAAGATGCAGTAGCTGCCATGTCTAAAGATAAAATAACATGCCACATTGATACATTGAACTCTTCTTGAAGTCCACTCCTGGAGGTGGCTCTGGAATGGGAGGTTCTGCAATGGGAGGCTACGGCAGAGATGGAATGGGGTGGTTACGGATCTGTTGGAAGAATGGGAATGGGGAACAATTATAGTGGAGGATATGGTACTCCTGATGGCTTGGGTGGTTATGGCCATGGTGGTGGAGGCAGTGGAGGTTACTAAGGGCAAGGTGGCATGAGCGGAGGTGGATGGCGTGGCATGTACTGAAAACAGAAGCATCAACACACAAGTCCTGACAACAGCATCTGGTCTACTAGACTTTCTTACAGATTTAATTTCTTTTGTATTTTAAGAACTTTATGATGATTAAAGGAATGTGTTTTCAAAATATTATTTGGTAAAGCAACAGATTGTGATGGGGAAATCTGTTTTCTGTAGATTTTACTTGTTGCATACTTTGACTTAAATAAATTTTTATATTAAAAAAAAGATTATAACTTTATCCACAATGTGATGAGTTCCTGCACTGGGCCGCTTCCACTCTAATGTCCAGCATTTTTTCTTAAAGGATAAATGGCACTCGAATGTATTGAAAACAGCTATAAATGGCAGAATACCCCCTGGCCTTTGTGTATGATTTCCAGGGTCTTTGGATTGGATCTTTGCCCTGATCCTTCATTGTATTATATATGTGGGGAAACTGAAGTCTAGAGGGGGACAGCATCACCCAGTGTCACAGAACTGGGACAGTATCTCCTATTCCAGACTTTCACTCCAGTGTTTTTCCAAACCAAGATGAACTGACATTTATTGTTGACAGGAGGCTTGGACATGTGCTTACCGGTGGCCCTCATCTTCTAGAACAATCCTCCTACAGGGTTTTGTGACACTGGGATGGGCATCAAAGATGTGTAGACTTTGGGCCTCTTTCTGCCAATGTTATGCTGTGTGAGTTTGGGTGAGTCAACCAGCTTCTCTGGGCCTCAGGACTAATGTCCACTGATGAAAAGGGAGGACAAGACTGAGTGTTCTGCAAGGTTCACCAAGGCGATTGTCTTGCAATTGTGTGAGACGAAGCAATCATCAGTGTATCAATCTTTTTATTGTTATTCATGTTGCCTTGCTCGATACTAGCTACCAGCGGACAGATGGGCCATACCAGCTCCCACTGTGGATGCCTGTGGATTTCAGGAGAAGGCCCACTTCAGGGGTGGGTGACTTTGCCAAGGAAGATCATGTTCTTCCTGTTTTCCACAATGGACATCAGAAAAGGCCTGTTGAACACTACCCTTTGAGAGCTCAGTCGGGCAGACCTGAACGTAAAGACCATCCCCGTGGCTGCAGCTGCTTTGGTTCCCGATTCATCCACCTCCACCATGGCTTTGTGGACCATCTGCGGAGGGAACACCAAGCGTCACCTAGCTGCTGGGGACTGGGAGAAACCATCACAGCAGACAGCAAATTTTCTGCCTGTGGGCATCACCATCAATGGTGGCTTCATTTAACTGAGCCAGGGAGCAGGTGGGAAATGGAAGAATTGAGAAGCTACTCTGCACCAAGCACTGGGCTGGAAAGTGACTGCACATGTGTCTCTCATTGAATTCTTGTGACTTCTCAGAGTGAGGTTACCTTCCAACTTTATAGAGGAGAGAAAGGAGGCTCAGAGACTCAAGTGTATGTTGGACATCATACAGCCAGTAAGTGAAGGGGCTAGCACTGGAATCTTAGTTTGATTGCTTAAAACAGGACTCTTTAACCTAAGGCATGGTGATGGATATGGCTTCCCATAGCATGAAGAAGAATAAGATACAAGGTGAGGCTTGGTGCCCATAGCTCAGCTGTTAGGGCGCTGGCCACTTGCACTGGGGCTTCTGGGTTTGGATCTGGCCCAAGCCTGCTAAACAAACAAACAAACAAATAAAAAATAGCCAGGTGTTGTGGCGGGTGCCTGTAGTCCCAGGTACAAGGGAGGCTGAGGCAAGAGAATCGCTTAAGCCCAAGAGTTTGAGCTTGCTGTGAACTGTGACGCCATGGTACTCTACCGAGGGTGACATAGTGAGACTCTGTCTCTAAATAAATAAATAAATAAGGTGAAACCTTTGCTTCTTGAGGGAAAAGAGGAAAGAGGGAGAGACAGAGACAGAGAGAGATGCAGAGACAGAGAGACAGAGAGAGAGAATAGAATAGAATAGAATGGCTCCGAAAGCAGAAGCTCCAGATCTTTTGGACCCACCTCGGACACCAGGATGTTGGAGTAATTGCTGATACCAGACAGGTCAGCACGGGAGGTGAAGACCTCACTGATCCCCAACCTGGGGAGAACTTTCTCCAGCTGATAGGAGCCCTCAATGGAGAACCTGGGAAGGTAAAGATCGAGCTCCCTGGAAAGAGAAAAGGACCTTCCTTAGTTCAGTGGCTCACTGAACTCACATGGACATTGGCTGTCCCCAGAGGTCACTGCACATTCTGATACCACCCTAGGAAACCCAGCGTCTAGCCCTTGTACCTCTAGCTGGGCTTAGAGGCAGCTCCCTGGCTAGGTGAATACTTCCCATCACAGTTGGGCTGGATGGCCCTTGGGGGAGCATGCATCTCCCTGGGGGGATGTAGGATTAGGGTGGCCCTGGAGTGGCCCAAGAGTACCTCTTCATGAACATTTTAAACCACTTCTTCAGCGTTTTCTCGCTTAGTCCATTCTCCACCTGTTCCATCTTTCCCTCACTGGGGAGAATGAACAAAGCAGTAGCATTGCCTTGGTAGGGGACTCCCACCACCCTGCAGGAGAGGTTTTGGTCCAGGAGATAGTAATACTGGTCCTCGTTGTTCATCATGGGCACGCGCACCACTGTCTCTGGGGTCACGTGGAAGTCCTGCTCTTGGGTGCTTTTGTGGCTGAAGCTTATCTCCCACTTAGCTAAAGACGAAAATGGGGAGAAAAATGGAAGGGAACTTAGTGTAAGAATTAGAAATTCTCGGCTGTAAATGGAGTGGAGAGAGAAAATGTGGTCAACAGAGATCATCTTCTTTATGGCAGCCTCAGTAGCTATGATTGCTGAACCCCTTGGATATAAACGCAAACCTCTTTATCACTTTGGGGACAGACTTAGACTTTTTTGAGGCCTTTCTTTCCACATCTGCAAAACAAGGAGACTGGTCTTTAAGAGGCCCTGGACTTCTTAAGTCTTTAATATTCTCTTTAATATTACTCAAGGCCAAATATCCAAGTGAAGAGGATAAAAAATATGGCTGGTTGAGAATGCTACCTGATGTCTGGGTGAGTGATTCTGTTTTTCACTCATTTCCCAATGTTAGATTTTGATCTAAGTTTAGGAGAGAGATTTATTAGGATCCTGGAATTGTGTGATTTTTTTTCTCCCCTTGGGAAGTCTTCAACTATGCTTCCTGCTCCGGCTGCTTCCTAAGGGAATTTCTGGACAAAGTGCTAAGTGATTGTTTCTGACTTTTTTAGTTATCAAAGGTAGATTCCACCCTACCCTTCCTTGCTTAGCTTATTTCACAGTTCTGCAGCCTGGTGTGATGAGGACAGCCCTGGACGAGGGGACAAGAAATCTTAGCATCTGAGCTTGATACTCACTGCCATAGTCTGTCTGAATGTTTGTGGCCCCTCAAAATTCATATGTTGAAGCCTAACTCCCCAAACGATGGTATTAGGAGGTGGGCCTTCGGGAGATGAGTAGGTCAGGGGGGTAGAGCCCTCATGAATGAGATCTGTGCCTTACAAAAGACCGCACAGAGCTGCCTTGCTCCTTCTACCAAGGGAGGACACGAGGGCACTGTAAGAAGGCACCATTTATGAACCACGAAATGAGCTCTCACTACACACCAAATCTGCGGTGCCTTAATCTTGGATTTCCCAGCTTCCAGAACTGCAAGAAGTGAATTTCTGTTGTTTATAAGCCACTTGGTTTATGCTTTTTGGTATAGCAGCCCTTGGGAGGCGCCTGTGGCTCAAGGAGTAGGGCGCCGGCCCCAGATGCCAGAGGTGGCGGGTTCAAACCCAGCCTCGGCCAAAAACTGCAAAAAAAAAAAAAAAGGTTGCTGCTGGAAATGGAATCATTGGCAACAGTGTTTGGTATAGCAGCCCTAACGCTCTAAGGGACTATCTGTGGCCATGGGAAGGGGGTATTAGCAATGTAACTCCTTCCCCTTTCCTCCCCTCCCTTTCACTCTCCCACCCTACCTTTCTCCCCTTCCTGTCCTCAGACAGGCCCCATCCAGGGCATGGTGGGGTTCAGTATGGAAGGAAAAACAGGAGCAGGGAAGTTTACAAGCAATGTCAGGGACATAAAGACTGGAAGGCCAGCTCTGGCCAAAGGGGAGGAAGAAGACTCTTTAGAGGAACAGGTCCTCGTCTGGGTAAGTCTTGGCTCCCAGGAGGGTGAAGAGGCTGGAATCTGGGTGGGAGGGGGTGATGTCCTCTATGCCCTTCTGAGGTCCATATCCTGCTCTGAGTGGCTGTGGTGTTGGTGTCTTTCGCATGGTGGCCATGAGGGACTCATGCTTCACAACCTGTGTGGAAGCGACAGCCTCAGGTCTCTCTGGGGCCTGGAGACAGGATTCAGCCTCTTCCCAGGGGAGGAAGCAGTGACCTGTGTCCCCCAGCAGCAAGGCACCCCCCTCTCCTATGACTGCTTGCTGGCTTTATGTTTGTCAACTGGCACCATAAAGGACTAAATCTATTGCCACTCCTTTATGTGAGAGAATTGGGTACTGTTTGACAAAAGCAGCAGAAAAGAGAGAGAATGTCAGGTGGGAGTCCAAGGGCCTTACCTTTAAAGAAAATATAATTCACCATAACCATGATTGCGGTACTGTCGAGGTTCTGGATCAAATCCACAATCTTGCCCTTAGTTTGCTTTACCACATAATCGTTGATCTGCTTCTGGGCCCCTGCTGGGTCCTCAAAGTTAGTGGAGAAAACGTCTGCCAGGTACAGTGTCTTTGTGGCACTCAGGAAGGCATCCTGAATGTCCACCAAGGGGTGAGTGAATAGGGCGTTGCCAATACTCAGCTGGGAGGTGTCTCTGGGCTGGTTGAGCTCCTGTAGCATCTGCTGGAAGGCTCTGTGCATCTCCTCCTCCAGGCTCTCCTGGGGCTTGAGGCCCAGGGCCTCCAGGATCTGCATCTTTGTGCTGGACCGTGCTCCTAGGGAGAGCATGGCCAGGCTGGTGCAGATGCTCAGAGGGGAGAAGAAGATGTTCTGCCCAGGGGAAGCAGAGGCCAAAGCCCTATAGAGGTCAAAGGTGAAATCCCTGCCACTGGGGGCCGCCGTGGGACCTGTGGGGAGCTCCCTGACCTTCTTCCTCATCTCACGAGAGTGATGGTGGCGGCGGAGGGTGGCAGCCTCAGGGCTGAGGAGCAGCAGGCCCAAGAGGAGGAAGAGCTGCATGATGACTTCCCTTTGTCCTGGAAGGAAGAGAGCGTGCTCTCAGAGAGGGGACGGGGCCAGTGCCACTTCCCAGGGCTGGGAGGGAGGCGGATGATGGAGAGGGGTGTGTAGAGGGGCTGGCACTCCAGAGAGATGTCACTGCCTAACACCAAACATGTAGGGTACAGTTTACTGGGCCTCAAAGAGAAGCAGTGGCACCTGTGGGGCTGGGAGTTGGGATGTGTGGGACATGGACATCTCACAGTGGGGAGAGGAAGGAGGAGTCAGGGGCCCAGCCACCAGAGCAATAATCCTCTGCTCATCCATGCTAAGGCATGGGGTGGGGACAGATGGTGGGGGAGAGGGTTCCTGTCTTCTGCCTTGTCAGCCATCTCGAAAATGTCCAGGGACTATAGGCCATTTCCATACATGGTCTCCTGCCTTCACTTTGGTGTCCAGAATGTGGCAAGGCCTCATGGTCCTTCTGTGTACTCAGACCAGCTACCCCACCCCAACCCCCCCGGCCACTTGGCACTGCTGGATTTATCCCATTCATTCAGCAAACAGAGTGAACATCACCCTGCAGCAGGCAGGGTACCAGGATACTCATCAATCCCCTTCCGCAGCGGGCTGCTCCTAGCCACACTGTTTCCCCCAGAGACCTCTTTCCTTCCAAGGAAATTCTGCTCTCCTAATGTAAGTATCCCAACTTTTCTCCCCTTCTGTTATGGGCTGCGTTGTTAACCCCCTCAAAGGTCATAGGCTGCAGTTATATAACTCCCGATACTTCATAATGTGATTGCATTTGGAAATAGGGCCTTTAAAGAGGTGATTAAGTTAAAATGAGGTCACTAGAATGAGCCCTAATCCCATATGGCTATGTCCTTACACAAAAAAGAGGAGGCTGAGTGTGGTGGCTTACACCTGTAATCCCAGCACTTTGAGAGGCTAAGGCAGGAGGATCACTCTAGGCCTAGAGTTTGAGACTAGCTTGAGCAAGAGTGAGGCCCCTCCATCTCTACTAAAATTAGGAAAACTTGCCAGGTGTGGTGGCAGGCACCTGTAGTCCCAACTACTCAGGAGGCTGAGACAGGAGGATCACTTGAGCCCAGGAGTTTAAGGTGGCCGTGAGCTAGGCTGATGCCACTGTGCTCTAGCTGGAGCAACAGAGGGTAACCTTGTCTCAAAAAAAAAAAAAAAAAAAAAGGGAAGGTCAGAATACAGACATGTACAGAGAGAAACCAAGTAAACACACAGCAAGAAGACATCAAGCCAAGGAGAGCAAGCTCAGAAGGAGCCAAGCCCGCTGACACCTTAACCTCAGCCCCTCAGCCTCCAGGAGAATAAGAAAAGCCATTTCTGTTGAGTAAGCCCCATCTGCAGTACTTTGTTATGGCAGCCCAAGCCAATCAAGACCACTCTTCTCTTCAACTTGTAGACAAAGACACTCTTGCCCTTTGTCTCTGTGGGGCTTACTGTGCAGGCCTTTGTAGGGTCCTCCATCCCTCCTGCCATGGACCTTCACTTCTCCCCTCCCTCCTCCCTCTACTTCACCCAGGAACATTTGTGGTGACCATGCTAGTGCCTTCTGGCTACAGGCAGGTGTCTTCCCTCCATAGCCAGGAAGAGCCAACTCTGGAGCTGGCTGCCTGGGTCTGAATCTCAGGCCTGCTGTGTCCTCATAGTGTGATTTTGAGTGTGTCAGCTACACCCTGAGCCACTACTCCCCACCTGTAGGATGGAGTTAACAACAGCACCTCCACCATGATGTGCTTGGGGAGCACATGTTGTGGAAGTGTGAGTCATGGGTGTGGAAGTGTCTGGCCAAAGCCCCACCTGAGACCCCCATTTCCTCAGCTGTCCCGTGAGGCACATGCTTTCTACACACACACTCTCATGGGAGCCTGGCAGCAGCCCAGCCAGCTAATTCCAAGCTGCAGAGTGAATCCTCTCCCACTGGCTTCTCCCTCCCAAATGTCATCAGGTCTCCCATACCTGGGCAAGCAAGGACAGCCTGCCATATCATACATGACCAAACAAACCAGATCCCAAAGGGCCCCAAACAGCTGCGTGGGAAATTGCCTGCATAGTGGTCGTTGGGCTTGGGAGTAGGGTGGACCTGGGCCACAGGCCCGTCTTTGTCTGAGTGAAGTCAAGTAGCTCAGGCAGGTCACCCTCACCAACCCTGCCCTCCAAATTGCACCGTGAGCTCCAAGAAGGTGGCTAATTTCCAATGTTCTGCCTGCAGAACATGGAGCTACCCAGGATCAAAGCCAAGGGCCTCAGAAGTCAGGTGTGGTACCTGCAGCCCCTGTTAGGTGCGGTGTGGTCTTGACACATCTGCTCTTTCCGCCTTTCACCCACATGGAAGATAGATTCTATTACTATTCCATGTCACAGATGGGCACTTTGAGGTTCAGGGAGATTGAGTCACCTGCTAATAGTAGCAAAGCTTGGACTCAGACCAAGGTCTGAGCCCCCATCCCACTCTGAACAGCCACAGCATTTGGCTTCTGCAGATCCCTGCCTCCTCCGTCCCTCTGTCATATCTTCTGTTTTGGTGATCCAGGACTCAGCAGCCAAGAATAGCCCCAAATCGGCAGATAACTAAGAAGACTCATTTGGGCTCAAGGCTGATACTCCTCTGTCTGTTCCCAGCCTGAAAATTGCCTTTTGGAGATCTCTGAAGGACGTGGGTGGGTGGTTTAATCTCTGTCTCCTCTAAACTAGTCTATTTTCCAGCACAATATGTTCCCTCCTGCCAAGTGTTAGACCCATTCATGTATCAAAATGCTGCTAAAGAAACAATTCAGCTCAACCTCCTACAGATTCACTTTGAGCTGATAATTACCCTAAAAGAAAGGCTTTCAGAGAATAGCTGCTGAGGCAGGGAATTTCCTTCTTGGAGATTGCCCAGGGGCAGCTAACTAGGGGCAGCTGGCCAGATCCCCTGGGTAGGCCCCTGCCACTTTCTGGGCCTCAGTGTCTTCATCAGCAGCACCCGATCTGCCACTGTGCTGTGGCCAGCAGTTTTCCACCACCCCAGCTGCTTCTCCCAGAGTCGACTGAGTCTCCCTGGAGAGCAGGGTCTGTTTGCAGAGGGCGGCGGGTTCACTCAGCCTCCCCTAGCCTGCAGGTTTGGGATCCAGAAATCTCGCTCCATACGGGCCTACTCTCTTTTTTTCAATTTTTTATCAAAACCACTATCTAGGACCTATTAAAGACTATAAAATATTAATGCATTTACCAAAGTAAAATATTCCTACATTTTCATTGAAACTAAGCATTGATTAGCCCCATTTTATAGATGAAAAACTGGGGCTAAGTGAAACAGAATAGCCTGTTCCAGCCAGGGAGCCGTGGAACCAGGATTACAACCCAGGTTCCCCTGACTGCATGTGCTGCCTGTTGGCCCCCTTTTCTGGCTTTGAGGAGTGACACCCTTTCCTCCTGGCCTCCCCCTCCTAGTGTGTATCCCTAGGCCTCTCCCAAGCTGTCCACTTGCATTAGTTCATTTATCCTCCTCCAAAGCAATATGGAATTGGAATCATTATCTGCATTGTATGAAGAGGAAACAGGGTAAGAGCGGTCCCTCTGATAGGCAGCAGAGGCCTCGCCTGCGTGTCTCAGGTTTCTTAGTCTCCAGGTTTCCTAATTTCAAAGCCTGGGCTTTGTCATCACATTATTGGACCTCTGGTGGAAAGTTTTTTGTCACCTCCAAGCCAGGGGTGAGCCTGCTCCAGGGCCAAGGTTCCTCCTACTCCTCAGATTAGCCCCCACTGAATGCTGGAGAGCTGGCCCGGCTGCCCCTCTCCAGGGCCCTGACATTAGTGTTTTATCAGAGGGAAGAAAGAAGCTCAATCAAGTTTATCTGTCATCTCAGGCTAAGATCTCTTGAGATGGCAGGAGCAGGGATGGAGTGGGCAGGCCCTGGTCAGTCCTCTGAATGGCCTCTACCATCTGCACAACCCGCCTCTGTTGGCTTATATTCCTAGTGCTGGGTAGAGAAGTTCTGCTCAGGCTGACTTTGGGCTCAGCTGTGGCAAGTGTGCAGGTAAGGAGTGCCTGTCCAATATCTACTAATTGCAAGGAAGGTGTGTGAGCCCTAGAGCCTAGGCAGAGAGGGAAAGACAAAGCCACATTTTGCTCTGCATCCTGAAGGCCTGGGAGCAGAGCTTCCTGGGAGAAGTAACCTTGACCTCGTTTCTTGCCTGCACCACGTCAGCAAGGCTTGGTAGGTTCTACCTCAAAACAGGTCTTAAATCTGCTGCCTTTCCCTCACTTTCCAGTCATGGAACCTGCCCCTCTCCATCGCTCACCTGGACTACCCAGTGGCTTCTTTCTTTTTTGCCTGATGGGTCATTCTATATAGCGTATAAAGGAATCTCCTTCAATTTTGAACATAGTCACAACATCCCCAGCATTTGGGGTAAAATCTAATCCTGATTTGTGCTCTAACCCAGAGGCCTCATGTGACCTGGCTCTGGCCAGCTGCACCTGGACCCACTCTGCCCTCTGTTGCATGAGGCCCCCAGGCTCACTCTTCTTTTCCTAATTCCTCAAACACACCAGGCTCTGTCCCTCCCACCCCCTGGACTTTGCATATTCTGCTATCTCTCCTGATCCTTTCCTGACCTTTCTAATGCCTACTTCTCAGGTCCCTGCTTACAGGTCACTTCTTTGTGATACCCTAGCATGCTGGGCTTTCTCGCTTCCACCATTCTTCTCTACAGGACCCCCGGTTGTTTCTCTTAAAGGCCCATCAATTATCTATGTGCCACTGTTGATGACATCTTTCATTTTGGCCTGTGCCCCCATAGGGTATGTGCTCCTACCAGAGAGGACCCACATTTGTGCTATTCTCAGCTCCCAGACCTTGAGGTCGCAGGGAAAATGCTCCATAAGCCTTTGTGGGATGAAAGCATGCATGAATGAATGAATGAACAGACTCCTGCCTGTTCCTCTGCAATTGAGAGGTGTTAGACAAGCTGAACACAGAGCAATGGAAGCAGAGCCAGGCTGGGCATCCAGAATGAGTCCTCCCTGGCTCTGGGGCCCACTAGCCGGGTGACCTTGAATAATTCCTTCCCTGTCATTCAACTTCTGCTTGATTGAGGTATAACTGCCCTATAAAAAGCTATATGTAAGTACAAGGTCTGACAATTAAATTTGCAAACTCATCCTAGAAAAAGTACTACATACCTCATTGCTGAATTGTTATTATTCCTTCAAAGTACTCCCGGTAGCCATCTGGTGACCACAGTGATATTTAGCAGCAAGGTATGCAGCACTTTTTCTTGGATGAGTTCGGAAACTTAATTGCCTGACCTCATACGTAATAATGTCCACACCTTGCATTTGGAGATAACTCTACACCTGTGGACGCAGCACCACAATCAAGGCCATAACCAAGACCATCACCTCCAGACATCTCCATGCTTCAGTGTCCTGATTTGTGAGGGAGGATGTTGGCCCAGGGGAGCAGTTTCCCCTTTTATTGCTGCATTTCTTAAGATCTCCATCCTTAGAAAAACTGAAAGTTCCCCTCACTTTATTTCTAACTTTTGCTTATTTAGCAAACTGTCAAACATCTCCTTTGGCTCACAAGTAAGCCACCATGAGTATCCTGGGTGGCAGCCAGACACGAAGGGAAGCAGATTGTATTTGGTAATTTTTTCTGATTTCTAAAAGCCTGAGTCTCCAGGCACTTGCTGCCATTTACTGACCACCTCCTGTCTAGCAGACGTTTTGTCCCCGCTGCCTTAGTTCAGAGTTTCTCCACCTTGGCCCTCCTGACACTCTGAGCATGATCCTGCTTTGCAGCAGGGCTGTCCAGTGCACTGGAGATGTTTAACAGCACCCACTAGATGCCAATAGCCCCCCTCCAGCGTCTCCGCAGACATGACCAGATGTGCCTGGGTGAGAGCCACCACTGTCTTTAATCTTTTTCAGAAGCTGTGATAATTTCCACCTTACCTATATGGACACTGAAGCTCAGCCAGATTTAGTGTCCGGCCGAAGGTCACGTAGCTGGGAAACTCATCTCAGCTGCCTCCAGGGCCCCTGCTCCGTCTCAGACACTGTAGAGCCTTTTCTTACACTCTGGGACTGCTCCAGAACTTTGAAGCCCTTCACACCCCATAACTTTAGAGTCCACCCTCACTTTTCCTTGAATACCCTCAAGCCCCTGGGACCTCCCGTTGCAGGGTCTGTACTTACTCTGTCCTGTGGCCAAGCGTGCACACAGTGGAGGTGGCAGTCTGTCAGGCTCAGAAAAGGGCAGAAGGCTGGCTGGCTGCAGTCACTTTTGTCACTGACCACCCTGTCTCCACCCCTCCCTGGCCCCACCCCGGCCAGCCCTTTCCTGTCCTGGCAACTTCCAGCCAGCAGGCGGGCTGCAGGCAAAGCTGCCTGAGCCAGAGCTCAGAGCACACCACCCACAAACTGTCCCCCCAAACCTACATCTGCCACCCCCTGCTTGGAATGGCATTGGCAGTCCTGAGGACAGGCCAAAGAGGCCACCAGGCACTGTGTAAATTTATTTGTTTATAGTTTGGGAGGTTGGAAAGGGATATTTCTAGCAAACCCTCCCTTTTGCAAGGCTGGATTCCTGTGTTTTCTGCAGCCAATTTCCTGTAGATCCTTGTGAGGGCATGCTTGAGCCCGGGAGCTCCCCTACAGACTCCAGTGGTCAGATAATGGTAGAACTGAGAGGGATTGAGAGAATCTCACCATGGCCTAGAAGGGGGTCACTGTACCCAGTCCTATGATTGCACCAAAAACTGACTTGAGGCTCAGAGTAATGAAGGGAATTTTCAAAGTCATGCAACAGATTAGGGGCAAAGCGGGGTTAGTACCCAAGTGGCTAACTCCAAGGCTAGTGCTTTTTGCTCAGAAAAAAAGGCTGTCTGTAGGATTTCTGTGGGCTCAGCTAGACTGTCCTTTTTTACCTTGAAGTTGGGGTTTCATAACTCAGTCCCACACTCTCAAGAGCAATTCCAAGGTGAAGGGGCTGGTTTAGGCCTTGCTATGTTTCTGAGGTCCCTGGGCCTGGGGCTTCTTAGCCCAGTGCATTGTGTGAGGCCTTAACCTCGGAAGGTCATGTGGCTGCAGATGAGGTTGGAGTTGGCAGAGCAGCAGAGGTAGTGCCTGGGGAAGCAACCTTGGTGTTCAGTGGGCCAGATCCCTCCACAACCTCTAGGACATTTCCCTTTCCTTCTTCGTGATTTTGGGGTCCAGTCATGGGGTCTTTGGATTTTGCCAGGGATGGTAAGTACTAGTATTTATTGACAGTTTAAAAGACACTACACGTTAAATCAAGTGCTTTATGTACAGCAAAGCACTTATGTTATAATCCTTACAACAGCCCTGTGAGGAAACGCTGATCTCCACCCCAACCTAGAGACCAGCATAATTACTACTGGGCACTGTGCTTTTGTTTTGTGCTTGGCATCCTCACAATTCATTCCCACTGAAAGGGTAAGAATGCCATCAGCCAAGGCCACACAGCTAAAGAGGAGAGATGCTAACAAGGCAAGGCTGGGTCCCTGCTGTCTAGGTTTTTCTTTCTTCCCATTTACACCGTGTGAGTAAAAGTGTCCTTTAACTCACTGACCTAGATGTTTCCAAAGTGTTTCTATAGGGTGGACATCGTATTGCATTCTAGCCATGGGCTGAATAATGAATGGAACCCGAATGATAGCCACATCCTAATACCCCAAACCTGTGACTATTACCTTCTACAAGAGGGACTTGTGATTAAATTAAAGGATGTGGAAATGATGAGATTGTCATGAACCATCCAGGTGGGTCCCAGTTGGAACCACAAGGACCCTTACAAGAAAGAGATGGGAGATTGGAGTCACAGGGTGGCACCAGTGTAATGATGTAAGCAGGAGGAGAAAAGACACAGTAATGTTCCTTGGCCAGAAGCCAAAGGGTGAGGAAGCTTCTAGAAACTGGAGAGGCCAGGAATAGATCCTCCCGTGGAGGCTCCACCACCTTGATTTCAGCCCAGTGATACCCATTTTGGATTTCTGGTCTCTATAACTGTAAAAAAATAAATTTGTGCTGCTCAAAACCACTAAGTTTGTGATAATATTTACAGCAACAATAGGGAACCAGTGCGACACCACACCTCAGTTCCTGATGAAGCTGCTTTGGGAGAGCGGGGATTAACCGAGATGCTGTGGGGCTTCTCCAATCTGTGGGTGCTGTTTGTGCTCCAGTTACCTCAAAGGAAAGATGTCACGTCAACTACTTTCCAAGCTGGCATTTTAAGGACCATCTTGAGAATTTAGGGAAGGTCTCAACTCTCCATTGCCACTCAGAAAGGACTTGGAATGAATTGGGACTGAGGCTGGTAGTTTTGAAGGGAGAGGATTGGAGGGTTCTCAGAAGCTTGGTCATCCAGTATGTTACTGTGCTTGGGCAAATATCACATGCAGGGTGGCTTCAGCAACAGAAGTTTATTTTCTCCTAGCTCTGGAGGCTGGAGGTCCAAGATCAGGGGTTGCTTTATGGTGAGGACGCTCATCCTGTTGTGAGCCTCCACTCTGCGTCTTCACGTGGCTTCTGTGAGTACACACACACACACACAGAAGGTTCTCTGGTTTCTCTTTCTCTTCTTAGACATTAATCTTATCAGGTTAGTGGCCCTGGCCCCATCCTTATGAACTCATTTAACTTTTTTTTTTTTTTTTGAGACAGAGTCTCACTGTGTTGCCCTGAGTAGAATGCATGGCATCACAGCTCACAGCAACCTCAAACTCTTGGGCTTAAGCGATTCTCTGGCCTCAGCCTCCCAAGTAGCTGGGACTACAGGGACCCACCACAACACCCAGCTATTTTTTTTTTTTTTATTGTTGGGGATTCATTGAGGGTACAATAAGCCAGGTTACACTGATTGCAATTGTTAGGTAAAGTTCCTCTTGCAATCATGTCTTCATGATTGCCCACTTCATGCCCCCATGAAGTGTGACACACACCAAGGCCCCACCCCCCTCCCTCCGTCCCTCTTTCTGCTTTTCCTCCCCCCTATAACCTTAATTGTCATTAATTGTCCTCATATCAAAATTGAGTACATAGGATTTATGCTTCTCCATTCTTGTGATGCTTTACTAAGAATAATGTCTTCCACGTCCATCCAGGTTAATACCAAGGATGTAATGTCTCCATTTTTTTTTAATAGCTGAATAGTATCCCATGGTATACATATACCACAGCTTGTTAATCCATTCCTGGGTTAATCCATTTAGGCTGTTTCCACATTTTGGCGATTGTAAATTGAGCTGCAAAAAACAGTCTAGTACAAGTGTCTTTATGATAAAAGGATTTTTTTCCTTCTGGGTAGATGCCCAATAATGGGATTGCAGGATCAAATGGGAGGTCTGGCTTGAGTGCTTTGAGGTTTCTCCATACTTCCTTCCAGAAAGGTTGTACTAGTTTGCAGTCCCACCAGCAGTGTAAAAGTGTTCCCTTCTCTCCACATCCACGCCAGCATCTGCAGTTTTGAGATTTTGTGATGTGGGCCATTCTCACTGGACACTCAGCTATTTTTTTTTTTGTTGCAGTTGTCATTGTTGTTTAGCAGGCCCAGGATGGGTTCGAACCCTCCTGCCTTGGTGTATGTGGCCAGTGCCCTAATCACTGAGCTACAGGCACCGAAACCTCATTTAACTTTAACTCCCTCCCTAACGGCCCTATCTCTGAATACAGTCACACTGGGGGTCAGGACTTCAGCACACAGATTTTAAAGAGACACAATTCAGTCCTTAATACCTCGGGTGAATGTACAGGGTGGGCCAGTGTGGCCAGAATATGGAAATTTCCTTCTGTGGAGCCTAGTAGTGGGTGGGAAGGGACCTGAGTGGGGACATGGTCTTTGAAAGAATGGCTGTTCCTGTGGTGCCTCACTCTGGTTAGAACAGGCATTCCTCTGCTTGGCCCCCAGCCTCCATGTCCTCTGCTCCCCAGCACTGGCTCTGGGCCTATCCTGGGGGAGTCGAGTGAGACCTGTTTAGGACCCTATGAGGTGCCACTAGGGCCAGCTGCCACTCCTGCTCTGAACTGAGGCCCTCATCTTGGTTACTAGTAGGATGGGCAACCATTCCAATTTGCCTGGGACCAAGGAATTTCCCAGGATGTGGGACATTCAGTGCTAAAACTGGCAAATACCCTGGCAAATTGGGATGAGTTGGTTACCCTAGTTACTAGGCTCTTGCTTCTTTCTGGGATCTAGTTCATGATCTAAGCCTTGTGTCTTAATAACTTTCTCACTTCCTCTGTCTTCTCTTCTCGGTATCTGTGGGGATGACACTCCAGTCTAAACCATCTGCTATGATCCTGCTATCAGCCAACATGCTTCCATCTGCCCATCACCTGCTTGCACGCCTGGGCCAGTACATACTAATACTTCCTCATTCTATTATATTTATCCTTCTTCCCTCCCTCTCTCCCACCCTTGCTTCCTTCCTTCCTTTTTTCCTTCCTTCTTTCCTGCCTTCCTGCCTTCAATCCATCTACCCAATATCAATGTTTACTGAGCACTAACCATGTTCTAGAAGATATCCTTGACCTCAAGAAGAGAGCTGTGCATCTCAATAGATGGGCTGAAGACAGAGCCCCAGTGCTCCGGCAGATACCTCCATGGTATAGACATGGTGTTCTCCTGGGGTTGGAGACAGGAGTGAAATAGTGTTTGGAAAAAGCTTTGTGAAGGTGGTAACCTTGGATCTGGGGTCTTGAAGTATACTGTCTAGGTATTTACCAGCCCTGGCTGAGTGCAGAGGGGTGAACAGACAGAAGAGCCCACAGCTGGTGGGAGGGGGAGAGCTGCATGTTGGCCCAGGCGAGCTGCAGGAGAAAGCAAAGCAGCAGAGAGAGACAGTGGGATGCCAAGAACCAGTCAGGGAAGAGGAGGAGATGGGGACTGAGAGAAGCCACATCCAAAACAGGTATGGAGGGCATTGGAAGTCCTGCTAGGGGTGAGGACAGGGATTGAACTTGATCCTGTAAAAGAGAGAGTCTCTTTGGCTGCCACATGCGTGGTCATGTGTAGTGAACAAGACAGGACAGAGTAGAACTACTGTGATGACCCAGGAAAGAGGTGATAAGGAGCCCAGACCCCAGCAGCAGGTGGGGGTGCAGTGGAGACATATTGAGGAAGGAAAGTGGACCGGAGGTGAGGTGAATGGTGGGTTTTGGAAACCCATATGGGGGATGAGGAGTTCAGTTTGGGACCCTGTGAGCTCAAGGGGCCTGGGCACTTGCTAGCAGAGATGACAGGCAGATAGGTGGAAGGGTTGGGAGACAGATTCGGGGGGCAAGAGCAGAGATGGGAATTAAAATGAAGGGAGCAGGGGAGGTTGGGGGTGTTCTGGGGGGAGGAGGAGATTGGAGGAGAGACTGCAGTAGAGAACACTGGGGACGCTTGGCAGCAAAGCCGAGCGGAGGAAGGCCAGCTCACAAAGGGAATGGGGAGGAGAGAGCCAGGGAAAGGCCAGGGGAGGGGGAAGAAGGTCAGTGTCCAGTGCAGCAGAACATTCGGGTACGATGAGGACAGTTGATGGTACACAGAGGCCACCAGGGAGATCTTCGTGTGGAGCTAGGAGCGGGAACCCAGGGCGGCAGTCTGGGAAGACAGGAGACAGTCAGGGAAGACTGCTCCTTGGCAGAGAAGGAGGAGATGGGGCAGAGGAGATGCGGATTGCAGGGAGGGATGTCACAGGTTTGCAGACATTTGGGAAGAAGCTTCAAGGGAGGCTGAAGGTGGTTATGAATGGAAGGCGGTCCCCCTGTGGCTGGAGTCCACAGGCTCCGGACAGTACATAGCTGTTTGTCAGGAAGGGAAACACTGCTCATATGAAACTGGAGGAAAAGAGGAGTATTGGTTACCCAGGGCTGCCATAACAACTGACCACAAACCAGGTGGCTTTAAAAAGAGGAATTTATCCTCTCAGGGGTTCTGGAGTCTAGAAATCTGAATCAGGGTACTGGCAGAGACACACCTCCTCAGAAAGCAAAAACATTAGTGGGTGGCTCTGAAGACCTGGCCATGTTGGCTGGCCCCGTATGAGCTGTCCCTCACCCCTGCTCAGCGGTGCAGCAACTGGTGAGCTGGCCAGGGATGCCAAGGGCTCTCTGCCACTGGTCTGACAGTGCAAGCTTCAATAACTTCAGTCTCGGTGGGCTTAGACTTGGGTAAAAGGTGCTTATGTCCTTTCCGGACCAAATGGTTAGCTTCCTGCCTACTTCTTCTTAAATTAGCCTTCTTCCAGAATGGCCATGAACCCAATCTTGGGACGAGGGAGATCAGGATAGATTTTTCTTTTCTTCCATTCACATCACAACAAAGAGTTCTATCCTCTAGATCAGGGGTCTTCAAACTGCGGCCCGCGGGCCACATGAGGCAGTGTGATTGTATTTGTTCCCATTTTGTTTTTTGACTTCAAAATAAGATATGTGCAGTGTGCATAGGAATTTGTTCATAGTTTTTTTTTTTTAAACTATAGTCCAGCCCTCCAACGGTCTGAGGGACAGTGAATTGGCCCCCTGTTTAAAAAGTTTGAGGACGCCTGCTCTAGATGGAGGTGGGTTTTCTCAGCCCACCGAGTGTTTATCACAATGCTAAACAGTGATGCCTTTAAATGGGGGCTCTTGCTGTTCCACCTGTCCCCACCGCTGTCTGCCTACTTTACCTGTTTGAGTGACCTTCCCAGCCCTGGCAGGCACACACAGTCATGACCCTTACCTTAAAGCACATAGTTGTGACAAAAGATGACATGAGAACCATAGTTAACATTTGTATAGCTCCAGTGATGAGCCACTGGTTTAAGGGCCTTCCATGTAGTAACTCATGGAATGCTCACAATAGGCTTGTGAATTAGGTATTATCATCTCCACTTTACAGGTGAGGGAACTGAGGCATGGAGAGGGGGCCCAACTCCCACACCCAGTGTTATGGGCTGAATTGTGTTTCTCTCCAAATTTATACGTCTGTTGAAGCCTCCAAGGCCCAATTACCTCAGAAAAGGGCCTTCTTTGGAAATAGAATCCCTGCAGGTGTCCTTAGTAAGATGAGTCATACTGGAGTGGACTGGGCCCTGGGTCCAGCATCACTGGTGTTCTTTAACAAGGGGACGTTTGGGAACACACAGACAGGCACACAGTGAGGATGCCACATGCAGATGAAGGTGATTGAGACTGAGGTGATGCTTCTACATTCATGGAATGCTAAAGATTGTCAGCAAACTCTCAGAAGCCAGGGGAGAGGCATAAAACAGATGCTTTCTCATAGCTCTTAGAAGGAACCAACAGCCTGATCTCAGATTTTGGCCTCCAGAACTGTGAGATAATACACGTTTCTGTTGGTTAGACCATTCAGTTTCTGGTACTTCAGTACAACAGTCATAGTAACCACACACACTCAGTAATTGGTGGGTTTCAGATTCGAATTCAGGCATCCTAGCTCCAAAGTCCAGGGCCTCTACATGGACGCTCTGTGGCTTCTGCTTTGCTCATTGCAGTTGCTCAGAACATGGGAACGTTAGTATTAGATCAGCTCCTTCTCCAAGGAAGGCCCTTTGATTTTCCAGGGAGTCAGGGAGGGGCAGACTCCTTCCTGCTCTACTTGGATTCAGAAGCCAGGGGCCCCCAGGTCTGTCTTCAGCAGATCCCACATCCATCTGTGGCAGCAAGTCTCCATGACCAGATGACACTGCCACTTTCAGGTGAGAAAATTAAAATCCAAACAGAGCGACTGCCCACAACATGTAGTAAATGGAGAAGCTGGGACTGCAGCCTTGTCTGGCTATAAATTTCAATCACCTTTCCCTATACTGAGGGGGTCCTTCTGGCTCTCTGACTAAGTGACTTGTGATAATTGTGATATAATAAGAAATATGTATTTGGTCTGTGCTCCTGGTTCCTGATACAGAGCTTCTAAAACCCTTGTAGACAGGGGATCTAGGACAATCTTTCATTTTCATATTTGGTTTTGACCTTGGTTTCTGACATAGAGCTCCTAGGATCTTTGTGACCCCTGAGTGCTAGGAGCATCTGTCACGGAGCTCCTGGATGTCTTGGAAGTCCCTAGGTGAAGGGACCAGCTGTTCTAAAGAAGAGAGTATCAGCAGGCTCCTAGACAGTCTCAGGGTCTGGTTACCAAGGGTCTGGTTACCAAGGTAGTCAATCATGTGATTAGAGGATTAGCACTTTCAGTCCATTCAGGGAAGAGAGGTAAAGAAAGGTGGAGTTGACCGCTGGTGGCCAATGATGTGATCAATCACAACTCTGTAGAGAGGACTTTGCAGAAACCCAATAGGCAGGGTTTGGGGAATTTGGGATGGCTAAACATGTGGAGGTTCCTATAGGGTGAGTGCTCAGAGGGTACATGGAAGCACCACACCCTTCCCTATACCTTGCCCTAGGCATCTTTGTTATCTGGCTGTTCATTTGTATCTTTTAAAAATGAAATAAACAGGCAAATGCAAGAATTTCCCTAAGCTCTGTGAGCCCTCCTCGCTAATTAGTTGAACCTGAGGAGGGGATCATGGGAGCCCTGATTTACGGGGTCAGACGTAAAGGTCAGAGGTACAGGTGACAGCCTACTCCTAATGACTGACATCTGAAATGGGGACAGTTTTGTGGACTGAGCCCTTAACCTGTAGGATCAGACTTTATCTGCAGGTAGATGGCATCAGAATTGAATTGAATTGAATAATTGAATTGAAGGAAGTCAGTGTCCCTGGACAATTGGTTGTTGGTGGGGAGAAATCTCGAACACACTTCATGACCAGGGATGAAGTCTTGTGTTGAGCATGACAGCAGGAAAAAAGTATTTTTTCTATCTCAACCACAGCCAAGCCCCACTTAACAACTGTGGAATGAAAGAATGAATAAGTGGGTAAGCCCACACTGCATTTCTCTACACACCTGCTTGTGAGAGTCATGCAAACTCGGCAGCCCCCACTGGAATCCAGGGTCTTGTGGGCACCAGGCTCTGTCCTCGCCTCAGAAGGACTTCGCTTTTCTTGTAGGAAGATGAATTCTGGACTCACAGACACACATGGCTTTCTGAGGGCTCACTGTTGACCTCAAAGAGCTCTGCCTGCCTAATAGTATAACAAGTGCCACACAAACAAGAGACCCCATAAGTGACCCACAAGTGAAAAAAAGAGCGTCCAAGCACTGTTTCCAAGAGGCAAGATCTCCTATATGGAGTCTTTTTATTATTTGCTTATTTACTTTTTAATGCTTCCAAAGGGAATTTTGAAATCTGAGGAGCTGAACCCAATATTTACCCAATCAATTCCAGGGCAAGGGGTGGTGCAGTTCAAACAGCTAAGTGACCTTTGCTCCCAGCTCAACCTTTTCTATTCATTCATGCATTCCTGTGTTTGATAAATTTATCAGTTGGGCCTCTACTGTATACAGCTGGCACTGGGGCCAGGTAAGCTGAAGGAATGCAGGGGAAGGGGACCCTGCCTTACAGACGTCCCATCTAATAGAGATCTGGGGCTGAGGCCAGAAATGCTTATCAGGCCAACCATGTTTGATGGCAGGTTGACACTCAGAGGAGAAGAGATGTTAATGTGAGATCTTGGTGGAATTCAGATTCTTCGAGATGGGCGCCTGCGGGAGCAAAGGTTTGGAGGTGGCACACTCCAGACACCCTGAGAAAACATCAAGACTTTCTGCAATTGCGATCACCAGACATGTGAGAGCAACAGGAAGGACTGAGGCAGGGAGGGCCTTGACTGCAGATAGGGGCCTCTGAATTTTATCTTGTTGGCTGTTGGGAGCCCTCGGCTGTTTGGCTTCAATCTCAAGGCTAAACTGAGGGTGACTTGCTCCTCTTCTGTCCATGCCTCACGTCCACTTATTCTCACATCTCCCTGGCAATGCCATTGCCATGGTAACCCTAGACCTTGGCTTTCTTTCAGTCTTGTCTCTGACCCTGGATTTCCCCCCCATCCATCTGCCTTTGGAGGAGCAGAGGTAGGAGTGAATCAGTCTGGGCCTGATTTTACTTCTTACCTACTTGTTGAAAAACAGAATCCAATTTCCCAGGTGGGTATGAAGGAAATGGATCAATATTTGAGCATATAGGGCTTGTTTTCAGCCAGTGAAACCAGGGGGTAGAAAGGAGAGAGTAATTCCTCTGGGCCCTAGGAGGCCTTGGGGGTTCTGGAACATTCACAGCAGAGGTTCTGCTAAACAGCGGGAGCTGTGTCATTAATACAGGATGGTGGAGCTCAGCCATTTCCTGTTAAGGACCTTTCCTCTTGCAGCAGTCTTCTGAGGCTGGACCCTCCGCCAGGAAAGGAGAAGAACCCCCTTGTCTGCCCTCTCCTTCCTTCCTTCTGCAATGGCGTCTTCACTGTATAAAAGGGGTCTGTGTATTGCTCTGGATATTGGCGTCCTGGCTTCTTGGTAACAAACCTATGCCTGGAGTTGTAGCATTATTTGGGCTGGGGACCATGTTACATAATCCCTGAAATATTTCAACTCTTGAACAATTGTCAGTGCTAAAGCTGGCTCTGCAGCCTTGGTTCTCCTTGGTTACCAGTGAAAAGTTACCTTGTTACTTCTGACAGTGAGATGACCTATTTGCCAGATCCCAAGGGCCTGTGGGAGCTGGGTTCTGTTCTCAAGCTCATGCAGAGTTTTCAGAACTGGCCACAGGCCTCCTGGACACTGAGCAAGCCCCTTGGAGGGGATGTGGTGAGTGAACACCATTTCTGAAACCGAGGAGATTCCTTGAGCTGTCACCAAAGTAACAACCCCCTCCTTCCAGTCCAGAACAGACTGTGAGGTGACATCCAGCCCTAGAGAGCTAGAGGGCCAAATGCTTATCTAGAACCTTCTGGAAGCTCAATTAGGAACTACAGGCACCAGCATTTAGAGAAGAACCTACAAAACTCAGGCAGTCTTGAACCCTCTCCCCCCGCCACTGGGATTCTGGGTCTGTTTTGCCAAGTAGTAAAAGTGCCATGATGAGAAGGGTTGAGGGCCCTTCAGATAGCAATTAGATTTGATGGGAAGAGATCCTACCTCAGGGCTAGCTGTGGCAGCATTGAGCATCTGGGCCTGTGGGAATGATAATACAGCAGATGTTTGCACAGCACTACTTTAAGATTTCACATATACATTAATTGCTTAATGTTCACAATGATTCTATAAGATAGGATCATGTTATACCATGTAGATGAAGATATTGTGGCCCAGAGAGGTTAAATGACTTCCCCAAGATCACACAGCTTCTAAGTAGTGGAGTTGGGATTTGTAATTGGGAATTCTGATGTTGATCATGCCAGCAACTGGGACGTTGCACCGAGTGACAGCATAATGGGCTGCGTGGCTTATAGCTAGGACTGATAGCAAAGCTTTGTGGGGACTGTGGCCCTGGACCTCAAAGCAGAGGGTGAGCTGGGCTTGGGAAGAGGAGGGGGAGAATCCTCCTGGCTGGACTGTTCCCAACTCTAATTGTCCAAGGGGACTCCATGTCCATGGCGAAGGGCTGCAGGCCTTTCTGGAGCCTGGCCTATTTCTGGCACACTAGCCATCAAGAAAACCCATAGCACCCTGGCCAGAAAAGTGCATTTGCCAGAAATGACCGAGGTTTGGGACAAACAAAGCCAAAACAAACCCCACAGGAGGGGTTAGTTTATCCTCACAGACTCTAGGTGGACCCTCCTCTGAGAATTCACCCCATATACTTGAACGGTCTGAGCTAGACCACCTGAGCCAGCTCAGATTACCCAGCGGGGGAAACTGAGACTCAAGAGGGGCAGAGCTTTGCCTGAAGCTCGAGAACACATCAGAGCAGAGACAGGGCTCTGGGGTCCATTGCATGCCTTGCAGCATGTTCCTTGACTATGGCCTTCTGTCCTGGGAGAGATCCTGACCATATCTCTGTGGCCACAGGTGGGTGAAGTGCCTCACTGAGCCTTCCAGACCAGGTCTCTGTCGAGGATGGTTGGTGCTCAACCCTGCCAAAGCTTCCTCAGCCCCTGCTCTGGAACAAGGTGCTGGCCCTGCATGGGGGCAGCTGGCTGTCCCCCTTTAGCACCTTCCAGGCAACCAACTGGAACTTGGGGTTCCTCTTACCTTGTATCTGAGACCTGGCATATAGGAAAGTATAGGGCAACCCCAAGTGGAACAGGCAGAGGACACATTTCTTGAGTATCTACTGTGTGTAACACACTGAACCATTCTCTTCATAGTCATCATTTTGTTTAATTCATACAACTCCCCGTGGAGGATTTCGGGCAGTGGGGGAAACTTTGTCTAAGAGGTTGGATGTCTGCCTGAGGTTGCACGGCTCCAGGAGCTGGGTGTCTAGTCCATGCCCACCTTGGTGCTACCCATACCCTGCCCCCTGGCCAGCACCTTCTTTCCTGTATCTCGGCATCTTCTTGGCCTCCACTTTGAACATGAAGCTGCTCTTTCTCCTGCTGGTGAGAGATGAGCCAGCCCTGGGGCAGGGGCCTATGACTTTGTGGGGTCAACAACCCTGCCCAGAAAGAGGACACTCTGGGTGCTGGAGGAAATGATTGCCAGAAGGAAAGGCCGGTTGAACCATAGGACTCGGTGATTCTTCTGGGCTGATAAGAAACTGAGCGAAAAGCTGCTGGCCGCTGTAGCTGTGGTGCCGACCTCATTCACATCCAGGGTGGCCTTGTGGAAACTCTAGGGGTGGGAAATCACAGGCTTTATCTCCAGGACAACATAAGAGGGTGCCCATACAAGACTGGGAGAAGTGAAACTGCTGGTAAGCAATGCTGCACATTGCAGCTCACCAGGCCACTCCTAGGGGAGATCACAGCATGGATTTCTCTCCTGGGTGGGTGGTTGAGCTGAGTGGCCTCTTATCAGACATAATAATGACAGCTGTTACTATAAGTACCCCTACTCCCCGCCTAGTGCTGTGTGTTATCTTATTTCATCTTTATCACCATCCTTTGAGGTTAGTAGTAATTGTCCTTTTTTTCTTTTTTGGAGATAGAGTCTTGCTCTGTCACCTGGACTAAAGTGCCATGGCATCAGCTGAACTCACAGCAACCTCCAACTCCTGGGCTCAAGCGATCCTCCTGCCTCAGCCTCCTGAGTAGATGAAACTACGGATGCCTTCCACATGCCCAGCTAATTTTTCTATTTTTAGTAGAGATGGGTCTCACTTTGCTCAGGCTGGTCTTAAACTCCTGAGCTCAAATGATCCTCCCCTTTCAGCCTCCCAGAGTGCTAGGATTATAGGCGTGAGCCACTGTGTCTAGCCATATTATGTCCATTTTAAAGATGAGGCAAATTAATTCAGAGACTGAGTCCTCCCCAGCCCTGGATAGCATAAGAGACAGATCAGAATTCCAACTCTTAAACCCAAGACTTTAACCCTTTAATGCACTTTTGCTTTTCTTAGCTGAAGTCATCATGACCAAGAAATCTCCTTGACTAAGAAATCTCCTTGACACAGATGCACCCGCCCCAGACTAGTTTGGACCGTTCCTCTGTCTTTATCGTTGCATTTATCTCTTTCTACTGCCATCATCCATGACTGCAGTCTCCAACCCTGGTGGTACCAGTCTGTGGCCTCTTAGGAACTGGGCTGCACAGCAAGAGCTGAGTGGTGGGCAAGTGAGTGAAGTTTCATCTGTACTTGCAGCTGCTCCCGATGGCTCGCATCACTGCCTGAGCTCTGCCTCCTCTCAGATCAGTGGTGGCATTAGATTCTCATGAGGGCACAATCCCTACTGTAAACAGCATGGGTAAGGGATCTAGGTTGTAGGCTCCTTATGAGAATGTAATGCTCCCTCCCAAGTGTCCATGGAAAAATTGTCTTCCATGAAATCAGTCCCTAGTGCCAAAAACGTTGGGGACCACTGATCTATGAGATGTCATCTTTCTGACTAGACCTAGAGAGCTCTCTGAGAGCAGGGACTGGGTCCACTCTGTATCTCCAGCACTGAGCACCACACCCAGTTGGTTCATGGATGTCAGTGCCTGTGGATGGTTGAACATGCTCAGGCTCTGAGACTTTATGTGGGAACAGGGAGAGCTCCTGAGGGCAGGAGACCCTCACCTAGGTCTCTAGAGGTTGATGACTATCAATGACTTACTTGGGGTGCCTGCAGGTTCGCCCGGTCAGTGATGCCAGAGAAGTTAGCCCATGGGGAGAATAGATCAATGAAGCCGAGCTTGGGCAAAATCTGATGTAATGTGAGGGAGCCAGAAATGGAGAACTTGGGGAAATGCAGTTCGAGTTTCCTGTAAAAAGTCCTAAAAGGGGCATTGAGTTAAAACATTAGATTCATGAACAAGCCAGGGATCCTTGCTAAGCTGAGCTCTCCTTGGTGACCCCCTTCCTGGCCATTCTGTTGCATCTGAGTTTTGTCCCCACGTGCACCTTGGCTGACTCACACTGCCCAGCACAAGCACTCACAGAGGCTAAGGCTCTTTGTCCGCATGGCCTGCTGTCTGGGGGACCTCCTGCCCTGGGGACTTCCTCCTCTGCAGAGGTTGCTTCCTATGCCAGGCATAGGAAGATGGTGTAAATCTCCCTGTGTGGGAGTTTGCCAAGCAAGGAAGATGAGTGTAAATCTCCCTGTGTGGCAGTTTGCCTTTGTCTCTGCTGGGGCCCTGTGGGGTTTCACTTGTTTTGAACCAGTTCATTTGTTTGGATTAGATTCCCACCACCATAAGAGTTTTGTGAATTTTATATCCACATGAGGCCTCGGGCCGGGGTCCTTTCCTTATATGTGTTTGGAGGCTTTTTCTACTCATAGCTCCAGCATGATCGAGAATATCCTTGCTAATTTCTTGGGTGGGTGGATAGAGTTCTCCTGAACTCCCCCTGCCAGCTCGGTCAGCCCTCTTGGACAGAGAACTACCCCTTTCTTTGCACAGAGGTTAAGCTTAGAGAGAAAAACAAACTTGGCCCAGGTATTGGGCAGTGGAAGAGATCTGCCTAGAACTCAGGATGCATAGCGCAATTCTCTGTTCCCCGATTTTAAATATAGCAGGAAAGTTCACTGTTTAAGGAAACCCAGGGAGAATCTTAGAGTAGGTTTTCTTAGAGAAAATTCACTGTTTAAGGAAAACCAGGGAGAATCTTAGAGTAGGTGAGAATCTTAGAGTGTGTGATTTGATAATCACTTCCTACTTGGGGCCGCTGGCTTTCATTGGAAAGGTACATTTGAAGGGTAGTAGAATAGATTCGGCCCCATGTGGCACACTCATTACCTCTTCTGGAGCAAGTTGTTCCATCTCCTTAATATCTCTGGAGATAACATCTCTTCCAACTGCTTCATTTTGCCTTGGTGAGGAAGAATGAAAAGCGCCATTGCATCTCCTTTGTAATCCATCCGCAGCACCGAGCAGGGCAGGTACCTGTCATGCAGATACCAGTGGTTCTGATCAGTCTGCAGCATCATGGGCACCTGGACTGTGGTGTTTTCGTCCACATAAAAGTTGCTGGGGGTGGTCATCAAGGGAATGAATGGTTTCTCCCACAGAGCTGGAAGAAAGATGGAAGGAAGGTATAAGACCTCTGTGGGCCAGGAAGCCCATCCATAGCCGGGGAGTGGCACCTGGCATTCTGAACCCCCACGACAGTGGCTCCAGCAGACCCTGCCTTATTATCCCATCAATGTGCACCATCTCCATCATTCAAGACCTGACATCATTCAAGGATCCTGTAGGGCTGGGATCCATTGTGAAATGAGAGGTCACGAGGATGTTGCTTGCTGATGTATGAATAGGATTGGTACACTAGGGAAGACTTCGGTCATGCTGGGAAGAGGCTTACATGCTGGGTCAGCATCTTTAAGAAGGGCAGGAGAGACTGCGGAGTGTGAGCAGAGGGGTCACCTTCAGTAGGAGGGTCACTTCTGCCATTGGGGTGGGGGTGGTCTGGGCTTGTGGTTCCAAGTGCAGGGAGGCAAGAAGAGTTGGAGGTGAGAAGGTGGGATTTCCTCCTTACCTAACTCTGTTTTCTCAGTGAAGTGTGAGGCAAGATTATTAAGTGAAAGTCAGGAGTAGGGAAGAGATTTGAGAAGGAAGAAGCTGTTAATAATTGTTTTGGAGACTGTAGAGAAGTGTGAATAGAATCGCTGAGCAGTGTGGAGAAAGCAGGGAAGAGCTATGTTCACAGATAATCTGGTGAGACCCTCAGCTCAATCAGATAGTTTTCTCCAACTACATTCAGCTGCTGGGTGCAGACGTAGACTAGTTAGGTCACTAGATTTAAGCAGGTTTTCAGCTTGGCCAGGTAAGTATGATGGAGGGAGACAAAGCCAAGGAAGTTAAGTGTTTGCAAGGAAGTAATCAGAGTGACGGGCCAGGGAACCTCTGCCACGTGGGCGGGGGAGGTGGGAGCTGGGGAGAGGCAGGAGGGTCTGTGCAGTGAGGTGGTGGTAGGTTGGGCGTGTGAATTGAAGTCTCTGCACTAGGACTATCCAGAAAAAAGTAAGAGATTGGGGTCCCAGCCAATGGCTTCCTGACAATGAAACCCAACTATCTTCCTTCTTTAGTTATTTCAAAAGAGAAAATTTAAAAAACAAGTTTTCAATGGTGTATGAACATTCCCTGTGTAAATTACATGTGATGACTAATTTGGCTGGATTATTAGTCTGGGAACACTTCCCAGAATTTTGTTCCTTATAGATCAGTGGTTGTCAACCTTCCTAATGCTGCGGGCCTTTAATATAGTTCCTGTGGGTCGTGACCCACAGGTTGAGAACCACTACTGTAGATTCTGGGTTTGAACTGATTATTAGCACGATATTTGGAAGTCGTGTGAGGTCGCTGTTGCTCTCTGAAAGTCTTGGTGGTCAGCTATGGTGATGGACAGACCCAGTGGTGCCCTGTGTGCTGTGCCTTAGTTTGTCCCTGTTTGCCTCCAAGCTCCTTTTTCCAATTCTAATCCTGCTGAGCAACAGTGGCCCAGGGCCACCACCAGAGGTTCGGCAGCTGGCTGTCCACAAGTGCCCCTCCATGGACCCACTCTGGCAGTGGAGGTGTTCAGCATGCAGACACCACCATAGGTTCTGAGTTGTTCACCTGCACAGCAATCTTCTCTCTATCCCTTCAACTCTCCCATCTGTTAGACCTTCACTCCCCCACCGTCTCCCACAACTGTGTGAGGCCTAATTTCTAACACAATCCCCTTACCCTTGGCCTGAAGTGGCTCTGCTTCTCTGATGGAGCCCTGATATACACTGCACAAAATTGTCCCCACCCCATGATATCAACTATGTTAACATATGTGTGTGAACTGAAGACTGGAGGAAAAGATGCTGAACTGTTAACACTGGTTGCCTCAGTGTTAGAACTAGGGGCCACTTCAATTTTCTCTTCTCTACTTTTATGTATTTTTAAAATGTCTTTAGAATGACCATTGTTATCAAATAGCTCTGTAGAAATTGCACAATCTGCCATGGTAGCATGGAATGAGCCACAGATCATACATAAATGAATGGGCATGGCTGTGTGCCAATAAAACTTTATTAACAAAGTTAATAATTTTCATAAACCACTGAAAAGTGGCCAACCAGATTTGTCCTAGTGGCTATAGTTTGCCCAAACCTTTAGGTTTTCTTATGAGAAGTTTATGTTAGACCATTTGATCTTGGAAGCCAGTCATTGAAGTGGAGACTCTTTTTATTCCTATCTCAGGGAAACAAGGGGACCTGTTTACACAGTAGTATTCAAGTTCAACTCATGAATATGAATTCAGCAGTCCACCTCATGATCAGTGGCTAGAATGAATTTCATAAATTACATGTACTAAGAAAATAAATAAGAAAATATGTCTAAGGATAGGAAGGGATAGAAACCTCAATACTACATTGTCTTCAATACATGATATTCTAATGTTACATCCTCCAAGGGCTGTTCAACCCTATCAGACGTAATCTATTCACTTACTTTTGTTGATATTTAGCCAGTCAACAAATTAAGGGGTTGGGAAATTTAGGATCCACAAACAACTTCACCCTTACCTTTGAAGTAAATGTAATTCACCAGCACCATCAAGACATTCTTGTGGAGCCCACTGACCAAATCCACAATCTTTCCTTGAGTTTCCTTCTTGACATAGTTGTTGATAAGCTGGGTTGCCCCCGCGGTGTCACGAAAGTCAGTGTGGAAGAGTATGGACTCATAGAAGGTCTTGATATCATTAAGGAATTTTGGAAGGAATGGCAGATTGTGGCTCAGGAACAGGGCACTGCCCACACGCATTTCCATCTTGTGGCTGGGGAGGTTGAGTGTATGCAGGAGGTGCTGGAAGCCCCCGTGGATGTCAGACTCGGACATCTCTGTGAGGTTGAAGCCCAGGCCCTCGAAGATCTGGGTCTGGCTGTGCGATCGGGCCCCCAGTGAGAGCATGGCGAAGGCAGCAGAGATGCTCAGTGGAGAGAAGAAGATGTTCTTCCCAGGGTTTTCGGAAGCGATCAGGTGGTAGAAGTGGAAGGCAAACTCAGTATTGGCAGGGGCAATCTTGAGGCTGGGGAAGCTCTCACCCGTCCCTGGAACCTGCTGATGGGAGCTGTTGGTGTGACCCTCACTATCATGCTGAGGGTGTGGCTGACCATGAGAAAGGGCCAGCAGTGCAGCCAGAAGGAGGAGCAGACGGTGGGCACAGTGCATCCTCTGTGCTCGTCAGCCTATAGGAGGAAAGAGAATGCCCAGGACATCTCCCAGCAGAACACAGAACACTTAAGAAGATAGACAGGGGGTCAACACCCAGCAATCATGAAGGATGCCCTCAACTCCTGTATCTGGGCTTGAGGAAGGCAATGAAGTGCCCAGACTCTCCATCATTCTCTGTGTGTGGTGACAAAGCTATTTGATGGTGGCACTTTAGATCCTACAGAATACCCTTCGCGTCCACCTATTCACTGCATTTTCAGGGTGTGTCCACCTATTCACTGCATTTCCATCTCTGCGAGCTCTTCCTGGCACTAGAATGTACTCTCGTTTGAGAGAGGGGAACACAAGGGCTCCAAAAGTGACTGACCCAAGTCACCTACCTAGAAAGTAACCGACCTCCTCGCTCTGCACACTCAGCCTGGAGCCGCTTCCGCCACGCTTATCTTTCAGGTGAGTTTACTTCATGAGCTCAGTGACCTGGAGCCCAGGCTGTGAGTCATGAGTTTACTTTAGCATTGCTCCACCACAAACATGTGTGGTGTGCCTGACAGTTTACAAACTGCCTTTCTGCCATTTTATTTGGCCCTTTCTTCCAGGTAGAGGTCAGGAAGACTGGTCTTCCTATTGCCACCTGTACAGATGAAGAAACTGATGTGCAATAAGGGATCTGCTCAAAGTCACAGGGCTAGGACTGATCTCCCTTTTCATAATGACCTTTGTTTACCCAAGATAGGCTGCTTGAGTTTCTCCACCAAATCTGGTCCTGCCCAATCAAATGGCCCTACCATGATCTGGTTCTCAGGCCATCCCCAACTCCTCTCATGACTTCATCCACCCCCGCCTGCTTCACCCATCAGCCCATCCTGCAGGTTTTCGCTCGCTCCCTCTCGCTATCATGGTCCTTATTCAAGACCCCACCGTCTTTCACATGTACCAGGGCTCTGAAAACTTTTTCTGCCAAGGGACAGTCTCTGTGGCCACTACTCGACTCTGCCGTGGTGGCTGAAAGCAGTACAAACAGGACATGGGGGGTGGCTGTGGCTGTGCTCCAGGAAAAATTTGCTTACAGACACCAATATTTGAATTTCATATAATTTTCCCGTGTCATCAAATACTGTTCCTCTATTGATTCTTTCAAACCTTTATACATTTCATATTTATCTTTTATACTTATAACTTATATTTTCCACGTGTCTTCATACATTTTAGGTTTATATTTTATGTCTTGCATTCTTAGTTCCTGGGCAGTGAGCAAGGCCAAATTTCATCTGTGCCCAGTGGTTTGCTGGCCCCTGCAAGGCCTGGGTCCTGACTGGTCTTTCCACTCTCTGTTCTCTACTCAGTAGCTAGAGAGATAATTTTAAATCATACCTGAGACCATGCCACTCACCTACTCAACGTCCCTCCTTGATGTTGCTCCCTACCAACCTATAACCAGACCCCTAACACTCACATAGTCCTCTGTGACCTTACTGTGCTATGACCCACAATTGTCCTTGGGCATGAGCTCCCCAAAGCACCTGGATTGGGGGCTGGCAGGCCTGAGTCCAGGCTGGTGCTGCCCTGAACGAGCTACATGTCCTTGGGAGACAATCTTCTAGGTCTATGCAGTTTCCCACCAGTGCAGCAAGGAGGTTGGGTATAGTCATGGGTCAGGGTCTTTCTAGCCTAAGTATCTCTTACCTCTGGGGGTGGGAGTGACCAGCCATCCCAGCTTGCCCAGGACTTTCCTGGTTTTAGCACCCAAAGTCCCATGTCCCAAGAGAACTCCCCATCTTAGGCAAACTGGGATGGCTGGTCCCTCTCTCTCTGGAGTCTCCCCCATCTCCATCGACTCAAAAGGTTACTCACGGTACAGTCAGTCCTGAAGTAGTCCCTGGGTGGCTGTCTGTGCTCTAGAGACGACTTATCAGCCCCAGGAGGATTGGAAAAATAAGGGCCTCTCAGCACTACCCACTGCCTCCTTGATCAGGTAATTATTAATGAACAGATCCATGGGCACTCGATAGAGAGATCTCACTGGAAGCTGGCTCACCTCCTCCCAAAAGAACATCCACTCCTGCCTACTAGGGAACCCTCTGTCTCTGTGCAGGGCCTGGAGGACGGCCTGGCCCTTGCTTCTCCCTGAGGCCCTTCATGTACTGTGTGAATTTAAGCCCATGCACACCCCTCTCAGGCCCTCAGTCACCTCCTACCTGCACAATGAGGGGCTGCAGCAGACCAGGTGGCAGACTCCAGCACCCCCCAGATGAGGTAAGGAGCTTCCAGGGAATGGCAAGGAATGGCAGGAACGTGGAAGTGGAGAGAACCCGCTCTCTGTGGGCTGGTCCTACCAGGTAATCCTGGTCTCTATGACTTCTGAGCATGGAATGTGCTATGATTTCTTGAGTTGGACCATAAGGACAGGGCACCCCAGAGCAAAGGTGTCGGTGGGGGGCGGGGGGAGGCCAGACCCCCTCCTCGAGTCAGGAATAATTTAACTTGTGTGTGTGTTACTTTGACAATGGAGTTAAACCTGCTCTCTCTCCAGTAATCAGTGAGCCTCTGCACCCCAGCACTTTTCTCAAGCAGCTGGGGATGATACAGGGACTGATGTGGCTTGGGTGTCCTGAATGAAATAACCTGGACTCTTCAAGCTTCCTCTAGAAGAATGTGTTTCCAGTCCCTTCGAGACTTCACCCAAGTGGAACGCACATACACTGCCGACCATCAGGATAAGCTGGGTTCCCTGAGCGAGCTGGAACACAGGACTAACAAAGCAGGTGCAACAAAGCCCGGGACTAACAAAGCACAGTCCTGGGCCCAACCGGCCTGGGGTCCAAAACTGGTCAATACTGCCTGATGGGTCAGGCAGAGGGAGAGCTATAATCCCGTTCAGTTCTTTCTTGCCTGCTCTCACCTCTCTCTCTCTCACACACACGAGGAATACTATTCTTAGCTCATTTCACACATGAGAAAATGTTAGCCCACGAAAGTTGTCAGCTCAGATTCCAGAGTCAGGGTTTGTACCAGGGCAGCAGGACTGTGTTCTTTCTGAGCACCTCCTGGAGCTTTGTCCCCACTTGGGCAAAGCTTTAATGTCACCAGAATAGCAGTTGCAGCTTTGTTGGCTGGCACACCCAAGTGCTGGGGCAGGATGTCGCACGTGGTGTGTTAGCTGCCGAGCAAATGGATGATAAGTGAATGATGCTGTTGAGTTTTGGTTTCATGAAGGTAGAAATAAATTCCCTGTGCAATAGTCTACAAGTTGGGGTTTTACTCCCTCAGCCTGTCTTCTGCAGTCAGTTAGGGGCTGGTGCAGCAGATTCCAGGGGTCAGTGTGTGCTTGACGACAGCCCAGAGTATGGGCAGCTTGTTCCTGCTGTGGGCACACAGCCACTGCCCTTTGGTTCCTGGCACCTGCCCTTGCGACGCTCTGGGCAGAGGTTGGGCCTTGGAGTCAGAGAGGCTCTGCCACTGCTGACTCTCTAAACCACTGTTTTTCAACCTTTTATCTCACAGCACACTTGAACCTATGTTACTTCCATGACACACTTAAATTATGTCAAGCAAAAAAAACAAAAAAGGAAGGACTAAAGTAAAAAATATACTTATTGGGCGGCACCTGTGGCTCAGTCGGTAAGGCGCCGGCCCCATATACCGAGGGTGGCGGGTTCAAACCCGGCCCCGGCCAAACTGCAACCAAAAAATAGCCGGGCGTTGTGGCGGGTGCCTGTAGTCCCAGCTACCCGGGAGGCTGAGGCAGGAGAATCGCTTAAGCCCAGGAGTTGGAGGTTGCTGTGAGCTGTGTGAGGCCACGGCACTCTACCGAGGGCCATAAAGTGAGACTCTGTCTCTACAAAAAAAAAAAAAAAATATATATATATATATATATATATACATACTTATTGTGCTTTGAACTTCTTTCAAAAATAATTTGATTAATGAACTTAAAAATTTTCACAGCATACCTCAGATCCTCTCATGGCACACCAGTTTAAAATCACTGCTCTAAACCTTAGATTCCTCACCTGTCAAATGAGGTGCGGGGGGCATCCTTGAACGTGCTGAGCCCCACAGCAAGCGTGTTTCCTCCTTCTCTTCTGGTTCCAGCAGTGGTGGAGAGATAACCTGCCTGGGTTGAATTCTGACTTCGCCCCTGGTTAAGCTGCATATTCTGCTTTGATGTCCTCATCAGTAAACTGTGGTGGGTAATAATTGTCCCTAAATCGCAAGGTTGTCATAATTTGACATCTGTAAAGTGCTTAAAATAGTGTCTGGCAATGGCACGTGCAACGTACACGTGGGTTATTCTGCTCTGCTATTCCAGATGAGTTGCACACTATTCATTTATCCCCGTATGTGTAAATATGGCTGACAAAGTGTGGTTAAACTCCTTTGAGTTGCGGTCCTGACAGAGTAGTCTGAGAAAGCTTTGCCTAAAATATGCACATATGTGCAACACTGTATAATTTAGGGAGTTTCCTGAATCCCATGAAGTACATGCAGCCCTTATGTGTGGGCAGTTATTTTCTTTCATAAAGAATAGGCCCAGGTGATGGAAAGATGGAAAAGACTTTTGGACCAGTGGAAGCCACTGGTCTTGGATGGTACAGAAAGGGAGGCTGACGGCCATTGTCATTGTGGCGGGCTGGGCTCAGCCACCAACTCTGAGCTCAGCCCCTCCGCCCCCCAGCAGCTGGATGCTTCTTCTCCTAAGGCCTGGGGAGGAGCCTTCTGAATTGTTAAACCTTACCTGTTACAACTGGAAGGGCAAGCGTTTCTCATTAAATATCTGGAAGGCCCCAGAGGACAAAGAACCATGTCACAGGCATATTGTGCTGCCACATCAGGACAGACTTGCCCTAGAGAAGACAATGAATGAAAGTCAGTCAATGAATAATGAATGAATGAGGAGAAGCCAAAGTCTGTGCTCAAAGCTGGGGGAGTGTTGTGGTCCTGAAAACAGCAGGGAGCTCAGCAAGTACTGATGTAAGAAAGCAGGGATATGCTGATTGGGAATCACAGGGCGGGGGTAGGGAAGCTGAGGACCCTTCATCTTTGTCCCTCAGAAATGGGGGGCAGGGGTTGCAGCAGTGGCAGCAGTTAGGTTCCCCCAGACAGAGCTGCTTTTCCCAGTGTCCCAACAGCTGCCTGAACTGTGCTGTAGACATGATTCCCACACACTGGTGACCCTCCTCTGCTCCACTGGAACTTGAGCTCAACCTAATCTTTTCTTGATGGCTGACTTACACTCTCATACCAGCCCAGGGCTCAACTTAAGCTGCCCTCTGCCTTAACCATTCTCAATTCCCTTCTCATTTCCTGCATTACAGATGGAGCCCAGATATCTGCCCTTAAAAATGCTGTTGTTGTTTTGAATTGTATTGGCAACATAAGAATAGTGTTTGCTAGGAAAAATTGGGGACAATACAAACACCTAGAGAAGAAAATAAAGCCCCTGGCAAATGTGCTGTTCACCTATAACTAGATAGAATTGGTTTCTTGCAGCCTTTAGAAAAATGGGTGCATGCATGTATAGAGCTGCAGTCTCGGTTTAGATGGAAGCGCAAAGACGATAGATACAGGCCAAAGCGACCCTCATGCAAAAATTTCACAGAAGGTGGTTAAGTACAGGTCTCTGGACTCTTAAATGCTTTACCCACATGAAAGAGGTTTGAAAAGTGGTGAGAGGTGGAGACTGAGTAGGGGAGGAAAGAGGGCAGTGCTTCCCCATACTATCTTAAGAGCGAGGGCCTTCAACAAAGCACTCATGAAACACAGCACGTACTCCTGCAGTGGTGGGGGTGCAGGGGCCTGGAGCCTGAAGCTTGTCTGGAAATGTGAAAAGGTACAGGTGGACTGTTTAGACACCCTGGGAACTCTGCCTCTATTTCTCTATCCCTTTCTTTCTTTCTTTTTTTTTTTCATGGTAAAAACCTTAAGTTTTTATTTCAAAATAATTACAGACTTATAGGCAGTTGCAGAAACAGTATAGAGAGGTCCTGTGGACCAGTTTCCGCTGATGATTTTGTCTTGCTTCAGTGTCCTCCAGCCAAAGACCCACCAGGAATACACCTCTAATTGAACAAGTTGTATTTATTACTCCTTACAGCAAGGGAGAGCAAGAGTGTGTTAGAAAGAACCCATTACAGGATTTGGGCTTTGGTCGTCTCTATCCCTTTCTTAAGTTCATCTATTTCTATCTGACTTTTGGATATGTGAACACACAGAAGTCTTAGTTCTGTATCTCTGGGTAACAAACCACCCTAAATTTAGTGGCATAAAACAACAGCACTTGTTTGTCATTACTGCCAGGGTCTCTCATGTGGTTGGAGTTGAACAAAGGCTGAGGCTGCAGCCATATTGAGGGTGGACATACATGCAGACCACCCTTTGCTGTCCCTGCTAGCCTGTGGGCTCTTTGGAAACAAGAACAACATTTTATTCCTCTTTCTGTGTTTTCCCATTCCCTCTAACTTCCAGTGGTTAGCACACTGCTGAGCACAGAACAAGTCCTATGTAAAGGTCTGTTGAATAAATAACAATAATTACAAAAACTGTAACAATATCAGGTGTGCTGGGTCGCATGTTTGATGATGTAGCCACATTAAATCATCCTAGGAATCCCAAGAGATTTGCCTTTGGAGGAGCTGGTGGAGGCCCAGAGAGGTTTGAGGTCACACAACTGGTAAATGGGAGGGCTGGGATTTGAACCCAGAAATTTCTGGTTCTTCCACTTTTGACTATTACTATGAGATTTAACCTCAGTCAATTGTACAGCCAGCCAGGAGACAGCTCCAAAACACATTGTCCCCTCGCTGGACTCGCCCCTGGGCTAGGAGGCTGCGCAGGTCCTAGAGAACTCAGCTGCTCCTGAGGCCACGCCCACGGCCGCGGCGGAGACCCCGAGGCTCTGAAAATCTGACCGGTTCCACTGCCTTTTCCCAAGACTAGCATTCCTTAAAATGTGGCCCTGGAGTCCTCCAGAAGAGAAGTACTTATTAAAAGTGGCGAATCACACAGGCTTTTTCCCAAGGTCTTGAATCAGAATCGCGGACCCGGTTGGGGCAGGGCGGGCCCAGGGAAACCGCACTTTAACAAGCTCGGGGAGTACAGATCACCCACCGCCGTCAGCAAGCGCTCCGCGGGGCCGAGCCCCGCAGTTGAACATTTCACCACCAGAGGGCGCGCCACCATCTCTTAACCGCGCTGGCACCTCTTCCGGACACAGCGTTCCTAAAATCTTTGCGCTGGGGCTTTGGGTGGAAAAAAGCTGTATCAGTTTTGAGCACGCAAACCTATCCCTCTGCTGTTCCGAACACTAACTCATCTAGCCAGACACCCCCTTTTACAGAGAGGGACAGAGGGGAAGCCTTCCTGCCTTTATTCTCCCCCGTTCTCAGCTATTTCCTGAGCTCCTTCTTCGGTGAACTAAACTATCCGGTTCTGGTTGATGTGAGAGGCACACGTGCCAGCAGCCGCGCGCTGTGGTTGTGCCCTGGAGGAGTTCAGGACTCAGGGTTGACTGTGATGGGGATGTTAACTTAAATAATAAGTGACTGAAGACTAGGGTCACAACTAATTGGGGTTTATTAAGCCAAGATTTTGAGAATGAGTCTGGGAAAAGCACAGCCCACAAGTGTCTGTTGTGTTCTGGGCTCTTGTAGAAGAGGTTGAGAACTTTCCATTTAAAGGAAAGAGGAGGCGCGGAAACAGGGGAAAGGGACGCGGAAGGAGGTGAGCAGAGGTATTCTTGTGAAGTTACACGCGGCGCCATTAAATCTGCACAAGATAAGATGAATGAAAGGGAATAAACATTCAGTGTTGTGAACCTTCTCAGAGTGGGTAGAAGCGTGATCTCTTCCTGATTTGCGTTTGTAGAGATAAGCTGGAATCCAGATTTAAGAGTTTATTCCGTCTACAGTCCTAAATTTGTAATTGACGTGCGCTCATTTTACAGGGCCTGTGTATCTTGAAGAGTTTTGGTGGGGAGCTGAAGGAAATAAAAATTTTACCCCCAAACATCCCCTCTAGTTCTCTGACATATTTTGAGGTGGCTGTGGAGGAACAGGAATCAAGCTGTAAGGCTGTCCAGGTGGGGAGGCTGGGTAAATTTGCATATGCAGAAAAGCTGTGTTAAATGCAGCCAAGCCTGTTGTAATTTGATCTGGGATAGGTTTGCTGTGAGTCTGACACCTTTTAAAGATCTGAATAAAAGCATTTCCCTGAGGGCTCTTATGATGAGGCTTATCTGCCTAGCAGGCTTCCTTTCTCCCTCCCAGACCCTGTCCACCAGAAATAAAACCTGTTCAGTCATTTTCTAAGACCCTTCATTTCTTAAAAGAGGACCCCTGTAGCTCACTGGGGAGAGGACAGCAGTGCTTTTGTGACTCAGTTCTTCTTTTTGGCACAATGAATGTTTGTGTGGGGGGTGGTTCCTGAGATTTTCATTTATCCCTTACAGGGACATGCCCTGGCTGACCAGGGAAGAGATGGGGTGGGGTTAGGCAGGGTTTCTGTCATTGAGCTGAGCAGGATGACAACGGGGAGGGTGGAAGTGGAGAAGTGTTGCTGGTAGGGGGATAGCATGTGCACATGGCCTGCTGAAGAATGGAGCATGGGATGATGATGGATGTCCCTGGAGGCCAGGGTGTGGAAAGGAGGGTGATGGGAGAGGAAGATGTCAGGGACACGTGAGTGCACAGCTGTGACCTTAAGAATCAGCAGTGACAACATGAGGCAGCCCAGGCAAGGCCAAAAGCCACAGAGCTAGTGGATGAAAAGGGGAGACAGGGCAAGCTTCCTGGAGGAGGTGGCATTTAGGCTGATCTAGGCTTAGTTTGATCCAAAGTCATTGATTACAATCACTCAAAGCAAGTATCACCTTAGCCACGAGCATTTTCTATTTTCATCTGAGCAGATTATTTCAGAAGATGAAAACCCTGGGGGTGGGGGGGGGTTGAGGATTTCTCTTCTTCAAGGGCCTGCTCTGCCCTCTGTCCGCCACAACTCCAGCCCAGCCTCACTGCCCTTTCTTCCCTGGGCTCAGTGCAGCTCCACCCAAAGTCCAGGCCTGGGGCAAACTCACCTGCCCCTACCCTTCTGTTTCCCTCAGCTCAGAGCCTCCTGGGTCTCCAGCCTTTAGAGCTGGTGTGGGTAATCGGAAGGAATGGGTTTAAGAAACTGTAGTGCTGGCCTTTTTTTTTTTATTAAATCATAACTGTATACATTTATGGGGTACAATGTGATAAATTGATATACAATGTGAGATGCTTAAATCAAACTGATTAACATAACCATCACCTCACATATTTTTGTGGTAAGACATTTATAATTTGCTATTAGTTATTTTGAAATGTACCCTTGCATTGTGCACTTCAGGTGAGATCCCGCCAAATCCCTCCCTCCTCCCACCGATTGCCCTCCGCCTTCTCTCCCCTCTTTCTCCTCCCCTCTCTCTCTTGCTAGATGATATTTACGTTTTATCATTCATATGAGTGTGCAAGTGTTTATATATCGGTTTAATAATAGTATTGAGTACATTGGATACTTTTTTTCCTTCTTGAGATCCTTTACAAAGAAGAATATGTTCCAACTCCATCCAGGTATGAAACGTCTGACTCTGTGTCTTGATACTTGACTGTTGATGGCTTGTAAGTATCATCCCTCCCTCTCCACCTTCTACTGCACCTCTGGGCCTGCTGATGGGACAGCACAGTGCCCCTTCCTGTGGTGCTATTGATTAAGTCAAATAGTGCTTGGGAATCCTCGCCCCAAACCCACTCACTAATCCCCACAAACCCCCAAGGCAGCCTTCTTTCCTTGCTTTCTCCACCATTTTTGGACCAGCTCCTGTCCAGTTCTCCCCAGAAAGCCTCATTATGTGTTAAACATTTTTTTTTTGTTGTTTGTTTGCTTTTTGTATTTTTGAGACAGAGTCTCACTGGGTCTCCCAGAGTAAAGTGCTGCGGCATCATCATAGCTCACAGCAACCTCAAACTTTTCGACCCAAGAGTTCCTCTTGCTTCAACCTCCCAGGTAGCTGCGACTACAGGTGCCCACCACAACACCCAATTTTTCTATTTTTAGTAGAGACAGGATCTCACTCTTGCTCAGGCTGCTCTCAAACTTCTGAGCTTAGGCGATCCACCGCCTTAGCCTCCCAGAGTGCTAGGATTACAGGCATGAACCACCGCACTTGGTCTGCTAAACCTCATACTCCTTGGGTGCCACTGGTCTTGATATCCAAAGCAGACTTGCTTTGGGGAGTGCGTTCATCCTGCCTCTGGTTTTCAACCACCTTCCCTCTCCAGGATCTTCCCCCAATAACTTGGATAGTCTTTAGGTCCATAGCCAGATGTGTGCCTCTGTCCTGTAGGCTGGAGCTGGCAGCTTAACTAAATGATGGGTCCATGAGTCCCTGAACTGGGAAGTGGAATTTGGAAGTGGGAGAAGCAGTGACCAAGAGTCTTGAGTGCTAAGTTGCAGTTGTGGCAGAGCCGAGAAAGGCAACCCATAAATCCTGTAGCCGAGTCCCTGGAGTTTTCTGTTCTGTGATCTAGTTCCACACTTAATGAGACTGTCTGACATTCTTGCCTGGGCCTGGGAAGGGACTGGTTCTGCAGCAGATGGAACATGGCCATAGTCTTTGCTACTCCACCCATGAGAGGTGGAGTTTATTTCCCTTCCCTCTGAGTCGGGGCAACCCTTCTAACTTGTCTTAATAATATGGGGCAGAGTGATGCTGTGCAAACCCTTGAGGCAGAGTTTTGAGATCTGCAGCTTCAACTTCCACAGGTTGGAATGCTCCATCTTGGAAGCCAGCTGCCATGTACAAAGTCTAGTTCTTGGGACTGCCAAGCTGTGAGGAAGCCCAAGCTAAACAAATGGAGAGAAAGGGGTCTGTGGAGGAACACCAAGGCACCAGACACTAAAGTTAAGCCTCTAGGAGCCTTCCAGCCCAGCCTAGCCCAGCCACCAAGGTCTTAATGCTACTGAGCGAATAACCCTGGTCAGTACCACGTGGAGCAAAAGAACTGCCTGGTTAAGCCCTGCCTGAATTCCTCACCACTCAATCCTGAGCAAATAAAGTGGTTGTTGTTTTCAGCCACTAATATTGTTGGACCAAGGAGTCCATCCATCTGTCACCCAAGCCAATCAACAGAGAAGCGGATGACAGATCAGAGTTTTACTTTTATTTACCAAAAAGCCAGCAATTCCAGAAAGCAGTGGGGATAACTTCCCAAAGAACTAGTCTGCCCTCTTCTTTCTCTTTGTTATATTTTATTCTCATAGTAAAGGTAAATATCAGCACTATTATTACTCATCATAGTATAGGTTAAACAGATTCCTCCTCATAGGTTACAAGGTTGCACAATATTTTCTTATCTCAAAGTGGTTATATCGTTAGTCTACAATAAAGCATTTTTATTCTCTACTAAATTTATAATTAGTCAACACTTCACTGGGTGCACAGAGTATCCTGGGTCCTTGACCAATACTGCGGAGTCCAGTTCCCCAACTTACCTATTGACAGTAGGCCTTGGAAGTGAATAAACAATCTCCAGATGTCAGCAAGGCACATAGGCTCATCCAACCTTGTTAGAGCCTGACCCTGCATGAAATGGCTGCTCAAGTTAACAGGGGCTGGTAACACTGAGGTTTGGCGTTGCTTGGAGAATCCCAGACTGAAATGCTTTTCTATTGGCTGTTCTTTTTCCTATTTCTTTGTGAAAAACTCCTACATATAGCTCCCCTGACAGATGGCAAGGAGCCTAACATCACACCTGGGTAAATGATGTTCCCCTGGACTTGAAGGCTGAGAGCTGGAGAAGAGGCAGGGGACCTTCATCGTATCATCAGTCACTTCTGAGCACCTACTCTGCAGCAGTCCTGGGCCAGACTCTGGAAATTGAGCACTGAGTGGGGCGAAGTTTCTATCCTTGTGTAACTTATATTCTAGTCAGATGAGAACAAATAGACAACAGAATTGCAGCTCATGACAAGTGCCAGAAGAACTACAGCAGGAGACAGGGGTAAAGAGTGATTAGGAGCAGGTCAGGGACAGCTCCAAGGATGTGGCATTTAAGCCAAGGATAAGCAGGAAAGGGACAAGCCATGCAAACAAGTGTGGCCAAACATTCCAGGCTGCAGGAAGAGTGCAAGTTGCCTGAGCCACTCAGGACGTCAGCAGCTGAGGCCGGAGGCCAGGGCATCTGGGCGATGCTTGGAGACTCTAAGGAAGAGGCAGCTGCTGCTTCACTGCAAAGCCACAGCGCCTGTTGCCATGGAAAGCATCTTGCAAAAAAAAAAAAGAAGTTCCTCAGCAGCACCATAGAAACAGCAGGAGGAGATGGGGGTGGGGGAGGAGAGTCAAGGCAGTTGCCAACCTCCAACAGGTGTGTGTGTGGGAAGAGGAATGGCATCAAATACAATTAGCTGGTGATTACACAGTAGTGGAAATGGCAGGTTTCACTGCGGGGATGACTGAGTTGGATGTGCCTGCTGAGAGCTGGATCATAGTAAGCTCAAAAACAAAAAGCAAACAACCTAAGGAATGGCGATGTTACTCAAATGGTGGGCGCCTGGGCAGTCACATGTCAGGTGGGAAGTGGGAGACTACCACTAGACTCCTGGAAGTGATCAAAAAATACAGCAGTGTCTCAGGATAGAAAATGGATGTCCACAAGTCAGTAGCGTTTGTATATGCCGATAATGTACATTTCTCCAGACTGCCCTCAGCTGGGGGCTGGAGAGGGGCCCCTCCTCACAGTGTTGGATCAGCCCAGCCCAAAGCATAAATTCACTAAAACAAAGGGGTCCTGGGAACCCAGGGAGAGCCCTTCCCCAAGTGAGATCCCAGGCGAAAGGATCTGAGCGGGAAGTTGAGTGAGATCACAGAGACGGGTGGGATGGGGTGACTGAAGCTAGGGATCCTGGCCCTGACAAGTGTCCTGGGAATGGCAGTCAGGAAGCCATGTCCACCAGTGGTCACTGCTTGGTCTTCAGCAAGTCATTGCTCTCTCCGAGTCTTGATTTCCCTATCTGGAAATCAAAGGGGTTGGACTGGTTAGGAGTTGCAAACTGGACTGTCTCTCCAGATGCTGCCGTGTCCCCGGGGGTGGGGTGGGGTGGGGGTGGGGGTGAGGGGGAAGGATCACCTCAGTTGGAAACAGCTGGTGTAAAGAAGCTAGCAGCTTTTCTATCCAAGGCCATATTAGCCCAAACAACCCAGTTTCTGGCCTGACTTGCTAATCTTCTACACAGTCGTGTGTACACACACACACAAGTCCTACATTCTTGGTTTTCTTTTCTAGCCATTTCCCCAGATCAGAATCTCTGAACACCCTCCAGGGATGATGGCCAGATAGGTAGCTGGGTTTGGAGAAGATGGGGCTTCAGGTCACCAGCAGATGGCACACAAACGCTTCCAAGGCCTCGGCAGATGCTGCCTGCTCCATCTTCTGACTCACTCCAGGAGCAGGATAATGCTGGGCCTGAGAGGGACCACAGGGAGATGGTTCTCAACCAGGGCTGATTTTTGCCCCACCCTCTCGCACATTTCCAGTTGTCACAACTGGAGGGGAGGGTGCTACTAGCATCTAGTAAGGAGAGGCCAAGAATGCTGCTGGACTTCCCAGCATGCACAGGGCAGCCCTTCATGGTCAGGGCCCTATGATATGACCAAGTTTTAAAGTCCTGATTAGGAAGATGTTATCAATATAATGAATTTTATAGAGAGAATATCTTAAAATTGAATCTTTGCGAGATGAAGTATTACATTTAAAGCCCTTATAACACACAGAAATTTTCTGCTTATATTGTACCAAGTACTCAAAAGTGTGATATTTAAAGATGAGTTGCATATTTTTTCTCAGATATTTCAAATTTGTTAACTTTTTTTTGGCAATGAAAAGTGGATCTCATTTTCAAGTGTATTTATTTTCTCCCAAATAATCTGTCTTGCTGATATAAAAGATAGATTGTAATTATGAGTGAAAAAGTAACATTGTCAAAATACAAACAAAAAACCAGGCTCATGTTTTGGAGAATCTTTGGAAAGCAGATATTTGGAAACATTTCTACTGTCATGTAATGTTGTTGATCACCATGTAAATATGTTACCTATGAAAATTCTCATATCTGTAAACTTGAAAACAACTGGTAACAGAATTTTTAATATTTAAATTTTTTTTTTCCAATCAAAGAGTTTCAGTGATTTTGAACCCAGGGTAGACCGTTACATAGGCTACCCCTCTGTGGGAAAAGATATGTTGACTTTGCACAAGAAAATAGGTGCAGAAGTGATGTATGTCACTTCTGGGAATAGGCTTGGTGAGCCATGCATGGTTCATTATGCTTCTCTCAGCACTGCTACTATGACTAGTAATATTTGAAAAGATGAAGTGGACCAGTAGCCAGTCTGTGAATGACCTATGACACGAGCAAGAAACAATCATTGCTGTTTGCAGTCTCTGAAATGTTAGGGTCATTTGTTACAGCAGCATCCCTTCATCTATCCTGACTGATACATGATTAGTTTGTTAAAAATGTAAAAATACACCAATTGCCAATTTGCTAACAAATGCAGCTGATTGAGATCAGGGAAGTTGAAAAATATGATCTCCAGATTATTAACAAAATCCTTTGCCTAATGGATGGGTCCCTTGTCTTACGGTTGGCAGTTGTTTCCTAGTCATGCGTGTACTCACTGAGAAAATATGTTTGCCACTGCCCCAGCATTTCACCAGTGTGTATTCCCTTAAGAGTTAAATGCTGTTTCTTCTTCTCTTAGATATATTCTACTAGCTTGGGAGATTCTTGAAGGCACAGAGATGTCTCATTTATCTATGCCACTCTGAGTTTAGCCCACAGTATTTACTAATTTAAATGTTTGGTGAGTAAATGACTATGTGCAGAGCTTCCTTCATCTTGGATCAGCTGTCTCCATCCTTCATAACTCAGTTTATTTTAACTGATATTTGCAGAACTCTTGTCCCAGAAAGTGGTGGGGAAGTGGGTGTGGGTAGATTGAGTCAGGGGATCTGGATTAGTGGCTGGCTACATTTATTCATCGTGACTGTGCGATCTTAGATGTGTGGTCTAACCTGTCTTATGCTCCCCATTAATAAGATGGGTGAATATCCACCTCACTGGGGTATTGAGGAGGACTGAGTTAGATGACATTATCAAAGCGCTTTATGACTTTCCACCAATGTTATAATTTTATCATCTCCTAAGCACTGTCAGGAGCATCCTGGTTGCTTTGACTCTATCTTTTGTATTAAGACTAGTCTGTTCTGTAGGCTCTGGAAAGAAAGTCAGGAACTGAGATAGAAGGTTGTATCATGAACAAAATAAATGAAACAAATATTTTCTCTTTATTTCTATTTAGCTAAGTGATGTCATTAAACTTGGTATATGCACCTCCACGCATCCCACAAAGCCTCTGACTTTTTGATCTTTTCTGCGGGGTTGTGGGGTGGGGGATTGTCAAATGCTGTTGGCAAGGTGTGCTGTTCCCTGCCTTTCCCCAGTGCTGCTGAGAGTGTTTTCACAGGGCTTCCTACATACGTCAAAGCCTTTCCTACTCCAAGTGACCTCTACAGGGCCACCCCACTTTGCAGAGCAGTTCTTTCCAGGGGTTGAGTCATAGGATATGGAGGAACAAGGTCTGTGGCTCAAAATTCAGTACCTGAAACTATTTTTTATTCTAACATAAGATACAATTTAATCCCCAATGTAGCAAAGAATGTAGATCCTTTACAAATCGCACGAACAGGCAAAGCTGCTCTGTGTAAGGCCACAAAGGGGGCAGAGTCCAAGACACCCGAGTTTGGGTTTGGATTTATGTTTTATTAACTGCATGACATTGGGAAGTCACTTAACCTCTGAGCCTCAGTTTCCTTCTCTATCAAATGGCCAAATTACCCATTTCCTGGTAGAGGTGAGAGTTAAATAAGGTAACTCAACATCCAGCATTTGTGGGGAAGCTGAATACGTACTCGTGTGTATATATATGTTGGCTCTCTTCCCTGCAACAAGGGAGGCACAGGACTGGTAACCAAAAGCACCCCCAGATTTGGTGCTAATTTCTTCCCCATCTAGCCTTGTAACTGCACATGCTCGATTTTGCTGTCACCAAACTTTTAAATTATCATTATTTTATCAAATTTTTTTTATAAAAAAATGTTTTTAATTATATGTATAATTAACTCACTACATTAACTAGCATAGGTAAACCTATGGTTCTTGTACCTTCATCCCTAAAAGATTTTATTTTCATGTTGTCACCAAAGAAAGAAGTTATTTTTTTCTTTACTGGGCAAACAGAGTACATACTGTATTTTTTAACTTCAAAGGGATTTGGGGTATTAGAATCACTTTCTCAGCGGTTCAGGTGGAAGTGTGAATGGAGAAGCTGAAAAGAAACCCTTAATCTGGGTGCTCAAAAATGCTTATACGTACAGAATGCCTTCCTGGATCCTCATTTGATACCCCAGGAAGACGATTCTATGCCTTTAGTCTACCACTGGGGCGATAAGAATAAGGGCAGCTAATGTGCTCCACAGGCCTCTTCCAAGACAAGCATTGGACAAATGGTTCTAATAAGGTTATTTCACTCTGCAGGGAGGTGATACAGAACTGTAAAAAATCACCATGCAAGCTGAAACTCTGACCCAGGCTCTTAACAGTCAATGGGAAAAATCATTTTTAAATTTTTAATTAATTAAATGTTTTTAATTTTGCCAAAATATTATAATTCTCTTACTGCTGATTATGCACATATGGAAAAATGGGGGAAAAGGTAAAACATTTATTTAATACACTGTAATTTAAACCACGGAAGAGAATTAAAGTGGGGGGTTTTGTTTAATAAAAATGTTATCTACAGGGCGGTGCCTGTGGCTCAAAGGAGTAGGGCGCTGGCCTCATAGACTGGAGGTGGTGGGTTCAAACCTGGCCCCAGGCCAAAAACAAACAAACAAACAAACAAACAAAAAAAACTGCAAAAAAAATATATATATATATATGTATGGAAAAAACATGTATCTACAGTCATTAGAACAATGCTGGTTGTCTTATATTCTTTATGACCCAGAGCATGTTTCTTTGATATACTCCTTTTTAAGTTTGGATGGACGTCCAAAATTTTATCCTTTGTGCTGTCTGTGTCAAGAAATACCTCTGGGAGTCATCCATCTCCCTGAGGCGCCTCAGTGAGGGTGGGACGGTTTTTTATTTTCCTAAGTAGTTTTGTTGAGGTATAATTGATATACAAAAAAACCCCCCAAACCCCATACATGTTTAGAGTATATGATTTGATGAGTTTGAGCAAATGTATCACCATGCCATCATCACTACAGTCAAGGTGACTGACATGTCCGTCCCCTGCCAGATTATCTTATGTTCCTCTGTGTGTGTGTATGTGTGTGTACGTGTGTCTATTTTAAGAACATTTAATATGAGGTGTACCCTCTCAAGGAATTTTTTTTTTTTAATTTCATTCAATAAATGTATATTGAGACCTACTCTGCTGCAGTCACAGGGCCGGTTTATAGGGGGCGCTAAGTTTCCTGTCATTGGAAGGCTTGTGGGGTAGACAGATTGATGCGGTGCACAGGGTAGGGGGTTGATGATCAACCTGAGGAGCCCCAGGCTCTGTTCTGTGCCCACACTCAGGCCTGGAATCTGCATCTGTGAGTTTGCATCACTTGATTACTTCTTGTTCTTGGAAAAGGCCAATCTTGGGGCTAAACCTGAAGCAGCAGCTGGAGTCCCAGGCAGAGGCAGGGAAACTTATGGAAAGGTGTCCACTGGGAGGCAGGAGTAGGGGAGCCCTGATTTGTAGCATTTGCTGATTTCCGTGCTGAAATAGTCCCCTGTGGCCAACTGGAAGCTGTCAGATTGATGTCACTGGTGCTGAGCTAAGAAGAGAGGGTATAGCAGGCTCTCCTGAGCCAGGTCTGGGTGCTCCAGTTCATCTCTGCACTTGACCCTGCATCAGTGCTCTTCTCCCCTCCACCTCTTCCCAAAAAGGTGTTCTTTCAGGAGCCAGTCCCTCTCAAGGAATTTTAAGTACCCCACATCGTATTGTTAACTACAAGCAGGGAGAGAAGTTTTGGGCACCGGATAGTCACTGGTTGATGCTGAATGAGGCTTTCCTTGCCACTCTGAGTTTTCCGAGTTTTCACAGTCCCCACATTTCCTGGAAGAGCCACCACTGGGAATAGAGGGCACAGGCCAACCTCGAGGTGACAGAGACTGTACACAAAAGAAGCCTCTGAGGGGGATGCAGAGGGAGTGTAGTACCCAGACATGGGATCAGAGGCCCTGGGGCTCTCTTACCAACAGGAAGCCCAAAACAATGTTTCCCTGGAGGATTTATGTTCAGGTGGGAGTAGGAAATTCAGGAGGGAGAGATGGGTTTTGACCGAATCTGCTTTGTGGGCCATGGGGGTTCAAAGTGGGAGTATCTGGATGAAGAACACCTCTCCTGGGAGCCCGAGAGCCCCACCTTTTTAAATTTGAGATGGACACTGGGAGGAATCACAAGAAGCAGGGAATAATTTGGGGTGGAAGGGAGGAAAAAGCTTCCGGAAAATATTCCATGATGCAAATGATTCTCTTCAATAATGACAAATTTAATCACATGCATTTAATGCTTTTCTAAGTTTCATGGTCAGAGGCCACCTTTGGCCCAAGCAGTGTCTCCTAGAACAACCGACAGTGATATAACCAGGCCGCACTGAAGCCAGTTCCAGGAATTCCGTGCCTTCGCAATCCTTCATCTTTCCCTTTTCCCCTTTCCTTCTCCTCCTCCTCTTCTTTCTCCCAATTCCTTTTGCTGTTTCCATTGCTTTATTTTTCTCTATTACTGCCAATTGATTTTTATCCCCTCCTCAGTCCACGTGGCAGAGCAAAGCCGCCAAGAGCTCCAACTTACATCTCTTTTACTTCAGAAAGCAGTCAGATGAGGCGTCCCTTGGTTTGGAGTCCAATTTCCATCTTGGGTCTAGTACACACCTCACATGCACCAATCACAGACAGAGGCCGGGGACCACTGTACCATGATAGTAGCTGCTAGGGTAGTGACAATCTAGTCAATGAAGAGGCTCTCTGCAAACAAAAGCAATAGATATCAACTACAGCTGTTTAATTTTTTAGATTGTTACTTACATTGTTACCTAACAACTTTTAATATCTATTCACAAGGTGTCAGCATATCTGTGTATACACTCTTCAATTTCATAACATAATACCTATATTTTCTCATAAAATAAAAGGAGAAAAAATAGTACCTATAAAAGCTCTGTGTCTATGTGTGTTTCATCATTCAAACCCCCAATTTTCTCTTTTCCATGCACAAACATGTGGAATAAACTGTTGTGCTCATAACAAGGATGTTCTTCTGCTGCTACTGTTCAAAGAAAGAGACCCTGATCATCTGTTGTGTTTTGACAACCTCCATGAATACTCTATTAATAAAAACCATTGAACTGTGCACCTTGAAAGGCTTGAGTGCTATAGAATGTGAACCATTTCTCAATAAAGCTGTGAAAGATAAAGTTTGTAAGCATCTACCCCGTGCCAAGAACTGTTCTAGACTCTGAATGAGCAGCAAGGAAGTGTCTGTCCTCATGACGGCTCTTTCTAATGTGCAGAGGGGAGATAGATAAGGAGAAAAGTAAAGCAGAAATGTGAGGTGGGAGTGGGGGATTCAGTACTTTGACTTGTTACATACACAGGCCATCCAGGGAGGCATTCTAAGGCTAGCATTGGGCAGAGGCCTGCGGAAGTCAGGGTGCATGTCTGGGACCCCACAAGGGGCCACCTCTCCAGTCAGTGTTTCTCCACTGTGGCCCATGCCTTCCTTGGAGGTCAGCTAGTGGAGGCATCATGGCAGGGCAGGTGGAGTGAGGCACCTGCAGTCCTCACCACCCTCCTCTTTAATCAGAGCTCCTCTACTTTATGTTATTGAAGCTCCATGTGAAATTATCTTTGAAAAATTGTTGTGCTACAAAATCAAACCACTGACCCAGGTAAAAGACTGTGGATAGGGGAGTGGACACAGCCCCCTGGAAGAATATTGCGTTAACCTGTGACTGAGACTAGGATAAAGGCAGGACAGGTGTTAGGAGCTGAATTGTGTCTCCCTCAAAAAACAGATATTGAAGTCATCACTGCCAGTACCTCGGAATGTGATCATATTAGGAGATAGGTTCCTTATTATGAAGTTAAGATGAGGTCATGATGATTGATGTCCTTCTTAAGAGGGGAAATTTGAGCACAGAGACAGACACGCACAGAGAGAAGATGATGGGTAAACGGCTGTGTGATGACAGAGTCAGAGATCGGATGGATATAGCTGCAAGCCGAGGGGTAGCAAAGATTGCCGCCCACTGCCAGAAGCTGGGATAAGGCAAGGAAAGATTTTGCCCTGAGTCTCAGAGAGAGTGGGTCTGTCAACACTCTGATCTTGGATTTCTAGCCTCTAGAACTGTGAAACACGAAATGCCTGTGGTTTAGCCTCCCAGGCTATGGTAATCTGTTACAGTAGCTCTGGAAGACTAATACTACAGGTAATGTGTGAGCCCAGAGTTCTGTGAAGCAGGTGAGGGTAGAAGGCTTACACAGGCAGGGACACAGGATCTGGAGAAGGGCCACCTGTCAGGTAAGTATTGCAACAGTTGGTGACAGGGCTGAGGGCCTGCCCAAACCAATGCCCACAATAGACTTGGAGGTATAGCTGCCCCAGAAGGTCAGTGGCATGAAGGCCTGGTGATGAAGGAGAGGGAGGGGTTGGGGTCTGGGCTGAGTGGCTGGGGGTCAGTGGGGGTTACGGGGATATTGTTTTGGATATGTCCATTGCCATCATGAACACAGGAAGAGCTGTGGAGTAGGATTGAGGCTAGGGAGTCCACTTGGGGCCACCTGGAACTTAAGAGCATAGGGCGAGCTGTGCAGGTGGCAGTTGGACACATGGAACCAGGTAGAACAGTTCTTCCCACACCTGGCTGCTTCCCACCTTGAGGACTCAAATCAAATGTCTCCTCCTCTCTGAAGCTTTTCTGCTTCTGGGCTAGTTACCACCAAGTAATTCTCTGTCCCATGAGGGACTCTCTGTTTGTATAGATGTGCCATCTTTTTATTTGTTTACTTACCTGTTGGTAGTCTGTCTCACTCCCCTGGTCCACAAGCCCCTCACTTTTTACTGCTGGGTCTCCATTGCTCAGCATCCGTCATGTGAAAGAATGAATGAAGAAAGTTGGCGATGTTGGCTGAGCTTTCTGGAAGCAGATATCAGATGCTGAGATGGCATTTGGGGTAGAAATGCTCGTCAGGGATCCAAACCTGGGAAAGGAAGTGGGGGAGGCAGGGAGGGCAGAGGGGAAAGCCCTGGCCCACCCCAAGCACAGGCAGAATGCTGCTCAGCAGAGTTCCCTTTTGGGCGCCCATGCCCCTGAAGGAGCAGACAGTCCTGACCACAGCCCCATGCCTGAAGCCAGCTCACCTTCATGGCCACCAAGGCTGGGCTGGACCTACAGAACCCTAGTGTCATGGTCCAGGTGGCGTTGAAACCAGGACAGTGAGCAGACGATGTTCATGCCAAAGGATACGTGCAGGGCAGGCACTGGGGGACGGGACAAGGGTGCGGCCTCTTCTAACTGCGAGGAATCTGGGGAAGCTCTTGGGAGGTGGTGAAATGTAAATTGAAGGGTTTGTTTGTGGCTATATGAGGCTTGAGTAGAGACAGCCCTGGAACTTCTGGATATTTATGAGAAGGGATGTGCAGGGATAGCTGTGGCATGGACACTCCCCAAGAGATGGGTGGCACCTGCAGGACCACAGAAGGGGTGGATCCCAGAGGATGAGCCAAGGACAAGCCCATCCAAGGACAGCCTTACTGTTGAAAACAAGCTCTTTTCCAGTAATGAAAAATTGCTTTGCTTTGTCTTTGAAGACAGAGTAGAGAACATGAGTAGGGCTGCTTAGGAAACTGGAGCAGGGCAGTGGGCAGGGCGTGCGGGCAGGAGGCTGGGCTTCTGCAGAAAGCAATTGTTACACAACTGTTCCAGAATCAAAGTCCAATGAAAGAAAAGAGAAGCAGAGTTCAAGGGTATGTTGGCATATGGCATCTCTTTATAAACTGCTGGGCAGGACAGAAAAGAAACAGGATCACAAGTCACCTTAGAAGTGACAGAAAAATCTGTTTTCTACCACAGTTTCCTAGAGGCAAAGCAGAACTTTAATCTTCCAAGAAAATCCCTGATGGTTGTCACAGTCACCCTCCAGGGTAGGAGCCAGAGCTGCCGGCACATTTTGTGCCTCCGATTACAGAAAAAGCAACATCTTTATGCTGCTGAGGGTGGCACACACCTGCCTGGAGATCACATGGCCAGGCCTGACACTGCCTTTTCCCACTGGGGCTGCCTGGGGTAAGCAGTGGGGCTCAATCTCCTGCTGGTGGCATTCCAGGTCCCAGAGAGGCTTCTGCCTGCAGGGACGCCCTTGTTACACCTGCCCACTTCTCTCTGCCCTCCCCTCCTCCCAGGCTCAACCCTGAAATACCAAAGAATCCCAAGACTTTGTGCACTCTGGATTAATTATCAACTCAACTCCTTTGCCAGGCTTAAGTAAAGATTTCAGTACGTGCCTGTATTTTTTTCCTTTTATTAAATTTCTGTGTTTAGGGACTGTCTTAGTTCCTGTTCTGTTGCAATAATGGGATACTGAGACAAAACTTGACAAAAGAGGGTTATTTCTTCTAGTCTGGGGAGTCCAAGATTGGGCAGCTACATCTGGCTGGCATCAGGTGGGACCTTGTGCTGTATCATGACTTGGAGGAGACATCACAGGGTGAGAGAGACATGTTGAGGGACAAATCTGCTTTTATATAACCTCTTAGTCCATTAACCCATGAATAGAGTGATCCACTCATGACCCAGTCACCTCTTGAAGGCCCCACCTTTTAAGACTATTACATTGGGGTTAAGTTTCAACATGAGTTTCAGAGGGGGAAAACATTAAAATTATAGTAGGGACCTAATTATCTATTTCAGGAGACTGTTTGGCATAGAGAAACTGTAGATTAATTATGAAACTTTCACTGGATTCCAAATATAAGGAGGTAGAGCTACCACACTTCCCCGGGGGGAAACCTGCTTGTGTGGAAGTTTGGGGGACTTTTGTTTAGCACTGTTTCCTTATGACCAAACAGTGCCAGGCACAGAGAAGGCAGTCAGTAAAAACTTGCCAGTGGTGAATGAATGAACGGTAGTGCAGGGCAGCCATTATTCTCATTTAGGGATAGAAGACCATGAATGGCTCAAAGCTGAAAGCCCTGAAATTGAAATGCATTTGAATTTTAAAAGGAGGAAAAGAATCTAAGATAGTACTTTCTTTTTGTTGCCGCATGAAAATTATAATTACGTAATTAGGATAAAGATTTGTTTAGTGTCTGTACCACCACCACCACCACCACCAGGACTGTTATGACCATCTCCGTCATCACCACCACCATCACGGTCATCATCATCTCCATCACCTCCAGCACCAGCACCACCAGCACCACTGCTATCACCATTACCACTGAAAGGTGGCCTTGCTAATGAACTAGCTGACAGAGAAAGATAAACTATCAAATAGAAAGTAAGAGAAATAAACTCACAGCACAACACAATTGTTTCTTTAAAGAAAAACTCACAGCACAATGTCCCTTCCTTTTGTTTGAGTAAACACCTGGGAACTCAGCCCTCTTTAGCTTAACTTATTATCTCTAAGAGTTCATTTTCACAGCCTTGAAGAGCTCTAGGTGGATGGCAGAAGTGTGAGTTTCTCACTTTCTTAAGGAGAAATGATTGCCAGCAGCCTCCTATTACTCCGTCAACAGCCAAAAAAAAGAAAAAGAAAAAAACCAATTCCTTTTATCGGTCAGCAGAGTGGAAAATAGGAAAAAGGCAAACACAGCAGCTTCACAATTGTCTGTGGCCACGATTTTTCTTTTACCTTCCTTAATAAAACCTGAAGCCACTCGACGTCGGCACCAACAGACCTCTTTCACTCTTAGGCTGTGCCCCTTTCCCCATTTCTTTGGGGAAAAGTAAACTTTATACATGTACTACTTTTTATCCTAATCTTTGTGCAAAACATCTTTCTATGGCTCGGTGCCCATAGCACAGGGGTTACTGTGCCAGCCACATACACTGAGGGTGGCGGGTTCAAACCTGGCCTGGGCCAGCTAAGCAACAATGACAACTGCAACAGAAAAATAGCCGGGTGTTGTAGTGGGCACCTGTAGTCCCAGCTACTTGGGAGGCTGAGGCAAGAGAATCGCTGAAGCCCAAGTGCTGGACATTGCTGTGAGCTGTGATACCACAACACTCTACCGAGGGTGACATAGTCAGACTCTGTCTCAAAAAAAGAAAATTCTTTTTCCACTCTTACCTTGAGCTCCTTGTGAGTCCCCACCCTGACAACCACCACCTCTATAACCACTGTCCCTGGGACTACCACCTCTATCCCTCCACCAATATTGTCCCCCTTACCACCACCAGCACTAAACCTTCAGCACCACCATCACCACCATCATAACCACCATCATATCATCCCCAGCACCTCTATCTGGCATCATGACCATCAGCACTACCATCATCACCGCTGCCAGCCTCACCACCACCATCACAATCACCACCATCACCATCATCACCACCATCACTATTAGCACGACCATCAGCACCTCCAAATCCACCATTACTGCCATCATGGCAATCAGCATTAGCAAGTCTAGGGCCATGATCACCAGCACCAGCACCACCATCATCACCCCCACTACCTTCTACCTCTGCAGGAAGTAATATCTAAATTAGGTTTTGAAGCTAGATGAGGATTTCTCAGGTGATAAGCTCATTGAAATCTGCTTAACAAAGATTAAAATGTGTGCATTGTTGCTGAAATAGCTGTCCTTGTTTTTAATATGGTGCAGGCATGGATTCCATGAAGGAACACCACCAAAACCCAAGACGACAGCTGTTGCAGCATCCAGTTCATCTTAAGAATTTCAACAATTAGTCATGCAATAAATGTTTTGGTTTTTAAAAATCTAAAAAAAAAAAAAAAAAAAAAGAATTTCTCAGGTAGACAAGAAACAGGTATTACAAGCCCAAGTCCCAGCACATGTAAAGACAGGAAGGGCTTGTTTGGGGTGGAGAAGGCTCAGGATTTTGGCGCTTCCATGGTGTAAAGCTAGCAGAGGCTGAACAAGTGTATAGACTGAGGGTTTGGGGAGTGGCAGTGGCAGGCATTCTACCACAATTACAGCATTCTTAACTGTTCTATTTAACAAACTTGGATTTTCTGTCATAGGCAAGGTGGTTTTGGTGAGGGAAATCACACTTATTCATCCATATACTTATTCATTAATTTATTCAACAGATATCTATTGCCTGATGATCACATTTCAAGAGATACAAGGGATATTGCCAAGAAAAAACCCACAAAATCTGTTTAAATGATCTCATAAATGCTGCCGTCATAGGAGGTTGTGAGTTTATATCCATTTTGTTATTACTGGTAAAAAATAGCTTCTAAGCCCTAAAGAATATTTATATCATTATTTTTCATGATGGTCCTGTCTGGGATGTATGAAGTTTGGAGAGGCCAAATGTCCCATCCAGACATATTCAGCTAATCAGGCTATCTCCAGGATTCAAAGCCAGGCTGCTGGAATGTCAAAAACCCTGACCTTTCCCTTTCGAAGTGCTATGTGCAGTAAATGCAGGAAGCTGTGATGCCACACAAAGACTGTCAGGTGGGTGATGAGGATTGGGATATTTTTGGCATTGAATTTGACATACTTGCTTGAGGACAATGCTTTCATGCTCCGTTCTTTGTACCCTTGATTAAATGCAGGGAGTAATGACAAAGTTTTCTCTTGCCAGTATTTTCCCATTTCACCTCGAGAACACCTTGGGCTCCCCAGGACATTTGCCAAGTGCAATTGCCCTTGGCTGCCCCCAGCCTGGTGCTCTGGAGGCTCCAAAACACTCTTGGGGAAGTTTCATCCTTGTATGTTTCAGTGCAGACTTTCAGCCTGAACTGTCTCTGGGCTACTTGGGGGCTCCTTGGATAGTCCTCACTAGCTTCCTGCCTGATGTCTTACTGGCATTGGAAGGGTCCATACATGACAAGGAAAAGCCCTGGAAACCAGTTTCTTCACCTGAACCTGAGCAGGCTCTGCACCAGAAAAGAACTCACAGGTCTAGTCTGCTGGGCATTCTTCTTGCATTAAGAAATCATTCATTCCCAGGGGAGGAAAAAGAAAGCTTCCAGTTCTAGGGAAGGGGGCCAGGGAAAGAATGGAAAAAATTACCAGTCCAATATATCAAAGAATATAGGGAATAATTCCACACCAGGTATGTAGGCATCTCCAAGTGCCAAGCACCCAGATACTCAGCCACCCTGGAGCGAGGGAGATCAGTATTACCCCCCTGAGTCCAGCATTAGTTCCATGTACAGGAGACCATGCTGGTACACAGTCAGTGCCAGATATATGCTTGTAAATGAGTAAGTGATGTGTGAAGGTTAAAGGAGGATTTAGCCAGAAATCTAGGAAAGAATCCAGGAAAGCTGCCCTTTTTGCTTTGAGGAGACAGATGGTGAGAGATAGGATGGTGCTCCTCTGGAAAAGTCTGCAAAACACACACATGGATTGCTGCACTGAGCCTCCTGCCGTGATGGGCACTGCCGGGGATGCAAGCTGTATTAAACGTCATCCAGTGCTCTGATGCCTGAGACACAGGGAGGGGTGACGTACACGGGTGTCTGTGCTGAGGACTGTCCTTGGCTACTGGCACCCAGAGCACCATGTGTTACACCCCTGAAGGGCAACTTCATTGATACTTATGGTCAGCAGAGTCACTGCTCCCCTCCTCCCTCCCCTGCATTACCCCAGTTTTATTATTTTAATGTATGTGCATATAATAGCAGGGGTGACACATACAGTTTTATCCTTCCTATTCTTCCAATAGAAACTGCCCCACCCCAGCTGCCTGTAGGAGTTGCCACTTTATCACCTGTCCTGCCCTCCGTGTCCAGAGCTGTTTGCCCCAGAGAGGGACACCTAGACCAGGCAGGGCGTGTCTCGGCCCTGTAATTAGACGCTGGGTTCCGGGAGAGCCAAGGCAATACATCTCAGCGGCAGAGACGGTAAGATAAAACCCTTGGAAAATGTAGGGGGTAATAGTCCCAGCCAGGTGTCAGTGTAGCGAGGAAGGGACCACACTTCTCAGAACTCTGTCCTGCGGGGTTCCAGGTAAAGGGTGGCCATGAGAGAAATGTAAGTCTGGTTTAGAAAGTGGAAGTTAAGGGGCAGTCAGGACGCTCCGAGGTTGGCGTGGGGCGCCAGGCCTGTTCCCCTTCATCTGTCCGCGTACCGGGAGGCTGTGAGGCGGTGTCTGCGCCAGTGGCACCTCCTCACTTCATCCCTCCTGACCCCAGGCCGGGGTGGCTGTGTCAGGCAGGCTGGAGAGGAAAGCACGGGCTCTGGCTTGTCCTTCTGGCTCCCCTCAGGCCCCGCACAGTTTCATCTCATGCCCAGGTTTTCTTCCCTCCTGCCGCCCTGCTGACCCACAAAGGGCAGGGGCAGACCACTGCGCCTGGGATGACAGCTGGTCACAGACGTCTCCTCGGGTCCACCGCCACGCTGGTCCCTGCAGCAACCTGTATGTCGTACCATGACTGACAGCTTGGCTGGAGGAAGCCTGGCTCACAGAGAGAGAAAGAGCAGGCACACACACAGAGTGACTTTGTCCAAATTCTGCAGATGAGCAAAGAGAGCCTCTGGGAAGCACGGGAATTCTTAGCGCTGAGGTAACTGGCCTGGTTGGTGTCCAGGCCAGGTGGGTTGACTCCAAATCCACACGTCTCGTGCTCCCCAGCACCCACCCGGCATTGGCTGTGGGTGGGAGCACCTGCAACACTCAGCGGTCCCCGTGCCCTGGGCCTGGGTCTGCTTGTGCCCCTGCTCCATGCAGGCCCGTCCAGGGGCTCAGGGACGGCAGGGCACAACCTGGGTTCTGTGCCCAAAGAGCTGGAGCCCAGTGGTTAAAGACCAGCAGTGCAGAAACTGGCAAGCTGGGAAAACAAGATCATCGCAGGGACGAGGAGGGCTGTGAATAAGATGTGGGGCAGGGGTGTGATTGGGAGGAGCTCGGGGTCCCCTCTAAGCTCAAGCAGAACCTCTCCAAGGTGACAATGGAGAGGACAGAGACCCACAGGACCGAGAAAGAACGCGGAAGGAGAAGAAATAAGAGTGGGCAAAGAAGAATGTGAGGGAAAGATGCAGTCCGTCTTATATTCAGTTCCTCCTCATCCTGTTTAGGAGGAAAATAAATAAAAATCATAATAAAAATGTTGAAAAAAATCTCTACTGATAACACAGAAGAGAACAAAGTGTGGGCTGCAGGAGGGGTGGTGAGGCGGGGGGACTCATTTCAGTTGGGGGTGGGCAGGGAGCGTGCCTGAAGGGCGGGTGGGGGAGGGCACCCAGGCTGGCTGGGACGGGTGGGGCGTCCTCTGACAGGCGGGAATGGCCCTAAGGTTTCTCCAGGGACGTTTGAGCGAAAGCCTAAGACAGGAGCATTTGTAGACTATGGGGGGAAATGTCAAGTTGTCTATTGTTTTTGGAGTGTTAGAAGCTTGAAGAGGGTCTTCAAGCTGGAGAGGGAGGTTAAGACCAGAATGCAGGCGGCCTTCCCTGAAGAGTTAAGAAGGCTCCTTCAGTAGGCAGCAGTGAGGCATGGAAGCTTTTGAGCAGGACAGTGATCCAATTAGAATTACATTGGTGAAAACTCCTCTAGGTGGTAACACGCAAACTGGGTCAGACATGGAAGGGACTGGAAGTAGGCCTGGTGGTCAGGAGGGTATTACTCGAACTCAGGAAAGAGGCTAGAAAGATGGAGCAGGAAGTAGGGGACAGAGTGAGGAAGGCGCTTGTTGGTACCTCTGTAGACCTGGGGCTGCAGGGAGCGGAGGGGAGGATGCAGGAGGGTTTGGTAGCCTCCTCCAGGGAAGGTCGTGCAGAGACTCTGGGTTCTGCTTGCTCTGTGTCCCCTTCCCCAGGTAGCCTTCGGGGACCAGACAGCCTGGAGCTTCCCGACACTGGCTCTGCTAAGCCTTCCCTACACGGTGCCTCTTGCGTTTCTGCGTCCCTTTCTGCCCATGACTTGTCACCTCCTCTTGATTGTCTGTCTATTCCACAGAACCTTCTGTCCCAGGCACGTCACCATCAGCCTGAGCATTGTAACCGCAGCCTCGGTAATGCACAGGGACAATCACTCCAGCCCAAGCCAATCCCAATCCTGGTATCCTATGTAGTCCCCAACTCAGGGCCTGTGGCTTATGGCTTGGCCTCCTTTGCTGGACAGGGAGCACCATTACCCAGCCACAGTGAGTTTCCTCAGGCCATGGAACCTGCCTCTGTCTTGAGGTCCTGAGTTGCTGCTTCCTTTCCCAGTGGGTTTGCAAACCTGTCCTAACATCCAGCCCAACTCTGGGCTGCCTTCTTCCCCTTCTCCGTTTGAGCTGGACTCTGCCCCCTCTGTGCCCAGTTGCCACAGAGGCCTTGATGCAAATGACTGTTCCACAGCCTGCTTAACTCTGGCCACCAACTACCACCAGCTCAGAATTCCCTCAACCCTGTACCTCCCATGGTCCCCTAGATACCTGTGTTGTCCAGCTCAAGCCCCAGAGAACAGCCACAGGCTCAGAGAGCATCCATCTTCACCCGCAGGGTCCTCCCTGGACTCCTACAGGGACTCAATTTGCATCTAACCCCAACCCACACCCAATGCCCAAATCAAGCCCTTTAAAGTTACCTCCAAAGACCCACTCATGTCCCCACCCTCCCCTACCCCGGCCCAGTTGGACGCTTCCTGAACTGAGTTCTAAGATTTTTCTCCCACCTCCACCAGCCATAACTGGGAGCTGAGTCACAGCCATCAGGGGTGGCTGAGAGTGCCTGCCTGGTATCTGGTGTCCAGCTCTGGCCATGTGCCTATAGATTGGCATGCCCAAGGTTGCAGGAGCATGCCAGGTGGGAGACAGCTGGGTTGGAAGGACGGGTGGGTGTGGACGCATCTGTGGAAATGCTCTGCCTTCTGTGGCTCCAGCTTTTGGGGGTTGATGCCCCAAACAGCTACCTCCATCATTAGTGTCATCATGAAATAATAATTACAATTACGTGATAATAATAAAAAATAATGATTGATAATAACAAAATAATGAAATCGGCTGCTATAGAGTGTCTCTGTGTCCCAGGCACTGTCCCAGGGCTTTGCATGGATTAACTTATTTAGCCTGATTGCTGCTTGTTACAAGTGGACCATTCGAGGCGCAGAGACATGCTGAGACCTGGGGCAGCACCTGGAGTCCAGCCCTGCACCACGCTGCTGTTCTCAAACTATACTCCTTCTTAGGCTGTGAGTCCCCCAAAAACCCGTTGGTGTCACCTGCAGGCTGCTCATTTAAGGAGGGAAATCACGTCTGGCCTTGCAAATCACAGAGGGGCTGACTGACTGAAGTCCCGACTGGAGGATGTCGACAGATGTGTAGTATTTAGGTTTTAACTCTAACACTACAGGTTTCAAGATAAGCACCCAGTCATTCTTCAAAAATTTATCCCAGAATGAAAGAAAATGAAAGCTACTGGTGAAGCCCTTGGGGACTCCTGCAAAATTCCAAAGCCACGGAGCGGCCTGTGCTTGGGAGGTTGTGGTTGACAGCATACTTCTTACAGTCATTCCTTCCATCCATCCTCCAAGTTAGTGTCTCAAGCATTTCCCCAATGTTATGGGTGAAGAGACCAAGATCCTGAGAGATGAAGTAACTTGAGGAGGGTGGCACAACTCAGGAGTAGTAGACATGGAGCCTGGACCCAGATTTTCTGACTCCAGATCATGTACTCTAGCCCCCACCTCTCCATTTCCCTGCTTTGTAATCTTCCCTGCTCTGAGATCTTTCCTCACAGCTTCAGGTCCCTCAGTCTCCACTGTGTTTTTCCTTGCTTCTATTAAATATATCAGTCATTTACACCTTAGTATGAGCAAGTTCCAATCAATATAGTTTCTCTCCAGAAGGAGTTGCCCTTCATTTTATCTTAGATTATAAAGACAATCCTCAGAAAGCAAGCCTTGCAAATAAAGGCAACCTACTCAGCAGCCCACACATGGGTTTCACCAGCCTGCTTTCACTTATCCCAGAAGGAGTGCTGGAAAGGTGGATGGATGAAGGGGAACTTCCCTCCTCACAGGCTGAGCCAGGTGCTGACGGCTTTCAGAGACTTACTCTGTGTGCCCTCGTTCTTGTGCTATGGGCTTGTGGCTGGTATCAGATCCCATTTCGGAATGCGTGGAACATTCTTGCAGAATGCATGTGTGAGCTTGTGTATGCCCTCACCACCTCTTCCCCCACACGGCTTAGCTTCTCCAGCCCTGTGACTTGGCCTTTCCTTGATCTTAAACAGAAAACCACTCTGTTTTTCTAAATTTCTGAAAACTTAGAAACAAACTTTTCTTATCCTCAAGTACACTGTAGCACATAGTCAGTAGTCACCCCAATAGGGCCATCTTTCCCTGTGCTAACTAAATTACTTACAGATCTCAGCCATCCTTAAAGGTCTATTCTTACTGTCTGATCTACTATTTACGGTACACATCCCATTTGATAGAAAAGAATTATCCCGCTCCCGGACTCCGGCAGTATTCAGCACACAACACCCTCTCTCTAGATGTGGGAGGATGTAAATGGGCCATGTGTGACATGGATCAATTCTCTGATCTCATGCATATTATTCGTAATGCTTATTAATAATAATTATTACTATTATTAGCTGCTATTATTACTATTACTATGATTATTACTAATTATATTTAATTTATCCCCTTCACACTGGCCATTGCATTTGAACGCATTACTAACAACTGGTGAAGTGGGCAGAGCAGATAGTTCGGCAGGCTCACTGAATAGATAGAAACAGACACAGACAGATGAGACGGTCTGGGTGAGGTGGCCCAGGCTTGCTCTGACCGTAGTTCCTGAGCTCCACCCTGGACAGCGGGATCTGTGAGTGGGCAAGGGAGCAAGGCCTTGACTTGACTCAATGTATGCCTCTCCTGGGTGCAATGATGTTAAACTCACTGCCCCCCACCCCTCTGAATCTTGACCTGTTCTCACTGATCTTCCCTTCTCCTAGCCTGCTCTTCTCTCTTTCCTCGCTCTGGCCCCAAGTCCAGCATGATAGGAGAAGGCGACAGAGGGGCATAGTCAGGGCACAGTCATGGCATCAGTCTGTTCCTCCATCTCTTGATGGAGGGCCCCACCTTGCTCCTGCCCTGGTTTCCAGGCAGGTGAAATCTAAATGTTGCATTCAGCAAATGAGCCCACTGAAGATCTGATAAAGGCAGGTAGGAACCAGCCCAGTGCCAGTTCGCACGTGCTGAAATTCCACCTGGACTTGCTCCGGGGACTCCTGGGGCAGGAAGACTCCGTAGGCTGACTTCACCTGTGCACTCTCCGCAGCTTCCTGTTGCCTTGATGCGGCCAGTTCCCAGCTGCAACTGTGGAAAAGCCTCAGAATTCACTTTACAAAGACCAGCAAGATCTCCTTCAGGAAGCTGCCTTTGCTTTCCTGACAACCAAGGAATGTCTCTCTCGGGACTTCCCAAGGGTTTGTCCAGGTCTCTGGCACAGAGTCAGCCCCAGTGTCTGTCCCTTTCCTGGTCTGTGAGCTCGCAGAGGAGGACTCGGGTTATTTCTCTCTGTCCCATACCTGGCTTGCTGCCTGCTACATTACAGACATGATTGTATTTCAACTCAAGTTCTGCAGCCCTGCGAGGAAGCAGGAAAGGAGGATGATGAACAGTATTTAACAGCAGTGGTGTCATTTGGGGATGTGAAGACAAGCCCAGTGTTTCCTCAATTCCTTCTAAACTTTTCCACTACTGGTATCCTCATTTAATTGTTTTATATTTTTATATTACAAATTTCTTATAAGGATGTACATCTACTTAACATCCAGGTGATATTTCATAGATTACTCACTAGCCCAAGCCTCAATGTCCTAATCTGTATAATGGAACAGGAGTCAATAGTCCCCCACCTCAGTGACCTGTAAGAATTCAATATGTATGTACACACATGTACGTGTGTGTGCATGTTAGCACACATGCTGCTAAAATCAAATTGGTGGGATTACCCCAAAGTGTAGGGAAACATGAAATGAGGGACTTTTTTTTCTTGTAATTGATGATTTTCCTTCCATAAATATTTTTCTGAAATGTTGTTTGTACATCTTCTGTTGTTTGTCTGTTGAACTAGAATCTTGTCCTGGAGAGAATGACATTTAGCACACACCTGAGTCTATACTATTTTAAGTGAAATTGATTAACAGCATGACTTCCAAGAGATTGGCTCTGTTAAGCAACCATATGGTGCCCTTTGTTGCCCATTGTACAGGTGGATACACTGGGCATCAAAGTAAGGGACAGCTTCCCTGGTCACCTGGAGCATAATAGGTCACTTATATCTGGAGCCCAGACCACAGGCCCAGGTCCTGGGACTTTCCAGAGCTTGGGGGTGGGGTGGGTGAGCAGCCTGTGCCAAGTCTGGACCTAAGAGGTGGAGCAGGAGGCATGTGAATCTGGAGTGGATATTCTACCCAAGGATGTTATAGAGATCAGAGTTGTGGAACCAGATGTGGAGCAGAGTGTATCCCCCTAGTTTTGGGGTGGTGTGCCCTTACTTCTGTGAGGTTTCCTGGGTACTAAACACTTGTGTCCTAATAAGCCAGGTCTCTATCAGTAGATTTACTGTATGCCTAGTACAGTTCCTGGTGCTGTTTGGGATGGAAGAGAAAAAGCAGGCCTGAGCTTTTCCAAAGAGTAAGGAAGGAAACTCCTAGACATGTTGCCGCCTGGGTGAGGCTCTGGGGGCTGACCCCAGGAGGGGGTGGAGGTGGCAGAGGCAAGCTCAGTAGGTCATGGCCAGAAGCCCACCCAGTCTGCAGACAAGGCATGTGGGGCTGGGAATATAGAGGAACACACCTGGAAATGAGACTGTGGGATCAGGGCAGACAGAGGACAAGGGGGCTGGGATCTATAAGGCCTGGAGAAGGCCAGGGAAGACCAAGGAAGACTGACCTGAGGGGAAAGAAGGGATGAGGAGGTCAGGGTAAGGTGTGCATGTGTGTGTGTGTGTGTGTTGTCTGTCTGTCTGTCTGTCTGTTAGGGGAGAGAACCAAGGACTGAGGTGATCTCTCAAGCAGGTAGACATCCTGTGTCCTTCTCAGGCCTGTCATTAAAGTTGGAGCACTAGTCTGGGCAGGAGTTCCGTGGTCAGGGCTGGCTGCCATTGTGAGCACAGCTTTCATTTATGGCCTACAAGAGATGCAGAACCAGAAGACCTGATTTTGAGTTGTGGGTCTGCTAATTATCTGGCTATAGGAAACTCAATTTTCTCATGTGTGAGGTGGGTCTAGTAACTTACAAAATGGATGTGAAAAATTCCTGATACCTTTGGGTATGTATCTACTAATCATGGGTATGAAAGAACCTTGTTCTTCAGAAATAAAGATGAGGAAAACAAGATAAAGAGAATGAGATAAAAAAAGGACATCATAACCCACCCCTCCTCGTGATGTTTCAGTGCAGATTGACCCACATTCTTTTTTTAGAGACAGAGTCTCACTTGGTCACCCTTGGTAGTGTGCCATGGCCTCACAGCTCACAGCAACCTCCAGCTCTTAGGCTTAGGCGATTCTCTTGCCTCAGCCTCCCGAGTAGCTGGGACTACAGGCACCTGTCACAATGCTCAGCTATTTTTTTGTTGCAGTTAGGCCGGGGCTGGGTTTGAACCTGCCACCCGCCGTATATGGGGCCAATGCCCTACCCACTGAGCCACAGGTGCTGCCCATTACCCACATTCTTCACCCTTTTGCACATGGTTATTACTGATGTATACTAACTCCCCACTGTCAAGAACATCAGCTTTCTATCTCACTCACACAGTCCACTTTGTGACTTGTCCTTATTTTGTGTATGCCAGAGAGTTTTAACACGTTACATCCATCTGTTTTTTCATGGTTTTCGGCTTGTGTATCATTCTTAAAAAACTTATCTCCACTCTGACATCATAAAAAATTTTTTCCTCTCCTATTTTTAATTTTAATTTATTTTTAAAATTTTATTGTACTTTTGAAATGATTTGTTTGTTTTCCATTAACATCTATAGAATTGACCAACTTTTCTCCATCATTTTGAAATGCCATCTTGAATTTTTGCTATTTACAGAGTACTCCCCCCAACTTTTAAGGCATTTTTATTTCTCTCCTTCTTTTCTTACTTGCTTAGCTTTTTGTGTGCAAAGATTTTCAACATTTTGTACTAAAAGCTTTTGGGGGTAACCTAGGATCTCACTGGGGATTGCCTAAAAATGTTAATTTTCTTTGAAAACGAATCGTCTTTAAAAATCAATATTTTAACTCAGGTGTTGATTTATAATCACTTACTGGCTAAGCTCCCCCATTGGAGTTTAATTCAGTGAATAAAGCTGCACTTTCATGAACTCAGTCTTTACCTTCTTGCTTTAGACGTAGAGTCTAAGTAGTTTTCGTGGAATTTGGGTTTTGCTGTGTTTACACTCCTGGTCATGTCTTAGCACAGAGACAGACAAGTCTCTGGCTCGGCGGCTGCTTGCCATGAGTTTCAATTATGGACCCTGTGAAAACCAGAGAAGAATCGGGTCACCACAGAAATGGAAGGTGTGATCCCAGATGGTGGCTAGGACTCTCTCTCTCTCTTTTTCATTTTACTTTCTATTTTTCTGGGTGGTTGCCACTTTGGGGCTTTAAAAGTGCTATGGACGTAACAGTGTGCGACTTTGCCCAGAAGCACTTGTAAGGGTATCTGTTGGGTACATACCGAGGTTAGGATAATGTGAGCATAGGCTCAGCTTTAATGGATCCTGCCAAGAAATTCTCCAGAGCATTCGTGCCAGTGTCCACACCCACAGGCAGGGAGTTCTACTGGCTCCGCGCCCGGGCATCGGCAGATGGTTTTACCTCGGCTGTGCAGTGGGTGTGAGATGGAAGATGGTTGTAGTTTTGGTTTGCATGTTTCTGATGACTCATGATGCTGAGCCCCTTTTCAGATGTTTATTGGCCACTTGGGTATCTTCTTTAGGTGAAGCATTTGTTTATGTCTTTGCTTATTTTTAAGTTGTCTTTTTCCATTTGATTTGTAGACATGCTTAAACTCAGGTGTGAGGTCTTTATTAGGCGTATGTATTATAAGCACCACTCTCAGTCTATGACTTGCTTTACACTGTCTTAGGTGATTTTTGATGAATAAAGTTCAATGTATCGGCTTCTTTACGGTGAGTACTTTCTGTGTTTATGGCATTTTGCCTATCTCACGGTCCTGAAGGTATTCTACTATTTTCAAACTTACTAAATGCAGAATACAAATGCCTACATACAGTAACTAAGAAAATGCCATGAAGGCTACGTTGAACAGTTTGATGAGAATATTTCAGATTGTATATGAAACCCGCACATTGTACCCCTTGATTGTACTAATGTACACAGCTATGATTTAACAATAAAAAAAATTAAAAAAAAAAAGAAAAAGAAGAAAAATTATATATATCAACAGTTCGTAAGATCCAACTCAGTACTTTTCACATTTAGGTCTTTTTTTGTTTGTTTGTTTGTTTTTGTTTTTGAGACAGAGTCCCACTTTTGCCCCAAGCTGGAGTGCCGTGGCATCAGCCTAGCTCCCAGCAACTTCAAACTCCTGGGTTCAAGCGATCCTCCTGCTCGGCCCCCTGAGTAGCTGGGACTACAGGCCTGTGCTGTGCCATGACACCTAGCTAATTTTTCTGTTTTTAGTAGAGATGGGGTCTTGCTCTTGTTCAGGCTGATCTTGAACTCCTGAGCTCAAGCAATCCCCCTTCTTCGGCCTCCCAGAGTGCTAGGACTGCAAGTGTGAGCCACCATGCCCACCCAGCCAGGTCTGTGATTTCTCAAATTAATTTTTATATATGGAGTGAAATGGGGTCACTGTTCATCCCCCCATGTGGATATCCAGCAGTTTCACCACCCTCCCTTCCCCACTGACCTACAGGGACACCTTTGTCACATATGGGGTGACTTCCTTTGTGAGTCTACTGGATTCTCTAGTTTGTTGCATTGGCTGACTTGTCTGTCTCTGTACTAATACCTGACTGCCCTAATTGCTGTAGCTTTATAGCCATTCTTGATAATGTGGTGGCTCAATGCTTTTAATGACTTCCCGGATGATTCCCAGAGTCATCAGGTGGGAATTACTTGCTTTACAGGGGAGATTTCCAATCCCGGATGCTCATTGCACCCCTTGGAGAAGTTTCTAAAAAGGCTTTTTCCTATGTCAGCCAAATCAAAGCTCTGGAGGGATGTTCAGAAAAATGAATATTTTTAAAGGTCCCAGATGATTCTAATGTGCTCCTAGAACTCAAACAACAGTTTTGTTTTATTTTATTTTATTTTATTTTGAGACAGAGCCTCAAGCTGTCACCCTGGGTAGTGTGGCATCACAGCTCATAGCAACCTCCAACTCCTGGGCTCAAGCAATTCTCCTGCCTCTGCCTCCCAAGTAGCTGGGACTATAGGTGTCTGCCACAACGCCCGGCTATTTTTTGGTTGCCGCCGTCATTGTTGTTTGGCGGGCCTAGGCTGGATTCGAACCTGCCAGCTCAAATGTATGTGGCTGGCCCCTTAGCCGCTTGACCCACAGATGCTGAGCCCAAACAACTGCTTTAAGGATAGGTTATTCCCATTTTGCATTTAAGGAATCAGAAATCTAAAGTCAAATTTATAATTTCTAGAAGCATTAGATCATCCACTCACTTTCTCTAGGATGCAGGATCTTTCATGTGCTACTCTTGCCTCAATTTTCACCTGGAGAACTCCTACTCATCTTTCAAAACCCAGCTTAAGAGTACCCCATCAATGAAGCCATCCTGAGCACCCCATGTAGGATCTGGTTCCTCCTGCAGGCTCTCACCTTGAAAATCACTTTCATTTTTCTAGTACCTGATGGACACCAACCCCAAATCTATGGGTCTTGAGTCTTCCAATCTGGGTGGTAAGGGGTAGCCTAAAGTCTAGGCAGAGGTCTCTTGATGGGTGTTTGGGGGAGACCTGGGTCTCCCCTTCATAGCCATCTCCTTCATTGCTCCCCACTGATACCTTCCTCCTGTGGGGCTCTTCTCTCCAGGCAGGCACAGGCACCATCTCACCATCCAATTAAGCATCTGGCCTGCAGACCACCTGTGATTACCCTCTGCTTGCAGCCTATTGGCCTTTGGCATTGGGTGAGCTCAAGCATCCCCAGTGCAGCCCTGTGCATCTCCACAGGCATTCCTACCACAGTCTGTTCCTGCGTGTTTCCTGTGGGAGTTTGCCCTGGAGCAGGCTGGCAGGTGTGGCTCTCGGACGCATACAACCCTCGCCTTGTCATTATTGGGCAGGGCTCTTCCCTCCCAAATGAGGGTGCAGACCCAGATTCTGGGTCAGCATCCACCTTGCTGCCTCTGTTCCTCCACTACTACAGCCTGTGCCATAATGGGATCCCTGCCCCTTCCTCAGGCCGTCCTTCTTCCAGGGGTAGTTCCTATCAGCACTTCTCCATGAGCAGAGGCTGACGGTGGAAGGCTTCTTGTCTCACCCAGTCACACGGTGTCTCTGACCCACCCACACCCCAACGTACAGACCTGGCTCCCTGGGCAATAGTTATTATAAATACAACTAAATGGGGAAGGAATTCCAATGACCTTTCAGCTCATCAGGGTTCATGAGACAAAGCGGAACTGAAGATAGGTGCGGGGAATTTACTGCTCTTCCCTCCCGGGATCAGTGGATTTGGAACGTTCTCAGATATCATCAACACTTCTCTCTCTAAGTGAAAAAACTGCGGGAAAAATTTTCATTTTATTTTAAATCTTTTAAAAATTCATTCTAAAGTAATACGTGATCCTTAGAAACAATTTTGAAGATACAAAAAGTAAGGGGAGGGGAGACAAGAAAACCATCCTAGCACAACGAAAATGCGATAGGAAAACAATTTATAATGTTCATAAATGATCACAAACGTCGATGTGAATTTTTTATTCTTAGTACCCCTAACAGAAAGTGTGCATTTAGTTGCTTATTCGTCTCTCCTCAGTTCTCTTCCACTAAAGGACTCCACGTGAGCTAAGGCGATAGAGTGACAACTCGGAGCCCATGAAAAATAGCAAAGGAAAACAATAAGGGATAAATGGGGATGACTCTTCCCATTGATGACAGTGAGGATATTTGGGTTGAATATTCAATGTCATGACTACAGGATGATCTACTTGTAGAATATTCCAGTATTCCAGCCTTCATACCCAGACAGCAGTTGAGAAATAGTGTAGTTACAAAAGACGAGAATGGACTTTAAATTAGGAAAGCCACAGCCCAGTGGGTGTGTCTGTACAATATCAAGTCACTGCCTCCAGTGGCGAGGAGAAGCCCCCGGGGAAGTGGTGTGGCCATTGCTCCCGGAGCTTCCTTCACCTGCCCACTCAGCCCAGCTAATTTCATTGGGCTTCACTCTACTTTTCCGAGAGGTCATGGCAGTATAAATAATAAACCAAGAGAGGCAGATCTATTTGGCTGGCTCAGCGGACTTCCCCTGCATGTGCTGTGAGTATGATGTCTTCCCTTGGAAAAGATCGAGTGCTTGTTGTCTGTTCCTTGCTTCGGATTGAGGGAGGATTTAGTACTCTTTATGGGTGGGTATATTAAAAGGAAATTCTAGAGATATTCTAAAATCTGGGTGAACCCTCCACCCTTGAAAAGCTCACTGGGTATCTTCGATGGGGGTCCTGATTCATTTTCATGGATGTCTACTGCCTGGTGCTTTTCTCGAGGAAAAGGCTTGATGAGAGTGGATATGGAAGTGGTCTTGAAAGACAAGTTGGCCTCTCCAACTTGGGTCCACCGTACTCTATGATTCTGGCCATAGTCAGCTTTGTATGTGAGTTGTTGGTATGTTTTTATCTCTCCCTGAAGACAGAGGTTATATCCATCAACTCACTATTTCATGGGGAAAGCGAAGCCAAGCAGCTTATTGACTGCATTTTTGCAGAATTCACTCATTGGATTACCACTCTGACCCATCACTGATGCACACTTTAACCTTGCTCTCCTATATCCACTCTGGGCCTTGTTTTCCCCTGTATAACACAAGTGGTCCTGAAGTTGATGGTAGCTCAGCCTTTCCAACCCACATGTTCCCTCATCTTAGAATGAAGTCACTGAAGGGGAGGACCAGGTCAGGCAAAGAGCTGGAAATGTCTTGAGGATTTGGAAAAGTTGGTGGAGTTGGTTGGGCTCAGGATCAGTCAGCAGCATCAATATGGACCATATCCTGAATATTGCTATAGCGCCCCAGTGCCTGACATACATAATGAGGACTTAAAAACATTTCCTAAAAGAATGAAGGCAGAAATCTACAGAGCAAATGAAGAAGTGAGATGGTGCACTTGTGTTTCATCTTTTGTTTTCCAGAGAGGGAAAAGTATATTGTAGCAGTTATTACATTTCTTTTATGGAGTTTCTTATATTTCTAACAGGGGAAAAAAGATATGTCTTACCACCACTTAGTTATAAACATGCTTTTAAAAATAATAATTATTTATTTATTTTTGTCACCCTGGGTAGAGTGCCGCAGTGTCACAGCTCACAGGAACCTCCAACTCTTGGGCTTAGGCGATTATCTTGCCTCAGCCTCCCGAGTAGCTGGGACTACAGGCACCTGCTAACAACGCCCAGCGATTTTTTGTTACAGTTGTCACTGCTGTTTAGCTGGCCGGGGCTGGGTTTGAATGCGCCACCCTAGGTAAATGGGGCCGGCACCCTACCTACTGAGCCACAAGAGCTGCCCTAAAAATAATAATTTAATGTTTGTTTAATATACCTAGGGTGATTTCTTCTTAAAACTGGTGGTCCACAGAGCTTGCCTAGGACTTTTCAAATCTAGGGCTTTGGTGAGGGTGCCCAAGGGAGGGCACTGAGTTTAAGTGTTGTACACTCTGTGGGGGGATCTCCAAAAGGCTCTGAGAAAAGGTGGGGGTCACAGAGGGCCTGGGGTTCCTTGAAACAGGAGAGGATACTGGTTATATCCAGCCTGTACAAGAACAGTCCCTTCACTGGGCAGGGAACATTCTGATGGTCTGATACTCACTACATTAGCGCTCAGGACAGTGGGGATGAGAACCTGCCAGAGCATCCTAAATTTTTAATCTCATTGTATTGAGGAAGAATACCACACCAACTTTTCCTAGCCAGTCATTTTTATCACAGGGAAGACAGGGAGGATGAAAAACTGTCAGGGGAGGGGTGACATCTTTCCTCTAAAGTGGTTCCAAACCACTATGCACAGGATAGAACTTGTATAGTGTGTGTGCGCGCTCTATTTGTTTATGTATTACTTCCTTACACTGCTGGTGATAAGTGGGAAAGCACTTTGTAAAATTCCTAGTGTTATTATTGTTAAATCTGTGGTCACATTTCACTGTCATTTCAATCAGCTAATTCCAATGCCTAAGCATGTGGGAACAGTGTGGCAGGTGGACACAGTGCTTTCCCCTGGGGAAGCCCCTCGCATAGGAACTAGAAACCACCTGAGCTGCTCGTTCAGAGCCCTTCCTGCCTGGTTTGGTCTGTCACTGGGATGATGGCTTCTGGGCCAAGGAGAGATGATTTTATTTATTCATAAAAGAAAGAAATAATTTTCCCAAATTAATAGGCAATGCAGGAGTGGGATGGTCAGTGGGATGATTTTATTGTCCTTCTATTTATTTCTTCAATTTAATTTTGAGTAACAAACCAAACACACACATTTCAAACTAAAAGCCAACAAAGATTACTCAACTCAGGAGAGCAACCTATCAATTTATTGAGAAATAACCAGTTGGTCAGCTATTTTAATTGATGGAATTAAAAAATCAGCCTGCTCAGGCATCTAACCCATCTGACAAATTTGGGTCAGTGTAGGGCCGATGATGGACAGGCCCAGAATGGAGCTAGTGTGGGCTGTTTGGGATGGGAGGGGAATAGGCCAGGTAGTTGTTTTCGGGGGACTGGAGCAGCAGGCCCAGCAGGGACCACCACAGAGGGACACAAGCTTGCAGACATGGGAGGAAGCTAAGACCTGGCAAGGCCAGGATGTGGGCTGTGTCCCCAGGGGAGGCCGGGAGGGGAGTACAGCCAGCTGATTAGCAGCATGTAGTAGAGAAGAGACCAAATTACTCCCCGCCCCCCATTTAATAGATAAAGACTTGCCTCCCACTACCTAACAAACACGTGAATGGGAAAAGGCCAATAACCAGACTTAGAATTCCGTAATCAGTTCTCATTTCTGAAACTTGGTAGAGAAAACTTTTAGGGGCCAAGAACGAAGGGTCCCTGTGAAGCTGTCATGCAAGTGTTTCTGGGGTAGAGCTCTCTGCTGTTCCCATCCCTGCTCCAGTTCTTCCCGGCCCTGGCTTGTCCCCACGGCTCCTACCAGATTGCTCAACAGTCCTGTGTCTCAGCTGCTTGGCAACCCCTCTGCAGAGAATGTTCACTCAGCTCCCTGAGTGACATGTCTTAACTTCTCCACTCCTAGGCATTGGGAAATAGTGCCCACTCAGAACAGCAGAAGCTTCTATTTTTAATCCAGGAAGCCTTTGTAAACAGTCCAGCCTACTAACCCCTGAGATTAAATCCTGTATCTTTTCTATTTTCTTTTGTTTATCTCAAGCTTCCTATGAATTTTACTAATTTCTCTTCCATAACCTATTTTCAGACAGTCCATAGGGCCTTTATTCATCGCCAACTATTTTTCATTTTTACCAAAAGCAGGAGTCCTTGGGAATGGAAGGTGCTTAGCGAATGCCTAGGCTCAAAGAGGGAAAGTGCATTCCAGAACATCCCACAGCTGCGAAGGCCTGAGCTCAGAGCACAGAACTCCTGACTTCTTAGTAGTCCTGAAATTTTTTTTTTGAATATTGACTTGTATTTGTTAGAATACTTTTGGCTTTAAGGAACTGATCCTGTAACTTGTCATTACAGATAGTCTAGAGGTATGTGTGGGAGTCTGGGATCAGCTTCATCAGTGGCTCCATTTCCAGCTCCTTTGCAAAGCCCTTGTTTACATCCTCTTTGTGTTCTGGCTGTGTCTTACAGTCACTTCTCTCTGGGAGCGAAAGGGCTGAAGCACCGTCTGCCCAGGACACCCAGGGAAGAGAGAAGGCAGCACCCCAACATTCCAACACACAGTCCTGAAATTCCCCAACACTGGATTCCTAAGTTGCCTACCCTTCCTAAACAAGCACTAGGGCAGAAATTCTCACCTGCACTGATTGGCTCAGGTCTGGCTTCTGAACCAACACTAGCAGGGGAGTTGTGATTACCCAGAACCAATTGGACCCTCCCTTGGACTTGGGGATGTGGCTCTGTCCTGAGGCACATGGACTGCCTGAAGCAAACATAAACACAGAGGAGGAGGAGGAAAATGAGGAGGAGGAGAAGAAGGAAAAGTTGTTCTGGGTAGATGCCCAGTAATGAGATTGTAGGATCAAATGGGAGGTCTAGTTTGAGTTCTTTGAGGATTCTCCATATTTCCTTCCAAAAAGGTTGTATTAGTTTGCAGTCCCACCAGCAGTGAAAAAGTGTTCCCTCCTCTCCACATCCGTGCCAGCATCTGCAGCATTCAGATTTTTGTGATGTGGACCATTCTCACTGGGGTTACGTGATATCTCAGAGTGGTTTTGATTTGCATTTCTCTGATAATTAGCGATGATGAGCATTTTTCATAGGTTTGTTAGCCATTTGTCTTCTTTAGAGAAGGTTCTATTCATGTGTCTTGCCCGTTGATATAAGGGATTTTTGGCTTTTTTTATGTTGATTAACTTGAGTTCTCTGTAGATCCTAGTTATCAAGCTTTTGTCCGCTTCATAATATGCAAATATCCTTTCCCATTCTGATGGTTTTCTATTTGCTTTGATTGTTGTCTCCTTAGCTGTACAGAAGCTATTCAGTTTAATTAAGTCCCATTTGTTTATTTTTGTTGTTTTTGCAATTGTCTTTTTTTTTTAATTAATTTTTAAAAAAATTTTTTTGCAGTTTTTTTGGCTGGGGTCGGGTTTGAACCTGCCACCCTAGGCATATGGGACCAGTGCCCTACTCCCTGAGCCACAGGAGCCACTCTGCAATTGTTTTCTTATGGACAATTTTGTTGTTGCAATTGTCTTCCTTTTTGGAAGGAAGTATGGAGAATCCTTGAAGAACTCAGGAAGACTTACGAAGTCTTCTTCATAAAGTCTTTCCCCAGGGTGATAATTTCAAGTGTTTTCCCTACACTTTCTTCAAGGATTTTTACTTTTTCATCCCTTAGATTTAGATCTTTTATCCACCTTGAATCAATTTTAGTGAGTGGAGAAAGGTGTGGGTCCAGTTTCAGTCTTTTACATGTGGTTATATTTTTGTGCCAATACCATGCTGTTTTGATCACTATGGCCTTGTCGTATAGCCTAAAGTCTGGTAGGCCGATGCCCCCAGCTTTGTTTTATTACTAAGAAAAAAAATCATTTTATCATAAGGACATTGTCACTGAACTGTTTATTGCAGCTCAATTTACAATTGCCAAGTTGTGGAAACATCCTAAATACTCACCAATCCAGGAATGGATTAACAAGCTGTGGTATATGTATACCATGGAATACTATTCAGCCACTAGACAAGATGGAGACTTTACATCTTTTGTATTTAACCTGGATGGAGGTGGAAAGCATTCTTCTTAGTAAAGCATCATAAGAATGGAGAAACAAGAATCCAGTGTACACAATTCTGATATGAGGACAATCAAGGACTTAGTACATGGTGGGGGGTGGAGGAACAGGGAAGTAGAAAGAGGGAAGAGGGGGGCGGCGCCGGTAGCTCAGTGAGTAGGGCGCCAGCCCCATATGCCGAGGGTGGCGGGTTCGGACCCAGCCCCGGCCAAACTGCAACAGAAAAATAGCTGGGCGTTGTGGCGCCTGTAGTCCCAGCTGCTCGGGAGGCTGAGGTAAGAGAATTGCGTAAGCCCAGGAGTTGGAGGTTGCTGTGAGCCGTGTGACGCCACGGCACTCAACCTGAGGGCGGTACAGTGAGACTCTGTCTCTACAAAAAAAAAAAAAAAAAAAAGGAAAGAGGGAAGAGGGAAGAAGGGAGGTATTGGGGGATCACCGTGTGTGACACACCTCTTGGGGTGGGACACAACTATAAGAGGGACTTTACCTAACAAATGTAATCAGTGTAACCTCATTCTTTGTACCCTCAATGAATCCCCAACAATAAAAAAGAAAAAAAGAAACCACAAGTTCACTCCAACCAGGCTAATTTTGTACAGTAAAATGAACACCCTGTAGATTTATAACTAACACATTCAGTGTAGGGAATGACAACGATCAGTTTAATGCAGTGGTTATAATGTTGATACCAAGAATATTTTGGTTGAAGCAACAGGTGACCATCCACAAAACGCTTTTAATTATTTTTAATAGTGAATATCAAAGAAAAATAATTATTTGTCATGTTGTAACCATTATGCCACTAGAAAGAAAAGGTTGCAGAATCTAGAAGGAAAAGTTAAAAAGGACTTTTTCCTTCTATTACATTTTATAGAGTCAATAGATTTGAAGATATTGTGGTGGTGGTGGGAGTTAGATCATATACTTTAGGTAGGTATGATTTTTTTTTTTTTTTTTGTAGAGACAGAGTCTCACTTTATGGCCCTGGGTAGAGTGCCGTGGCATCACACAGCTCACAGCAACCTCCAACTCCTGGGCTTAAGTGATTCTCTTGCCTCAGTCTCCCGAGTAGCTGGGACTACAGGTGCCCGCCACAATGCCTGGCTATTTTTTTGGTTGCAATTTAGCCAGGGCCGGGTTTGAACCCGCCACCCTCGGTATATGGGGCCGGCGCCTTACCGACTGAGCCACAGGCACCGCCCGGTAGGTATGATTTTATGGTGGTCACAGTTATCCAATCTAAATAAAAACTTTAAAAAGTCATATTTTAAAGATAACTATAAAGCCTTAGAAATCACATGAAAATATAATAGATTTATTGCCTATAGTCCAGAAATAAAAATTATGCAACTATAAAAAAAAAAAAAGAAGGGAAAGATATTCTGTTGGGAAGCTGGAAGGCAGAGTGGATGCTTAGGGAGCAATGGATAGTAGCCACTAGCATCTTCCAATACTATACCACAAACTCCTTCAAGACCGGCGTCTGCCATAATAAAGGCTCTGTCCAAGGAACATAGCAAAGAAAGATTTGGGCACAAAGATATCAGGATTTGGAGGCACTCCTATACACAGGCTCTTCATCCATTCATTCAGTCAACCACAAAGAGCTTACTGGGTGCCAAGCACTGGGATTTAGATACAGTGGACTCTGATGGGGCCTGGTCCAGTTCCTCTTTGTTGGTGGTGCTGTGAGGATTGGCTGCTAATAGCTCACAAATTCCCTCTCCTCTCCAGAAAATTGTCTTTGGCTGAGAGGCACTAACTGACCCAGGAAGTTATATACTATGCTCTGTATCTCGGAGATAGACACTGCCATCTATGACTGATTTTGTCCAAAAAGCCATTCTTGAGGGCTCTTTCTGCTGTGAATTAGACCAAGGCTAGTTGTTACCTGGGGCTGTATCCTGGCTCTCTCCTTCCCGTTCCATCTGACATCCCTCACTTCTCCATGGGCCCCTCCTGGGACAACTCCCTCAATACACAACCTGCACCTGAATCTCCAAGTCTCTGGTTCTAGGAATCCAATTTTAGATGACCACAAACAGCCTTTACCACCGAGGAGTTCATTCTTTCCCATGAATTATAGTTATGTAAAAATGTAAATTATAGGAACAAAGCAGAGTAAGTGGCATAAGGGAGGACCAAGCAAAGCCATCTTCCTTCATTTTTTATATAAATTGATATAAAAATCATGACAGTAGTATGTCCAACTTGAGAAACTAATAAACTTTTTGGAATACCATTCTTTGTCTGCTCTTTGCAGCATTCGTTCTGGAGATAAAGGGAAAACAGTAAATAAAACTCTTATACCCCAGAAGCTCACAGTTGAGAGTTGGTGAAAGGAGCCGCAGTTGGGGGCCAGAAACAGACTTGGTTTTTTTCTCTGTATGATGCCACCCCTTTTCCCTCCATGAAAAGGGTGCAGGGAAGAAGGTTTCTTGGAGATCTAGGTTCTCCTGAAGTTGGTATCCACCATGTACGGACTGTGCAATCTTAGACAAAGGGTTTGATTTCTGCAAGTTACTCGGGATTATTTGAAGAAAAAAAAAATCAAATTCAAACCATCCTACCCTAAAAGGGAAATTTATCGGCTCTTAAAATTTGGAAAAATGGAGATGGTTGGTATATCAAGATGAAGCCCCATACAGGGGCTGCAAAAGTGTCAGCAGGTGTGTCTGTCCATCTCTGTCTCTCAATCTCCTTCTATCTCTCTTCTCTCCTTCTATATGTGGAGGTCATGGTGACATTCGACTACATTATTAATTCTGTCATTAATAATGATCATTAATGACTACATCATTAATTCCCACAGTCAAGAGGAATTTGCATTCTCTGGGAAAGACACTGATTGATCTGATTTGGGTCACATTCTTGTTTTTTAACCAGTCAGTGTAGCAAAGAGATGGAGTGTTAGAATGGCATGGTCTGGGTCATGTGCCTGCCCATACTGTGGCATGCTCTCACTTGTGGGCTAATGAAGAGGAGGATAGAAGTTCCTCAAAGGAAGTGAGACACTGTTACCATAAGATGGGGGAGGTGGGTACAGAAACAAGAGCTATTTTCCATACTCAGTTCTTTCATTATGATATAGGGACAAGTATTTCTAGTCCCCAGGGTGATTGTACAGGTTAAGTTCCATAAAGGCTATCAAAGCCCTCATAAACCAGTCACTGCATTTCTTCTTTCATGTGGTCTTCCTGTGGATAAGAGAGGGATGCTCTGGTTCTTTCATTCTTTTATCTGCTAACCTCAGATCTACTATTCAACAGGACAATCCCCAGGAAAAATGAATCCCACGCTGGGCCTGGCCCTGTTCCTGGCTGGCCTTCTCACTGTGAAAGGTCTTCTGAAGCCCAAGTTCTCACCACAGAATCATGGAGCTTTGAACCAGGCCCCAGAATGGAGGGGAAGGATAGCAGCCAAGGAGCTTGCAAAGCGGAATATAGATTTTGGCTTCAAATTGCTCAAGCAGCTGTCCTCCAGAGAACGTGGCAAGAACATCTTCCTTTCTCCCTTAAGTATCTCTACAGCCTTTGCCATGATGTGTCTGGGTGCTGAGGATGACACCCTGACTGAGATCAAGCAGGGGTTCAACTTCAGGAACATGCCAGAGAAAGACATTCATGAGGGCTTCCATTTTATTATCCACAGGCTGAACCAGGAGACCAAGAACCTCAAGGTAAGACTTGGGAACACTCTGTTCATTGACTCAAAGCTGCAGCCACAACAGAAGTTTCTGAAAGACATCAAGAACTTGTACTATGCAGATGCCATCCCCACCAACTTTCAGAACTTGGAAAATACTCGGCAGCAAATCAATGACTATATCAGTCAGAAAACCCGTGGGAGAATTAACAACCTGGTCAAGAATATAGACTTTGGCACTATCATGCTTCTTACAAATTATGTTTTCTTTCGAGGTAAGGCTTATGATATGTTGGCATGGAAAGGATAGGATGACCATTAGACTTGGATTAAAAAACTGGGTTGGCCACTTGTTTGTTCTGTGACCTTGAATTCATATGTGATTAATCTCTCAGAACTCTACTTCTGACATCTGTAAAAAGAGTACCATGATACATAACACATCCAACAATTACTAGGATTCAAACTGGAAATGTATGTGAAAAAGCTTTGTGAAATCTAAGTCATTCCCCATATGTAATATTTTCATTATTGCTGATTATTCTAACACAACATTGACTGTGTAGGTTGGAGTGACATTTTGTCCCCATTTCTTAGATAAGAAAAAAATTTAGAGAGAGATTAGTTGACTTACTTGAAGTCACAAAGCCATTCTTGAGAATCAAGACTAGAACTCATTTCTCTTGGCCCTAGGGCTATGAGCTTTCCACCACTCCAGGTAGACACGCAGGTTGGTGACTGTGTTGACTATAGTGATGATGATCACTTGATAGATGCCTTGGTCTTAACAGACTTTATATATATTTCCAAAATATGAGATAAAGAGAGACTAGAAAAAAAGATGGAAGAATGTTCTGAAATTTGAGCTTCATTCCCCTTCACTATACATACCATTCACGCATCCACATGTGTTGGCCAAAACAAGTAAAAATCAGAGACCAACACTCCTCAGTCCAAGCAAAATCACTGCTGGGCTTGTCAGCAACACGGTCCTGAATATGGAAGTTCAAGCTTCCCCAAATCCACTGGGAGATTGATGGATATAAAGGAAAAAAAGAAAGTGATAATGACATTCTGAAACTTCAGTTTTCCCAAACCAGAGGAGAAAGAATTTTGAATTTCCAAAAGTCTCTATGTTTTCTAGATCACAATAGGAACTATGACAATAATAATAATGCTGATGTGACTAGCATCCACTCAACACTCACTATACACTATTACTGAGCTGTGCTTGTGCTGCTTTATCCCGCTAAGTCTCAAAGTAGCCCTATGAAGTGCCTGAAAATATCCCCATTCTATGCATAAGGACCCTGAAGTCAGGGAACATAGAGATATTTGTCCAAGGTAATCCACTAAAAACAATGAAGCCATGACTTAAGCTCAAGGACTTGGCCCTATAATTGGGTCTCTGAAGGTAGCAGGTTTAAAGACTCAGGTCTGAGTTTATGACCAATGGGGTCAACCTATCATCATGATCAGAAAATAGAGGGTCTATACACCCAGCTTTTTGTGTTCACTGCTCTTTAACAAGCTTCCACAGGCAGCCTTTTACATTAGTTTTATCAGCCTCCACAGAGCAGCTTTTTAAGGGCAAACTTAGGATGGAGTCAAGCATTTTCACTCATACCAGACCCAATTAAGCTCCATTAAATACAATGCAGTTCCTTCTGTTAGGACATAATCTACAGGCCTTTTCAGGTTCAGGGGCACCTGGGCTTGTGGCAGTCTGCCGCTCTCCTCTTAGTATAACATCCCTTCTCCTGGATTCTCTGGGATTATTTGGCTTGAGCTCATCTCATCAGAAGTCTTCAGGGCATTGCATGAGGACAGGGATTTATGGAGTCCTTACCTGATATCCCAGAATATTCAGATCCCTTGCCCTGAATCTATGTGGATGAGACAATAGTTAGTAGGATTCCGTCAACTCTTCCCACAGGACACTTACGTTGCTTTGTCATTCTTTAATCCTAAGCCAAGTGGCAATATGAATTTGATCCAAAATTAACTAAAGAGGAAGATTTCATTCTGGAGAGCAACAATTCAGTGAAGGTGTCCATGATGTTCCGTGGAGGCATGTACCGAGTTGGCCGTGATGAGCAGCTCTCCAGTACCATCCTGGAAATACCCTACCTGAAAAACGTCACAGCCACTTTCATTCTTCCTGATGAAGGCAAGATGGAGCAACTGGAAGAGTCCTTGCAGGCAGGCGTTTTGTCCAAATTGAAAACATCGATGTCACAGAGGTAAAGAGTGTCCCTGGCTCATGCAGTGTCTTCCTTCTTCCTTCCTCCTCTCCTACTCTATTTCTTCCATCCCAGATTTCTTGAACTCTTTGCCCCATGGCCATGTCCTCTGCTGGGACTTGTATAATGAACTTATATTATAGTGGGAAGCAGAGTGAGAAACAAGTCAGAGGAATACAGTGGACCACTTGCTCTTTGAAAGAGATGCATTAAAACTACAGGAGTGCAGTAAGTGCAGTTTTGGTGGAGGGTGGTGGTCAAGGAGGGCTTTGAGAGGAGTTAGCACTGGAGCTAATTTTTTAAGGCTGAGTAGCCATCTGTTTGGAAGGGAGAAGAGTGATGGAATCCTGAGTAAAGGAATCTGCAAGGACAAACACAGATTATAAGAAGAAGCAGTAAGTTCATTGCAACTAGAATGACATTTTCAACTGTAGTGTTACAACAAAGCCAGTGAAGAATGTCCCATGTAACTTATAGTAATACATGATAGTTGAAGGACCAAGAAGGGTAAATATTTTCCTTTTAAAACATAAACTTAGAACAGATTTCTAGTAAGCCTACATAATCCCTTTTAGGCACTTTCTTACTGATAGATTTTCTTGGGAAAAGTAAGGGTTGGTATTGGGATTAAGTTCTAGGGAGTTGGTGTCAGTGTGGATGAGCATGGTGCCTTGACAGTGGCTAGGCAAGAGAAGGATCTCTGGCAGCCAGGAGGGGTGGGGGATGACGCAGAGAGAGGATAGGAATAGTGTCAGATGTCTTCCACCCTGCTCTTCTGTCCTCCTTTTCTTTTCTTTTCTTTTATTATTAAATCATAGCTGTATACATTAATGCGATCATGGGGCACCATACACTGGTTTTATAGACCATTTGACACATTTTCATCACACTGGTTAACATAGCCTTCCTGGCATTTTCTTAGTTATTGTGTTAAGACATTTATATTCTACATTTACTAAGTTTCACATGTACCCTTGTAAGATGCACCACAGGTGTAATCCCAACAATCACCCTCCCTCCGCCCACCTCCCCCCTCCCTCCCCTCCCTTTCCCCCTTCCCCATATTCTAAGGTTATAACTGGGTTATAGCTTTCATGTGAAAGCCATAAATTAGTTTCATAGTAGGGCTGAGTACATTGGATACTTTTTCTTCCATTCTTGAGATACTTTACTAAAAAGAATATGTTCCAGCTCCATCAATGTAAACATGAAAGAGGTAAAGTCTCCATCTTTCTTTAAGGCTGCACAATATTCCATGGTGTACGTATACCACAATTTATTAATCCATTCGTGGATTGATGGGCAGTTGGGCTTTTTCCATGACTTAGCAATTATGAATTGGGCTGCAATAAACATTCTGGTACAAATATCTTTGTTATAATGTGATTTTTGGTCTTCTGGGTATATACCTAGTAGAGGAATTATAGGATCGAATGGCAGATCTATTTTTAGATCTCTAAGTGTTCTCCAAGCATCTTTCCAAAAGGAATGTATTAATTTACATTCCCACCAGCAGTGTATAAGTGTTCGCTTTTCTCCCCATCCACGCCAACATCTCTGGCCTTGGGATTTTGTGATACGGGCTAATCTTACTGGAGTTAGATGATATTTCAAAGTAGTTTTGATTTGCATTTCTCTGATGATTAAAGATGATGAGCATTTTTTCATATGTCTGTAGGCTGTGAGCCTGTCTTCTTCAGAGAAGTTTCTCTTCAAGTCCCTTGCCCAGCCTGTGATGGGATCACTTGTTCTTTTCTTGCTTATATGATTGAGTTCTCTGTGGATTCTGGTTATTAAACCTTTGTTGGAGACATAACCTGCAAATATCTTCTCACATGCTGAGGGCTGTCTGCTTGCTTTACTTACTGTGTTCTTGGCTGTGCAGAAGTTTTTTAGTTTGATCAGGTGTCAGCAGTGTATTATTGAAGCTGCTTCAATTGCCCGGGGGGTCCTCATAAAATACTCAACCAGACCAATTTCTTCAAGGGTTTTCCCTGCACTCTCTTGTAGTGTTTTTATAGTTTCATGCCTTAAGTTTAAATCTTTAATCCAGGGAGAGTCTTCTTAGTTAATGGTGAAAGGTGTGGGTCCAGTTTCAGTCTTCTACAGGTTGCCAGCCAGTTCACCCAGCACCATTTGTTAAATAGGGAATCTTTTCCCCACTGAATGTTTTTAATTGGCTTGTCAAAGAGTAGCTGGATTCATGTCTTGGTTCTCTATTCTATTCTAGACATCTACTTCTCTGTTTTTCTGCCAATAACATGCTGTTTTGATCACTATCGATTTATAGTATAGTCTGAGGTCTGGTAGCATGGTTCCTCCTGCTTTGTTTTTATTTCTGAGTAATGTCTTGGCTATTTGAGGTTTTTTATGATTCCATATAAAGCAAAGCATTATTTTTTCAAGATCTTTAAAGTAAGACAGTGGAGCTTTAATAGGGATTGCATTAAAATTGTATATTGCTTTGGGTAGTATGGACATTTTAACAATGTTGATTCTTGCCAGCCATGAGCATGTTATGTTTTTCCATTTGTTAACCTTTTCAGCTATTTCTTTACTTAGAGTTTCATAGTTCTTTTTATAGAGGTCTTTCACATCCTTTGTTAGATAAACTCCCAAATATTTCATCCTCTTTGGCACTACTGTGAATGGAATAGAGTCCTTAACTGTTTTTGCAGCTTGACTATTGTTGGTATATATAAAAGCTACCAATTTATGAATGTTAATTTTGTAACCTGAGACGCTGCTGTATTCCTTGATCACTTCTAAGAGTTTTGTAGTAGAATCCCTGGTGTTTTCCAGATATACAATCATATCATCTGCGAAGAGTGAAAGTTTGATGTCTTCTGACCCTATATGGATACCCTTGATCACCTTTTCTTCCCTAATTGTGATGGCTAAAACTTCCATTACAATGTTAAAGAGCAGTGGAGACAATGGGCAGCCTTGTCTGGTTCCTGATCTGAGTGGAAATGCTTTCAATTTAACTCCATTCAATACGATATTGGCTCTGGGTTTGCTGTAGATGGCCTCTATCAGTTTAAGCAATGTCCCTTCTATACCAATTTTCTTAAGTGTTCTGATCATGAAGGGATGCTGAATATTATCAAAAACTTTGCCTGCATCAATTGAGAGAATCATATGGTCTTTGTTTTTTAATTTGTTTATGTGCTGAATTATACTTAGATTTTTACATATATTGAACCAGCCTTGAGACCCAGGGATAAAACCGACTTGGTCATGAAGTATTATTTGTTTGATGTGTTGCTGGATTCTGTTTGTTAGGATCTTGTTGAATATTTTTGCATCTATATTCATTAGTGATATTGGTCTATAATTTTCTTTTCTTGTTGTGTCTTTTCCTGGTTTGGGGATCAGGGTGATGTTTGCTTCATAGAAGATGTTGGGTAGTCTTCCTTCTTTTTCTACATTTTGGAACAGGTTGAGTAATATAGGTACTAGTTCCTCTTTAAAGGTTTGGTAGAATTCTGACGTGAAGCCATCTGGTCCCGGGCTTTTCTTTTTAGGGAGGTTTTGTGTGTGTGATGCTATTTCAGAACTTGATATTGGCCTGTTCAACATTTCCACTTGATTCTAAGCACGTCTTGGAAGGTGACGTGCTTCTACGTATTGGTCAATTTCCTTCAGATTTTTATATTTCTGAGAATAGAGTTTCTTGTAATATTCATTAAGGATTTTTTTAATTTCTGAGGAGTCTGTTGTTATTTCATCTTTGTTGTTTCAATCTAATTCAGTAAGATTAGATATTTTACTCTTTTTTTCCTGGTTAAATTAGCCAAAGGTTTATCTATTTTATGGACCTTTTCAAAAACCCAACTTTTTGATTTATTGATCTGTTGTATAATTCTTTTGTTTCAATTTCATTTAATTCTGCTCTAATTTTGGTTATTTGTTTTCTTCTACTGGATTTGGAGTTGGAATGTTCTTCCTTTTCCAGTTGCTTGAGATGTCCCATTAAGTTGTTAACTTTCTCTCTTTCCATTCTCTTGAGGAAGGATTACAGTGCTATAAATTTCCCTCTTAGGACTGCCTTTGCAGTATCCCAGAGGTTCTGATAATTCGTGTCTTCATTGTTGTTTTATTCCAAAACTTTGGCAATTCCCTTCTTAATCTTATCTCTGATCCAGCTATCATTCAGCATAAGGTTATTTAACTTCCATGTTTTTGTATGAGTATGCAGATTCCTGTTGTTACTGAGTTCAACTTTTATTCCATGGTGGTCCGAGAAGATGCAAGGAATAATTTCTATTCCTTTAAATTTACTGAGGTTAGACTTGTGACCTAAGATGTGATCGATTTTGGAGTATGTTACGTGGGCTGATGAGAAGTATGTGTATTTAGTTTTTTTGGGATGAAATGTTCTGTAGATGTCTACTAAATCCAAATGCTGGATGGCTAGTTTTAAATCTAAAATTTCTTTGCTCAGCTTCTTATTGGACAATCTATCCAACACTACTAAAGGAGTGTTGAAATCTCTGACTACTATGGAGCTGGAAGAAATCAAGTTGCTCGTGTCTGTTAGAGTTTCTCTTATAAATTTAGGTGCATTCTGGTTGGGTGCATAAATATTAATAATTGAAATCTCATCATATTGAGTATTACCCTTAACTAATATGAAGTGACCATTCTTATCCTTCCTTACTTTTGTTGGTTTAAAGCCTATTGTGTCTGCAAATAGAATTGCAACACCTGCTTTTTTCTGATTATCATTTGCCTGAAATATGGACGACCATCCTTTCACCCTGAGTCTATATTTATCTTTTAAGGTACGATGTGACTGTTGTATGCAGCAAATATCTGGCCTGAGTTTTTGTATCCATTCAGCTAACCTGTGCTTCTTTAGAGGACAGTTTAAGCTGTTCACATTAATGGAGAATACTGATAAGTCTGGTAAAATTTTGGGTATCGAGTTTTTCAAAATTCCAGTGGACATTTTTATTCCTTTCACCACTGTGGAAGTTGGAGTTTGATAAAAAGTATCTGAGTGAGTTTACTTTTGTGGTAGAGGATTGGGCTGGTCATTATGGAGGATAGGTCTGAGAATATCCTGAAGAGCTGGTTTGGTTATGGCAAATTTCTTCAACATATGAATATCATTAAAGTATTTAATTTCTCCATCATAAATGAAACTCAGTTTAGCTGGATACAGGATTCGGGGTTGAAAGTTATTTTGCTTTAGGAGATTAAAAGTCGATGACCACCCTCTTCTGGCATGAAAGGTTTCAACAGAGAGATCTGCAGTCATTCTAATATTCTTCCCTTTGTAGGTAATGGATTTCTTATGTCTGGCTGCTTTCAGAATTTTCTCCTTTATATTAACTTTAGTGAAGTTAATTATGATATGCCTGGGGGATGTCTTATTAGGATTGAGTTGTGCTGGGGTTCTGAAACTGTCTGGTATCTGAATTTCAGAATCTCTTGGCATGTCTGGAAAATTCTCTTTCATATTTTCATGGAGAAGGGCCTCTGTGCCTTGCGAGGCCACTTCATCACTTTCATGGATTCCAATGAGGTGGATATTAGCCTTCTTCTAATTATCCCATAGCTCTCTGAGAGAATGATCCATTTTTACTCTCCATTTGTCTTCCTTTTGAGAGTTTGGGAGCGTTCAAAGGCTTTATCTTCAATGTCAGAAATTCTTTCTTCTGCTTGCTCCACTCTGTTACTGAGGGATTCTACTGTATTTTTCAGATCTTTGAGGTCTGCAAATTCTTGCTTCAGTGCGTCAAAATCTTTGGTGGTTTTGTGTTTAAATTCCTTAAATTCTTGAGACAACTTTTGAATTTCTCCTCGAATTTCTAATTTCAAATTTTCCTCCATTCTATTAATCTTGTTTGCAATCCAAATTCTGAATTTGATTTCTGACATCTCAGCCAGTTGTTTGTGAATGGGATCTTCAATTACATCTGCCGTATCTTTCCTTGGGGGGGTTGATCTATTCTGGTTATTCATGTTACCAGAGATTTTCTGCTGATTCCACCCCATGATTATTTTACACCATTTGATGTTTCTCCTGGAGTTTTGTCAAGGACATACAGTGCTATGGCCTGAGGAACTGGGGACCTGTTTGGTGTGGTGGGGCTAAGTGGTTCTGTCTTGTTTTCAGCTGGTCTCTGTCTGACCCTAGTGAAACAGTTACTCTGGGTTGAAGTCTCAGCTGTGGAGAAATACCAGCAATTAAGTCACCCCGCCCCCCACAGGCAACAACTGGAAAAGGAAAATCGAACCTTCCTACAACCACACACCCAGGGCACCACTTGAATAGTTCTTGGCGATTGGCTCAGTTCAAAAGGTCCAAATCAATTGTTTCAGTCAGTACCTGTCTCAGGTGGGCGATTTTAAAAGGTCTCTGGCAACTAGATCGCAGGGGTCTGGTGACAACTCAGATATAACTTGCTCTGGTACTCCGTGAAGTCAGGAGGACCCACCCAGCAAATAGATTAGTCTGGGAAGGTTGATGCCTCATTCCCTATCTTGCACCTCTGTCACATCCAGTCACTGATAGCCCCACAGGGCTGTTACCCAGTTGCCTGTAGTGAACAGATACTCCAGGGGTTTGCACCTGTCTGAATCACAAGGAAATCTATTTCTGCTCAGCCAGGCTGCTGCGCTCTGTCTCTATCTAGCAGGGGGTGGTGAGGCCTGACAACCTCAGGCGCTTGATGGAGGCTGGGGGGTGTTCAGTCAGTTCCAGCCCCGCCCCTAATTGATGTTACTGACAGACCAGAACAGAACAACTTTGCGGAAATTTGTTTCTGTCCCTGCTAAATTCCCCTGCAGAAGAGAAGCTGTTTTGAGTTCCCAGAGCCTGTGCCTCAGGTCCTGTCTTTGCTCCTGCAGGTTTGTATTTGGTTAGCTGTCAGTTCTAGCCTCCTGCCTTCCTTTTTCTATAGGCTGACAATCCCCTGAGGGCCGGATGTGTCTTGGGCTCAGTAAAGCGGTGCTCTGGGTCAGCCCCACCCTGGGAATTTCCTGCCTCTGTGCGTGCATTTTGTAGTCCCCGTGCTCCACTGAGGCCAGTACCACCTCAGGCAAACCCTTTACTCATGGGGCCTGCGTTTCCATCCCAGATCTGTTCTGCAGTGGTTGCCACCTGAGAAGATGCCCAGCCTCCTCTGGTTGCCCAGGGAGACAGGGGGTGTGGCTTTGGAATATCCAGAGTGAGTCCTATTGTTGCCCAAAATGGCTGCTGCTCTGCGCATCAGGGCACCGCCACTCCGGTGTGGTACCCTCTCAGCCGACTGTCCTCATTCCCATGCTACAGAATCAGCACTGACTAACTGCAGTCTAGGCCCTGTCCACACCCCTTGAGAAATCGCCTGAGAATCTGGACTCCTGGACAGGCCTCCAGACCTCAGAGTGAGAGTGGAGGGGAGTGCTGGGAGCTCAGAATTGCAGGTAGAGAATATATACAGTTTTATGCCTGGCAGGAGAATGCCATGGCACCCTAGTAGGGGAGGTAGGTCCAGTTTTTAGAGGATGTCTCCCGTGGAGTGTAGTGGGAGGACCTTTGAACTCTGCTCATTTGTTTGTGGGGCACTCCGAGCCGTTCTCATGGGGGAGGGGACTCCCGTCCACTTGGTGATGGATTTTGTACCTTTTGTTTGTATCCTTGGGGTCACAGCTCGCCTCAGCGGGGTTGATGTGCATTCTTCAACCTTCTCTCTTGGTGCAGCTCTAATCCGGCAGGTTTCTTGCTAAATCTCTGTCCTTTAACTCTCCTTCTGGATGGGAGCCTCTGTGGAAAGCTGGCTTCAGTCAGCCTTCTTGTCTCCACCCTTTCTCCCTGTCCTCCTTTTCACCTTGCCCCTGCCATCATTCTCCATCCATCTCTATAAAAATCTTCACTGAGAACCTCTGTCATGCCTAAGGTCCTATCAGGCACCGAGAAGAGTTCCAGGAGAGGCAGAGACAGTGCTAGGGCCGAATTGGGCTACTGTTTACGTGGTAACTGAACTGATGCTACTTCTTTCCCATGGGAACACATCCTTGGAAGAATTGCAACTCTGTTGTATAGAATTATCTGAAACCTCATAAAAGGAAGATTCTGGTTCTGAATGCTTCAGATAAACTGCCTCACAGTTCCAGGAGGGAGAACTGAGAGGGCTTCTTAGGAAAGCTGTTGTCCCTTGGGGGCTCCACAGCCTCAACTGACCTTCCCATTTAGAACTGGGGTGGCAAAATTTGGCAGAATATGGCCACTAACATGGAAGGAGAGCTCTGGGTTTCAACCTTAGCTGAGACCTGGCTTTCTCATCTGTGATGTGTGACCATAAAATTGCCAACCTCAGAGGAGTTGGAAGAGAATTAAATGTGGCTGAGCACAGCATCACACCACAAATGTGACTTCTATCTCCTCCTCTGATTGGTTGAAGAGGCAGAGTCCCAAGGTTCTCAGTGGGCCTTTTGAACCTCTTGTTTACTGAATGACAGGTGTCCTGAAAATAATATCCCCTTACCCTCAGGATGGAACCCTTGATGGCAGCTAAGCCATTGAAAGCAAACATGTGGCATCAGTTAACAGGTAGATACCTGGGAAGGGACAAGATGTTTTTCACTTGCACTCTACAGAGTTTCAGAGTTAACAGAGGTGTCTTGAGGGACTTCCTTAGGGAATTGGTAGTGCACAAGGTGAGGGGACAGTAGAAGATAGGAAGGACAGCAGACCCTCCACACCACTTCGTCTAGAAATCCTGACTTTATGAGACCTGGGCTCCATAGATCATATTTCCTCTAGTACTCAGATGACAGTGACTTGAGACCTTATAGTTGGTTTTCTGGAACTCAGCATCCTGAGTGCATCCCACTCTATCTCCAGTTATTTCTGACAATTACCCATGGGGTTACAGATTTGGTGCCAGCACTAGGGATTCCCTGTCCCCTCACCAAGGCTCCCCGCAACCCTCGTGCTGTGACTACCATCAGGCCACCACTAACAGCACAGAGTTGTTCCTTGGGCACGGACATCATGTCTCCAGCTTTAGGGTGGGACATACACTCCTCTCTTTTCTCCTTTACCCAAGCCTGGAAGAGATCCATCAAGAGATCCTGTAGACCAGCACCACCCTTACTGGAGGTTTAGGGATAACAGAACCAGTGCTCCTAAGAGTCCAGGGATAACTTACAGTGCATAGCAGTGACCTCTTCTGACATCCAAGTGCAGGCTACTCTCAGGGCTTCTTGCAGGGAGCCCCTTACTTCCAGTCTAGTGCTTGGTCTACCTCCCCCATCCCACCAGGATTGCTCCCAGTATCTTCATGCCTTGAGGCCATTGAGAGGATTGTTTCTCTCACTCCAGACATGTCCTTCCTCCCCAGTGACTCTTGGCCCTGAAATTACAGATGGTGGTTATGTCCACCTCCCCATGGGAAACTCCATATCCTCTGGCAGGGCAGTGGACTTGGCCACAGTTTCCAGGGAATTGTTTCATTAGGACATGGGTAGGTCAACATTTCTACCTTCAAAGTCAAAGGATCTGAAAGACAAGTGGTCAAGCTGTTTTGATTTATAGGCAGGGAGCCCAGCCAAACCACTTCAGTGGAGGGGGAGAGGACTGGCTATTCCGGTGTGTTCTTTGTGTGGTCCCCTCCACACCGTAAGGCCCAGGAAACACTAACAAGAAAAATCCTTTCCCAAGGAGAAGTAATAAAGTCAACATACCCCTAAAAGACACACCTCAACTTACATGTGTGCAGAATGTGTTGGAATTTAGGCTGTGGATGGCTGGCCTCTGGGCAGGAGGCCTACACCTACTTTGTATTTGCATGACTAAAGGCCTGCTGCTGCCCTGATTTTCCCAGGGTCTACCTTTAGGAGGCACCAAACTGTTGATGGCTTTTCCATATGCACTGGGAGAGGCATCCACCTGCCAGCAGCAGCCTGCATTTTCTGCCTTCCCACTTTGGCACAAACCAAAGCCAATCTCCCCATTTGCGCACTGCATCCTCTCCTCCTTTCCTACATCAGCAAATGTTTTTGTGCTCGATTGAACCGTTTCCATCAGATATCAAGGTGCTATTTTTCTCCCATCATAAAACCTCACAGGAGCCCAGGGGTAACTTACAGTGCACAGAAGTGGCTTCTATGCAAGAAAGACAAAGCAGGGATCTGCCTCTGTCTGGGCAGGCCTGAGGCTTGTGCTGGCCTACAGAAAATCTCAATGGTATTGTTTTTCCCAACTTAAAGCCTTCTCTTGACCAGCACACCCCCCAGGGATTGCTCCATGTTGTCTGTTCCCTTGCAGGGAGAGACCTTGAGGCATTTGCCTCCATTCATAGTCCTTGTTCCTCTCATACTCTCCTAATCCCACTCCTGGCAGGCTCTGAGCCCCCCTCTCATAGGTGTCTCCATTACCAGAGTACCAGGGAGTCCGTACTGTGGAACCCAGAGGACAGCCTCGGGCCTCTGTCTGATCTGTTGCTCTCCAACCTCCTCACTAGGCTTCCAGCCCTACACTCCCTGGGTTCCTCCTGCCTCTCTCTTTCTCAGCACTCTTTGCTGGAGACTCCTCTCATCCTCCTGGTCTCAGAGCCGAGAGCCTTGCAGCTCAGGCCTTATGCCCCTTTCCTGTCTGCTTTCACCCTTGGTGAGCACAGCAGCCTCAGAGCTTTACGTACCATATCTGTTACCACGACTCACATTTTCACTCCCTGCTCCACTTCTCTCCTCCAAACTCCAGGGATCCTTCTGCATGCCTAGGGTCTCCCCAGGGTGTCTGATGAGATCTCAGTGTCAATACGTCCAGAACGGCATCGTGATTGGCCCCTACAGAACCTCCCAGAGGCCACCCACCTCAGTCAGTGGCCACTCTGTCCTCATAGTGCAGGAAACCCCACGCACCCTTCATTAAAACCATCTCTGGAATCCACTCTCCAGAAACCATCTCTATGGCTCCCGACATCTCACGACCACACTAGCTTCCAAGGGGGTCTCCCACCATCACTTCTTGCCAGCCACAAACACAAACCAGCAGCAGGACCAAGAGCGGATTCTATTTTATTTTTTTCAGGGTAACAAAGAGATTTTATTTAGGAAAAACAAAGAGAAAGTTTAGAGCACTTCCAAAATGGGTTGGACATGGGTCCCTCTCATGAAGGAGAGAAGGCAAGAGAGACCAAGAGTGGATTCCCTAGACAGCTGACAGATGATCCTTTGAGGTCTTAAGCAAGATCGCAGCATTCCTCTGTTTCAAATCCTACAGTAACCCCCCCCGCATATTATTCCAGAAAAACAGCCCAGTTTGCCTAACTCCCTTGCTTCCTTCCACGTTTGCTCAAATCTTATGCTTTGCTTCAGCACTCCTGACCTATATCTTTGTCTCAGCGTTCACTACCCTCTTCTGTACCACCAGCACATGCATATGGGAGACAGCCTTAGCTGATATTGCTCATTGTACTGATTTTATTGTCTGTTTTCCCAGCTAGAACACAAGGTCAGGGGCAGGGATCTTTGCCCGTCCTGTTCATGGATGCATCTCAAGCAACTAGACTACCACCTGGTATTCAGTAGGCACTTAATAATTGAGTGAATGAATGAATGGAAACATACATTTGGCTTGTCCATGGTATTTAAAGCTGTGACCCTGAATGAGACCCCTGTGGAGGGAGTGAAAGTAGAACGGGGTGGGGGGTGGGGGCACAGCAGCACAGCCCCTGAGCCCACAGTGAGGGCAGCCAGCCTCAGGCAAGAGAAGTGGTCGGGGAGGGAGAGGAAACTTGAGGGGACGGACGTGGGCTGGAAGCTTCATGCTGGAGAAGGGGATCTGCAGTCAGGGGCTGCTCACTGCTGGGTGTCTATGATGACTCCGGGAAAAGCTACTTTTGTGGAATGTGGGGGTCACAGGCCAGACTGGAGTGGTTTAAGGCAATAATGGGGTGAGTGGAGAGCTGGTGGGGACAATCTCAGCTATCAAAGGGAGAAAAGAGACGGGCCGGAAGCTGGAGAGGCGACTCAGGGCCCAGGGAGATGTTTTTGCTTTTGATTTTTAAGATAGGGGTAATCCCAGCATGCACTCTGCTCCTGCGTTGGTCCAGGAAATACCCTTGTGGATGATTCAGGCCAGACAGGAAACAGGCAGGAATGAGGTCCTTTGTGAGTGAGAGGGAATGGCGACCAGAGCCTGCAGGCACCTCAGGGACACCTGCCCCCAGGTTCTGGGGAGGGAGGCCGATGCAGGCCCAGCCACAGAGGATGTGATGCTGCCACTTCAAGGGCAAGAGGACAGACACCTGCCACCACAACTGTCTGCTGAGCGCCTTAGACGCGTTTGTCTCAGCACTCCCAGTGTCCCATATGTGCTATGCTTACCATCCTCCTTTTTACACAGTGATTTAGAGAGGTAAGGTCATTTCCCCCAAGACATGGAGCTCGTGAGAAGCAGAGTATATTTGAACTCCATTCTGCCTGGCTCCAGGTCTCGGAGGCTCTGCTGCATCCAGCTTCAGGTCTACCAGGGTTAGGACTGGCTCAGGGCTTAAGAGTGGCAGAAATTATATGGCAGGGACTTGAGAACATTTTCTGTGGATGAGGGCTGTGGGGTAGGCTGGTGGATGCAGGCTTTTATTTTAGGAAATATGAGGTGTTTTGAAAACCCAGATTTGAGGAGCCCCTCCTCATTCTGTGGATAAAGAGAGATGATCTGAGAAACCTCTGGGGTTGGGAAGACAAATGTCTCATTTATCATCTAAACTGGAAAATGTAGGGCTGTACCAGTCATGTTTGTCACTTTCTACTCCCCAGGGTTGTAGATGTGTCTGTGCCCAGACTTCACATCACTGGCACTTATGACCTGAAGAAGATACTCTCCTTCCTGGGTGTCAACAAAATCTTCGAGGAGCACGGTGATCTCACCAGGATCTCCCATCACCTCAGCCTGAAAGTAGGCGAGGTAAGCTGGGCCTGCCTGGACGCTGCCCCCTTCAGCCTGGGCCAGAGCCGCTGTCACAGTGGCTGTACAAGGAAGGATTCCAACTGCTAGGAGAGCAGCCTCGAATCTAGCTCTGCCCTTGCCCAGACATGTGATCCTAGGCAAACCATGTAACCTCTCCAAGCCTCACATTTCCCATCTTTAAAAGTGTTGCTCATTTGAAAATCAATTCAATTCTGCAAACATCGAACAAGGATTGGAACTTTTACCAGGCCTAGAACTGGTCCAAGTCTGGCCCAGACCCTCTCTCAAAGGCCTCATAGACATCTTAGGAGTAAGTGTTGAACATGTTCTACATGACAAAGAGACAAGAGAGTGAAGGGCCCAGGGTTTCTGGCAAGGCCGAGCACCTGCCTTTTGGGACAAGAAGAGAAGGCATTTAGTCAAGGTCATCAGATTTAGCAGATGCAATATAAAATACCCAGTTAAGTTTGAATTTTAGATAACCAACGAATAATTTTTTAGTGTAAGTATGTCCCAAATCTTACACAGGACATGCACTAAAACATATTCATTGTTTATCTTGAATTCAAATTTAACAGAACATCCAGGTATTTTACATGGCAACCCTACTTTTGGGTTAAAGGGGCATCAAAGATTTTAACCAGGAGAAAGGGGCACAGGGAAGATCTTCTAGTCAGGAGACCAGCATAGCTGGGGCTGGGAGGTAAGAAAGCTGAGTCCTGGCTGGCAGGGACTAGTGAGCAAAAGGGGGGCCGTGGGGAAGGTTCAAGCCAGTCTGGGAGGGATCTGTTGCCAAACTAAGCCAGCTGCTCACGATGAGAAGACATGGATTCAGCTATATTTTCCAATTTGGAAGAGGGAAAAATGCGGTCAATAGAATTTTCTCACTTTTGAGTTTGTCTGCCACAGGCTTCCCCCCCACACTCAGTGTCAGCCCCCACTTTCTGTGGATCTTGAGTGAGTTCAATATTTCAATTCTTTCCAGTAGTTAGGCGTGCTGAGAGCTGTGATTCTAACACAGGATATTGGTCTGTTTTCTGCAAGTAAAATTGTTAGATTTCCCCAGGGTATCTTGAAGGTCTCCATATATAGACACACACACAAACACACATACACACATACACAGGGAAAATGGTAAATTATAGCTATATTCTCCATGTGTTGGTACATAAATATAAAATACATAAAATATAATGTGAGTTTGCTAATGTACCCTACTTATGGCAACTTTCAGAGTTTTTGGCTGGGGCTGGGTTTGAACCCACCACCTCTGGCATGTGGGGCCAGTGCTCTAGTCCTTGAGTCACAGGTGCCGCCCTTTATGGCAACTTTTGGGATACCCTGTATAGACTGGAATGAAATGCGTCAGGATCCTATAGAGGCCCGTCACATTCCCAGTATCCATCACCTTGTCACAGATGTGGACACCAGTGGGGTGGGTCTGGGATCTGAGTCATCTCAAATGGCTAACCTAGAATCTGGCTTCCTCTGAAGCACACACCAGACGCATGAAAGGAGGTGCAGGAGGATTCAGGCAGGGACGCCCTCAGCCCCCTTTCACCCAGTCATGGCTCAACATACCCTTTCTGCCTTGGTTATGGCAAACGACTCCCTGCAATCAGTGAGAAGAGTAGCACCCCCGAGTACATTTCCCACCCCCCATCTTTTCCTTCATGCTGCATCTGCCTGTCGAAAATCCTCTAGTGATGACAGCAGAAGAGCCAAGAGCCCTGGAGTGGCTGGTACCCATCAAGTTACTGACGTGCTGGGTGGTTTGGGCCAAGTTGTCTGCTTCTCTGGACCTCTCTGGGCCTTTGGCCCATCATGTCTCTGAGCATCAAGAACTTACCTTGCCCTTGGTTCCCACAGGCAGTGCATGAGGCTGAGCTGAAGATGGATGAGAAGGGTACAGAGGGGGCTGCAGGCTCCGGAGCACAGACGCTGCCCATGGAGACACCAATGCCTGTCAAGATAAACAGACCCTATATACTGATGATTGGGGACATGTTGACACCTTCCATACTCTTCTTGGGAAAGATTGTTAATCCTATTGAGAAATAAAGGGGGAATTCTTGCTTGCTGCAGGTGGCAATTATGGCTTGGGGCTGAAAATGTTTCATTTCCCTGGGAAGGAGGCCCCATACACATTCTAATTTAATCCTGCATCACCATCTCCCAAGATTGCCCTCATGAGAGCATCGTGGCTCTCAGGGCTCCTCTGCCCCATTGCCTCTCTTACCCCCATCTCTGCTCATTCCAATGCCAAGATCATGTGCCCCCCACACTGTGGATGGTATTTTCTCCCCTCCAGCAGACAGAAGTTTGTGTGATTTAACAAACAGACGCTTCTCTCTTCTCTCCCCAGCCCCAGGTCTGCTGGCCATTGGTGGTAATTTGGGGAAGGTCTGAGCAAGTACCCGAGGTTTGGAGGGAGAGATACCTGGGTTCAAATCCTAAAACAAGCAGTCTTTGAGAAAGCCACATAGCCTCTCAGAGCCTCATGTGAGAATCATGCTACTCCCCTGTGGGGCTCTGAGGAAATGTGAGAATCATGCTACTCCCCTGTGGGGCTCTGAGGAAGCTCACACAGTGCTTCAGGAAGTTTAATCTCCCTTTAAGAGCTGTTGGCCTTGGGAAGATGGCATGTGATCTATACTGTTATCTTCCACAGAGTGTTCAGGCAGCAGCTCTGGCCTCAGTCAGGCATCCAGGAAGTGATAAGGCAGAGGTGAGGCACCTGTCTTGCCGTCAAAAGCAGGCCTTGATGTTTGAACCTATTAGCAAGGTCAGCTGAGTAGTGAATGGGGCCCCTGCACCTGCCCCAGAAAACACAGCCCTGTAGCGTCTGTCTGTGACCACCAGGGGGCACCAGGTGCACGCTGAGCTGCTTAGGCGCCTATACCGAGCGGTTTCATTTCAGGCAGGTGCAGTGAATCCTGCAGTGAATCCCCCATGCCTCTGGTGTTTTGGGAGGAGGGGATTCTGACTGGCTTGTCACTCTGATGCCGTTTGTGTTCTGGTTACAGCTGCCCTGAGGGCAACCAGAACGGACATCTGTATGACAGGCATAGAAACTGAGCCTCAGAGAAGTTAAGTGACTTCCTTAAGGCCTCAGGGTTAGCTACAGGCACCAAGAGCTCCTGGCTTCTATTTTGGGGGAAGAAGTGAGGGGTCCTGCTCTGACCCAGGCGGGGAGATGCACAGCCCAGCCCCTCTCCAAGTGCCAGGCAGTAGATTCCCCCTCCTCCATCCTCGCACAGATCACAGGCTGGTGGGGAGGGCATCCTGGGAGGGACTGGGCTGGTGGACAGTGCTAAGTGCTAAGATTGGGAATCCCAAGCACGTGCCGCAGCTCTCTGAGAAGGTGGAGCTAGAGGAGGAGGTCCAGACCCTGCACAGGGACACAGAGTGGGAATCCCAGCAAGCACTTTGCTGATATCACCATTTCCCCTGCCCTAGCCCAAGGTGGGGTGTGGGGGAAAAACAGATGGACATAGAAACCCTTATATGCATGACATGTGACCTTGCAGACTTTCCACTGCCAGGTAAGACTTTTGGGAACCTGGGGACTTGTGCATGTCTCTTGACCCTTCAGAGAGTCTCAGCCTCTTCATCGTTGAAAGAGGGTAATAATGTCTGCCTCCTAGGACTGAGGAGCTCTGAGGATTACAGGAGCCTGTAATTAGATTACAGAGCTCTGAGGATTACAGAAACGGTGCCTGGCATGTAGCACTGAGCTGCTGTGGGCAGTCTCCCACCAGCCCTCGCTGGAGCCTCTGAGAGCACCATATGTTTTCCAGATATCTGCCATCTAAGTGTTTGCCTTTGCCCTCGCCTCTAATGGGAATTCCCTCTTCCTGCCTAACAAGTCCTACTCATCCTTTAATACACGGGCTATTCTGATTTCTTCATGAACTTTTCTCCACCTTTCCATCATCTTCTAAGTAGCCCTCTAAGAAAGCTTCTCTACACGTGATGGGTGGTGGACCTGGATGTTCCCTCCACCCCCACGTGGGCTGCAGTCAATCCTGTGCTGAGCAGTGACTTACACGTGGCCATCTCTGGGTTAGGTGTTAACATGAATAGACCAGCTGCTTCCTAATGGACTCAATATCCAGTGGGAACAGCAAGCAAGCACACCTTTATCCGGAGCTGCAGTGAGCGTGGGAAGGAGAGCTGGGGTGCTGGAAGAGTATGTCACAGGAGGGTCTGATCCAGTCTGGGGGGGCCCAGGGATGGCTTTCCTAGGGGTGCAACATCTGGGGAGACCTCCCAATGCTGGAAACTCATCTGTTTTTAAACTGCTGCTATTAATTAAAACTGCATAGATGTGTGTTTTTTTCCTAGTGCAGTTAATAATATATAAAATACTGGTTGGTATTTCCAAGTGTGCCAATTATAATTAGGCATAAGCTCTAGTGCTTTATTCATTTTCCTTTCAACTAACTCTGTTTTTTAAAATAACGGTTGCACATCTTAAATATTTGTCAATATGATTTCCTACTTTGACAGCCATATTTTTATTCTTCATACAGAAGTCAATTCTATTTTGAAAAAGATAAACAAACAAAAAAACAAAACAGAGGAAAAAGAGTGGGAACAGAGGGAGACTCCACCAAGCAGAAGGAATGATGCATGCAAAGGCCTGGAGGTGGGAAGGTAGCAAGGAAGAGTGACTGGGATGAGATTGATGTTGCCAGGACAACAAAACAAGGCAGTGAGAGGGCAGTGGTGAGGCTGGAAAGGCAGGTGGGGCTTCGCGGGCCACAGTGGGCATGCTGGTGTTTACCTGAAGAACTGTGGTGACAGGTCACAGGTGTTTAGTTGGAGAGTAACTTAAGCAAACTTGTGTGTTTTAAGTGTCCTTCTGGCTACTGTCTAAATGTCCTTGTGTCCCTGTGCCCAGGCTAGTGCAAGACGCAGAGCAAGTGATCAGCCTGTGTTTGCTGGAAAGAAAAACGACTGTCCTGTCGCCCTTGTCCCGACATGGCCAGCCACCTCCCTACTCTGCTCATGGTGTCCCACCTTGTCCAGAAGCTCTCTCTGCTCCCTGTCCTGTCCCACTCCCACCACTTCCTTTCAATTGTTATTCAGCCTTCCAGGAAAGGTCAACGCCCACTTCTCATGTTTGTGGACTAACCACCCTCATGAATGAATGCATGCATGAGTGAATGAATGAATGAATGGGTGGATTTTGACTTTAATGTAACCGACACTTCCCAGGGGCCTGTCAGATCTTCTCACCACCCCACTGACCCACAGCCCTCCATGTTAGTGTGACCATCCCATTCTATTGATGGGAAAACTGAGGCTGGAGAAGATCACACAACTTGCCTAAAAGCCCACAGCTAGACAGTTACAGACAGAGCACCAAATGCAAGGCCCCTGAACATTTTCATTTTTCATTTGTCCCATCCACCTATCCATTGATCTATTCAACAACTGTTTACTTAGTGTCCACTGTGTCAGGAGCTATTCTCAGGTACATCAGTGAAAAAAAGTAGAAGCAGATCCTTTCCCTGTGCAGGCCTCAGGCTGGTAAAGACAGCAGACAATAAACAACAAGTGTAAAAAAGAAGTAAGAACATTAAGTGGAGCAGGTAAGGGTGACAAGAGGTGGTGCTGGCCCGGGTCAAGGCTGGCCTGCCGGAGAGGCAGCACTCGCTTCAGAGACAATAGGTGTTATGAATCATTCTCCATGGTCTCTGCTTCTCACCCATTCTCTGGAGCCTCCTGGCCTGGGAGAGGCCCACTGTGTCCCCTACGTCCCCAATGCCAGAATTCCAAAGTAGAGAGATCCTGTAATCTGATCCAGCCCACTCTTCTGGTGCAGAGAGACTCTGTCCAGCCTCCGAGCAGGGGGCTGTCCTGCCTCTACCAGCACAAGCAGGGTGCCAGGAACCTGTCTCTTTCAGCCCACAGCACCGCCTGCCCAGGTGAGGTCATGAACGTGGGCACACACCAAAAGTGACAGGCTGATGTGCTGGCAAGGCTAATCACAGGTGGGAAGTCCTAGTCCCCAGCCCTGCTTCTCCCGGACACTGACTGTGTGGCCTAGGCAAATGCCTTCTTCCTCTTGGGCTTCTGCTTTTCATTTGCACAATGATGGAGTTTCCCTGGGTGCTCCAAAAGACTCATCTACTCGAGGTAGCACTTTGGCACTCATACACTACATGGAAGAACTGGCTCTGAAGTTTCATAGATAGTAGTTCTTCCCTATGTTTGTTTATTCAACAAGTCTTTGATGAGTATCCACTGTGTGCCAGGCAGTGTGCCAGGGACGCAGAAGCCGGAGTGAACAGGAGAGACAGGGACCCTGTCCAGGAAAAGCTTAGGTTCGTGTGGCCTGCTTCCTCCACCTTTCCTAGTGTTCAGTTCAGGCCCAGCCAGGAGAACATTTCCTGCTCTGCTGGGTTATCACATCTGTGATCAAGTTCTACAACAGTGCAAAGCCAAGGTACCCTTCCTCTTTAACAAACCAGCTCTCCACCAGTGCTCAATTTCTCGAATTTTATTTATCCCCGAACCACTTTCATGATTATAGCTGAATCCTTGTCTCTTTTGTACTATTTTGCACTCAAGATCTAGCTTTGTATCAATTCATGTTTAGAACAAAGGGAAATTTGTTTAAATGAAAAACTAATACTAAAATCATACATAGAAATCAGTATAACTCACCACAAATCGAAAATAAACATGCATACAACAAAACCAATTCAGCGACTGAATTCCATCAAGACTGTTGCCATCAAATACCTTCTTTGCAAAGAAGGTGTTTGCCTAGGCCACACAGGCAGGCTCCCGCCCTGAAACCTGCTCTCCCTTGGTCAAAAGGGAAAGTTGGCAGGTCTACACGGATGGGAAAGATGTGCTGGCACCAAGCCAAGACTTTTTCCTTGAGGAGATCAGAAAGATCTAAAGAAAACTGGAAGAGGGAAGACTTTGACCCTCCGTGATTCCACGATGTGGGAAGAAATCACCAGAGATTATTTAGTCTGTGAGCTCAGAGAAGCCACTGCCTCAATCCCTGGAGTCAAAGGCCAAAGTTGGAAAGTTTTTTGACTGATGTGCTTGGCTGGCCTTTCTTGTTTTCTTTCTTTTTATTATAAACTTTTAAATTTGGAGATAATTTTAGCTTTACAGGAAAGTTATGAGGACAATACTCAAAGCTTCCACATATTCTTCAATAGCTTCCCCTAATAATTTTGGACTTTCTTTCCCCCTCCCCTACTTATCACTACCTGCCCCTGAGCACGTAGGCCTTGCAGAAATGGGCTGCTAAAGAAACATATCCTGGGGAGTCAGGGTGTTATGGCAGACCCTTGTAAAACCACATTCCTATCTACCCACCTCCCCATCCTATAGATCTAACTTTGCAAAGGCTGGCTTCCTTTAAGGATTCCACCCCTCCCCCTGCAACTGAAAGAAAGGTATAAAACTTCCTCCCGTTGTCGTGCAGGTGTGCTGGCGTTTTCTCTATGATTCCACTTGCATTGGGTACAACAATGCTAATGTTTTCCATGACTGTGTGACATTTATCCCAAGTAAGGGACCAATATTGCTACCTTCCTATAAACTACAGATTATATTTAGATTTCACCATTTTTTTTTTCATTAATTTCCTTTCTTCTGTTTCAGGATCCAATCCAGGATATACTTTGCATTTGGTGGCCTTTCGTTTGAAGGATTTTGACAGGGGCTTCGAGTGGCAGGAGGTTGGTGGGAAGTCCCAGAGTCAGACGGACTGAGACCAAATTCACAGTTGTGCCATTTATTTAGTTTGTGACATTACATAAGTCATTTGACTGTCTCCATCCTTAGTTTTGCCTCTCTGGGAAGTTGGAATCATAATATTATTCTTTCAGGGTCTTTGGTTGGGGCAGTAATATACACAATACACATGAACCTACTTCGCCCCACTAGGCACTCATCCAGGTTAGTTTTGGGTTTAAACTGCATCAGGGTAGGAATGGAAGTCTACTGGGTGGGTGTCCGTGAATGCTGCTTATCCTTCTTGCAAAAATAGCTGCTGCTTCTTCTTTTTTTTTTTTTTTTTTTGGAGACAGAGTCTCACTATGTTACCCTTGGTAGAGTGCTGTGCCGTGGCATCACAGTTCACAGCAACCTCAAACTCTTGGGCTTAAGCAATTCTCTTGCCTCAGCCTCCCACAGGCGCCCACCCACCACAACACCTGGCTATTTTTTTTGTTGTTGCCGTTGTCATTGTTGATTTTAGCTGGCCCAGGCTGGGTTCGAACCCGCCAGCCTCATTGTTTGTGGCTGGCACCCTACGCACTAAACTATGGGAGCCTCCCCCAAATAACTTCTTGGTTACTGTTTCCTTCACCATGATGTGAACACAGGAATCACAGATCCCCATGAAAGCACATATAATGAGAATAAGATGGAGTCATTTGGGCTAGGGCTGAGAGTACCCAGCTGGTCAGCTCAGGTTAGGTCCTACGTGACCTTCACCTCATGTCTCCCATTCTTACTGTTTTGTAAATTCAGCTTTAACCTAAAAGTGTATATCTTGAGTAGTTAGGGCAATTGATTTTGAAGATTAACTTTTGAATTGGAATGTTGTTTTGGGTGCTGGGTTATGCTGATTATTGTTTATTATGGGCCATAAATTATGCCAATTATTATTTAGATAAGAGTTAACATAGTTTCTACTTTGAACTTTCATGTATAAAACTGTAATTTTGGAAATGGCAGAACAGAACAGTCTTGAAGAGGCTACTCTCACTGTTCTCCAGAATCCCAGCCTTCTGAAAATAAAGTTTGGTGGACCTATCCCCATCTCTGCATATTGGCTAACAGTAACAGGCGGCTGGACCCTCTTTGTCCAGTAGCACTTGGACTGGGCTAAGGAAAGGGGCCTTCCAGGACGAAGATCCCTTCTGGGTCAGGAATTCCATGTGTCCCATGATGTTACAATAGTGACCTTTGATCAAAAACCAAACCAAACAAAGCAAATTAAGAGACAGAAAAACTCGTTATGCCTGAGGCCCTGTCTATTCCCCCTTCCCCATTTCCATTCTCAGCTTGGTTCTGATTCCTAGAAGTCAGGTGAACACACTGGGCAGGGGAATGAGCAATGCTACAGCAAAAGAGTTTGCAGGATGCTTGGAGGAGTACTTCCCCTACAAGACAGGTCCATGGTGGGGATTGAGGGTCCTAGGTGAAAAGGTTTCTAGACAATCCAAGCGTAGCCTCTGGTTAACATGGCACAGGAGAGAAGCCTGGAGACAACTAATTTTCTCCACTGTTAACAAAAAAAGTAGGTGAAATATTGAAATAAGTATTAAAATAGAAAAATATAAAGATGTAGTCAGAATTAAAAATTGACATGAATATCTTCATTAAACCATAAATTGGGCAGAAGCATAAGTAGGCAAGAGATCTTGCAGCCAGGAAGAGAGGCCTAAACATAGCAGGAGAGCCGCCATGGAGGAGGACAGATAAAATAAGGCTCCATCATTGTGGGAGGAAGCATGAGGCCCACGGGGATCTGCTCTTGTTGTGTTGCTTCTTCATTGGGATGGGTTTCATGAATTTGAAGGGAAATAGGACTTTGATTTCCAGGTAGCCCTGAGATTCTAGTAACTGAGAATTACTAGAAAGGCAGAGGTTGCAGTGAAGGTGGGGGGAGAGGAAGCACCCAGTTCTCCTCACTATCAAGTGTTCTCATCTTACCCTGGAAAATCTGATTCAGTAGCTCTGCCTGGGGCCTGGGAATTTGCATTTTAATGAGAACCCAATTAACTAAGCTTGAGCAATCTCACAGTCTTTCAGGCTGCCTTCCAGTTTCACCAACTGTAAGTCTTTAAAAAGTCCCTTGGTGTGGGTAAGTGAATGCAAGGCCTGGCCCTCGGGCTTCCCAACAGTCCTCCCACGGCCCTCCCACTCCTTCCTCAATCTTCACAATTTCTCTGCATTCTTCTGCCTCTCTCTCCATCACTTGCTGATCATAGACCTTTCCCTGAAGGAAGCCACATAAGACCAAGACTGTCTAATGACGGAGAAAGACACATGAGAAGATAACTCACTACATTTTTGTTTCAGGTATTTATAAGGGAGGGGCAAAATTTCTGTGGGATCCAAACAAGACTATCAAGAGGGATATTTTGAGCTGGTGCTGGCAGGATGGAAGAAATTTGTCAAGCAAAGAGAGTGGGAAGGATAATGCAGGCAGACTGAAGATCACATGTAGGGAAAGAAATGACAGATGGCACTCAGTTCATTTTACTATATTTAGGATTTGTTATTTACCTATAGTTCACATAAAGTACACAAATACCACAAATATTTCTGCCCATTATTTCTTCAAAAAAGTTTCTCTTCTCCTTCCTTCCTGGGACTCCCAATTCCCCATATGTTAGACTACTAACATTGTTTCACAGGTCACTGGGACTCTGTTTTTTGTTTATTTCTTTGTAGTTCAGTTTGCTTTCTTCAGTTTGAATAGTTCTATTGATGTGTTTTCAAGATTACTGATCTTTTCTTCTACAGTATTAAACTGCTCCTATACCTAGCGAATGAAGTTTTTTTTTTTTTAATTTCAGAAGTTTAATTTTGTCCTTTTTAAGTTTTTACTTTTATTACATTATAGGAACATTCTTCTTACTTAAGCATATTTTAAGTAGCTGTTTTAAAGCCCTTGTCTGTAATTGTTTACTGTCTATTATGTTTGGGTTTGTTTCTAGTCCCTAATTTTTCTTCCAGTCAGGGGTCACATTTTCCTATTCTTAGAATGTCTAGCAATTTTTGATTGGATGCTAGACATTGTAACACTACAACTTTGTTGTCTGGATTTTGTTGTCTTCTTTTACAGTGTTGACATTTGTTTTAATAGACAACTTGTAGATCTTCTTGATCTTGTCAAGGCATGTTTTCAAGCTTTGTTAGGATGAGTCTAGTATATGAGCTTTAAATCAAAGTCAGTTTAACCCTATTGTCAAGATATGACACGTCTGGGTATCTACTGAGTGCCCCCAGGTCTCTCCTATGCAGATGGTCATAACGTGAATCTCCTTACACACTTTGTAAACTCTAGGAATTCTTCTTCTTACATCTTCATTGTAGCTTTTGTTTTGGGTATGAGTTTGTGTGTGTGTGTGTGTGTGTGCACGCACGTGAGTATATGAGTGTGAGTTTTGATTAGCCACATGGAATTTCACTTGATGTATGCAGAGCTTAGCATTTACTTTGAACTTAAGGCCCTATGCACATTTCTGAAGATTTCCTCTCTAATACTTTGCTGAACAAATTGTATTTTCCTTACTTTCTTGAACTCTAATGTCTATCTCCTAAACACATTAGGCTACCATGCTCTTCTTGGGTTTCCCTCCTTTTTCCCAGGAAGTGCCCTGAGGCAGAAAATTGGGACAATCCTATGGCTTACCTGACTTTTTTTTTTTGCAGTTTTTGGCTGGGGCTGGGTTTGAGCCCACTATGTCCAGTATATGGGGCCAGCGCCCTACTCCTTTGAGCCACAGGTGCCGCCCATTACCTGACTTGTTTTCCTGTGCTGCCTGCTGTTTAATGTCTGAATTGTTTTCTATATTTTCCAGTATCTTAATTGTTTTATCTATTTTGTCTTGTTGTTTACAACTGTTTACAAGTCCAATATCAGTTCCTTTTCTTGGCTAAAAGTGTAAGTTAACTTAAACTTTACATATGTATATAACTCTGTAACTCCACCTTAATAAAGATACAGAACTTTTCATAACCCTGAGTCCCTTTTGCTCATTTTTAGTTAGTATTATCCCTCAGAGGTAAACTGGTCATTTAATTTTATCTCACTTCATTCATTCATTTAACAAACATTTACTGGCCCTTTAGTATTGGCCAAACAGTAAATGTACAGGAAGAAAAAGGTAGGCAAAAATCACTGGTCCATGAATTGTTTAGTCACTCAAACAGACTAGAAACTATGATAGTCATAATTATGGATGTTATTATAAAAATACTTAAATGAGGGGGGTGGATTTTCCTTATCTGAGTAATCCAAGAGATTTTACTTGAGGAAATGACATGAGGTAAGACCTAATTAGAGGAAAAGTTGAGTGAAGGGAGTGGGAAGAAAATTCCAGAATTAGAGAACAACAAATATCACTTAGGAGCATCAGAAGAAAGGCGGAATGGACGGATAAAGAAGTCAAGAGCCAGACGTGATATGTGACATGTGATGAAATTAGGGGGGGTCAGTATGTGAGTTGAATTAAACATTTCAATGTTGCTTTGAGAAATGGCAAGCTACTTGAGACATTTAAAAATAGGTAAGTGACTCTGTCAGGTTTGAATTTCAAAGACCATTCTAGTGCCACAGGCAGAGTGAATTGGAAGAGCAGGATAGGGTGTACAGAGAAACCTACTAGGAGGCAGTGTCCAGAGAAGAGGCAATGATAACACAACTAGCCTTCTAGAGGTGGAGGCAGAAAAAAGTGGATGGACTAGAGGAATATTGGGGAAGTAAAATTTACAAGAAGAGTAATGGCTTGACATTAGGAATGCAGAAGGAAGTGTAAGGATTACTCCTAGGCTCGACTAAGTACATAGTGGTACCAGTGATTGAAATGTTGAAAAGGGGTTTCAGTTGTGACTGTTGCTGGGAGATGGTGTTTGGGAAAGAGTCTGAATTCAGTCTGGGTCATATGGCATTTAAGGTTCATTTGCAACCTAAGGAGGAGATGTACAACAGGCAGTTGATGTATGGAGTCCAGAGGAAAGAACGTACTGGAGGTTAACAACAAACCATCATTTGCATCTCTTACTAAGGAAGCCGTGGGTGTCCTGGCATGAGATCATCAGGAGGGAGAAGAGAGAGATAATAACCGAGTAACTGATAGCTAAGGCTCACACATATGAGGACCAGGCAGGAGAAGAGGACCCCAAGGTAGGTAAGGAAGAGGTCCAGAAACTATCAAAAATCCCAGGGAATGTGGTGGTATGGAGCCAAATGAAAGGATTTGCTCAGAAGCTGAGTGTGATCTTCAGTGTTGGATGCTACTGGGAAGTCAAAGAGGATGAGAACCTAGACCACTGGCTTTTAAAAATATCTAGATCAAGTTTCTGTGGATGCAGAATCCAGACTGGAGTGGGCCAGGGAGTGAGTGAAGGTGAGGTCATGGAGGCCAGGGACACATAGCTCTTGAGATAGGGCAGTGGGTGGGAGGAATGAGAGGGGAAAGGAAGGATTTTATTGTTATTTTGAGGGTGGAAGTCTGTTTGTCTTAATGGGCAAGACTTGAATGTTAACGGCAAGCACTGGTTGAGTGGTAATGTATAAGTGCAGGAGAGAGAGGTGGAAAGGTCTTGAGATGGACAGAAGAGAGGCTTTCCCAAGCTCAGGAAGGGAGACTGGTCTTCGAAAGAGGTGGTTCTTCTGCTGTACTGGAGGAGCTGAGGAGGGGAGGATGCCTGGGAAAGTTGGGACACACAGAGAGGTATCTTTTGGAGGAGGCTGAGTCAATCAATTCCTTTTCTGAAGGTCTTTCTTTTGTGTGAGGTAGGAGGCAAAGTTGTCTGCTGAAATTGAGGGTGTGTGTTTGGTGTGTTCACACACCCACAATGAATACATATGTATTTGTGTAGAGTGGGCCTTCATTTTAAAGACACAGAAAAGGTTGAGCTATTTCCTGCAGTCAGTGGGTGAGTGAGCCCATCAGTTACATGCTGCCAGACAGATAAAAGCTTGTGACTGGAAATTCATGGTGGGTTAGATTGCCCTGCGAGCCACCTCCCAGCAGCACCCCACCAAGAAGGAGCAGACAGACAGGTGGGTTCTGTGGGTTGGAACCCTGCCAGAAGGATGTGTCATGAAGACAAAGGCCCTAGGGATGGAGGGGACTGGAATGAAATGAAGTCCTTTGACACCCAAACTGGATGAAGATACAAATGAGGACAAAGCTAGGGGGTGCGCTGGGGGAAAGTGGAGCTGCTGGGTTCTTGGAGATGAAGCAGGGAGGGTAAGTCAGGGCCAAATAGAGAAGGATCTTGAATGACAAGAGCTTGGGCATCTCTCCTGAGTGCCATGGGGAGCCATTGAGGAGCTCCCAGATCTGCATCTAGGAAGTTCCCCTGTCTGTGGGGGGATAAACAACCGGGTGGGGGTGTGGGCACACAGTGTAAGGTGAAATGCAGCCATGAAACTGGTGGCTGAAAGGGAGGGTCCCAGGCAGGGCTGAATGTCCCTGTCATCTTGACCAGTTCATCTCACTGCCTGGACATAGGTACAAGCAGAGGCCACTGCAGAGAGAGGGGAAAGGGCCTCAAAGGACTGGGACAGGGAAGGAGTGGTTGGTCATAGGAGGACAGGAGCTTAGAGTGGGGAGAGGTCAAGAGTGGAAGATATTTGATTTGAAAAGCCAAATGAATGAGCTTTGGATAGGATTTCTCCTTAAGAGTATGAGGATCTGGCCCTTGAGGCCCACAGCCACAGAGCTCCAGACTCTAAAAGGAGGGGCCTTTTGAGACCACCTCCACCTGAGGTCCTGTGAGAAGCAGTGACTTACCTGAGGTCACGTGGAGACCAGGGACATTGACCAGCTGGGACCCTTACTAGCCAACCTCTTGAGTTCAGGTGGGTATCCCATCCACAGCCCAAGCCCAAAATGAGCAGGATATGGGGCATCCACATCTACAGATGGGGAGGTGAGTTCCTCCAGAGGCACAAGACCAGGTGTCAGGAGGTGCCCCTGAGAGCTGCCTACCCCAGCCTTCCCAGAGAGAGACACAAGCCCTGGGAGACAGGCAGGTGGCCTATGTCATCACAGTGCCTGACAGCAGCTCCCCTCTCCTCTATGCAAATGACATCTCTTCCTCCCATGGTCATATTTAACCAAGGATAAGCCTGTCCCTTCGCCATATTGTGTGCTGCCAAGTAAAGAATGTAAAATCCTAAGAGCCACAAAAGAGAAGCAACTTTGATCTTGGGCTCTGTGGGCCACATGCCGTGCTGGCTGTTTCATGCTTTGTCTCAAGCTTTCCTCAGAGACACCTTCTGTTATAGAGGGGGGAGAATAAGACTCAAAGAGCTAAAACCATTCTCAGATGTAATGTGCTGCTTTGAGGTTGGGAGGAGGACAAAAGATCTTGCCTAGGCTCTGACTTCTGATTGGCCATCACAATCAAGCACTGTTTCTTAATCATTGAGGCCAGAGGTTCTGCAGACCCCATATTAACATGGCAGACTCCAGCCCATCACAGGGCAGCCTGCAGACCCCAGACTCTCACATGGCTTCCTGAAAACCCCTAGTCTATCAAAGAGCTCATCAAACAGGGGACACTTAAGGTTTTGGTCCCATCTTTGTCCAGGTGGCCTCATCCGTTCATTCCCACCACCCTGGTTCTGAGGGTGGCACAAACACTCTTTGATCCCAGGGCAGTGTTGATCGGGAGCAGGCAGGGGCACAGGGAGCAGGTGTACAGAGCCCTGGAGAACACAGGCACTTATCTAGATAGTCCTTTCAGATTCCTTCCTGCCCAGACAGTCCTCTGCAGCCTTTCCCCAGTGGGTCCCAGCACCGAGAACCAAGTCTGCATGTCTTATACAGAGCCTCCTCTGTCTGCAGCCCAACTCTCATCACTCCCAGGCGCCTTCCTGCTGGCCTCTCTCATGCTGAGATTCATGGTACAGAACCTTTTCTGCTCTTCAAACCTGCTTGCTCTGTTTACCTCTGGGCCCTTGCACAGGTGGCTATCTCAGCCTAGACCTCTCTTCTCCACTTTCCTCCTTTCCCTTGCTAACATATCTCAAGTCTTAATCTGCAGCCAGTCCTGGAAGCTTTCTTATCCTGGGATAGGTGGGCCTAATGCCTGCACTCACCCATCACACATACTTCTCATGCCTGCAGATATTTGCTAATTGCCCATCTTTCCAGTAAGCTCTTTAAGGGCCAGGACCCTGCTTGTCTGCCCCCATTGTAGCCCCAACAGCTCATATAGGGCTTGCATTAGTGTTCATGTGCTGGATGCATGGATACTGCACTCTAAGAACCTAGAGATTATTGACAGACATGTGAGTACTCAATGATAATCCACCCCGTAAGAGAAGTGATGAAGCCACAACCAGGAAGAAGCTCAGGGGAGTAAGCACTAAATGGAGTTTTCCAGAGTGAGAAAGAAATGCTTTTCCAGGAGCAAAGGCAGGGACGTCTTAGGAGAGGCATTCGTGGTAGGGCATGCCCTCCTCAAGCAGGAGTGGGGGCAGGGAAGATAGGGAGGGAGTTGAGCCATGAGCAGTTTGCTATCAGTGCAGACAGGCTGCAGAGGGTGTGCTGGACTGCAGTGCGGCTGAAGAGGGTGGGAGAGGTCAACTCTCAAAGGCCACGTGCCACACGGAGAGTTTCACCTCCATCCCCCTGGAAATGGTCTCTGTGCAGAGTCGATTGGTGGAGTTTCTTGAGGAACATGTTCAGAAGGAGAAAGATGAGCCCATTGCCTTCTTTTGTCCAAGGAACAGAAGATGCCAAGGGCTGGGAGATGAAGGGAGATGAAGGGAAGGCAGGGCTGTGGATGTCTCAGGGAGGAATAATAGTGTGGAGAAGGGGCTGATGAGTGCAGAGAGATGGTCAGTTTCCTGACTTAGATGATGACAGCATGATTAATAAGGTCTTTCTGGAGAAAGAGGGAACTTGAACCGCTCAGGGTTGAAGACACAGCATATGAGATCAATGCAAAATGTGTTGATAAAGAGGCCAATAGTTGGATGGATGGATGTGAGCATAGGTTAGGAAGAAAATACCACTGAAAGAAAAAGGAAAGAAAAAAGGAAAGAAAGAGAGAAAGAAAGAAAGAAAGAAAGAAAGAAAGAAAGAAAGAAAGAAAGAAAGAAAGAAAGAAAGAAAGAAAGAAAGAAAGAAAGAAAGAAAGAAAGAAAACACACACACACAAATATAAAGCAGAAAATACCCAATCAGACAAATGGAGAGAAATTAGCAGTTTTGCAAAGGAGTCCCTAATTCAGCACAAAGATTCTTCATATAGTTCCTCCTTAGTTTAATCACATCTGCTATGATACGGTATGATTCAACTTACATTGAATTGAGATTATTGGGCACCACACTATGCCTGACCCGACATCGCAAGTGTCTATGTATGCCAGTATTTTTGTGGCTCTGGGCAAAGGATATCTTGCCTTTTCCCTTCCCCACCTCTGATGAAATAATTATTTCATTTGTTGGCTGAATCTCTGTCCTAGTAGGAAAAATCTTTCCTCAGTCACTACTGAGACTTAATGGAGAAGAGTGGGTGGCAGCTATTCACACTGTAGGATAAATGACCAGAGAGCAAAGTTTTATGGAGGTGAAGGGGGTTATGAAGGCACTGGGCTTGTGCAAGGGTGATGGAGTAAAACACAACCAGGTCATTCTGAGGAAATTATGAAACTGAGGGAGGGGTGTTAAAGAAAAGCCTTCAGAGAGGTGTGACCCGTTGGAGCATACACCCTACTTCACCTTTCTCCCCTCTAATTCAGCACATATCCCACCCTGCCTTGCTTTAGCTTCATGCATCTTCCTTTTATAAAATTACCATTTACTGTTGAGTCTCAGGGTCAACACACAGGGCTGGAGCTCCTCTCTGAAGTTGTGGTAAAGCAAATTAAATCTTCCTGGCAGTGTAAAGGTCATTCAGAAACAGAATGGGTGGGAGTGCTGTAGGCAGAGCTGGGAGACCTCCAAATGTTACTTGATAGAACAGCCAAAATCAAATTCTCACTTAATTCAGTAACAATAGTGGTAGGAGCACTTTGCTGAGCATTCACTGTGTTCTGGGTCCCATACTTTATGGACTTTACCACCCTCAGCCCACTTAACAACTCTGTAAGGTCATGATCCCCATTTTACCAAGGTAAGAAAGGGAACTGATGCCTGGAGAGGCTACTCATCCATCAAGAGTATTAGAGTCAGGCTCAGTGCCCATAGCACAGTGGTTAGGGTGCCAGCCACATACACTGAGGCTAGCGGTTCGAACCCAGCCCAGGCCTGCTAAACAACAATGACAACTACAACCAAAAATTATAGCCAGACATTGTGGTGGGTGCCTGTAGTCCCAGCTACTTGGGAGGCTGAGGCAAGAGAATCGCTTAAGCCCAAGAGTTTGAGGTTGCTGTGAGCTGTGATGCCACAGCACTCTACCGAGGGTGATATAATAAGACTCTGTCTCCAAAAAAAAAAAAAGAGTATCAGAGTCAGATGCAAGCCCATCCCTACCCTACTCCAAAATTATTGGGGTTTTTGTATGGTGCCCCATGATCATACTAATGTACACAGCTATGATTTAATAAAAAAAAATTATTGGGGTTTTGAATTGCCACCAGATCATTTAGTCTCAAGTCTCCCTGGTGCCAAAATCTTGCTGGCTGAGGCCAGAGCAGGGAGCAGGCTATGGATGGGGTCCAGAAGTAGTGGCTCAACAGCAACTGGCCACCAGTGCTCAGGGACCACAGTTCCAAGACGGCTCTTTGCTCTGAGTTTCCACTTTTCCAGAGACATGAATGCACCAATAAACACCTGTAGCTGGAGATGGGCGGCCAGGGCGATAAAATGATCAGACCTACACAAAAGAGAAGGGACAGAAATATGTGGACAGACCTCCAAACGGTGAGGGAGGCTGCCAAGACTGGGACTCTCCAATATAGTTTCGTGTTCTCAGGTTTTGAAAAACAAGCCTATAAAGTAGAAACAGCAAAGAATATGGGATTTGGGACTTGAAAGCCAACTGTGGAGCCCAGGCAGAACACAGACTGACTCCCCTGACCGAGGGGACAATACACGTACTCTGGGGCCTGTATACTCCTTTGTAAAAGAAGACCCACAACCGCACCAGCTTCCTGGGGCTATTGTGAGGCTCTGTGGACTGTCCCCTTGGCCCTCACTGCGTTGCTGATTGCCTGGGCTGTTGAGGGTCTCTGGGTCAGGGACTGCACCCTCCGCTCATCCCCCTCAACAGTTCTTACTTCTCTTGCAGACTTATTTTGTTCCAAAATGGCAACTTCCTTTTATGAGGCTCTCTTCATTGTTGGTCTCTGTGCTCCTTTCTACTGTGTGCTCCCAGCCACCGTTCCCAGAGGAGAATGCCTCCACCCTTCCTCCACAAAGAACAACGCCGCCTCCCAGGTGTCTTCCCACAACACCGACTTCGCCTTCCGCCTGTACAGGAGGCTGATTTCTGAGGCCCCAAGTCAGAATGTCTTCTTTTCCCCCATGAGTGTCTCCACTTCCCTGGCCATGCTTTCCCTTGGGGCCCGCTCGGCCACCAAGACCCAGATCCTCCTGAGCCTGGGCTTCAACCTTACGCACACACCGGAGCCCACCATCCACCAGGCTTTCCGGCATCTGGTCCACTTGTTCACTGTCCCCAGCAAAGCCCTGGGTGTGCAGATGGGCAATGTCCTCTTCATCAAGAAGGAACTGCAGCTGCAGGCAAACTTCTTGGACAATGTCAAGAGGCTGTATGAGGTGGAAGTCTTCCCTACAGACTTCTCCAACCCATCCAAGGCCCAGGCCAGAATCAACAGCTATGTGAAAAAGGAGACCAAAGGGAAAGTCGAGAACTTAGTCCAAAACCTTGACCCTCTGACAGCCATGGTGCTGGTGAACCACATTTTCTTTAAAGGTACAGGACCGAAAGGTTAATTTTGATCTGTTTTGTTTTGTTTGCTTAGTGAAATTATGCAAGCTAGACAAACCCTAGACGGCAGGGTGGAGCAATGGGAATGCCCAAGTTCTAATTAACTTTAAAACTGGCTGTCTGCCTGACCTTGAGGATCCCTGTTTATCATTTACAGTGGGGGCTCATTCAGCTCTGTCTTTGAATAGACTGATTTGGTGTCCCAAGAAGCTGACATTGGACTCGGCAAATCTGGAAAAATCTTCTGGAAACCAGCTTGTCAGAAAGGATTTCATCTCTTGCCACTAGCAGTTGCCTCACTCTCCTCTGAAGGTTTTAGAGGAGAGACACAGAGACCTCTGGCAGACAGCCTAGAAGCAAATCTACCCACCCATCCACAACCCACCCACCCACTCACCAGGCTATCCCCCCATGTTCCCCCCATCCTGTAAAGAACAAAGAGAAGGGGAAAAAACTGATCTACTTTGAGCTCTTATTAAGTTGCCTTCACTTGCGTGTGCTGCTCTGTTTAACTTAATTCTATTTTAATTGAAATAGAGCTGGAAATGTAGACAGGCCAGTGTAACTGTCATTCACAACTGCCTAGAGCTTTACGGTTTTCACTGTGCTGTAGTAGAATGCACATCAGCTTGGAAGTCGGACAGCGGGGGGTTGAGTTTCACCTCTCCCTCTTACTTGCTCCATGATCCTCAGCATGTTGCTTAAAAGATCTCCCCTGTATCAAGTGCCTGATCCGTGCCAGGCTCTGTGCTGACCAGGTGGTTGGGTGACAAAGTCATCTTCACAGGGCTGTGCTCGGGCTGGCAGCACCTGGCCTCTGCAGGTGGAGTTATGTTGGATGTCGCCGTATCTTCCCCCAGGCCCCGTCCTGCCTTCCCTCCTCCATCTAGCTGTCCACTCAGTTATCCATGTTCACCCATCCACCTGCCCAACCACCCTCCAAATACCCATTCACCAAGCTCTCCACCCATTTATGCATCCATGCTGCAAAGAAGGGAGAGAAGGAAGAAAAGCTGATATGCTTTGAGCTCTTACTAAATTACCTTCACTTGTATGTGCTGTTCTGCTTGACTTCATTCTATTTTCATTGAAATATAAATCACATACTTAAAATCTACCATTGTGAAGTATATAATTCCATGGTTTTTGTTTTTAGTATATCCACAAGGTTGTGCAAATACTCCTTCTGTGTAATTCTAGAGCATTTTCATCACCTCAAAAGGAAGCCCCGTACTCATGACCAGTTGCTCCCTATTCCTTTTTGCTGTCTTTACCTCACTACTTGCACTGTGACATAAAGACCTCTGTTTTTTCTTTGTCCTAGCCAAGTGGGAGAAGCCCTTTAACCCTGTGGATACAAAGAACAGCTTCCCATTCCTCCTGGGCAAGGGAACCACTGTGCCTGTCCCCATGATGCACCAGATGGAGCAGTTTTCTTTCGGAGTGGATCCAGAGCTGGACTGCTTTGTGCTGCAGATGGACTACAGGGGAGATAATGTGGCCTTCTTTGTCCTTCCCGGCAAGGGCAAGATGAGGCAGCTGGAACAAGCCTTGTCAGCCCAGACACTGAGAAAGTGGAGACACTCACTCCAGAAGAGGTGGGCATCTATGTCAATTTGTTGGGATGGTGTACATCCTAGGATGGGGGGAGTGGAAGATTGCTAACAGCCTCTGAATAATCACTCCTGCAAATTGAGCACTTACTGCATGCATAATAGTGAACCTGTTGTAGGGTATACCTATTCAAACTTAATTTCATTGTCACTCGATGGATGTGGGGTCCTATGCCACCCATTTCACAGATAAAGAAGTAGAGGCTCTAAGAGGATAGCCCAAGGTCATGTAGCTATTATGTCACTGCAGAGCTATACTGTCACTGTAGCTCTTACGTGCTACCAGAGTTTACTCCAGAAGCCAATCTAATATTGAATTCTATGGAATGAGCCCATAAAAGCGAACGAATAAAAAAAAGCATTGATGCTCACCTATAAAATGACGATAGTAAAATTACCAAATTTATAGATGGTTGAAAAGATACAGTAAGTTGCTATTTTTGAAGTGCTTAGAAGAATGCCTAGGAGATTGTAGGTGCTCAATAAATGCCAGCTAATAACAACATTATTAGAGGTTTTGCCATTATTATGGAGCATATCAAGAGAATATGGAGAATGTAAAAAAGGATTGACCATAAAATGAAAAGGAATGTCAAAGTTTTATGTCCAGTCTCTTAGCAATATCTTCTTGGCATCATTGGCAATGTTTCCAGGAGCTCATAGACTAGGAGGAGAGAAGAGAAGGGATGGAGGATGAATGTCATTCCAGAAAGACAAAAGTCAATGCCCCTGAGGGTGGGGGAGGCACAGGGCGGAGGACCTTCTGAGCAGGGACAGATTGCTTTCAGCTGGCATTGGGGGAGAGTTTCAAGGAGGTGCTGGTGTTTAGCCGCACAAATGAATAGGACGCAAACACAGAGACACTTGGGAAGGGTAGTTTTGGCAGAGGAAGCAGCACTGGCAAAGATGCACTGAAGGATCAAGGGATGCTGCAGGAGGCTGTGGAGGCTTCTTCTCAACTTCACCACTCACCGCTGAGTAGAGGAAGAGGAGGCAGCAGGGAGGCTGGGGCAGGGAGGGGCGGGACACAGAGCAGCAGACAGAGCAGAGGGAAGATGGAGAAGCCAAGGTAAGCACAGGGGACAGTAACAGGAAGGAAAGAGCTGCCCACGGTATCCAGCATCACAAGATGCCTGACGGATAAGCGCTGAAAGGTGTTCCTCCGGTATTTTCCTGCTTTCTTTTCTCTAAGTTACTAAGTACATGACCTTGGGCAAAGCACTAAAACCAGGTTTTACCATCCTTAAAATGGAGGAAATATTACTGATCATGCCTGGGACAACACCCAGCATGTAGTAAATGTTCAGTAAACACAGGCTGTTTACCCTTGTTTAAGGGAAACTTGCAGGGGAAGAAAATATGCCAAGCTCTAGCATTGAGCTGTCAGTCTAGTAACCACTAACCACATGTAGTTATTTAAATTTGAATGAACTCAAATGTAGCAAAAATTTAAAAAGTGGTTTCTTTATTTGCACCAGCCACATTTCATGTTGCTCAAGAGCCCCACGTGGCCAATGGCTACCATGTTGAACAGCACAAGTATAGAATCTTCCTAACAATAGAATTTTCCCAACATCAAGGAAAGTTCTACTGGACTTAGCTACTGTAGAGGGTAACCAGGATTTGCTTTAGCAAGGCCTGGTGGAGAGGCATGGTGAGCGGAGCGGCGGCTGGGCCAGGGCACGGTGGGCGGGGCGGCGGCAGAGCCAGGGGTAGTGGAGAGGCATGGTGGGCGGGGCCGGGGCTGAGCTTCCAAACTATCTGATGTTTCCCATTGGCGTCTCCTTCTCTGGGCTACCTTCTCACCTCTCTGCACCCTGCTTCATCAGGGAACCTGTTTGTCCTCTTGCCTATATTCAGTGCTGGACTAGGTGAGCTGGGAGGTTTACTTCCAGAGCAATCTGGGTTGTTTGGTAGGATGTCCTGAGTCTTTTAGCAGCACAACCAACCAACATCTGGAGGAGGAACCAAGCCTCCTAAAATGCCATCTAGAAGCCGAGATGGAAACACCGTGGGACTGTGACCTTACCTCTTCCTTTTCTCTCCTATACAGATGGATAGAGGTGTTCATCCCCAAATTTTCTATTTCTGCCTCCTACAATCTAGAAACCATCCTCCCAAAGATGGGCATCCGCAACGCCTTTGACAAAAATGCCGATTTTTCCGGAATTGTAAAGAGAGACTCCCTGCAGGTTTCTAAAGTGAGTTGATTGAAGCGAATCTTTGCAAGAAAGTCTGAGCTAGAAGCGCCTACAGAGACTGGCCAACGGGACGTTCTCATTTCACTGATAAGGAACGAGGCCTGAGAGGGAAATGATTTCTCTGTGGCCAGAAAAGCTGAGTACTGTGGCTGCCAGGTCTGTGGCTTCATGGCCATCACACCTGACACACAGGCACCTTTTATCCCTCTTCAAACGAACATTCTGAAGGCGTCCTCAGCAGGCAGTGCCGCTGCACCCTGACCTGGGCAGAGGGGTAGGTGCCCCCTGGCATCAAGCATCTGACCTCACTGCCTTCTTCCTTAAAGTTTACGTCTTCACACAGACCTTACAGTGTGGCTGTTCATAGGCCATTTGTACCTGTAGGAGTGTTTGGCCTTCAATATTTAGAGAGAGAAGGGACTTTTAAAGCTTATTATATTGGATCTCAAAGTCTAGATTTACAATCCTTCTGAAATAAATCACTGAGCTCAATTCCCGCAAGGGCGATGGTGAGCCCAAACCCCTCCACAGCAGCGATCACTGGGGCTGAGCCTTGAGTGCCCCCTTTAGCCAAACTGTACCCTCCAAACTACTCAGGCGCCATGCTCTTACAGAAGGTCCCTCAGAGAATTTGGGTCACCTCCTTAGCCCCTGCCCACAAACGGGTTTCAGATCCCTGTCCTACAGTTTATTTCGATGATGGTCTATAATGGTCAGAAGTGGTCTTGGGACCACAGGAGGGAACCCTGTCACTGGTTTTCAGGGACTGCAGAGAGGTCCCAATGGAATATGAACATAATAGACTTTTTCAAGGAAAATGCTTCTGTGCACCTATGGAAAACCATGTCTATAATCACTGCAAGCTCATAATTGCCCTGAAGCTCAGGAGTGCAGGAACCCCAGGTTAAGAATCTCTTGTCTAGAAGACAAAGAAGGGATCTGACCTTTAGTAATACCAAAGCCACATGTGCTGTGCAAGAATTGTAGCAATTGCTGTTGTCAGCAGGTACATGAACACTTGCTTTGTATGATCGCCTTTAATTTACACAGTAACTGTGCAGGGTACATGCAATCATTAGCACTTTTTATAGATTTGGAAACTTAAGCACTCAACATCAAAGTAACTTTTGCAACAATAAGTGGCAGAACTGATCCTCAATCCTGTATCTTCCTGGTCTGTATTTATAACCATTTAACTACAAGAGTAAGGGTCAATGGACCAAAAGCCAACACCAGCTGCAATTTAAAAGCAAATGCTGGACGTTTAGCATACATAACTGTGAAGCCTCTTGAGGCAGGTGTCCTCATGCCCAGGCAAAAACACCAAAGTTTAGTTAAGTAGCCATGTCTCTACTGTGGGGACCACTTATGTTTATTTTTCCCTTGGCAGGCCACCCACAAGGCTGTCCTGGACGTCGGTGAGGAGGGTACCGAGGCTGTAGCAGCTACTGCCACCAAGCTGGTAGTCCGATCAAAGGATGGCCCCTCTCACAATACTGTCTTCTTCGATAGGCCCTTCCTGCTTTTGCTTATGAATCAAGACATAGACAGTGTTCTCTTTGTAGGGAAAGTTGAAAAGCCCACTGTGTTCTAGGTGGAAAATGGCCTGTTGCCTGATTGCACATGGATAATGCACAGGAAATAACAAATCACATGCCACCTCTTATTCTGAGGGCCTCCTAACTCCAGCAGGGAGTTATCATCAAACCATCAATAGAGTCTCCCATCACAAGACAATGCCCATTAACCCTAGTCACTGCCCCTTTTCCATAAATTCTCCCAGGTATCCAGCTTCATGGAATATTTCTGGGTTGGTGTGACATATTCTTTGGAATTTCTAAGAATGTTAACATATAGGTCAGACACTTTTAATGCAGAATTACAGTGATAAATTCAGTAAATTCAATAAAACTACAGCGTCAATTCAGCCAGCAACAGGGCTCCCACATCCTGCAGTGTCCTACTCTGAAAATGATTTATTGATGGCTGCATGAATTTTTGCCTTCATTTGTTCAACAAAAACTCATTGAGTACCTCATATATGCTTGGAGTGAATCAAATGGACAAGATCCCAGGCCTGTGGGGCTAAGTGGAGAGACAGACCACCAGCGACAATAATAAAACCAAACCTTCAAATCCACATGATTATAACAGGATAGGATAAGTGCCATGGAAGCACTGGAGGGGACGGTTGAGAGAGAGTAACAGGAGGGCAAGGGAGGCTATTATGGCCGTGAAGGCCATGAGTCCAGAATGAGCAGATGTGTTAGGGGAACAGAAGGGAGTGTCCAGAGCATCGTGTGGCACAGACAGAAGAGAACAGGCAGAAACAAGGACGTAGTTACAAGGAGGCCAGATGGTGTGGGGGTTCTTGGCTAAGGAGGGCAGTCTGAGTTTGGTGCAGAGAGCCAGAAAACCAAGTGACAATTGCTATTGCATAGGTCGCGAAGGTCTCCCTGGGTGCTGTGGAACAGTTTCCCAACTCAGTGGGGCTGGCTGTCTTCCTCTGTGATATTGTCATGGATGTGTGTGCAGGTACACACACGCAGTCCTCTGGGTGCTCAGCCTCCCCCCTGCTGGTTGTAGTCATAATTGTCTGGCTCCCTTCCTCCAAGTTCCTAGAGCTACATGCAGGCCCACAGGCCATAGCAGCACAGGGCAAAGCAGCTCATTCCCACCTCCTCTTTCTCCTTGATGCCACATGGATTGTGTTGGCTTCTTCCTCCTCACCCTTTCTACTGGGGGTGCCTCCAGGGGAGCCCATGCTCCCATTAGATCCAAAGACCCCTGCACCGCGCTTCACACTGCAAGAGCCTGAAGGAGCCTAACACTTCCTCCAACTCCCACACTAGAGCTGAGATGAAAAGAGCAAAAACTGGGGTGGGGCATGTGGCTCAGTCGGTAGGGCGCCAGCCCCATATACTGAGGGTGGCGGGTTTGGGCCCTGCCCCGGCTGTACTGCAACCAAGAGATGGCCGGGCGTTGTGGCAGGCGCCTGTGGTCCCAGCTGCTCGGGAGGCTGAGGCAGGAGAATCGCTTAAGCCCAGGAGTTGGAGGTTGCTGTGAGCTGTGTGATGCCATGGCACTCTGCCGAGGGCCATAAAATGAGACTCTGTCTCTACAAAAAACAAAAAAGTTAAAAAAAAAAAAAAAAGAGCAAAAACCAACCGAGGCCACAGGGCCTCCCTGGATAGAATTAGACCAAGGACCAAAGTCTGGTTACCAGGGGCTGCAGTTCTGACTGTCCCATGATGCTGCCTGTCCCAAGCTTTGTTTCATACACAATGCCCTGGCCTCAGGCCCTCCATAAAGGTGCAGTGGAGAAACCAGTCATCCTTTTCTCTAATGAGCACACTAGTCCATACATGTCTCAGGCGGTTTCCAGAGCAGATAGGATATCCTACAGCAGCACAAAGGAGATGGCAGGTGTGAAGGACTAACTAAGGGCACTTTGGTTATTCCAGGAAGCATCAGAGCCCCCAGTAGTGGGGGTGAGTGAGGGCTGTCAGCACCCCAGCCTTGATCCCAGGTGGCACTTCACAATGAAAGCAGCCTTGGGTGGCATCCCCTGCCCATTCAGGCTTGTGTTAACAAGCAGGTACAAGAACAGTCATCGAACACATCTGTCAGCTTGGTGAGCTCCGGGCTCTATTCTTTCAGACAAAATATACCTTTCATTTTGTTCCGAAATTCATCTTAAACGGGCATGATAAGATAACAGACACACAGACAACTGCCCCTGAAAGAGAAGTTTATTACTTGGAGTGCCTGAGAGGAGGGGCACACCCCACCACGCAGGGCCACACGGCAAGGCAGGGAGGTGGGAGGAGGGGAGGGAAAACCTGGCCAGAGCCTTACTACTACAGTGGTGCGAAGTGTTTAGGTGGGGACATCTGTCTGGGGCAGGACGTAAAACACGGAAGTTGGGATTTATGGTTGGAGGATTTGTAAAATCCACGAAGACACAGAGATGGTGGGAATGTAGTCGTCTACTTTGCCCATCAGTTTGGCCCAAGATCTCATGTGCAAAATCATCAATCACAGAATGTCAAGAATGATTATTGCAGCCCTATATTAAGGTGCCATTCAAGGCACAAGTGACAAAGAAAGACTCGCAGGCACCCCTACCCCACCCCACAAGAGAATCAGATTCATTCTCCAGAGAGACTTTATGTTTACAAAGTGCCCCTTGGTTGTAATCACTGTGCCAGCCTGAACAAGCCTTTGCTTTATGATGAAGCTTTACTTGTATGAGTAAATAATTCATTCTTGCTTTATTGTTTTTTTATTAAAAATAAGATACATGAACAAAATAAGATACATGCTCTTTGAGGAAACTCAGAGAATACAAAGATCTCCAAATAATAACATAAAAGTCACTTCAATACCATCATCAAGAGATTCTCTCATAAACAAATATTGATTTAGTTCCTGGCTTCACCCTAGGACTTTAGAGATGGGGAAAACATGAGACTATGGTTCCACTTTTATGGCTTTCTAAGTGGTGGGAGGGAAAATTTTGCTCTACTTGCAGAATTTCCCTTCAATCTATTTTTTCTGCATATGGATATTTATTTGAAGGGTCAGAAAAATACTGGAATGATTCAGTGTGGTAGAGAAGGCTTGCAATGGGGTGTCAGATCCATCTTCTGAGTATGGCTACCACCCCCAATTCAGCAAGCAGGTTATTGTACCTTGCAGAGCCTCAGCCTTCCATCTACAAAGTAGGGCCGGTCACGTCACTCTCAAATTTTTATTGGACAGTGATCAATAAAGCCTGGATCATACAAAGCTCTGATGTATAAATCAGCAGCTGCCACAGCACCACTACCCCCTCCTGTCATCACCATCACCAGAACATCCTCAAACTTAGCCACGTCCCAAATCACAGTGCACTTGTGTGTTTGGGGGACAGGCAGCTGAGGTTAGACACTTTGAGAAAAAGATCCCTACTTGTTTGCTGTGTGCTGTCTTCATACCAGTTCCAGGAACTGACCTGACAAATATTGACTAGGTTGCTGGCATTTCCAAACACCATTTCCCTGTGGGTAGGAGGTGACGCAGTGCTGAAGACCCAGGGTCCCCGCTCAGTGACTTTGTTCTGTGAGTACTGTGCATTTACCCAAATGGAGGGCAGAGGCAGCAGCTGCCCCCTCCCTCCAGCCCCTTCTCTGCATTTCTTCCTTTCTCTCTGCCCCTCTTACTCTCTTCTTCCCTCTCTCTGACTTGGTGGCAGGGATGGGAGAAGTAAGTTCCCTGAAGAAAAAAAATTATGTGACCATGTACCGCCTCTTAGTCTTGAAGGAGAAAGTTTAGGTTTTTGATCACCTATTATAGAAAATGAGGCCTTCAAGAATTTTGAGAGGAAAATCTCAAATATTCCTGGCACGTAGAAAATAAAACAAAAAAAGAACCATAGGATCCAAAGCAAAATGACAATTTTGCTCTAGCAAATTTACCAGAAACTCTGTGGAAAGGCTTGTGCTTAGGAGCCCTGGTCTGGAATTTCAATTTTACTCTTACCTCTTGTGAGTGTTTGTCCTGACACTGAGTCAGTTTCCCAGGTGTACAGTAGAGATGATAAGATAGGCCTGTGGGTTAAGGCTCTCATGGGATTAAATTAAGGAAGATAAAGCTCGTGTTTCCCAACAGGGCACCAGCGTTTGGGTGGGTCCACTCTTCATCACAGGTGACTGCTCTGGGCATTTCAAGAGCTCTGGGGTGCCTCATCCTCCCCTCACCAACCTCCAGCACCAGCCCTCCTCCAGTCATTGAGATGACCTGAATTACCCCATAGTACACAGATGCCCTTCCACTTCTGCTTTTGCCAGAAGCCAGTGATCCAACATATCTACCATCCCCATCACTTAGGAAGTGAGATTATAATTAATACGTGGAGTTCTTAATTTTCCACTAGGATTCTGAAAAAAGAATTAGAAAGGGAATTGGATGTCATTACTCATAGTTGCGATAGAGAAGAAAACTCTCATCTTGTCCTTTGCACACACCAGGTGCTTCACATAATCCTTACACATTCCCACTCCATAATTACCAATGTCATTACCAATGACACATTGCAGATGGAGACACTGAGTTTCAGAGAGCTTCCTTTGCACAGTAGCACACAGTGAGCTCCTGCCGAGCCTCAATTCAAACCCAGGCCCCTGACTTAACAATTCAATCCTCTTTGAGAAACAGATGCTCTTCCAAGCTGGGAGTCCTTGGGGGTGCAGCTGGGTATAAAGTGGTGCTGAGTTCAATAAAATAAAATGAATAAACTAGAAATAGTTTCATCACAATTGCCTTCATATTTTCCCCAGGAGAAGAGCAATTCTTAAATTGTTTTTCATCTTCCAAATTTTCCAGTAAAAAGAATATCCAAAGTGTAAGAAAACTGTCATTAAGCAAACCCACACTGAGCTGGGCTGGAGGAGGGAGGACTGTTAGGGACGTGTTAGGGACGTGTCCACAGGACTTTGACCAGCAAACATGTTTCAACACAACAGATAGTGAGGCTACATCAGTTTCTTACCTCAGCTGGCCTTTGTGGGCTGACAGGATTTGGGGGGCACCAAGGACTATAAACCATCGGCAAAATGTGATCTCTCTGGCCCCATCACAGCACTTGTAATTGACCCAGAAGTTATTGGTTTGGATAAGAAGTATTTAAGATGCCAGTTAGGACACAGATGTTCTTAGGACAAACTAACAACAAGGATGGAGTGACCAGCAAGGGATGGCTGATGTACAATGGACAGAGGAAGAGTAAGGTCTGCAGGGAGCAGAAGGAGGATATTCCTCTCTCTGAGGACATCAAGGTGTAAGGTGTGGGGGGCGGGGAGCATGGGACAATGGAGCAGGGAGTCCTCTGTGAGGATGAGATGTGTGTGTGTGTGTGTGTGTGTGTGTGTGAGAGAGAGGAGGGACACAGGCTTGGTAAGCAGGGATGATGTTTGTCCCATACACTCTCTGCCATGAAATAAGGGATCTTCCTGACCCTACACTACTTTGGTCCCCTAGAAACGGAACAAAGGCTCTTGTGGCATGTTTTCTAATGTAAAATAAAGCACAACAGATACTGTATTAGCTCACAAGGGCTGGCTTAACAAAGTACACTTGGTGGCTGCCACAACAGAAATTTATTATCTCACAGTTCCAGAGGCTGGAAGTCCAAGATCAAGGTGTTGGCAGGTTTGGTTCCTTTGAGGGCTGTGGAGGAGAGTCTATTCCATGCCTCTCTCTTGGTTTTGCCTCTCTCCTGATGTGGTAGCAATCTTTGGTGTTCCTTGGCTTGTGGAAGCATCACCTTGATCTCTGCCTTCATCCTCACATGCTATTGTCCCTGTGTGTATGTCTGTGCCCGAATTTTTCTCTTATGATGACACAAGTCCTACTAGATTAGGGCTCTACTCAAGAGACCTCATCTTAACTAAATACATCTCAAATGACTTTATTTCCAAACAAGATCACATTCAGAGGTATTAGGTGTTGGAACTTCAGCATACTAATTTGGGGCAGACACAATTCAACCCACAGCAGATATCTCTCCGACACCCTGCATTAATAAAGACAGAGGTTTCATCACCACCAGCAGCAAGAGGCTCCAGATAGCAGGGGCTTGATGGAGACATAGAGACAGTGGATATCTCTCACCTCTCCTCCCAGGTTCTAGTGATCCTGTTTTGCTACCCCTTGGGGCTGTCCCCATTCACATGGTCTAGATGACTGTGGTTGTCACATCACACTCCAGCTAATTAAGGACACATAAAGGAGAGTTTTCTTCTTTCTTTTAGGGCCTGACTGAGTCTTTGCATATCGTGGTTTCCTCTCCACGATCACCTCCTCTCCTCCTTACCAATTAGCAAGATGGTAGTAAATGGCCATGCCTAGGGCTGAGGGAGGCAGATTGTCTGGAACATTTGCTCCATAGAATTCTTCTCAATTTGCAATCACATATTTATTTGCTTATTTAGCTATTGAGTGTCACCTGAACAAGTGTCAGCTATGCCCTAAGCTTTGTGAGATCAGTAATTACGTTTATTTCCTTCCCCCACTGGATACTGAGGACCTAGTGCATTTCTTGGACTAGATAGACCCTTGATGGTTAATGAATGATTAATTTTCATTGAACAGTCATTGAAAGAATGAATGAAAAGAAGAAAGAAAAGAGATAAGGGAAGGAAGAAAAGAAGGGGAAAAAAGGAAGGAAGGAAAGGTGGGGGAGAGAGGGAGGGAGGATAGACTTTGGAAGCTATTTTGTTTTATAGCCTAGAGTTCTTTACACAGTGAAATCTTGGAGCCCTATCAATATATGAAGCAGATAAAGGGTTGCTGCCCTCACTGAAGTGTTAGGGGAAATTGTCCAGAGTCCTAACCATCCATCCACCACCTTGTCCTCTGCAGTGCCCCTCATGGTACCCTGGTGAGGTACAGTGTGAATAGTGGGGTTTGTTTTGGAGCAATGAAGAACCATGATTCTGTTTATGAAGAAGACCAACATGTTCACCTTTTACTTTCAGAGGATGGCCCTGGTTTGGCCATGGCTGCTCACAGCAGGAATCCTGGCCGCTATCCAGTGTCAGCCCCTTTCTGACAACGAAGATCAGAGTCTTGGGGGACTACAACCCCCCAGCCATCAGCTCTCAGAGCCAGCCCCTGCCTACCACAAAATCACGCCCACCATTATAAATTTTGCCCTGCGTTTATATAAGCAGCTGGCAGCAGACATTTCCGGAAACATCTTCTTCTCCCCCGTGAGCATCTCTACCACTCTAGCCCTGCTCTCCTTTGGGGCCCAACCTGACATCTCAACTCAGATCCTGGAGGGCCTTGGCTTCAACCTCACAGAAACCCCAGAGGAAGACATCCACCGGAGCTTCCAGAGCCTCATTCACACCCTAGACCTGCCCAGCCCCAAACTTGAACTAAAAGTAGGCAACTCTCTGTTCCTAGACAAGCACCTAAAGCCTCAGAAGCAATTTTCGGACAGCATCAAGGAGGTGTATGGAGCTTTTGTCTTTTCTGCTAACTTCACGGATTCTGTTACAATAAGGAGGCAGATTAATGACTATGTGAGGAAGCAAACATACGGGCAAATAGTGGACTGCCTCCAGGAGTTCAACCAGGACACGCTCATGGTTCTCTCGAATTACATCTTCTTCAAAGGTGAGGGCTTACTTGGAACTATTGCCACCTCCTCTGCAAGTAAATGCTCTTACTGCAGAGAGACAGTCAAAAGGTTCTTTGCTAGCCTCCTGGGAGAATCTATGAATAGAGTCTTCCCACTCTGCTGTAGCTCAAGTCTCAATTGGGTTGAAAATATGTAAAGAGGCAGCACAACCCAGTGGGATGGTGATGCTGTTCTTGGGTAGAAATGGGTGGTGTGGAGCTCTGAAAGGAAACATCTGCACAGACTTGAGGTAGAGGGGAGCCTTCCTGGGGAAAAAAGCCATCTAGGCCGAGACATGAAGAATGAGTTATATGTACTCAGGTGAAGAGGCTTGAGAGAAGTGAGCAGATTCATATTGAAAACAACAGCATGTACAAAAGGGCCAGGGAAGAGAGATACCATTGTATTTTCAAAGAACTGAAACAAACTAAACTTAGTGGGGCTGGCACATCAAACACAGTGAAGAAACATCTGTGGAGGGCCCAAGAGCTGTACTACAGAGAGGAGGGGCTGTGTTGAGCATCCCATTCTATCCAGGGAATCCCAGAATTGCCAAAGAGTTATAAGGATGAGGGAAAATGATCACATCTGTTTCAGGAAGAGCAGTGTGCCTACAATTTAGAAGATGGCTTGGAAGGGAGGAAGATGGGGAGAGGAGAGACAGGAGGTTCTCAAAGTGGTTCAATGTAAGTGTGATGGTGACCTAGAATCAGCTATACTTGGTCAATGATTAGATTGAGTGTGGGCATGTGTTGCCACCCTGCCCCATCATCAAGACCATGTTTTCAGGAGGTACTTGTGGGGGCAGATTGTAAGAAGAGAGAAGAGACTACACATGTGGACATGATTGTGACCCATCGATTCTGCATTTCTAGCCTCATTTTAATGGGTGTTTGCATTATGCATTACATTTTATTAACTGAATTCTTTCTCCTTTTTCAGTTTGAAGGTTAGGGAGATAGCAGGGAGTGAAGGAAGAAGCGCTTGAGCTTCTCTGATGAAAGTTGCTCTCTTGAGGCACCTGGGCTGAGAAGGATCAACTCAGTTTTGCAAATGACCTGAGCTGTGGAGTCAGAATCAGTTCTCTCATCCCAGCTCAGCCACATAATGGCTCTGAAAATTGGGATTTTAAAATACATTCACAAAGACTCAGTTTGTTTATTATATAGGGATAAAAACATTTATTTATTATTAGCTTTTGTGATTGTTTAAAGAGACAATATCTCACACATGGAAAGTGCTTAGTAAAGGAAATACCTTTCGGTCTCTTAAAGGCTAAGTTTCTTTGAAATGGAACAAAATCATAGGCCAGTGGAGCTCCAACTCCAGTGACTTGCTCTAGTGGCTGAGCCAGGCCTATATTCTGGCCTCCTGGCTCTGTATCCATGCCCCATGCCACATCTTTGCCTCCAACTTGCACACCCAGGAGGAAATCCCCAGACCAGTGTGGCCATGTGTATCTGTCTGCAGGTGCTCTCTTGGAACATATTCTCATGGTTTTATGGGTTTTGTGTCCTAAGCCAAGTGGAAGCATCCTTTCAATCGCTACCAGACCCAGAAGCAGGAGAGCTTCTCTGTGGATGGGAGGACCTCTCTCCAGGTCCCCATGATGCACCAAAAGGAAATGCACCGATTCCACTATGATCAGGAGATGGCTTGCACCGTCCTCCAGATAGAGTACAGCGGAAATGCCTTGGCACTTATAATCCTCCCTGACCCAGGGAAAATGAGGAAGGTGGAGGTCACTCTTCAGCCGGAGACCCTAAGAAAATGGGGTCAATTGTTCATGCCCAGGTAAGTGCCAGAGCAGGACTCTGGATGACCTTGCTCAAGAGCTCAAGTAGTTCCCAGTCAATTCTAATAGCAACAGCCCAGCTTCTGGGTCTGGCTCATTTTCCTCTCTTTCCTGCCTGTATGATCTCAGCAATTGTGTGTGTGTGTGTGTATGCGTGTGTTTTTAAAATGTTTATTTCCTATTTTATATTAGTAATTTAAATGCCAGTAACCATCTTTTTTTGTTACCTTAAAATATTAAGAGGTACTGTATTTTTGGTTCCAGGGATTGCTTTTGTTTTGCTTCATTCAGGGTAATAAATGTTCCCATCACCCAAATAGTGTTCATTGTCCCTGTTAGGCAGTTTTTGCCCATCCCCTCACTCCCCTTATCTTCTACTTTATTTCCACCGAGTTTTACTTCCCCCTGTGCACATGTGTACTCATTGCTTATTTCCAATTTAATAGTGAGTATATGGGGGGTTTGTTTTTCCATTCTTTAGATACTTCAATGGTCTCTAGTTCCATCCACATTGTTACAAAAGGCCTTAATCCATCCTTCTTCATGGCTGAGTAGTATTCCATGGTATACATACACGTATACCACATTTTGTTTATCCACTCATGAATTGATAGACACTTGGGGTAATCTTGAAATTTTGCTTGTGTCTTTGTGCCTCAGATTTCCTCACCTGTGGAGTAACCCATGATACTTCACTGGCTTACTCAGAGAATTAATTGAGTTAGTACTCACAGAGAATTCACCCTGGTAAATGGAACATGAGAGGTGCTCACTGGGCCCTGTTATTACACCTTCCTGGAGTCTGTCCCAGCCTCTCTACCTCTCACCACCCCTCCTCCTACCCATCATAATTTACTGCCAGAAAGTAGTTAAACGTAACCAAAAAATCAGATCAAGGACAATTATTAAGAATAATCACAACTTCCACAGAATAGTGTGTATTTTTAAAAGGTGCCTATTTTTGGATTAAAACTTTTTAAAAGAAATTAAATACATCAAGAAAAGCATTGTACCCATCAAAGTACCAGTTTCATGTGATCTCTCACTTATTACCTTCCATTTCCTTGCATTTTTTTCCTCTTTTTTTTTTTATTGTTAAATCATAGCTGTGTACATTAGTGCAATCCCCTTTACCCATTCTAAGATGCGCCATAGATGTGGCCCCACCCATTACCCTCCCTCCACCAAAACCTCCCCCCCTTCCCCTTCCTTGGCCCTTTCTTCATAGTCTTGTGCTATAGTTGGGTTATAACCTTCATGTGAAAGCTATAATTTAGCTTCATAGTAGGGCTGAGTACATTGGATACTTTTTCTTCCATTCTTGAGATACTTTGCTAAGAAGAATATGTTCCAGCTCCATCCATGAAAACATGAAAGAGGTAAAGTCTCCATCTTTCTTTAAGGCTGATAGTATTCCATGGTATACATGTACCACAATTTGCTAGTCCATTCGTGGGTCAATGGGCACTTGGGCTTCTTCCATGACTTAGCAATTATGAATTGGGCTGCAATAAACATTCTGGTACAGATGTCTTTGTTATATTGTGACTTTTGGTCTTCTGGGTATAAACCTAGTAAGGGAATTATAGGATCGAATGGCAGGTCTATTTTTAGGTCTCTAAGTGTTCTACAAACATCCTTCCAGAAGGAACGTATTAGTGGGAATTCCCAACAGCAGTGTAGAAGTGTGCCCTTTCCTCCACATCTACGCCAACATTTCTGGTTTTGGGATTTTGTTATGTGGGCTACTCTTACTGGGGTTGGGTGATATCTCAGAGTAGTTTTGATTTGCATTTCTCTGATGATTAAGGATGATGAGCTTTTTTTCATGTGTTTGTAGATCTTGCGTTGGTCTTCTTTAGAGAAGTTTCTCTTCATGTCCCTTGCCCACCCTGAGATGGGGTCACGTGTTCTTTCTTGTTAATACGTTTGAGTTCTCTGTGGATTCTGGTTATTAGACCTTTATCGGAGGTATAAGCTGCAAATATTTTCTCCCATTCTGAGGGCTGTCTGCTTGCTTTACTCACTATGTTCTTGGCTGTGCAGAAGCTTTTTAGTTTGATCAGGTCCCGGTAGTGTATTCTTGATACTGCTTCAATTGCCTGGGGAGTCCTCCTCATAAAATATTCACCCAGGCTGATTCCTTCAAGGGTTTTCCCTGCACTTTCTTCAAGTATTTTTATAGTTTCATGTCTTAAGTTTAAATCTTTTATCCAGTGAGAGTCTATCTTAGTTAATGGTGAAAGGTGTGGGTCCAGTTTCACTCTTCTACAGGTAGCCAGCCAGTTTACCCAGCACCATTTGTTAAATAAGAATCTTTTCCCCACTGAATATTTTTAATTGGCTTGTCAAAGATCAAATAACAGTAAGTAGCTGGATCCATCTCTTGGTTCTCTATTCTGTTCCAGACATCTACTTCTCTGCTTTTCTGCCAGTACCATGCTGTTTTGATCACTATGGATTTATAATACAGTCTCAGGTCTGGTAGCGTGATTCCTCCTGGTTTGTTTTTATTGCTCAGTAATGTTTTGGCTATTCGAGGTTTTTTCTGATTCCATATAAAACGAAGTATTATTTTTTCAAGATCTTTAAAGTATGACAATGGAACTTTAATAGGAATTGCATTTAAGTTATATATTGCTTTGGGCAGTATGGACATTTTAACAATGTTGATTCTTCCCAGCCATGAGCATGGTATGTTTTTCCATCTGTTAACATCTTTGGCTATTTCTTTTCTTAGAGTTTCATAGTTCTCTTTGTAGAGATCTTTCATGTCCTTTGTTCGGTATACTTCCAAATATTTCATCTTCTTTGGCACTACTGTGAAAGGAATAGAGTCCTTGACTGTTTTTTCAGTATAGTTATTGTTGGTATATATAAAGGCTACAGATTTATGGGTGTTGATTTTGTAGCCTGAGACATTGCTATATTCCTTGATCACTTCTAAAAGTTTTGTAGTAGAATCCCTAGTGTTTTCCAGATATACGATCATATCATCTGCGAAGAGTGAAAGTTTGATCTCTTCTGACCCTATGTGGATACCCTTGATCGCTTTTTCTTCCCTAATTGCAATGGCTAAAACTTCCATTACAATGTTAAAGAGCAATGGAGACAATGGGCAACCTTGCCTGGTTCCTGATCTAAGTGGAAATGATTTCAATTTAACTCCATTCAATACGATATTGGCTGTGGGTTTGCTGTAGGTGGCCTCTATTAGTTTAAGCAATGTTCCTTCTATACCAATTTTCTTAAATGCTCTGATCATGAAGGGATGCTGGATATTATCAAAAGCTTTTTCTGCATCAATTGAAAGAATCATTTGGTCTTTATTTTTAAGTTTGTTTATGTGTTGAATTACATTTATAGATTTATGTATATTGAACCAGCCTTGAGACCCTGGGATAGATCTGACTTGGTCATGGTATATAATTTTTTTGATGTGTTGTTGGATTCTGTTTGTTAGGATCTTATTGAGTATTTTAGCATCTATATTCATTAGTGATATTGGTCTATAATATTCTTTTCTTTTCGGGTCTTTCCCTGGTTTGGGGATCAAGGTGATGTTTGCTTCGTAGAATGTGCTGGGTAATATTCCTTCTTTTTCTATATTTTGGAAGAGGTTTAGTAGTATAGGTATTAGTTCTTCTTTAAATGTTTCGTAGAATTCTGACGTAAAGCCATCTGGTCCTGGGCTTTTCTTTTTAGGGAGATTTTGTATCCTTGATGCTATTTCAGAACTTGATATAGACCTGTTCAACATTTCCACTTCATTCTGGATAAGTTTTGGTAGGTGGTGTGCTTCCAGGTATTGGTCGATTTCTTTCACATTTTCATATTTGTGAGAGTAGAGTTTCTTGTAGTATTCGTTAAGGATTTTTTGAATTTCTGAGGGGTCTGTTGTTATTTCATCATTACCATTTCTGATTGATGAAATTAGAGATTTTACTCTTTTTTTCCTGGTTAGGTTGGCCAAAGGTTTATCTATTTTATTGATCTTTTCAAAAAACCAGCTTTTGGATTTATTGATCTGTTGTATAATTCTTTTGTTTTCAATTTCATTTAATTCTGCTTTGATTTTGGTTATTTCTTTTCTTCTGCTGCGTTTGGGGTTGAAGTGTTCTTCTTTCTCCAGTTGCTTGAGATGTTCCATTAAGTTATTGACTTCCTCTCTTTCCGTTTTCTTCAGGAAGGCTTGCAGTGCTATAAAATTTCCCTCTTAGGACTGCCTTTGCAGTATCCCAGAGGTTCTGGTAATTCGTGTATTGATTGTTGTTTTGTTCCAAAAATATAGTGATTTCCTTCTTAATCTCATCTATAACCCATGTATCCTTCAGCATAAGGTTGTTTAGCTTCCATGTTTTTGTATGGGTATGCAGGTTCCTGTTGTTATTGAGTTCAACTTTTATTCCATGATGGTCTGAGAAAGTGCAAGGAATAATTTCTATTTTTTTTAAATGTGCTGAGGTTAGATTTGTGGCCTAGGATGTGGTCGATTTTGGAGTATGTTCTGTGGGCTGATGAGAAGAATGTGTATTCAGTTTTTGGGGGATGAAATGTTCTGTAGATGTGTGTTAAGTCCAGATGTTGAATGGTTGAGTTTAAATCTAAAATTTCTTTGCTTAGCTTCTTTTTGGAGGATCTATCCAGCACTGCTAAAGGGGTGTTAAAATCTCCAACTACTATGGAAGTGGAGGAAATCGAGTTGCTCATGTCTGTTAAGTTTCTCTTACAAATTGAGGTGCGTTGTTGTTGGGTGCATAAATGTTAATAATTGAGATCTCGTCATATTGAGTATTATCTTTAACAAATATGAAGTGTCCATCCTTATCCTTAATTATTTTGGTTGGTTTAAAGCCTATTGCGTCTGCGAACAGGATTGCAATGCCTGCTTTTTTCTGCTTTTCATTTGCCTGGAATATAGATGACCATCCCTTCCCCTTGAGTCTATATCTGTCTTTCAATGTAAGATGCGATTCTTGGATGCAACAGATATCTGGCTTGAGTTTTTGTATCCAGTCCGCCAATCTATGCCTCTTTAGAGGACAATTTAAACCATTCACATTAATTTAGAGTATTGATAAGCCTTTCGAGAGTCTGCTGGACATTTTTAATCCTTTTGCGACTGTGGAAGTTGGAATTTGATCAAAATTTTTGGGGTGGGTTTACTTTTGTGGTGGAGAATTATGCTGGTCTTTATGGAGGATAGGTCTAAGAATGTCCTGGAGAGCTGGTTTAGTTGTGGCAAATTTCTTCAACATGTGAATATCATTGAAGTATTTAATTTCTCTGTCATAAATGAATCTCAGTTTAGCTGGGTACAGGATCCTGGGTTGAAAGTTATTTTGTTTTAGGAGATTAAAAGTCGATGACCATCCTCTTCTAGCTTGAAAGGTTTCAGCAGAGAGATCTGCAGTTATTCTGATATTCTTCCCCTTGTAGGTAATGGTTTTCTTTCGTCTGGCAGCTTTCAGAATTTTCTCCTTCATATTAACTTTAGTGAAATTGATTATGATGTGTCTGGGGGATGCCTTATTTGGGTTCAGTCATGCTGGAGTTCTGAAACTGTCTGGTGTCTGAATTTCGGAATCTCCTGGCATGTCTGGAAAGTTCTCCTTCATAATCTCATGGAGAAGAGACTCTGTGCCTTGTGAAGCCACTTCATCACTTTCGGAGATTGCTATAAGATGAATATTGGTTTTCTTCAAATTATCCGAGAGCTCTCTGAGAGAGTGGTCTGTTTTTGCTCTTCATTTCTCTTCTTCTTTGAGGGTTTGGGAGCGTTCGAAAGCTTTGTCTTCAATGTTAGAAATCCTTTCTTCTGCTTGCTCCATTCTGTTACTGAGGGATTCTACTGTGTTTCTCAGATCTTTGAGGGATGCAACTTCTTGTCTCAATGTGTCGAAATCTTTGGTCATTTGGTCTTTGAATCCGTTGAATTCTTGAGATAACTTTTGGAATTCTAATTCGATCTTATTTGCTATCCAGATCCTGAATTCAATTTCTGACATCTCAGCTATTTGTTTGTGCATGGGGTCCTGTGCTATTTCTGCCCCATTGATCCTTGGGGGAGTTGATCTATTCTGATTATTCATATTGCCAGAGTTTTTCTGTTGATTTCGCCTCATGATTGTTTTTCACTGTTGCCTCTGGCCATCCTCAGAGTTGGGGAGGTGTCTCTCTAAGATTAGACCTCAGCGGGATCACTCTGTTGTTGCTAGATCTTTGTAGGGAGTGACCCTGTGTAGTTCCTCTGGGGCTGCTCTAGCTAGCTGCTCTCCTAGCTGCTCTAGGAGTTCTGGTTGTGGAAGCAGCTCCGGTTTGTGACACACCCAGATCCAGCAACAGGGCTGGGGGTGGTGCGCACAGTTCTCGGAGTGCCTGGTGCCCAGTGACTTTGGCACACAGAGCCTAAGGCTCCAGCAGTCTCTGGCCAGGAGAAGAGCTCTGCGCAGAGGCAGGGAGGGCTCCAAAGGGCACGCAGCTACTAGAGTTCCTGTCCAGATGAATGGGCTAGTGTCGAAGCTGGGAGGACACAGGAGGGAGGACGCAGGGTTGCGTGGCTCCCGCAGTTCCTGGTCAGGGAATGTGGAGGCCCGGTGGGTGCAGGTCACTGGTCGGGGGTCACTGCACAGCTCTTATGGAGGTCTGGTGGCACCAAGCCCAGGAGTTTGAGGTTGCTATGAGCTGTGACATCACGGCACTCTATCCAGGGCAACAGCCCAAGTCTCCAGTGTGCCAAAACCATCTCACTCTGCCCCTAAGGATTAAGGCTGTAAGGCAGCTCAGTCCCCGCCTTTAGGCTGCTCAGTCAGTAAGTTACTTTGACCCGCCCAATCCTTGCTCTGAGACCCTGAGGGTGGAGCTTGACGGGGCAGTTCTTTCACAATGGCTTCCTGCGCCCAGCTCAGTGGCTCAGTCTGGGCCCCCAGACAATGCCCAAAGTTCTCCACACTCCTGCTCAAGCTCTCTCCAAGGCAGTTCAACTGAGTGCCAAGTCCAAGAACACCGAAACAGTTCACAGGTAAGGCCTTTCCAGTTTACAGTCTCACTGATGCTTGTACTTACGGTTGCCGGCGTGATTAGGTCGATTGAAGACATGCAACCACTTGCCAGTTTTCCACTGTTTTTGTCCTCCTCTTGGGGTCCATAAGTCACTTGCTGGCTCCCTGTATCCTCAAAGGGATGATTATAGGCATATCCCACTGGCCAGAGATGCCTGGAGTTTTGTCTCCCCAGACTCGCTGTTCCCAGTTGGAGGGAAGCTGTTACTCGGCCGCCATCTTTAATCTCTCTCCTCCCTTGCATTTTGGTTTGTGGTTTTGGCATGGCAATTTCATTTTTTTCTGGTTTTCCTAGACCCCTTTCATAGCTAACCCCTTATTGGGGTGCATCTTCTTTTATGGGATTCTCTGGGATGAAATCTGGTACTGAGTTCTAGTTACTTCTTGCTGCATAACAAGATACCCCAAAACAGCATAGCTTAAAACAACTGCCATCCCTGGTTTTGTGGGTTAACGAGGCTCAGCTGGGTGGCTCTCATGCATCGGATCAGATGGTCATTGAAGGATCCTTTGCTCACGTGTCTGGTGTCTGAGCTGGGCAGGCTGGAAGAGATTAGGGATGAGCAGGCATCTCTCTCCAGGCAGTGTCTCCACAAGTCTATCTTAGGCTCAGCAGTTCAGATTAGTTGGTGTCAACAAATGACAGCTAATCGCTCCAAGACAAAATGACAGGAATTGAAAGCTACCTCTCTTGTAAGATCTGGGCCCAGAAATGAGCACGATGGCACTTGAGCCATACTGTATTGGTTAGACTAGTCCCAGAGGCCACACAGATTCAATGGGAGGGCCATAAACACCATGTTCCAATGGCCGTCTTTAAGCCACCACAATCTATAGGCACCAGCCACCTTCTATACCCACAGATGTCTTCTCTCAGGGCTCATCTGTATTGAGGTATCAGGGATAGAGAGAAAGTATTTTGTATTTGGGACAGAGATTAAAGCACCAAATAAGAAGTACGGGTCCAGAGGAGAAGCCAGGATTAAAGGGATTATCCCTGTTGTTACAAATATATGTAGTTCTAGTCAATTGCTAATTTCAGCCCTATGGTCTCTGCCTCCTTTGAGGCAAGTCTGCTTCTTCCCCCACAACACAGGGAGGAAAGCCATAGAGTAGATTTTCACTCAGGAAAGGTTTGGTTCAACTTCTCACTTTGACCTTCCAAAAGCAAAACCAACTCGTTACTCTCCTAAATCTCAGATGCTCCCTGTGCCAGAGTGTTACAATATCATAACAGGCATTTTCATGGGTTTTTAGGCATGAAAACTTCAGTCTCTGCCAAGTTTATCTCCATTCAAATCTCAGAAAGGTTAGGTTGCCAGAGGGAATCATGCTTCCTGGCATTCCATTCATTTGCTCAGTCACATTTGTTGAATACTTACTGTGTGTAGGGCCCCGTCTCAGATTCCCCCATACCCCACATTAGACTCTACTCAAACCCCTACTCCCACCCCACCAGATGTGGGCTGCCCACCCAAGTGCTGCCTGCAGAAAAGTCGTCAAGTAGGCCAGGATGCCCTCCTACTTCAATTAGGCATCTGGACCCTCATATTGACCAGGAATTAACTGACAATAATTCTCTAACCTGATAGATTCCCTAATCTGAATTTTTCAGAGACAGAAGTTTCTGAGTTAGTTATAAACTAGTCAAGCTTACAGGTATCTGGGAAATTGTGAAACAATAATTAAGGAGAAGAATAAACCCAGGAGAAAAGAACAGATTTGTTCTGGATCAAAAGAAACTTCTGAATCTAACTAGGGTATGTGCCAATCTGATGGTAAAAGCATGTTGATAAATAGAGGGAGAACCATTCTATTGATCTGTGACCCACGTCTTGCATACATGATCTGTCATCGGAGCCCATGGAGTAGGCATCATTATCCTACTTTGCAGCTGAGGGAACTGAAGCTCAGATAAGTGAGAAATTATGGTGGCTTGTTTTAGGGGGATGCTAGCAGATGGACTTAGGATATAATTCAGAAGTGTGGAGGTGGGAAAATGTTAACAGTGTTTACCTTATATGGTCATTCTGTAGATTTAATCAGTAAGCCTTGTAAAAACCTAGCTAACATATGACATCTAGAAAGCCCTCTATAAATGTGATGAAGATGATAATGACATACCGCTATGCCAGGAGTCTTCTCAGATCCAGCCACAAGACACTCCATGAGGTCCAAAGAGAAGGGAGTTCTGGATATGGGCTGTGGAATGCACTTCCATAGCAAGCACTGTTGTGGGAAGACTGACTGCCTTTCATGCTGGGAAAGGCTTCTCTTTCCCACATATGAGGCTGCCCACAGACAGACCAAGAGAAGAATATATAATAAGACAGAACCATTTCTCTGTCTGATTCTTTCTTCAGTCTATTGGATTTGCATTTGCCAAGGATTTCAATTGCTGGAACATATAACCTGGAAGAGATACTTCCAAGAATTGGTCTCACCAATGTATTCAACATAGAAGCTAGCTTATCAGGCCTTGGTCGGAAACTCAACACAACTATCTCCAGGGTAAGGTGCTGGATGTGGATGTGTGTATGGGGGTGGAGGGTCTTTTTCCTTCCACATATGGTCATTTGTAAGTCAAGTTTCCTGTTATCTTTCCTATTCAGATTCTTTAATACCGCAGTCTTTAAGGCTTCTTTTCATAGGAAGCTCCGTCTCCAACCTCCCCTTATTCTAGATTTCCAGATTCTTTAGGGCAGGAATAGAGGGTTCTGAATAAAGTAGATGCTCATTCAGGCTCATCCATGAGCCAGAATTTCCACAAGTATGGAATAGCTTTGTTATTATTCTTGGTGCTTCCTCCCAGGGCAGCATTGAAGCTCTATCTGCCTTTGTTACAGCTCTAGACTCAAGTAGGGGTGTCCAATCTGCACCCATGGGCTGCATGCACATTATATATGAGGATGTTTTTGCTTATCTGTGGTGGATATCATGAAAATTATGTTCAGACTTTTTTTTTTTTACTCATCAGCTTTCATTTGTGTATTTAATATGTGGCCCAAGGCAACTCCTCTTCTTCCAATGTGCAGCAGAAAAGAAAAAATATTGGACACCCATGTGAGAGTAGTGGGCAGGAACTAGAGGTGCACCAGTCAGGTTTGCTGCCATAACAAAATATCCCCAAACCTCAGTGCCTGATCACAACAAGGGCTTATTTCCTGTTAATGTTACCTGTCAGAAGCAGATCATTAGCATTGACTCCAGAACTGCTACACATGTCCTCTCCTTTCCAGGATGTAGGCTAAAGCAGATGTCCCTATTTGGAACATACCATTCTCATGGCGGGGTGAGGTGGGGAAGCAAGAGAAACTGTGTGATGGCTCTAAACACTTCTCTGCACACATGGCCAGTATAATGGTCATTCCCATGCCATTGGCCAAAGTAAATCTCATGGTCAAGATCATTACCCATGGGAAGGAGCTCGTTCTCCCCTGCAGGAGGCTCCAGAAGTCTAGTGGAATGGACAAAGATTGATAACCCTCTCACAGGCAAGGACAGATAATATTTGGGGATGATCATGTGTTCTTCTACAGCAGAGGACGCAGAAAAAGCCCTTCCCTGAGCTGAGGTTGTCCTTTTGGGGTGGGAAGGAATAGTTGTTCATTATCATTTGAGTTTTTGTTAGGAACTTCAGAAGGAAAATATTCTGTCTTTTGTTTGGGAAAGATCAGCTGAGGGTTGAACATGTAACCAAGGCACCTAGTACATGGCTCTGTGTGTGTGTGTGTGTGTGGTGTGTGCTGAGAGGTGAACAAGAGGGAAAATAAATAGTTTGTTTTTTAAAGAATTGTTTCATAGTGACCTTAAATACTAGATTGATCCTTTCACAGAGCTTTTTAGAAATGAAAGGGATTGTCAAGGCCAATGATTTTTCAACTTTCTTTTTAAGCCTGAGAACCCTTTCTTCCTAGGAAGTTGTGTGAAAATGAAATTAGTAGAAGAAGAAGGGTCATCAAATGGAGGCTGGTAGAGAGCTTGGCACATCAGACATCCTGGTTCCACTGAGCCAATTCTGAGTGCCACTGATTTAGGCTGAGCCAACAAATTTAAAGATGAGAAAACTAAGTCTTTGAGAACTTAACTGCAATTTGAGGCAGAATATGACACTGAAGCCTGGGCCATGTGCATTCAGGTAGTTGGGAAATGCTCCTAGAAGTCGCTGTTGAGCTTTTCAGCCTGGTGCCCACTCGGCAGCCCTCAGCCTCCCTCAGGCCCTATGTGTCTGACCCACACTATTAAAGGAAGGCCTTAGGAAGTGATGGAGGGAATGAGGTGGAGAGATCAGGGAGATGAAATGAAGGCTGGAGTTGCACCCTGGGCAGACAAGGCCCAAGGGGCAGACAGGGCGCATCTACGGGTTACTGCAGAAAGTGCTATCTGACCCTCAAAGCCCCCTGAATGATGCTGTCCATGTTCTTTCTTTTTTCCTTATAGGTGTTACACAAGGCAGCAATGACCATGAGTGAGAAGGGAACCGAGGCAACTACTGCTTCAGGCCTCCTCTCCCAGCCCCCATCTATGAACATGACCTCAGCCACATCTGCTCATTTTAACAGGCCTTTCCTGTTGCTCCTTTGGGAGGTGACCACCCAGAGCTTACTCTTCCTGGGAAAAGTTGTCAACCCAGCTGCAATGTGACTGTGGTGGAGGGCCCAGGGAGTGCCTTTCTTCTCCTCTAATACAAACAGATAGACCAGCACCAGCCTGCAACCATGTGACTGCTGTGTGGATCAGTAAATTAGTGTGCCAAGATGCCAATAAAGTTGACCCTGGGTTTGTGAACACCAAGGAGCAATGCTTTCAAGAGAGGGCCAGCTCCCAGAGAAGCTTCTGTTCATTTACTTGATGATCTCTCCAGTTTGGTGTTAATCATGGTTAGAAAGTTGAAAATGAAAACAGCCCTCATGTTACAGCCTCCTGGGAGACTTGCACCACCACCATTGTAAATATTTGCTGAGTGTCCCTTGAAAGACACAGAAACCTCAGGAGGAATAAGAGAGTCTCTCACCATCAAGCAGCTAAACTGGCTGTACAGCCAAGTGAGGTTGTCCTGAAATGTCATTGTCCAGACGACAGGGGTTGGATCTCTTTAACAGCAGTTTAGGCATGAGGTGGGGGTTCCAATCCATGTGTCACATAAAGAAGTGGGTATGAGGATGGGACAATGCAATAATGGGTCAACTCAGCAAGGGAGACCTAATACAAGCAGAAAGAAAAGAGTGTCAAAGCCCGGGGGGACCCCAAGACATAAGAAAGTGTGAGAACCAACATGACCGGGAGGGATGACAGGCAGAGCCAGTGGGATGAATATGAGGGTACACTTAATCCTGACAGAGCATCCGTTTAAGATCAGGAGTCCAACTCTCCCAGGAGTGCTCCTCCCAGAGGCATTCAGGGGTAGGAAACAAAGAGGATGGCAGATCAGTTGTAGGTGCAGCCGGTGCACATGACAATACTCATCACTAGATGGTGCTGTAGGTGGTGTGTATCTAGGGAGGAGCCTTCCCCAAAGATCCTGGGTGGCAAAGCCTCCCAACCCCAAGGCTTGGATCTTGAAAACCAGGTAAGCTTTAAATAAAGAGAAAAGGATAGGACAGCTGGAAGAAGGGCATGGGAGAGACTCTATGGGCAAAGGTCACCTTGAAAAGAAAGAAAAAGATATGCTCTGATAATATGAGAGAAAACCAGCTTTGCAGCTGTGGAAAGTTTGGGTGGGGTCGCAGGGGATGGAGGTACTTGAGAGGCTTTCAGCAGTAAGTTTGGAAGCTCTGGGGAGCTGGAAATGGATGTGGGCTTGGTCCTGTAGGCTGCAGGGAGTAGCCTGTGGGCAAATATAGTTGTGGACAAAGTGGTGATAGAGAAGTCACCATAGAATGAGAGGTAGGGAAAAAAATAGCCTAGTGAAGGACATGGAATACAGGTGCACTAAGTTTTGAGAGAATATTTAATAGGAGGGACCCTGCTCTATTCTGGGCTGTGTAGATGGCACACTTTCTCTTTGGCTTTTTCCCTTCCCCTCTCTCTGGAAGGTCAGTTGAGGCTGGTGTCCTGGATTCTCATGACTATTTACACCCTTCCATTAGCTGGGAAACCTTGGTTATATTGCTTGACCCCTGTGTGCCTCAGTTTTGCAGGCAGAATGGAAACCAAAGACCCCATTCTTGGCAAGGGAAAACACCCCCAGAAAAGGGGGAAAATAAAAAACTAAGCTGAGCAAGGCAGAACAAAGAAAAGTCAGCTAGTTTACCTTTAAACCAACCACTGCTAAATTTCTTATCTGAGTAGTATCCTGGAAGCCTGGCCTGTAGGGGATACAGCTTACAATCATCCCTGCTGGGTTTGTGAACACTCTGAAAAAATAATGACCACAGAAGATACTGGGTGCAAGGCCTAACAAGGAACATTAACTAGGCTGTCCCCTGCCCAGTGAACAGCCAAAGCAAATATTCATTGTGGGGGTTTGTAGTTGGCCAGGGCAGAGATCAAGAGAACAGCTTGAGCCCTGAAATATGGGTAGGAGGGCTTATATCCCTTATTACAGAGGAAGATACCTCTGGGATGATGATGAGAAAAAAAATCCTCTTTCCCACCAGTTCTTCAGAGATTGATGCCAGTGGAAGTTTACTCCACAGTGAAGTAGTGGGGATTATCACCCCCCAAGGAATCTGCGTGTGAACCAGACAGGAGAACCCTACACAAGACTCAGGTTCTAGATTTCTCAAGACTGCTCAGACCCTTAAAGTTAATGATTATCGAAACAATAGGAGCTTATATGGTTGCTCATAGAAACTAATATCTTTGTTCCCTTCCTCAGCTTGCCCACTGGGCTAATGAGCAAATAGCTTTCAGTGAAAGCTGAGGTAACAAACACTTGGGGCCATGCACCAGAACCCCACAAATGGGCAGTGGTCTCCTATACTCCTGACTTTGAAAATTCCACTCTGTGTGTCTTGTCTCTTTGTCTCTTGTCATTTCTAACTTTATATTTCTTTAGTCAACCTCTGCCAGATCCACAGGTCTTAGCAGACCCTGCTCCCAGGGTGGGACCCTAGCACAATTTCTTCTGAAAAATAAAAAGTCTAAGGCCTGCTTCACAGAATTGTTATGAAAATCAAATGAAGACATAAGTGTGAAGCATTAAGCACTTGATATACATATTCTATATATAGGCAGATCTGTTTCTAGACTTTCTATTTACAATTCTATTGAGCTATTTGTCTTTTCTGGTGTCAGGACCAGATCTTAATTAATGTAGCTTTACAAGTCTTGACATTAAGTCAAGTCCTCCAGCTTTGTTTTTCAGAGGTGTTTGGCTTGTTTGTGTTTTGTTTTGCTTTCAATGATTTTTGTTATCCTACCAACTGCAGCAGTTCTGGCTAACATGGCTGGCGACGTTTTGTTTTTCCAGCTGCAGCCTTCTAGATTTTTATACCTCCCACACTTATGCACGTGTAAACCCCAGCTCCTATATTAAAACCCTTTGTTCCAAAAAATGCTTGCAGTGTCTCTGCTTGCCTAGCCAAACTCAGACCGTTTGATCTGAAAACATCTTTGTTATGTCTTCATGCTTGAAGGATATTATTACTAGGTAGAGAATGTCAGGTAGCCAGACACTTTCTTTCATCATCAAAGATGTCATCCCATTGTATATATTTTAACTTTCACAGTTTGGTTTGAAAAGGTATTCATAAGTCTTATTATTATTCTTTGAGGGTAATGAATTTTTCCCTTTGGCTGTATTAAAGTTTTTCTCTTTGTCTTTCAATTGTTTCCAAATGTATAGTTTTTAATGTATTAATCCTGTTTGTAGTTTATATAACTTCTTGAATATATGACTTGATATCTGTTTTGGACAACTTTCAGATACTATCTCTTTGAATATTACTTTTATTCCATCTTTTCTTCTTTCTCTGGGACCAGAATTGCACATATGGTAGATTTTTTCGTCATGCTCCATGTTTCTTATGTTCTTTTGCACATTTTCTATTGTCTTTTCTTTCTGTATTTAATCTGTATATTTTCTATCTGCCTGTCTTCCACTTCCACTCTCTTTTGCTGTGTTTGATTTGCTGTTAAGTGAATCTATTGAATTCTGAATTTCAGTTATTTTAATTTTTAGCATTCAATTATTTTAATAGACTCCTGTTATTAAAAAATTCTTCATATTTTCTTCTATTTTATCACAGAATAGTCAGGGTTATTTTGAAGTCTATGTTTGATAAATTTCAATATGTGTATCACCTGTGTATCACTATTATCTATTTTTTTCCTCTTACTTTTCAGTTATTTTTCCTGTTACCTAGAATTCCTAGTCATCCTTTATTGAATTCCATACAGTGTATATAAAAAATGATATGGCTTTTGGTAGTATTATATTTCTCAAGAGAAAATTTTATTTTCTTCTCTCAGGCAGATTGAATATAGAAAGATTACCTTGATCTAGTTAATATTGGTTTCAGTATTTTTGAGGTCTGGTTTGTTTATTTATTTGTTTATTTACTTATTTGAACTTATCCCTAAGATGTAGACTTTAAGAGGTGTCAACTAAAAGCCTGGGCTATTTTCTAGGGCCCCATCCCCCTTGACATGTTTATACATCAATTTTTATCTCTTCATTACTGTGAGCCTGCTAAGATCTTTGTTTAAAGCAGGTGGCTTTTGCATAATTATTCAGTATTTTATCACACATAGGTGTATACCACTTAGGAGTCAGAAAATTGCCTTGAGAGGAAGTTACCTGCAGAACATTGGGTTCACTTTCTTGTGGTTCTCTTTACTCTAGAATCTCGGTTCCTTAAATCCTATTTGCTTGTTGACTCTGAACTCCAATTTTTGTTCCTCTAACCCAGTGACACTAAAGTAGGCTCTAAGCCTCTGCTTTCTGTTCATCTCTATGCCTCAGACTGAAAACCAGCCAAAATCCCAGAGGGGGAAAGTAGCGACAATTATAAGCCTCACCTCAATGCAGTTCCCTTCTTTCTAGAATCTTCTTCTCATTCTCAGTCATGGCATTCCTTATTGTGCTCTGGTATCTTTAGCCATTTATATTTTACATTTTATTTATCTTTCACAGTTTTCTTAGTGAAGGGTTTTAGTCTGATACCAACTTCTCTGTCATAGTCACAAACCAGATTTAATATATTCTTAACAGAGCAAAGGGAATCCCAATCTGTGATGCCTGGGCCAGTTGTGATAATTTCATGTGATGGCTATTTTTTTGTGTGTGTGTGATGGCTAGTTTTGTGTGTCAACTTGACTAAGCCATAGGATGCCCAGATATTTGGTCAAACATTATTCTAAGTATTTCTGTGGGAGTATTTTATGATAAGGTTAACGTTTATAATAAATCAGTAGACTGATTAGAGCAAATTTCCCTGTATAATGTGGGTTGGCCTTATGTAATCAGGTGGAGGCCTGAGTAGAAAAAAAGGCTGACCCTCCCCCAAGTAAGAGAGAATTCTCGTAATAGTCTTTGAGCTGGAACAATGACTTTTCCTAGTGCCTAGTTCTACAGCAGCTTCCAGCCTCCAGATTCAAATTGGAATATCAGTTCTGCAGATTTTGAATTTACCAGCCTCCGTAATTGTGAGCTAATTATATATATGGTAATAGAAGATATATATATGTATATATATGAGATATATACATATGTGTGTGGATGGATGGATAGATAGATATCTCCTATTGTGTGAGATGACCTTTGGTAGTAAGATATGTTGTTCCTTCTTTTCTGGGTCTTTCAACATTGCAGAATATGGTTTTTATTTGTCCTTATTCATTCATGTATTTAAAAACCAGTGTGATATTAAGATTGTAATAGGGCAGGAATCTGGAAACACCCATGTCCTACTCCAACTCTCCAAGAGTTTACCAGTAGTGATATATGAACGAGGTACAAAAGGCAAATGGGAGACCAAAGCTTTTAATATTGTTGGCTATGGCTTTAAATCAAGATCATTCACAAAAGCCTGGTAAGCTAAAGCAGACTCCTAATATATGTCTAAGGTTCAAAGGAGTCTATTTTCCCCAAAGCCCAAAAATGGAAATCTTGGATCATACCACTAAGAGGTTCCAAGAAAGACAGTGACAAGTGAGAGGATGAGGAGTGTGAGCTAGGGATGTATGCAGACAGCAGAATGAGAAAGAATATTTTACCCCAGTGCCTCATGCTCAATGTATGATGAGAGAGTTGTGCTGCCCAAGTCAGAGAGAAAACCCTCCCCCCATAGTTAGAGGAAAGGATGACCAAGCCTATTTGAAGGGTTCTGGCCAGACCTACCACTACAGTTATATGGAGAGAGAGCCAGAGGGGAGAGCACATCCTTTGCACTGGCATTTTAACACAGAGTCTGCACCCATTGAAAAAGTTCCCTAATCCAACTTCTGAATTCAGTTTGCAGGCTACCAGTTTGAAATACATATACAGAGTTCAGACTACTATATGTTTAAATAATGTCAAAATAGCCTGGACTGAGTTCATTGACTTCAGTACCAAATAGAGTACTGAATCAAATGAGTCTGTAGTGATGTCTTGAAAAACTTAATGTTCAAGGGGAAAAATGATTCTCCCAAAAATTGATAATCCCTCAAATTCCAGCACTCTGTCACACACTATTTACATAGTATGTGGCAATGAAAAGAGAAGACAATTGATCGCACCCCTCGGCCCCATTGTCAAGACCTGAACTGCCCCCTGCTGGTCACAAAGGGTCACTGATGCATTTGAGAAGCAGGTCAGTGCCCCTCTCCTCCCTCCAGGCTGGGCTGATGATGTGTAGGTTTGTGTGTGAGGAGGGGTGTCTTAGTCTGGTTTTGCTGCTCTAACAGATTATCTGAGACTGGGTAATTTATAATAAACAAAAGTTTATTTCCTCATTGTTCTAGAGGCTGAAAGTGCAATATCAAACTGCTAGGATCCGGTGAGGGGTTTCTTGGTAGAAAGAGAGAGAGAGAGAATGACTATGCCCCAAAGCCTTTTTATTAAGGCCTTAAACTCACTCAAGAAAGTGGAGCCCTCATGGTCTAATTTCTCTTAAAGGTCCCAGCTTCTAATATTATTACAAAGGCAATTACACCTCAGCATGAGTTTTGGAGGTGACAAACATTCAAACTATGGTAGTAGGGTTGCCGGATAAAATATAGGATTTTCAGTTAAACTTGAATATTAGATAAATGGCAAATAATCTTTCAGTATAAGTATGTCCCATGTAATATTTGTCCCATGTAATAAATGGCAAATAATCTTTCAGTATAAGTATGTCCCATGTAATATTTGAAACATACTTACACTAAAACTTGTTCTTTATCTAATATTCCAGCGAACAAGTGTATTTCAAACTGGTGTCCTGTATATTTACTTGCTAAATCTGACTACATGTGGAGGATGTATGAAGGTAACAATCTTGAGAGGGCGAGAAGAGCAGAAAGGTCCATCAAGTGGAAGGACAGACTGGCCTGTGGACAAGGAAGAAAGAGCAGTGAATTGGGTTAAAAGAGGGTTTGAAGAAGAGATGTGTGAGATAGACCCAGGTGAGGATCCTGGCATGTGCTACATAAGCAAATCCAAGCAGTCCTGCCAAGGGATGAGAGACACACGGCTCAGTTGCCCCATCCCTGTGGTTGCCATCTAGCCTCTTAACAAACTGTGAGGGGGGCCATTCTAGACCATTAACTCCCAGCTGAGCCCCTCTTCTCTAGCTGACCACAGATGTGGAGTAAGCCCAACCCAGGTCAACCAAGCCTGGCCCAGGCCAGAAGAGCTGCTCAGCTGACCTGCAGATGCACGAGCTGACCACATGTCAGCACTCTTCTGGAGTAGCTTGTTACACAGCAGGAAGTAACTGATCCACAGGGGAAAGGCCATCGGGAGGTGGGCCTAGGGAATCATAGCCTGAGAAGAAAATATCACAAATTGTGACACCTAAATGCTCAAGTCCTCTCAGGTTGCTATGGTTTGCTCTGTCCCCACCAAAACTCATGTTGTATTATGATCCCCATTGTAGCATTGTTGGGAGGCAGGGCCTAGTGGGAAGCATTTGGGTCACAGGACAGGACGTACCACTCATGAATGGCTTGATGATCTTGCATTAGTTCCTGCAGGATTGGGCTGTTGTAAAGCCAGGATACTCCTCAGGCCTTTTTTCTGCACGTGTTTGCTTCTCCTTGATTTCCTCACCTTGATTTGACCCAGCAGGTGGCCCTCCCCAGAAGCCAGGCAGGTGTTGGCACATGCTTCTCATATTTCCTGACCTGCTGAGCCAGGACCTAAATAGACCTTTTATTTAAAATTTCTATTAAAAAATTAAGGTATTCTGTTATAACAACACAAAACAAACTAAGACCCAGATGTTCCCCCACTGCTATCCCCAAGACAGCAGCAGCAGGTGTGGAGAGGCCTGCTCAGATCCCTCATCTTGGGAGATTTTCTAGGCTGGGGCTCTGATCAGGGCCAGTTGAACTGGGAATGGAACCTGATCAAGGGTAGCCATCCATCAGCTGATCACCCACGGGCTGTGTGGCCTGTCTCAAAACAATGATCTAGGCTGATCAAGGCAGAATTGGGGAATTGTGAATGTTGTCACAGAGCTGTGGGACTAGGTATGAAAGGTCCCAGATCAATCATTAATGGCCACACATGAAATGTTCAAAAGAGAACGGAGCAGGTGCACAAGGATGCAGAGAGGCCCTGGGAGAGATATGGGGGAGAGAATGGTTCTTCTCACTCTCATCACTGGTTTAGGGATTTTGTTGGTAATCACCCAGACACAGGGAGCTGAAAAGCCCTCAAGCTGGTATAAGGAAAGGGGTGTTTAATATGAGAACATAGGGCCATCTGAAACAACCCGATTGCAAGCCACATAAGCATTTGTGAAAAAGTGGAACTGGTGGGTCATCAAACAATTGACCCTCTCTCTTCCTGTCCTGTCATTGATCGACTTACCTTGCCTGCAGTCATCCCACTGTACTGTGGGCATACCTTCCTGAACTTGCTCAGCTTCCTGCCTCTGAAACTATGAGTAACAGAGAATTAATGTTATAGACTGAATAGAATTGAGGAGAAGCCTTGTAAAGCAATTCTACTAGTAATAGAATTTTGAATCAATTAAGCTTACCTTAGAGAATAATTTTTGAATTCCTAATGTGCATAAGGTGCCATTTTCATTCATGCATTCATTTATTCATTAATAAACTACCTATTGAGTGCCTGCTGTGCGCCAACCAGTGCTCGGGCACTAAGGTTGAGGAGAGAACAATATAGACAAGATTGCCACCGCCATGTTTCTGAAGTGATGGTGTGACACACAGTCCCTCAAAGGGCACTATGAAAAGACTACTCAGTATTTGGATAATTTTGAGGGTCAAGGCATAAAGTATTTCCCTTCCAGAGACTACGTATGAGTAACCATGTTGAAGGCACTGGCAAGTCCTGTGGTAAAGAACTCACTTTGCTTTGTTTAATCCAGCATTTCTCAAGGTCACCACAGAATTTTTTTTTCTTATAACACTTTCTAACATCCCATAGATTTATTGTTCTGTGTAACTCACTTAAGGAAACAGTTCTCTCTCTGGTTTGCATTATGCTATCTGATGTCTGTTTTTTCTTATTTCTTTTTTGTTTTCATTTTTTATTCTCCTCCTTTTTTAAAGAAAGAAGGTCCTGAGGCCTAAGGAGGTAGTTGTTTTACCCAAGGTCTCCCAGCACTGTAGTGGCAATAGAGGTCACCCAGCCCCTTAGTGGCAAAGCTGGGCTAGAGACCCAGGTGCTCTCCCTCCTAGACTGTTATGCCACAATAGACATAGAAAATTAGAGCACCAGCCATCCCTGCTGATTGATGTGAAATATGATGGGAGTTTAGAGGCAGGCCAGAGAAAACCTTCTGGGTAGAAGGAGGAAAAAAAAGAGTGAGGGAGACTGTTCCCCAGGAACAAGGTCCTTGGCCCATTCATCTCTGCACTGGCCTTACACACTTATACCCTCTGCAGCAATTCTCTGTATCTAGAAAAGAAAGTCTGGACAGGAGGGCCAAAGGGAGGCTACTGAGCCATGAATTGGCAGATGGGCTATTAAGTTTCTTAAGGGTATTAACAAAGGATTATCACACCTTGAGCCAGGGGACTGACACAGAATGACAGGGCTCACTGTCACCAGTGGTGGACGTAAAGGCCCCATCAACCTCAGCCACCACAACTTGGACTCTTTGTCTGGGCCTGCAGCCCTCTGAGTGCTGGAGGGGACACCTTAGATGCCTTGACTCATTTTTAAAGGCATGAGAAAATACATAAATACATGTTTTCAATCGCCTATGCTTTCCACACGTGTGCACTGAATTCAGATCTACATTTTTGACTTTTGAAGCAAAGAGAATAATAAAGAATATAAAGACTATAAGCTGTGTAGCTTTGAGTGTTGAAAGACAAAATGGACATTTGTGAACATAAAAATTGTTTTTTTTTTTTCCTTACTGGAATCCAGATCCAGTTGGTCTTCATATTAGAACAATCATCCCTGCTCTTATTTTTAAAGGCACAGAAGTGTCATTCAAATGACTGATGCTAGCAAAGGCTCTATAAAAGTCAAGAATAGTCCTTCAATGTCAAATGAACAACTGAACAACCTGACTAGATAATTCTGACAATTGTGCTCTGAATTTGGAGCTAAGGTTTCAGGTAAGCAAGACAAATAAGAAGCTAAATTTGGGTCCAGATTTTTCACCATCTGCCAGGACATTTCTCATCCCACAGAGAGCATTTCCTAAGGAGAAATGTGAGCCATGGCTAGATGACATTTGACATCAACTGTAGTGTTTAGCAAATGAGACAGAACTACTTTACCAGCTAGAGCTTCTTAATGCCCCCTACAAAAGCTGTCTTTTTAAATGTTTAATTACATGAATCACACAAAATCATTAACCACACTTCACAAAATCCATAAAAGCAATATGAAAAATAAATACCCAGCTCCCAGGGAAGGTGTGTCCTATCAGGTTTTTGTTTTACACATATATGTAAATACACACACACACACACACCCCTACACACGCTACTAAAAAAAACAATAGACACTTACCAAAATGGAATCCTACTACACACATTCTTTTTCAATTGTTCTTGGACATTATAACCTATTATTTTAAGGCTGTAATTATTCCATTTTTTAAGGTTTGCCATAAGTTTTTTAGTTTAAAATTCTTAAATAACAAACTTTTCGGTTGCTTTCATATGTTACACACACCAACAGGCACTTCCTTTTTTTGTGCTTTGGAAAAAAACATTGATATATCTCTAGCCAGGCTAAGAAAAAAAAGAGAGAGAACACAATTACTAATCTCAGAAATGAAAAGAAGGCATCACTATAGATATTATGTACATTAAGAGAATAATAAAGGAATAATATGAACAATTTTATGCCCACAATTTCATTTAACCAAATGAAATGGGCCAATTCCTTTAAAAAGGAATCTGTCAAAATTCACACAAGAAGAAACAGACACAATCTATACAGGCCTATATCTATTAAAGAAATTAAATTAATCATTAATAACCTTGCAAAACAGAAAACACCAAATCCGAATGGATTCACTGATGAATTCTACCATACATTTAAGGAAGAAATCATATCAATTTTCTGTAATCTCTTTAGGAGGATATAAACATAGACAATACTTTCTAACTCATTCTATGAGGATATTACCCCAATTCCAAAATCAGACAAATACATTACAAGAAAAATAATCACCAATAAGTCTCATGACATAGAAGCAAAAATTCACAAAAATATTAGCAAATTAAATTCAATAATGTATAAAAATAATTCTACAACACAACCAAGTAGAATTTATCCCAAGTATGTATGGCTGATTCAACATTTGAAAAACAATTTATGCTCATCGCAAAGACAAGATAAAGAAAAAAAATTACATGATCATATCAATAGATACTGAAAAACCATTTGACAAAAATCCAGTGCTCAGTAAACTAGGAATAGAGAGGAATTTCCTCAATTTGACAAATAATGTCTCCACCTAATATTCTGTAAACTAGAAAACAAATAGAGATTTTTCAAAAATAATTACTTTATTTGGGAATAAGCATTGCAATGGGAATTGACATGGATGTATTCAGGGAGGCAAAAGAAGACAGTGTTTTTTTGTTTTTGGGGTATTTTTTTTTTTTTGTAAGATAGTAGTAGCCTTTGTGCAAAGTTGTGGTTTTAAAAGTATTTTGTTATAATTCTTGTTATCAGGCAGTCATGCATAAAACTCCCTCTTTATGGGCTTTCCCGCCTCCATTTTCTCAGGATTTGATAGAAGTGACTCTATTTTGATTCCGCCAACTTTTCTGCATCATACTCAATGGTCAGAAACTAGACACCTTCACACCAAGATCTGGAACAAGGCCAGGATGTCACCCCCTCACCAATCCTTTCCAACATTATACTGGAAGTCCTAGTAATGCAATAAGACAAGGAAAGAAAATAAAATGTATACATACTGGAAAGAAAGAAATAAAACCATCCTTGTTTGCAGATGATCTGATTGTTTATGTAGAAAATTGAAACAACAGGCTTGGCACCTGTAGCTCAAGCAGCTAGGACACCAGCCACATACACTGGAGGTAGCAGGTTTGAATCCAGCCTGGGCCCGCCAAAAAACAACCAAAAAATAGCTGGGCATTGTGGTGGATGCCTGTAGTCCCAGCTACTCGGGAGGCTGAGGCAAGAAAATTGCTTAAGCCCAAGAGTTTGAGGTTGCTGTGAGCTGTGACGCCACAGCACTCTACCTGGGGGGACAGCTTGAGGCTCTGTCTCAAAAAAAGAAAAAAAGAGAAAAAGAAAAGCAAATTGAAACAACAACAACAAAAAAGTTCTAGAACTAATAAGAGATTGTAAGAACATTGCGGGACACAAGATTAATATACAAAAATCAATCACTTTCCTATAACCTGGCAATGAACAAATATAATTTGAAATTAAGCACATAATACTATTTGCATTAGCACTCAAAAAATGAAACACTTAGGTATAAATCTAACAAAATGCATGCAAGTTCTCTATGAGGAACACTAAAAAACTCTAATGAAAGAAATCAAAAAAGAGTAAAATAGAGAGATATTCCATGTTTATGGATAGGAAGGCTCAATAATGTTCAGATGTTAGTTCTTCTCAACTTTATAGGTCCCAATTACAATCTCAGCAAGTTATTTTGTAGATATTTACAAACTAGTTTTAAAGTTTATATGAAGAGGATAAAGAGCCAGAATAGGCAATGCAATATTGAAGAAAAAGAACAAAATTGGAGGACTGACACTAGTTGACTTCAAGACTTACTTAAAGCTACAGTAATCAAGGTAGTCCAGTATTAGAGAAAGAATAGATATAGATCAATGGGACAGAATGGAGAACCTAGAAATAGAGTCATGCAAATGTAGTCAACTGACTGAAAGAGGAGAAAAGGCAATATAATAGAGAAAAGGTAGTCTTTTCAACAAATGGTGCTGGAACAACTGGACATCTACATGCCAAAAAGTGAATCTAGAGTTAGACTTTACACCCTTTATAAAAATTAACTCAAAATGGATCATAGACTAATGTAAAATATAAAACTTTAAAACACATAGACAATAACAAAGGAAAAAACCCAAATGATCCTGTGTATGGTGATCACATTTTAGATACAACATCAAAGGCAGGATCCATGAATGAAAGAACTGATAAGCTGAACTTTGGCTGGGCACCCATAGTTCAGTGGTTATGGCACCAACAACATACACCAAGTGTGGTGGATTCAAACCTGGCCTGGGTCAACTAAACAACTGAAACAAAAAAATAGCCAGGCATTGTGGTAGGTACCTGTAGTCCCAGCTACTTGGGAGACTGAGGCAAGAGAATTGCTTGAGCCCAAGATTTAAGTTGCTGTGAGCTGTGACGCCATAGCACTCTACCAAGGACAACATACTGAGACCTTCTCTCAAAAAAAAAAAAAGAATGCTAAGCTGGACTTCATTGAAATTAAAAACTTCCACTCAGCGAATGACAACGTCAAGAGAAGAGAATGAGCAAATAAGTTACAGCTGGGAGGAAAAATATTTTCAAAAGACACATCTGATAAAGAAATATCCAAAATATGCAAAGAACTCTTAAAACTCAATAATAAGAACACAAGCAACCTGATTGAGAAATGGGCCAAAGACCCAATCACAGACCCCTTACCAAAACAGATACACAGAAGACAAAAAAGTATATGGCAAGATACTGCACATCATATATTATCAGGGAAATTCAAGCTAAAACAATAAGAAGATACCACTAATATACCTATTATACGGGCAGAAATCTAGAACACTGGTAAGGATGTGGAACAATAGGAACTCTCATTTATTGCTAGTGAAATGGTACAGCAATTTTTGAAGGCAGTTTGTTCATTTCGTACAAAATGAATATGCTCATACTATGTCATCCAGGAATTACATTCCTTGGTTTTTACCCACAGGAATTGGGAACGTATGTCCACAGAAAAACATGCACACAAATGTTTATAGCTGCTTTATTTGTGTTTGTCAAAATCTGGGAGCAACCAAGATGTCCTCCTGAAGGTGAATGGATAAATAAACTGTGGTACATCCAGACAATGGAATACTATTCAGCACCAAAAAATAATTAGGTATCAAACCATGACAAGACATGGAGGAAGCTTAAATGTGTATTAGTAGGGCGGCGCCAGTAGCTCAGTGAGTAGGGCGCCGGCCCCATATGCCAAGGGTGGCGGGTTCAAACCCAGCCCCGGCCAAACGGCAACAAAAAAATAGCCAGGCGTTGTGGCGGGCGCCTGTAGTCCCAGCTGCTCGGGAGGCTGAGGCAAGAGAATCGGGTAAGCCCAAGAGTTGGAGGTTGCTGTGAGCCGTGTGAGGCCACGGCACTCTACCCGAGGGCGGTACAGTGAAACTCTGTCTCTACAAAAAAAAAAAAAAAAAATGTGTATTAGTAAGTGAAAGAAGCCAATTTGAAAAGTCCATATGCAGTATGAGTCCAACTTTTGTCATTCTGTAAGAGGTTAAACTGTGAAAATTGTTAGAAAATCAGTGGTTGCTGTCAGGGATTGGTGTGGGGTAGGGGGGACTAATCACAGCACTGAGGATTTTATTTATTTATTATTATTATTATTTTTTTTTTTTTTTGCAGTTTTTGGCCGGGGCTGGGTTTGAACCTACCACCTCCGGCATACAGGGCCAGAGCCCTACTGCTTTGAGCCACAGGCGCTGCCCTAGCACTGAGGATTTTTATGGCAATGAAAATACTCTGTATGACACTATAATGTTGGTTACCTGTCATTATGCATGTCCAATACATGATGTACAATTTTATGTATTGCCCATATATATAGACACCATAGAATGTACAAGAGCAAGAATGAACTCTAAGGCAAACTATGGACTTTGGGTGATTGTGGTTTGTCAATGTAAGTCCCTAGGTTACAACAAGTGTACTACTCTGGTAGAGGATATTGATAATGGGGGTGGCTGTGGGGGGGGGGCAGGCATAGAGAATATGGGAAATCTGTGCATCTTCCTCTGAAATTTGCTGTGAACCTAAAACTGCCCTAAAAAAGTCTTTGGAGAAAAAAAATCCAAGATGCATATCCCTTGAAAATACTTGTGAATTAAAATTGCACACTCAAATGCACAAGTTTATATAATTTATGGGGTAGTGAAGCATATTTTCCAGATTATCTTCCAAATAAATTGTATCAAATCAACTGAGTAGCCATAGTTGATCTGAATTGTGATATTCTGTAAATCAAATTCTTATGTACACATGAATTTCTTACTTTCTGATTTTTTTTTTTACTGTGAAGAATATTTTTATCAGAATATTGTCAAAATTTTGTGCTTAGATTTTACTTTTTTAATTGGAAAAATGTATTATTATAAAGGGAAATTACAAACATATTTTGCTTATAAATGAGGATGCAATATCCTAAACAACATATTAACAAGTTGAATTAAAAATTATTGTTCAAATAATGTACTTTGGTCAAAATTAAATCAAACTTATGTGATTTAATGTGGCAATCTATTTTATGTGAGAATTTCTGATTCTTTCTTGGCTAAAATGAGCTGTGTACCTTGTATATTAATGGCTGTAGATGTCCCTCATTATTATTATTTTTAAAAAGATTATCAACAATTTCTTATTAAAATAATTCTTTCAGATGAATTTTAGATCCCTTTGTCAGAGTCCAAAAACAAGTCCTACCAGGATGTTGATAGGAATTACACTGAATATGTAAATCAAATTGGAGAAAATTATATCATATGCGTTGTAGAGTATTCCAATCTAAGAACATGGTAAATCTCTTTTCATCTCCTTTTCATGTGGTCCTAATCAAGTTTTCTTTTTCTCTTCTTACAAAAGCTTCAGAAGGGCGGCGCCTGTGGCTTAGCGGGTAGGGCGCCGGTCCCATATGCCAGAGGTGGCGGGTTCAAACCCAGCCCCGGCCAAATTAAAAAAAAAAAAAAAAAAACAACATTGCTAAAAAAAAAAAAAAAAAAAAAAAAAAAACAAAAGCTTCAGAAAACTTGTTAGTATCATTCTTGGGTATTTTATATATTTTGTCGCTCCTGTGTATACTGGCTACCTTTGAAACTATATACAGGAAAACTACAGAATAACTTCTTAACTGACCCCTTAATGAGCATTTTGAGCATGTCGATGTGTTTAATAACATTTATGGTTTTTCCTCTTAGCTCTGCCAGCTGTCTATTGCAGGTCATTTACATGCAATTGTTAGCATCTCCAAGTGGAGGTTTTTCAAGGTTCTTGGTCAGAAGAAAAGAATTTCATGACATACCACATAAGGCAGGCAATAGTTTTTTTATTTGTTTTTTGTTTGTCATTGGAAGCAAAAGAACACTCTCAAGAAAGAGAACAGGCAGACTCGAAAAGAGCAGCTGCACCAGGAGTAAGTGGTTTTTGGTGTTCTGAAGTCTTACCAATTGAGGGGAGAAATATTTAAAGCTAAGGGGTTGGCTTTTACTAAGACTTTGGGTAGAAATTCCTAGAATTGAGTTCCCTCCCGTTTTTATACTTTATATGGTTGTCTTGGCACTGTCATGGTGATTTCAAGGATGGAGAAACCGTAAAACTGCAATGTAAATGATATTACAATTAGCCAAGGTTCGGGTAAGGTAGAAGAGATAGCAGTTAAGCTGGGTGAAGCCAGTTCTTGCTGGTGATTACCAGCCCTGGCTCCAGTTCGCTTCTGCTTGAGGATTATTTACTCCTCTGCACCTAATCTTCAAGTCCCTGCATTAGGTCTCAGCCTTCTCTCCAGTGTCCCACTGTAATACCTCATACAATGATTAGTTTCCTCAAAATAATTTATTACCGTCAAGGGGTAATGGAGATGGAGGGAATAGAGATTCTTGAAGCTTGTATTTGCAAGCAGGGTGGGGGCATAGTAAAGCAAGCACTCTCAGTGAGAAGTGGCCTTAAATAAAAAGTTCTAAAATTGGAATTTTACTCTCTGTATTCAAAGATTCCAATCCTCCAGAGTATAGAGGAGTGACCTTGTGCATGAAACAGTTCCTAGTTTCATTTTTAGAAGTTTCTTTTTATTCACTACCATACGAACTCCAGGGTCCCCCCTCGTCTGTTGTGGGAGAATCACTTCTCTTCTAGGAGGAGAACACCTGTTTGCACCCATTGCACTGCCCAGCCTCTCCTGTCCCCAGGGTGTGTTTCAGGGCAGCCAGTGGTGTTCCTGCCAATGTGCTTGGTCAGGGTAAAGCTTTGCTTTCTGGAAGCATCTGCAGGATCTCTGACAGAACAGGCAGAGACATGAAATTAGGAAGATTTCTTTAATTCCCTCTTGGATCTTGTCCTGCCCAGAAACAAATGGTGAGATTTCAAGGTTCTTGGTCAGAAGAACCAAGAATGTACCACCGTACATGTCTTGAGGACAGTAACACCCAGAGGGGTGGATGTTGAGAGCTGAAACCATCCTTCCTGGCTCCCTGACATTTTAAATAGTTTTCTCATCTGTTGTTTCCTGCAAGTTCTCAATTCTACAGCGAGGGCTACTTACTCATTTTGCTTCTTTTCACTTTATGTTCCTTCTACTCTCAAATGGAGGAGCTCGGGAGAATCATTTACAAAGAGAATTATTATTTCCATTATCCTGGAGTGGAAAAAGAAAAAGAAAAACTTCCTGTGGATTGTGTAACTTGTGTAAAGGATGAAAACTCTTATAGCTTTTTCTTCTAGTTCTAAGAATTTGGCAAATAGTTAAAAATAACTCTGAAACCCATTATAATTTCTGGGAAGTACATTGCGTCTACTTTTTATTTTCTGCCTTGTAACTGGTAGGCCCCAAACAGTGGTTTGGGGAAGTTTCTTTTAACTTCAGTGCTTTACCATTTTTTTAGTTTGATTCCCGTAGAAGCCTTCATCACAGATCTATTGTACATGCGGCTCCTCTTTTCACCTCTTTGAAGCTGATTGCCACACATTTTTCATAAATCTCTAAGACAAGCTTCATGTCCTTTCCAGCTCTCCCTGCAAACTTTTATACTCATCAAAACTTCTACTAGTTAGCTTCAAAGAATAACAGGCAATATAAAGTGGTAGCAGAAAGGGGGGAAAATATATATTTATGGCTTAAATCTAGCTTTACTGTTGACTATGTCACTTGGGTAAGTTACTTAAACTTTCTGACCTTAGTTGCCCTGTGTATAAACTGGGTATAATAATGCCTCTGTTATACTAATGATCTTAGTAATGAACTCTTTTGAGTGCTATGTGTGTGTCAGATACTTTGCATGTATAATCTCATGTTGTGCCCATAATAATTTTTGATACAGTTATGATATCATCTTTTAAAAAAACATAGGTAGGGCGGCACTTGTGGCTCAAGGAGTAGGGCGCTGGTCCCATACGCCGGAGGTGGCGGGTTCAAACCCAGCCCTGGCCAAAAAAAAAAAAAAAAAAAACACAGGTAAAAGAACAGGAGCTCAGAGCCATTCTTTAACTTATAATTCAGATTCTTGGAAAACATATTCCGAGATTTGCATGTGAGAGTCTCTTATAGTTTACTTTTTTTTCAATTTCAGAATTAATAAGAAGGTACCTACGATTAGGTTACACAGTTTGCATTTGTAAGGTTAACGTCTGAGCTATAGCTGTGTCTTTCACCAGGATGTGTGCCATAGACCCACCCAACTCTTTCCTCCTCCCTCTTCTTGAATTCAGCTGAGTTTTTCTTTTGTGTGAGCCTATATTCGACAATCTACTAGTTTCCATTTAGTAATGAACGCATGTGAGAATTTTATTAGGGAATGCTCTTAGGGACGAGCCCTGTGAAGGAGCAAGGAAATCAAGTTTTCAGAAGAAGAAACTTGAGTGCAATTGTAACAGCAACCTCAGATCCCGCAGGGCCTCTGAAATGGAGATGTGCTGAATGAAGTCAAAAGGGACCAGTCCTGTGTAAATTCCCATCCCCATCAAAAGAGTTGGTCACTTTGAGCATGGTAGCTCCCTTCAGTAAGGAGAAAATTTTTAGAGACAAACAAAACTAGCAGTTGTCATTAGCTGACACTGTTGGATGCATCACCACAGCGTCCTCTACCCACATGTCACAGAGCCTGTAAGTGGTGGAGCCAGAACTGTGATACTGATCTGCCTGGTTCCAAAGCTCACGCTTTGGTCTGTTCCCCTGCACCTCATTGTTGCTTTAAGTGAAGTAGCACATATAAACTTCATGGAACATAGTAAGTGCTAATTAAATGTTGATTTCTGTATCAATCTAGGTCCAATCAGAAGACAGAAACCATATTGTGATTTACAGGAGGGAAGTTTCACTACATAATTATTAAGCTATGATAAAAGAGTAACATACTATATAAGAGGACGCCATGGAGCACTTTAGAGCTGATTGAGAATATCCAGAAAGGACAAACTTGAAAGGGAGGATCTCCTTCCCATGGGGTTCAGACCTCGTTGGAAAAGGGGCTATGGCAAGGTACAGGATTTCAAAGAAGGGGTAGACAGAAGGAAAAACAGAAGGAAGAAGAAAATTGGGTTTCTTCAGGGAGAAAGTCTTAGAAGGTGACCTGTAGCCACAGATTTTTAGAGACTTCAAGGAGGTCGTCCCAACTTTGAACGTGTTAGAGTAGCCAGGCATCCTAAGTAAAGTTACAGAGAAAAGAAAAAAATCGAGGAGGAATGCTACACATTTATTAGGAAGTGGATTCTTCAGGGATCCTAGTGAGTTTAAGGTAGCGGGGATAGTACTTGCAACTTGCAGTGAGAGTTCTTCAGTGTTGGAAGTTTTTCTGTAGGACACAGTTTTATTTGGGATCGGCGAATCCAAACTGGGGGGTCCACAAGGCAAACAGGCATGGGGATGCTGTAAAGAACCATGTGAGGGCCTGTCCAATAAGAAGATAAAGTCTTGTGGGGCCAGAGAAATTCGAGGAGAACTTGTTGCCCTGCCAATTGGTCTGTGACTTTCTCTGCTGAGGGTTGGGGTAAAAGCTGATTGATTGTTTTTCTAAGTTCCTCTCTAGTTTCCTGGAGGATGGGAAAATAGCTTCCTATGATAGAGTCTGGGGGAGGTACAGGACCCAGAATAATAGTTCTGCCATGCGTTATTTTAAAAGCGGGGCTTGCAAGGAGTAGAATCAATGTGGAGTAAGGCAATGGGGAGGAGCTTAATCCAATCTTGTTTGTGTTGGAGTACTAATTTTGTGAGATGTTGTTTAAGGATGTTGTTCATTTGTTCTACTTTCCCTGATGATTGGGGTCTGTGAGGCACATGTAGACGCCATTGAATTCCTATGGCTTGTGGGATTTGGGAGGTGATCTGGCTAATGAAAGCTGGGCCCTTGTCACTCTGAATAGAGCTGGGAAGACTGAATCTAGGAATAATGTGGTGACCTTTACAGTGAATAATGGCAATTTCCTTTGGAAGTGTAGCTCCATTTAGGAGGTCTTAATGAGTATGGCATTGATGACAGAGGAGCCTTGGGTGGTCATCAATCCCCTTTCTTGCCATATGACTGCATGGTGGAGTTGTAAGGCTTTAGTGAGGGCTAAGAGTTCTGCTTATCATGAGGAAGTGCAGGGGTTGGGAGGTGGCAGAGTAACAGAGATGATAATGTGGGAAGAAGACACAATAGCAAAACCTGCTTTGGCAATGGAGTGATCCATGGGCTTAAAAGAACTGCCATCAATAAACCAGGTGTCTTCAGGATTACATAAGGGGAAAAAGAGAAATATTTGGGAAAGGGTGTAGTGTTACAATAGGATCTACAGGGAGGTCAGATTGAAAGTTGGGAAGGGGTTGGAGAGGAGCTGGATGGGTAGTGAGAGGTGGGAGCCGGTGGGAATATTCAAGTTGCTTGCAATTTTGAGAGAATATCTTTACCTAGTAGGGGAATGTTATATGAAGGAATAATAAGGAATGAATGCGAGAAAGAATGTCCAGAAAGTGTGCACCATAAAGGTGGAGTAACATGGGGGTGGATTATATTACCGTCAATACCCATCACCAAGATATCTGTTTCTTCTAAGGAACCTTTAGAAGATCGCAGCATGGAAAATGTTGCCCCCATGTCTATTAAAAAAGAAATGAGCTTACCTTTGACTAGCAAAATCTCCTGGAGTTTAAACTTTGTAATTATCCAGGGGGCGCTCTGATCTTCTGGGAACTATGAATCTTCAACAGCTAGACCCAGTTAAGTCGGGAAATTTAGGCATGTTTTGGGTGTGTCCATGAACCCAGTTCTCAGGAGAAACTAGGCAGAATTCAGCCCCATTCTGGGAGGGTCTGCAACCCAAATTCTCAGAAGAACTTGGGCAGTTAAACTTCCACTGAGGGCCTGTGCAGGCTGGGCATCGTTTAGGGGGAGAGTTTTGGTTTGGCTTTGGCCATACTTTTGCCCAGTGACCTGGCCTGCCACATTTAAAACACAGTTCTGGGGGAAATCTCATTTTTTCAGAGTACCCTAGGGAATTTTGAGAAATTACCAGGTTTTGTCTGATGGCAGAAGCCAAAAACTGGAATTCCGAGAGCCACTGCCTTTTAAGAGCATCCTCACCATTATTAAAAAGTTCGAAAGCCAGGTCAATAAGATCTCACTGAGGGGTTTGAGGGCCCTGTGGGGATTTTTGGAGTTTTTTTCCAGATGTCAGGTGCAGACTGAGAGATAAAACGCATGTTAATAATGAGTCTGCCCTTGTAGCTCTCTGGCAATAGGGTAGTATATCGCTGGAGAGTTTTGATGAGATGAGCTAAAACTGGCCAGGTTTTTCATCCCATTTTGGGGTAAATTCTTTTAACTTATCATAATGGACAGCCTTATGGGTTGCTTTTTTTAGTCCCTCTAGGAGACAATGGATTGTGTGGTTATAGAGGCGGATCCCAGCAGCATCAGTTTGGTAATTCCAATTGGGATCCTCTTGGGCAACAGTTCTCAACCTGTGGGTCACGACCCACAAGAACTGTATTAAAGGCCTGTGGCATTAGGAAGGTTGAGAACTACTGCTCTTAGGGAACAGCCCTAGTGCCTTCTGGCAGATTTTGATCTATTCTGCCTAGGTTTTCAGCATAAATTTGGACTTGAGTCCAGACTTGCTCTCTTTCCTCCAAAGTTAGAGTGGAGGTGAGGATGACATTTAAATCATGCCAGGTTAAATCATATGATTGAGTTAGATATCTAAATTCTTGAGAGTATTTTGTGGAATCTGTAGAAAATGAACCTAATCTTTGACTTACGTGGGAGAGGTCTGAGAGGGAGAATGGGACATGAATCCTGACAATGCCTTCCATTTTTGCAACCTCTTGGAGGGAGTATAGGGGTTGTGGTATTTTGGAGGTCCAAAGGTGTGGCCAGGTGAGGAAAAGTGGGTTTGGCACAATTTTTCCATCTCAGGTCCACCATTATTTTCTCTTACCATGTGTTGGAGTATTGGAGAGGAGGGGAAGGGGTGGACATTTGTTGGTATGGAGGAAGTTGAAGGGGGGAGGTTATTAACTGGATCAAAATAAGACAATGGAGAGTCAGATGAGTCAGAAAAACTTAGAGGTACTTGCAACTGAGGGTTCACAGGTCAAACACAAGGAAGGAATGTTTCAGAGTGTGAGAAATGCATGAATGTAAGGGATCTCTGACCATTTGCCACCTCCAGCATATGGGACTGGCGCCCTACTCTTTGAGCCACAGGTGCCGCCAAGCTTCCATGTTTTTGTATGGATATGCAGGTTCCTGTTGTTATTGAGTTCAACTTTTATTCCATGATTGATTGAGAAGATGTAAGGAATAATTTCTATTTTATAAAATTTGCTGAGGTTAGATTTGTGGCCTAGGATGTGGTCTATTTTGGAGTATGTTCCGTGGGCTGATGAGAAGAATGTGTATTCAGTTTTGTTGAGATGAAATGTTCTGTAGATGTCTGTTAAGTCCAGATGTTGAATGGTTAAGTTTAAATCTAAGTTTTCTTTGCTTAGCTTCTTTCCAGCACGGCTAAAGGGGTGGTAAAATCTCCAACTACTATGGAACAGGAGGAAATCAAGTTGCTCATGTCTGTTATAATTTCTCTTATAAATTGAGATGCATTCTGGTTGGGTGCATAAATATTAATAATCAAAATCTCATCATATTGAGTATTACCTTTAACAAATATGAAGTGTCCATCCTTATCCTTCCTTATTTCGGTTGGTTTAAAGCCTATTGCATCTGTGAATAGGATTGCAACACCTGCTTTTTTCTGCTTTCCATTTTCCTGGAGTATAGATGACCATCCCTTCACCTTGAGTCCATATTTGTCTTTTAATGTAAGATGAGATTCTTATATGTAGCAGATATCTGGCTTGAGTTTTGTATCTAGTCAGCCAAACTGTGCATCTTTAGAGGACAATTTAAACCATTCACATTAATTGAGAATATTGATAAGCCTTTCGAGAGTCCGGTGGACATTTTTAATCCTTTTGCAACTGTGGAAGTTGGAATTTGATCAAAATTTTCTGGGTGAGTTTACTTTTGTGGTGGAGGATTACACTGGTCTTTATGAAGGATAGGTCTGAGAACATCATGGAGAGCTGGTTTAGTTTTGGCAAATTTCTTCAACATGTGAATGTCATTGAAGTATTTAATTTCTCATTCATAAATGAAACTCAGTTTAGCTGGGTACAGGGATCCTGGGTTAAAAGTTATTTTGTTTTAGGAGATTAAAAGTCGATGACCATCCTCTTTTAGCTTGAAAGTTTTCAGCAGAGAGATCTGCAGTTATTCTAATATTCTTCCCCTTGTAGGTGATGGTTTTCTTTTGCCTGGCTGCTTTCAGAATTTTCTCCTTCATATTAACTTTAGTGAAATTGACTATGATGTGTCTGGGGGATGTCTTATTTGGGTTGAGTCATGCTGGAGTTGTGAAACTGTCAGCTATCTGAATTTCAGAATCTCTTGGCATGTCTGGAAAGTTCTCCTTCATAATCTCATGAAGAAGAGACTCTGTGCCTTGTGAAGCCAGTTTGTCACTTTTGGGAATCCCTTTAAGACGAATATTGGTTTTCTTCAAATTATCCCAGAGCTCTCTGAGAGAGTGACCTGTTTTTCCCTCCATTTCTCTTCCTCTTTGAGAGTTTGGGAGCATTTGAAAGCTTTGTCTTCAATGTCAGAAATCCTTTCTTCTGCTTGCTCCATTCTGTTACTGAGGGATTCTACTGTGTTTCTGAGATCTTTGAGGGCTGCAACTTCTTGTCTCAATGTGTCAAAGTCTTTGATCATTTGGTCTTTGAATCCGTTGAATTCTTGACATATCTTTTGGGTTACTGCTTGGAATTCTAATTTGATCTTATTTGCTATCCAGATTCTGAATTCAATTTCTGACATCTCGGTTATTTGTTTGTGCATGGGATCTTGTGCTGTGTCTGCCCCATTGATCCTTGGGGGAGCTGATCTACTCTGATTATTCATATTGCCAGAGTTTTTCTGTTGATTTCGCCTCATGATTGTTTTTCACCATTGCCTCTGGCCGTCTTCAGAGTTGGGGAGGTGTCTCTCCAAGATTAGACCCCAGCGGAATCACTCTATTGTTGCTTGATCTTCGTATGGAGTGGCCCTGTGTAGTTCCTTTGGGGCTGCCCCAGGCAGGGAGTTCTGGTCGTGGGAGCAGCTCCGGAGTGTGACACACCCGGATCCAGCAACAGGCCGGGGGCTGGTGCACACGTTTCTGGAAGTGCCTGGCACCCAGTGACTTTGGGACAGAGGGCCCAAGGCTCAAGCAGTCTCTGGCCAGGAGAAGGGCTCCACACAGAGGCAGGGAGGGCTCAAGAGGGCACGTGGCTACCAGAGTCCCTGTCCAGATGAGTGGGCCAGTGTGGAGGCAGGAAGGGTACAGGAGGGAGGATGCAGGGTTGCGTGGCTCCCGCAGTTCCTGGTCAGGGAGTGTGGAGGCCTCACGGGCGCGGGTCAGGGGTCGTGTGTCACGGCACAGCTCTTACCAAGGTCCGGGCAGGCGCCAAAAATAGCTATCTTAAAATTTGTTTTTAATGAAAGAATTTTTCCCTTCTTTATTATCATGTTTTATATCAGATTTAAAGTTTCCAATTTGTATAATGTACAATTTGTTTTATTAAAACAAAGGCTTTTAGTGAGTCAAAACAAGCTACATTACAACCTGCTAAAGACTCATTATGCTCTATGTATTCTTTCATAGCACTCATGACACAACTTGAAATTATGCTTACGTTTTGTGATTTTTTTTCTAGTCTATCCCTCGAATAAACCTCTAAGCTAGCTCCAGATAAGGAAAGCACCCACATAGTTGATTTATGTAGATCCAGAACCTTGAATATAGTAGGTATTCAATAACCATTGGAAAAGAAAAGAAATAAATTAAGATGCAGTAATTCATAAAGTTGTAACACTTGTGGAGGACAGGAGTGACGTCCTTGAGAGGTGTGAGGGAGTCCCTCGTTAGGCTTTGCATCAGGTACTGTTCACACAGCAGCCCTGTGCAGGTGTTCCTACAGTGATGAGGTGAAGTACCAATTAAATGGCCAAACATAACAGGAGACAGGAAATATGAAGAAACAAGGCCTGGAAGAAGTTTGCATTAACAGTTCTAGAGGATGTATCCCTCTTAAAGATAAGGAAGGAAAAATAAATCTTATACTTCTTAGTGATCCTGAGAAAGCAGCAGGCAGCTACAGAAGAACTCCTCCAAAAATAAGAACAAACTTTATACTGAGCTGAAATAACCTTGAAAAGCAAAAGCAAAAGACTCTGTAACTAATGACAATCCCCTTTTTTCTAACATTTGTAGCCATAACTATGTAGCTGATATTGAACTGAAGAAAAAAGAAGGTATTAAAGAGTCTGGAAAAAAAAATTGTTCCTGTGAAAGCAGCATTTTTTGCCTTGAGGCACCTGAGTTCTCCTGGTTGGTCTAAGTGTCTGAAACTGAGAGAGAAGCTGGGAGGATGAACATAAGGATGTTAGGAAGAGTGAAGAGTGGAAAATGAGATTGCCCCTGCGTGGTCAACTCAAATGTTTCAGGAGAGCAGCAGGTGCCATCAGCTGACTGCTAAGACCAAGGAGGCAGAAAGAGACCAGGCTCCAGAACACTGACCGTATTGAAAGGCCAAAGGGACCCCAATTCACACACTCTTTCCTCCTCCTCTTCAGCACCCCCTTCAGCACATAGATCTTGCAGAAATGGGCTGTTAAACAAACATATCCTCCAGAGACAAGGGATTAGCCCCAAGTTATAGAAGACCCTTGTAAAACTGCATTCCTGTCCTCAATTCCCCTGGTAACTAACCAACCCCCAACTCTGTAAATCTAATCCTGGAAAGATTCCACCTCCCCACTCAACTGAAAAAAGCTATAAAAACTTCCTTCTTTTGTCATGCAAGGCCCTAGAATTTTAAAGGTGTGAACCTTTTCTCCCAAAGGACACCCCATACCTAACTTGAACTCAGTGTGCTGGCAGTTTCGCTATAATTCCACTCAAGTTGGGTACAACAGTATAACCAACTACTTCAGGGGTTAGGGGAGCAAGATCAGCTGAAAGGTTGGACACTGAACGTTGGGCACCAGGTACACAGCAATTGTACCAGGATTTTAATGGAGGCCAGAGTTTCACAATTAAAAATCTCTGAGAAAAAGGCTTCATATTCAGCAATTCAGAAAGACTACTCCTACCCCCCTATTCCAGACTAAATATTTGTGTCTTCCCAAAATTCATATGTGGAAATCCTAATCCCTTGAATGGTAGTATTAAATGGTGGGATCTTTGGGAAATAATTAGGCCATAAGGGTGGAACCTCACACATGGGATTCATACCCTTAAGAGAAGAAATGAGAGAGCTCGCTCTCTCCTCTTGCCAGACGAGGATACCAGGTAGAGATGACCATCTGCAAACCAGGGCCCTCACAAGACACCAAGTCTTCTAGCACCTTTGTTTTAGACTTTCCAGGTTCCAGAACAGAGACTAATAAATGTTTGTTGTTTAAGTTGCCCAGTCTATGGTAATTTGTTAAAGCAGCCTGTCTCAGTTTGTTCTGTCTGCTATGGCAAAACACCTTACACTGGGTGATTTACAAACAATGGACATTTACTGCTCTTATTTCTGGAGTCTGGTAGGTCCCAGATCAAGGTGCCAGCAGATTCAGTGTCTAGTGAGGGGTCATTCCACAAAGATGGTGCCTTCTATGTGTCCAGACATGGCCTAAGGGACAAACAAGCTCCTTAGGTCTCTTTTATAAGGGCACTAATTCTATTCACCTTCCTAAGACTCCACCTCTGAATGCCATTTCACTGGGGATTAGGAGTTAACTTGTAAATTTAGAGGGAAGGACACTAACATTCAGATCATAGCACAGCCTGGACTAAGATATCCCCTCTTATACTATTAGTGCTCTGTGGAATTAACCAAGAATTCTTTGGAAAGAGAGAGAGACAGACAGGAAGGCAGACAGGAGATTGCATCCTGACTGAAAATCAGCACACTTATGTGTACCAGGACCCAAACCAAGGATGATTATTGAATAATTACTAATTTAAAACATTGTTTTGAGAAGGCCAGATTGACCCCATCTTGCAACCCCCACTTTCTCAAGACCTGTCCCTGAGCACGTAGGCCTTGCAGAAATGGGAAGTGTTAAATAAACATACCCTGTGGAGATAGGGCAGATTATCCCAGGATGCAGGTCTTTGTAAAACACCATTTGGCTCCCTTTCTAACCCCTGATCTAACTTCCCTGTGGAGACAGGGCAGGATGCAGGCCCTTGAAAAATACCATTTGGCTTCCTTTGTAACCCTGTGCCCCCTAGATCTAACTTCGCCTTTTGCTTCTATAAACTGCTTTGTGTTAGGAATTCCAATTCCCCTCCCCAACTGAAAGAAGGGTACAAAAAAAAAAAAACCAAACCCTACCTCTGTCTTGCAGGGCTGAGAGTTTTTCAGGTATGAACCTATCTGGGTCGGCTGGCCAATAAAAGACCCTATACCTAATTTGAACTCAATGTGCTGGTGTTTTCTGTATAATTCCACTCGTGTTGGGTACAACAGTTTCATGTCAAAACAAACACTGAGTTATTATGATGCATAAGGTAAAATTTCCAAAATTTTCAAAGGAACCCATGCTCTGGAACCCCACTCTGCTTCAAACCCCAGAGAAATATATCCATTCTCCCCTGCAGCTTGGGGAAATTTGATGACAGTCTGAAAAGCACTGACCCAAGAAGCCCTAAGCAGTATCCATCCAAGTAAACATGAAAGAAAGGATCCTCTGTGCAATCCTGAATCGTGCTTGGTACAGGGTCCATGCTCAATCCTCTGCCAGATTATGCTATTTCTCTTGTTTAGAGCTAGAACAATCCATAGCAACTCTGAGTTGTGAATGCTTGGCAGACCCTTACCAATGCCCTCTGGCCAAAAACCTCACCACCACAAGGCATTAAATTATAGGCTCCAACTCTAGCCAGGTTGTCAGGCACAATTCCTGACAATCCCACTTCACCATGAGGAACGAAAGGCTTTTGTTTAAAACCTGAGAAGCCTGGCTACTCAAGGGAAGGCATCACCAGGGCTGAGTTTGCCAACTGGTGGATGACTGGCTTACAGACAGCGAGAGACACCATCCTCTTCCCCTGTCCACCTTTCTCATGCTACATGGGTTCTTCTTTCTCTCTGTGTTTGTTCATGGTTATTCTCATTATTTAGTGGTTTTCTTCACTCTCTTTCTCACAGGCCAGTGGGCCCATCCAGTAGGATCATCTTTCATGTAATGAGGGCTGAATCCACACCATGGAGCTTCTCTTCTGGACCCTTGGCTGGTCCACTGTTGTGCAAAACACTTCTGAGCTCCCTCCACACACCCAGTAATTATGTGTGATGGGTCCTTCTGCATAATCCTTGCTGTTCTTGGTACAGTTTCTTTCTTTTCCCCAGAATTTTTCAATCTTCTGCTTGCAATTCTATTACCTATTCTTCCATACAACTTAGACGACATGTGGAAGCAAGCACATTCTTAACAGAGCAGGCAGACCAGATTAGCCAGCCTGTGCCCACAAAGAGACAGAGCCCCTGCAGAGCTGCTGTGAGGGACATCAGAAGCAGGCCTCAAAGAAACAGTTCAAAGCAACAGCTGCACCAGGAGGATGTGTCTGGCAGTCTCAAGATCAAGCTTCCCTTTTGGCCACACCGCTGACTGAGTGGCTGGAATAGAGGGGACCTTAGTGTCCTTTTGGGGGAAATTAGCTTGTTTACTTGCTGCTTCTGCTTGCTTCACAGGGAAACAAGGCATAAATACTACCAGAAATGATCAATCCACTGTCATCATTATAACAAAGGGACACAGAAAGAGTAGAGAAACTTAAATTCATATATAGTACATGACACAATTTAAATTCAGCCCAAAGTGTCTTCTTTGCTCTCTGATCTGTATCCTTCCTCTGCATCGCACCCAGTCTGAGGGCAAATAGATCCCTTTGAACAGTTCCTCTTATCCTGGCCCAGTGCTGAGCATAGCCAATATGAAGTTATGCCAGTGCAGAAGAGGGGGAGGAAGCTCAGAACAGGACCTGGGCTGGTATCCCTGAGCCAGTGTCAGAGTTGTCCAGTTAATCTGTCACCACAGAAAAGCAACAGGGTGGAGCAGATCCACCTCTGTGACAGCCAGCAGTGGTATCATCGTATGCAGAATGAAGATCATTTTGGGGTGAAGGAATGCTACAGGCTTGGCCTTCCTCTTGTGGGGGTAACCTTGGGCATTCTTCTAGCTTAGAGGCTTGCTAGTCTGCAGGAGGGAGAGACAGCATCTCCCAACTAGGTAGAGAAAGTAGGATGCTTAAAACAAACACCTCCAGAACCATAACAGTAAATATTTCAATGTCTCTACTCTTTAGCATCCCAGCCCATGGACCACAAGGGTGAGCCCTCAGGGATAACATGGCCTACTATGTTATCCACTGGAGGTCAGATGTAATCATTGATGAGAGCATGCTTTATAAATTGTTTATAAGCTAGAAAGAGCTTTCTGAGACAATTATCAAAAAGTAGAGGTTCTGAAATGAATGTCAGCAGGGTAAAAGATAAATGAGAAAGAGCCATATGGAGGGTGAGATTCATGATGGGGCAGCTCCTGTCATAGCCCTGCTCATCTATAACCCCAGCTGGGTGAACGTGAGCACATCATTCAGTTTTTCAAGGCCTCAGTTTCCTCCTCAGTAAAATAAGGATGGTATTATTTATGTAAGAATTTAACAATTAAGGAAACTGGGTATATGGGAACCTAATCTTTGTAACTTTTCTGTAAGTCTAAAACTGTTCAAAAATTAAAAGTTTATTTAAACATTCTGGTACAAATATCTTTGTTATGATGTGATTTTTGGTTGTCTGGGTATATGCCCAGTAGAGGGATTACAGGATTGAATGGCAGATCTATTTTTAGATCTCTAAGTGTTCTCCATATCTCTTTCCAAAAGGAATGTATTAATTTGCATTCCCACCAGCAGTGCAAAAGTGTTCCCTTTTCTCCACATTTGCACCAACATCTCTGGTCTTGGGATTTTGTGATATTGGCTAGTCTCACTGGAGTTAGATGGTATCTCAAAGTAGTTTTGATTTGCATTTCTCTGATGATTAAAGATGATGAGCATTCTTTCATATGTCTGAAATCACATCATAACAAAGATATTTGAACCAGAATGTTTATTGCAGCCCAATTCATAATTACTAAGTTATGGAAGAAGCCCAAGTGCCCATCGATCCACGAATGGATTAATAAATTGTGGTATATGTACATCATGGAATATTATGCAGCCTTAAAGAAAGATGGAGACTTTCATGTTTACATCGATGGAGCTGGAACATATTCTTCTTAGTAAAGTATCTCAAGAATGGAAGAAAAAGTACCCAATGTACTCAACCCTACAATGAAACTAATTTAGGGTTTTCACATGAAAGCTATAACCCAGTTATAACCTAAGAATAGGGGGAAGGGAGAAAGGGAAGGGAGGGAAGGGGGAGGTGGGTGGAGGGAAGGTGATTGGTGGGATTACACCAGCGGTGCATCTTACAAGGGTATATGTGAAACTTGGTAAACGGTCTGTGAAGCTAGTGAATGATGCCCCATGATTATATCAATGTACACAGCTATGATTTAATAAAAAAAAAAAAAGAAAGAAAAACATCCAGTTTGTTCTCAGAAAAAAAAAGTTTATTTAAAAAAACTGCGGGAAGCAACACACACACACACACACACACACACTCACACACACTGAGACTAGGTTTTGCTTCAGGATCACCAGACAGAGAGCTTTGGCAACAAGGGCGCTTTACTATCTGCATTGGTGGTGCTGAGAAATACAAGAACAGAGCCCCTACCTTCCCATAGCTAACAGCTAAGGGGACCCACAGGTGTTCACTACTGTAAAGGTAACTAATAAAATAAATGAATGTTTCTAGGTAACAGCCAGCTTGTTTGAATCAACTATGCCATTGATAACATCTAGAAAACCTGCATTAAGAAAAATCTTAACAGCAAAAATAATTACAAGGACAAAAGTAGGAAAAACTGAGTGTGGGAAAGAAATCCTCACCATCCTAACAGGAGGGCAGCCATATGGGGAGAAGGCTGGGGAGAAGGACCAGGCCAGAAACCAAACTGTATGATCAAAGCAAACTCCCTTTCCACTCCCTGGAATGTTTCAAGGCCATTATTCCAGGGAAACAACAGAAAGGTAACTTTAACCCTGGCCCCTGCTGGCAGCCAATTAAGGGAGCAACTTTGAGATTTGCCCTGAATGCAAAAATTAGTTCCTCTGCAGAAGGGATGACTCCCTTTGGAAACTCCCTTCCCATATTCAATCCTACTGATAAGGAATAATAAAAGGCTCTCAAAACTGAGTGAAAGATGTGTTGGCACTTGGTCAGATCCCATTCCACTCTCTCTTCCAAAGCCTTTCCAATCCTTGGACTGGCCTCCTCTGCTTTTTATGACCCTTGCCTCCCACCTTACCCTCGACCCCTCACTGAGAACCCACAGAAATAAGCAAGCATAAAAGCTGCATTTACTTGAAGGGCTTGGGCTAATGTGAGGACATTTTGACAACTGTTCCAGTTCTCTGAGCAGAACTGCCTGGCAGGCATCAGGTTCACACAAGCATGCGTGTGTGTTTCTTTGGCAAAGGAGCCATATTGAGACTTTTCTTGGGGGTACGTGACAAGCCCCCAACCCCAACACATATACACAAATGGTTAAAAGGAATGAGTGTAAAGCTACCAATCAACCATTTTTGATGAGAATTTTAAAAAATGTGCAAGAAACCTGCTCAGACCTTCCACCTGTCTTGTCACTAATGCATGGCCTTTCACCACCAGGGAGGCAAGACAAGAGTGAAAGGTCCTGGACCCAAGGAAGAAAGATTATTCCAAGGTGTGAAACAAAGAAAAACAGATCCCCTGTTCTGCAGAAATAATGTGGTCTTTATTTCCACCTGGAGGCAGGTGGGGTGTAATCAAGAAAGGAATTCCACACATGCGTTATGGCAGATGGGGACTTAAAGGGTCAGGGAGCACAGCTATTAGCAGCATTCATATTTCCTGAGAGAGACATGAGTCTGACCTTGCCTGGGCGAGTCATGAATCTGACCCTGCCCGGGTGAGACAGGTCAATTTGGGCAGGTACACCTGATTCTATCATAGTAGACTCTTTATTATACGGAGGCAGGGTGATGGTCGAGGCATCTCTTTGACTGCTTCCTGTAGGAGGAGGGGCTTCATGGGCTGCCTGTATAAAGAATGGGAGGGGGAAGGGAATGGGGAGAGGAGTGGTATTTGCAGGAACTCTTTGGCTTTTTTCAGTCTGAGGTGGTTGGTATCTAGTAGGGCGAGGATATGAGTTGTTTTTTGCTGTCTGGTTAATAAATGGAGAGATGAGGCGAAGGGTTAGTGGTCTAAAACTGAGAATGAGAAAAAAAATAATATAATTAGTGGCTCTATCACATACAATAACCGAGAGTTGTCAGAGCCTCTAGTAATCCTGAGAGAACATTTCCACCTAGTAGGGGAAAGTTGCAATACCCATTACTGAGATCTCTGCCTGTTTTTTTTTTGTTTGTTTGTTTTTTGCAGTTTTTGGCCGGGGCTGGGTTTGAACCTGCCACCTCTGGCATATGGGGTTGGTGCCCTACTCTGTTGAGCCACAGGCACCACCGATCTCTGCCTGTTTTTAGAGAACTTTTATAAGGTGGCAACATGGAAGAAGTTGTTCCTATGCTTATCAGAAAAGGAATTGGCTTACCTTCCATTAGGAAAAATACCCAGAGTTTAGCTTTTCAGGACTGCATTCAGGGGGCATCAGTCTTTTGCAGCTAGGCTCAGGTTAGGCATTAGGACTTGGGAGCAACTGTGAAACTAGATCTTCAGAAAAAAACCTAGGCAGTGAGACTTTCACTGAAGACCTTCATAGGCTGACTGCTTTGTCAATTAGCCTGGTTTGCTGCACTTAAAGCAGAATCCTGCGGAAGATTTTGGTTTTTTTGGAACGTTCCTGGGAGTTTCAAGAAGTAGCTGGTTTTACCAAATGGTGGAAGCTGATAACTAGAGCTGTGGGAGGTGTTGCCACACTTTGAGATCAATGAGCTCTCATTAGGGGGTCTGAGGGCCCTGGGGGAATTCTGCCACTTTTCTACCACGCAGTGGAGGGAGTGATGTGGTATTGTTTAGGGAAGGCTATGGATGTGGGGGTTGGAGGGCAATGAGAATGGGTGAATGATGGGAGGTTATAGATGGATGAAATGGGTTCCACACACAGGAATCTTTAAGGTGTTCTGATTGAGCAAATGGAGGGATTGTAAGAAGGGGGGATTAGAGAGGAACAGGAAGGGCTGTGGAAGGGCAGAAGGGGGAGAGATGTTTGCCAGGGTAGGAATAGACAATGGAAATTTCGATGGGTCTGGAGAAGCCAGTGTTACACAAGCCAGGAGAATCTGAGAGGATTCACAAGATGAAAGTAGAGAAGGAATATTTCAAAGTAAGAGAAATGCCTAGATGTAGGGAATCTCTGTCCATTTGCCCAATTTTTTTTTACAGCAATTATTGAGATTAGTGAGAACTGAGATATCAAAGCTGCTGTATTCAGGCCAATGTAAGTCACTATCAAGTTTGTATGTAGGCCAAACAGTATTACAGAAAAAATTGAGATGTTTAGGTTCGAGGTCAGGGTAGAGATGTAGAGGTTTCAGGTGAGTCAGAAGACAGCTTAGAGGTGAAGAAGGGGGGAATTTGTGACTGAGTGATGCCCATACCAAAAACTGGAGGTAGAAAATAAATGAGATTAAAGTAAGATATAAAGAGAATTTTCAAGGGGGAAAAGGAGGAACAAAAATAACCAAAGTACAGCCAGTGAGAACTTGGCCTCTGCATGTGGCCGTTAGCTGAAAATAAAGGGAACTTTCAAAGGGGAAGAAAGGAGGGAACAAAAGGACCCAGACTGCAACCAGAGAGGACTTGGCCTCTGTGTGCAGATGTCAGCCGAAACTAGACTTCTGAGAAGATTCTAGATGAGTGAACCTGGTTCATTGAATGACAGAAAACGATCCAGCTTCATGCTAGGGCTGGTGAGGCTGGCCTTGGGAGACTGCCTGGACTCTCCAAGTATGATTTTAGTCAAAAGAGGGCCTGGCCTCTGCATGTTACCTTAACCAGCCTGATGGGGGGCAAGACTGGGGTGAGAGAGGACTCGGCCTCTGCGTGCTACGGCCAGTCAGGAGGGTAAAAGGAACTGAGAGATCATATACAAATAGGAAAGAGCATGAAAACAGGGGGTGGGGAGAGGAGGAGGTAGAGTAGGAATGGGGAGAGGAAAGAAGTATAGAAAAAAATTTTAGATAAGGGTTCACCTCAGTATTAAATAGATGAATGTTAGGTAAGGTTGGAAAGTGTACCATTTCTCCTCGTCTTGAGGGAATAAGGTCCATGTGGTTAGGTTTGGTGGAGTCACAGGACACCATGTGAAAGGTTCTGGACCAAGGAACAAAGATTATTCCAAGGCGCGAAACAAAGGAATCCGAAATCCCCGTTCTGTAGAAATTACATGGTCTTTATTTCCACCTGGATGCAGGTGGGGTGAAATCAAGAAAGAAATCCCACACGTGGGTTATGGCGGATGGGAATTTAAAGGGTCAGGGAGCAAGAAATTCACAGCATTCCTATTTCCTGGGAAGGACATGAGTCTGACCTTTCCTGAGTGGGGCAGGTCTATTTGGGCAGGTACACCTGATTCTATCAATGGGGAGTTGTTTGGAGCCCCAGTTGCCTCTCTTACCATGTGCCACATGGTCAGACCCTATCCAAAGAATAAGGCTCCTAATACGCAAGGGCAGGGAATCCTGGTAATCGGCAGAGGGCACGGACCTTGGCAAAGGGATGGTACTGCAAAACGGAACTCTCCTGGTAAAGAACAGAATTCAGACAAAAGTGACCAAGGCATGGATGGATGGTGCTTCCCAGGCATTCTCTTGGTCTTACTGAAATCCAGATAGATATATTGATCCTTGCCTAGCCAGGTTCCCGCCATATTTTACTTTGTTTCCCTAATCTATCCAGCAGAGGGTGCTCTTCTACATAAGCAAAGTTGACCATTGCCAACAGCAGCCTGTCCTACCCTGCCGCTTGATGTGGAGAAGGGCCCTGTGGAAGGTTACTGAAACTAGTGGCACTGGTTTCCTTACTTCAGGCCTGTACCTTTATCATTTGTAAAACCTCATTGAGGATGTTTCCAAATTATAAGGATTCTTCAAGATCTTCCTCATTCTTACATTCACTTGTACACTCACTGAAAAAGCACTCTCTGAAGGGACTTCATGTCCCAAAGGTGAACAAGACATACTTAAGCCTACCCTTAAGGAGGGCAGTGGGACAAACAGGCAATAAACACGGGCAGAAAGTAAAGTTCACAACATGTGAGATAAGGATGAGTGCCAAGGTGGGGAAATAGAGTGGGGAAGAAGATATGGAACATCACAGATAGGACATGACATTTTTAAAGAGGGTGGCCAGAGAAGGTCTCACTGAAAAGAGTTTTAAGGAAGTCCTGAAGAAAATGAGGAAGCCAGTCAGGAGGATGAGTAGGTAAATCACACTCTAAGCAGAGACTGCAAGATCAAAGGCTCTGGGGCTTATTTTCAGCAACAGGTATATAGTAAACCTGGAGTGGAATGGTACTGGTTGCAGGGGCTATACGAGGAGATGGGGTCAGAGATTAGGGTTCAGGGGTTGAATTGTTGAGAACAGTGGCAAGATCTGACTAATGTGTTCAGTATAGATTTCAGGGGGTTGCTGACAAAAGTAAAATGATAAATAAGGAAGCTATTGCAATAATCCAAAGGCTGTGAGTAGGGTGGTACCATTGGTGATGGTAAAAAGCAATCAGGTTCTGTATATATTTTGACAGTTGAATTTATAGATCTTTCTGACCAATCAGGTGTGTGATAAAGAAAGAAGGAGAAGAATAAAGGATGACCCAAGATTTTCATCTTGAGCCACCGGAGATTGCAGTTGCCATTTAAAGTCTCTCAACTCAAAATTCTCCCTTCATTGCCTACTCTGAGAAAATAAATATGAATCCTTTATATAGCTTTTCCTTTGCCAGCTGGCATAATATAAAGCTTTGCAAGTAAAGGGAACCATAGAGACATTCCAAGAGAAAAGGTTTTTGTTTCCCCATTCCAGTGGGCTTCCTTGACAGATTCCTCCAGCTTGCCCAACCTTCAGCTCCAGAAATGCAGGTAGTCTTTCTGGTACCCCTATCCTAAAGTGCACTGTGTTCAGCTCTTTCATTTGACACCCACTTTACATGGTTTGCAACAGAGCCCCTCCAGGGAGACACCTCCCCATGAGTGACCTCCTGCAATACCCTAGAAGATAGATTTCTGGCAAATTCTGGAGAGTAAATTTTCAGAAATTTCTGCCTACACATGACCACAGTTACTTGTCTGTCATTCAGGGTGTCTTGTTGGTAGGTAATTATACTTTATGTTAATTCCCTATTAAATTAATGTGTATGATTTTTCGCTATACCCAGACTGATACAAGATTGACTGGTACCCGAAGTGGAACCAGAAGACAACTGTGGGATTTAGATTGACTTGGTTGTGCCCTTGGGGTTGACATAGTGCCTAGCTCCTCTACAATGAGAAGAATGGGACTTGATAATCTGTGGTATGTAGTGATATCACAATTAATCAAAGCTTAAAGTTGTGGTTGATTGTGATGAAGCCTGTGCTTCACTTGACTGTCATGGCTGTAATGATGGCTATTAGCAAGTGCAAACACCCTGAGCACTTTCAAAGAAAAACAACAAGTACAGCTTCACTAGCTCTCAGTTCACAACCTGAGAGTTAGAGGATTTTTATGAAATTGAAGACACTCCAATTTTTGTAGTTTCAGGAGTAGTACTGCTAAAAATTAAATGCAAAATTTAATTGCGTGAGTTGCTGAATAGAAATGATAATTGAATTCAAGAGTTCTCGTGAACATCAGCACATTGATTGGTAAAAAGCAGAATCTTCAAACTTAGAATGGGGTATCTGGCTGACAAAATGAAACTACAGTAGAACCTCTGTAACTTGACTACCCAAGGGTCAGTAAAAAACTGGTCAATATATGGAGGTGGTCAACATAAGGAGCTATGCCTACTATACTGATATGTACACTTAATGCATGTGAATTTATGAAAATTAGACTGACTTAAGGAAGTAGTCAGTGTAGGAAGATGCTCACTTATGGAACTTCTACTGTATTTGAAATTTTTCATAATAATTTTTTAAATGGAATAGTGATAATAAGAAAAGAAAAAGGAGGGGGTAAGTATCAAGGGCGTAGTAGGGCCTCACTGATGAGGTTTTCTGGGGATTCAGTGGTTTATGCTATTTCAAGATAGCCCCTACAAAGTGCTGCCCTGTGTACCACCTACCACCACAAAGGAGGCCCAGTGCTTGCTAGACTTCTTTGGTGAGTTAATGAAATCCACTTTAGTAATCATGGCCCACAATAAATACTGTTTTTTTCTGCTTTTCCTCTGTGAAAGTTGTCAGAATCAAAATGGAGTCACTGTCTTCAAAACTCTGACAAATGGAGGCAGGGAAGGCCATGAACAGAGGGGTTCTTAGGGGCGAATGCCTGCTAATAAGATTATTACAAAAGACCCTGTGAAAACCACAGCCTTGAGCAAAGGAAATCACAACCTTACACACCAAAAATTACTTCTGCAAGGACATCTACCTAGCAACTACATATCCAACCTCAGACTGTTACTCACCTGATTGATCTGTATAGCCAAGGATAATTATCTCAAAACAATTATGTAATCCTCCTTATTATTCCTTTAAAAGCCATTGTCTTCCTTTACCTCCCTGAATACAAACATAGTTTACATTGTTTACTGGCATACATATTCCAATTGCAATGCCCATTGCTGAGTAAATATCACTTTTTCTAAGAAAGGAAGTTTTACTCATTCTGTCTGTTATTGAAGCTGACAAATGGTGTCAGAAGTGGGATCAAAGTGACCTTACCTTAGACAAATCAGTGGCCCCTGGAATTGAGTGTGGTTCCAGGAGAGCCTTTAACACTACCCACATCCATGAAGCATGTTTTCTACCCAGATGAATCTCCTCTTAGATTCTTGGACTCCTTTCCTTTGGTAAGTTCTTTTTTACTTCATTCACAATTTGATTTGGTTATAAGGCTGCCTTAAATGAAAGAGCTTTGCGTCCCTCTTGGTACTTTTTTACCAAGCCCTTTCTGGTTTCTACAGAATTTACTCTGGCTTCTACAGAATTTACATTCTGGCTATAAGGAGTGTCATTTCTGGTGAAGAGAACTTTTGGTTCTTTCTACATGGCTAATTTAATATTTCCTTTGTCTAGCTGCCTGGCTTAAAATTTTAGTGAGCATTCTTATTGTTATTTTCTTTGGTTTTGTTTACATGCATGTGTAAATGATTTGACTCTTTTATCATTTCTCCCCTTGCTTGTTTCTGGACACATTCTCATACCAAAAAAATAAACATTCTAAATGCTAGGTGTAAAATGGCTAATTAAAAGTCACAAACTCCTGACATTCCCTGACATGATTTATAGGATTCTCTTTGCTCTTGAGCGTGCCACACCTGCTCTTGAGTCCATCCAGCTACATGTTAAAAATGTATAGTCTTTTCATGAACATTTTTAATTAATGCACAAATTATACCAAGAATAATTTATGGCCATTATAGGGGGGTTGTTTGAACTTTCCAAGCCTGGTTTTCTTATAACTAAATTAAAACTGCAGCCAACCATATAGTTAATATTTACAGTCTTTTAAGTTCTCTAACTTTTTTCCTGCCTACTTCAAATCTTCCAACTTTTCTGATGGTATTAAGATAAACTCATTGCTTATAGCATTCCAGCCAAGATTTAAAAAAAAATAGAAAGTCTTAAAGGGTTTTAATTTAGTGGCTGTACAAATTACAACAGCTCTATGGTAACCAACAACCTAGATACCTGAGTCATCCCTTTTGAAAATGTAAATTTAGGTTTGCCTGAAAATGTAAATTTAGGTTTGCTTGGCTAACAATCTCGTAGAATGATGGAATAGTTATTTGAAAGTTTGATATTCTAAAAGGAAAGATAAATGTTTTTAGTGGGCTGGGGGCTCAGTGGCTGATGCCTGTAATCCTAACATTTTGGGAGGTCAAGATGGGAGGCTCACTTGAAGCCAGGAATTTGAGAGCAGCCTGAACAAGATCAAGAACTCTTCTCTACAAAAAATTAGAAAAATTAGGGGCAGTGCCTGTGGCTCAAAGGGGTAAGGCGCAGGCCCCATATGCCAGAGGTGGTGGGTTCAAACCCAGCCCTGGTGGAAGACTGCAAAAAAAAAAAAATTAGCCAGGCAAGGTGGCATGAGCCTGTAGTCTGAGCTACTCAGGAGGCTAAGGCAAGAAGATTACTTAAGCTAAGGAGTTTGAACTACAATGATGTCACTGTACTCTAGCCCAGGCAACACATCAAGACTTGGTCTCAAAAAAAAAGGTTGAGTTTTCAGGCTAAGTCAACATCTTGAGCTCAGAATAATAATATAAACTATCTTTGCCTGTCATAAAAATTTGTTTGTTGCCATGCATGGACAAGAAAAAGCCAGAAAAAAAACCCTGCAAATATTTATTTCCATCCTCATCCACTTTAACTAGTTAAGCAAACCATACTGACAAACATAAGATAGATTTAGTACTAAAATTGAAGGCTGTTTGGAGATATTTTTTCTTATGCAATTCAGCTAGCCCTAGCTAAAATATAAACAATTAAATATTTAACCCCTAAACTTATTTAAAACTGAAGGAGGAAAATGCTAAAGAGACTTTTTTTAAAAGCAAACTGCTGCCTTATCCAAAATTTGTGTCTACAACCTTCATTAGATTACCAAACTTGGAAAATATAATTTAGCCATGTGAACAGGTCTCATTTTGTCAGAAATATTAGCCAGGCATGGTGGCATGTATTTGTAATCCCAGCTACTCAGGAGGCTGAGGTAAAAAGATTACTTAAGCTAAGGAGTTTGATCCTTATATAATTTGGATCCAATTGTCTTTTTTAAACAAGTTTGTGTTATGTTTTACTGTCTCATGATTATAATTCTAAAATAAAACCTAAAAGTTCTAAAATAAGAACTCTGTGTGTGTATTTGTATTTAGATGTTTTTTTTTGTGTGTTTTTTTTTTGGCCAGGGCTGGGTTTGAACCCACCACCTCCGGCATATTGGACCGGCGCCCTACTCCTTGAGCCACAGGCGCCGCCCTATTTAATGTTTTTATGCATATGTACATGTATTATGTTCATGTTGTGTTCACATGGTAGAATCTGGCATAATCAGCAGAATTCTTAAATAAAGAATTCTATTTAGACTGATTTATTTAAGTACTCACATGTTTTTTTAATTTCAGATTAATATGAGGGTACAAATAATTAGGTGACAGTGTTTGCATTTGTTAAGTAAGATCCCTGTTGCAGTTGTGTCCCTCACCCAGGAGGTGTGCCATGTACCCTTACATCGTGCCCATTAGGTAAGAGCACACCAATCCCCCTTCTCCTCCCAACCTCCCAACTTGAAGTAAAGTGAGTTTTTCTCTTGTGTTTGTCTACTGGCTTTGTGTTAGTATTGGGTACATTGAATACTTGCTTTTCCATTCTAGTGATACTTTATAAAGAGAACGTTCTCCGACTCTATCCAGGGTAATACAAAAGATATAGTCTCTATCTTTTGTGTGGTTGAATAATATTCTATTGTATAGATTTACCACAGTTTATTAACCCATTTATAGGTTGATTGGCACTTAGATTGTTTCCACACTTTGGCAATTGTAAATTGAGCTGCAATAAACAATCTAGTGCAAGTGCCTTTATGATAAAATGATTTTTTTTTTTCTGGGTAGATGTCTAGTAATGGGATTGCAGGATCAGATGGAAGGTCTATTTTGAGTTCTTTGAGGATTCTCTATACTTCTGTCCAAAAAGGTTGTTTTAGTTTGCGGTCCCACCAACAGTGTTAAAAGTGTTTCCTTCTCTCCACATCCAAGCTAGCAGTTGTAGCTTTGGGACTTTGGGATATGGGGAGTTTTCACAGGGGTTAGGTGTTATCTCAGGGTGGTTATGATTAGCCTTTCTCTGCTGATTGGGGACAATGGGCATTTTTTCATGTGTTTGGCCATTTGTCTGTCTTCTTCAGAGAAAGTTCTATTCACGTCTGTTGCTCAGTGATAGATAGGATTGTTTCCTCTTTTTTGATTAAGCTGAGTTCTCTGCAGATTCTAGTTATCAATCATTTGTCAGATTTGTAACATGCAAATATCTTTTCCCATTCTAAAGGTTGTCTATTTGCTTTCATTGTTGTGTCCTTAGCTGTGCAGAATCTTTTTTAACTTAATTAGGTCCCCTTTATTTATTTTTGTTGTTGTTGCAATTGCCAACAAAGGCTTCCTCGTAAAATCTTTCCCCAGGCCAATATCATCAAGAGTTTTTTCCCCACTTTATCCTAGGATTTTTATCATTTCATTTCTTAGATTTAAATCTTTTATCCATTTTGAGTCAATTTTGGTAAGTGGTAATAGGTGCAGGTCCAGTTTCAGTCTTTTACATGTGGTTATCCAGATTTCTAAATTGTTAAAATATATAGTAGTAAGCCCAGATACCTTTTAGTTCACATGACTTAAGTAAATCTTTGAAGAGAAGCTGGTTTTTAATTTGTTGATAAAATTAAAATGTATTCAGAACTGACAGCTTAGTTTTTGCCTGAGTTTACTGGACAAGATTATATTTTTCTCTGCTAGACATTTTAAGACCATAAAACAATAACAGGCTAAAACAGAATGATTTTTGTGTATGAAAATCTTTAATAAGTAAGACTATCTTAACATTGTTGGTTTAATGAAAACAGCTGTATCTTCTGAACCATCAGCAGAATATCCATGTATTTGACGTTAAAGTTCTTATTTAGGTGAACACCTGATGTTCGCAGGCTATATACATTATTAGCTGGAAAAAGTAACTTAAAATGAGAATTGGCTTTGTCTAATATCTGGGCTTTCATGAGTAACCTAGGTGAATATATGGAATAAACATTTACAAATGATCTTTTCATGTAAATTTAAAATCTTAGAGTTATTTTTTATTAAATTAAGTAATAAATACTTATTAAAATCCAGGTCATTTCTAAATAAAATAAAATATGAATACATAAATTGCAGAACACAAATACCATTTTTTCTTGGCTTCTTAAATTTTATACAAAGACTAAATATATTTGGGTCAATTAGTGCATATAAAAATTATGGGAAACATGTTTACCTCTGTGGCAACTGCTAGTCATCAGTAAGGGTGTCTGGCTGATGTGATCTCAGCATTTCACTACTCTTTTAGCTTCACTTGTGTTCAAAGCATAAATTTTGCTGACTACCATTGAGTAATCTGTCTTGATTATTTATTACTCAGTGTAAGTTCCAGCCACAATGTGTTTTCTATGCACACCTGCACACATCTGAGTTGCTTGATCACTCCAGCCCAGGCTACAACTGGGTAGTTGGGACCTGCAGGCAGACTCAGCCAGAGGTCATCACTGCTGAAGTGATGTTAACTCACCAGTAGATGTATCACATGTCCAGTTGTGGATGCTGGGCCATAGCCCTTTACTTGGCACTTGTAAAAGAATTGAGAAAACCGAAGATAAATATCAAGTATATATATGATAGGATTCGTTTGGAATCAACTTGAGCTCATGATTAAAATAATAATACAACATACACATCAGAAGTGCGTACAGGGTGGTTTAGCTATTGAATACCAGTGGCATTATTCACAAAAATAAGGAAGATAGAAGGGGGTAGTTGCCAGGGACAGAGATGTAAAATCAGGAGAACTGGAAAATAAATCAGGAATCATTAATTTGAAATTTGAAATAGCCTTCACTTAATTTTAGCCAATCCCATGGCTTAAGTTATTTGTTTCAAAACATTTGTTCATGGTCCATACGCATTACAATCAGCCTCACCTGGGAATTGTTGAAATCCACTGTACCTGACTTTTGTTCAGGCCACCTAACCTCAAGTATGTTGTATCTGAGGGTTTTTTCCCTAATAAATGACCCAATAAGCCAGCACACAGGAAACTAGAGTCATCCTGTTTACAGGCACAATAATTTGGGGAAGTTTTATCTAAAAATGGAAAAGTTGAATTCATGTGTCTATGACTAATAAGACTTAGTATCTAGTCATCCATCAACCACATGGCATTGTTGTTCCTATTAATAGCTTACTAAAAACTAAAGTGCTAACCTTAATAACTTCAAACAAATGAAATGTGTTAGTTTAACTAAAATTTTGAACAGGGTCTAGCATGAGGTGGCTTCAGCAAAATATCAATGTCTTACTGTATCTGTTAAGGTAGTTTAGGTTATACTTTAATAACAACTTCTGCAATCTTAGTGGCTCTGTGTTAAAACATCTCTAACATGCAGGTGGGCTAAGGGTTTGAACAACCCTTGGCCAACTGTTCTTAAGGCATTGTTCAGGGAGCAACACAGTGATGGTGTTTGTTCTTATGGCTTCGTATCTCAGCACAAGCCCCCATAGTGACCGCAATGAGGAAAAGGCCAACTGGAGAATCACTCAGAGGCCTTTACTGCTTCGGTACAGGTGTGATAACACAGCACTTCTGTTAGTGTTTCTTTGGGCAGAACTTGGACCTGCTCAACTACAAGTTGACTGGAAAGTGTTGCCTCCCATATGCCCAGAACAAAAGCAGAACCAGATATTGGTGAGCATTGGTCAGGCTACCCACACTCAGTTTGGCCCTCCCTCTTCTGAAAGTTTCTACTTAGCCATCTGCAGCCTGGCAGCTGGCTTCTGGAACATTCTAAGATAAAGATATTGCTATTCTGATAGTGAGCATCAATAGTTTCTTGTTAGGGCCACTTATAACCTCTGCTGTCAGCAAGACTGTCTCTTAACGTGACCCAGTTCTGTAAACACCGCTCAGTACAAGTATTTGATATTTGAGTTTCTCCAACTGTTAGCAGGCAAAGAGGATGTAAAATCAGATCTTGGCTGGGCCCAGGAAATAGGGGAATTCTGAAATTGGCTGCTGCCACTTGCTATTGGCACCCAAACCAGACAGACAGAGGGAGTTTAGAAGAACAATATGTTACTGTTCTTTTTCTTCCATTGCACACTTCCCTGTAGCCATAGTAAGAAGCAGACTGTAAAGGAAGGGTAGATGCGATTTCCAAGACATTAAAATGTCAAGTGCTAAGTTCATGTGCCCGTGTGTGTGTGTGTGTGTGTGTACACACATACTAAGCAAATGGAACTTTCTGTGATATGTCACAGCCGGTTATAACATGGGACCAATTAATGAAAGTGAAGGGAAATGAACATTTCAAAATTTCATCTAAATCTTAAGATAAAAGGTGCTCCTGGCCTCCATGGGAAAAATTCATCAGGGAAAATATGTGAGAGATTTATTAATTAGATTTATTGCTCAGTGTGGTCCTCCTAGGGTCCTTATTAATCCCAGATTTAAATGAAAGAGAAAGAAGTTGCTACATAGTATGGAAATGTTTAGGTTGCAGAATTAAGAAATTTACTCAGTAATTTACCCAGATTAGGACTTTGTAATCCTAGGATTCTCAAAGATTCAACCAATTAAGAATTCCGGGCGGCGCCTGTGGCTCAAGGAGTAGGGCGCCGGTCCCGTATGCCGGAGGTGGCGGGTTCAAACCCAGCCCCGGCCAAAAAAAAAAAAAACCACAAAAAAAAAAAAAAAAAAGAATTCCAATGGCTTCCCAGGCACCATGGCTCACACATGCAATCCTAGCACTGTGGGAGGCCGAGGCAGGAGGATCACTTGAAGTCAGGAGTTCCAGACCAGCCTGAGCAAAGTGAGACCCTGTCTATACTAAAAATAGAAAAACAAATCTGGCACTGTGGGGGACACCTGTATGTAGAGCCCTAGCTACCCAAAGACAAGGCAAGAGGATCACTTGAGTCCAAGAATTTGAAGTTGCTATAAGCTAGGCTGAAGCTAGGGCACTCTAGGCAGGGCAACAAAATGAGATTCTGTCTCAAAAAAAAAAGAAGAAGAAGAATTGTCTCACAGACATGTAGTTCCTTCCTGATGTGATATTTTATTTTATTTTTATTGTTAAATCATAGCTGTGTACATTAGTGCAATCAAGGGGTACAATGTGCTGGTTTCATATACAATCTGAAATATTCTCATCAAACTGTTCAACGTAGCCTTCATGGCATTTTCTTAGTTATTGAATGTAGGCATTTGTATTCTGCATTTAGTAAGTTTTGCCTGTACCCATTCTCCACACCTGATGTGATATTTTAATACAAGAGTTTAAAGTTACAGGGGGGTACAACGTCATATTTTTTTATTTATTCATGTGTTCAGTTATATAGGGATTCTCATGTTTAGAAAATCAAACATGGAGACCTTTCTCAGAACTGCCCTGAACTCAGGAGAATTACAAATCCTCAAGGATTACCAAACTTTTTAATAGACAACAAGTCACAATTTCAGAAGAGTTCTGCCTTAGGTGACCAAATGACCGATATGATGAATCATTAAGGCAAAAGCTCTAAATGGGGATCTTGGAAGTGCTTCTTTTACATCTGAACAAATACTGAATTTTCCAGGGTGTTTTCCTATTAATCAGGCTAATGGGATAAAGCTTGAAAAACAGATTGTGGGAATCTCCATTCCCAGGGAGGCTCCAGTCTGTATTCGTCCCCTGGTGCAAACTGCAAGAGGACATCTGAAGGACAAACACAGACCAGGTACCAGAGTCAAGGCTAAAATATTGTGTGGCCATAGTGTGTCTAATGTACCTATTGTAAAGTAAACACGGAGAACAAGGAGCAAAGCTGTTTTTCTAGGTCAAAACTCACTCAGTAAGTCACTTATAAATTGCCTGAGTTTCAGTTGCTCGTCTGCAGCGTGAGATGACAGCACACAGCGGTGACTGCACAGGATTGTTAGAGGCAACACTTCTAGGAGGCTGAACTCACATAAGTGGGGGAGAGGGGGAAACTGCCGCCTGTAAGGAACTTCTCACTGCTTGGATTGTATATTGTTATTTCCTTCAGCTCTATCCTAACCGCTCCAAAGTAAATACATATCCCGATTTTATTGCCGGGCTCACAGAATGAGTAAATGAGGCTTCTAAATTCCCACAGCTAATTAGCATAGAATTAGGATTTGAGCCCTGTGCTGTCTGACTGCACCAGGGAAGCTTTCCACCAGACACCCTGTGAAGGAGAGGGTGTTTGGAGGGAAACCAAAGAGGTAAAAGAAAACTTCCCAGAATGTCACCTTCTTACAAGACCCTGAAAGAAACTGTCACATATTTAAATACAGAGTCTTTCTGTTTGGTTAAGTGAAAATGAATTAAAGGTATGTTTCTTATGAAGGCAGCCCATTCTGTGACAAGACAGAGAACAGCATGAGAACTTAAAGAACAAAGTAAAAGTTGTTCCAACTGGTAAGTCTGCATTCCAGGATAATCACTGGTTTGCCACCTTCTAGAGACTTCTATGCATAAACTTTAGTTTCTGTAAATACAGGCTCTTGTGCTACACAATGTATTATGAACTATTCTGACCAAGAGAGAAGAGGAAACGGTGGGGGAGGGGGTCTGGGGGACAGAAGGGAACCAACATTTGTCGTGTGTCCTCTCTGTAAGGATCCTTTCTGCGTAGTTATTTATTTTATCTTAACAACCAGCTCTGAGACCTTGGAACTAAAATCTCCATATACAGATAAGGATAGTGAAGCCACAAGGGGTTCAGTCACTTATTTATCCACAGTGAACTGAAAACTGGCTGACTGTCCCCAGATCCCAACATCTTGCCAAAGTCCACACTGTCCGAGATGGTGTCAGGGCCATCATTTTCCAGAGCCCTTTCTATAAAGAAAAGGAACCCTCTTGTCAGGGTGGCAACATGTGTGTGCATGTACAAAATGTCTGCCTTCAGTCCCCTAGGTGACCATGTCCTCCCGGTGAGCCGGAGAGCCCTGGCCCATGGAGGAGACCACTTCAATTGTGTGCTCTGGCTCCCTAATCCTATCCACACCATTTCCAGGACTTCAGCCTCCCCTAGCTGCTTCCCATTGAGTCCTGATGGAGGACAGAGGTGGCGGGAAGAGAGCAGAGAAGCCCAGAATACACATCCTCACTGTTTGCTGGTGGGAGGCTATGTTGACCTAGCTGGTGTTTGCGCTGCTTGCTCAATGCTCTGCAGGATGAAAAACTGAAGACCAGACCCTAAGAACAGGTTTAAATTGGAGGGAAATCACTGATTTTTCCCTGAATTTCTGGAGCAATTTTTGGTTTTGTTTTCAGCCATTTCCCTTAGTTATTTAATTTCTATTTCCCGGCTGTTAAAAGAACAGTCACACAGCCTGAGAGTAAAAGAACAGGGAAATAATATTTCTTGAGCCAGGCCTTTTGTGATCTGCATGATCAGTATTTCATGTCCTCCTCGCAATCCACCACCCCACGAGGTAAGGATTATTATCTCCACTCCAGAGATAAAAGATATTAACTGACCAGCTCCAGAGCCTCAGCAGCTGATGGCAGATCTGGGATTTGAATTGTGTCTGTCTCACTGCTCCTCCACCTTCCTTATCAAACTCCTTCAGAGAGAGCAGGGGAAAAGGAAGATCTTCATAGAGGCTTCATTCATGACAGACAAGACTGGAAACAACCCAGACATCCATCAACAGATAGATGCCTGGTAGCACATCCATACATTGGAGCAGTACTCAGCACCAAGCAGGAGCAAATGGCTGATCTGTGTGACAACTTAGATGAATCTCAGAAACATGGTGTTGAACCAAAGAAGCCACACACAGAAAGGTACATGGGACGATGTCCCCTTTCCATGCCTTTCTGGAAGAGGTGAGGCCAATCTATGGAGATAGGAGTCAAAACAGAAGTCTCCTTCAGGGGCAGTGACAGAAAGGGGACTTCTTGGGCAGACAGATATGTTCTATCTCCTGCTCAGAGTAATGGCTGCACAGATGTGCACAAATGTAAACATTTATTGAGCTGTGTCTATAGGAATTGTGGTTTTACTGCATGAAAATAATACTTCAGTAAAAAAAAAAAATCAATGAAGACAAAGAAGAGAGGATGGCACATTTGAATGTAGTAGCAGGGGAGATGGGGAGAAGGAGAAGCCCTCAAGAGAGGCTTTATGGAGTCAGCTTCTATATTCTGTCTGACCCTCACCTGTGAAGTAGGTATAATAAACCTTCCTTGCAGAGCTGTTGGGGAAATGAGCTTTGTACTCATAAATTGCTACCAGAGTGCCTTGGCATCTGCTAACCCATCAGCTCTAGTTGGGATTATGCTGGAGAGCTCAGGAGGCCACAGGGAGAGAGGAAGGAGGGACAGCAGGGCCTGAAGCAATCTCCTTCCCCTCAGTGACATTTCATCATGGCAGGTCCCTCCCCACTTTGCTGTCCTCCCATGGACTGTTCCTCCTTAACAGGGCAGGCAGAGGAGGCAGAGGGGGAGCAGCTTTGGCTGGTGGTGGGAGTCACACCTGGTCAACAGGAGAACCGGGCTCTAGGTTCTGGCTGGGAGGCCTTGGGCAACCTGCTAAGCCCTCCCTCCTCGGTCTGCACTTCCAGATCAAATAGCAAAGCAACTAGTTTTGTTTTGTTACACAGGAAATTGCACACCTTATATAATTTTTTTTTTAATTTCACAGAGCCTTATATAAATTTTAAGCATTCAAAAGGTTTTCACGCTTTCACGCTGACAAGATACCTTAACCACTGAACGAAAGAAACTCTCTGTTTCTACAATCCTTCATGAGTTCACTTCTTCCAGCAACCTTTGCTTACCTATCTTGTTCTCAGTACAAAGTCATAGAGATGGAAAAAACACCCTTCAGGTAACTTACTACGGGAGATGCAGTTTGTATCACTTAGCCTGGGAGAGCTCTGTGGTGGGCTCTGTGACTTGACCTGGGGCTAGTTCCTTGACCGCTGTGAATCCCAGTTTCCTCATCTATAGAATGAGGATAAAACAGAAATATTGACCTCATAGGCTTGATGTGAGGATGAGGAGTTAATCTGCAAAAACTTTGGCATGAGCTAGATGTTCAACAATTGTTAGCTATTATGCTAATGTTACAAAGGGTTTGTGCAAGAGTGCAAGTGTGAGGCAGAAGAGAGGAAGGGCGGAAGGAAGGAGGAACGTATTGTCAGAATTGAGGTAACTCTGTGTGCCTCAGTGTCCTCACATGCTCTGAGGAGATAATAACAGTGCCCACTGCACAGGATTGTGTGAGTTAATACAGATAAAGTGTTTAAAACAGAGCCCGGCAGGTAGTGCTCAAGAGGTATCAGCCAGGATGCAGGGGGTGACGTGTCATGCATTAGAGTCAGTTTGAGTAGTTGTATGATAAAATGAAAGCAGCCAGAGACCCGTTAAAACCAAGCAAACAGAAATGCTCAAAGTCAACATGAAGAAGTCAGCAGGGTAAATCGAACCATCTCTAGCCAAGGTCCAAGTTGGGCAAGTGTGAGCCACCCACGCAGGGCTTGTATTTCTGAATAATAAGCCCCAAAGTTTTGTTAAGTCTCCCTTGGCCCCCTGCCAAGGTGAGACCTGCCATCCAGCCACACCCTAGGTTCCCAGAAGGACAGTTACTACACCCTGTTCTCTCCCTCTCCCAGGCAAGATCCCCCACATCATGTTCTAGGGCAGAAGAAAATGTCAATAGGCCGAGGACCCAGGATCATTGCTAGAAAACAAAGGTATGTCTTCTGAAACATCAACAGAGATTGCTGATAGGGGGAAAAAAGATAACTTAAAGGTTCTACCGTTGGCCAAAATGTGACAACCTGAACATCAAAAAGGAAATTGTAAATATAGTTAACTAGGACAGGTTGAGTCTATTAAAAGTGGTTCGTCCATAGTGAACATGAGGGTCCATAACCTCCAAAGAGTGAGGTTAAAGTGCAGTAAAGGTCAGTTGTAATGAGAATCTAATTTAATAAGAAGGAGATGAAGCTGTAGATGTACCTTTTATTCCTTCTATTAACTATATTGTCACTTACAATGCATAGATTTGTTTTATTTTTGTGAAAGATAAGAATCTGTGTGAAGATAAGAAGTAAAACCCAGAAACTTTAAGTAAGCCAGAGAATTCCATAAAAAGCAGAAATTACCCCCCCACCCCCCACACACAGGAAATGGCCCCGGAGGTTACGCACACGAGGAAAGAGGATCCACTAGGGTGTTGCAAGTTGGTTGATTTGCAAGTTGCCTGGAGGAGGGGAATGAACAGTACAGACTGAATTTATCTCCTGGAAGGTCAACTTATGACATCCAATTGATTCTACTAATCAAATGAGTTATGAGCAGACAGACACAGGTGTCAGTTATGCTAACAGAGCAGGCTCTGTTTTAAGCACCCCACAAGCCTCACCTCATTTAAGCCTCACAACTATGTGAGAAAGGGACTCTTATCCCTATTTTACAGATGAGAAAACTGAGGCTCAGAGAAGTGACATGAAGCCCTCCCCCAAATCCATGTCAGCTTAGTTCGAGGCCCTCCACATCCTCTGCACGTCGCATGTGTTTGCAAAGACCTGGCCCTGCTCCTTTAGGAAGTAAAATGAGTGCAGCCCCTGGAAAGGGGATGGGTGGCCTCTTTTGGAATAAGTGGAAGCTTGAATCTGCGGAGGTATCCATGGGCAGAGTGCTGCTCCTGAGCCTGGAGTCAAATTCAGCAATCCTTCTCCCCACTTAGACCCTAGAGACCCATCTGAAAGGTTTTCCAGGACCAGGACACATCCCCATCTCATGCCAGGGGCTGCCTGAAGTGTTTAAATGTTGTCATCTGACCTCCACAATCCTGAGAGAAGTGACTATTTCTATATTCTCCCTATCTCCCAGATGAGGAAACTGAGGGGCAGAGAGGTTAAGTAGCTTGTCTGAGACCTACAGAGACAGAGTGGTGGAGTTAAGGCTTGACCCAGATGCTTAATTCTTGAGCCCGCACCTTAGTCACTAACCTACACTGTCCCTCAAAGAAGGGAGCCAGCTTCTGGAAGTAGGGAATTGCAAGTGAGGGTGTGTATGTGTGTGGATGGGTTGGGCAGTGCTCTCCTGGGCACCTGCCAGAAGGGTCAGCCCTTCTGCACCCTACTGTTGTCCTTCTGACCAGCCACTAGTCCTTAATCTACTTGGCCCAGGGCCCGTGGCATCCCCCACCCTCCCCTCTTCAGTGCTGCAGACCCCCAGCCTCAGGTCTCACACCTCTCTCCAGCCCACTCCTCAAGACTGTCATCTCTAGGCAGGACCCTGGAGAGAGGCAGGGTCTCCCCAGATGCCCTTTACTCACCACCAGCCCCCTGGATCTTCCCATGATGCATCTGTTCTGAGGAAATCAGCCCAGAAGCTAAAAGAGACAACTCTAGAAGTAACCAAGTGGTTAAGATTTTCCCCACTCTGGCCACCGAGTGTCCTCTACCCCTGGGACCCTATTTTTGTTCATTTTCCCAAATCATCCAGCCCTTCTTCCCAGTATAGATATCCAAAGCAGAGCAAAGGCTGAACCTGGAGCCCTTGACCCCAAACAGCAGGGCTCCCATTTTGAGCCCCCACTGATTCCACCTGTGCTTTCTTCATCCATCCTCCAAATGCCCCAGCTTCCCCCCTGTGACACATGACTTCCACATTCACACAGACCCTTCACAGCCACAGCACTCCCGAGGGGCATTTCAGAGGTATCTTAGTCCTCTTCTCTCTAGAGCTGGCTGGGAAAATCTGCCAGATAATGGGCCATACTCTGTGCCAAGAGAGCACCTGTCATTTCTAGTAATCCCCTGAGCAGTGTGACTGCTCCTCTTACGGAGGCTCAGAAAGCCGAGTGCCTCATCCTGGATCACACAGCCTGGACGCTGACAGGTAGAGCAGGGCTGCCTGGGCCTGGAAGGGCCGGTCTGGCATCCACCTGGCAATGGGCAAGGCCCCTTCCTGTCCCAGCTCCCCGCCCCTCCTTGACCGATTGTTGCTGCCACCCAGAGCCTCCTTCCTGGGCAGACCGGCAGCGACTCAGCAGAGGGGGTCGGGCTGCCGCAGGAGGCGTGGCTGCTGCCAGGAATTCCAGGTAGGGGGTCCAGCTGCCCGACCAGTACACAGGTCAACTGCCTGCACCTGCTGGAGGGACAGAGCTTGGGGGAAAGTGGGGATGATGAGGCTTTTGTCACTGCTGTGTGACAAATGGGAGGGGCAAGTGGGCTTAGAGAGAGAACATTGTATAGATGAGAAAAGAGAGGTCAAGAGAGGGTAAGAAATCTCAGAGGGTATGGAGAGCAGACTCACCTCGCCACAGTCCAGCCTAGTGCCTAGCCTAGAGACCCAAGCTGGGAGTGCGTATGGAGTCCTGGGGGAAGTATCCAGCCAGCTCAGGGGAAAGGCCAGAGATGGAGCTGAAAGGGGAACAGGCGAAAGGGAGAAGGGACTCCACACTCATTTCCTGCTTCCTGTAAGGAGAGGGGGCACTGAATGAGTAAATGCCTGGAGGAAAGCTCCCGAAATGCCAACCCCCAACCCCCAAGTGACTCAGGGAGACCCCCTGACATGGTGGACAGCAACATCATAAAGGGCATACTGTGCACACCCAGTGCCTGGCTCTGTGACTTCCTTGAACTGCCGCATTTCAACCACCCAGAAGCCCAACAAGGTATGTACTGTCAAGGTCCTCAGCTTAGAGATGGGGAGACTGAGGCATGGATGGGTTAAACAACTTGCCTGAAGTCTTCCAGCCGGCAAGTGGGTTCCCTGACCTGAATTTGTGTGCTACAGAATCTGTGAGTCCCTCACCTGGCTGAGCCCCATGGTGGAGCACAGCTGGGACTGACAAACGAGATAAGGGACAAAAACGTACAAATGCATTCATTCAGCAAAGATCTACCCGCCAAGCAGGATGGGGCTTGCACAGCGGATAATGCCACCTGATTTAGGTTTTTAAAAAGATGGCACTTGAGTGGTATCCTACTGGAGCTGTCCCTGCATCATCCTTCCCCTCAACCTCCAGCAGTCCCCAAAGGCTTATGACTGTCACAGTGCAGGGGCCACGTTCACAAGGAAATTCTTAGTGATATATGGATTACCCTGATCTTCTGGGAGTCAGAAACAGGCGAGAGGCTGACCAAAAATTGACCATTCTCCTACTCAAAGGAGCCCTGAGAGCAGGCTGAACAGAGGGCTTACAGACCCAGTCAAGAGCCTACTGTGTGCCAGAACTTCCCCCAGGATACTTTGTTTATACTGACAGCCATGCTTGGAGATGGAACTTCCAGCCACCTAGGGTGCAGGTGAAAACACCTGTCCTGGTTCAGAGAGGTGAAGCAGCTTGCCTTAGGTGGGTGGCACAGCTCCTGTTTAAAGATGTCCTCTTCAGCCCCTAGCCTGTCCCACGGCCAACTGTGCCATCCCAGCATGGCTGTGACTGCTTCAGTCATGCCCCACTTTCCCACTGGGGAAATCAAGAGGGGTTTTGTGTCTAAGGTTGGATGAGCAGCCTCTGCTCTGGGCCCCAGTTTCCTCATTTGTCAAACAGGCTCATAACCCACTCCGGACCCCCAGGACAATGAGCTTGCTACCTGCAGAGCAGCCACTGAGGCTTTCTCAGACAGAGTATGAGGCCAGCAAAGTGGTACTGGCCCAAGGACAGTCTGACTCATGACACCCCCACCTTGGACACAAGACACTAGTTTATGAGGCAGAAACAAAGACTCCCTTTGGTGTGAGGAGCAGAGGCTGTGTGTGGTCCAGAGTGTGGGGCTGTGTAGGCGGGTGGCTCAGGACCTGGCCAATGGACTTAGCTCCTGTTTGCTCCCTGATAACTGGGTGACCTTGGTTAATATTCACCAGTAGCTTCCCCCGTCACCCCTCTGTGTCCACTGCTTAAATACAGACAAGACCAAGGCTCTGTCTCCTCTGCCTTGGTCTCCACCAACAGCCCGCAGACAGGGAGTCAATCGTAAGTAAGCCTTTCACAGTAGAGGCTCCAGAGGGGCCCCCAGTCCCTGCACCACCCTGAGAGGATCTGGCCTGGGGCAGAGGAGGGTGTGGGGGGGGTCTTCCCCTGGGATGCTGGAAAGATGCAGGGGGCTGCATCATTATCGTACCGGCACCCCTGAAGGTTGTTTCCTGATTTCTGAGCCTTCCTGGTACCTCTTCAATACCTTCCAGTGAATCAGCCGGCCCTTGTAAGCAGAGGTGGACAAGGGTGTCTGGCTCCACAGTTCTGGTACTCCCGGATGGGCACGAGGGAAGATAGGTAACAGCAATGATAACAGCAGTGGATTCTTTCTGTCTGCTCTCTCCCGTGTCTACCCAGGGGTCTTCCTGTTAGTTGTGCCTTGTAAGCCTCGCACTTCCCTGCTGCCTGGGTGCATAGATTTCCCTCCTCCACAGATGAGGAAGTCAAGGCCCAGAGAGGAACAGTGAGAAATGCAGGCCCACATGCCCCATTCTCTCCGGCCATGCCCAGAAGCAGGACCACTGCAGGCCTCCCCCTGTATAGTGGACCCTTGGGCACTCCTGGTGCAGGTTAAGGGCAGGAAGGCCCTGTGAGGTACACCATCTGTGAGGTTCCAGCTGCCAAGCCACATCTAAGCCCAATGTGTACGTAAAGGCATCTAACGCTCACATCAATCCTCTGAGGTGGTTATTATGGTTATTCCCATTTTACAGATGAGGAGGTAAGGAAGAGTGAGGTTAATAACTTTCCTAGAATCACACACCATCCAAGAGTCAAACTCAGGCACCTGGTTCCAGACCCCTCAACCCTGACCCAGGCCCTGGGATCCTGACCCTGGAGCTGCCATATTTCTCTCAGGTCTCAGGCACCAGCTGGGAACAGGGAGCCTGGGCTGGCCTTGAGGACTCTCTGATGCTCGGGACCTTGGATAGCACTTAACCTCTCTGTCCTCTTGGGAAAAACTAGATAACCTTTGCCCTCATCCCACCCCCACCTGACCTTGATCTCTGGAGTGTTGCAAGAATATGAGTTTTTAAACTCTGTTTTTGGAGATGAGGGCTACAAAGATAACCAAGGCCAAGGTAGCCAGATTCCCATATAATACCTCCAAAAGTTCCACTTCTTGGCACTTTGCAAGTATTTAATTTGCACAATAGCTCTCTGAGGAAGTGCTTTATCATCTCCAAGAAACTGAGGTCCAGAAAGGTTAAGTAATTTTTCTAAGGTCACACAGCAAGTTGAACTCGACCAATCTGGCCTCAGAGCTTTTAATTTTAGCCACAAAGCAATGCCGCCCCTCTACACTTAGCCAGGCCACCTCTGAAGTTTTCAGTATCAAGTCTTCTGTCTCCAGCTTTGTACATAGAAAAAGATTAAGTGTCAGGTTCTGGAATCAAAGTGTCTAGAATTAAATCCTGGTTCTGTAAGCAACGGGCTCTGTGGTTTTCAGTAAGTTATTTATCCTCATTGGGTCTCAATTTTTCCATCTATAAAGTAGAGCTAAAAATTTCCACCCCATGAGGTAAGCTTTGAGGGTGGATTAGATGCGACAGTGCATATAAAACACCCAATGTTAAGTGTGAAGATGAAGGTGAGGAGCATGCCAATGTGTGCTTAACGTGCAGTAAGTCAGCTAACAGGCAATGAACAGATACTTGGAGAATTCAGTATAAAATTTGCCAAACTCAAAGGCTATTCATTGCTGAGCAAAATCGGTTCTAGGGAATGTAGCAGCTGGCTAGGAAGAAATCTGCTGTTCTCAGACATGAGCACAACCCATGTGCAGGTAGAGAGAGGGCTTCCACACTTGGGAGTGGGAAGGAGCCCACCCACCCATTATCTTGTTTATTTCTCATCTCTGTCTTTGAAAGGATTCTTTTCTCCATTGTACAGACAGGAAGCTGAGGCTCAAAGAGCTGAAGTCATTTGCCCAGGGCTACCTGCCAGTAAGTGCCTGGCCTGGTCACACCCAGGTTTATTTAGTGCCTATTTCAACACTGTCTTTGACCTTATGCCACATTCTCTTCCCTGGATCTGCATGTCTCCCTGGGTCATTGATTTTATGCTCTGAGTGGAAATGGTGTGACATTAGGTAGAGGTGTCTCACTTCTTTTTTCCCGGCCTCACAATGACTGCTCTCACTTCCCCAGGGACTCCAGAAATGTCACCCCGAGATCTTCATTTTTCTGGTTTAAAGCTTGGCTACTGTGACCACTTGCCATCCCTTTCCCATCTCTACTTGGCTTCTCCAGCACTAGCCTTTGGGAGTGTGGGCTGCTGCCTTTGATGGAAGGGCAAGAAGAGGTCTTGGTCCCTTAAGCTACAAGGAACAACAAATTGGGAGGCAAAATGAACCCAACAGGACACTTGGGACCAATATCACGGCCCAGTTCTGACATGCATAGAGTCTGAGACCCAAGGGCATGAGTGTGTCAGTTTGCGATTTGAGTTGTGAGAAAACCAAGGCATGTTTCAACTTTGTCACTGACTCGCTGTGTGGCCTTGGCAGGGCCCTGACCCTCGGATCTTCCCCAGAGTAGGTGATGTGACACGTGGGAAGATGGATGGGGGTGGGGAAATGTGCTCATCCTAGCTGTCTCCCCTTACCACCCCTTTCTGCACCAGCTTTGCCACCTCCTTAGAGCCCAGCAGCCCCCAAGTAGGAGGGCACCTCACCCCACCCCGCCTCATGGGAATCTCAGTCTGTTTTGCTTCACCAAAAGAGATACCCTTCTAATTAAGAATCACATGTTAGTGTGCAGACAACTTCTGTTAGATTGGCTCCCCACCCCATTCTGTACAGTGTCGGGGAGGGGGAGACCCCAGGACCAGAGGATGCTTGCTCAAGGCTAGGGCTAGAAGCCACAACCTCTGGTCCTGTGGCCACTCTGCATACTGTCCCCACCCTCTGGAGGTCAAACTGCCTCTTGATCACTGCACCCTGCAAAGATGGGGAATTTCCATAAACCATGAAGGACTGTACCAAAATCAGCTAGGAAGTAAAAGAGAAATCTGAGGGAGATGGAAACATACAGAACTAATTTTAGCACGATCTTCAGCTCTACCTACACTGGCTGGTTTGAGAAAAATACAAACATGCATTATGTAATGTGTAGTCTGTTTTATTTGGTTTATTTGAAGGCATGAAGACCAGAAAAAAAGGTGGCAGAGAGAAAACAGTTTTGTGCTTCACTTTGTTGCTTTATTGGAAAAAACAACTTTTTTTTTTTTTTTCTCACTATGTCACCCTGGGTAGAGTGCTATGACGTCACAGCTCACAGCAACCTCCAACTCTTGGGCTTAAGTGATTCTCTTGCCTCTGCCTCCCAAGTAGCTGGGACTATAGGCGCCTGCCACAATGCCTGGCTATTTTTTTTTTGTTGCAATTGTTTAGCTGGCACAGGCCGGGTTCAAACCCGCCACCCTCAGTGTATGTGGCTGGCACCATAACCACTCTGCTACAGGCGCCGAGCTGGAAAAACAACTTTCAAAAGTCCAAAGTGGTAGATAAAACTCAACATTTCTTATTTCCAAGTTTTTCCCCTTATGTTTTCCTATCCCCAATTCATGGACACCTTTCTCTTTGTATTTTATTAAGATGATGATTTATGTAACTCTTGGCGGACAGGCCAAGACCTTAGTTTCCCCACCTCTGTGGACAGCAGGGCGTGCTGAGGGGCAGGTCAGGCTCTGTGCTGCCCTGGACAGCCTGGACTTTGACCACCTTGCAGCAGAGCCGGCTCTCGCTGGTTCAGCTCCAGTCCTCGCCACTTGCTGTCATTGTCTCAGCCCAGCTGTGAAACATACCTTCCTCCCCAGCCTCTTACTTGACTTGACTTTGCAATATGTGCCAGCCTCTCCTTCAAAAAAGTTGCTCTTTCAGATGACTTTGCTGGAAGCTTCTGTGTTTAGGCTTACTTCATTGAATTCTCCCACAAACCTCACTTTATATATGAGGCAAATGGAGACCAGAGAGATTAATGACTTGTCTTAGCTCACACAGCTGGACAGAATAACAGAGCCTGGATTAGAATTGAGGTCCGCCTGAAGCTAAAAGAGGTGCTTTTTCACCACCCCCCCCATCCCTGCTTTAAAGGAAAGAGGAGCCCCTCTCAAACCCCCAAAGTGAGAGCCCAGACTAGGAGATGGTTGGTGACCAGTGTGGCAGGTGAGCTGACTATGAGACCATCAGTCCATTCTTGTGGCTGGGACCACAAAGTCTTGTGGGGACAGCCCACTCTCTCAGGAAAAACACTAGGGTCTAAGGATCCTTGTGGGTCTGAGTGGGTGAAGCCCCCTCAGCAGGCCTTATTGCAGCCCCACCATGTCCTAGCTGGGCGCCACTGTGAAAGATGCTTTCCCCTTTGCCCTGCTGTCCCCCTGGCTTTTAAACAATGAGATTGGGTGGAATGATTCCAAGGGCTTCCAGCTAGACAGTGATTCTTCATTCTGATCCAGACTGATTCCTGGATAATCGTTAGCAGGTCTATTACTCTTCCTGTGCCTCAGTTTCTTCTTTTGCAAAACAGTGGCTGTTCCACTTGCACCTCAGGGTCATTGCAGATGTAAGTAGAGCTGCCCAGAGCATGGACCTAGGATCTAGACATGTGATTCTAGTTCTGCTACTTGACTTGCTTTGTGACGTTGGACAGCTGCCTTAACCACTCTGGGCTTTGGTCTCCTGGTTTGTAAATGGAGAACAGGAATATTACTACCTCCAAGGATTGTTAGAAGAATGAAACGAGCTAATACATGTGAGTGCTTAGGACAGTGCTTGGCATATAGTGAGCACCATTGACATTTTTGCTAACTTTCTGGTTCTTTCAGTGGTGATGGTATAGACAGTGCTTGGCACAGGCTGGGCACCTAATAGAAATAAACTGTGGCTGCTTTTACATGGTGTTAATCCCTAGTCATTGGGAGTCATCATATGTCCTGACTTGGATCCTGGTGTCCCTTTTCTGTCTTGCAGAACGATGACATCTTCTGTCTCATGGGGCCTCCTCCTGCTGGCAGGTCTGTGCCTCTGGGCTCCCAGCTTCCTAGCTGAGGATCCCCAGGGGGACACTGCCCAGGATACATCCCAGCATGATCATAACTACCCAGCCTGCCACAAGATTGCTCCCAACCTGGCGGAGTTCGCATTGAGCCTATACCGCCATTTGGCCCATCAGTCCAACACCACCAACATCTTCTTCTCCCCAATGAGTATTGCTATAGCCTTTGCCATGCTCTCCCTGGGAGCCAAGGCTGACACTCACACCCAGATCCTGGAGGGCCTGCATTTCAACCTCACAGCGACACAAGTGGATGAGATCCATGAAGGCTTCCAGGAACTCCTCCATACCCTCAACCAGCCAGACAACCAGCTCCAGCTGACCACCGGCAATGGTCTATTCATCAACCAGAATCTGAAGCTAGTGGCAAAGTTTTTGGAGGATGTCAAAAAGCTGTACCACTCAGAAGCCTTTTCAGTCAATTTCGAGGACACTGAAGAGGCCAAGAAACAGATCAACAATTACGTGGAGAAGGGAACCCAAGGAAAAATTGTGGATTTAGTCGAAGACCTTGACAAAGACACAGCTTTGGCCATGGTGAATTACATTTTCTTTAAAGGTAAGGTTGCATAAAGGTAAGGTTGCACAAAGCAATCTTGTGAGCTGGTTCCCATGGAAACACTCCAAAATAATTCTCAATCAATTCATAAACTTCCTTTGGCAATGCGTTTCGGGCTATGGCAATGCATTGCAGTATGGGTTCTTCAGTTTTCTACACACCAAACATGAAAATATTTTTCATCATTGAATGAGTTTGGGGAATAGTGAATTAGATAGTCAAAATTATTGGTCTCTGTAGAAGTTTTCAGAGCCTTTAGTGTCTTTACGTTTATTATAAATGTAGAAATGCAGAATATGTAATACTACCCAAACTATAGAGTCAGAAGAACAAATCATAGCACACAGCATAAACGAAATAGGCTTATGGAACATACTTTGGACAATTCAAGAATCTTGAAAGGAGTGTCTTCTTTGCAGTCTGAAACACCTAGGTTCAAATCCTAACTCTGCCACTTTGTGGCTTTTCAGAAGAGACAAGCCATTTTACCTCTTCCAGGTACTATTTTCCTATCTTATCATGGGCAAAATAATACCTAGCTTTCAGGCTTTTGTAACATTAAATGAGTTACAAAGAACATAGGAATGTGTGTGGCACAGAGTAGATGATCAGCCATCTTGTATCTCAGCGGGGTTAAAACGTCAGAATGCTTTGGGTCCCCAGGGCATCCTAAGGCAACTTCCACTATCCCATGGAAATAGCATAGAGGTCACCTGTGGGAGTCAAGGCCAGGGGCTGCTCTCTGTACTTCATAGCTCCTGTGCTCATCAGACAGAGTAGGGCAGTAGGGAGTGCCCCGGCTGGATTCAGCATAGGTCCAGCTCAGCTGTGGCCTTAGGGCAGGCCCCGTGCCCTCTTCTGCCCTGGTCTTCTCCTGTCCTGTGAGAAAGCTGGGGTTAGGGGTCTCTGAGCCACCTGCCCCCTCTGACTCAATGGTGAGGTTCTCTTGGCACAGCAAAAGGAAGGCTTCCCAGGCATGTGCGCTTCGTATGTCAGTCCAAGAAACACTCCCAGGCATAGGAACCAGAATGTTTGCCCTGAATGACAACTGAAGTGCCAATTAACCAGGAGCAGGGAGCTCCAGACTGGTGGTACCGCATATGACCACAGCCCCAAATTTTAACTTATAACCCACAAGCCACTCTCAAATAAACATATAATTCTAACAAATATGCTTAGTAGGTACAGCCAGGATGGCATCTCTTAGCGTCTGTGAAATAGAAATTCTGACTCTTCCTCTAGTCTGGAATTATCTTCACAAAATCCTTTTTAGTAGCCTGGACCATTGGTTTCAGCCTCTTTCTCAGATGAAGATGAAGAAGCTGATGCTCGGGTAGATATCTCACGAGGGTGCTCGGGACCCCTTTACCCTGCCATACTTATCAGACTTTACCCCATCCCTGGCTGACGTTCATCCTCCCCACTCTCCAGGCAAATGGGAGAAACCCTTTGAAGCTGAGCACACCGCAGAAGAGGACTTCCATGTGGATGAGACGACGACGGTGAAGGTGCCCATGATGAATCGCCTGGGCATGTTTAACACCCACTACTGTGAGACGCTCTCCAGCTGGGTGCTAATGATGGACTATGTGGGCAATGCCACTGCCATCTTCTTCTTGCCCGATGAGGGGAAATTACAGCACCTGGAGGACAAACTCACCAAGGAAGTTGTGACCAAGTTCCTGGAAAACAGACAAACAAGGTGATTCCCCAGCTGGGGCTGGCCCAGTTCATGTCCAGACATCTGAACCACATCAGCACTGAGGGACATCAGGATCATCCAGAGGGCTGGGGAGGGTGGGCCACATCCCTTGGTGACTGCTGCTGTACATAATCTTGTTCTTCCACACAGGAGCCACCCTGAGTTCAGAGAGCACCACCAGACTCCGTGAGAGGGATAGTACCTAGACACTGCACTTTCCCACTACCCAGTGCCCAGGGCAGGGATAGCAAAGCCAAGGCATGTTCTTGCAGAACCAGGAATTAAAAGTTAGGCCTCCTAGTAGAGGCAGCAGTGGAGTGTGGAGTTCAGGATAAAATGTCCCTGGGTGGACAGAGGAAGAGCTTGCGTGGACAAGGCCCAGGAAAACAAGGGCTAGACAGGGACATGTTTGCAGAATACTCCAGTTTCTCTGTCACTTCTATCAGTGTGGTTGGGTTGGGTGCCTAATAGTAAATAATACTGAGCACGCACCACCAATTAGTGTATGCTTGTGCATTCGTAAATATCCCCATGCCCTCCTGACCCAGTTTATTATGTACATGCTAAAACAAATATGAAAATACAAATAGTATCTGGTCAATAATACAAATAGTTTGAATGCCTCTGCTCCCTGCCAGCACCCTCCTGAGATCCCTGCCCCAGGGATTGAGAAGAAAGAAAGAGGCAGGGAAATCAGAACTGCTCACAGAAAGACCCTGTGCAGTCTGCTGGCTCATGTCAGAAACTTCTTGGGTTGACGCTTTTCCCCCAAGGAACACAACAGCTGAGCATTCATCCTGGTGTAGTCACTCTTTTCTCATTCACTGAATGAATGTCCCTCTGCACCTGCGCTGGTGACCCACATTCCCCTGGGTATCAGGCCTTGGGGATACTCCAGGCTTGGTGTCAGGGTGACCAAAGTCTACAGAGCAGGATGAGATCTGCTTCAAGGACGTACAGGATCTTCCTGGGGGGCTTCTCAGAGGAGGTGGCATTGCAGAAGCTGTCAGGACAAGATGATCCCTTTGATGTTCATGTTCTCTGACCTCATGTGTAGAGGAACTAAAACTAGAACAAACCAAGGACAACTTCCCGGCTTGGAGTCAGGGGAGGAAGAGGACCCAGTACAAAGTGGGAGAAACAGAAAAGAAAACACTTTACAATGTGGTGGGTCCCAGAACAAGAGAAATGCTGTGAAACTCTTCCATTTTCTTTTGTTTGATAGGTCTGCCAATGTACATTTCCCCAAACTGTCCATTTCTGGAACCTGTGATTTGAAGAAAGTACTGAGTGAACTGGGCATGACAAAGGTCTTCAGCAATGGGGCTGACCTCTCAGGGGTCACTGAGGAGGTACCCCTGAAGCTCTCCAAGGTGAGGTCACCCTGATGATGGTGTTGTCCCCTGGTGTCTATAGTGCATAAGAGGGTGGAGGGGGGTTGGGCATAGTTCTGTCACGAGGAAAGGGCCCAGGGCCACAAATACTGACGTAGGCTGAGCTGAGCATGCCCCGATTCACTGCTATGGGGTGGGTCAGGTGGCTGAACTGAGCATGTGGCCTCCTGTGTTGCTGTCATTTTAGAGACTTCCCTGGAGGTCATGTCTCTGACCCTTGGTCTCATCTTTGCCCAGGACTTTCTAAACTTTGGGCTTCAATATACTCATTTACACAGAAACAGATTCAGGGATTTCAAAGGACTTTCTAGACTTTTCCATCTGTGAGAATTAGACTTCCTGGTAAATTGTCAATTTGGAGTTGATGAATAATTTCAGCTAAAGATGCCACTCATTCGGGCAAATAAGAGGGAGCCAAAGAACAGGTGCAGTTCCATTTGGGACTGCATATGATGCGCCTGCTTATAGGGTAAGCTCTGTGAAGGTCACTATCAAGTTCTGTCCATAAGGACCTAAATTAGTATACCAGAGATGAGAGACCTGCGGAGGGAGATAGTGAGAGCAAGAAGATCTATCTTCCCCCCTTCTGAGTTTTGTTGTATCCCAAGGAGAGTAAGGTTTATAGGTCAGGGAGGAAGAGGGAAGGGGAGCTGGAGCCTCGAGGGAGAGAGAAGGGCCTTGTGTGACCAGGAGGGGAGGGTATAGACAGGGCAGGGGTGTCCAGGTGGAGAAAGGCCCAAGTAAGCCCTCCTAGGACAATGCTCCCCACAGGGTTCTTGCTGCCAGGCTTGGGATTGGGCACGGCACAGCCTCAGAACCACCTCTGCTTCTCTCCCCTCCAGGCTGTACATAAGGCTGTACTGACCCTCGACGAGAAAGGGACAGAAGCCGCCGGGGCCACACTTATGGAAGCCATACCTATGTCCATTCCCCCTGATGTCAGTTTTAACAGGCCCTTTCTCTTCCTGATTTATTACGAAATCACCAAGAGTCCTCTCTTTGTGGGAAAAGTAGTAGATCCCACCCAAAAATAACTGCATCTCTGGCTTCAGCCTCTCCCCCCCCAGGCCAGGCCAGACCCCTGCCTCAATGACATTAAAGAAGGGCTGAGCTGGCCGACCTGAGTGTGACTGAAAACCCCCCTGTTGTCTGAGTCTTCCTTGTACACTGAGGCTGCATGTGGGACCCAGATCACAGCACCCTCCCTCGAGTCTGCTGTCATGGAGCACCTGGGCTGGGCAGGCACATGCTGGGCACAGAGGAAGGTGGCTGGACTCAACCTTGCAGGTTCAGCGCCCTTGTGCTTGTGGAAGAGCTCCAGAATGTCCTGCCATGTCTGGGAACCCCAAGGAGGGCCTTGCCCAGGTCAGACACCAGCCTGCAGCCCCAGGATCAGGCAGTGTCTTCACATCCTCCTCTGACCCTCCCTCCCCATTGTTCACTGCCCACACCCAGAGCCCCTCAGGTTGTCAGGCCTGTTGGCGCCAACCCCTAGGCTATCCCCTGGGGCTCCCAGAGCTTGTGGGCTCGCATCCTGGCAGTGAGCTGCAGCATCTTCAGCAACAGAAGGAAGAGATCAGGTCCCCTTCTTGTTCCATTTGACCAGGCTTGGGCCCTACATCTCCCATGGTATTCCCTGAAAGCAGCTGAGGTAGATTTTTTCTAGGCCCTTTCTCCACGGGGCTGTACCAGGACACCCATCTCCATCCTTTGTGTTTCATTGCTGCCCCAGAAATCTTGAAGCATTTCCTTTTAAAAGCAGTCTCTTCTCCCAAGGTCAAGAGGAAGATCTCTGGATTTTAGTTTCTATCTGCTCCTCACACTCCATTTGGCCCAACAAATCACTTACTCTGCATTCTCTTCTCCTTCCTAATTATATGGCCATGGCCCTGCCGATGGCTCTGAAAGATCATTAACAGGATTATTCAGCACCTATAGACCCTCATGCCCACCCCACAATCCTCTCCTGGCACCATGTACAGCCTGGCTTCTCCCCATTGCTTTCAGAGGTCAACCGCAGTGCTGGTGGTATGGCAGGACGTTGTTTCCCATCCTCCAAAGCCCTGCAGATGGCTGCAGCAACCAGGGAGACCCCTGGGCCTCCAGCTGAAGGCATATGCTCCCCCACCCCATCTCTACTAGAAATAGTCTTGTCTTATGGAACGCACTGCCCATTCCACGCCAATCTAGAAATCACCATCTAACCACACACTGGGTGTCCGGTACCTGAAGCACTGGGTTGAGTCATATGAAATTGTTATTATCATAGTTCAAAATGGTGACGTGACTCAGTCTTGTCAATGGGTACCAGCTGTGTTCCACGTAAGTGTTGTGTTCTCTGGAGGTGACTCACTTAGACGTCTTCACCCTCCACACATGCATTATGGTACCATCAGCCTCGAGCACAGAGAATGATGCCCTTCTAGGCCCTTTCTCCACGGGGCTGTACCAGGACACCCATCTCCATCCTTTGTGTTTCAAGGGTACCAGCTGTGTTCCCTTGAGGGTCTGAAGATGTGGACTCAGGTTCAGATTGTGCCACCTCCTAGCTATGTGACCATACTGAAGTCTTCAAACCTCTCTGAGGTTTCCTCATCATTTATACTAAAAGCTACCTTTGAGTTGGCATGAGGCTCAAATCAGATGAGACAACTTTTATAGCTTCTGAGCAGAGGAGTATAAGAGATTGCATTTCTGCATCTCTGAGCTCCTTCTATGAATCAGACACCCCAGGAAATGTTTTCCCAGCATTTTCTCATTTAATCATCATAGCAGCACCTTGATGCTCTGAGTAGATCTGCTGTGATCCTATATGTCAAATTCACAGGTGAGGATACTGAGGCTCAGAGAAGCTACTGGTCTGCCACCATGTCTAGCTAGTAAATGGAAGACCCAGCTTCATGGGCTCTATTTTTCCTTCACACTGCACCATCTCACTCCAATGCTCCCCTTCAAGGCCCACACTGGATTTATGCAGAGCTAATTCCTCCTTAGACCATAAGGATCGCTGGTGGCCTCCTGCTCATGAGAACTATACCTTGTACCCAATGTGGGAGCAGCCACTCTGTTGAAGCTCATTTCACCCGATGCTCAAACAACTCATATCCCTAAGCAAAAACCTGTGTGACTCCACATATTTCTCAACATTGGCATTCTGCAGTTGAGGAGGGGCTGAACCAAAGGCAGACTGGACTCCCTCAGAGTGCAGGGGCGGGAAAGAGGTTGAGGGCTCACCTTGGACATTATCATTGTACTTTGAAGAGTTATGTATCCCAAATGAGTCAGGAGTCTGGCTGGGAGAGACCGAATTCAAACCAGCTTCCAGTCCCAGAGCAGACTTCACTGGCACCTGTGGGAACCAAAGGGCTCCGGGTAGACAGACCATCAGGACAACCTTGCCAGAGGAGGATAAATGCATGACACAAGTCAGGGGCAGGACATCCAAACGTTCTCACCTTGCCTTATTCTCTAGAGCTTTTACAAATTTATTAATTGTTTGATCTGATCCTCAAAACATGTCTTAAAGGACATAGGCTGGGAATCATTAACCCACTGTACAGACAGGAAAATTGAGGCCAAACAGGTTAAGTGGCCTGTCACTCTTGGGCCTGGCTGCCCTCAACTGCAAATACTTCTCCAGTGCATATGGAATCATAGTTAACAACCCTGGCTTCTTGCCCACCTGCTCTGCCCAAGCTCCAGGTGAAGGCAGAGCTGCCAGGACTTCTGGGGTGTTCTGAGTCAATTTCCTTCTGAAAGGTAGGACCCCCACTCCGCTCTGAAACAGATGAGAGGGAAACACAGAAAGCAGGATGCTAGCTCGGCCAGGGACCTCAGAGTTACAACCTTTCGCCTCACCTATCAGTTTGCATGGGAAAGAACAAACAAATTAGACTTTAAGCCTAAATAAATGAAACTTTGACTTGCAGTGCCAGCTCTGCCCAACAGGTGGCCCCTGGGAAAGTGAGGACCATAGACATGGTGTCCTGCTGGGTCCTGCTGATGTCAGCTGAGTTAGAAATGGGTGACATAGATTGTATACTGACGTGCCTCCGAGGGACCTACTCAATCCTCTCTACAAACCTGAGGGTGAACTTTTGTTCACACAACAAGCAAGCATTCTGGAAGAATGCAGTAACCTCCAGGTCCTGTGCTCAGGTGATCCTCCCGCCTCAGCCTCCTGAGTGGCTGGGACTACTAGCATGAGGCATCATGTCTGGCTAACATTTTAAAAAACTTTTTGTAGAGACAGGGGTCTCACTTTGTTGTCCAGGCTGGCCTCAAACTCCTGGCCTCAAGTGATCCTTCTACCTCAATCTCCCAAAGTGCTGGGATTACAGGCGTATGCTACAGTACAGTGACCAGCCTTCTGGGTCAGTTCTAAAAGGACAATGTAATGATCCTGGGTGGAGAGAAAGGCATTCTCACTGGGGCTAACTCCTTCCCAGCAGGGACACAGGCAGCAGCCCAGCATGGCAGGAGACTTGACAGTTTCACAGGGGACAGACCAGGAGAGAGCAGGCTGTGTGAGCTTGCAGAGGTCCCACAGCTTCTTTATGCTGCAGTTTCCTCATTTGCAAAATGTGAATAAAAGAAGCGGTCTCAATGAAATGGCTTATTTCTCTAAAGTTCTTTGCCCTGTCATGCCAACCAGAAATCTTCTTCCATCCTAGGTGTTGGGTCAAAGAGAAGCCTGGCTTTGATGTCACATTGTGGAAGGTTATGAAGCTGTCTAACTCAGGGGTCAGTTTTTGGAAGCCCAAATTCCAGCAGGCATAACCCACGTGCTCTAATGTCAGCTTTATCAGAAACAAACAAACAAAAAAGAAATACGTCTCATTTACTTGTCCTTTCCCTCAAATGGCTGGCTCTGGGCAGGGCAGTCGGGGCCGGTTATCCAAGCTCAAAAACTGCTAATAGCAGGCACTCAAACCGTAGCAGGACCTTACTGAGAACAACTTTTGGTATTTAGTATCATGCTTCCTACTGAAATGGTTTTATCTGGAATGATGAAAGGAACTAGAGTCAGAATCTGCAGAGCAGGGAAGTGAGGAGATCAAGCCCCATCAGCCTGGTTGCTGTGTCACAGGATGGGCAGACCCCCTGGGTTTGTCCCACACGGGACATGTAGAGTGGAAGAGAAATCGATCCTGGGCTGGATTATACCTTGAGTGGTGAGCTTCTTGGTTACTACAGCACCGCCTAGTCCATCCTAATTCATACAACCAGAAACCATGAAATGCAGCAAAGAATCTTTACCTAATAAGCAAACTAGAAAGGTGATTAAGATCTGAAAAGCACAGTGAAGGCTGAGGGAAACTCACGAGGGGGCCACATTAGAAACTTCCAGTTATAAGATGCTCACCACAGGCCAGGTGGGAAGTCAGCCCAGATGCTGGAAAAATTTAGGGATTTGGGCACTGAGTCACCTGGGAGAGGATACAGCACACCAGGCCAAGTGAGGGGACATCCCCCCTAAAGTGGCATAACCAATGGTTTCCAAGAGTATTTGCTCTCAGGAGTCAAAGCTCCTTTTGCAAAATCCAAGAGCTCATTGTATGGGATTATCTGGGAACAACAGATTGGAGCTAACAAAAGTCTTTTAAAATTCCATTGGGCTTGGGTGGTGCCTGTGGCTCAAAGGGGTAGGGTGCTGGCCCCATATGTTGGAGGTGGTGGGTTCAAACCCAGCCCTGGCAAAGAACTGCAAAAAAAAAAAAAAGAGAGAAAGAAAAGAAAATTCCATTGGGCTCCTCTAACACAGAGGACAGAGGACAAACAAGGTCAGCAATGCGTGTTAAGTAAAAAAACATTTTTTTCTTTCATCAGCAGTTGATACCCTCAGAATATGTTCTGAGATTTATCAACATGTGTCTTCTATTTCCAAGTTGACTTTCAACATTAAAATGTCAGGATGAAACTGCTAAGGACAGCAGAAAGAATAGGAATCCCAGCTTCACCTTCGCTGCCGTGGCCTGTCCTGAGCAGGCTGTTGGATCTCTATGATTCTCAGCTTCATCGACTGCAAAGCAGAGAAAATAAGACTTAGCATGTAGGTTTATTTTACAGATTAATTGCAGAGTGTCACACTAAAAAGGTTCTGGTACTTAGCTGATCACCAAATAATTAAGACTGTGAATTCCAGAAGTATTACTTCCGGGGCAGGTGGCATGGCTGGCTTCCTTGTCTCTTGATACACTGGCAGAAAATGAACAGAGGAATGAATTACTCATCTTCACACATTTGTTACCATTGACTATGAGCTGGAATACTTTTCTAGCTCTATCATTAATGTGCTGCTTAATGTTGGGGACCTCCCCGCTCCTCCTGGAGCCTCAGTTTCCTCCCCAGCAAAATGTGAGCACTGAGGCCCTCGAGTCCTGACATTCTACAGAGAGTTGGGGGCATCAGGCCAGCCCCAGGCCATCCTCCCCTGTGAGCTCTGTGCCATCTCCTGAGCTGAAGTCAGGGGACACACAGGGAAAAGGGCTCCGTCTGCTTTGAAAATCACCCCCCAAGTCAGGACCATGTGTAGAGACAATGGCCACAAGAAGCAGAGCCGAGCCCTGTATTGGTTCCCTGTTGCTGCTACCACAAATGACCCCACACTTTGTGGTTTTATTTATTTATTTATATATTTTTTATTAAGCCTTTAGTACATAGATCATAAATACATTTATGCCATTTTCAATGTGTTGATTCTTTGTACAAATTGGAGTGCTTACATCATACTAATCAACATAGCTTTCACCTCATTTACCCAATTATAGCATTAGGACATTTGTGTTCTACACATGATAGATCCAACTTGTACTTGCAATGTGCTCCATAGTTGTGGTCCCCCTACTATCTCTTACTATCCCTCCCACCCTATCACTTCCCCTGTCCCTCCCCTTCCCTCCTTCATCCTAGGCTAAAGTTGTGTTTCATTTTTCATATGCAAGTGTGAGTTATTATAAATTGGTTTCACAGTAGTACTGAGTATATTGGATACTTTTTTTTTCCATTCCTGAGATACTTTGCTAAGAAGAATATTTTCTAGCTCCATCCATGTAAACATAAAAGAGGTAAAGTCTCCATTTTTTTTTACTGCTGCATAGTATTCCATGGTATACATATACCATAATTTATTAATCCATTCATGGGTCGACCTAGAAGAGGAATTGCAGGATCAAACGGCAGGTCTACATTTAGATCCCTGAGTGTTCTCCAAACTTCCTTCCAAAAGGAACGACTAGCTTGCATTCCCACCAGCAGTGCAGGAGTGTTCCCTTTTCTCCACATTTATGCCAACATCTGTTGTTTGGGGATTTTTGTGATGTGGGCTACCCTTACTGGAGTTAGATGATATCTCAGAGTAGTTTTGGTTTGCATTTCTCTGTTGATTAAAGATGATGAGCATTTTTTCATGTGTCTGTAGGCCATGCGCCTGTCTTCTTCAGAGAAGCTTCTGTTCATGTCTCTTGCCCACAATGGAATGGGATCACTTGTATTTTGCTTAGTAATAAGTTTGAGTTCTCCGTGGATTCTAGTTATTAGAGTGCCGGGAGCCGAAACATATCACAAAAATGCCCCTTGCTATCTTGATTTTACGAGCAAACTATTCTCAGGAATTCAACCATAAACAGCAACGGTACTTTCCCCTTGCATATCTCCTCAAAAATGCACCCCCCACCTTAGGGTCCTTCTAGTAATTTTCCAGAAACTAGCCCCCTCCCCGCCCTGTTAGGAATAGCCCTTAGTTACTTCCTCGTTTGTGTGCTTATAAGTCCAGCTGAAAAATAAACTCGACGGAGCTCGATCAGACTCTTGACTTGCTCTCAGTCTTTCGTGTCTCTTGTCCCCTCATTCGACTGACCCCTTTGTTTCCCAGGTCCCCGTTGAATTCCCCGCGGGCCAGGGCAATTGGCGCCCGACGTGGGGCAAGGGTATGGGGGTGTCATCGAACATTGCTGCCAGTAAGGGTATCCTTATCATTGGATTGCCGCAACACCAAGGTTGTGAGTGAAAATCCGCACTGTGATCGCCGTGCCACAAGAAGGACGTGAGTGAAGATCCTCACTGAGATCGCCGTACAATTGCCCACCTGCGAGTCTGATCCGTCAAGGTAAGAGAAAGCAACGAGTTTATGGGACAAACGTTAAGTAAACATGACTTGTTTATTCAGGGACTCAAGGAGTCCCTCAAGACACGAGGAATTCGAGTAAAGAAAAAAGATCTCTATAAATTTTTTGTTTTTATTGGTGATATCTGTCCTTGGTTCCCCCAAGAAGGCACTATTGATGTTCTGAAATGGACTAGAGTCAGTGATTGTCTAAAAGATTATTATAGAACATTCGGCCCTAAAAAAAATCCCCGTTCAGGCATTTTCCTACTGGAACTGATCTTTGATATTTTAAAAACTTACAACCAATGGCCTGATATCCAAGAAGTTGTTAAAGAAGGAGAGAAGGCGCTTAAAGAACACTCCAGACCACCCTCAGCCTGCCCTTCTGTTTCTGTTCCTATGCCTGAGCCCGACTCCCTGTCCCCCAAAGAAATGACCACCCAGGAAGAGGAGGCCGCTAATTCTAACTGGCCTCCCTTCCCTTCCGTCCTAAATCATCCCCCTTCCTATGCTTCTGCCCCTCCATTTTGTGCTCCGATTCTAGGTGTAGATACACCAATTAAAAATGTCAAATGCAAATTATGTCAAGAGGTCTCCTCCCTTAAGGACTTACTCCAAACAAGGAAGGAACATTTAAAACTCATTCCAGAGTTATGTGCTTTAGAATTGGAGCTAAAAATCCCCCCCCACCCAACGTTTCATAAACATAGCTCAAAACAAAAACCTTTAAAGGTGCTGCACGCCTTTCCTGTAACTAAGATAAAAGGGAATCCCCCTCCCGAATCAGGACCAAAACCCCCCTCTGATGGGAACGAACACCCCTCGGCAGATGACGCCTCAGATAATGACCACGAGGCCTCTGACTCAGATGCTGAAAAAGCTGAAACTGCCGATCAGCAGTATCATCGCTTGAATTTCAAGCATGTTAAAGAATTAAAAACTGCCGTGTCCCTCTATGGCCCCACAGCCCCTTTCACTATATCTATAGTTGAATCTCTGAGCGAGCGGTGGCTCACCCCAAATGACTGGTTCTTTATAACCCGTGCCACCCTGCCTGGAGGTGATTATGTCCTCTGGAGAACCGAATATGCTGATAACTGCAAAGAAACAGCAGCCCGAAATCTTGAAAATAAGACCTCCAAGAAATGGACTAGGGATAAACTCATGGGACGTAGTCCCTATGATAGTAACATTATACAAGCTAAATTTTCCCCCGGGCTCCTAATCCTTAATTTTTTAAATATAGATGCCCAGGGCAAGTCTGCCGCTGACCGCCTTTGGCACCCAAAAACAAATAACAATTATGCCACAGTCCTATGGAAGGATCCACTCACCTCAAAATGGAACGGCCCAGACCCAGTTCTTATCTGGGGCCGAGGATCTGTATGCCTATTTGATATGAAAGAAAATGCAGCCAGATGGCTGCCTGAAAGATTAGTAAAACAAATTGATAACAAATCTAAAATCCTGGGAGAAGAACCTCCTTGAGATTATCTTTCTCCTTTCCCTTCCAGAACCACGGATTTCCATCCATGATGCTGCCTTATCTCCTGATCTTCTGCCTCCCAGCACTGGGCCAACCTGTTCCAGCGGTCACCAAGCCCTTCACTTGGCGCTGTTATTTAACTGAAAACTCGACTGATGAAAAAGGTTTTGGCCACCTCCTAGCCACTGCCGACTGCCCGCCTTCATAAGCTTAGCTTAGATTTACAAAAACAAAAATTTTCTTCTGAGGCAAATGAGTGGTGGAAATCCTCCATGTACTCCTTACTCATGCCCCTTGCAGGTCCCCTTATTAGCTTGCTATTAATAATCACCCTTGGACCCATTATTCTTAACAAAATCATGAATTTTATCAAATCACAGATTGACTCCCTGGCATCAAAACCCATTCAAGTCCATTATCATAGACTCGACCTTGCAGACCGGGGCCTTGCCGAACCTAACAACGAAGATTTTCCTCCAGGAACCGCGTAAGCACTCAGAGCTATGCACGTTGACTCACCATCATATGTAAGTACAACCTGGGTACCTTTTTACGGGGTGCAATAAAGACACTGCAGAGGGAAGGCATAAACAGCCTCTCTGAGTCCCTTGGAAGCAAACCTGATTTGCATAGAGGTTAGCGTCATAAAAATTTCTCCTCTCCTCCCCAAAAGACGCTCAAACTTATCACGCGGTCATTATGCCCGCAGGAGGAATCAGGTCAATACTTCCCCCCAAAAGGTTAATGCTCTCTCTTCTACGCCGACAACTGACAGACCCCAACAATTTAAAAAACTAAAAGGGAGGAGATGCCGAGAGCCAAAACATAGCACAAAAATGCCCCTTGCTATCTTGATTTTACGAGCAAACTATTCTCAGGAATTCAACCATAAACAGCAACGGTACTTTCCCCTTACGTATCTCCTCAAAAATGCACCCCCCGCTTTAGGGTCCTTCTCCTAGTAATTTTCCAGAAACTAGCCCCCTCCCCGCCCTGCTAGGAACAGCCCTTAGTTACTTCCTCGTTTGTGTGCTTATAAGTCCAGCTGAAAAATAAACTCAACGGAGCTTGATCAGACTCTTGACTTGCTCTCATTCTTTCGTGTCTCTTGTCCTCTCATTCGACTGACCCCTTTGTTTCCCAGGTCCCCATTGAATTCCCCGCGGGCCGGGGCATTAGACCTTTGTTGGTAGTATAACTTGCAAAAATCCCCTCCCATTCTGAGGGCTATTTGTTTTACTTAGTGTGTTCTTGGCAGTGCAGATGCTTTTTAATTTGATCAGATCCCAGTAATATATTTTTGATGTTGCTTCAATTGCCTGGGATGTCTTCCTCATGAAGTATTCTCCCAGGCCAATTTTTTCAAGCATTTCCCCTGCACTCTCTCTAAGAATATTTATAGTTTTATGTCTTAAGTTTAAGTCCTTTAACCAGTAAGAGTCCATTTTTGTTAGAGGAGAAAGGTGTGGGTCCAGTTTCAGTCTTCTACAAGTTGCCAGCCAATTCATTTAGCACCATTTATTGAATAAGAAATCTTTCCCCCAATTTATATTTTTAACAGACTTATCAAAAATCAAATGATGATAAGTGTCTGCATTCACCTCTTGGTCTTCAATTCTGTTCCATACATCTACCTCTCTATTTTTGTGCCAGTACCATGCTGTTTTGATCACTATGGATTTATAGTATAGACTGAAGTCTGGAAGCATTATTCCTCCCGATTTGTTTTTATTTCTGAGTAATGTCTTGGCTATTCAAGGTTAATTCTGTTTCATTATGAAACAAAGTACTAATTTTTCCAGGTCTTTAAAATATGACATAGGTGTTTCAATAAGGATCGCGTTAAATCTGTAGATTGAGGGCGGCGCCTGTGGCTCAAGGAGTAGGGCGCCGGTCCCATATGCTGGAGGTGGCGGGTTTAAACCCAGCCCCAGCCAAAAAAAACCACAAAAAAAAGAAAATACAAAAATCTGTAGATTGCTTTAGGTAGTATAGACATTTTAACAATGTTGATTCTTCCCAGCCATGAGCATCGTATATTTTTCTATTTGTTAACATCTTCAGTGATTTCTTTTCTCAGAGTTTCATAGTTCTCTTTATAGAGATCTTTCACATCCTTTGTTAGATACACTCCCAGATATTTCATCTTCTTTGAGACTATTGTAAAGGGAACAGAATCCTTAATTGTTTTTTCCCCTTGACTATTGTTGATGTATATAAAGGCTACAGATTTATGAGTGTCAATTTTGTATCCTGAGACATTACTATATTCCTTGATCACTTCTAGGAGTTTTGTAGTTGATTCCCTGGGATTTTCTAGATATATAATCATATCGTCTGTGAAAAGTGACAGTTTGATCTCCTCTGGCCCTATTTGGATCCCCTTAATTGCCTTCTCTTGCCTGATTGCAGTGGCTAAGACTTCCATTACAATGTTAAAAAGCAGTGGAGACAGTGGGAATCCTTGCCTGGTTCCTGATCTGAGTGGAAATGATTTCAATTTTACTCCATTCACTATGATATTGGCCGTGGGTTGCTGTAGATGGCCTCTATCAGTTTAAGAAATGTTCCTTCTATACCTATTTTCTTAAGCGTTCTGATCAAGAAAGGATGCTGGATATTGTCAATAGCTTTTTCTGCATCAATTGAGAGAATCATATGGTCTTTGTTTTTTAATTTGTTTATGTGATGTATTATATTTATGGATTTACATATATTGAACCATCCTTGGGACCCTGGAATGGAACCCACCTAGTTGTGGTGTATAATTTGTTTGATGTGTTGTTGGATTCTGTTTGCTAGGATCTTATTGAATATTTTTGCATCAACATTCATTACAGATATTGGTCTATAATTTTCTTTTCTTTTTGGCTCTTTTTCTGGTTTGGGTATCAGGGTGATATTTGCTTCATAGAATGTGTTGGAAAGTATTCCTTCTTTTTCTATGTTTTGGAAAAGATTAAGTAATATAGGTACTAATTCCTCTTTAAAGGTTTAGTAGAATTCTGATGTGAAGCCATCTGGTCCTGGGCTTTTCTTTTGGGGGATATTTCTTATACTTGATGCTATTTCAGAGCTTGTTAATAGGCTTGTTCAACATTTCCACTTCTTTCTGGCTAAGTCTAGGAGGGTGGCATGTTTCCAAGTATTGATCTATTTCCTTCAGATTTTCATACTTCTGAGAGTAGAGTTTTATGTAGTATTCATTAAGGATTTTGTGAATTTCTGAGGAGTCTGTTGTTATTTGGCCTTTATCATTTCTGATTGATGAAATTAGGGATTTTACTCTTCTACTTCTGGTTAGGTTGGCCAAAGGCTTATCTATTTTATTGACCTTTTCAAAAAACCAACTGTTTGATTGGTTGATCTGTTGTATATTCTTTTGTCTTCAATTTCATTTAGTTTTGTCCTAATTTTAGTCATTTCTTTTATTCTGCTGGGTTTAGGGTTGGAAAGTTCTTCCTTTTCCAGTTGCTTGAGATGTCCTATTAAGTTATTGACTTCCTCTCTTTCTATTCTATTGAGGAAGGCTTGCAACGCTATAAATTTTCCTCTTAGGACTGCCTTTGCAGTATCCCAGAGGTTCTGATAGTTCGTTTCTTCATTATTGTGTTGTTCCAAAAATTTGGTAATTTCCTTCTTAATCTCGTCTATGACCCAGCCATCATTCAGCATGAGGTTATTTAGTTTCCATGCTTTTGTATGTGTGTGGAGATTCCTGTTTTTAATGAGTTCAACTTTTATTCCATGATGGTCCAAGAAAATACAAGGAATGATTTCTAGTCTTTTAAATTTGCTGAGGTTAGACTTGTGTCCTAAGATGTGATCAATTTTGGAGGATGATCCATGGGCTGATGAGAAGAATGTGTATTCAGTTTTATTAAGATGAAATGTTCTGTAGGTATCTATTAGATGTAAATGTTGAATGGTTAAGTTTAGTTCTAAAATTTCTTTGCTTAGCTTCTTTTTTGAGGATCTATCCCGCTTCATGGTTTTAAATAGAAATGTATTCTCTTACAGTTCTGGAGGCCAGAAGTTCAGAATCAGTATCACTGGGACAAACTCAAGGCTCTAGGGGAGATGCCATTGCACCCTCTTCTAACCTGTGGTGGTGACTAGAATCACTTGGCATGTGTCCATTTCTGCAAACTCAGCCTCAGTGGCCACATGGCCTCCTCTTCTTCATCTGCCTCAAATTTCCACCTGCCTCTCACCCATGAGGTGACTTGCAATAGTACTTAGAACTTACCCAGATAACCTGCCCATTTCCAGGCCCTGAACTTAAGCACGTCTGCAAAGACTCTTCTTCCACACATTGTAACATTGACAGGCTCTGGGGACCAGGAAAGAGACATAGCTTTGGGAACTATTACTGAACCTTAGTGTTCATGAGGCCTAAAGTAAGACAGAACCCTAATATGTGTGTGTGTGTGTGTGTGCACATCTGAGTCTGCATGTCTCTGTGATTCTCTGTGTCTTCATGGGGTCTGTATGTGTCTGTGTGTGCTTGTGTGCATCTAACTACATGTGTCTTTGTGTAGCCAGGTGTATATGTCCTTATGTCTTCATGTGCTGTGAGTATGCCTGTGTGTGTCTGTGTATGTGAGTTTCTATGTCTGTATGTATATGTCTGTGCGTGTGTGTTACACAAAATTGAAGCACATGTAAATATGTGGGATTTTAACACTTCTCCCCCACCCCCCACTGGAACAGGGAGAATTAGTCCTTTTGGTCATACCAAAGACACCATGGGTGGCACCTAGACCTTGGCTATTATCGCCCTAAGTGTTGGGACAAATGGGTTATTGAGCCTGAACAGCATAGATTCCAGCCCCTGGAAAAGGGTGTTGGTGGAAGCAGCCCAGCGACACAGTCAGGCACATTGCAAGGCTCTCGGCAGCTGGGAATTCACAGATTGCTCTCAATGCCTCTCTGAGGTGCACATCCAGGAGAGAAAAGCATTTGACCTTGGATGGCCATGGGGCTGCCTTCCACCCACCCCTCCAGATGGCCCTGTACCAGCTGGTTCTGCTGGGCTAAGCTGGGTCAGGGAATAATAGTGAGGCCCTCAGATGGTATCAGCCACATTAGAGACAAACACCTGGCCAGGATCAGGTGGCTCTCCAGGCTTGTTTTCAGGACATAAAGATTGAGCCTATAAGAAGGTCCCCTTAGACTGTAAGTATGAGAAGCCCTGACAGTGAGTGTGGGACAGACTGTGCTGCCAGTCCAGCCTAGCGAGCCTCTCGGTGGAGTCCACACGTTCTGCTCAGTAACTGTAATACTTCTTCCTCAGCCTTCTCCTGAGCTCACAGTGAGGGCTGTGAGCCTCCCTGCCTGGGTTCCTGCCTCCACTTGACATAGGAGTGAACTGAGGTACACAAAGTCCTGGGTCCTCCTGGCCAGAGCCAGGATGTGAACCCAGGCATCCGAGTGTGGCCTGTCCTGGTTGGCAGAGTCAGCTGGGAGTACAGAATCATATCACTCAGAAAGCTCCCAGCACATAGTAGGTCCCTATGAACAGTAAGTGCTGGTGGCTATGACCTGTTTTAGTAACATTTCCCTCCTTCTCCTGCCCTCCCCAGGCTTGGACTGACCCCATAGCCTCCTGGTCATCACTTGTGTCTCCTTCCCACACCTCCAGAGGGCAGGGAAGAGTCAGCCTTGGGACAGCCTCCTTGTTCTCCAAAAGGCTCCTCTGCCCATGTTCCCTCTTCATTGCTCAGCTCCTTTCAAATCTTAGCCTGAGCCAGAGTGTGAGTCCTTGGCAGACTCTATGGCCCACCCCCTAAGAGAACCAGCAGAGAAGAGGGTACCCTTTTAGCTCTGTGCCCTTGTCCATATTGCAGAGGATGGGCTTGTCCTGTTCTTTTCTGCTCTCTGGGCCCTACCTTCCTGCTCCAGGGGCCTCTTCCCTGATCTCTCAGTTAAAACATATGGTTGGAAAGGGGGGTGTGTAGTCATTAACTCCTCTGGTGATTTTTTTCATCACCTACACTCTCTATATATCTGGTCCAGGGCCCTGTCTTTCATCTCTTGGCCCTATTCATCCTGAAGCCTTCGAGTTTGCAAAACCCAGCACCTACTTCCCCCAAAGACCTGCCTGTCAGGTCTCTTTTACTTTCAGATATATTTCACATAATTCTCCCAAGATTTCCATTCCAAAGATTAGCTTTGGAGAGTGAAAATATTTTTTATGGGTCACATAACTGGTAAGCGATAAAGCCTGAATAAGAACCCAGTCCTGGGGAGGCGGAGCAAGATGGCAGCCGAGTAACAGCTTCCTTGCATCTGGGCACCGTGAGTCAGGGGAGATAGGACTCCAGGCATCTCTGGCTGGTGGGATATGCCTATCATCACCCCTGAGAGGATACAGGGAGTCAGCGAGAGACTTCTGGACCCCAAGAGGAGGACTAAAACAGTGGAAAACTGGAAAGTGGTCACGTGTGTTCAATCCGTCTAAACCCGCCCGCAACTTAAGTTCAGTAGCAGCGAGACTGCAAACCAGAAAGGCCTTACCTGTGAACTGTTTTGGTGTCTTTGGACTTGGCACTCAGCTGAACTGCCTTGGGGAGAGCCTGAGCGGGATGCGGAGAACTTTGGCCTTTGTCTGGGGCCCCAGTCTTGGCCGCTGAGCCAGACGGAGCTAATAGTGTTTGGCTCTGGGTCACAGGCAGTCATTGTGAGCCATCTGCCCTGGCAAGCTCTGCCTTCAGGGCCGCAGAGCTGGAATTGGGTGGGAGCCGGTAACCCAGCGACCAAGTAGCCTAAGGGCAGGGTCTGAGCCGCCTTGCAGCCCTAACCCTCGGGGGCAGAGGGAGACCAGTTTTGGCACACAGGGTAAGTGGATAGCCACTTCAGCAGTGATTCCAGCGACAAGCACTTCCCTGGGAAAGCTTCTGCTCAGCAAGTGAACAAGCTCAAAGTGCCTTTTAAGTGGGCTGAAGAGAGATTTAGGGTGTCTACCTGCTGGGGTTTGAGAAACTAGCAGCCTCCAGTCGTATCAGAACTGTGATTAACATCTCATACCCCAGAAGACCATGAGTTGCCCAAACAATATTCAATAACATATACATACTGCTTTGTTTTTGGTTGTGTTTTTTTTTTTTTTTTGTTCTTTTTTTTGGTTTGGTTGTTTTTTTTGTTTATTTTGATGTTGTTGATTGTTGTTTTGTTTTTTAAGTTCAACCTTTTCCATACAGATCCTCTTTCTTTCTCAATTTTTCTAGTTTAATTATAATTTCCCATTGCTGCCTATTTCAATAATTAGAACTTCATTTTTGTTAGTGTTTCTACTGCTATTATTTGGTTTTTCCAGCCAATTTTATCCCGTAAAGTTTTCTGTTTGCTTGTTTTGGTTTGATTTATAGCATTTTTGTCTTTCCTCTCTACTTGGTGGAGGTGGAGAACTGTGTCTGATCAGGTTAGCAAAGAGCTGCTGACCTCAAGGGAACCACCCAACTGGGCACCCCCAGAAGGTGTTTTTTTTTTTAAGGTTGTATCAAAGTACCCTACTGTACACCTATATTGCTCCGTCTCCCTCTTTCTGTGCCTCTCTTCTTTTTGTCAATATTCCTTTTACCCACCCCCTCTCCTTTCTCTATTTTTCTTTTTTTTTCCTTATCACTCGGTCCTCCTTTCTTTCATCCCTTTTTTGCTCTTCAACCTGCTCACCCTTCTGGTCCTGTAACCCTTAGTCCACAGGGACGAGAACTTAAAGAGCAAGAGGAAGTGAAAGGAAAATTAGGGCAAGGAAACAGATAAAAGAAATCACTCATGAGGAAGAATCAGCAGAAAACTCCAGGCAACATGAAGAACCAGCCCAGAACAACCCCACCAAGGGACGATGAGGTAGCTACTGCAGAGGATTCCACCTATAAAGAAATGTTAGGAATGACAGAAAGGGAATTTAGAATACACATGTTGAAAACAATGAAAGAAATGATGGAAACAATGAAGGAAACTGCTAATAAAGTGGAAAATAACCAAAAGGAAATTCAAAAACAGAATCAAATAAGAGATGAACGATATGAAGAATATAAAAAGAATATACCAGAGCTGAAGGAACTGAAACAGTCAATTAGGGAACTTAAAGATGCAATGGAAAGTATCACCAACAGGTTAGACCATGCAGAACAAAGAATTTCAGAGGTAGAAGACAAAGTTTTTGAGATAACTCAGATAGTAAAAGAGGCAGAAAAGAAGAGAGACCAAGCAGAACGTTCACTGTCAGAATTATGGGACTTTATGAAGCGTTCCAACATATGAGTTATAGGAATTCCAGAAGGGGAAGAAGAATGCCCCAGAGGAATGGAAGCCATACTAGAGAATATTATAAAAGAAAATTTCCCAAATATCACCAAAGATTCTGACACACTGCTTTCAGAGGGATATTGGACCCCAGGTCGCCTCAACTCTAACCAAGCTTCTCCAAAACACATTGTGATGAACCTGTCCAAAGTCAAGACAAAAGAAAAGATTCTGCAAGCTGCCAGGAGTAACCGCCAGTTGACATAGAGGGGCAAATCCATCAGAGTGACCGCAGACTTCTCTAATGAAACTTTCCAAGCAAGAAGACAATGGTCATTTACCTTTAATCTACTTAAACAGAACAATTTCCAGCCCAGAATTCTGTACCCTGCTAAGCTTCAAAATTGATGGAGAAATCAAATCATTTACGGATATACAAACATTGAGGAAATTCGCCACGACAAGACCAGCTCTACAGGAAATACTTCAACCTGTTCTGCACACTGACCACCACAATGGATCAGCAGCAAAGTAAGAACTCAGAAATCAAAGGACAGAACCTAACCTCCACACTGATGCAAAAGATAAAACTAAGCAATGGACTCTCACCAAATAAGACGAATAGAATACTACCACACTTATCAATTATCTCAATAAATGTTAATGGCTTGAATTCCCCACTGAAGAGACATAGATTGGCTGACTGGATTAAAAAACGCAAGCCATCCATTTGCTGTCTGCAAGAAACACACCTGGCTTCAAAAGACAAATTAAAGCTCCGAGTCAAGGGTTGGAAGACAATTTTTCAGGCAAATGGAATTCAGAAGAAAAGAGGAGTTGCAATCTTATTTTCAGATACATGTGGATTTAAAGCAACTAAAGTCAAAAAAGACAAAGATGGTCACTTTATATTGGTCAAGGGAAAAATACAAAAAGAAGACGTTTCAATTCTAAATATTTATGCACCCAATTTAAATGCTCCCAGATTCTTGAAACAGACCTTACTCAGTCTGAGCAATATGATATCTGATAATACCATAATAACAGGGGACCTTAACACTCCTCTTACAAAGCTGGACAGATCCTCTAAACAGAAATTAAACAAGGATGTAAGAGACTTAAATGAGACTCTAGAACAACTGTGCTTGATAGCACATATAGAACACTCCATCCCAAAGATAAAGAGTATACATTCTTCTCATCACCCCATGGAACATTCTCCAAAATTGATCATATCCTGGGACACAAAACAAATATCAACAGAATCAAAAGAATTGAAATTTTACCTTGTATATTCTCAGACCATAAGGTACTAAAGGTGGACCTAAACTCTAAAAAAAATGCTGGACCCCACCCAAAGGCATGGAAATTAAACAATCTTCTGTTGACTAACAGATGGGTGCAGGAAGAAATAAAACAGGAAAAAATTAACTTCCTTGAGCATAACAACAATGAAGACACAAGCTACCAAAACCTGTGGGATACTGCAAAAGCAGTTTTGAGAGGAAAATTCATCGTTTTAGATGCCTACATTCGAAAAACAGAAAAAGAGCACATCAACAATCTCACAAGAGATCTTATGGAATTGGAAAAAGAAGAACAATCTAAGCCTAAACTCAGTAGAAGAAAAGAAATATCCAAAATCAAATCAGAGATAAATGAAATTGAAAACAAAAGAATCATTCAGAAAATTAATGAAACAAGGAGTTGGTTTTTTGAAAAAATAAATAAAATAGATAAACCATTGGCCAGACTAACGAGGAATAGAAAAGTAAAATCTCTAGTAACCTCAATCAGAAATGATAAAGGGGAAATAACAACTGATCCCACAGAGATACAAGAGATCATCTCTGAATACTACCAGAAACTCTATGCCCAGAAATTTGACAATGTGAAAGAAATGGATCAATATTTGGAATCACACCCTCTCCCTAGACTCAGCCAGGAAGAAATAGAGCTCCTGAACAGACCAATTTCAAGCACTGAGATCAAAGAAACAATAAAAAAGCTTCCAACCAAAAAATGCCCTGGTCCAGATGGCTTCACTCCAGAATTCTATCAAACCTTCAAGGAAGAGCTTATTCCTGTACTGCAGAAATTATTCCAAAAAATTGAGGAAGAAGGAATCTTCCCCAACACATTCTATGAAGCAAACATCACCCTGATACCAAAACCAGGAAAAGACCCAAACAAAAAGGATAATTTCAGACCAATCTCACACATGAATATAGACGCAAAAATTCTCAACAAAATCCTAGCCAATAGATTACAGCTTATCATCAAAAAAGTCATTCATCATGATCAAGTAGGCTTCATCCCAGGGATGCAAGGCTGGTTTAACATACGCAAGTCTATAAACGTTATCCACCATATTAACAGAGGCAAAAATAAAGATCACATGATCCTCTCAATAGATGCAGAAAAAGCATTTGATAAAATCCAGCATCCTTTTCTAATTACAACACTGAAGAGTATAGGCATAGGTGGCACATTTCTAAAACTGATTGAAGCTATCTATGACAAACCCACAGCCAATATTTTACTGAATGGAGTAAAACTGAAAGCTTTTCCTCTTATATCTGGAACCAGACAAGGTTGTCCTCTGTCACCTTTACTATTCAACGTAGTGCTGGAAGTTCTAGCCAATACAATTAGGCAAGACAAGGAAATAAAGGGAATCCAAATGGGAGCAGAGGAGGTCAAACTCTCCCTCTTTGCTGACGACATGATCTTATACTTAGAGAACCCCAAAGACTCAACCACATGACTCCTAGAAGTCATCAAAAAATACAGTAATGTTTCAGGATATAAAATCAATGTCCACAAGTCAGTAGCCTTTGTGTACACCAATAACAGTCAAGATGAGAAGCTAATTAAGGACACAACTCCCTTCACCATAGTTTCAAAGAAAATGAAATACCTAGTAATATACCTAACGAAGGAGGTGAAGGACCTCTACAAAGACAACTATGAAATCCTCAGAAAGGAAATAGCAGAGGATATTAATAAATGGAAGAACATATCATGCTCATGGATGGGAAGAATCAACATTGTTAAAATGTCTATACTTCCCAAAGCAATCTACCTATTCAATGCCATTCCTATCAAAATACCAACATCGTACTTTCAAGATTTGGAAAAAATGATTCTGCATTTTGTATGGAACTGGAAAAAACCCTGTATAGCTAAGGCAGTTCTCTGTAACAAAAATAAAGCTGGGGGCATCAGCATACCAGATTTTAGTCTGTACTACAAAGCCATAGTGCTCAAGACAGCATGGTACTGGCACAAAAACAGAGACATAGACACTTGGAATCAAATTGAAAACCAAGAAATGAAACTAACATTTTACAACCACCTAATCTTTGATAAACCAAACAAGAACATACCTTGGGGGAAAGACTCCCTATTCAATAAATGGTGTTGGGAGAACTGGATGTCTACATGTAAAAGACTGAAACTGGACCCACACCTTTCCCCACTCACAAAAATTGATTCAAGATGGATAAAGGACTTAAATTTAAGGCATGAAACAATAAAAATCCTCCAAGAAAGCATAGGAAAAACACTGGAAGATATTGGCCTGGGGAAAGACTTCATCAAGAAGACTGCCATGGCAATTGCAACAACAACAAAAATAAACAAATGGGACTTCATTAAACTGAAAAGCTTCTGTACAGCTAAGGAGACAATAACCAAAGCAAAGAGACAACCTACACAATGGGAAAGGATATTTGCATATTTTGAATCAGACAAAAGCTTGATAACTAGGATCTATAGAGAACTCAAATTAATCCACAGGAAAAAAGCCAACAATCCCTTATATCAATGGGCAAGAGACATGAATAGAACTTTCTCTAAAGACGACAGACGAATGGCTAACAAACACATGAAAAAATGTTCATCATCTCTATATATTAGAGAAATGCAAATCAAAACAACCCTGAGATATCATCTAACCCCAGTGAGAATGGCCCACATCACAAAATCTCAAAACTGCAGATGCTGGCGTGGATGTGGAGAGAAGGGAACACTTTTACACTGCTGGTAGGACTGCAATCTAGTACAACCTTTCTGGAATTAAGTATGGAGAAACCTCAAAGCACTCAAGCTAGACCTCCCATTTGATCCTGCAATTCCATTACTGGGCATCTACCCAGAAGGAAAGAAATCCTTTTATCATAAGGACACTTGTACTAGACTGTTTATCGCAGCTCAATTTACAATCACCAAAATGTGGAAACAGCCTAAATGCCCACCAACCCAGGAATGGATTAACAAGCTGTGGTATATGTATACCATGGAATACTATTCAGCCATTAAAAAAAATGGAGACTTTACATCCTTCATATTAGCCTGGATGGACGTGGAAGACATTACTCTTAGTAAAGCATCACAAGAATGGAGAAGCATGAATCCTATGTACTCAATTTTGATATGAGGACAATTAATGACAATTATGGTTATGGGGGGGGAACAGAAAGAGGGAAGGAGGGAGGTGGGTGGGGCCTTGGTGTGTGTCACACTTTATGGGGGCAAGACATGATTGCAAAGGGACTTTACCTAACAATTGCAATCAGTGTGACCTGGCTTATTGTACCCTCAATGAATCCCCAACAATAAAGAAAAAAAGAAAAAAATATAAAAATTAAAAAAAAAGAACCCAGTCCTGTTGTCACCGACTCCACCCCCAACCCTCACATTTTGCTGGAGAGACAGTCATATCTGTGTCCTCTGAGTGCTCTGCTCAGGGCTGAAAACAGTTTGTGATCAGGATGGGCCCCTGAGCTGATGCTGGGGAGCTCAGCATCTGGGTGCAGCAGGGACCCCAGATGCAGAGTGGGACAGATCTAGGAAAGGCTCTTAGGGCTGGGGCTCCAAATGACTCCTTATTAGATACATGACAGTCATTATAAAGCTCGTGTGTGGCATTAACTAGGTGGGCCTTCTGGTATCACCATGTCAGTGAGGAGATGGGCTATGGTCTCCTGAAGGCCTTGTGGAAATACTGGGGATCCCTAAACAGAACACCTACCACAAAATCATAGGCATTTCATATTGCCTAAGATCAGGGAACACTTTGCCATCAATGAGGGAAATACAGTTGGGCCTCACTGTCCAAACCCACTCTGAAGAGAGAGAAGCTTCTTTAAGATGGCCAGACTATTCAAAGTCCCACTATTGGGCTGTCCAAAGGGAAATTTAGCAAGGCCTGGAGATATTTTTACCACTATCCCTATAGTTTGGAGAGTTACCTCAGGACCTTAGTTTTATTTAGGATGCTGTTCAACATCCCACAATACAACGGAGAGCCCCCACACCAAAGCATTTTCCAGCCCAACATGTCCACACTGCCAGCATGAGGAACCCTGATGTCCCTGCGGCCGACCCTGTCCAAAGTGCCAACCTAGTGGCAGTAGTGCTAAAGGTGATGTCTCTGGCCATACACAGGGCACCCAGACAAGGGTCTTCTTAATGAGCTGTGTGGCCTTGAGCAAGTAACTGAACCACTCTGCACACTACCTTCCCCATCCTACAAAGTTGAGACCAAAGGTAATGTCCAGGATTGCCTCTAGGAAGAGGGTGCTGTACAAGCAGCATTCCCTAGGCCAGGAATGCCACAGGACTCAGACAGCAATCAAATTCAGGCTCCACTGCCTCACACACTGAGAGCTTCTACTAAGGGAGATGCATGAAATGTGTGGTATATGGGGGGAGTCTGGGCAGGAACCAGGCAGTCTGGGTTTGATCACAGCACATTGTGCTCTGCCTGTGTGTCATGGTACAACATCCTGTCCCCTCCAGGCAGCAGCTTCCCAGTCCATTAAATAATGGAGGATGGTAGAGACCTCCAGGTATTGATATGATGCATGAATGTCATTCCTGACCCTGACCTAACCCACTTCCTTGAAACCCTGGGCAAGTCTCTTATGAATCCTGTGCCTCATTTTCCTCCTTTATAAAATGGGGCTGTGATGCTCCAGGTCATTGCAAATGTAAATGGAGCTGTTGAAAGCATAAACCCAGGACCTCACCTGCAAGGCCAGATGATTCTGGTTCTGTTACTTTCCTTGATGCTGACCTTGCACACTTGCCTTCACCTCTCTATGCTTTGGTCTCCTCATGAGAAAATAAAGTATGGTAGCATTACCACCTCATAGGAATGCTGTAAGAAGGCAATGAATTTATTATAATAATAATAATTTCTTATAATAATAGGAGGGAGAGGTTAGTACAGTGTGTGGCCTACAGTTAGCACCACGTGCACTTTTGCTATCTTTCTGATTCTTCAATGATGATGGCGTAGTAAAGTGCCTGGCACAGGCTGGCCCATGGTTGCTTTTACCTGGTGTTTATCAGTTGTCAGTGGAAGTCACCAGGTCACTCAACTCGGGACCTGTTACCACGTCTCTGTCTTGCAGGACAATGCCATCCTTTGTGTCATGCATGGGCATCTTCCTGCTGGCAGGCCTGTGCTGGCTGGTCTGCAGCCTCCAGGCTGTAGATCTCCAGAGAGACACTACTGCAGAGATGCATGTATGCTGTCATGACCACGAGGACCGGGAGCTCCCTGCCTTCCAGTCTCCCACAGTACCACAGACTTCGCCTTTGGCTTCTATGAAGATAAAGCCAGTCTTTCAAAAACCACCAACATCCATCTCCCTGTTGAGCATTGCTGCAGCCTTTACAGTGCTCTCTCTGGCAACCAAGGCTGATGCTCACAGATCCTGGAGGGCCTGAATTTCAACCTCCCAGAGACACCTGAGTCTTAGATCCACAAATGCTTCCAGCATGTTCTCTGCACCCTTTACAGGCTGGACAACCACCTCAAGCTGATCGTGGTAGCAGCCTTTCATCAAAGAGAATCTAAAGCTAGTGGAGAAAGTTTGAGACGCTGTCAGAAGCTGTACAACTCAGATACCATCTCCATCAACTTCAGGAACTTCAAAGAGGCCAAGGAACAGATTAACAATTATGTGAAGAAGAGAATCCCTCCCCCCCTCCCCAAATCTCAAATAGTGGATTTGTTCAAAGATTTAAAAAAGGGCACCACTCTTGCCATTTTCTTTCATGGTAAGGTAGTACCACCAGCCTGAGCTATTTGCACTGAAATAATCCAAACATATTCTCAAACTACTAGTAGTTAAACTTTCCGAACTTTTACGAATAGTAAAATTCTTTCCATAACCAAATTAAGACCGAAGCATGATGAATTCAAGAAAGCCAAGTCATCGTCTTCCCTGCAGGACTTGTTAGAAACTTATCCTAATGCTTATTGGAAATCCCTACTAGGAACAGGGCAAAATATGTAAAGCTTCCCAAACTATAGAGCCAAAAAAACGTAGCACAATGTAAAAAGGGATTAGTGTCATGGACACCTTTGGTGTCATGGAGGGAGTGTCAGCTTTGTGCTCTCCTCAGCCCTAGTCTCCTTGCCCTCTGAAACATCTGGGTTCAAATACTGCCCCTGCCCTTTTACCCCTTCGAGGTGCTACTGCCCTGCCTCATGGACCAAGTAATACCATAGTTGTCAGGCTTTTGTGAAGTTAAACTAGTTACAAAGAATGTGGGAATGTGTGTGGCACATAGTAGATCAGCCATCTTGTATCTCAGCTGCCTTCCTGCTGGAGTAGTTAAAATGTCAAGACCTTGGAGGGCCCTAGGTCTATCTAACCCAGCTTCCACTGTCCCTTGGAAGTAGCCAGGGGGATGTCAGTGGGAGTCAAGACTGAACTTCCTAGTCCCTGAACTTCCTAGCTCCCTTGCTCATGAAGCAAAGTAGTGGAGTGGGGAGTGCACTGGCTATAGTCAGCACAGGTCCAACTCGGCTGTGGCCTTAGGGCAGGCCCCATGCCCTCTGCAGCCCTGGTATCTTCCTGTTCAGTGAGAAATTTGAGCTTAGGGGGCCATGAGGCATCTGCCTAACTCTGACTGCCTTGATGGTGAAATTCTCTTGGTCACCTATGTCTTCATCTCACATGTATGACCAGGAAAAATTCTTAGGAAGAACAACTAGAATGTTTCCTTGCCCATCTCCATAAAACAGAAAGCCTCCAGAAAAAGATGACAAGATACAGTCTAGGGGGTTCTTATTTTTTCATTACTTTCATTAACTAACTCCTGGCCATTATCAAATAAACATAAAGTCTAACTACAAACATGTCCTCTATGGAGTCAGGATTTTGCCAATTAGCTGGAGCATAATAGAAATTCTGAATCCTCTGCCTCTATCTTCAGATTATTTTCACAAAAGCCCTTCAGTAGTCTGATGGTTACATTTTGATCTCATTTTACAGATGATGAAGCTGAGGCAGAGAGAATTGTTCCACCTCTGGGGCTTAGGGCTCTTGAATTTGCCATTTACCTAAACTTTTTATCTCTCTAGGAAAATGGAAAGGTAAATTCAAGGCTAAGCCCCATTAGGGAAGCAGAGTTCCATGCAGATGACAAGACCAGCCTCAGGTTGCCCCTGATAAACTACCTGGGTAGATTTCACAGTCTCCAAGACAAAGGATTGCCTAGCAGAGTGCTGGTACAGCACTATGTGGGTAATGCCACAGCGTTCTTCTTCCTGCCTGACCCAGGGAAAATGCCATACCTTGATAACATCCTGGAAGTCATTGACATAAGGTGTCTCCCAGCTCAAGGGCTCACCTAGAAGCTGCCCAGACCTCTTAGTCATGTCAGGACTTATGAACATCATCAAGGACAGGCCAGAATGGGGGATAGGGGGTGTGGACCCCACATCCTTAGAGTTACAGCAACTATGCAAGATGTAGTGCTTCCAGAAGCCACTACTCTATTGAGGCTGCACAAGCCAGGCTCCATGAGAAGGACAGAACCCAAGAGTGAGAAGACAAAGGCCCAGCCCCTGGGGACATCTCAACCATCACAGACACCATCCATTCCCACTGTCCAGTGCCTAGAGCAGGGACAGCATAGACAGCACGTGTTTTAGGAGAATCAAGTATGAAGAGAAGGGCTTCTGGTCAAAGGAAGCAATGAAGTGTGGAGTTCAGAATAGAATGCCCCTGGGCGGACAGGGGAAAAATTTGCATGGGCAAGGCCCAGAAAAGCAAAGGCCAGAGTCTGAACATCCAGGATGTGTTTGCAGAATATTCCAGATTCTCTGTCACTTCTATTAGTGTGCTTTGGTTGAGTGGCCAGTAGTAAATGATACCGAGCACACACCACCGATTAGTGTATGCTTGTGCATTTGTAAATATCCCGATGCACTGCTGATCTAGTTTATTATATAGAAGGTAAAACAAATATGAAAACACAAATAGTATCCGATTAATAGTACAAATAGCAGTTTGAATGCCTCTGCCCCCCTGCCAGCATCCTTCTGAGGCCCATGCCCCAGGCTGTTGAGAAGAGAGAAAGAGGTGGGAGAGACTGGAACTGCTCACAGAAAGCCCCAGTGCAGTCTGCTGGTTCATATCAGACACTTCTTGGGTCATTGTTCTTTTTATCACAAAGCAACAGCTAAACATTCATCCTGGTGCGGTCAGTCTTCTTTCACTGAATGAATGTCACTCATACCTGCCTCCATGAGTCATGTTCTCCAGGGCATCAGGCCTGGGGATACTCTAGAATGGTGGTCAGTGTGACCAAAGACTGCAGGTAGAATGACACATGCTTTGAGGAGCACACCTAGGATCTGCCTGGAGGGCTTTGTAGAGATGATGGGATTTCAGAAGCAGCCAAAATAAGATAATTTCATTGATGCCAACATTCTCTGACTCCATGTGTAGAGGAGCTAAAAGGAGAATAAACCAAGGCGAACTTCCAATCTTGGGAGTGTGGAAGTAGGTGGGGACCAGGCTCAAAGTGGGAAAAACAGAAAGAAAAACTTTTACAACGTGTTTGGGTAGCAGAAGAATAGGAGAAGTGCTGTGAAACTCCTTCGTTTTCTTCCCTACTTGACAGGTCTGTCAATTTCTGTGTTCTCAAATTGACTGTTTCTGGAATCTATGATATGAATGCAATCCTGAGTAAACTGGGCATCACCAATGTCTTCAGCATTGAGGTTGTCCTCTCAAGGGTCCCTGAGGAGGCACTGCTGAAGCTCTCCAAGGTGAAGTACCCCAAACACCTTGTCCCCTAGTGTCTATGGGTTGGGAAGAATGTGATAGGGTAGGCACAGTTCTGTCATGAGGCTGAGAAAAGGACCAAGGAACACACATGCTGACACAGACTGAGCTGAGCATACAGTTGATTCACTGAGATGGGGCATGGTCAGATTGCCGAACTGGGCATTGAGCCTCCTGTGCTGCTGGCAACTTATGGACCCACCCTGGGGTGTGTCACATCTTTACTCAGGAGCCTTCCAGACTTTGGGCCTCAATTTACCCATATTTACACAGAAAGATTTAGGCTCAAGGATTTCAAAGAGCTTTCTGGCCTTTTCAATCTGTGACATTGGAGCTATTGGTGAATCACCAATTCTATAGTAAGACGCAATTTTACTTTAAGATCCCACCTAGACAAAGGTGGGCCACAGAACAACTGCAACTCATTTTTAGGCATCATACTGTTTGTATGATCATAGAATAAGCCTAGTAAAGGTCACCATCGGTGTCTTTGTCTCCAAGGAGCTAAAATCACATACTAGAAATGAAAGACCTGTGGAGGCAGACATGGAGAGCAAGTTGATCTTCCCCCCTCTGAGTTTGGCTGTATCCCAAGGAAGGTAGAGGATGTAGGTCAGGAAAGGAGAGGGAAGGGGAGCTCAGTGAAGTAGTCAGACCCTTGAGGGAGAGACAAGAACCTTGTGTGACGATGAGGGGAGGGCATAAATGGGGGCAGGAGCACCCAGGTGGAGAAAGGCCCAAGTGAGCACTCCCAGGATGAGGGTCTTGCTGCCTCAGGCACAGCACAACCTCAGAACCATCTCTGCTTCTCTCCCCTCAGGACTTGCATGTGGCTGTGCTGATTGGCAACGAGCAAAGGACAGGGAGCCACTGGAGCCCCCAATTTGAAAGAGAGGGAGTGGGCTAAGCACCAGACTATTATTTTCAGCAGGCCCTTCCTAGTCATCCTTAAGAGTAACACCAACATTCCCCTTATCGTGGGGAAAGTGGTGAATCCCACTGAAAGATAGCTGCCTCTCAGTCCTCATCCCCAGCCCCAGACCTTGATGACATTAGAGAAAGGCTGAGCTTGCCCATGCCTGAGTTTGACTGCAAATCTCTCCCCTGATGGCTGAGTGTCCCTTTGCTTGCTGAGGCTGCATGTGGGACCCAGGTCACAGGACCCTCTCTGGGGTAGGCTGAGTTATTCTCATGGAGCACATAGGCTGAGCAGGCATATACTGGGCACAGAGGAAGGTGGCTGGACCCATCCTTGTAGGTGCAAAGCCCATCTGCTTGTGGAAGAGCTATCCTTTCATGTCTGGGAACTCCAAGGACAGCCTTGCCCAGCTCAGGCACCAACCTAAAGCCCCAGGACCACCCAATATCCCAACATCATCCTCTGACCCTTCCACCTCTTTGCTCACTGCCCACATCCAGAGCCCCTCTCCTTGCCAGTGCCAACCATGGTAGCCAAGGGCTACCTGCTTACACCAGGGCACTGAGCTATAGCTTTTCTAGCAACAGAAGGGAGACACCATGCAGATAGTGTGGATTCTAGAAGCATTCATTTGGGGTAGATGGCATGGCCAGCTTCATGCATCTCTTGATATACTGGTAGAAAATAAATTGAGGAATAATTTATGGATCTTCATACATTTTTTTATCAATGACCATAAGCTGGGTGTCCAAAAACCTGGGATATTTTTCCAGATTTACTGCTAGCTTTCTGCTTAACATAGAGGATATTCTCTTCCCTCCTGAAGACTCAATTTTCTCACCAGCAAAATGTGATCATTGAGGCCCTTGAGTCCTGACTTTATGTAAACATCTTAGGGTACCAGGTTGACCCCATCTTGTTCTTCTCCATGAGCTCTGTGCCCATCCTCTGAACTGGGTACATACATGGGTACTGGGTACATACATGGGTAAGGACTCATTTTATTCCCTCATCAGGGAATTAAAATGCCTGACTAGAAGCAGTCTGCCAGCACGCTGCTGCCAAAGAAAGAAGTGATAAACTCAAGCAGCAGCCTACTCACAAATCACTCTTCGCTGAAGCAACACTGTGAAATCTCAGAGAGGCAATGTAGGACACTCAGTGTGGGAAAAATTGGTGACAGGCAATATATAAGAGATCAAAGAAAACATGGGGGAAAATATTAGGATAGAGCACTAAGGCCTTGTGCTCACCCTCTGGCTCTGTGTGAGTTGTGAGATGGCTCCCTCCATTGCCAGAGACCTCTATCTGGTTGGACTGAGGACCTGCCTGGAGCCTGTGCAGAGTCATTGTACTGGACAACAGGAGCAGAGCAGGATGACTGAGCTCTCAGGTGTGTGACACCAAGTGCATACCAGACTGGGGAGGGAGTGAACTTTGGCTTTCCCAGCCACACTATGGCTACAAACCAAGCACTTCTCCCCTTCAGCACAATGGCATCTGAGCACAGAAATTGACTGGGGCAAGGCAAGTTCCAACCTGAGAGGATTTGGGCAACTGCTTCAGCAAGTACTGGGTGGGGCAGGGAGAATGCCCCTGTCCAACCTCTGTCCACCTGACTCAGCATCCACAGGGCCCAAGCCTATGGAAAAGCCTGCCACAGGCTTGGCCAGACTCTGCCTTCCAGACCCCAACTGCCTCTTGGCTGCTTGGTCCTGACTCTAACCTCAAGATCAGATCAGCCCTGCCCTCTACATGGCCCTACTTCTGGCTCAGAGGCCCTGCTCAGTAAACCCTGCTTCAGGCTCCTCCCTAGTCCAGGCTCTAAGGCTCTCATGCCGGAGCCCGTGCTCTGCCTCTGTTCTTCACAGCTTCCACCAGACCCAAAATACTATCCCCAAGACTCCGAAGCTGCATCTGGATCCAAGATCCCTCCTCAGACCCTCCACCACCACCACAGAGCCAGAGGAACTGCCCCCAAATCCAATGCCCCACCGGAGGTCCCTAGCCTTGAGCCACCAGTATGCCACAAACTGGTTTGATCAAATGTCCACAGCTTGGGAACATATGACACCTGCTTATATAGACTCACCCAGCTGCTACTGTCACTTCTATGGTGAGAACATGGGTAGAGCAATCCCTACAATATCAGCCTCAGTAAAGAGGGTCTTGCCCAACTCCCAATTAGAACATCCTTTAGCTGGTGAACAACCCATCACCATCAATATTCAGCATAGGCTTGGGCAGAAGCAATCACAAATCAGCTGCATTACAGGCATCTAGTGCACGTCTCCCCTCTGTCATATCAACATTCCAGAGTAGAGAAAGAAAAGCACCATATGTGGACTATCTCTTCTTCTAATAAACAGGAGAGTTCTGAGCCAAGAACAGGTGCTTGGAAAACCTATTACCTCTGAGTTGAGAAAATAGGTTTCAGATGAGAAGAAAACAGCACAAGAACTCTGACAACATGAAAAATCAAATCAGATTGACAATCCCAAAAGATCATAATGGAGCTATAGCAGTGAACTCCAAATAAAAGGAAATTGTTGAAATGCCAGAAATGGGATTCAAAATATGGATGGCAAATAAGATGAAGGGAATTGGAGATAAAGTTCAAAACCTATAAAAGTAAGGCAAAAAATTTCAGAAAACTAATGAAAAAAGCACTAAAGAACTACATAACAAAGGAAAGATATCAGAGAACTTAAAGAAATGAAACAGAATTTCAAAACACAGCAGACATGTCAGCAATAGATTAAACCAAGGAGAAAAAGGAATCTCAGAGCTTGAAGGTAAGGCTCTTGAGCTAAGCAAATCATTAAAAGAGGCAGAGAAGATAATAAAAAGGCAGAACAATCACTTAGAGAGATATGGGACTGTGTGAATGAACTAACATAGAAATTATAGGCATCACTCAGAGAGAAGAAGAAAAGCCAAAATTAGGGAAAATCTATTTGTGGGTATTATTGAAAAAAACATCCCTGGTATCGCCAGAGATCCAGATATCCAGATAGGAGATGGTCATTGAACAGCAGAAAGATTCATAGCAAATAAGACATCTCCATAACACATAATAATCAACTTAATCGAAGTCAAAAAAAATTTTTTTTATTAAATCATAGCTGTGTGCATTTATGCAATCATGGGGCACCCTACACTGGTTTTATAGATCGTTTGACACATTTTCATCACACTAGTTAACATAGCCTTCCTGGCATTTTCTTAGTTATTGTGTTAAGACATTTACATTCTACATTTACTAAGTTTCACATATACCCTTGTAAGATGCACCGCAGGTGTAATCCCACCAATCACCCTCCCTCTGCCCACCTCCCCCCTCCGTCCCCTCCCTTTCCCCTTCCCCCTATTCTTAGGTTATAACTGGGTTATAGCTTTCATGTGAAAGCCATAAATTAGTTTCATAGTAGGACTGAGTACATTGGATACTTTTTCTTCCATTCTTGAGATATTTAACTAAGAAGAATATGTTCCAGCTCCATCCATGTAAACATGAAAGAGGTAAAGTCTCCATCTTTCTTTAAGGCTGCATAATATTTCATGGTGTACAAAGTCAAAATTCAAAAAAAGAAAATTCCAGTATCAGCTAGATATAAGCAATAACTGATATATAAAGGAAAACCCATCAGACTAATAGCAGACTTCTCAGTGGAAACCTTAAAAGCCAAAAGGGAGTATGTCCTCATCTTCAATCTCCTCAAAGAGAACAACTGCCAGCCTAGAATTTCATATTCTGTAAAACTAAGTATCACGATTAATTTAAAAATTTAGTCTTTTGCAGACAAACAAACACTGAGGGAATTTGTGATAACCAGACCTTCTCTGAAGGAAATACTCAGAACTGCATTATACATGTCAGCACAATAGATACCCACAAGTGAAAAATCACCCAAAATAGCGAAAGGTCATAACTCCTATTAAACAATAGTACAAGAAGAAAAACAAAGCAATAAACTACTACTACCCATTATGATGATCCAAACAACATCACACACATTGATTCTATATTTTAATGGCATAAATGCACCACACAAAAGACACAGACTGGCTGAATAGATGAAAAACACAACCTAAGTATGTCTCCTCTAGGAGACACATCTAAACTACAAAGATGCAAATTGGCTCAGTGATAGGATGGAAAAACATATTCCAGGAAAGTGGGAACCAAAAGAGAGCAGATATAGCCATATTCATATCATACAAAATTGACTTTAAATCAACAATGGTAAAGAAAGACAAACCTAGTCCTCATACAATGGTAAAGGGAACAATTCAAAAAGAAGATATAAAAATCCTAAATACATATGCATCTAACACAGGAGCTATCAATACATAAAACTAGAGATAAGCAAGGAAATTAAGGTAGCATCATAATTGCTGGGGATTTCAACACCCCACTGTCAGAGGTAGACATATCATATAAGCAGAAAATAAATAAACACTGAACTTAAATGGGACCCTAGAACAAACAGACCTAACATATATCTACAGAAAATTCTACCCCCAAAACTATTTGATACATGTTCTTCTTATCAGCACATGGCATATTCTCCATGATTGATCCTTTTAGGCCATAAAACATGCATCAATAAATTTTTAAAAATAGAAATCATATCATGTATCTTCTCAGACCATATTGGATTACAACTGCAAATCAACTCGAGAGTAACACTCAATTCTACGCAAAGTCCTGGAAATTGAACAACCTGCTATAGAATGATTATTGGGTTAATAAGAAATTAAAAATGAAATCAAAAGTTTCTATAAACTGAACAAAGAAGGAGACATGTATCAAACTCTGTGGGACATAACAAAAGAATGCCTGACAGGTTAATTTATAGTTTTAAATGCCCACATTCAAAAGTCAGAAAGATCATGAATTAACAAACGAATATCAAGGAACTAGAAAAGACTGAGCAAACAAAAGCAAAAGCCATTAGAATAAAACAAATAAAAAAGGTCACAGCAAAACTAAATAAAATGGAAAACAAAAAGAAATTAATAAAAGGTCAGTGAAACAAAATTCTGGTTCTTTGAAAAGATAAAGAAAATTAATAAATCCTCTTATGAAAATAACCAGGAATAGAAGAGAAAGGATCCAAATAAACTCAATCACAATGACAAAGAAGATATCACAACTGACAGCACAGAAGTAAAAAAAAATCATATGCAAATGCTATGAAAATCTTTCTGTATATAAAATAGAAAATGTAGAGCAAATTTACCAATATTCCATGACTCAACCAGAAAGAAATCAAACTCTTGAACAGACCAATCATGAGCAGTGAGATAGAAGCAGTAATATAAAACCTTCCAACAACAAAAAAAAGCCCTGGACCACATCAATTCATAGCAGAATTCTACCAGATGTACAAAGAAGAACTGGTACCCATATAGCAGAAATTATTCCATAATACTGAGAAGGAGGGAATATTCCTAAACTCATTCCATGAAGCCAGTATCACCTTGTTATCAAAGGTAGGTGAAAACACAACAGCAACAACAAAAATAAAACTACAAGCCGAAATTCTTTGTAAATGTAGACACAAAACTCCTCAATAAAATAGTAGGAAACTTAAATCAACAGCACATCAACAGTAATTCACCATAACAAAGTGGGTTTCATCCCAGGAATGCAAGTGTGGTTCAACATACATATACAAATAAATGTGATTCATCACATAAACAGAAGCAAAAAATAAAAAATGATCACATGACCATCTCAATAGATGCAGAAAAAGTATTTGACAAAATCCAGTACTATTTCATGATAAAAACCCTCAGTGAACTAGGAATGGAAGGAATATATCTTAAACTTTAAAAAGCCATAGCCAATATCATACTGAATGGGCAAAAGTTAAAAGTATTCCCACTAAGATCTGAAGCCAGACAAGTGGGCCCATTGTCACCACTTCTATTCAATATAGTGCTAGAAGTCCTAGCCAGAGCAATCAGGCAAGAGAAAAAAATAAAGGACATCCAAATTGGGAAAGAGAAACTCAAACTATCTCTTTTGACCGATGATATGATCTTGTATCTAGAAAACCCCAAAGACTCCATTAAGAGCCTCCTGGAATTGGTAATAAGTTCAGCAAAGTCTCGGTATATAAAATCAGTGTACGAAAATTGGCAGCATTTGTATATAATAACAATCCAGCTGATAGTCAAATCAAAGATTCAATACCATTCACAATAGCTACAAAGAAAATAAAATACCTAGGTATACTTAATGAAGGAGGTGAAAGATCTCTACAAGGAGAACTGTGAAACATTGAGCAAAGAAACTGCAGATGAGACCTACAAATGGAAAAACATATCATGCTAGGGATTGGTAGAATCAATATCATTCAAATGTCTGTACTGCTCAAAGTGATTTATAGGTTCAACATAATCTCCATCAAAATACCAACGGCATTATGGTGTAAATCTATACCACAGATCTATTAATTCTATTCATCATGTAAAACCAGAAAAAAACCCTGAATAGCTAAAGTAATCCTTAATCAAGAGGAACAAAATTGAAAGTATCATATTACCATGTTTTAAGCTATACTACCAATAGTAGGCTATGGTAACCCCCAGAAAGCATGGTACTGCCACAAAAATAAGAGACATACACCAATGGAACAGAATAGAGAACACAAATAAAAATTTATTTACCTACAGCTAATTGATCTTTGACAAAGCAAATGTACACTAGGGAAAAGAAGCCCTATTTAATAATAAAGTTGCTGAGAAAATTGAATGGCCACATACAGAAGAATAAATAGAACTCCTGTCTCTTGCCAATCACAAAAATTAATTCAAGATAGAAAAAAGACATGAAATTTAAGAATTCTAGAAGAAAATGTAGGAAAAACTCTTCTTGATATAGGTATAGACAAAGAACTTAGGACTAAGATGCCACTGGCAATTACAGCAACAACAAAAATAAATAAATGAAATTTGGTCAAATTAAAAAGCTTCTGCACAGCTGAGGAAATAATCAACAGAGCAAATAGAAAACCTACAGAATGAGAGAAAATATTCACAATCTACACATCTTATAAAAGGCTAATCACTAGAGTCTACAAAGAACACACACACACAGAGAAAAAAAAAGAGAAAATTAAGAACTCCATTGAAAAGTGGGAAAAAGCATGAATAGAAGTTTTTCAAAAGAAGATAGATGAATAGTCAAGAATCACATGAAACAGATGTTCAATATTGCTAATCAACAGGGAAATTCAAATTAAAACTATCATCTTATTCCTGTCAGAATGGCTTTTATTAAAAAGTCCAAAACCAATAGATGCTGGTGTGGATGCACACAGAAAGGAAAACTTATACACTGTTGGTAGGACTGCAAATTTGTACAACCCCTATGGAAGTCACCATGAAGATTTTTCAAAGAACTACAAAGAGACCTACAATTCAATCAGGCAACCCCACCCAATACTGGGTATTTACCCAAAGGAAAAGAAATCATTTTATGAAAAACACACCTGCAGTTGAATATTTATTGCAGAATAATTTACTGTTGCAAACATATGGCATTACCCCAAGTGTCCATCAGTTCATGAATAGATTAACAAAATATGGTATATGTAAACCATGGAGTATTAGCCATAAAAAGATGAATTAATGCCTTTTGAATCAATTTAGAAGAAACTGGAGACCATTATCCTAAGTGAAATATCCCAAGAATGGAAAAACAAACACTACATGTGCTCTCTAATAAATTGGAACTAATTTATTATATCATAATAATATTATAATTATATAGGGACACAAGTGCACACGGCAAGGTGAAAGTCATTGAAAATCAAAGGGGAAGGAGGAAGGAGGGAAAGGTAAAAGCACCTAATGGATACAGTGAACATTATTCAGGTGATGGGTACATTTATAGCCCTGACTCAAGCCATATATCAAAAATATCTATACATTAAATATATTGAAACACAAAACAAAACAAAACATGTACTGAATTAAGTATTTAAAAAAAAAAATCTCTCCTTCCATCAGGACTGCACAGAGAGACAATGGCTGCAGGAAGTATAGTTGAAGGTCCTGTATTATTTATCTGTGGCTGCTGTAACAAATTACTACACGCTTCATTGCTGAAAAAAAAAAACACCCAGAAATTTATACTCTAAAAAATATATATATTTTTTTATTAAATCATAGCTGTGTACATTGATATATTCATGGGGCATCATTCACTAGCTTCACAGACCGTTTGCCAAGTTTCACATATACCCTTGTAAGATGCACCGCTGGTGTAATCCCACCAATCACCTTCCCTCTACCCACCTCCCCCCTCCCTCCTCTCCCTTTCCCCCTCCTCCCTCTTAGGTTGTAACTGGGTTATAGCTTTCATGTGAAAACCCTAAATTAGTTTCATAGTAGGGTTGAGTACATTGGGTACTTTTTCTTCCATTCTTGAGATACTTTACTAAAAAGAATATGTTCAAGCTCCATCCATGTAAACATGAAAGAGGTAAAGTCTCCATCTTTCTTTAAGGCTGCATAATATTCCATGGTGTACATGTACCACAATTTATTAATCCATTCATGGATCGATGGGCACTTGGGCTTCTTCCATGACTTAGCAATTATGAATTGGGCTGCAATAAACATTCTGGTACAAATATCTTTGTTATGATGTGATTTTTGGTCTTCTGGGTATATGCCCAGTAGAGGGATTACAGGATTGAATGGCAGATCTATTTTTAGATCACTAAGTGTTCTCCATATCTCTTTCCAAAAGGAATGTTTTAATTTGCATTCCCACCAGCAGCGCAAAAGTGTTCCCTTTTCTCCACATTCACGCCAACATCTCTGGTCTTGGGATTTTGTGATATTGGCTAGTCTCACTGGAGTTAGATGGTATCTCAAAGTAGTTTTGATTTGCATTTCTCTGATGATTAAAGATGATGAGCATTTTTTCATATGTCTGAAGGCCACGCGCCTGTCTTCTTCAGAGAAGTTTCTCTTCAAGTCCCTTGCCCAGCCTGCGATGGGATCCCTTGTTCTATTCTTGCTAATGCGTTTGAGTTCTCTGTAGATTCTGGTTATTAAACCTTTGTTGGAGACATAACCTGCAAATATCTTCTCCCATTCAGAGGGCTGTCTGCTTGCTTTACTTACTGTGTTCTTGGCTGTGCAGAAGCTTTTTAGTTTGATCAAGTCCCAATAGTGTATTTTTGAAGCTGTTTCAATTGCCCAGGGGGTCCTCCTCATAAAATACTCGCCCAGACTGATTTCTTCAAGGGTTTTCCCTGCACTCTTCTCTAGTATCTTTATAGTTTCATGTCTTAAGTTTAAATCTTTGATCCAGTGAGAGTCTATCTTAGTTAATGGTGAAAGGTGTGGGTCCAGTTTCAGTCTTCTACAGGTTGCCAGCCAGTTCACCCAGCACCATTTGTTAAATAGGGAATCTTTTCCCCACTGAATGTTTTTAATTGGCTTGTCAAAGATTAAATAACGGTAAGTAGCTGGGTTCATCTCTTGGTTCTCTATTCTGTTCCAGACATCTACTTCTCTGTTTTTGTGCCAGTACCATGCTGTTTTGATCACTATCGATTTGTTATACTCTAAAACTATTGGAAGCAAAATCACAGTCCTTAGGGCAAAAATCAAAGTATCAGCAGGCTCAGGCTTCATTTGAAGTACTTAGGGATAATCCTTTCCTTATCTCATTCAGCTCTGCATGTGTAATCTCACTCTGCCACTCTAATCAGAAGTGTGTGATTAATTCAGCACCCTAGGTAATCCAGTAGAATCTCTCTGTCTCCAGAGAGATCTCAGTCTCATCCACAAAGGCCCCATGTCACAACAAATCAACAATCACACTCCAGTGGTTAAAAGACAGCCTACCTTTGGGGTTTATTGAGCCCAGCACAGTTTGAATCTGCCCAGTGCAGGGTAGCTCCTGGGGATGTGAGAAGTTGGTGTGGGTGGGGGATTGAGACAGATGGAACTGGGAGGCACTGCTTTGGGCTTTGCTTAATTATGGAGACGTCATTTAACTGAGTCAGTAATTCTCAAAACAAAGTTTTAAGCTACCCTAATCAAAATAAAATGGAGGGAGGACAAGTTCCCACTGGTTAGGAGCAAGATGGTGGAGAAATCGATCGCGTCTTGACCTTGCAGCTTCATTATACCCTCATTGCCATAAAATTATCATAAACGTTTCTAAGGAAACTTCCCACTCCCGTCAAGCATCTGGGGCCATGACACTTCCTGTTTGACCATATTTGGTTAAAAGGAGGGCGTCACCCTAATTCCAGGAAAATACACCCTCATTGCAGAAAATAATGTTCTTTCCAAGAAATATCATGAATATTCCTCCCCTTGTTTAGCCTATAATTAAGCTATTGCTTAATTACAGGGGCTAAAGGAATCATGGGGCCAGTTTCCTTTGCAGGGAGAACTAACTTCTATTCTGTCTGCAGAGTACATCTTCTATATTTCTAAATAAATCTTGCTTTCATTTTACACTGTTTGCTTGCTCCTGAATTCTTTCTTGTGCAAAGCTGAGAATTTCAAGTGGATGTCAGCATTAGGAGTCACTTTCCTGTTTCAGGGTGAGGGCGGTATCTCAAGAAGCTGTCTAGGGCCACCTCCAAGACAGTGGGGAGTATGTGGGGAAGGGGCAAGGTGGAAAAAGAAGGGCTCTAGGGAACTACCATGCTTTATTTCATGAATGACAATTCACAAAGGATTGTCCTGGAAACTATTTCCCATGAGGAGAGGTAGGGCAGGTGTCATCAGCTTCACCCACAGGTGGGAATCTGAAGCTCAGAGAGCCAGGCTAGTAATTTGGGAAGCTCAGGAGGCTACTATGAGAAGCAGTTTGGCATCAGTCACAGAAGAGCCAGCCCTGACCTTGGTTGGGTAGAACGCTGTGGCATTGTATAGTGCTGACTGACATACTCCTGTGTTGAGCCTCACTGTCCTCACTGGCAACACCAAGAGAGAATCACTGTCCTCACTCTGTGAGTGTAGAGCATGCTGGCAACAGCTGATGGCCTGGGTCACTTCAACACATTGCCCTGCCCTGCCAGGCCCAGGCCCCACATGAGGACAGTCAGGTATGTGGGTGTGTGGGGTGTTTGTGAAACACAGAGTGAGGGGCCTGTGTATACGTGTGTGTCTGAGTCTATATGTCTCTATGTGTCTAGGTGTGTTTTTGTGTTTTGTGCTTGTGTGTCTGTGAGTGTGTTTGTTACATGGACCAGAAGCAGATGTAGTGAGTATGTGGGGTCTTAACTCTCTTTATCTTCAAAGACCCCTCTCACTGGAGTATGAAGAATTAATCCTACCCAGTTACACCAACCGCCACGTGGGTAGCACTTGGCAGTTGGCTGTTATTGCTCTAAGTTTCTAGACAAATGGGCTATGGAGCTTCAATAACACATATTATCCCTCCTGATGAGAGATTTCCCAGGAGAGAGTATTGGAAGAAGCAAGTCTAATGACTTCAGGAAGCTGACATATATTAAGTGTTGACTCGGGGTCAGGCAGTTCTAGGCTTTTGGTGGGTATGGATTCATGGATTCCTCACAACATCTTTCAGAAATGTACATCAAGGAGAGAACACCTGACCTTGGATGGCCATGGGGCTGCCTTCCACCAACCATTCCAGATGACCTCACACTAGCTGGTTCTGCTAGGCTAAACTGGGTCAGGAAAGAACAGTGAGGCCCTCAGATGATATCAGCCACATTAGAGACAAACACCTGGCCAGGATCAGGTGGCAACCCAGGTTTGTTTCCAGGACAGCATGTCCCTGGGCACATAAAGACTGAATTTCCCCACAATTTTCAGACAGGCCTATAAGTACGAGAAGCCCTGACACTGAGTGCAGGACAGCCTGTGCTGCCAGTCCAGCTTAGTGAGCCTCTTGGTGGAGTCAGCACATTTTGCTCAGTAAGTGTAATACTTCTCCCTCAGCCCCATCCTGAGCTCACAATGAGTGCTGTGAGCCTCCCTGCCTGGATTCCTGCCTCTGTTTGACACAGGAGTAAACTGAGGCACACGAAGTCTTAGGTCCTCTTGGTCAGAGTTAGGATGTGAACCTAGGCTATCCTTCTCAGCAGAGTCAGCTGAGAGGACAGAATCATATCACTTAAAAAGCTCCCCCAGCACATAATAATGCTCCCCCACAGACAGTAAGTGCTGGTGGCTGAGTCCTGTTTTGGTGTCATTTCCCTCCTTCCCCTGCCCTTCCCAGGCATGTATCTTCCTGGTTGTTACCTCTGACCCCCACACACCTGCAGAGCCGAGGAAGGAAATAACCTTGTAATACCCTTCTTATTCTTCAATATTCTCCTCTGCCCCATGTTCCTTCTTTCTTGCTCAGCTCCTTTCAAACATCAGCCCAAACCAGGGTCTGAGATTTTGGCAGACTCCATGGTCCACCCCTGAAGGGAATCAAAAGAAAAGGAAGTGCCCTTTTAATTCCAGGCCCTCATTCCATATTCCTTGGGACAGCCTGGTCCTGTCTCCACCTGGACCCCATCTTTCTGCTACAGGGAGCTTCTTCCCTGATCCCCCAGTTTAACACTTGTGGCCTGAAAAGAGAGGTGAGAGGTGTAGTCAGTAACTCCTCTGCTCACCTGGTGACTTTTTAAATCACCTTCTCCCTTTATTATTTTTTTCTTGCAATTATACCACAATTTTTTATAAAACTTTAAAAAACTCAATATGGAGCTGCACTTGTGGATCAAAGGAGTAGGGCGTCAGCCCTATATGTCAGAGGTGGCGGGTTCAAACACAGTCCCGGCCAAAAACTGCAAAAAACCAAACAAACAAACAAAAAAAACTCAATACAAAATAATAACACAGTGTATATGTGATATTTCAATACATTCATATTATGTATAAAGATAAAATAGGGTGAGGGGAGGAGCAAGATGGTGGCCAAGTAACAGCTTATTTACAACTGGGGATGGTGAGATTGGGGAGAGAAGACTCCGGGCATCCCTGGCTGGTGGGATCTGCCCAGAAACATCCCTTTGGGGACACAGGAAGACAGCGAGAGACTTCTGGACCCCATGAGAAGGACAAAAGCAATGGAGAACTGGCAAGTGTTTGCGTGTGTTCATTCGGTCTGATCCCGCCGGCAGCTGTAACTACAGCAGCAGGAGGTTACCTGTGGGCTGTTTTGTTTTTAGACTTGGCACTTGGTTGATTTACCTTGGGAGAACTTGTGGGAGAGTGTGGAGGACTTTAAGTGTTGTCTAGGGCTCCAGACTGAGCCGCTGAGCTGGAACGGAGCTAATATTGTTTAGCTGTGGGCTGGGGGTGCAGCCATTGTGGAAGAACTGCCCCAATAGGCTCCGCTCTCAGGGTAGCAGAGTGAGGATTAGGCCGGGACACCTTGGGTTAGTAATCTAGTGGCTGGGCAGCCCAAAGGCAGGGTCTGAAAGACCTTACAGGCTTGGCCCTCAGGGGCATAGAGTGGGACTGGTTTTAGTACACAGGATAAGCAGACAGCCACTTCAGGACTGATCCCAGTGACAAGTGCTTTCCTGGGAAAGCTTCTGCTTAGCCAAGGCTAACAGTTTAAAGTGTCTTTTAAGCAGGCTGAGGAGAGATTTAGGTTCTCCACCCTGAGGGGTTTGAGAAATCAGCAGAGGCCTCCAGTCTCTGTTTTTTACAGCTGTATCAGCATTCTGATTAACATCTCATACCCCAGAAGATCACCTATTGCCCAGACAATATTCAGCAAGACATATATACTGCTTTGTTTTTGTTTTAATTTTTTTATTTCAACATTTTCTCTCTAGATTTTTCTTTTTTTAACCTTTCTTTTCTTTGTTCCTTTTTCTAGTTTAAATATAATTTTCCATTGTTGCCTTCTTTAACAATTAGAACTTCACTTTTACTAGTGTCTCTGCCCCTATTATTTGATCCCCCCCCCCAATTTTATCCCATAAAGTTTTCTGTTTGTCTGTTTTGGTTTGATTTATATATTTTTGTCTTTCCTCTCCACTTGTTGGAGGTGGATACTATGTCAAAACAGGCCGGCAAAGAGCTGCTGACCTCAAGGGAACTACCCAACCCAGCACCCCCAGAGGTTGGGTTTTTTTTTAAGTTTGGGACAAGTACCCTAGGTATACCTGTGTTACTTCCGTCTCCCTCTTTCTGTGACTCTCTTCTTTCTGCCAATATTCTCTTTTACTCACCCACTCTCCTTTCTCTTTTTTTTCTTCCTCTTCTTTTTTTTTAATCTTTTCTCCCTTCTTGCTTTTCAGTATTCTCATCCTTCTGGTCCTGTACCAAAAGGACTCATCAAAACCTTAGGCCATGAGGCAGTACCGGCCTGGGTGGAGCACGGGGACTAGAAATGCACACACAGAGCCAGGAAGTTCCCAGGGCAGGGCTTACCCAGAGGTCCGCTTTACTGGGCCTAAGACGCACCTGGCCCTGAGGGGATCATCAGCCTATAGACAAAGGAAGACAGGAGGCTAGAACTGACAGGTAACCAAATACAAACCTGCAGGGGCAAAGAAAGGGCCTGAGGCGCATGCTCTGGGAACTCAAAACAGCTTCTCTTCTGCAGGTGAATTTAGCAGGGACAGAAACAAATTCCCACAAAGCTGTTCTGTTCTGTCAGCAACATCAATCGGGGCGGGGCTGGAACTGAGTGAACAGCCCCCAGCCTCCATCAAGAGACCGACTTTGTCAGGCCTCACCTCCCCCTGCTAGATAGAGGCAGAGCACAGCAGCTTGGCTGAGCAGAAATAGATTTCCTTGTGATTCAGGCAGGTGTAAACCCCTGGAGTATCTATTCACTACAGGCAACTGGGTCAAAGTCCTGCGGGACTATCAGTGACTGGGTGTGACAGAGATACAAAGTGAGGAAGGAGGCATCAACCTTCCCAGACTGATCTATTTGCTGGGTGGGTCCTCCTGACTCCACAGAGCACTGGAGCAAGCCATATCAGAGTAGTGACCAGACCCCTGTGATCTAGTTGCCAGAGACCTTTTAAACTCTCCCACCTGAGACAGGTGCAGACTGAGACAATTGATTTGGATTTTTTGAACTGAGCCAATCACCTGAGGACTATTCAGGTGGTGCCCTGGGTGTGTGGTTGTAGGAAGATTTCATTCTCCTTTTCCAATTGTTGCCTCTGGGGGTGGGGTGACTTAATTTCTGGTATTTCTCCACAGCTGAGACTTCAACCCAGAGTAACTGTTTCACTAGGGTTGAACAGAAACCAGCTGAAAACAAGATAGAACCACTTAGCCCCACCACACCAAACAGGTCCCCAGTTTCTCAGGCCATAGCACTGTACAGGTCCTCGACAAAGCTCCAGGGGAAAAATCAAACAGTGTAAAACAATCATGGGGCGGAATCAGTGGAAAAACTCTGGTAACATGAATAACCAGAATAGATCACCCCCCGCCAAGGAAAGATGTGGGACATGTAACTGAAGATCCCATTCGCAAACAATTGGCTGAGATGTCAGAAATCGAATTCAGAATTTGGATTGCAAGCAAGATTAACAAAATGGAGGAAAATTTGGAATTAGAAATTCGAAGAGCAATTCAAAAGTCAGAATTAGAAATTCAAGGAGAAATTCGAAAGTTGTCTCAAGAATTTAACGGATTTAAAGACAAAACCACCAAAGATTTTGATGCACTGAAGCAAGAATTTGCAGCCCTCAAAGATCTGAAAAGTACAGTAGAATCCCTCAGTAACAGAGTGGAGCAAGCAGAAGAAAGGATTTCTGACATCAAATGCTCACAAACTCTCAAAGAGGAAGAGAAATGGAGAAAAAAAACGGATCATGCTCTCAAAGAGCTCTGGGATACTTTGAAGAAGGCTAATATCCGCCTCATTGGAATCCCCGAAAGAGATGAAGTGGCCTCACTAGGTACAGAGGCCCTTCTCCATGAAATTATGAAAGAGAATTTTCCAGACATGCCTAGAGATCCTGAAATTCAGAAACCAGACAGTTTCAGAACCTCAGCATGACTCAATCCTAATAAGACATCCCCCAGGCATATCATAATTAACTTCACTAAAGTTAATATAAAGGAGAAAATTCTGAAAGCAGCCAGACATAAGAAATCCATTACCAACAAAGGGAAGAATATTAGAATGACTGCAGATCTCTCTGCTGAAACCTTTCAAGCCAGAAGAGGGTGGTCATCGACTTTTAATCTCCTAAAGCAAATTAACTTTCAACCCCAGATCCTGTATCCAGCTAAACTGAGTTTCATTTATGATGGAGAAATTAAATACTTCAATGACATTCATATGTTGAAGAAATTTACCATAACCAAAGTAGCTCTTCAGGATATTCTCAGACCTATCCTCCATAATGACCAGCCCAATCCTCTACCACAAAAGTAAACTGACTCAGAAACTTTTGATCAAACTCCAACTTCCACAGTGGTGAAAGGGTTAAAAATGTCCACTGGACTTTTGAAAAACTCGATACCCAAAATTTTACCAGACTTATCAATATTCTCCATTAATTTGAACAGCTTAAACTGTCCTCCAGACAGGCACAGGTTAGCTGACTGGATACAAAAACTCAGGCCAGATATTTGCTGCATACAAGAGTCACATCTTACCTTAAAAGACAAATATAGACTCAGGGTGAAAGGATGGTCGTCCATATTTCAGGCAAATGGTAATCAGAAAAAGGCAGGTGTTGCAATTTTATTTGAAGCTTTAAACCAACAAAAGTAAAGAAGGATAAGAATGGTCACTTCATATTTGTTAAAGGTAATACTCAATATGATGAGATTTCAATTATTAATATCTATGCACCCAACCAGAATGCACCTCAATTTATAAGAGAAACTCTAACAGACATGAGCAACTTGACTTCCTCCAGCTCCATAATAGTTGGAGATTTCAACACTCCTTTGGCAGTGTTGGATCAATCCTCTAATAAGAAGCTGAGCAAAGAAATTGTAGATTTAAACTTAACCATCCAACATTTGGATTTAGCAGACATCTACAGAACATTTCATCCCAAAAAAACTAAATACACATACTTCTCATCAGCCCACGTAACATACTCCAAAATTGATCACATCTTAGGTCACAAGTCTAACCTCAGTAAATTTAAAAGAATACAAATTATTCCTTGCATCTTCTCGGACCACCATGGAATAAAAGTTGAGCTGAGTAACAACAGGAATCTGCATACTCATACAAAAAGATGGAAGTTAAATAACCTTATGCTGAATGATAGCTGGGTCAGAGATGAGATTAAAAAGGAAATTGCCAAATTCTTGGAACAAAATGACAATGAATACACAAATTATCAGAACCTCTGGGATGCCACTAAGGCAATCCTAAGAGGGAAATTTATAGCACTGCAAGCCTTCCTCAAGAGAACTGAAAGAGAGAAAGTTAACAACTTAATGGGACATCTCAAGCAACTGGAAAAGGAAGAACATTCCAACTCCAAACCCAGTAGAAGAAAAGAAATAACCAAAATTAGAGCAGAATTAAATGAAATTGAAAACAAAAGAATTATACAACAGATCAATAAATCAAAAAGCTGTTTTTTTGAAAAGGTCGATAAAATAGATGAATTGTTGGCTAACCTAACCAGGAAAAAAAGAGTAAAATCTCTAATCTCATCAATCAGAAACGACAAAGATGAAATAACAACAGACTCCTCAGAAATTAAAAAAATCCTTAAGGAATATTACAAGAAACTTTATTCTCAGAAATATGAAAATCTGAAGGAAATTGACCAATACTTGGAAGCACGTCACCTTGCAGGACTTAGCCAGAATCAAGTAGAAATGTTGAACAGGCCCATATCGAATTCTGAAATAGCATGAACCATACAAAACCTCCCTAAAAAGAAAATCTCTGGACCAGAGGGCTTAATGTCAGAATTCTACCAAACCTTTAAAGAGGAATTAGTACCTATATTACTCAACCTGTTCCAAAATGTAGAAGAAGAAGGAAGACTACCCAACATGTTCTATGATGCAAACATCACCCTGATCCCCACACCAGGAAAAGACCCAACAAGAAAAGAAAATTATTGACCAATATCACTAATGAATATAGATGCAAAAACATTCAACAAGATCCTAACAAACAGAATCCAGCAACGCATCAAGCAAATTACACATCATGACCAAGTCGGTTTTATCCCAGGGTCTCAAGGCTGGTTCAATATACGTAAATCTGTAAGTATAATTCGGCACATAAACAAATTAAAAAACAAAGACCATATGATTCTCTCAATTGATGCAGAAAAAGCTTTTCATAATATATAGCATCCCTTCATGATCAGAACACTTAAGAAAATTGGTGCAGAAGGGACATTGCTTAAACTGATAGAGGCCATCTACAGCAAACCCACAGCCAATATTGTATTGAATGGAGTTAAATTTAAAGCGTTTCCACTCAGATCAGGAACCAGATAAGGCTGCCCATTGTCTCTACTGCTCTTCAACATTGTAATGGATGTTTTAGCCATCGCAATTAGGGAAGAAAAGGCGATCAAGGGTATCCATATAGGGTCAGAAGAGATCAAACTTTCGCTCTTCACAGATGATACAGTTGTATATCTGGAAAACAGCAGGGATTCTACTACAAAACTCTTAGAAGTGATCAAGGAATACAGCAGCGTCTCAGGTTACAAAATCAACATTCATAAATTGGTAGCCTTTATATATACCAACAATAGTCAAGCTGAAAAGACAGTTAAGGACTCTATTCCATTCACAGTAGTTCCAAAGAAGATGAAATATTTGGGAGTTTATGTAACAAAGGATGTGAAAGATCTCTATAAAGAGAACTATGAAACTCTAAGAAATGAAATAGCTGAAAATGTTAACAAATGGAAAAACATACCATGCTCATGGCTGGGAAGAATAAACATTGTTAAAATGTCTATACTACCCAAAGCGATATACAATTTTAATGCACTCCCTATTAAAGCTCCACTGTCATACTTTAAAGGTTTTGACAAAATAACACTTCATTTTATATGGAATCAGAAAAAACCTTGAATAGCCAAGGCATTACTCAGAAATAAAAACAAAGCAGGGTGAATCATACTACCAGACCTCAGACTATACTCTAAATCGATAGTGATCAAAACAGCATGGTACTGGCACAAAAAAAGAGAATAGATGTCTGGAACAGAATAGAGAACCAAGACATGAATCCAGCTACTTACTGTTATTTGATCTTTGACAAGCCAATTAAAAACATTCCGTGAGGAAAAGATTCCCTATTTAACAAATGGTGCTGGGTGAACCGGCTGGCAACCTGTAGAAGACTGAAACTGGTCCCACATCTTTCAACGTTAACTAAGATAGACTTTCACTGGATTAAATATTTAAACTTAAGACATGAAACTATAAAAATACTAGAAGATAGTACAGGGAAAACCCTTGAAGAAATTGGTCTGGGTGAGTATTTTATGAGGAGTACCCCCTGGGCAATTGAAGCAGCTTCAAAAATACACTACTGGGACCTGATCAAACTAAAAAGCTTCTGCACAGCCAAGAACACAGTAAGTAAAGCAAGCAAACAGCCATCAGAATGGGAGAAGATATTTGCATGTTATGTTTCTGACAAAGATTTAATAGCCAGAATCCATAGAGAACTCAAACGTATAAGCAAAAAAAGAACAAGTGATCCCATCGCAGTTTGGGCAAGGGACTTGAAGAGAAACTTCTCTGAAGAAGACAGGCGCTTGGCCTACAGATATATGAAAAAATGCTCATCATCTTTAATCATCAGAGAAATGCAAATCAAAACTACTTTGAAATATCATCTAACTCCAGTAAGATTAGCCCATATCACAAAATCCCAAGACCACAGATGTTGGCTTGGATGTGGATAAAAGGGAACACTTCTACACTGCTGGTGGGAATGCAAATTAATACATTCCTTTTGGCAAAGATGTTTGGAGAACACTTAGAGATCCAAAAATAGATCTGCCATTCAATCCTATAATTCCTCTACTAGGCATATACCCAGAAGTCCAAAAATCACATCATAACAAAGATATTTGTATCAGAATGTTCATTGCAGCCCAATTCATAATTGCTAAGTCATGGAAAAAGCCCAAGTGCCCATCGATCCACGAATGGATTAATAAATTGTGGTATATGTACACCAATGGAATATATGCAGCCTTAAAGAAAGATGGAGACTTTACCTCTTTCATGTTTACATGGATGTAGCTGAAACATATTCTTCTTAGTAAAGTATATCAAGAATGGATGAAAATGTATCCAATTTCTCAGCCCTACTATGAAACTAATTTATGGCTTTCACATGAAAGCTATAACCCAGTTATAACCTAAGAATAGGGGAAGGGGAGAAAGAGAGGGTAGGGAAGGGGCAGGTGGGCAGAGGGAGGGTGATTGGTGGAATTACACCTGCAGTGCATCTTACAAGGGTATGTGTGAAACTTAGTAAATGTAGAATGTAAATGTCTTAACACAATAACTAAGAAAATGCCAGAAAAGCTATGTTAAGCAGTGTGATGAAAATGTGTCAAATGGTCTATAAAACCAGTGTATGGTGCCCCATGATCGCATTAATGTACACAGCTATGATTTAATAATAAAAAAAACACCCTTAGGCCAGAGGCATGGTAACTAAGAGAGCAATAGTAAGTGAAAGAAAAATTAGAGCAAGGAAACAGATAAAAGAAAACACTGATGAGGAAGAATCAGCAGAAATATTCTGGCAACATGAAACACCAGTCCAGAGTAACCCCCACAAGGAACCAGGAGGTAACTACTGCAGAGGATTCCACCTATAGAGAAATGTTAGAAATGACAGAAGGGGAATTTAAAACACATATAATGAAAACAATGAAGGAAATAATGAAGGAAAATGCTGATAAAGTGGAAAAGAGATGAACAATATGAAGAATATAGAAAGGATCAAATAAGAAATGAATGATCTGAAGTATATAGAAAGGATATAGCAGAGCTGAAGGAATTGAAGCAATCAATTATGGAATTTAAATATGCAATAGAAAGTGTCAACAATAGATTAGACCATATAGAAGAAAGAATCTCAAAGGTAGAAGACAAAGCTCTTGAGATATCTCAAAAATTAAAGAGACAGAAAAGAAAAGAGAAAGTAGAACAGACAGAATTATGGGATTTTATGAAGCGTTCGAACATATGAGTTGTAAGTATCCCAGAGGGGAAGAAGAATATCCCAGAGGAACGGAAGCCATACTAGAGAATATTATAAAAGAAAATTTCCCAAATATCGCCAAAGATTCTGACACACTACTTTCAAAGGGATATCATACCCCAGGTTGCCTCAACTCAAATAGAGCTTCTCCAACACACATTGTGATGAACCTGTCCAAAGTCAAGACAAAAGAAAAGATTTTGCAAGCTGCCAGGAGTAAGTACCAAGTGACATACAGGGGCAGATCCATCAGGGTGACCGCAGACTTCTCTAATGAAACTTTTCAAGGCAGAAGACAATGCTAATCTACCTTTAATCTACTTAAACAGAATAATTTCCAGCCCAGAATTCTATATCCCGCTAAGCTTTAAAATTGATGGAGAAATCAAATCTTTTACTGATATGCAAACATAGAGGAAATGTGCCACAACAAGACCAGTTCTACAGGAAATACTTCAACGTGTTCTACACACTGACCATCACAATGGACCACCAGCAAAGTAAGCACCCAGAAATTAAAGGACAGAACCTAGGTTCCACAATGACACAAAAGACAAAACTAAGCAATGGACTTTCACAAAATAAGATGAATTATCTCAATAAATGTTAATGGCTTGAATTCTCCACTAAAGAGGCATAGATTGGGAGATTGGATTAAAAAAACACAAGCCATTCATCTGTTGTCTGCAGGAAACAAACCTAGCCTCAAAAGACAAATTAAAACTCAGAGTTAAGAGTTAGAAGACAATTTTTCAGGCAAACGAAATTCAGAAGAAAAGACAGGTTGCAATCTTATTTTCAGATACATGGGGATTCAAAGAAACTGAAGTCAAAAAAGACAAAGATGGGCGGCGCCTGTGGCTCAAGGAGTAGGGCACTGGTCCCATATGCCAGAAGTGGCGGGTTCAAACCCAGCCCTGGCCAAAAACCAGAAAAAAAAAAAAAAGACAAAGATGATCACTTCATATTGGTCAAGGGAAAAATACAACAAGAAGACATTTCAATTCTAAATGTTTATGCACCCAACTTAAATGCTCCCAGATTCTTGAAACAGATCTTACTTAGTCTGAGCAATATGAAATTTTATAACACCATAATAACAGGGGACTTGAACACTCCTCTCACAGAGCTAGACAGATCCTCTAAACAGATCTTGGTTTATATCTAAACCAAGATATAAAGGTCTTAAATGAGACCCTAGAACAACTGTGCCTGATATATGTATATAGAATATTTCATCCCAAAGATAAAGAATATACATTCTTCTCATCGACCCATGGAACATTCTCCAAAATTGATCATATCCTAGGACACAAAATAAATCTCAATAGAATCAAAAGAATTGAAATGTTACCTTGTATCTTCTTAGACCACAAGGCACTAAAGGTGGAACTCAACTCCAAAAAAACATTCAACCACATACAAAGGCATGGAAATTAAACAACCTTATGCTGAGTGACAGTTGGGTGCAGGAAAAAATAAAAGAGGAAATCATTAACTTCCTTGAGCATAACAACAATGAAGACACAAGCTACCAAAACCTGTAGGATACTGCAAAAGCAGTTCTGAGAGGAAAATTTATCACTTTAGATGCCTACATTTGAAAAATAGAGTGCATCAACAAACTCACAAGCCATCTTAGGGAACTGGAAAAAGAAGAACAATCTAAGTCTAAACCCAGCAGAAGAAAAGAAATATCCAAAATTAAATCAGAGATTAATGAAATTAAAAACAAAAGAAGCATTAAGAACATTAATAAAACAAGGAGTTGGTTTTTTTGAAAAAATATAAATAAAATAGATAAACATTTGGCCAGAATAACTAGAAATAGAAAAGTAAAATCTCTAGTAACCTCAATCAGAAATGATAAAAGAGAAATAACAACAGATGCCATAGAGATACAAGAGATCATCTCTGAATACTACAAGAAACTCTATGCCCAGAAATTAGACAATGTGAAGGAAATGGATTAATATTTGGAATCACACCCTCTCCCTAGACTTAGCAAGGAAGAAATAGATCGCATGAACAGGCCAATTTCAAACACTGAGATCAAAGAAACAATAAAAAAAAAACCCCAACAAAAAAATGCCCTGGTCCAGATGGCTTCACACCAGAATTGTATCAAAACTTCAAAGAAGAGCTTATTCACATACTGCAGAAATTATTCCAAAAAAACTGAGGAGAAAGGAATCTTCCCCAACATGTTCTATGAAGCAAACATCATCCTGATACTAAAACCAGGAAAAGACCCAACTAAAAAGGAGAACTTCAGACCAATTTCACTAATGAATATAGATGCACAAATTCTCAACAAAATCCTAGCCAATAGACTACAGCTTATCATCAAAAAAGTCATACATCATGGTCAAGTAGGTTTCATCTCAGGGATGCAAGGCTGCTTTAACATACGCAAGTCCATAAATGTTATTCACCGTGTCAACTGAAGCAAAAGCAAAGACCATATGATCCTGTCAATAGATGCAGAAAAGGCATTTGATAAAATCCAGCATCCATTTCTAATTAGAACACTGAAGAGTATAGGCATAGGTGGCACATTTCTCAAATGGATCAAAGCTATCTATGACAAACCCACAGCTAATATTTTACTGAATGGAGTAAAACTAAAAGTTTTTCCTCTTAGAACTGGAACCAGACAAGGTTGTCCTCTGTCACCATTACTATTCCACATAGCGCTGGAAGTTCCAGCCAATACAATTAGGCAAGACAAAGAAATAAAGGGCATCCAAAAGGGAGCAGAGGAGGTCAAATTCTCCCTCTTTGTTGATGATATGATCTTATACTTAGAGAACCCCAAAGACTCAACTACAAGACTCTTGGAAGTAATCAAAAAATACAGTAATGTCTCAGGATATAAAACCAATGTTCACAAGTCAGTAGTCTTTGTATACGCCAATAACAGCCAAGATGAGAGGCTATTAAGGACACAACTCCCTTCACCATAGCTTCAAAGAAAATGAAATACCTAGGAATGTACCTAAAAAAAAAAAGAGGTGAAGGACCTCTATAAAGAAAATTATGAAACCCTAAGAAAGGAAATAGCAGAGGATACTAACAAATGGAAGAACATCATGCTCATGGCTGGGAAGAATCAACATTGTTAAAATGTCTATACTTCCCAAAGCAATTTACTGATTCAATGCTATCCCTATTAAAATACCAACTTTGTACCTTCAAGACCTGGAAAAAATGATTCTTCATTTTGTATGGAACCAGAAAAAATCCTGTGTAGTTAAGGCAGTTCTTAGTAATAAAAACAAAGCCAGGGGTATCATCATACCAGATTTTAGGCTGCACTGCAAGGCCATAGTAGTCAAGACAGCATGGTACTGGCACAAAAATAGAGACATAGATGTTTGAAATTGAATAGGAAACCAGGAAAGAAAACTAAGATGACCAGGAAAGGAAACTAACATCTTACAACCACCTAATCTTCGATAAACCAAACAAGAACATACACTGGGGGAAAGACTCCCTATTCAATAAATGGTGCTGGGAGAACTGGATATCCACATGTAAAAGACTGAAACTGGGCCCACACCTTTCTCCACTCACAAAAATTGATTCAAAATGGATAAAGGACTTAAATTTAAGGCTTGTAATGATAAAAATCCTCAAAGAAACATAGAAAAAACACTGTAAGGTATCAGCCTGGGGAAAGACTTCATGAAGAAGACTGCTGTGGCAATTGCAACAGCAACAAAAATAAACAAATGGGACTTAATTAAACTGAAAAGCTTCTGTACAGCCAAGGAGACAACAACCAAAGCAAATAGACAATCTACACAATGGGAAAAGATTTTTGCATATTTCAAATCATACAAAAGCTTGATAACTAGGATCTATAGAGAACGCAAATTAATCCACGTGAAAAAAGCCAACAATCCCATATATCAATGGGCAAGAGACATGAAAGAACCTTCTCTAAAGAAGACATATGAATGGCTAGCAAACATATAAAAAAATGCTCATCATCCCTAATTATTAGAGAAATGCAAATCAAAACCACCCTGAGATATCACCTAACCCCAGCAAAAATGGCTCACATTACAAAATCTCAAAACTGCAGATGCTGGTGTGGATGTGGAGAGAAGAGAACACTTTTACACTGCTAGTGGGACTGCAAACGAATACAACCTTTTTGGAAGGAAGTGAGGAGAAACCTCAAAGAACTCAAGCTAGACCTCCCATTTAATCCTGCAATCCCATTACTTGGCATCTACCCAGAAGGAAAACAACCCTTTTATCATAAGGATACTTGCACTAGACTGATTATTGCAGCTCAATTTACAATTGCCAAAATGTGGAAACAGCCTAAATGCCCCCCAACCCAGGAATGGATTAACAAGCTGTGGTATGTGTATACCATGGAATACTATTCAGCCATTTAAAAAAAAAAATGGAGACTTTACAGCCTTTGTATTAACCTGGATGAAAGTGGAACACATTATTCTTAGTAAAGCATCACAAGAATGGAGAAGCATGAATCCTATGTATTTAATCTTGATATGAGAACAATTAATGACAATTAATGACATGTTGGGGGATGGGGAAAGGGTAGAGCAGATAGAGAAAGAAGGAGGGAGGAGGTGGGGGCAAGGTAGAGCAGAGAGAGGGAAGGAGGGAGGGAGGTGGGGTCTCAGTGTGTGACACACCTTTGGGGGGCAAGACACGATTGTAAGAGGGACTTTACCTAACAAATGCAACCAGTGTAACCTGGTTTCTTGTACCCTCAATGAATCCCCAACAAGAAAAAAAAAAAAAAAAGATAAAATGAGGGTAATTAGAATATCCATCATGTCAAATATTTACCATTTCTTTATGCTGGAACACTCAAATTCTTTTTTTTAATAGCTATTTGATATATATTATAATTATTAGTAACTATATTCACTCTACTGAACTATCAAACTATCAAACTAGGTATTATTTCTTCTGTGAAACTGTATTTTTGTATCCATTAATCAACCTCTCTTCATTTTTCTCCACCCGATCCTTTTCCAGCCTCTGGTAGATTCCAAAGGTATGGGTATTTTCATGATACCCACTTGTTCAGCTTCCAGAGATGAGTGAGAACATAAGATATTTGTCTTTCTGTGTTTGGCTTATTTCACTTAATATAACGCCCTCCAGTTCTATCCATGTTGTTGCACATGACAGGATTTCATTCTTTTTATGGCCGAATAGCATTCCATTGTGTAGATACACCATTTATCCATTGACTGACAGTTTGATTTCATTTCCTGGTTTTTGTGAATAGTGCTGCAGTAAATAGAGGGGTGCAGATATCTCTCAGATATACTCGTTTCTTTCCTTGTGGACCTATAGTGATGAATCAGATAGTAGTTCTATTTTGTCCTTGGGATTAAAAAATTTTTTTTTTCAAATAGTTCCATGATTTCAGTTCTCAGATTTAAGTCTTGGATCCATTTAGATTTCATTTTTTGTATATGGTGAGAGATAGGAGTCTAGTTTCATTCTTCCACATATGGTAGTCCAGTTTCCCAGCACTATTTATTGAAGAGATTGTCCTGTCTCCAGTGTGTTTTTTTGATGTCTTTGTTGAAATGAATTGATTGTAGATACTTGGGTTTATTTCTAAGTACTCTATTATATTTCATTTGTCTATGCATCTGTATTAATACCAGTAACATGTTGTTTTGTTTAACATAGCTTTTTAGTATCTTTTGAAATCATGTATTGTATCTCCAATGTTGTTGTTTTTGTTCTGGATTTCTTTGGCTTTCCAGGGTCTTCTGTAGTTCCATACAAATTTTACAATTATTTTTGTTATTTCTGTGAAGGATATCATTGATATTTTGATAGGGATTGCATGAAATCTGTAAATCACCCTGGGTAGTATTGAAATTTTAACAATATTTGTTTTTCCAATCCATGAGTATGGAATAGCCTTTCAAGTTTTTGTGTCCTTTTCAATTTTGTTATTAGTGCTTTATAGGGTTTTTTCAGATGAAGGTACAAATATTTAGGTTACATTATTTTCAATTGTAAGGTAAAATTCGAGCTGTAGTTGAGCCCTTCACCCAGGAGGCATGCTGAACACCCTCACATTGTGCACATTAGGTGAGATTCCACCAAATACCCTCCCCCTCTCCCTTCTTTCCCTTTTCCCTCCCCCTTGCTTATTTTTCTTTCATGTGGAGATGTAGTTGTGTATATATTGGTTTCATATTAGTATTGAGTACAATGGATACTTTTTTCCCCATTCTTGAGATACTTTACTAAGAAGAATGTATTTCAACTCCATCCAGGTAAACACAAAAGATATAAAGTCTTCACCTTTTCTTATGGATGAATAGCACTCCATGATATACATATATCACATTTTTAAAATCCATTTATGGGTTGATGGGCACTTGGGTTGCTATTTTGTCTTGGTAATTGTGAATTGAGCTTCAATAAAATTCTGGTGCAAATGTCCTTGTAGTAAAATGATTTTTGTTCTTCTGGGTAAATACCTAGTAATGGCATTGTGGGATCAAATGGAAGGTCAACTTTCAGTTCTTTGAGAATTCTCTATACTTCTTTCCATGGAGGTTGTATTAATTTGCAATCCCACCAGCAATGTAACAGTGTTCCCTTTTTCCACACCCATGCCAGCATCTGCCAGTTCAGGACTTCGTGATGTGGGCTAATCTCACTGGAGTTATACAATATCTCAAGAGTGGTTTTGATTTGCAATTCTCTGATGATTAGAGACAATGAGCATTTTTTCATGTGTTTCTTGGCCATTCATCTGTCATCTTCAGAGATATTTCTTTTCAAGTCTCTTGCCCACTTATAAATGGGGTTGTTTACTCTTTTCTTGTTGATTGACTTGAATTCTCTGTACATTGTAGTTATCAGCCCTTTGTCAATTCATAGCATGCAAATATCTTTTCCCATTCTGAAGCCTGTCTGTTTGCTTTAGTTGTGGTACCATTAGCTGTGCAGAAGCTTTTCAGCTTGACTATTGATTTTTATTTATTGAGCTATCCTTGCATCCCTGGGATGAATCCCACTTGATAATGTTGAATGGTTTGCTGTTAAATTCGGATTGAATCTGTTAATCACTTTTGACAGTACTGACATTTTAACAATGTCAATTCTACCAATCCATGAGCATGAAATGTTTTTCCATTTGCTTTTATCATATGCTATTTCCTTACTCAGTGTTTCATAATTCTTGGTTAAGTAGATTCCTAAGTATTTTATTTTCTTTGTAGCTATTGTGAATGGAATTGACTATTTGATCTGACACTCAGCTGGACTGTTATTGATATAGAAATGCTACTAATTTATTTTGTAAACAGAAACTTAGCTGAATTTATTTATCAATTCCAGGAGACATTTGATAGAGTCTTTGGAATGTTCCATATAGAAGATCATATCATCAGACAAAGGTGATAGCTTGACCTTCTCTTTCAAGATTTGGATACCCTTTATTTCTTTCTTTTGTGTGATTGCTCCTGTTAGGACTTCCAGTAGTATGTTGAATATGAGTGTAGACAGTGGGCACCCTTGTCTGGCTCCAAATCTTGGGGAGGAGGATAATTTTTAATTTTTCCCCATTCAGTATTGTGCAGTCTCTGTGTTTGTCATATTATGGCTTTTCTAATTTTGAAATATGTTCCTTCTATGCCTAGTTTGTTGAAGGTTTTTTATCATAAAATAGTACTGAATTTGTCAAAACCTTTTTCTGCATCTATGATCATATGATCTTATTGTCTTTCTTATGATCTTATGATCATATGATCTTTCTTTTTCTTCTGTTTATGTGATGAATCACATTTATTGATTTATGTATGTTGATCCATCCTTGCATCTCTGGGATGAAACCCACTTGGTTGTGGTGGAATTTTTTTTATGTGCTTTTGAATTCGGTTTGCTAGTATTTTATTGAGGATTTTTACACCTATATTCATAAAGGATATTCTGTAGTTATGCATTTTTGTTGTGTCCTTATCTGGCTTTGGTATCAAAGCGATACAGGCTTCATAGAATGTTTTTTGGGTGCATTCCCTCCTTGATGTCATGGATTAATTTCTGTAGCTTGGATACCAGCACTTTTTTGTTAAGTCTGGTAGAATTTGACTGTGAAATCATCTGATCCAGGACCTTTTTTTGGGGGGGGGGGGCTGGAAAAAAATTATTATGGCTTTGAACTCCTTGCTCATTATTGATCTATTCAGGAATTCTATTTCTTCCTAGTTGAGTCCTGATAGGTTGTGTCTTGTTAGGAATTTGCTTATTTCCTCTACCTTTTCTATCTTATGTGCATACAGATTTTTGCAGTATTCACAGAAGATGTTTTGCATTTCTGTGGTATCAGTTGTAATACATCCTATTCTATTTCTGTTTGAGATTCACTGGGTCCTTTCTTTCTATTCCTGGTTAATCTAGCAAGAGGTCTATGGATTTTGTTTATCTTTTCAAATAACGAACTTTTTGTTTCATTGATCTTTTGTATTATTTTCTTATTTTTCATTTTATTTAGTTCAGCCCTGACCTCGTTATTTGTTTTCTTCATTGGCTTTCAGTTTGGTTTGCTCTTCCTTTTTAGTTCCTTGAAATGTGACATTACATTGTTAATTTATATTCTTTCTTTCTTTTTGATGTGGGAATTTAAAGCTGTGAATTTTCATCTTAGGAATTCTTTTACTATTTCCCTTAGTTTTGATAGTCATGTACCTTTGTTGTTCAGTTCAAAGAAAGTTTTGATTTCCTTCTTAATTCCATTACTAACCCAATAATCATTCATCAACAGGTGGTTTATCTCCATGAATTTGTGTAGAATTGAGTGTTTCTCTTGAAGTTTACTTCTAGTTTGAACTCCCTGTGGTCTGAGAAGATACATCATATGATTTCTTTTATTTTGAATTTGTTGGGATATGTTTTGTGGCCTTTCAGATCAATCTTGGAGAAAGTCACATATTCTGGCAAAATGAATGTATGTTGAGTGGTTTTTGGTAAAATATTCTGTAAATGTCTGTTAGGTCTATTTGTGTTAGAGTCCCATATAAGTCCAGTGTTTATTATTTATTTTCTTCTTTGAAGATTTGCCTAACTCTGACAGTAGGGTGTTGCAGTCACTGGTATTATGTTGCTTCTATTAATTTCCTTGCTGAGGTCTAATAGAATTTGCTTTATGTATCTGGGAGCTCCTATGTTAGAAGAATATATACTTAGAATTATGTCCTCTTATTGAATTGCTATCTCTTCCTGTACTATTGTATAATGAACATCTATATCTTTCTTTACCATTGTTGATTTAAAGTCAATTTTAACTGATATGAGAATATTTATCCCAATCCTTAAGCAATTGTTTTATAACAGTAGTGAACTTTAATTTGGGGGGGTGATTTTACACTAGTGGATATCTATTGTGTGGGTTTGTACATAATGCATTTATGAGTAATCCCTGCAGGGCAGGTCTGGTCATGAGTGTTTGCTTCTCTGGAAAAGGCCTAATTTCTCCATCAATTGTGAAACTCAGTTTTTCAGTATACAAAATTCTAGGCTGGCAATTTTTCTATTTAAGATGATTTAAGATAGGGTCCCAATAACTTTTGGATTGCATGGTATCCAATTGGGAGGATACCATGAGTATAGAGAACTATACTCATGGTATAGTATATACTATACCATGAGTATACCATACCAGAGTTGAGAACTCTCAACTCTCCAATTGAGAGTTCTCTAGTTAGCCTGATGGTTTTTCAATTGTAGGCTAGTTGTTGCTTTTGTCAGGTTGCTTGTAAAATTTCCTACTTCCTTTTGACTTTGTCCAGGTTGATTACTATACGTCCTGGAGATATGCTATTTGCTATGAATTTTCCCAGTGTTCAACAACTGCCTTACATCTGGATGTCTGAATCTCTGGCAATGAAGGAAAGTTTTCTTCAATAATTCTCTTGAATACATTTTTTCATACCTTTAGTGCTGTCTTCTTCTCCCTCAAGTATACCTATAATTCATATGCGAGTTTGTTGTGCATTATCTTATCTCTTCTAGGTCATTGCTCAGTCTTTTTTATTTTCTTCTCTGCCTCTTTGAATGACTGGGTTAGCTAAAAAGCTTTGTCTTTAAAGGCTCTGAGTTTCTTTATTTTCCTTGGTTTAGTTTGTTGTTGAAGCTTTCTGCATTGTTTTGAAATTCCCTAAATGCCTCTTTCATTTCATTATGTTCTGTTATACCTTTTCTTAAGTTGTCTATTTAGTGACTTGTTCATATTGATTTCCTAAAAGGGGCACAGGGAGATTATTTTCATAGGTTCTCAACTTTCTCTTTGATTCCATTCATTTTATTTTCTGTTAATATTGTGAATTCCATTTCCATCATTTGGTAATTTCCTTGTGGTTGGAGTTCACTCCTGTAGCTATACAGTGATCCTTTGGGGGTGTCAAATTTTGCTTTTTCATATTGCCAGGGTTCTTTTGCTGATTGTTCCATCTGAAATTTTTCTAGGCTCAGGGCTAATAGATTTATAGGGCACCTGTTCTTTGCTCAGAACTCTCCTGCTTAATTAGAATGAGGGAGGTCCTTAGATGGTGCTTTTTTCTATACTGAAATGTTGATACAATGGGGAGGGACATGTGCACTAAAAGACTTTAGAACATCTGTTATGATTTTTCCTATTTAACTATGATTAACACAATTAAATCCTGTGTTGGATGACCTTTATATGGGGTGTTGGGTTCCCCCCAGGTTATTCTAGGGAGCTTATTCTAGTCAAGGACTGGGTGAGATCCTCTCCATGAAGGCTGGCATTGTGAAAATTGCTCTGCCTGGGTTCTCCTTGCACAGGTGATAGTCACTACTGAGTGAGGCATGAGTTCCTAAGAAGTGGGCAATTACTTGCACCAGGTCCAGGTATAATGGTGGCTCAAGGCTGAGGGCTTCTAGAGGGATGTTGGACCTTAGGGAAGTTCTGCTAGCACTACAACACTAGTGGAGAGTCAGGAGTGGAGTCTTGGGATACAGCTACAGTGCTAGAATTTCAGGGGTGGTGTCCCAGGCCTGGTGGGAGCTCTCCAATGTGAAAACCTCAGAATTGGGATGGTGGAAGAGCCAGAATCAGGGTTTCTGATCATTTCCTCAGAGTTGGAAACAGAATATGTGCACCATGACTCATTTTGATCTGGTGGATGAAGGAAGGCCCACACAGGGATCAGGGTGTTCTGCCAGTCCAGGGACCATGAGAGTTAAGTATATGTGTAGGAGTCTGTTGCAGAAGCCCAGGAACCAAGAGTTCTCCTTAAACCCCACATATAGCTGTGGAGGTCACCCAAAACTTCTCAGGTTACAGCCTATAGTAGTCAAGATCTCACCATGTTGGAGGGTAGGGATACTTCACTCCCAGTCCAAGGTATAATTCGAAGGAGTATCACCTCAGTCTTCTGTCTCCCCAGCTGGGTAGGGGGCAATATGAAGTCTACTGCTGCAAATCTGAATCCCACGGAGACCTGGAGCCACTCACTTTCTTGTTTACTCTACTTATCCTGTTTCATTTCCCAGTGTTTCACAGTGTTCCTTCCAAAAGGTAGTATTAGTAGGTAGACATCTGTCTGCAATTTACACTCCCTTCGTTGAGAGTGGTGTGCTTGCAGACTATTTCTAGTCAGACATCTTTAAGGGTGTTTTTTTTTTACTGAGAGAAGGTCTCACTGTGTCACCTGCTCTAGAGTTCAGTGATGCCATAATAGTTCACTGAAACATCAAACTTTGGGACTCAAATAATCCTCCTGCCTCAGCCCTCCTAGTAGCTGAGACTACAGTCACATGCCACCACACCTGGACAATTTGTACATTTTGTGTAGAGGCAGGGTCTTACTCTATTATTGCCCAGGCTGGTCCTAAACTTAAGCTATTTTAAACAGATGACAACTTATGTTTCTTCCCCCAAAAGCAAAGAAATGAATACAACAAACACTAAAAACTCTGCACATTAACGCCATCTCATCCACATTTTGAGTTTTTGTGGTTTCAATTTATATCTTTTTATACTGCCCATCTCTTAACAAGTTGCAGTAATTATTATTTTTGATAGATTGGTCTTTTAGTCCTCATACAGGGTAGTCCTCATACAGGGATGAGTAAAATGCACAACCACAATTACGGTATTGAATAATCTGAGTTTTTCTGTGTACTTACTTTTACAAGAATGAAAGAATATTGTGTACAAGATATGAATATTACCTCAAAGGAACAAGTCTAAGAATTATTGGTGTTCAAGAATGAGTTGAGAATGAGCAAAGGGTAGAAAGCTTATCTTTATGAGCTTATCAAAGGCAGACATTTATGTTTTCAAGTATTTTCTCTAAGGACATCAATATCTTCCTTTGTTCAAATTAAAGAACTGCTTTTAGCATTTCATATAAGATGGATTTGATGGTAATAAACTTCAGCTTTTATATCTCTGGAAAAACTTTATCTTTCTCTCTCATGTTTAAGGATAACTTTACCGAGCAGAGTATTATTCAACTGTATTTTTTTTTCTTTTATCACTTAGTATATGTCATCCCACTACATTCTGGTCTGTATGCTGAGAAGTCTACTCTCAGATGAATGGAGTTCTTTTGCGCATTATTTTCTTCTTTTTTTCCCTTGCAGATTTTCATACCCTTTCTTTGTCCTGTACTTTTAAGAGTTTGATTATATTGTTCCTTGGGGTGTTCCTATGAGGACTGAATCTGGTAGTGATTGCTAACCTTTCTATATGTAGTAATTATATCATTCTCTAGGTTTGTAAATTTTTTTTGTTATTTCTTTGAATAAGCTTTCTACTCCATGCTCTTTGTCAACTCTTTCTTGAACACAAATGATTCTTAGACTGGCTATTTTGAGATAATTTTCCATGCTTGTAGGTGATCTTCATTCCTATTCATTCTTTTTTTTTTCCTTTTTTCTTCTCTGTGTATTTTCAAAAAGGCTGTTTTCAAGACCATGAATTCTTCTCTCAATTTGATCTATTTTTTCTATTAAGAGCTTCTAATAAACTTTGCATTTCAACAACTGCAACTGCATTTTCTCAGTTTCAGATTTGTTTTATTTTTTCCTATTATTTCAATCTCTGTTAAATTTTTATTATTTTCTGAATTGTTTTTCTTATTACATTGGATTTATTTCTATCCTTAAAACTGCTATTTTGAATGTATTTTAAACACTTATACAGTTTTTAAAATTTCAGATTAATATGAGGGTACATATGACTAGGTTACCTTGTTTGCATTTGTAAGGTAAACTCCAAATTGTAGTTGTGTCTTTCACCCAGGAAGTGTGCCATGTACCTGTGCATTGGAACTTGCTGGCCCCATTGGCCCCTTCTTGAATTTAACCAAGTTTTTCTCTTGTGTGAGCAGATATTTAATCCATTGGTTATTATTTAGTATTGAGTAAATCTGATGCTCATTTTTCCATTTTTGTGATACTTTACTTATTTTGAATTCTTTTTTATTTTATTTTTTTTTTTGAGACAGAGTCTCACTGTGTTGCCCTGGGTAGAGTGCCAGGGTGTCATAGCTCACAGCAACCTCAAACTCTTGGGCTTAAGCAAGAGTTTGTCAACTTGCCTCAGCCTCCCAAGTAGCTGGGACTATAGGCACCTACCACAATGCTCAGCTATTTTTTGGTTGTAGTTGTCATTGTTGTTTGGCAGGCCTGGGCTGGATTCTAACCCACCAGCTTTGGTGTATGTGGCTGGTGCCTTAGCCTCCAAGCTACAGGTGCCAAGCCTATTTTGAATTCTTGATCTGAGACCTCACATTGACTCATTATGGTTGCTAACTAGTTTCCTCCTTTGGGGAGGTCATGGATTGCTATTGTTCCTGGTAGATGCACATCTATGTCTTTTCATTGAAGGATTAGTAATTTAGTCTAGTCTTCTCTATCTAGTTTATTTTGTCTTATTCTTGGATATGTTTGCTTAGAGGTTCTTGGGATTCAACCATTGAGTTTCCTTTATACCAGGTCACCTTTTTGAGACTAGATCAGGCTTAAGCTCAGGGATGCCTCAGTTATTCAGCATATCCAGAGCAGTACCTGTCCTGAGTTGGGAAGTCCCATAGGGAATATACTGGCAGTGTGGTAAGACTGACTAGGCATATATGTCCAGGGGACTCATATACCATCCCTCCTACAGGGATGATGCTGATGAAAAGCTGCTTTGAGGACATTCATCTTGGCCAAGATACATGGGGTTACTAACCCAAATCTCCCTTTGTCTATGGCTACCTTCAAGGGATTTTCTTTCTATAGACAATCACAATGCTCCACCTCATTCTCATATTTTCTCCTATATAAAGAAGGTCTTTGGGGGAATTTTTCCACATGTGTTGACTGACAGATTTGGGGAAGTATATCAGAAACACAAAATGTCAATTCTCTTATGTGCCCAGAGAATTTTACTATTCTGTGGCCCAGAGGACTGTCTCATCCTCAAATGTGAGTTCTGGATGATTATCTTGCTGCTAAATATTTATTTTAGTTTTCAACGAGAGGAAGTTAAGCCAGATTACTTCCATCTGGCTATTTTGGTGATATCCTCCCTTTCTCTTATGGGGTTCATGTCCCTGTCTTCCATCTATTAGACCCTCACTGCTTCTGAGGGCTTTGAGTTTCCAAAACACACCACTCCTTACTCTCCAAAGTAGACTTCTTACATCCCTTCATGTTGGAAAGTTTGATGTCTAGATATATTTCACATAATTCTCCCAAGTCTCCCATTCCAAAGATTAGGTTTGCAGAGTAAAATTTTTGTATGGGTCATATATTTGGTGAGTAATGGAGCCTAAAAAGGAACCTAAGTCTATTGTCACCAACTTCACTCCAGACTCTCATGTTTTGGGGGAAAATCAGCATGTTAAATGTCCCACAAGAGTGCTGAGCCCAGGGATAAAAATAGGTGATGGCCAGGATGGGCCCCTGAGCTGGCACCTGGGGGGTTTAGCACATAGGTGTGTGGCAAGGACCTCAGATTCAGAGTGGGGCAAGTATAGGATTTTGCTCCTTAGTGGGCACAATCACTGACTCCCCACTGGGGGTCATCATTAAGCTACGGGTGAAAGATGAACCTTGTGGGCCTTATAACATAGAACATGTCAGTGAGGAGATGGGTTATGTTCTCCTGAAGGCCTGGTGCTAGGCCAGGCCATAAGGAAAACCTGGAGATCCATAAACTGGCCACTAACAATAGAATAATAAACATCTTACACCTCTTCAGCCCAGGGAACATTTGGGCATCAAGGCAGAAAATCCAGTTAGATCTCAATTGACCCAAACCCACTCTGAAAGGACAGAAGCTTCTGTCCCAGTTGCCAAGAGGATACTTTCAAGATGGCCAGGCTGTTCAAAGTCCCACTGTTGGGGTGTCCAAAGGGAAACTTAGTAAGGCCTATAGATATTTTTACCACTATCCTTGTAATTTGGAGTTACCTCAGGACCTTAGTTATATTTAGGATGCTGTTCAACATCCTACAATACAACGGAGAGCCTCCAGAGCAAATCATTTTCCAGCCCAACATGTTCACACTGCCAGCATGAGGAACCCTGATGTCTCTGCGGCCGACCCTAAGTATCCAAAGTGCCAACCTTAAAGTGGCTGAAGGTGATGGCCCTGGCCATACACAGAGCACCCAGACAAGGGTCTGCTTAATGAGCTATGTGGCCTTGAGCAAGTAATTGAACCACTCTGAACACTATTTTCCCCATCCTACAAAATGGAGATAACAAAATGGAGATAACACCTTGAGACCAAAGGTAATGTCCATGATTGCGTCTAGGAAGAGGATACTGTACGAGCAGCATTCCCCAGGCCACGAATGCCACAGGACTCAGACAGTAATCAAGTTCAGGCTCCACTGTCTCACACACTGAGGGCTCTCACTAAGGGAGGTACATGAAGTGTGTGGGATATGGGGAAAGTCTGGGCAGGAACCAGGCAGGCTGGGTTTGATCACAGCACATAGTACTCTGCCTGTGTGTCATGGTACAACATCCTGCCTCCTCTGGGAAGCAGCTTCTCAGTCCATTAAATAATGGAGGATGGTAGAGACCTCCAAGTATTGATATGATGCACAGATGTCATTCCTGATCCTGACCTAACCCACTTCCTTGAAACCCTGGGCAAGTCTCTTATGAATCCTGTGCCTCAGTTTCCTCCTTTATAAAATGGGGCTGTGGTGCTTTCACTTCCAGGTCATTGCAAACATAAATGGAGCTGTTGAAAGCATAGACCTAGGACCTCACCTGCAAGGGTAGATGATTCTGGTTCTGCTACTTTACTTGACACTGACCCTGGACATGTGCCTTAACCTCTCTATGCTTTAGTGTCCTCATGTGCAAATAAAGGATGGTAGCATTGCCACCTCATAGGAATGTCATAAGAAAGCAACAAATTAATACAGGGGAGTGGTTAGTACAGTGATGGCCTACAGTTAATACCATGTGCACTTTTACTATCTTTTTGATTCTTCAATGATGATGGTGTAGTAAAGTGCTTGGCACAGGGTGAATCTTTAATAACCCATGATTGCTTTTACCTAGTGTCTATCGGTTGTCAGTGGGAGTCACCAGGCCACCCAACTCAGGACCAGTTACCCTGTCTCTGTCTTGCAGAACAATGCCATCTTCTGTGTCATGGGGCACCCTCCTGCTGGTAGGCCTATGCTGCCTGCTCCTCAGCTCTCAGGCTAAGGATCTTCAGAAAGATCCTGCCCAAGAGAAGCTCGCATGCCAACATGATAATGAGAAGATAAATCACCCTGCCTGCCAGATCTCCCACAGTGTCGCAGACATCATCCTTGAATTGTACAGAAAGTCACCCCATCAGTCATCAGACACCAATATCTTATTCTCCCCAGTAAGCATCGCAGGTGCCATTACAGTGCTGTCCCTGGGGATCAAGGCTGAGAGTCGCATCAAAGTAATGAAGGGTCTGAATATCAATCACACAGAGAGGACTGAGTGCAACATCCACCAGTGCTTCTGGCATGTCCTCGCAAGCCTCAACAATCAAGACAACAAGTACCAGGTGACCACTGGTAGGAGCCTTTTCATCAGCAAGGGTCTGACACTAGCAAAGGAAGTTTTGCAAGCTGCCAAGAATCTTTACCAGTTAGAAGCCATCTCCCTCAATTTCATGGACACTGAAAAGGCCCAAGAAGATATTGAAAATTATATACAGAATAAAACCCAAAGAAAAATAATGGGTTTAGATAAACGTCTTCAGAAGGACAGCACTCTTTCTCTGGTGAATTACATTTCCTTTCATGGTAAGCTAGTACCAGTCTGTGCTACTTGTGCTGAAATAATCAAAACATATTCCCAAACTACTTGTTCTTAAACTTCCCTGGAAAATGTACTATAGGATGTGTCAGAACACCTAATATGGGTCCTTCAGTTTTCCATACACAAACCATAAGGTACTTTCCATGACCAAATAAGTTTGCAGAATGATGAGATCATGACAACCGAATCATAATTATCCCTGTAGGACTTGTCATAGCTTTTATTGTCCCGATGTTTATTGTAAATCCCTGCCATGGACAGATAAAATATGTAATGCTTCCCAAAGTATAGAGTCAGAAGAAAATGTATTGTAGTACACTGCGTAAAGAAAATATGTTCATGGAACATATTTTAGAAAATGTTAGTATCCTGGAGGGAGAGTGTCAACTACTTTCAGTGAATTATCTGGTTTAACTTCCTGCCTCTACCACTTAGGTTTTGATAATGGACAAGACATTTTACCTCTTTGAGGTGCAATTTTACTATTTTATCATGGACAAAATAATACCCTGTTTTCCAGGCTTTTGTGAAGTTAATCTACTTACGAAACATGTGGTACTGTCTGTGGCACACAGTAAATGATCAGCTAATCTTGCATCTGTGCCAGGCTTCTTGGCTGAGCATTTAAAACGTCAGGATTCTGTGGTTCCCAGGAACCAGGGCATTCCAAACCAGCTTCCGCTGTCCCATTGAAATACCCAGCAGGATGTCAGTGGGAGTGAAAGCCAGGGGCTACTCCCTGTACTTTGTAAATCCCTTGCTCATGAGGTAGAGAAGTATAGTGGGGAGTGCCCTGGCCGAAGTCAGCACAGGTCCACCTCAGCCGTGGCCTTAGGGCAGGCTCTGTGCCCCCTGCAGCCCTGGTCTCCTCCTCCTGTCCCATGAGCAAGTTGGGGTTAGGAGTCTCTGAGCCATCTGCCCCTCTGACTCAGTGGTGAAGTTCTCTTGGCACAGCAGAGGGGAGGCTTCCCAGGCATGTGCACTCCACATGTCAGCCCAGGAAACACTCCCAGGCATAGGAACAAGAATGTTTGTCCTGAGTGCCCATTAGTTTTCATTAACCATCCCCACACCAGTATGAAGTCATTATAAAATCCAAATAAAAATGCTTTCACTGTGGGTCAACATTTTTGCCACTTTAGTCTGAGTATATAGAAATGCTGGATCTTTCAGTCCAGAATATTCCCACAAAAGCTTTTCAGCAGCCTGAAGGTTTCATTTTGATCTCATTTTCTGTATGATGAAGCTGAACCTGAGAGAGAAGTGTCTCACTACAAAGGTCAGAGCCCCTTTGATTGACTGCATTCCTAAACTTTTATACCAGCACTGGCTGACGTCTACCTTCTCTTCTCTCCAGGGAGATGGACTGAAAATTATCAGTAACTGCGCATTATAAAAAAAATATTTCTATGTTGACCAGAATACTGTCATTACTGTGCCCATGATAAAATTCCTGGGTTTATTTGATCTCTACCGGGACAAGGAATCGTCCAGCTGGGTGCTGGTACAGAATTATGGAAGTGACATCATCGCCTTCTTCATCCTGCCTGATCTAGAAAAGATGCAGGACGTGGAAGAAAGACTAACACACGTGAACTTTGATGAGGTCTGGAAACTCCCTGAACTGAGGTGATTCCCAAGCCAAGGGGAGGCTAACTACGTGCCGAGACATCTGAGTGTCAGGAATGAGGCACAGCAGGACTGGCTAGAGGAATAGGGAGGGGGAATTCTTGGTCACTGCTGCTGTGCTTGACCTTGTGCTCTCAGTAAGAGGCCACACCTGAGTTCATATGGCATCAGCCAGGATCTGTGAAAGGGACAGTACCCAGGGATGAAGAGGCAAAGGTCCTGGCCAGGGGGGACATCTCTATTGAAATGGACAGTCTGTTCTCACTGTTCAGAACCCAGGGTACAGATAGCAATGTGGGCTCATGTTCTGGCACAACCAAGAATTAAGAGATGGGCTTCCAGTCAAAGGCAGTCGTGGAGTGTGGAGTTCAGGGTAGAATGTCCCTGGGTGAACAGGGGAAGAGCTTGCATGGGAAAGGCCCAGGAAAGCAAAGGCCAGAGTCTGACTTCCAGGACGTGTTTGCAGAATATTTCAGTTTCTCTGTCATTTCCATCAGTGTGATTTGGTTGGGTGGCCAGTAGTAAATGACACTGAGCATGCACCACCGATTAGTATATGCTTGTGCATTTGTAAATATCCTGATGCCCTGCTGATCCAGTTTATTATGTACATGCTAAAACAAATATGAAAATAACAGGAGGTATCAGGTTAATAAAACAAGTGTGAAGGAGTTTGAATGCCTCTGCTCCCTGCCAGAATTCTTCCAAGGCTCATGTCCTAGGCTGTTGAGATGAAAGAAAGAGGTGGGGAGACTGGAACTGCTCACAGAAAGCCCCAGTGCAGTCTGCTGGCTCACGTCAGACACTTTTCTTGACATCACCTTTTCCCCTAGTGAAACAACAGCTGAGGCGGCGCCTGTAGCTCAGTAGGCAGGGCACCGGCCACATACACCAAGGCTGGGGCATTCAAACCTGGCCAGGACCAGTTAAAGCAACAATGACAACTGCAACAACAGCAAAAAAAATAGCCGGGCATTTGGGAGGTGCCTGTAGTCCCAGCTACTTGGGAGGCTGAGGCAAGAGAATCACTTAAGCCCGAGAGTTTGAGGTTGCTGTGAGCTGTGACATCATGGCACTCTACCGAGCGTGACATAGTGAGATTCTGTCTCAAATAAATAAATCAATAAATAAATAAAACAAAACAATAGCTGGGCATTCATCCTGGTGTAGTCATTCTTCTCTCATTCACTGAATGAATGTCACTCAGCACCTGCCACCTGGATCCTTGGTCCCCTGGGCATCATTCCCCAGGGATACTCCAGGGTGGGCATAAGGTAACCAAAGACTGCAGGTAGGACGAGACACACTTTGAGGAATACACCTGGAATCTTCCTGGAGGGCTTCGCAGAGGAGGTGGGACTTTAGAATCTGCCAAAATAAGATGATCCTCTGATGCTGACATTCTCTGACTCCATGTGTACAGGAGCTAAAAATAGAATGAACCAAGGCCAATTTCCCAACTTAGAGGGGAGGCTAGAAAGGACAGGGCACAAAGTATGAGAAACAGAAAAGAAAACACTTTACAATGTGGTAGGTCCCAGAACAAGAGAAATGCTGCGAAACTCATCTATTTTCTTTTGTGCCTGATAGGTCTGTCAATCTATTTTTTCCCAAATTGTCCATTTCCTTCACCTATGATCTGCATGGAGTTCTGCACAAACTGGGCATCTCCAGCATCTTCAACAACATGGCTGACCATTCGAGGGTCACTAAAGAACCTCTGAAGCTGTCCATGGTGAAAAATTTTTGATGACCACCTTGTCCCTGGGTGTCTTCTTGCAGAATGTTGACTGCTGGCACAGTCTATCATGAGGCTGAGTAAAGGGCCAAGGGACACGAATCCTGACACAGGTTGAGCTGAGCATGCCCTTGATTCACTGAGACAGGGTGGCCTGATGGCTGAGCTGGGCATGTGGCCTCCTGTGCTGCTGGCAATTAAGGGATTTCCCCATAGGTTGTGTCACTGACCTTGGTCACATCTTTGCCCAGGAGCCTTCTAGACCTGGGCAACAATGTCCCCCTGTGGCTCAACGGAGTAGGGCACCAGCCCCATATGCTGGAGGTGGCGGGTTCAAACCCATCCCCGGCCAAAAAAAACTGCAAAAAAAAAAAAAAGAAAGGGCAGTGCTATCTAAGGATTTTCTGGCCCCTTCCATCTGTAAGCTTTAGAGTTATTGGTAAATCATCAAGCTTGAATGAATGAGTGATTTCACCTAAAGACGTTGCTTATTTAGGTGGCTTATTTAGGAAAATTAAAGGTGGCCAAAGACAAATTGCAGTTCATGTAATGCTTGTGTTATCTTGGAGTCTGGATATTGCAAAAGTCACCCTAAGAGTCCATTCCAAAGGAGCTAACATCATATACCAGAATGGAGGAGGCAGACATCAAAAGCAAGCTGAGTTCTCCCTTCTGAGTTTGGTTGGATACCAAGGAGGTGAGGGATGGAGGTCAGTGAGGGAGTGACAAGGGACGCTGACTAGATCAGCAAGAGCCAGCCTCAAGGGAGAGAGAAGGGCTTTGTGTGACCAGGAGGGGGTGGTGGGCATATACCCGGGTAGAAGCATCTCGATGGAAACAGGCCCCTATGAGCACTCCTGGGATGAGGCCACCCTGCATGGGATGGAGCTTAGCAAAGCCTCAGAACTATGTCTCTTTCTCTCCTCTCAGGCCTCACACGTGGCTGTGTTGACCATCAGCAAGCAAGGCCCTGAGGTGTGAGAGTCAGGGGTGCACACTTCTGTGGGTGCGTGTGTCAGCCAGAGTGAGAGGGGTCTACTTTGCATGTGGTTCTGAATCTACATATGTGTGTCTGCAGCTGGACAGGTACATGTGTTTCTGTGTGTGCATCTGAGAGTGCTTGCATTACACAGAACAGAACAGACCAGGTAAGTATGGGGCGGGTGTATGTGTGTGTGTGTGTGTGTGTGTGTGTCTTAACTCTCTTTGTGATCCAACAAGAATAAGCCCTTCTAAGTCGCACTGAGAATCCTGTGGTTGGCACCTGGCTCTTGACTGTTATTGCCCTAAGTATCTTGACAATGAACCATTGAGTATGAACAAAACAGATTCCAGCCCCTGGAATAGGGTCATGGTGGAAGGAGCCCAGTGTCTTCAGGCAGCTGACATGTATTGAATGTCAGCCCAGGGTCAGGCACACTGCTAGGCACTTGGTGGGTATAAATTCACAGATTGCTGTCAATGCCTCTCTGAGGTGCACATCAAGGAGTGAAGAACCTTGTCCTTGATGGCCACAGGGCTCCCTTCCACCTATCGTTCTATCTGGTTCCGCTGGACTAAGTTGGATCAGAGAAGAACAGCAAGGCCTTCAGATGATACCAGCCACATGGAGACAAACACCTGGCCAGGAACTTGAGCTGCCCCAGGCTGGTCTCCAAGACAGAGGATCCTTGGTCACAGAAGGACTCCAGCGTCCCTATAACAGAGGAAATGGCCTGTGGGTGAGGTGGATAACAGCAAAAATGTTTTTTGTCTCTTTAAAATTTTCCTCACTCTTTTTGGGAACTGAGACCTGTACCCCAGATGAGCTTTTTTTAATGATCCCACTGAGCATTTAACAGGCCCTTCCTAGTTGTCATTAAAGGCAATGGGAGGATCATCAGGCTTGTGGTGGTGGTATTGGGAGGGGCACAAGAGTGTTTGGAGCCTGGCACTGGGCTGGGGGAGGTCCAGGTGGGCCTCCCAGGTGGGCGGAAGTCACAGCAGAGATGAAATGATTAGAATCATTAGCTATAATTTAATGACAATAGCCTAGAATTAGGGGCCCTCCCCTTAAAAGCTCTTTATTTCTGTTTATGTACAAGATAATGGCATTTTTTTAGAGAGTCCCTATCTTCCTCATTTGTAAGCAAATTAAGAAATGTCTCTTTCCTTTTCCTCAAACCATTTGTCCTCATTTCTGATGTGGCCTTAAGAGCAAGAGTTGAGCTTTTGGTAATATCTCCATACTCGACCCTGGCCTATAAATACCAGAAGCCCTGACAGTGAGTGTGGGAAAGCCTGTGCTGCCAGTCCAGCCCAGTGAGCCTCTTGGTAGAGTCCACACATTTTGCTCAGCAAATGTAATACTTCTCCCTCAGCTTTCTTCTGAGCTCACAGTGAGGGCTGTGAGCCTCCCTGCCTGGATTCCTGCCTCCACTTGACACAGGAGTAAACCAATGCACACAGAATCTTAGCACTTCTTGGCCAGAGTCAGGATGTGAACCCAGGCAGCCAAGCATTGTCTGTCCTGCTCCGCAGAGTCAGCTGGGAGGACAGAATCATATCACTCAGAAAGCTCCCAGCATATAGTAGGTCCCACAGATGGTTAAGTGCTGATGGGTGGGACCTGTTTTTTTTTTTTTTTTTTTGAATTATTGTTAAATCATAGCTGTGTACATTAGTGCAATCAAGGGGTACTATGTGCTGGTTTCATATACAATCTGATATATTCTTATCAAACTCTTCAACATAGCCTTCATGGCATTTTCTTAGTCATTGTATGTAGACATTTGTATTCTGCATTTAGTAAGTTTCGCCTGTACCCATTCTAAGATGCACCATAGGTGTGGCCCCATCCATTACCCTCCCTCCTGTTTTGATGACATTTCTCTCCTTCTCCTGCCCTCCCAGGCTTGGACTAACCCTGTAGTCTCCTGGTCATCACCTGTGCCTTCCCTCCACCTGCAGAGGTCAGGAAGGAGTCAGCCTTGGGACAGCCTCCTTGCTCTCCAGCAGGCTCCTCTGCCCCTTCTGTTTATCCATATTCCAGAGACAGTTATGTACTCTCCCTTTTGCTCTCTGGGCACAATCCTCCTGCCCTAAGGGACCTCTGACCTTGATGTCTTGGTGTATTCATTAACTCCTCTGATGAGCTGGTGACCTCTTCCATAACCTCCTCCCTCTCTATTATCTCAGTTCATGGCCACATCTTGTCTTCACTGGTCCCCTGACCTGTGTTTCCAGCTCTGAAGCTCATCTGATATAAAGAGTAGGTAATTTCAAGGCATAAACTTAATAAATAGGGATAGCCATGAATGACAGGAGAAAGTCCTCTCTGAAGGTGTGTCAAGATACTTAATTATTTACATATTTCTTAAGGAGAAGTAGGTAAACATTGGCACAGAAAGCATAAGTTAGGCAGATCACACAACATGGAGGAAGCTAAGGGACATGTACTCTAATAAGGGACCATGATGAGCTTATGATGTTTAAGGGTGAGTTCCAAGGTAAATAATGATGTTGTGATCTCTGTGTAGATCAAATATTAAAATATAAAGCATAAATGCTCTAGAAGAAAGCATGGCATGGGATAATTTATTTTTTGATTTTTCAAGTGCATAAGGCTTTTCTAAACAAGAAAGAAAACCCAGAAATCATAAAAGGACTGATACACAGTAGAACCTCTGAGACTTGACCAGTCAAGGGACTGTAACATACTGTCAACATACAGAGGTGCTCAAAATAAGGTACTTCCATTGAGTACATGTGGTGCATCTCCAGTCTATGAAAATTAGGTCAACTTAAGGAGGTTGTCAATGTACGGAGGTGGTCAACTATGGAGGTTCTACTGTATTTCACTTTATAAAATGTACATAGTATGCCAAAATTGCCATTCAGGAGATAATCCAAGATAGCGACCGAGTAACAGCCTCCCTGCAACAGGGCATGGTGAGTCTGGGGAGATAAGACTCCAGGCATCTCTGGCTGGTGGAATCTGCCTATAATCATCCCTTTGAGGATACAGGGAGTCAGCAAGGGACTTCTGGACCCCAAGAGGAGGACAAAAACAGTGGAAAACTGCCAAGTGGCTGTATGTGTCCGATCGGCCTAATCCCGCTGCCAGCCGTCAGTACAAGCAGCAGTGAGACTGCAAACAAGAAAGGCCTTACCTGTGAACTGTTTTGGTGTTTTTGGACTTGGCACTCAGTGGAACTGCCTTTGGGGAAAGCTTGAGCAGGACTGCGGAGAACTTTGGACATTGTCTAGGGCCCCAGATTGAGCCACTGAGCCAGATGGAGCTAATAGTGTTCAACTATGGGCTGCAGGGAGCCATTGTGAGAGAACTGCCCCAGCAAGCTCTGCCCTCAGGGTCACAGAGCAAGGATCAGGCAAGAGCTAGTAACCTAGTGACTGAGCAGCCTAAAGGTGGGGACTGAGCTGCCTTACAGCCTTAACCCTCAGGGGCAGAGTGAGACCAGTTTTGGCACACTGGAGCCTCGGGCTGTCGCCCTGGGTAGAGTGCCGTGGCATCACAGCTCATAGCAAACTTAAACTCCTGGGCTTGGCATGGCCCAGACCTCCATAAGAGCTGTGCCACGACCCCAGACCTGTGACCCACGCCTGCCGGGCCTTTGCATGCCCTGACCAGGAACTGCAGGAGCCACACAACCCTTCATGCCCCCTCCTGTACCCTCCCTGCCTCCACATCAGGCCGCTCGTCTGGCCAGAGACTCTGGTAGCTGCATGCCCTCCGGAGCCCTCCCTGCCTCTGCACAGAACCCTTCTCCTGGAAAGAGACTGCTGGAGCCTTGGGTTCTCTGTGCCAAAGTCAATGGGCACCAGGCACTCCCAGAACCATGTGCACAACCTCCTGCCCTGTGTGTCACACTCTGGAGCTGCTTCCACAACCAGATCTCCCTGGCTGGGGCAGCCCCAAAGGAACTACACAGGGCCACTCCCTACAAAGATCAAGCAACAATAGAGTGATCCCGCTGGGGTCTAATCTTGGAGAGACACCTCCCCAACTCTGAGGATGGCCACAGGCAACAGTGAAAAACAATCATGAGGCAAAATCAACAGAAAAACTCTGGCAATATGAATAGTCAGACTAGATCAAATCCCCCAAGGATCAATGGGGCAGAAACAGCACAAGATCTCATGCACAAACAAATAGCTGAGATGTCAGAAATTGAATTCAGAATCTGTATTGCAAATAAGATCGAATTAGAATTCCAAGCAGTAACCCAAAAGATATCTCAAGAATTCAACAAATTCAAAGACGAAATGACCAAAGATTTTGACACTTTGAATAAGAAGTTGCAGCCCTCAAAGATCTCAGAAACACAGTACAATCCCTCAGTAACAGAATAGAGCAAGCAGAAGAAAGGATTTCTGACATTGAAGACAAAGCTTTCAAACACTCCCAAACTCTCAAAGAGAAAGAGAAATGAATGGCAAAAACAGATCACTCTCTCAGAGAGCTCTGGGATAATTCGAAGAAAACCAATATTCATTTTATAGGGATCCCCAAAAGCGACGAAGTGGCTTCACAAGACACAGAGTCTCTTCTCCATGAGATTATGAAGGAGAACTTTCCAGACATGTCAAGAGATTCTGAAATTCAGATAGCTGACAGTTTCAGAACTCCAGCACGACTCAACCCAAATAAGACATCCCCCAGACACATCATAATCAACTTCACTAAAGTTAATATGAAGGAGAAAATTCTGAAAGTTGCCAGATGAAAGAAAACCATCACCTACAAGGGCAAAAATATTAGAATAACTGCAGATCTCTCTGCTGAAACCTTTCAAGCTAGAAGAGGATGGTCATTGACTTTTCACCTCCTAAAACAAAATAACTTTCAACCCAGGATCCTGTACCCGGCTAAACTGAATTTCATTTATGACAGAGAAATTAAATACTTCAATGACATTCACATGTTGAAGAAATTTGTCATAACTAAACCAGCTCTCCAGGATATTCTCAGACCTATCCTCCATAAAGACCAGCATAATCCTCCACCACAAAAGTAAACCCACCCAGAAAATTTTGATCAAATTCCAACTTCCACAGTTGCAAAAGGATTAAAAATGTCCACTGGACTCTTGAAAGGCTTATCAATATTCTCAATTACTGTGAATGGTTTAAATTGTCCTCTAAAAAGGCACAGGTTGGCTGACTGGATACAAAATCTCAAGCCAGATATTTGCTGCATACAAGAATCGCATCTTACATTCAAAGACAAATTTAGACTCAAGGTGAAGGGATGGTCATCTATACTCCAGGCAAATGGAAAGCAGATAAAAGCAGGCATTGCAATCTTATTCGCAGATGCATTAGGCTTTAAACCAACCGAAATAAGCCAATAAAAGCCTTTTGGAACTGTGTGGGAGCAGAGCTGACATCTCCTCTGCTTTTCCCCTCTATTAAAGTCTTTCCTTGTCTCTGGAGGATAAGGAAAAGGTAAGGTTGACAAATAAGAGCATGGGGAGGCTGTTCTGTCCTGGACAGTATGCAAGGGCCTGTTCTGCAGGGGGACATTCCCCCAAAGCATTTCTCCAAGGCGTTAGTTTGTATTATGTGGGAAAGGGTTCCTTCGTCTAACAGTTTGAGAAAATGCTGGAGAAGTCTTTGCTGCAGGACTTCCAAAATTTTTTAAAATATTACCACTCACATGGTTGAAAGAAGATAAGTTTTCCAGCTCAGAGCCTGTAGGTTAGTGACTAGAGCACCAGCCACTGAAACTGGCAGGTTTGAATCCAGCATGGGCCTCCCAAACAACGACAACTACAACAACAACAACAAAAAATAGCCAGGCATTGTGGCGAGTGCCTTTAGTCCCAGTTACTTGCGATGTTGAGGCAAGAGAATCACTTAAGCCCAAGAGTTTGAGATTGCTGTGAGAGCTGTGACGCCACGACACTCTACTGAGGATGACAGCTTAAGACTCTGTCTCAAAAAAAAAAAAAAAAAAGGATGTGTTTTCCCTAACTTATTAGACCAATGGAACCATTCTTAAACCATTTCTAGCATCCCATAGAATACACTCTGCAAAATTCTGGGGTGAAAAGGCTCTTAAATGAGGTAGGGGCAAAGGCAGACTTGCACGTAGGTGTCTCACAGCAGCAGTGGCAAGGGGAATGTGTTGGGGGGCATGATCTGGCATAAGCAGATCTCAGAGCTTACTTTCCTGCCATGCACTTCTCTTTCCCCATCTAAACTGATGCCCTGTGCCCAGAGACAGTGAAGCAGGTGCCTTCAGATGCCTCGTACTTCCTGAACTCAGTGGCATGCACTAAACGTATGCTGATGTGGCACAGTGAATTCTTGGTCTGGAGTATAATCACCACCTGCTGCTGCCCAATGTCGTAGCCTAGCTACCTCCTTCCTGAGCATTAACTAGAGGGCAATCGGGGTACAGGAGGTGAGGTGACTGAACAGGATTGTCCATGGGGGAGGAGGTGGCTGGAACCAAGATTGCACAAGCCCACATCACCTTGGGCCTGTTAATATTAACTCAAGCTCTAACATGGGAGAGTACGAGCAAGTCCCAAAACCACTGTCCTGTTAAACTTTGTTTTGCTCATATTGTTGACTACATCTTCAAGGCTTCTTGCTTGGCCTTTGAAGGTAAACTCATTGAGTCCCCCATAAATATGCAGCTTTATCTCTGTAGCTGCATGCTGAGGAAGTTCCTCCCATAGAACAGAGTAGAAACTAGTGGGAGATTGCAGAGGAGGAGAAACCCAGGAGAAGAAACCTGAATTGTCAACCCAAGGACTTTAGGATAACCTTTGTATGAGTAATTTCAATAACTGTGCCATCAAAGCTGCTTCTAGGAATAATGTATTTCTTTCTGATGGACCCTGTATTTGATGTCTGAACATTGTTTTTTGATTGCTAGTCATTGTTTACATGAATTGGGCTTATAAAGAAGTACATATGTTCAACCATCTTGTGTTGAGTGAACCATTTATTCATCCAACAATCCTGTGTTGAATGAATCATTCATCTTTTCTCTGTGCCAACACATGCCAGTCCTGGGCTATACTTCATGCTGTGTGTAAGGTCCAAGTAAGATGAATGAACAATTCTGAATTACAAGCTTCTTTGAAAGAAACGGAAAGGATTTTGTGGATATTTTATCATTCTGCTGCTTCTTTGGAGGATCATCTTCAGGGTTAGTGTGAGCAAAGGCACAGACTGTGTCCTGCACAGGGGTGCCTGGCAGAGGGAGCACAGGACCTGAAATCCAACCTACATTCTACTTGCCAGGTGTTGTTCCTGTTGTCTGATGACAATAGCCTGGTTAAAAGGACTTTTTTACTTTATACAAAGATACCATCACTCCAGAGAACATGTGATAAAACAAACATAGTGAATTGTTAATGGTGGGATGTGGTTAATAGGTGTAGGTAACTTTAAAATCTTTCCCCTTTGCAGTATGTTTGAAATTGTCACAATAAAATGTTGGCATGGCATCTCATTCCTTGTCAAGTTATACATGGGCAGAGAAAAGCTGTTACAGATTGAATTATGCCTCCCCCCAAATTCATATGTTGAAGTCCTAACCCCCAATACCTCAGAATGTGAGTATTATTTTAGAAACAGGGCCTTCACAGAAGTAATTAAGTTAAAATGAGATTATTTGGGTTCCTAATCCAATATAACTGGTGACCTTATAAAAAGGAAAAATTGAACACAAAGACACGCACATAAAAGGAACATGATGTGTGAGGATACAGAGAGGACATCCTATGAATATGCAAATGGCCACCCCTAAGCCCAGGGGAGGCCTGGATCCCTCCCTGAAAGTTCTCAGAAAGAACCAACACTGCCAACAACTTTGTTTCAGACTTCTACCCTCTACAACTGTGAGACAATAAATTTCAGTTGTTTAAGCCACCCAGTCTGTGAACTCAGTTATGCTAGTCCTAGAATACTTTCTAATATAGATGGCTTTTAAATAATCTGTACAAAATAATCTGTACAAAATCTGTTCTGAGGTCTAGCACTGGGCTGATCACCTTCTTGAACTTTCAAGATGAAGACAGATGTAATGAGGATAGTATTGTAGTAAAGAGATTACCAAATGCAGTGTTTAGGGAGCTGGAAACTGTCTGTGGGCCAATGTTTGCCTTGGGAAGAAGTGAGTGTAAATGAAGAGAGGTTTTTGCCCACTGGGGTTTAAAGGCCAATTAATATCCAATGACAGGGCTATAATCACAGAGGTTTTGCCACAATTAACTATTGACACAAAAGTTCCACAAATAAATAGACTAAATAAGATTGTTGAAAACTCCACAGCAACCCAAGCAATCTTATGTGACAAAAGAGTCTGGAGCTTGGGTTCCATTTCTGGCACTAACCACTCACCAGCTACATCACCTTGGGCAAGCCACTTGAACTCTGCTCTCTCATGCACAAAGACATGAATAACTGTGGCTTCTTTCTAGCGTGTTGAGAGGATTAAACAAGATGTTTCATGTAAAGACACAAGCACATGGTATGTGCCCAAGAAAAAAGGGGGCAAAAATCCAGACATGGATTAAGAGGACTAATAAACAGGCTCAAAGGCTTGTTTGGTCAATAAACAGGTGGCTACAAGTGAAGGTTATCAGAGCTGTGGAGGTCAGAATCAATACTCAGCTAGTATCAGATGTTTGTCCCCACCAGACACTGTGAGAATTGGCTGTGCTCTCTCCCCAGTCCTCAGGGAATGCATGGTGGAGCAGAAAGAGTACTTACTCATGAGCCAGAAGAAGGATTCTAATTCTCACTTCCCCCCAGCTGTGTAACCCTTGGTAAATCTCTATCACTTCTCCCAACCTCTATTTCTTCATCTGTAAAAAGAGAGCATCAGCCTAGACTAACAATGGCAAGCACGTGGTCTGCACGCCAGCCCTTTTACTCTCATTTCCACAACAGATAGCACTAATCCATCATAGCTCTGATTACCATCTTCTATTAGACATAGCTTCAGAATCCTCAAGATGATACTCTAGGGACCAATATAATAGATCCAACATTATAGCTTAGGTGGAAACCATTTACTGTCCTGTCCTAGAAGATCTCTAAAATGTCTTCCAATTCCTAAGTTTTCTCAGTCTGATCCCTTTCTTGGCCAGAAATGGACTCATTTTGTACCTTCCAAGACTTTCACGTGATATTTAGAGTCTTTCATTGTCTGGCCCCTACATCATGAATTGTTTTACTTTTCCATATCTTCTTCTCCCAGAACAGATATCCAACATCCTCAGTAGGACAGGGTCTTAGATTTTGGTAATCCCATTATTTTAAGTAACCTAGCTCCCAGTAACCTCTCACACACTTTCTCTCTCTCTTCCTCTTTACTTTTCAAAACTCCAGAGCAGGGTTGATTTACACCACAATATTTATTCCACCCTCTCCTTTGCCCAAGCCCAAGACAGCCATGATTAATAGATTAAGGCGCAATCCCACATGAGATGGAATCTCAAATGCCTTCTCAACCCAGTCTCATAGGCAACTCCTGACAATTTCATGAAATTGATGTATCAAATAGAAACTATTGCCTGCTCTCCTTGACATATTATTACTATCATTACTAGTATTATTCCTACATTGATCTGTCAGTTTGGAGGCCATGGTCTTGGGATTTTTCCATAGAAAAATAACATACTGTGTATGCCCAAACAATTGCAAAAGGGAACAAAAACAGATGAACTGGAGAAATACAGTATTGCCACAATAGACTCTGAGTCCCTTGGGGTACTCAGGGGTTGTCCAGAAGTTGCTTATCCAGTATTTCCTCTTCCCTCTTTCTGGACACTGAAATCCTGCCCACCTTTCAGAACCTAGCTCAAGGCCACATTCTTATGGGAGCCTCTACTAAATACGTGAACCTCTACTCTGCCTGGTGGAGGAGGTTTAATCTTAGTCAGTTTTAGCTGAATTGTTAGTTCAACATTAATTGTTAGCTCAGGGTTGTTACAGTCAAATCGAACTTTCCCCAGTCCAGAGCATTTTTTACACCCTCATCTCCCATCCCAGACATAGTGAGATTTCAGTATGGAGACAACTGGCACCCAGGGAACCAAGTGACAGATGCCTCTTGAAGGCAGTTATAAGATTCAGTCTCCCTTAAACCCCCTCCCCCAATACCGACCCATGGTTAGATATGTAATTTCAGAAGTGCCTCAGACATGGGTGGATGGATGTTTAGGAGGGAGAAAAGAAAGCAGAGGGAAATATGGGGAAGTGCTTCCCACGCAGAAGGTGCCATCATCCTTCCCTTCTCAAGCTCTCAGGTCGTAGAGCATGACCACTTCTGCAGCTAGGGCAGCTCAGCAGTTTCTGTCCTTCCAGTTTCCTCATGCATCAGTGACCACTGCACACTGTAGGATCCATAAGACACAGGTGCAGTGGGCTGGAACATTTGCCTGAGGAGGGTACAAGCTGAACTTGTCATCTGGTTCTGTGTCCCTGACCATCAGAATCAGATGATGTCTGCTACCCTCTCAACTCCTTAGCCCAGGACAGCCACATACGGGGACCAGACTTCAGGTGCAGTGGAGACATCAGACTCCTAGTACATGGCCTGTAAGTAAAACTTACCTCCCTTCTCGATGCATGCCTGATCCCCATGGCTCCCAGTTTGCACCCAAGGAAATAGCTCCCTACATGGCTGTCAGCAATAAGGGGACAGCAAAACTCAGAGGTTCTCTCAGGCTTGCAGAGCAATACCACAGGATCTGCAAGGCTTACATGCAGGTGAATCTTATTGTAGAGTGTCACCTTATTCTGAAATAGGGATCTAGTGATGGATAAAATAGAGCATTCATCTTTGGGGCAGCAAACCTGGGCTGCTGCCACTATCCTGCCTTGGACTCTGTGTTTTGCAAGAGTTGGTTTTGAGGATTAAATGCAGTATTACCCAGAGTCCTCCCCCCCACCCCCCAATGCTTCAAAGAACAAGATTTTAGTGAAAAGTCTACATGGAAAGGTGTGGAAAGAAGAGAACATGAGTGTGAGGGCCCCAGAGGTTAGAAAGGCAGGGAGATGTTACCTACCCAGAGCTGAAGGAACTAAGGAAGGAAACAGTGAGGGCTAAAGCCATGGAGGAGGGAGCTACCTGGAGGAATCTGTGGTGGTCATGCACAAGGGCATGCAGCTCCTATTAGAGATGTTGAGCAGAATTAAGGGGGAGAGAGTGAGAATTAACACTGTTACTTCTCTCTCCTCCTTCCGAGGATTCCCACCACCAAACCCAAGAGGAAGGCAGCAGGGAGAAAAGCCCAGCAGTGCAGTCCAAAGGGGTCAGCCACTCAGACCACAAACAGGGCGCAGAAGGTCAGACAAAGGATGTGGACAGGAGGCTGGCAAATGGAGAACAACTGGAGAACAGGCATCACTGACAGTAATAATAATAGGCAACATTTGCTGAGCATTTACCGTGTGCCATGACATATACACTTTCTCATTTGATTTTGACTCAGAGCTTAGCCCTGAGCACAGAGGCACTCTCTGTATATAACTTGTATTATTGGTTGAATGGAGTTTCCCACTGAGCCAGGAGGTAAATTCAGATTCCAAACATTTTTAAGAAATGGGGAAATCGGGGACCCCCCACCCCACATCATCTTTTCCTTAATGACTTGTTTTTAATGAAGGTATGCCTTTTACCAAATCATTAAATACTGTATACAGGGGTGCCAAAGATGGGAAGATTGATGGTTGCAGCAGAGGACTGCGGAGGGATGGCCTGGCAGATGGCAGGGAGGCCTGAGCTCCAGGGTGAAGCCTGGAATGCCCTAGGATACTCAGCCGTCCTCTCACCCTGCCTCCCACCTCTCCCATTGCACCTACCTAACCCTTCCACAGCCCTCTTTCTCTAGACCAGTTTCTTCCACTCAAATGATAGCAAACCCCACAGTTCCTCTGCTCACAAGAGAGGGAAGTCTGCCACAGTCCCAAACACAAAATCTGAAGGCAGAGGCCACCATCTTGGATCAGCTGCCAGCTCTGAACCAATCAGAATGCCCAAGGTGAGGGGTGGGGGCCCTCCACTGCTGCACATGTACCAGGAGCAGCAGGTACCGACAGGCAGGGACAGGAGTGGTCCCACAGGTCTTTACTGCCGGGAGAAAGACAGCAGCCCTATATGTGTAAAAAAAACTTTAAGACTCAACAGAGAGGTTTTCAGAATTACCAAGAGAGTCTACTAAGGTAACCAGTCAATCACTAGGTAACTTGCCAAAATTAGGTTCTGGCAATTAGAATGAGAAAAAAATAATCTCGTTATCAATGGCAACCAAAACTTACCTACAAATACCCTAATACAATATGGAATATAAGTGTAACAAGCAAAGGGCAAGATGTATGTGGAAAAAAAAAATTCTTTTAAAAGGTCTGAATTACCAGACAGCTATACAGAATCCCTGGTTTCAAAGATTCACTTTTAGACATTTGTCCTCAAATTAATCATTCTAATTATATTTAGAACATTTTATAAAGAGAACATGGTATTACTATAGCTAAAATCTAAGGAAGTCCACAGGGTACAGTTAAGGCTTTTTTTCCTGGCACTTGTAGTTTGACTGAACACCTGTTGTGTTTCATCCACCCTCTTCCCACATCAAGGCTTGCACAGTTCTGCATGGCAGGTATTTTTATTTCTATTTCACCAGGGACTACTACTTGGTAGGGAAATTGTGTGAGATCACACAGCTGAGCATGCCAGAGTCAGGCTTTGAATACAGGTGTCTCCAAAGCCCGTGCCTTCCCACATGGCTGACTGTTCCCCTTGAATTCCAGGGGATTGAGCCCAGTAACACTGACCCTCATGGGCACTCAGTGTGGGGAGGCACAGAAAGTATTCTAGGACAACATGCCACACTGGGTGATGGCACTCTATGTCTCTTTGTCTAGGATGGCGCACCCCATTCTGCCCCTCTTGCTGCTAGTGGCTGAGCTGGGCCATCATGCCTGTGGCCAAAGGGCTTCTGAGAGAGCCTCCTCAACTTCCCTGAACAATTCCCACTTAGCCTTCAGCTTGTATAGACAGCTGGTGGCCCCAGACCCAGACAGCAACGTGCTCTTCTCCCCGCTGAGCTTCTCCATCCCCCTTACTCTGTTGGCCCTTCACACCAAGCCAGAAGTGTGCGCTAAGATTCTGAAGGGCCTGGGGCTTACCGTTGCCAAGGTGCCAGAGAAGCAGGCCCATGTGTACTATAGCCAGCAACTCCGTTCTTTACTGCCGTCCTTTGACGGATGCCAGATAGACATGAACAGCGTGCTATTTGTGGATGCAAAGCACAAAGTGTTACAGAAGTTTGTTGAAACTGCCCAGACTCTGTACCGCATGGATGTCTTCCACACCTCCTTCAAGAATGAAGAATTCGCCAAGTATGAGATGGACTTCTTCATGAAGAAGAAAACTAATGGCAAAATTGGAAATCTTGTCCAGGCATTCAGCGAAGACACTACCTTAATTCTGGCCAATTATATTTTGTTCAAAGGTAAGTAAGTATTCTTCAAATGATTAGTTACAACTCTTCGCGGTTTATTGCAAAATTAACCCATCTTTGGTCCAAGATGAATATTTCCACACCCTCTATCCCAGATTACATTCTGTCCTGGCTCTCTAAGATTTTGTTCTGTGGAGAGTTACTCTCTTCCCCATATCTGCAGCCTCTGTCTTTAACCACCTTTACCTGAACATTCAAACTCCAGTTCCCTTTCTAGCCCTATGCCTCAGCTCTTTCCTCTCTGCCGCAACTGAAGTTTTAGGAAGGGGTGCCCCCACACAGGACCAACTTCACAAATCATGAGGCCCCTTGTTCAAAGTCTCATTTCAAGATGCGACAGCTGAGGGCTCAGTGCCCATAGCACAGTGGTTACAGCGCCAGCCGCATACACTGAGGCTGGTGGGTTCAAACCCTACCCGGGCCACCTAACAGCAATGATGACAACTGCCACAAAAATAGCCAGGTGTTGTGGCGGGTGTCTATAGTCCCAGCTACTTGAGAGGCTGAGGCAAGAGAATCGCTTAAGCCCAAGAGTTTGAGGTTGCTGTGAGCTTTGATGCCACAGCACTCTGCTGAGGGTAACATAGTGAAACTATCTCACAAAAAAAAAAAAAAAATGCAACAGCGGAGTATTAAAATACCTGCAGGGCCCCGTATGACTGTTCAGACTGTGCCTGCCCACAATTGCCTGCCTTTCCACTGAACATAAGTCTTGCTTCTGGACCTGTTACTCTCTTATCTCCAATTACTTCATCAAGCCACCTTCCCCCTCCAAGAAATTCTGTTGAGCAGAAACCTTCTCCTTGCATGCCCTCTCTTCTTGGCCACACTTGACACTGTTTTTTGACCCTCCCTCTTGACTTTCCTCTCTGGAACTCAACATGACTTTCCCTCTGCCTCCCTCTTCTTAGTGCGTCTGCCTGTCTTATAGCACCAGAGACCATTAATTGTTGACATTCCTTAGAGTTCTTTCCCAGCTTCCATAGAGTCTGCCTCAGATGAGCTTGGCCTTGAATCCTCCCAGAGGCTGGAGACTCCCAACTCCCTGGGACCAGCCGGCACCTGTCAGAGCTCCAGACCCACATCCTCACTGGCCATCTGTCACCTCCTTCTGAAAGAAAGCACCTTAAGCTCAGCATGTTCAAAACAAAAACCATTTCTTCCCACCCTCCAAAATCTCTTCTTCTTTATCTTTCCCTCTAAGTCTCTGTAAATAGCCCAAACTCCTGCCTAACCCAGAACTATGAGGTTGCCGTTCACCACTAGCTGGGCAGATCAGCCACACTACGTGTCTAAACAGGAACCGGGTCCTGTGAATTTTACCTCCCTCATCTTTCCTCAATCTATGCACCCTTGTTCCTCTCTCCTGCCACTATTCTTGTTCGTGTTACATTATCTCTTACCAAAATTATTGCAGTTGTTTCCTAACTGGTCTCTGTGTCTGCAGTGTGCCTCCCGCTTGTACCCCTAATCCAGTTTCCAAACTGCAGTCAGGGCAATCTCTCTATAAGCCAAATTTGACCTTGTCACTCCACTGCTTAAAATCTTTCTATGGCTTCAATCCTTGAAATGATGCTCCACATCTGTAGGAGGGACCAGGCCTTTAAGTGACCTGCCTGCTTCTGCTGTCTTTGCCCATATCTCTTGTCACCTCCCCACTTTTCCTCTCCCCACAGGCTAGCCACACAAAACAATAACCATGTCCTGAATTTCACCCTTACCTACAGGTATTCCACAGGCCACCCTGTGCTTGGATGGCCCTTCTCTCCCCACCTCCCCTCTCCATCCCCTGGCCAATAGATCTCATTCTTCAGGTCTCAGCTCTGAAGCCATTGCCCCAGGAAGAACTTCCTGGACAATCTTCACCCTGAGGTCACCAGATTTAGGAAGAAAACAGAATGATAGCAACAAAATGGGACATGTTTATATATTTAAAAATTATCGTTCTCTGAAATTTAAACTGGGCATTCTATATTTTATCTGGCGACTCTACCCAACACCACCCAAGATCAGTGGTGGTGAGAAAAAAAAATGTTTTTTTTTGCTTTGTTTTGAACATGCTGAGTTTGAGATGCGTCTTGGGCATTTGAATGGAAGTGGCCAGATGGTGAGTGAAGATGTGAGCCAGGAGCTCCCAAGAGGTGTGGGCTGCTCATAGAGACTTGTACAGGAGGGTTTCAAGGTGCTGGAGACACTCTTGTCTCTCTCTGTGTTCCAGCAGTACCACATCCTTCTTTTAATCTGAGGATGCACTGCATTGCAATTTCTGATCACTTGTCTATCCCCACAAGGCTGTGGATTGTAATACCTGCCTTCACTGGAATCCATATACTGTCAGAAACTCAGCACCTCCTGTCCTAGGCCATCGGAACTCAGTCTCTGCAAGGCTCACCAATTGGTCCCTCAGAGGTGAACTCCTTAACCCAAGAAGCCTTAGCTTCCAGGAAGGAAAGGCAGGCAGCAGGCCTCAAAGGAGAGCTGTGAGCTCTCAACCCACCCTGGCAGAACTCCTCCAGCTCTGGGGGCACAGTTTGCTTACAGACTGCCTTCAGGCATCTCCAACAGATTACAGGGAAGAGTATAGTACAAGGGTCTGATACTTTGTGGAGCTGCAGGAAGCACTGTAAAAAGAACATTATTAGCTAACACTTTCTAAGGAACTGCCATAGACCAGACCTTGCACTAGGATTTTTACGTGGAACATCTCATTGAAGACTCACAGATATCAATTAGGTAGATGTCATCATCCCAGTTTACATATGAGGACATTCATGGGCCCTGTGTCCTTTCTTGACTCACCTCCTATAACCCTCTCCCTCGCTTTCCCTTCACCAACTACACAGGCTTCCCCATGTCCTTTGAACAGGCCAGACCCACTCCTGCCACTGGGCCTTTGCACCCTCCATCTCTCTGGGATATTCTTCCCCCAGCTATACCTTGGCTCACCCCTCACCCTGTTAAGTATTTACTCCTTATCCCCTTCTCAGGTAGACTTTATATACATTTATATAACTCCTTCCCTGACATTTATCATTTATCTCCCCTTGATTCATTTTTCTCTTTAGCACATGTTACGATCTAACACCTTTTTTTCTAGTTTATCTTTTTAGTGCTTTTCCCCGAGTATACATGCTCCATGTGGGCGGGATGGCTCATGCCTGGCTGTACTGTCACCACAAGAACTGTGCCTGGCACACAGCAACCCCTCCAAGATCTCTCCCAACATCTGGTGTCCTGCACCATGAAAACTGGTGGCCTCCTCTAATGCTTGCCCCCACTCTTACCAGGGAAATGGAAACATGGCTTCAACCCAGAGCTCACTGAGAACAGGCCCTTCTCCGTGAACAACAAACTCACGATCCAGGTGCCCATGATGCAGGGTCTGGGCAGGTTCCAGGTGCAGCGTTTCGTCCATCTGCACAGCATTGTTCTCCGGTTGCCCTACAGGTGCAACGCCACTGCCATCTTCATTCTTCCAGACAAAGGCAAGGTCAGGGAGGCAGAAGAGGCATTGATGAAGGAGGGTTTTGACATATGGACTCAACCCTTCCCGCTAAGGTAACCAATCCCAGCCATCCCTGCCCTAGTGTGCAGTGAGACCCTCTCCACAACCACCTCTGCAGCCTCTGCCACTGGGAGGCTGAGGCCCTTCTGGTCTTTGGGCCCATGGCATGAGGGGGAGACTGGGCCATGCACTAATTGTCCAACAGAGCTTAGCCATTCCTCCTCCAAGAGAGGGGAGCAGGAGAATGACACAACAAAACCATTGCCATCACCATGTCATCATACCATAGCTCCCTCTGAGAAATTTACAGTTGACCTTAGCATTTCAGAGTCCTGAGAAGTTGTAAAGAATGCAACAGTGTTTAGCTTAGCTTTGATCAGCATTTGCCAAACATCTGAACATGGCACATGCTTTAACATAAGACCTATCACCAAAGCATAGTGCTGTGGAACCCACAGTTGGCCAATTACCAATGATCTGTCTTCTCAGTCCATGAACTGCATTCAGTATGAATGGTCATTAACTCGGGGGGAGTTAACTGACCTCTTTACCGGTTACTTAGCAGGGAGGCTTGATCTCCTCTTTACCACACTCTGTGATGAGCGTGCTCACTTTATTCAAGTATTTGAGGTATTTGCTACTCAAAGTGTGGTCTATGGCCAGCATCACTGGCCTCATCTGGGAGTTTGTCAGAAATAGAGGATCACAGGCCCCATCCCACACCTACTGAATCAGAATCTGCATTTTTACAAGATACCTGGTGATTTGTGTGCACTTTAAGGACTGGGAAACCCTGACCTAACCCCCAGGAAAATCCCAGGGCTTCCCAGTAGATATTACAGATCCTCCTTCATTACAGATCACCAAGTGGTGACCTATGTGTGGTGTCCCAAGTACTTTCCTACGTGCATCATTCTGGCCTCAGGCCTGGCCCCTGTCTTCTAAACCAGGGTTTCTTAACCCTCAGCATGTTATGGGTTGTTCCGTGCTTAATAGGACATTTAGCAGTGTCCCTGGATGCTCTACCTACTGGATGCCAGTAGCAACCCACACACATTGTGATAACCAAAATCATCCCCAGTCATGGCCAGATATCCCCTGGGGGGCAAACTCACTCCTGTTCTAGACCGTGAATCCATGCATGCACTCTGCTCAGCTCTGAGTGTGCATTGTCCCTGAAGGCCTGAGTGGACATCAGCAAGCCACATTGACCTGAGAGTTGAGCTCATCCTGGCAGAACTTTCTCATGCCCAGAGTTGCCCTTCCCCTGGCGGGGACTGAGGGCCTCAGCTCTCTTCCCATTGCTATCAGGAACCTCCACTGGGCTGGGGAAGTGCATCACAGTAGAGCAGTGGTTCTCAACCTTCCTACTGCCGCGGCCCTTTAATACAGTTCCTGTGGGTTGCAACCCACAGGTTGAGAAGCCTGCAGTAGAAGGAGGGAAGAAAGGTTGGGGCTAAAACAGTTGGGGGACTAAAGTTGGGAAGAGACTTTCTCCATCTCAGTCATCCCCAAGGCTGTGGACAAAGTCATGGTCAGGCTGCCATGAGGGGATTGTCCCCATGGGTACTTTCGGTTGCTTTTGTTTCTTAATTTTTGCTTTTTCCACCTTTTATGAGGCATAACTGACAAACATTGTATATGTTTAAGGTCTGCAAGGTGATGCTTCAGTGTACATACACACTGGGAATGCTTACCACAGTCATTTCCATACCCTTCACCTCACATAGGTACCATATTTTTGTGTGTCTGGTGAGAACACTTAAGATCTACTCTCTTAGCAAAGACCGGGCATACGATGCAGTATTAATACAGTCACCATGCCATGCACTGAACATCTGAATGTTTTCATCCTGTGTCACTAAACTTTATACCTATTGACAAACATCTGTTCATTCTCCACCCAACCTGCAGCATCTGCCCTTCTACTCTCTGCTTCTGTGAGTTCACCTTTGCAGAGTCCAGATGTAAGTGAGATCATGTCCCCTTACATGTAAGATGTGAAAAGGTAAACACAGGTGCAAGTGGCACTCAGTCCTGCCCTGGGACCTTCCTGGCCTCAAGGCTGAGCCTATGGAGAGAAGGAAACAGGATAAGGCTATGAGTTGGACCAAGGACAGACAGAGGGACAAAGAGACTCTCTCATGCCACTGGAACTGGTGCAGGGAGCAGTCTGAGAATCAGCAACGCAGCTTGAGAAAGAGCTTTGGGTTTGACTTTGGGCAAAATTTCTTAATCTCTTTAACCTTCCATTTTCTTTTCTTTTCTTTTTCTTTTTTTTTTTTTTGAGACAGAATCTCATTATGTCACCCTTGGTAGAGTGCCGTAGCAACCTCAAACTCTTGAGCTTAAGTGATTCTCTTGCCTTAGCCTCCCTAGTAGCTGGGACTACAGTCACCCGCCACAACACCTGTCTGTTTTTTATTGCAGTTGTCATTGTTGTTTAGCTGGCCAGGATCGGGTTCGAACCCACCAGCCCCACTGTACATGACTGCTGCTGTAACCACTTGTGCTACAGGTGCCGAGCCCATTTTCTCATTTTTAAAGTGAATATTTTTAGCACTCAGCCCCCAGGATTACTATGAGGATGAAATGAAATTACCCTGTACCCAGCAGAGACCTGTTTATTGCAGGCGTTTGCTAAACACAGCTGACAGTAATTTTATTCCGTTACTCTGCAGTGAAATTGCTGGCTGGGGCAGTTTATTAGATGCCACCATTTCACCCCTGTTTTCTCCTCTCATTCCCCGAGTAGAAAGAAGAGGTTGTATTTTCCAAAATTCTTCCTATCTGGCAATATTCAACTGGACAAGTTCTTGCCCACAATAGGCATCTCAGATATGTTCAGTTACCATGCAGGCCTCTCGGGAATTTCTCTGCAAATCACGCCCATCAAAGTCTCCCACGTAAGTTACAACACACAGGTGTCAGGTCGTTTATAATAATGCATGTGTTTTCTCACTTCCTTATTCATCCCCCATGCACCAGGGCTCCCCTGCAATGCTGTTACTGTGTTTGGGGAAGTCAGAGGTGGAAATGGAGAATTACAACACCTGTGGGTGTCCTGAGGCGCTGCTCCTAGCATTATGCTGGTTTGGGGATTTGGGGGGGGTGGGGGGTGTTGTTTCCCAGGTTTCCCAAGCTCACCACTCAGCAAGCAGCCCTGCCATGGGCGGAAGAGAGGCGTGGTGGGAAGTCTCAAAGCTGAATGTTTCTGCAATAACGGCCCCTCCTAGAGTAGGGGATATCCTTGTGGTTACAGAAGAATGGTGTAGGGGAGTCATACAGGGATGGATCCAGACACAGCAGGAGGTTACACCAGGATGTGAGAGCAGGGGTTAAATTGCACAAGGATGGGGTACAGAGTAAGAGGCCCCCTAGATGGAGTCCTGCGGTTTTAGCACCACTCCTGGACTTTCCAGGGAATAGAAAGAGCCTGGAAATATTGCCTAGTATTGGGAAAAGGCAAGTTGGAGGAAAGGTGGGTGCAGCTGGCTGCAAGAAGGCCTGGCCTGCCAGGCTGAGGTACCTGAAGGCCAGTGATACCTGAGCTGAGGAGGAGGCCACAGCAGGGTTTAGGAGGTGGGTCTGAGCTTTAGGAAGGGGATTACTGTGGAGCTTGAGGGACAAGGGTGCAGGAGGACAGCTAGCGAGCGACAATTGTGGTAGACCACAGCAGGACCAGAAGGTGAGGTTGGAAAGGTAGTACATTGGAGGTGGGAACTCCAGGACTCAGTGGCTGGCTTGGGAATAGAGAGTGAATAAAAAGGAAACCCTCTTTCTGGGAGGCTGGGGGACATGGTACACACCATACATCACAAGAGGTCTCAGGAATCAGGGGTATAGGACAACGGGCCCCTTCCTTGAAGACCAGGCTGCCCCTATGGTGGGGCACAGAGTAGGGGAAGGACCCAACCTTGGGTGTGGAGCCCAGTGGGGAGAGACAGAGTTCTCCCAAGCCCCTGAAGATGAGGAAACTGAGTCCCACCAGGGGACTGGATCCACAAGGTCATGCCTATAATAGAGACAGAACCAGGTCTCATTCTGGGCCTCCTGGGCTGAGCTCAGAGCAAGGGTCAGTGTAGCACCTCCTGAGGAAGGGGCCACTGCTGCTCAGATCAACACTGTGAACCTCGGCCCCTTTAAGGCGGAACACAGGGCGGAACTGACTGTGCATGAGGAAGGAGCAGAAGGGGATCCCAACGACATCCAGTTCCTCGACAAGCACTACCTCCCTGCCCTCCATTTCAACAGGCCCTTCCTCCTGCTGGTTTTTGAGGATAGCAGCCGCAGCCTTCTCTTCATGGGGAAAGTGGTAATCCCAAAGGAGATTCATAGGTGACAAGAGAGCATCCCTCCCTCCCACCCCCGTAGTCCTCCTTGTGCTGTGCGATGCCTGGGGCTCCTGAAGAAAATATCTGACTGCAGCCCATTGGCAAGCACACGGCTGTGGCCAATCTCCTCTGCTCTCCGCACAAAACCTCCCTGAGTGATTATTGCCATTGCACAGATTAGCAACGTCCAGAATGGTTGTCCAATTGCAGACCAAACTCAATGCCTTAACACCAGCCTTCCTTTGAGGACCCCAGACCGAGTCCTTCTCCAGCTGCCCACCCTCAGCCAACTTCTGAACTTTTCCCTCACTTCCAATTTTCTCAGATCCTCACCACCCAGATTGTAGTGGATTGTATTCCTTAGAAGATCAGCTCAATAAAGCAGCAAATAAAAACTTCGTAGAGAGTGTTCTGATGGTGCTGGGCAGGCTGTTCCCCTGGAAGGATTTGGGGACTCTGCTGAGAGTGGCCTGGGAGCATGTTTGTATAACAGGGAGGGGGCAGAGCAGGACCATACTATCACTGCCACTTGCCAACACCCAATGATCCAGTGGTTTACAAGGTGCCAACAGGGTCTCAGGTCTCCTCCACAAGTATCTGAAAAGGAAAGCTTGCAGGAATGTCTCTGAATCTCTCTGAGAAGAGAGACTCCTTAATACATGTAGGGTTTGAAGGCTATTTGCACACTTCAGCTATCCTGCATAGGATTTAGGGAGTGAGAACAAACACCCTCTAAACTCCATCCATAAAATTCTGTCCATGAGAGTCACTTCCTCTTTGAGAGGAGATCTCAGAGCAGGGACTGAGTTCTCTCCACAAGGGTCTCCATTCAACATTCACTCCTATACATCACTATGAATATTTTGAGGCAGGCTGTGTTATGGTCCATTATTTCACTTCCAAGCAACACAGTCGACAGAGTCTTTTCTGATTCACCTGTGCAAGTTTCAACTTGCTTGGCTTATTGGTGTTGCTGGGAAGGCTTCATTTGTTTCCACCCATGTGGATATTATGCTTCTTGATTTTTGTGTACCTCAAAACTTTCCTAATGACTCACATATAAGTCATTTGAGTAAGCATCCATTGAGTACCAACTGTATGTAAAGGCATAGTCTGAAAGCAGGAAGGACATAAAGTGGAGAAAATGGCCGTATCTTCAAAGAACTCCTCATACCTTGGTGCACACCATGCTGCCTTGCTACAACCCCTCCTGAGTGTGTAGGTAAAGGTTAATCAGTGTGATATATTCTATTGTTCTACAAATAAGATCCATGTCCTTACTGGGAGGAGAAGTAAGATAGTTTTAAGTTGAGTGGACAAACAGCCCAGTTCTGACACTGCCTGACTTATGTGACAGAGGGAGAAGAGTGTACTGTGACCTCACGTTGGCTGGTGCCAAAGGGCAGCTTCAAGTTGATAGGAACCTGTGGGAACCTTGATCACTCTCATAGTTATGCGACACTGTCGTTACAACAGCTACACCCCATAACCTCCAGTATTCCTTTTTGACCACCACCTCCTTTTTTGCCAGCTGATTCCTTTTGATATTCAACTCCAACTCCAGGGAATGCATGGTCCCTTGACTCCATTGGTTTTCATTTCCCTACCTTCCCATGCCTACTCACTTCCTCCCTGTGCAGCTTCAATCCCATGATTAGTCACAGCCTTGGCTCCTGTGCTCTTGCTTTATCAGAGTTGCTTGACAACCCCCCCTCCCAACTCTCTCCCTCATCTGTGCCCACACTTCAACAGCTGAATGTAGCTGGAGAAAAACAGCACGCTGACTGGCTTTATTTGAAATTCGTGATCACTAACCTTAAGAGAGCTTGGATCCTGGACGGCAAGTATTCTCTCCTTCTTGTATACTTGTACATGCCCACTGTCCCAAATAAATGCTTTATACATTTACCTCCCACACCCCCAGCCCCAAAACAGCCTAAGCTGATTACTTCACTTCCTTTTTTGCTAGCAAAATGTAGGTGATCCTCTCCCCACCCACCTGCAGCTCTGCCCATGCCTCTGCCATTCTTCCTGCTACAAAGGATGCCCCAGCCATGCTCTTTGCTAAGACCACTCCTCCACAGATCCCGACATTGTATTTTCTTTCTTTTTTTATTATTATTTATTTTATTTTATTATTTTGCAGTGTTTGTCCGGGGCTGGGCTTGAACCCGCCACCTCTGGCATATGGGGCCAGCACACTACTCCTTTGAGCCACAGGCACCTCCCCAGACATTATATTTTCTCTCACTCAGATAAAATGCGATCATAAAAACATCACACCAGCTACCCTCCTTCTGGCTCCTGACCCACAACTCTTCCCTATTTACTGGTCTTTTCTCTGAGGAGGCAAACAAACTCTTATTGTTTTCATATTAAAATAGATAGGTGGTATATGTTAAGAAGACAGATGATGGAGAGATGATAGATAATTAGGTAATGGATGGGTGGATGGATGAATGGATGGATGGGAGAGTAGACGGATAATAAATGGCAGATGGATAGAGGGTAGATAACAGATGATAAGTAGATATCATTTCCCCTTTCAACTAACACACCATTGCTTGTAAAAGTTATTTATTCCCGACCTATCGAGAGGCGGAGCAAGATGGCAGCCGAGTAACAGCTTCCTTGCATCTGGGCACCGTGAGTCTGGGGAGATAGGACTCCAGGCATCTCTGGCTGGTGGGATCTGCTTATCATCACCACTGAGAGGATACAGGGAGTCAGCAAGAGACTTCTGGACCCCAAGAGGAGGACTAAAACAGTGGAAAACCGGCAAGTGGTCGTGTGTGTTCAATGGGTCTAAACCCGCCTGCAACTGTAAGTTCAGTAGCAGCGAGACTGCAAACCAGAAAGACCTTACCTGTGAACTGTTTTGGTGTCTTTGGACTTGGCACTCAGCTGAACTGCCTTGGGGAGAGCCTGAGCGGGAGTGCGGAGAACTTTGGCCTTTGTCTGGGGCCCCAGTCTGAGCCGCTGAGCCAGACGGAGCTAATAGTGTTTGGCTCTGGGTCACAGGCAGACATTGTGAGCCATCTGCCCCAGCAAGCTCCGCCCTCAGGGTCACAGAGCTAGAATTGGGTGGGAGCTGGTAACCCAGCGACCAAGTAGCCTAAGGGCGGGGTCTGAGCCGCCTTGCAGCCCTAACCCTCGGGGGCAGAGGGAGACCAGTTTTGGCACACAGGGTAAGTGGATAGCCACTTCAGCAGTGATTCCAGTGACAAGCACTTCCCTGGGAAAGCTTCTGCTCAGCAAGTGAACAAGTTCAAAGTGCCATTTAAGGGGGCTGAAGAGAGATTTAGGGTGTCTACCTGCTGGGGTTTGAGAAACTAGCAGCCTCCAGTCGTATCAGAACTGTGATTAACATCTCATACCCCAGAAGACCACATGTTGCCCAGACAATATTCAATGACATATACATACTGCTTTGTTTTTGGTTGTGTTTTTTTTTTTTTTGGTTTGGTTGTTCTTTTGTTTATTTTGATGATGTTGATTGTTCTTTTGTTTTTTAAGTTCAACCTTTTCCATACAGATCCTTTTTCTTTCTCAATTTTTCTAGTTTAATTATAATTTGCCATTGCTGCCTATTTTAATAATTAGAACTTCATTTTTGTTAGTGTTTCTACCGCTATTATTTGGTTTTTCCAGCCAATTTTATCCCGTAAAGTTTTCTGTTTGCTTGTTTTGGTTTGATTTATAGCATTTTTGTCTTTCCTCTCTACTTGGTGGAGGTGGGGTACTGTGTCTGATGAGGTTAGCAAAGAGCTGCTGACCTCAAGGGAATCACCCAACTGGGCACCCCCAGAAGGTGGTTTTTTTTTTAAGGTTGTATCAAAGTACCCTACTGTACACCTATATTGCTCTGTCTCCCTCTTTCTGTGCCTCTCTTCTTTTTGTCAATATTCCTTTTACCCACCCTGTCTCCTTTCTCTATTTTTCTTTTTTTTTTTTTCTTATCACTCGGTCCTCCTTTCTTTCATCCCTTTTTTGCTCTTCAACCTTCTCACCCTTCTGGTCCTGTAACCCTTAGTCCACAGGCACGAGAACTTAAAGAGCAAGAAGAAGTGAAAGGAAAATTAGCGCAAGGAAACAGATAAAAGAAATCACTCATGAGGAAGAATCAGCAGAAAACTCCAGGCAACATGAAGAACCAGTCCAGAACAACCCCGCCAAGGGACCATGAGATAGCTACTCCAGAGGATTCCACCTATAAAGAAATGTTAGGTATGACAGAAAGGGAATTTAGAATACACATGTTGAAAACAATGAAAGAAATGATGGAAACAATGAAGGAAACTGCTAATAAAGTGGAAAATAACCAAAAGGAAATCCAAAAACAGAATCAAATCAGATATGAACGATATGAAGAATATAAAAAGGATATAGCAGAGATGAAGGAACTGAAACAGTCAATTAGGGAACTTAAAGATGCAATGGAAAGTATCAGCAACAGGTTAGACCATGCAGAACAAAGAATTTCAGAGGTAGAAGACAAAGTTTTTGAGATAACTCAGACAGTAAAAGAGGCAGAAAAGAAGAGAGAGAAAGCAGAACGTTCACTGTCAGAATTATGGGACTTTATGAAGCGTTCCAACATACAAGTTATAGGAATTCCAGAAGGGGAAGAAGAATGCCCCAGAGGAATGGAAGCCATACTAGAGAATATTAGAAAAGAAAATTTCCCAAATATCACCAAATATTCTGACACACTGCTTTCAGAGGGCTATCGGACCCCAGGTCACATCAACTCTAACCGAGCTTCTCCAAGACACATTGTGATGAACCTGTCCAAAGTCAAGACAAAAGAAAAGATTCTGCAAGCTGCCAGGAGTAAGTGCCAGTTGACCTACAGGGGCAAATCCATCAGAGTGACCACAGACTTCTCTAATGAAACTTTCCAAGCAAGAAGACAATGGTCATCTATTTTTAATCTACTTAAACAGAACAATTTCCAGCCCAGAATTCTGTACCCTGCTAAGCTAAGCTTAAAAATTGATGGAGAAATCAAATCATTTACGGATATAAAAACATTGAGGAAATTCACCACAACAAGACCAGCTCTACAGGAAATACTTCAACCTGTTCTGCACACTGACCACCACAATGGATCATCAGTAAAGTAAGAACTCAGAAATTAAAGGACAGAACCTAACATCCACACTGATGCAAAAGATAAAACTAAGCAATGGACTCTCACAAAATAAGACGAATAGAATACTACCACACTTATCAATTATCTCAATAAATGTTAATGGCTTGAATTCCCCACTGAAGAGACATAGATTGGTTGACTGCATTAAAAAACAAAAGCCATCCATTTGCTGTCGGCAAGAAACACACCTGGCTTCAAAAGACAAATTAAAGCTCCGAGTCAACGGTTGGAAGACAATTTTTCAGGCAAATGGAATTCAGAAGAAAAGAGGAGTTGCAATCTTATTTTCAGATACATGTGTATTTAAAGCAACTAAAGTCAAAAAAGACAAAGATGGTCACTTTATATTGGTCAAGGGAAAAATACAACAAGAAGACATTTCAATTCTAAATATCTATGCACCCAATTTAAATGCTCCCAGATTCTTGAAACAGACCTTACTCAGTCTGAGCAATATGATATCTGATAATACCATAATAACAGGTGACCTTAACACTCCTCTTACAGAGCTGGACAGATCCTCTAAACAGAAATTAAATAAGGATATAAGAGATTTAAATGAGACCCTAGAACAACTGTGCTTGATAGACGCATATAGAACACTCCATCCCAAAGATAAAGAATATACATTCGTCTCATCACCCCATGGAACATTCTCCAAAATTGATCATATCCTGGGACACAAAACAAATATCAACAGAATCAAAAGAATTGAAATTTTACCTTGTATCTTCTCAGACCATGAGGCAATAAAGGTGGAACTCAACTCTAACAAAAATGCTCGACCCCAACCAAAGGCATGGAAATTAAATAATCTTCTGTTGAATAACAGATGGGTGCAGGAAGAAATCAAACAGGATATCATTAACTTCCTTGAGCATAACAACAATGAAGACACAAGCTACCAAAACCTGTGGGATACTGCAAAAGCAGTTTTGAGAGGAAAATTCATAGCTTTAGATGCCTATATTCGAAAAACAGAAAGAGAGCACATCAACAATCTCACAAGAGATCTCATGGAATTGGAAAAAGAAGAACAATCTAAGCCTAAACTCAGTAGAAGAAAAGAAATATCCAAAATCAAATCAGAGATCAATGAAATTGAAAACAAAAGAATTATTCAGAAAATTAATGAAACAAGGAGTTGGTTTTTTGAAAAAATAAATAAAATAGATAAACCATTGGCCAGACTAACGAGGAATAGAAAAGTAAAATCTCTAGTAACCTCAATGAGAAATGATAAAGGGGAAATAACAACTGATCCCACAGAGATACAAGAGATCATCTCTGAATACTACCAGAAACTCTATGCCCAGAAATTTGACAATGTGAAAGAAATGGATCAATATTTGGGATCACACCCTCTCCCTAGAGTCAGCCAGGAAGAAATAGAGCTCCTGAACAGACCAATTTCAAGCACTGAGATCAAAGAAACAATAAAAAAGCTTCCAACCAAAAAGTGCCCTGGTCCAGATGGCTTCACTCCAGAATTCTATCAAACCTTCAAGGAAGAGCTTATTCCTGTACTGCAGAAATTATTCCAAAAAACTGAGGAAGAAGGAATCTTCCCCAACACATTCTATGAAGCAAACATCACCCTGATACCAAAACCAGGAAAAGACCCAAACAAAAAGGAGAATTTCAGACCAATCTAACTCATGAATATAGACACAAAAATTCTCAACAAAATCCTAGCCAATAGATTACAGCTTATCATCAAAAAGTCATTCATCATGATCAAGTAGGCTTCATCCCAGGGATGCAAGGCTGGTTTAACATACGCAAGTCTATAAACGTTATCCACCATATTAACAGAGGCAAAAATAAAGATCACATGATCCTCTCAATAGATGCAGAAAAAGCATTTGATAAAATCCGGCATCCTTTTCTGATTAGAACACTGAAGAGTATAGGCATAGGTGGCACATTTCTAAAACTGATTGAAGCTATCTATGACAAACCCACAGCCAATATTTTACTGAATGGAGTAAAACCGAAAGCTTTTCCTCTTAGAACTGGAACGAGACAAGGTTGTCCTCTGCCACCTTTACTATTCAATGTAGTGCCGGAAGTCCTAGCCAATACAATTAGGCAAGACAAGGAAATAAAGGGAATCCAAATTGGAGCAGAGGAGGTCAAACTCTCCCTCTTTGCTGACGACATGATCTTATACTTAGAGAACCCCAAAGACTCAACCACAAGACTCCTAGAAGTCATCAAAAAATACAGTAATGTTTCAGGATATAAAATCAATGTCCACAAGTCAGTAGCCTTTGTGTACACCAATAACAGTCAAGATGAGAAGCTAATTAAGGACACAACTCCCTTCACCATAGTTTCAAAGAAAATTAAATACCTAGGAATATACCTAAGGAAGGAGGTGAAGGACCTCTATAAAGAAAATTATGAAATCCTCAGAAAGGAAATAGCAGAGGATATTAACAAATGGAAGAACATACCATGCTCATGGATGGGAAGAATCAACATTGTTAAAATGTCTATACTTCCCAAAGCAATCTACCTATTCAATGCCATTCCTATCAAAATACCAACATCGTACTTTCAAGATTTGGAAAAAATGATTCTGCGTTTTGTATGGAACCGGAAAAAACCCCGTATAGCTAAGGCAGTTCTCTGTAACAAAAATAAAGCTGGGGGCATCAGCATACCAGATTTTAGTCTGTACTACAAAGCCATAGTGCTCAAGACAACATGGTACTGGCACAAAAACAGAGACATAGACACTTGGAATCGAATTGAAAACCAAGAAATGAAACTAACATTTTACAACCACCTAATCTTTGATAAACCAAACAAGAACATACCTTGGGGGAAAGACTCCCTATTCAATAAATGGTGTTGGGAGAACTGGATGTCTACATGTAAAAGACTGAAACTGGACCCACACCTTTCCCCACTCACAAAAATTGATTCAAGATGGATAAAGGACTTAAATTTAAGGCATGAAACAATAAAAATCCTCCAAGAAAGCATAGGAAAAACACTGGAAGATATTGGCCCCGGGAAAGACTTCATGAAGAAGACTGCCATGGCAATTGCAACAACAACAAAAATAAACAAATGGGACTTCATTAAACTGAAAAGCTTCTGTACAGCTAAGGAGACAATAACCAAAGCAAAGAGACAACCTACACAATGGGAAAGGATATTTGCATATTTTCAATCAGACAAAAGCTTGATAACTAGGATCTATAGAGAACTCAAATTAATCCACATGAAAAAAGCCAACAATCCCATATATCAATGGGCAAGAGACATGAATAGAACTTTCTGTAAAGACGACAGATGAATGGCTAACAAACACATGAAAAAATGTTCATCGTCTCTATATATTAGAGAAATGCAAATCAAAACAACCCTGGGATATCATCTAACCCCAGTAAGAATGGCCCACATCACAAAAATCTCAAAACTGCAGATGCTGGCGTGGATGTGGAGAGAAGGGAACACTTTTACACTGCTGGTGGGACTGCAAACTAGTACAACCTTTCTGGAAGGAAGTATGGAGAAACCTCAAAGCACTCAAGCTAGACCTCCCATTTGATCCTGCAATCCCATTACTGGGCATCTACCCAGAAGGAAAAAAATCCTTTTATCATAAGGACACTTGTACTAGACTGTTTATTGCAGCTCAATTTACAATCGCCAAAATGTGGAAACAACCTAAATGCCCACCAACCCAGGAATGGATTAACAAGCTGTGGTATATGTATACCATGGAATACTATTCAGCCATTAAAAAAAAATGGAGACTTTACATCCTTTCTATTAACCTGGATGGACGTGGAAGACATTATTCTTAGTAAAGCATCACAAGAATGGAGAAGCATGAATCCTATGTACTCAATTTTGATATGAGGACAATTAATGACAATTATGGTTATGGGGGGGAAACAGAAAGAGGGAAGGAGGGAGGGGGGTGGGGCCTTGGTGTGTGTCACACTTTATTTGGGCAAGACATGATCGCAAGAGGGACTTTACCTAACAATTGCAATCAGTGTAACCTGGCTTATTGTACCCTCAATGGATCCCCAACAATAAAAAAAAAGAAAAGTTATTTATTCCCCTCTCTCCAACTTAGAGTGCCTAGCTATCCACCATCCCAGTCTGCCTGGGAAAGAATTTTAGGACATGTGAATTTTTAGTTTTAAAACTCAAGGTCACAGGATGCAAACTAAATCCAGGAAAACTTCCCAAATAAACCAGGACAAGCAGGTCATCCCACAAAATCCTCCCTGTTTATTCTCTTACACATACTCTATTCAGGCTTCCTCCCACTCCCACCAATCCCATCACCATTATGCCAAACTACTCTTGGCCAGTCACCCATGATCGACTGCTCATTCTTCTATCTGTTGTGAATCTGCAACTTTCCTGATGGCTTAGGTCAGCATCACTGGGAAGAATTTATCACTTCTGGCTCCAGAAATATTTTCAGCACTTGACTTTCAGGACATCACTGCCTTCTGGTTCATTTTGCATTATCTTGCACCCTCACCTGCTGCTGCTTCTCAGCCCCCTTTACTGGCTCTGCCTTACCTCCCTCATGGTTTTTAACATTTGAGAATCCCAAGGGCTCAGTCTTTGAGGCCTTTTTCTTTTCTATCTACACTCTGTCAGTAATCACATATGATCTTAGGAATGTAAAAACCATCAAAAACCCATATTCTCAAACTGGTATCTATTGCACCAGTGTCAACTCTGAACTCCAGACTCATACATCCAACTACATACTTGCCATCTCCACCTGATGTCTGAGAGTCATCTCAAACTTAATATATTTATAACCAAGCTCCCCATCTCTGCAGCCCAAACTAGCTCCATCTGCAGTCTTCTCATTTTAGCTAATAGTAATGTCATCCTTCTAATTGCATGAGTTCAATCTTTTGGAATCACCCTTAACCTACCTTTTTTCACATATCATGCATTGCATCTGTCAGCTAATACCATCAGCCTTATCTAAAAAAAAAAAAAAAATCTACAATGCAGTTGCTTCACACCACATTCACTACTACCCTTTGGTCAAGCCATCCTGATATCTCTCCTAAGCTATTGCAATGCAGTTGCCTAAACTAACTTCCTAATTAGGAAGGGGTGGGGAAGAAGGAGATACAGAAGATATGGAAAATGTACCTATCCAATAAACACTTTCTAAAGAACTAGAGGGTTTAATGTAGCATATAAAATTATAAGAAACTCATGCATTAATGCTCAATAAATTTTCAAAGAAGGTACAAATAAAATTCAGTGTGGAATGGATAGTCTCTTTAACTAACTGACATGGAATAATTGGATAACCATATGCAAATTTTAAAAAGAACTTAATCTCATGCCATACACGATAATTAACTCCTAACTGAAAATAAATCATATACCTAGATGTAAAAGCTAAACTATAAAACTTATAGAAAAAAATAATAGGAGAAAAATGTTATGACCTCAAATTAGGTAAAGCATTCTTATATATGACACCAAAAGCATGAGCCATAGAAGAACAAAAACACTGATAAATAATTAGACTTAAGATTTTCAGGCAAAATGGCGGACTAGAGACATATCTGTACCAGCCACTCTCAATGAGATTGGGGAGAGAGGATTCCAGCCAGAAACATCATTTCTGGGGGAACAGTGAGATAGCAGGGGACTCCAGGAGCCAAGGAGGTCTGGAGCAGTGGAAGACGGGCACAGAAGGTGGGTACCAGGTGCATCCAGACCCACCTTCTGTGCCCATCAGAAGGCTAGAGATGAGGAACACCTGCAGCTTTTTGTGGATTTGGGTGTTCCTGGAGCTGCCTTGTGAGGGCTTAAGTGAGCAAGTGAACTTGAACTGTACCTGGCTCAGCTAACAGCAGGCTGCATCCATTGTGGGAGGGCCTCAGGGGAGGAACAGCCCACAGGGTCCCAGCACCTGGCTGGCTCTGGTGTACCCGCTCAACTCAGGAAGCCACCCTTAGGGCAGCTCCTACACCCATAGGAAAGCCCCATTGTGACCAAGGGGCACTGTTTGGAAAGTCAAGGAATGTCTCCCAAGAAGTCTGGTGAGACTTCAGGCTCTCAACCCTGCAAGGATTGAATGCTAGTGAGGTGACCACACCTTAACTGAGGAAAAATAAATCAGAAATACGGGACCATGTCTCCAACCCAGTAGATAGTGGCTTCCCACCCTCATTTAATATAGCAGAATCAGCATGTTTGTTTTGTGTCTCCTAACCCCAAAGCACCACCTGGTGTACAGGAAATATATTACATTTTATTATATATCTTTCCCCCTCCATCTTCTCGGAGCACTATCTAGTGTCTAGGCAATATATTGCAATATATATTTTTTTCCTTTTTGTTTTGTTGTGTTTTTATTTTTTTCATTTTTACTTTTTTCAATATCAAGGATTCCATTTCTGTTATGAATTTTCTGCCCTTTTTTCTTTCTTTTCTATTTCTCTTTTGTTTCTTTTTGTAGAGATTTTTCTACATTTTTATTCATAAATTTCTCAAAAAACTAAGATATCCCTCTTTTTTCATTTCTTTATAATTTCCTTTTTTATTTTCTTTATTTTTAGTATTTTCTTGGGAGGGGTCTGTTTTGTTCTATTTCATTCTGTATTTTATTTATAGGACAAAGCCTTGCTCTGAGGCCTGGGCTGGGGTGCTATGGCATTTGCCTGACTCAAGAAGGCCTTGAACCCCTAGCTAGGACTTCCTTATAGCTTTGACCTTCTGAAGGAATGTATTGGTAGGTTCCCACAGTGACACATTGCTGATTTTCTTCTATATTTGATGGAGGTGGGGGTCTTGCTTTTGGTCAGGCTGGTAAGGAGCTCCTGACCTCAGAGATCCACCCACTTGCCCCCCCATCCAGAATCCTGGAATTACAAGTGTGGGTCAACACACCCTGCTGAATACCACTACTACTCTTGTCTTTCTCTTTTTGTCATCCTCACTTTCTTTTCATTTTATTTCCTTTCACCCTTCTTTTATCTTTTTTTTTTTCTTTTCTCCCTTCTTGCTCTTTACTCTTTTCTTCCTTTTGCCCCTATTCCATAAGGTCACTCCAGCATACAAGCACAGAGACAAGGAAATTTAAGAAGAAGAAGGAAGTGGGAGGAAAAAGTAGGGGGAGAAAGTGAACAAGAAGAAAATACATATAAGGAGAAATGAACAATAAAATTCTGGCAACATGAAAAACCAGAACAGATTGACCTGTCTAAGGGATCATTAGGTAGCTATCAAAAGAGGATCCCACCTATAAAGAAATTATGGAAATTACAGAAAAGAAATTTAGAGTATGGATGGTAAAAACAATGAGGGGAATTAAAGGGAAAGTGGAAAACTACTGAAAGGAAATCCAAAAATTGAACCAAGAAATGAATGAAAGACATGATGAAATTAGAAAGGAGCTTAAGTAATTGAAGGAGTCCTTCAGGGAACTTAAAGATGCAGTAGAAAGTATCAATAACAGATTAGACCAGGGGTCCTCAAACTGCGGCCCGTGGACCACATGCGGCCCACCAAGGACATTTATCCAGCCCACTGGGTGTTTTTGCCACCCTGCCTGTCCTGCTTAGCAGCCGACTCGTCCCAGGTCACCATGCACATGTATGGAATGTGCACCAACTCTTCAACTCTGCTCCTTCTCTCTGTCTCTCCCTGCCCCTCTTTCTCTCTGTCTCTCAACTCCTCCTCTCAGTCTCTGGTGTAATCGGAGGAGTCATCAGGTTGCCTGTGCAGAGCCTGCTGCTGCCTACGGACTGAGGTAAGAACAAGTTAGGATTTTTTTTTTTTTAAGTTAGGAGGTCTATTTTTTTTTATTTTACAGTTAGTAGGGCCTTTTTTTTTTTTTTTTTTTTTTTGCGGTTAAGGGGGATCTTTTTTTTCCTGAAGTTAGAAGGTCTTCTTTTTCTTTTTGCAGATAAGGAGCACCTTTTTTTGAAGTTAGAAGAGCCTTTTTTTTTTTTTTTGAAGTTAGGAGAGCTTTTTATTTTAAGTTGGTTACTTTGTTGGGGGTGGTTTCTAGGGGTGTTGCATCACAGTGATAACACAAATAGTCAGCGCTCAGTGCTAATGCAAATTGTCAGTGCTCAGAGGTAATGCAAAAGGTCAGAGCTCAGAGATAATGAAAATAGTCAGTGCTCAGTGGTAATGATAATTGTAAGTGCTCAGTGTTAATGCAAATTGTTAGAGCTCAGTATTAATGCAAATTGTCAGTAGTCAGTGTTATTGCAAATGGTCAGTGCTCAGTGTTATCGCATGAGGGGCCCAAACTGGTAATCTGCCTAGGGCCCCATAGGAACTTAATTTGGCTCTGCAGACAGCCGAGGAGTAGGAAACCCAATTTAATTGATAGTAAGTGCATTTATATTCTGATTGTTATTCAGTTGTGTTTGATGTTGTATGTTGTGTGCTGTGTAAGCCCCGGTTCACACTGTTGTGATCTCTGAACAGTGCTAGTTCAGCTATATGCTTGTATGGCTAAACTCACATTAGATTCAGAAGAAGAAAGGCATATGTGCCTTCTTTTTTCCTGCAGTGGAATCTGATCGCATGGGTCTTCTCACCCATACAATAAGATTCCTATGCAAGTTCACAGATCACAGTGCGGTTTGCACAGGGTAGTGTGAACTGGAAACGTGGTAGAGGAACTGGCTCTGTAATCATGACTGTTCCCGCACCACACCAGTGTGAGCCTGAGGTACAAGTCAAGTTCCACCATATGGGCACTGGTGTGGCTAAAATGATGTGAACTGGCAAGGCTGCATTAAGAGACACTGATCAGACTACATTGATGGGAACTGATCAGACTGCATTGATGGGCAGTGCAGTCTATATGTCTCTGTGTGGGCAAAGTTATTGATGGTATATTGTTTTTGGAGTGATATATATATATATATATATATATATATATATATATATATATTTTTTTTTTTTTTTTTTTTTTTTTTTTTTTTTTACTAATAGCAATTTGGAATCCCCAGGAAACAATGATAACAAGAAAGAGAAAAATTGACTCAGTGTAGGATATTAAAAGAACAGTGGATTTACGATTACTTTTTCATGCAGTACAAGAAAGAGTTGTGTGTTTGACATGCCAGAATATAGTGTCTGTGTTCAAAAAATATAATTTACATCAACACTATCAAACTCAACATAAAGATAAATATGATTGCTTGGTCAGAGAAGTGAGAAAAGATAAAATATTAAAACTGAAACATACATTGACAACTCAGCAAAATACTTTTGTGAAGCAGAAATAGCTAAATACTTCATCACTGCGAGCAAGTTTTCAAGTTGCCAAGATAATAGAGTGCACTGGCAGACCATTTGTGGAGGGAGAATTTGTTAAAGAATGCCTTCTTTCTGTTGCCAAAGAGATGTGTCCAGAGAAGGCCAATTTATTTAGTATAGTGAATCTTTCAGGACCCTCAATTACACGAAGGATTGAAGAAATGGGAGACAATTTGCATCAGCATTTGCAAAACTCCACAAAAAAACTTTCCTATTTTTCGTTGGCACTCGACAAAAGCAATAATGTTCATGATTCTGCACAACTTCTAATTTTTATTCGGGAAATCAATGACTATTTTGAAGTCACAGAAGTGCTTGCTGCACTGCAAAGCATCAAAGGAACAACTACAGGAGAGGATATCTATGAAAAGGTTTGCCAAACTGTGAATAGTTTGGAGCTGGACTAGGCAAAACTAGCCAGCGTGACAACTGATGGTGCTCCTAGCATGTTGGGGTCTAAGAAAGGAATAATTCTTGCATTAACCAAGAGATGGACAAAAATAACCATTCTCATCCAATAGCCATACACTGCCTCATCCACCAACAAGTGCTGTGTAGTAAATCACTGAAGTGGGACTCTGTTTTGAAAACTGTGGTATCTTGTGTTAACTTCATTAGAGGTAATGCACTAAACCACAGACAATTTCAGGAATTTCTGTCTGAGCTAAATGTTTCCTGTGAAGATGTTCTGTACCACACAGAAGTTCATTGGCTGAGTCAAGGGAGAGTTTTGGAACATTTCTATGACTTACATCCACACTTTACAGCTTTTCTGCTTTCAAAATCAAAGAAGTACCAGAGCTCAATGATGCAGAATGGAAATGGCACCTTGCCTTTCTGACAGATGTAACAGAGCTACTCAACAGTTTCAATGTGCAACTTCAAGGAAAGGGGAAGCTCATCTGTGATATGCAATCACATGTGAAAGCATTTGAAGTAAAATAAGACCTCCTCATCAAACAAGTGAAGGAGGAGAATTTCTGCCATCTCCCCACAACTCAAAATCTGTTAGCGGAAAATCCATTGGTTGCATTCCTAAATAAAACATGTGTGGATTCACTGGAAAAGTTGCAAAAGGAGTTCCAATTTAGATTTAAAGAGCTTCATCTCCATGAACAGGACATATAGCTTTTCCGAACTCATTTTCTATTGACATTGAAAATGTGGATATGATTTACCAAAATGAAGTGGCTGAACTGTAGAATTGTGACTCTCTGAAAGACGCATTCAAGTCAAGCAGCCTTCCTAATTTCTATGCATCTCTCCCCTCTGAGACATATCCTAAAATCAGGAACCATGCACTCAAAATGGCAACCATCTTTGGCAGCACTTATGTCTGTGAACAGACTTTTTCCAGAATGAAACATCTGAAATCTCCAACCAGATCTAGACTAACTGATGCACACTTGCATCACTTGTTATGACTAGCTGTGACAAATATGGAACCGAACATTGACCATCTCATTAGCCAAAAGCAGGCCCATGGTTCCCATTGAAATACTGGTAAGTTTATTGATTTAACTTTACTTGTTCTTCATTTTAAATATTGTATTTTTTCCCGTTTTGTTTTTTTACTTCAAAATAAGATATGTGCAGTGTGCATAGGAATTTGTTCATAGTTTTTTGTTTTTTTGTTTTTTTTTTTAACTATAGTCTTGTCCTCCAATGGTCTGAGGGACAGTAAATTGTCCCCCTGTTTAAAAAGTTTGAGGACCCCTGGATTAGACCATGAATAAGAAAGAGTCTCAGAGCTAGAGGATAAGGCTCTTGAGCTAACTCAGGCATTTAAAGAGGCAGGAAAAAAGAGAGTAAAAGCAGAGCAATTTCTTGGAGCATTATGAGACTTCACAAAGTGTTCAAACATATGAATTATAGGTATCCCTGAAAGGAAAGAATGATCCAAAGGAATGGAAGCCCTACTAGAGGATATCATTAGTGAAAATTTTCCAAGCATCAGAAAAGATTCTGACACACTCCTTTTAGAGGGATATCAAACCCTAGTTCATCTCAACACAAACAGCTTCCATAGATACATTATAATGAAACTGGCCAAGTTCAAAATGAAAGAGAAAATTCTACAGACAGCCAAAAAGCATTGATTAACCTACAGGAGCAGATCCATCAGAGTGACAATTGACTTTTCAGTCAAAACTTTTCAAGCCAGGAGAATGTGGTCATCTATCTTTAACCTTCTTCACCAAAATAATTTCAGCCCAGGATTCTGTATCCTGCTAAACTAAGCTTCAAATTTGATGGAGAAATCAAGTCTTTTAGTGACATGCAAATACTGAAGAAATTCAAACAACAAGATCAGATTTGCAGTAAATACTCAGATCTGTTCTCCACACTGATCATCATACTGGACCTCCAATGAAGTAAGCATCACAAACTAAAGGATAAAACATAGCCTCCACAATGGCACAAGAGATAAAAATAAGCAATGGACCTTCACAAAATAAGAGGAGTAAAACTACACCATACTTATCAATTCTCTCAATACATATGAATGGCTTGAATTCCCCACTAAAAAGGCACAGACTGGATGACTGCCTACAAAAGCACAGCCTTCTATACATTCCAGGAAACACACCTAACCTCAAAAGACAAAACAAGACTCAGGGTGAAGGATTAGAAAACAATATTTCAGGCAAATGGATATCAGAAGAAAGGAGGGGTTGCAATTTTATTTTCAGAGATAAGTGGATCTAAAACAACGTAAGTAAAGAAAATATGATTATTATACAGGGTGGACATAAAGTTTGTGTTAAATTACATACAAACTTTATGTCCACCCTGTATACTGGTCAAGGGAATAATACAACAAGAGGACATTTCAATTCTAAATATTTATGCACCCAACTTAAAAGCTTCCAGATTTATGAAATGAACCCTAATTGGTCTAAATAATATATTTCACAACACCATATCACTGGAGACTTTAATAGCCTCTTACATAACTGGATATATCCTCTAAACAGAAACTAAACAAAGATACAAAGGATTTAAACATGACCCTAAAACAATTTGGCTTAATAGACATGTTTAGAATATACCATCCCAAAGACGATGAGCATATGTTCTTCTTGTCAGCCCACATATCATACTCCAAAATAGATTATACCCTAAGACACAAACCAAATCTCAATAAGGTTAAAAGAATTGAAATTATACCTTGTATCTTTTCAGTCCACAAGGCAATAAATGTTGAACTCAACTCCAACAAAAACTTTCATCCTCACACAAAGGCATGGAAACTAAACAACTTAATACTGAATGACAGTTGAATCAAGGAGGCGATAAAGAAAGAAATTATTAGATTCTTCAAACATAATGACAATGAAGACACAAGCCACCAAAACCTGTGGGATACTACAAAGGTAGTCAGTCCTAAGAGGGAAATTTATCACATTAGCTGCCCACAGCCAAAATACAGAAAGAGTATTTTGTATCACAACCTAATAAATCACCTCAAAGAAACAGAAAATGAAGACCAATCCAATCCCAAACCTAGCAGAAGAAAAGAAATAACCAAAATATAATCAGAAATAACCAAAATTGAAAAAAAAAAGAATAATTCAGAAAATTAACAAAACAAAAAGTTGGCTCCTCAAAAAGATAAACAAAACTGATAAACCTTTGGTCATATGAACTAGAAACAGACAAGGAAAATTAAAATAACCTTACTCAGAAATGAAAATATGGAAATAACAACAGAAACAGCAGAGATTACTATAAAAAACTCTATGATAAGAAATTTGAGATCATTTATCAGATTAAAGATGGCAGCCGAGTAACAGGTTCCCTGCAACTGGGAACAACGAGTCTGGGGAGACAAGACTCCAGGCATCTCTGGCCGGTGGGATCTGCCTATAATCATCCCTTTGAGGATACAGGGAGCCAGAAAGGGACTTCTGGACCCCAAGAGGAGGACAAAAACAGTGGAAAACTGGCAAGTGGTTGCATGTGTTCGTTTGACCTAATCACGCCAGCAAACGTAAGTACAAGCAGCAGTGAGACTGTAAACCGGAAAGGCCTTACCTGTGAACTGTTTCGGTGCTCTTGGACTTGGCACTCAGTTGAACTGCCTTGGGGAGAGCTTGATAAGGAGTGTGGAGAACTTTGGGCATTGTCTGGGGCCCCAGACTGAGCCACTGAGCTGGGCGCAGGAAGCCATTGTGAAAGAACTGCCCTGGCAAGCTCCGCCCTCAGGGTCTCAGAGCAAGGATTGGGCGGGTCAAAGTAACCTACTGACTGAGCAGCCTACAGGCGGGGACTGAGCTGCCTTACAGCCTTAATCCTTAGGGGCAGAGTCAGATGGTTTGGGCACACTGGAGACTTGGGCTATTGCCCTGGGTAGAGTGCCGTGACGTCACAGCTCATAGCAACCTCAAACTCCTGGGCTTAGCACTGCCTAGACCTCCATAAGAGCTGTGCAGCGACCCCCGACCAGTGACCTGCACCCACCGGGCCTCCACATTCCCTGACCAGGAAATGCAGGAGCCACACAATGCTGCATCCTCCCTTCTGTGTCCTCCCAGCTTCCACACTAGCCCATTCATCTGGACAAGGACTCTGGTAGCTGCGTGCCCTTTGGAGCCCTCCCTGCCTCTGTGCAGAGCTCTTCTCCTGGCCAGAGACTGCTGGAGCCTTGGGCTCTCTGTGACAACGTCACTGGGCACCTGGCACTCCCAGAACCGTGCGCACTACCCCCAGCCCTGTTGCTGGATCCGGGTGTGTCACAAACCGGAGCTGCTTCCACAACCAGAACTCCCTAGCTAGAGCAGCCCCAGAGGAACTACACAGGGTCACCCTCTACAAAGATCCAGCAACAATAGAGCGATCCCGCTGGGGTCTAAGCTTGGAGAGACACCTCCCCAACTCTGAGGACAGCCAGAGGCAATGGTGAAAAACAATCATGAGGCAAAATCAACAGAAAAACTCTGGCAATATGAATAATCAGAGTAGATCAACTCCCCCAAGAATCAATGGGGCAGAAACACCACAAGACCCCATGCACAAACAAATAGCTGCGATGTCAGAAATTGAATTCAGGATCTGGATAGCAAATAAGATCGAATTAGAATTCCAAAAGTTATCTCAAGAATTCAACGGATTCAAAGACCAAATGACCAAAGATTTCGACACATTGAGACAAGAAGTTGCATCCCTCAAAGATCTGAGAAACACAGTAGAATCCCTCAGTAACAGAATGGACCAAGCAGAAGAAAAGATTTCTGGCATTGAAGACAAAGCTTTTGAATGCTCCCAAACCCTCAAAGAAAAAGAGAAAGGAAGAGCAAAAACAGACCACTCTCTCAGAGAGCTCTCGGATAATTTGAAGAAAACCAATATTCGTCTTATAGGGATCCCCGGAAGTGACGAAGTGGCTTTACAAGGCACAGAGTCTCTTCTCCATCAGATTATGAAGGAGAACTTTCTAGACATGCCAACAGATTCCAAAATTCAGATAGCAGTCAGTTTCAGAACTCCAGCATGACTCAACCCAAATAAGACGTCCCCCAGACACATCATAATCAATTTCACTAAAGTTAATATGAAGGAGAAAATTCTGAAAGCTGCCAGACGAAAGAAAACCATCACCTACAAGGAGAAGAATATCAGAATAACTGCAGATCTCTCTGCTGAAACCTTTCAAGCTAAAAGAGGATGGTCATCGACTTTTAATCTCCTAAAACAAAATAACTTTCAACCCAGGATCCTGTACCCAGCTAAACTGAGATTCATTTATGACAGAGAAATTAAATACTTAAACGACATTCACATGTTGAAGAAATTTGCCACAACTAAACCAGCTCTCCAGGACATTCTTAGACCTATCCTCCATAAAGACCAGCGTGATTCTCCACCACAAAAGTAAACCCACCCAAAAAATTTTTGATCAAATTCCAACTTCCACAGTCACAAAAGGATTAAAAATGTTCACCAGTCTCTCGAAAGGCTTATCAATACTCTCAATTAATGTGAATGGTTTAAATTGTCCTCTAAAGAGGCATAGGTTGGCGGACTGGATACAAAAACTCAAGCCAGATATCTGCTGCATCCAAGAATCACATCTTACATTAAAAGACAAATATAGACTCAAGGTGAAGGGATGGTCATCTATATTCCAGGCAAATGGAAAGCAGAAAAAAGCAGGCATTGCAATCCTATTCACAGATGCAATAGGCTTTAAACCAACCAAAATAATTAAGGATAAGGATGGACACCTCATATTTGTTAAAGGTAATACTCAATATTTTGAGATCTCAATTATTAATATTTATGCACCCAACCACAACGCACCTCAATGTATAAGAGAAACTCTAACAGACATCAGCAACTCAATTTCCTCCACTTCCATAATAGTTGGAGATTTTAACACCCCTTGAGCAGTGCTGGATAGATCCTCCAAAAAGAAGCTAAGCAAAGAAATTTTAGATTTAAACTCAACTATTCAACATCTGGATGTAACAGACCTCTACAGAACATTTCATCCCAAAAAAACTGAATACACATTCTTCTCATCAGCCCATGGAACATACTCCAAAATCAACCGCATCCTAGGCCACAAATCTAACCTCAGCACATTTAAAAAAATAGAAATTATTCCTTGCATCTTCTCAGACCATCGTGGAATAAAAGTTGAACTCAATAACAACAGGAACCTGCATACCCATACAAAAACATGGAAGCTAAACAACCTTATGCTGAAGGATACATGGGTTATAGATGAGATGAAGAAGGAAATCACCATATTTTTGGGAAAAAACAACAATCAAGACGCAAATTACCAGAACCTCTGGGATACTGCAAAGGCAGTCCTAAGAGGGAAATTTATACCACTGCAAGCCTTCCTCAAGAAAACGGAAAGAGAGGAAGTCAATAACTTAATGGAACATCTCAAGCAACTGGAGAAAGAACAACACTTCAACCCCAAATGCAGCAGAAGAAAAGAAATAATCAAAATCAGGGCAGAATTAAATGAAATTGAAAACAAAAGAATTATACAACACATCAATAAATCCAAAAGCTGGTTTTTTGAAAATATCAATAAAATAGATAAACCTTTGGCCAACCTAACCATGAAAAAAAGAGTAAAATCTCTAATTTCATCACTCAGAAATGGTAATGATGAATAACAACAGACCCCTCAGAAATTAAAATAATTCTTAACGAATTCTACAAGAAACTCTACTCCCACAAATATGAAAATCTGAAAGAAATCGACCAATACCTGGAAGCATGCCACCTACCAAGACTTAGCCAGAACGAAGTGGAAATGTTGAACAGGCCTATATCAAGTTCTGAAATAGCATCGACTATACAAAATCTCCCTAAAAAGAAAAGCCCAGGACCAGATGGCTTTATGTCAGAATTCTACCAAACATTTAAAGAAGAACTACTACCTATACTACTAAACCTCTTCCAAAATATAAAAAAAGAAGGAATATTACCCAGCACATTCTATGAAGCAAACATCACCTTGATCCCCAAACCAGGGAAAGACCCAACAAGAAAAGAAAATTATAGACCAATATCACTAATGAATATAGATGCTAAAATACTCAATAAGATCCTAACAAACAGAATCCAACAACACATCAAAAAAATTATACACCATGACCAAGTGGGATGTATCCCAGGGTCTCAAGGCTGGTTCAATATACGTAAATCTATAAATGTAATTCAACACATAAACAAACTTAAAAATAGAGACCATATGATTCTTTCAATTGATGCAGAAAAAGCTTTTGATAATATCCAGCATCCCTTCATGATCAGAGCACTTAAGAAAATTGGTATAGAAGGGACATTTCTTAAACTAATAGAGGCCATCTACAGCAAACCCACAGCCAATATCGTATTGAATGGAGTTAAATTGAAATCATTTCCACTTAGATCAGGAACCAGGCAAGGTTGCCCATTGTCTCCATTGCTCTTTAACATTGTAATGGAAGTTTTAGCCATTGCAATTAGGGAAGAAAAGGCGATCAAGGGTATCCACATAGGGTCAGAAGAGATCAAACTTTCACTCTTCGCAGATGATATGATTGTATATCTGGAAAACACTAGGGATTCTACAAAATTTTTAGAAGTGATCAAGGAATATAGCAATGTCTCAGGCTACAAAATCAACACCCATAAATCTGTAGCCTTTATATATACCAACAATAACTATACTGAAAAAACAGTCAAGGACTCTATTCCTTTCACAGTAGTGCCAAAGAAGATGAAATATTTGGGAGTATACCTAACAAAGGACGTGAAAGATCTTTACAAAGAGAACTATGAAACTCTAAGAAAAGAAACAGCCAAAGATGTTAACAGATGGAAAAACATACCATGCTCATGGCTGGGAAGAATCAACATTGTTAAAATGTCCATACTGCCCAAAGCAATATATAATTTTAATGCAATTCCTATTAAAGCTCCACTGTCATACTTTAAAGATCTTGACAAAATAATACTTTGTTTTATATGGAATCAGAAAAAACCTCGAATAGCCAAAACATTAGTGAGCAATAAAAACAAAGCAGGAGGACTCACGCTACCAGACCTGAGACTGTACCATAAATTCATAGTGATCAAAATAGCATGGTACTGGCACGAAAGCAGAGAAGTAGATGTCTGGAACGGAATAGAGAACCAAGAGATGGATCCAGCTACTTACCGTTATTTGATCTTTGACAAGCCAATTAAAAACATTCAGTGGGGAAAAGATTCCCTATTTAACAAATGGTGCTGGGTGAACTGGTTGGCAACCTGTAGAAGATTGAAACTGGACCCACACCTTTCACTAAGATAGACTCTCACTGGATAAAAGATTTAAACTTAAGACATGAAACTATAAAAATACTTGAAGAAAGTGCAGGGAAAACTCTTGAAGGAATCGGCCTGGGTGAATATTTTATGAGGAGGACTCCCTAGGCAATTGAAGCAGTATCAAAAATACACTACTGGGACCTGATCAAACTAAAAAGCTTCTGCACAGTCAAGAACATAGTGAGTAAAGCAAGCAGACAGCCCTCAGAATGGGAGAAAATATTTGCAGGTTATACCTCTGATAAAAGTCTAATAACAAGAATCCACAGAGAACTCAAATTTATTAGCAAAAAAAGAACACGTGACCCCATTTCAGGGTGGGCAAGGGACTTAAAGAGAAATTTCTCTAAAGAAGACCGACGCAAAATCTACAAACACATGAAAAAAAGCTCATCATCCTTAATCATCAGAGAAATGCAAATCAAAACTACTCTGAGATATCACCTAACCCCAGTAAGAGTAGCCCACATAACAAAATCCCAAAACCAGAAATGTTGGCGTGGATGTGGAGGAAAGGGCACACTTCTACACTGCCGGTGGGAATGCCCACTAATACGTTCCTTCTGGAAGGATGTTTGGAGAATACTTAGAGACCTAAAAATAGACCTGCCATTCGATCCTATAATTCCTTTACTAGGTTCATACCCAGAAGACCAAAAGTCACAATATAACAAAGACATCTGTACCAGAATGTTTATTGCAGCCCAATTCATAATTGCTAAGTCATGGAAGAAGCCCAAGTGCCCATTGACCCACGAATGGACTAGCAAATTGTGGTACATGTATACCATGGAATACTATGCAGCCTTAAAGAAAGATGGAGACTTTACCTCTTTCATGTTTACATGGATGGAGCTGGAACATATTCTTCTTAGCAAAGTATCTCAGGAATGGAAGAAAAAGTATCCAATGTACTCAGCCCTACTATGAAGCTAAATTATTATGAAGGCTATAACCCAACTATAGCCTTCATAAGACTATAAGACTATGGGGAAAGGGCCAAGGAAGGGGAAGGGAGGGGGGAGGTTTTGGTGGAGGCAGGGTTATCGGTAGGGCCACATCTATGGTGCATCTTATAATGGGTACAGGCGATTGCACTAATGTACACAGCTATGATTTAACAATAAAAGAAAATAAAAAAGAAATTTGACAATGTGGAGGAAATAGGCCAATACATGGTATCACACAACCTCTCTAGACTTAACCAGGAAGAAATAGATCTTTTCAACAAATTAACATTAAGCATCAAAATTGAAGAAACAATAAAAAAGCTCCCAACATAAAAAGGTTCTGGACCAGACAGCTTCACAGCAGAATTGTATCAAATCTTCAAAGAAGAGCTTGTACCTATACTGCAAAACCTAGTTTAAAACATTGAGAAGGAAAGAACTTTCCTCAACACATTCTATGAAGCAAATATCACCCTGATACCAAAACTAGGAAAGGACACAGTTAAAAAGAAGAACTACAGACCAATTTCACTAATGAATAGTGATGCAAAAATGCTCAATAAAATCTTAGCAAATAGATTACAGCCATACATTAAAAAATTATACATCATGATCAAGCAGGCTTTATCCAAGGGATGCAAAACTAAAAATGTAATCCACCACATAAATAGTAGCAAAAATAAATACCATATGATCCTTTCAATACATGGGTAAAAAGCATTAGACAAAATTCAGTATCCTTTTCTAATAAGAATGTTTAAGAAAATAAACACAGATGACACATTTGTTAAACTGATTGAAGCCATCTATGACAAACCCACCGCAAGTATTGTACCAGGTGGAGTAAAACTGAAAGTTTTTCCACTTAGACCTGGAACAAGACAAGGATGTCCACTATTGCTATTCAATATAGTTCTGGAAGTTCTCACCAATGAAATCAGTCAAGAGAAGGACATTAAGGGCATGCAAATGGGGGCAGAGGAGGTCAAACTGTTGCTTGTTGCTGATGTTATGATCTTATACTTAGAATATCCCAGAGACTCAACCATAAGACGCCTGGAAGTGGTCCAGAAATATAACATCTCAGGGTATAAAATCAATGTCCACAATCAATATCAAATCAGTAGCCTTTGTATACACAAACAATAGCCAACCCAAGAAGTTAATAAGGGAGTCAATTTTCTTCATAGTAGCTTCAAAGAAAATTAAATACCTAGGAATAAACCTAATAAAAGAGATAAAGAACCTCTACAAAAAGAATTATGAAACCCTAAGGAAAGAAATAGCAGAAGACGTTAACAAGTGGAAGAATATACCAGGCTCTTGGCTGGGAAGAATCAACATTGTTAAAAAGTCTGTATACCCAAAGCAATATACAGATTTAACGCACTCCCCATTAAAATATCAATATTGTATTTTGAAGAATTAAAAAAAAGTTCTTCGTTTTGTATGGAACAAGGAAAAAAAAGTCTTATAGCTACAGCAATTCTTTGTAATAAAAAAACAGCTGGAGAGGGCGGTGCCTGTGGCTCACAGGAGTAGGACACCAGCCCCATATGCCAGAAGTGGTGAGTTCAAACCCAGCCCCAGCCAAAAACTGCAAAAAAAAAAGTGTTCGAAAAACAGCTGGAGGATCACCCTAGAAGATGTCAGGTTATAGTACAAGTCCACAGTCATCGAAACAGCATGGTATTGGTACAAAAATAGAAACATAAACATATGGAACAGAATAGAAAACCTAGAGATGAAACCAGCCTCTTATCACCATCTGATCTTCAGCAAACCAAACAAAAGCATATATTAGGGAAAAGAATCCCTATTCAATAAATAGTGCTGGAAGAATTGGATAACCACATGTTAAAGACTTAAACTGGACCCCCACCTTTCACCACTTACAATAATAGATTCAAAATGGACAAAAGATTTAAATATAAGACATGAAATAATAAAAATCCTAGAAGAAAGCATGGGAAAAATTCTTGATGATGTCTGTCAAAAATAAACAAATGGGACTTAATTAAGCTGAAAAGCTTCTGCACAGCTAAGGACACAATAATTAAAGTAAACACACAGCCTTCAGAATGAGAAAAGATATTTGCATGTTATGATTCTGATAAATGGTTGATAACTAGACTCTACAGAGAACTCAAATTAATCAACAACAACAACAACAAAAGAGCAAACAATCCCATCTATCACTGAGCAAGAGACATAAACAGAATCTTCTCTGAAGAAGACAGACAAATGGCCAACAAACATATGAAAAAACTGCAAATCATCCCTAATCATCAGAGAAATGCAAATCAAAACCACACTGAGGTATTACCTAACCCCAGTGAGTATAGTCCAAAGCTGCAGATATTGGCACAGATGTGGAGAGAAGGGAACACATAAAAGTTGGATTGGTAGGATTGCAAACTAATACAGTCTCTTTAGAAAGAAGTATGGAGAATCCTCAAAGAACCCAAAATAGACCTTCCAGTTGATCATACAATCCCATTACTAAGCAGAAGAAAAAAGTTATTTTTCCATAAGGACATATGCACTAAATTGTTTATCACAGCTCAATTTACAATTGCCAAGATGTGAAAATAAATCCAACTGCCATCAACCCATGAATGGATTAATAAACTGTGGTATACGTATACTATGGAATACTATTCAACCATAAAAAGATGAAGACTTTATATCTTTTGTGTTAACCTGGATAGAGTTGCAATACATTCTTCTTAGTAAAGTGTCACAAGAATGGAAAAACAAGTATCCAATGTACTCAGTAATAATATGAAGCTAGTAGACAAACTAATACACACCCACATAAGAGAAAAACTCAGTTTAATTCAAGTTGAGACAGCAATTGGTGTGCTCCCACCTAACGAACACAATGTAAGGGTATATGGCACACCTCCTAGGTGCAGGAAGTACAACAGGGATCTTACCTTAAAAATGTGAACATTGTAACCTAATCATTTGCACCCTCATATTAATCTGAAAAAAAAAAAAAAAGAAGATATAGTGGAGATGGGTTGTGTCTGTTCCAGGATGGCTAGGACTTCAGCTGTAATTTTTAGTGTTTTTAGTAAAGATCAGTTACTATAAAACCAAGAATATAATGAATATATTTAAGCCAATGAAAGAAAACTCAATATCAGTCTTGTCTACGCAAACCAGTAAAAGACACAAAAGGAAACAAAAAGAAAATATGGTAAATGGAAATATGAAACAAGACATGTCAATCCTAATACAGCAATAATTAAAATAATGTAAGTAGGTTAATTTTGTCAATTAAAAGACAAAGACCCTCATTTAGGGATAATAAAATTAAACACAACAAAATGTTGCATACATGAGACACTCTTAAAACAAGAAGGCACACACAGTTTGGAAATAAAAGTATGAAAAATATCTGGTAAGAGTAAACCAAAAGAAAGTTAGAAAAACAATGTTAGTAATAGACAAAACTGAAGATAAAAATGTGCCATATGGAGCAAAAATACAAGAAAAATCAGAACAGGAGGATACAATTATCAAAAGTGTATATTCTTTAACATAGTTTCAAAGTATATCAAGCAACACTTGACAGAGAAATAAATGAACAATTTTGATCAATGACTTTAACATTCCCTTCTGAGAAATTCCCTTCTGAGAAAGCTCAAGTAAACAATCAACATAGATATTAATAATTAAATAATATAATAAGCTCTAATTATTATATAGATACATATACAACTACATATAGATGCATATTAAACAGATAATATCCACTATGTTTTAGAGAAAACATGAAACATTTATAAAAATAGGTCATATGAGATTATTAAACACTTTGATAAATTCCAAATATTCAATATCATAGTAGACAATATTCTTTGACCATATGACATAAAATTAAAAGTTAGTAACAAAAGAATAGCCTAAATTTTTAAATAATAAATTATTCTTGGGTTAAAAAGAAAATAATAAAGGAATTTTTAAAAATACTTAAAAATGATAATAAACTGGTAATTATCAAAAATTTGTGGAATATAGTTAACTCAGAATTTAGATATGAATTTTTAACTTTGTATACATTTACATGGAGAATGAAAATGTTAAGCAGTAAAGAAGCTAAGCATTTATCTCAAGAAAATAGAAAAAGAGCAACAAATCAAATCCCAGAGAATTTAAAACAGTGGTAAAAAATAAAAATTAAAATGACAAATCAATGAAATATAGATATTTTAAAATATCAATATAAAAACTAAAAGCTAGATGGATCTTCCTAACAGAACTTATCAAGGGGGCAGGGAATAAAACATTTAAAATAAAACATTTTTTTTAAAAAGTGACATTAGAAGGAGGGAGCTAGATGGTGGCTGAGGAACTTTGCAACCAGGCGTGGTGAGATTGGGGAGAGAAGACTCCAGGCATCTCTGGCTTGTGGGCTCCACCTAGAAACATCCCTTTGGGGACACAGGGAGACAGTGGGAGACTTCTGAACCCCAGGAGGAGGACAAAAAGCACTGGAGAACCGGTGAGTGTTTGTGTTAGGTTCGTCTGAGGCCATGGCTGCCACAGCTGTAATCACAACAGCAGAGAGATTACGAACAGGGAAGGTCTTCCCTAGACTTGTGCACTCGGTTGAACTACCTTGGGAGAACTTAGCAAGAGTGCAGATGACTTTAAGTGTTGTCTAGGGCCCCAGACTGAACACTGAGCTGGAACAGAGCTAATATTGTTCAGCTGTGGGCCACGCAGCAGCCATTGTGGGAGAACTGCCCCTGCAAACCCTGCCCTCAGGGTCATAGAGCTAGACTCAGGCTGAGAGACCTGGGGTGAGTGATCTAGTGACTGAGCAGTGCCAAAGGCCGGGACTGAGATCCTGGGGAAGAGTGGAGATTTCAGTGTTTGGCAGTAGCAGGGCTGCCTTACAGCCTCAGCCTTCAAGGGCATAGAGTGAGACCAGTTTTGGCACACTGAATAAGCGGGCACCCACTTCAGGAGTGATCCCAGTGACAAGTGCTTTCCTGGGAAAGCTTCTGCCTAGCCAAGGTTTAACTGTTAACCAAAGTGTCTTTTAAGTGGGCTGAGGAGAGATTTTGGCTCTCAACCCTTCCAGGTTTGAGAAATTAGCAGAGGTCTCCGGTCTCCATCTCATGCAGCTGTATCAGCATTGTGATTAGCATCTCATACCCCAGAAGATCACCTGTTGCCCAGACAATATTCAGCAAGATCTATATACTGCTTTGATTTTTTTTAATTTATTTCAAAATTTCCCCTCTAGACTTTTTCTTTTTTTTCTTTCTTCATTTTATACTTGAAATATAATTTTCCATTGTTGCTTTCTTTAATAATAATAACTTCATTTTTGCTAGTGTTTATGCCCCTATTATTTGGTTTTCCCCCCAATTTTATCCCAAAAGGTTTTCTGTTTTTTTGTTTGTTTGTTTGTTTTGGTTTGATTTATAGTATTTTTCTTTCCTCTCTATTTGGTGGAGGTGGGGTACTGCATCTGAACAGGCTGGCAAAGAGCTGCTGACCTCAAGGGAACCACCCAACTCAAAACCCTCAGAGATTGAGGGGTTTTAAGGATGGGTCAAAGTACCCTCCTGTACACATTTATTATTCCTGCCTCCCTCATTCTGTGCCTCTCTTCTTTTTCATCAATATTCCCTTTTACTCTCCTTCCCCTTTTTATTTTTATTTTTTAAATCTTTTTTTCCTTCTTGCTTCTCAATCTTCTCATCCTTTTGGTCCTGTAACAAAAGGATTCATCAAAACCTTAGGCCAGAGGCATGGTAACTTAAAGAGCAAGAGGAAGTGAAAGGAAAATTAGGGCAAGGAAACAGATAAAAGAAAACACTTATGGGGAAAAACCAGCAGAAATATTCTGGCAACATGAAAAACCATTCAAGAGCAACCCCCACCCACCACCCCCAAAGACCATGAGGTAGCTACTGCAAAGGATTCCACCAATAAAGAAATGTTAGAAATGACAGAAGGGGAATTTAAAACACAGATGATGAAAACAATGAAGTAAATTGCTGAGAAAGTGGAAACTAACCAAAAGGAAATCCAAAAACAGAATCAAATAAGAGATGAACATGAACAATATGAAGAATATAGAAAGGATATAGTAAAACTGAAGGAATTGAGGCAGTCAATTAGGGATCTTACAGATGCAATAGAAAGTATCAACAACAGATTAGACCATGCAGAAGAAAGCATCTCAGAGGTAGAGGACAAAGCTCTTGAGATATCTCAGATAATTTAAAGAGGCAGAAAAGAAGAAAGAGAAAGCAGAATGTTCAATGACAGAATTATGGGACTTTATGAAATGTTTAAACATACAAGTTACAGGTATCCCAGAAGGGAAAGAAGAATGCCCCAGGGGAATGGAAGCCATACTACAGAATATTATAAAAGAAAATTTTCCAAATATCACCAAAGATTCTGACATACTCCTTTTGGAGGGATATCAGACCCCAAGTTGCCTCAACTCCAATAGAGTTTCTCCAAGACACATTGTGATGAACCTGTCCAAAGTCAAGACAAAAGAAAAGATTCTTCAAGCTGCCAGGAGTAAGCACCAATTGACCTATAGGGGCAGATCCATCATGGTGACCGCAGACCTCTCTAATGAAAGTTTTCAAGGCAGAAGACAACGGTCATCTACCTTTAATCTACTTAAACAAAAAAATTTCCAGCCCAGAATTCTATATCCCACTAAGCTAAGCTTTAAAATTGACAGAGAAATCAAATCTTTTACTGATATGCAAACATTCAGAAAATTTGCCACAACTAGACCAGATCTACAGGAAATACTTCAACCTGCTCTACACACTGACCATCACAATGTACCTGGCAAAGTAAGCACCCAGAAATTAAAGGACAGAACCTAGCTTCCACAATGACACAAAAGATAAAACTAAACAATGGACTTTCAAAAAATAAGATGAATAGAACGCTACCACACTTATAAATTACCTCATAAATGTTAATGGCTTGAATTCATCACTGAAGATGCCTCTTGGCTGATTGGATTAAAAAAACACAAGCCATCCATTTGTGGTCTGCAGGAAACACACTTAGCCTCAAAAGACAAATTAAAACAGAGTTAAGAGTTGGAAGACAATTTTTCAGGCAAATGGAATTCAGAAGAAAAGAGGAGTTGCAATCTTATTTTCAGATACATGTGGATTCAAAGCAACTAAAGTCAAAAAAGACAAAGATAGTCATTTCATATTGGTCAAGGGAAAAAATACAACAAGAAGATATTTCAATTCTAAATATGTATACACCCAACTTATATGCTCCTAGATTCTTGAAACAGACCTTACTTAGTCTGATATTCTATAACTCCATAATAACAGGGGACTTTAACACTCCTCTTACAGAGCTGGACAGATCCTCTAAACAGAAATTAAACAAAGATATAAGAGACTTAAATGAAACTCTAGAACAACGGTGCTTGACAGACATATATAGAACACTCCATCCCAAAGATAAAGAATATACATTCTTCTCATCAACCCATGGAACATTCTCCACAATTGATCATATCCTAGGACACAAAACAAACCTCAACAGAATCAAAAGAATTGAATTTTTACCTTGTATCTTCTCAGACCACAAGGCACTAAAGGTAGAGCTCAATTTCAATAAAACGTTCAACCACACACAAAGACATGAAAATTAAACAACTTTATTCTGAATGACAGTTGGGTGCAGAAATAAAAGAGGAAATCATTAACTTCTTTGAGCATAACAACAATGAAGACATAAGCTACCAAAACCTGTGGGATACAGCAAAAGCAGTTCTGAGAGGAAAATTTATCACTTTAGATCCCTACATTCAAAAAAACAGGAAGAGAGCACATCAGCAAACTCACAAGCCATCTTAGGGAATTGGAAAAAGAAAAATCTAAGCCTAACCCAGTAGAAGAAAAGAAATATCCAAAATTAAATCCCAGAGATTAATGAAATTAAAAACAAAAGAAGCATTTAGAAAATTAATGAAACAAGAAGTTGGTTTTTTGAAAAAATAAATGAAATAGATTAGCCTTTGGCCAGACTAACTAGAAATAGAAAAGTAAAATCTCTACTAACCTCAATCAGAAATGATAAAGGCGAAATAACAACTGATGCCACAGAGATACAAGGGATTATCTCTGAATACTACTAGAAACTCTATGCCCAGAAATTTGACAATGTGAAGGAAATGGATTAATATTTGGAATCACACCCTCTCCCTAGACCTAGCCAGGAAGAAATACATCTCCTGAACAGACCAATTTCAAGCACTGAGATCAAAGAAACAATTTTAAAACTCTCCCAACAAAAAAATGCCCTGGTCCAGATGGCTTCACACCATAATTCTATCAAATCTTCAAAGAAGAACTTATGCCCATACTGCTAAAATTATTCCAAGAAATTGAGGAGGAAGACATCTTCCCCAACACGTTCTATGAAGCAAACATCATCCTGATACCAAAAACAGGAAAAGACCCAAATAAAAAGGAGAACTTCAGACCAATTTCACTAATGAATATAGATGCAAACATTCTCAACAAAATCCTAGCCAATAGATTACAGCTTATCATCAAAAGTCATACATCATGATCAAGTAGGTTTCATCCCAGGGATGCAAGGCTGGTTTAACATACGCAAGTCCATAAATGTTATTCATCATATCAAAAGAAGCAAAAACAAAGATCGTATGATCCTCTCAATAGATGCAGAAAAGGCATTCAATAAAATCCAGCATACCTGAGAACACCAAAAAGTATAGGCATAGGCAGCACATTTCTTAAACTGATCGAAGCTATCTATGACAAACCCACAGCTAATATTTTACTGAATGGAGTAAAACTGAAAGCCTTTCCACTTAGAACTGCAACCAGACAAGGCTGTCCTCTGTCACTATTACTATTCAACATAGTGCTGGAAGTTCTAGCCAATACAATTAGGCAAGACAAGGAAACAAAGGGATTCCAAATGGGAGCAGAGGAGGTCAAACTCTTCCTCTTTGCTGATGATATGATCTTATACTTAGAGAACCCCAAAGACTCAACCACAAGACTTCTGGAAGTCATCAAAAAAATACAGCAATGTCTCAGGATACGAAATGAATGTCCACAAGTCAGTAGCCTTGTATACTCCAATAACAGCCAAGATGAGAGGCTAATTAAGGACACAACTCCCTTCACCATAGCTTCAAAGAAAATGAAATACCTAGGAATATACCTAACAAAAGATGTGAAGGACCTCTACAAAGAAAATTATGAAACCCTAAGAAAGGGAATAGCAGAGCATATCAACAAATGGAAGAGCATACCATGCTCATGGCTGGGAAGAATCAACATTGTTAAAATGTCTATACTTCCCAAAGCAGTCTACCCTAGATCCAGCCATGCCCAAAGTCCTTTCCACCCTTTAGAACTCTCATTCATGAGATTTAATAAATACTCCTTTTTGCTTTGCAGCAATTCAAATTTGATGTCTGTCACTTACAATCAAAAGAAAACTCATGACTAAAACATGGAGGAAGAGAGAAAGTGCTAGACTTTAAAGTTCATGATCTTGAATTTGAATCTCAAGGGCAGCTCATTTAATCTTTATGTGCTGCAGTTTCCCATTTGAGAAGAGTGCTAATAACAGTACCCACTTCATAGAGTGATTGTAAAGATTAAGTGAGAATCCATGGGAAACTGTTGACTGATAATAGTTCAGGTCTCTCTCTCCCAGCAGACTGAAGGCCCCTGGAAGGCAGAACCTTGACCAGGTCACCCCAGCAGAGCTAAGTACCTGGTTTTACATAGGTGTCTGCACCTCTTGCTAATTATAGACACCTATAACGTCTCTGTCAGCTGCCCCTGGACAACTACATTGACGCCACCCCAGATATGTTTTTATATCAAAAAAATAAAACTTCAAGGGATTGAACACAGAGCAAAGTTAATTTGCAGCATTGCTGTTTACTCAAATTTCTTGGAAAAGGTTCCCATTGGTTAATGGCTGGGGGCAGGGGATTATCAAACAGTGAAGGCCACTGGCCCCCTCTAACCATTAACCAGCAGGGAAGCTGCCAAACAAGATTTAGCAGGCAGCATCCTCTGGGCTTACTGTATACATCCTAGGATCCAGGACAGCAGGACTGAGCCAGCAGTAACAGCCTGAGACCACTGTAGACTGTGAGTAACACCTGAGAACCCTCTGTCCGTCCTCCTGCCAGAACCAAATGATGACTGCAGCTTGCTTGCTTGCTTGCTTGTTTAGTTTGTTTTCTTTCTTTCCTTTTTTAAAATTGAACATTGAACATTAAAGCAGCAGATAGTGATATGAGGCAACCCTGTGGAGGATTTTCCAGGTCCTAGAGTCATCTACAGAGGTTCTGATGTCCCCTGGGCTCCTGCTTTGCAGGGAGCTGACACTGAAACTCAGAGTCATTCCCACCCACTGCTATGACTGATACTCCTAAGCCCCACAGTATGGCCACAATTCCACAGACTGGAAGTCTGAGAGCAAGGATGGATCTGTACCAGTTAGCACCACTGATGGAGGATGCTGGCCTGGGACAGGGGCCAGGGGGAGGGCCCAACTGAGGCAGTGCAGAGTCACATAGACCACTGTCCAACACGGCTCCTCACTCAGTGACCTGGGACAGGGATGAGGCAGACAGAACAGAACTATCTTCATTGTGCCTCATCAGTTATGAATATGGAAGGCCTAGAACCCTGCCTGCCCTTTAGGGCATTTGTGAAAACAGAGAACCTGGTAGGTATTTACTAAGTGAGTCACTTCAGAGATGATAGGCGAGGTAGACATATTTGAAATGAATGAATAATATTGATATTCGGCATTGTTATATGGGTGGGTACTTTTGAGAGATATTTACTCATCATTTTGCTTTTTGTAGAGGCAGGCAGAAGGGCATGGACAGATGCTGAAGTCAGACTGCTAGGCTTAGAGTTCCAGCTCTGGATGAGTAACGCTACCTCCTGGGTCTTCTGTTTTCTGTAAAATGGGCCTCAGGATGACCTATTAAGTGAGGTCACATAAGCCAAGCATTGATAGCAACTGCGCCTGATATTGACAATAACTTTGAGAGGTAGGTAGAATTGGAATCCTCATCATGGAGTATTATTACAGAACGGGATGAGGCATGTAGTCTTCCCAGAGATGGCAGGAAGGGAGGACAGGCTCTTGGCTTCATGTTGCCTGGCACCCATGTCCAAGATGAGGAGAGCACAGACATGTGTGGCAGTGACCAGAGCCACATCTGTGGTTTGTGAGGAAGCAGGGACAGAGGGAAGCACAGACAGGGCTTCCTGGAGGTGGTGACCTGGGACCTGAGTCTCAAAGGCTAAGAGGGAGTCAACCACACAAGGCAAGAAGAGGAGGGACCTACAGAGTGGAGCCACATGGGCCAAGGCCAGGGCAGGTCCATAGTCCACCTTTGTCTCCTGCTCCCACCCCAGAGCTGGGCTCAGCAAACTGTGCATTTGTTACTGGAATTTCTTCTTCAGTAGGTCCCTGGTCTTGAGGATTCAAAGAATGAATCTACTGACCACAGATCAGTGGTAAGATATGATTTATTTTACAGAAAAGAATATAGAGAAAGTATCATAGCTTCTGGCAAAGGGAAAAATTTCCCCCTGGGTCTTTTGTCTAGAAGGACATGTATATATATATATATATATATATACATATACAAATGAATATATACAATCCCTTCCATTCTCAGGCCTAGGAAACTTACATGAAATTGACCAGGCCTTGGAAATGGGGGAGTTCCCTCATTAAGTGCCAAGTGCAAGGGGAGGGAGACGAAGTCTGGGGCAGAGTCCTCCAGCCTGGTAACCTGGAGATGTTCCCCAGGAGTTGTCTGGGTCATCCAGTCACTGGAGCATCCTGCAGCCCCCTCCACTCCAACCTGTTGATTCCTCTTCTGGCTGCAGCCACACCAACACCCCCAGGGCAGAAAAGGTAGGTCCACCCCTCAGCTCAGGCAGAGCTGGCTGGGGTACCACCTGCCCTGTATCACAGTGACCTGACCTGACCTTCCCTGCCTGCCTGGCCCTGCCCTGCCCTGCCTTGCCCTGCTGAGGGATAAAAGATATGTGTACTGGGAGCAACCACCACACTCAGTGTTGCTGTGGCCAACCTCTGGTGGCTAGGTTTGGGGTAGGGCTGTCACCAGGGACTGGACCATGAGGCCCCCCTGGGCCGTGTTAGTGAGAATCAGCCTCTCCTGAGGGCAATAGGGAGACACTGAAAGATCCTTAGCAGAAGGATAGCTTGAAATTTAGAGAATTAAGAAAGATATAACTGACTGCAGAGGAATATAAGGACAGAGGGAGCTGAGCAGGAGGCAGGGAAACCAGGTAGAGGCAACTGCTAAGTCCTGGGAGAGGTGATGAGCCCCAAACACTTGGGCTGTGCCCTGGGACTGGAGAGGAAACAAACTGGAGAAAAATGGGGAAGGGTAGAGGCAAGTTTTATTATCATCTCTATTTTACCCTGAGGAAACTAAGGCAGAGTTTAACCAGCCTGCTCCATAGCACCAGTTCATAAATACCAGCACTAGAGCCCTATCCAGCTCAGTTTGCCTTGAAACCCATGTAAGAATTGTCCCAATGACTAAGCAGAAATCCGAGTCAGAAATTAGATGTGGGAGAGAATCCAGTAAACCCCAGCAGCCAGGGGTGGGTTGGGAAGCTGGTGTCACCTGCCTCTATTATCAGAGTGGAGACATGGAAAACAGCAGCCAGAAGGGGGAGTTTTTCCAACCTAGTGAAGTAAGGAGGGACATAGAGGGAGTCTTCAAAGAGGTTTCAGGTGGGTTAGGGGGTCAGTAGAAGAGGCTCCCACCTGTCTCTCTTGAGGTTCTGGTTTTAGAACATGCCAGGGAAGGGGCATGTAAGGTGTTCCGGGGCATGTAAGGTGTTCCAGAGCAGAACGTGGTTCCCACATTCAGAATGCACCTGTTGAGAGAAAAACCTTAGACAAATTAAACTTAGCACAGTTATTTGAGCAAAGAAACAATACATAAGCTTGGCAGCACCTAAACCAGTAGAAGTTTAGAGAGTTCCCTGTAGCAATGTGGGCAGATAATATTTGTAGGAAAAAGAGAAAAAGAAAAGAGGACACAGTTGCCTGATTGCTTACAGCTCAATGTTTGCCTTATTTGAACATGTCTGAGTAACTTCCAGCCTGTGATTGGCTGAAAGTTCAGCTACTGTGATTGGCAAGACTTAGCTATTTATAAAAATATACTCTCAAATTAGGTTGCAGTTTGTTTACATGTGAAGTTACATATAGAGACAGCATTAGTATAAATTTAATTTAATTGGATTCATCACAGGCCCTTGGGGTTTTGGTTTAAATGTGAGCTCCTGGCTCCTTCCCTAGAACTGCTGGTTCCACAGGTGGGGTAGTATAGTGAGACTTGCTTCTCTTATAAACATCTGTTGTTTATTGTGATACTGTCCGTGGCTCTATAAAGTACACAGCTTGGGACTACTGGCCTTGTAGACAATGTCCATTAACTGATTTGGACCTTGGGTGGATTTTTTTTTTTCAATTTTTCAATTTTGCCACTTTTTAAAACTTATTTTTATTTTTCAATTTTTCAGTTTTTGCTACTTTTTTAAACTTATTTTTTTATATTTTACCACTTTTTAAAACCTCTTATATTTAATTTCTTCCTTAATTTTTATTGTGGTAAAGTATTTATAATATTCGACATTGTAAGCATTTTATTTTATTTTTCCATAGGTGTGGTCCCACCAATTCATAAGCATTTTAAATACACAGTTCAGTGGCATTGAGTACATTCACACTGATGTGCAATCACCACCACCATCCATCTCCAGAACTTTTTCATTATCTCATACTGAAGATCAATACCCATTAAACACTCATTCTCCATCTTCCCTCCTCCTAACGTCTGGGGACCATAATTCTTCCAGGATTCTGAGTCATCTAACAAGATTTCTGATTTGGCAGGGCCTGGCCATCCTGAACAATGCTACTTGCTCTGTACACCTGTCTTCTCTGGCTATCTACCAGTGGCCTCTGGACCATCCAGGCTGAGAACTCCAGTGCTGATGTGAACATGAAGAACCATCACCGGGGCCTAGCTCCAGCCAATGTTGACTTTGCCTTCAGCCTATATAAGCACCTAGTAGCCTTGACTCCTGACAAGAACATCTTCATCTCGCCTGTAAGCATCTCTATGGCCTTAGCTATGCTTTCCCTGGGCACTTGTGGCCACACACGGACCCAGCTTCTCCAGGGCCTTGGCTTCAATCTCACAGAGATGACTGAGGTTGAGATACACCAGAGCTTCCGGCACCTCCACCACCTCCTTGAGGAGTCAGCCACCAGCTTAGAAATGACCATGGGCAATGCCTTGTTCTTTGACTGTAGCCTGGAGTTGCTAGAGACATTCTTAACAGACATCAGGCACTTCTATGACTCAGAGGCTTTGGCTACAGATTTCCAGGAATGGGATAGAGCCAGCAGACAGATTAATGAGTATGTCCAGAATAAGACACAAGGAAAAATTTTCAACTTGTTCTCAGAACTGGATAGCTCAGCCATCCTCATCTTGATCAACTACATCTTCTTCAAAGGTACCCCCACCCATCCCACTCTGACAAGGCCCATCCACTATTGCCAAGAGTAGTAACAGCCATTGAAATACAGGGTACACGCTTGGGCAGAGCCTTTGATTTTAAGAAGAATACGCACATCTGGGAGTTTTCATCTTCACCACAATCTGTTGGGAAGGTGGAACAGCATTTTACAAAAGATCTAAATAACACCCAAGAGAGTTGAGAGTTGAGCAACTCACCCAAGTTCTGGCAGGTTGGTTCAAGGCCCATACACGTAATCATTAACAATCTGGCTGTGTCAGTCTCTACAAATATTGACTGTCAGTCACTGAGCCAAGGGCAGGAAATACAGTCTAGAACTGACGTAGCCCTCACCCCTCAGGAACTCCAGATGCGCCCCCAGCCTCTAGCACACACTGTCCAGGTGCTCATGGCCAGTTCTGACTGGGTCCTGCCGCAGTTTCTGAAAGTGCCTATTGCTAAAAATCTCCAGGGAGATTTGTTAAAATTATAGATTTGGGAGCCTGTGTTAGATCTATCAAAGTAAAACCTCTGTTGGAAAGCCCTGGAATTTGTATTTTCAACATGTATTCCTTCCCACCCACATAACTTTTATGATCAGGCAATTTAGAGACACATTATTCCTGACAACAAAATCTAAATTCTTGTTCAGGCACAGTGGATCACGCCTGTAATCCTAGCACTCTAGGAGGCCAAGTCAGGTGAATTGCTTGAGCTCAAGAGTTCAAGACCCTGAGCAAGAGACCCTGTCTCTACTAAAAATAGAAAAAATAGCCACATGTTGTGGTGGGCACCTGCAGTCCCAGATACTCTAGAGGCTGAGGCAAGAGGATCACTTGAGTCTAAGAGTTTGAGGTTGCTTGGGCTATGATGATGCCATGGCACTCTACCCAGGACACAGAGTGAGACTCTGTCTCAAAGAAAATAGAAAAACTAAAACAAAATAAAATCTAAATCCCTTAGTTGAGAGCAGTGATTCTCAACAGACAATAATTCCCTCACCCTCCTGGGGATGTTGGCAATGTCTGAAGACATTTTGGATTGTCACGGCTGGGGTGGGATGGAGAGCGCTCCTGACAACTAGCAGGTAGAGCCTGGGGAGGCCAGTAAGCATCATAATGCCCAGGACCGCGCCCTGCCAGTGATCTCTGCTCCCAAATGCCCATAGTTCCAAGGTTGAGAAACCATGGCCTACTTTTTCTGTCTTCTCCAGACTCTTGCCTCAATGCTTTCCCTCCTCCAAGCTCTCCGCGTATAGCAGACAGGCAGGCATAGGGCGTGCGCGTGCATGCACACACACACACACACACACACACACACAATCCAACCACACAGATGTCTTTTCATAGCCCACACCTAGAGCACACCCATCTCCCTGGAGGCCTGTGTTAGCTCCTATTGCTGCTGTAACAAATTACCACAGACTTGGTGACTTAAAACAACACATATTTATAATCTTCCCATTGGGGAAGTCAAAATTCCAAAATGGGTCATACTGGGCTAACATCAAGATTTTGGCAAGGCTAGTTGCTTCTGGAGGCTCTAGGGAGAATGTGTTTCCAGGCCTTTCCCAGATTCTAGAAGCCACCTTCCATCCTCAAAGCCAGCAATTTGTGTCACTCCAAACTCTGCTTCCATCATCATGTCTCCTTCCCTGATCCAACTGTCCTGGCTTCCTCTTCTACTTCTAAGGCCCCTCCTGGTTAATCTCCTCATCTCATAACCAGCTGATCAGTAACTGTAATTCCATCTACAGCTTAATTCCCCTTTGACATGTAAACCACCATGTCCACAGTTTACAGGGATAAGGACGTGGACATCTTTGGGGGCTGTTATTCTGCCTTGGGTCACAAAGCCCAAGCCCTTTCTGTCCAGTAAGCACTCTCTCAACTCATCTGTCTCCCCACCTTCTGACCTCCGTTGTGGTCCCCGATTCCCCTAGAGAAACCTTGTCCTTGCATGTACATTCTGCAGCTTGTCTAGGCCTCATTTTAGCAATCATTTTTATATAACACGTAACCCGGGACCCAAGTGGCTCAGTTTTAGTTAGGTGCTCTTGTTCAAATAAAAGCAGGTGAAACAGGAAACAGACAAAAATAAAGATAGCCAGCAATTACAACATTGAACATGTGTCTCTCAACAAAATCACGGGGTCATCTGAGACATAATCCCCAGAAAAGATTCCTTGTACTCCCTTCTCCCTTCTCCTTCCCTCATCCCCTTATTGCCTGGACTGACTCAGCACCTCTGAGAGTACCCTCCCCCACCCCTGCCTCTGGATTTTGCCATTTCTCCATCCCAAGTCTGGGAAGTTCCTACAGAGGCCACCTTGCCCTAAGGGAGGTGAAGCTGAGAGTCTGAGGGAGCACAGGCAGCTTTCCTTATATCTGACAGTGGGAGGATCAGGGAGGCTGGGAACATTTGCCCAGAAATGGTTCTTGGGAATCCTACAAGTTCTATAAGCTGTCTCTCCCATGAGACCATGCATTCCTGTGTGGGGCGTCCTTGTCTCTTTAGGGGCCCCAGGACTTTTGTTTAGTGCCTGGTACATGGAAGGAGAGTATTTGCTTAGAGGTTCTGACAGTACAGCTTTGGGAGAAGGCACAGCAAATTCAGGTACAAGGAGTGAAATGCCTCACTGTGCACAGATTTTCTGTGATGTAGCAAAAGTAATTGGCAAGCCCTTGGTTAAGCTTGGGGAATACTTTGAAATGTTTCCAGCAAGCCAGGATAATAAATAGAAATGAAGTGTGATGTCACTATTATCACTAAATTTAGGACTTGTAAAATGTCCTTGTTATGTTCTTTATGTATTAGACTCACCTGACAGCTCTTTTAGACAGCATTAAAAATAATGTTGAAAGATTATTTTCTAGGGGAATCATTCTTATTCTCTGACTTTCTCCCATAAATTCTAAGTTTCTCCACTAACAGTTCTCCTAAGAACTGGGGGGACTGGGGTTGCTGAGGCAAGGTCTGAGTCACGTGAGTCCTACTCCAGATCCAAGGAGCAGCCCTCTCTTGGTCTCACCCCTCTCCATGTTTGGAAGCCAAGTTTGGAAACAGAGCTAATCCCCTACCTATTCCAAGAGGTAGAGAACAGAATAGGCTTTAAACCCCTCAGAATTTTCACATCTTACCAGAAAACTCTCAAGGCTCAGTGGGGACATTCCAGGCATGCAGGAGGCAGCTGTGTCATGCTCTTTGCCACCTATAGGGGCCACCTAAGTTCTATTTTTCTTTCTCTGCCCTATAAGCTTGTCCCTGACCTTCTCTCCGTTCCCTTCCCAGGCACGTGGACACAACCCTTTGACCCAGAAAGCACGAGGGAGGGAAACTTCTATGTGAACGAGACAACTGTGGTGAAGGTACCCATGATGTTCCAGTCACAAGCCTTCATGTACCTGCGTGACTCGGAGCTCCCATGCCAGCTGCTACAGCTGAACTATGTGGGAAATGGGACCATCTTCTTCATCCTTCCTGACAAGGGGAAGATGGACACGGTCATCAACGCCCTGAGCCGAGACACGATTCAGAGGTGGTCCAAAGACCTGACCATTAGGTAAGGCCTCTGGCAGTTGTGTTGGTTTTGGCAATGCATCTGTCCCCAGAACGTTGGTGGGAAAAGGGGAGACCTAGGTGTCCTTCTTTGCCCAGACTCAGCCTTCAAGTCTTCATTTCTTGTCTTCTGGGTCCCCAAAGGCTGTTCAGTTCTCTGATCTAGAGGTGACACTTATTTATCAACCTGTCAATCATTGCTGAGATACTTTAGGGCATTCCACAAAGTGAGATCCCCTTACCCTGTGAGGTTCATAGCCAAACTCTGTATCATCAAATTTTTGTATCTTTTTTTAAATGAGCTCACCAACCACCCATACCCCTGCTTACCTGTTTTGTTAACTTGTTTACCTGAAATCAAGCTCTTCTAAAGATTCCTGGGAGATGCCATTAAATACCATGAAAATGCTGGGTACAGTGGCTCACGCCTATAATTCCAGCACTTCAGGAGACTGAGGCAGGAGGATTGCTTGAGCTCAGGAGTTCAAGACGTGCCTGAGCAAGAGTAAGACTCCTATGTCCACAAAAAGTAAAAAACAAAGAAACAAACAAAAAAAAAAACCCAGCTGGGCATTGTGCCACACACCTGTAGTCCCATCTACTCAGGAAGCTGAGAGAGAAGGATCCCAGGAGTCTGAGGTTGCAGTGAGCTATGGTGACACCAATGCATTCTAATCAAGACAGAGACTCTGTCTCAAAAACAAAACAAAACAGACAAAACATGAAAATGACCTCTGTATCCATCATGGAACCATGGCAAAGGCTATTAGTCACTCAGGGGATCTAATTCTTCAGTCAATTGGTAAATAAGAAAGTGAGGATATTCATAGGTAATAAATGAGTAAGAAAAAAGAGATGGGTGTATATGCTGAGGGACTGGTAGTCAGGAGACAAGCTGTCTGTAACCTCAGGCCCAAGCAAGGGGCTCGTGCAGAGTTGGTACTCTGGGAAAATCAGCTGGGTCTGTGAGTTAGCAATGAATGAACGAGTGAATAAATGAATGAATGAACAAATGAACTTATTTTCCCCTGGGCAGCTCTAAACTAGAGAGCAATTGAAATTATTGTCATGCATATGCCCAGCCCTACTCCTCACCTTGGAAGAGGAAGGAGGTGTTCTTGAGAACATGATCCTCGCTCCCAGGGACATTCAAGTTCTGTCTGTGCAAAAGAATGAGAAAATGCCAATCAACAGGTGGGTAGTGGCTGGTGAGCTGGTGTAGAGTCAAAGGGCAGAGGAGATACAGGAGACAGAGTGGGCATGTGGATCTGGAATAGCTCAGGAAGTCCACCGGAACAGGCAGCATTTCATTTATTCATTCATATGATATGTATAAATGAAAACACCTGCTATGTGGCTCCCATCAGGCTACACACACAGTATAGAATAGTGAAGAGAACAAACAGAGACCGCCTAGAAAATGCGCTGTAGAGCAGACAACAGATTCTGGTGGAATTAATGGTGCAATGATGTAAGTTCTGTCAGAGAGACAGAGGAAAAATAACTGTGGTTGGAGGGAAGGAACTCCTGACTCCCCCAGGAAATGGGAAAGTGTTGGGGAGCAGATTGCTTTCCCTTTGAACTGCCCTGAGCCTGAGGGGGAGGTTCAGCCAGTGGGAAGTGGTCCTAGAGCAGCCATGAAGAAGAAGTGGCACCACCCAAGTCTGTGCCTCCAAGCCCTGTTGCCTCACCCTCTGAGAGCTGCCCTATGGTGTGGCAGGTGGCAGACTAGTCCTGGTGTCTGCAATTCCGATGCTCCCCAATTATGTGACTGGGGTGGGATGCCTCAGCCTCAGTATCAGTTTCTCAGTCTGGAAATGAAAGATGCCAGTTCCAGCTTCCTAGGGCTTTATGTGTGTGTGCTGATGACGCAAAGCAGAGAAGGGAAAGAACAGGGACCAGGAGTCTGGGAGGTGCTCTCTCCCCTCCTTTCTGTCGGTGACTATTATCCTATCTAGAAAGAAAGCATATACCTACTCACCTGAGGTCACTCCTCAATACCTTTGGATGGTACAGCTCAGAATTCACAGAGGCCGGTTGTCCACTGTCTCCAGGCCTTGTCCAAGGCTGCTTTTGTTCAATGAAGAGAGGGTCTTGTGGTCCCTCCTACCTGCCAGCAAGCCTGTGCACTTTCACTGATGCCCCCCAGTTTCAGGTTTCAGCCAACTTCTCTCCCTCCAGGGATCAGACAAAGGAAAAAATTAAAAAATAAATCTAATGTCCCGATATGTCAAAAAATATAGATGCCCATGCCACCCCAACATGATTTTAACTGCCTTGCTAGAAACCCCCCTGCCTCCTCTGGGGAAAACTGCCAACTGAATCACTGAGTTCGTACAGAATCAGACCTTGAGCACACAAGGGTCCTGGGAGAACCTGGGTTCATCCACCTTGTTGTGTGGATGAGGACATAGCACAGAGGGGCTGGACTTGGCAAAGGCCATACCTGCTGCTCCCAGCTGGGTGCTCCCACCCTCTGCTGCTGCAAGCAAGGCGTGCTCAGGGGGCAGGAGGACTCCTTTAGGGCCCACTGTCTTAGATGCTCAGTGGTCCTGCTGTATCACAGGTGGAAGTGGCTCAAAGGAATTGCAGAGAAAAAGAAGAATATGCAATTCAGGGGCTCAAAGAGGAAGCTGCCTGTGTGCTGGGGGTCCCTTCCTGCCCTGCCCCTCCTCTTGTCCCCAAAGAGCTCTAAGGCAGGAGCTGGGGGGATCACAAGAGGATATGGCAGTCTGATGGAGAAAGGAGTTGCCGCCCTGGAATATCTAACCCTACCTGCTTTTCCTGAGCAGCCAGGTGGACCTGTCCATCCCAAAGGTCTCCATCTCCGGATCCTATGACCTGCGGAGGGTGCTGGCAGACCTGGGTCTTGTAGACTTGTTCACCAGCCAGGCAGATTTCTCAGGCATCATTCAGAAGGGCCAGCTGAAGTTATCTAAGGTAAGTGTCTTGGGAACCCACCTTTATTTTCCTCCAATCTTCACAATAAAAAAATAATAATAATAAACAACACAGAGCTCATTCATGAATGGGCCCCTAGGTTCTAGGCTGAGAACCCCAGGTCTGAGTCAAGCCCCTTGTTTCACAATGGGGTAAGCAGAGACTCGGAAAGAAAATGTGGTGATCCCAACAAGGGAGGGCCACAGCCTAGGTGTCTGCCTGTCCCACCAGACCACACACACACAGGGGCCCCTACAGAAAATAGAGTTGTCATGGTGGCTCTGGCAAAAAAGAAACAGGGAAAGCACAAATGTCTAACTGGGATCACCTGGAGCCTCTCCTCAATTACAGTCACTGTCTCTACTCTTCGGCTTTATGTCTGTGATTCATTTATTCAGAAAATGTTTATTTAAATCTACTAAATGCCCAAAATCATGTGAGGCTCTGAACATGCTGCATCACTCAGATGTGTCCCATGCCCTCAAAGCACAGGGGCTTTGTGGCTACCACAGTACCTGGCACATAGTATGTGCTGTGCTCAGTAAAACACATGCTAGGTAAGAGACTTAAGTCACTGCAGCTACCTCCTCATAAGACAAGTACCACGAATTACCCTAATTTATCAGAGGAGGGATCTCTGACTCAGGGAGGGTATGTAGCCTGCCCATGTTCACAGAGCTAGTAAATAGCAGTCTGACATTTGACCTTGGATCATTGACCCCAAACCTCATATTCTCAAGACATACTGCAAAGGTTCTGATCCCAGCTCAGCTTCTCCCTAGCCCAGGGTGCCTACTTACAGAGCTTCTCAGAGCCTTGGAGTCCTTGTCATAAAGGAGAATCAAGAGTTTCCACCTCTTGGGGTGTTGCAAGCTCACCAGACATCACCTGTTGTTTAATTGGCCAGGTTATGATCTGCTGAAGGTTTTCAATATAAGTCAAGCATTTGTCTAATCTCAGAATTTTCTTCTAATTTTGACCACAACACATGTCAACAGTCAAATGTTTACATTTTAGATTCTGTTTCAGTTTTCCCTAACAGAGAAGGAATTAGTACCTTGCAGAAACTGAACCCTAGTATTTACCTAGCAGAGTGGAACGGGAGCAAGGTCTCCTCTGCCAGCCCAGGACCCAGTAAGAAATACCCAATATGAGTATTGAAGCCCAGTTCAAGCCATGAGATCCTAATCTCCATGTGACGGGCCCAATCTCCTGTTATATAGGAAGGAAGCATGGGTGTGGCCCCAGATTCTGGGGGTGGACAGACATGAACTGTTGTCCTTGGGCTGCCGCTTGGACGAGAAGCAAATGACCTTCTCTTTGTGCTTCACCTGCACAAAGCTGAGGGTGGGAAGAGTCCAGGCATTGAGGCCTGGAAAGTGCGAACATGCAGCAGGGTCTCACTACCATTTCTGGTCCATACCTAACAGGTGATCCATAAGGCCGTGCTGCAACTTGATGAGAAGGGTGTGCAGGCATCTGCCTCCAGTGGGGTCACCCCATACCTGACATCAGATTCAATCAACATCAGTTTCAATCAGCCCTTCCTCATCTTGATCTTCGACCACTTCACATGGAGCAGCCTTTTCCTAGGCAAGGTTGTGAACCCGACCTAGGAGAACACCTAGGAGAACCCAGGAGCCATAGCACTACCTGACTTTGGGTCTGAGGAACCTCATGGAAATGTTTTGGAGGGTGGGCGGTTTCCCCCCAATCTTCTCCAAGTTCTCCTCCATCTAACCAGAGTTGTCTGTACATTAAACATCTTGTAATAAAAGACTGTCCCTCTGACTGATGACAAGCGTGGTTAAAGGGAAAAGCCTGGGAACACTAAAGTTTGCACAGTTATAAATCTCTAAACCTGGTGTCTTGGTCTATTCCAGATGCTGTGGCAAAGTATCACGGACTGGGTAGCTTGCAAACAACAGAATTGTCTTCTTACAGCACTTGAGGCTGGAAGTCTGAAATCAGGGTACCAGACTCATGAGGTTCATGGTTCAGAGATGCCAGACTTGCTGTGTCCTCAAGTGGCAGAAAGAACAGAGAGAGCTCTCTGGGGCATTAATCTTTTGTAAGGGCATTAACCTCACTCATGATCACCTCCCAGAGGCCCCAGCTCTTAAACCTTCACCTTGGGGATGAGGACTTGGGATCCCATCCCTCATATGATGGGATTCATATGAGGGAACATTTAGTCAGTAACATCGGATACCACCACTGGAGGAGCAACTCCTCCTGCCAACAAACCCACCTCTCTTAGCTGACAAATACAGATGGATATGGCATCTTTGATTTATGCTGGATCTTAGGGGTCAGAGCAGTGCAGGGACATGTGAGAAAGAGCAAGACTTCACAATGCAATTGGTCTGAGATAGAAATCCCAGCCGGGTGACCAGGAGGTAAGACCCTAGACTCTGTGTTGCTCCTTCTAAGGTTCCCTTAGGGGGTGGAAAGTTTCTGGGCTCCCACAGAGGGGCTCCACTTGAAGCCTGCTGTGAATGAACAGTGGTGTCTCACTCCAGAAAGACACAAAGAGACATCAGATGTGTGGGGTCAGTTTCAACACTCATTGGTTTTCCTTTCTTATTACAAAACCAACGCGTGCTGACGCATAAACCCCAGGGAGAAGCATGGTTTGGGCCACATTGTGGTATGAAATAGTTGCCCTCTTCCCTACGGAGAATGATCCTTCCCCTCATGGCACTAGTAACACTATTTCTTGCTGGTGGGTTTTGGATTTGTTTTGTTTAGTTTTGTTTGCTTAATGTGGTTTTTACAATGTTCATTTTTTCATCTTTTTTTGTTATTTCAGAATATTAGGGGGGTACCTGTGTTTTGTTTATATATTTTGGGTTTTGTACAAATTGAGTCAGAGTTATATGGGTGCCCTTCATCCAGATAGTGTGCACTGTACCCAATAGGTATGAATTTACTCACCCCCTCCACCCCACTCCCTCCTGCTTGATTTTCATTGAGATTTACTTCCATATGTACACTGAAAGTTTGATCCATTAGTTCCAACTTGGTATTAAGTACATGTGCTTGTTTCTCCATTCTTGTGATGTTTGACTTAGAAGAATAGGTTCCAGTCTCAACTAGGTTATCATAAAAGGTACTAGACTGCCTTTTTTTTTATGACTGAGTAGTCCTCCATAGTATGCATGTACCACATTTTATTAATTTATTCACATATTGGTGGGCACTTGGGTTGTTTCCGTGTCTTTGCAATTGTGAATTGTGCTTCTATAAACATTCGAGTGCAGCTGTCTTTTTTATAAAATTATCTTTTCCCCTTTGGTTATATATACCCAGCAGGGGGATTGCTGGATCAAATAGTATGTCTACTTTAAGTTCTTTAAAGTAGCTCCATACAACTTTTCCATAGCAGTTTGCTAGTTTGTAGACCCACCAACAGTGTGTAGGAATTCTTTTCTCTCCACATCCATGCCAGCATCAGTTGTTTTGACACTTTTTAATATGAGCCATTATCATTGGAGTCAGGTGATATCTCGCTGTGGTTAATACCAGAGCCAGCTACAAAAGAAAACTGTAGACCAATATCCTTTATAAATATAGATGCAAAATTTTTCAGTGAACACTGAATTCAGCAGGACATCAAAAAAATAATTCACCATGACCAAGTGAGCTTCCCTGAGATACAAGGATGGTTCAACATACACACATCTATAAATATAATTCACCACATAAGTAGACACAAAAACAAAGATCACATGTATGATCCTTTCAATCAATGCAGAAAAAGCATTTGATAAAATGCACTGTTCATTTTTATAAACTGAGCAACACATGGTTCATAAATTTCCTCTCCCCTAACTCTAGACAATTGACTATACTATATATGGGCATATATGTATATGTATATACATATTTCAAAGCCTGCTTTTTTAATTAATGGAATTTGAATAAATAAAAAGTGGCATTTCAAATCAATGGGGAAAACAATTTGTGTTAAAACAACTTACTAAAATTACTTGGGGACAACCAGGTAGCCAGCTGAAAAACAAAGGAGAGTTAGAATCATTCTCATCCTTATACCAGAATCAATTCCAGACAGGTCAAAGGTTTCAATATAAACATTAAAATCAAGAAATAATAAGTAGATAGATAAATGTTTTAAAAATAATTTCATAATGAGAAGACTTATTTGAGAATGCTAAAAAATCTAGAAGCCATTAAAAGAAAATATTGATACCCATTCAAATACATTAAAAAAGTTGCGTAGGGCAGTGCCTGTGGCTCAGTGGGTAGGGTGCTGGCCCCATATACCGAAGGTGGCAGGTTCAAACCTGGCCCGGCCAAACTGCAACAAAAAAATAGTTGGGTGTTCTGGCAGGCACCTGTAGTTCCAGCAACTCGGGAGGCTGAGGCAAGAGAATCACCTAAACCCAGGAGTTGGAGGTTGCTGTGAGCTGTGACACCATGGCACTCTACCAAGGGTGATAAAGTAAGACTCTGTCTCTAAAAGAAAAAAAAAATTGCTTAATGTATAATCAAATTTACAAGACAAATAACAAACTGCCAAAATTACTTCCATTCATATTATTATACTCAAAGAGTTAACTTCTTCTAGAAGTCAATAATTAAAAAATTGTAAGTGAAGTTCTGGTTGACCCTAGAAAAATGGTAGCTGTATGAATATGAATCTCTTAAACACCCTCCGAACAAGCAATATAATCAACAGTTCAAATAAAACTATGCATAATCTAAGCCTTCACCATTACATTGTTACATGAAATTGGAGTCCCAGGAGGGGCAAGGTTCAGGAGACAGAAAAATAATTGAAGAAATAAAGACTAGTTCTTCTCCAAACATGGTGGAAACTATAAACATACAACTCCAAAAAATTCAACAAATACAAAGCAAAAGAAATGCAAAAAGTGCAAGCCAAGGCACAACATTATCAAACTGCTTAAAACCAAGGATAAAGAGAAAATCTTAAAAGCAGTCAGAAAAAAAGACACATTACATATTAGGCACAAAGATGAAAATGAGGACTACTTTCTCATCAGAAATTACTCCAGCCACTGATGTGGTGCACTAAGAAGGGGCCACTACTGCTGTGGTGTTTGTGCCCAAAGTATTCAGCCTGATGCTGACATGAGGAGATAGAAGACAAATCGAGATTAAAAGAGATTCTAAAAGAGAGAGAGAGAGAGAGATTCTATACACTCTGGGAGGCTGGGGTGGGTGGATTGCTTGATTGAGCTCAGGAGTTTGAGACCATCCTGAGCAAGAGTGAGACCCCGTCTCTACTAAAAACAGAAAAAAAAAAAAATAGCAGGACATGGTGGTAGGCACTGGTAGTCCCAGCTATTCGGGAGCCTGAAGCAAGAGGAAAAGTTAAACCCAAGAGTTTGACACCATGGCATTCTACCGAAGGTGACAGAGTGAGACTCTGTCTAAAAAAAAAAAAATTATATATATATATATATATATATATATATACCCTCTAATGTCTCAGAGATGTCATGGGTTCAAGCTGTGGCCTTTGTCCAAGGCCCTGCAGAGGAGGGTGACATGTTTGACAAGGAAGCTGAGGAATCTGTCCTGGTGGAGCGGGAATGGCAGAGTCACATGCAGAGACAAGTCAAAGAAGGTAATAGAGCGGGAATAGATGCTGGCAAAGCAGTTGCTCTTCAGCACGGCTTCAGTCAAGGTTGTAAAAAAGGGGCAGAAGTCATTATTAACTATGGACAGCTCAGAGGAACATTGAGGGCTTTGCTCTCCTGGTGTCACCTTCATGATAATAGTTCAATTTTGATCAGTAAAATAAATAATCTTCTGGATGCAGTTGGCCAGTATGAAAATTATGTACTCAAACATCTGAAATCAGTCGCTCCACAGCCCCATGTTGTAGATTTATCAGACTCCATTGGGATATGGACCTTTGTCATGTAGTTCTAGCTGAGAAAAAGAGCAATGAAGCTAAAGATGAAAGACTCTGCGAAGATAAGGCTGAGTGTAACAAAACCAGTAACAAGAGCCCCAATGGAATAGATTGTTCACATTTAGAATGTTGTAGAACACAGGAGCATGCACCTTCTGAAAACCCAAACCCCACTTGGATTTTAGAACAGATAGCCAATTTAGTTAAACAGCTGGGATTATCAGTAGATGTATTACAGCACCTCAAACAACTATAAAAATTATCTTCCTTTTTCTAATGAAAATGTTCAGAACATCTTAAAAGCATTTTGTTTCCTAACAAACTAACCAAAATTTGTATAGGTTTCTGCATTGAACACTTTACCAGTAGGGTTATCCTTGATGGAAATTTGAAATGTTTTCAAACTAACACTATTAAATATAATATAAGCCTTTAAAAATATATATATACACACACACATATATGTGTGTGTGTGTAGATATATATATATATATATATATCTTTTGAAAAGGGAAAAAAAGCAAAAATAATTCTTCAAAAATAAAGACAAAGGGCGGCACCCATAACTCAGTGGGTAGGGCACTGGCCACATGCACCGATGCTGGCCAGTTCGAAACCAGCCCAGTCCAGCGCAACAAAAACACCCAGGCATTGTGTGGATGCCTATAGTCCCAGCAACTTGGGAGGCAGGTTGAGGCAAGAGAATCACTTAAGCCCAGGATTTTGAGGTTGCTGTGAGCTGTGATGCCACAGCACTCTATGGAGGACAACATAGTGAGACTCTGTCTAAAAAAAGAAGGAAAAGAAAAAAAAAGAAAAAAGAAAAGAAAGGCAAAGTAATGATTTTTTTTCAGATAAATAAGAGATGAGAATATTTATCCACCTCATTAAAGAAATTTTAAAAGTAATTCTTTAAGCAGAAAGAAGAAGATTCCAAATGGAAACCTGGTCCCACTGAATCGGGTAAATATGGGTTTTAAAATATTGTCTACTTAAAACCACTGATTATTTAAAGAAAAAACAGTATCAATGCATTTTGACATGGTCGTTAGCAACTTATTAGTTCTCAGCTCCAAATCCTCCCTTCATTGCTGTTTTGCAAAAAATGGATCTGTATTTCAGTATTTTTGCTTTGCCAGCAAAACATGAGGTTAAATTTTGTTGGTAGAGTGCTACAAAGACCTTTCAAGAGGATGAAGCTTGCCTTGGTAGTCCAAAAAACATTAAATGAGACAAAGAACTAGATTAAATAAAAAAAGAGAGAGAGGACAGATGGCATGTACCTTGAGAAATTGGAATTGAAGAATAATTTCTTAAATATAAGTACATATTTATACCTTACACACACACCACACACACACACCCCTTACACCTAAAACCAGCATCTTACTTAATAAGAAAACACTAAATGCATTTCCACTAAAGACAGGAGCAAAGTCAGGCTGCTTTTTATACCCACTATCATTTCACATTGTATTGGGGGCATTAGACAATGCAATTCGACAAGAGAAAACAGGCCTAACAATTGGAATAAAATGAAGTAAAACTATATTTGCAGATGACATGATAAAATACTGCATAATTATAACTAAACAAGATGACACCAAAGTCAATATAAAAAATAAACAAAAATCTATGATAATACAAACCCAAACAGTGAAAGAATTCAGGAGGGTATCAAAATACAGAATTAACAGCTTTGTTTAAACAAATAACAACTAGTTAAAACAGGTAATGAAAAAGAAAACCCAATACCAACAAAGAGACACTGCACTTAGGGATACTGGTAAATTTAGCAAGAAATGTGCAAAATCTATATTGAGAAAATTTTTTAAACACCCCTGAAAGGTGCAAAATTAGGCTTGAATAAATGGAAATATAATCCTTCTTTATTATTATTATTATTATTATTATTATTATTTTTGGCAACAGAGTCTCACTATGTTGCTCTCGGTAGAGTGCTGTGGCTTCACAGCTCACAGCAATCTCCAACTCTTAGGCTTAAGTGATTCTCTTGCCTCAGCCTCCCAAGTAGCTGGGACTACAGGCACCCGCCACTACACCCAGCTATTTTTTTGTTGCAGTTGTCATTATTGTTTATCAGGCCTGTGCCGAGATCAAAGCTTTCAGCCCTGGTGTATGTGGTTGGTGCCGTAACCACTGCACTATGGGCACCAAGCCATATAGTCCTTGAATAAGATGCCTGAACATCATTTAGATAACAGTTTTCCCTAAGCTAATTTATCAATTTAATGGGATCCTAATAAAAATCTCCCCATTCTTTTTCCTGCAGATAGACAAGATAATACCAAAGTCCATACGGAAAAATAAATACCCAAGAATGGCCAGGAAAACACTGAGGTCAGTGGGAGAATAGAGAAAAATATAGGCGGACAGATGAGATAATTTAGAAAGTCTGAAAATAGGACCAAATACAAATGGAAATTTAATATTTGACAAAGAAAGACTTTTATGGGAACAACTGGATAACCACTGAGGCAAAAAAAAAGATAAAGTTAAAACCTTTCCCCCTACTATAAAATAAGGATAAGCTAATAACCAGAGATCTAAGCATAAAAAAAATGAAACATTACAAGAAAGAATAAAACCTGGGTAAATCCCAAATGTCCCAAATCTCCCTCTGCCTTTCTTTTATTACAAAGCGTGTCACTGGAGTAAGAGCCCACCCTAAATTCCAGATGATTCCAACTTCTGATCCTTAATCTAATTATACCTACAAAGACTCTTTTTCCAAATAAAATCACATTCACAGGTTTCAAAGAGTAAGACTTGTACATATGTTTTTGGGGGGCCACCATTCAACCCAATATGTAATATCCATAAATCCCATTTCTAGGAATTTAGCCTAAAGACACACCTCTGAACATTTTAAAAATAATTTGCGCAAGGTTATTAATTGGAGCATCATTTCTAATTCCAAAATATTGCAAACTACTTAATGGCCACACAATTCATTGAAAAAACAGTAGAGCATTACGAAGATGTAAAACAAATGAGGATTACTATGCACTCATTTTGTGAGAATAAAAAGAAATACAAAATCATGAGCATGTAGCTTGTCCTTCTGCAAAGAAATACAGGAAGAATTAACCAGAAAGTAATTCAGTAGTTACTTACAAGATATTGAGGAAGAGTCTGAACCAGAGTGGAAAGGATGGAGAGGGAAAAGCATTTTTCTTCATGTGCCTTTCTACATATGGTTCTACCAAAGTTTAGACTTTTGGAACAATGTTAATATTCTATATATTTAAATACAATTAAATGTAAAAGATGAGAAAGACCTAAAACTGAATTTTAAAAATGAACTCAGATATATTCCAAATAGATAAACACCCTGATAGGGCAAGAAAAGTTAACCTAAGGAACTTTGGACAACTTACCTTTAGTTTTTTATTTAAGAATGTAAATAAAGTTCCCGTAGTTCAGTGATTAGGATGCTGGAGACATACGCCAGGGCTGGTGAGTTCGAACCCCTCCCCGGCCTGCTAAACAACGATGACAACTACAACAAAAAAAAATAGCCGGGTGTTTTGGCAGGCGCCTCTAGTCCCAGCTACTTGGGAGGCTGAGGCAAGATAATCACTTAAACCCATGAGTTTGAGGTGAGCTGTGACTTCATAGCACTCTACCAATGATGACATAGTGAGACTCTGTCTCAAAAAAATAAATAAATAAATAAAAATGAAAGAACATTAAAAACTGCAAACTAATGTTGAAGCCTTCTTTGTTAGTTTATTTCTCATAATGGAATAGGTATAAAAGATATGGCATAATTTATACGTATTGTAGGCATTGCATGAAGAAGGAAAATGCTTATATAGAATGGGGTAAGCAAAAAAGTATCCTGTGAGGTGGGTATGAATTGGCCATATGTACTTATGGTTTCTAGTACATTTCTAATATATATTTATAACTGGGACAATCTGGATATCTAAAAACTTATGTGTATACTTATATATATTAAGAAAATTAACAAATTAAAAAGCATTGAGCAAAACTGAGTCCACGAATCTATACTGACAATGCTAATAAATAAAATCCCCAGATGAAAATGGTGTTAGATGTGATAGATGCAATTATGGATACTTTTTTGTAAGGAGGATGGGTAATAAACTAATTGATCCTGCACCCTGCAAAGAGGAAGGATGTTAGGATCTTCATCTCCTTCTACTGCTTTGTCCCTTAGTTGCCTTTAGCTCAGTACGTCAGAAAATAGAGCTCTGTGGTCACAGCGGGAGGTTCCAAAAAGCACTCAAACCATCTCAGAAAATTGGTGTTTCATGATTTTTGTGCATAATGAACTTTCTTCAGAAGATGATACATATATAAGTAAGAGTGAGAATAAAAAGAAATAAGAGTGTTTTACTGCCCCAAAGACAGGGTTTGGGATTATTGTTCCACAAACTATGGGTTTAATACAATGGCAAATTATATTTGAAAATATTATTTATGTCGGAGAATCATCTTCAAAATTGAGTGAGAAATCAGGCTCTTGTTTATCCAAGAGGTTGGCTTCTATTTGTTTTTGTTTTTTTTTTTAAATGAATTGGAGAAGAACATGCAGCAAAGCATCAAGAGATGCTGCTTAAATTGACAAAATCTCTGAGTGAGAGTCAATGATATCAGAGTTGGAAAACAGTGAGAGCCCTTGTGATGAAGGTTTTAAGTCAGTGGACTTGGATGTGTTATCAAAGTCATCTCAAGGCAGTAAAAAATTTCTCAAACAACTTGACAAAATGGAAGAAAGAATGAAGCCAAAGGCTTTTAAACTACTAATTTGTTAGAAAATGGAAATGAATGGAAATACTTCTTTTTCTCCCCTCTCCATCTGACCAAGAGATAAATAAAGATTTTTCACTCCATTCAATTCTAATCCAGGAACTAATGAAACAAAACCCTAAGCTATTTGTTTCAGTTTCCCAGTATGTTTTGTTAAGCAGTTCATAGTGAGTATTTGAAGCTCAAAGGTTGGGTTATCTTTGTTTAAGATGTCCTCAGAGAGGCGTTATCCAAACCACAAAGGGGTTTCAGCTTAGGTCTATCTTCTTGCTGCACAAAGAGCCAATTATTGAGACAGGAAGATTGCCAAGGAAGAAAGAAATTTTTAATTTAAAAGTCACCTGTTGAGAGAAAGGGGGTGGGAAGGTGGTGGGAGAACAAGCCTCAAATCCACCTTCCTTTGTAAGGAGGGCTATATGCCCTGGGGCAGATAGTGGTGTAATTAGCCAGGGACTACTTGCAGTGGGGTGAGTTGTAGGCATGGAGTCAGGAAGTATGCCCAGAGGCTTTCAGAATCTGTATTCCTTTTCTTGTAGAAATTCTGCCATTTGCAGGAAACAACTGAGAAAGGTCAAGTTATTAGTCCAAAGCTTCAGGGTTCTGGTCATCATGCCCCACAGGGCCAATTACAGATGAATGGTTTCCTAACCACCTTTTGTCTCTTTGTTCTACTCCCTTTGTACCTGAGAAAGGGAATAAAAATAAAATTAATCAACAAAAAGGAAAAGACCAGTGCCAGACCATCAAAAACAACTAAAGCTTGAGTCATTGGAAAGGTGTCACCATGTATTTATTCTAAGAGGAATATAAAAGTTTTTTTTTTTTAGTTACTTTTTTCACTTCACAAAAGTCGTATTGAAAGAACCAGACCAGCACTATCTTAAGAGTTAAGTTTCGCTCCACCCCACCACCCCACGTCCCCTCACCCCACCCACCGCCGCCATTTCACTCAGTAAGTTTTACTTTCTAGACAAGCCCAGGCAAGCCCAGGCAATTCCCCGAAATCATGAGACAACTGCCCACCAATCAGGGACCCCCCCACCTAACCAATCCAGAAGCACCCCCTTTGTTTCAAGCTGTGCACACCCACCCGCTGCACGGGACCATAAGAACCCCCTGCTCCAGAGCTCGTGGCTCCTGGCTCAGATCAGTTGCAATGGAGTCCCCAGGAGCCCAAGTTTGAACTTGCAATAAAAGGCCCTTTTGCTTTTGCATCGGACTCGGCTCCCCGGTGGTCTCTGTGGGGGATTTTGAGATCCGGGCACAACAGTATATGGTATATGTGGGGAAGAAATACTCACAAAAGAAAAAGAGTAGAGGATATAACCAGACAGTTGATAGTCAAGGACAGGAGTCTGTGTGTATGCATGGTGTGTATGTGTGTGCACGTGCATGTTCATACCTGTGCCCAGATACCCTGCGAACATCCTTGTCAGTGTCCAGGTCTCAGGCAGTCCATTTCCTGGTTTACTGAAAGGCTTCTTGCTATCCCCCATACAGGGTTCAGTACTGGGTCCAGGGTCCTGGGTCCTAAGCCATTTGGTATATTGGAAAATTGCCAGTATGGGCTGGGAAGGCTATGAGATGCTGGGTCTGCTTTTCTTTAAGAGCACACCCTCAAAATCTTGCAGTCACTAGACAACCATGTAATTCCATCACCACCCCCATCCATATCCTTAATGTAACACTTGGAATCCTGAGAAGCTAATTATTAGTCCATCCCTCTGCCTCAGGCAGAGCCATAGATAACGCTGACAGCAGCCCCAGTTGCCATGCTGGCACTGAATTGAGTGTCATAGATATCTTGTTTACTCTTAGAACAACTTTCCTGTAAAGTCAGTACTGTTATGATCTCCATTTTATATTTTACTGCCTTTGAGTGTTGATTATGGCCTTACATATGCCCCTTCTCATTCTTCGGACATTTACTCCCATAAACCCTAAGACAAATTTGGTTTAAAAGCCCCTTCATCTTTGCCTGAGGAGGTTGTGCTTCCTGCCTAAGGGAGTTCTAGGAAGGGTTCTACATCTCTGAGTTTACTCAGGCCGCCAGAGGCTGGTATATAAGACCTTTCTCAATCTTCTCTGTAGAGGTGTGTGAGAAGCTGAAGCCCCATAAGTACTGGAATTCAGATGGTGGCTCTATTCTGCTCTTACCCTAGCAGAAAAAACCTCCATGGCGGCAGACCTGAATATCCTCCTTCATAAAATCACAGTTAAGGGACAAGGCTTACTTACCCTCTGAGTTTCATTTTGGCTCTATAGTTACACAATCATCACCATTCATGTACCACTTCCACTACACTGGGCACAGCACCAAGCTCTTCACAGTTACCACCTCATTTTATACTACTGGAAGTCCCAATAATAGCTCAGCCTTAGGAACCCTGTTTGACATTTTAGAATACTGAAGCTAAGAAAGGGTAAGTAGCTTGTTCAGGGTCACACAGTTGGTGAGAGAGCTCAAGCTATGCTGTTTTGTGATGAGTTTTCTCACTTTCCCATATAATTGGAAAACTGAAAGTCAAAGGATGGGTGGCACCCTGTTGGGAGCAATACAGAGATCTTATCCTTGCTGAAGGAGGAGGACTTCTGAGCCAGACATTTCCAGGGCCAGGGCTGGCAGCCTTAGAAACATGCTGCTAAACATCCTTGCTATTTCTCTGGTGCTGCTAAAATACTCACAGGCCTGTGCCTCAGTTCTGGTCATTTCACAGAGGAGGAAAATCAGGCTCAGAGAGGTTAAGTTTCATCTCCAAAGCCCATCATCTAGGAATCAGGAGTAGAGGACCTGGAATTCACACCCAGGCATGGGGTGGAGGTGGGTGGACAGTCAGGGGAAGCTTTTATACTTCTTCCAATATGTTCCGCTATTTTCCTTTATGAAGGTCCATTTCTGAGATCCTAGCAGAAGTTTTAAGAGCCTCCCAGATGGTTCAGTGTGACTTCTACGGCACATCTGAAGCCCTTATGGAACACCATGTTTTGAGACACTCACACTTACTGGTTCCACTCAGACATTTTGCAAAGCAGACACTTCCCCCAGCCTGCAGGAAGCAGTTCCTGCCTTCTGGGAGCCCACAAGCCCTCAGTGGCAAAGCTCTAAACAATAAGCAGGCCTAGGCTAGGCCCTTGTGGAGAGAGAGCTGAAGGACCTAGCTGGCCTGGTCCTACCTACCTTACTTTGACCAATAGGTACTACCTATCAGCAGAGCAGGGATTGCCCACAAGTATTGTGGAAATTTGTTGGGGTGCTTCTGACTTTTATAGAGGTTTAGAATTTAAGGATTGAGGGTCAGTGATTCAGACCTACTGGAACATGCAGGACAGTCCACCACAATGAATAAGCTGCCTGGGCCTCATAGGACTTTTAATGTTCACTTTAAGTTTACACGCGTGAAAAATCCATTTCAGGATTATCTGAGTCTAGATCATTATGGTCCCAAGACTGTTTTATATCATATCAAAATGATATTTTTATAATGGTTTTGCTACCCGCTGAATTTTCTGCGAAGACAACTGCCATGTAATTGGGAAAGATCTATATTTTGTTTTATTTGGAACTTTACCAAGCATTATTTACCATTTTGGAAAATATCTTTGGCAAGAATATTTTGGTGTAGTGTTGACTATCAAGGCAGTGGTATGCAAGCACACAGTCTCCTGCAAGTCCATGACTGATACCCTTACTACACTTGCCAGTGCTAGTGTACCTAAGCATTGTCATATTCAAAGGCACATTATTCTCTTAGAATTTAATTTTATTTCAACTTCATAGTATAATTAGAGCATTATTTTGTTTTTTAAAAAATTTGTGAGGAGGGTGGAGCAAGATGGCGGACCAGGATTGTTCAGTTGAGCTCTCATAGTATGACTGGGGAAAAAAAGAAAACCCAGCCATACCTGACATGAGGACCTTACCTGGAGTTGTAGTTCAGGGAGCACAATGAGGTGGTAGAGTGCAGGATACAGTGTGTGATCTGGAGCAGTGGAGATCTGACATACTAGGCAAGTGATTGGGAGCCAGCAGGATCAGCCAACCCCCCTACAGAGGTCCAGGGATGGGAGGAAGCCTTGCCACAGCTTTTGGTTTTGGGGAGAAGCTGCATGTTGAGGGGAAAGCTTGGAAGAGTGAGCAGACTCAATTTTACATCAGCCAGTTTTGAGTACTAGTTAGAGTGGATTTGACATTGGTTTGGTGGCTGGCAAGGCAGCCATTCTGGGAAGGTCCCAGATCTCAGGGGGCAGCCATTGTGGGAAGGTTGTGAAGGTGGGCCTCTTACCAGGGCCTACAGCACAGCCATCGTAGTTCTGCCTGCCAGGATCAGATCTCCATTCTTGGGTCAGGCTGAGTGACTCCCATACCCCACAGGAACTATTGTCAGGGGGCACTGTGAGACCTGCTTCTGGATTCTGGAGAGCTTTAAGATCCTAACCCGGTGGGGTCTGAATGCTGAGGAAACAATCAGGCGATCCCCATGGGCAATTAAGTTAGGAATAAGGACCATAGATAGAGGTTGCTGGCTGGGTTCTCCATCTCCTAAAAAACCACAGCACCATTACATATAATTATATAATTTTTTTTTTTTTTTGAGACAGAGTCTCAAGCTGCTGCCCTAGGTAGAGTGCTGTGGCATCACAGCTCACAGCAATCTCAAACTCTTGGGCTTAAGCAATTCTCTTGCCTCAGCCTCCAGAGTAGCTGGGACTACAGGCACCTGCCACAACACCCAGCTATTTTTTGGTTGTAGTTGCCATTATTGTTTGGAAGGCCCAGGCTGGATTCAAACCCACCAGCTCCAGTGTATTTGACTGGTGCCCTAGCCACCTGAGCAAAAATTTTAAGTTTTTTTTCTGCCTTTTGTATGTTGCTGAGGTTGCTGTTTTTGGCTATTTTAGATTTTTTAAATTTTGTTTGGTTGTGTTGTTTTTGCTAATTTGTTCAGTTGGTTCTATTCTTAACTTCCATTTTTACTTTCATCAAGAGCAAGGGCTCCTGTATTCTTGGTTATAGTATTTTAGCCTCATTTATTCTCTGTCTCGATTTCACTCTTCTCCATTCTCTTTAATAGAGACTCTTCTACTTTTCTCATCTTTCCAAAATAAATTGTTCATGCAACAGCTAAGATATACCCTTTTATTTTTTTTTTTTGGTCTTTCTTCTTTCATTCCTTTTTCCTCTTCCCTCGCTCCTTTATTTGATATGACTGTATTTTTAATTTCCTTTATCTCTTATTTTATTATTTTTTCTTCTTTTGTTGCTGAGATCTGAGTGGCACAGCTGTGGTCTGGCAGGGAGGTCACGGAAGTAGTCTGCCTCAAGGAGGCCAAGAGATCCTTGACTAGGGAGCCATTCTACCTTTGGCCTTGGGAAGACAGTATTGGCTAGTCCACATGGCAGAATTTTTCTATTTCTTTTTTATTTTTATTTATTTTTTCCACTTGTTTTTGCTCTTTTCTTTCTCTTCCTATTTTTGGAAGAGGAAGAGTTTGGCTTTGCTCAGCCTGGTAAGGAGCTCCTGATTTCAAAAAACCCAACCAGCACAGCTCTTTAAAGTCCTTGAATTACAGGTGTGGCCTTAGCACTGTGCTGATCAATACCATTTCTTTTACCACTCTCATTGTCTCTTCCCGTCCTTCTTCTCTCCTGTAGAATTCTGTCTCTCTTATCTACCAATGTGCAAGGAGAAATTTACCCCTGAAGTGAAATTGCCTTGCAGATTTACTATCTATCTAGAATGTAACTTGAAAAATTCATGAAATTATACCACTTTTGTGATGAAAGAAACCGCTAGACATCATCTAGCCCAGTAATTTTCAACCAGTTTTCCATGAGAGGATCTTAGGTGTGCCCCCCCAAATTTTTAAAGATTATTAATTAATTTTCCAGAGAAGTTCAAAGCACAGTAATTATATTGTTTTACTTTTTTTTTTGATCAACATAATGTAAGTGTGCCACAGAAGTTTAACTATAGGTTCAAGTGTGTTGTGAGATAATAAAAGGTTGAAAAACACTAATCTAGCCCAACTATCGGCTCTTTTTGGAAATCCCAAGTAATTTCTCTATAAAAACAGCCCTCCAACCTCCATCTCTTTCCCTCTTCTCCCTCTCTATCTCAGCTTTTAACCAAACCCACAAATGGCTACAACTGTTTATTTCTTTATTTTATTTTATTGTTTGGGATTCATTGAAGGTACAAAGATATGTTTGTTTCAACATGTTTTAGGTTAAGTTAAAGAATTAGGTTACAGTGATTGCATTTGTTAGTTACAGTCCCTCTTATAATTGTGTCCTGGCCCCCAAAGATGTGCCATACACCATGACGCCCCTATCCCCTTCCCTCCTCCCTATTTCTTTATTTTTTAATATATTTACCTGTAACTTCTCCCTGACTCATACTTTTTGGTTCTAGTTCTATCTCTGAAACTATTAAGAACAAGTCAGTCACCTTCCACATAGAATCTCTTGAGCTAATCAGTGTTTCTCAATGGAAGTATTCTTGTTTTGAGGAGAATTATCTGCTGTTAAGAACAGTTCTGTGCATCACAGGAAAATGGTCAGCATTCCTGACCTATGTTCACTAATGCCAGCAGTAATCTTCAGTCATTGTTACAAAAATGCTCCCACACATCTCACACTATTCTCCTTTAGCTGTGGGGGTTGGTTAGTAATTTCCCATACGGTTGCAATTTTCAATTCCAAGAGAGATTAAAAATGGCATCCACTGAAGTGGACCCAATAGGGTGACCTTGGCCTATAATCAGGCCTTACCATCTCAGTGAAGGTAAAACAATTAAAACTAACAATCCTGTAGACCAGTACCTGGAAGAGCTTCTGCTGTGAACACATGAAAAATCGAAGAAATTCTCTGCTATTTTACAAAGCATCCTCAGGAAGTTTAGATTGTAAGCCATTGAATAATTCCCCTCTGTTTGCTCTGGGGAGTCAATTTTCACTGTAGGAAATTAGTGAATTTCCAGGTATTTATTACACTGATGTTACTCTTATAATACAGTAATTGTATAGATAACATCACTCATATTACATTATGTTCCTGGATAAAAGGGCCTCCCAAACACAGCAGACCGCTGGAATATAGGCAGCCAGAGGTCAGGAAGGTTTTGGGGTGCCCTCTGAGCTTGCCCAGGAAATGTCTCAGGGAACACCGAGTATTATAGGAAACTGGAAAGGTGCTACAGAAGACTAATCATGCCCTGCCCCACCTTGTCTGCCAGAGGAAAATCAAGGGATCCAGACACCTGAAAAACCTTTTAGGAGCACCAGATCAGCTCAAGAATCAGTAGCATAGAATTATGCTCAATAAATATGTGTTTATTTTATAATAAATCGGCTGGTTACAGAGTCCCTGAACCCATGCCCAGAATGTATTTCATGTATTCCGCAATATTACAGAGTTGGTTTCTGAAGCCTCCTGGTATCATTTGAGACCCTTGTGGGAGTTCCGAACACAACCCCAGACCATCCTTCTTAATGTAGATGGGTCCCATGCAGCTGAATCCCAGGAGCATGGCCCGAAGGGTAGGACCACTGTGAAGAATTTCAAGGTCCTCAATTAATTCCCTCTCTACTGCCACACAAATGGTCTTCCACATTACTTCCTTTCCCAGGTTTTACAAAGAGCAATGACTGAAGTACATGAAAAAGGAGCTGAGGCAGTGTCAGGAATCCTGCCAGAGATTATTGCTCATTCCGCAGCTCCCATTGTCAAAGTGGACCAGCCATTTCATTTCATGATCTGTGAAGACACCATTTGTGAACAGGGTGTTGAATCTGACTCTCCAATGATCCATGACATGAAAAAGTACTTTGTGCTATATAGTCAATGCTCAATCTGAGGTACCTGAAGCCACATGGATACTGGCACTAGGTGACAGAAGTGCATCCCCTTTGCCTTCTGCTACAGTGTTCAGATGGCTCTCAGATAAACACAGCAGTGCTCCCTTATCTGTAGGGGTTATCTTCTAAGACCCCTAGTGGGTGTCTGAAACCCTGGCCAATACTGAATCATAGATACACTATATTTTGCCCTACACATTCACACCTATAATAAAGCTTAATTGACAAATCTCTCTGTAAGAGATTAACAATAACTAATACAAAACTAAGTGAAATAAGAGTTACTGGAACAGAAGCACTGTGATCATGACAGTCAATCTGATCATCCAGCCAGCTACTCAGTGACTCACAGGTGCTAGCAGACAAAGGGATGATTCACATCCCAGGTGGAACAGAGCAGGATGGCGAGAGATTTCATCATGCTACTTAGAACAGCACATAATTTTAAACCGACGAATTGCTTTATTTCTGGAATTTTCCATTTAGTATTTTCAGACCAAGAATGACCACAGGTAACTGAACCTGAGGAAAGAAAAACTGTAGATAAGGAGACTACCATAAAAGTATTAAATTGATATATGATTTTAAGAAGATGTTTGTGCAATTAGTTTGGTAGTTTAAATCTATTAGTAAGATCCTTAGTTATCTGGCTGAAGCCTACCTGGGTAGAGTATTTTTAGCTTTCTCTGTTCCTCACATAACTATAGAAAAACAGTATCTCAGAACACCATATCAAGGTAAAGCCTAGGAGAGGAAGACATGTACACATTCTCCCTGAGTCATGTGCTTTTCTCTCTTCTCTCTGGTGCAACATAGGTGTTTTATTTTAATCTGTTATGGAATCATTTCTTGCTGACTAAAATTAGAAGAAAATAGCTCTAATCAGTCTTGATCACAGCATCTGCCTTGATGCAGCCCATTCCCCTTCATGGGACCTCAACTCACTTGACAGAGGCATTGGTTCAATACCTTTGTTTTATAAAGGAAACAAATAGGGACCCAGGTACAAGGACACATTACGACTTTCATGGGACTTAGGCACTTTTGCCTTCATGGACCACTTCCTTCATAAAAATATACAGAAGGTGCCAAAAACATGTATACACATTTTAGGAAAGGAAAAAACTATTAAGATTCAAATACTCAAGTCACGTTTGACTTTGACAATTATAAGAGATACTCGAATATGACTTGTATTCATCTTTTGTTATCATTATATACTGAGTATTATGATTTTAACGTTTTTTTTTTTTTAATTCTTGGGGATTCATTGAGGGCACAAGAAACCAGGTTACACTGATTGCATTTGTAAGAGGTAAAGTCCCTCTTACAATCGGATTTTAACAGTTTTTTCCTTTCTTAAAATGTATATACTTTTTTTTGCATACTCTGTGTATTAAAAATTAAGTGACTACATAGGTTAAAGATGAATTTATTCTGGACTATATTCATCTTTATACCAATGCAGTTGAAGTCCGCTTACTGTCAGAAGTAAAACATCTTCATAGGCCCTTATGGTATTGTGTGCCTTAGCAGGATGTCTACCACACCTTACACTTCAGAGAAAGGAAAATATTTGTCCAAGATCACCTAGGGTGGCAATGGCAGAGTCAGAGGGCTGCCTCTCCTGAGTCTTGTCCCTGTCAAGCCCTTTTCACTCTTCCTTCTTTCTATATGAAACATCTGATGGGGTACAGCTAAACAGGCAGTCTGCACTCAGCTTGCAGTTACCCACCATGGCTAAACAGAATATAAGCATAGACTTTGCCCTCAGGTGAAGAATAATAGCAAATGCCCCTGAAACTTTCTTAAGCAGTCATTTTCTGTCATAGAAACAAGAAACATTTTAGTAATAAATTCAGAGAATCACAAAAATAGAGCTAACTTATATTATCAACTGTGTTGACTAAATGCCTAATTGGATTTGTTTGCTGTCTCATGTTTAAATATACCTAAATTAATTTATTGATTAGTTGTCCTATTACTAATATAAATCAAAGTAATGTGAATAGGTAATAATAAGAGATAGTCTAAATACTGACTTTCCATCATTCTAAAATCTGGACATTCCTTGGCTCCTGTCTTCCTTCCAAGAGCATGATTGACATTCATAAAGGGCCAGGCAATTCTAGGCCCCAGGAAGAGAGACAAAGGTAGAAGACTAACTTCAAAGGACATTTTAAGTGACTTGTTTTTGTTCCATTAGGTTTGTTTGTGGAAAAAAACAGTAGAAAGAGAAATAAAAGAGGGTTCAGTCCAATTTCCCACTTTTAAGAAATGAAATTCAGAAAACAGAGCATCAGAATGCAATATCCTCTGAAATAAATATGGCCAAACCCAGTTATTAAAAGGTTCATTATTATTGAGGAGTTCATATAGCATGCAGATCAAACCCCTACCTTCTTCTCACCACAATCACTGCAAAGCAACAACATCATAACAATTACATCTAATATATTACTCTTTAAGGCTGAACATGGCCCTGTTCTCTATTTTAAAAATATTTTTTAATGTTCTCCCATAGTTGCTTGCAGAAGTTTCTAAGAAACTCAGTTTCAGATTTCCCAAGCATAAATGCATGGTGAAATAATGTAGAATAATGAAAAATATAATTTACCTCACACATACACACACACAAAAATTCAATTTCCCACTGAGGAGGAAAAACTCTGAACGTTGTACACGTCTTCCCTATGTATGTGTCAAGTTCTAAAAATTGTTCCTAGATAGACTCACACATACCCATGTGCGTGCACGCACACACTGTAACCACTGAGTTACACATGCTGTAACCACTGAGAATGGGTTATGGAATTAATCTAATTTGTTTTATCATCACTGTAAAACTCATACAAGGTGAGAAGCCTATTTCCTATCACTTCAAAGATTTCTCATATGCCCACTTAAATGCATGGCAAAATGGATTCATCGTTCCAGAATATCCAAGCTCAGGAAGTCAAACTAGAAGTGATTTTGAAAATGGGTATGAAATTGTAGAAGAAAAATTCTACATGTTCCTTATTTTACCTCTATCAAGTAAAATCCTTTTTATCCCTATCTCCATTTCTGCAGTAACATTAAGTTCTGCTTGTTTTTTGATTGTAGTGCTAACTTGTGAAATTCTAGGACACATTCTTAAAAAGAGAAGTTTTAATAATTAAAAAAAAAAAAAAAAAGATGAAGAAGATGTCCCTTTTGCCCTGCAGTTGGAGGGAGATCTTTCTTTGTCATACAATTAAAAGACTGATTTGAAAGCTGTTAAACAGAACTTTTGCAAGCGTACTAATCTAGTTTCTGGTATAAATGGAAATATGTGTAGATATCCATAATTGTCACCATTTTTTTCTTTCTTCTGTTTCTATATATGTGTCCTTGGAAGTATATTTCAAAGATTTTAGGAATTATGTTCTGTGGGAAAAAAAAAACCTCCAACAGTAATTTTGATTAACTACTTTAATTGATAATTTAGTGCCTAGAAATTGACTTCTCTATATTCCTCAACTTAATAATAGTGATTTTTTTCTGTCAACTCAGTTTCCACTTCTCCCACTTGCATGATGAGAAAATAAAAGCTTATAACTTTAGATTTATTATTTAACAAACAAATTGAAATTCTCTATCTTAAAGTAATAGATTGAATACCAACTCTGAATCAAAGTACTAGAAAAACTGATGCAGCTTTGATGTCCTGTTATGAACCAAATTCCCCAGATCATAGTATATTCAATTCCACATTATTATTATTATTATTTGAGACAGAGTCTTACTATGTTACCCTTGGTAGAGTGCCATGGCATCATAGCTCATAGCAACTCCAACTCTTGGGCTTAAGCGATTGTCTTGCCTCAGCCTCCCAAGTAGCTGGGACTACAGGTGCCCGCCACAACACCCAGCTATGTTTTGGTTGTAGTTGTTATTGTTGTTTGGCAGGCCTGGGCTGGATTCTAACCCGCCAGCTCTGGTGTATGGGGCTGGTGCCCTAGCTGCTGAGCTATAGGCACTGAGCCTCAATTTCACATTATTGATGCTAATAGGAGACATAATTAAAACAGGTACATGAAATCCACAGAGAATGTTTTGAATACCTTTAACCAGTACTAGCAAGTTTCTGATACCTACCAAATTTTAACTTCTAAAAAAATGAACAATTCCACTTACCTGATTATCCTTTGGTGAAGAATATTAAAAATAGACCAATGGAACAAAATAGAAAACTCAGATGTAAAACTATCCACATATAGGCAACTGATCTTTCACAAAGCAGAAAAAAATATATACTGGGGAAAATAATCCCTATTCCATAAATGGTGCTGAAAAAATTGGATAACGATATGCGAGAAGAATAAAACAGGATCTGTACCCTCTCACCACTCACAAAAATTAATTCAAGAGGATAAATGACTTAAATATCAGGCATGAAACCATAATAATTTCAGAAGAAAATGTTAGAAAAACTCTTCTAGATCAGCCCAGGCAAAGATTTTATGAGGAAGACCCCAATGGCAATAACAACAACAACAACAACAACAACAAAGAATGGGACTTATTTAACAAGCTTCTACACAGCTAAGGAAATAATCAATAAAGCAAATAGACAAACTACAGAATGGGAGAAAATATTTGCAGAAAATATTTGCAGAATACACAAAGAACTCAAGCTAACTAGCAAGAAAAAAAAAAATCAACCCATCAAAAAGTGGCCAAAAGACATGAACAGAAGTTTTTCAAAAGAACATAGACAAATGGCCAACACACATGAAAAATGCTCAATATCATTAATCATCAGGGAAAGGCAAATTAAACCACAATGAGATATCATCTTAAGTGATATTTTAATGCTTTTTGCAACAATTTGGACTTTTATTAAAAAGTCCTAGAATAACAGATGCTGGCGGGGATGAAGAGAAAAATGAGTGCTCTACACTGCTGGTGGGACTGCAAACCAGTACAACCTCTATGGAAAACTGTATGGAGACACCTTCAAAGAACTAAAAGAAGTATCATTTAATTCAGCAATTCTGCTACTGAACTCATTTTATCCAATGACATCTGTAATCAAATGTTTATTGCAGCATAATTCACAACTGCAAAGATGTGAATCAACCGAAATGCCTGTTAATTCTTGACTATATGTATACCATGGAATACTACCCAGCCACGAAGGATGACATAATGCCTTTCACAATAATTTAGATGGAACTAGAGACCATTATCTTAAGTGAAATATCTAAAGAATGGAAAAACAAAGATCAGATGTACTCACTACTAAATTGAAACTAACTGAGGAGTACTCATGTGCTTGCAGCGGTTCTCAACCTGTGGGTCGTGACCCCTTTGGGAGTCAAACGACCCTTTCACAGGGGTCGCCTAAATACATCCTGCATATCAGATATTTATATTATGATTCATAAAAATAGCAAAATTACGGTTATGTAGTAGCAACGAAAATAATTTATGGTTGGGGGTCACCACAACATGAGGAACTAACTGTATTAAAGGGTTGCGGCCTTAGGAAGGTTGAGAACCACTGGCTTAGAGGGAAGTAAAACTTAATGGAAATCAATCAGGGGGAAGGAGGACGAGAGGATGGGCAAAAACCTACCTAACGGGTACGATGAAGACTATCTAGGTGATGGGTACATTTACAACCATGACTCAAGCATTTTAAAAGTGATCCATGTAACCGAAAATATTCATACCCCCCAAATATTTTGACATTTAAAAGAAGAAAGAAAAGAATCACTAAAAATAGCCCAAAAGAGGCCATATGGATGAAAAAAGGGGGAAAAAAATAGCACAAAAAAGTTTCACACTGAGTAACTGTCCTCTTCAGTATAGTTGGCATTGGTGCATGTCTCTTACTCATTACTTAAAAATGAATTGTCTTACTTTTTAATTCTAGAATAAAAACTGCAGGAAAAGTATTTAAAACTTTTTTCACAAACACAGGTATCTCATTAACCTATGTTTTATTTTGAGTAAATTCGTTATTCATTATTTCACATTATAAAAAGTAACCACACACACATATGCATTCACAGATTCGATCATCTTTGTCATATATCAATATATTTTAAAAAACAAATATTTTCTAATATCAATATAGTTATATGCTGATTGCATTTTGAAATTGAGAAGCTGACAATAGCTTCATACAGTATATCTCAAGAACCGAATTTTAAAATTAAGAACTGGATACGTTCCACAGGCAAATTTTGATGGAAATATTAGCATTGGTACAAATAAATGCTGTTGACATAGCTTAAGCATGATAGCTTGTAATAACAGCCGATTCAAACTAGATTCATCATTTTAAATTAAGGACAAATACAATCTAAAATGTAAACAAAGTATTTATAAAATAAATTCTTCTAGGAAATAAAGGAAATCATCAATCTATTATTTTCAAGGTATTTATAGCTCAGCGTTATCAGAAATCTTATAGATTTTCATTGCCAAATTTATATCTGGGCATGTCCAGGTACAGCATATCGTTACGGCAATCATAGGACTGATAAAACTGCAGACAGCGGTTTGTACCCTTTCAGCATGACTTTTCAATAGGCCTTGGAGAGTTGTGAGAAAAAGCGGTAACTTTCTTACTTTCCAAAGCCTCCTTTTGAGTGATTAGCTAGCTAGCACAATTTCAGGGGATTTGGACAATTTTTAAATGCTAAAACTCTAGAACAATTAAATAGCTGGTTTCCTGCACAAATGAAGGCAGATTTATCTCTTTTGCAGCAGTAAAGCACATTCCTAAAGTTGTTTTTCATTATACTTCACTGTAACATTGGAATTCTGTAACCACATTATTATTCAAGAAATATATATTAGAACTCTTAGGGAATCTAATTTCAAATATGGAAAGTTTAACATCAGCTGCCATTATGTCTCTTTTTTCATTCCTGTATTAAAAAAAAAAAAAAAAAAAGCCGAGCCATTGCTTTAGCTTTTGTCCTCAGTCACATTATCTCCAGCTGTCTTTGTTTTGCCTCCTTCATCAAGCAGTTGATTTAAGGATTAGATTTTCTGGATTTTCTTAGGAAGAAAGAAAAGCAGAAAGAGGGGAAGGGGGAGGGCGGAGAGGGGAAGGAAGAGAGAAAAAGAAGATTTTAAAAAATTATCATATAATGCTTACAAAGTAAATTTTAAAAATACAGATAATTTACCTTGAATAAACTTAGTACTTGCATATGAGAATTCTAATTAAGGGCAAAAATGAATTAAAGATTACTTGAAATTACCTTTCTCTCTTCTCACTTTGTCACCCTCAGTACAGTGCCATGGCATCATAGCTCACAGCAACCTCAAACTCTTGGGCTCCAGTGATTCTCTTGCCTCCGCCTCCCAAGTAGCTGAGACTACAGGTGCCCACCACAATGCCTGGCTACTTGTAGAGATGGGATCTCGCCCTTGCTCAGACTAATCTTGAACCTGTGAGTTCAGGCAATCCACCCGCATTGGCTTCCCAGAGTGCTAGGATTGCAGGCGTGAGCCACCACGCCTAGCCTTGGAATTACCTTTAATTGTGAAAAATCCTAAGTATTCTTAACATAGCATTCAATTTAATTTATGCAACCTTCCCTACATTTTAAATTTTGTATAACAGAAATTACAGTCCTAAGTATATATGATTTATCTGTTCTTAATTCCAAGACATAATGCATACCTGTACTTCCTTTAAGAGAGTAATTTTCCTAAATGCCAGATGTTATCATCTTTAACACTGAAAGCCTAGAGAAGGTACTGCATGGAATTTTTTTGAGAAGCTAAAACTGAGATAATTAATAGTTTCTGAAATCACTTCATAGGTTTATTTTAAATAAAAGGAACATATGTTCATGTGGATATGACATGGCTCTAAATTGTGTGTAATTCTTCTCAGAAAAAAGACCAATGCATAAAAGATATTAACCACCTATTCCAGCTATGTGGCAGTGTACACTCATGAAGGAGTCCATATTAGAGCCACACTATATGGAAATAAAGTTATGGACTTATATAAGTAGTCACATGCCAAAAAAACAGCTATGGATACCAACACTCCTCCCTCAGAATCAGAAGAGAAGAAACAAACCTGATATGATTTGTTACCAGAGCATTTGTTTCTAGATTCATCTTGAAATCACCAATTAGATATACAAATATAATTGATCATATAACTGTTATATATTTAACAAGAGAAAATTCAGTCTATAAAAAGGAAATTCATGCTCAACAAAGAAAGAACAGACAAAGATAAGAATCTGAAATAGAGAGCTGGCATAAATATATTAGGTTTCAATGGTCTTTACTTTAAAAAATCCCAAAGGTGTTTAGAAAAATAAGTGACGAAAATGCATTACTTCTAATATTGTTAGAGAGAGAAAAGGATGTCAGGATGCCAGAGCTGGAAGGCAACTTAGAAGCTGAACTGGGAATTGGCCCTGTCACGTGACAGATGTGCACAGTGAGGCCCAGAGTGCTGAGCTGACATGTGCACAGCAGCTTAGCAGCTGCTGGAACCTAGGCACACAAGACCCCAGGTCAGAGCTCTCAGTAGGCCACTACCCTGTCTGCTTCTACTCTCACGAGTTTTAAATGGAACTTCCGTAGTATAACTATTAGAGCAATAATTGCATAGGTAAAGAGTATTCTCTATAAATAAAAGTACAGTATTAACGCCACTAATATGCAATACTATGACTTTCTTCTATTACTACTGCTTTTTGTATTATATAGTTTTACTTTTTCTATTGAATTGAGTTTAAAAGTAAACTTTTAAACTCAATTGAATAGATTTTTTTCTAAACTCTGAATGAAGTTGGGTGTATACAGCTATATTGGCATATACCCAAGGGCCAATCGGAATTTGAAATAAATTAAAATATAGTTCCGTGCTAAAAGGGACTCCAGCCTAGAGTTTCTGCAAAAAGATGGCATTTGAGAAACTATTTGAAAACACCCATGAATTGAGTGAAAATAACTTTAAAAGAAAATCTAAACCTTGTTTAAAATCTATTCTTAGTGGAAGCTCAGGTACTGTGAATGAAGCAGCAAACCTGTTAACTATTGTTTGGGCATCCTGGTATATCATTTATACCTTGATGTAGTCTCTACCATGGTGATTTTTATGATATTACACTTAAATTTTTTAAGCTAGCGGAAACAAAGACTTCAACAAATCAAACAAGACACAAAAGTGCATAAAATAGGAGCTGTTGGGGGAAAAGAGAATATAGGCCCTTTATAACCTGAACTTGAAGGCACAACTATAATCTATAAATATGTCCAATTTATAAGACCGGAACTCTGGGTTCCTTAAGTGACATCAGCTGATTGAATATAGGATATTTCAGCTAGATGTTTAAAGGGTTGTCATCTCAGAGATACATTTCCTGCATGTAAACATTTCATAGAAAAAAAAATAGATCTCAGATATTAGTGAGAGCTGTTTAAATGTTTCTTTTGATTACTTAAGGTTACAATGCCTTTGCTAGATCTAAATCATCCTATATAAACTACCGCACATAACAGAGTCACATGTGATAATAATCCCTTTGAACTTACAACATTTCTTCATTATAGACATTTTCTATTCTTTGGAAGGTATTTAAGAGGTGAGGAAAGTGTACTAAGAAAAAAGAGTAGACAGCACACCAGGTAGGACATCACTTGATTACTTACAAGGTAGCCTTCCGTGGTTGTGTGTCTTTACTTCCACTGCTCTTGGGATCAAGTGAGTTAGCTGTCCCACGGGAGGTACTTGCTAAGGGCGTACTAGGAGAAAAAGAAGTTGGAACACTACTGGCATTACGAGTCCGGAATGAGTCATCTGAAAGTAACACAGGGAGAGTCAGACTCACAGAACACACTAAGATGTTAACCTAAGAGAGGAAGAAAAGGTTAATGAGAGCTGACTTTATCTCTTTTTAAATTGATTTTATGAAGGTGTAATTTGTACAAAATAAGCTGTACAATGCTAAAGTTTTGACGTGTGTACCTCTCCACTAATTTGCCCCCTGTCAAGTTTGCATGTTGTAGAATTTATTTAAATTGGAATCATGGAGCATTTACTTTCTTGTTTGGCTTCTTTGACTCCATGTTGTGTATATCAATACTCTATTTCTTTTTATTTCTGACTGGCATTGCATGGATATGCCAAAATTTGTTTAACCATAATATCAGCTGATAGGCATGAAGATTTTTTCCAAGTTTTATATATTACACATAAAGCTGCTGTGAGTATTCACGTGTAAGTCTGTGTGTGGACATAGTTTTCATTTCTTTTCAGTAAATTCTTACTGCTAGATCATACAGTTAGTGTATATTTATTTATTTTTGTTTTGTTTTGTTTTTTTGTTTTTATTCTTTATTGTTAAATCATAGCTGTGTACATTAGTGCAGTCAAGGGGTACAACATGCTGGTTTCATATACAATCTGAAATATTCTCATCAAACTGTTCAACGTAGCCGCCATGGCATTTTCTTAGTTGTTGTATGTAGACATTTGTATTCTGCCTTTAGTAAGTTTCGCCTGTACCCATTCTAAGATGCACCATAGGTGTATATTTAAAAAGCAGGCAAATTTTGTTTAAACTTTTTTTTTTTTTGCATTTCTATCAGGGATGTATGAGGATTAAAGAATGAAGATTCTGAAGACCTGCTCCATGTTCTCACATACTTGATATTGTGAGTCTTCCTAATTTTGGACATTCTAGTGGGTGTGAAGTGGTTAATTCCTTGTGTGCATTTGCTCTTATTGCTTTTAAATTTCCACTTCCCTAACAAATAAACATCTTTTCATATACTTATTTGTATGTCTTCTTTTATGAAGTTTATATTTAATTTTTTTTCTATTTTAAAGTTAGTTTCTAAGGCTTCTTTGTGTATTCTGGATACATATCCTTTCTCCAGTATATGTATTACAGATATTTAAGTTCTGCCTTTTATCTTTTTAATGTTTTATTTCTGAGCCCAGAAGTTTTACATTTTGATAAAGTCCAATATGTTAATACTTTTTCTTTATGGTTAGGAGAAATATTTATCTATTCCCAAATCACAAAGACTTCCTTATATATTTTCAGAAATGTAGTCGCTTTTGTTTTTATTAAATTAGGTTTTGATACACATTGAGTTAATTTTGTGCATAGTGTGAGATAAGAATTGAAGTTCAGTTTTTTGGTTGTTTTTTTTTTGGCCGGGGCTAGGTTTGAACCTGCCACCTCCGGCATATGGGACTGGCGCCCTACTCCTTGAGCCACAGGCACCGCCCTTTTAGTTGTTTTTTTTAATATAGATATCTAATGGTTCAAGCACCATTTTTTTTCCACTTTTTTTTTTTATTCATAAGTCACTCTCTACATACCTACACCATATTGCACAAATTATACATGGATCAATAATTATATTAATGATACAAAGTCATGAGCATTTATATAAAACTACCACTCTAGGTTTTGGTGCATTGTGTGCCAGGTATTTTAGTAAATAAAAACAAACAAAAGAACTCAGCTACTCAAATTCATGAGAATCAGCTTTTGGGAAAAATATACATGTCATCTCACAGAATATTTAATATGTCAAACCCAGGAAAATCAGTAACTAAGTGTCAAGAGGAACACTTTAAAAGAAATGTTGACGTCAAAAATGTTAGATTAAAATATTGTTTAAAAACTTCAGCAATTGGACTGAAGAACCAGAAAGTGTGCGCATATTGGGAATTTTAAGAAAAGATCCCCATGTTTTCCTTCACAATTATGACTACATTCCCAGTAATTCTGGGTTGCTACAATGTCTTCCCTGGTAGTATAAACCAGTTTCAAAGTTTAAAGAAACAAGATGGTAATTCACATAAAAGAGTTTTAAAATAAGATTCTTCTCACTCAAAATAAAACTAATATGATCTTCATCAAATTAAAAAGAAATTCTATCAGTATGTTGAGCAGAAAAGAAGCCAGATCACCGTTTACCTTAACAGACTGCCTCAGAGAAGACGGCACTAGGAAGGGGAAAGTGGTGGAGTTCCCACTCACCCCCCAGGGTGGACGAAAGACCACTGGCCTCCTCACATACAGAACTGAGTGGGGTGGGTTAAATGGCTTTTAAAAGAGACTTTTCAACTAAAAGAATCAAAGTCAGCCTGAGATCTCATTTTGCGTGGACATTTAGGGTGACAAATACAATGGATTTAGAAACAAGTAGTTCAAGTATTTGCTACCATCACTATAGTTCAAGAAAATCCTGTCTTGCGTTGGTGGTATAGTGGTGAGCATAGCTGCCTTCCAAGAAAATCCTGTCAGTACTGTTAAAGGGCATGCGAATTTACATCCAACAATGAAATTTTTGATAAAAATGTAAACAGGCTATGCCAAAATTGGGTGAAAAAATAATGGACCACCATGCTAGTACGAGGAGACAGGACTTCCTATTTCTGAATTTTAGGAGACACCGATTTAATTGGGGAAAATGCAGGGGAGATGCACATACAAGCCATTCAGTCCATTTCATGAACAGACTGACAGGTGCCCAGGAAGGCAAATCCAATAAAACTGACTCTAAAAGAAAGGGTACAAGAGCGAGTTAGGTGCAGGGTAGGACTTCTTTACCACAAAAGAAAAATAATCCAAAGAGAGTGATGGCATTTCATCTTTTGTCCCCTACACAGAATCCAAATATTACTTCTTCCTGAATCTAACACACTAGTTTCATTTTCAAAATGCATCACTTTATTTTCCTTACAAGGGAGCCACACATTAAGCAGGTGACAATCACATGATTTCTTCAGTAAGCCCCAACGCATCCATGAGTGTTGCTAGAGCTCATAGCCAAAGGAGTCCTGAGGTTTCAGATATTAAAGCTTTCCCCACAGCCACAAGTTCCTTTGATGTTTGGGTTATTAAACACAAACTCACTGGATAATTTGTCTTCCACATAGTCCATTTCTGTTCCTAGAATCAAGCACCATTTTTTAATAGAATTTTTTTTTTTTTAGAACAGTTTCAGGTTCACATCGAAATTGAGTGGAAGGTACAAAGATTTCTCTTATCTCCCGTCCCCCACAAAGAATAGCTTCTGCCACTATCAACTTCTCCCTCCAGTGGTGCATTTTTTGCACCTGATGACAGACATCGATGCCTTATCACCCAGAGTTCATAGTTTTTATTAGAGTTCTTTTTAAAAAAATTTTGTTTTTCCCTTGGTGGTGTGACACTGTTGGTTCACTCTTGATGTTGTACATTCTATGGTTTAGACAAATGTATAGTGACATGTATCTATCATTACAGTATCATACACTGAATTCACTATCCTAAAAATTTCTGTGCTCCACCTATTCAATCCCTCTTTTCTCCCAACCCTTAACAGCTACTGACCTGTTTCTTTTCCCATAGTTTTGCCTTTTCCATAATGTCATATAGTTGGAATCACACAGTATGCAACCTTTTCCGATTGGCTTCTTTCACTTAGTAATATGCAGTCAAGGTTCCTCATGTCTTTTCATGGCTTGATAGATCATTTTTTAACTGTGCACAATGTTCCACTGTTTGGATGTACCATAGTGTATTGATCCATCTGCCTATTGAGGAACATCTTGTTCCTTCCAAATTTGGGTAATTATGAACAAAGTTGCTATAAATATTCATATGTGGGTTTTGTGTGGATGTGTTTTCAACTTCTATGGGTAAATACCAAGAAGGTTGATACCTAGAACATATGGTGAGTCCATTTAGTTTTGTAAGAAACTGGCAAACTGACCTTCCTAGGGATTTGTTCTATGAAGTTTGGATTTGGTCAAGGGGCCACACTTGGGGATCTGGAGGGCCACCTGGGGTTCTAAGACTGTGGTTTCTCCACCCCTTTTGGTTCTCTAATGACACAATATATGGAACATTTTTTTCATATGATTATTTTCCATTTATGTATCTTCTTTGGTGAGGTTCAAGTCTTTGCCCATACTTTAATCAAGTTGTTAGTTTTCTTACTATTAAGTTTTAAGAGTTTTTTAAATATACATTTTAGATAACAGTCCTTTATCAAATATGTCTTTTGCAAATATTCTCTTCCAGTCTGTGGCTCACTTTATCATTCTTTTGGCCATCTTTCACAGAGTAGCTTTAATATTAATGAAGTGTAGCTTATTATTCCTTTCATGGACTGTGCCTTTGAAATTGTATCTAAAAAGTCATTGCCAGACCCAAGGTCATCTAGATTTTTTCCTATGTTATCTTCCAGTTTTATAATTTTGCATTTTACATTTAGACCTGTGATTGATTTTGATTTTTTTATTTAATGTCTGTAAAGAGTGTAAAGTCTGTATCTTATTATTATATTTTGCATGTGGGTGTTCAGTAGTTCCAGTACCATTTGTTGAAAAACAACCTTTTCTCTATTGTTTTGTTTTGTTCCTTTGTCAAAGATAAATTGACTATACTTATATGGCTCTGTTTCTAGCCTCCCTACTCTGTTCCATCAATCTTTCTGACTATTCTTTTGCCACTACCATACTGCCTTAATTATTACAGCTTTATAGTACATTTTAAAGTCAGCTAGTATCAATATTTCAACTTTATTCTTTTGTATTGTGGTGGCTAATCTGGGTCTTTTTGCTATCCATATAAACTTTGGAATCAGTTTCACAAAATAACTGGCTAGGATTTTGATTGGGATTACATTGAACCCATAGATCAAGTTGGGAAGAAATGACGCCTTCACAATACTGAATCTCCCTAACCATTAACATAGAATATCTACCTATACATTTAGTTCTCGGATTTTTTCCATCAAAGTTTTGTAGTTTTCCTCATATAGATCTTGTGCAGATTTTTTTAGATTTATGCCTAAGTACTTCATTTTTCTGCATGCTAATGTGAGTGGTATTATGTTTTTAACTTCACATTCCATTTGTTCATTGCTAGAATATAAGAAAGCAATTGACTGTTGTATATTAACAGTCCTGCAGGACATATCTATCCTAGTTGCAGGATAATATCTAGTGTGATAATCACTTACTAGTTCCAGAAATCCCCCAGTTCTTTTGGATTTTCTGCATAGATAATCACATCATCTATTAAAAAAGACAGTTTTATTTCTTCCTTCAAAATCAGTGTATCTTTTATTTCCTTTTGTAAGACTTCCAGTACAAGGTTGAAAAGGAGTAGCGAGAAAGGGACATTTTTGCCTTGTTCCTGATCTTAGTGAAAAAGCTTCTAGTTTCTGTTTTGTAGATACTCCTTGTCAAGTTGAGGATGTTTCTCTATTCTTAATGCACTGAAGATTTTTACAATGAATAGGTGTAGGATTTTTGTCAAATCCTTTTATAAAGGTCTATTAATATGATCGTGTGATTTTTCTTCCTTAGCCTCAGGGTGTGAGGAATTACATTTACTGTTTTCAAAAGTTGCACCAGTCTTATTTACCTGTGATCAATTCTACTTGGTTATGGTGTATAATTCTTTTTACATATTGTTGGATTCAGTTTGCTAATATTTTGTTGAGGATTTTTGCCTGTGTTCATGAGAGATGTTCACCTGTAGTCTTCCTTCCTTGAAATGTCTCTGTGGTTTTGGTAGTAGGGTAATGCTGGACTCATTCTAAAATGAGTTATGGTGTATTTCTGCCATTTCTTGCTTGTGAAAGAGATTAGATAACTGGTATAATTTCTTCCTTAAATATATGATAGAATTCATTAGTGATCCCATCCTGGCCTGATGCTGTTTTGGAAGGTTATTAATTTTTATTCAATGTCTTTAACAGATATAGGATTATTCAGATTGTCTATTTCTTCTTGTGTGAGAGATTATGTCTTTGAAGATACTGGTTCAGCCAGCATGATCTTTGAAAACACTGTCCCATCACCATTGATTTATCTTGGAGTCTTTGTTGAAAATCAACCGACTATACATGACAACATAGGCCACGTTGCCTTGATTACTGAAATTTTGTAGTAAGTTCTGAAATAAAGTCGTTAAATTCTTCTACTTTTTCTTTTTCAAAACTATTTTGAAAAAGCTTACACTAGGTCCTTTGCATTTCAATATAGATTTGAGAATCAGCTTATGCTTATACATTTTTCCAAAAGATAGCTAGAATTTTAATTAGGATTACATCGCTTGATCAATTTAGAAAGAACTGACATCATAACCACATTAAGTTTTCCAATCCATAAGTATGCCCTATCTCTCCATTTATTCATGACATCCACTCCTCTACTTTCCTCTACTAATAACACCTCACATTAGTGTGCTATACGAGTGTACCTGTTACATTTAATGAGAAAATACTGATATATCATCTAAAATCTGTAATAGTTTTTATCTATCTAGCTTTTTTTTCCTATTTCAGCATTGCATCCAGGATATCATATTACATTTATTTGTCAGTTCCCCCTAAGCATTCCTTGGCTGTGACAGTTTCTCACTTTTCTTGTTTTCAATGACTCTCCCAATTTTGAGAGGTATTGGTCAAATATTTTATAGGATGTCCCTCTATTAAAAATGTTCCTGTTCCTTTTCTTAAGAATAGAGTAGGGTTATGGGTTTGGGGGAGAGTGACAAAGAAGTACCATTTTCTTTTTTTTTTTTTTTTGTAGAGACAGAGTCTCACTGTACCGCCCTCGGGTAGAGTGCCGTGGCGTCACACGGCTCACAGCAACCTCTAACTCCTGGGCTTACGTGATTCTCTTGCCTCAGCCTCCCAAGCAGCTGGGACTACAGGCGCCCACCACAACGCCCGGCTATTTTTTTGTTGCAGTTTGGCCGGGGCTGGGTTTGAACCCGCCACCCTCGGCATATGGGGCCGGCACCCTACTCACTGAGCCACAGGCGCCGCCCAAGAAGTACCATTTTCACCATATTGGCTGAAGTGTCTACATGACACATTTAATCATATTTTTAATGTATTTCATTTTATTGCTTCATGACAATTCACTAGAAATGGATTTTTAGTCAAACTGATTATAAAAACTAGAATTTTTGATGAACTTTGCTAAACTGTTTTCCAAAAGGGTTCCACTGATTTTCATGCCCACCAATAATGGATACACTGCCATTTCTTCCCCTAATAATGACCTATATTCTGCATGGAATGGTATTCTATAAACATCTCTGCCTGCCAAAATCCTAGCATACTGTAAGGTGCATCTCAAATGATATAATCATTTTGAAGCCCATCTGAGTCCTAAATTAAATAAGATATCTGCTTTATGTGAACACCTAATACATTTTAATAGACATTTTCCTTCCAATTTCTCTTCATAGATGACATGTATAATTATAGTGACTTTTTCTTCAGTCTTTATTTCATTACATAATACACAGTGATAAGTAATAAGCACATTTTTCTAACCAAGAACTCTCGGAGATAGTTTAAACTACAGTTCTCCCTCATCCAAAAATAATATTGAACCATTAGGATAGGATATTTTTCAAATATTTTAATAAAAGATTTATCTTTATAAAATATATGCTTTTATTTAAGAATCTGGATGTAAAGTTTTAGGATTTGCAGATCTTATCCACTCTCTTGCTTCTTAAGGTGACTTAGTGATCAAAGTAAAAACTAAAGAAATTAATACACATAACAAAACTTTAAAAGAAAAACAGTTCTGAATCATTATTCTTTTTTCTCCTCAGAGAGGATCTCATTCAGTTACCCAGGCTGGAGTAGCTGGAATAGGCACACACCACTGCATCTGGTCAATATTTTTTTATTTTTTGTAGAGATACGGTCACACTATGTTGCCCAGGCTGATCTTCTTGGACTTAAATGATCCTCCCACCTCGGCCTCCCAAAGTCCTGGAATTATAGGTGTGAGCCATCATGCCCAGACCTGAATCAATATCCTAACGATTTAGGCAAAGAAATTTCTTGATAAAAACTATTAAAAGTTCATGAATAAATGTGCTCATTTATAGCTGGATGATGAAATCACCAAAAAGGTATGTGGGTTCCACCTAAGTTTGAAGAAACACTGTGGGCATCTATAATTATTTGCAATATTAACACCAACTTGGGTTAATTCAAATTGGCTTTTCATATATATTTATAATTTTTAAAGCCATCCTACATTGTAAATAAAGTTTTTAAACTTTGAATGTTCTTTAGTACCTCTCCTAAAGGATTGACTGCTTGCTAAGATAAAAAATAATCGAAAGTTTTATTTTTGGCTCAGCGCCTATAGCTCAGAGGCGAGGGCACCAGCCATATACACTGGAGCTGGCGGGTTCAAACCCAGCCCAGGCCTGCCAAACAACAATGATAACTACAACCAAAAAATAGCCAGGCACTGTGGCGGGCACCTGTAGTCCAAGCTACGTGGGAGGCTGAGGCAAGAGAATCGCTTAAGCCCAAGAGGGTGACATAGTGAGGCTCTGTCTCAAAAAAAAAAAAAGTTTTATTTTTATAGCCCTAAATTCAAAATATGGTGACAATTTTAGTTCAACAACTTCCTATTGTTATTAAATTCTTTCTTTCTCTCTTTTTTCTTTTTTGAGACTGTGTCTCACCAGGCTAGAATATGTTGGTATTATCATAGCTCACTGTAACCTCAAACTCCTGGGGCTCAAGCAATCCTCCTGCCTTAGTCTCTCAAATAACTGGGACTATAGGTATATGCTACTATGTGCAGCTAACTTTTTATTTATTTATTTTTTATGAATATAGGGTCTTGCTATGTTGCTCAGGCTGGTCTTGAAATCCTGCCCACAAATAATCTTCCTGCCTTGCTCTCTCATAGTACAAGATACGAGCCACCATACCCAGCCTCAAATCATTTTTTTTTTAGAGACAGAGTCTCATTTTGTCACCCTCAGTAGAGTGCCGTAGGGTCACAGCTCACAGCAACCTCCAGCTCTTGGGCTTAGGCAATTCTTATGCCTCAGACTCCCGAGTAGCTGGGACTACAGGTGCCCACCACAACGCCCAGTTATTTTTTTGTTGCAGTTTGGCCGGGGCTGGGTTTGAACCCACCACCCTCGGTATATGGGGTCGGTGCCCTACTCACTGAGCCACAGGCGCCGCCCAACTCAAATCATTTCTTATTACACTCAGTGTCTACCTTGTAGAATCACTTTATATCACTGTATATAAATGTCAATACTTCAATTTTAGAAAAATGTTCTGTTCTAGCCAATGAAAATACATTTTACAGAATAACCAAGGAATACATATATTCTTCATGAGAAGTTAAAAAAACATAGTAATAAGAAAAGGCAGACTACTCAAAATGTAATCTAAAAAGGAACCATACCTAAGCTCTTAAAGCTTTCACATCTTTCAGCAGATTCACTATTTACACTAAAAAAAATTACCATAGATCAGCATTATAATTTTCAGCTACTATTTCTAAGGCAGAAAGTTAAAAATACAAATTTAGCCATGAGCAATTTTTCGCAATATAGTATATAAAATATATGTGGCTAATATATATATGGAGAATACTATATATTCTATTTTATGAACTAGGGTCAGCAAATCACAGCTTATGGGCTAAATCTTGTCCACTGCCTGTCTTTGTAAATAAAGTTTAATTAGAACACAGCCATATGCAATCATTACATGCTATCTCTGGGTGTTTTTACTCTACCACAGCACAGTGATGTAACTTTGACAAAGACCAAGTTAGCCTAAAATAGGTTCTATACGGCCCTTCACAGAAGTTTTGACCCCAATACAAATTTTCAAATATATACTACAAATGTTTAGCTGTAGATGATTTGCAGTAGAGTCCTGTTTTTAATATCCTTCAAAATTACTACAAGAACTTAAGTCTATGTCTCAGCAGGTCCTCAGACTATGGTAAAACATATCCTATCTTTTTCCTGATTTCCTATTAAAAATATTAAAGTCTGGGTTTTGACACAGTAAAACCATGAGAGTATAGTCAAGTATTTCTCAATTGCTAGGGTAAAGTTTAATTTCTTAAGGATCAAATAAAAATGTAAATTTAGGAAAAACACTATCTAGAAATAAATAATAGGTCAATTAAAGAAAACATATTTTAGCAAATTTAGCAATGTTTAGCAGTGTTCTAAGCTAAGTAGCACTTAGATTGCTACTTACCAGTTAGTGAAAGCACAGATGTCTTTCCTAGCCCTGAGACAGAAGGTGTATATCCTGTTGTAGAACTTTTACTAGAAAAGAACATGATTTGGTTTAAAATACAAGAACATGCTTCTTACAATCTCAGTCATCTATCACTTGGGCTGTTATAATCATGGTGATTTAATTTATATGATTCTCTCCTGACCTTAACTTTTTATAGTTTTGTCTCCTAGGCTAACGGGAAAAGCAGACATTCATCTATTGTCAGGAGAACTCTGCTGTGATCAGTTTATCATGCAAACATTCCAGTAGCTTTTTTAAGATATAAACAATATTAATAACAAATGGGGCTTACTCATACCCATTTAAAAGTTATGTAGCCTATGTGGTATGACACCACCTTCCTCATAAAATGATATATGGATTCCATGCTGTTATTAAATATTGTCATGGCAGTATTCTTCCGTAAATGCCAGGAAACCTATTTTTGTATAAATTAGGAGATTTCAATTATTTTTAATAATACTTACAGAAGAAAACTGACAAGTTATTGGCCTATAAAAACTCAAAATTAATCCTAATTGTTATAATAATGTAACTATTTCACGTATGTAAAGATGAATGACTAGGAAATCAAAAATGAGATGAAAAAGTGAACAGTTGATAGATCATACCCAGCACACTTGTCTAAGTTGCCATATTTTGTATGAAAAGCTTGACTATTGAAAGACTGGCTTCGAATCAATTTGGATTTCTTGATTTCTTTGCCTAGAGTAATAAGCAGAAAAAAAGGGAAATGCATTGAGTTCATCCTCAGTTGTCCCAATTCACATTCCCTCTCAAACTACCAACATTTTCAGTAAAACACAAATGGCCTAGCATTCTCCCCCTAGTTTGACCTGATTGGAGTATTTCTCACCCCTACTGCCCATTAAGAACCACCAAAACAACTAATGATAGAAGGCCAAAGTTGTTTTAGAATAATAAATCTCATCTTATAGAGGGACTTTGCCTCTAATTAATTTTTGAAAAGTGAAAGATATATAAAAGAACATAAAAAGAACTTTTCTCTTACTTGTCGATGGGGTGGCAGAGGAGGGTCCAGGAACAGAAATGGAGATGTTCTTGGGCAGACTTTGTGTTGGTGTCTTAGTGTCTCTACCTAAAAAACAACTCTGTTTTAAGTTCTATAATTTCCTCTGAGTTCTTTTATGTGTATACACACACACACACACATATATATTTTTTAATTGTTGGGGATTCATTGAGGGTACAAGAAACTAGGTTACACTGATTGCATTTGTTAGGCAAAGTCCCTCTTGCAATCGTGTCTTGCCCCCAGAAGGTGTGGCACACACCCAGGCCCTGCCCCCCTCCCTCCTAACCTTTCTTTGCTCTTCCTTTCCCCACCACTCCCTCCTTTCTCATTCCTCTGAGTTCTTTAATTAATATCCATAAATATATAATATAGAGAATAAGAATCTCTATCCCTAGCTAAGCAGCTCTCTTCTCCAAATATTCTTACTTTATAAATTTACATATTTCAATCTTTGTTATTCAGTAATGAATTTGACAGTCTCACAGCTGTAATCAAACTTTAAGCTTTCCTCTTTTAAAGGATCTGAACCTCCACACTGATTCCTATCTTGTAGTCATGCATTTCTAACATCTGTACCACATTAAGCAGCTGATTTTCAAAAACAAATTTTGAAAAATGAAAGAAAGTAAAGCAATTTTCCATGTCAAATTAAAAAGTCAGCATGGTCTTTCAGAATACCCGCTTGCAACATAATTCTGTAACTGAACGATGAAGACTCCAAAGAACTACTTACGTTTCTTTTCAAACATTTTGTCACTCGTGGACCTTCCATCATTCTGCTGCTTTTCCTTTTCTAACTGTTCCTATTATTAAAACAGTATCTTAGAACTAAAGTTACAACTAAAGAGATTGAGGAAATTGTTCTGAGAAATTAAGCTTTAGAGATACAAATAAAGGTTCATAAAAACGTCTGAAAGAGGTACTGATTCTCATAATAGTGTCTAAAGAATTCAGGGTTCTTTCAGATTTGGCTCTTTTAACATCTACAGAATTGTGCTGTTGGGGGTTTATCAAACTAAAACAATGAGTCTAGTATCATTGTTATAGTGAGCCTTTATTTTCTAGAAAGTATTTACCAATTCTTCTTAGCAAAATATCTCTTACTATTGGTCATTTCAATTTCTGACTGTTAAATAGCAAAACTTGACATTTTTCTTTAAAAAAAAATTTAAAAAAGAAATAGTTTCTTAGACATTTACATTTTCAAATGCTTTACTTAAGCACACTATACATAGGAAAAGTATACAGATTATAAGTTTACAGCTCACTGAATTTTCCCAAAGTAAATATACCTGTCATAACCAGCTCTGACATCAAGAAACAAAACATTACCAAAACTTGTCCCAAATAAATAAGTAAGAAAATCAATGAACACAGCATCTTCTGAACAAGTGTGGTACAACCGACACGCATGGAACACCACCACATTCAACAAGTGGAAAACAAACATTCTTTTTAAGTACACATGTAAAATAAAGAAAAAGGTGGAGAAAACTGATAATTTCCACACTGACCTGGGCCACATAAAAAAAGAGTCAAATGGAAATTCTAAAGCACAACGCACATAAAAACTGAAAAATACTATTAGGTGGGTTTAACAGAATTGTCCATTTTCTCCATCTTCCCCTGTATTATTTTGATCATGTTAATCACAGTTATCTTGGAGTCCTTGTCTGCTTAACTCCAATACCAGAATCACTTCTGGGTCTTTTTCTATTGTTGGCTTTTGTCTTGGGCTTAGGTTATTTCATACTGAAAGTTTTTGAGAGCCTGCTTATTATCTACAGCTGCTACAACTGCCAATCTTGAACTTAACCTCCATCTTGGAAGACTGCCAAAATAATGCACTTTCCTTTTCAGAGGATTTCCACTGAAGTTTTTAATCTCATAGCATACATAAATTTTCAGCAGACAAAAAATATAAAAAATAACCAAATAGAAATTTTAGAAGTGAAATACACAATATTGGACATTTAAAAAATTCACTGGACAGGCTCAGCAGCTTCATGGAAATGACAGAGAAGAAGTTGGTGACACTGAAGATAGACCAACAAGTTACTCAGCACAGAATTTAAAAAAAAAATTAAAAAGAACAAAGCCTCATGGACCTATGGGACTGTGATAAAAGATTTAACATATGTGTAGCTGGAGACCCAAAAATAAGAGAGGGAGAAATTGGAGTAGAATGTCTATTTAAATAAAAAATGGCCTCAATTCCCCAAATTGGAAGAGTGATATACATTTATAGATTCAGTAGGCAACAGGGACATGCAATTTAAAAAACCATGAGATACAATTACGTACCCACTGTATGGCTAGAATTAAAAACACTAACCATATCAAGCATTTCAGATGACATGAGATAACTAAAGTTCTCCACTGTAGCCAATGGGAATGGAAAAAAGCTAGAACCACTTTGGAAAACACGTTGTTTTGGTTTTTGGTTTTTGTTTTGAGACACAGCCTCAAGCTGTTACCCTCGGTAGAGTGCTATGACATCACAGCTCACAGCAACCTCCAACTCCTTAGCTTAAGCGATTCTCTTGTCTCAGCCTCCCGAGGAGATGGGACTACAGGTGCCTGCCACAATGCCCTGCATTTTTTTTTTTTTTTTTGGCCGGGACTGGGTTTGAACCCACCACCTCCAGTATATGGGGCCAGCACCCTACTCCTTGAGCCACAGGTGCCGCCCCCGGATTTTTTTTTTTTTTTTTTAGTTGTAGTTGTCATTATTGTTTGGCAGGCCTGGGCTGGATTTGAATCCGCCAGCTCTGGTGTATGTGGCTGGGGCCTTAGCCACTTGAGCTATAGGAGCCGAGCCACGTTGTTTGTTTTTAAGTTAAGCATACCATATTAATCCAGCCATTTCTATTTCAGAAAATTTACCCAAGAGAAGCAAAAATACATCTACCCAAAGACTAATATTATTATTTTTTTTTTTTTGGCAGTTCTTGGCTGGGGCTGGGTTTAACCCAGCAACTCCAGCATATGGGGCTGGCGCCTTACTCCTTTGAGCCACCAGGCCACCCAAAGACTAACCTCTCTAATGTCATAGCAACTTTCTTTGTAATATCCCAAAACTAGAAGTAACCCAAATACCCACTAGGAGGTGAATGGATTAATAAATTGTCATATATCCATAATATGGACTACTACTCAGAAATAAAAAGGAATGACCTATTGATACATGCAACCTTATGGATGAATCTCAAATAATTACAATAATGGAAAAAAGGCATGATCAATAAAAGTATATAATACACAGTTAAATTTAAATAATTACAGAAAATGGAAACTAATCTATAGTGACAGAAACTAGATCAGAGGTTGATGGGGACAGTAGTAGGAAGAAATCGTGGATTACAAAGGGGCACGCAGAAACTCGGAGGAATGAAAATGTTTTATATTCTGATTGTGGCAATGGTTTCCCAAACATGTCAAAACTCATCAAATTGTGCACTTTAAATATAGGCAGTTGTTTGTCAATTGCTCTTCAATAAAGTAGTTTTCTTTTTCCCAAAGGCTCTCAAATATATAATAGTTTTCCTTCCATTTGATAGAAGAACAGATTTCAGAAAATTAGGACTCTTCTTTAGGCAAAGAGGGGGTGGAAATAGGGTTTGTTTGTTTTTTAAGGAAAAAAGAGTAGTATGAAATTGAAATAAATGATGTTTTAAGTTTAATTACAAAACAGTTAATACTGGCTTGAAAAGAGGGTAGGCGTGTTTGAGTGAAAACATACCATTTCTAAAAGAAGTAGTTCTTCTCTTTCTTTCTCTTGATCTAACAAATCTTTTTCATAAAACTTTTTCTGGAACTGTTTAAAATGAAATTGTGAAACATTAATGATAAGTTTCTGGCAATTTTCAAATATTCCTTTCAATATAAAGGAAAAAGAATACACTTACCGCATCCATAGACATTTCCATTCTGTCCAACTCTAATACAGTCTGTAAGAAAGTTTTAAAAATTATTCAGCAGCAATTAAATTAAATCAACCAATCATTTCTCAGAGATTTTTCAGAGGGTAGTTCCAGGAGGTGATGTTTGCAAATTCCATTATTTTATATAGTATTTATAATAACTTTGTACAGTACCACCAGGATCCATTTTACCTTTTAAAAGGTTTTAACCTTAAGAAGAGCAAGTCTAGAGGCGTATTTTAAATACTACCCACACGCAATTTAATTTCTAATAACTCCCAAGGTCAATCTTTTCAGAATTTTCAGAAATGTAATATAGCTTTTGCATTTTTGAAAAGTCTTTTCAGGTAAATATATATGAAGCAAGCTATCATTTCTCTTAAAATCCTTAGCTTCTTCCATAGAAATTTTTTATCATTATGACATTCTTAAGCAAAAGAAAAGATTTTCCTCTGAAAGTATTCTCTCAATTTACTATTTGTCTCTCACAATACACTGATTTGGAAAAAATTATTCCAATCAAACAAGAGTTAATCTAATCCAGGATTCTGTCTCTGATAGAGGGACAGTAGTTCTAACACTTATTCTAATGGCCCCAATAAAGTATATTTCTATATTCATATGACCAAAGCTATTCATTACACACATAAAATTTATTTAAAACTTTATTTTATGCTGAAATTTATGAAAACTTTACAATTTATGCTATGAAATACCCCCTTGTTAAAGTTACTTTCTAAATTATAAAAACCAGTTATAATAAACTATTCCATTTTTATCCCAAAGCCTTGTGTAGCTTCCTCAGAGGTTCCTGCACTAACAACTCATTATAATAATAAATTTTCATGGGACGGATTAACTCCACTACCTGAAACATACTTAAATTTAAGAGCTATACTCCAGAATAATGCACAGTAGATTAATAATAAATTAATTTAATGATATCACTGTTATACCTATATGACATTAACTTGTACCTATAGGAGATTAACTTATATAATATTATCTCTAAAATTAACAAATTCTTTGGGAAAGCTACTGTCCCATGGGCTCGGCGCCCATGGCTCAGTGGTTAGAGTGTTGGCCACATACACCAAGGCAGGATGGTTCGAATGCAGCCCAGGCCTGCTAAACGACAATGACAACAACAACAAAAAATAGCCGGGTGTTGTGGCGGGTGCCTGTAGTCCCAGCTGCTCGGGAGGCTGAGGCAAAAGAATTGCATAAACCCAGAAGTTAGAGGTTGCTGTGAGCTGTGTGCCCTCATGGCACTCTACCCAAGGGCGGTACAGTGAGACTCTGACTCTACAAAAAAAAGAAAGAAAGAAAAAGTTTCTCATAAAAAAATAAAAATTAAAAATAAAAGTTCCTCATGTGATATCTGTTAATTATTTTTAGAAAAAGGAGAAAAAAATAAGATTCCATTTTTTCTCGCCATCAATGCTAATTTATGACATTAATAAATTAATTTCTCTCACAACATATAAGTGCTCAAAAATTACCTGTTCCAAAGTTTACAATTGGATTCATAAAAGTAATCACTTTGACTTGATCTTATATAAATATTAGTTATACAGGGTGTCCATAAAGTTCATATGTAATTTAAAATAGTTTACTATTTCAAGATACCCTAGGTATTCAGCAAAATGAGTTCTTAAAGACTACAATGTATTTTAAGATTTAGTTCACTAATCCAAATTTTTACTGTCTTAGTGTTCCAACATTGCCAAACAACCAATATAAGACGATCTCATGGTGAAACAAACCATAAAATACAATAACGTAACATTACTTAAAAAGGAACGCACTCTTGTGTAGTTGCAGCTCAGCCTCTTACTCAAGTGACCTCAAGCAGACCTCTGAAGTAAGTCTGAGGGCCCTTCCGGGGCTAAATTTCTATAAAACACGACTTTCCCAATTTAACAACAAAGTTTTACTGGACTATAATCACTTAAAAATACAGTCTGGTGAATAAAGTAGTGATTATTATTGAACAGCATTCACTGAAAACCCAACATGTGCCAAACTCTCTGTCATACATTCATATTACCAGTGATAAAAGTTTAATAACTAAGCGCCAGGAGACTTCCGACTTGGGTCCTTCCCTTTGCCAGGAGCTCTGGTGCTTTTTACTCCTTTCGTATTCCTTTCTGTCTAATAAATTCTATCTTATCACTGAAATAAAAATAACTAAGTGCCCGTCAGATCTTTCCATTTGTGTACAGCTTATAACACACATAAACCAAATCATTTTCTCCTACCACTCCAGGAAGGATACAAATATTTTAACGTATAGCTCTTCTGTCAAGCTAAAATAGTGAAGTTACGATTAACATTACCTTAATGCAATAAATGCAACATGGAGACAAGAGTGATACTTACTTTTTTTACAATAGCCAGAACATCTTTATCTTTTTCTTGACATAGGAGTTTTCTTACACACATTTCTAATTGCTGAAGCAGATGCTTATCTGTAGGAATCTTCAGAGTAGATTTTACTTTGGGTAATAGGTAGCAAAGTTTCATTCTATAATAAATTACATAGTACTGACTTTGAGTAATTTTAATAACTCAAGAATAACAGTAACTCAACACTGAAAGAAAAATCAGGTTTTAGGTAGCCTGAGAGCTCACGTATTCACTTCTGGAGCACCTAGTATGAATCAAGCAGTCATCATTCTGGGTGCTGAGAGACACCAGAGAACAAAACCAATAAAATGCTCTCTTGGAGTTTACGTTCTAGAATGGTGGTAGAAAAGAAAGGAGAAACAAGTAAAATGTCTGTTAGATGTAAATGCAATAGAGAAAAATGAAATATGGAAAGATGAGGGAGTACCTGGAAAGGGGGATTCATCGGTTTTAATGCAGATGGTCAGAGAAGGTATCAGTGAAGGTTTTACTGAACAGGTAACATTTTAAGCAAAAACCTAAGGAAATTGAGGTCATAAGCCTCGTGAGCATCTAAAACAGAGCCGCAGTGCTCACAGCAGAGAGCTTGCCTCTGGTGTGGCCCCAAATTAGCCATCTGGCCATTGTGCCAAAGCAGAACATTGTCAAGGTAAGATCAGCAAGAGTCCTCAAAGCAGGAACAAGAGGCCTCGCAGGCCCCAGGAAGGAGACTGGCTTTTCTTCTGAGTGCAGTGAGAAACCATTGGAGGATTTTGAGCAGAGAGGTGAAGTAATCTACTTAAAGTTTTATAAGTAACATCTGGCTACTGTGTTGCATTAGACTAGAAGAAGAGAAACAACAGGAGAGGTCCTTGTAAGAATTCGGGCTAGAGGTGATGGTGGATTGAACCAGAGTGACAGCAGCAAAGGTGTCAAGAAGTGGTTAAGCAGGAGGAAGTGGGCTGAGGCGTTAGAGCTGAAGAGACAGAGAAAAAGGACTTATTCGAGGTTTTGACCTAAGCAAGTGGAAAGATGAAACGGTTATTTAATGAAATGGAGAAGACTACAGGAGGAGCAAAAGCAGTTAAGAAAGATCGGGATTTAATTTTAGACAGATGAAGTCTGAAATGCCGGACATTAAGTTAGATATTCCACGGAAATGCTAAGTGGGCAGTTGGCTCACTGAGTCTGCCGTCCAGGGTAGAAGTCTATTCTGGAGACAGTGAGGAATCTTCAGCATGCAGATGATACTTAATCCACAAATGAGACTGGAGAGATCCCTGAGGAACAAGTGCAGTTAGAGAAGAAAAGAGATAAAAGGATACGCACAGTCCAGGTACGATCGCAATCTAGATTGGGTTGAAAAGCAAGAAACAAGGAGTGAAGAAAGCCAGGGAGGTAAGAGGAAATTCGGCAACGAAAAGAAAACCTTTCCAGGAAGAGGCAGTTCAGAGGAAATGTTTGGCTTCACTAAACTAAAACTCTAATGCTTTGCCAGGCCTGGTTTTAGAGAGAGATGTTGGGTGATTATTTCATACGTGTTATCTTCACTCATTCATCTAAGAGCTCGCCACACTATTATTTTTTATTTCTATTGTAAGCCTTGAAACAACTAAATCCCACTTCTAAACTTTCCAGGACACTTTCTCAGACGAAGCTTTAGTTGACGGTTCTTCATACCCAGCAAAATTTGCTTGTTAGTCAAGTAAAAAAGGATAAAGTTCCTCCTCTGGAATTTGCAGCATTGTAAGTAGCAATAATAGCCTCAACCTCACTCAGAGCTCATCACGGATACTGCTAAGACTGGTAGTGCTTTCTCTAATTAAGGAGTCTCAATTTCCCCAAAGAGAATTTATTCATTTCTGGCAGCTGTGGAGAAGGGTTCTTTGAATAACAATAGTGTTTTCCCAGCCTTGATATCGTCTAAACTCAGTGAATTTAAATTTTAAACATTCACTTAAGGAAAAACAAAAACACTTAACAGTTGATGCAGACGTCATTCTTTATAACTCAAGCCGAGTCTAGAAAACACACATTCAGCAGAAGCTACACAAGCGGTCAATAGTGATTCACTTCTTATGAGACTCCTGGCCCATGAGACTATAACATTTTTGAAATTAGGGGCCATATCTTTCCGGTAAGCTAAATTCTTTATGTACATTATCTCAGTTATTTATACCTCAGAATACCTTCTGACATAGGTACTAAAGAAATCAATCCACAGACAGGTTTTGTTTGTAACTTCCCCATATATCTAGCATAGAGCTGGAACTTCAGCTCAGGCAGTTTGTGGCTCCAGAAACTGTCCTCCTAATCTACATAATGTGTCTGCCTAGCTCTACAGCATTCTGTAAAGGCTTTTACACCCCAAATCAGTTAGCATCCAGAGCTGTCAGACCCATTTCTTTTGGATGGCAGCTTCCCAAGGAGAAAAGTGAGAACCAAGACAGATTGTTCTACAATGATCTAATACCCAAAAAAGTCTCTGAGATTCGTGGAGTGCTATTTAATTAACCTTAATTTGGTTTCTGAATTGGCAGATTGCTTTCTCTTAGAATCAGTGCTATGCTATCAGTCACACTGGCCAGCGTAGAGATAATTTCATTCCTTCCAAATTATTTTTGTCAAATGCTTGGTAAGTGACAATTTATCATATTGGAAGTTGCTTTTCTAGAATCACAAGTTCAATTTACAAAATGTTAACAATATAGCTGGATCCATTAGTTGATCAAGAAGAGCTAAAATCTAGAGAATTACCAAGAGTATCTTTTCAATTTACGTTAAACATCAGGGATATGCTACCTCTCATTTACAAAGCACAGGTAAGATGTACAACAAAACTAAAGCCGACGCAGGTGTGCTTTCTGTATTTTATCACATAAAAGATAATAAAATAAAAACCAACCCCTAGATTATTCCCATGAACTAATGCTCATGAATTCTTAGGTTCAACTTTCAATATCTTTTGACAATTCTTCATGGTATATATCTCAACAGCAAGACAATTAACCTAAGCTAGCTTATTGCCCCACTAACTCTTCCTATTAAAAAGTAGTATAATGTTCTGCATATTGCCTACAATTAATGTCAACTATTTATAAAAGATACACATATGAATCTTTTAGATATATAAAACCAAGTGTGGCTACCATGTGCAAACTCATCAACGAGCTCTAGAGTATTTTGAGGGGAAGCCTTTGGACAACTGACTCTGACTGTCTCTCTTTCCTACACATCTGAATTCAAGTTCAGAAGAGAAACACAGGGCTTAGGACACAAAAATCTAATGGCTGAAAGTTTAAAATTCTTTTCATCCCATTATCAGACGCACAAATAGCTCTTAGGTAGTAATAATATACATGTACTAATGCCACTGTACTACACATTTAAAAATGGTTAAAATGGTGAATTCTATGTTATGTATATTTTCCCACAGTATATATAAAAAAGAAATAATATGCCCACTTGGGGAGGATAAAAAAGAACAAATTATATTCCGTATTTTTGTCAACTTCCAAGCAAGCCATTTTCAGGCCTGTTCCATCCAACTTAACAGTGAACCCGATCCAATTAACATTTATTGGCCTTCAAAAATGAAAGGCAGTTGACCATGGAAGGTAGGACAAAAACCTCAAACCAGCCCTACATCTCAGAATAAATGGGTCCTTAAAAATGGACAGATGCTCACCAAGCCAACTCTGAAGTGACAAGACAGCTGACTATTTTTTCTTTACTTTTAATGACAGATAACTTAATGATACTTCTTCCCCCTCCTCTGGTGCTGACATGTGTATCCAAAAGGCTAAAAAAGCTTGTCAATCTGGCTTCAACTCAACTGCTCTCGACCTGATAAAACAAAAGCTCGAAGACAGTGCTGAACAATGATGCTTCTCAGTCCTACTGACACTCACATTATTAATACCAAGAATTTCAAAGCAAGTGTAAAATCTTCAATTTTTTAATTGCCTAAAAAATGTTTTGTATATATTCACTATATTACATATATAATCAATACAATATTTTTGAATATTTTCTTTGATAACATACCTCACATTTGCTACTGGATCATGCGTCAATTCAATAGCAGGTAGAAAGAAATATTTACAAAAAAATGATTTGGAAAAGATCTCTATGATAAATTCACAGGTATCCAAAAATCGAAGTCTATTCCAATAACTTTTGCCTTGTCCCAGTTCTAGAAACAACACCAAAAATTAGCAAAAGTTAATTTTTCCTATATAAAATTACATGTGATAAAATTAGACATACAAAATCGTTACAAATGTGTTTATACCCACAGTTTGATTAGCAAATAGATAAGAGGAAAAGAAATCATATTATATGCCACAGATTTGTAGATTCCCAAATTGGATGATACCTCAAACCCAGCAAGTTTTATTAAACACTGCATTCAATTCCATAAGCATTTATTGACTATTCAATGACTATTATCTACTATTTTTGGATCACCCACCATATACATATTATCTTGTTTAACCCCTAAAAGCAACCCAATATGATTGCACACTTATTCCTCCAAAAGATAAGGCTACTGACATTTACAGAGGTTAAAAATCATATAGCTGGCAGGTGCGGAGCTAGAATTCAAATACAAGTCTAACTTCAAAATATTTAATCATCAAATTAAATGTCTCCTTAAAAATGCTTTGAAGAGAACAGTCATATATAAACAGTATTACTGGCAATAATTTAGGTCAACATTCAAAGGTTAATGTTTTTCTTTTTACATAAATGTTCAAAAATAAAGCCCAATACTAAAAGCCAAATAGAATCTTCTTTTGAAATAAAATATTTTAAATGTGAGGCCCTTCCAGTGAAAAATGAAAATTGCATTAAGATAGACTACAAAAAGACTAAAGTATACCAAGCATAATTTTTCTGACATGGAATTTTATGAAATAGCTCTTAATTTTTCAAAAAGTACTCCATACTTAAAATAGTAAACTCCAATAACCAGAAAATCCAATTATTGCCTATGTTGGATAATAAGAGCTTAATTAAAATAGTAAAACATTATAGACAAAGCAAGTATATAATAATTAACAAATGTAGCAAGTATATATACATATATACTTGTGTGTATATATATATATACACACATATATATATATATAAGCACATACATATATGTGTGTGGCAATTAACACTTTAACAAAAAGTTTTTGCTTTGATTTTAGCTCTTGACAAATTAAAATAAATTTGCATTTGTAAATTAACTTAGTTTCTTAAGCTAGATAAACTACCAGGCTCACCAGATTCACATTCATATGTATCATCGACTCTATTAAAGGGAAAATACCCACATTCTGTTAATTACATTAATATTGAAAACAGGACCATAAAGTAAGTGGTTAAATTCATGGATATTCTATTTATATTTTAGTTCCAAACGCTATTTCATCAGGGTAGAACCTGGGCTTTCAACATAAGTGCACATTCGCTTCACTTTTAAATTTTCAAGTGTAGAAATTCATACACTAAAGCTCAGAGTAATCATTTTTTTCATTCATCACACACCTCATCCTGCTAAAAATATTTCTAAAAAACAAAAATCAGCCTACAAAACTAAAATCACACCATAGATATTTACCAACATCAGCCTAATAAATTAGATCTAACTAAGCCCAACTAGTTTATCTTCTTTTTTTGAAGGTAAGAGACAACGATTACTTACGTTCAATTAATTTTTGAATGACCTCATGTCTCTGTTCCTGTTTACGATTGTAACGTAGAAAAATGCACAGAGTTCGTGAAGCTGCCTTTTGGACAGGTAAGACATTCTTAAAAAAATAAAGAAGACAATTACACTAGACTAGTATCATTATACTTCCTAAATAATTTGGCCCCATCAAACTGATCTTAAGCTGCCAGCTAAAAGTAAGAGGAATGTTTTACTTCTTCTCAAATTACTGAATTTGTATCTTTTTGGAAGTGTCTTCAATATTTAATATTACTATCACTCAGGCAAATCAACTAATCTATCATATTACAAAGTTAATTTAATTTGGCACAGAAATGTATAAATCATCCAGATTTTGTTCACCTCATCTTAAGTGATATTCTCCTAAAATACACCTCTTCCATTTGTTGTTTTAGTCATTCCCTAGACTTACATCACAAATTCAACAAATATTTGTTAGAACGTAACCATGTATCAGGTACATTCCCTAAAATGGTGCCACTTCTAAATTATAAATTGAGAGATTCATGATAGGTTATACTCTTTGATATTCTGGCTTAATTCTGTTTTTCAATCTCAATGTCATTCATGAATCATGGATCCAAATAAAGCTTAGAATCCAAAGGACACCACGTCAATCACTCTTGCCAGTATTCCAAACCCCTTTATCCTTTGAGTTTCTTTCGTACCGCTAGAAAGAACCTTAATTCTAAATGAAAGCAATCATTTATCTTTACTAGGTGTGGGATCAAATTATGTATGAGGGAAAAACCTCTCAACTAGGCATATCATGTCCAGTATAAATCCATGTTCACTATCTAGACTTACACACAAATATTCAATTCAGACTATTATAGTGGGGATCCTTGAAATTTAAGTAGAATAGAACTTAATATTGTTGAGACAGTAGTGCCTGCTATCTCCTCTCCTGTTATATTTTATGCAAGCTATTGTGTGCAATTTGTATGTTTTTAATCTTCTGAATGTGAAAACAGGATATTGTTATAATTTAGAGCAGAAAATTTAAGACATATAAACAAAACATGACTGGCCTTAAGAAAAATGAATTTCAGATAAAAGGTCAACTAAAAAGCATGTTACTCTTTGATTTCATATATATACTGATAGAATTTCAAATGCCAGTTGTATGAAAATAAGTACATTTTGGACCTCATATATAACGCATATTATACTTTGTAGTATAAGGTAAGTGTTCTTTTGGGACAGAAATCAAAGAATAAATGTAATCAGGTCAAAAACACATAAACCCCATTTTGAAGAGGTTATAACAACTTGAGCAAAAAAAATGCAATTAATTAAAATGTTATTTAATTTTTTAAAATGAGTCTAAAAGAATGAGACATACATAACATCAAAAACAAAATTCGTCTGTTACCATTAAAAGTAGCTGCTACAACAACTTCTAACTCTAAAAATGGATAATTAGAGGGCAAGAATTCATTTTGTCTTTTACACTAGGAAATGTAGCTCAGGGTAATTAAATAACACATGTGGATGTGATGTGGATATTTGAAAAATATCACCATCAAATCTGCATAAGCAATGAAGGAGTTTTTAAAAATCACTCTTTTGCAAGTGCTAATTAAATAACTGATTCAAACAAAAGGAGCATCAACAGATGCTCAAACTAATGAGTGAAAGGCTGATGACAAACTGGATATTCAGAGGGTTGAAGTATCAGCTGTGGATCACAACACAGATCACAGGGCTGTCACCACCTGCATGACCACTCTTAGCTCACTTACAGTAGGACAAACATCCATATATGATGTCATGTAAAATACACAGCACACTCATGAAGTATTCTTGCCAAAATGTTTAACCTAATTCTCAGCAAGCCTTCAAACCTAACCTCCATTTTATAAGAAACATGGAGAATAGATGAAGAATCAATCTGACAAAGAGTTGGAATATTCTATAGGAAAACTACTTAGTCTCTTTCACAATTCAGTATCATGAGACAGTAGGTGGTGAGAGAACAGGGATATCTTCTAAATTAAAAGATACTGAAAAGATGTAACAGCCAAAAAGCAAGGTATGGATCTTGACTGGATTCTAAGTGGAGTAAAACAACTGCAAAATATATTTGTGGAATAATGGTGTTCACTATATGGTATAATGGGGTGTGTTATAATATTTTCTTTGCCTTTCTGTACCTTTTCGTTTTTTTCATAATGAAAGTAGGAAACGCAGGCTCGTGTGTCACTCCTTTCCTCAAAACCTTCCCAAGACTTCTCCTGTCTCAGAAAATAGTCCAAGGCCTTATCACAGCCTTCAAGGACCTGTGTGCTCTGGACCCTGTCACCTGTCTAGCCTCAGCTCTCTTCCCTACCACTTGCCACACCAGCCTCCTTGCTGTTCCTCACACACCCAAGCACATGCTACGTCGTACGCTTGCAGTTACTATCCCCTTTGCCTGGATCACCTGTCTTTCAGATATCCTCATGGCTCATTGCCTCTCTGTTCAAGCCTCCACACGAAGTATACTTGGTCCTGACCCCTGTATTCACAATGGCATTCTACCAGCCTCCATTATTTTCTTCTCCTCAACTCTGTTTTATAGTTCTTCACTGCACTTCTCATTCCTGATATATGATGTCTTTGTTTATTGTAAGACATAGATCTTAATTGGACCCTATAAAGATTAAAACAACTGTAAAATACATTTGGAGGATAATTGACAGAATTTTAATATGGTCTGGATATTAGATGATATTAAAGAATAACTGTTAATTCTGTTAAATAGCGGTTTATAGAAGGCCCCTAAAAGAACATAAATTCTCTTTCGTCCACTATTATATTCCTGGCACCTAGAATAGAGCTTAGCACATAGTAAGCCCCCAGTAAGTTTTACTGCATGAATGAACAAATGAATATTCTGACCATTAGGTATAGAGCTAAAAATACAAATCTTTTTTTATTTGTAGCCTCGGTGAGAATGGAAAACCTGCTATAATAATCATGTATTTCCTTTATAGTATGGAATTAGCTCCGTGTAAAAGAAAACAAGTAAAACAAACATCTTAGGGCTTAAAAGTACTTGTCCACGTTATACATTGTAAATCATTTCTTTTTCCTGATAAGAGAAGCTAAGAATGCAGAATATTTATGTATCCGCAGCTTCCTAAACACAAACATGCCTACTGAGTTAATTAGGTTGAGGCCAGAAATGAAAATTAAACTTGACAGCATCTGTTATCACCACCTGTCAATATGTTTATTTATTATTTTATAATTTCTCACTCCCACCACCACTACTTTAGAATGCAAGCTCCATTAGAGCAGGATTCTCTCTGTTTTGCTCAGTTGTATGTCCTCAGGTCTTAGAACAATGCCTAACACATAGGAGGCACTCAATAACTAACTGCTGAATAACATTCATAAATAAATTTCTGTTCAATTCTATGTGAAATGTCATATGTGGTACATTCATGCTATGAAATGTAAAAATGATAAGCATGCCATCGTTGTCATAACCACTTTTTAAGATTGCTGCAATATAACCTTTAGTCCCTAGGCTTTCCTTTGATATGTGAAATAAACGTGGAGGGGTGTTAGTTAATAAAATGTAAGCCTATTACTTTTTTTTATTTAAATTGTAAATAACACTAATGATACAATTTTTTAAGCTTTGAAGCTGAAATCAATTTTGAGTTTTTGAGATGGGTGCTAGAATTTAGCATCTCTCTTTTACTGAGAACAAACAATGAGAATTTAACATGCTTTTTTAGCAAATACATGGAACTTTTTTATACCTAAAAAATGATAATGGACGCCATATTAAATATGTAGTGAACTATGAGATAAATAATGCTCTCTGAAAATTTTTGTGGAAAAGTGGACTAACTTTATGGGAAGGTGTAAGCAGCACCTTGTTTGAGGGATGAGTCCTTTTCTTAATTTGACTCTAATTGTAAGGTTACCCATAATAGGACATCCACGTTTTGGTTACAAACTTCATCTGTTCCGTAGCCACTCTTCAGGTACCATAAAAGAAAAGGTAACCAAAGTAATATTTTTTTTTCTTTTTTTTTTTGGCTGGGGCTGGGTTTGAACCTGCCGCCTCTGGCATATGGGGCCAGCACCCTACTCCTCTGAGCCACAGGCACCGCCCAACCAAACTAATATTAAGAAGCTCAAGGACTATTTCAAATGTAAGAGATGCCTTGGCAAAATGGCACAGCTAAAGTTAAGACACGGAGGCTATGGGTACTCCAAAGGTGCAAGTCAGGGCAGAAGGTCCTTTGTATAGTTAAGACCACTGAGTTTTACCAATCTTCCTCTCAAAGAAGGTTTGAAATGTGTCTAATTTATACCGTCCCCGGCAGTATATAAGCAAAGGGTAAGTCAAAGTGCCCCCTGTTGATTCTCTCTCCAGGAAGGGAGAAGATGCTCAGAGAAAGGACTAGCGAACAAGGAAAGGGAAACTGGACCTTCCTTCTCCAGACCTGGGAAGATGATGTCCTCCTAGACAGAACTGAATGAACTGAGTTTGACGTACATTTTGAGAATGTGAAGAATTTAGCAATTCCAAAACCAACCATGAGTTCAAAAGAATAAAATGAAAGATATGGTACTCACATTTGTCATCATGATTGTGAACATTCTTTGCAAGAAGCGATAATATATCTGATCACTTGATATGACATGTGGCAGACAGGCATATTTCTGTAGCAGCTTCTCGTGAGTTCTCCATTTTAAAGAGGCTGCAGCTCGCTGTTCAGCGGCTGTGAGTGCTGGAATCAAATCAGGCAGAGAGGATAACTAAAAAAGAAACATCGGAAGAATCAATTATAATTAAATCAATCAATCTCAGCATTCGGTAAAATTATTCTGTCTTATACACACATACAATACACCTGCTCATTTCAGAATTTAGGAGGCATCTCATTTCTTACAAGGAGGTAATGATCTGGTGAAATCAATCACTTCTTTAAAAACTCCATAAATAAAATTTATGGTTCCTGGAAACCAAATGTTAAAAGGCAGACGAGAACTTAATCATTCTTCCTGTCAGACTGGCTACCATAGTAACTATTCTAACTAAAATAAATTTGTTAACAAGTGTCGACCTTCTAACTTCCTACCTTTTGTCCTCACTATGTGCTATTTTTGGAATAATCATTAATGTTTATTAAAAAATGAAAATACAAACATAAACTCCAAAGGCAAAAAATAAGAATCATAGTAATATATGAATTGTTGATGTAAGAATTGTAAAGGAAATTCAAGCAGTTCACACTCCCACGGACTTTTACTGAGCACCTACTATGTGACAAGCACGACTTTAAATACTTTCCATACATTCTTTTCATTGATTCCTCACAACAACCCTGCAGCGTAGGACAACACGTATAAAGTTCAGAAATGTTGTTGAAAGATGGGATTTACCTTATTTTCTTGAACACTGCTCTCTCCACCAGTAGACATAAGTTCCAAGATTTCTGGAAGATGATCTATAAGAGCATCTAGAACCTTTTAATGGAGATATTCATTATCTTATAGTAATTACTATGTTTCTCCAGATTAGTTAACTCCACACATCAATTTCTACACAGTGATAGTGCTTTTTACCCAACAACATTTTGGGAATTTCTATTCTCTTACTCTGCCATCTTCTTTTTGGAAAGTCTTAGAAACATGATCAACTGCTTACTCAATCTGCCTTCTACCTAGTGTACCTGTCTTCTACACAACTAACATGCTCAAAACTGCCTCCCAACTTTTGAAAGGCACTTTCAATCAGGTAATACACACAGTAATTTCAAAATATTGATGATTTGAGCTTTGTCAAACTACAGTCGTTTAGATGAATGGGATCTACTAAATATAGTATCAAAACAAAAGTATTTTAAAGCTTTCACAAGTACATACTAGATTATAAAATACTTCCCAAACAATGCTAAGAGAAAAAATATATAAAATGTGATATATAATTATGTAAAATGAAAACCTTTATATGAAGAAACAGAGTAACATTTACATAGAAAAATTAAAAAATGTAAAAAAATAGTAACCGTGACTGGAATTAAAAGTACTCTTTTGTCCACTTAGGAGCACTTCCTAAATTTTCCTTAATAAACACATGTTCATATACTAAATTTTGAAACTGAATATATTTTAAATCCTGGCATTTTTAAAGATCTTCCCAGTATCCAGTCTATAATACAATGACTTGAAGCCTCTGTGACTAGCCAGATGAAAGAATTCATGCAATTCCCAAGAAGCAAGGTGGGGGGGGAAGGCATTGATATTAGGTTATTAAGTAAGAAATGCCCGATTTCCTTAAGTACTAAGTTTGTCAGTTGATATTTTTAACATTTCACTTTGATACTTGTTTTATTATTATTATTATTATTATTATTGTGACGGTACGTCTTCATTCTTTCAAATGCACATTTTGGCTTGGATTATCTTTTAATTTTTTTTACAGCAGTTTTTGTGAAACCATGGTTAAGTCAAAAATGTATGTTATTTTTTAATATGAATTCCATCGTAGTACCAATGGAGCACTGACAGCTTGAACTATCAAGCTATTTTGGAAAGATGTGGCTAATGAATGCACAGTACATCAATGATTTGAGAAGTTCCACTCTGGTGACTTTAATCTTGAAAATGAGCCACGTGGGCAACCTGAGACCAACATGGATAATGATGAGCTGAAAGCTGTCGTGGGAACAAATCCATCTCAACCTATACGTAAATTAGCAGCAAGGTTTGACATTACTATTCCAACAATATCAAACCATCTGAAGTAAATCAGCAATGTAAAGAAGCTGGATAGATGGGTTATGCATGAATTAAATAAGCATCAGAAGAGAAATCACCTTGAAGTAGGCCTTTCTTTGTTGTCATGAAATAAAGGTGAACTATTTCTATGCCTTATTATTACATGTGATGAAAAATGTTTTCTTTTTTACAATCACAAGCATTCAGCACAACAGTTGGATGAAGATGAAGTGCTGAAACACAGTCCAAGACCAGATAGTCATCAGGAAATGCTAACGGTGTCTGTTTGGTGGTCTGGTATTATCCACTACAGATTCCTGAAACCTGGTCAACTGAGGACAGCAAATGTCTGCTGCCACCAAGGAACAACACAATGAGGATGCTTAAGAATAAGCAGCCAAAATTGGTCAACAGACACAGGCCAACCCTCTTGCAAGACAACACTGTCACACAAACAATGCTGCTCCCACTACAGAAGCTGGACTTGGAAACTTTCTGGCATCCATTGTATTTACCAGAACTTGCACCAACTGACCATTCCTTCTGGGGTCTGGACCACTTCTTGCAAGGAGAAACATTCCATTCCCAACAAGCTGTGGAAACACCTTTCTAAATTTCATCACCACTCACTCTCCAGGCTTCTTCACTGCTGGTATATACAAGCTACTATTAAGATGGCAAAACTGCGTTGACAGTTTCGGCATATACTTTGATTAATTGTACTGCTTCTTGTTTGAGAATATAATAAACTAAATTTTTGATTCGAAACCAGACATTTCATATTTAATGACCCAATATATTTGGATTTAACTTAAAAGAAGTAAAAGCCAAAGAGTAAGAAGATTATTACCTCCAGTGATTCGTCTTGTAATAATGTTATTAGTTCTTTATGTATTAAATATACTCCAGAATTCAGAAGTTTAGACACCTAAAATGTAGCAATAAAGTCTCTCAGATTTGAGACTACTACACATACACAGGTTAAAGTAATAATTTTTTTTTAAAATACACCCTTGTTAGATACTTCTTCTAAAAATAAAACAAGGTTGTAACACAAAAATGAAATTAGATTTCTAGAAAAATTAGTTGTATACATAACTAGCTTTTTAGCCTGTTTTATGGCATTCTGGAGTGATAGGAAGGTACGCATATATGGGGGAGGAAATACGGGATAGGATTTACCAGTGTTGTAAGTTCCACATCACAAGCAATAACAAGCCCATGGATGCCTCCAGTTCACATTGCAACGTTTTACAAGAACCAACAGGATCTTAAAGGATATCCCAGGCATATCAGTTCAGAACTTCCCAGAGGGCAACTTTTACTAATAGCCGACAGTAATAGCAAGGTAGTAATAACTCCTGTGGAGGCAAAATGAGTTTCCTTTTCCTCATCAAAGACTTTAGAAGGCTTTGAGAGAAGTTGGGAGAGTCCAGAATAATCCAGCTCCCCTTATAAATAGTTTTTTTCCTTCCAAACTCAGAGGTCACAATGGGAGATTCACCAGTTTCTACTTCACTTTGTTTTTTTTTTTTTTAAAGAAATATTGGGCTTGAGTAAAGTCCTATTTGAAAGAAGAAAATAGTTCCTGGATAAAGAAAGTGTTTTAAAATCCTTTGCTCTAACAGTGTTGTTTTTGACTTGTTGGAACTATTTTCAGAATAATATTTTTCTGAAAAATAAGAATAAAGTTAGGACACAGTAAAGCAATGATCAGAATCTAGAATTAACACTTAGAAAAATTTAAATCTACCAGTGACTTTTCATTATTTAAATTTTTTAAAAATGAAATAATGATTTGTTTCATTATTTAGAAGGACAACCACCCTTCATCGCACGGAGTGGAACATCATCCTTAGCCTACCTAGATGATACGATTATGAAAACATGGAAACTAGCCACCTAGCAAATTTCTAGATCAATATCAGCAAGCTCTCTTTTATCAGTGAATATTTTTATATACACATATAAATTCTCATATTTTTATTTATATGGTGTTATATCATGTCCACTATAAAACATAACTAAAATTAAATATTGAAGTGATGAGATAAAAATAAACAAGTATAAAGTCTCTTGTTCTCAAACTCCAATCTTGTGCAATCCTTTCTGGAGAATGCCAATCTAGCAAATACACGTGTACATGGTAACCAAGCCTAAAGAAGCACTTAATGTATCTTGGAGATGAATATCCTGCTTAGCTTTCTACAGCTCTCTGCCCTCTCTTCTCATCCAAAATAAGATATTTTAGAGGTACATGTATAATTGAGGATTTAGAGGATGATATAATTGTACAAAATTGTTTTAAGTAATGGTACCTTAAAGTGAATATTTCCTAGATTTGGTATTATAAATACATGCTTCATTCATACCAGTTAGAACGTTCTTTTAAAGAAGTAAAGACTGCCATCCAACAGCCAAAAGAATCGTAAGCAACATTTATAATGATGCCATGGATACCCTGCACATTTTCAGCTAATCTAAGGGTGCTTTGACATAAGAACATAATGCAAGGAAGAGGGTGAACTATTCTTATTAAGAATAAGAATTTATTATACCACTTATAAAGAAAGAAAATACTTTATGACGCCCCTTATAAAGAAATTTTTATATGACAGTTTTGAAGTTGACAAGTTATAGTTTATACATATTTACTGCAACTACACCATACATGCACTTATTGCAATCAGCCAAGAAACTCACTCCAAAGTTCAACTTTACGGGTTAAAAAGTTAGTCACATTCATCACAACAGTTTAAAATCACTTTTGCTCTTATTTTACAGAGAGTCATAATAGCAGAATGTAAAGGCTGTGCTCATGAAACACCATCCAGTTGCAGTAAAAACAAATAATGTGTCTCGACTTTCCATTTGTTCTCAAGTGCTTAAGTTTAGGTGCAAAGTTAAGTGTGATGCTAGAAAGCGTACAAAAGCTGATTTCATTTCCAAATCTGCATCCCCCATATCTACCACAATGTCTGGCTTAAGTAAGCATTAGCCGAATGCTTCATAGATAGGCCGAATGAATGAGGTGACCAAACAATAAATGAATATAATGTACTTATGGAAATGATTCTGTAAACATACTATAAAGAGAAGAAAATTGTGGAAACTGAAAAATAAGATTTAAGTTTAGAACACGTAAGATACAGAGTCTGATTTTATAATAAATCTATAAGCAGAAGTGTGCAAAATATCAAACACTCATCTAGTACACATACAGGTAGAATTAACAACAAATGTAAAGTGGTATCAATTCTTCAGACTTACTTCATAAAAGCAAATAGCAATAGTGTATCTGACTGGTACTTCAGGGTCATGACAAAGGCAGAAGAATGTAGAATAGAGTTCCATGTGGAAGTTTTTAGGATCAACAAAAACAATCATGGCCTGGTGGAGGTGGAAGGGAGGAGATGAGTGGGAAGGAGAGAAAAACATGCATCAATACCTAATATTATAATCATTTCACTTAAGTTGAAATCATGTTCTCTGAATTGTAATTAAGTTAGAGATCATATTTGGAGGGTCCAAATGCATGCATATAATTCTGATTTATAGAGAGAAAACACAAATTTCTCCATTATTTATTCAGTACCTGCTATGTATACCAGACTGTCAAGCAGGGAGCATCAAATATGGTGATATTTTTAATGCTGTATGTCCACATCTTTTAAAGTTATAATCAAAAGCTCAGTAAATATAAAGAGATTTATTACCGGAAAGTTATAAGCACAATTTTTCCGTACTGAAATATATTTCTTCTCCTGCTCTAGAACTTGGGGTGGAATCTGGTTTTCATTGTGGCCATTTTCTTGTTGCAAACCCAATGTGGAAAGTTTCTTATAAAACTCCAAAAATCTCAAGTGTTGATCTGGAGTAAAAATTCCTAAGACAAACGTAAAACCTATGTTCAACATTTTAATTAAAAGCAAAAATTAAAAAAGAAAATCAAAATATAACAAAAACATAATTGAAACTAAATATTTAAGTAAATGGTTAAAATAGTTCATAAAAGGAATGAGGAAAGACTGACTATCACAGAGAAATCTAGCAGGTCATAATGTTTCATTTTATGTTAATTTTAATAACATTTTGATTTCAAAAGTATGACCTATGTAATGTGAGAATTATGCTGTAGACCCCCAACAAATTATTTTGCAATAACAACCTTGTGAATATTTATAATATAATATTTACTTATAGTAAATATTAAATAAAATTGTCTGCAGAAAAGGTGTGTGTGTCTGCAGAGAGGAAACTTAAAAATTGAATCAGAGAGATAGCAAAGGAAATTGAAAATCACGGTTCCACATTCATTAATTATCTCAGGGAGCTAGGAACCCATATTTCTATGAGTCATTTTTTTAAACAGTCTACTAAATGTCTGCAATCCACATAAAGAACATGTTTTACAATGCTAGATAGTTATAACTTAATTCTCACATTATTATAATTAAGCTAAGAACTAAGTATTATGTTCAAAATGCCAAGAGTTATGATATTATTCTACATTCTAATCTGAACTTCTCACACAGCTTGTTAATTAATCAACAAATGGTTTTAAGGGTCTGCTTAATATGCATCATAGTTAACATACCTAAGCTGCTATTATCTTAGACCAACTTAAATAGAACATTCAGAAATTTAAAGAGCTATGCTTACTTTATTATGTCATTGTTTTTTCAAATAGGTTCCATTAGCAAAAAAGTATTCCTAAATGCACTCTAAATCACACTGTCAAAATTCTAAAATCTCATAAGATTTTATGCATTTAAAATAGATGTTTTACAAGGGAAGAGCTGGAGTGTAGTGGCTAAGAGAGAAAAGAAGGAAAAAGTTATGTACAGTCTTAAGATTCTTAGGCTATATCATACCATATAGTCCATGGCATAGTTTTCCAAAATGGAAAGATAAAGAAATAAGAATTGATTCATCCGCTTTGAAGGATTTTTCACAAAATGATTTCACTAAAGGAAGTATAGTTTGACTTCTGTCATCTGGGAAAAAAACAAGACAATACATACTTTAGTTGTCCACCCTGAACATGTAGAAACTAGTATTTATACACAAACTCTAGAAAGAAAAATTACTAGCTTCCCAGTAATAGAAAATATCTGTGATTCAGCAGTCGCCACTGCGCAGATGGGATCCTTCTAGCTCTCGCACCTCGGTCCGCTTCCTCTGTGACCATGTCTGAGAAACCTGATATGGCTGAGATGAGAAATTCAATAAGTCGAAATTGAAAAAGACAGAAACACAAGAGAAGAATCCACGGCCTTCCAAAGAAACGATCGAACAGGAGAAGCAGGCAGGTGAGTCATAATGAGGCGAGTGCCGCCAACAAGCACTGTACATTCCACAGGCATTGCCTTCTTACGTTACTTCTTTCAGCTGTTCAAATTTGTAAGATGCAAAGAGGGTGGATCAAGTTTAAATGACTGTGCTGCCCCTTTCACATCAAAGTATCCAGAACTACTGACAATGAAGGTCGCGCCTGCCTTTACCATCTGTCTGGCTGGCAGGGAAGGGAAAGAACTTGCATGTTGGTGAAGGAAGAATTGGGGTAGGACGACAGTGAAATCTAGAGTTAAAACTAGGATTAGTTTTAACTAATCCTGGGCTAGTATTTATACACAAACTCTAGAAAGAAAAATACTGGCCCAGGATTTCTTTTTTATTATTTATTTATTTATTTTTTATTTATTTATTTTTTTTTTTTATTGTTGGGGAGGCTGTAAAATGTAGTTTAATCAGAGTGCGGTTTTTTTTTTTTTTTGGTTCAAATGATTTTAATTATTGGAATGCACACATTTTTTAATAATACAAATAAAAAGTTTTAAAACCTGAAAAAGAAAATATCTGAAAGTCATAATGATGGAGGTATGTGGTGAAGGAGAAGAAGATTGAAATGACAAAATACTTCAGTGTTAGGAAGGGCTTTGAACTTCATACATGAGCCTGTGGGAATAAACTATAAAGAGTGATTACAAATTAGAGAGCTAAGATGGCTGAGGTTTGGCGTCTAAATAATGAAAAGAATTCTAACACTATTAAAATAAGTAGATGAGGAGCAGGCACAGAGAACTTATTCTCTTTTACATACATCTTACACAATGATGTGGGGCCTAAGCCCAGTTTATTATTTCCTTTTTAATTAGAATTAAATTAGCTTATAATGTGTTCTATGCATTGAATTTTATCATTTTCACTCCTTAGATGACTCTTTTTAAAAAGGTTAATCAATTCCTTGAGTATGTTTGCTTAGTTTATAAGTTTCTGATATACAGTATGAGCAATATTCTAGTCTTCATTCTAAATACTCTCCAAATTTCCCATAGTTTACTTAGGTTTTCAGAAATAAATCACGACCTTATGAACAATCTGACAGTACTAAGTAAAATGCTGTAACGGGCTTATCAGTATTACTTTTATTACCACTATTACTATCATCACATTTCAGTGCCAAATCCACTGTTTTTATTAAACGACATTCACTCGACAGAACAAGCATTATAACTAAGTAGAAATAGAAGTATAAGGCTGAATAATAAATGGTCTCTGAAACTTGAGAAACTCAAAGCAGCAAAGAAACCAAACATAACAAAAAATCATAAGACAATATGATCACTGTTTTAACAGCAAGTATGAGGCAGGCATTCCTAAAACTTTTTTGTAAATGTTTAAGGCTTTGCGGGCTACCTGTCGCAGCTATTCAACTACGTCTTTGTAGCCCCAAAACAGCCACCAACAGTACAAAAACGAATGAGCAAGGCTCTGTTTCAATAAATGCTATTCACAAAAAACAGGTGGCAGACCAGATTTGGCCTATTGGCCATAGTTTGCCAATCCCTGGTATAGGAATGTGGAAAGATGTCAAAAAGGAAGCCATATTTGAACTGAGCACTAAAGAAGCAGAGCTGGCTAGAAGAAAAAGAGAGGGAAAAGAATAAAAGGTAAGGAAAAAATATGCAAAAAGGCTGGAAGTATGAAAGAATCTGGTATGCTAAGTGGAGCCAAACACCAGTTATTGGAAGAGTAGTAAAGAATGGTAAGTAACAAAGCCATCGCATAGGTTAGGCCCAGATCTGTAATAACAAAGTAGGAGGTAGAGAAGAAGAAAAGACCAAAGATGGCGTCAAGGTGTTGAGGATGGAACCTGGGGATGTCCCGTTATTAGAAACAAAAAGATTCATTCATTTATTATACGTTGCTGTTTTCATTCCTCTGGATTGTCATATTGCCTAAATGATCATTTCGCAAAAGCCATACATAATTATTGTCCACACTGTGATAATCTGTAAGAGATAAAATCTGTAAGAGGTAATCTGTTCAGATAAAGGGTTGGCAATCCAAGTAAATGTAATCCTACAACACACAATTAAATTTCGCACCTAGATACTTGACATTTGCCCCTCTGAATTTCACCCTATCAAAATAGTTAATGTTGGGCAGCACCTGTGGCTCAAAGGAGTAGGGCGCCAGCCCCATATGCCAGAGGTGGTGGGTTCAAACCCAGCCGTGGCCAAAAACTGTAAAATAGTTAATGTTTACTTATAAACTAGTGCACAGCATTAGTCAGGAATCTAGTCATACACTCATTAGAGCAGATAACTGTTTTTGTGATTTGATTTGCACAACACTAAGAAATACCTCCTTACCCCTTTCCACTCAAATACGCTATCCCAAATTTCTCCCCCCATGGTCATAAGATTTCTAGTACTGAAGTATTTATTATTTAGGAGGAAAAACTCATTTAAACAATATTTTAGTCAAATGTGTCTTAATGTCAATTAATTGAAAAAGTTAAAGTCAAATTCTTAGCCCTATCCACAAATCACTTAAATTCGGATGAGAGAAAGAGAGATGGCGTATGTAAGCAACACGGGATGCCACGCACTATGGTTTAAATACAGTTTGTCCCTACCAACACTCGCGTTGAAGGGTGGCTCCAGTGTGGCAAGGTTGGGAGGTGGAACCTTTAACACATGGGGCCTAATGGAGTCATGTGCGTCTGGGGGCACCAGTCTTATAGGTAGACTGGCTATATTACTGTTGTACTGGGTTCTTATTCTCAGGAGAATAGATTAGTTCTTGTGGGACAAGGTTAGTTCTCTAGAGAGCAGACTGGTATAAAGCAAGTCAGCCTCTTTTGCTCCCTCTGCCTTATCCACAGCCACTTTCCCTTCCACTTCTCTGCCACACGATCACGCGGCCAAAACAGATTTCCTTAGAAATTACCCAATCTCAGGTATTCTGTTACAGCAACACAAAACAGACTAAGACACTATAAGGGTAAAAGAGGAAGCAGAGAAGACAACCAAAAGAAAAAGAATCATAAAAATTGAGGAAGAGGAAGAGAGGCTTAATATTTATCGTAAAACTTAAAATAAGCCGAGGCGCTGTAGCACATGCCTGTAATATCGATACTCTGGGAGGCCAAAGTGGGTGAACTGCTTGAGCTCCAGAGTTCTAGACCAGCCTGAGCAAGAGCAAGACCCCATCTCTCCTAAAAATATAAAAACTAGCCAAGTGTTGTGCCTGTAGTCCCAGCTACACAGGAGGCTAAGGGAGAAGGATCACTTGAGCCCAGGAATTTAAGGTTGCTGTGAGCTATGATGCCCTGGCACTCTATTAAGGGCAACAAAGTGAGACTCTGTCTAAAAATAATTAATTAATTTAAGTAAATTTAAAAAACAACATGAATTCCAAATCTACCTTTGCTACTTATTAGTGATTCAAAACATACGGAAAAACATTGTTTTCCAAACAAAGATGTAGCTAAGTGAAGATTTACCTGTGTCAAATATGTCAAGCAGATTAACCAAAGTTTCAAAAGCTGCAAGTCGCACACTGCTGCCTTCATCCCTGGAGAGTTCTATTAATTCAGGGAGCACCACACTTTTTGTTAGTTCTGTCCTGCACAATAAAGTAATAAAATAAATCAAATAAATATATGTATAGCAAGAACTTGCTAGAAACAAGCACTGGGCTATGTGCTATAGAAAATATGAAACATCATAAATATATTGCTCCTGCTCTCCAGGCTTGCAGTTGGAAAAGCATCATATAAACATAAGAAACAGTAATTTCTCAATTATTTAAACCAATCCTACTCCTCCCAGCATAATATTGTTACCTACAGAGGTAACGGAATATAAACTTTATAAATTATAATGCACTTTTCCATTTTGAGCTACAAGCGTTGCCCCTATAATGCACTTTTCCATTTTAAGCAATTTCAGCAAACAATCTGGACTAGCTAAAAAAACCCAAATAAAATCTTTTATCTATATTTCAGGGCATAAATTATTGTTCCATTCACTTAAAACATTACATTATAATAACTAATCTCTATATAGAAGAACAATATATGACATTAGATATTCCACCTGAAAGAATAAAACACAATATAAGTACTTTTAAGGAATATATAACATTTATAATAGGGAGTATATAATATTCATAATAATCACAGTTTTAATTCAAAAATTGAATCTGTTTCTGCTTATTCCTCGTGATAACACGCAACTGCAATGACATAAACACTCTGATGAAGGAGAAGCTCATGAAGTGGCCACTTTCTTGGGTACAAGATAGAAGACGGCATCATTATAATTGACGTAAGATGTTGATAGAGTCCCAGAATGATAGAGTCATTAGGAGCTGCAGAAAACCTAAAAAAAAATCAGGGCAGCGCCTGTGGCTCAGTGGATAGGGCGCTGGCCCCATATACAAAGGGTGGCGGGTTCAAACCCGGCCCTGCCAAACTGCAGCAAAGAAATAGCCAGGTGTTGTGGCGGGCGCCTGTGGTCCCAGCTACTCGGGAGCTGAGGCAAGAGAATCGTCTAAGCCCAAGAGCTGGAGATTGCTGTGACGCCCCGATACTCTACCAAGGGTGAAAAACTAAGACTCTGTCTCTACAAAAAAAAAAAAAAAAATCGAGGCAAAGCTCAAAGACTCTTAAGACAAATGCTGTCAAGTAGAACCTTCTGCAATGATAGAAAAATTTGTTATCTGTACTGTTCATTCGGGTAACCACCTGTGGCTACTAAGCATCTGAAATAAATTCAGTATGACTGAAGAGCTGAAATTTTAATTTTAATTAATCTAAATTTAATTTAGATTTTTAATTTTACTTAATCTAAACACCCACATGTGGCTGGCAGCTACCAGATTAGACCGCATAGCTTAAAGACAAGAACTTGAGCAACTGGAGGGACAAAAAATGTTTTGAAAAGATTAATCTAGATCACACAGAATCAGACATCAGCATTACCAATAGTTTATAAACATTCACCAAATACCTGTCACAGAGGGGACATAAAGGAGCAAAAAATGAAAGAACATATCCAAATGTTGTACAAATTAGTTTCATATCAATTTTGCTCAGAATATATTTGTATATTCCCAGATATCCTTGAATTTGTTATCTATTAAAGGAAACAGTTTAAAATAAAGTCTTTCATCTCTATTTACAGTCAAAGTTATTTCAATTCAATCTTTACACAGATTTCTCTCTTTTTCTAAACTATTTTAAGTCAAGCAAATTAAACTTCATTATCTTAGGGTATTAAAAATGAAAATAATCAAAATTAATAACTTTCATTAATTATTTTTTTGGGTTCAGATTTTGTTTGATTTTTTAAAAATTTCAATCTCTTTCAAATTTCTAGTTTTAAACATTTATTATTTTCTTATTTAGTGGATTGTTTCTCTGTATTTGTTAATAACTATTAGCTGTAGAACGTTTCTTAGTGCCGAAGACAGGGAAAGTGAATAAATTAAATCTGTATTTCAACAGTAGTTTCTAAGGGCATGTCAATTTCAACTTACCAATTTAGATGAGCGTTTCCTTATTTCCAACTAGGTTAAAGCCACTAAGAATAAATGACTGCACATTAAAACTGCATTGTTATATGTTCATTATCAAAATTTAGAAAACATAAAAAATATGAAAGATAAACTAAAAACATCTGTAACATTCAGAGAAACTCAAGAAGTTTCAGTTAATCTATAATCTAAAGCCTTCCAGATTTTCATTTCATTCATATTGTGTGCATCATCTTCGGGCTTCAATTTCATTGTTTGTGAAAAGCAAGTGACAATACTGTCTAAAATCACATCTGTGAAGATAGGAAGCTCATATACTTAAAGTGCTTACAACAGTACCTGTCGTAAGTACATTGAATAAACATTGCATTTATTCTATTTTCCAACAATTTAATAAATTTTGACATAAACATCTAATCACTTAAATCATTTCTAATAGAATAATATAGAATAAGCCAATAATAAGAATACACAAAATATTGATACAGAACTCACCAAGATTGTAAGTTTGTTTCTCTCAGGAGTACATGAAGATATTTCCTGCACCTTTGCCAGTAGTGCAAGATTTCTAATTAACTTTGACAATTTCATTGACAAAAATAGTTGACTTGTTTTTGCCAATATCTCACATTGCTGAATAACTGACTACTTAATTAACTCTCCTACCAAACTCTACGCACTTTCAAGACAGGATATTTTCTTCACTATTACATCATATGTAACACATTGCTTACCTATGGTAGTTGTTCAATACATATTCATTCAGTGAAATCAATCTCTTTGTTTTAGTTCAACTAATGGGGTTAGTGGCTAATTAGCCACCTGTTTATCTTCTTTATAAAGTGTATGTTCATCCTTTGCCCAATTGTCACATTGTAAGTTTAAGAGATAATGGCAGACCATATATTATTCAAATATTTTTCCTCTTTCATTAGTTTTTCTTAGTAACTGTATTATAGCCTTGAATAATTTTTTTCAGGAAGTACATATAGGCTAAATATTGCCTAAACAAGTGTATTTATTAGAATATCTTTCTCCTGCCTTCACATGTAAATTCCACACTAGCTAAGGCCGAATTCTAAGTCATCTAAGGCTCCTTTTCACTAAAAGCCTTTCTGATATTTATGGTTCTAGAACAGAAGTCTGAGAACAGCTTGATTCTATTATCTTCGTAGAAGCCAGTTTTATCAACCTAGATGTCAATCTAACCTTTCCATGATGTCATAAGGGGGTAAAATGCAGGGTGATGCAGGTAGTAAGATGAATAAAATGGCAACTGGCCCAGCTAGCCAACCAGGAATTCTAGGGTCTGGCTGTAGGACAGAAATTGATCCAGGTGTTGGCTAAGCTTTGGTATCATCTGATGGTAGGCTGTGTGCTCCCGCTTAAATAACAATGAAGATGATTCTGAGTTCTACGGTTGACCAGGACCACAGGACGACAGCAGCCATTCAAGAAGTTTCTCATTTGTTTGCACCTTTTCCCATTGGCCTCCAAGGGGACTGGGCCTTAAGAAACACTGGCAACCCAGTCATCTCCAACTCTCTTTTTCTAAGACAAAAGTGGTTGCTAGTATTCTTGCTCAGTCCTCAACTACATGTTTCCCTTCTGCCAGCAGCCTTGGGATCTGACAAAAGTCAAAAACGTAGACAGAGGGCGAAAATCAATCATCAATCCTATTACATCTGAATCTGAATTACTGTGATAGTTTAGTGCATTCTCTAAAATACAAAAAATTAAAACATAGGTGTCCATAAACTTTATGTGCAATTTAAGATAATCGTCTATTTTATGGACACCTGTAGAAAGATCTTAGCTTATTTGATTAATATTGCCTGCTATTTGATCAATTCCTTTAATCTTCAGAGCCCAATTGTTCCACTTTGGGCTACCACAAATAAAGCTGCTATAAACTTGTGCATACAATGAAATTGTTGGTGTGGACACATAGCTTCACTTCTCTTGGATAAATACTTAACAGTGGAATAGCTGGGTCATACCATAGATGGGTGCTTAGCTTTTCAGTAAATGCCAATGGGTTTTCCAAAGCCATTCCACCATTTTATGTCTGCACAAACAGTGAATGGGAGTTGCAATTTGCTCCAAGTCTTTATCAACACTTGGTACTGACAGGTTTTTCTGTTTAGTCATTCTAGTGAGTATGTAGTAGCACCTTATTAACTTGTATATCCCTTTATAATTAACGATACTAAGCATCTTTTCACATACTTTTTGGCCAATATGTGTTACACCATCTCTTATGACAAGTTTGTTTAAATGTACTGCCAATTTCTTAACTGGGTTGTTTGTAAGAGTTCTGCATTATTGATTTGGAAGAGTTCTCTATATATTCTGGGTACAAGTCACTTGTTTGATACGTGTACCTGTGTTACAAATGGCTTTTCTATTCTGGGCTTCATTTTTTATTTTAAAGAGCAAAAATATTTTTATAAAGTCTAATTTATCACACTTTAACTTAAAGTCCATGATTTTTAATTAAATATCCTTTTAGTAACCAAAAGTCACAAAGATAATCTGCATTTTTTCAAGGAGTTTTATAGTTTTAACTTTGTATTTAGATCTATAATAGATTTCAAATTTGTTTTTATGCAATGTGAGGTGAGGACCAGGGCCCATATTGTTTCTTTTATTACTATCTAGTTATTCTAGTGCAGATTTTGAAAAGATTTTCTTTTCCTTCTTTAGTTGCTGCAAGACTCTCTTGAAGATCAACTGGTCATATATATATAGGTCTATTTCTAACTGTCTCTTCTGTTCCTTTGATCTATATGTCTCTTTTCCCAACATTACATTCTTTTGATGACTGTAGTTTTACTAGTATTACTCCAAATCTTGGAATCAGGTCATCTAAGTCCTTTGTCTTTCTTTTAAATTGCTTTGACTAGTCTGTGTTATGTGCATTTCCGTATAAATTGTAGAATCTGTCTTTTAGTTTCTGCAGAACAGTCCAACTTGATTGAGATTGCCTTAAAATATGTGATAAATTTGAGGAGAAATGACATTTTACCAACACTGAGAATTCTGAGTCTTATAATCTATTAATATGGCACATATCTATTTGTTTTTGAAAATTTTCTCTTAAAACTATTCTGTACAGAGACACAGAAAAATGCCCATGAGAGTACAGTTGGACCTCCATGTCCATGCATTACACATTCGTGGATTCAACCAATTGTAGAAAGAAAATATTTAGAAAAAATATAGGCTGGGCACAGTGGCTCACTCCTGGAATCCTAGTACTTTCAGAGGCCAAGAAGGTGGATTGCTTCCGCTCAGGAGTTCAAGCTTGTGCAAGAGTGAGATCCCATCTCTTTAAAAAAAAAAAAAAAATAGCTGGGCTTTGTGGTGGGCACCTGTAGTCCCAGCTACTCAAGGGGCTGAGGCAAGAGGATCACTTGAACCTAAGAGTTTTGAGACTGCTATGAGCTATGATGCCGTGGTACTCTATGAAGGAGACAAAGTGAAACTCTGGCAAGAAAGAGAGAGAGGGGGGAAAGGAAAGGGGGAGAAAAGAGAAAGGGAGAAAGAGAGAGGGGAAGGAGAGAGGGAGGGAGAGAAAGAGAGGCAGAAAAAATATTTAGAAAAAAAATTTTTCTGTAAGGAACAAGTACAAACTTTTTTATAGACTTTTTGTCACTATTCCCCATACAACATAGTATAACAACTATTTATATAGCATTAATGTGGTATTATTGTGTTAGATATTATAAGTAATCTAGAGATGGTTTTAAGTATATGGGAAGATGTAAGTAGATTATTTGCAAATCCTACACTGTATCAAGGATTTGAGCATCTGTGATTTTTGGTCTCCACTGTAGATCTTAAAACCAATCCCCCATGATACCAAGGGACGATTCAAATCACATTTGAAATGATCTGATTCTACAGCCAGAAGAAATGCTACAACTATATTCTAAGCATCATTCATATGGGGACACTTTCCCCTATGGGACCTAGGTGTTTACAGTGATAACTAAGTACCTAAAATGAGAAGAAAAACAAAAACATTAACTGAAAGTCTACTACAATGCTAAACATATTCTCCTTTACCTTATTTAGTCCAGACATAGGAAGAGGTACTTGTTCTGACCATTATTAAAGATCACATAAAGTGTAGCCCTTCAATGACATGCTTTCATGGAATATAGGAAAGGGATAGGCTTGTTTGACAATCCCAAAATAAGACTACGGCACATGGAACGTATACTTACCCAATGCCTTGAGCTATATTTTCTAATTGCCGGCACATACAAGATCGAACTTCATAGTCTACATCTTGACAAAGTGATTTTACCAGGGGAAGTATTTCTCTTTTAATGCTGATGAAGCAGAGGAAAGAAACATGCAAATGGGTATTTCAGAATAATGAATATTTTCAAATAAATTTGTAATCAAAATCTTATCTTAAAAAATACTTTAATATAAAATTTTAGAGTTTGCAATGTGTTTTTACATAGGTTATTAAATTTGGGTGTTATCATCAGCTATTTGTGTGTATGTGAGAGGGTCTTTTTAAAATGATGGTTAACTTTGGATTTGTAATTGAATGTCTATAGCTAAGATAGAATGCTGTATCGGTGTAATACATTTTTCTGGCAAACATCAACCAAAATGTTCTTCAAGTTTATATTTGACTCTTCTGTCACAATTACCTACCTCATTCTTTCCATTTGATATTTATCATATGAGCAAAGAGTAGCATGTGAATTATAAATATGCTCTACAAAAACTCAAAGTAAGACAAATTATTCAAAATAAATTCATAACGATAATAGAAGAAAGCAGAAATTCTATCTTTGTGCCATAATTACTGATTTGGGGAGTCTGTAAGATAATGCCCTTTATCCTCAAAAGCACACTTGGTATGAAATGGTAAAGACTAAAATGAGAAGTAGGAGAAAAGTTAACCTTATCGATTTTGAAAAGCCATGAGTTTGAGAAGAAATGTATCTGAATAAGTAGACTTCTTTCTGAGAATTCAATAACATTAAAATAACTAAACTTATACACAGTATAGAACAATACCAATCTAATGTAAATGTTAATCATATAGTCATTACACATTTTAGAACAATTGGATAAATTAGACAAAAATATATATAAATATATACTCACATATGGGCTTCAAATTTGTTAGTCAATTTTCCTAAAATTTTACAACTAACTAAACGAGACTGGACAGTTTGGGAAAGTTGTGCCTTGGAAACAAGTGGACTCAAAATCTAAAGAGAAAAGATTTAGAGAACAAATTCACCAAGTTTTAGACCTTCTTGCCTCAAATGTCAGTTCTTTTCTTCAATGAATATCTTAATGTTCTAAATTTTTTAAAGAACCTGAATTATAATTTGAGATGTATGATTTTTCATAACCTGGATCACTTTATCTTCTATTAAAGGTAATAAATTATACAATTAAAAACAATTAGGAACAAAAAACTGAACTAACATTTATGGGGAATTCCGCAATGGTCTGCATGTATAGAAAAAAGTGTCATTTTGAGATATATATTTTAAAAAGAAAAAAGCACAAGTTATCAGATATCCTAAATTTATTTTACCCTTGAAACATTACACCTTCAAATAAATCATATTATGTAATACCGTCATTTGAATACAACCACCCAAGTCTGACACTACATTATGTACATACTGGGCCCTCAAAAACTCAACAGCATGATAAACTGTAAAAAATAAGAAGACTGATTCTGCTCCCAGTTCTGTAGTTTGTCCAAATAATCTTGCTATTTCTCATCTCCAGGTTTCTCATCTATTTAAAAGGAAAATTAAAATGTTATACTAAGATCTCTTTAAGTTCTAAAATTCTATGATTTTAATAAAAAGGTCAAATGATTTGTTGTCTCTCAACAAAGTATCCAGAATTACTGAATACATAATGAAAAATATAATTTAAAAGCGAAAGGTTTGCAATAAAATAAATATTAATTTTTTGTATTGTTGGGGATTCATTGAGGGTACACAGAATCAGGTTACATTGATTGCTTTTGTTAGATAAGGACCCACTTACATTTGTGTCCTGCCCAAAAAAGGTGTACTACACTCCTTGACCCCCCCCCACCCACCCATTCTCAGCTCTCCCCAATATATGGTATATTGTATATCACTCTTAAAAAATTTAAACATCACATGTCTACATTAAATTCAATATTTAAATCCATGTAATCATCTAGATGTGTGGTACCAAGTGTGCCAAACTGGATAAATCTTCCCATTTTTAAGCAAGTATTTTGGCATTTGAGCAGAACTATAAACCGTATGAGGGCAGAAAAAGGATAAAGACACTTTGAAATCAGCAGAGGACATTTCCCTGTTGATATTCATTGACTAGTAACTATCTTTTTGACCACAACATTTTTGGAAAGACGTATATACAGTGCACAGGGATAAATGTTCAAAGAGTGTAAAATCATTCTCTTAGGAGATCATTTTCCTATTTTTCTTACTCTTTTCTAAATTTACTTAAAATCTTTAGAGAAGAGTATACTGTTCAATGTTGAAAATTACTAGGCAAACAAGAAGTTAGGAATAATATTTGCAACAATATTTGTAAGTACAACAAAGGATTAATAACTTTAATAGGTAAACAGCACGGATAAATTACAATAAAAGAGTAGGATCAGACAATTCCAAAAGAACAAACGAAATCGACATAAATATAACATATGGGAAATATTAAAAGGCATAATAATAAAAAAGTTTGGCCCATCAAATTAAATTGGAATACTAGTGCTGATAAAAGCCCAGAGAAACAGCAAATCATGTATTGTTAGTCAAGAGCTTAAGAATATTAATGTTCCCTGACACAGTAATTCCACTCTTTCGGAAGCTACAGTTAAAGAAATTAACTGAAAAAGAGAAAAAGCTCCACAGGGATGTTCATTAATGCCTTATTTTGATAGTAAAATTTAAGCCTGCAAACTTGCTTAAATGTTTCACAAGCAAAATATTTTGCAGCTACTACCAAATGAGTTTGAAATAATATAGAAAAATAATACTAAGTAAAAAAAAATCATATATAAATTAAATATGATCACTAATATAGCAAGCAGCAACCATAAAGAAATACACCAGAATCTTAAAAGTACAAGGCCAAGTACAGAACTATTAATTATTTTTCTTCTATTTTCCATATTTCCTACATTTTCGACGATGTATTCATGCTGCTTTCCAGATGGAAACCTTCATTCCTTTTTTTAAAATTATTTTTATCAAAAAGTCATAAAAATAAAAAGCCTTCGAATGACTTTAAAAAAAGTATTACCTCATGCCTTAGGGTTTCTTTTGGCAATACTTCTATAACAGACAGAAGAGTTTCCAGCCATGCATTGCTGACACCTGATTGACACAGATACAAAATGCTCAAGTAAATGTCTCACAAATTCAGGTTCAACTCAGCCATTAATAGTTACAGTAGCATTTAATGATAAAATGGAACAATTATTTTATTACTATCCTAGGAAGTTTGTTATTTTCTCTTAGCCAACATTTAGAAAATGTTTATATTTTTAAAATATTATTAGGAAGGGTGGTGCCTGTGGCTCAAAGGAGTAGGGCGCCTGCCCCATATACCAGAGGTGCCAGGTTCAAACCCAGCCCCAGCCAAAAACTGCAAAAATAATAATAATAATAAATAAATAATTATAAAATATTATTGGGAAGGTATCTTTAAATCAAATTGTGCTTTTCTTGCAGTATGATAATACTATAAATGTAAGTGTTGTAAAAAAGAAGAAAGAAATCTAAAAAGAAAGTATAAATCACAAGATGAACTAATGGGACTTTAGCTTTCCAAAACACGGAATTTTGTACATTTTATAAAGACAACATGACTATTCTAACTCACACCACTGCTCACCCTTAAGCAGCACGGCCTCATCCAGTTATCCTTGTCCGCTAACAAAATACAAATAACATCATGCCATGTAAAAGAAACAATGAATAAATATATAAGTAAGTACCCGGGCCCCTGACCTGTGTCCCTGTGCTCCACATGCAGTAGAATGACTTGGAGGAAGGAGTGGGCATATGTATGAATTGACACTGATTCTTCCTGTAGAATGGTCAAAAATGATACTGCAGCCGTTAACTGCATTTCTGCTCCTGCAACATGCAGGATTTCCTGTATAATGAGAAAGAGTTTGCTATTCAGATATTGAGAGATCAGATATTATAATTTTCTTTTAAATCCAGGGTTATGGAAATCAAACAGAGTCATATTCCACAAAATTACTTTTAAGGATATGAACTTTTTCCTATTACTTAGGGCACTGTTTTAATCTGCAGATTATTTAACTCATTAGACCACATAAAATTTGAATGTCTTAGGAATTTGTAAAATAAAGTAACATTTCATCACTTTATTGAATGAAAATTACAAACAGTTCATAAACCTATAAACAACAGAAGAGGTTTTTTTTAATAGATTTCAATCTCTCTTTGCTGTCTTTATTGTACAGTTTGGCATGCTACCTAGAACAACGTCAAAGGTCAATCACACGTGTTTATCTGTACTTTTGCTTCACAGACTAAACACTATACATTCTACTATAAAAAAGAAATATACTTAAAAGTATGCAAATATACTTTCCCTTTTAACAACTGGTTAAGAATATAAATTACAAAAAAAAAGAATATAAATTACCACAAAGTTAAACTGTTTTTAAGAAAGAATTTCTTAAATATAAGAGCATTTTTTTAATTAGATCCATAACCACCTTCATGTACCATTTAAAGAGTTTTAAAATGCATATTCACAATTAAAGCCAACATGAGAATATTAGTTTTTAATTCATTTTTTAAAAATTATCTTACTAAATATGTCCCATCAAAGATATTACCCATAGTTAACTAGAAGTATGTGTCTGTGTATTTGTAATGTAAAAGCAGCTAAAAGTATTATTTGCTCAATCAATTATGACAATTATGACAATTTCCTTGGTATGCCCTTTTTATAATTAATATAGTACAGTTAGTTGAACATGGAACTTATAGCCACAAAACAAAGTTTCATACCTGTGACCACAGGAAAATTAATTTTTCTGCATTATTTCCTAATGTATAATATGAATTATGACAGCATTGTTATAGAGATTTAAATCATTTAAATGCGATGTTTATGCCTTACCGATTTACTGAGCAAAACCAGTATTTAAATAATAACCATTGTGTATCCAGCTGTCACCTTTCTGCACAACCCTTGGATAAGTAGGAATCTCACATTTTTCACACTTTAGCTGATCTCTTCCCCCAAATCTGCTCCTCCTACAATATTCCTCATCTCAGTAAACATTAAATGATAATTTGGCCCTTTGAGCTTCTCAGCCCAAAATCTTTGATCATCTTTAACTCTTCTCCTTCTTTCACTCTTCCCAATCAAAATACCCATAAGTCCTGAAGGGTCTACCTTTAAACCTTCAAATCACATCCGGAATCTGACCACTTACCACCTCTACCACGACCACCCTCACCAAAGCCACCACCATCTCAGCCTGTATTATTCTAATAATTTATAACCAGTCCCTGATTCCATCACTGCCCCTCTACTGTCTACTCTCTTGCAGCAGCCAAAGGGACTCTTTTGAGAAATGAGTCAGATCGTGTCATTTTTCTGCTCACATTTTTCTGAAAGCTTTCCATCATTCAAAGGAAAAGTCAAAGTTTTTTTAAGGACTTACAGGATCTTTTCTCAGTTCCCCTTCCTCCCAAATTTCCATATGGCTGGCTTCTTGACCTCTGTTGAGCCTCTACTCAAATACCACTTTTTTAATGAGGCCTTCCTGATAACCCTACTTTAAACTGAAAGCCACCCTCCTTAGACCAGCTCTCACAAACCCCCTTTACAGTATACTCATCACCATCAGTCAACACAAAACACATTCACTTATTTATGCTCTATTTCCACAACTGGACCGTTGCTTCCTGTACTCCCATCTCCTAGCACACAGCAGGCTTTCACTAGGTAATCACTGCTCAACTAAATGTCTCTCACCCTTCCACCTACACCTTCTGCTCTTGATGCTCTCTCCCTTCAAACACATTTTCTACATCTAGCAGGTGGCTTCCGGAGATTTTGTTGTGAATCCTAAAAATCAGGGATTGGCAGAATTAGAAGGCAATTCCAAAATGAGTCCCCAGTGGGGAGACAAGATGGCGGACTGAAGCCAGCTTTCAACAAAGGCTCCCGTCCAGAAGGAGAGTTAAGGGACAGGAATTTAGTAAGTATCCTGGTGGACTTGAGCCTCACCAAGAGAGAAGGCTGAAGAACGCACATCAACACCGCTGAGGCAAGTTGTGATCACAAGGACGCAAACAAAAGGTACAAAATCCACCACCAAGCGGACGGGAGTCCCCCTCCCCCATGAGACCAGCTCAAGAGCCCCACAATTGAACAAGCGGGCAGAAATTAAAGGCCCTCCCACTACACTCCACAGGAGAGACCTTCTAAAAACTGGACCTACCTCCCCTACTGGGGTGCCGTGGCGTTCTCCTGCCGGACATAGGGCTGAATAAAACTTTGGGAATCCTTTGCCGGCAACCCTGAATCCCCGGCGCTCCCCTCCCGCCCACTGAGGTCTGGAGGCCTGTCCCCCAGGACTTCGGATCCTTGGGTGATTTCTCAAGGGGAGTGGACAGTCCCCGAGTTGCGACTGGTCAGCATTGACTCTGAGGCATGCAAGTGAGGAGAGGGCACCAGGCTGAGGGGGAGTCACGCCTCGCGGCACTTCCCTGCGGTGCAGTGCAGCAACCCTCCCCGGGCATACGGGGCCCAAGACTGAATAAGACTCTGGCCTCCCCGCTGAGAGCTGAGAACCCCTACTCTCACTCGGGGTCTGAGGGCCTATCCCCCAGGAGTTCGGCTCCTTGGGTGATTTCTCGAGGGGAGCGCAGAGTGCCTGAGCTGCGTCAGGTCAGCGCTGACTCTGGGATACGTGAGCGAGGAGAGGGCACTCTGCTGAGGGGAAATCAAGCCTTGGCGGCACTTCCCTGCGGTGCAGTGCAGGAGCCCTCCCTGGACCGTAGTATTGCGTGAAACTGAATGAAACTCTAGCTTCCCCCCCCCCACTCCCAATCGGGGTCTGGGGGCCCATCCCCCAAGAGTTCTGATTCTTGGGGGATCTCTTAAGGGGTGTGGACCCAGCACAAACTGCGGCCGCTCAGTGCTGACTCTGGGGCGCGGGACAGAGGAGAAAAGGGTCGCCTGAGTGCCCACACCAGAGCAGCAGTTCCCTGGAGGTAGATCAACAGCCGTTTTTTCTTTAACGGCAGAACGCTCACTTCTGGATATTCTGAGGCCACACCCCCTGTCTCCCTGGGCAACCAGAGGAGGCCACCAGCGACACGGCTCACAAACCCGGGAAGCTTCCAGGGCGGAGCCGACCCAGAAAGGTGTTCAGATGCAATTCTCCAACAGCAAAGACGTTTGAACTCAAAACAGCCCGTCTTCTGTAGGCGACGACAGGAACAGAGACAGAACCTCACAAAGTTGTCTGTTCTATTCTGTTCTGTTACCAGCATCCATCAGGGACGGGGCTAAGCCTGAGTGAACACCTCCTTCCCATCACCTGCATCAAACACTCAAAGATGTCAGGCCCCATCTCCTCCTGCTAGATAGCGGCAGTCTGCAGGGGCCTGGCAGACTTCCTTGTGATTCAGGCAGGTGCAAACCCTGGAGTGTCTGTTCACTGCAGGCAACTGGGTTAGCCATCTGCAGAGATACCAGTGACTGGGTCCGACGGAGGGGCAAAGTGGGGAAGGAGACGTCAACCTTCCCAGACTGCTCTGTTTGCTGGGTGGCTCCTCCTGACTCCACGCTGCACTGGGGTGAGCTGTGTCAGAGGAGTCACCAGGCCTCTGTGATCCAGTTCCCAGAGACCTCTTGAACCCTTCCACCCGAGACAAGTGCCGATTGAGACAGTTGATTCGGACCTTTTGAACTGGGCTAATAGACTGAGGACTTTACAGGCGGTGCCCTGGGTGTGCGATTGTAGGAAGGTTTGATTCTCCTTTTCCAACTGGGGCCAGAGGTGGGCAGGCGGGGTGACTTAATTGCTGATTTTTCCACACAGCTGAGACGTCAAGCCAGAGTAGAAGTTGCAATAGGATCGAACAGAAACCAGCTGAAAACAAGACAGAACCACTTTGCTCCACCACACCAGACAGGGCCCCAGTTTCTCAGGCCACAACACTGTACGGGCCCTCGATAAAACCCCAGGGGAAAAACCAAAGGGAGTAAACCATGGGGCGGAATCAGCGGAAAAACTCTGGTAACATGAATAACCAGAATAGATCAACCCCCCCAAGAAAAGATACGGCAGATGTGATTGAAGATTCCATTCATAAACAACTGGCTGAGATGTCAGAAGTCGAATTCAGAATTTGGTTTGCAGAAAAGATTAATAAAATGGAATTAGGAATTCGAGGAGAAATTCAAAAATTGTCTCAAGAATTTAACGAATTTAAAGACAAAACCACCAAAGACTTAGACACACTGAAACAAGAACTTACAGCCCTCAAAGATATGAAAAATACAGTAGAATCCCTCAGTAACAGAATGGAGCAAGCAGAAGAAAGGATTTCTGACACTGAAGATAAAGTCTTCGAACGCTCCCAATCTCTCAAAGAGGAAGAGAAATGGAGAGCAAAAACGGATCACTCACTCAGAGAACTCTCAGATAATTCGAAAAAAAACAACATAAGGGTTATAGGAATTTCGGAGAACGATGAAGTGGCTGCCAAGGGCACAGAGGCCCTTCTACATGAAATTATGAAAGAAAATTTTCCAGACATGCCTAGAGAATCTGAAATTCAGATAGCAGACAGCTTCAGAACCCCAGCACGATTCAACCCCAATAAGCCATCTCCCAGACATATCATAATTAGCTTCACTAAAGTTAACATGAAAGAGAAGATTCTCAAAGCAGCCTGGCGAAAGAAAACTATAACGTACAAAGGTAAGAATATTAGAATAACTGCAGATCTCTCTGCTGAAACTTTTCAAGCAAGAAGAGGCTGGTCATCAACTTTTAATCTCCTAAAGCAAAAAAACTTTCAACCCAGGATCTTGTATCCAGCTAAACTGAGTTTCATCTATGATGGAGAAATTAAATACTTCAATGACATTCATATGTTGAAAAAATTTGCCATAAGTAAACCAGCTCTTCAGGATGTTCTCAGACCTATCCTCCACAATGACCAACCCAATCCTATACCACAAAAGTAAACTCACTCAGAAACTTCGGATCAAACTCCAACTTCCACACTGGCGAAAGGATTAAAAATGTCCACTGGACCTTTGAAAAACTCGATACCCAAAATTCCACCAGACTTATCAATACTCTCCATCAATGTGAATGGCTTAAACTGTCCTCTAAAGAGGCATAGGTTAGCTGACTGGATACAAAAACTCAAGCCAGATATTTGTTGCATACAAGAGTCACATCTCAACTTAAAAGACAAATACAGACTCAGGGTGAAAGGATGGTCATCCATATTTCAGGCAAATGGTAATCAGAAAAAAGCAGGTGTTGCAATTTTATTTGCAGATACAGTAGGCTTTAAACCATCAAAAGTAAGGAAGGACAAGAATGGTCACTTCATATTTGTTAAGGGTAATACTCACTATGACGAGATCTCAATTATTAATATCTATGCACCCAACCAGAATGCACCTCAATTTATAAGAGAAACTCTAACAGACATGAGTAACTTGATTTCCTCCAGCTCCATAATCGTTGGAGATTTCAACACTCCCTTGGCAGTGTTGGATCGATCCTCCAGAAAGAAGCTGAGCAAAGAAATCTTAGATTTAAACCTAACCATCCAATATTTAGATTTAGCAGACATCTACAGAACATTTCATCCCAACAAAACTGAATACACATACTTCTCATCAGCCCACGGAACTTACTCCAAAATTGACCACATTTTAGGTCACAAGTCTAACCTCAGTAAATTTAAAGGAATAGAAATTATTCCATGCATCTTCTCGGACCATCATGGAATAAAACTTGAATTGAGTAACAACAGGAATCTGCATACCCATACAAAAACATGGAAGTTAAATAACCTTATGCTGAATGATAGCTGGGTCAGAGATGAGATTAAGAAAGAAATCACCAATTTTTTGGAACAAAATGACAATGAAGACACAAACTATCAGAACCTCTGGGACACTGCAAAGGCAGTTCTAAGAGGGAAATTTATAGCACTGCAAGCCTTCCTCAAGAGAACGGAAAGAGAGGAAGTTAACAACTTAATGGGACATCTCACGCAACTGGAAAAGGAAGAACATTCCAACCCCAAACCCAGTAGAAGAAAAGAAATAACCAAAATTAGAGCAGAATTAAATGAAATTGAAAACAAAAGAATAATACAACAGATCAATAAATCAAAAAGCCGGTTTTTTGAAAAGGTCAATAAAATAGATAAACCTCTGGCCAACCTAATCAGGAAAAAAAGAGTAACATCTCTAATATCATCAATCAGAAACAACAAAGACGAAATAACCACAGACTCATCAGAAATCCAAAAAATCCTTAATGAATATTACAAGAAACTTTATTCTCAGAAATATGAAAATCTGAAGGAAATAGACCGATACTTGGAAGCACGCCACCTTCCAAGACTTAACCAGAATCAAGTGGAAATGTTGAACAGACCCATATCAAGTTCAGAAATAGCATCAACTATACAAAACCTCCCTAAAAAGAAAAGCCCGGGACCAGATGGTTTCACGTCAGAATTCTACCAAACCTTTAAAGAGGAATTAGTACCTATATTACTCAACCTGTTCCAAAATGTAGAAAAAGAAGGAAGACTACCCAACACGTTCTATGAAGCAAACATCACCCTGATCCCCAAACCAGGAAAAGACCCAACAAGAAAAGAAAATTATAGACCAATATCACTAATGAATATAGATGCAAAAATATTCAACAAGATCCTAACAAACAGAATCCAGCAACACATCAAACAAATTATACATCATGACCAAGTTGGTTTTATCCCAGGGTCTCAAGGCTGGTTCAATGTACGTAAATCTATAAATGTAATTCAGCACATAAACAAATTAAAAAACAAAGACCATATGATTCTCTCAATTGATGCAGAAAAAGCTTTTGATAATATCCAGCATCCCTTCATGATCAGAACACTCAAGAAAATTGGTCTAGAAGAGACTTTTCTTAAACTGATAGAGGCTATCTACAGCAAACCCACAGCCAATATCATATTGAATGGAGTTAAATTGGAATCATTTCCACTCAGATCAGGAACCAGACAAGGCTGCCCATTGTCTCCATTGCTTTTCAACATTGTAATGGAAGTTTTAGCCACCGCAATTAGGGAAGAAAAGGCGATCAAGGGTATCCATATAGGGTCAGAAGAGATCAAACTCTCGCTCTTTGCAGATGATATGATTGTGTATCTGGAAAACACTAGGGACTCTACTACAAAACTCCTAGAAGTGATAAAGGAATACAGCAGCGTCTCAGGTTACAAAATCAACATTCATAAATCGGTAGCCTTTATATACACCAACAACAGTCAAATTGAAAAAGCAGTTAAGGACTCTATCCCATTCACAATAGTGCCAAAGAAGATGAAATATTTGGGAATTTACCTAACAAAAGACGTGAAAGATCTCTATCAAGAGAACTATGAAACTCTAAGAAAAGAAATAGCTGAAAATGTTAACAAATGGAAAAACATACCATGCTCTTGGCTAGGAAGAATCAACATTATCAAAATGTCCATACTACCCAAAGCAATATATAATTTCAACGCACTCCCTATTAAAGCTCCACTGTCATATTTTAAAGATCTTGAAAAAACATTACTTCGTTTTATATGGAATCAGAAAAAACCTCGAATAGCCAAGACATTACTCAGAAATAAAAACAAAACAGGAGGAATCACACTACCAGACCTCAGACTTTACTACAAATCGATAGTGATCAAAACAGCATGGTATTGGCACAAAAACAGAGAAGTAGATATCTGGAACAGAATAGAGAACCAAGAGATGAATCCAGCTACTTACCGCTATTTGATTTTTGACAAGCCAATTAAAAACATTCAGTGGGGAAAAGATTCCCTATTTAACAAATGGTGCTGGGTGAACTGGCTGGCAACCTGCAGAAGACTGAAATTGGACCCACACCTTTCACCATTAACTAAGATAGACTCTCATTGGATTAAAGATTTAAACTTAAGACATGAAACTATAAAAATACTAGAGGAGAATGCAGGGAAAACTCTTGAAGAAATTGGTCTGGGTGAGTATTTCATGAGGAGAACCCCCCAGGCAATTGAAGCAGCTTCAAAAATACACTACTGGGACTTGATCAAACTAAAAAGCTTCTGCACAGCTAAGAACACAGTAAGCAGAGCAAGCAGACAGCCCTCAGAATGGGAGAAGATATTTGCAGGGTATATCTCTGACAAAGGTTTAATAACCAGAATCCACAGAGAACTCAAACGCATCAGCAAGAAAAAAACAAGGGATCCCATCGCAGGCTGGGCAAGGGATTTGAAGAGAAACTTCTCTGAAGAAGACAGGCACAAGGCCTTCAGACATATGAAAAAATGCTCATCATCTTTAATCATCAGAGAAATGCAAATCAAAACTACTTTGAGATATCATCTAACTCCAATGAGACTAGCCTATATCACAAAATCTCAAGACCAGAGATGTTGGCGTGGATGCGGAGAAAAGGGAATACTTCTGCACTGCTGGTGGGAATGCAAATTAATACATTCCTTTTGGAAAGATATATGGAGAACACTCAGAGATCTAAAAATAGATCTGCCATTCAATCCTGTAATTCCTCTGCTGGGCATATACCCAGAAGACCAAAAATCACAACATAACAAAGATATTTGTACCAGAATGTTTATTGCAGCCCAATTCATAATAGCTAAGTCATGGAAAAAGGCCAAGTGCCCATCGATCCACGAATGGATTAATAAATTGTGGTATATGTATACCATGGAATACTATGCAGCCTTAAAGAAAGATGGAGACTTTACTTCTTTCATGTTTACATGGATGGAGCTGGAACATATTCTTCTTAGTAAAGTATCCCAAGAATGGAAGAAAAAATACCCAATGTACACAGCCCTACTATGAAACTAATTTGGGACTCTCACATGAAAGCTATAACCCAGCTACAACTTAACAATAGGGGGAAGTGGGAAGGGGGGGGTGGGTAGAGGGAGGGGAATCGGTGGGATCACACCTGTGGTGCATATTACAGGGGTATTTGCGAAACTTGGTAAATGTAGAATGTAAATGTTTTGGCACAGTAACTGAGATAACGCCGGAAAGGCTATGTTAACCACTGTGATAAAAATGTGTCAAATGGTTTATGAAGTGAGTGTATGATGCCCCATAATCATATCATTGTATACAGTTATGATTTAATAAAAAAAAAACAAAATGAGTCCCCAATAAACATATTCTCAATCTTCTATCGTGTCCACCCTGCCACCTTCTATTCCAGCATGCCTGTAACCATGATTTAGACCATACACCCAGACGGCTTGATTCAGCACAGGGGGAAACTCCCCTGCATCATGGTAGGAAATAACATACATATTTCTACAGCAGAAAAAATAGACTCAGAGCAGTAAAGTATTTTGCAGAAGGCCAGTAGGCTAACAATTGGCAACTCTAACCAACCGTTGTCTACCAGCAAAACACTTCTCAGCACTGGATTCTTCCCCACAGATTCTGCGCTTTCATTAGTCACGTATTAAGGGATGGCTTAACTCAATCCTGAGCCTTCATGTGCTAGGGTAGGATATCTGGCCACGGCATTTGCTATGGCAAATGACTGCATGCTCTGGTTAATTCCTGGGAAACCTATCACATATTAGGATGGCTGATTTGGGGGAGGGGGTTGTTCTAAACTTTTATATCACATGCACGAATTTATCTTACAACTCTTTCGACCAATAGTCAATAATATACCTTAAGAGTTCTTGGCTGAGAGAAAAAGAAAGAAATGTTAAGACATAAAGCAGAAACAGCAATTGGTGTGTGAACTCAACCTTCTCATACCCCCGTGTTTTACTGTTTCCAAAACAAACATGTGTTCCACACTAACGATTATGGATTTGGAAAACACTTTTCAGAGATTTGATGTGGCCAGCATACATCACTTACAAGTTCCAAAAGGCACAGCTTTTATTTAGAAACAAAGGACTTTTGCAAAGGAATATTAAAAGATATTGTGAGGGCCACAGGTACATTCCAGTTCACACAGAGTCTGTTGTTTTAAGTTCCAAGTGATGCAATTTTGCCCCCTCTTAAAGTCATTTAGTCCTGGGTTTGGTACATATGGATACTTTATGCAAAAGAAGAACCTGAGAAGCTCTCCAACTTCATATCTTCTTACTGTATTACTTAGTCTTGACTCCCGCAGCAACATTTGCCCCAACTATTTTGCATTTAATTTTCGAAAAATCCTCAAGTCTTATCAGGATTTGGGTTTTTCTCTTGTGCTGACTTCAACATCTGGGACTGTCCACTGTTAAGAAACCAGCACAGACTAAGAGATTTTATCACTGCTAAACATCAATTGATTTTTAAACATTTTTCTAAAACATAATGCAATAAGAGCCTGATACTTACCAACAATTGTTCTCTTCCACAGAATCGCACGCTCTGGACAAACATAAGTGAGATCCATACTCTCTGGATAAATAAGTGTGCATCCTCATGGACCTTGGAAGACACTGAAAAGGAAATTCCTCTATTGCTTAAGTGTATGCCTTAATGCCAGTTACCATTCCTCTTACATACTATCACATGGCTGGCATCCCAACTTGAATTCCTCAAAGATGAAATGAGACAATTGAGTTAATTGGCACATTCCCAAATTTAAGAAACTATGCCCAGTCAAGGAAGAAAAATGCATTAGATATTTCTGTGTTTAAATTCATTCTTTAGTTAGCATGAGTGGTACAAGAAAGGATTTTGTAAAAATATTAATAACATTCTTTGTAGAGAGGAGAATAGCTCTGCCTCCAATAAACCTGCATTACATCCATCAAGGTCTCTCTTTACAATATACAATCCAGAGAAGCATTAAGTAAATCACCGGTTTATTGAAAAAGAGTAAATACTTTAGATTCACAAATTCTGAGACTCATCTTATTAAATAAAACTAGAACACATTTAAAGGTGGAATGTAAATGTCTTAGCACAGTAACTAAGAAAATGCCAGGAAGGCTATGTTAACCAGTGTGATGAAAATGTGTCAAACGGTCTATGAAACCAGGGTATGGTGCCCCATGATCACGTTAATGTACACAGCTATGATTTAATAAAAAATAAATTAATTAATTAATTAAAAAAAACTAGAACACATTTACTATGAATGATGCTGGTAAAAGGCAAAGGAATTGGTTAAATTACAAAGTATCTGTGTGTATTTTTAGAGATAACATCACTGATTATTTTGAAATTAATTAATAGGAACTTAAGTGTTAAAATATTGAAGATCTAAGACATATAAAATATCAAGGGTATTGAGGGCCATAAAGATGGGAATTTTCATTAATTACCATGTAGCCCTTTCACTATTATTTTTACAATAATAAAAATTGTAATACTTACAAAAGACTTTGAAACTGAGTTAAATATGAATAATTGAAACCTGTCAACTCTAAGATACCTTTAACAATTAACTATGATACCTCATCCTTTTTCCTATTCCTGACGGCCATGTTCCACGTTTAAAATAAAGGGTGGAGACAACTAGCTGACAGCACTGAAAATTAAAATCTGAGAGGGAAAAGAAAGTAAGACAGTGAACAGAAATAACAAAGGGATGTGTTTTACTCTTCTTAAGTCCGTATCTCAGTGATTAGCAAGGTTCATGAGGAGGTACACATAAAAATATTCTAAAGATAACTTTCCATAAAGGAAATACCAATAGCAAATATCATATGATTATTGTAAATGTACAATAAAATAACCTGCCATGCAAAATCATAAGAACACCAAGACAAATAAATAAATTTCGAGACCACAGCTTTGAAATTGAGCTTCTAGCCGGACTACTCTGCTAAGTCTTTTTTTTTTTTTTTTGAGACAGAGTCTCACTTTATCACCCTTGCCACAGCGTCATAGCTCACAGCAACCTCAAACTTTTGGGCTCAAGTGATTCTCTTGCCTCAGCCTCCCAAGTAGCTGGGACTACAGACGCCTGCCACAACGCCCGGCTATTTTTTTTTTTAGAGACGAGGTCTCGCTCTTGCTCAGGCTGGTCTTGAACCAGTGAGTTTAGGCAATCCACCCTCCTTGGCCTCCCAGAGTGCTATGAGGCACCACACCCTGCCCTAAGTCATTTTTATATATAATAAATTAGAAGCATCGGGCTGGGAGCAGTGGTTCATACCTGTAATCCAAGCACTCTGAGAATTCGAGGCAGGTGGATTGTTTGAGCTCACAAGTTCGAGACCAGCCTGAGCAAGAGCGAGACCCTATCTCTAAAAATAGCTGGGCATTGTAGTGGGTGCCTGTCATCCCAGCTACTCGGGAGGCTGAAACAAGAGAATCACTTGAGCCAAGGAGTTTGAGGTTGCTGTGAGCTATGACACCACAGCACTCTACCCAGGGTGACAAAGTGAGATTCTGTCTCAAAAAAAATTAAAATATAAATAAAAATAAATTAGAAACACAAGTAATTGCATAATTCAAATTTAAAATGTAAATAAGCAGCCAGTTAAAACTTTGCAAAGAAAAACTGTGCTTATCAAAGAAGTATCTATTTAATGGATGCAATAGCTATAAATAAATATTTCAAATGACATACAGTATAGAAATATTTAATTAAATATTTTTAGAAAAAAATATAAACATTTTCTTTGAAAAAAAGCAACAAAACAGAAAGCCTGGCAAGTTTCTATAAGCAAGTGGAAATAGCACCGGTTATCCTAGTCAGTCATAATAATTATACCTTCTGTCCTAACCTCTCTATAACATATCCCAGGGAAAATCTAATTCTCAAGATTCAAAGTTATTTATTAAAGTGCCAGCATCAAAGTAAGTATCCTGGGAAACTAGAAAGAAGCCAAAGATAAGGGCTTCTACCCTTGAGTGACACCTGCCAATCATACACATTCAAACATTCATTTAGTTGCATTCAAATCACTGTGCTGCTAGGTGCTGGAGACCCACCCAGCAATGAGCAGGACTAGCAACGTCCCTCTCCTCGTGGAGCTTACATTCTAACAACACTGTTAATTCTCTAATTAAAACAGTGATAGGAGCGAAGGATGAGAAGTACAAAATTCCATAAGGGCACCTAAAAGGTGATCTCCCCTACAGTGTTAGTTAGGGCTTCACTGAGGAGTGACAACTGACCTGTGTGCCGAGAAAGAAAGAAACAGACCAAGGGCATGATAAAGGGAGCTAGGGAAGCAAGAGAAGAAAAAAGAAAGCATTTCCGGCATTGAGAAGTAAGGGGAAGAACGCTGATTCAAAGAACTAAAAGATCAGTGTGCCTCAAGCACAAAGCAAGAGTGGTTGCTGAGACAGCGAAATAGCCCAAATTATGCAGAACCCTAGAAATATTATGCAAGAGAGCATGCAAATTATAGTTTTAAAGGCTTTGAAATATCATGCTGACTATGAAGTTGAAAACGAATGAGAACGGAGTGAAGCAGTATGAAATGGAAGAGAAGTAAGGATCACTTGGAAACCTTATCTGAGCAAAATTTTGTAATAGCTGGGACTAGGGTGGAGGTAGTGTGGCTAGAGAGAGGTGGATGGATTTACTAAGTATTTAAGACATTTTAAAGAAAGACTATATGAGTAGTAAAGGAGCCAATGTTACTGAAAATAACTCAAAAAATCCTGGCTTATAAATCAGGCACCTAACGGCGGTAAACATTAAAATAGGGGACTAGAGGAAGCCAACATGAGGATACTGGAAAATGGAAGAAGCTCAGGTGTTAAGGGAAACAACATGACCTTAATTTTGGACTTGGTAACTTTGAGACATCCAAGCAGAGATTTCAAATAGGGAGTTGTATACACAGATCTATACTCTGAACAGGTCTGCCTACAAAAAAGTAAATTTATACAGATGACATTTAAAGACAGGTGTGTAGGTGAGCTTACCTACAGAGAAAATATAGCCAAAAAGTGAAGAACTGCTATGATAAACATAATTCCATCCGAACAGAATAAGGGAGCTTAAGAGCTCAAAGTTTAAGTAGGAAGATACATCACAAGTATTTGGGCAAAATATTTAATTTTAGGTTCTGAATTATTCCTGACATACCATTAGAAAACAATCAATTGATTTGTGTGGATGTAGGGGAGATAACAAGGCAGGGTAGAGGTGTATACGTGTACATAGAACCCATGCAGGTATATAAACAGAAACATATTGGGTTAATATCATTCTGAGATTAAACTAAGAAGGAAAAATAAAAGGGAGTTTCCTCTTTCAGTACAGTTATACTAGGTAATTCTAATCAACTCTCCTGATAAGGATAATTTTTAAATCTGGATGAAATATGAAAATTATGTTCATAAAGGTGTATGGAATCTAACAAGGAAGTTAGGAAAAACTAACCTTCCGAGATCTAAGACACAATGGAAATCCAGAAAAGTGACCATGTAATTCTGGACCTACTTTTCCCCTTGCGGTATTTGCTAATTCTAGAAAAGGGTCCTGAGAGACTGAGAGCCTAAGTTACTCCTTCAACAGCCTTACGGAGGACTTTGTAAGCCCCTCTGCAATAAGGAGCATGAGTCATCCTGAACAGACTGGCCTTTGCAGGAGACAGCAGTCCATTTTCAAATCATCTAATACCTGCAACTGGGGTAAGTGAGACTTTATTTCTAGTACAATTAATTGTCTGCCAGAAGAAAACATACTCCTTTCCAGAGAAAGATATAACCCACCCTGAAGTATTTCTACATACAATTTGTCAAATATTAGATCAAGCACACAATCAATGATGTCCAGACACGTGACATATCATAACACGAATGAGAAACAACAGAAAATAGAAATATACCAAAAGGTGCTCCAGGTATCAGTGATACGTGCCTTAGTTCAGGAGAATAAAAGGTACAATTAAAAATTTCAATAGATCGTTTTAAGATACATAAAAAAGAATGTGGAAGATTTTAAAGGGAAATTCTAGAGCAGAAAACTACAATAATCAAAATGAATTAGGTTAGACACAGATGAATTAGTGAACCAGAAGATGGATTAGAATAAAACACACAACATGAATCACTAAAAGAAAAAAAAAAAAAGGAAAAGAAAGAAAATAAGACAAAAGACATAGAAGACAATATGAAAAGATCTAATACATGTAAAACTGGAGTCTTAGAAGAGGGAGAAAATGTCTAAAACCGACAAAAGAAAATAAGCCACAGAGTTAAAAGACTATAAACATGCCCACATATTCATAAATCCACATATAAGCAGTATAAAATCCTATGCTAATAAAAATATTTAAAATTAATGTGAAATACTTTTTCAGAATAACAGAATCAGAGAATTTGTCACCAGCTAATTTGTACCAAAGGAAACACTAAACAGTATTCTTTACACAGAAGAAAAATTATTCCAAATGGAAATACTATAGGAAAAAATGATAACTATGTGGGTAAATCTAATTAAACACTGATTAGATAAAACAATAATAACTGTGAGTCTTGAAATATATAAATAATAAAAATAAGTGAGAACTATATCATAAGTCAGAGGGGATTAAATGGACTTAAAGAGTTGGAAGCTCTTATGCAGGAAGAAGGTAAAAATACCAATTCTGACAGTATCTTCTTTGTTGTAATGTCTAAGGTCACTAACAAAAGAAAAGTAAAAGAGTATACAATTAATTATCAAGCTAACATGTGGGAAAAGTAAAGTAGTAAAACTACGTTATCAATTCATAAAAAGGAAATAAGAGAAAAAGGAACACAGAGCAGTTGGCAAAAAGAAAAAGCAATAGTAAAATGATACATTTTAAAAGCAAATGGGTGAAACGTTCTAATTAAAATATAGCATCAGATTGGATTAAAAATAAAATCCACTACCGTGGGCGATAAAGTGAAACTCTGTCTCTACAAAATAATAATAATAATAATAAAATAAAAAATAAATTAAATAAAATACAATCAGGTTTTTGTAAAACAGAACCTAAAACATTAGGATAAACCAAGAGTGGAAGAAGAAATTTTAATACATAATCAGCAAATGTCTTGAAGTCATACTTCACCTAACGTGCATGATGGAATGGTACATTTCAAAACTATTAAGGAATGAGTATAATTGTGATGGATGTGTAAGCATTTCACATTGTATATCAAAGCAGTACACTGAACCCCACAAATGCGTCAATGTACAAAATTATGATTTAATAAAAAATGATAATTTTTTTAAAAAGTCTTGAATTCAGAATATATAAAGTGTAGTTTTATACCATTGAATGCTTACACCACAATTTATTTATCCATCATCTGTTGACAGATATTTGGGTGTTTACAATTTTAGCTATGACAAATAAAGCTACAATGCACATTTCATGTTCAAGTCTTGATATGAACATATGCTTTAATTTCTCTTAACCCTCAGGATTGAAATGGCTGGTAGATGTATGTTTAAATTTTTGAGAAACTATCAAACTGTTTTCCAAAGTGGTTGTACCATTTTACATTCCTACTAGGAGTGTCTGAATTGCTCCACATCCTTAACAATACTTGATATGGTGAAGGTTTTTTAGTGCAGATAATTCTAACGGGTGTGTAAGTAGATTTATTTGCATTTCTCTGATGACTGATGATGTTGAACATCTGTTCACATGTTTATTGGCCATCCACAGATCTTCTTTGGTAAAGTGTCTTTCACATAATTCCTGTTTCTTTACACTGAATTGTTTTCATATTATTGAGTTTTGAGACTTCTTTTTATATTCTGAACAAATGTCCTTTATCAGGTATATGATTTACAAATATTTTCTCCCATTCCGTATTTTCATTCTCTGAAGAGTATCTTCTGAAGAATATATCAAACTTTTCTTCTTGTGTCATGGTTTCAGTAATACACATGTATATAAGAAAATCTTGCCTAACCCAAGGTCACAAAGATGTCCTCTTATGGTTTCTTCTCGAAGTTTTTCCAATTTTACTTTTTAACATTTAGGTGTATGAACCATTTTAGTTAATTTTTATACACAGTGCAAGACATAAATTTTTCCCTGACTGCTCCAGCATCATTTGTTGAAAAGTCTATCCTCTCCTTTCTTTACTGAATTACCTTTTGCACTTGTATAGAAAGTCAACTGACAATCTTTAGGGTACACATTTTTTTAACTCCCATTGACTTTTTTGTTTGTTTTTACACCAATATCATACAATCCTTAATTGTTGTAGCCATATGTATGTCTTGAGCTTCCAACTTAGTTTCTATTTTCCAAAGTTATCTGGGCTATTCCAGATCCTTTATATTTTCATATGAATTTTAGAATTAGCTTATAATTTCCTAACCCCCCCAAAAACTTACCCTGCTAGAATTTTTGTTATTTTTCATTAAATATACACATTGACTTGGAGCAAATGGACATCTCAACAATATTGAGTCTTCTGATCCATAAGCATGATATACCTTTCCATTCACTTAGTGTTCATTATATAGGTCTTGCATATCATTTATCAGATTAATTCCTAAGTACTACATACTTTAATACTGATGTGATGTTATAGTTTAAGAAATATTTTAATTTCCGATTATTTGTTGCTGGTATATAGAAATACAATTGATTTTTGTATACTGATCTTGAATCCTACAACCTTTCTTATTCTTTTGTAAATTTTTACATAGATGATAATATTATCTGAGGAAAAAAAACACAGTTTTACTTTATCCTCCACAATGTGAGTGCCTTTTGTTTCTTTTTGTTGCCTTACTGTACTGGCTAGAATGTCTAATTACAGGGTTAAACAAGAGATAAGAGCAGACAACCTGACCTTTTCCTGATCTTAGGGGAAGGTACTCAGTCTTTCGCTTTTAAGTGAACCTGTAGGTTTTTCACAGAGGAAACTCTTATCTATCCCTAGCTTGCTGAGGTTTTTTTTTTTTTTTTTTTTTTTTTGCTGTTTTTGGCCAGGGCTGGGTTTGAACCTGCCACCTCTGGCATATGAGGCCGGCGCCCTACCCCTTTGAGCCACAGGCGCCGCCCTTGTGTTGTGTTTTGTTTTTGTTTTTCCAAGAATGATTGTTGGATTTTGTCAATTTTTTTTCTAAATCTATGGAGATGATTAGATAATGGTATTTCTTTTTTTAGGTTGCTGATCGGCTGATTAGTTTTTGAATTTTGAAACAACCCAGAAATCCTAAATAAACACCAATTGGTCATGATATATTAACCTTTGCCATATTGCTGGATTTGATATGTCATTTTTTAGAAGATGTTTGCATCCAAACTCATGAGGGATATACATTTATACCCCTTGTAAAGTACCATTTGGATTATGTTAGGCCTGATAAAAATAACTTCAGAAGTACTTTCCCTTTCTGTTTTTGGTAAGTATTTGTGTAGAATTATTATCATTTCTCTTGCATTTATCCTGATTTTAACCATATCTGGTGTTTTTGTTTTTTTTTTGAGACAGTCTTGCCCTGTCACCCAGACTAGAGTGCAGTGGCATCATCATAGCTCACTGCAACCTCAAACTCCTGGGCTCAAGCAATCCTCTTGCCCTAGACTCCTGAGTAGCAGGGACTGCAGGCACACACCACTGTACCCAGCTAATTTCTTTTTACTTTTTGTAGAGACAGGGTCTCAACCATGTTGCCCAAGCTGGTCTCAAACTCCTGATATTAAGTGATTCTCCTGCCTCTGCTTGTAGTGCTAGGATTATAGGTGTGAGCCACTGTGCCCAGCCCTGTGCTCTTTATTTATTCATGTACATCCAAATCTCCATCTAGTATCACGTCACTTTTGCCTAAAGAACTTCCTTTATCATTTCTTATAGTATATGTCTAGAACAATTATTTCCCTCAATTTCTGTTTGTCTAAAAGAAGACATATTTTGCCTTCATCCTTAATAGATATTTTCAGTGCGTATATATTCTGGGTTTTTAAAATGTGATTTGCTTTAATTTGTTGGTTTCTGCTTTCAGTGATTTTTGTATGATGTCCTATCGCCCACTAGACTACAGAGTTTCTGACCAGAAGAAACTCGTCACTGTCACTCTTTACGTGATATTGCCTTTGTCTCTAGCTGGTCCCAAGATCATCTCATACTATTTTCATTCTCACCAGTTTGGTTTTGATGTGTCCAGGGGTGGTGTGTGTGTGTTTATCGGGTCTGGGGTCCTCTGAGCTTCTTGGATCTATGGTTTGTTGTCATTCATTAATTTCAAGAAAGTCTTGTCCCTTATTCATATTAGATCTCTTTATGCTTATCTCTGCCAAAGCCACTGGAAATCCTCTATTTTTCCCCCTTTTACCTTTGTGTTTCAGTTTGGATAATTTCTTTCTTCTGTATATATTTTTAACCCAACTGTGTCCAAACTACTGATAAGCCCATCAAAGGAATGCTTCATCTCTGATATCACCCTTTTTATTTCTAGCATTTCCATTTAATTGTTTAATAGTTTTTCTCTCTGTTGAAATCTCTGCATGTCTGTGCATGTTGTTTTTCCAAATTAGTCATAGTTACTCTAAATTCCCTAATACTTCTAACATCAGAGTCATCTCTGTATTATATAATACTAGACCTATTGTTTGCCTTATTTGTTGGTAATTTTCTTCTTTATTTTTTAAAAAAATGTCCTACAAATTTTTGACTGGATGCTGGGAGATATTTACTGAAAATGGAGGTAAAAAGCACTTATGCTCAGAAATGGCCGTGTTTCCTCTGCTAGGCTGTTAGTATAGAGTGTTGAGCTGACTTTGAGTTTTGATGTTACTATGGTAATCTTCACAGCACCACAGGTTTCAAATTCCTCCAGCACTGGGCCCCTGTTGCCTCACATTAAATGGGAAGCCAAAAGGTTTTCCTCAGTGTTCCTGCTCCACCCTCAGCTGTAAGCAGGGGTCTCTCTCCACACTCTTGTATCTTCCCTAGAAGTAGACTTCCTGTTGCTCATTACTACATGCTAGCCTAATGTCGGGTGTAAGGGGTTCTCGGTTATCTTGATCCGGCCCTACCTTCAGCGGGAGCTTGAAATGGAGCTTTATCACTCACTGTTCCTATACAATAACTTTGTATCTTAGAGGGAAGGGGTCTTGGCAGGGTCAGGTTTCTCGCCCCTTCCCTACTACCGCCACACCCCTGTGTACATCAGTGCAGAGTCCTGGGTCTAACACCTCCACCCCTGCCCAGGGTCCACCCTTCTCTCAGAAGTAATGATCTTTGCATGGTCCTGGAGGCAGGTGGCCTTTGTTTGTACCACTCCCACAGAAGCAATGGATCTTCACCAGGGTTCCACAAGAAGGAAGATTCACTGCTCCTCCCCCAGCTGCTTAGACTTGTACTTCATAAGATGGTTCTGAGGAAGTGGGCAGAGTTAGCTCCTGCCCCTCAGCAAGCAGCTAATTACCTTACCATAACACCTGAATCAGCAAGGATGACTCTCTCCAGTCTCCCACCTTGTCCCCCACACACCCCCGCCTCAAAAAAAAAAACAAAACATTTCTCGTAGAGCAAACAGTGTAGACCTCTGGTAAAGAGCTTGCAAGGGCACACAAAACTTCCTTGTGTCAGAAGCTCTGAGTTATTCTAAACTGATGTAAACTGTGCTATCTCACAATCACCCTTTAAAAATTTGTTAAAATCTTAGCTGATTTTTCTAAACACCTACATGGTGGCCACCTCTTTCTTTGATACTCTGCCAAGTCGGTGTCCCTGTGTCCTATATTTCCTCAATGGAGTTGGTTCCTCTATTGAATTTAGCTCATTTGGCTGCTTTGTGGCCAACTCTGCTGTGCTATGGAAAAGTTATGGTCATGTGGATTTTGTGGATAACCTATTGTTATTATAATAGAATGAGAGTGATGGTTTCTTGAAGTTTTCTAAATCCTAAATGGATTATTATTATTATTATGGGAACTGATTATTTTGGTTTTGAGATCAAGTTTACGCATTTAAAGGAAGTTCAGAAGTTCCAGTTCATTTTTATGGCAGGCAAGGTAAAAATAACAAATAACTGAATGATTAAGAAGTACACATAAGAACACTTGTCTCCTCTAGAATTTAGCAAAAGACAATATTTCTAGGTCTATTAGAATATTAGGTTATATAACTTTTTCTATATGCCCCCCAAAACTATATACTCAGTAAATGTTTCCATAGAACTTTAACTATTATCATAAAATAATTAGCAATATCTATTTTGTCCTCAAATACAAATAGATACACTAAAAAGAAAAAAAAAATGACACAAATATTATTCTCCAAATGCATGGTGGTCAATGTACTTTTTTTTTGTGGTTTTTGGCTGGGGCTGGCTTTGAACCCGCCACCTCCGGCATATGGGACCGGCACCCTACTCCTTGAGCCACAGGAGCCGCCCGTGGTCAATGTACTTTTAATTTTAAGCTGTAAACAAGAGAAGGAAGAGCAAGTTGTATCCTGTTCTCTAATTCCTTTGGTTAATGCTACCAGTGCTTTGGTTAATATTTTCTTAGTGTGCTGAAAGAATAAGTTATGGAATTTTATGCTTCCCAGACCATAAAATCTCCTTGTCAGGTCAATTCTGACCCTGTTCATCTTCAACCAAGCTTACATTATAGGCATCAGTTCACCTTCTTCCTCGCCATCCTCCATACAGAGAATCCATTAGCCTGTCAACAGAATACTGTACTCTTGCAGGCTTCCTGTGATCTGCAGGGGGTCTGGGACATCAGGATTGCTTTCACAAAATCCTTTTGCTTTTCCCATAGTTTCTAACTAAGTTACCTCAGACAATATCATCTACAGTAAGGAAAACAGATACCTTTTCATGAAGAAACAAGAATAATTTGTATCTGTTAAGTTTTTTAATGTCTTTAATTAAGACTACTTGTTTTTCTTTGTGAAAAATGCTTAAGTTTTTAAGCCTCAATTTTCCCCACTGTAAAATGAGTATAGATACATCATGTGGAGTTATTTTGAGGATTTTTTTTTTTTTTGCAGTTTTTGGCTGGGGCGGGGTTTGAACCCGCCACCTCCAGCATATGGGGCCAGTGCCCTACTCCTTTGAGCCACAGGCGCTTCCCTGTTTTGAGGATTTTTTTGAAAGGATAGGTCTAAAATACTAAGATTCTAAGTACTTACTGTATGGTTCACAGTATAAGTATTCCACACATTATTATAAGTAGAGTATCCCTTACCTGAAATATTTGGGACCAAAATCATTTCAGATTTTGAACTTTTTGGATTTTAGAATATTTACACATACACAATGAGATATACTGGGGATGTATAAGCCTATACATTAAATCCATCTGTTTTGTATATACCTTACACACACAGCCTGGAAGTAATATATTTTTCATAATTTTTTCACTTGTAGCATCATGTCAGTTCTCAAAAAGTTTCAAATTTTAGAGCATTTGGATTTTGTATTTTTAAATTAGAGATGCTCAACCAATGTATTGTTTTTCCACTTAACTACTTGAGATGGGATTTAGTAAAGCTACCCTTTTTATTCACAAATATCTTTATTTACAAAGTAAATGCTTTGTATAAAACGTTTAGAATAACATCATTATTTAAGAAATATACCCATATTCAACAGATATAAAATACCATAATAAATCATCACACTGGGAAAAATTTATAATATTTTCCTATTATTTGTATAAATGAAAATAAAATCATGTAAAGGTAGAACTAATGAATATCTTTAGAATCATAAAATTGATACACTATATCCAATGATCTCAAATAATCAAATTTTTATATTATGTGGTTTTTTTGTTGTTGCTGTTTGTTTTGTTTTGTTTTTCTGAGACAGAGTCTCACTATGTTGACCTGGGTAGAGTGCCATGGCATCACAGCTCACAGCAACCTCAAACTCTTGGGCTTAAGCAATTCTCTTGCTTCAGCCTCCCAAATAGCTGGGACTACAGGCACCCGGCTTTTTTTTTTTTTTTTTTTTTTTTTTTTTTTTGCAGTTGTCATTGTTGTTAGGCTGACCAGGGCCAGGTTCAAACCCGCCACCCTCGGTGTATGTGGCTGGCGCCGTAACCACTATGCTACGAGCACTGAGCCTATTTTGTGTCTTATACCCTTTCTCTACTATGTATTTCTTCCTTTGCCCCTCCCAAAGTCTCTCCATAAACATAAATCAGCATTATACCACTCCATAAGGGCAGCACCTGTGGCTCAGTTGGTAAGGCGCCGGCCCCATATACCGAGGGTGGCAGGTTCAAACCCGGCCCCAGCCGAACTGCAACAACAGCAACAAAAGAAATAGCTGGGTGTTGTGGCGGGCGCCTGTAGTCCCAGCTACTCGGGAGGCTGAGGTAAGAGAATCGCTTAAGCCCAGGAGTTGGAGGTTGCTGTGAACTGTGTGATGCCACGGCACTCTACTGAGGGCCATAAAGTGAGACTCTGTCTCTACAAAAAAAAAAAAAAAAAAACATTCTCTTTTTACTTCTCTTTCAAGAATGCCATGAAGTAGATCAGGCAATGTATCACTGGATTTTCAGACATACTTAATTGTCTCAGAATATTAAGTTCGATCGGTGCCCAGTTAAAATTTTTCTAAGTGCCTATTATTGTTGTAACAATGCCTATTCCAGGCATTGTTCCAGGTTGTAAAGATACAGTGATAAACCACACTGACACAGATTCTGCCCTTATCGAAGAGAAGGAAAAGATGGACAGATGATGAGGTCAGAAAGCTAGGTGGGATGATTTAAGGACACGGGAAGGAGTTTTATTCCATCTGAAATGAAAGTTACTTATTTTAGTTTCCTGTGTCTACTGTAACAAATTACCACCAACTAGTGGCTTAAAACACAGCAATTGATTCTCACACTACTCTGGAGGCCAGAAGTCCTAAACCAGTATCATTCGGCCAAAATCAAAGCACTGACAGGCCACACTTCCACCAAAAATTTAGAGTAGAAACTATTCCTTGCTCCTTTCAGCTTCATGTGCTCTCTGTCATCCCTTGGTTTGTGGCCACATCACTCCAGTCTATTCCTTCATCTTCACACGGCCTTCTTCCTGTATGTGCCAATCTTCCCATTGCCTTCCTCTCAATGGTATTTAGACCCTTCTAGAAAACCCAGGATTCTCTAGCTCAGGATCCTTAACCACATCTACAAAATACTCTTTTCCAAATGAAGTCATATTTACAGTTTCGCGAGATTAGGGCCCAATGTCCTCTTCAGGGAGGGCATTATTCTGCCTGCCACATTACTGAAGAAGTTTTCATGCAAAAAGGTGGTAAGATATGACCGATGCCTTTAAAGATCACTCTGGGTGAGTGTGCTCTTGGAGGCAATAAGGAAGCAGTAGGTTCAGGGTGGAGGCTTTTATAGTAACTGGACAAGAGATGACTAAGGCTTCAGAAGTAAAATTACGCATTTTATATCTATGCAGTCATGATCAGCTAATGAGGAGGTTGAACAGTAGTTAAGAACAAGCACTCAGGAGTCAGAATTCCTATTCAAACCTAATTATATCATTTGCTAGCTTTGTGACTTTGGGCAAGTTAAGTTGTTTCTTCCTCTATCAAGTGAGAACTGTTAGAGAACTGCTATGAAGATTCAGACATTGAAATGTGTAAAATGTTTGACAGAATACAAAGCTTGACACGTGGTAGGCCTCCATGAATAAAATATTCACTATAATTATTATTTTTTTAATTTAATTTTTTTTTTATTGTTGGGGATTCATTGAGGGTACAATAAGCCAGGTTACATTGATTGCAATTGTTAGGTAAAGTCCCTCTTGCAATCATGTCTTGCCCCCATAAAGTGTGACACACACCAAGGCCCCACCCCCCTCCCTCCTTCCCTCTCTCTGCTTTTCCTCCCCCCTCATAACCTTAATTGTCATTAATTGTCCTCATATCAAAATTGAGTACATAGGATTCATGCTTCTCCATTCTTGTGATGCTTTACTAAGAATAATGTCTTCCACTTCCATCCAGGTTAATACGAAGGATGTAAAGTCTCCATTTTTTTTAATGGCTGAATAGTATTCCATGGTATACAGATACCACAGCTTGTTAATCCATTCCTGGGTTGGTGGGCATTTAGGCTGTTTCCACATTTTGGCGATTGTAAATTGAACTGCAATAAACAGTCTAGTACAAGTGTCCTCATGATAAAAGGATGTTTTTCCTTCTGGCTAGATGCCCTGTAATGGGATTGCAGGATCAAATGGGAGGGCTAGCTTGAGTGCTTTGAGGTTTCTCCATACTTCCTTCCAGAAAGGTTGTACTAGTTTGCAGTCCCACCAGCGGTGTAAAAGTGTTCCCTTCTCTCCACATCCACGCCAGCATCTGCAGTTTTGAGACTTTGTGATGTAGGCCATTCTCACTGGGGTTAGATGATATGTCAGGGTTGTTTTGATTTGCATTTCTCTAATATATATAGAGATGATGAACATTTTTTCATGTGTTTGTTAGCCATTCGTCTGTCATCTTTAAAGAAGGTTCTATTCATGTCTCTTGCCCATTGATATATGGGATTGTTGGCCTTTTTCATGTGGATTAATTTGAGTTCTCTATAGATCCTAGTTATCAAGCTTTTGTCTGATTGAAAACATGCAAATATCCTTTCCCATTGTGTAGGTTGTGTCTTTGTTTTGGTTATTGTCTCCTTAGCTGTACACAAGCTTTTCAGTTTAATGAAGTCCCATTTGTTTATTTTTGTTGTTGTTGCAATTGCCATGGCAGTCTTCTTCATGAAGTCTTCCCCCAGGCCAATATCTTCCAGTGTTTTTCCTGTGCTTTCTTTTAGGATTTTTATTGTTTCATGCCTTAAATTTAAGTCCTTTATCCATCTTGAATCAATTTTTGTGAGTGGGGAAAGGTGTGGGTCCAGTTTCAGTCTTTTACATGTAGACATCCAGTTCTTCCAACACCATTTATTGAATAGGGAGTCTTTCCCCCAAGGTATGTTCTTGTTTGGTTTATCAAAGATTAGGTGGTTGTAAGATGTTAGTTTCATTTCTTGATTTCAGTTTGATTCCAAGTGTCTATGTCTCTGTTTTTGTGCCAGTACCATGCTGTCTTGAGCACTATGGCTTTGTAGTACAGACTAAAATCTGGTATGCTGATGCCCCCAGCTTTATTTTTGTTACAGAGAACTGCCTTAGCTATACGGGGTTTTTTCCAGTTCCATACAAAACGCACAATCATTTTTTCCAAATCTTGAAAGTACAATGTTGGTATTTTGATAGGAATGGCATTGAATAGGTAGATTGCTTTGGGAAGTATACACATTTTAACAATGTTGATTCTTCCCATCCATGAGCATGGTATGTTCTTCCATTTGTTAATATCCTCTGCTATTTCCTTTCTGAGGAAGGAAAGGTCCTTCACCTCCTTCATTAGGTATATTCCTAGGTATTTCATTTTCTTTGAAACTATGGTGAAGGGAGTTGTGTCCTTAATTAGCTTCTCATCTTGACTGTTATTGGCGTACACAAAGGCTACTGACTTGTGGACATTGATTTTATATCCTGAAACATTACTATATTTTTTGATGACTTCTAGGAGTCTTGTGGTTGAGTCTTTGGGGTTCTCTAAGTATAAGATCATGTTGTCAGCAAAGAGGGAGAGTTTGACCTCCTCTGCTCCCATTTGGATTCCTTTTATTTCCATGTCTTGCCTAATTGTATTGGCTAGAACTTGCAGCACTATGTTGAATAGTAAAGGTGACAGAGGACAACCCTGTCTCGTTCCAGTTCTAAGAGGAAAAGCTTTCAGTTTTACTCCTTTTAGTAAAATATTGGCTGTGGGTTTGTCATAGATAGCTTCAATCAGTTTCAGAAATGTGCCACCTATGCCTTTACTCTTCAGTGTTCTAATTAGAAAAGGATGCTGGATTTTATCAAATGCTTTTTCTGCATCTATTGAGAGGATCATGTGATCTTTATTTTTGCCTCTGTTAATATGGTGGATAACGTTTATGGACTTGCGAATGTTAAACCAGCCTTGCATCCCTGCGATGAAGCCTACTTGATCATGATGAATGACTTTTGGATGATAAGCTGTAATCTATTGGCTAGAATTTTGTTGAGAATTTTTGCATCTATATTCATGAGTGAGATTGGTCTGAAATTCTTCTTTTTGTTTGGGTCTTTTCCTGGTTTTGGTATCAGGGTGATGTTTGCTTCATAGAATGTGTTGGGGAGGATTCCTTCTTCCTCAATTTTTTGGAATAATTTCTGCAGTACAGGAATAAGCTCTTCCTTGAAGGTTTGATAGAATTCTGGTGTGAAGCCATCTGGACCAGGGCATTTTTTGGTTGGAAGACTTTTTATTGTTTCTTTGATCTCAGTGCTTGAAATTGGTCTGTTCAGGAGCTCTATTTCTTCCTGGTTAAGTCTAGGGAGAGGGTATGATTCCAAATATTGATCCATTTCCTTCACATTGTCAAATTTCTGGGCATAGAGTTTCTGGTAGTATTCAGAGATGATCTCTTGTATCTCTGTGGGATCAGTTGTTATTTCCCCTTTATCATTTCTGATTGAGGTTACTAGAGATTTTATTTTCTATTTCTCGTTAGTCTGGCCAATGGTTTATCTATTTTATTTATATCTTCAAAAAACCAACTCCTTGTTTCATTAATTTTCTGAATGATTCTTTTGTTTTCAATTTCATTGATCTCTGATTTGATTTTGGATAATTCTTTTCTTCTACTGAGTTTAGGCTTAGATTGTTCTTCTTTTTCCAATTCCATAAGATGGCTTGTGAGATTGTTGATGCGCTCTCTTTCTGTTTTTCAAATGTAGGCATCTACAGCGATGAACTTTCCTCTCAAAACTGCTTTTGCAGTATCCCACAGGTTTTGGTAGCTTGTGTCTTCATTGTTGTTATGCTCAAGGAAGTTAATGATTTCCTGGTTTATTTCTTCCTGCACCCATCTGTTATTCAACAGAGATTGTTTAATTTCCATGCCTTTGTGTGGGATCAAGCGTTTTTGTTAGAGTTGAGTTCCACCTTTGGTGCCTTATGGTCTGAGAAGATACAAGGTAAAATTTCAATTCTTTGGATTCTGTTGATATTTGTTTTGTGTCCCAGGATATGATCAATTTTGGAGACTGTTCCATGGGGTGATGAGAAGAATGTATATTCTTTATCTTTGGGATGGAGTGTTCTATAAGCATCTATCAAGCACAGTTGTTGTAGGGTCTCATTTAAATCTCTTATATCTTTGTTTAATTTCTGTTTAGAGGATCTGTCCAGCTCTGTAAGAGGAGTGTTAAAGTCCCCTGTTATTATGGGACTATCAGATATCATATTGCTCAGACTGAGTAAGGTCTCTTTCAAGAATCTCGGAGCATTTAAATTGGGTGCATATTTAGAATTGAAACATCTTCTTGTTGTATTTTTCCCTTGACCAATATAAAGTGACCATCTTTGTCTTTTTTGACTTTAGTTGCTTTAAATCCACATGAATCTGAAAATAAGATCGCAACTCCTCTTTTCTTCTGAATGCCATTTGCCTGAAAAATTGTCTTCCAACCCTTGACTCGGAGCTTTAATTTGTCTTTTGAAGCCGGGTGTGTTTCTTGCAGACAGTATAAATGGCTTGTGTTTTTTAATCCAGTCAGCCAATCTATGTCTCTTCAGTGGGGAATTCAAGCCATTAACATTTATTGAGATAATTGATAAGTGTGGTAGTATTCTATTCATCTTATTTTGTGAGAGTCCATTGCTTAGTTTTATCTTTTGCATCACTGTGGAGGTTAGGTTCTGTCCTTTAATTTCTGAGTTCTTACTTTGCTGCTGATCCATTGTGGTGGCCAGTGTGCAGAACAGGTTGAAGTATTTCCTGTAGAGCTGGTCTTGTAGTGGCAAATTTCCTCAATGTTTGTATATCCGTAAATGATTTGATTTCTCCGTCAATTTTGAAGCTTAGCTTAGCAGGGTACAGAATTCTGGGCTGGAAATTGTTCTGTTTAAGTAGATTAAAGATAGATGACCATTGTCTTCTTGATTGGAAAGTTTCATTAGAGAAGTCTGCGGTCACTCTGATGGATTTGACCCTGTAGGTCAACTGGCGCTTACTCCTGGCAGCTTGCAGAATCTTTTCTTTTGTCTTGACTTTGGACAGGTTCATCACAATGTGTCTTGGAGAAGCTCGGTCAGAGATGAGGTGACCTGGGGTCCAATATCCCTCTGAAAGCAGTGTGTCAGAATCTTTAGTGATATTTGGGAAATTTTCTTTTATAATATTCTCTAGTATGGCTTCCATTCCTCTGGGGCATTCTTCTTCCCCTTCTGGAATTCCTATAACTCGTATGTTGGAATGCTTCATAAAGTCCCATATTTCTGACAGTGAACGTTCTGCTTTCTCTCTCTTCTTTTCTGCCTCTTTTACTATCTGAATTATCTCAAAAACTTTGTCTTCTATCTCTGAAATTCTTTCTTCTGCATGGTCTAACCTGTTACTGATACTTTCCATTGCATCTTTAAGTTCCCTAATTGACTGTTTCAGTTCCTTCAGCTCTGCTATATCCTTTTCATATTCTTCATATTGTTCATCTCTTATTTGATTCTGCTTTTGGATTTCCTTTTGGTTATTTTCCACTTTATTACCAGCTTCCTTCATTATTTCCATCATTTCTTTCATTGTTTTCATCATGTGTATTCTAAATTCCCTGTCATTCCTAACATTTCTTTATAGGTGGAATCCTCTGCAGTAGCTACCTCATGGTCCCTTGGCGGGGTTGTTCTGGACTGGTTCTTCATGTTGCCTGGAGTTTTCTGCTGATTCTTCCTCATGAGTGATTTCTTTTATCTGTTTCCTTGCCCTAATTTTCCTTTCAATTCCTCTTGCTCTTTAAGTTCTCGTGCCTGTGGACTAAGGGTTAGATGAGTCCTTTTGGTACAGGACCAGAAGGGTGAGAAGGTTGAAGAGCAAGAACGGGATGAAAGAAAGGAGGACCAAGTGAAAAGAAAAAAAAAAAAATAGAGAAAGGAGGGGGGTGGGTAAAAGGAATATTGACAAAAAGAAGAGAGGCACAGAAAGAGGGAGACAGAGCAACATAGGTGTACAGTAGGGTACTTTGACACAACCTTAAAAAAAAACCACCTTCTGTGGGTGCCCAGTTGTGTGGTTTCCTTGAGGTCAGCAGCTCTTTGCTAACCTGATCAGACACAGTACCCCACCTCCACCAAGTAGAGAGGAAAGACAAAAATGCTATAAAGAAAACCAAAACAAGCAAACAGAAAGAAAACTTTATGGGATAATATTGGGTGAAAAACCAAATAATAGCGGTAGAAACACTAGCAAAAATGAAGTTCTAGTTATTAAAAAAGGCAGCAATGGGAAATTATAATTAAACTAGAAAAATTGAGAAAGAAAAAAGAGCTGTACAGAAAAGGTTGAAAATTTAAAAAAAACAACATCAACAACATCAAAATAAACAAAAAAAAAACCAAACCAAAAAAAAAAAAAAAACACAACCAAAAACAAAGCAGTATGTATATGTCATTCAATATTGTCTGGGCAACACGTGGTCTTCTGGGGTATGAGATGTTAATCACAGTACTGATACGACTGAAGGCTGCTGATTTCTCAAACCCCAGCAGGTTGACACCCTAAATCTCTCTTCAGCCCACTTAAAAGGCACTTTGAACTTGTAAACTTGCTGAGCAGAAGCTTTCCCAGGAAAGTGCTTGTCGCTGGAATCACTGCTAACGTGGCTATCCACTCACCCAGTGTGCCAAAACCGGTCTCACTCTGCCCCTGAGGGTTAGCGCTTCAAGGCCGCTCAGACCCACCCTTAGGCTACTCAGTCGCTGGGTTACCAGCTCCCACCTGATTCTAGCTCTGTGACCGTGAGGGTGGAGCTTGCCGGGGCAGATCGCTCACAATGGCTCCCTGTGGCCCACTATTAGCTCCGTCTGGCTCAGCGGCTCAGACTGGGGCCCTAGACAACGGCCAAAGTTCTCCGCATTCCCGCTCAGGCTCTCTCCAAGGCAGTTCAACTGAGTGCCAAGTCCAAAGACACCAAAACAGTTCACAGGTAAGGCCTTTCCGGTTTGCAGTCTCACTGCTACTGAACTTACAGTTGCAGGCGAGTTCAGACCCATTGAACACACACGACCACTTGCCGGTTTTCCACTGTTTTAGTCCTCCTCTTGGGGTCCAGAAGTCTCTCACTGACTCTCTGTATCCTCACAGGGGTGATGATAGGCAGATCCCACCAGCCAGAGATGCCTGGAGTCCTATCTCCCCGGACTCACGGTGCCCAGATGCAAGGAAGCTGTTACTCGGCCGCCATCTTGCTCTCTGAACTCCCACTATAATTATTTTTAATCTGTCTCTGGCATTGCACACTTTCTATTATATAATTTTATGACATATATTTCGGTTCCTAAAATATAACTTAACAATGAAATGAATTTAATAACTCAACAGGTAGTAGCTTTTTCTGAACTGCATTATAATGGAGTCACCTTTACTAGATGGTGTAATTACATCATTACTGTTCTAAATTTTATAAAGGTGTCTTAGAAATTTATCTTGACAAATAAATTCTCTCACTTCTAAATACCAGAAGTTCAAATCAAATATTAAAATCTAACATCTAAAAGTTCAATATAATATACTGTGGAAAAATAATTAACAATCAATAAAGACCACAGGAAAAAACTATTTAATTTTCAAAGGATACCCTAATGTTATATCATGTAACATGAAAATATTGTTAACAACTATAATTAAAAAGTATTTCCATATGTAGGAAATTTAGATTAGAGGTCAAAATATTTCCTTTCTAAATTCTCAGTTAAATTTAACCCTAATATAACTATCATATACCCATAATTAAAAATAAAATTTTTTTTAAAAAGAAAAATAAATCTTCCCACATGTACCTCAAAAAACTTAAAAAAAAAGAATTTTTTTAATATTATTTTTATTTTTTTTATTGTTGGGGATTCATTGAGGGTACAATAAGCCAGGTTACACTGATTGCAATTGTTAGGCAAAGTCCCTCTTGCAGTCATGTCTTGAAAAAAAAAAAATTTAACCTTGAGATGACTGACCTAATCATACCACCATTCACTGTTGACTTTGGATGCAAGTTAGAAAGTAACTTGTGGAAATACTATGGATTAGTTCAATTCTAATCCTAACTCTGTTTCTGGCATTTTATTTTTAACCTTAAATGCCTTCACCTCTAAAACAATAAAAATAGCAACCTATTTTAAAAAACATTTTTCAGTTAATCATGATTGTAAAGACAAAATGCAAATGCAGCAAAACAAAAATTCCACTGATTGAAGTTTATGATATTTAAGGCCAGCAAAATCTTCACCATCACTTTGTTTGATGTTCTGTAAGGTAAGTGGTGAATTCTAAAAGCTACATACACTACCATTATAAATGTGCTAAGAATCTTGAGAATGATTAACTTCTCACATAAAATATTTATGGTTCATATCTTTAAATTCCCTAAAAGGAAATCATTCACAGACCACCAGTCTAGGTAAGTACTCAATTATCATTTTTCCCTATGGATTTAACGGACTATCAACTAAGATACTGAAAACCAACAGAACTATATGAATGCTCAAATCAGAAAGTCCTCCCTCATTTCCCAAATCTAATCCATTATCTGCTCATTCTACCTCAATAAATATATCAGATATGTCTGCTTCTCTCTACCGTCCTAATTAGTTGTCCTAACACTAGCCACTGTCATATAACAGGAAGGGCCAGGCTGAGTGGCTCTTCCCTGTAATCCCAGCACTTTAGGAGACTGTGAGGTAGGAGGATAGCTTGAGGCTAGGAGTTTGAGACCAGTCTAGGCAACCTCACAAGATCCTCTCCCTACAGAAAATAAAATTAGTCAGATGTAATGGTGTACTCCTGTAGTCCTAGCTACTCAGAAGACTAAGGCTTGAGCCCAGGAGTTCTAGCCTGCATGACGGAGAAAGACCTTTGTCTCTTAAAAATAAATAAATAAGTAAAAATACCACAAGGACCAGTGTTGAAGCTTCCAAATTGTCTCATTCCAAACCACTCTCCAAACAATAACCAAAATGATTGTTATAAAATATAAACTGCCCTACTTAAAGTCTTTAATGGCTTTCCACTATCCTGGGAATGAAAATCAACTTTTGCACACTCTGTCACTTACCATTTCTCTAAGCTGTTTTCAAGCCATACCCACCCTTATCCATTATATTCCAACCACACTTGTCTCTCTCAGCTCTTTCACCTTAGGGGCATCCTCTGTTCTCCCTTGACTGGACTACTCATTCCTGACTCTCAAATGGCTGCTGCTTCCCTTTCCTTCAGTTTTCAGCTCCTGGAAGAGGCTTTCCTTTATCATCCAGTGCACAAATGCCCCTCTCAATCCCAGGTAACTTTATTACTTTATCTCATTATTTCCTGTTCTTTACACTCAGAGCTCCTATCACTAATGACAGTTATATCTTTTGGGAGGGGGGAAGACAGGGTTACTTGTTCAGTGTCTGTTCCCTCTCAGGACTGTAGCCTTCCTTGAGGGCAAATCCCTGTCTGTTTTCTTCAGGGTTGTTTTCTTGGTGCCTAGAACAGGACCTACCACATGGAAATACTCGGTACATATTAACAAAAGAATGAGAATGCCATTATTAGAAAATGCTCAAGAGTGCTCTTCTAAAAAAATAACTAAGAAATTATGGCCATAGCGAAAGTGAATAAAGTGGCTATCTGAGATTTTTGTCATGATTTTATCACTGGAAAGTACCCATTCAGAGGAGCAAGGCAGAATTGAAGGAAGTACTAGCCAGGAGTACCAGTAAGTCTTAACAATGTCTGAATACAATGATTTTAAAATGATTTGCCCAAAAATAGAGGTTTTTATCATTTGAAATGGGATTGTGTGGCTACCTATAGATATATTAATCTATCTATAAAAGCCTCATTGTTCAGCATTTTCAAGGCCAGTGGAAATCAATACTATTCTTGTCTTGCAGTTGTTTTCCATAGTCTTCAGGCCTTCCTGAATCTTTTTTTTTTTTTTTTTTTTTTTTGCAGTTTTTGGCTGGGGCTGGGTTTGAACCCGCCACCTCTGGCATATGGAGCCAGCGCCTTACTCCTTTGAGCCACAGGTGCTGCCCCTTCCTGAATCTTATCTGGGACTCTTCTACCTTTTTTGTATCTCTTCTAAACTTAGTACCAGATAAGATAAATGAGGATTGTAAATAAATTGGTGCTTGTTGATTAACTAAAGAAATGAACAAAATCATTCAGCAATAAATAAAGGTTTTCTTAGTACATACATATGTTCGTTAGAATATACTTCCTTTGTATCCATTTATTCAGTTAATCTTCTCCATTAAGAATTCTAATTACTTTAAAAGTTTATTAAAACCATATCTTCTATAACTCAGGCATACCTTATAGTTTTGTATGATACACACTAGAATTTACACAAATGATTCTTTGTATAAATATGCTATATGTATATAGGATCGTACAATATTTTTACGCATTCCCATGAAATTAAGGTTTGGGGGGAGTTGTTACTTAATTGCCTTTACTGTGAACCCACTAACAAAGGGATTTTTGCAAAATAACTTAGAGACCACTACTCTCTTTCATCTTTTATTCTTGCATTGTGAAACTTTGAACATACAATATGCTCTCTGTGGACCAGATTTAGCCTGCTCAGCACAGAGTATACAGTGTGCTCAATATGTTTAGCTTTAAATATAATTGCTTACTTACATCAATTCCATAGGCAAGAGGACCTAGACACCTGTTCCCTTCTACTGTTGTTTAACTGGCACTTCCACGTGTCATACTAACAAGTGCAGGTCATTTAATATCATCAAAAATTGATGTGAAAATAAATCTGGTCTGTGTAGGCTTAATTCCTTTGAAATTATGATATAATTCTGGGAAAAATGCATATGAAAAGGTTTGATTTACTTTCGAATCATATTCAATGCCAAAAGAAATATCATCTCAATTCACCACTGTAACCAGTAAAAAAAATTCTCATTGCCTGCCAAGAAATGTGGGCATCTTGTGAAAATAACATGATACATCCCTGATCTAAATTACTGTAACTACACATACAACTAGGGTTGTATGCTATATATGCTTTAAAATAAAGCCCAAGGACAGACTGATAATTACAGTATTTTAATCACATATAAATTAATAATAAATTATGAAAAAAGTTATAGTCAAATGGAAAACAAAAGCAAAACATACAAAACTCACTATTAGCAAAAACAATCCCCATTAATACGTAACTTCCATAACCCCATTAGTAGTTAAGCTCATGGAGGATACATAGATTGGTGTCTGTTTTGTTCATTCAAGCTCTTTGTTTTTTTAATTTCAGATTAATATGAGGATAATCTAATATAATCAGGTTATAATGTTTGCTTTTGTTAGGTAAGGTCTCTTTTGTAGTAGTGTCCATCACCCAGGGGGTGTGCAATACACCCTTACATTGTGCCCATGAGGTAAGAGCACACCAATTCTCCTTCCTCTTCCCCTCTCCCCCCAACTTGAATTAAATTGAGTTTTTCTCTTGTGTGAGCATGTATTAGCTTGTCTACTGCCTTCATGTTAGTATTGAATACATTGGATACTTGCTTTTCCATTCTTGTGATACTTTACTAAAGAGAATATTCTCCAACTCTATCCAAGTTACCACAAAAGATGTAAAGTGCCCATCTTTTTTTATGGCTGTCATTCAAGTTCTTATGGAGAACGGTACTTTGCATACTTTGCACATAGGTGCAAATAAATAATAAATATTAATTAATATTATAACTAATCTTAAGTATTAAATAGTCAGAAGAATGTAATAGATTATTCTTGTTCATAGCAAAAAAATTCTGAAGAAATTTAGAAAGCAATAAAATATAAAACTAAAATTGTGATGGCCATAATTGAGTCTTTATTTAATGATTCTTCATAAGTCATTATAGGATCATCATTAGGAATATCAGTTAAATTATATAACTAATACTATTAATATAGATCTAAGCCAATAGAACAGCAAATAAGATACCTATGATTTTATAAGAATAATTAAAAGAGGTTTTACTGAGCTACTGAAAGCATACTTAATTAAAATGTCTCTACTGGGAAAATGACTAAAGGAAACTTGACAACTTAAGATTTAGATTTCTCCATTATCATCAGCAAATTTCCCTAAATATTTTCATCATAATTTAAAATATAATATACATAATAATACATATTCCACTCAATTATTAGGCACAAAAGATCAACCATCAAATCTCCAACATATTCTCCCAGCAATGACAACATTAACATGGGAAAAAAATGAGAAATTCAAATCTTATTTCATACCAACTTACTCTGACTTTTGGCAAGACTCTCCGAAGTGTCTCAGCAGGATTCTGTCGCATCAAAAATGGAAGATTTGCGATCACACTCGTTCCTTGCACGTCTTGACCAGCACTTACAAAGAAAACAAAAATTTTAAATTTGTAGTTATAAACTCAATTCCTGGTCCACAGTTATAAAAATCATGGATTAATATGAAAATTACTGTTTTGAAAGATAAGCACCCATACTTCTGACAAAGTTTTAAACTTGAAACACATCATTTAAATATAAAAATAAAATCAGAACTGAAATATCACTAAATGAATCCTATAACAAATACATAAAGATATTAGTTATACTTGTGCTATTTATACATGTCTTCTGAAACTCTATATCCACATCTTTCTAAAAGTCTATTAAAAACTTTTTTTTTTTTTTTTGAGATAGATTCTTACTCAGTCACCCTGGCTAGAGTGCTATGGCATCATAGCTCACAGCAACCTCAAACTCCTGGGTTCAAGTGATACTCTTGCCCCAGCCCCCTGAGTAGCTGGGACTATAGGTGCCTGCCACAACACCTGGCTAATTTTTCTCTTTTTTGCAGGGTCAGGGTCTCAGGGTCTTGGCTCATACTCAGGTTGGTCTTGAACTCCTGAGCTCAGGCTATCCACCCGCCTTGGCCTCCCAGAGTGCTAGAATTACAGGCATGAGCTACCACGCCCAGCTAAATACATATTTTAAAATTCTACCTCATTTTCTGCCTACAAGTTCACTGTACTTTATAAATGATAAAATTTTATTCTGGTAAAATATTAATATTCAAAGCAACAGGGAGAGCAATAAAATCAACTACAGAAAACTACACAACTTCCTTTTGGTATAATGAAATTACCTATTGGACTAGACTAACTCCATGAATTACCAGAAACTTCTTAGAGTTATGCTCAATACTCTAGAAGTCAATAGGGTATATTTATACAATACTTTTTGGTGTAAAATTTATTAATCCATTATCAAAATAATTTCAGAAGCATTCTGAGTAGCCTAAATACATCAAAAAGAGTATTGAGATTCTTCTGAACCATTTCCATAAACTGCAAAAATGTTTTGTTCTTAAAATATAACCTAAGTGACATAAATTCTGCAAGTGCTTGAAATATATACACATATCAAAAAGAGTCTAGTAAATATGGCATCTTTAGCGGGAAATTCTATATATTCTTAACTGACACCAATTTAAACATGAATTGCTGATATCATAAATATATATTTACTTAAAATTATTTTTACTTATCTCTTAAAATAGATTTATAGTTATAATACATACCTAAGACCTTAACACATTTTAAAGAATTTTTTAAAGTAATATAGTTTTTCTTTAGAAGTTTATAAATTCTGTTGATAAGAAACATATTCTGATTCTAAATAAAGCTGCCTTACTGTGAAGAAAGGTTCTCTATTCTGTTGCAATATGGTAGGCTATGAAATGTAGGATACCATAATCACTCTACTGCTGTCACCACTCCCTAGCTAAATCCTTTAAGAGATGATATCAAGAAGGAATAGAGAAGAGTAAAAAATATAGAAGTAAAGTTGCAAATAAAAAAATGCCACTTGTAGGGGATTGAATGGTGGCCTCCTAAAAGATACGTTTACATCTTAATCCTGGAACCTGGCTTGGCGCTTGTAGCTCAAGCAGCTAAGGCGCCAGCCATATACACCAGAGATGGCGGGTTGGAATCCAGCTGGGCCTGCCAAACAACAATGACAACTACAACCAAAAAATAGCTGGCCATTGTGTTAGCTGCCTGTAGTCCCAGCTTCTTGGGAGGCTGAGGCAGGAGAATCACTTAAGCCCAGGAGTTGGAGGTTGCTGTGAGCTGTGATGCCATGACACTCTACCGAGGGTGACAGCTTGAGGCTCTGTCTCAAAACAAAAACAATTAATCCTGGAACCCGTGAATGTTGTCTTAATTTTTAAGAGGATTTTGAGATGAAGCAGTTATCCTGGATTATCTAAGTAGACCAAATCCAAAAATAATTCACATTAAAAGAGACATTCATAGAAGACAACAGAATAGGATAAGGTAATTTGACCACAGAAACTGGAGTGATACAGCCACAATGAGGTCTTGCCGGCAACCATCAGAAGATAGAAGAGGCAAGAAAAATATTCTCCCCTAGATCCCTGCTAACATCTTGATTTTAGACTTCTACTCTCCAGAACTGTGACAGAATAAATTTCTAGCCATCCATGTTTAAAGCCATCCAATTTGTGGTAATTTGTTACAGTGGCTACAGGAAATAAATACACTGCTAAAGAACTAAAAAAGAGAATAATCTGAAAAAATGATGTTTAATATGATAATATGTGGCCCAGCATAGAGGTTCTGTAAGTATCTCTTGAAAGGATAGATGAATAGATAACAAGCTGAATGAATGATGTCAGGAATATTTAATATTGAACATTCAGTGAATTTTATTAACTAACCTGCAATTAGTGGAAAAACAGAAAGCAAGAAAAAGAAAACAAAAACAAGAAAGAGAACAAACAGAAACAAAAAATAAAATGGCAGACTCTAGCCCTTAAGTATCAACAATTACATAAAATATAAATGGTCTAAATACAAAAATTAAAAGGCAAGGATTGGCAGAGTAGACTAAAAGACATAACTCAGTTGTATGCAGTCAACTAGAAACTCATTTCAAATATAACAATTATCAATAGGCTCAAAGTATAGAATGAAAAATGATATGTTATAGAAACATGAATCAAAAGAAAAGTAAGCTTTCACTTAATAGTTAGAATGTAGGGGTATGTGGCACACCTCCTTGGTAAAGGATTCAACTACAACTTGGGCCTTACCTAACAAATGCAAACAATGTAATCTAATCTGAAATTTTAACACACACACACAAAAGAATTTTAACACACACACACACAAAAGAGCAGGAGTGGTTATATTAATATCAGATACAGTAAACCTCATAGAAAAAAAAATCACCAGAGACAATAAGAACATTATAAAGTGCTAAAAGTGGCACTATACCAAAAGACATAGCAATTCTCAATGTGTACATACCAAAAAGGACTGCAAAATATGTGAAGCAAAAACTGATAGACTTGAAAGGAGAAATATGTGCACAGATACATACACAGGTGCAAGCAGAGATTTCAACATACCTCTCTCAACAACTGATGGAACAGAAAATCAGCAAAAATACAAAAGAATTCAACAGTACCACCAATCAAGATCTATTAGACCAGCAGTTCTCAATCTGTGGGTGGTGACCCCTTTGTAACAATGAAAATACATCCTGCATATCATATATTTACATTATGATTCAAAACAGTAGCAAAATAACAGTTCTGAAGTAGCAACGAAAATAATTTTATGGTTGGGGGTCACCACAACATGAGGAACTGTATTAAAGTGTGAGGCATTAGGAGGCATTAGTAAGGTTGAGAACCACTGTATTAGACATTTATATAACACACCACCAAAGCACAACAGAATACACATTCCAACCAAGTGCCCAAGAAAATATATCAAAAAGATATATCAAAATGAGACCATGTCCTGGACCATAAAACAAACCTCAACAAATTGTTAAAAACTGAAATAATATACAGAGTTTTCTCTGACCAAAATGGAACCAAATTAGAAATAATAGGTAGAAAAATCCCTAAACTCTGGAAACTAAATGACATCCTTCTACATAGTCCATAGGTCAAAAGGAACTCTCAAGGAAAATTAAAAAATACGTTGAACTAAAATGTAAATGAACATACATTATCAATATTTCTGAGACACAATGGGGGCAAGACATGATTGCAAGAGGGACTTTACCTAACAATTGCAATCAGTGTAACCTGGCTTATTGTACCCTCAATGAATCCCCAACAATAAAAAATAAATAAATAAATAAATAAATATTTCTGAGACACAGCTAAAGCAATTCAAAGTGAGAAATGCATAGCACTAAATGGATACATTAGAAAAGAGGGAAAATTGGGCTGCGCCTGTGGCTCAGTCGGTAGGGCGCCGGCCCCATATGCCAAGGGTGGCGGGTTCAAACCCGGCCCTGGCCAAACTGCAAAAAAAAACAAAAAATAGCCGGGCGCTGTGGCAGGCGCCTGTAGTCCCAGCTACTTGGGAGGCTGAGGCAAGAGAATCGCTTAAGCCTATGAGTTGGAGGTTGCTGTGAGCTGTGTGAGGCCACGGCACTCTACCGAGGGCCATAAAGTGAGACTCTGTCTCTACAAAAAAAAAAGAAGAGGGAAAATCTCAAATCAAAGAAAGGAAATAATAAAGAACGGAAATCAACAAAAATTAAAAAAAAAAAAACATAGAAAAGGGAAGAAATAAAGACCTAGTTCCTTTGAAAGATCAATAAAATCACTTAACCTAGGGCGGTGCCTGTGGGTATATAGGGTGCTGGCCCGATATACTGAGGGTTGTGGGTTCAAACCCGGCCCAGCCAAACTACAACAAAGAAATAGCCAGGAGTTGTGGCAGGCACCTGTAGTCCCAGCTACTCAGGAGGCTGAGGCAAGAGAATGGCCTAAGCCCAGGAGTTGGAGGTTGCTGTGAGCTGTGTAATGCCACAGCACTCTACTGCAGGTGATGAAGTAGGACTCTGTCTCTACAAAAAAAAAAAAATCACTTAACCTCTAGCAAGAATGACAGACAAAAAACAAGACACAAATTACCAACATCAGTATTGAAACACTAGATATCACCATAGACTATGTGGATATCAAAAGGATAATAAGAATGCTACAACTAATTCTATACATGTAACTTGAACAACTTAGACAAAATGGACTGATTCCTCAAAATATATAAACCAGCCACAACTCACCCAACATAAAATAGATAATCTGAATAGTCCTACAACCATTAACAAAATTGAATTCATGTTTTCAAATTCCTGAAGAAAATCTCCATGCCCAGATGGCTTCACTGGAAAATTATACCAAATATTTAATAAAAAATTAACACCATTCTAAATGATTTCTCCTAGAAGGAAGCTTCATTTGATGAAGCTCAAAATTGCTATAATCCATTACATTAACAGGCTAAAGAAGAAAAACAATCACATAATCATACCAATTCAGAAAAAACATATGACAAAACTCAACACACGGATGCTGAAATTAAAAATTCATTATCATTTATAATCATAAAAAACATAAAATATTAACAAAATATGTACAGGATTTGTATTCTGAAAATTATACAATTTTGATGCAAGATATCAAAGGAGAGCTCAACAATTAGAGAGACATTCTATGCTGATGCACTGAGAAATTTAGCACAATAAATATGTCAATTCTCCCCCAAATTCATACACACAGGTTTAACACAATTCCTGTCTTTAAGCAAATACAAAGTAAATAGGTATCACTACACATTTATTAGAATGGCTAAAAGAAAAATAATGACAATACCAAAAGCAAAGAAACGAGATCACTCATTCATTGCTATTGGGAATATAAACTGGTATAGCCACACTGGAAAATAGTTTGGCAGCTTCTTTAAAAACTAAAGCTAACACCATGCAACCCAGGAGATTAACTCTTAGGCATTTATTCCAAAGAAATGAAAACCTATGTTTGCACAAAACCTGTGGATGAATGGTTATTGAAAACCTATATATGAAATCTTTTAACAGCTCTATTTGAACAACAACAATAAAAATAAAATGGAAACAGTCATGTCCTTAAATGAGTGAATGGTTAAACAAACTGTGGTATATCCATACCAAGAAATATTACTCAGCAAGAAAAAGGAATAAACTACTGATATGTATAACAACCGAATTAATTTCCAAAAAATTATGCTAAGTGAAAAATAAATCAATCCCAAAAGTTTACATACTATATAATCTCATTGATGTAACTTTCACAAAAAGACAAAATTATATGAATGAAGAACAAACTAATGGTTTCCAGGGGTTAAGAAGGGATATAAAAGCAGGAAGGAAGGAAGTGTGACTACAAAAGTATAATGTGAGAGAGCCTATGGTGATGGAAATCTTAGGCATCTTTACTGTATCAACATCAATACCCTTATTATAATGTTGTAATATTGTTTTACAAGATGTTACTACAGGGAGAATCTGGGTAAAAGGTACATGGGTATTTCTGTATAACTTCTTACAACAGTATGTGAATTTACAATTATCTCAAAATAAAAAAGGTTAATTTTTAAAAAATTAATCAATATAACAAAATTTTCAAAACCACATGAGTATCTCAATACATGTAGAAATCTCACAAATCCAACATCCGCTCATGATTTAAAACTACTATGTATCAGCAAACAACTAGAAATAGAAGGAAAGTTCCTCATCCGGATAAAGAGATTCTATGAAAAAGTAGCAGATAACATCAAACTTAATGATGAAAGAAGGAATGTGTTCTCCCTAATTGGGAACAAGGCCAGGATGTTCACCATCGCCACTTTTATACCTACAATGTGTTAGATGTCTGAGCCAGTGCAATAAAGCAAGAAAAAGACATAAAAGATTTACAGATTAGGAAGGAAGAAGTTAAATTGTCTTTCTTCATAAGAAAAAAGAAACAGACTTGTGTATGGCAAAAAGCCTAAGTAATATACAGAAAATTTGTAAAATAGCTACTAAAACTAATAAGTGAGTTTATGGTGGGGTAGGATTACAAGTTCAATATATAAAAGTCAACCATATATATAACATAAAAGAAAAATTATAAATTGTTATTTTTAAAGTAACTCAATTTATATTAATATAGGAATACGAAATATATTTGAAAAATGTGGCAAAAGATATGTAGTATCAGCTCGGTGCTCACAGCACAGTGATTACAACGCCAGCCACATGCACTGAGTTCAGCGTGTTCAAACATGGCCTGGGCCTGCCAAGCAACAATGACAGCTACAACAACAACAAAATAGCTGGGCGTTGTGGCGGGCGCCTGTAGTCCCAGCAATTTAGGAGGCTGAGGCAAGAGAATCGCTTAAGCCCAAGAGTTTGAGGTTGCTGTGAGCAGTGACACCATGGCACTCTACGGAAGGCAACATAATGAGACTCTGTCTCAAAAAAAAAAAAAGAAAAAAAGTGTAGTATCTGTAGACCAAAAATTACAGAATATGCTGAGAAGAATTAAGAAGACCCAAATATAGGGAGAGATTATCAAGTATTAAAGATTCAATACAGTTAAGAGTCGATCTCTCAAACTGAAGTACAAATTCAACATAATCCCAATCTATTAGGTTATTAAGTATGAAATACCTGATTTCCTTAAGTACTAAGTTTGACAGTTGTCTTCTCTGACAGTTCACTTTGACACTTCTTAGTTGTTTTGTTTTGTTTTTCTTCTTTTTTATTGTGAAGGTACATTCCCATTCTTTCGAAGACATATTTTGGCATGATTATCTTTCAAAAAATTTTAGAGCAATTTTTGTAAAATCATGAATGTGTCAAAAATACAAGTTATTTTTTAAGATGAGTTCCATTGTGGAACCAATGCAACACAGACAGCTTGAAATATCAACCAAGTTTTTGGGAAGGATATGGTTAGTGAATACACTGTATGTTGATAGTTTGAGAATTTCTATTCCAATGTTTTTTAATCGTGAAAATGTCACATTGGGTAACCTGAAACCAAACAGATAAAAATGAACAGAAAGCTGTAGTGGGAGTGAATCCATCTCAACCTACATGTGAATTAGCACCAAGGTTTGACATTACTTTATCAACAATATTGGACCATTTGAAACAAATTAGCAAGGTAAAGAAGCTGGGTTCCACGTGAATTCAGCAAGTATCAGAAGAGAAATCACCTTGAAGCTTGCCCTTCTTTGCAGTCAACTGTAAAGGTGAACCAATTCTAGATCGCATTGTTATGTGGATAAAAAAATGGATTCTTTTTGACAACCACAAGCACTCAGCACAATGAATCAATGAATGGTTGCATAAAGATTAAGTGCTGAAACTCAGTCCAAAACTACATGTTCATCAAAAAAAAAAACTAACGGTTTCTGCTTAGTGGTCTGGCGGTGGTATTATGCACTACAGCTTCATGAAACCTACTCAACGATGACAGCAGATGTCTACTGTAACCAAATGGCACGATGACGATGTTTGTGAGTAAATAGCTGAAACTGGTCAATAGTAATAGGCCAATCATCTTGCAAGACAACGGTGTTGTACAAAATAACACTGCTCAAACTACTAAACCTGGACTTAGAAACTGTCTGTCAGCCACTATATTTACCAGGCCTTACACCAACCGACTACCATTTTTTCCAGGCATTGGACCACTTCTTGCAAGGAAAAGCATTCTACTCTCAACAAACTGTGGAAAATGCCTTTTGCAATTTCATCACCACTTTTGCTCTCCAGGCTTTCTTTACTGCTGGCATACCCAAGTACCATTAAGATGGCAAAATTGTGTTGATTGTTAAGGTGCATACTTAGATTAATTGTACTGCTTCTTGTGTGAGATATAATAAACTTTTGATTTGAAACTGGACATTTCACATTTAATAACCTAATAAATCCCAGTAAGCTTATTGTAGAAATGAACAAGTTTATTCTAAACCTTACGTAGAAATGAAAAGGATATAGAATAGGCCAAAAAAAATTTTTTTTAAAGTTACAGGGCTAATACTGTTTGACTTCAAACCTATTATAAAGCTACAGTAAAGAAGATAATGTGGCATTGGCATATAGCTCAGTGGTAAAGAATGGAGAGTCCAGAAATAGAACCACCATAAATGGGCAATTGAATTCTCACAAAGATGGAAAGACAATTTAATAAAGACATTGATAACCTTTTCAATGATGGTGGTAGAACAAATGAATTGCTATTGAATTCACACAGTGAATCTATCCCCAATCTAAAATAATATACAAAAATTAACTCAAAGTGGATCACAGGCTTGAATATAAGAGCCAGTACTATGAAACTTCTGTATAAAAACTTAATATAATATCTTAGTGAACTCGGATGTGACAAAATTTCTTACATAGGATACAAAAGGCATAAAGTAGAAAGGACTAAAAAAATAACAGAATGAACTATCACAATTTAAAATCTTTACTTTTCAAAGACATTGTTAAAAAACTAAAAGGTAAGCCATAAACTGGCATAAAATATTTGCAAAACATATATCCAACAATTTGCATCTAGAATGTATAAAGACTCTTAAACTCAGTAGTATTAACATCCAATTAAAAATGGACAAAAGATTTGGACACTTCACCAGACAAAATATACCAAAGACAAATAAACACATGAAAAATGCTCAATAAAATTCATCACCAGATAAATTCAAATTACCATAATAAGATGCCACTAAAACAACTAAAATTATAAAACTGAATATACCAAATGTTGCAAGGATGTAGAGGAACTGGCATACGCAACATAAAATAATATAATTGCTCTGGAAAACGTTGACAATTTCTTTAAAGTTTACACGTATACCTACCAAATGACCCAGAAATTCCACGCGTAGATTTGTACCCAAGAACAATGAAAGCATATATTCATGAACAAAAACATTCGCTGCAGCTTTTTTGGTAATAGACAAAAACTGGAACCAACTCAAATTTTCACTAACAAGTAGACACATAATCACATTGTGATATACTCATACAGTGATATAGCCATACAGCAATAAAAATGAATGAAATATTGATAGACACATGAATGAATTTCAGAATAATTATGCTAAATGAAGGAAGCCATTCTGAAAAAACTACTTCAATATTTCATTTTATATAAAATTATAGATTATGTAAACTGAACCACAGTGGCAGAAAGCAGATCAGTTGTTGCCTGGGGATGAAGAAAGGAGAATGAAGGCCAAGTTCCATGGGGCATGGGGAAACTTTCCGGGATGATGGGTTTATGGTTATTATCTTGATTATGATGAGGGTTTCCTGGGCATATAGAACTGAAAACTCATCAAATTGTACATTTTAAATACATGTAGCTCATTGTCTATTAATATTTCCATAAACTCGTGCAAAATAAAGTATACAGATACAAAAAGTGAGACTGATGAAGGGGCACCTAGAAAAATGGCAACAGTGAATACATAGAGTAGTTTTTGAAATTTTCTGAATCCACTGCAGCCATAAAAAAGATGGAGACTTTACATCTGTAATGTTTATCTGGATGGAGCTGAAGCATATTCTTCTTAGTAAAGTATCTCAAGAACAAAAGAAAAAGTATCCAATGTACTCAATACTATTATGAAACCAATATATAATCACCTACACATTCATATGCTTGATAAAACACAACTATAGGCCAGAAAGAAGGAGGGAGAGGAGCAAAAGAGGAGGGAAGGTGGGGAAGTTCGGAGAAGGGAGGGTGTCTGGTGGGACCTCACCTAATGTGCACAATGCAATGGTATATTTCAAAACTATTAAGAGTAAAGTATAAATGTCTTACCACAACAAATAAGTGAGGTGATGGTTATGTTAACCAGTGTGATGTAAGTATTCCACATGGTATATCAAATCAGCACATTGTACCCCATAAATGCATTAATGTACACAGTTATGATTTAATAAAAAAAATACCAAAAAGAAAATTTCCTGAATCCCTCAGAAAAAAATAGAAACCAAGAGATTCAAAAAAAAATTTTTAAGCCTATTCACAACACCTACACCATAACTATGCAAGATTTCCTACACAAACCAAAAATACATGCACGTATGCACAACAGCTAAAATGATTTTGTATATTCTAGTAGCTGATGAGTCCAGTAAGTCCACAGCAATACCTGAAGGAGCTGAAGAATTCTTCTTCCCATGAACTTTTAAAACTTCTAAAACAAAGCCCCCCACTAAAGAAAAATTCTGAGAAATAGAATCTGAATTGAACAGCATAGGAAAACAAATCATACACACAAAAAAAGAGACGGTCCAAATAAAAGGGCAGAGAATGAAGAGAAACAACCAGGAAATCTGATAAAGTAAAGCATCCTATTTAAAACAGTTAAAAAAAAAAACCAAAAAGGGAATCTCTAAACCCTGAAATTAGAAAAACTATCCAGAAACTCTATCTATACGCATGTCTTAAGTCCCAAAACACATCTCCTTCTAAAGTTTATGAAAACAAAATTCACATAAAAATGAGAAATAAAGATCATAATCAGATTCCATATATAATTTTTTTATAAAAAGAAAAAAATAAAGAACAAACTAATGTATCTAAAGAGAAGGAAAGACAGACATGCTTACAAAACAGATAACCATAACCTACTATTTCTCCCTGGGCAAGCAAATAAATAAATATATAAATGCATATATTATGAAAAAAGCCACATGAACAATTACAAAAACTCAGAAATGAGCTGATAAAATTTAGAAAATGAAAAGTGAACTACAGTGATATAAAAAACTAGAATAAATATTACAGAAAAGATGACTAAACCAGAAAGAAGGAAAGAGTAAAAGAATATAACAGATAATGCCTCAAGAGAAATAAAAAGTAAAAAAGACTACTTAAAATTTAATTAAGGTAAAAAGATTTAAAAGAAAGTAATATGGATTTAGAGAAGGCAATATATAAGATAGGTAAAGAAGATCCAACAATTTATAAATAGCAGTTTCCGGAAAAAAAAAAACAAAACAAGGGAAGGATTTTTTTAAAAGTTAAAAAAAAAAACTTTCCTGAAATTAAAAAATATACATATTCAAAATATCATATACCTCACAAAATCAATGCACCATTAACGAACATTGAGATCTATTGTTGAGCTTTATTTAAAGTAAAAGAAAAATCCTTTGGGCATCTAAGCAAAATAAGCAAATTACTTAGTAAGAGAAAGAAAATCAGATCATCATTAGACTTTGATGAAATTTTTTAAAAAGCAATCAATACTAGTCTATATAGGCTGACATTACTCACTATAAACAGGATGAAAACATATAAAAAGTGAAGCTAAATAATTGCTTCATTACCATAATCTCCATCAAACATAAAAATGAAATTTAATTTGTCTAGTCAATTTATATCTGACCTTTCTCTCACCCAAGGAAAAATGGATATATTGTTGGTAGTGGGTTGGGTGTTATGAATTAGAAGAAAAAGGAACTGGAAAAGCAACTGTCAGCATCTCATCAAAATATGCCCAAGAAACTCCAGTTTAGACAAAGCAACTACTGGTTGAACCATATGAAATTGCCAATAATAGATCATTATTGACCTACAACAATGATAATTTCATACTTTCAAACTATACATTGAGCTTAGGAGAAATATATTAAGTCAGTGACTTCATGTACATGTATAGGTGACCAGTAAATGCGAGAGCAGCCATTCTCCAAATTTAGCATTGATCAGAATCACCTTGGAGCCTTTGTTAACACACAGCCCCACTCCCAGAGAGTCTAGTTCAGCTGGTTTTGATAAGGCCTGAAACCCTTGATTTCTAACAAGCTTCAGAGGTCCTCAAACTTTTTAAACAGGAAGCCAGTTCACTGTCCCTCAACGACTGGAGGGCCGGACTATAGTTTAAAAGAAAAACTATGAAAAATTCCTATGCACACTGCACATATCTTATTTTGAAGTAAAAAAACAAAACGGGAACAAATACAATTCACACTGCCACATGTGGCCTGCGGACCATAGTCTGAGGACCCCTGTCAGGAATCTAGGTGATGTTGCTGGGACAAAATATTGAGAGTCACCACAATAGAGGGACAATCAAAAAAAGAAGAGAAGGAGACTGCAGAATCTTAATATTTTTTAGACCACATGAGTGAAGTGAGCCAAGTGGACAGAAGCAGTGCGCCCAACTGAAGCAGAAGGCCCATCTGACACAGAACTGCACGTGTTCACGACTTCTGTTAGTCCTGGCAACAGCACCCTTCTCCATAATGACAACGTTAAGAGTCATATGGCAAAAATAGGCCTGTCAGCTATAGCACAGAGACCACGGCGCCAGCCACATACACCGAGGCTCCACTGAGGGTTTGAACCTGGCCGGGCCAGCTAAACAACAATGACAACTCCAACAAAAAATAGCCGGGTGTTGTGGCAGGTGCCTGTGTCCCCAGCTACTTGGGAGGCTGAGACAAGAGAATCGCTTAAGTCCAAGAGTTTGAGGTTGCTGTGAGCTGTGACTCCATGGCACTGTACCAAGGGCAACATAGTGAGACCCTGTCTCAAAAAAAAAAAAGGAATATGGTAAAAATAGCAGAGATGGAATACCATGTAAGTCTACTTACATGCACATCAGAGGAAAGTAGGAAGAGGGCTTTGGGAAAGGGTGGTTTGGTGTATTAGACAAAAGAGACACTGAGAAGAGTAGACTTGGCTGGGCACTAAAGCTGTGGCTCAAAGAAGTAGGGCACCGGCCCCATATGCCAGAGATGGTGGGTTCAAACGCAGCCCCAGCCAAAAACTGCAAAAAATAAATAAATAAATAAATAAATAATAAAAAAATAAAATAGGGGTTCTTAACATGCAAGCCTGGAATGTCTTGGGGCTGTGAACATCCCATTAATGGGAACATCCCAGCAACATACCTCTTGCTGACATTAGTCATAGTCACTATAAATGAACCAAATACGTGTGGATCTATGCTACCAACACTGACAGCTGACTGGAAGGAACCAAAAAGCAGTTAGCATTGAGGAATCAACAGTACCAAATTTATTTTAATGCTTATTTGATACGGTACATGTTTTTTTTTTTGTTTGTTTGTTTTTTGTAGAGACAGAGTCTCACTGTACCGCCCTTGGGTAGAGTGCCGTGGCGTCACACAGCTCACAGCAACCTCTAACTCTTGGGCTTACGCGATTCTCCTGCCTCAGCCTCCCGAGCAGCTGGGACTACAGGGGCCCGCCACAACGCCCGGCTATTTTTTTGTTGCAGTTTGGCCGGGGCTGGGTTTGAACCCGCCACCCTCGGCATATGGGGCCGGCGCCCTACTCACTGAGCCACAGGCGCCGCCCACGGTACATGTTTTTTAAAACATATATGTTTAATCAACATTATCATTTTTGTTTTTCTACAAAGTTTCCCAGACTTCAAAAACTGCTTGCAATTCAAAACTCCAGCCCAAGAACCAACCATGATGGTTACATGTGAGCTGTTCCTTTTTGCCCCAATTGTGTTATTCCTCTGGGACATGCTCCTTGTCTAGGATACTCACTCAGAAACTGAAAGAAAACAAACCATTTCTCTAAAAGTAAAAAGAACTGGGTTAATCATCTGATCTGTACCCAGGTAGCTAAAAAGGAAAAAGGAGAAAAAAAAATAAGACTAGTTAAATAAATAAATTTAGGGCAGCTATCGTTCAAATTCTAAATTAATGTCACTAATTATTTTATCCCCACAGGGAGATGCACCGATTTTATAGAGCCATTTATAGAAATACCTTAAACCAAGTTTGGATATCTTAAGTCAATCCACTAAAGTACTCTTTGGTGTAATAAAATTTGCAGTCTTCTTTGTTATCCCAGAGTGATCAACAGCTGGTTTCTGACCCCTTCTAATTCAAGGATGTTTTGCCCAAATTTTACATCCCCCAGTGCCTAGAACAGCAGGACCTAGCCAGGACTTCATCAATATTTGTTGACCTTGGTGGGATTATACCAGCGGTGCATCTTACAAGGGTATATGTGAAACTTGGTAAACGGTCTGTAAAGCTCGTGAATGATGCCCCATGATCATATCAATGTACACAGCTATGATTTAATAAAAAATAAATAAATAAATAAAAATAAAAATATTTGTTGACTTAAAACCAGTTTGTCTCTGCTTCACATCATCTGCCCACTCCTGTTGTCAAAGCCTGGATCTTATTACCTGGAAATGCTTCACCTATATAATCTCAAACTCCGTGATCTCACTTGTTGGCCATAAACTCTTATCTTTCTGTTTTTCTACTGTTAAGCCTCTTTTTCACCCTCATCACATTTCTAAACTCTTAATTCCTTCTTATTTTCCGATTCCTAATATTCCTCCTAGTTTTACTTTCTTCACTGATAGCCTGAATCTCCCTATTTCAATTAGACTGTTACTAATAATCTTACTTCTTCAATTCCCCTGCTTCTATAACAATTTCAAAATAGTTCCTAAACACTGGATGCCAGGACTGGTGCTACTAACCACTTTATTTGCATTCATCTTATTTGAAGCCTGCAAATAATTATAAAGGGGGTAGATACTATTATTGCTCCCTTGAACGGATATGGAAATTAGAGTTTAGAAAGATAAAGGTATTTGTCCAAAGTTACCAACTCCAAAACCCATGCTAATAATAACCATTGCGCAACACTGACTCCCTTACAAATTTTGTGTCCAAACAATACCAAACCCATCCATTTGCTTTTTCCATCCCACTCCTCTTCCTAAGCTATAGAGAACTGCTGGAGAAAACTGTGCTGCTTAATGCTTTTAAGAACATATGATTTCAAAAAGAAAAAAAAGCTGGTCCTCCATGATAGGGGAAGAAAACATAAAACGATAACCAATTTGTAGGAATCAACAAAGGGACCAGAAATTCTTAGTGTATGATGTTACCTAAAGCCCTTTTCAAAATATTATCCTGGGTCAAAAGGAAAATATCTGTACCAGTTTATGACCCTCACCCATCCCCCAAAGGAATAAGCCTTGTGTGAGAACAGATCTAGATACTAACAGTATTATCTTTCTCTATTCTTGTACCTTGATCACACCACTAAGAACTTAAAATCTAATGAGATAGAGAGATTCACACACAAAGAATTTTGACTATATTGCAAAAAGTCCTCTCTCTTTTCCTAGCCTGGATACCCTCATAGTTTATATAGTACTAAACCAATTGGAAAAAGCAGAGGAGAAGGAACGGATGGTATCCAAAATATGATGACATGACACAGTCAGTCACTCCAGTATCTGAGAAATCGAGCTTGGCTACATATCCTATATGTAGGATATGAAATGACTTGTGTTTGTAAAAAGCAAACGATACTACTCCTTGCAGCTCGCACATAAAATCTAAAATGTAATACATAAACTGCTGACATGGCTTGAATTTACAATAAAGCAGATGCCACACAGGCCTTGCTTTGAGTTCACAATGAAAATTAAACTTCACATACTCCATGTTTAATTATTTCTTTACTAAAATTAAATTATTAAAGTTTGTTCTAATGAACAGGACAAAATAAGTTAAATGATCACCTTAGCAAATTAATCATCCAAGAAAGACAAAACCCTCTTTGAAGGTGAAGAGGACTAAATAAGGCACTCAAAAACCTAAAGTATCAATGAATTCCCAACAATAAAAAAAAAAATCTAAAGCAGAAGACACTGAATAGCAATCTATAACATCAGTAGGTTTTCAAATATGGCATATTCCCATATCTTAGTACTATGAAATCAAATCCTCAATGATATGAAATCTTTAAAACATTGCCTTAATTATATTAGTCATTATTATATTAATTATAATTTTAATCATATATTCATATTCAGTATATTAATTATATGAACTATGTAGTCAGAGAATCATTCAAACCTGATTACAGTCATCACAGGCAGGATCTTAAAAAAGGATGCTATATTGTTAATAAGGCCAAAGGAAAGGTAAAAGAAAAATGAACATTTAAGGGCCTACTATGTGCTACACAAGGCCCTTATACACATTATCACATTAATCTTCACAATATGGGAGCAATATATCTCTATCCTTACTTTATGGTTGAGGAAACTGAGGCTCAGGGGAAAAAAATGCAACTCACCCAAAATAATCCAATTGGTCAAGATTAGAGCCAGGATTCCAACCTATGATTTCTAAATTCATAACCTATAGCTATCATATCACCCTCAGATCATAGTCCAATTATCACAATTGGGTTAACTGTCAGCCTAAAACAGTCTCTAAATTTATAATTTGTGAAGAGTTATGCACATGATTTATTTGATAATATTCATGTTATAATAAATTCCTTACAAATCTGTAAGACAATGTCCACTATATATTTTTCACTATCAATACTATGTCAACACAGTATGCAGAAGTGTCACACTCACTATGAGGAGAAAAATTCTTCTTTTGATTAAATCTGTACCACTGGTTATACAAAAAGCACTGCCTTTTGAATGGCTCTTCAGCTTTATATATTAAATATTGATACAGCTAGATAGGAGTAATAATTTCTAGTATTCTACAGCACTGAAGGGTGAACACAATTAACAATGTAGTGTATTATTTCCAAAAACCTAGAAGAGAGGATTTTGAAGGTCCATAACACAAAGAAATGATAAATGTTCAAGAAGATGGATATGCTAAGTACCTTGTTTTGATCAATACATATTGTATACATATACAGAAATATCGGGTGGCACCTGTGGCTCAAAGGAGTAGGGGCCCAGCTCCATATGCCGGAGGTAGCGGGTTCAAACCCAGCCCCAGCCAAGAACTAAAAAAAAAAACAAAAACCAGAAATATCACTCTGTACCCCATAAATATGTATAATTATTATGCGTTCACTAAAAATAAATGAATGAATGATCTAAAACGTGCCAGGAAATAAAAATTGAGTTCATTTTTGCTCTCCTCTTTACACCCACAGAGGAACAAACAGCCTCTGATTTCCTACGTACATATTAGAATTAGTTTAACCTTCTCTTTCTTTCTCCCTCACATCACCAAGCAAATTTTACAACAGTATAACAAGACAACTATGATCCTCAACTGTTCTGGAGTAGAATCAACTTACTAAGGTAAAAGCATACCTGTGACACTAATAAACCCTTGGTTTTTTTGTATTGTTTATTTTGGATTTTTCCCTACTATAGTTCAACATGAACAAGATTATATTTGATGTTAGCTCTGGTATGTTTTCATTGCTTTACATATACTGTACATAAGGGAAGATAACTATTGTGAAATTTTAGTTTCAGCTGTATACAGTGATGCATTTGTATGCCAACATGCAGGTGTCTATGTGGGTCACAATTTAAAGTGTATTTCTTACATGATGAGGTCATGGTAAAAAGAAAAAAAGCCATTGAAGATCATTGCTCTACAGTATTTTGCGAAGAGTAAAAGGAAAAATTACCAGAGTCTTTCCTAAATATATGAGCTATAGTAGGAATATTAAAAGGAATAGAAAGGGCGGCGCCTGTGGCTCAGTGAGTAGGGCGCCGGCCCCATATGCCGAGGGTGGCGGGTTCAAACCCAGCCCCGGCCAAACTGCAACAAAAAATAGCCGGGCGTTGTGGCGGGCACCTGTAGTCCCAGCTGCTTGGGAGGCTGAGGCAAGAGAATCACGTAAGCCCAAGAGTTAGAGGTTGCTGTGAGCCGTGTGATGCCACGGCACTCTACCCGAGGGCAGTACAGTGAGACTCTGTCTCTACAAAAAAAAAAAACATAAAAAGAATAGAAAATATAAGTTTAGGAATCACTACATAAACTTAGAAGGTTTCTGGAAACACTGTAAACCCCTCCCTGTTATTTTTTTAACTAGCCTTTCTCTTTTGTCATTAACAAGTAGCAGTAAAAATCCTCTAAAAATACTTTTTGAGAATAGATAGCTCTATGTTAGGACAGAGGAGAAAGTAACTAGCTAAGAAGACATACTGTCAACGGAGTAAGGTCAACTCAAGAGGGAAAAAAGAACAGTAACCAACAGCCGTAAAAAAAAAAAAAAAAAAAAAAAAGAGAGAGAGATAAAAGCAAGCCAAATCTCTGGTACCTACAGGAAGAAAGAGTAATAAATAGCTATCGCAGAAAGGGGAAGAGACCCAATTCCTAACCTAGAGAAGACAGGTGGGCTGCTATGTTCGGTCATTCAGTACCCAGCTGCTGGTTCTGGACTCCTCAGCACAATTTAGTAATGCTCTATACCTGGGATAGAATTTGTCAAACAACATAGATTGAGTACTTCGAGTGCTAAAGAAAAAAATGTATAAAATTACTCCCAGGTTTGCTTCCAGTATGGTTTAAAAAGATGTTACGGAGATGATAACAAGGCTTCAATAACAAGTGGAGACATATTTCAATACAAAGTGATGACTTCCATTTCGGGTACACCTAGTTTGAAAAGCCAGCAAGACAGTCTGGTGGAGGCATCCTGGTGGAGGCACCCAGCAAGCAGTCCTGGTCCAAAGTTCAGGAGAAAAGGCTATGGCCACAGATTTGGAAATCACATCATGGAGACAAAGACTGAAATCTAGAATGGATAATACGACCCAGGAAGAGGCCCAAATAATACGTAGTGGTACTGGTTTGTTCATTTGACTGGTTATTACTGTAAATGAGGCACTTTATCAGAAAAAAATGTAATACAAACAAATCAATTATGATACTTAAAAAGCTCGTCAGTTAATCAAAATCAATCTGTAAAATTTGTGTGAAATAACAATTCCTTTTCTTTAATAGTAAGGACAGGATAGAATAGAATATGATGGAATGCTGGAGCAAAAGAGCCCCTTAGAAATTCATTTCCTTCACATTGTGACAATGAAGAAGTATTTATAGAGATTAGCTAGCTATTGTCAGGGTCAAAGCATCATATTCACAAAGAAAGAATCTGATTTTAAAAAACCTATCAGTCCTATATGAACTTTCGTGGATTCTTAAATAATTTAAATTAATTAAATTATTAATTAAATTAATTTCATACATATAAGAGAAAAAGAAGAGACTCAATTTACTCCCTAATGTCTCTCATAGCAATTTTTTTAGACATTGTTATCATTCCTTTCAGTAAGATGTGAATTACCAGTCCTCTATTTATCCTAAAAGAAAAAAATGTTTTTTCTGAGCTCACTGAGGTATAATTGACAAATAAAATTTGGATATTTTCAAAATGTATCATGCGATGGGAGATTTTTTTTGCCCTTGTACATTAACAAATTATAGTTTTATATATTTTGGGGGTACAAAATGACCATGATGTTTTGATACGCACATACATTGTTAAATGATTGCCACAATCAAGCTAATTAACAAATACATCACCTCACATACTTACTTTTTGGTGGTGAGACTACTTACGACCTACTCTCAGCAAATTTCAAGTATATAAGTGTCTAAGGATATATCATTGTTAATTGTATCATATGCAATTCAATGAGTAATTAATTTAGGAAAGATGTCTACAGATACAGATATCTCTATACTTCTTTCTATATATATATAATATACACACACACATATTTTAGGTAAGATATATATATACACACACACAGCCCTAAATAGCAAGATTTGAATATGCTGTCCCCAATACTTGGTCCACATGCTATATATAAAAGAATTATGAAGAAACTAAACAGTATAATAGGGCTTTTCAAATCACAATAGGTAATGATCTTACCACGAAATATGATTTGTTAAAATAACAAGTCATTCTATTCTTACTATGTTTACCTGAACAAAAGGATTTAGAGCAGCACACATGTTAAAACAAGCAAATAACACATATATAACAACTTGGTATTTCTTTTTAAATACTAGTCAAAAGAATCAGAGCCTTTTAGTATACCTGAGCTCTATTTTTTTTTTAACTAAACATAGTACATATTTTTGAAGGAGTGGAGAAATGGATTACTAACCACCTGAGATATGTTGATAACTAGGGGGAGGGGTAACTTTTTTGCAGATTCGCAGTGTAAAAAAGAATCTTAACAACCTGAGGAGTACGTGTACACCTCCCTCACTTTAGTGACAGAATAAATGATGCTCCCAAGGTCACACAACTGGTTAGTGGCTGTGCCCCATGTCTCTTAGCAACGGGGACTAAAAGAAAAACACAAATTATATCATTCTCACTGTCCAATAAAAAGAAACACCAAATTCTTCTAGATACTGATTTCATACGTATATATATACATATATATGCTGTATAGGAACTAAGAAACAAGGTAAATCAATAAAAACTACACTGTTTTAGAACATTTAGAAATATTTTTCTTGGAGAAAAAGAGAGGAAGTCACAACCATTTATTCACTAGTACAACAAAAGAAGAAATGAGTGTTTTCCAAAGTAAGAACACTAGAATTTTGATCCCACCACCACCAGCAGCAGCTCTTTGCTAATCAAGCATTTGAAAACCACCTTGACTAAAAAAACATTAAAAACAACAACTGCAAAAACCTGAGGTAAGTGTGAATTTGGTGTGTTTAAGGAATAGTAAAGATGGCTGGAGTACACACTGTAAGAAGGGAGTAGTAGGAAATGAAATCAGACCTGTAATGAAGGAAGAAAGTAGTTTACAGAAGTCAAAGCATGTTCTCAGACCATAACAGAACCAACCAGAAATCAGTAACAAAACAATTATCTAGGAGGTCCCCAAATACTTGGAAATTAAACACATTTCTCAATGACCCATGAATCAAAGAAGTCTCAAGGGAAATAAAAAAAATTCAGCTAAATGAAAAGCAAGATACAACATACCAAAATTTGTGGCATACATCTAAAGCAGTGCCTAGAGCGAATTTACAGCATTTGATGAATATATTAGACTAGAAGAAAGAGCTAAAATCAATTCAGGCAGTTCCCAAGTTATGAATGAGATAGATTTTATAGGTTTGTTCTTATTTCTATGTAAGCTGGAAAAGGTACATTTATCTATTACCTACAATAGCCTCCATTCATAATTGTAAGTTGTACAACAGTCATATGGTTGTAACTTAGGGACTTACTGTACTAGCCTCCATTCATAAGTATAAATTGTACATAAATCACATGTTTGTGATTTGGGGACTAGCTGGATAAAGTAAGTAATTGAAAAACACAAAGTATCAAAAGTCACTTAAGAAGAAATAACCTAAGTAACCCTACAACTTTTAAAGAAATTGAATTTTTTTTTGTTAGAAACCTTTCAACAAAAAAAAGATTTTTCTTTCAGGCCTAGAGGTTTAATTGGTAAATTCTACCTAACATTTAAGGAAGGAATACTATCAGTTCTATATAACCTGTTCTAGAATATAGAAAACTACCTCTCAAATCATTTTATGAGCATTACCCTAAAATCAGAACTGGGGAAGGACATTACAAGAAAAGAAAACTGCAGACCAAAATCTCTAATTAACAAAGATGACAAAATCCTCAGCAAAATATCAGCAAATAGATTCCAGAAACAAACAAACAAAAAAAATAATGATCAAGATTCATTCTAAGAATGAGAGATTGGTTCATCATTCAAAAATCGATCTGTGTAATTCATCATAGTAAAAGACTAAATAAGAAAATCCATATAGCATATCAATAGATTCAGATAGAAACATTCAACAACAAGAAAAACAGCTAGATTCAAAACCCATTTATGACAAAAATTATCAGCAAAGTAGGAAATAGAGAAACGTAATGGTACCTACAAAAAAATCTATCGCCACATCATAATGGTGTTAATGGTGATAGACTGAATGCTTTTACCATAAAATCAAGAAAGGATGGGGAGTCCTCTCTCATCACTTCTATAGTGGAAAAACTGGCAGATACTACCAGTGATCAAGATTAGCATCACTGGTGACAAATCGTGTTTTTAGCAGGCACCCTCTCATATGATGGGATGAGAAAGGCACTTTACCTCTACGTTACTTTTCCCAAAAGCCCATAACCCCAATTTAGTAATGAGAAAAATATTAGACAAACCCAAGTTCAGGGACATTATACAAAATACCTAACCAATACTCTTTAAAACTTGGTGGGATTACACCTGCGGTGCATCTTACAGGGGTATATGCAAAACTTGGTAAATGTGGAATGTAAATATCTTGGCACAGTAACTGAGAAAATGCTAGGAAGGCTATGTTAACCATTGTGATGAAAATGTGTCAAATGGTCTATGAGGCTAGTGTATGATGCCCCATGATCATATCAATGTACACAGCTATGATTTAATAAAAAATAAAATAAATAAAAAATAAATTAAATAAAAAAATAAAACTATTAAGATTAAGAAAGTGTCACAGCCAAGAGAAGACTAAGGAGACATGACAACTAAATGTTATGTGGTACCCTGGATTAGATCCTGAAACAGAAATATAAGGACATTAGAGAAAAAAGTGGTAAAATCCAAATAAAGGCTGCAGTTTAGTTTATAGTGATATATCGATGTTAATTTCTTAGTTTGGACAAATGCATCATGGTTATGTAAGATGTTAGTTTTCGGAGTGAAAGGTACATAGAAACTTTCTGTACTATCTTTGTAATTCTTCTAAAAATCTAAAATTATTCCAAAATAAAAAATATATTTTAAAAAAGTAAAAGAACAGAAAAAGATATACTGTGTAAACACTAGCCAAAAGAAAGCTTGATTGAGTGGCGTATACTGCATCAGATACAGTAGTTTGCAAAACAAAGAATATTTCAAGGGATAAAGATAAACATTATATGTGTATGTGTATAATGATAAAGGAGTCAACTCACCAAGAAAACATAACAATCCTATGTATACACACTTAAGTACAGAGTTTCAAAATACATAAACGGTATTTTATGTACTAGTAAACTTTAAAACCATCTTGACGAAATGTTTATTTTTTTAATGTATATGTTTTAAAAACTTTCAAATGATAGATTTGAAAGAAGGAATAGACAAATTCACCATTATGTTTAAATACTTCCAATGTTCTCTCTATATATAATCAATAAAAGAAATTATAAACACAATATAATACCACTACACACCACTAGAATGGCTTAAAATTTAAATGATTGATCATAACAACTGTTATGGAGTATATGGAGCAACTCAAAACTCTCATAATTGCTAGTAGAAATGTAAAATGGTACAATCACTTTAGAAACAGTTTAGGGCCCGGCGCAGTGGTTCATGGCTGGAATCTTAGCACTGGGAGGCCAAGGCAGGTGGATCGCTTGAGCTTAAGAATTAGAGACCAACGTGAGAAAAAGTGAGACCCCATCTCTACTAAAAATAGAAAAACTGAGACAAGAGGATCACCTGAGCGGAGTTGGAGGTTGCTGTGAGCTATGATGCCACCGCACTCTACCCAGGGTGACAGCTTCAGACTCTGTCTCAAAAAAAAATAGAAACAGTTTAGCAGTTTTTTTCTTAAAGAAATAAACATACACCTACTATGTGACCCAGCCTTTCCACTCCTAAATGTTTACCAGAGAGGAAGGAAAGCACATGTTCACATAAAGATGCATAAATGAATGTTTATAGACACTAAGTTTATAATAGCCAAAAACTGGAATTTACCCAAACATCCATCATCTGATGAACATGATGTGTTACAACTACAAAATGAAATATTATATATAATAAATAAATGAGTACATTATTGAACACCATGAATTAATGTCAAATCATTACGTTGAATGAAAGAAGCCAAAGAGTAGATACTATATAATCCATTTCTATAAAATTCTAGAAATTCCAAACTAATATAACAGAAAACACATCAATGGTTGCCTAAAACAGACTCATGGGAGGGAGAGAAGGATGACAAAAGAACACAAAGTAACTTTTGGGAGCCATGAATATGTTCATTATCTTAATCATAATGATGGTTTTACAGGTGTATACATAAGTCAAAATTCACCAAATTGCCTAGCTTGCATGTGTGCAGTTTGTTGGATGTCAATTATACCTCAATAGAGCTGAAAAACTAAAACTACATATACTTACCATATGACCCAGCATTCTAAGCCATTTATCCAAGAGATAGGAAAACATGGGAGTCTTAGCACAGTTCTTTTTTTTTTATTGTTGGGGATTCATTGAGGGTACAAGACACCAGGTTACACTGATTGCATTTGTTAGGTAAAGGCCCTCTTACAATTGTGTCTTGCCCCCAAAAGGTGTATCACACACCAAGACCCCACCACCTCCCACCTTCCCTCTCTCCTCTTCTTTCCCCCAACCTTCCCTCCTCCTTTCTCTCTCTGCTCTCCACTTCCCCCACCCACACCCTGTCATTAATTGTCCTCCTATCAAAATTGAGTACATAGGATTCATGCTTCTCCATTCTTGGGATGTTTTACTGAGAATAATGTATTCCACTTCCATTCATGTTAAGGAAGTCTTAACAGGTTGTAAAGGTTAAAGTCTTAAAGGTTGTAAAGTCTCCATTTTTTTAACAGCTGAATAGTATTCCATGGTATACATATACCACAGCTTGTTAATCCATTCCTGGGTTGGTGGGCATCTAGGCTGTTTCCACATTTTGGCGATTGTAAATTGAGCTGCAATAAACAGTCTAGTGCAAGTGTCTTCATGATAAAAGGATTTTTTTTCCTTCTGGGTAGATGCCCAATAATGGGATTCCAGGGTCAAATGGAAGATCTAGCTTGATTTCTTTAAGGGTTCTCCATACTTCTTTCTGGGCTGGAAATTGTTCTGTTTAAGTGGATTAAAGATAGATGACCATTGTCTTCTTGCTTAGAAAGTTTCATTAGAGAAGTCTGCAGTCACCCGGATGGATTTGCCCCTGTATCTAACTGGCACTTAGTCCTAGCAGCTTGAAGAATCTTATCTTTTGTCTTGACTTTGGATAGGTTCATCACAACGTGTCTTGGAGAAGCTCAGTTGGAGTTGAGATGACCTGGGCTCCGATATCCCTCTGAAAGGAGTGTGTCAGAATCTTCAGTGATAGTTGGGAAATTTTCATTTATAATATTCTCTAGTATGGCTTCCATTCCCCTGAGGTATCATTCTTCTTCCCCTTCTGGGACACATATAACTCGTATGTTGGAATGCTTCATAAAGTTCCATAATTCTGTCAGTGAATGTTCTGCTTTCTCTCTCTTCTTTTCTGCCTCTTTAACTATCCGAGTTATCTCAAGAGCTTTGTCCTTGAGATTCTTTCTTCTGCATGGTCTAATCTGTTGTTGATAATTTCCATTGCATCTTTACGTTCCCTAATTGATTGTTTCAGTTCCTTCAACTCTGCTATATTCTTTCTATATTCTTCATATCGTTCATTGCCTATTTGATTCTGTTTTTGGATTTCCTTTTGGTTATTTTCCACTTTATCAGCAGTTTCCTTCATTGTTTCCTTCATTTCCTTCATTGTTTTGATCATCTGTATTCTAAAGTCCCTTTCTGTCATTTCTAACATTTCTTTATAGGTGGAATCCTCTGCAGTAGCTAACTCACGGTCCCTTGTGGGTGGTTGCTCTGGACTGGTTTTTCATGTTGCCAAGATTTTTCTGCTGATTCTTCCTCATGAGTATTTTCTTTTATCTGTTTCCTTGCCCTAATTTTCCTTTCACTTCCTCTTGTTCTTTAAGTTACCGTGCCTCCAGACTAGGGTTTTGATGAGTCCTTTTGGTACAGGCCCAGAAGGATGAGAAGATTGAAGAGAAAGAAGGGAAAAAAAATATTTTAAAAAAAAGGAAGAAGAAAAGAAAAAAGAGAAAGGACAGGGGATGAGTAAAGGGGCATTTTGACAAAAAAACAAGAGAGAGACAGATAGGAGGAGACAGGAGCAATATAGGTATATAGGGTACTTTGACCCAACCTTAAAAACCCCCAACCTCTGGGGATACCGGGTTGGGTGGTTGCCTTGAAGTCAGCAGCTCTTTGCCAAGTTGTTCAGACACACTTCCCCACCTCCGCCAAGTAGAAATAAAACACAAAAATGGTATAAATCAAACCAAAACAAGCAAACAAAAAACGTTACAGGATAAAATTGGGGGGGAAAAAAACAAATAATAGGGGTAGAACTACTAGCAAAAATGAAGTTCTGATTTTTAAAGACGGCAACAATGGAAAATTATATTTAAACTAGAAAAATGAAGAAAGAGAAGAAAGAAAGAAAATAAAAATCTAGATGGAAAATGTTAGAATTAAAAAAAAAAAAAGCAGTTAATCTTGCCAAATATTATCTAGGCAACGAGTGATCTTCTGGGGTATGAGATGTTAATCACAATAATGATACGGCTATATGGGATGGAGACTGGAGGCCTCTGCTGATTTCTCAAACCCCGCAGGGTGGAGAACCTAAATCTCTCCTCAGCCCACTTAAAAGGCACTTTAAACTGTTAACCTTGGCTAAGCAGAAGCTTTCCCAGGAAAGTACTTGTTGCTGGGACACTCCTGAAGTGACTGCCCACTTACCCAGTGTGCCAAAACCATTCTCACTCTATGCCCCTGAGGGCCAAGGCTATAAGGCATCTCAGTCCCAGCCTTTAGGCTGTTCAGTCACTAGATTATTCGCCCAAGATCTCCTGCCTGATCCTCGCTCTTTGAGTAAGTCGCTCAAGAGCCTAACGGGGAAATTCTCCCACAATGGCTCTGTACGGGCCCACAGCTGAACACTATTAGCTCCCTCCGGCTCAGCAGTGCAGTCCAGGGCCCTAGACAAGGCTTAAAGTCCTCCACGCTCTTGCCAAAGTTCTCCCAAGGTAGTTCAACTGAGTGCCAAGTCCAAAAAAATAAGGTAAGGCCTTTCCAGTTTGCAATCTCACTGCTGCTGTACTTACAGCTGCTGGCAGGATTAGACTGAACGAACACACGCAACCACTTGCTAGTTCTCCACTGCTTTTGTCCTTATCATGGGGTCTAGAAGTCTCTTGCTGACTCCCTGTGCCCCCAAAGGGATATTTCTGGGCAGATCCCACCAGCCAGAGATGCGTGGAGTCTTCTCTCCCTAGTCTCACTGTGCCCAGGTGCAAGGAAGCTGTTACTCAGCCGCCATCTTGCTCCTCCTGCCCCTCAATAGGAAAATTACTTATAGTGACAAAAAGGTCAATGGCTGCTTAGAGTGAGGATGGTTAGTTAACTGCAAAAGGACACCAGTGACTTTTTGAGAGTGACAAAAATGTTCTACATTTCATGCCATTTATGTGCTATATAGGTATACTCATTTGTCAAAACTCATCAAACTATGTATTTATATCTAAATTATACCGCAAAAAAGTTATTTTCCAAAAATTAGGGGAGGGGATTGATGATCCAATCTAGAAAACTAATCTGAAGAAATAACTTTATAACTAAATGAAGTTTCTAGATGGGAATTTTCCAAGTTAAAATATTAATGAACAGATGATTTAAAGAGAGTAACAATTATTCTTTACTGAATACAACTCTGTACCAAGCATTATGCCTCTACATACTTTCTTCTAATCCTGTCAATAATCCTACAATGGAGGTATTATCATCTCCATTTCAGATTAGGAGACTTGGGCTCAGAGAAGATAAGCAACTTACTCAAAGTCTCTCAGTAAGTAAATAAGCAAGGCTCAGCCTCTAAGTATAAATCTGGTCTATCTCACCACAGAATATTTCCAACACAACATACTGACTCTTGATGCCTAATGTAATTGCTAATGGAGGATGACTTCTATTATACTGAAATTTAAGAAAAATGCATTTGTTTCTTTAAGCAACTACTTTCTTGAATACAAGTATCTGCCAGTACAATGTCATTCATTCCCCAGGAGATGCTCAGCACATAAGTACTCAACAAATATTTTGTGTGTTTTAACCTGAATTCATAAGATTTATTGTAAAGCAACTACTAGTTGCATTAAAAATATTTTCCATTATTAACATCTCTGATTAGAGGGAAAATTACATTATAAGGCACATCCATACACAAGGGAACAAGAGATTCTGCAATTATGTCTAACCTGATCACCACATACCAGTGTTATATCTGACTGTGAAGAACTAAACCTGAACACTTTCTCTATGCTTCCCACATTTGAAGGCCAACATGGCCAATGAAAGAAACTAAAATAATCAAAATATCCGAGTTAAAAGATGTACAGATTTAAAAGAGCATTGGACTTTATTCCATGGTTTAATTCTCGGCATGTAACCTTAACTTTAAGAAAGCTATGAATTTTGCCACTTGGTACAGTCAGCACTTTAATTCTTAATGCAAATACTAAGAAACCACTGCACAATTCAACTTAACAAGACTGGAAGCCAAGTAACAGAATTCGGACTTTTTACTTGGAACTAATTAGTTATGATTTAGGACAAAACTCAATCTTCCTAAGTCCCACTTAGCTATCATACTGTTGATATGAGTGTTGATATGAGTTAACTGTTCATGAAAACAAATATATACACACACGTACATATATTTATAATATACACGTATACATGTGTATATAATATGGTTACACCGTAGTTACATAAAGTAATCTACTTAAATCTATATAATCATTCATTTTAATATTACTTTGTTGATATATTTTATCTTTAATATATTTCATTATTTTACATAATGAAATGAAAATCATCATAGAAATGTGTAAGTACTTTTTGGGGGGGGGACAGTGTATCACTTTGTTGCCCTCGGTAGAGTGCCATAGTGTCATAGCTACCTCCAGCTCTTGGGCTTAGGCAATTCTCTTGCCTCAGCCTCCGAAGTAGCTGGGACTAGAGGCACCCACTGCAATACCCAGCTATTTTTTTGTTGCAGTTTGGCCAGGGCCGGGTTTGAACCCGCCACCCTCAGTATATGGGACTGGCACCTTACTAACTGAGCCACAGGCGCCACCTAATGTATAAGCATTTTAAATAATCAAACAGGATGAAAACTTTGCTTAACTCTCATAATCACATCATGTTATGAAGTTCCAGGTTTTCAATGACATTATATGGGTCACTTTTACAAAGATGAAAATAGTTTACTTTTTATTTTTAAGCTTTTCCTTCAGATCCCATGACAGCATCTTCTGCTTTTTACTGATGTCACAGAGAGAGACTTCTGAAGCTTCAGTAAGTAGGAAAAAAGAAACAGATGCCTCCCATGGTTGTTCTCACAACAAAAGACAAGGAACTGGAGACAGGAAATACTCTGCAAACCCCTTCTATTCCAAGACCTAGTACTTTTCCAAAACAGAGACTTCAGGGTTTGCCAAGGACTTAAGTAAATTGACCTTAACAATAATGGAAGATATACAGCTGGAATCCATTACATATGCCTCTTAATATGTTAAACAGTGATCCCTCTGTCCTAAAAATTGAAAATGAAGATGCCTGAAATTTCTATGTAGAAAGGAAAGTCATTTGTACAGCACCTTTGCAGAAGATGACAATTTGGGCAATTTTTTCAATTTGGGATGTCTTGGAATTATTAAAAGTACAAAGGACTGGTGGTGGTACTCTAAAAAGCAGGTAAAGAATCCCAATATCCACTTTCTTTTTCTTTTTTAAAGAACAAATAATACACAAAATACCTCATCTCCTAAAAGACAACCTTGCAGCCAAGAGTCTTCTAACTAACAGTCTAGCCCTATAAACATTAGTTGTAAAAACCTTTAACTCCCTTCTTGTATGGAAAGGAAAAAAGTTACATGATGTAAGTAAATCACACACAGAAATACAGAAATATCTCACAGCTATTAACTAGGTAGCTCATTACTGATAAGCTAGAAATTATGTGCTAGAAAGCGTGTCTCTTTTGTTTCATAAAAAATATAGGCTGAGACCATTCGTATATTACTGGCAAAAGTACAAGTTATTAAAAGCACTTTGCAAGACTGTTTAGCAGTAGCTTTTAAGCTGGACATGAACATATGCTATGACCAATTATTCTACTTCTATGAAGGTACCTACAAGAAGTGCATACAGGTATTCGCCAAGAACCTTGCACATGAACATTTATAACAGTAGTATTCTTAAGCCAAAAACTGGAAACAAGACAAATGTCCATCAGCAGCAGAGTGAATAAATCGTGATATACATGTATTCATATAATGGAATATTATACAGCAGCGAAAGTGAACAATTATAGCTCCATGCAACAATATGGATAAACCTCTTTAAAATGTTAAGAAATGCTAGGCCAAAAAATGCATACTGTGGTTCCTACTACATAAAGATAAAAAGTTCAAAATCAGTCAAACCAATGCATGGTGTTAGAAGTCAGGAGAGAAGTTATCCTTTGCAGGGAGGCCCATTACTAAAAGATAGAAGGCATCAAAAATAGAAATCAATAATGAACATTTTAAAAATGTGAGGCAATAGGTCCTAAAAATAAGGGTCTGGTAGAAAGGAGTTTTTCCACACAATTTTTCACTTTTGGATGGCAAATAGGCTAGGTATTTTGCTGCATAGCAAAGCAAATCACTGGAGTTCTCCCCACTGCCTGGCTGCAGCCCCATTCTAGTCCTGACCACAAGAAGAGAGATGTGGCTCACTCGGTAAGGCGCCGGCCCCATATACCGAGGGTGGTGGGTTCAAACCCGGCCCCGGCCAAACTGCAACCAAAAAATAGCCGGGCGTTGTGGCGGGTGCCTGTAGTCCCAGCTACTCGGGAGGCTGAGGCAAGAGAATTGCTTAAGCCCAGGAGTTGGAGGTTGCTGTGAGCTGTGTGAGGCCCAGCACTCTACCGAGGGCCATAAAGTGAGACTCTGTCTCTACAAAAAAAAAAGAAGAGAGATGCCAGACTTCTCAAACAAGCCCCAGTTCACAGCACTTATGTTGATTTCTACTGATTTGGCTGCAGAAGTCTTACTCTGTTGTATCAGTAGGGGGAGCACTTACTCTTAAGAAAAACAAAATGGAAAGAGAGAAAAAAGGAAAAAGTTTTTTAAAGAATGCACTTTTTGGCCAAGTGCAGTGAGTGGTGCATGCCTATAGTCCCAGATAGTCAGAAAGCAGAGAGAGGAGGATTGCTTGGGCCCAGAAGTTTGAAGCTATAGTGCATCTTAAAACTGCACCTGTAAATAGCCAAGCTGAAGTGAACAGCTTGGGCAAGATAGTGAGCCCTCTCTCCAAAAAAACAAAGAAAAAAAAAAGATGAATTTTATCAGACAGTGCCTGGAAGGCAAAGTGCAAAACATTTTTAAAATCATAGCACAAAGTGAAAATATTTTAAAAGTCACAAGTGATTTTTTAGTAAACAAGATCTTTCTTCTGCTCTGCTTTGTAGGAAAAAAAATGTAAGCAACGTAAAAGTTAGGTTAGGTAAATTAATCAGTCAACACATTTAATGCATAATCTAGATAGCAAATATTACTTAAGGTCATTTGGTAAAAAAATATAAAACAACAAACTAGCCTTTCTATCATTTATATAATGCTTAATTATAATTTGTAAAGATTCTGGTTTCTGATAAATATTATTAGCAAAGGAAGTTAATGAGCATGTATCATAAACTACAGTTGTTATACTTGGCATCACTTTATTAAGTTGTTGGAAGGCAAAATTAATACTATTATCCTCTTTCTAAGTTTGAAATGTAACTTGAGTACCTAAGCAGCAAGGAAGTAGATAAAGGGGAAAGGAGACAGAGGAAATTAACATTAATGGGGTAGCTATTATGTGCCAAGCTTCACACATAATACAACCACTTTGAGAAACAAGAATTATCATTTCCATTTTACAGATGAACAAACAAGGGCTTGAAAACTTAACTTGTCCATGGGACACATAGATAATAAATTGTAGAACTGGAGATAGCCCAAGTCTATCTGATCCTATTGCCCATTTATGCAAAAATATTAAAAGTTGCTTAATTTATATAGCACTCTTGTCATCTTAAATATGCTTCATTCCATTAAAAGGTATGTATTTATACTACATATCACAGTAAAAAACAAGAAAGAACAACAAAAAAGTACACACAAGTTAAAAGAATCAAGCAGTAATGAACTGTCAGATGAGGGATGGAGAGAAGCCTGGGAATTCAGAAAAGCCTGGGCCCCATGTGGATTCAGAAGCCACTGAGTAATCCTGGAATTCAGAAAAGCCTGGGCCCCATGTGGATTCAGAAGCCACTAAGTAATCCTGGAATTCAGAGAAGCCTGGGCCCCATGTGGATTCAGCAGTTAAGGAAGGCCTCATGAAAGATGCAAGATTATAGCTGGATCCTGGGGATGGTAAAGGTTGGATAGATGTATAATAAAAGATTATTCCAAAATTAGCTGGATGTGGTGGTGCACGCCTGTAGTCCCAGCTATTTGGGAGGCTGAGGAGGGAAGACTGCTTGAGTCCTGGAGTTCAAGGCTGTAGCAAGCTATGATCACACCACTGTACTCCAGCCTGGGTAACAGCACAAGACCCTGTCCAGGAGGGAAGGAAAGAAGGAAAGTATGGAGGGGAAAGGGAGGGAAGAAGGAAATTATTCCAGCTAAGATAAGGTTAAAGCAGAGTTAAAGATGAACACAATGTATCTGGGTAACAGTGAAGAGGCCAGTATAACTGCTTCAAAAAGTAAAGGATTAAGTGGGAACACCCAAATGTCCATCAACTGATGAATTTTGTTATAAATCAAAATGTTTTCTATCCATACAGAGAATACTATTCTGCAATAAAAAGGAATAAAGTACTGATACATGCTACGACATGGATAAACCTTGAAAAAAAAAAAACATTATCCTAAGTGAAGAAAGTCAGTCATAAATGGCTAGATATTGTATAATTCCATTTATAGGCAAGTCCAGAATAGGTAAATCCGTAAGAGTCAGAAAGCAAATTAGTGGCTTCCAAAGGCTGGGAGAGTCAGGAAGTGAGGAGTAATTGCTGATAGTACAGGGTTTCTTGGTAAAGGGGGGAGAAAATGTTCAAACACTGTGGTGATGGTTGCATAATTCTATGAATATACTAAACCCCCTGAACTGTGTGCACTGTAAATGGGTGAACTGCATAGAATATGAATTCTATCTCAATAAGGCTGTCTTTTAAAAGTGAGGGACTTTTGCACAACTAAAATGGATTCACTTTTGAATTACAAGCTTAAGGGTCTAGACTTTATCTGATAGACAATTAGAGATGTATGAGCAAAGGTTTACTTAAGGAAAGCACAGTATACATACTTACGACTCTTCTATAATAAAACTTTTCACATGTTTTAAGTACATTCCTAAAATATATGCCAAAATCACAAAGAAGAGTGAGAACAGGAAAAAGATGCTGTGATATGATTTTGACTGAGACACAAGCTGTGACTATTAGGAAAGTTGTTTTGCTCCAATGCTAAATGCCACAGATGGGCATATCAGCACCATATTTATGCAAAACCACAAATTCATCTGTGTCAAATCTTTGAATGCAGTAACATTCTAAACTTACTTGTGAAAATAACTGACTCGTCATACTTTAAGGTAAGAAATTGAGTATAATTTGCTTTTCACTGGATGACTGTATATAAGGCTTTATTTAGGCACTGGATTCAATTTAATGCTATCAGAACCGCCACTAAAATAAAGCATTTCCTACCGATACTCACACATTTGACTATGAATTCTAATTTAACATAATATTCCAAAAACAGTTTTAATATACAAAATAAGAGAACCAAGGAAACAAACCTGACACAGAAAAGTAGAGCAAAATACGTATAAATATTAAATATCCAATACAGGAAAAGATAAAGCACTCAAAATCAACCTGAAAATCCTCCATGAAGCAGGAGGAGTAATCAGTATTAGGTGCTGTAGCACTACAAAGTACAAATAGAAAAAAAGGAATAAACTACATTTAAAATAGAAGGCTTGATACATGAGCATAGATGAAGAGGCTTTAACAGAGGCAAAATTTGGAACTTGCCTATGAAATAATCCCACTCCCATCTATGAATCCCAGGGAAAAAAGCATCTTTCAGGCAGTCTTGGTATCATCCCTCCATTAACTGGCCTAAGGTGAAACCTCACTTCCCCCCAGGAGGTGGTGAGATGGTAGGAATACAAATGAAGAACTCACTGGAGAACCCCATACACAACCAAACTAGTGTTCCCCTTCTGAGTCACCCTGAAAACTTCCTTCAAGGTAGGTAAGCCACAAGAAACTAAAGGAGATATCAGATCTCTTTGTAAACTCTCTTGTAAGAATGAGATGGCCCATCTGTCTCTATTAAGTCTTTGTAAATTACAGAACTAAGTAAAAAGTTCTGTGTCTGAGAAATGAGACAACCTGATTTGCTAACAAAAAATAAAAGCAAAATAGAAAACAAATAAGCTTTCCTTAAAAAGAAGCCTGATCACTTGATATCTAGAATAAGGTGTCTGCTATCACAAGTAAGTAGAGCAAGATTCTCCATTTCCTAAATCTAAGCCAGTGTTTGTACTAAAGAATTCAATGGAAATAAATGAGAACTTATTTCAAATGGTCAGCTGCTGTATGTTGAAAGAAATTTATCCCAGCTTTCATCAACTGGAAAAGGCAATTGTTGACACATTAATTATTAAGGAATAAAGTGAGTTAAAAGTGGGATAATTCTCTAAAACCAAAAGAACACAGTGTTCGTTCATATACAAATAAAAGTTTTCTTTTAAATGAATAGGTAGAAATGATGAGAGCATACCACAAATGGCCATGCTGCGGGGGAAAACAACATCGACATAAAGTCTAAGATGTAGAAAAAAATACTAAATGATAGAATTATTATAAGGGAATGGTCTATGGTAAGCTTGCTGATATTCTGACTAAAAATCACAAAATCAAGATGCCACTGGTAGGCTAAGGAATAATTAAGAAAATGGAAGTCCTAGACAGGAATTTTTTTTCATAAGATCATGTGAATAACATGGGACTGGAAACATGATCTATAAACAAGAAAGGAGAACAAGAAACTTGCCAGTACATGAAACTGACACTGAGCTAAGGAAACAAGGATTACAAATATCCCAGGAAGTAAATAAAACCAGTTTTCAAAATCTGATTCTGAAAAACAAAAATAGAAATGAAGACTAATTTGTCAAAAGGGGAGGAAATGTGTAAGTTAAGAAAAAAAATTAAACTAAATATACACAAATGCCTTAGGAAATTTTCTGTTTCAAAAGTATGTTCATGGATATATTCATTAATATTCACCTTTTTTCTTTTAAAATGCTAAATCTACAAAATAACTTTTTGAAATAGTTCAGAACAATCTTGTAAATATTTGCAACAACCATTTGCCTTTAAGCAATTCTGTAAAGCCAGTGAGATGATTTGAAACTTAAATGAGAGCAGGTTCAGTTAAATCTTAAAAATCTCTCAGGCAAAATTATAAACCTCACATAACAAAAGTAATATAAACAGAATATCCTGAACAGAAAACTGAACTATCTTATTTGTGGATTTGTTCTATGTAGTAAACACCATGTAAGTTCATCCTCTACAATTAACTTAAAATTAATCACAGGATACTGTGACCACACACACATACTCTTTACCTTTAATACCACAAGGTGCTTTCGCCAGCATTTTCTGCCCCAAGAAATATTAAACTCACTAAATCATATGTGAGAAAAAACAAAAGCCAGAATAGAAAAAAAGGATGAGATTCAACTCAACGTATTAGTTATTCTGCTCTGCCTTCTCCAAACAATATTCCTCAAGTTAGGTATCTTATTTGATTTCAGTTCTTAAATGAGTAAGTTCATAACCAAATCTAATTTATAACAGAATTAAGTGCTATGCATAAGAAAGCAGTTAATTAATGATGAACCCACTCCATTCAAGTGGTTAAGTAAATGTGAGCATAACATGACACTTCAGAAAGCATGAATCCATGCTGTCACAGGCGGGGGGAAAGGGCAATGTAACAGAAAGACCAGGAAATACCTGAGCAGATAGACAGCCCTTTCAATATCACTGAGATCCTCATCAACTGTCAATCTTTCTATTTCTTCTGGTGTCTGTCAAATGTAAAATACAAATTATGCACACAAACATCCAGTCTTGCGTGTCCCGCCCTACCCCCCACCCTCTATGAGTACCGACTAATGAAAAAGTTGCAGTCAAGCCCTGACGATGAAACTAATCAAGGCTCTGGGGCTACTGAGCGAGATCAACCACAGAGGTCTCAAATTACGTGGTTGAGTTTGGGGGGATTTTTTCTTTTTACTCTTCTAGTTTATAGATTGCAACTTGAGAATCAGATCGTGGCTTCGGAACCTTGCTGAAATCAATTTCATACGCATGTATAAAATAAGTATGTACATGTGTGTGTATATATGAAATATACACACACTTTTCACCCTTCATATCTCAAGGTTATTTCCCCAGCATTTTCTGTCCCAAGAAATGCTAAGGAGATTGACGACTGCAGCCCAGTGGGTATACAAAAGACAAGAGTTGGGGGAGGGGGGAGGGAATAAACTCTGGGGCTGGAAGGTAATCAAAGATTGGAGATACTGCGGCAAGTGGGAGAGAATGGAGCTAAAGGGGCTATTATGAGAATGGCCAGAGAAAGAGAGGGTCTGTAAAACTAGGTTTGCCAGCGGTGAGCGCTGGAGTCTCTGGGAGGAAGATGACTATGCGAATGGGTGTGGGGAAAGCAAGCTGAAGGTTGACTTCCTCAAGGGGGCTGGGGAGCAGGGTCCCAGCTAGAGTCCCCGAGGGGCTGGGAGGGAAGGGTATGCAGGGACCCCGAGTCGAGAGGGATTTGAAGACGGGCCCAGGATGAATCTAAGAATTGGTGCTGGTTGGGAGGCGAAGGGAGGCCGTGCTGCCTCAGGGGTAGAGGGACCCGAGTTTGATCTGACGGTCGAGGGACCTGGGGTGGAGTTTTAGAGAGAAGTGGGGAGAGGGGGCCAGAGGAATGAGGGCTGTGTGGACTGACGGGTGGACGGGGGCCAGAACCCAGGCAGCACCAGGGGACTAGGGCTGGGGCAGCCCAGGAGAGGACGGGGAGAAGCCAGCTGTTGACTGCGAACGACAGACCCTGCAGGGGGCAGGCAAACGGGGCCCACAGTAAGGCGCCACGGCTGCCCGAGGTGGGAGAACGCTGGGGCTGCCCTGATGTCAGTAGCTTGGCCGTTCCTGGGATGGGCCGGGAAGGTTAAGACACCTCAAAAGGGTCAGGGGCCGTGGGGCCAACTCCAGGTCAGGGAAAGGGTCAGGGACCGGTCCCTCAAGGAGTGGGGTCCAGTCTGGGAGAACTGGGGCCACGCTGAAGACGGGGCCCCGGGAGGAGCCGGTTCGGAGTGACACGGCGATCGGAGGTTGGAGGACAGAGGGACCGGTCCGACTCTTGAGCGTCCCGGACTGACTCAGAGGGTCTGGGTCGCCTCGGGGAGGAGACGGTGGCAGAGTGGGGCGGGGGTCGGCTCCAGGCTGCGCGGGGCCAGCTGGCCGGGCGCATTCAGAGCGATTTCTCTCCCCGGGGCGCACCTTGAGGCTCCGGCGGACCGGCCTCTCGATGATGGTGAGCTCCTGCAGTTCGTCCATGTAGCCGAACAGGCTGTTCTGATTGAAATCCATTCCGGCGACAGGCGGCGGCGGATGCATGGACCGCCGAGCCCCCTCGCTGCCCGGGCCGGAGCGGCCCCGGGATACCAGCCGCGCGCAGCCCCGCGGCCGCCCACCAGCAGGACTTTCTCCCGCTCTAGCCCGCGGGAGCAAAGCGTGAAGCTGGCGGGCGGCAGGAGCAGGAGCTCGGCCAGCCTAGGGGGCGGGGCGGGACAGGCGGGCTGCGGGGGCGGGGTCAGGGGCGGAGGAGCCACACAGCAGCCGCCTCGGCCCCGCCCCCTCCCGGGAGCCTCGCGCACGCGGCCGGACGCAACCGCCACGCAACGTCACAGCGCCCCAGCCGCCCCACTGCGCCCGCTCCTCTGCCCTACTCTTCCCCTCGCCGAGTCCCCAACCGAGGGCGCCCGTCCCCACGGCGCGTGCGCAGAGCCTGCCACCGCCGGCAGTCTGCAGAGGCGGGCTGAGGGCAGAGAAGCAGAGCCAATGACAGGAGAAGCGAAGGAGAGAGGGTAGTGGGCTGGGGTCTGGCTTCACCTGCTGAAATAACCTCCCAGTTACTCCTACGACTGCTCACCGCAGCTGGCGGGCTGTGGACAAGGAGATCACCCTTGCACAGCTCAGCCCTGGGGGAGCGGTGTGTGGGAATACAGTCCTGGTAGGACTGACATTTGGGGAAGGGCAGCGTTCAGAAAAGGCCTCCGGAGGACAGACACTTAAACTGAATCTTAAGTGCAGTCAAAGCAGAACTCTGGGTTCAGAAAGAGATTGCCTGGCTTGGTAGGTGGAAGAAAGAGGATTTAGGTCCTTTATGGAGAAAGGTCCTGCTGTGTACAGCCACGTTGAGTGGCTTGCTCTTGGTTCTGTTAAGAATAGGAAGCGATGAAAGGGAGATTGGGATGATTTATTGGACCTTGGGGAAGAGAGTTGTGTTGTTCATACTCTTCAGCTCACCAGAGTCAGCAAGACCTCTCTTACTAATTTTTATTTTCCACTCATTCCCTCATTGCTTTTCCACACTCCCCATTCCTCTACCCACCATACGCACCCTCTTTTGTATAAGTATGTCCCAGTACACGTACGGTATATATCCTGGAAAGATACATGGTTTGTGTACCTATTTTTAATATACATTAATGGTATTGTCCTGAGAACTCATTCTGTTCCTTGTTTTTACGTCGACTTAATGTCTTAGAGATCTATTCATGTGACTATATACCAGGAGTTCATGAATTCTAACCATATAGTATCATACACAATAATGGAATGAGTATTAGCTGTGTCCCTTACAGACCCTAGGAAAGAAATAGAATTGCTGGATCACAAAGTCTACAGTGCTTGGTTTCACTCTGTCATGTGGCTCTCCAGAATGGTTTTGCCAGTTCACACTCTCACCAATGGCACATAAAAGTAGAAAGATACCCTTTTCCCATTTTATATACTAATACCTGATACTATTTAATGTCCTAATTTGTATCAATCTGATATTGGTAGTGTCACATTGTAATTTGATTTGTATTTCATGGATGATTGGTGGTAGTAATCATTTTTCCATATGCTTAAGAACCATTGAGATTTTTTTTCCTTCTGTGAATAACCTGTTTATATCCTTTGCCTATTTTTCTGCTGGATTTCAAATGATTTGAAGGAGTTTCTTATGTATTATAATATTATTCTTTTGTCATTTTTAGACATTGCAGATATTTCTCCCAATCTTTCTATGTATCTGTTAGCTCAGTCTTTGATATCCTATAAGAAGGAGAAATCCTTAATTTTGATGTAGCCAAATGCATCAAATTTCAAGCTTGTTTAAGAATCTTTTCCTATCCATGGTTGCAAAATATTCTACATTTTTCCCTATTTGGCTTCTACTTTTACCTGTTACAGTTAGGTCTTAATCTTTCTGGAGTTCACCTCACAGACAGTATAAGAAGAATATGATTATTATTATCCCTACTTAGTGAACCAGTTTTACCAGCAACATACTCCTAACAATCCATCTTTTCCCTTCCAACATGTGATGACATCTCTACGGTATGCCAAGTTCCCAAGACACACATGTCTGTTTCTGGACTCGCATTGCTGTTTTATTGATCTAGATCCGTCCCTATGTAAATACTATGCAGATTATATTGCTATGGCTTATTTATACCTCTTAAATTTGGTAGAGTGAATCTCTCCACTCTTTGCTCTTTTTCTTCACTTTTGCCTTTGATGTTCAAAGTGAAAATGGTCAATAGTGACCCCCACAGCTAAATTTCAGGTTTTCTGATCTCTAGTAAGAAAGTGAAAAGGGAAATGGAAAGGGACAAAACATGATGAGATGAGGATGGAGAAGAGACAAAGACAGGAAGAGGTAATTTTCCTGAGCAAATACCTCACAGCCTCCCTTCTCTGTCAATGTCTGAAATTCTTCTTTTCCCCTTGATAAGTAACTGATACTAAATATTACAATAGAACCTCCATAGTTGGTCACCTCCTTAAGTTGACCTAATTTTCATAAACTGGACCTGCACCACATGTACATATCAGTACAGGAGGCCTAGTTCTTTATGCTGCGCACCTCTGTATGTTGACCAGTTTGTGACAATCCTTTGGGTGGTCAACTTACAGAGGTTCTACTGTACTTGTAACTTTTACCCTGTTCCAGGTAAGAAATACAATCTCATACTTGGATTTTTCTAAGACTTGATGACATTCTTAATGAACAACTGATTGAATACACAGATGTGGCTTTGATGTTGCCTGTTCTAGGGCAGGAGGTTAACAAAAGGAAAATGTTCAATTTGAGGACTGGAATCTAACTGCTCTAATTACTACTATGGTAGAGAAGGCCATCCCAGCCTGGCTACCAGGAAACCTGAGTTCCATGGCTCTGCCAATGACATGGTCAAATGACTTTTGGAGCCCTACTTTCCTTATCTGAACTGCTTTCATGCATGCTGTCTCAGTGTGCCCTTGCAGCAGCCCTGTGTAGTTCAGAAAAAATATATTACTATTACAGTTTTATAGACAATAAAACTGAGGCTTAGAGAAGTTATGTGACGTAGGCATAAACACACAGCTAAGGGAGCTAGATGTATCCACTTTGTTTATTCATTTAATAATAGCATGGTGCTAAGTACATGGACATTAGCTCCACACCACCTCAGTTTGAAACTGTGTTCTGCTGGCTTCCTACCTTCGGCAAGGTACTTAACTTCTCTGTCCCTCAATTTACTCCTAAGACAGGAATAATATTAGTACTTGGTCCAAAATGTTGTGAGAATTAAATGACAAAATATGCTTATGTGGAATAATGAGAAGAGAAAGCGGGAAAGGGCAGGAAGCAATGAACTGGCATGTCAGGAGACCTACCACCGTGGTCTGACGGAGCCACCATTATCTCTAGTATGAATCAAAGGTGCCTCTACTTCTGCCCTTCCTCTTCTGAAGTGGTTCCCAAAGCAGCCAGAGTGAACCTAGTAACACAAAATCCAGACCCAGTGACCATGTGCTCTAAACTCAGGTTTCTCAACATTGGCTCCACAAACACTGCAGGCCTGGTTCTTGCTGGGGAGGGTAGGGGAATGTTCCTGTGCCTGGTAGGATGTTTAGCAGCATCCGTGTTCTCTGTTCTCTACCCACTAGATGCCACTGTCAAACCTCTGCTCACCCTACTTGAGATAATGAAAATGTTTTTAGATATTGTCAAATGTCCCTTGGTGGGGAAATCCCTCCTTCCCACCCCAAGCCCTGCAATATCTCCCCACGTCTTGCACAGACCTCCATGTACCCTCAGCTCTCTAATCCCATGTCCTCCCATTTCCCCCTCACCCACTCTGCTTCTTTCATGCCCAGAAGCCTCCTTCCTATTTCTCCAGCACTCAAGGTATGATCCGGATCAGAGCCATTGAGCTCACTGTGCCTTCTGCCTGGAAAACTCTTCCCCTGGATTTCTAAATAACTCACTCCATCCCCCCTTTTAGAGTTTTACTCAAATGTCATGTTCTCAGTGAGGCCAACTCAGGATGCCTTTTATGAAGTTAAAATTCCACAGTATTCATTCGCATTTGTCGATGCTTATACATGTTTAGTCACAATCATGAATAGATATAGTTTCTCCACTAACTAGCTGTAAACTTGGGAAAATCACACAACTTCTCCAGACCTCAGTTCCCTCTGTCAAATGAGGGAAATAGGCTAGATGATGTAGGACAAGAATTCTGTTCTTTTTGAATCCATGTGCCAACTTTGCTAGGATTCCCTAGAAAACAGTCTGAGGCAAAGCTTAGGTGCTAATGCTTCATTTGGGAGGTGCAATCTCAGGGCAAGCCAGAATGAGGGAGGGTGAAGAAAGCCCCTGCAGGACTGGAAGCAAGTACAGGGTAAGGCACTGCCAGGCCCGCCCCTCTTCACCAGCGGGTGGCCAGGAGCTCTGCTACACAGGACATCTCCTGACAGCCTGCACAGAAACCCAGCCCTGGAGACTATCCTGGGGAAGGAGGTGTAAGGCTTTCTTCTGCCTCCCATTGTCCAGAATTGGCTCCTAGGGTAGTTATCTCCCTGGCACTTTAATGGTCTCACCTGGCTCTCTCTGCAGTCTCTGGGTCCCAGCCCGAACACAGCAGGAGGAAGGCTGCATCCAATCAGACAATGGGTAGAGGAGTGGGAAGGAGCTGGCCTCAGGCTGCAGCTATCCTGCTCTCTTGTTTTCAGACAAGTGGCCCAGCTTAGGAGACAGGTGAGACCCAGAGGATCTGTGATGGCTTAGGATGTGTGAGACAGGAGGGAGGAGGAAAGGAGTGAGAGAATTGGCTGGAGCATCAGGAACAGAGGCCAGGATAGAGTGGCCAGAAGCATGGACGAGCTCCAGTCCTAGAGGAAAGAGCTAAGATGAGTGCCGGGTAGCAGGCAAGCACTTGGGTGGGCTCCTTGGGCCCCCGGAGCTGGACAGAATTGACCTTTTAAAGTCCTGACAGAGGATCCATGGTACATCCCAGCCTGGGCCGTGGAACTATCCTAACAAGGAGCTTGACCAGGGATCCCAGGTTCATTACCTGCAGGCATATGTGGCCAAAGAAGGGACCTCGATCTCACCGGGCAGCCCACCTGGAGAGCTGCTCAATTAGCTGCAGGCTGGGGCACCAAGCTTCCCCCCAGCCCACCTCTCTGGTGGCTACCTCTGCTTCTCTTCTGATCTTTACTTTGCAAACTCTTCCTCCACTCAGGGCCACCCCCTCAGCTATCTCCAGAGGGGGAAAGGGCGTCCACTGCCATCACTCCCCTTCTTCGGGAGGGGCTGTTTTTTTCTCATGCGTGGGCCGTATGTGTTGGGCTGTGCCTCGACTGGAGGGCAGATTCCTCCCTCCAGGTGATGATGCACAAGGAGAGCAGATTGCACATTTGTCTCCAGGGAGGCAGTGGGCGAGGGCAGAGGAACGCTGTGTGTGAGCGTGGAGTTGGGGCGCCTGCACAGCGTGGGGGTGAGGGGACACAGAGCGGGGAGCTGTCGGCCTGACTGTCACTGCTGTCTGCAGAGGCAGCGGGAGGCTGATTGCGGGGCTGGGTCCCACTGCCCTGGATGTGGGTGCAAGAAGCTGCCTTCTCGCCTGTCAGGGTGGGGGTGATGGTTGCCCTGGTGACCGGGATGGGAAGTGGGTTGGCCTTGCCGACAGAAATGCTGGAAAGAAAATACAATAAGCACCAGTTACGGATTTTCTCTCCCTCTTTTCTTTCCCTTAATTGGAACACCAGTTCAATGGGGCCTTGTCATAAATGAAGGACAACTTTCAGTGACTGGACTCACCATATCTTTCTCTGATTCCCTGAGAAAACCCCACTCTGCCCCCTCTGAATCCAGAATCCTAGTCCTAACTAGATGGCTCTTGGACCAGGGACAAGTCACTCCCCCTCTCCAGGCCTCACTTGGACCAGGCTTCCTCCAAGATCCCTTCCTGCTGTGATTCCTGGGCCCCACCCCCCGACACTGTAGTGATTCAGTAAGCCCAGGGCTGGGCCTAGGAATCTGCATTTTAGCCATTCCACTCACTGCACTCCTGGATAGTCCATACCTATGTTTCAGAACCACTGCCATCTGGCATTAAGAGTACTGGTTTTGGGTGGCCGAAGTGGTGGATTGCATGAGCTCACAAGTTCGAGACCAGCCTGAGCCAGAGTGAGACCTTGTCTCTAAAAATAGCTGGGCATTGTGGTGGGTACCTATCGTCCCAGCTACTTGGGAGGGTGAGGCAAGAGAATCACTTAAGCCCAGGAGTTTGAGGTTGCTATTTGTATGACACCAAGGCATTGTACCAAGGGTGACAAAGTGAGAATCTGTCTCAAAAAACAAAAAAGAGTATTGGCTTTGGGATCAGATGGGACAACTTTATCTGTAGCCCAACTGAGCCTTGATTTCTTTGCCTCTACAATGAGGGAAAGAGGACTGCCAACCACAGTTAATGGTGAGGATTAGATGAGATGAGGCCACAGGGCACCCCGGTATGGATCTGTAGGGTCTCTACTAACCTCTCCCCTTCTCTGCAGTTCCTGCCCATGTACTTACTCTTCTCCAGCCAAATTTCACATCCAGGTTTCTGCTGTAGCAGAGAATTGTCAAGCTAGAACTCAAGCAGGGGAGGAGGAGGCAGCGCTCACAGCTGGGGCACTCACTCTCAAGTTCCAGCTCTGTTTTTTAATCTGTTGCCATGACAATCCTAGCTACACCAACCTCTGTGGGGTAAAATTATTTCCTCCAATGTCTGAGGACTTTGGATGTAAACGTCATTTTGCCAGGCACCAGGAGACAGGAGGGCTCTTCGCCCACCTAAATCCCAACCACATTTCAACTATTATTTCAGGATAGCAGAGAGTTTCTGGAGGTTGAGGATTTAGCTGAAAATTTCACTCAGCTCGTAACACAGTGCCTGGCATACAGTAGGCGCCTGACAAATGTATATCACTCTAACGGTTAAGTGATATACATTTAGTGTAAACTGATTTTCTTGAATCTCTTACTCAACAACAGGCTTCCTTTAAGAGAGAAGTAAAATAGTTAGAACTCCAGGCATCTGTTATTTGATTCCTTTCTACTATCTCCTTTGAGAGAACTGCATTTCCGTTCTTTAAGTGGCATTAATCCCCCCACAGGAAAACTTTGGACATGCAGATACCCTCCACCAGCCCCCCCAATTTTTGAAGTAATATTGCCTCAATATACTTGTTCATGCAAGCTCTTCTGAACCACAGTGGTTATTAATACACCAAACACTATATGCCGAAAGAATTAGTCTTTCCCTTGCAGGGACTTGATTCCCCCAGTCATGAATTTTTAATGCCTTGTCTATTCCCATTGCTTCTCTCTTGAAGATCACCTTTCTCTAGCCAAAAATGGAATTGATGAAACATGAATCTGCTCAGAATTGCTGCTGATTAACCAATCTCATATGAGAAAAAAAGATTAAAACTTTGGCTTAGAAGTTTTAAAAATTCTAAGAGATTTTTGCTGTGTTGCCATTATTAGAAAGTTAAGTTTTGGCTAATGTGGACTGTGCTGAAGAAATAACGTTTGTTCATTCATTAACCAAATATTTATTGAATACTTTCTGTGACCAGGCAGAACCAGCTGCATGGCAGGGGTGGGGCCTAGGTAGTTGTGCAGGGTCCCAAGCTCAAAAGGATCCTAAGCTGCATTTCCTGTGGTGGCTGTCTTGAAATTCTTAACAATTTTATCTTTGAACTTGTGTTTTGCAAGTGAAGTCCAATGGGATGATGTGGCATGTCCGTGAGAAGTGGAGGTAAGCATAACGTATGGGCTTTTGCTGTCCCATTTGCATTGTATTGTGATACACCGTGGTTGTGGAATTCCAGTGGGTCCACATGCCTGGGAATTCAGAGAGGCTCAAAGTAGGTACTGGGTAAATGTGGTTCATTAAGAGGCCATGCTTTCCACTCAAACCAGGACTTGCTTCAAACACAGATGGAAGGCAAAGGCCAAGGGAACCCTGTTGCATTCTTTCTTACTCGTGTTGCTGCCCTGCCTTAACCAACCATCCCCACAAGGATGCTGGCGTAAAAGGAAAAAAAAGACAGGGCCCAAGTGCCTGGTCCTCTCAGTCCTCCCTTACTCCCCAGTGAAAGAAGGTACACACATCAAGAAGGGAAAGGAAAGGATAACAAGATGAGCTTGGTTTCTGCAGTGTTTCCACTGTCCTGGTAAGAACAAAATACATACAAGCTGCAAAATAGGAATCATGTAATTTCTGTGATCTCATAAATGAGTTAAATGTATTCATCTTTGCATTTATGACTCGTGTTATACAATGAAAGATGAATGCCAAACTCCATGCTAATAATTTAAATTTTTAATCTGTCTTTACTTAGAACGACATTAAGTAACAAAATCTACATAACAAGTCAAAAGGGAGAGAGACCCACGTTTTGTACTTTTAATGGTATTCTTTTCCTGCTTTTTGAACAAAGAGACTCATACTTTTCTTTCATGTTGGGCCTTGCAAATTATATAGCCAGCCCTGGTGTCAGGTGCCATGCTAGACACTGGGGTCACAAAATGGGAAAACAGTGGCTGTCGCCAATGAGCTCATTTCTTCATTCTTTCGTTCTTTTGGAAAATGTCCCAGTCCTTACAAAATAAGCAGATCAACAACTTTAAAGGAAGTGAGAAGCAGTAAAGGACTGACTGGCTTTCACGTAGTTGTTGATGATTAAATGGGTTAGTACAAATAAAATGTTGAGGACAGCACCTACAGCACCGAAAGTACTGTTGTTCGAAGGATGTCTTAGTCCATTTGTGTTGCTATAAAGGAACACCTGAAGCTGAGTAATTTATGGAGGTTTGTTTAACTTGTGGTTCTGCAGGCTGTACAAGAAGCTGGACACCAGCATCTGCCTCTGATGGGGCTTCAGGCTGCTTCCTCTCGTGGCAGATGGCAAGGAGGAGCCGGCATGTGTGCAGAGATCGCATGACAAGAGAGGTGAGAGAGAGAAATGGAGAGAAGGTGCCATGCTCTTTTTAATAACCAGTTCTTGTGGGAACTAACAGAGCAAGAATTCACTCATCACTGGGAGGAAAGCACCCCCCACATGCCCCAGACACCTCCCATCAGGCTCTACCTTCAGCATTGGGGATTACATTTCCACATGAGATATGAGGGGACAAACACCCAAGCCATAGCAAGGGGTTGTTATTATTATTTATTCCAAGCCAGAGCAAACCTTCCTCATTGTTTGATTTCTAAGGCCGAGGTTCTGGGTTTGTTAGGTCATACAATATTTGGCTTTGTTTTAGGATGTGATTTCAAAGCTGTGAAGGTGAGCAATGCTGCCCACTTGCCTTCCGCCTTCCTACTCCCAGTTGGGGTGTGTCCTGGCCACATCACACTTTTGTCGCTTGTTTAAGCTTTCCTTCCTGGCTTAATTCATCAGCTCCTTCAACAAGAAGAGCCAAAGGCTGTTTTCAGTTCCCGTCCTGTACATTTGGAGGAACTGTGTTGCATAAAGGAATTCACCCCTTTATTCAAATCCAATGTGAAAAACCAGATCTAGCAAAAATATCTATAAATCTCCACTCTACTCACCTAGCACCATGGTTGGAACTAAGAAAGAACAAAAGAGATGTAAATGAGATGCAGCCTCTGTCCAGGTGAGCTTGTTATGATCTAAAAGAAAAAACAAACTATGCCAACTGTTAATGACTAAAGCTTTGTATAATGCGCATATGTGTGTTTTAAAACCAAAACTTATTGTAGTTACTCAGAAATTGCTTCTAAGGGGCAGGGCAGGGCAGGAGCAGAAGGGGAGGAGAAAGTGTGATGTAACTTACATATATCTGTCAGTAAATTAATCTTTATACCACTCACTCCTCCTTAAAAAGACAGGTAGAGGAGGTAATGACATCTAAGGTCGGTGCTTATTGTTCAAGGAGTTCAATGAATTTGGCCATCCAGATATTCCTTGAGTCACTTGGGAGGCCGGGATGAAAGTCTTTCCCTCCAAGGGAAAGGAGAAGGAGAGGATGCCGCAGACATAAGCATAGCGGTGGAAAGACTCTTAAAGACAGTGATATCTAGAGGCCGGGCGCGGGTGGTTCACGCCTGTAATCCTAGCACTCTGGGAGGCCAAGGAAGGTGGATTGCTTGAGCTCAGGACTTTGAGACCAGGCTGAGCAAAAGTGAGACCCCTGTCTCTACTAAAAATAGAAAAACGGAGGCAAGAGGATCGCTTGAGCCCGAGTTGGAGGTTTCTGTGAGCTATGATGCCACAATACTCTACCCAGGGCGACAGCTTGAGACTCTGTCTCAAAAAAAAAAAAAAAAAAGACAGTGATATCTAATATTCAATATGATGTTGTTTGCACTTCTGAGTTGTAAAGGCCCCTCCTTAAAAAAAATATTAAAAGTGAATCTTAAAAAAAAAGAAATGCCCCCCCAAACAAAGTCACTGTGTCCTGTGATTCAAGCTGCTTTACTGTGAAGAATGACGTACTCCTTTTTACATCACCCAGTATGTCTGGCACCTGGCAAGAAATCTGTAACTATTCATTACAAGAAAGAGAAAAAAAGTAAAGAAATGTTTAGTGAATAAACAATGAGAGAGTGAATGATGGTACTTTAGCAGAGGATTTCCTTAAGTCTCACATCTGGGCACAACCTGGAGATACAGAATAAAATAAGGGTGTTTCCCGGGGGTGTGGGTTCGGTGGAAAGGTGAAGCAGAGCTTTTGTTCACTTAGATTTGGAGACCCAGCTTAGAAATAGGTGCTGTTGCCCCCAAAACTCAAAGCACCTCAGAAGTATGCCTATGTCAGAATGATTTACATTCAGTATGAAATGGACTGAGCGGACTCACACACGCTTCTACACAATTGCTGAGCAAGACTATGCAGTGATCTTTAAAGCTATGCACTGCAGTAGCATTCATCTTGGCAAACAGAGCTATAGACAATCCTTAGCTACCTATTGCCACCTGTTTTGCCACAATACCTACTAATGTTCATTCCTGACTCACGCTGGCTCACTGTTTCATAAGAGGGGGCAGCTTCATTTCTCTCCCTGTGTCACTACAATAATTATTGAGAACAATAATTTGAACAATGAGAACTTATAATTCTCCAGTAACATGCAAAAATAATGTCACTTATAGAAAAATAATACCCTGAGTATTGTTGGGAAATGGAAACCATTACGCCCTGCTTCGGTTTACCTGGCAAATGTAAGCATTGGCTGTGAAGGGAATTAGAATCATTCCATCCTTCATTCATTCAGCACATACTAATAAAGCATCACTGATATAGCAGATAGTGTACATAATGAGTCTAGATTCTAGCTTTATTCCCTCCCACATCTTGATCCAGTAGAGAAGTCTGCCAGAACAATAACCATTTGATGCTGGGCTTTGGGAAAGTGATAACAGGCATCACAGACCTAAGAATACTTGGCTGGCTACTATCTTTGGGTTTGAGGACTCAAACCAGACACCTCAAAAATAAAGTATGTTCTCTAAGATCAATACAGCAACAGAAAATAGGAGTGATTGATGGATTTAGAGACTGATACATAGATGTGTGTGTGTATATGTGTGTGTGTATATATATATATATATATTTTTTTTTTTTAAGAGAGAGACAGAGCCTTGCTCTGTTGCCCAGGTTAGAGTACAGTGGCATCATCATAGGTCACTGCTGCAGCCTCCAACTCCAGGGCTTAAGCAATCCTCCTGCCTCAGCCTCCCAAGTAACTGGAACTTTAGGCATGTGCCACCAGGCATGGCAAATTTTTAAAAAATTTTTTTTTCTTTTTTTTTTTGTAGAGACAGAGTCTCACTGTACCGCCCTCGGGTAGAGTGCCGTGGCGTCACACGGCTCACAGCAACCTCCAACTCCTGGGCTTAAGCGATTCTCTTGCCTCAGCCTCCGGAGTAGCTGGGACTACAGGCGCCTGCCACAACGCCCGGCTATTTTTTGGTTGCAGTTTGGCCGGGGCTGAGGTTTGAACCCGCCACCCTCGGCATATGGGGCCGGCACCCTACTCACTGAGCCACAGGCACCGCCCTTTAAAAATTTTTTTTATAGAGATAGGGTCTCACTATGTTACCCAGGCTGGTCTTAAACTCCTGGCCTCAAGCAGTCCTCCTTGAAGAGATTACAGGCATAAGTCACTGCACCTGACCCTAAGGCAGATCTTAAGAACAGTTATTCTATGCTTCCTAAAATTGTTATAACCCAAAGCACATATTAAGTGACAAGCATAATCATATCCAATTCATTCCTCTTGAAATTAGCTCTAGACCCATGAAACAGTTTCAGGTGTATATAGCCTTTCAAACTCTTTGTTAGGTGACTACATTGCAGGAGGATCTGGAGAACTCAACTCAAGCACAAAATGCCCATCCACATTCAATAGTGACTCCAGTTCTTCCACACATGAGCCTGGACAAAGTAAAACCTACTTAACAGTTTCTAGTTTGTTGCTAAGTAACCACTCCTTCCTGGTCCGAGTGTGTGACCCACTCTGTTTCTTGTGTCAACTCATTATGCCAACATAATTAGAGTGAATTCAACATTGGAGAATGGAATGCGGGCTTTCAATTTTCATCACCTTTACAGTTAGTCTATTGTCCAAAGGCCTAGAGAATATTTTTTAGAATAATGTGAAATAACAGAGAGGTCAAGGAAGAACTGAGATCATATAGGAGAGAGGGAGGAAATATGATTCTTCACATGGCAATCCACAGAGGCCTACGAATGACATACTTTACCCAGGTGGCAGCCAAACATCTTTTGTTCCTTTCAAATACTATGAATACTATGTTGTCACACTGGTCAAGATTGTCACCTAGGACTTAATGCCACAAAATACATAGATCAGAAAAGTCAGGGGCAAAATTTGCAGAATTATGGTCATAGTCACCCTACCCACTCCTAGTCCAAGGGGTACAAAGGTCACTGGGATTCTGGCATGCTTGTTCCCCTGATGTGAAAGGATCAAATTTGGTGTTTCCTCCTAGTACCTCTGCCCCACTGCCCAGGCAGCCAGTCCAGGGAACAGGGCATGAGCCTGTTGGTAGCTGCAGTTTCCAGGAATTCCACAGTCATCCTGAGGCCCAGAAACACCTAAGGTAGTTTCTTTCTAAGCTGCTGGATGATGTTTTGTAAACAGCTTCTTTCAGGAAAGCAAATGGTCCCAGGACAACTCAAAATTATTTTCTCCCAGCTCTATTAAGGTATAATTGGCAGATAACAATTGTGTGTATTTATGGTGTACAATGGGATACATGTATACATTATGAAATGATTACCACAATGAAGCTAATTAATACATCTATCACCTCACATAGTTACCTGTGTGTGTGTGGTGAGAACATTAGAAATCTACTCCCTTAGCAAATTTCAAGTATGCATTTCGTTATCATTAACTGTCATCACTGTGATGTATATTGGGTCTCCAGAGCTTGTTCATCTTAATAACTATCTACAAGTTTATACTTCTCCCTATCTCCCCACCCCAAGCCCCAGGAAAACATCTTTATACTATCTAGTTTCTATTAGTTAGACTTTTTTAGATTCCACCTCAAAATTATTCATCCTTTCTCCTGGCTGGATTGAAATTCACTTCCCCTGTTTCACTGGACAATGTCTGAAACGTATATCCTAGCAATAATGCAGTGGCACTGGGAAGAGCATGGGAAGACATGTAAGTTGGCAAATGACTATTCAGTGTGCTGGGCAACATGGTCAGTGAGAGCCCAGATAAGGCACTTATTCCCAAATGGGACAGAAGGGATTCTTGGAAAGCTGACATCTGAGGAAGCTGTAGCTTCTCCATGTGAGAACAGAGAATTGGGCTCAGCTACCTTCGCATCTTCCCTATACCTACCCTGTTTCCCCGAAAATAAGACAGTGTCTTATATTAAGGTGTGCTCCCAAAGATGCGCTAGGTCTTATTTTCAGAGGATGTCTTATCATTCCTGTGAGTAGGTCTTATTTTCGGGGAAACAGGGTAGCATGGTGCAATCACATGTTCAGGCATCCCAGATGACCACTTATCTCAGTGATTGATTTCACCTTTTTTCCCTCTCCTCACTCATTGACCCATAAGGGCAAGTTCATTTATTTGTTTTAAGTTGATTTGACAATTTTACAAAAACCAAAGCAAAACCAGCTTCTAGGCTTTCCCCTTGTCTTAGACTTGGGGTCTTAACAGAGCCTGGCACCCTGGGCCCATTCTAGATATTCATGTCCTGCAGCTCCTCAGACCAAGCCATGCATTCAGCACCTGCCGAGGGCTTCCAGCAAGCCAGGGAGCAGGTGGCAGGCCTGTACCACAGGTGCCTACTACCAACACTGACAAAATAACAAGGCTGTCTCATGGGCTGCGTGGACACACAACACACGCAAGCTTACAGGTTTTATTTGTTTATTTACTTCCAGGAAAGTAATAAAAATGTCAGTTAAGCTTATTAAGTCAGAAAAAGAAAAAAAAAAACTATATTATGTTAGCTATGTTTTGAATGAAAGCCCTACGTTTTAATATACCCGGAGCTAGAGGAAAAACTTAGTGACTGTTTTTTTTTTTTTTTGTAGTAGAATCCCTAGTGTTTTCTAGATATATGATCATATCATCTGTGAAAAGTATAAGTTTGATCTCTTCTAACTCTATATGGATACCCTTGATTGCCTTTTCTTCCCTAATTGCAATGGCTAAAACTTCCATTACAATGTTAAAGAGCAATGGAGACAATGGTTCCTGATCTAAATGGAAATGATTTCAATTTAACTCCATTCAGTACGATATTGGCTGTGGGTTTGCTGTAGATGGCCTCTATTAGTTTATGGTCTATAAAACCAGTGTCTGGTGCCCCATGATCGCATTAATGTACACAGCTATGTACAAATAAATAAAAAGCTATGTATAAATAAATATGTATATGTATACATACAGCTATGTATAAATAAATAAAAAGAAAAAAAAAAGAAATGTAGTGACTGTTTTTAAGAGCCTCTTATTGTGACTATCTTATTTAAATAGCTGTGTCACATGCATTGTTCAAAGTCCTGTCTAGGTTGGTTAACTATGTACCTTGGATTAATTTTTTTGTACCTTGGATTTTAATCTTCCTTAATCCCTCCTTCATCATATCACTTTCTTGTTCATGACCTTGAGTGGATACCTAGGCCTTACAAAATCTTATCCCCAGACTTTTCATTGCAAAGTCCCTCCCTGCTTTAGCCAGGATGGTTTCCTCTGCTGTGTATTGTGAATAACACTCATTTCTGCCTCCATAAATTTGCTTTAGCTGTTCCCCCACCTTAAAAGCATGGTCCCTCCTCTCCACTAACAGTAATTTACTTTGCCCTTCAGAGCTCAACATGTGCCTGCATTCCTCTTAGAGTTCCTCTCGTCTTCAATCCAGGGCGCCCCATCTTTATGTACATGGTCTGTTCCAGTCTTTTACACTTCCCCATGGTTTATGTCTCTTTTTCAAATGTGGAAAGCAAATAGTATAGTAGGAAGTCATTGGATTTGCAATTGAGTCTCAGCCTGGTCACCTATCAGCTATGTGACCTTGGGCAGTTTCCTTAATCTCTCTGGGACTCAGTTTCTTCATCCACAAAAAGGAGACAATAATGCCCTACCTGGCAGGATTGCAGTGATTCTTTCAGGTAATGGGCATACATGCAATGGCCGTCAGGAAGCTAAATGATGAATACCATTGGTGTTAATGATCTCTAAGGGCTCCTTCTTCTGGCCTGGCTTTCTCAAAGATCATAAGGACAGCCAACTAATTGCAGCAGGGGCAGAAAGGCAGTGACTTCCTCCTTATCCCAGTCCTGTCTGAACATGCAAGCCCCTCCTACCTCCCGCCACCGTTCCCTCCCCACACACACAACATGCCACTTGCCATTGTTGGTTCATGAGATGATTTATTCACTTGGGCCCAGGGATGTTGTTTGCTCCTCTTCTGTGCTTCAGTCTGGGCATTTCAAATAAGTGTTTCCTCTTGAAATGACTCCCCCTATATGGCCCAATTCAGAACCACCTCCCCCAGGTAAGTTCTCCCTCACCCTTTCAATCAAAAGTTGCCTCAAATACCTCTGAATCCTCACCTCACTCTATGACGGCCACGAGAGGATTCAATGTAACCTACGAAAAATCCTTAGAATAATTCCTAGTACAGAGCAAGCACTGTGGAAAGGTTGGCTGTTATCCTAGTCCTCCATTGCCCACCATGCTGGACACTTCCTTTGGCCGCTCTGGACTCCTAGGGACTTGGTTTTGAGGCCTCCTTACCCTAGTTCCCTGTTAGGTCCAGGCAAGGAGAAATAAGAAACGCTGATATAGGATAGGAGAGAGAAGGAGAGTGTTGTCAGAGTATTGTTTTCCTCCAACACCTTCTCTGTAGGCTGCTGAGAGTACTGAAATCCCCTCCTCACAGCTCACATGCGTGCGCGCTCTCTCTCTCCATATCCTGATAACAGTTCCTGCCCTCACCCTCAGGGTCCCCCTGCCTTACACATGTGAGCCCCAAAGTGCCCCACCACCCTGATTGCTTCTCCACACCTGCCCTCACCTGTGTAAATGATCACTTTATTGAAGTCTCCGGAAAATTCCCAAATCAACTGTGTCATTTGTTTCTTGCCAAGAGCCTGATTGAGACACCTCCTTTCTAAATATCAAAGCTAACAATGTTTTGTTTAGGCAAATGTCATTTCCCTGACAAAGGGTCAGGTTCCCTGAGGCTCTTATGGAGATATTTTGTATAAAACTATTTTAAATGTATAAGTATTTTTAAGATTACTAGTAGTATGAATTTTATAATTTATACTCATTTAAAATATTTAGCTCTGATGCTCCCTGAGAATGTCATGGACCCCTAGGATTTGGAGGGTTCCTCAAGAGTAAGAAACCCACCCTATTTCCATGCTGTGCCTGAAAGCCATGGGCCTTGGATGAGGGATAGCTGAGAAGCTGCTCCAGGGGCCTTCATAGCAGAGGCATGTATCCCCCTGGCTAAGCCCTCAGGAAGAAATAGCTTCTATCCCCACCTTGGAGCCACAGGGCCCCTCACAAAATGAAAAGCCCACTTATTAGTGATACAGAGCAGCATGGGAACAGGTGGTCTCTCTTCCCACATCACTCCAGTCAGTAGAGGGGGCTGGCGTGGGGGGACTCAGCTCGTCCCATACCTTGACAATGGCAGCTCCAAGCCAAATTCAATTTGATTTAAAAATGAAGAAATAAGGGCAGTGCCTGTGGCTCAAAGGAGTAGGGCACCGGTCCCATATACCTAGAGATGGAGGGTTCAAACCCAGCCCCAGCCAAAAACTGCAAAATAATAATAATAATAATAAATAAATAAATAAATAAGAGAGAAATGAGATATTTCTTGAACCTTATTGTTGTGGCAGTGACTATTAATTATTGCCCCTCCTGTTTTATAAGAGAGGCTGGAGACATGGGCATCTAGAATAAAGCCCTAATTTCCCAGCATCCATTGCAGTTAGGTTTGAGCAGAATTTCCAGGGCCCTCTCCTTTCCATCCCCACTGGAAAGCAAACATAAATGCAGAGCCAATTCAGACCCTGCAGGTGGAAGCAACATCCTAGGGATAGACAATTTCACCCTCAAGACTGCACAGAGTAGAGCTGAGTAAGAATAAACTATTATGTTTTTTAAGTTATTATTATTTCAGGTCCCTGATAGAGACAGCTATAAGGTAAATTTTGCATGTGAAAAATATAAAGTGCTATTATCTATAGAAAATAGAAAATTTCAACAACAACAAGAACAATGAAAACAACCCTCCCTAAAATAATAAGTTTAACAAGGCCACAGCATACAAAATCAGCACACAAAAATCCATTGTATTTCTATACACTACAGTTGGAACCAAAAATTTTTTAAATTACTATTCACAAATATCGTCAAAATAGGCATAAATCTTTTTAAAAATGTATCAATCTTTATGCCGAAAACTAAAAAATGCTGATGAAATAAATCAAAGACTTAAATATGTGGAGGGACATACCATATTCATAGATTAGAAGACTCAATATAGTAGAGATACAAGTTCTTTCTAAATTAATCTATAGATTTAATACATTACCAATCAAAGTCATAGAAGGATTTTTTTGAGATGTAGACAAACAATAAGATTTATATAAAAGGGAAAAGGAAAGAGAATAGCTAATGCAATTTTGAAAATGAAGAATAAAATTGGAAGAATCACAATCTGATTTTAAGACTTACTATAAAGCTATAGAAATGAAAACAGTGTGATGTTAGCAAAGAAATAGATACATAGATTGATAGGGAAGAATATATAAATAGACTCACAGAGATATGATCTATTAGTTTTCATAAAAACGATTACCTGGAGAAAGTACAGTCTTTATAGCAAATTATGTAGCTGTAGCACATCCTTGGATAACATTGTTTTGTTCAATGTTTGATTATGATGTTGATGGAAAAAGAATTGATTTCCAGCTAGGGCTACTGTGTGTGTGAAGTTTGCATATTCCCTCCCTCAAGTCTGGTGGGTTTTCTCCAGGCACTCCAATTTCCTCCTATATCCCAAAGATGTGCACATTAGTTGAATTGGAGTGTCTATATTGTCCAGTGTTAGTAAATGTAGGTATGTGTGTGAGTGTGTCTTGCAATGGGATGGCATCCTGTCCAGGGTGGGTTTCCATCTTGGGACCTGAGCTACTGGGATAGGCTTGGCCACCCATACCTCTGAAATGAAATAAGCAAATAATAATCTTGCTTGTTTGTGTTAATCTTTCTTAAATCTATGTAAAGGGCTGGCTACATGGCTTATGTCTATAATCCCAGCACTCTGGGAAACAGAAGTGGGAGGATTTCTTGAGTCCAGGAGTTCAAGACCAGCCTAGAAAAACAGCAAGACCCTGTATCCACAATTTTTTTTTAAATTAGCCAGGCTTGGTTACATGCACCTGTAGTCCCAGCTATTGGGGAGGCTGAGATAGGAGGAGAGCTTGAGCCTAGGAATTTGAGGTTGCAGTGAGCTATGATTATATCACTGCACCCTATCCTGGATGACAGAGCAAGACCCTATCTCTAAAAATATTTTTTTTTTAAATTAGAGGTTGTTGAGACAAGCTATAGAAGAAATATTAAAAAATCATGTATTTGACAAAGGACTTGTCTTTCATCAAATATATAAAGCTCAACAATCAGAAAATAAATATCCCAACTTTTTTTTTAAAAGGCTGATATCCAAACAGGAACTGACTTGTGGAGAGAAAATGTCAAATCAGGTGTTTATCAAAGAGAAAAATGAAGACCTGAAGTGAGAATAACCCATACATACAGCTCCTCCCCTCATTTGGTGACAAGCATTTGCTGAGAAGTAGACAAATAGTGGAAGGCAGACTGAAATGCCTGCTGAATAGTGGCCCAAGAAAAAAGTCCTGGAGAGGCACCAGAAGGGGAGACAACCTATGGGAATGTGTCTGTCTTTCATGTCAGAGATTCTGTCTTTGTCCATGTGCATCCTCTGAATGAGTCCTTCTCTCCAAGGCCCTACAGAGTGTTTTAAATCAAGATCCCTTTGCCATCAGTTTTAAATCAAGATCCCTTTTGATCTACTTAAGTCAGACAAGAACTGGTCCACAAGAAGGCACAGAAGTGAAGCCAGTTGATGAACTTGAGACCATAATTCAGTAGCATAGTCCCTGGCCTTGACACTGCCCATAATAAGCTGGTGGCCCCTGGCACATGTCCCTGTCTCCAGGCCTCTGTTTTCTCAGCTGTTTGCAGATGAACTGGGTGCTCAGACTCTCTCAGCTTCACCCCTCCAACCTGGACATTCACAGATTGGTTAGGACTGATGTTGTAACAACTTATACATCAGACCACTTTTCATTCTTATTTTCCTGCCAAAGATCTGAAACCCTGAGCATGCTGGTCCTTTGTCAAAAGCCAGCAAACTTTCACCACAGCTATAGGCTCATGCCCTTACTGACTGGAAACCCAGAAGTTGAATGCCTGCTCTCAACATCCCCACCCTTCTTGAGTTCTTGCCGTGCCCTTGGCACAGCCTACATTTCCCTGGCAAAGATGTCCATCATCTCCACCTTCACAGACCTTCTGGAAGATTGCAGCAGCCTCTATTATTTCAATGTATAATTTATATGGCCCATTTTCACTGCCAAGGACAGCCCACAAAGCACACTTGATCCTGCACAAGAAAACAGTGAGCTCTGCCCTCTGGGATGTGTGTGCTCTCCACCTACGGCCACATGCAGTTTTTCTGAAGTCTTTTGCTTTACTGGGGCACCTCACTAGGCCAGGAACAATGGGACCTCAGAATAATAGGACAGCCAACACAGTTTCACGGCTGCTCTCAGAGGCAGGGGTGTGGGTGACATTAAACACATAGGATGGGTTCCAGAAGCTGGGAAGACATCCTGGGGGTGGGGGGGTGGGCTGAGGCCCACAATTTCATGGCAGCACATCTGTGCAGGTAAGTAGCATGTCTCCCCAGGCACCATGTTCCTAATCAGAGGACTGGCCTCCTTTCCCTTGGTGCTGCCTGCTATGCAGGGGCCTTCAGCCATGTCCTGCCAGCTCTCTGGATTTGGCCTCCTCACCTATAAAATACAAATGCATTAGCTCCTACCCTGCCAGCCTCACTCTGTCATGACAAAGATGAAGAGGAATAAAATATGTATAAGTTTTCGTAAAACACTAGACCCTTGCTATAAAAAGTTTGGTTTGTGGACAAGCAACATGGGTATCCTCTGAGAGCTTCTCAGCAATGCAGCATGCCAGGCCCCACCCCAGACCTATTGGATCAGAGTATTCATTTTAATAAGACTTGTAAGTTAATTTATGTGTAAGCAGCCGCAATATGCAAACATTAAGTGTGATATGAAGGGAAGAATGTGCAGTTTGGAGCCTGGAGGTCTTTGTTCAAATTTGGTTCTGCCATGGGAGACCTTTGTGGCCTTGGGAGGCTGCTGGAACCCCAGTTCCCTCAACTGGAAAACAGTCACCCTGGTACAATAGGTGAGTGGGGGGTGGAGAGAAGATAAGGGAGGGCTGAGGGGGAAGGCAGGGAGGGAGGGAGCAGTCGGGGGTGACTCTGTTGCCAGGCAGAGGATGGAAGAGGAAGAGGTCAGACCATGGAGAAGAGCAGGAAGAGATCAGTGCCTCCTTCTGCTCACCCTGTCCACCCTGCCCCATGCCATCCCCAGCACCAGAGGTACTTGGCATGGCCCCTTTGAGTCACACCTGTTGATGATAGGCAGTGGAAGAGCAGACAGCTCCCACTGGGTTGTTAGGTATCTAGGTGTCACCAGAGTCTGGAGGGTTTTCAGCCTGCTCCAGGCCACAGAGCATTTCTGCATGGGACCTGGAGACCCAAGACTGAGGACAGGCACCACAGAGCAGTTACAGGCTACAGTCTCTTGGGCTGTCTCCGAGGTATTGGCTGAACATCTAACGAGTGATTTTCCCATTATGCTGGTTCCTCTGTTAAGCAAGTTTCTTGATATAACTCAAAGGAGAAGGTACTTGACCTACAGTTCAAAAATTTCCACCAATGCTGGGAAATGGACTGCATCACACTTGAACAGATTCCATTCAAGTAATTACCTAGGGAGAGATATTATAATTACAAGGGTGTAAGTGCTCCATTTCATGGGTTTAAAAATACCAACTTATGGGGCTGTGGTGAGCATTAAATGAGATAATGTGTGGACATCTCTTGGCACAGGTTTGTTGTTGGTCTTTTCCCCACAGTCTTCCAGATGAATCAAAAGCTTTTCTCTGTCCCAGAGGCCCCTTCCTTGGCCTCAGCTGGCACCGAACTCTAATAGCTCTGCTAATTGATGTTTCAAGTCCGCAGTGATAGAGCCCTGGAACCCAATCTTAAAAGCTGGACTTCAGGACTGGGGGTATTCTTTTCAGAAAAAGCTCTTCTATTGTCTTTAAGAACCACAAGTAGCTTGTCCATAGGTGAACCCAATCCCTTGAGAAAATCAAGTTAAAGAAGTCATCTCAGTAGTTTTAAATGCCCCCAGGTATGCATTAAAAACCTGTAGAATACACAAATCAACATGTGGGGTACACTGGACAAGGACTTCTTGGGCACTGACCAGGGTGTGGTAGATTGAATCACTAGGCTCAATTCTTCACCCTCCCTGTATTCACACCCTTGCCATGGCCTCCTTTTGGGCAGAACAGTTCATCACCCTCAGATTTGGGCTTGACCATGTGATTTACTTTGGCCAATTGAAAGTGACAGTGTGCCTGTTCCAAGATCTACAAGGCCTCATGTGTTTGCCATCACCCTAAAGAGGACTCCCTCTGGATAGCTGCTATCTATCATGCTGGGCTCCAGAATGAAACCCGTGGAGCAGCGTGACCCCCCTGACCCACAGAGCCACCCAGCCAAGCCCAGTCCTGATCAACAGAAGGGTTCTAGTCTGCCCACAGATTCATGACGTGGGGGGGGAGATTGTTGTTTTAAGACACTGTGTTTAGGGATAATTTATTACATGGCATGACTGTGGCCATAGCAAACCAATACACTAAGTGATAGATATGAAAAAATAAAATGGGAGGAAAAGAAATGAGGGAAGAAAAGAGAAAAGAAAGAGAGAGAAGGTGAGAGCTCTTTATACTGGATTAGCTCACTGTGGCTGGAAAGTGACATGGCCTGTTGCAAGTTCTCCCCTCCAGGCATACATCATGGTAACAAGCTTTAGTGTCACACAGCTCAGTCATCCTAATTATCCTGGGAATTAAGGTAAGACCCAGGCGGGGGGTGGGGGGTGGGGGGGGTGTGTGTTTGCAGGGGAAAGCAACTGCAGAACCAAGAGCACCTGGGGGCAGTCAGTCAGCAAGGACCAGACCTGCATTGGCAGTGAGGGAAGACAAGGATCTGAAGCTGCGTCCTCCTGGGACCACAGGCGCAACTTTGGAAGGCAAGACAGGATTGGTCTAGGTGTTAGCCTTAGCCCAAGGCAAGGAAGTGAGAGCCAGAATTTTCTGTGAGTGGGGGCCAGCAGGGACTAGGAGGCAGGAACTTGGACAGCAGGGAGGAATCAAATAAGTAGACAGGACACCCAGTGGTGGCACTTAGGGGACCTGTGGGCCATGGGGTGTTTGTTTGCTGTAGGGAATTGAATGGTGGCTCCCCAAAAATGTGTCCATATCCCAACCCTTGGAATCTATAAACCTGACCTAATTTGGAAAAGGGGTCTTTGAAGACAGATGCAATTGGATTAAGGATCTCAAGATGAGATCTTCCTGGATTATCCAGGTGGGTATTATATCCAATAGCAAGTATCCTTATAAGAGACAAAAGAAGAGAAAACACACAGAGAAATCCATGTGAAAATGGAGGCAGAGACTAGAGCAATGCAGCTCCCTGCCACGTGAAACCTAGAGCCACCAGAAGCTGTGCGGCTTGCTGTTGCCTTGATTGCAGACTTTTGCCTTCCAAGACTACAAAAGAATAAATTTCTCTTTAAAGCCACCCAATTTGTAGTAAGTTGCTATGGTAGCCCTAGAAAACTCATACACCCTCCACTCTGAATCACAGCACAGAAAGGAGGAAAGAACCCCTTCCCCCCACAAAAAAGAAAAAAAAAATCCCTTGGGAAAATATCACTTCATACTTGAGCACTTAAAAAGTGTCTTATCCTAAGTTATGGCCTCTCATTTATTTTGAACAGCAGAGGACTGTGAGACTCCCTCAATCAATGCTAGTTTCAGGTAAATACAAGGGTGACCTGGCAAAATTGGTAGAAGAGTTTCATAATTATTCCTGAGAATGTAGTCTTACCTATGCAAGTGCTGGACAGCAGGTACTTAAAGTAGACTTAAAGGTGACTTTATTTATCTACTGATTTATTTAGAGACAGACCCTCACTCAATCACCCTGGGTAGAGTGCCCTGGTGCCATAGCTCACAGCAACTTCAAACTCTTGCCCTCAAGAAATCTTGTCTCAGCCTCCTGAGTAGCTGGGACAATAGGTACCCAGTACAACTACTGGTTAGTTTTTTTTTTTTTTCTTTTCTTTTTTTTGGTAGAGCCGGGGTCCAGCTCTTGCACAGGCTAGTCTTGAACTCCTGAGCTCAAGCAATCCACCTGCCTTGGCCTCCCAGAGTGTTAGGATTACAGGCATGACCAGCGCACCTAACCTAAAGATGACTTTTAAAGCAGTATGGTAGGTAGTTATGTAGTGAGATCACAACCTTCCAAGAGGAGCTGTTCTAATGTTGCACAAATGAGGACTTGAGGTTTGGGATTAATTTTCCAGTAATGGCATCTTTATAGATTTAAAAAGTGGGGAAATGGGGCATTGCTGAATTTTCCGGGTCACCTTATACCTAGCATCTACAGTATTTCACACACTTCTCAGGGTAAGGCTCTTGATGTAGGCTTCATTAACTCTGTTGTGGGTCAAAACAGCGATTGACATAAAGAAAATGTAAATAAGTATCTACATTTTGAATAAATCAATGAACTTCACTTTGATACAGATTCCATTAACCCCATTGTGGGGCTATGAGATATCCCACAGACAGTGAGTTCACCTAAATTCCCAGGATGATATCCTGGGATATCCCACAGACGGTGAATTCACCTAAATTCCCAGGATGGCAGGGAAATTTTGTACAAAGGAGAGAAAGGTAAGTCTTTTCAGAGGAGACACAGGCCTAGCCCTCATGCTATCAAAAGTAAAGATTGACGATGTGAACCTCTCTCCCCTGGCCTGGAGCTCAGTTCTGGTGGCCTGTGGGCTGGATCTCTCCAAGCCTAGGTTGGTCATGGTGTGATTGTAGTTGCTGATGTTGTCTTCATGTAAGAGTGTCCAGCCAGAGGTGGGGAACCTGCAGCCTTAAAGCCGCACATATAGCCTTCCAGATCCTTTTTTTTTTTTTTTTTTTTTTTAATTTTTTTATTAAATCATAAGTGTATACAATGATATGATTATGGGGCATCATACACTCACTTCATAAACCATTTGACACATTTTTATCCCAGTGGTTAACATAGCCTTTCCGGCGTTATCTCAGTTACTGTGCCAAAACATTTATATTCTACATTTACCAAGTTTCGCAAATACCCCTGTAATATGCACCACAGGTGTGATCCCACCGATTCCCCTCCCTCTACCCACCCCCCCCTTTCCCACTTCCCCCTATTGTTAAGTTGTAGCTGGGTTATAGCTTTCATGTGAGAGTCCCAAATTAGTTTCATAGTAGGGCTGTGTACATTGGGTATTTTTTCTTCCATTCTTGGGATACTTTACTAAGAAGAATATGTTCCAGCTCCATCCATGTAAACATGAAAGAGGTAAAGTCTCCATCTTTCTTTAAGGCTGCATAGTATTCCATGGTATACATATACCACAATTTATTAATCCATTCGTGGATCGATGGGCACTTCGGCTTTTTCCATGACTTAGCAATTATGAATTGGGCTGCAATAAACATTCTGGTACAAATATCTTTGTTATGTTGTGATTTTTGGTCTTCTGGGTATATGCCCAGCAGAGGAATTACAGGATTGAATGGCAGATCTATTTTTAGATCTCTGAGTGTTCTCCATATATCCCTCCAAAAGGAATGTATTAATTTGCATTCCCACCAGCAGTGCAGAAGTGTTCCCTTTTCTCCACATCCACGCCAACATCTCTGGTCTTGAGATTTTGTGATATAGGCTAGTCTCATTGGAGTTAGATGATATCTCAAAGTAGTTTTGATTTGCATTTCTCTGATGATTAAAGATGATGAGCATTTTTTCATATGTCTGAAGGCCGTGCGCCTGTCTTCTTCAGAGAAGTTTCTCTTCAAATCCCTTGCCCAGCCTGCGATGGGATCCCTTGTTTTTTTCTTGCTGATGCGTTTGAGTTCTCTGTGGATTCTGGTTATTAAACCTTTGTCAGAGTTATACCCTGCAAATATCTTCTCCCATTCTGAGGGCTGTCTGCTTGCTCTGCTTACTGTGTTCTTAGCTGTGCAGAAGCTTTTTAGTTTGATCAAGTCCCAGTAGTGTATTTTTGAAGCTGCTTCAATTGCCCGGGGGGTTCTCCTCATGAAATACTCACCCAGACCAATTTCTTCAAGGGTTTTCCCTGCATTCTCCTCTAGTATTTTTATAGTTTCATGTCTTAAGTTTAAATCTTTAATCCAATGAGAGTCTATCTTAGTTAATGGTGAAAGGTGTGGGTCCAATTTCAGTCTTCTGCAGGTTGCCAGCCAGTTCACCCAGCACCATTTGTTAAATAGGGAATCTTTTCCCCACTGAATGTTTTTAATTGGCTTGTCAAAAATCAAATAGCGGTAAGTAGCTGGATTCATCTCTTGGTTCTCTATTCTATTCCAGATATCTACTTCTCTGTTTTTGTGCCAATACCATGCTGTTTTGATCACTATCGATTTGTAGTAAAGTCTGAGGTCTGGTAGTGTGATTCCTCCTGTTTTGTTTTTATTTCTGAGTAATGTCTTGGCTATTCGAGGTTTTTTCTGATTCCATATAAAACGAAGTAATGTTTTTTCAAGATCTTTAAAATATGACAGTGGAGCTTTAATAGGGAGTGCGTTGAAATTATATATTGCTTTGGGTAGTATGGACATTTTGATAATGTTGATTCTTCCTGGCCATGAGCATGGTATGTTTTTCCATTTGTTAACATTTTCGGCTATTTCTTTTCTTAGAGTTTCATAGTTCTCTTTATAGAGATCTTTCACGTCTTTTGTTAGGTAAATTCCCAAATATTTCATCTTCTTTGGCACTACTGTGAATGGGATAGAGTCCTTAACTGCTTTTTCAATTTGACTGTTGTTGGTGTATATAAAGGCTACCGATTTATCAATGTTGATTTTGTAACCTGAGACGCTGCTGTATTCCTTGATCACTTCTAGGAGTTTTGTAGTAGAGTCCCTAGTGTTTTCCAGATACACAATCATATCATCTGCGAAGAGCGAGAGTTTGATCTCTTCTGACCCTATATGGATACCCTTGATCGCCTTTTCTTCCCTAATTGCGGTGGCTAAAACTTCCATTACAATGTTGAAAAGCAATGGAGACAATGGGCAGCCTTGTCTGGTTCCTGATCTGAGTGGAAATGATTCCAATTTAACTCCATTCAATATGATATTGGCTGTGGGTTTGCTGTAGATAGCCTCTATCAGTTTAAGAAAAGTCCCTTCTAGACCAATTTTCTTGAGTGTTCTGATCATGAAGGGATGCTGGATATTATCAAAAGCTTTTTCTGCATCAATTGAGAGAATCATATGGTCTTTGTTTTTTAATTTGTTTATGTGCTGAATTACATTTATAGATTTACGTATATTGAACCAGCCTTGAGACCCTGGGATAAAACCAACTTGGTCATGATGTATAATTTGTTTGATGTGTTGCTGGATTCTGTTTGTTAGGATCTTGTTGAATATTTTTGCATCTATATTCATTAGTGATATTGGTCTATAATTTTCTTTTCTTGTTGGGTCTTTTCCTGGTTTGGGGATCAGGATGATGTTTGCTTCATAGAACGTGTTGGGTAGTCTTCCTTCTTTTTCTACATTTTGGAACAGGTTGAGTAATATAGGTACTAATTCCTCTTTAAAGGTTTGGTAGAATTCTGACGTGAAACCATCTGGTCCCGGGCTTTTCTTTTTAGGGAGGTTTTGTATAGTTGATGCTATTTCTGAACTTGATATGGGTCTGTTCAACATTTCCACTTGATTCTGGTTAAGTCTTGGAAGGTGGCGTGCTTCCAAGTATCGGTCTATTTCCTTCAGATTTTCATATTTCTGAGAATAAAGTTTCTTGTAATATTCATTAAGGATTTTTTGGATTTCTGATGAGTCTGTGGTTATTTTGTCTTTGTTGTTTCTGATTGATGATATTAGAGATTTTACTCTTTTTTTCCTGATTAGGTTGGCCAGAGGTTTATCTATTTTATTGACCTTTTCAAAAAACCAGCTTTTTGATTTATTGATCTGTTGTATTATTCTTTTGTTTTCAATTTCATTTAATTCTGCTCTAATTTTGGTTATTTCTTTTCTTCTACTGGGTTTGGGGTTGGAATGTTCTTCCTTTTCCAGTTGCGTGAGATGTCCCATTAAGTTGTTAACTTCCTCTCTTTCCGTTCTCTTGAGGAAGGCTTGCAGTGCTATAAATTTCCCTCTTAGAACTGCCTTTGCAGTGTCCCAGAGGTTCTGATAGCTTGTGTCTTCATTGTCATTTTGTTCCAAAAAATTGGTGATTTCTTTCTTAATCTCATCTCTGACCCAGCTATCATTCAGCATAAGGTTATTTAACTTCCATGTTTTTGTATGGGTATGCAGATTCCTGTTGTTACTCAATTCAAGTTTTATTCCATGATGGTCCGAGAAGATGCATGGAATAATTTCTATTCCTTTAAATTTACTGAGGTTAGACTTGTGACCTAAAATGTGATCAATTTTGGAGTAAGTTCCGTGGGCTGATGAGAAGTATGTGTATTCAGTTTTGTTGGGATGAAATGTTCTGTAGATGTCTGCTAAATCTAAATATTGGATGGTTAGGTTTAAATCTAAGATTTCTTTGCTCAGCTTCTTTCTGGAGGATCGATCCAACACTGCCAAGGGAGTGTTGAAATCTCCAACGATTATGGAGCTGGAGGAAATCAAGTTACTCATGTCTGTTAGAGTTTCTCTTATAAATTGAGGTGCATTCTGGTTGGGTGCATAGATATTAATAATTGAGATCTCGTCATATTGAGTATTACCCTTAACAAATATGAAGTGACCATTCTTGTCCTTCCTTACTTTTGATGGTTTAAAGCCTACTGTATCTGCAAATAAAATTGCAACACCTGCTTTTTTCTGATTACCATTTGCCTGAAATATGGATGACCATCCTTTCACCCTGAGTCTGTATTTGTCTTTTAAGTTGAGATGTGACTCTTGTATGCAACAAATATCTGGCTTGAGTTTTTGTATCCAGTCAGCTAACCTATGCCTCTTTAGAGGACAGTTTAAGCCATTCACATTGATGGAGAGTATTGATAAGTCTGGTGGAATTTTGGGTATCGAGTTTTTCAAAGGTCCAGTGGACATTTTTAATCCTTTCGCCAGTGTGGAAGTTGGAGTTTGATCCGAAGTTTCTGAGTGAGTTTACTTTTGTGGTATAGGATTGGGTTGGTCATTGTGGAGGATAGGTCTGAGAACATCCTGAAGAGCTGGTTTACTTATGGCAAATTTTTTCAACATATGAATGTCATTGAAGTATTTAATTTCTCCATCATAGATGAAACTCAGTTTAGCTGGATACAAGATCCTGGGTTGAAAGTTTTTTTGCTTTAGGAGATTAAAAGTTGATGACCAGCCTCTTCTTGCTTGAAAAGTTTCAGCAGAGAGATCTGCAGTTATTCTAATATTCTTACCTTTGTACGTTATAGTTTTCTTTCGCCGGGCTGCTTTGAGAATCTTCTCTTTCATGTTAACTTTAGTGAAGCTAATTATGATATGTCTGGGAGATGGCTTTTTGGGGTTGAATCGTGCTGGGGTTCTGAAGCTGTCTGCTATCTGAATTTCAGATTCTCTAGGCATGTCTGGAAAATTTTCTTTCATAATTTCATGTAGAAGGGCCTCTGTGCCCTTGGCTGCCACGTCATCAGTCTCCGAAATTCCTATAACCCTTATGTTATTTTTTTTCGAATTATCTGAGAGCTCTCTGAGTGAGTGATCCGTTTTTGCTCTCCATTTCTCTTCCTCTTTGAGAGATTGGGAGCGTTCGAAGACTTTATCTTCAATGTCAGAAATCCTTTCTTCTGCTTGCTCCATTCTGTTACTGAGGGATTCTACTGTATTTTTCATATCTTTGAGGGCTGTAAGTTCTTGTTTCAGTGTGTCTAAGTCTTTGGTGGTTTTGTCTTTAAATTCGTTAAATTCTTGAGACAGTTTTTGAATTTCTCCTCGAATTCCTAATTCCATTTTATTAATCTTGTCTGCAAACCAAATTCTGAATTCGACTTCTGACATCTCAGCCAGTTGTTTATGAATGGGATCTTCAATCACATCTGCCGTATCTTTTCTTGGGGGGGTTGATCTATTCTGGTTATTCATGTTACCAGAGTTTTTCCGCTGATTCCGCCCCATGGTTTACTCCCTTTGGTTTTTCCCCTGGGGTTTTATCGAGGGCCCGTACAGTGTTGTGGCCTGAGAAACTGGGGCCCTGTCTGGTGTGGTGGAGCAAAGTGGTTCTGTCTTGTTTTCAGCTGGTTTCTGTTCGATCCTATTGCAACTTCTACTCTGGCTTGAAGTCTCAGCTGTGTGGAAAAATCAGCAATTAAGTCACCCCGCCTGCCCACCTCTGGCCCCAGTTGGAAAAGGAGAATCAAACCTTCCTACAATCGCACACCCAGGGCACCACCTGAAAAGTCCTCAGTCTATTAGCCCAGTTCAAAAGGTCCGAATCAACTGTCTCAATCGGCACTTGTCTCAGGTGGAAGGGTTCAAGAGGTCTCTGGGAACTGGATCACAGGGGCCTGGTGACTCCTCTGAGACAGCTCACCCCAGTGCAGCGTGGAGTCAGGAGGAGCCACCCCGCAAACAGAGCAGTCTGGGAAGGTTGACGTCTCCTTCCCCACTTTGCCCCTCTGTCGGACCCAGTCACTGGTACCTCTGCAGATGGCTAACCCAGTTGCCTGCAGTGAACAGACACTCCAGGGGTTTGCACCTGCCTGAATCGCGAGGAAGTCTGCCAGGCCCCCGCAGACTGCTGCTATCTAGCAGGAGGAGATGGGGCCTGACATCTTTGAGTGTTTGATGCAGGTGATGGGAAGGAGGTGTTCACTCAGGCTTAGCCCCGTCCCTGATGGATGCTGCTAACAGAACAGAACAGAACAGACAACTTTGTGAGGTTCTGTCTCTGTTCCTGTCGTCGCCTACAGGAGACGGGCTGTTTTGAGTTCAAACGTCTTTGCTGCTGGAGAATTGCGTCTGAACACCTCTCTGGGTCGGCACCGCCCTGGAGGCTTCCGGGTTTGTGAGCCGTGTCACCGGTGGCCTCCTCTGGTTGCCCAGGGAGACGGGGGTGTGGCCTCAGAATATCCAGAAGTGAGCGTTCTGCCGTTAAAGAAAAAACGGCTGTTGATCTACCTCCAGGGAACTGCTGCTCTGGTGTGGGCACTCAGGCGACCCTTTTCTCCTCTGTCCCGCGCCCCAGAGTCAGCACTGAGCGGCCGCAGTTTGTGCTGGGTCCACACCCCTTAAGAGATCCCCCAAGAATCAGAACTCTTGGGGGATGGGCCCCCAGACCCGGATTGGGAGTGGGGCGGGGGGAAGCTAGAGTTTCATTCAGTTTCACGCAATACTACGGTCAGGGGAGGGTTGCTGTACTGCACCGCAGGGAAGTGCCGCCAAGGCTTGATTTTTCCCTCAGCAGAGTGCCCTCTCCTCGCTCACGTATCCCAGAGTCAGCGCTGACCTGACGCAGCTCAGGCACTGTGCACTCCCCTCGAGAAATCACCCAAGGAGCCGAACTCCGGAGGGATAGGCCCTCAGACCCCGAGTGAGAGTAGGGGCTCTCAGCTCTCAGCGGGGAGGCCAGAGTCTTATTCAGTCTTGTGCCCGGGGAGGGCTCCTGCACTGCACTGCAGGGAAGTGCCGCCAAGGCTTGATTTCCCCTCAGCGGAGTGCCCTCTCCTCGCTCACGTGTCCCAGAGTCAGCGCTGACCTGACGCAGCTCAGGCACTGTGCACTCCCCTCGAGAAATCACCCAAGGAGCCGAACTCCTGGGGGATAGGCCCTCAGACCCCGAGTGAGAGTAGGGGTTCTCAGCTCTCAGCGGGGAGGCCAGAGTCTGATTCAGTCTTGGGTCCCCTATGCCCGGGGAGGGTTGGTGCACTGCACCGCAGGGAAGTGCCGCGAGGCGTGACTCCCCCTCAGCCCGGTGCCCTCTCCTCACTCGGCGTGCCTCAGAGTCAATGCTGACCAGTCGCAACTCGGGGACTGTCCACTCCCCTTGAGAAATCACCCAAGGATCCGAAGTCCTGGGGGACAGGCCTCCAGACCTCAGTGGGCGGGAGGGGAGCGCCGGGGATTCAGGGTTGCCGGCAAAGGATTCCCAAAGTTTTATTCAGCCCTATGTCCGGCAGGAGAACGCCACGGCACCCCAGTAGGGGAGGTAGGTCCAGTTTTTAGAAGGTTTCTCCCGTGGAGTGTAGTGGGAGGGGCTTTAATTTCTGCCCGCTTGTTCAATTGTGGGGCTACAGAGCCGGTCTCATGGGGGAGGGGGACTCCCGTCCGCTTGGTGGTGGATTTTGTACCTTTTGTTTGCGTCCTTGTGATCACAACTTGCCTCAGCGGTGTTGATGTGCGTTCTCAGCCTTCCAGATCCTTAAGTGCAGCCTTTTGATTGAATCAAAATTGTACAGGATCTGGACCACTGGTCAAGATCTGAATCTATTAGTCTCCCACCCCCACAGGGAAATTCTTTAGATCTATCTCTTAATTTACACAGGATAAGAACAGCTTTCTGGGTTGCCTGAGTCCTCCCCAGCCTCTGTTGCCATTTATCATGGAGTTGAACTGTAGTTTTTCTGATAGTAAAATCCTATTTCTCTATATGCATGTCTCTATTAAAAGTGGGGCAATGAAACAGGAAAAATGACTTATATTGTGAACTTGAGGAAATTTCCTGGTTGTTTAACACACAGATCATCCTGAATGATCCAGGTGGGTACTGAGGGTTACTTTGTGAGCACAAGATTAAATCTCTTAACCAGAGCTCACCATTAAAATTGTGATTATAATTATTCTGTCACATAAATCAAGTTAAATACTCATATTGAATATGCACAAACAATTTTTAATTCCAAGAATTTTTATTATTATTAGTTTTATTTATTTTCTCTACAAATAATTATAAACATCTCTAGGGTTTTTTTTTTTTTTTTTCAAGTTACTTCTAAAGCATTAGTTTTGAACAGGATGGTACTGCCCCCTAGGGGGCATTTTGCAAATTTGATGGTGTGCTTTCAGAAGTCAGAGATGGAGGAATGCTACAACATATTTGATAGTACGCAGCACACAGGGTACAAAGATACCTGACATCTTGAAATACGTAAGACCATCCTGCACAACTAAAATCTATCCTCTAAAAATTCCAAATACCCTGTCATGTAAGAAAAAAAACTTCATAATTCGGACCAGAGCCACAGTTTACATGTCTTACGTATTCTGTGCATAGTTATAACATAGACTGAATTTTCTAGGAATATCATTATCTTGAAACTTAGGGAGAGATTGTATTTTGATTTGTTCTTAACATTACCCAAGAGCTATTCACCATTTAAGAAAATCATGCTGCTGGTAGCAATGTACTTCACTCAGTCTGTATTTGCAGCTATCACATTTGTGATGATTAGATATAAATATACATGGGGGGCGGCGCCTGTGGCTCAAGGAGTAGGGCGCTGGTCCCATATGCCAGAGGTGGCAGGTTCAAACCTAGCCCCGGCCAAAATAAAATAAATAAATAAATAAATAAATAAATATACATGGGGGCCACAAAGTTTGTGTGCAATTTACAATAGCATGCAATTGCACACAAACTTTATGGCCACCCGGTATAGATGTATCTCTTAAGCTCTTGTTTCAAACATCAGATATAACAAGTAAGCATTAAGAATTTTTTTATAAGCAATAGAAATTTATTTCTCACGGTTCTGGAGGCTGGGAAGTCCAAGATCGCAGCATGAGTAGAATTGGTGAAGGCCTGTTCCATAGATGGTGATTTCCTACACAGTGGCAGCATCCTCACGATAGAGATGCAGAGGGATGAATGTTGTGCCCTCCGTTTCTGTGATTCTGGAATATGGGCAACAGCAGACCCTCTGCTCAGGTTTTACAAGGTATCAGCCAAGGTTTGGGCTCTCATCTAAGACTCGAGCTCATTCCAGTTGTTGGCAGAATTCAGTCCCTTGTGGCTGTGTAACCGAAGTCCCATTTTCTTGCTCTAGCTGTTGGCTGGGACCACTTTCATCCTGCACGAGCTGCCTACAGTCCTGGCCATGTGGCCCCATTTCATAACAGTTGCTTCCTTCCAGCCAGAAGCAGCTGTCACTCTGACTTCCAGCATTAAAAATTTTTATTGTGACATCCTAAATTCAAACTAATATGGATACAGGGTGGTGCCTGTAGCTCAGCGGGTAGGTTGCTGGCCACGTACACCCAGGCTGGCAAGTTTGAACCAAGCCCCAGCTAGCTAAAATAACAATGACAACTGCAACAAAAAAATAGCCCGGCATTTTGGCGGGTGCCTGTAGTCCCAGCTCCTTGAGAGGCTGAGGCTCAAGAATTGCTTAAGTCCTAGAGCTTGAGGTTGCTGTGAGTTGTGATGCTACAGTACTCTACCCAGGGGCAACAGCTTGATGCTCTTTCTCAAAAAAGAAAACTAATATGGATACAAATGACTCATTCTCTCATTTTATCTTCTGGTATAATTGTGCTTGAGCATATACATATTGAAATGTATACTACTTTATTATAAATAATTTTTGTTCATTTCTGTTTTATATTCCAGTTTGGGCAATATCTTGTGCGTCATTAGATGATGTTATTTATGAATTCATTTCTGGATACTACAGGGGATTACAAAGTATTTTTAATCTTCCCCCCCAAAAAAAGTATAGCCCTGGAGTAACAATTCTGATACTGCAATCCACAGTTAGATTTTAAATCACATAACAAATTTATAAGCATTAAAACACTGTGATATTGTTGCCAGGAGATAAGAGCTCTTCACAACAGAATAGAAAATGGCCAAACAGGTATTCTGGTCTGTAGACTAGTATATGAGCTTTTAATTCAAAAATGGAATATCAAATCAAAGATGAAAGATGATTTAATCCACAGTGTTAGAGCAACTGGCTAAGGCACATATAAGATATGTAAACCAGTAAGTTCTAAATGGATCAAAATTATTTTTAAAAAGTGAAACCCCAGAAGAATCTTAAGAAAAATACCAGTGATCATGTATTTGTTAGCTAACAGAAATGCCCTTGTTAGGCACACAACGACCAAAAACAAAAAGTAAAAATATTGGCGAGTTTACATAAATATTAAAATATTTATGTAAAATATAAATATTAAAAACCTTTCTATCAATAAAAACCACCAAAAAAAAAAAGGCAGTGATAAACTTGGAACCAAAATTTGCAACATCTGTAAGATTGGATTAAGATAATTAATACATCATTAGTTCTATGCACCAACAAGGAAAAAATAATTGCAACGGAATAAAATATAATTCACAAAATACAGACTACATAAGCCTAATAAACTTAAAAATAGTTTAGCTAGTGGTAAAAAGACATGTAAATTAAAATAAGTCAGCATTTTTCACCTATTAAATCAGCAAGGGTGTTTTGCTGATTTGACAAACAACAAAGCTAGCTGTTAGTGAGGAGTGGGGAAAAATGGATCCTCTTACAGCCTTCTGTGGGGGATGTAAACTGATCCTAACAGTAAGCACCCAGTGCTGTAAGGAAAGCACAGTTTCTGACGCAGGAATTCCACCTCTGGAAATATACAGAACAAACTCTATGATGTTAGCACTTCATGCCAAGGTAACTTCTAAGACTAATACTAAATATTAGAAAGATTCAAGCTCTTAAAATGAGCTATATGTGGCGGGCGCCTGTAGTCCCAGCTACTCGGGAGGCTGAGGCAAGAGAATCGCTTAAGCCCAGGAGTTGGAGGTTGCTGTGAGCTGTGTGAGGCCACGGCACTCTACCGAGGGCCATAAAGTGAGACCCTGTCTCTACAAAAAAAAAAAAAAAAAATGAGCTATATAGTGCATCCACAGGACAGAATATTTGATGACAATTAAATATGATGTTAAAGTTCTGCGAAAGGCGAACGTGTGGGGATGGAAAACAGATCTGTGGTCGCCACGGGCCGGGTCACTCCAAAGGAGCTTGAGAGAAGTTGGGGGACAGGGAGGAGGGGTGGTAACGTGTTCTATATGCGAGCGGGAAGTTCCACGACCGCAAAAGTTCAAACTCATGGAAGTGTACAGAAAAAGGGTGAATTTTACTTTAGGTGAATGACACCTCAATTAACGTGACTTGAAAAAAAATCTTGTGGCAGAATATCACACAGCCGGGGAAATGGAAAGGGCCGATTAAATGAAGCCAATAGTTTGCAAAGCAGCGTGCGCAGTGAGCCTGGAACTCGGCGGGGTGAGGGGGGTTTACACACGCGGGGCAGACACACTGGAGGGAAAGGCGCCGGAACACGTCAGTGTCTCTCTCCGGGGGTGAAACTAAATACTGTTCTTCTCCTGGCGTTTTGTTTGATTTTTGAAGCAAACAGCTCTTCGGTTATGGGGGAAACGTCACAACAACCTGGAACTGTGGCCCGCTTGCCGCGGCTTTCAGGCGCTGTAGCGCGCTGCTTGCTTTGGTAGATTCATCCTGCCCGGGAGCGCCCAGGCGAGGGAGACCCCGGCCGCAGCAGAGCCGGGCCGGGCGAGGGCGGCGCCCTAGCTGTGCTGGGTCACCGGCTGCCGGGGATCGCGGGCGGCCCCTATTGATTGGCAGGGGAAGAGGCAGCCCACGGAATAGCGTCACTTCCCGAGCTGCGTGGAACCCAGATGGTCTCAGTATGATGAGTGAGTCTTGGGCTGGGGCTGGGGCTGGGGCTGAGTAGGGGGCCAGCCCTGCCCTACCTCAGGCTGCAAAGGGCCCAGGTGAGCTTACCTTCGCTCTCGCTCTCTCCATCGCTGTCTAGAACGGGCGGCTGCTGCTGCAATCGGGGGAGGTGAGTTACCCGAATTGCCTTCATCGCCAGGACTACCCCTGGGCCCTGCCCCGGGATGACTGGAAGACCACAGAGACGCGGTGCTGCTCTCACCCTCCTCCCCCCCTCCCAGAGCTGCCTATAGTGAGCAATACTCAGTACTCCAGGGAAAAGCTGTACGTCCTCCCCTGCACTCCTCCCTTCCTCTCCAGTCCCAGCTTCTCCTTTAGTCCTTATTTGCATATAAGCATATAAGGAAGGTTTTGTTTGGAAGGGGGTTTAATGCTAAATAAACACCACAATGTTTTATTTCATCCCCCCAATTTATACACACACACACACACACACACACACACACACACACACACACACACACACACACACACACACACACACACACCTGACAGCCAGCGAGGGCCAGTGACTTCCCAGCCTCACACAGCAAGTTAAAGACAAATCAGAGCTGTACCTGGTCCTCCTAAGACATCCGTTGTCCCCAACTGGGTCTACAGCCGCCAGCTCTTCTTCACCTTGGGTCTTTTAATGATAAAGTGAGACTCTGTCTCCAAGCTGCTGTCTTTTAAATGCTAAAGCCCCCAGAAACTGTCAAGGAATTCCCAAGGGGGGGTGTCTTCCCCCAGCCCCCACCTCCATCCAGCTTCTCTCCCCCCACAGCCCTGGCCGTGGGGGCTGTGCCCGTGGTGCTCAGTGCCATGGGCTTCACGGGGGCAGGAATCGCTGCCTCCTCCATAGCGGCCAAGATGATGTCTGCAGCAGCCATTGCCAACGGGGGTGGAGTTTCGGCAGGAGGCCTGGTGGCTACTCTTCAGTCAGTGGGTAAGTGTCTGGGACAGGAGGATCAGAGCCAGGAGAGGAATCCAGCCCAGAGGCTGGGCCTCAGGGAAAGTGTCTCCTCTCCCTGCAGTTCTGAGATACTCAGCATACCAGCCTTTCTCTTTCCCTCACTGTCTCTTCTGCCTCCTTCTGAGTGAGGTTTAAAGTGAGAATAGAGGTAGGTGCCTGTGGCTCAAGGAGTAGGGCGCCAGTCCCATATGCCGGAGGTGGTGGGTTCAAACCCAGCCCCGGCCAAAAACCACAAAAAAAATTAAGAAATAAAAATAAAGTGAGAATAGAGGAGTGAGGAGGTGCTGGGATGGCAGTGGAGGGAAGGAGCCCTCGCCCAGGGTGCATGATGACCAGGCTCTGGGTTCAACTTTACCCAAATATGACACCCGGGTGAGCTGGACATGTCCCTCCCCTCTCTGGGCCTCATTGGCCTCTTGTGCAAAGTGAGGAGATGGTCCAGCCTAAGCAAGCGTGAGACTCCCATTTCTAAAAATAGCTGGATGTTACAGCAGGCACCTGTAGTCCCAGCTACTCGGGAGGCTGAGGCAAAAGGATCGTTTGAGCCCAGGAGTTTGAGGTTGCTGTGAGGTATGAAGTCACAGCACTCTACCAAGGGCGACAACATGAGACTCTGTCTCAAAAAAAAGTGAGGGGATGGTGCAGCTCTTGGGGTCTGTCTGTGAATGACTCTTTTATTATTATTGTTGTTGTTGTTATTATTTTGTAGAGACAGAGTCTCACATTATCACCCTGGGTAGAGAGCCATGGCGTCACACAGCTCACAGCAACCTCCAATTCCTGGGCTTAGGCAATTCTCCTGCCTCAGCGCCCAAGTGGCTGGGACTACAGGTGCCCGCCACAACACCCAGCTATTTTTTGTTGCAGTTTGGCTGGGGCTGGGTTTGAACCCGCCAGCCTCAGTATATGGGACCGGTGCCCCACCCACTGAGCCACAGGTACTGCCTGTCTGTGAATGACTCTTCATCTCTCTGTTCCTGTGAAGTTACCTTCTTTTCTCTTTTAGCCACCTCCAGCATTCTTTGCCCAAAGCAGAGCCCTAGGAGATTTCAGGACATGGAAGAGGGATCCAGATGAAGTTTCTGAGCCTCAGGCCTCCTGAGGGGCCTGGGCCACTGACCACTGCCCACTGCCCATTTCCCCTATGCTTACCCTTCGTTTTCTCCACAGGGGCTGCTGGACTTTCCACATCATCCAATATCCTCCTGGGTGCTACTGGATCAGTTTTGGGGGCCTGGTTGGCACCTTCCTCTTCCCTAGCTGAACCTGAAGCTAAAGAAGAGCAGCCAAGAGAAAATGTACCCCAAGATGAACCTCCAAAACCCCCAGTCAAGTCCAAGAAAAATGAGAAATAAAGATCACATGCACCTCCCCATCTTTGCATTTTGCAGCTCTGGTTGGGGAGTTCTGAGCTACAGGTTGAAGACCTCCCTGCTCTCCCAGCCTGCCTTGTTGTGGAGGATCAGAGGGAGGTAGCAGGTTGACCAAGCCCAGAATCAGCAGGAAGCAGGCTTTGGATCCCAGACTTACAAGGGATGGGTTCTCTAGCCTGGAGCCATTCGTGGGCAACGTTGTCCTTAGGACCTCCAAAGGCTTGGTCAGCAGAGTGGCATGCGCTTTGGTGGTGGGTGGTAAGGTAGGCTGACAGCAAGTGGGCTGGCTGGAAGTCTGTTTAAGAAGCAGACAGACCCAGGAAATCTCTTTTCAGTAGACCACTGGAAATTTATTTCTGGAAAGGTTGGGTCTCTGGACCAAGGGGGCACCAGGTAAGACTTAGCAGAAGTTTCATACTGAAAATAAGAGTCTGTATAACAATTGTTGAGACCCTCAATCTTTATCAGTAGGCACCCAGAATGCTGGCAGCCAGGCTATGAAATCCAAGACAGGGACTGTAGTGAATTCTTATACTTTTATGTTCCCTTGGCATCCATTTTGAATCTAAGCTAAACTTTCTCATACAGAACCAGGGGTTGGTCACCTTGACAGTTTCCAATTCTCTGCTACTTCCCACACCTTCAAGATGGTTGTTCCAAATATCTCATTTATACCACTGCCTCCTGGTGACTACCCCCCTGTGAAGCAGCTGTGTACAACCCATCTGAGACACCCTCCGGCCCCCAAATTGTGCAGACATATCACAGTGACCCCCTCTCAGTCACAGGGCAACTGTATTCACCCTGACAGCTGTACAGCTTCATCACTGCCTTTCCCACCCCCCAGGAGACTCAAGGATCCAAGGGGGACCAAAGTGGTTGCTCTGAGTTTGTGTAAACCAGTGGGCATGGAAAGGGATGCCAAACTGCAGGAAGTGTAGTGGCATGGAGGGATGAAGGTGGAGGTGTGGTGACTGCCATAGCACCTGCATTACGGGAGGGAAGAAAAGGCCTCCTGTGTCCTGGAACCCTACCTTCTGTCCTGAGTTCCCCTACCAACCTCTGAGAAACCTCTGGCGCACTCTAAATACTCCCAGAGCAATCCTAAAGGTGCTGGAACAAGAGGCTCAAAATGTAACATTTACAAAATATATACTGTGGCCAAGCCATTGCCCATGATTCATCACAGAAAATTCCCACACTATTCCAAGAAAGGGGATGCTACCAGCCCTATTTTGTAGGTGTTGTTAAAAGAACTTGTAAGAAATGATCTGAGGGACCTACTCCTGCTGCTATGGAAGATGGGTGTCCATTCATAAACAGAGAACGGCCTGCTTTGTGGATTAGTTTCTGTAAACTTGCAGCCTTATCCCGGCCCTCTGCCTGCCAGCTCTCTCCCAGCTGCCTCCTTGAGCAGCCAGCCTGTGTTCAGGGAGATAAATTCACTTTCACACTGATTCAAATAATTTCAAACTGATGAAGAGATTTGGAGGTGGGAGTGGGGGCAGAGTAGTTCAATAGTTTTAACCATTTTGAGGCCACTCTTAGCCAAACTCTCTTGAATGTCCTTGGTAACAGGGATTTACTAGTGGAAAAGATAACTGACAAGAAACATTTTTAAACTGAAATTGAGCCAGGCTTTCCTTGACAAAGAACAGGCATGGTCCACAGCTTTGAGGGATTTACCCCCCACTGCCTTGCCACATGGCAGTGTCCTGGGTAGCAGAGCTGGGGTCCAGCCCCCAAACTGAGCTGTATTCTCTGTTTGGATTCTGGCCACGGGGGGGCCATCTGGGGTGCTGAGCAGGTGGAACACTGCACAGAAAATTGTGAAGCTTTCTGTCTGATCCTTACCCTGAGGGAAGGAAATGGATGAGGCCTGAACACAGCCATGTGTCAGAACAACTTCTTGTCCCAGGCTCAGTCCTGTGGGCTCCCAGGTAGGGACAGAGAAGAGGACAGGAAACTGTCTTAGGTTGAGACCTCACGACAAGGATTTGAATGGAAGTTTAATTGGGAGATGACCTAGGGAAGGGAGAGCAGCCAAGAAGGGGCCTCTTAATGAGTGAACTTGCACTGTGGGCAACCGAGGCTCAATCCTGCTGGGGCCCTCAGGAGAGAGTAAGGAACAGGCCAGAGTTGTTCCCCCTGACATTGACATTGGTGTTCATGCCCCAACTCTCATTCATCATTGGCTGAGGGTTGTTCTGGGAGGCATCAACACCCCAACACTTCCCGCCTTGTTGGATGGGGCTCTGGGAGGGATAGTCACGGGTGCTGGAAGTAGAGCACAGCAGTAGGGACTAGGAGAGAGAGTGCAGGGGTGGGGATAAGGCTCCCACAGTGCTGCACACGCACAGGGCACATCAGATAAAAGGCACTCATGCTGGGAAGTAGCTCCGTCCCACTTTTTATGGGAGCAAATCTTGCCCGGGAGCAATGGCCAAGAACAGAACTGGAGGTGTCCAGGCCCGGGAGGCCTCCCCTTGCTGAGGACACTGCGGCGAGGGACCCCTGCTGACCGGAGAAGAAACTGACCAAGGAGAGAAGAGTTAGCGGTTTGATTCTTTCCCACCAGAGGGCGCCAAAGACGGAGATCACCCGCAGCACTACCGGGCGTCTTTGGTAACTGACAAACAGCGAGCTAAGCGCTGTTAAAGTATGTTAAGTATTGGAATCCGCACCACCACCATGAAGAGTTGCCATTACCCCATTTTCACAGACGAGCCAATGAATCCTGAGGAGGTTCTCAGCCACCTCCCCGCGTGGTCCTCCCAAGGGCCACTTTGCCGGGAGGCTAATGCGCTCCTCTCCCGAGCGTTCTTCATTCTGTTTCTTTTCCTGCCACCCAGAGAAACTGCGCACCTACGCTTGGATTCCTCTCGGCTGGATTTGACCGGTTTTTTTCAAGACAATGAAAGTCCTGTCCCTCTCCAAGGCCTCCCTGCAATCCTGGGCAATGCAGCCTTCCTCACCCTGCTGAGCACAGATAGTCCCAGCCGTTTCTTGGCCATCCTCTGGTCACCGAGAATGGGCAGCTCCGGAAAGTCCTGGCTAGGCGAGTGGCAAATACAGGCTTGGGATCTCACACGTACCCTGGTCCCCTTAGGCTCCAAGAGAGGACCCAAGAAAAGACAAAACACCCTCCAGCCCCATGGTGGAAACTCCATGAGGACAGAGGCTGTGTGGCATTAACCAATGCCTCACAGAACTTAGCAGATGAGAGGGCAGTCAACAGATATTTTTGAATGAATTCTTTTTAAAGCATCTTTTCCAAGGAACCCAAGCCCTCTCTCCTACAGATTGCATGTGGGTGATAGGGCCTGATAGTCATGAGACTTATTTTGCAGCAGAGTGAGACTCTATCTCAAAAAAAAAAAAAAAAAAAAAGAAAAAAGAAAGAAAAGAAACAAAAAAAGCACTAACTCCAAGGTGATTGTGTTAGGAGGTAAAGCTTTTGGGAGGTGATTAATCAGTGATTCAGGAGCAGAAGGGGATACAGCACACTTCTGCTGTACCCAGAACTGTCTTTGGAGAAAAAAAAAAAAATAGGAATTTAGATTTTTGAAAATAAAATGTATCTGAAGATTTCTTAGGTGGTTTAAATACAATAAAACGTTGGCTTTCATTAGAAAATAATGTAGGTTAAAAATAAAAAGGCAATTACTGACTGAACGCCTGCCTTCAGATCCAGTGTGTCCTTCCCTCATTCCTGAAGGGGTGAGAAGCTAACAAGCCAGAGAAAGGAGCCACAGACCTGGCTGGGAAACTGCTTTAATTCCCCTCAAGGGGCCTTGGAGGCCCAGGCTTCCCTGAGCATAACACTCAAGCCTCTGGAGAAGACCATCACTGTCTCTGAACACTCTGTCCCTTACCCATCTCTCCTCTTGGAAACAAAAACCTATTCTTTTGAGCATAGGAGCCCCTGCCCTGACCTATGGGCTTGTCAGAGGGGTGGGCTCTCCTTTGAGCCTCTGAAGGTGAACCTGGATGGACTTAAACCAATCATCACATCTTACCTTTTGGGCCAAAGTAATTGGTTGAGGGATGAGTAAATGACTGGATTTAAAATGGTAACATTACATTTGCTAGAGGTATCTGGGAAAGAACTTTGTTTTTCCACAGAAAAAAACATGGGTGAAAGAAATGCTCTATTTATTTATTTGTTTTTTTAAGTTTTTGGCCAGTGCTGGGTTTGAACCCACCACCTCTGGTATATAGGGCCAGCACCCTATTCCTTGAGCCACAGGCACCACCCTGCTCTATTTATTTTTTAAAATGCTCTCATGTAGCCTTCAGGGCCTGCTAACAGCTGTCTAGTAACCATGAAAATTGGTAGCCACAGAATGAACCTAATAGAGGAAGAAAGCAGAAAGCAGAGAGGAAGAATCAAACAAACAGGTTCTTAGCATCAGAGTTGTGCTGCTGCATCAAAACTTCCCTGAAGCATACTTTACCTTTGGACTTTTCAGTTTGGAAAGGCAATAATGTCTCTTGAACTCTGGGCCACTTGCAAGTTTCTAATGCTTGTAATCATATAATCCTGAAGTAAAACAGCACCTCCTCCAGGAAGCCTTCCCAGGTAGCTACAATTAGAATTAATCTCCACCTTCTCTGTCCTACATGCTATATAGCTTAATCCTTTCTTTCAGTGTATTGTACAAATTGTGTTATGTTGTCAGCTATGGCTGGGTAACAAGTGACCACAAAATTTAGTGTCTCAAATAGATTATTTAACTCATGATTCTGTGGGTCAGCAATTTAGGCAGGTGGCCCTTCTGGTCTCAGCTGGGCCCCTCATCCATCTGCAGTCACCTGTGGGTCTGCTTTGCATGTCTGGGCCCTTGTCTGGAATGACTCTGACTCTGCTCTGTTCATGTGCTTGTCACCCAACCTGACTTGTTCTCATGGCAGGAATGGGATCCAGGAGGTACAGGAAAAGGCTGTAAGACTTCTTAGGGCATGCACCATTACTTTGGTATTCTATTGGTCAAAGCAACTCACAAGACCAGCAGAGATTCAAAGTGGGGGGAAATAAACTCCACCTCCTGACACACTGAGAGGGTTGGAGAATATGGTCATTGCTATAATTTACCCCAAGTCCCTTAATATAATTAATTGTGTACTTGCTTGGCTCCTTAAATATTATGCACCCTGGGCAGAGAGGACCCCTCTGGTCTTCTGTAGTCAGGGGGATCCTGTGGGATGGAGCCCTTGAGGCCATCTACAAACTGTAGGATTGAAGTGGGGAGGGGCAACAAAGAAAGAACAATAAGTGTGACAGACAAATAGCCCAGAGTGGGGACCTTAGTTGAGGTCAGAAACCAAGTCTCCACAAGCCTTCCAAAAGCTGAGCAGGCTTATCTCATGGGCAAGGAGATGCCTAGTCAGTTCCGTGTCAGGACCCCAGGCATTTGATACAGGGCCAGGCACACAGTGGGCCTCTGGCCATTGAGCATTCTGCATTGGCCTGCCTTTTGGGAATCCCACCAAGGGAGGGAAGCCAGTCCCTTCTTGCAGGCTCTGGCAATAAACTTGGGGACTAAGGACCCTGGACTCTGGACCAACAGGGACAGAGCTCTATAGGGAAATGAAACTTCTCTCTGTAGGCCCACACAGGTCAGGCAGACAGAGTCTTGCTGAAATTCTAGAGTCATCCTAAGTTTGGGATAAGCAGGAAGGGGTGAACCCTGCCTGAGGACAAAGGGCTTAGTGATTAAAGGTCAGTGGCTCAAGTGGTGACCGGAGAGCCAAACCACCCAATAACATTGACTCCAGCTGAGATCTACAAAGAAACTTAGTCTGACTCCCCAATCTGAAGAGCAGCAAACTCAGGATCAAAGGGCAGACATGACCTTCCCAGGATCACAGAGTGAGGGGAGGGTCTGGGTACAGACCTGGCTTCCCCTCACAGACACCTTGTGCTAGTCCCTCTTGAGTCCCTTCTCATCCAGCCCTCTCTGCAGTGGCACTATGCCCTGTCCCCACCACAAGAATGCAACACCAGCACTAATGGCATTTTATCTTTATTTTTCATGCTTTCTTGAACACTTTTGGAAAAAGGAAGCTTGTCATTAAGGAGCTGTCATCCAGAGGCCCTGGAGAGTCATTTCCACCATGGGAGTCACCTGCCTGTTCCCTCAGGTCCCTCTGGGTAAGAGGAAGAGGGTACCTATCTCAATCTCCCCAGGCAAGCCCCAAGAGCAGACCCAACAAAGCCCACCAGGAGGTTGGATGCTGTGGAGAGTCCAGTTGCCCCTGGGGAAAAAGGAAGGTGAATTTAGGGGGACAGGCAGTCTCATTATCTCCTGGTTGGGGTTTGGGACTCAGAAACTTGGGGACCCTCCAAAGCCTGAGGTCCAGATAGCCCACTCCTGCTCCCCAAATTGACTTCCTAAAGCCCCAGCATCTCTACTTTGGGGAGGGGCTGCTGCAGACAGCTGCCCAGAAAAAGAGACACGAGCTCTGGTGGTGAATCCTCTAGCAACAGAGAAGACTCAGAAATCACAGGCTTCATCATCTTCCACAGACCTAGACAGTGAGGGACTTTCCAAGATTTTGAAGTGTTTACCAGAAATGAAAACGTCCTAGGCTGTACCCTCCCAGGCTGGTCCCATCCCCAACCAAGGGAGGAGATAGTGAGGAAGCCACAAAGGACCTTAACACTGAGAAGCCCTGAACTGCAGGGAGAGGACAGGGTGTCCCTGAGGCCCAGCCTCTGGGCTGGATCCTCTCCTGGCTCTGGTCCTCCTGCCCTAGACTTACCCAATGACTGCAGAATAGCCACCAGGCTGCCAGCAGAAACTCCACCCCCGTTGGCAATGGCTGCTGTAGACATCATCTTGGCTGCTATGGAGGAGGCAGCGATTCCTGCCTTCGTGAAGCCTATGGCACTGAGCACCACGGGCACAGCCCCCATGGCCAGGGCTGTGGGGGGAGAGAAGCTGGATGGGGTGGGGGCTCAGGGAAAGAGCCACCCTTAGAAATTCCTTGACAGTTTCTGGGGACTTTAGCATTTAAAGGACAGCAGCTTGGAGAGGATCCCAAGGTGAAGAAGATGTGGTGGGTGTAGAGCCAGGTGGGGCCAACAGATGTCTTAGGAGTTCCAGGCACAGCCCTGGTTTGTCTCTAACTTGCTGTGTGTGGCTGGGAAGTCACTGGCCCTCAATGGCTCTCAGGTGTGTGTGTGTGTGTGCGCGCGTGTGTGTGCGTGTGTGTGTGTGTTTGTGTGTGTGTATAAATGGGGGGGGAATAAAATGTTGTTGTGTTTACTTAGTATTAACCCCCCTTCCAAACAATATCTTCCTTATGTGCCCATTATATGTATATAAGAATGAAGGAGAAGCTGGGACTGGAGAGGAAGGGAGGAGTGCAGGGGAGGAGGCACAGCTTTTCCCTGGAGTATTGTTGAGTTATTACTCTCCGTAGGCAGCTCAGGGAGCAGAGGGTGGGGGCTTTAGCTAGCCCTCTTAATCCCACAGCCATCGCTGGCCAGGGCCCAGGTGAAGTCCTGGCGATGAAACCAATCCAGGTAACTCACCTCCTCCGATTGCAGAAGCAGTCACCACTCCTAGAGAGAAAGAGGGAGAGAGCTCCCAAGTCAGCTAGATGATGGAAACAGGATGAAGGCACCCCCTGGCCCTTCCTAGGCTAGATCAGGGAGGCCTGGCCCCTACCCAGCCCTAGCCCGGTGGGGCACCAAGTCTCACTCAGCATGATGAGGCTGCCCGGGTTCCTCTCTGCTCAAGAAGTGGAAAAAGATTCCTTTTCCCTGGGGTGACGTTTTCCCGGCCAAAGAATGGAGATTCCGCTTGCTCCTCCCAACACACTGCGGGGCACTACTCTGCTCCAGAAACCGTGAAGTTTCGTTTTCCCGGGAGTGACGTTTTCCCGGCCAAAGGAGATTCCTCTTGCTGCTCCCGACTCCTGGCGGGAGCGCTGCGCGGGCGCCGCCCGGCCCGGCTCTGCTGCGGCCGGGGTCTCCCTCGCCTGGGCGCTCCCGGGCAGGATGAATCTACCAAAGCAAGCAGCGCGCTACAGCGCCTGAAAGCCGCGGCAAGCGGGCCACAGTTCCAGGTTGTTGCGACGTTTCCCCCATAACCGAAGAGCTGTTTGCTTCAAAAATCAAACAAAACGCCAGGAGAAGAACAGTATTTAGTTTCACCCCCGGAGAGAGACACTGACGTGTTCCGGCGCCTTTCCCTCCAGTGTGTCTGCCCCGCGTGTGTAAACCCCCCTCACCCCGCCGAGTTCCAGGCTCACTGCGCACGCTGCTTTGCAAATTATTGGCTTCATTTAATCGGCCCTTTCCATTTCCCCGGCTGTGTGATATTCTGCCACAAGATTTTTTTTCAAGTCACGTTAATTGAGGTGTCATTCACCTAAAGTAACATTCACCCTTTTTCTGTACACTTCCATGAGTTTGGGTGAACTTTTGCGGTCGTGGAACTTCCCGCTCGCATATAGAACACGTTACCACCCCTCCTCCCTGTCCCCCAACTTCTCTCAAGCTCCTTTGGAGTGACCCGGCCCGTGGCGACCACAGATCTGTTTTCCATCCCCACACGTTCGCCTTTCGCAGAACTTTAACATCATATTTAATTGTCATCAAATATTCTATCCCGTTCAATATGTCAACTTTCCCCCACCCCCACTTTAAGGGTTTAAATTTTCTTTTCTTTCTTTTTTTTTGTTTTGTTTTGTTTCTGAGACAGAGTCTCACTTTGTCGCCCTAGGTGGAGTGCTGTGGCAGTATCACAACAACCCAGCAACCTCAGTCTCTTGGGCTCAAGTGATCCTCTTGAGTGCCATGGCATCATCATAGCTCATGGCTGTCTCACTCTCTTAGGCTCACGCGATCCTCTTGCCTCGGCTTCCCGACTAGCTGGGACTGCCGGCGCCCTCCAAAATTTTCCCTGTTTTTAGTAGCGATGGCGTCTCTCTCTTGCTCAGCTGGTCTGGAACTCCCGAGCACAAGTAAGTCTGGAACTCCTGAGCTCAAGCAATCCACCAGCCTCGACCTCCCAGAGTACTAGGATTACAGATGTGGGAACTGGTGCTCTTCGTACGCAGTGCTAACATCATAGCGCACAAATATTCCCTGTATATTCCTAGAGGTGGGATTGCTGGGTCAGAAACTGTGTTTTTCTTATGGCACTTGATACTTAACTGTTAGTAAACGTTTACAGCCCCCCACAGAAGGCCATTTTTTCCTACTCATCAAGTTCAAGTTTTGTCATTTTAAAAAACACCTTTGTTGATTTAAGGTGAAAAATGCTGACTTGTTTTAATTTATGCTTTGTTACCACTAGTAAGGCTAAACTAGTTCTATTTCTAAATTTATTAGGTTCATGTAGTCCTTATTTCATAAATTATCTTTTATTCTTAGACCTTTTTTCCATTGATATTTTTTTCTTCATGATACATAGGAATTGTTATATTAACTACCTTAATCCATTCTCCGAAATGTTGCAAATTCTTGTTTCCAGTTCACTGCTGTGTTTTTATTCTGTTTTTCATATAAAGGTTTTTTGTATTTATACTAACTTGACAATACTTTTATTGTTTTTATTTTTGTGTGCCTAAAAAGGCCATTTCTGCTAGGCATGAGATACATGATCACTGGTATTTTCTTTAGATTCTGGGGTTTAACTCTTTTACATTAACCTTTAATTAATCTAGAACTTAGTTTGGTACATGAAGAACACTTTATACATCTCGCATACATTGCCACTTGGCCGGGTTCATCTGCCTGCTGCCCAAGAGAAAACCAATATCCAAAGACAGCAGGGTTCACAGAAGAGAAAGGGTTTATTCCACATTGTGCTAAGCAGGGATACAGGAGAATTGTCTCAAATCCACCTCCCCAGGAATTGAGAAACAGAGATTTTAAAGACAGTTTGGTGGACAAAGATTCCAGGGGTCCTCAAACTGCAGCCCTGCAGGCCACATGAGGCAGTGTGATTGTATTTGTTCCCATTTTGTTTTTTTACTTCAAAATAAGATATGTGCAGTGTGCATAGGAATTTGTTCATAGTTTGTTTGTTTTTTTAAACTATAGTCCAGCCCTCCAACGGTCTGAGGGATGGTGAACTGGCCCCCTATTTAAAAACTTTGAGGACCCCTGGAAATTGGCTGGCTTCAGGGTGGAGCAGTTAGTCCTGTAGTATGGGCCACTGTCCAGGTGGTCAGGTACTGGAATACAGGATCTTGGATAAAGAAGTGTCCAAGACAATTGCATCAGTTCCACTTTCTGGATGGGTCCATCCCTAGAATGCAGGACCTGAAAGCTATCTCAAAAACTACCCCTAGAATCCAAACAGGTCATGTTCTTCTGTGGACAACTATGCCTGACTCCTGGGTAAAGAAGCAAACAGTGGGAACAACGATCATTATCAAGCAAATGAGGGAACAATGGCTGATTATCATCACGATTTTAGCAAAGCCTACTCACTGGAGGAGTTCTGGGGACCCTTATTCTAGTTCTCCCCTTGCACTCCTTCATCAGTTTATAAGGGTGGTTTCAGTTATGTGTTAGCCTGTTGTTCCAACATTATGGATTAAATCATCTTTCATTTCATCTTTGGTTTGATAGTCTATCTTTGTATTCAAAACTCATATACTAGTCTATATACCAGTATACTTGTTTGGACATTTTCTATTCTGTTCCAAAGAGACACCTCTTCTAGTAAGACTATCACACTGTTTTAATATTTATAAATGTATTATTTGATTTAAGACCTGACTGTGCATAGCAGTATCACTCTAGGGCTATACATTTTTGTGAAGATTAAAAATTATTTGTAATGCCTTGTAGTATCTGGAAGTGAAATTTGTAGATAACATCATCTAGTGACACACAAAATATTGCCCAAACTGGAATACAAAAGAGAAATGAAAGGCAATTATTTGTAATAAAATACTGTGTATATCAATATGAATATGCTCAAGTACAATTATACTGGAAGATAAAATGAAAAAATGAGTTACTTTTATCCGTATAAGTTTGGACTTAAAATTATAACAATATTCAATAGAAAATTCTTAATGTTTACTTTTTATATTTGATGTTTTGAAACAAGAGCTTAAGGAACATATTTATATTTTCATACCCATATATCTATATCTAGTCCCTGAGAACGTGATAATAGCAAATATAAACTAAAGTACATCACTGCCAGCAGCATGCTCTTCTGGTGAATAATTCTTGATAAAGTTCAGAACAAATCAAAGTACAATCTTTCCCCAATTTGCAAGATAACTACACTCTTGGAAAATTTCAATCTATATTAAAACTATGCAAAAAATACTTTATACACGTAAGACATAGTTAAGCTCTAGGCTCAAATAATCACAAGTTTTTTGCTTACTTAAAGGGATCTTTGGAATTTATACAGGATAATTTTTACCTGTGAAGAATAGTCTTACATATTTTAAAATGTCAGGCATCTTTGTTTCCTGTGTGCTGAGTAGTAGTAGCATGCCTCCATCTCTTAGTACTGAAAGCATACCATTAAATTTCTAAAATGCCCCTAGTGGGCAATACCATCCTGTTACAATAAAAACTAATGCCTTAGAAAGTAACTTTAAAAGCCCAGAAATGTTTATAACTATTTATAGAGAAAATAAAATAAATAAGACTAACACTATTTAAAAATTTTGCCATTAGTTTGAAGAATAACGTGTGCATATCAAGTTTTTAACTTGTGCATAAGAACTTGGTATATGCGACAGATTAGTCATAATTCCAATTTTTTTTTTAATTTTTGGAGACAGAGTCTCACTCAGTTGCCCTGGGAGTAAGTGCCATGGCATCATAGCTCATAGCAACCTCAAACACTTGGGCTCAAGCCATTCTCTTGCCTCAGCCTCCCCAGTAGCTGGGACAACGCTGGCTATTTTTAGAGACAGGGTCTTGCTCTTGCTCAGGATGGTCTTGAACTCCTGAGCTCAAACGATCCACCTGCCTTGGCCTCCCAGAGTGCTAGGACTACAGGCGTGATCCACCGTACCCGGCCATAATAACAATTTTAATGATGCACTTTAGTAAGAGATTTAATCTTATGATTATAAAGTTCAAAAATATTTTAAAGCAATTTTATAAACAAATACTATTTAATAAAACAAAAATTCAAAATTATGTTTATTTTATTAGATTTATAAAATCTACCTATTTTATAGGTGAAAATCTAATGGGAAATCTTTGCTTATTAGAGACGAATGCAGTATTTAAAATGAAAATTGATGATATTTATATATACAGAGAGTGCCCAAAAATGTATACACATTTTAAGGAAGAAAAAAACATATTAAAATTGTAATACTCAAGTCACATTTGACTTCTGCAATTACGAGAGATACAAGATACAGTATACAAAATAACAAATATGATCCGCATATTTTAAGTATTACAATTTTAATACAGTTTTTTTCCTTACTTAAAATGCGTGTACATATTTTTGGCATCTTCTGTATGCATATAGATGCATACATGCACACACATGCTTAAAAGGAAATTCAGTTATGTTAATATATGTAACATAAAAATACTTAGGAGCATTTTATTAACTAAATTGTAAAAGTCCTCTTAGATTTAGAAGCAGAATACTAAGATTTTAATTAAAACTCAAAACTTAAGAATGTCAATAAATTGAATATTAATTTAAAAACCCAAATAGGCTTTACTGGTTATAAAAGCTGCCTTCAAGGATAACCCAAAACTCAAATGTGCACCAGCTACTTTGTTAAGCTCCCCTGAGTAGTGCCAACTGGCCCTCTTCTGATTTCTTGCAAAATGCAAATAAAGACCAAAAGCTTAAAGCAATGCAAAAAAGTACTTATACATAAGAGAAAAGGTTATTGATTTGAGTATGATAAAATTAAGAATTTCTATTTAACAAAAGGCACCATAACAAAAATGAAAAGTTTATTTCACAATAGTAGAAAATATTTGCCATACACATAACCAACAAAGACCTGATAGTCAACATATATAAAATGCTCTTACAAATCAGCAAATAGGTAAACAAGCTAGTAGAAAAATATGCAATAGAATTAACAAGAAACTACAAAAAATTTATATTAGTTATTTATGTAACTAATACATACATGAAAAGATGTACAATCAATCTCAGTACAAATCAGGGAAATATAAATTAAAACCACAATATGAGGAGTTCTACTTCTGGTTACAATATAAAAGATTGTGAAAGACCTTTGCTACTGTTGAAAAGCAAGAAATCACCAGATAAAAATTATATTTTTTCCTTAAAGCAAGTGTTGCCAAATGTTCTGTAATGGCCAGAGAATAAATATTTCAGCCTTGCAGGCCATATATGATCTCTATTTCATATCCTTTTTTCCCCAATTTTAACAATTCTTTGTAAATGTAAAAACTACTCTTCTGATTTGTACAAACGTAGGTTGTAAGCTAGATTTAGACTGTGGACCATAGTTTACCAACCTCTGCTTTAAAGCCATTAAAATGATATGGACAAAGAAATTTAAAATAACTAAACTCTAGAGAAATAAGCCCATCCTAGATACAATGTATAGCATCCAATAAAAAAAAATTTTACAAAACATACAAAGAGCATAAGAACGTAAACTATCATCATGAAAAAAATCAGATAACAGAAACAGTTCAACAGACAGATGCCCCATGTCTTGGAATTATCAGAAATATACTTTTATTTATTTATTTATTTTTCCCTTTTAAACCAATTTTATTTTGGTTGCAAAGATATAGTTTACTTAGTTTCCTAATGTTTTATTTGTTCCCATTTGAAGTCTAGAGCTTGCCATGTTTGACACTGCCATCACTACCAAACTGTTATATAAGAACATTACAAAATACAAACTATAAACTAAGATAATCCTCTTTACAGTATTCAGATTAGTGCATTAAAACAACATTGATTTAAAAAGGCAGATGAGTCAACTGGCAAACATCTAATTGCTTTTCTAATTGCTAACAAAATGGTACACAAAGTAAACACAAAATTTTAAGTGTCAGGTGCTCAAAAACAGCAATTGTGGGGAAATTATTTACCAAAAGTAATTTTCTCCCAGGTACTCATGTAACCATTATTCTATAAAACATAGGGAAGGTAAATAATGGCTCACAAAACCAGAAGGTATTGTTAAGATAGTTCAGTAGAAGAACAAGTTGGGATCTTTAGACTCTAAACATAACAGGCATTGGTATTAGTTTTCATACTTCTCCTCCAAATTACATTAAACATTTACAGTAACTACACTTTCCCTAGTGAACGTCAGACTTAAATTACCGTAGATTGTAAAAGCAATCTTATCCTTAGTAATTTTACTAAGCAATCTACAGCAAATGCTTAATATATACACATCACAAGTATGAAATATCTTAGCAAATTATTCACTCATTTCATTCAGAGTAAACAAAGGTTTTAAAAGAACACAATAAGGAAAGTGGAATAAAAATTTGTGCTATTGCAAAACAGACAAAATTTCATAAGCCCCACAAAATGATATGCTAATTTTTTAAGTTATTGAGAATACCGTCTCTGTTGAACAAAATCAAAATTAAATTAGAGGTTTTTCTAATTGAAGTAACATAAATCCCGGTGCATGTTACACAGTGACAGAGAAATAAACAGAACGCATGCATCTTAAACCTAACTAATTTCAAAAACTAAGTCAAACGGGGTAAATAAGTTATAAATGAAAGGCGTATACAATGTGGGCAACAATTTAACAGTATTAAATTGAAAAACATGAAAGCTGTATCAGCAACAACATTTAGAAAAACTTTCATTATTAGAAAATATCAGATTTAATCCAAAGGAACCCCCTTGTGAAAATAAGAAAGTATGGGAACCATCCTTTTCACAATAGCTTTAAAATAATAATTAAAAAACCCATAATTACAGGAATCTTCCCACATAATTTAGGTAATGTAGCGCAATAGTGTGCTTCTTGATAAATTTAGCTATGCAATCCCCATATGATGAGACCAATAACCAGAACTCCAATGACAGCGATAATGAGGATGATGCACAGGGTTTTTCTGGATTTGCGCTGATATTCTGCTGCCCGTGATAGCTGCTGGTTGGCTTGCTGAACTTGTACCTCTGCACTTTCTACATTGGCTTCTATGCTGTCTATCACATCTCCTTGTTCATGTATCATCATTCCCAAATCTTTAAATATTTCATTAATATCCATAATATCAGCTTCAAGTTGCCTGATGGAAGACTCTCTCTCATGAATAAGGTGAAGGTCATCTTCTGTGATTTCTTCATCCTGCAGCTGCACTTGAGGTTGAGTTTGGCTTTCCCAGGATACAAGATTCCTTTCTTTTGAGCTCTCTTCAGGAAAACCACCAGATACTCTGGAACTGGCTCTTACTCGAGCAACAAACTCTTTCTCTCTCTCAGCAGCTTGCCTCTGGACCTTTTGGAAGTTTGTCAGTGATGTTGTGAATTCAGCCACTAGGCGATCTTTTTGTATTTTCCTTTGACGCTGTTCACTGGGCGTGGTGGGCAGAGATCCAAACTCTTTAACGTATTTATCTGTTTCTTTGGCAAGTTGGTTAGTATACCGCTGCTTCTGTTGCAGCTGTTGCCTCAATTAGGGTGTATCTTGAGGTGTTCCAAGTTGGTTCAGAGCTCTTTGTATTTCCACAGAACACTGTGTGATCTTTTGGATGTTGGAAGAGATACGCTGGGCCAGCTGGGCAGGATCGCCACCGATTCCCGGAGTGTAAGACATGTCTGGTTTATTCACCAATTTCAACAGATGTTGGTGGGCGTGTAGTTTTCTAAGCAGTCACCTTGACCTCCTCAGCTTCCTCCTCCGCCTCCTTCGGCCACTCCAGAAATATACTTTTAAATAATTATGATAAATATGTTAAACAATCTGAAATAATATATAATGATTGGAGAAATTAGAAATTTCAGGAGAGTGGGCGGTGCCTATGGCTCAAGGAGTAGGGCGCCGGTCCCATATGCCGGAGGTGGTGGGTTCAAACCCAGCCCCGGCCAAAAAAAAAAAAAAAGAAATTTCAGGAGAAAGTTGGATGCCAGAAATCTTGAATCTGATCAATACAATATGTGAAACCATAAATTCACTGGATGGGACTAAAAGCATACTGTACTTTACAGGAGAAAATGAACTTGAAGACAGATCAATAAAAACAATCTAAATTGAAGCATTGAAAGAAGGAAGAAAAGAAAAACAAAGACAGCCTCAGTGACTTGTGGAATTGTACATGGCAAACATACATGTAATTGGTAGAAAGAGGGAGAATAAAGAAAACAATTCTATTTGAAAATTATTGGTTAAAAAATTTACAAATTTGAACAAAACAGTAACTTATTAATCCAGAAAGCTCAACGAACTTCAAAGAGGAGAAAAATGAAGATAACCACACCTAGGTACAACATAGTCAACTCCTGTCCATCAGATATTAATTTTTTTTAAACTGAAAGCAGCCTGAGGAAAAAATAAATGTTAACCAAGAAAACAACAATAAGACTACTAGTAAACTTCTTATTTAAAAAATGGTGCTCAGAGGACAACAGAAAGACAACTTTTAAAGTATTGAAAGAAAACACTGCTATCAATCTAGAATTCTGTATCTGTAAAAATATCTTATAAGAATGAAAGGCAAATAAATATATTTTTAAATAAACCAAAGTTAAGCCAGGAATGGTGGTTAAGATATAGTGAGCTATGATGATGCCACTGCACTCAAGCTAGGGAAATGGAGGGAGACTCAAACAAACAAACAAAAACAATAACAAAAAAAAAATAGAAAGGACCAATATGTGAGTAAATACAAAAGACCTTCTATATTATCTTTACACACATATAAATAATAAATAAATGTAAATTTTAAAATAATTATCAAATGTAATGATAATGTACATATGTAGACATAAAAGATATAACAGGGAAGGAGGGAGAGGGCTGACTGGAATTTAAGTTTTGTACATTGTGATGTAGAATACTATTCGTTAAAAATAGAATGTGAGCCCTGTGTGATGACTCATGCCTGCAATCCTAGCACTTTGGGAAGCTGAGGCAGGTGGATTCCTTGAGCTCAGGAGTTCAAGACCAGCCTGAGCAAAAGCAAGACCTGTCTCTACTAAAATTAGAAAAACTAGCTAGGCATTGTGGCAGGCTCCTGTAGTCCCAGCTAGTTGGGAGGCTGAGGCAAAAGGTTCTTTCTTTGAGCCTAAGGGTTTGAGGTTGCTGTGAGCTATGACACCATGGGACTCTACTAAGGGCAACAGAGTGAGACTCTGTCTCAAAAATAAATAAATAAAATAAAAATAGAATGTGACAAGTTAAAGATGTACATTTCAGTTTCTATAATAGAAAACAGCACAAACAGCACTCTAAACAGAATAAGGAGGCTTTGCTGATGAGTTGATAGATGAAATAAATGACGTATTAAATGATACTTCATCCACCCAAAACAAGTCAGAGAAGGCTGAACAGAGGAAAAGAGAACATATGGAACAAACTGAAAACAAAAGCATGATGGTAGACTTAAACCTGACCATACTGATTGTTATTTAAATATAAATGAACTAAGTACTTTCTGTAAAAAGCAGAGATTATCATGCTGTATATAAAAGCATACAGAACATTCACAATAAAACAAGGGCCCTAAAATATGTCTCAGTAAATTTCAAAAGATTGAAAAATACAGAGTATATTATCTGACCACTGATGTATTGATAATCAGTAATAATAAACAATCTAGAAATTTCTCAAATATGTTGAATTAAGCAATGTAATTTCTAAATAACCCATAGGACAAAGTAAAATAATCACAAGTGAAACTGAAAAATATTTGGAATTGAAGGAAAATAAAACTTGAATGAAAAAAATAGAATGAAAATAAAAATTTGTGGTATGCAACTAAATCAGTATATATAAAGATTTTTTTGTATAGTGTTAAATGTTTATATAACAAAGAAAGAAAGATTTAAAATAAAGTTTTCAAATAAAGAAAAGCAAATTAAATCCAAAGTAAGTAGAAGAAAAGAAACAAAAAAAGAGAACAGAAATAAATGAAATGGAAAATGAACAAAAGAAAAAATTACTAAGTCCATTCTTTTAGCAGTACAATTTTAAACCTAGCAAGGAAAACACAAGAGTAAACACAAATTGCCATCATCACAAAAGAGTAGTAAGTCACTACAATAAAAGGATAATAAGGTAATATTATAAACGACAATATGCCTGTAAAAATGCCAATATAAATAAAATGAAAACATTTCTCCAGAAATTAACAAACTGACCAAAACAGAAATAGGAAACTTGAAGAATCCTAAATAAATTTAATTCATAATTAAAATCATTCCCACAAAGAAAATTCCACACCCAGATAGCTTCACAAATCAAGTCTATCAGACATTTAATGAAGAAATACTATTGATCTTACATAAGCCCTTTCAGAAAATGGAAGAATATTTCCAACTCAGTTCATGAGATCATTATGACCCTGATGCCAAAATATAATAAAGGCATTTCAGTAAAGGAAAAGTACGGAACAATATCCCTTACAACATACATGAAAATACCTGAGCAAAATATTAGCAAACCAAATCTATGACTATATAAAAGAGACTATTTTATAACTTAGTGAGGTTTAATACAAGGTGAGTTCAACAACTGAAAATAAAGTAATTTACCACATAAGCAGAATTGGTGCTAGAATTATTAAAGATCTATGTGGCAGACTAAATAATTAGCCCAAAAGATATCAGCTTTTAATCCCTGGAACCTGTGAATATTACTTTTCATGCAAAATTCATCTTTGTAAAAGTGATTAAGTTAAGGATTTTGAGATGGGAAAGTATCCTGGATTATCTGAGTGGACCTAAGTGCAATTATAAGTATCCTTGTAAGAGGGAAGCTGGTGAAGACTCAACACATAGACAAGAAAAAGGCAATATGACCATGAAGGCAGAGATTGTAGTGATGCAGCCACAAGCCAAGGATTGGTTGCAGCAGCCAGAAGCTAGAAAAGGCAAGAAACAGATTCTCCCCTAGAGCCTCCAGAGGCAGCACAGTCCTGCCAACACCCTGTAGACATACTGTTTTAGCAATATAGTTTAGTAGTGCAAACTTCTGATCTCCTCAACTGTGAAAGAATAGATTTCTGTTGTTTTTACACCACCAAGTTTATGGTAATTTGTCATACTAGCCATAGAAATTGTGTAATTCAAATAGAAAATAATGAACCTCAACATGCACAAAGCATGAAGTGGAAATGAATCATAGACTTTGATTCATAAAACAAAAATGAAGGCTTAAATTATGAGACTTCTAGAAGAAATCATAGGAGAATATGTGTGATATTGATATAGGCAAAGATGTCTTTGAACATCAAAGGCATAATCTTTAAAAGAAAACAAGAAATTATTTATCAAAATGAAGAACTTTTTCTCATCAAATTACATCATTAAGAAAATAAAAACCAAGACAATGTTTATAATGAATATATTTGATAAAGGGCTCATATCTAAAATGTATAAAGAATGCCTATAGCACAATATTAAAAAGACAACCTAATTAAAAAAGGGGAAGAAGCTTTGAACAAATACTTCATTATACTTCATGAAAAGCAATAAGCACACACACAAAAATATTCTCATTATTTTTAGTTATTTGGGAAATGTAAAATAATGTTGCCATGCACTATCACTTTATAACCATTATATTGGCTAAACTTAGAAAGACTCACTATACAAAGTGTTGGCAAGGATCTGGAGCAACTATCACATGTTCCTGGTGGAAGTTTAAGATAGTGTTACAATTTTGGAAAGGTATTGGCTGTTCTCATAAAGTTAAACATACAACTATCCATTAATTCCACTCATAGGTATTACTCAAGCAATGAAAGCATAAGTCCACACAAAGACTTATATTACATAGCATGTTCAAAACGATTTTATTCATACTATCCACCAACAGAAAGTAACTCAAAAAGTACATTAACAAGGGAATTATACAAGTAATTCCTGTTCATTAGAACATTTAGAAAGTACAGATAAGCAAAGTGGAAAAAAAAAATCATGGTACCCTGTTTTCCTACCGCTAATCCTTGTTGGTGTTTCTGGTGTAGGTAGAACTTTCAGATTTCCCCCTCCCCTATTTTGCCTACCCTTAGTATAGCCCTTAGGCTTACCTCTAGCTGTGGTCTCCTTACACCGGGTAGTGAAATTTCTACTGGGTTGTAAGACAACCATGCAAATTATAATGCAGTGAATGAATTTGCCTAGTTAGTGCCATTGTTCTGGATATGTGGAAGGGTTGAGCAGTTGGGAAGGAGGCCAAGAATTCTGAGTTCGTGGATTCCTGTCCTCGCAGTGTTTGTCAGTGTTGCAGACTACCTGGCCCTACTGCAGTTGAGTTGTGTGCTGAGGACTAGATTTTGAGAGAATTTGGCCCTTGCTTTGGAGTGCCCTCTAGTGGCGTTATCTCAAATGGTAAGCACAGTTACAGGTGGACTGGATAACACACCCACAGCAGTTGGGTTGCAAATGGCAGCTGAGGACATCACTGTGGCTGCTATGGAGGAGGTAGTGATCCCTGACCCAATGAAACACATGGCACCAGTCACCACGGGCACAGCCCCCATGCTGTGACTGTGGAGAAGAGATGTTTTGGGATTGGCCCCATGGGACAGACTCCCCTAGATCTCCCTGACATCCTTCTGTGGGTAGTCTCCTGTGTTGTCAGGAGAGACCCAAAACAAAGTGCTCTGGCAAAAGAAGGTTGATTGATGTGGAAGCAAGTGAGTGGATAGGCTCCCAGGGGAACCTGGAACCTAGGCCTGTTTATGCCTCTATTTCGCTCTGACACCCTGAGAGGCTCACTCCTCCCTAGTTTTTGGTTCTCCTTGTGTAAAATAAATAAGTTGATGTAAACAGTGGTCTTCAAACTTCCCTCTTGACAGCAAAAATATTTGCCCTCCTTCAAGCACAAGATTGGCAGAAGATAATACCCAAGCTGTTCTTCTGAAGAAGCAATGCTAGGGAGGGCCCTGACAGCCCTGCAGCCATGGGGGTGGGTCCTCAATGGCTCACTCCCTGACATCTTCAGAGCACTGCGACTGCAATGACAGCCACATTCTTTATGTGTACTGTCTAATACAGTAGCCCATGTAGTTACTGAACATTTGACATGTGATACATATGACAGAGAAACTTATTTTCTTTAATTTTGGCCATTACATTGGAGGATGCTACCTTTTGGGGGGTTTTGTTTGTTTGTCTGTCTGTTTTTTTTGTTGTTTGTTTGTTTTTGAGAAAGATGCTACTTTAGAGCACAGCTGAAAAATCCCTAGGCTCAATGGATGGGCTATCAGGGTTTGTAAAACAGTTCTGAGGATTTAGGCATAGTTCTACTCACACAGTCCCTATAACTCCCCTAAAGGATCTCACTGGCCCTGCTTTATAGGGGCAGAATCTCAGGTTCAGACAGCTCAAATGGCTTTCCCAGGGTCTTAGGGTTTATACATGGAGAAACTGAGGCTAGCCCATAGTTCTGGCTGCCTCCAAAGTCCTGTGCCCTTAATGGTTTAATTTGGTTCCTGCTGTTCTGAGGTAGGTTCTCATCACCTCTAGTACCCTACCTCTGTCCTCTGTTCAGTCCACCCTAGCCAGCCATGTCTTGGGGCTTGAGGAAATCCTAGGCTTGGTCAAGGCCAGCTGCTTCCCCAGGCTTAGAGTTAGGGGCACAGTGACTTGAGCTCCTTCCCAACAGAGACTGACCTACTCTGCTTGGAGACAGAAATACCCTCTGTGAGTAGATCCACTCTGGAACCCCCACATCTGAAATCCAACATTTCTCTTCTCTCCCTCTTATGAAGCCCCATACCCAGGCTAACTAGGTCAGAGGTGAAGGCCCCCATCCTTTGGGGCTCAGCCTCCTCCTCATTTTCTGCATGAAGCCTCCCCAATACTCCCATCAGGTGTCACCCCACCTCCTCTATCCAGCCTGGAGACTGGGGCTCCCACACTTGGGCCTCTTGAATGGCTTTGTGCTCCCAGGGATTGCAGGGACACTGGACAATGGCTGCCATAGGGGCAAGAATTAAGGGGTGCCTGCCTGGGCAGCTGGTACCATGGGTTCAGAGTCTTCAGAACCTGCCAGAGTGAGCTCAGCCAGCTCCCCAGAAGAAAAGCCTTGGTCCCAGTCAATAGAGGGTAAAAAATCAACCTCATGCCTCCAATTGCTCCCCATCATTTTTTTAAGCTTTTAGCTCGTGGTAGATTACTGCCCCACCACTGTCACTACTCCTGACCTATCTCTATGATTTCAAACTCTCTTTAGATGATATTTCCAGTCAACCAGACTTTTGGATCTTAATTTCCCAGGCTCAGGGTCAAGAACTCTATGGCATAGATTCCCTTGGTCATACTTCTGGCCTGTGGTAACTACCCTTGCATAGCTATTTAAATTTTAATGAATTTAAAATGAAATAAAACTTGGGTGGCACCTGTGGCTCAGTGAGTAGGGTGCCAGCCCCATATACCTAGGTTGGTGGGTTCAAACCTGACCCCGGCCAAACTGCAACAAAAAATAGCCGGGCATTGTGGTGGGCACCTGTAGTCGCAGCTACTCGGGAGACTGAGGCAAAAGAATCGCAAAAGTCTTCATTTTGTCTGATTTTTATCTTCTTTGAACTCAAGGAGATCTCTTCCATGTCAGTAAAATTGTGTGAAACCTTTCAGTCTTCTTTGTGCCTGGTCTACCTCAAGCCTATCTAGGTTTTGGACTCACAGGGGTGACTCCCTGGTCTGTCTCAGGTTCTCTTCGTAGGACTCACAGAGGGTGGGTCTTCGGTTTGTTTGGCTGGTGTGTGTGAGTTGTTTGTCAAATTTGTGTTTGCTGTTTCCAATGGTTTGTCAGAATTCCTTTAGAAGATTAGTCAATTCCAAGTTTGGATGTCAACATCTCTGTTTTCTTGTTGTTTGACAGTGTGTCAATGTACAATTTGTCTTAACAAAGGCTACAGCCACTGGTTGTGACTGGGGCACAAGAGCCGATTTTCACCCAGGGGGCGGCCGCTGAGAATTTCTCAGACCCTGGTGAAAGACCGACTCTGTCTCCCTGCCTCACTCTGCCAACTAGCCTGTTTACCTTCTCTTTTATATCCCCTATGTCTCCCACTGCCCTTGACATCACTTTGGGGGTGAAAGTTGGAACATTGTAGTGTAAATAACCCCCTTGCAGTTGAAACCCTCTCTTTCTGGCAATTAAAGAGTTACTATAAAGTTTAGTAAAACTATTCCTCTTTTTAACTGCCAAAAAACTGTGGTTCCTATGTTACAAATAGTCTTAAGATAAGGTGCTGGCATTCAGCAAAAGACCCAAAGTCAGTTACTCATTTAGAACTAAAGAAAAAAAACAGTCCTCTTTACTTTTTAAAACAGCAGCCGCTTGGCATTACTCTGGTTGGCACACATTCTACCAATGCTCAGGTGGCCTCCTGGAGGGGGACGGGCTGTGGTCCCTCTGAGGGGAGGCACCCCCTGGAAACATCCCAGGGTCTCCAGAGAACCCAGAACCCTCAGGAGACCGGCTGACAATCACTCCTAAATTCACCTATGAGTCCATCTCTGGTGGTAAGCCACTTTGACATCTAATTTTGACTAGTACCTGCAGACATTAATTATTATTTTTGTTATGCTTATTTGTTGTAAATGGCTAGAAAAATATGTAACTGTTTGCTGAATTCAATTGTTGTTATTTGTGTAAAGCCTCTGAGGGAAGCCAAAGAGACTGGGACCTCAGGTTGCCGGGCTATTGGCCTTTCGGAAGCTTTTGGAGGCATAGGGAGCCTCAGCCCTACTGGCCAGTTGGGAGGCTCCCAGAAATGTGTGTTCACACCCATCACCAGAAATACCATTAAAATGAAAACGGGCATCCAATCAATCCCTGAGGTGTTAGATCCCCACAGGCCTGTTAAAAACTATATGAAAAAGTGTTCTGGTTCTGATATGAGAGTGTGAGAGTAACTGTGAACTTTTAGATATTGTTCATGTCGGGCCCATGTCTATCATGTCATTTTATGTCATTTGTTCAGTGTTTATCAAAGGATTAGTCTCAGCCTAAACCAATCTTGTATTAAACTGAAGAGAGAAAGAAAACAAGTATAAAAGAGTTAAAAAGATTCCTAGAACTCAGCATTCTATACCTTGAGACACCGAAGTTCTAGTTCTTGCCTGCAATCAGAAGTTTCTTCCTCTATATTGTTAGTATAAATGTCTGTCCGTTTTAATTCACTGTTTTCCTACAACATTCTGGTTCCCTGATGAGAGTGCTTCCCAGCACCCTGACTGACGCCATTCCCTAAGAACCCTCCCATACTAATTACACAGAGAGGAGGGCCCCAGCAGGGTGGCAGGAAGGTCCCATGGTGGTCCTCTGTGACAGCAGGGGAAGAGCAGGCTCTGACAATGAACCTACTTTTGTTAACTCCATCTCTAAAGTAAAAGGTAAAATACAACTCCCTGTGTATTTATTCTCACCTCTGGAAAATAAAGTTTAACTTTATTTTCATATAGTCAAACTATAGAACCACTGTTCATATAGAAGGTCAAGTTAAACACCTGGCTCCTTTAACATTACAGACTTTTAAAGAAACTTTACTAAAACTTTGTATAAACAAAATAGTTATATAGAAGAGTGAAAAGCAAGACAAAAGTTAAAAAAGGTCTAAAATATTTGTAAAATGTCTGTGCAGGTTAAATAAAACTTATGAAGAAGTTTACATGTAATCCAGCTAACTATGTATTTCCTTTAACTTTCATTGGAAAGATAGCATGTCTATGAGTATTACTAACTTAACCTCAAACAGAACAGAAATCAGTTACATGAAACTGAGCGAGTTTATAATCACTTTTTGTTTGAAATATTATTGATTCATTCTGTGTTTTGTTTTCCAAAAGTCAAGAAAATAATTTTCAGTCTTTTGAGCTATTTGTAGCTTTTCAAGCAATGTATGTACTTATGAGCAAAATCTGAAACATGTATTTTTTTCCTCTCCTTAATTTCTCTAAAATTTAAAAGCCAATTAATTCCTGACAATACTGTTATTCGTGTAAGTTCAATAAGAATCTGTTTTGTTCTATAGAATAATGAAAACACTGATTAATTTACCAAGACTTTGTCTGGAATAGCATCTGCAGAGTTGTCCAAATTACACTAAGGAATTAAGGTTGACTTTTAAAAGCCAATAAAAAGCCCTTTGAGAAAAAAGAAACTGGCCAGAAACCCATCAGTAACATTTCCTGATCTGTGGTAAGTAACTTACTGACGGGTCCAGGAATCGAAATATGGTTGGGGACCCCAAGAGAAGAGGAATTTACCCAATGCATACAGGTATCTAATGGCACAGATAAAACCTGGGCTTGTGAAAGGCTTTCAAGAAAATCCAGCCTGAGATTCCTTATAAGAAGTTCCAGCAAAGTCAATTTTAAAGGGAAAGAAGAGCCTAGATGGCCAATAATTATTCTTACTGTACTTTATGCAAATAATCAGACCCAGTATACTGAAATTACAGTTTATTTGGCAACTAAGTTAATTCTGCTATAATTGTTTTTAGTATAAAGAGAAAATAAAAAGAGAAAAATGGTTCAAAGAAAAAAAGGCTGTGACCCACCTGTATTAAATCCCAGCCTTATCTGTAATGCCAACTCATAAAATGAAACATAACTGTTTTACTAATCTGTTAAATGGGGCTAAGAGACTAGTCAACAAAGTATAGAATTATATACAGTAGTTATATTTAACTGTAACACTACGTGCTACTGTACCTAATTCGTATACTCTGCTGAGTCTGCTGCTGACAGAAACCAAGTGACCCACTTGCCTAAATTTAAAAGATACCTTTTTCAGTATAAAGCTGGCTCTGGAGAGCCAGAGTCTGTTTGCTTTCCAGTAGGAGGAGAAGCACAGGCTCGTGACCTCCAACCCGAGACATAAACTGTCTTTTAGGACATCTAGACACAGTTAACATGCCCTGCTCCGGCCACATAGCTGGCTGGTTAATGCATGGCTGAAGGCTGAGGAAAGTCTCTCCTTGAGAGACTTGTCTTAATTGGACTTTTGGACTTTGGGAAAAAGGGGAAAATGTCACAGGGAAAAGTAAAAATTCATATGCATATAATCAACTACTTAGACATTAAATCACCAACGAGTCTGTTAAAAAGTGTGTAAAAGTGTATAGGTGTAGTGTGACAAAAAAAAAAAACTCTGAGAGTGAAGTTAGACCTCCCTTCACAGGGTCTATAAAAGTGCTAGTTAGCCTTCTCTAACTAAGTGATAGCTCGAGTAGAAAATCGAGGCTGCCCTACTTAAAAAATAAGTTGAAATTGTATACATGTGAGTACTTAGAGAATAACTAAGATGAGTAACAGTGAGTGAGGCTTCGCCTCCCCACCCCCAAAATTCACAGGATAAAACAAATGTGTAAGTATGCCGTTCTTCCCTGCTCCAACTTTGTCCCCTGGCTATTCTAAATGTTCAAAACTGCTTTGTTCATGACCTTGCTGAGGCTCAGAAGGTTTGTGCCTGAAGATAGGAGTCTAATGTCTAAGCTCACCTGAGCCTAAAAAGATGAGGGTTCCCTGTCCAGCCCTGAATAAAAAAATTAATAGTATTACATACCTATTATCAGCCCCTTCCCAGTGACACAGATGAATTAAGGATTTGATTCCCGAAAAGACTAGTGGGGAATGTAATAACTGACCCAGTTATTACATTAACCCCTGTTAGAAAGACCCCTATAGGCCCCTGTCTCAGCCTAAGTCCCTGCATGTCTCAAACTCCTTCCCTCCCCCAGCAAAATCCGGGAACAGGGTTCAGAATAGAATAAGGAAGTTCCCTGAGTTCCCAAAGCCTCCTAGCCACAGGTAAAACAATAGTGAAAGCTTACTCAAGCAGAGTTTCCCAAGCTACTGAGTCTCCCAAGAGCTGTCCCAGTGCCAATGGCCAAGCTGTAGCCCCCTGACTGTAACCCCGCCCTTAGCTAACTGCCATGTTCTACTTCTGTGCTCGTTTGCTTACCTGCCAACACAGCACAAAAATGGTATAAAAATAAGCCTGCTCCTCATTTCAAGGCCACCTGCCCTTTGGGCAGTGGCCCCCTGCGTAGGTGTAATAAATCACCATCTGATTTATACCTGAAGTGGGTCTGAGTTTTCTTACAGGTGGCATGGGTACAACAACACCTCCCACCTGGAAACTAAGGGCAGTTTTCACATCACATCTTCCTCCAGCAACTGCCATGCTTTCTCTCCTTACAGCAAAACTTCTTGTAGAGGATACCTCTATTTAGGGCCAGACAATATGACATTGTGGTTAGATGCACAGATTGGAGAGCAGTGTGATCTTGAGCAGCTAACGTTCCTTGACTCTTCTGTAAAATGCATGGGATGAGGAGGAGAATTGCCTCACGGAGCTAGCATGAGTGTTGCTGTCCACTGGCCTAGTCAGAGACATGGAGATAAGCCCTGCAGATGAAATGAATGATTTATTAAGGGATGGCTGGTGCTCGCTCGGGCACAGCAGCAGCCAGCCATCTTTACTTACTTTCTTACATATCCAAACTCATCAGATAAAAATAATCCAAGAACAAGGGAGACAAAAGGTAAAGATGCCTTACCAACATTAACACAGCAGAGTTCGTACACGCCTTTCTAAACCAAGGATATCTTGTTTGGTGATAAACAACAATGGAGATAAACCACAAAGGGCTGGGTTGTCTGTTCTGTTTGCCTACTTCTCTATGTGACTACCTGAAAGTTTTTGTGTAAATAGAGGTAGGGAATTAAGGGCAATGGTTCATTGCCCCAGGCAAATGATCTGTCTCCAGCTACAACTTGGAAAGGGTCTCTGGCACATTCTTTCATTTAAGGCATGACCGCAGCCCAAGTACTGGAAATGTTCCTTCTCAGAGCCTCGTGGCTTCAAGGAGCACAAATGAGACTGATTCACCTTACAAGTGTACAGCGGATTGTGCCCCTTCACAGGACGGGCTAACGGGAAGCATTAGAACATTTGTGAGTCAGCACTACATGTGCATGGGCACTGCTCACCACCACTTCTCTCAGCCTCTCTCACACCCACCCTCACCAGCCTTCTCCCCCAACCCATCCCCATGACACTGGACTTACCAACCTCCATGGTGCCTCTTCAGAGCACTCCCTCTCAGTTCCCAACATTCTCAGCTCTCAGCAGCATTTGACACAGGTAATCAATCAGTCTTCTTCAATACATTTTTGTTGTGGGTTGAATTAGGTGCCCCTAAAAAAGATATGTTCAAGTTTGGAAATAGGGTCTTTGCAAATGTGCTTAAATTAAGCACATACTGGAGTAAGGCGAGCCCTTAATCCAACACTCATGTCCTTATAAGAAAGAGATACAGAGACCTGGAGACACACAGGGAGAAGGTCATGTGAAGACAGAGCGGGAGATTGGAGTGATGCAGCCACAAGGCAAGGGATATCCAAGATTGATGGGAACCACCAGAAAACAGAAAGAGGCATGGCTTCTCCCCAGGCATCCTCAGAGGGAGCATGGCCCTGCTGACACCTTGATTTTGGAATTCCAGCTTCCAGAACTTTGAGAGAATAAAATTTTTTGTTTTGAGCCATCTAGTTTGTGGTCCTTTGTGAGAACAGCCCTGAGAAGTGAATACAATCTTCCTCACCTGGCCTTCAGGAAATGATTCACTCTCATTTTTTCTCCTACCACACTTACTGCTCCTTCTCAGTCTCATTTCAGCTCCTCTCCCTGATCTCTGTTTAGTGTTAGTGTGTCCAGAGTTCAGTCCTTACACTCCACTTCTGCTTTAGCTCCACTCTTTGTCCCACTGCTTTAAGAATCACCTGTATGCTGGAAACTTGCAGATTGACATTTCAGGCCCAGACCTCCCCAACACATCCATGTGGGTATCTGAGAAACACCTCAAACATAATAGGACCCAAGTTGCACTGTCTTTCCCCTCCCAAACCTTTTCCTCCAATGGTTGTCCAGCCTCAGTAAAAGGCAGCTCCAATCTTTCAGTAGCTCTGGCCAAAAGCCTTAGAGCTGCAAAGTTAACAGAATCAAAATGGAGTCACCTATGCCAACCCCTCAAAAAACAGAGTCAAGAGGCCATAAAGGAGAGGTTCTCAAGTACACATACCTATGATATATTAAAAGGATTGTCTGAAAACCACCACCTGGTACAAAGAGTACTTCCACAAAGAATACTTCTCCAAGGACGCCTGCCTACCAACTGCCTGTGCAACCTTGGACTGATGCCACCCTTGTTACTGATCCTCTTAGTCAAGGATAACTGTTTCAAAACAACTTAGGTAACCCTACTTACTTTGCCTTTAAAAACCTTTGCCTTCCTTTGCCTCCCCAGGTATGTCTATGGCCACCTACAGCTCACAATGAATCCTCTGTCATTCATTCCTGAATAAACTCTTTTCTTTGGAGAGCCTCTCCCTCTGTTATTCTAGTTTGAGATAATCTGGTATCAGAAAAGTGGGATCCAAACCAAGCTCACCTCGAAGGATCGAAGGATCGGTGTCCCTGAACCCTTTGCATCCTCCTCTTCCATGAATTGCCCTTTTGCCTCTTTCAGCTTCCCCTTGTGATTCTTGGATTCCCTTCTTTGGCTGAGTTCTTTTGACTTTTTTCAGGATTTGGTTTGGATAAGGCTGCATTAAAAAAGGACCTCGCATCCCTCCCGGGACTATAAAAGACTTTTTGTCTTTTCTGGCAAATTCTTTCTGGTATAAATGCATTTTGTCTTCTGATTTCATTTTTGGGTTTCACATACATCTGTAAATGATCTGGCTCTTTTACATTTTTACCGCTCTCTTGTTTCTGAACATCTAGCCAAAGGAAAGATGAACACTCCTCTTGGGTATAGGACAACCCATTAAAAGCTGTTATGGTGATCACCACTGTCTAAGAGGGATTTCGGTCACCAAAGAACCAAGTCTCCTGTATGAGAACAAAATGGCCACAAACAGGCAAGATTATCACAAGGTGCTTGATAAAAATGACCGTGCAATGGAGAAGCCATGGTATCACATGCCAGGTGTGTTTGTAATTAAAAACACTTTGCCCAAACTCTTAACAGATTTTCTTTTGCTCTCAAAAGACTCATAAGCAATGGGATGTGCTTCGCAAATTCTAAGGCATACCAGGACAACCTGCCTTCAGAGCCTCCACCTGGCTGTTATGTTCAAATGTTATGGTCCATTTTTGTGTGCATTTTTAAACTGATGGACATGTGACACCAAGAATAACTTAAACCTGATGGGAGCAAGATGGCAGCCGAGTAACAGCTTCCTTGCATCTGGGCATCGTGAGTCTGGGGAGATAGGACTCCAGGCATCTCTGGCTGGTGGGATCTGCCTATCATCACCCCTGAGAGGATACAGGGAGTCAGCAAGAGACTTCTGGACCCCAAGAGGGGGACTAAAACAGTGGAAAACCGGCAAGTGGTCGCGTGTGTTCAATCCGTCTAAACCCGCCCGCAACTGTAAGTTCAGTAGCAGCGAGACTGCAAACCAGAAAGACCTTACCTGTGAACTGTTTTGGTGTCTTTGGACTTGGCACTCAGCTGAACTGCCTTGGGGAGAGCCTGAGCGGGATGCGGAGAACTTTGGCCTTTGTCTGGGGCCCCAGTCTGAGCCGCTGAGCCAGACGGAGCTAATAGTGTTTGGCTCTGGGTCACAGGCAGCCATTGTGAGTGATCTGCCCTGGCAAGCTCCGCCCTCAGGGTTGCATAGCTTGAATTGGGTGGGAGCTGGTAACCCAGCGACCAAGTAGCCTAAGGGCGGGGTCTGAGCTGCCTTGCAGCCCTAACCCTTGGGGGCAGAGGGAGACCAGTTTTGGCACACAGGGTAAGTGGATAGCCAATTCAGCAGTGATTCCAGCGACAAGCACTTCCCTGGGAAAGCTTCTGCTCAGCAAGTGAACAAGTTCAAAGTGCCTTTTAAGTGGGCTGAAGAGAGATTTAGGGTGTCTACCTCCTGGGGTTTGAGAAACTAGCAGCCTCCAGTCATATCAGAACTATGATTAACATCTCATACCCCAGAAGACCACGTGTTGCCCAGACAATATTAAATGACATATACATACTGCTTTGTTTTTGGTTGTGTGTTTTTTTTCTGGTTTGGTTGGTTTTATTGTTTATTTTGATGATGTTAATTGTTGTTTTGTTTTTTAAGTTCAACCTTTTCCATACAGATCCTTTTTCTTTCTCAATTTTTCTAGTTTAAATATAATTTCCCATTGCTGCCTATTTCAATAATTAGAACTTCATTTTTGTTAGTGTTTCTACCACTATTATTTGGTTTTCCACCCAATTTTATCCCATAAAGTTTTCTGTTTGCTTGTTTTGGTTTGATTTATAGCATTTTTGTCTTTCCTCTCTACTTGGTGGAGGTGGGGTACTGTGTCTGATCAGGTTAGCAAACAGCTGCTGACCTCAAGGGAACCACCCAAATGGGCACCCCCAGAAGGTGGTTTTTTTTTAAGGTTGTATCAACTGTACACCTATATTGCTCTGTCTCCCTCTTTCTGTGCCTCTCTTCTTTTTGTCAATATTCCTTTTACCCAGCCCCTCTCCTTTCTCTATTTTTCTTTTTTTTTTCTTATCACTCGGTCCTCCTTTCTTTCATCCCTTTTTTGCTCTTAAACCTTCTCACCCTTCTGGTCCTGTAACCCTTAGTCCACAGGCATGAGAACTTAAAGAGCAAGAGGAAGTGAAAGGAAAATTAGGGCAAGGAAACAGATAAAAGAAATCACTCATGAGGAAGAATCAGCAGAAAACTCCAGGCAACATGAAGAACCAGTTCAGAACAACCCCGCCAAGGGACCATGAGGTAGCTACTGCAGAGGATTCCACCTATAAAGAAATGTTAGGAATGACAGAAAGGGAATTTAGAATACACATGTTGAAAACAATGAAAGAAATGATGGAAACAATGAAGGAAACTGCTAATAAAGTGGAAAATAACCAAAAGGAAATCCAAAAACAGGATCAAATAAGAGATGAACGATATGAAGAATATAAAAAGGATATAGCAGAGCTGAAGGAACTGAAACAGTCAATTAGGGAACTTAAAGATGCAATGGAAAGTATCAGCAACAGGTTAGACCATGCAGAAGAAAGAATTTCAGAGGTAGAAGACAAAGTTTTTGAGATAACTCAGATAGTAAAAGAGGCAGAAAAGAAGAGAGAGAAAGCAGAACGTTCACTGTCAGAATTATGGGACTTTATGAAGCGTTCCAACATACGAGTTATAGGAATTCCAGAAGGGGAAGAAGAATGCCCCAGAGGAATGGAAGCCATACTAGAGAATATTATAAAACAAAATTTCCCAAATATCACCAAAGATTCTGACACACTGCTTTTAGACGGATATCGGACCCCAGGTTGCCTCAACTCTAACGGAGCTTCTCCAAGACACATTGTGATGAACCTGTCCAAAGTCAAGACAAAGAAAAGATTCTGCAAGCTGCCAGGAGTAAGCGCCAGTTGACCTACAGGGGCAAATCCATCAGAGTGACCGCAGACTTCTCTAATGAAACTTTCCAAGCAAGAAGACAATGGTCATCTACCTTTAATCTACTTAAACAGAACAATTTCCAGGCCAGAATTCTGTACCCTGCTAAGCTAAGCTTCAAAATTGATGGAGAAACCCAATCATTTACGGATGTACAAACATTGAGGAAATTCGCCACAACAAGACCAGCTCTACAGGAAATACTTCAACCTGTTCTGCACACTGACCACCACAATGGATCAGCAGCAAAGTAAGAACTTAGAAATTATAGGACAGAACCTCACCTCCACACTGATGCAAAAGATAAAACAAAGCAATGGACTCTCAGAAAATAAGACAAATAGAATACTACCACACTGATCAATTATCTCAATAAATGTTAATGGCTTGAATTCCCCACTGAAGAGACATAGATTGGTTGACTGGATTAAAAAACACAAGCCATCCATTTGTTGTCTGCAAGAAACACACCTGGCTTCAAAAGACAAATTAAAGCTCTGAGTCAACGGTTGGAAGACAATTTTTCAGGCAAATTGATGGAATTCAGAAGAAAAGAGGAGTTGCAATCTTATTTTCAGATACATGTGGATTTAAAGCAACTAAAGTCAAAAAAGACAAAGATGGTCACTTTATATTGGTCAAGGGAAAACTACAACAAGAAGACATTTCAATTCTAAATATTTATACACCCAATTTAAATGCTCCCAGATTCTTGAAACAGACCCTACTCAGTCTGAGCAGTATGATATCTGATAATACCATAATAACAGGGAACCTTAACACTCCTCTTACAGAGCTGGACAGATCCTCTAAACAGAAATTAAACAAGGATATAAGAGATTTAAATGAGACCCTAGAACAACTGTGCTTGATAGACGCATATAGAACACTCCATCCCAAAGATAAAGAATATACATTCTTCTCATCACCCCATGGAACATTTTCCAAAATTGATCATATCCTGGGACACAAAACAAATATCAACAGAATCAAAAGAATTGAAATTTTACCTTGTATCTTCTCAGACCATAAGGCACTAAAGGTGGAACTCAACTCTAACAAAAATGCTCGACCCCACCCAAAGGCATGGAAATTAAACAATCTTCTGTTGAATAACAGATGGGTGCAGGAAGAAATAAAACAGGAAATCATTAACTTCCTTGAGCATAACAACAATAAAGACACAAGCTACCAAAACCTGTGGGATACTGCAAAAGCAGTTTTGAGAGGAAAATTCATCGCTTTAGATGCCTACATTCGAAAAACAGAAAGAGAGCACATCAACAATCTCACAAGAGATCTTAGGGAATTGGAAAAAGAAGAACAATCTAAGCCTAAACTCAGTAGAAGAAAAGAAATATCCAAAATCAAATCAGAGATCAATGAAATTGAAAACAAAAGAATCATTCAGAAAATTAATGAAACAAGGAGTTGGTTTTTTGAAAAAATAAATAAAATAGATAAACCATTGGCCAGACTAACGAGGAATAGAAAAGTAAAATCTCTAGTAACCTCAATCAGAAATGATAAAGGGGAAATAACAACTGATCCCACAGAGATACAAGAGATCATCTCTGAATACCACCAGAAACTCTATGCCCAGAAATTTGACAATGTGAAAGAAATGGATCAATATTTGGAATCACACCCTCTCCCTAGACTCAGCCAGTAAGAAATAGACCTCCTGAACACACCAATTTCAAGCACTGAGATCAAAGAAACAATAAAAAAGCTTCCAACCAGAAAATGCCCTGGTCCAGATGGCTTCACTCCAGAATTCTATCAAACCTTCAAGGAAGAGCTTATTCCTGTACTGCAGAAATTATTCCAAAAAACTGAGGAAGAAGGAATCTTCCCCAACACATTCTATGAAGCAAACATCAACCTGATACCAAAACCAGGAAAAGACCCAAACAAAAAGGAGAATTTCAGACCAATCTCACGCATGAATATAGATTCAAAAATTCTCAACAAAATCCTAGCCAATAGATTACAGCTTCTCATCAAAAAAGTCATTCATCATGATCAAGTAGGCTTCATCCCAGGGATGCAAGGCTGGTTTAACATACGCAAGTCTATAAACGTTATCCACCATATTAACAGAGGCAAAAATAAAGATCACATGATCCTCTCAATAGATGCAGAAAAAGCATTTGATAAAATCCAGCATCCTTTTCTAATTAGAACACTGAAGAGTATAGGCATAGGTGGCACATTTCTAAAACTGATTGAAGCTATCTATGACAAACCCACAGCCAATATTTTACTGAATGGAGTAAAACTGAAAGCTTTTCCTCTTAGAACTGGAACCAGACAAGGTTGTCCTCTGTCACCTTTACTATTCAATGTAGTGCTGGAAGTTCTAGCCAATACAATTAGGCAAGACAAGGAAATAAAGGGAATCCAAATGGGAGCAGAGGAGGTCAAACTCTCCCTCTTTGCTGATGACATGATCTTATACTTAGAGAACCCCAAAGACTCAACCACAAGACTCCTAGAAGTGATCAGAAAATACAGTAATGTTTCAGGATATAAAATCAATGTCCACAAGTCAGTAGCCTTTGTATACACCAATAACAGTCAAGATGAGAAGCTAATTAAGGACACAACTCCCTTCACCATAGTTTCAAAGAAAATGAAATACCTAGGAATATACCTAACGAAGGAGGTGAAGGACCTCTATAAAGAAAACTATGAAATCCTCAGAAAGGAAATAGCAGAGGATATTAACAAATGGAAGAACATACCATGCTCATGGATGGGAAGAATCAACATTGTTAAAATGTGTATACTTCCCAAAGCAATCTACCTATTCAATGCCATTCCTATCAAAATACCAACATCGTACTTTCAAGATTTGGAAAAAATGATTCTGCATTTTGTATGGAACCGGAAAAAACCCCGTATAGCTAAGGCAGTTCTCTGTAACAAAAATAAAGCTGGGGGCATCAGCATACCAGATTTTAGTCTGTACTACAAAGCCATAGTGCTGAAGACAGCATGGTACTGGCACAAAAACAGAGACATAGACACTTGGAATCGAATTGAAAACCAAGAAATGAAACTAACATTTTACAACCACCTAATCTTTGATAAACCAAACAAGAACATACCTTGGGGGAAAGACTCCCTATTCAATAAATGGTGTTGGGAGAACTGGATGTCTACATGCAAAAGACTGAAACTGGACCCACACCTTTCCCACTCACAAAAATTGATTCAAGATGGATAAAGGACTTAAATTTAAGGCATGAAACAATAAAAATCCTCAAAGAAAGCATAGGAAAAACACTGGAAGATATTGGCCTGGGGAAAGACTTCATGAAGAAGACTGCCATGGCAATTGCAACAACAACAAAAATAAACAAATGGCACTTCATTAAACTGAAAAGCTTCTGTACAGCTAAGGAGACAATAACCAAAGCAAAGAGACAACCTACACAATGGGAAAGGATATTTGCATATTTTCAATCAGACAAAAGCTTGATAACTAGGATCTATAGAGAACTCAAATTAATCCACATGAAAAAAGCCAACAATCCCATATATCAATGGGCAAGAGACATGAATAGAACTTTCTCTAAAGATGACAGACGAATGGCTAACAAACACATGAAAAAATGTTCATCATCTCTATATATTAGAGAAATGCAAATCAAAACAACCCTGAGATATCATCTAACCCCAGTGAGAATGGCCCACATCACAAAATCTCAAAACTGCAGATGCTGGCGTGGATGTGGAGAGAAGGGAACACTTTTACACTGCTGGTGGGACTGCAAACTAGTACAACCTTTCTGGAAGGAAGTATGGAGAAACCTCAAAGCACTCAAGCTAGACCTCCCGTTTGATCCTGCAATCCCATTACTGGGCATCTACCCAGAAGGAAAAACATCCTTTTATCATGAGGACACTTGTACTAGACTGCTTATTGCAGCTCAATTTACAATAGCCAAAATGTGGAAACAGCCTAAATGCCCACCAACCCAGGAATGGATTAACAAGCTGTGGTATATGTATACCATGGAATACTATTCAGCCATTAAAAAAAATGGAGACTTTACATCCTTCGTATTAACCTGGATAGATGTGGAAGACATTATTCTTAGTAAAGCATCACAAGAATGGAGAAGCATGAATCCTATGTACTCAATTTTGATATGAGGACAATTAATGACAATTATGGTTATGGGGGGGGAAACAGAAAGAGGGAAGGAGGGGGGGTGGGGCCTTGGTGTGTGTCACACTTTATGGGGGCAAGACATGATTGCAAGAGGGACTTTACCTAACAATTGCAATCAGTGTAACCTGGCTTATTGTACCCTCAATGAATCCCCAACAATAAAAAAAAAAAAAAAAAATAGAAAAAAAAAAGGAATAAGTTAAAGCTTTTGTGGCCATATAAGGATCATTTAAGATCTCCAATCTTATTTTTCTTAGAACTAAAATTAGAATACCATGTTTATAGAAATATATGGTCTAAACGGGATATATTTTAATTGGTGTGTGAAAGCTTCTAAGTAAGCTCTCTTTCTCTCCATCCTCCCTATATATTTCAAATGTGCTGGTTTTCTTTTCATTTTGCTTAGTTACTTGCCCACTCCAAAGGAAAGAACTAAATAAGTAATTATAAAATTTAGGCTCTCGGGTAAACTGGGCTTGCTTCCTTTGCCTGGCTATCCACTGGAATTCAGATATTTTTAAAAATTGCTTTCCTTGGCTAGCACAGTGGCTTTCTCCTGTAATCCCAGCACCTGGGGAGGCCAAGGTGGGAGAATTGCTTGAGGCCAGAAAGTTTGAGACCAGCCTGAGCAACACAGGAAGACTCTGTTTCCACACATACAAAAAAAAAAAAAAAAAAAAAATTGAAAGATTAATGAATCATGATGGACCATGCCTATAGTCTCAGCTACTTGGGAGGTTGAGGCAGGAAGATTGCTTGAGCCTGGCCAGGAGTTTCAGATTGCAGGGAGTTATGATGACATCTCCATGCTCTAGGCTAGACAACAGAACGAGATAACCCTATCTCAAAAAAAAAAAAAAAAAAATTGCTTTTATTGCCATAATTGTTAGTGGGCTCCACCCTGATGTCAGCAATCTCTTATAATTAAGATACAACTAAGTTGAAAAGACAGCCTATCAAACTATGTAAATCAGTCTCCAAGATGTGCCTTTCTGGCATCTAGCTGGCTATTTTGAAACTCTTATGCAAAAATTTACATATATAAAAGAAAACAGTCTTATGATTGCTGAGTTGAGAAAGTATGAGAATAAATTAAGGAAATAAGGTTTGTTATTGATTCCTTTGGTGCCATATCCAGGCTGATAAGTTGTTTCTGGTAAAACAACAAAATAAAAATAAAAAGTATATTCTTCTTTAAATGAAAGTAAAAGAAAATAAAGAGAGCTCTTCCTCAATTGGCTGTTTAATTGCTTTCAACTAAAATAATATTTATGTCAAAAAGATATATTTTGGAATGGCATTTCCTGAATTTTCACAACTTGTTTTAAGGGGTAATTCAAGCATAATTCTTAAAAATAAGTAAATTAGTAAATGTAAATAGCTTAAAAGTCTATAGTAAACTTTTGAATAATTACATTTTATAAAATATGTCTACTTAAAATTTGTTTCAAAAACCTTTTTGTTAGCGTCAAACCTTAAAATTACTTTAAGTAATTGTTTTTTTTCTTACAGCATTATAGTCAATCCAGCCAGCTCTATCTGGAATGTAAATATCCGAAAAGTTAACATGAGACCAATAACAGAAAAAAAGGAAAGAAAGTAGCTTTTGAGGATAAACATTATAAAAAAGACAAAATTATTAGTTTTTTGGTCAAAAAGGATTAATTCAGGGGTTATTTCAGAAAACAAAATAAAAGCAAGGCAAGAAGGAACAAGTAGTGGAGAGAGATACAAAAAATTTCTACATATGATGATGCATTTTTTAAAAAGAAAAAGAGAGTAATTGCTTTTGTCTGAGAGCAAATTTTGTGTGGTCAAAATGATAAAGGGGAAAAAAAGAAATTTTTGTCCTCAGGTGGAATGATTGGTTGTACAATGATTGGTGGTTCCAATATGAAAAAAAAAAAAAAAGAAAGTTTAAGTATAGGACAAAACTGACAATTTAAGTAAGTTGTAGAAAGTTTGAGCAAGTTGTAAAAGGTCTGAGCAAGACCTTCCTAAAAGGTTTGTAGAAGACAAATCTTATAAATGGAATTCTGTGTGTGATCAAGCTGGCTAAAATTAAAAGGAGATTTATAGATTATTCTAAAAATTAAGCTTTAATACACATATCAAAAGTACACTGATACAAAACTAAAATCTCATTCCCTATGTTAAAACAATAAGATTTCCTTGGAGTACTGATCTGCTTTTAGTAGAAAATTATGAGAACTTTTAGGTAACTGCTCTAGGAAATAAAGATTCTGTGTTTTATCAAGATAATTTTTTCTGCTTTGTGCTGCTCTTTATTGAGTCTTGATTATTTTTTAAAAAACTGAGTTCTCTCTATAAAAGAGTTACTATTTTTTCTACATCTACATAAAATTCTGTAGTTACTTTTAAAGTTTTTAAATTATCATTCTAGATAATAAAGACGATTATATCACAGTCATTCTATTTTAATTAAATGCTTTAAGCCTTTTGATATTTTGATAAACTTTCCAAAGTCAAAATCTAAAGTAAGTCTTTACTAGAAATAGTAAACTCATTAGGTTTACTTGATATATTAAAATGTACAGTAAGCATTTTCAAAATGAGAAACGACATTTATCTTTTAAATTATATTTATGGGTATGTTATTGATATGAGTGTTCCAAAAATTGTACGAGATTCCTAGAATCTGACATGTCATAATTTTTATTATTATATTAAAATTGCTATGTGCCACAAAAATAACCAAATTTCTTTATCAATTACTTCTGTTTTTTTTTTTTTTGAGACAGAGTCACTAAGTCACCCTTGGTACAGTGCTGTGGCATCATAGCTCACAGCAACCTCAAACTCTTTGGCTTAAGCAAGTCTCTTGCCTCAGCCTCCCAAGTACCTGGGACTACAGGCATCTGCCACAATGCCTGGCCAGGTATTTTTTGTTGCAGTTGTCATTGTTGTTTAGCTGGGCTGGAGTGGATTCAAACCCAACCAGCCTTGGTGTATGTGGTGGCGCTGAGCCATCTATTACTTCTTGTAATTAACCCTCATCAGATTTATAACCTTGGCTATTCTTTTATTGTCCACAGTTATTGTTCTGATTCTTCTCTAAAAAATCTGAAATCAACTACAGTCTAAAATTCCTTCTCATGAAAAAACTCTGACAAGTACTCAGTACTAGTTGCTAGTAACTTTTATTTTTATTTATTTATTTTTGAGGCAGAATCTCAAGCTGTCACCCTGGGTAGACTGCCACCGCATCATTGCTCACAGCAACCTCCAACTCTTGGTTTCAAGAGGTCCTCTTGCTAATTAACTTTTAATCATATCACTGAACTGGGTAAAAATTTCCAGAACTCTGCTAAAGTAAACTGATGAATACATGAAACTGCCAGCCAAGATCAAGCAGAATAAGAAGTCAACTTTTTCTTTGAAAATTTGCTGATTCGGGGGTGGCGCCTGTGGCTCAGTGAGTAGGGCGCCGGCCCCATATGCCGAAGGTGGTGGGTTCAAACCCAGCCCCGGCCAAACTGCAACCAAAAAATAGCCGGGCGTTGTGGCGGGCACCTGTAGTCCCAGCTGCTCGGGAGGCTGAGGCAAGAGAATCGCATAAGCCCAAGAGTCAGAGGTTGCTGTGAGCCGTGTGACGCCACGGCACTCTACCGAGGGCGGTACAGTGAAACTCTGTCTCTACAAAAAAAAAAAAAAAGAAAGAAAATTTGCTGATTCGGGCGGCGCCTATGGCTCAGTGGGTAAGGCGCCGGCCCCATATACCGAGGGTGACGGGTTCAAACCCCACTCCAGCTGAATTGCAACCAAAAAAAAAAAAAAAATAGCCGGGTGTTGTGGCGGGCGCCTGTAGTCCCAGCTACTCGGGAGGCTGAGGCAAGAGAATCACTTAAGCCCAGGAGTTGGAGGTTGCTGTGAGCTGTGTGAGGCCATGGCACTCTACCAAGGGCCATAAAGTGAGACTCTGTCTCTACAAAAAAAAAAAAGAAAATTTGCTGATTCTTCTTAATGTATTGTTACCCAGATTTAAGGAAACTATTTTTTTTTTAGAGACAGAATCTCACTTCGTCACCTTCAGTAGAGTGATGTGGCGTCACAGCTCACAGCAACCTCCAGTTCTTGGGCTTAGGTGATTCTCTTGTCTCAGCCTCCCAAGTAGCTGGGACTACAGGCGCCCACCACAACGCCCGGCTATTTTTTTGTTGCAGTTTGGCCAGGGCCAGGTTTGAACCCGCCACCCTCGGTATATGGGGCCAGAGCCCTACTCACTGAGTCACAGGTATCAAGGAAACCTTTTTTAAGCTATTGGTAGCTTACAACAAACTGGCACACTAGTTTTGTAAACAAAACTGAAACATTTACTTTTTCTCTCTACCTGATTCCTCTAAAATTTGGAAACGATTCATGAGTATTCTTATTTTTATGGTAAATTGTTATTTGCTAAGTTTAATATGAATATGCTCTCTTTCTGATGGGATACAATTAAAAATATTGGTTATATTACCAAGGTTTTGACTAGGATATCATATTTAAGAATGTCTAAAGGTACCGCAGGTAAAGTCTGAAGTCTGCCTTAGTTTGGCTTTCTATCTAAAGAGGTTCTTAAATATGAGATTTTTATGTGGTTAATTGCTGTTCTTGCTGTACTTGAGTACTTAATTAAGCCAAGTCTGATAAAGCTAAACTTACTGTAGAAACAAATTGGTCTAATTTTGATTATCTTTGGTAAAAATAAGAGTAACTTTAAGAAAATTCTATTTCAGAAGAAAAGATACTGTAGTACACCTGCTGAGATTGTGGCCCTATTCTTTGTTTTCAAGTTTTTATTATTTATCAATGATTTGGACTAAATCCTTAATTCTTCTGTTTTTCGCTAATATCTGTCTGTAAGTCTCACCTAGTTCCCCACAAGCATTTGGTTTATTTAATTGGTTATCTTCAGGCTTGGGTTCATAATTCAAAACTATTGTGCAAACTTGGTTTATCATATTACTATTAATTTTGTGCTGCATGATTATTTTTTTTTTTTTTTGTAGAGACAGAGTCTCACTTTATGGCCCTCGGTAGAGTGCCATGGCATCACACAGCTCACAGCAACCTCCAACTCCCGGGCTTAAGCGATTCTCTTGCCTCAGCCTCCCCAGTAGCTGGGACTACAGGCGCCCGCCACAGCGCCCAGCTATTTTTTTTGGTTGCAGTTCAGCCGGGGCCGGGTTTGAACCCGCCACCCTTGGTATATGGGGCTGGCGCCTTACCGACTGAGCCACAGGCACCGCCCCTTTTTTTTTTTTTTTTGCAGTTTTTGGCCGGGTTTGGGTTTGAACCTGCCACCTCCGTCATATGGGGCCAGTGCCTTACTCCTTTGAGCCACAGGCACTGCCATGCATGATTTTTTTAAAAAACTTTGTCCCTGTTCCCTGTCAAATTTCTACAGAAGCATAATACCCAACAGAATAATGCTGGTCCAGCATTTTGAAATGATAGCCAATACCTATGAAACTGACAAACTTGCACTTAATAATGAACTCCAGCCAGACTTAGTCTGAGAACCACTCCTTCTGAACCTTCTGTTTGGCCTAGTGTGGCTAAAAGTGTTTTGACACTGAACTCCCAGTTGCCAATTTCTTCCCTTCAATATGGGACCAGACCAAGCAGGACAGTCCTTCCTAGTACTGAAGGACAATCAAAACCTAAACACAAGATGATTGATCAACAATGAGAGGGATAATGAAAGTTGTCAGAATCAAAATGGAATCACTTATGCCAAACCCCAACAAAATGGAATTAGGAGGCTATGAGGGAGGGTCTCTCATGCACACATATGATAATAACTATTACAAGGACTGTTTGGAAACCACAACTTTACAGAAAGGCATTGCAACCTTACACAAAGAATACCCTTGTGAGGATGCCTGCCCAGCAAGTGCCTGTTCAACCTTCAACAAATGTTATTCTTGTTATTGATCCTATAGGTAAGGATGATTTTTTCAAAGCAATTTATGTATTCTTCTTCCTTTTGCCTTTAAAAACTCTTGCCTCTGCCGGGTCTTCGGCAGTCGCAGTTGAGGGAAGATCGCGGCCAGCCAGATTTCGTCCCAGCTGCTGAGCGGGATGGTGAGCGTCAATTGCGGGCCGGAAGTCTGTCCAAGCAGGAACTCAACTTTATTGAGACAAGCAGCCGCTTATATAGGGCGTGTGGAAGGGGCAGGGAAAGGAGGCGGGGACTGAGGTGGTGTGATGGGTGGTAACAGGGTTGGACCAATGGCATGATGCTACGCTGGCTGTATCTAGGTAGAGGCAGTTTCAGGCCGGGCCTTGCTGAGTCATTGCTACGCGGAAGTAGCTCCATGGATCTACTTCTAGTCAAGATTGGGAAGTTGCACTAGGCCTCAGGCACATGGCAGGGCCCAACATGCCTCCTGCTATGGTTTGGGTAAGATTTGTTTGGCTCCACTAAGCCTCCTACTGAAATCTGATCCCTAATGGTGGAGGAGGGGCCTGGTGGGAGGTGTTTGGATCTGTTTAGACAGATGTCTAATGAATGGCTTGGTGCCATTCTCATGGGAGTGAATGACTTCTCACTCTCAGTTCCTGCCAGAACTGGTTGTCCATAGAGTCTGACACCTCCTCCTCTCCCCTTTGCTCCCTCTCTTGCCATGTGACACACCAGGTCTCCTTCACCTTCTGCTGTGAGTGGAAGCAGTTTGAAGCCATCATCAGAAGAGATGTGATGATCATGGTTCTCATGCAGCCTGAAGAACTGTGAGGCAAATAAACCTCTTTTCTTTATAAATTACTCAGCCTTGAATATTCCTTTATAGAAGCACAAATGCACAAATCACCTCCCTTTGCCTCCTTGGGTATGTTTATGGCATCCCATGTTTTACCATAATGTATCCCCAGATTGCAATCCCCTGTCATTCATACTTGAATGCACTCTTTTCTTCAGAGCTTCTGTCTCTGCTGTTATTTTAGATTGACATAATCATGCTTGACTCCTTTCGTTTGATCTCATTTCATATCTAGTCTGTTGGCAAATCCTGTTGGCTTGCCATTTAATACATGTCCACAATCTGACCACTTGTTACTAGTTCCACCACCACTGATCCTAGTCCACCACCACCTCTCATTGCCCGAGGTCAGGAATACAAAATATTGAATGTAGACATATCATCTGGCTTCTGGGTATGAGTGATGGTGTTGATCCCAGCTGTTTGCTTAAAAATCCCTCAGCACCTTTCTGTGGTCCACATGTAAAAGCCCAACCTCTTTAAAAAGGATAAGCAAACCCTCTACCATCTGGCTTTTGCTTCATTCTCTAAATTTATTGCTGTCAATACCCAGCTATGCTTCTGTCTTGGGAGACAAACAGAGGTCATGCTCTGCTCTTTTAAGACTCTTATCCTTTACATGTAAAATCCAGAAAAATTTGGGGGGCTCCACCATCTGACACATATTCCAGAAGACTTCCCTGACCACATTATTCACAATGTTCCTCAGCCATGTGTACCTCTATCTATACACTTGAGTATGAATCTGCTCTTCTCCTTCCGCCCTATAATTTCTCAAAATCCAATGATCTCTGTCTCCTCTGCTGGATTTTGAGCTCTCTAAAGTCAAGAGCCAAGCCTCATTCAATGCTGCTTCCCCAGTGCTAGGCACAGTAGATGCTGAATATTTCAGAAAAAGATGCATGGATCAAGGGTTGGCCTTTGTGCATCAAAGGACACAAACCACAGAGTGAAAAGCAACCTACAGAATGGGAGAAAATATTTGCAAATCATATACATATATGATGAGTTAATATCCAGAATATATAAAGAAGCCAGGCACAGTGGTTAACGCCTGTAATCCTAGTACTCCGGGAGGCCTAGGCAGGTGGATCTCCTGAGCTCAGGAATTTGAGACCAGCCTGAGCAAGAGCGAGACCCTGTCTCTACTAAAAAATAAAAACCTAATTGGGCATTGTGGCAGGCACCTGTAGTCCCAGCTACTTGGGAGGCTAAGGCAAGGGGACCATTTGAGCCCAAGAGTTCAAATTTGCTGTGAGCTATGATGCCATGGCATTCTACCCAGGGCACAGAGTGAGAGAGACTAAAAAAAAAAAAAAAAAAAGAATATATAAAGAACTCCTGTAACTTAACAACAATAAAATTAACCTAACTAAAAATGGGCAAAGGATGCAAAGAAACACTTCTCAAAGATTTACAAATGGCTGCCAAGCATATGAAAAGATGTTTAACATCATTAATCATTAAGGCAATGCAAATTAAAATTACCTTATATCCATTATTATGGATACCATAAAAAAACTGAAAATAACAAGTGTTATGAAGGACATGGAGAAATTGGAACTCACGTGTACTGTTGGTGCTAATGTAAAACGGTGCAGCTGCTATGGAAAATAATATGGCAGTGTTTCATAAAGCGGGGCAAGTTGGCTCATGCCTATAATCTCAGTACTTTGGGAGGTCAAGGTGAAAGGATTGCTTAAACTTAGGAGATGGAGATCATATCTCTACAAAAATTTTTAAAAATTAGCCAGGCATCATGGCCCATGTCTATAGTCCCAGCTACTCAGATGGCTGAGGTGGGAGAATCACTTGTGCACAGAAGTTCAAGGCTGCAGTGAACTATGATAGTGCCATTGTATTCCAACCTGCATGACAAAGCAAGATACTATTTATTAAAAAAGATAAAATTAAAAATAGAATTACTATATAATCCAGTAATTCCACTTCTCCATATATACCGAAAAGAACTGAAAGCAGACTCTTGAAATATTTATACGTTCATGTTGATAGCAGCATTATTCACAATAGCCAAAAGATGGAAGCAACCAAAGTGTCCATCAGTGGATGAAAGGATAAACAAAATACGGCATATACATGAATGGAAGATTATTAAACCTTAACAGGAAATGAAATGTTAACATATATACTATAGCATGAACGGACCTTGAAGACATTTTTCAGAGTCAAATAAGCCAGTCACAAAAAAGACAAATATGAGGTACCTAGAACACTCAAATACATAGAGGTAGAAAGTAGAATGGTGGCTGCCAATGGCTGGGGAGAGGTTGGAGTGGCGAGTTGGTTTAATGCGAATGGAGTTTCACTTTTGCAAGGTGAAGAGTTCTGCAGATGGACAGTGGTGATGGTTGCACCACAATGTGTATGTACTAAATTCTACTGAACTGTACACTTAAAATTTGTTAAGATGGTAAACCTTATGTTTATTTTACCAAAATTGAAAGTGTAAAAAAAAAAAATAAAGAAAGAAAGGCACACCTTCTTGTGGCCTGCCCCAGGTAACTCCCCCTTCAAGGTGAAAGGCTCTGTCTGCAAGGGTGCCCTGGAGAGGAAAAGGACATTATTCATCATCCCCTGGGGGCAGTAAAGGAGGGGCATCTGGAGAAATGACACTTAGCCAGGTGGTGGGAGCTGTGAGGCCCACAGGTCAGACTACAGGCAGGGGACTCTGATTGGTAATGAGCAGGCCTGAACTTGTACCTGCTGGCTGGCCAGAGGTCTGAGCTGTTGACCTCTGTGAAGAACACGTGGCCAGCAAGGATCTGTGCCACCAAGTTGAATATGACCTACCTAGTGCTGGCAGACACTTGAGTGTGACCTAATCCTACCCCTGCATTTAGAAACAAACCAACCAAGGCCCAGAGACCGGAAATGTAGCCCCTCATCTCCAATCATGTGTAGTACTCATTTCTGATAATGTGGGGATGGAAGAGACTCCATCAGGCCCCTGTGCCTTCACATTAACAATTAGGTTGAGCTCCAGCAGTAGGGCGGGAGTGAGGTGAGGCCTGTGGGAAGGAGAGTGTAAGGAGGGTGTAAGTTGCAACTCCTTTCCTATTTTCTTTGGATCCAGCTGACACTGACATCTTGGTGGTCGTATGGGTACACTAAGTGCACAGAGCCTATGGCCATCCACTGTCTTCCTCAGAAACAAATGTACCTAAACTGGAGGTGTTCTACCTTACTGACCCGTGACAGGTGGACTCTCAGAGCCTCGCCCTTTGTCTCATAGAGTTTGAACAACCCCAGGTGGATCCATGGGAAGGGCAGGGTAGAGGGTGGTCACTTGCCCTAAACTTGGAGCCTTCCCCGCCCGCCCTCCCTTTTCTTTTGGTAATCCTCAAGGTCACAGGACACAGAAACAATGCATGAAAAAGGTTGGCCCCAAAAGTTATCTATTGTGAAGCTGATTTCTCTGCAAATAGTTTAGCTTGGCGATTAATACTGGCGATCTGGGGTCAGGCAGATTCACTCTAACCACCAGTGTGTAACAGGTGAGGCAACAAAAAACTGGGAAATATGCACCTCCGATATAGGATGGTTGAGTTGTAAAAATTAAACGGGAAAACGTGTGCAAAAGTCCAGGCACACAGTGGGTACACAATACGTGGACAGCTACGGCACTAAAACTAGACCGAGAACACAGGAAAACTTGAGTTGCCGCGAACGAGCTGGTATAATCTTTCTGCTGGAGATCATCGGTGTTACCTTGGCCCACCAGCTCTGGCTTCCCCACGCCTTGTGCAGAATCACCGGCAGAAAACTGGTCTTTACTCCAACCCGGCTCTTCCCGCGCTGCAGTACTCCGCACGGCAGCCAATCAGATAGCGGCGTTTTCCACGGGGCGGGACTTCCTGCTGCAAGCGAGCACGCTTGCGTACGGTGTCCTGCCCCGGAACTGCGGTAGGCGCTGCTGCTGAGGACGCTGGCGGTTAGTGAGGCGGTTGAGCCAAGTCTGAGTGAGCTGAGGCGGCGTCTCCGTACAGTGAGTACCAAAACTCGAGCGGGGCTGGAGCCACTTCCCGAGCGGGGCTGGGGGTAGGACCCCGGACTGTCATCGCTGGCTTCTCGGGGCTGCTGTGTTCCCCAGGTTCAGAGAGGGCGGCCATCCCGCCAACTGCGTGCCGTGGTCCTCGCGTCCTGGGCCCTTCTCCCGGCCTCGGTATAGTGCGGCGGTTCAGGCCTGAGACGAAGCGGGAGCGCCGGTCACGGGACTGACGCCACGAAGAAAGCCCCTGCGTGCTCTGCGACCCTGCAAGTCGCTCTACGCGTCCTCGCCTTCCCTCTAGTGACATGCCCCGCCCCCTTCTCGCCGTGGAACCCCGATTAATCGTTAGCGTGGCGTAGTTTGTATGGTGGGCAAATCTTCACTGTGTGCTCTCTTGTCTCGTGGGTTTTAAGCGCCGTGCTAAGTGGGTTTTAACTTGTGTCACCCTTTCGTATCGACATAACAATCCTGTGGGACAAGTGTCCTCATTATCCCCATTCTGTGGGCCTCAGAGATTAATACATATACTACCGATGCGGAGCTGGCAAGTGGTGGGGTCTGGATTTGAATCGGAAATTGAAAAGACCTTTGCCTTTTCCACAGACTCCCTAATCTTTCTTGGGCTTTCGGAAAAGGGACAGCATGGATTGAGTTCTACTCAAACGAATTGTGCCTATATGGTCTTTAAAATGTAGTGAAAAGACTGGACGGGTTTTAAGTAATTTGTCAAAGGCCAGAATGATGGAACAGGCATTTGTCCCCCTGGGGCAAGGCTCCGGAAGGAAGAAAGCTCAGTGCCCTTTTAATAAAACTCACCCTTCCATGGGAGGTTGAGGCAGGTGGATTGCCTGAGCTCACAGGTTTGAGACCAGCCTGAGCCTGAGTGAGACCTCATCTCTAAAAATACCCGGGTGTTGTGGCAGAAGTCTGTAGTCCCAGCTATGCAAGAGGCTGAGGCAAGAGGATCACTTGAGCCCAAGGGTTTGAGGTTACTGTGAGCTGCGATGCCACAGCACTCTACTAAGGGCAACAAACTGAGAGTCTGTCTCCTAAATAAATAAAACTCACCTCTTCACCTGTGCCCCCCTTCCAAAAGAAAACCTAGCATTCTTATTCTTTCAAAATGGCTTGTGTGGCTAAATTTATCAACCATATTTTACATGATTTTATTTATTTATACAAAACACAAAACTTAGGTACCAAAACTCCTTCTCCTTTCTTAATAGATCTGAAGTACGGAGAGAAGTAAATAGCACTGTCCAAGGTTGTACAGTAAGTGTGGGATATGGAATTAAAGCCAGGTCTAGCTCATATATCTTCATTTCATCCCCTGTGTACCTTCTATTTCAGGTAAAGCTACCTGTTCTGTGGTATTTTTTTCCTCCTTTGATCTTTTCTAGCTGGGAGCATCTTTATGTCCTCACTTCTTTGCAGGGCCTGGTACTTGATAGGTTGCTTAGAAAATAATTTGTTGCATCAAAATCCTATGCTTTTCAGTCACCAACTTAATAAATCATTTCTCTGCTTTTCTTTTCAGCAACCATGAAGTTGAAAGAGGCAAAATCAAGGCCAAAGCCACCAAACTATGGCAAATTTCAAACAAAGGGAATCAAAGTTTTGGGGAAATGGAAGCAGGTGAAGATTGACCCAAATATCTTTGCAGATGGACAGATGGATGACTTGGTGTGCTTTGAGGAACTGACAGATTATCAGTTGGTCTCCTCTGCCAAGAATTCCTCCAGTCTCTTCTCAAAGGATGAGCCCAAGAAAAGAAAGGCCCAAGCTGTTGCAGAAGAAGAAGAGGAAGGAGAGTCTAGGTCCCCAAAGAAAAAGATCAAGTTGAAGAAGAATAAAGATGTGGCATCTGAAGGAACCAGTATCCAGAAAGAGTTTGAAGTCAAAGATGCTGAGCCAGAGCCCCAGGGAGATGGCACCATTATTCCCGATCCAGAGGTAGAGGAGATGGCATCAGAAAACCTGGCCCTTACTGTTCCAAAAAAGAAGAAAAAGAAAGGGAAGAAAAAGTTGGAGCCTTCCCAGAGTTCTGCTGCTAAGGTGCCCAAAAAAGCAACGACATGGATGCCTGAAGTTAATGACCAGAAGGCAGATGTATCAGCTTGGAAAGACCTGTTTGTGCCCAAGCCTGTTCTCCGAGCACTCAGTTTTCTAGGCTTCTCTGCACCTACACCAATCCAAGCTCTGACCTTAGCACCTGCCATCCGTGACAAGCTGGACATCCTTGGGGCTGCTGAGACAGGTAAAGGCAACTCTGGGGGAAGGATTGCTTCTAGATGGAGCCTGTAGCTACTAATAGGCTAGATGACCAGGAGAGGGGGAAATGTTGAGAATATTAACCACAAAAGCAATGTTGAATGAGGTGTTTAGAAGTCACCCAGCTCTGGGTTAAAAACTGCCCCTTCCTGATTGGTACCCTAGTCAGATCACTTAATTGCTCTGGGATGTAGAGACCCCATTACCAAATAGAGATAACAACCCTATGGCTTGCCTTGCTCTAAGGGTTAAATGCTACAGTAAACTAAAGCTTACGCAGTATCTTGTAAGTGATCTGTAAATGGTGTATTTTCCTATGACAGCTTTTCTAAATGGCTCAAAGGGATAAGGAAAGATTAGTTCTCTAGAAAGGTAGATAGATCTTCAGGAGCATCAGGAATAACTGTCTTAATTCTCAACAGTTATCCAAAGGTAAAAAGAGTTGCTGCTTTGGGAGTTATTGAATTTCTTGTCATTGGAAGGATTTAAGTGGTGTGGTTAACTATTGAGTGGATTTTGTAGAGAGATTCAGGTGGGAGGTGACCGTTAGGACTAGGCTGTGTTTAAGGTTCCTTATTTTGGGGGTCAGGACTTTTGGGAGCAATGACTGGTTGATTCACTGGGTAGAGTAGACTACTGACATGAGGAAGGAACTTGTACTGCCTAGAACTATTAGTCCATTTAGGCCAGAAGTATCCAGTAGAAATATATACCGTTGTCCCTTGGTATTTGTGAGAGATTGGTTTCAGGAACCCCCTCAGATACCAAAACCACAGATGCTGAAGTCCCTTATATAAAATGGTGCAGTACTTACATATAACATATGTACATCTTGTATACTTTAAATCATCTTTAGATTACTTATATTACTTAATACAATATCAATGATATGTAAATAGTTTATTATACTGAATTGTTTAGGGAATAATGACATGAAAAATAAGTCTGCACATGTACAAATGCAATTTTTTAAAATTATTTTCAATCCGCAGTTGGTTGAATCTATGGAGGTGGAACCCATGGATACATAGGGATGACTGTATCGTGTGACCCACATATGTAATTTAAAATTTCCCAGGAGCCACATTTTTAAAAGTTAAAAAAAGTGAAATTAATTTTAGCAATATTTATTTAACCAATTATATCAAAATATTTCAATATGTAATTCATGTGACATTATTCGTGAGATATTTTTCATTCTTATTTTTGTACTAGATTTTCAAAATGTGGTATGTGTTTTAGACTTGCAGCCACGTGTCATTTTGGTTTTTTTTTTTTTGGTTTTTTGCTGGGGCTAGGTTTGAACCTGCCGCCTCCAGCATATGGGACCAGCACCCTACTCGTTGAGCCATAGGCGCCACCCCACGTGTCATTTTGGAGTAATTACATTTTAAGAGTTCGGTAGACTTTTTAGTGCTTTTTGATTTTGGTTTTTTTTTGTTTCTTTGTTGTTGTTTTTTTTTTGAGACAGTCTCAAGCTGTCGCCCTGGGTAGAGTGCCGTGACATCCAGCTCACAGCTACCAACAGCTCCTGCGCTCAAGCGATTCTCCTGCCTCCGCCTCCCAGGTAGCTGGGACTACAGGCACCTGCCACAATTCCTGGCTATTTTTTGGTTGCAGCTGTCATTGTTGTTTGGCAGGCCCGGGCTGCATTCGAACCCGCCAGCTCAGGTGTGTGTGCCTGGTGCCTTAGCCACTTGAGCCACAGGCACCGAGCCATGCAATTTTTGGAAAAGTAGAGTAGAAACTTGGCATGAGGTTCTATCATTGTAATACAGATGGAAGTGCAAGGCAATCGCAGGAGAGGAGGATGAGGTAATAATAACGTAGAGCATTGGCTCTGCATTTATAATGTGTCATGCACTGTGTTAAGTGCTGTACCTTGAACTCAGTTTTCATAACCTTCATGAAGTAAGTAACCATTATTCCCATTTTACAGATAAGGGAACTCAACCTCACAGAGGATAGACAGCTACCCTAAAATTACACAACTGAAAATGATAGTGATTGAATTCTAAGCTAGGTCTGTATGTTTTTAAGCATTCTGCTACATTGCTTTGGTATGCGCAGAGTCCGGGACATGGGTCTCTGGAAGGCAGAGGCAAGATCTGTGTGAGCTACTATGGCTAGAACCATTTGAATTCATACCCATAGCTTCTGTGAGGCTTTCTTCATAGAATGCTGTAAATCAAGGAGTCCGTGATTCAACTTGGGATAGTCCACACGTTGGGGCTGTTAACAGGCTGCTGCCCGTGGAATGAGTTCGGTTGACCCTTGAATGACAGGAGGATTAGGGGCATGGGTCCTTCACACAGTTGGAAATCCATGTTTAACTTTTGACTTTCCCAAAACTTACTCTGCATTGGCTATCTCACTACTATTGACTAGAAGCCTTATCAATAACATAATCACGCATAACACGTTTTGTATGTTATATGTATATACTGTAATTCTTACAATAAAGTAAGCTAGAGGAGTAGCTAGAGAAAGCATGTCTTTCTCCAGTGTATTAGTATGCTCTGTCTTTACTTTTATTTTATACTTTTAAAATTTTAGTATTATTTCCTTGTGTTTCTCTAGTGACTAATGATGTTGAACATCTCTTTGTGTACTTATTTGTCATCCATATTATCTCCTGTGGTGTCTGTTCAATTCTTGTGCCCATTTTTTTAGATGGGATGTTGTTCTCCTATTGTAGAGTTTTCACAGTTCATTATATATTATAGATACATCCTTTATCAAATGTATGATTTGTAAATTTTTCTTCCACTTTTTGTATTGCTTTTTCATTCTATTAGCAGTGAACACAAGGTCTTCCTTTTTTTTTTTTTTTTTTTTTTTTTTTGCAGTTTTTGGCCGGGGCTGGGTTTGAACCCGCCACCTCCAGCATATGGGACCAGCGCCCTACTCTGTTGAGCTACAGGCACCGCCCAGGTCTTCCTTTCAATGAAATTCAGGTTATCACCTTTTTCTTTTATGGGTCATTTTCTTCTTTTATCTAAGAACCCTTTGCCTAATCCAGGATCAACTTCTACCATGTTTTCTTCTAGACATGTTAGTAGTTCTAGGTTTTAGGTTTCAGTCTTTTTAAAATTTATTTTATTGTGAAAAGTGTGGATCAGTGTTCCTTTTTTTGCATATCTTTTTTCCTTTTTTTGCATATTGATGGTTAATTATTTCAGCTCCATTTGTTGAAAAACTATTCTCTTCTCACTAAAGTGACTTTGCACCTTTGCTGATTTTTTTTGTTTGTTTGTTTGTTTAAGACAGTCTCATCCTCTTGCCTGGCCTAGAGTATAGTGACCAATGGTATAGTCTCACTTCACTGCAACCTCAAACTCCTGGGCTCTTGTTCTCAGCTCCTGGGCTCAAGTGATCCTTTTTTGTCTCAGCCTCCTGAATAGCTAGGATTATAGGCACATGTTACTACACCACTGCTAATTTTTCTACTTTTTGTAGAGACAGGGTCTCACTTTTCGTCAGGCTTAGAGTCTTTTCTTTTCCCACTGATCTATTTGTCTCTTTAGGTCAGTATCTCAGTATCTTGGTTGTAATGAGTCTTAAAATCAGGCAATGTAAAAGTCTTCTAACTTTGTTCTTAGGAGTTATCCCATATGAATTTTAGAATCGGTTTATCAATTTCTATAAAAACACAAGCTGTTTTTGGATTGGGATTGCATTGATTACAGAGCAAATTGAAAACAGATGACTTTTTAACAATATTGTATTTTCTAATCCATGAATGTATATTTCTGCATTTTTTTAGGTCTTTTAACCTTTCTTAGCAGTGTTTTATAATTTTTAGTATTTTTTAGTATATAAATTTTCACATTTTTTGTTAGATTTACCCTTAAGCATGTTATATTTTTAATGTTATTATAAATGGTTATTTAAAATTTTCTATTTTCAGTTGTTGCTAATGAATAGAAGTAGGATGAATTTTTGTATAATGACTTGTATTCTATAACTTGGTATCATCAGTGGTTTTCTGAGGATTCCATGGTATTTTCTACAAAGATGATTGTATTATTCATTCTGGTTGCCTTTTATTTTTACTACATCGGCTAAGACATCTTTATAACTTTGAATTGAAGTAGTAGAGTTGGCATTATTATTTTGTTTCTGATCTTTGGTGGGGAAAACAGTCTTTTACCAGTAAGTCTGATATTAGGGGAAGTTTTTTGTAGATTTTCTTTATCAGGTTGAAGTTCTCTTAGTATTTTTATTTATTCATTTATTTTCTTTTTGAGACAGTCTCAAGCTGTTGCCCTGGGTAGAGTGCTGTGGCATCATAGCTCACAGCAACCTCCAACTCTTGGGCTCAAGTGATCCTCTTGCCTCAGTTTTCCTGTTTTTAGTAGAGACAGGGTCTCAATGTTGCTCAGGCTGGTCTTGAACTCATGAGCTCAAGCTATCCACCTACCTTGGCCTCCCAGAGTGCTAGGATTGCAGGTGTGAGCCACCCCGCCTGGCCTCTCTTATATTTTTAATTTGCTGAGAGTTTTTATCAGGATCAGATGTTGGATTTTTTTACAGCTGCTTTTCGCTGCTTATGTTGAGATATGTGGTTATTCATTTTTAGTCTGTAGATGCAATTGATTTTCAAATATGAAATTAACATTCCTGAACTTGGTCACAGTGTATTATTGTATTTATATGTTGTTAGATTTGATTTACTAAAATTTTGTTGAGAATTTTTGAATTTGTGTTCATGGGGTCTATAGTTTTAACTACAAATTTACTTTAATATATTTGAAATTTTTGTGTTACTTATATTTTCTTGATTGAAATGTTTTTTACTTGGAGTTCTGTTAGCTCTTGATTCATATATTTTGATGACCTGTTTTGAGGTGCATAAATGTTTCATGATTCAGAACATTAGACTATTGTTACATTCTCTAAATGAATTGTTGGCTCTTTTTCATTATGAAATGGCCATCTTTATCCCTGGTGCTCTTTGTTCTAAAATCTAGTTTGATATTGTAGCTATTCCAGCTTTATTTGATTAAGATTAGCCTGGTGTGCTTTCTCCATACTTTTACTTTTCACCTGTTCATGTCTGTATATTTAATGTGGATTTCTTTTAAGCAGCATATAATTGGGTCTTGCTATTTAATTTGACAATCTCTGTCTTTTGGTTGAGTTATTGAGGTCATTTACATTTATTGTAATTTTGACTGATTAACAATGAGTGGATTTAAATGTTATTTGGCTATTTTCTTTTAGGCCCAGCTGTTCTTTGTTCCCTTTTTCCATTTTTGGGATTGAAATGGGGTGTGTGTGTGTGTTCCCTTTTTCCATTTTTGGGATTGAAATGGGGTGTGTGTGTGTGTGTGTGTGTGTGTTGTTAAGATCTGCTTTTATCCACAGAACAGTCCTGATCCTTAACATGTAGATTTTTCCCAAACCAACAACCAGTTCAGCAAACCTCTGTCTACTATCTGGGTGTTCCATAATTCCATTAAGTTCAGACACTTACCTACCTGTAGTTAGTGTCATTCTTCATAGGTTAAGGATATAGTACGACTAAATCCGTCAGATTGCCCCCATTCCTGATGCTAATCACAGTATTGGGCTTTAGGTACTTTTGATAGGTCTTGTGAGCTCAAGCAAGCTAACTGCCGCAGCCTCCCAGAGTGCTAGGATTACAGGTGTAAGCCACTGTGCCTGCCCACTTTGCATCTGTTTTGAGAGAGATTTTTGCTAGATGTAGAATTATAAGATTGTCAGCTTTCCTTTCTTCAGGTTTTTTAAATAAAAATATTGCTACAGGGCGGCGCCTGTGGCTCAAGGAGTAGGGCGCCGGCCCCATATGCCAGAGGTGGCAGGTTCAAACCCAGTCCCGACCAAAAACTGTAACCCCCCCCCCAAAAAAAAAAAAAAAAATATATATATATAGCTACACTGTTTTCTGGTTTTATTGTTTCTGATGAAAAGTCTGCTATTTTTCATTTCTGAAGTTCATTTTTGCTCTCTTTTTTCTCATAGTTCTTGCTTTATAGTACCTTACTTCTTTATGTGTTTAGTTATTTTTGTTTATTTATTTTTGAGACAGAGTCTCACTTTGTTGCCCTTGGTAGAGTACCATGGCGTTACAGCTCACAGCAACCTCCAACTCTTGGGCTTAAACAATTCTCTTGCCTCATCCTTCTGAGTAGGTGGAACTACAGGTGCCTGCCACAACGCCCGTTTTTGTTGTTGTTATTGTTGTTGTTGTTGTTGCAGTTGTCTTTGCTGTTTTAGCTGGCTGGGGCTGGGTTCAAACCTGCCACCCTGGGTATATGGGGCCAGTGCCTACCCACTGAGCCATAGGTACTGCCCTGTTATTTTTTTTTTTGTGGAGACAGAGTCTCACTTTATGGCCCTCCGTAGAGTGCCGTGGCTTCACACAGCTCACAGCAACCTCCAACTCCTGGGCTTAAGCGATTCTCTTGCCTCAGCCTCCTGAGTAGCTGGGACTACAGGCGCCCGCCACAACGCCCGGCTATTTTTTGGTTGCAGTTTGGCCGGGGCCGGGTTTGAACCCGTCACCCTCGGTATATGGGGCCGGCGCCTTACCGACTGAGCCACAGGTTTTAATTGAGAGTTGTTCATTTCCTTTGAGAATTATTTATGGAAATTCTTTGAGACCTATAGTAAAGATTTCTTCAGAGAGCACTAACTTGCTTCTGCCTGGGGCATTACCTCTTTGGAGCTACTTCTGATTCTCAGCTTGATTTGTCTTGTTTTGACTACCTAGATGAAGTGAATTTGGTTTCCATATACATTGAAAGGCCAGTTTGAAAATGTCCAGGCCTTGACAAAAGTGTTATATTTAATTTTTTTTAAAACTAAGAAAATTTTCTTTTATTTCCTTCCACCTCATCAAAGAAAGGTCTTGGGAAACTATTGTATAGATTTCATTTCCTTCCCCCTCCCACAATATATTGTTCCTTCACAACAACAAAACACAAAAACTTGCCCTTTATCTGTTTATGAGTTTCATTGCTTAGATGTTTGTAGTCCATCACTGGTGACCTTGGGCCTCCATGTCAGTCTGCTAGACTTTCTCTGAGGCTCCTAATTTCACTTCTCTCTGTTTGCAATGCTATGCAGGAACCAATACAAAATAAAGGGGCTTTGGGTTGGTCGGGGTCATATGGCTATTTCCACATTGCTCATTCTGTGTAAAACTAGGAATTCCAGACAAAAATGTGTGCATCTGTTGATTCACATGGTGTTTGTTTTGCTTTTCGCCTCTCAGGAAGTGGGAAAACTCTTGCCTTTGCTATCCCAATGATTCATGCAGTGTTGCAGTGGCAGAAGAGGGAGCCTGTTCAAAGTAACACTGAAGCACCACCTGGACAGACCAAGACCAAGGCCAGAGCCGAGACTAAATCACCAAGCAAGGTTGGAAACGATTCTGGAGTGTTGCCTGATGAGACTGGAATTGAGAGTGAAACGCTGCCCAGTGAAGCTGGAGCTGAGTCTGCGGTGCTGCTCAGCAAGGTCAGAGCCAAGACAGTGGGCACCGTCTCAGACCAGCCACTACTCTTCTGTGATGATGATGATGATGCTGGTGAAGGGCCTTCTTCCCTGATCAAGGAGAAACCTTTCCCCCAACAGAATGAGAATGAAGAAGAAAAGCTTGATAAAGAGCATACTGAAAAGTTAAAACAAGAGTCAGATGGCAAAAATGCCATCTATAAAGCATATCCAAAGCATCCTCTGCTTGGACTGGTTCTGACTCCCACTCGAGAACTGGCTGTGCAGGTCAGACAACACATTGATGCTGTGGCCACGTTCACAGGTGAAGTTTCATTGCAGTTCATAAACATAATTTTTGAGTGAATTCTAAAAGGTATCAGAACTTTATTTTGCCAGGGAATTCCTTTGGAGAAAGGCTGCACAACAGGAATTTTAATTTTATAATAAAAGCAGCGGTTAATTACCAAGTTCTTGCTACATGCAAGACACATTGCTAAGCACTTTACCTGCATAATTGATTCTGTGTATTCATTCCTACACCAGTAACTGTGAGAAGTCCTCCAACAGAGAGGAAAACATTGGCATTAAAGGAGCCTCAGATTAAAACTAATTGTGGGGAATGGGAAAACAGCTACAGGTAACATCATTCCTAGTATAGTAGTGCTCCACTCCTTAGTTTTCCTAGGTTTTGCCTGACTTCATTTACAGTCCTTCTCTTGTGGTTGGAAGGGATAGGAGTAGAAGGAAGTGAGTTTGGAAAAGTAGATAAGGCCTGGGTTACAGAAGACTTGTTAAGCCTTCTAGGAGTGGCATCAATAATCCAATCTGGCCAGCTTTTTTAGCACCCATCTGTCTTTCCCACCCCCACCCCAAGCAGGGAGCTGTGTTGGTGATTGTCCCTGGTAATCTGGGGGCATTTGTGTCAGTTCTGTAAGAAGGTAAGCAGCCAGACTGAATAACTTGTTTCCCTAATATGTTCTGTCTCATAGGAATAAAAACTGCTATTTTGGTTGGTGGAATGTCCACACAGAAACAGCAGCGAATGCTGAAGCGCTGTCCTGAGATTGTGATTGCCACCCCAGGCAGGCTGTGGGAACTAGTTAAAGAAAAACACCCTCATTTGAGCAATCTTCAGCAGCTCAGGTAATGTGTGGTAGCTCTCCTTTCCCCCTTCATCCCTTTTTCTGAAATGAGCCTCAAATGACATGGTGTGGACAATGCCTTATCACAAAATGCCATGGTGTGGCATCATCCAGACCGTAGGCTTTAGAAAGTCAAACATGCATGAGGAAGGCCTGGTGCTGTGGTGGTAGTGGTGTACATCTAGGTGTGGCTGTGTGTACCGTTAGGGTGGGAGTAACGTGTGCTGTAGATGATGATTGTTACCTTCCACTAACCAGTGATGTATATCTGTCTGGATCTGTAGGTGTCTGGTAATAGATGAGGCTGACCGGATGGTTGAGAAAGGCCATTTTGCTGAGCTCTCACAGCTGCTAGAAATGCTCAACGACTCCCAATACAACCCAAAGAGACAAACGCTTGTTTTTTCTGCCACACTAACCCTAATTCATCAAGTTCCTGCTCGAATCCTTCATAAGAAGCATACCAAGAAAATGGACAAAACTGCCAAACTTGACCTCCTCATGCAGAAGATTGGCATGAGAAGCAAAGCCAAGGTAATTGATCTCACAAGGAAGGAGGCCACAGTGGAGACACTAACAGAGACCAAGATTCATTGTGAGACTGATGAGAAAGACTTTTACCTGTACTACTTCCTGATGCAGTATCCAGGCCGCAGCTTAGTGTTTGCCAACAGCATCTCTTGCATCAAACGCCTCTCTGGGCTCCTCAAAGTTCTGGATATCATGCCACTGACCCTGCATGCTTGTATGCACCAGAAGCAGAGGCTCAGAAACTTGGAGCAATTTGCTCATCTGGAAGAGTAAGTTGACCCTGTCCTTAGAGGCCTACCCTCTAGTCACTGGGCTTAAGGGGGCCAGGATGGTGGGGAAATAGTGGGAAAGTTAGATTCTATCACAGGAGTCTTATAGGTAGAAGGTAGCCCTCTCCAATCACATTCTACAAAGTCACCCTGATTTATTGGATTCGGATGCTGTTAATGCCCTTCAGAAATGTACATAATAATGAATAATGGTGATAATATTTACTATTATTGAATACTTAGGAGGAGGAGAAATCCTATGCTAGCCCTTTTTTTTTTTTTTTTTGGCCGGGGCTGGGTTTGAACCCACCACCTCTGGCATATGGGACCGGTGCCCTACTCCTTGAGCCACAGGCGCCGCCCATATGCTAGCCCTTTTGATGTATTAATCACTCTGTCTCCTAACATCCTTGAGAAGAAGCAGAATAGATTCCTGGTAAAGTGCACAAAACCTGGAACCAGAATGCCTGAGATCAAATCCTGGCTCTCATTTTATAGCTGATCAAGTTATTTCACTACTCTGTTTTAATTTTCTCATTATTGGGATAATAATAGAAGCTACATCATAGGGTTGTTACCAGGATTAAGTGATTGTGAATTCATGCACATAAAGTGTTTGGAACACCCTCTGGCTTGTAGTATGTACTTGCTAAATGTTAGTTTTAATAATTTCTAGTCCCACTACTACCTCTTATTATCATTATCTCTTTTCTCATTTTATAGATGAAAAAAGAGATCTAGAAAAGTCAAATTAGTTTGCCCAAGGTTTCTCAGCCTGGAAGTGGGAGGGCTGGGCCTCAGACAAGTCTGCAAGACCCCTGAGCCCATGCTGTCTCTCCTTCTGCTGCTGTGTTTGTCCGTCTGCCTTTGGATCAGACTGACATTCAGGGAGCAGGCTGAAGATTGCCAAGATGAGGAACTGGGACACTGAGGCTGACTCTAAATTGGCCTTTGCTGGGTACTGTTTTCCCAGGTCACAAGGTGATTGTTACTCGAATAAGTGTTTGGTTTGCCTCTTCTTGAACATTGTTAAGTAGTGTGAGTGGGATTATCTTAGAGCAGAGCTTGGCAAACTATAGCCCACATGCCAAATCTTGCTTGCTGCCTGTTGTTTGTTTAAGAGATGAGAGTCTTGCCTAGGCTGGACTTGAATTCCAAGTAATCCTCCTGTCTCAGCCTCCCAAATAGCTGGGACTATAGGTGCATGACACTGTGCTTGGGTGCTACTACATATTTTAATGATAACATTTTATTGGAACACAGCAAAACCCAGGTATGTATTGTTTATAGCTGCCTTTGCACTGAACTGGCAGAGTTGAATAGTTGCCAGAGAGATGGTATGATTTATAAAGCAGAAAATTTGCTATCTGGCTTTTTATGGAAAGTGTTTGCTGATCCTGATTTACAGCAGTGTTTTACAAACTAATTTGCATCACATTCTCCAGCCCTAAATCAGGGTTGGGGACATTGAAGATCCAGAATCTTACTTTTTTTTTTTTTTTTTTTGCAGTTTTGGGCCAGGGCTGGGTTTGAACCCGCCACCTCTGGCATATGGGGCTGACACCCTACTCCTTTGAGCCACAGGCGCTGCCCCAGAATCTTACATTTTTGAGACATGCCTCTTGTGCTTTTGACTTTCCTCATACCACACATATTTATCTTATGCTCACTATGAACTGGGCATTGTTCTAAGTGCTGTAATACAATAGTGAGTAACGCAGAGTCCTTGCTCATGGAGCTTACATTCTAGTTGGGGGGAATAATAAATTGCAAATAAGTCCACAGTATATCAAGTGGTGCTAAGTGCTAAGAAGTAGATTCAGGGGGGGATGGGGAAGGAGACTAGGTACATGTGGTCAGGGAAGCTTTTCTGGAAAGGTAAGATTTGAGTAGAGAGCTAAAGAAAGAAGGAAAGTGAGTTAGGTGGATATCTGAGGGAGGACCCTTTAAGGCCTAAGGATTAGTAAGTACAAAGGCTTGGAGGGGAGAGAGCTTGCATGACATGTCTGGAGAACAGCAAGGATGCTTGTGTGACTAGGGATGGAGGGGGTGAGTGGGAGGGTGCTAGGAGATGTCACTGACCCAGAATGTGGCATCATTTAATTTGCTGGAGGGGATATTTTATCACTGCATAGTACGGTATATTGGTTGGGGTCATTGAGGCCAAGGTTTAGATCCAGACTCCACAACTGAATAGCCGTGTATGTAACTTGGGAAGTTAATCTCCCTAAGCCTGTTTATTTGTAAAAGGGAAATAATAGTATATCTTGTAGGATATTTGTAAGAATTGTAGTGTTTAAAGGACTCAGTCTTTTGTAAGAGTTTGCTTTTGGATAGCTATTAGTTGTAATTATTAATGAATTTTCTCTTTCTACCACAGCTGTGTTCTCTTGGCAACAGATGTGGCAGCTCGGGGTCTGGATATTCCTAAAGTGCAGCATGTGATTCATTACCAGGTAGGGGCATCTGGGAGTTTGTAGACACCAGCCTGCATTGAATGGGAGATTTAAAAGCAAAGGTTGAGAAGGGAGGAGGAATTGTTCATTCCAAGGCCTGCAACAGAGAATACCACTGGTGTCTAGTGCCCACTACTGTTCTTGGAACACAGCTAAGATTTAGTCTCCAAAAATTTTCTTGGTATTGTCTAATTTTAAGGAGCCCTTCTCTCCAAGCCACTTGTTATCAGCAGGTTGGAGTCTTAGTTTCTTTCATGAAGTGGGCATATATTAAGTGTGTAAAATGATCAACTTTTCTCTCAATGATCATGGAGAGAAAAATGTGGTAGTTATGACCTCTGTGGGTTCAAATCTTAGCTGTATAACCTTGAACACGTTATTTAATCTTTTTTTGTCTGTTTTCTTATTTGTTAAAAGGCAGTTATTATAGTGCCTACTTCTTAGTAAGGTAAAAAAGGTTAATAGATATGAAGAGCTTAGCAAACGACCTGGCATGTTGTATGCACTGACTAAATGTTAACTATTGATAGGAGGGATACTAACTATTAGTGCAGGCACCTGGTAAATATCAGCAGAGTTCTTACGAATATGGGCTCACTGCCGGGATTTGAATCCCCAGTCTGCTGCTTCACAATTGGTTAACTTTAGGCAAGTTATTTCTCTAGTGTCAGTGTCATTGTTTGTAAACTGAAAGTAATAATACTACCTACCCCATAGGATTATCATGAGCATTAAATTCAGCTGATGCTGATGAAGCACACAGGACAGTGTAAGTACTCAGTAAATGGTAGCTGTTATGACATTATTTTTACCCTTTAATTCTGTGTGCTTTTGAAAATCTTCTAGGGTGCCAATTTCAGTTTAGCAAATTTCTCCTATTCTTTTTGGGTAAGGGTTTGGGTCAGCCTTTGTGGAAATATCAAGATACACCAATAAAACCCCAGCCCCTAAACGGTATCAGATCCAGTAGAGGAGGTGAGATGACCACAGCCTAATATTAATTTAAGGCAGAAGATATTAGAAGGTAACAAAGTAATGGGAGAAAGATAACTTCTAGTTTGGGAGGTTAGGAAGTGCTTTCTAAAAGATGTTTGGCTTTTAAGGGTGTAGAGGATTTGGACATGTAGTGGTAGAAAAAAGAAAGAAAGAAATGGGGGCAAGTCACTGAAGGCCCCAAAGGTCTAAGTCAAGGAGTTAGGCCTTCATCCAATAAGTGAAGAATGGCAAATAGATCTCATTTCTAGAACTATTATGAGTAGTTGATAGTGGCCATGTAGTGTACTATATTGAAAAAAAAAATACGGAGATGTTATCTGGGTCCAGTGGAGAAGCCTATTGTGCTTACTTAGTGGTGTGTACCACAGGAGTGGAGTGGGAGGGCAGTCAGCACCTGTGCCACATTATCTGTGAATACTATATTGGAGTAGAGGCGGTTTAGCTGGGGTTAGTGTGGGACTTGGCTGCTTTGAGTTTGAGTTTGAGTTCTTGCTATCCACTTAGTTGGGTAAACTACAGGGACTTGTGTTTTAGTTTCCTGATCTAAAAATATAATCATAAAGCATCAATTTCATATTGTGTGAGCAATAAATTTGATAATACCTGCAGGTGCTTAGAATTGTCTGGCACAGTGTAATCCCTCAGTAAATGTTGGTCATGATTGCCATCCTTAGTCATGGATACAGAATTAATAAAGACTAGTGGAGTTTCTATAGCTAGAGGGAATAATACTATGGTCAGATTCCTGAGCCTCAGGAAGATGACATTGACAACTCTGGGCTCAGGGACAGGAAATTAGGAGGTCTGGAGACCAAATAAGAAGTTACTTCAGTGGGGGCGGCGCCTGTGGCTCAGTGAGCAGGGCGCTGGGAACCATATGCCGAGGGTGGCGTGTTCAAACCCAGCCGCGGCCAAACTGCAACAAAAAATAGCCGAGCGTTGTGGCGGGCGCCTGTAGTCCCAGCTGCTCGGGAGGCTGAGGCAGGAGAATCGCCTAAGCCCAGGAGTTGGAGGTTGCTGTGAGCTGTGTGATGCCACGGCACTCTACCAAGGGCAATAAAGTGAAACTCTGTCTCTACAAAAAAAAAAGAAGTTACTTCAGTGGTCCAACTGAATGGTCTTGAGGACTTGAACCATGGTGGGGAGGCATAGGAGAGCAGAACCTACAGAGTGAATGGGCTAATAAACCTGGGGATAGTTTGAATGTAGGACTAAGGGAAAAGAGCTAGATTAGTCTGTGATGCTGGAGAGGTTTCTACCTACCTGGTTGGGAGAGAGGAGGGTCCAGTTTGAGGGTGTGGCCCTGAGGAGAAGAGCAGTGTTTGGAGATGGCCAAACTGACCTCATAGTTCCTTCTTTGGCAGGTCCCTCGCACCTCAGAAATTTATGTCCACCGAAGTGGTCGGACTGCTCGAGCCACCAATGAAGGCCTCAGCCTGATGCTGATTGGACCTGAGGATGTGATTAACTTTAAGAAGATTTATAAAACCCTCAAGAAAGATGAGGACATCCCACTGTTCCCCGTGCAGGCAAAGTACATGGATGCAGTCAAGGTAAAAAGAAAAGTTAAAACCCCTAGTGCTGATGAGAGGATTGGGCTGCTCCCTTGTACAGTATCTTGCTGTGAGATGAGTTCTTGCTGGGTTCTGGTGGCAGAACCCTTGGAAAGAAATGGTTCTGCCCACAGCTAAACAGGGAGATTTCCCAAGTGCACGGTACTTGGGAAAAGGGAGAAAGGAGAGTGATCAGAAATGTGAGGTGTGGTCTACCTGAACCGTGTCTTTGTTATCTGGCCCTGAAGTCACCCCCTACCCACCTCAGTGGACAGTGCATTGGTACTGCTGCCTGGATGCCCTTCAGAGGGTTAAGGTGCAGTGAAGTAAATGAAGTAAAAGTAAATGTGTAGATGCTACAGGTTTGGCACATCCCTGATGCAGGTGTAAGTAGATCCTGCCTTTGGGATTTTCTTTTAACTCAAGCAGGCATTCACCAAGTATGTGCTGTTTACTGTGAGCTTTGGGTGTGTCATGGACCAAAGCAAGGTGGACAGACTTTCCTCTCCAGAGCTTGTGAGCTGTGCTAAAGTTTGGGTACAAATGGGGCATGTGCAACTAGTGGGCATGTGGTGGTTATATTGGAAGGAGAAGAGGTTTGATCTAAGCTTCTCGTAGGAAGAGATGTGGAAATGTGAAGAGGAGATAGAATTCCAAGAATTGAGGAGTTCCAAAAGCATAGAACACCATCAAGGATTTTTGGCCTCTCTGGCTTGAAAGGAATGTTAGGTGTGTGGGGAAATATGGTGTGGGATGAGGAAGGAAAGGTAGCGATCATAGAGAATTCCTATTTGTACAGAGGATTAGGAGCTTCCCAGGCTTCCTGTGGCTCCTTTTCCTCACATCACAGGATCTTTCCCATTTTCTCAGGGCATGCCACCACTGCAGTCTTAACCCTAAAACCCACTGGAGGGAGAGTTGAAATGTTTTATCTCACTTTAGCTGTGGCAACTGGGGGAAAAGTTCACTTGAGACACCTGTAGGTTGGCGTGAGAAAAGGACGGATTTTTTAAAAGATGGGTCTGTTGTTTGGGCTTATTGTAGGGAAAGCTGACTCTTGTGATTATGTGCGTGTGCTTACATGTATGTAAAGATTGCCCTCTGGGCTTTTATCAGGAAGCAGAACAAATGGATCTCAGTGACCACTGATCTTAAAGAGCTTTTTAAAAATACAACTCAAGTGAGACTTTGCTTCCCTTAGTAGAAGCAATCCTCTATCATGTGAATTCTTTTTATTACTCTCCCCTAGGAGCGAATCCGTTTAGCTCGACAGATTGAGAAAGCTGAATATCGAAACTTTCAGGCTTGTCTGCACAACTCGTGGATTGAGCAAGCAGCAGCTGCCCTTGAGATTGAGCTGGAAGAAGAGATGTATAAGGGTAAGTCTTTGGGCTAGATAGAAATTGAGGAAAGATAGATTCAGCTCCTTCAACTTTTGCTTTATTAGAACCAACCCTGTTACTGTGGGTCTGGTCAAAATCAGCAAAATGCCCTTTCCTTCTTGGCTGACAGGTTCTAGGCCCCGATAAACCTGATGCCCTCGACCTTTGTTCTCTCTGTCTTGCCTGTCTCTGTTTGGAGCCCTCAGTTGCCTCCCTCTTACATGGACGGGAATGGTGAACAGTCTCTCTGGCCAGAGGTTTTAATGCCAACCCATTCCTTTAACTGACTATGTGACTGAGTTGAGTTATTTAACCTCTCTGCTGTGTCACTGTTTCCTGAGCCATAAATTGAGGTAGTTAACTATCTATCTCATAGAGTTGTGGCAAAGATTGATTGAGGAATGTAAAGTGCCTACAACAGCTGTCTGGCAAATACGAAGTATTAGATATTTGATAATTACAAGATTTATCATCACTGTTACTACTATTGCACTTGTCTTCCAAGGTCTTAAAGTACTTCCATGTCATTATCTCATGTGATCTGCTCCACAGTTCATGACATAAGCAGAGCAGGAATTTATTATTATTATACATATGGGAACTAGAGGGTCAAGAGGGAAGCAGTTTGTGTGAGGAAACAGCTCTACCACCAGGCATTTCATGATCCCTGCATAGGAAAGTTCTTAAGTCTAAGAATTTGGCAGAACCTCATCTAGAACCAACATCAAAGTCCTGGCTAGTGCCCCTTCCATCCCACCGAGAGTGCAGCTCTGCTGAGGTGTTGACATTTCAATACCAAGGTTGGCTTACTGTTGGCTGCTTGCTGTGAAAGCCAGGGGTCAAACCAATGGGCTTGAGGATAGTGAGCTAGTCCTCCTGGTAGCTCAGGTTGGGTCTAGGCCTGAGGACGTGGAGCCCTGGTTCCCTTCCCAGGGATAGCCTGGGGTGGAGCCCTTTTTATGCATGCTTCTGCACATACAGTCACAGCACTGGTGGTGACTGCAAGAGCTGGGCTGCAAAGAGGTGCTCACTGTTTCCTGACGGGTTTGCAGCTGTCCATTCACCAGACCCCCAGGTGGCCAGTAAGTGGGTGGGTCATAGGAAGAAAAGTGGTGTTCAGTCAAGAGACTTGGGTTCTGATCTCTGACAGCCAGCTTTGTGACTTTAGACCTTTATGATCTTTATGATAAAGCTGAAGCTTCCTCATCTGTAAAATGAAGATGATTCCAGTCTTAGAGGGTTTTCTTGAGGAATAAAGGATAAAGTGGTCCTACGTATCTGTCCTTATAGTTAAGAAATTAGTCATTTATAGTTCCTGTCAAACCAGCACTAGCTTCTGCAGAGAACTTTTAAACTTTGTCTCCCAGAAGTAGCTCTAAAACATTTTACATCTTATTATCCATCTTGGGAAACAAAATGTTTCTGCAAGCCATAATCTCTTTTGTATTGTGTTTCAAGGAGGAAAAGCTGACCAGCAAGAAGAACGTCAGAGACAGAAGCAGATGAAGGTCCTAAAGAAGGAGCTGCGCCATCTGCTCTCCCAGCCGCTGTTTACAGAAGGCCTGAAAACCAAGTATCCAACTCAGTCTGGCAAGCTGCCCCTGCTTGCGTCTGCCCCCAGGAATGGTAAATCAGCTTTGAGCTGCCTATCCAAGCAGAAGTCGACAATAAAGAATCCAAAAGAACAGCAGCAGGAACAGCCACAGCCAAGTACAAGTGCAAATTAACTGCCTCAGTCAGGTGTGTTGCTGACTGCACAGTGGTGTCTGTTCTCTGGTTAAATGTGAAAACCTCCTTCCCACTGTTTGTTTCACTCCCACCTTCAACCCCAGTTAGAAAAATCTCCCTCTTCCTCCTTACTCTCATCGCGGGAGAGACCTCACGCAGATGTGCATTGTTTTCGATGAAGAATGCTATGCAGCAGCTTAATATTCATGTATTCCAGTGTTCACAGGCTTCTTGTGTTTGTTTACCTTGATTTCTTAAATTAAAAACAATCATCAGAGACTGTGTGTCATCCTGAGTTTTTAGATAGAAGATGGGGGTGGTGATGCAATTTGTTTCCTCATTTACTTAGTGATTCCCCTGGGCCAGAATAGGGCTAGGCCTTTGATAAAGCAGAAAGTGTTGTAGGTCTCTGGTGGCAAACCAGCATTGGAGTGTGGATGGAGCAGCCAGTGAGGGTTGCTGGTCACTACAGAACATTACAGCTGGGTTCACATTGCCACTCTCCCCAGCACCCTAATAGTTTTAGGTCTCCTACTTGCTCCTGGCTGTTGTGGGAGCCACCCCAGGAGGTGGGTAGGAAAGAGGCAAGAGTAGCAGGCAGATCCCAAGCCTCATCTCTACTCTGCTCCTCTGTGACAAAACAGACTTCTACACCTGGTCCTTTGCACCCTTTCTCTTGTCCTGCACCTTTGTGTAAAACAGGCTTTTCCCTAGGCTTGGATTGGCTTTTGTTTTCTCCATCCTGGGCACTGTTAAGGTCCTCCAGTCCTTAACCCCATTCCCCACCCCACCCACCCTACCCCCAGGAGGGGGCAGTGCTCTTTCTGTGAACTGCCTTTGTGCCCATGTTTATCCTCCTCATAGCACTTGCCACACTATTCCCTTGGCTGAGCTCTTTGGGGCAGAAGCCCTTAAGGCTTGGGTTAGCCTGGTATAAATGTGTGCTAAGGGAACGAGGGACCTCCACGTCCTGCCCCAGCTTTCTCTTTATTCTAGTTGAGCACATGGACACCAATCTGGGTCAGTATGGATAACCATAGTAACTTCCATACCATGGGAGATGCACAGATGTCTATATAGGTATCTGGGCTTCTAAACAGTTGTTCATCAGAGCATGGTACAGCAGCTACTTACTTTAAGAGATGCTAGGGATTTCAAGAGGGTGGACAAGTGGACCTAGATACCCCAAGATCCAGGTAACCCACCCTTCCACAGCCTCACAGTTGGCAAGGTTGGAGGGATGGGGAGCAGCAGGATGCCCTTAGCCCCTCTAGGTAGCTGGAAGAAAAAGATGTATAAGGGTAAGTCCTTAGGCTGGATGGGAATCGAGGGAAGATAGATTCAGCTCCTTCAATTTTTGCCTTGTTAGAACCATCACTGTTACTGTGGGTCTTGTCAGAATTAGCAAGGACAGTGGACTCTTGCGTGAACACAGATTCAGATGGCACTGAGCATTGCCCAAGTGCCAAGCATTGTTAGGTACTTTTATCTAATTAGTATTTAGTCTTTAAGGCCTGGAGTTCTAAGTCTTAATACACTTTTTTGTAGTTGAGCACATGGACACTAAATGGTTAAGACTTACTTAATGGTCACACAGCAGCCACTTGGGTTAGAATTCAAAATGTCTTCCTTCTGGGTCCATGGCAAATACAGAAAATTGCTTCTGTCTTATAAGGTAGCAGAGTTGCCAAGGAATCCCCCCAGGAGGAGAAAGCACTCCAGTCTATGAAGTCAGCTCTTAATTGACCATGTGTCCGAGAGCAGTAAGGGACTCTCCATTTTCCAAATGGTGCAGAGGTGGTGAGCAGGCTCAAGGTCCCTGAGCAGCACTCAAGCCATAGGAGTGAGGCCACTTGTCACAGGTTGAACCCGGATCCCCTGATGACTGTTGATATCTTGCCCTAGCCCTTCAACAGCAAATTTTTGATTTTTTTTTTTTTTTTTGGTGAGGGAGCTAAGTAGACAGGTTTTAAAAGATAGGGCCAGCCTGTTCCAGGCAATGTTGCTCTCACCTGGTCTGTGGGCAGAACTTCCTGAGTGTCCTGGATCTGCCATTAAACAAGGGGTATTTCTCCCAAGTTAATCCATTCACATACATAAGCCCCAGAGGAGAGTAGTTTTGGTACTCAGTATTAAGCAACAAAGGTTGTTATAGAATCCATTTTTTTTTTTTTTTGTAGAGACAGTCTCACTTTATGGCCCTCGGTAGAGTGCCATGGCATCACACAGCTCACAGCAACCTCCAACTCCTGGGCTTAAGCGATTCTCTTGCCTCAGCCTCCCGAGTAGCTAGGACTACAGGCGCCTGCCACAACGCCCAGCTATTTTTTGGTTGCAGTTCAGCTGGGGCGGGGTTTGAACCCCCCACCCTCGGTATATGGGGCCGGCGCCTTACCGACTGAGCCACAGGTGCCGCCCACATAGAAACCATTTTAATGCTAGGAAAATGTCACCTACTGTTCAGAAAAGCTGTGTAGAGATTAGCCCACATCCCACAGGGCTTGGGGCCCCTGGCAGCTACATCCCAATTCATGCTTAAGGTGGCAAATGCGTTTGGCCCTTAGACTTGTCTAATGGTCCCCAACACTCCTACTGTTTGAGACCCCACAGTCAACTGCAGAGGTGGTGTGCTTCTCTACCTGCTGTGCCCTTTTGCCTCCCTTGGGGAAGGGCAGGCTGAGGAGCACTTACAGGTGTCAGGAATTGCAGCTGTTTTCAAAGATACCTCATCGCATTTTAATCAACAGTCCTGTGATATATAGATTTCTTTGTACATGTGGGAATTGGGGCTCAGGTGAAGTGACTTGGCTCAGATCACAAGTTAACTGGCAAAGCTGAGGTTTGAGCCCTGGCATTCTGGCTCTAGAACCCTTCATTTGTGCTTAAAATAGGAACCCAGCCAAAGGCAGAGACAGTGTTCTTTCTTCCTGTTGCTATATTCCTACTGATTTATAAAGTTTCCTTCAGAAAGTAATAAACATGCAGTTTTAAAGAAAAGCTCTCAAAGCAACCTTCCTTCCAGCTTTTAGTATAGGAAGAGATGGCTCTGTAGGGTGAGGGTGGAGTTATCCATTAAGTGTGACTGCCAGGGTGACTGGCTGCTATGGGCGAGCAAGGTAATGCCCATGGATGATTGGACGTTCAACAAAATACCAAAACCTGCCACTTGTTTGCTTGTATAGTGTTTTCCCTTGAAGACAAAGATCTGAGGGCAAACATGGAGGGAATGGGGACAATGGTTTGGATTTGGCCTATGGTTTTGTGAAAAGCAGAGGATAAGCCCGTGAAATGACTTTGCCTGTCACTGCCAGACCTTGGGCATCCTGACTCCAAAGTGATAGATTCTCTCCAGGAAGAGGGTCCAGTGTGTCTTACCAAGGGAATTTCTCCAACCAAGTGCCAGACAGCTCTCCTGTTGAGAATACACAAGCCACAAATGGAGAGAAGCAGTGGCCAGTACTGGCTGTACTGTGTTGGAGAACCTGGGTGGAAGGCCCACAACCCACCTTACAACCCCTCAGAGCTGCTACGGGCACCAATCCAGCGTCATGTGTGTTCACACTGCAGGGATTCCCTGGAGACTTGTCTGGCAAAGAGGATGAGAGTCACAAATCCAGCAGTGTGCTCTCCCCACTCTTCAGTGTACTTGTCAAAGACCTCCTAACACTTCTACCCAGAGCTGTGCGGGACACTGAACAAATTCATATGAGGGTCAGGTTTACATTCCTGTGGAAAAGTGACATACTTAGCTGAAGCCCTGTGGTCCAATTCCAGGCAAAGGCAGTATGGGAACCGGGGTCCCTGCCTGGAACTGAGGCCCCTGACATCTAAGAGTGCTACCGGCTTTTCATGAAGGCAGAAGAGTAACACAAATCCATCACTGGTGTCAACGGGACTCTGAGGAGTGTGCTACCCAGTCCATGTGCACAGTTGGGTTTGTCAGCAGACTCATACAGCAGCACCAATAGATTCTAATAAATCCCTGCAGAAGGAAACCTGGGAGAAAGTGGCCTTTGATTAAGTAAGGACCCCAAAGGGCAATTCCACACCCTGCATTTTCCATTTCCTCTTAGGAAGGGAGAAGTTGCTAGCAGCACCTCAGCCCACCCAATTGTGTGGCTCCCCACTGCTGCCATCCCACATGCCAGTCCAGGGAGGGGCTTTTAGAGGTCCTGAGGAAGCAGGAGAGTAAAATTTCTAAGGGGACATGTCCAGGATGCTGAATGAGAGAGCGGGTAAGAGTTCTCAGTTTCAACAATGGAAATCTCCCCATTGTCTTCCCATGGCTTGTCTCTTTTCTTTCCCACCTATCCTCTCACCAGCCCACAAAGAGAACAGAAGGAGAAACCACAGAAAGGAGCCAAGGGCAGCTTTGCAAACCATCTGCTCTGCTCAGCTGGGGACCACGGCCGCATGTGCCAACATCTCTACTAGGCTGAGTATCTAGACTTCTAGGATTTGCTGGGAAAGAAGGGACAGCTGCAGCTTCCTGGTCCCAGACATAACTACACACATCCTGGTCCAGACCCCAGTCTTCCTAAGCCTCTATCCAGGGTACAGAACGGTTGACAGCAGAACCCTGAAGGGTTTAACCACTAAAAGTCAGCCAGTCTGACCCTGAGAGAGGTAGAGGGGGCCCCAACAACTTGAGCTTTTAGGCTGAAGGCTGAAAGACCGATTTCTGGACTTTGGCAAAAAAAGTCTCTTTTTCTCCTTAAGTTAGGGGTGGGAAAACACGCCCATTATGAGTGTTTGGAACCACACCACAGTGCTTACATTCAAGTTGACAACAGCCCATCCACCACAGCCCAGTCCAACAGCAGACTGGACCAGATTCTTTCTTGTAGGCCTAGACAATGAGTCACTTGTGTCTAGGCAGCTGACCTTGACTTTTCCGCTCCTGTGGAGAGGCACTGCCCCTGGCAAAGAGAAACCAGAGACCCCATTTTTATACAAAAGAATGTCAGTACTGTAGGAACCTCCTCCAACTGAAGAAACAGGTCCAAAGAGGGTAGGTGACCTACCCAGTGTCTCTCAGTGAACTGGAATGCACAGTCCGGGGGCCCTTCCTGGCCCAGAATTAGAAAGCATTTGATCCTCCATCGAAATAAATACTAAAAATACTGCCATTACCACAGTCCATAATGGATAGGCCTCCTTTCCAGAGGATTTGCCCAAGAGGCTGTACATTTTCTAGCCACAGTCTAAATTGCTTTAAAAAATTGAAAAGACAGAATGTTCCATTCAGAAAGCGATCCGTTAGGTGACAGATTCCACTGCATGGCCTAAAATTAATATCAATGTTTATCGGCTGCATAAAGGATGTTGTAGTGGGATGTTTTATAAAGCAGGTAAACAGAAGGGGTGGCGGCCTCAGGGAACACGTGATGGTTCAGAGCGGTGTCCATCTCATCCACGTACTCCACCTGCAGGGCGATGCTCAGCGCCTGCGACAGGGCTGTGATCTGAATGTGGTCACACTCCATGGCCATGGGCTCCACTTCCTGCAAAGGCCAAAATAAAAAAATAAGCCAGCTTAGAAGGAAGGCCTGGCAGGGAACAAGTGCCTTCAACCCTGGCTCTCGAGGTCATGGCAAAGCCTCTGTGCTGGGATGTAATCATTACAACCACCCATGAGGTATGTACTGACAACATCCTCACGTCACAAAGGAAATAGGTTCCCTGGGAGAAAAGTAGCACAGCTGCTACAAATCCCTAAAATTTCAAGTTAAGCCTGGATCTTTGTCATTCTAGACTCTAGTTGCTCCTGAGAAGAAGCCACTACCTTTGAGGGACCTGGAAAGGGAGAGCAGGGATTTTTCAGGTTGGACATTGAACAGTCTTAGAGCTGAAAGGCGCCTTGGCCCATCAAGGATTCAAGCTTGTTGCTTTCAGAGAAGTAAGCAGAGTGAGGCAGGGGTGGTGGCCCTCATACAGAGGGCAGGTGCTACTAGCTTGTGTTGCCATGCAAGAGTAAAGGCCTGGGGCTGGATCTTCTGATTTTCCAAGACAAATCCAGATAATTCATATGAAAAATTGCCCAATTTTTACACATCAGCCACTCTTTCAAGTAAATACCATGCATTGTAAACAAAAACATGTCTTGGGGCAAATGTGACTCTGGGGCTATGCAGTTTTAGAAAAGGCTACTCCCTATCCCTTATTTTTCAGGTGGGAAATCCCTAGGGTGGAGCAATGACTTGCCCCAAACCACATGATGCAGACAGCTCCGGTGGTGCCTACAAGTTGCTAACGTAGTGCTGTTTGAATTGCGAGGGCATCTATAACACCCAAGTCCCCTGGCTAGGCACAGGGTTCAGGAGACGGTAAGAGTCCCCAACAGGAGCACAGCCGGAACTGGGACTGAGATCCTAAGATCTTACATGCGTGCAGAAGTCTTTGATGTCCATCTCTTCATCAATGAAGTGCCGGAAGAAGTCTGCTCGGTTCCTGATGAAGGCTGATGTAAGCAGGCGCAAGAACTGCACGATTCGGTCTGAGGTACTCTGGTCATTGAACACCTTCAGCAGGCTGGACACTGAGCCGTCCTTCTCTACTAGCTCCACCACGCTGTAGAACTGCGCCCAATGAGGCATCAGCCAGGGGAGGCCCTGGCAAGACCCAACCCTCACTCCCTGGGGCCTCCATCATGAATGGGGGTTAGCAAGACTTTGTAATTCGTACCTATGGAGGCATATCTAGGGAGTGGCAATTAAGTCTCCCCCATGGCCACCTGGCTTGGGGTTCCCATGTACACATCCAGAGCAGGAGGGGTCTGACAGTCCTTGAACCCATCCTTTAATTAATCAGATGGGGAGGATGGGATGGAGAGGGAGTGTGGTGAAAGAGGTGCCTCCTCCCAGGGAAGGGCAGAGCTCTGGGCTCCTTTTATCCATAAATCCCTACATGCCAGATGCAGCCCTCTGTCCTTCCCTGCGAGGAGCAGAGCTATGGGCTGTGTGGGGACTCTGGCCAGTGTCTGCTCTGCCTGCATGGAAGGAGGGACCTGTTTCCTCAGCCAGCGTGACCCAGGTGAACTCACAGCATTAAAGAAGTTTCGGAACTTGTGCTCCTCAAAGCCAGCAGCCAGAAGGTCATTTGGGGTCTGCAGTACACGCTCTTTGAACCTAAAAAGGAGCAGACTCGGTACTTATAGGGAGCGTACTGTGATGCAATTATGTCCCAATCTGACCCCTGCCCCAGCCCAACTGCCCCTCCAGTGCGTCCTCAGAACCCCATCCCACCACAGCCGTCACCACAACACGTCTGCCCTATTAGCACTGCCAGGGACTCTCTTCATGGGGGGTGTGCAAGAGCTGGTTTGTATTTGCTCACAAGAGTAAATTAATTGTTAAATTTTCAAGAATTCTGCCAGCCAGGTATTTTTTTTTTGTAGAGACAGAGTTTCACTCTATCGCCCTCGGTAGAGTGCCGTGGCGTCACACAGCTCACAGCAACCTCCAACTCCTGGGCCCAGGCGATTCTCCTGCCTCAGCCTCCCAAGTAGCTGGGACTACAGGCGCCCGCCACAACGCCTGGCTATTTTTTTTTGTTGCAGTTTGGCCGGGGCTGGGTTTGAACCTGCCACCCTCCGTATATGGGGCCGGCGCCCTGCTCACTGAGCCCCAGGTGCCACCCTGCCAGCCAGGTTTTAACAGTCATTATTAAAACTTGAATGACGTAAACTTACAATTAAGTAAAGTATACTAAAAAACAAAATAAATATCTAAAGCTCACCATTTCCTAATTATTTACTAACACCTATGTCCCTCAGGCTATGAGGTTGTATATGTCCAGTGGAGATATGGTATGGAACGCAGTGTGTGTTATTTTGCATCTCTTCCTAACATACTACTCAGTTACTTGCAATGACAGCTTGTGATCGATCACGTTAGAAGCTTTGACAGCTATCAGCAATCAGCTAACAGCTCAAATTTGGCCTCCTGTCCCCAAACCAGTCAGCTGTTAAACATTTGCCAGCATTGAGTCACCCCTGAAGACCTGGCCCAAAGGCCCTGGCACTGTGACTTCCGAATACCCCTTTTGGACCCACATAAAGCCCCCTATGGCAAGGCCCCTTTCTGGAATCCATCCTGGTACCCTCACAACAACCCCCTCAGGTATGAAATGTTATCCACTTTTCACAGTTGTAAAAAATGAGCTCAGAGAGGCTGGGTCACCTGCCCAAAGTCACACAGGAAGTAAGAGAGTGAGGTCTGACCTCAGCATCTAGGGCAGCTGCATGGCACAACTCCAGGGTACGCAGCTCAAGGGGAAGATGAACTTAGGGTCACAACCCCTATGCTGTGCTATCCCACACCACTGTGAGAAACGGGAAGGGGAGAGGCTAGAAATAGCCGAGAACCAAGTGGTCTCTTAGCTCCTTGCTCCTCAATGTGTGATCTGAGGCTACTCGCATCAGCATCTCCGAGGAGCTGGTGGGAAATGCAGGATCTCAGGCTCCCCACCCCAGACCTACTGAATGGGAACCTATGCCCTAACTAGGTGTCAGGTGGTTTGTACAAATGTTCAGGTATGAGAAGCCCTGAACTAACCAAAACGTGAAGTTATAATGGAGGAATGAACAGCACAGGGAGTAGCTCTGAACAGCATGAAGCTCAGATCCAGGCCTGACCAGGCAGACACCCGCGTTACACATGCTGGAAACCAAAGCCAGCAGGAATTACTCAGAACAGGGCAACACTGCTTCTCTTGTTTGTTTTCTTATCTTTTTGTAATGAATCACCAAGTACCTGCCCAGTGCAACTCACTTGGGCTGACCCAGACTCATGGATGAAATAGAAAGCAGAAAGTGCTAGAAGGTCACTGATTCCCAGCCTCTTGGCTACCCCAACTCCACCACAGCGGCCGGCTGGGCTTCTCCCACATCAGACGCCTCTGCCAGGCAGCCCTCCAGCTCACTCCTTGGGCTGACCTGGTGTACAGAGAACAGCATGGAACTCAACAAGTCCCTCCCACTCACGCACTTGAGGGTCTCTCTGCCCTTTCCCAGCAGAGACTCCAGATAGGCATAGCCCAAGGCCCGGTAGAAGCAGTTCCCATCCCCTTTGGTCTTGCGGATTGCGGTGAACCTTTTGCTGAGTTCCTGTGGGGGAGAGAGGGATTATGTGGACATCTGCAGGATAAGGGCTCTGTTGCATTGGACACTGGGTTTGGCCAGCTCCACCTCTTTCCGGTAACACTTTCTCCCTCCCCTCAAATTGGCTGTCTCCTTAGTCTCCCCCCACCATTCATTCCATGAGGATAGAAATACACTGCATACATCCTGGGTCAGTCCTAGATGACCCTACAGTCTACAGAGAAGACAAACGATTAGACAGTGGTGGCACAAGGACTGAGAAATACCCAGCTGGGGCAGTGGCACTGATGTGGGACTTCAGAAGTCAGAGAAGACTTCTTGGAGGAATGATGCTGAGAAAAGCAGGAGCTGGCAGCAGAAGTGGGGGTGAGGGGGTTGGTGGGTAGAGAGGAGGCTGCAGAGTCTGGAGGAAGGCCTCCTGGGCACCCTGGAGGGCCTCCGTCTGCAAAGTCCTCCCAACATTGCTGTGCCACCCACTGCTCTGGCTCTGCCTATAGCTGTGTCCCTCTCAACTGGCCTGGAATTTCCTGCCTTGTGGGGATATAGGCAGGGTTCTGACAGCACGGAATGGTTTTCAAGTGATTGGGAGTCCCTGCTCCTGCTCAACCCTGATCTCACCTCCTAAGAGAGTTCCAGGGAAGATGAGGTCAGCTTGCTGCCTGGTCCTAGCTCCTGCGCTGGGAAGTATCTCTGTGGCTGTGTTCAGCCTTAGCTGCTGATGGACACTTGACCCAAGCTGGACTCATCAGAGTCTCAGTGAGTTAATTAAAGCACTTAGGATAGTGCATAGCTTTAAAAAAAAATTGTGCGGTTTTTTTTTTTTTTTTGCAACTAAAGGATTTCTTGCTAAGGCAAATGCCTAACATCGAAATATCCTGAGAGTCCTTTCATTTGCCCAGAAACTTGTCCCAAACAGTAAGCCTTCAAAGTAGCACCTCCATCTTAGTTCCCTACTCCAGCCCATCTAATTTAGGATCCGTATTTCCCTCTGCTCCACCTGGATTTTCCTCTGGTAAATCCTGTTTTCAGGATGATCCCGAAGAATTGAGAGAATGTCACATTTTTCTGATATTAAGCTGAAAGATGTTTCACTCTGAAAGATAAAGAAGAAATGCTGCAACAATTTCAAAATCAACTGATGGAATTCACCACCTTGGTGGCCTCCAAACTGCCAGTTACACGAGATAGAGAATGACACTGTCCCACGAAAGCTACATGTGAGCATATTCCCAGCACCCTAGATAAATGCCTAGATTGTCACACTCCCAGGACAGGGACAGGCAGGCTCAGCACCACTGGGAAGAGGTATCCCTGGGTATATGGAAACTCATCTTATTGAATATAATACCTTGAGCCTAATGAACCTCGTGCCAAAGGTGAGTACCTTCATCCACTTTCATCCTTTCTGTCTCATTCATTCATTCATTATTTTATTCATCCAACAATTCCTAAACATCAAGCTCAAGCTAAGCACTGTGTCATGTGCTAGAAATACACAGGGAAGAACATCTAGGACCCCCCACCCCAGGTTCACAGTCTGAGGGAAGATGGTAATGATACAGGGTAACAAAGTCCCCAGAAGCACTGGTACAAGAAAGGAGGCCTGGGGGTCTAGGGAAGCTTTCAGAGATCTGAGTTCATGGAGCACAGCCTGAGATGGGCATCTTCACACACCACCTATCAACAAAAGTTCATACTTGAGTCAATTCCAACCCGAAAAGACAAACACAGGGAAAGGGTCTCTCTCCAAGGTGAGAAGAAATGGATGGACAAGAAGAAATGGGTGTGCAGGGACCGGGCAATGGCAGAAGGAAGCTTGGGGAAAGAGATCTCTTTTCCAGCAGCCAAACTTCATCTTGGGCTACCTCATCAGCGGGCTCAGTGAGATGCACTCCTGCCTGCAAACAGCCTGAAAATAATGTAAAAGAAAGTGGCATTAAAGCCACTTACAATTTACAGTTTAAGTGACTCTGGCTCCAGAATACAACCAAGGGAGACCATTTTTATGCAGTAGTGCACTGCCAAAGGCTGACGTTAATTGGGATTTTTGTAAGTGGAAATCTAGTTTTCGATCCATTAATTGCCATCATTTTTGACACTTAGTTTGGTGCTGGAGCATGCCTTTTTCACTTTATGTCTCTGACCACAGCAGCCTTTCCCTAGTGGCATCTCAGCCTCATTACTGACTAGATAACAATCACAACCCACTGCACCTGCTCAGGGAGAAGCCTTTTGATGTTATGAACCTCTTTGTCCATCTGAAGAAATATACCTAGATTTTGGATGATCGGCTTTCTCCAACACTGAGCATGCAAAAGCTGGCCCATGAGCTTATACAATGAGGCCTAAAGGACTTCTACGTTTGCTTCTGTCTCCACGCTGGATAGACTCTAAACTTACAGCAAGCCCCTTTTCCCAGGTCCAGCATCAGGACAGGGGAGAGGTGCTGGGATTGAGAAGGGCTGTGTCTAGGGGACCTGGTTGTCCCCACCTATCAAAGACTTTCCAAGCTACACAACCTCTCCTGCCTCAGGACAGTTTATGATATTGTCTGCAATCTCCCATTTATCTGCCTGACTCCCCAGGGCCTATCAAAGGGCCTGGCACAGAGTAGGGACTGAGATGTTTGCTCAATGAATGGGTATAAGCCACTTCTTCCATGCAGTCTCCCTGTTCTCCTCACCCCAGCCCAGCTGAGTCAATCCTGGGCTCCCACTTGCACTCACACTTTCGCCCCACACATGCCCTCTCCTGGACTTGGAGGGTCAAGGGCAACTTCCCAGAGGAAAGCTTAAAATTAGAAGATAAATTAATTGTCCTAAAGAAGAACAGGAGGAAGAATGTTTCCAAAAGAGGAAACAGAGTCAAACACTTAGGGGTAGGGAAAAGGGATTCTAGATTTTGCCTCTGGAAGGTTCCATCCTATACCTGCTCTTCTTTGCAAAATTAAGTCAACCCGAGGTTCCTTCCTTCCTCCCTCCAGCCTGACATCATTGTGACAATGCAAACAGAAACAATCAGGGGGCATCAGACAACAACGTTGGGGCAGGCGCCATGGGCTGCTGTCCTATCAACTGTTACTCCATTTCTTCCCCACTGGTAGGATCCTGAAACCTGATGAAAAGTGATGAAGTCCTGCCAATCCCACCTCTTTCCCAATCATTTTCCTAGCCTCTCTTGCAGCTATGGGCAGCCAAGAGACAAGGGCTGGCTAGCTGGACCTATGAAAAGCCTGCAGGAAGTTTTTGGTTTTAAAGATAAAATATTAAATGGTAGTTCAGGGCCCTCTCAGCTGCTGAGAGCTGAGCTCACCATTCCCTTGGTCCGGGGACACACTGTCAGCACGAGCCCCTGCATTTTCTCATGTTTTCCTTTGATACCTGATTCCTATTCATATCCCTCCACACCCTCAACCCTCTGTAGGTGGTCTCCACAGCAAGTTTTTTTCATCTTCCCAAACTGAAACTCTGTCTCCATTGAACACTAACTCCCCACTCCCCATCCCATCCCGGAGTCTCTGGCAACCACCTTTCTACTTTTCTGTCTCTAATGAATTTGAATATTCTAAGTACCTTGTACAAATGTAAACTATCTCTTTTTAAAAATACAGAGTTGTGTGTATACTTGCATTTTAAATTTGCATATTATGCTATGGATATTGTGGGGTTTTCTTCTTTCACTCCATACTATTTCAGATCTAGCCCTGCTGTCAAATGGCGTAGGTTGCCCCCATCTTCAGGTGACAGAGCCTTGGGTCAACTCCAGTGCCCCCTGATGATCCCAGGTGTGTTTATGGGGCACCTGGGGGGACAAGTGGGTTTCTACCTTGGCCCTTCAAGTCCCTGCCTGGCACCTCCAGAATGATTCAAATCAGCTGGAGGCATTTCCCGCACCCTTTGCACCAGCACAGCCCTGGCCACAGCCCAGGGCAGGACCAAGAGACTCAAGTCCAGAGAGAACCCCAGGTACATCCTTAATTTTCTAGCCCATAAATCAAGTACAATGCTTTGTCTGACCTTAGCTGACTCTAATCAATGCTTGTTTTTTAAACTATGACTGGAAATTTCCAGGATATTATGGAGAAAGGACAGACAGGCCATGACTGATAATGTCCTGTCAGACCTAATCAGGCCACCTGAAAGGATTTTAGTCCTTTAATTGGGGCTTGCAAATGAATTCTAATTAAGTCAGGCAGATAGCACCTCCACTTGGAAACAGTTTTTAGCAGATTGAAGGGAGGAATATATTTCAAAGTGAGAAAAGGATGTTTCTTTAATCTCTGGCTTTTCCCCAGCAACCCTGGCAGCTAGAATGTGGGCTGAGTGTGCAGTTACCAGGTTGGAGTCTTTGGTGGAGTCTGCGCTGTATCTGTCCGCTGCCCTTGTTTCCGCCCACAGCCTCAGAGCATGGGCGGTGTGTAAAGCACCTACTCTGACGCTGGAGATGTGCACCTGATACTCCATTCCTGATCCACACACTGAGCCCAACCTCCAAATTTAGGGAAAGCAGGAGTCCCCTGCTTTTCTTTCCCCAAACCTGCCCATATAACCCAAGAATTCTTCAAGCAGCCTGCAGCCACATGCCAACATCATGTGATGCTCTCCATGAACCCCTCCCCAGGAGACAATGGGTTGAGGGTCACAAGGAGACTACAGGATGTGGAGAGGCTGAGCTGAAAGGACTGGGCTTAGGCAGCCCAGCCCCGCATTCCCAGAAGGCCTGTCCACTCAATGGTGTGGGGACCCCCGTGAGGTTCTCCACCACCTCCAGTTCTCTGTGTTCTGTGTGTTCTCTGTGAGTCCCTCTAAGAGTAGACACAGCTCAAGAGTTTGAATCCAGCCCGACCTTTCATGAGAGGTGAAGTAATAAAAGAACAAAGCCCCACAAAACAGGAACCAGTTGTCACTTCTGTTCACAACTGAACCCCAAGTGCCTAGAACAGCTTTGGTACCCAGGAGGTGTTCAGTTACCGCCTGCTGAATGAAGCTAACCTTCTCTGGGGAGTCACCACTTTCCATAGATTATCTCATTCGGGCCCTGAAATACCTCTTTCTAACTAAGGCACAGAGAGGTCAAGCCATTTGTCCCAGGTCACATGGTATGACAATCTTAGGCAGGGATTTGGGATTCTGGTCACCAAGCACATCAGCGTGATACCCCATCCCTGATAAACACACCAAGCCCAACTTCTAAACTTAGAGAAAACAGGGGTTCCCCACTTTTCTCTCCTAAAACCTCCCATTCAACAGATCAGGTGCCATTCTGCACCCTGTCACCCTCTGAAGAGAATGCACCCAGCCTATTGTCAATTCCTGACAATTTCTCACCAGCCCAGCCTCAGGCTCACACCTCTGCAACATATCCTCCTTCAGTATGTCTGAGCCTAGGCGCTGGGCCCCAGCAGGCACCACCAGCCTTTGGTCAGCCCCTTCGCTCATCCTAAAGTGAGTTGCCTCACCTGCCAGGTCCAGTCCAGCAGCCACAGCTCACCATATGACCTAATTTCAAGCTACCGATTGCAGAGAAGACCAGAGCCACCAGTCTCACCTGCAAGCAGGGCAGCACTCATTCCTGGGCCACCCCTTTCCCTCAGAGAGGCCCAGTCAGCTCCAGAGGCTTAGCCCAGCTCCAGCCCTGGTTTGGCCTGCCTAGGGCTGAGGCCTCCACAGTGGGCTGCTTAAGGGCTAGAAGGAAATGCCCTTTTAAATGTCTGCTTTGGGGTATGACACATAAAATATATATCTATAGAGAGCTCAATTTTTTTTTTAAGGATTACTCTGCATACATTGTTTCTTTCTTTCTTTTTTTTTGCAGTTTTTGGCCAGGGCCGGGTTTGAACCTGCCACCTCCGGCATATGGGACCAGCGCCCTACTTGTTGAGCCACAGGGGCTGCCCTCAAATTTTTTTTTTTTATTGATGAGGTGAGTGAGCAAAAATGTTTGGAGGCCACAGATTTAGGGGAGACCTATTGCTCTGTATGAGTTTCCTATTGCTGTTGTGACAAGTTAGCACATACTGTCTCGAAACAACACAAATTCTGGTGGTACCAAGTTCTAAATTAGTCCTCCTGGGCTGAAGTCAAGATGTTGACAGGGCTGTGTGCCTTCTGGTAGTTCTATAGGAGAATCTGTGTTCTTGCCTTCTTCAGTTTCTAGAGGCTGCGCATGTTCCCTGGCTCTGATTCCAACCCCTCCCCACTCTCATGAGACCCCTCACGACTCTATCACTGTACCCACCAGGTTAACTCAGGATCCTTAGTTTAATCCCATCTGCCAAGTCTCTCTTGCCATGGTAACATGCTGGCTGGCTTTCATCAGGTAATGCCTGGACACACACAGCATCCTTCCAATGACCCTCAGGTTCTCATCTCTGGCCCTGACCTCTCCCTAGAGCTCCAGCCTCAAACAGCCAGCAGCACTCCATTGTCTGAGCAGAAGATCCCTGAGTTAGTTGGTCCCTAACTGCTCTCTTGCTCCACCCTGCACCGCATGCTTCTCCAGCTTCCTAGATGCTGCTCCAACTAGGCAGAGTTCACTCCATGACTGGGAAGTGTTCCTTCACTCCCCTCCTGCCCTAGGGCTGAGCTGCCAACATCTCCCCTCAGGAGGCTGTGCTGTTGTTTGCTTGACCCACTTCCTGTTCCCATCCTGACTGCTCTCCACAAGTAGCCAACACAAGCTGCTTACCAGACAGCGTATACTCTACTTCAAGATCCCCACCAGCTTCCTTGGTGTAGGCAAAGACTCAACCTTTCGACAGCCTCCCAGGTCTGACCCACTTGGCCCTTGCTCATCTCTCCCTCCCTCTCTCATAATGGTCCTTTTTGTTCCTCAGTAAGACACAACCACACACACCTCAGGGCCTTTGCACATGCTGTTTCTCCTGCCTGCAATGCTCATCTGCCTCTTCCCATGATGCAGGTGATGTCACCTTAGAAAAACCTTCCAAGACCACACAGCCTGAAGCTGCCCCTTCCCCATCGCTACCACCTTATTTCTTTTCTTCAAGGCATGATCTGACAAGTGGACTCACCTGTTTATTTGCGTACCGACTGTCTCCTTCCTCTAGAATACCAATTCCTTGAGGGCAGGTACTTTGCCTGTCTGTCACTGCTGGCTTCCCAGGGTCTGGCGCACAGTAATGCACCAAAAATGTATACTGAATATTATGTGTTAAAATGTGTTGCCTCAAAATTCATAAGGGAAATTCCTAACTCCCATTAATGTGACTTTATTTGGAAATAGGGTCGATACAGATATAGTTAATATGAGGTTCTATTGGAATAGGATGGGCCTCTAATCCTGTACGACTGATGCCCTCACAAAAAGAGGAAATTAAGACACAGACACGGACACACACACACACACACACACACACACACACATACACAGAGAAAAGACCATGTGGAGATCAGGGTTGTGATGCCATAAACCAAGGAGCTACCAGAAGCTCGAAGCGAGGCCTGGAGCAGATCCTTCCCTAGTGCCTTCAGACAGAGTGTGGCTTTGTCCATGCCTTGATCTTGGACTTCTCACCTCCTGTGACAGAATACATTTCTGTTGTTCTGAACCACTCAGTTTGCGGTACTTTATGACAGCAGCTCCAGCAGACTAACACACCAAGGGAATGAGTGAACGAATGGACTAGCTGGTCTTGGACTCCAGCATGGCTGCCTCCAACACTGCCAGAGATTTCACCCAAGTTAACCATCTTTTACTTTTCAAAAATATGTAACTGTTCCCTCCCCCCAACTGCAGAACAAAATCGAAATTCCACAGTGCAGCAGTGAAGCTCTGCACAGAACATTCTGATCCCACTTAATTTTCTAGACTCATCTTCCTGGCTCCCCCACGCTCACTGGATCTACAGAGGCTGCCCACATTTGCCAGACTACCCTATTCTTGACCATGTCTCAAGGCTTTTAAGCCTGCTGTCCCCCATTGCCTAGAATGTTCTCTTCCTCAAATCCTTCCTGAACACTCCTGTACATCCTTTAACACCCAGTTAAAAAAAAAAAAAAAACCTGGGAAGCCTTCCCTAACACTCCTCAACCCCTCACTATGCACTAACTTCCTGCAGAAGCCATGACCAATAGCTGAGGGACTGCCTGTGTCCAGCTCTGTCTTGGCCAATAGTCAGTGAGCTCCTGGAGAGGGCAAGCACCTTGTCTTTCTCATCACACACAGGCCTGACAGGGGCCTGTTTTGTTTCACAAAAGACAGCACAATAGGACTCGATGGTTTCACTATTTATGTCTGACTTCCACTCATTCATTTACCAAATGCTCAATGCACTTTTTTCCTTTTTTTTTTATTAAATCATAGCTGTGTACAATAATGCAATCAATGCACTTTGAATACACATGAGACCCCTTACCATCTGCAGCCCCTGCCAGTGGCAGCCCCAGGCCCGATCCTTGTCCCAGCCCCTATCCTCCTCAGGGAACTGTGTCTTCTACCTGGGTCCCCCTTAAGCTTAGCTCAGATTTTGACACAGAAAGCAAAGAAGATGCTTTATTTTCCGAGGACATTCTCTTAATGTCCACCACACACACCACCATTCACACATGGACTCAGACAACATAAAAAATGACTACACAACACAGGGCCCAGCATGGTCCCTGACACACAGTAAGTGCTCATTAAATGCCATGTGACCTTGGACGGCCTTGGACAGCCTCTACCCCCATGATTCCCCAGCAGACATCCTATTTTACTGGGTTAACAACTTCATCCACTTCCAAGGCACCTAGGTTCCCTCTGAAGGGTGAGGGCTTTGGATTCTGAAGCCCATCTGCCCTCTAACATCCAGTCCAGAACAGATGGGAGGGCGGAGTCAGCAGTCTCAACCTGTGCAGCACAAAGGGCAGAAGTTGAGGTCCTGACCCCTACCCGCCTGCTGTGCTTTCAGCCACCCAGTGGTGGCCATAGCGCATATTAGCCTCAAGTCACAGGTGACTAAATCCATCATTAGCCCAGCTCCTGCCACTCCCTGGTGGGTGATGCAGGAATACCTGGGCCACCTTCCAGGAGGAGCTGAACAACCCTTGGGTACCAGGTAAAATCAGGAAGCTGACGCTTCCAGATGCCCCAGAGGCCCCCAACCACACCCCAGGAACAGGCTGGCTTGGTCAGGACAGCCCTGGCTCAGGTGCCCTGGCTGCCCATGCCACACCCAGAACATGCCAGGCCATGATCAGGCTTTGACCCATACACAGCATCTGCAATGGTGACCCATTTCCTCCAGACACTGGAGGAAGGGGGCCAAGCGGGAAGTACCAGGCAGCTGTGCACACTTATTTCCAAGACTCTGCTATCACAGGAAAAGCTGTAGCTTATCTCTTCACATGGTTCGCACTTCAGCGCATTATAATGATGTTATGATGAGGGGAACGGACCAACCACAGCCTCAGGCAAGACCTGAACCCAGGGTTGTGTGCCTGGAACCAGGCCACCAGCCTGCACACTCCACAGGCTCCCTGGAGCCTCACTGCTCAGGGTTGAAGGGTTTTAGGCAACCATCCCACCCAGTCCCCTGCAGGAAGCCAATGCCACAGAACCTGGAAGGTGGGCAGGTGCAACACAAAGACCACTGGACTGGAAGTCCAGAGGCTTGGGGTCCAGGTTCACCACAATCAGTACCAGCTCCTTCCCTATTTGGCCTCAGTTTCCCCCATCTTACCAAGCCCAGGGTTAAGTCTGGCTCAGAGGATCCCCAGGGCCCTTTCTGCTCGGACAGGACTCTGGATCAGGGGCTCCTCTAGTCTCAGGACCCCTAAGTTACGCGCCTCAAAACTTGAGGCAGCCTGACCACGTGTGTTCTAACTCCAAAAACAGAGCCAATGTTCAACCGCACTCGGGTACGGCAACCTGACACCCGTAGGTTCACTCGAGGGGCTGGGGCAGGGGCCAATAGAGGGGTGATCTTTGACAGCGAGCCCTCGGATGGGTGGGGCCACAAGCTGTCATCTGGGGGGCTACCTAACAAAGAGGAGGCGACAAGTAGCCCTGGCGTTCCTCTGTCCCGCTCCGGTCGGAGGCGCCTACCTTTCACCGTCTGGGTAGCACCCGGGGAGTACCTGGGGGGCGGACGCTCAGGGAGCGAGGGCCTCAGACGAGCTGGGTCCCCCAGGCTGGCTGTGCCAAGGGGGAAGGAGGGCGCGACCCGGCCCCTAACGTTCGTCTGGACTCAGCATCCTGGAGTCCGAACGCCGCAGGGACTGCGCGGAGGCTGAGTCTCGCGCCCGACCCCGGCCCCTCGAGTGCACATGCGCCCGCCCACGATCCCGCCCACCGCGCCCCCTTCCTGTTTCCCCTTAGTCTTTCCACCCCAAGACCACTGACCATAGTGACCGGAGCCGCCGGGCCAGGTTCCGCCCCAGCAAGGAGCGATCCGGTATGGGAGGTTGCCACGGGAGGCGCTGGCCGGCTCCGCCGTTGGGTCGGGTGGAGGGGGCCTCGAGGGCTTGGGGGCGTGCGGCGAATACACCCGACCGCTCCGCAAACTAAAGGTTAGACCTCCACTGTGTCCCAGCAAGACACACGCCCGGTGATTGACGTCGGAGGCGGGCAATCAGAAGCCGGGACACATGATGTCACAAAAAGTGGGTGGGACTTCACGCACCTCTAGCCTATACTTTAGGGTCTATTTGACAGGGTGCCGCCCTCTTTTAAAAACACAGAAAGCTCTTAACTGGCAAAGGAGTTTGCCCAAGCCAGAAAGACAGGTCCTGCTCTGTTAAGGCTGAAGGACTTTTGCGCAAAAATGCAAATCGAAGCCTTCTGACAGATTAGCTGGTCCTCATTAATTCATAAACAAGGTCACATAAGTATAGTATGCACAGCATTCCAAGAAGAGGCACTTAGGGAACACGTGTCCAATGGTATTAAGTTCTTCACCTGCCCCTGTGTAGCTTCTAAATAATATTCTACACCCTTTCAACTCACAAATCGGTAGGTTGCCACGCACCCAATTAATGCTTGTTGAATGAATTTCCAGGATCCTTGACTCTGTGACTCTGGAATTGTAAGGAAATAATACATGTATATATGGCATAGACCGGGAACCAAGCGTGGGTGACTCACCTGGCGTACAAGCTCATTATTACTGAACACCAAACATAGGAATGTGTATCATTCAAATTTCATTCACCAGTCTTGACCTCTGAGGGAAGCTGTTTGGGGTAGGAGAGGGAGAGCTTGAAGGCAAGGGGGATGCTGTGTGATGCATGCATGCACCTGCTTTATTATGTATGTATTATTATTTCTACTTAGCAATTCCCCTCCCTGCCCCACCCTGATTCCACCAGCCCCAGACACCAGGTTATGTTCTTGGGCACACAGACAGCTGTATTTTCCAAGCATGTATCATGTGGTAGGTGGGGAGTGTGGGGTGGATGGAGGTTCAAAGAACAGTAAGAACAGCAGCTAATAGTTTCACAGAACACATACTGTGTATCAGGCATTATCCCAAGGGCTGAACACATACAGGGTTATCTTGCTTAATTTTCTCACAACTCGTTTATGGGGGTAGGTCCTGTTATTATTATCACTATTTTACAGATAAGGAAATTGACGCATAGAGAGATTTAAGTTACTTGCTCAAATTCACACAGCACACAAGTGGGATTTGATCCCAGGTAGTGGGACCCCAGAGCTGGTTTTGAATTTACTCTGCACATGATTACACATACAGGGGCGCACACTTCCACATGTCTATTTGCTTTTGGAGGGCTTATGTTTTTTGTTTCTATGTTACAGTTTCTATGTTACAGCTGTTTCTATGTTTACAGCCAAGGAAGCCAGAAAAGTGACAAGAGCAGTCCGATGCTGCCATACTGGCCCAGCGGGGCTATCTGACTCCTCATCCAGAGCTCATTCTAGAATGGGTTAGTCCTCCCTCGGTGGAGGAATGACTGAGCCAGATTCCCTTTAGGGGCTCCCCCATGGCCAAAGGAACATGTTCTGTCTCTAATGAATTGGATCGCCTCTTCCTACCCCCTTACTACCTGCATCTGTGTGTCTGGAAAAAGGGGTCAGGGAATGACAGCTGTGGCTTCACAAGTCCAGAGAAAAGTGAGATTTCAGGTGTCTTAGCCTCAGCAAAGGACCTGGGCACCTGGGTGCTGCATGCCCCAGACTTTGGGGATGGTGTAGCATTTCACAGGCTGGTCAAACCCAGAGCTCTCCCAGGTTGACCCCACCCCACTCTCTGCAATGTGGCCCTGGCCCATTTTTCTCATCTTCTTCTCCTTGACTTCCCCACTTCACCAATACATGAGCTTGAGAGTGAGTTTGAGTGCCCAGAACCTTCTCCATGCTTTCCCACCACCACACACCTTTGCTGCCCCTCTAATGCTCTTTCACAGGCTCTACTTGTCAAAGACCACTCATCCTTCAAATCCTGATTTCTCCTCCACGATACCTTCCCAGATTGCCCAGTTGGCCATGAGTCCCTTTGAATTCCCACACCCCATCTGTCCTCCTTCAGTGCTGATACTTTGCTACTGGGATTTGGAGAAGGTAGTAGGACATCGTAATGATGAGTGTGGGAAGTGGCATCAAACATATTTGTGTCACCATCCCAATGCATCAATCCTCTCATGACCATCTCACTTAGTCTTTGAGATAAGAACGAATATCCCCACTTCACATATGAGGCTCAGAGAAGTTTGAAATGGTCATGAAAAGCATCTGGCACTGTACTTGGTTTCTAGTCAGTGCCCAATAAATGTGGGCTTTGCATGGTGGTTATTTGGAGCCCAAGTCTTGATCTTGTGGTCTTTTGCTAGCCAGTATGGATTTGCATGTGACAGGGAGGAGCTCCAAGGATGTTTGTGCCTGAGGGCCTGAAAGGGGGTCATCTGCCCTCTCCCTAGATCAATGACATGAAGCTATGATGAAAGGATTTCAGGCAGCCATGCCATGTTGGCAGGAGCTGTGGTTTCCTGGTGCTTTTACCTTGTGCTATTTCCTTCCCTTAACAATGTCCCTGAAAGCTGCAGGTAGGGTGCTTTGCAGGAGGTCCAGGTCTCCTAGGATGTGAAGCACTTCACCTTCATGCAGAGTCTCCTGCTGGATGTGAAGACTCTACTCCTGCAACCTTAAGTTGGAAAAGTGGCTGAGAGACAAATTCAGGTGTTGTTTCCCTTCTGGGGAAGATCAGAGAGTAGAAAAGCTAAAATTGCCTCTGCCTACTCCCCACCCCAGGGGGTCAGTGGCTCCCCTGTGCCCACCCAGAGGGGCGAAGTTGAGAATGAGGCTTTTGTTTTTGAGAAGAGAGGTCCTTTCTAGGATGTACAGTGAGATTTGGGGCATTCAAGAATGGGGAGGTGGATCTGATTAAATAGGGAGAACTTTCTGCAAACTGGAAAGGGTGGAATCAGGTGTCCCAGAACAAAGGAGACTTCTAGTGCAGAGTGGATCACTGTTGATTCACATACCACCTGTGAGACCCAGAAAGGAAAAGCCTGTATCACATGTAGGGGTTCAGGCCCCAAGACTGGTGAAGACCCCTTTATCCATGCCTTTGAGGCAACGTGTGTGTTTGGGCGAGAGGTATAGCAACAAGCCCAAAGACATTCACTCGACACTCCACAAAGATTTATTGCACGTCGCTATGTAATAGGCACTGATGATGCACACCACCGAACAAAACTGACAAGCATCGCTGCCCTCCCCCAGCTTACATCCTAGTGGGGAAGTAACCTCTAATTACGTTGCACTGAATGGGTTGCCCACGACCATGCCAGCCCAGTGGGGTTGGCAGGAAGATGGAGAGTGATCCCTCCAAAGTAATCGAGAGTTCGTTTTCTACCAGGTGCAGGAGATGTGATACACAGAGTTCATTTTAGCGCTGGAGAAACCAAAGGACTGTGGTATTTCTTGTATCCTCAGAGAGGAGATGTGAGAAGCTATTTTGGATTTTCCAATATGAGGCAAGAAAATCTGGAGGAGAAACAATTTTATAAGACCAGGTTAGGACCTGGTTATACCTCCTTTTTTTCAGTTTAAACATGATCACAGCCTCAGAAGGTTAATAGATGCACCAATTTTCCACCCAGCCCCCCATTTCTGGGCACCCTAGTGTGTGGATTTTCGAAGCTAATATTTCTCAGTTCGTATACCACAGGCAGCCTCCTGGGCTGGACAGGAAACAGTGTTTGGTTTCTATAAGAGAGGTATTTGGTGTGGTTTACAGAAAGCCATAGCCAGTGGAAGGTCCCTGGGCTGGAAAGAGCTGTCTGTCCCAGCCCATCCTCACTCCCTTTGGTGGGGACAGAGAGCGCCTCTCCTAAAGGCAGCTGGTACATGTCCTAGCAATGAGACTTTGGAAAGGTTACATGACTTCTGTGATGAATAACATCCAAATGGCCCAGGGATACCCACCACCACCACCACCACACTGCATCTTATGTTCCAGCCCTTAGGTAATCCTCCCTTCAGTGTGGGCTGGACCTCGTGACTTTCCTCTAACCCAATGAAGTACAACCAAAGAGATGGAATATAATTTCTGAGGTTAGGTCACCAAAAGACTGTGGCTTCTGGCTTGCTAACTCCTTCTCTCACTTAGCATGTTGTAAACTATTCTGTGGAAAGATCCACAGGGTAAGGATCTGAAGGAGACCCTTGGCCAACAGGGAAAGAACTGAGGCCCTCAGTCAAACATCCCGTGAGGATCTTCATCCGTCAACAGCTGTGTTGAGTGAGCTTAGAAGCTGATCCTCCCTAGTCAAACCTTCAGGTGAGAACATAGCCCTAATCAACAGTTTGATTAAAGCCTGTGGTGAGACCCCGAGGCAGAGGAGGCAGCTCAGCCATGGACACAGGAATAAGAAGATAATAAATATTCATGGTTTGCTAAGTTTGGGGATAATTTGTTAGGTGGCATTAGATGACTAAACAGCCTCTTCTACTCTCAGCATCAGTGCACTCCTCTGTGAAGTTGGTTAATGATAGTCACCTCTCTGGGTGACTGTGCTGATGACCTCAACCTTAGAGTGGACATTCTATGGCACATTCCTCACTACTGCTCTAGTTGCACAAGTCAATGTCTAATTGCAAACTGTGCCAAGTGCTGGGAAGAAGGGAAATGGCGTTGTGGAGCAGATGACTGAGGGTCTGTGTTGGTAAAAGTTTGAAACACGAGCCTATTTAGGAGAAAGGGAAGACTTCCCAGAGGAGGTGACTTTTGAGCTGGAATCTAAGTAAGCAGGATGAATTGGAGGAGGTTTGATTTGTCCTCCTCTTCCCTGATCCCACCCTGGTAAATCTCTTCCTTAGCACTTTGTTACTTTCTGTTCTAGCATTTATCACAATTTATGATCATTCATGTGTATCAGTCCCACCTATTATAAAGTAAGTGCCAAGAGGGCAGAGACTAGGTACCACAGAATGTCAAGTATCAAGCACAGTGCCTGACACGTAGCAGGTGCTCAAGAAAAATGCACTAAATGGATAGGGAGAAGACCAAGCCAAGGCTGAGGGTCAGAGGATTAAAGACAGAAGGGGCAGCAATGGTGAATATTTTGGGAGAAGAGGCTGGGGAAATCTGGAAACTGGGAGGGGTCAGTCTGACTGGAGCACAGGAGAGAAAGGTGAGAGTGCTTCAGATAAGGCTTTAGAGGTGGTAGGGTCTTGTGGATACTGAGAAGGGGGGTGATTTAAGGGCAATAGGGAGCCATGGAAGGGGCAAGAGGAAGGGTGGACATGACCAAATTTGTATTTTGAGAGGCCACTCTGGTGGGAGGAGAATAGATTTGAGAGGGCAAATGTGGAAGCAGAAAACCAGGAAGAAGACTATTACAGTGGTCCAGGCAAGAGATAGGAGTGGTCAGGATTAGGGAAGGGCACGGAGATGGGCAGAAGTGGGCAGTATCCAAGAGCAGGACTTGGTGTTGGGCTGGATGTGGAGCTGCGGGACAGTGAGGGCCTAGGGAGGTTCCAGGGTTCCTGCCTGCCCAGCCAGATGGACAGAGGAACCAGACACCAAGACAGCACAGCCTCTGTTAGATTGTACTGAGCTCAGTGCCCGAGTGGAGTCCCCAGATACCATCTCCCAGAACATGAAAAATGGAAAAGTTCAGAGCTTTGTGATGTCTGAAAACTCCCCAGTTCCCTGGAGAACAAAGCTCAGAAAGCTTGGCCTTGGAGTGGTTGGTAAAAGCTTGAAACACGAGCCTGTGTTTACAGAAAGTGGAGAGTTATGTGAGTTGCAAGAGCCACACTTCCTCCTCTGACATCCAGGGTCTGCTGTGCTCTGCCAGGCAGGACTTGAAGTGCAGTATTACCATGAGCAGTTTCTTGGATAATTGATTTTATTCAAATGTTTTTACAGGGACCAAAAATGATTTTTGTACTAGAGCAAAGTATTCTGAAATAGAATGCAAATTCACTTACATAAAATTTTCACATGAAACACAAAACTGCAACAAAATTCTGTACTGCCCTTGGGCCTGTGTGCCAGGCCCCTGAAGGTCCAAATTTGTTCCCCCTCTGCCATCAGGGATATTTGGAGGAAAGTTTGAGAAGCTTTGATGAGGCAAATCAACCTAGCCAGATATGGCCTCTGCCACCTGTTTGCTATGTGACCCTGAGCAAGTTACTATATCTCTCTGAGCCCTTATTTCAGTTTCAGTGGCCTGTGAAAGACTCTGCTTCTGCCAGGTGGACTGTAAGTAGTTGTTCCTCTTAGATGGGTTTTCTGACACTCTCAAAATTCTTACCTTTTTGCCACTTGTGTAAGGAAAATTAAAATTTGTTCATCAACCAGGTGGCAGCATCTTGCCTAGGGTAATTTCTTGTGAGAATTCATAAGAAATGGAAAAAATTAAGATCAGTCCTTACAGGAACAAATAATCAAGGGAGATCTCCCACCACCACCATGGCCAGTGCAGAACCTGACAGCAAAATTCACATTGTGTAAAGATCTTAGATCAACTTTTAAATGTTTTAACCCTGTGTGGAAGAAAAAAAAAAAAGAAAGAAACATTTGAGAGCCCCCTACTCCACCCTCTATCAGCCAATTTCATAGATATCATGGGAACTGATGTTCAGCCAGATCCTCCCAAATCCCTTCTCTAGAGTTGGTGAAAGGCTATTCAGTCATCGTGAATAATCCAGTAACACAGAAACTTAAAAATATGTGTACACAAACATACACACACACTTTTATACCCTAGTTTCTATCTTTTCCCACCCCACCCGTCCAACTCCCTAAGAGGCTTGAAAGGGTCCCATGGCCTGTTTGGCTGCATCCAGCCCAGAGCAAGTTCTGCTGGCCCTCCAGGAGATAGCGGTTGGGTCCTGAGACCTCCCTCTTCCAAAGTTCCTTGGCAGTAAGTAGCCCAGGTGACTGGTGACTGAATTCCTGTGGTTTATGGTGCTGTAGAGGCAAGGGAGAGGGAAATATTCTCCCCGTAATGTCCCTGGAAGACACATGAACACTTTTCTGGCTTCATAGGGCTCATCTGGAGAGACAGCTCATCCTGGGAGGTGGTGGGGTCACAGGTACCCATCAGCACCTGTACCCAAAACATGGATGACCTTAAGGGCCAAGTGGCACCCAGGATTCTTCTGCTCAACCCCCTCATCAAATATCCCTTATTTTTGTCCAGTTCCCATCCGGGGGCTGGGTCCACTAAGACCTGTGGAACTGGCAGGAACCAACTGAAGAAATATAAAGTTAGAAACAACAAGAAAGAAGGAGACAAGAGACATAGAATGGAATTTTCAAAGGTAGGAACTCAGGGGACCACTGCCTGTTTGTGGGGTCCCAGCGATGTTCCTGAGTGTCTATTCCACTCTGCTTTTATTGAAGGCTATTTGCCCAGAGGGTAAGCTGAGGGAGGGAACAAAGATACCAGCAGTTTCTCTGAGTGAACATATCAGCTCCTATTGTTTTTATAATCATTGACTTTAAGGGTCTGAGCAGCCTTGAGAAATCTGGAACCTAAGACTTGTGTGGGGGCAGCCTCCTGTCTGGAGTCACACACACAGATTCCTAGGGAGGGGTTAAACTCCAGTAGTTCCCTATGGAGTAAAACGTCACTGGCATCAATCTCCTCTGAATAATTGGTGGGAGAGAGGAATTTTCCTCTCATCACCACCACAGAGGGTCTTCCTCTGTGATAAGGGATATAAACCCTCCTGCCCATATTTCAGGGCTCGAGCTGTTCTCTCCATCTCTGCCCCAGCCAAATGCAAATCTCCACAATGGGTATCTGCTTTGTCGGTTTACTGGGCAGGAAACACCTAGTTAATGTATCTTTCCAGGCCTTGCCATAGCCTCTTCTATGGCCATTTTACCTCAGAGTGTTCATAGACCCAGCAGGGGTGTTTGTAAGCTGTATCCCCAATAGGTCAGAGTTCTAGGAAAAGCAGGAAACTTGCTCAGATAAGAAATTTTGCAAAACCTGGTTTAAAGGCAAACTAGCTGACTATTCTTTGTTCCAACTCACTCAGCTTACTTTTTAATTTTTTCCTTTTTCTGGGGGTGTTTTCCCTTTCCAAGAATGGGATCTTCCTGCAGTTTTGATTCCTATGCTTTCCTTAAATTTTTCATTTAGAGATTCACTCCTTTATTTAAGACTTTCATTCATTCATCCATCATTTATTTCAAAATTATAAGGACATATTCATCCAACCTGTGTTTACTGAGGGACTGTTCTGTGCCAGATGCCACACCTGGGTGCTGGGATATGTGGTTAAGACAAAGCCTTTCTTCTTGAGAACTTCTTCTTCCTGTGGGAGAGATTAAAATGCCAACAACTAAGTGATAACCACGGAAAAAGAGATGCTCTCATGAGCCTTGCATGAGGGGCTGTAAGCTCTACTTTCTCTGGGGCCAGGGCAGCTGGGAAGGCTTCATGGAGGAGGTGAAGTGGCCAGAGAAGAGAGGAACAGAAAAAGGACCATTGGAACAGAAGGAACCTCACCCAAAGCATGTGCAGGCCTGGAGCTCCTCCTGACCTGGTCCTTCAGCTTGGGTATGCATGGGAAGGGGCAGGTTGGCATCTATAGGCCTTGTTCCCCTCTGTTCATAGCCCCTGCAGCAGAACCCCTGGGTGATGCCAGCCACCATCAAGTCACTTCCTTACTGGAGAGGGATCCCAGATTCACGATTCACCTTAGATCAAGTGAGACCAATGCTTTCAGCCTTTACTGTGCATTGAGGGTCTTGCTAAAATGCAGATTATGTCTTTCTCACAAGCTCCCCAGGGATGCCCATGGCAGGTCCTTGGACCACACTTGAGTGGCAGGGATCAACAATTACTCTTCCCTTGACTCCTCCAGGAAATGTCACACCAATGTGTGTTGAGCCACCAACTCTGCCTCTCGTGTATAATTTACCATTGTGTTCCTTTCAGCCTACAGTGGCTGAGACAACCGACTCTGAATGGACACAGATATGAGGCCTATCCCCTGGACTGTGTGAACCTTGGCAAGCCTTTAACCTGCCTGAGCCTGTTTCCTCACCTGTGCAATGGGAATAAGCACCCTTGCAGGATTGTGAGGGCTACTGAGCAATAACGAGTGTGGCAAATTGCCTGGCACACAGCGAGCATGTAATCCATGTTATCTCTTGTGCTTATGGTTCTTTGACTACTTAACCATGTCCTGTTACAAACTGACAGTTGTTCAGTTTGGAGCCCAGTGCACTTGAGTTCATGTCCCAGCTCAACCACTGACTTGCCCTGTGACCTCAGACAAGCTACAGGACCATCAGAGCTGCAGCTTCCTCCTTTAAAAGGGAGTTAGGAAACCATGCTCCCTAGCTCATGGGCCATGGGGATGACTCAGTGAGGCAGGGTGAATGGTACACAGTGCTCTGGCACCCCCTCAGGAACCTGACTCCCTCATTCATTCATACACACACCTGTTCATTCAATACCAAACACCTGCTCTGTGCCCTCCTCCCCCCCACCCCCGTTAGGCATGGAAAGTTAGAGGCAAAGGACACGCAGCTTCTACCCTCGGTGTCTGCTCCTTCTAAAGCACTGGAGAGCAGACAGGGGCCCAGGGCTTCCTCTCTGGCCAACTTCCTTACCTGGAGAGTGCAACTCAGAATAGGATACCAAGTTTTAAGGTTAGAAACTAATGGGGACCCCCTCAAGAGCAGGAGCCAGTGGTGGAGGCAGTGGAGGCTCATACAAGAATTAGAGTTGATGAACTTTGAGAAAATATGTGGGGGGACAAGAAACTTGTCTTCAGAGACTTGAAAACAGTTATCTGGGTGAAAGTTTTGACAATCAGCCTTGTTCTTGCAGACACCAAAGATTAGGATCAGGAAAATGCCAAGAAGAGTTGGTTTTCCAGTTTTGAATATTTATTTCAGGTTATAAAAGTTAAACACGCTCATCACAGAAATTCTGGGAAGTATACAGAAGTTTAAGGAAGAGAATTAAAAAGTAGCATCCTACAATCCAGAGCTAGCCACTGCTAACACGGCAGAGTTCTTCGCCACTGTTATGAATCCCAGTGTTCCCGAGAGATGCAGTTCACATCCCTCAGGGGGATTGGCTCCCCACACAAGGGTGGACAATTGGAACAAGTGTGCAGGCATACCTGTGCAGGTACCTACAGGTATAGGTGTCATGCTGTATAATAAACAACGTCAAATTTGCCCTGGCTTACAAGTATGACCATTTATTTCTCACTCATGGGGCTATGAGTGGGCTGAGGTTTGAATGATGTAAGTTGATCCCAGCTGCAGGTTGGGTTCATATCTGCTCCTCCTGGAAATAGGAGTCTCCCCGAAGGCTGTTCCCATCATGGCCAAACCCACTGCACAATCATGTTTGAAGCCTCTGCTTATGTCATAATCCCTGACATCTTATTGGTCAAAGCAAGTCACATGGCCAACTCCAAGTCAAGAGGTGGAGATGACTGCTCTGTCCAAGATGCTGGAGCCTCTGCAGGAGGCTCTTCCAAGGTGTAGGTGTACATAGCTGCCACAGAGGGGTGGACCTACCACAATACGTGGGTATGATATTTGCCACTCTCCTTCGGGGTCATGATTCTCCCCCTTAGAAGTATTGCTTCAGTGTATTTCCTTCTTCTTTTTTACATATGCTTTCTATCTATCTGTCTGTCTATCTATAATACTTACTAAATTGGGTTATATTCTCTCTTTTTTTTTTTTTTTTTTTGTAGAGACAGAGTCTCACTGTACTGCCCTCGGGTAGAGTGCCGTGGCGTCACACGGCTCACAGCAACCTCTTAACTCTTGGGCTTATGCGATTCTCTTGCCTCAGCCTCCCGAGCAGCTGGGACTACAGGCTCCCGCCACAACGCCCGGCTATTTTTTGGTTGCAGTTTGGCCGGGGCTGGGTTTGAACCCGCCACCCTTGGCATATGGGGCTGGCGCCCTACTCACCGAGCCACAGGTGCTGCCCTATATTCTCCTTTTTAAAACCTCTATGTTTTTCACTTAACTTTACACCCTATAGATATTTTTTTCTTACATTAAATATTTGTGAAAACATGTGGCTGCAGATTCATAGAATCATAAAGTTTGGGCTTAATTTATTGATCTGTTTCTCTGGGATATTGAGGTTTATACAATTTTGTTTCTATGTGTATAAATAGTAGTATGATGAATATCTTTGCACAGAAACTTGGTTGGCAACTTGGCTCAGCACCAGGTCCCACCTCCCTCTAATAATGACACCGATTGCCTTTTGGGGCAACCACCCCTCCCCTGCTGTTAATCCATGATGTTCTTCTGGAACCCGCCACTGGATCCAGGGAATGATCTCTAGCCATGAAAGATACTCCATCTCACTAATACTCAGTAATTGGACCCTGGCCTGGCCAACAAGAGTATGAAACACCCACTAAGTACACAGATTAGATCAAGAATGGATTCAGAGCCTCAGCTTGGCCAATTAGTGATCTGTCAGGCACAGGACCGGAGGTGATCCAATCAGAATGAGCCTGGGACCTCTTCAGGAGAATTTAGAAACTGGCATTCTTTTCCTCTGATTTCTACTTCAGGGGGTGTGGGGCTGAGGCTACTAGCCTGAGGATAAAACTAAGACAGAGGTGAGAAGAGCCCAGAGACAGAGAGAGGAGATTCTATCAATAGAGCATTCCTGGTGAAGCCCGACTCAAGCAGGAATCCCCACTCTTTTTGGTTTCATAAGCCAAAGCATTATGGCTTTTTCTGAAACAAAATTGAGTCCAGTTTTCTATCCCTTTGAACCAAACATCCCTGGATTTATTCACTGAAATTCCTGAGCTGCAGTTACAGTTGTCCCTTGGTATCTGTTGAGGGTCAAGGGGTTCCAATTCCCCGAACCTAGTTGACCTGGGTCAATTAATCCATGGAACTAGAAAGTTCAACTGAGGCACAGACGAATACAAAGTGAAAGTGTGTAGAAACTGGAAGTAAAACTGGAGCAGCTCAGGCAGCATGAATATGAAGTATAAGTAACTTTGTACAGGCTTTAGTATAACAGAGATTTTATTTAAGAACAAAGAGCTTAGAGCACTTTCATGAGAGTTGGAAGCGGGTCCCTCTCACGAGTGGGAAGAGAGAGAGACACACACAAAGGCTATGTAGGGGAGTAAATATCCTCTTCTTCCCTTTGAAATTGTAACTCTTTCATTGGTCTCTCTGAGTCTCTGAGCACTCTTGTCCTTTTCTTGTGGTCATTGATTATTGTCCTTTTCTATTGGTCATCAATTACCTACATTCCTCATACCCACATTCTTTTTCCTTTTTTGGCGAGAACTGCTGAGTTCTGGTCACAGTGTTCCTATAGTGTTTTGATGGCCCCCCAGACTTCCTCGTTCAACAGGCCGGGCTTCTCTCACACCCCCCTTTCTTTGTCCTTTCTTAGTATCCCCCAGGGAATCGATTCCAGAACCCCCTGAGGACACCAGAATCAACAGGTGCTCAAATCCCTGACATAAAATGGCTTATTATTTGCATATAACCTACACATATCCTATACTTCAAATCACCTCTAGATTACTTATAACTAATACAATGAAAATGCAATGTAGTTATTATACTGTATTTTCCCCATTTTTATTATTTTTTATTGTTGTATTTTTATTATTTATTGTTTTGGAGTTTTTTTTCCTGAACATTTTGGATTCAAGGTTGGTTGAATGCACATGTGGGATACATGGATATGGAAACTTAACTGTACTAAGCCAAAGGACACACACACAGTTCTTAAGCCTCTTGAGACTTCAAATTGCTTTCCAGAGAGTTTATGCAAACACTTCCATGATGTTGGAACACCTATCTTCCAAGCATAGGTCCATTTGCTTAATTTTTTTTTGATGGGTAAAAATTATATGCTTGAAATATTGTTCACGTTTATGAGCCATTTCAATTTATTTTGTGATTTGCTGAATATAAGCAAGTTGGTCTCACTTTATTCTTTACTTTATAGATGCTCTTTAAATATCAAAAACATTGATCTTTTTTCAAATTCCTCACCATTTCCACGCATCTCATTGTCTTTAGATAATTTGACATGTTCTGGAATAGATGTATTTGTACTTTTTATGTGGACAAATTGTTTTGGAATGTCACTTCCATTGCTTTGTTTCATGCTTTAAAATTTCTTCCCTATTGAAGACCAGATAAATGTGGACCAGATCTTCTTTTCGACATGCAGACATCAAATGTTTCTTACTCTGTGGTTTGAGAGCCATGTGCATTGGAACCAGCTGGGGAACTGGTTAAAAATTCAGACTTCTGAGCCCTATTCCAGAGTCACAATCTCTGAGAATAAGCTTCAGGTCTCTTCTAGGATGGTCTGTAGGAAGAATTTTCTCACAATGGAAGTCATTTAAAGCTGGAATTTATTAACGGGTAATGAGTTCTTGCTTTCAGAAAATGTCCAAGCCCTGGACCAATGGTGTCTTGGGGTCCCAGGGTCCAGCTGGGAGATCAGATGACATTTCATAAGTGCTTTTTGCCTCCACATGCACTGAAGGGCCTTTTACCCCTAACATGGAATCTGAGAGGAAAGTGCTTTAAGTGGGCAGGATCAGGGCAGAGAGGGCTTTATGTTTGGCAAAAAAAAAACAGAAAGGGTTAACTTCTACCTTCTGGTACTTGCCAGCAGTCTTAGTTAGCCATATCACTAAATTGCAGACCCTGTGGGTCCAGTTCATTGCTTCAGCCCTTCCTTGGGTAGGCTGGAAGCTCCCCGAAGACTTAACTGCTGGCTGCACATGTAGATTGCTGGCCAGGCCATGGCCACACCAGACATCTGTTGCAATTATTCTCTCCCTGAGGAATTTAACCAAACTTCTGAACAAGACCTACAAAAGCACAAGGTGCATAGCAGACAGGTGACAAGGACAGAAAGGCACAGAGCCCTCACAGGCACTGCCAGGCGGAAAACTGCAGCCTGGGCAGAGAAGAGTGCTCTGTGCAGCAGCTCCTGGTGGGCAGACAGGGTGGGGCAGCCCTGCCTGAGCACCAGGCCCAGCCCATCATGCTGATGTCCAGGCAGGAGGTGGTTGGTGATCAAAGCTGAGCAGGGCAGGTCTATTTTTAGATCTCTAAGTGTTCTCCATATATCTTTCCAAAAGGAATGTATTAGTTTGCATTCCCACCAGCAGTGCAAAAGAGTTCCCTCTTCTCCACATCCACACCAACATGTCTGGTCTTGGGATTTTGTGGTATAGGCTAGTCTCACTGCAGTTAGATGATATCTCAAAGTAGTTTTGATTTGCATTTCTTTGATGATTAAAGATGATGAGCATTTTTTCATGTGTCTGAAGGCCACGCGCCTGTCTTCTTCAGAGAAGTTTCTCTTCAAGTCCCTTGCCCAGCCTGTGATGGGATCCCTTGTTTTTTTCTTGCTAATGCATTTGAGTTCTCTGTGGATTCTAGTTATTAAACCTTTGTTGGAGACATAACCTGCAAATATCTTCTTCTCCCATTCTGAGAGCTGTTTGCTTGCTTTACTTACTGTGTTCTTGGCTGTACAGAAGCTTTTTAGTTTGATCAAGTCCCAATAGTGTATTTTTGAAGCCGCTTCAATTGCCCGGGGGGTCTTCCTCATAAAAAACTTGCCCAACCCGATTTCTTCAAGGGTTTCCCCTGCACTCTCTTCAGGTATTTTTATAGTTTCATGTCTTAAGTTTAAATCTTTAATCCAGTGAGAGTCTATCTTGGTTAATGGTGAAAGGTGTGGGTCCAGTTTCAGTCTTCTACAGGTTGCCAGCCAGTTCACCCAGCACCATTTGTTAAATCCCGTAATTCCTCTACTGAGCATATACCCAGAAGACCAGAAATCAAATCATAACAAAGATATTTGTACCAGAATGTTTATTGCAGCCCTATTCATAATTGCTAAGTCATGGAAAAAGCCCAAATGCCCATTGATCCACGAATGGATTAATAAATTGTGGTATATGTACACCGTGGAATACTATGCAGCCTTAAAGAAAGATGGAGACTTTATCTCTTTTATGTTTACACAGATGGAGTATTCTAATATGGAGAATACTAACATATTCTTCTTAGTAAAGTGTCTCAAGAATGGAAGAAAAAGTACCCAATGTATTCACCCCTACTATGAAACTAATTTAGAACCTTCACATGAAAGCTATACCCTAGCTACAACCTAAGAATAGGGGGAAGGGAGAAAGGGAGGGGAGGGAGGGAGGAGGTGGGTAGAGGGAGGGGGATTGATAGGATTACACCTGCGGTGCATCTTACAAGGGTATATGTGAAACTTAGTAAATGTGGAATGTAAATGTCTTAGCAAAATAAGAAAATGCCAGGAAGGCTATGTTAACTAGTATGATGAAAATGTGTCAAACGGCCTATGAACCAAGTGTATGGTGCCCCATGATCATATTAATGTACACAACTATGATTTAATAAAAAAAATTATAAAATAAAATAAAAAAGGACACACATAAAAAAAAAAAAAAAAGCTGAGCAGGGCTCAATTTAGGCACATGGGATTTGCCTTTATTCTATAGCAGTGGTTCTCAGAGCCTGGTCCTGGGACCAGCAGCATCAGCATCAGCAGAACTTGAGAGAAATGCAGATGGTAAGACCCAGAAGTTCTGGAAGTGGGCCACATTTTGTGTCGAAACAAGTCCTCATAGTGAGGTTTCTAATCTGAGAATCATTGCCCTGTCTCCCCACACTGAAAGGTACTGGAATAGAGTTGGGGGGACAGGTCCATAAAAAGCAGAGGAGGCCAGTCCAGGGATTAGAAAGTCTTTATTAGAAGAGAGAACATCCATAGTGGAGTCTGACCAGCAGTCATCTTCTCACATGGTTTCAAGAGACTTTTCTTAGTGTAACTGGAAAGCAGGGGGGAGTTATGAGAAGTGAGGGAAGGATATAGTGTGAGGGATCAATAATGCCTTCCACAAAAGTGTTAATCTTACTCCAGGGCCTTATCTCTAGTGTCAGCCAGGACCAGGATAGGAGATGCTGATGTTTCCCAGGAACACTGCCCTTGAAGCATTCCAGGAGTGTGGGGAGGGGGTTGCTGTAACCATGCCATTTGGTCTCTGACCTGCTTTCTATCACTAGTTGTCCTCCCAACATGGCTGTACTGTTGTCGGGGTCTTCAGGATTTAGAGGGGTATGGAGAGGGGGTTGCTGTGGTCATGCAGTTTGGTTTCTGGCCTGCTTTCCTCTCACTAGCTTTCTCCCCAAATTCCCTCTTGTCAGGGTCACAAGGAGTTTTCCCACACACACTCTATGGAAAATTACGGAGATATATTAGCTGTCTTTGGAAAGAGTAAGGAGAACAGAAAGAGGCCTGAGTGGGAGAGGCTCTCCATGAGTGACTCTGGGCCTGGGTCTAATCCTCATAGTCTGACCTTTGGGGTCCCATGATGGGCCCCAGGCCACCTCTTCAGACTGCTTGTCGGGTTCTGTGTGCTCCAGCTGAATTGGCAGCCCCTCTGGTGTTCCTGTCCCTTTCTTTTAGCACACCCTCCCTCTTCCTTCTGAAATCTGAAGGCCCTGAGATCTGAAATGGAATGGAATAATGGCCCCCTCCTGGCTCCCCTTTTTAGACTGCAGTACTAGTAAGTACTTCTTTCTTACGTACCCACATAGCCTTCTTTGTTGTGTGTGGCTTCCCTGATTAATTCCATGGCCCATTCCTACTCAACCCCCTGCCTACCTGCCCTTCCAACAACACCTGAGTATAGGAGGCCTCAGTGTTTCTTGACTGAAGGCCAGCATCTGTTCTAAAATGCCCCTTTGAAAGATGATTTGTTGACTTACCACTGTTAGCAGCTCACCAGCTGCTCTTAACTTTAAAAATGCACCTAAATAAATTAACATCAACAGACCTTTAGAGATGAACATGCAAATTCTACCTACGTATAGCACCTAAAACTAAAGCCTACCCAATTCCACACTAATAATGAATTACAAGTTTATCTTTTAGGCAACAGAACTGGAGGCAAGACAGACTCAGACATTCTCCCACTGCTCCGGGACATAACTGATGGTTCCTTCACTCCCTTATTTTATGTAACATGCACATTTCTTGGTCCTCAAAAGAATGTAGCCACTATCTCATCAGACTCCACTTCCCCCTGCCTATTTCCTTCTCTCTGTTGCCTTTAAAATACTAAAGATTCCAACCTCTCCCTCAGAAAAAAACAATCACAGCTTGTGTGAGGTTCATGTTTTTTCCCAGGCACGTCATCAAAATCTTGGCTTAATAAACCTACATTGACTGAGATTTTGGCCTCATTCATTTGGGCTGACAGTTGCTGGGATGATTTTATCCCAGTGGCACAATTAAACTAAAGGAGAGCCTTCAATGCAGACCAGGTTTTTCTGCCCTTGACCTATAGAATGTCAGACTGGGGGTGGGGAGCTCCCTTAGACAACCTGTCAGCCAATTTGACAGGTAGGAAAACAGGCCCAGAGAGGGGCTTTGTCTTGCCAAGATCTCCCTGAGAGTACATTTCATTCCAAGCAGCATGGAGACCCTCAGGGTGGGCAGAAGGCACCAGGTTGGCATTCATCTTCTGGTAACTAATGTTGAGATCCTCCCCTGCAAATTTAGTAACCCCATCAGCTCCTCAGTCTGTTGTCACAAGGCAAACACCCATGCATCGCATGGCTCTGGGTGGCTCTTTACAGAGGGAAAGGGTGATTTAAAGATGGAAAGATGGAGGCTCATGGCATGGGCAGAGAAAGATGTCTCACACAAAGAGTAGTACATAATAAAGAAAACGTGTGTTTTGTTGTCAGAGAGAGAAAGATGGTGGCATAGCACCCGAAAGGAAGCAGAGAGGATTGCCAGCCCCAAGCTGAAGAGCTTAGGGGCTTTCATAGAGAATTATAAAGGGTAAATAAAGGGTTAATGCTTCAAGTTGATAACAGAAGTTGTAAAGCTATGCATCTGTTTTTCCATTTTTTCTCCCTCTGTGATTTTGTCTTATCAGAGTCCTTGGAATCTGGTCTGGCAGGAACTTGGATGGGGATAGGCTTATATCCCTGCTGCCTGCTCACGGCTCTTCAGGGCTCAAAAAAAAAAATGTTGGTTTTATCTGATAAGGGGGTGTCTGGCAGATGCTTAGGGTTTGCTCTGTGTTTTTCTAGTTCTGCAAAACAAGCTCATAAAACAAGTTAATCCCCTAGGTGGTAGAGAAAGAAGCAAACATGAGAGCCAGCACACTATTGTGTGCACAGATGTTTTATGTCAGATGGTTTACAACAATAGCAATGCCATCCTTTCACAGAGTTCCTGTGATTGAGTTCCCAATAGTGAAGCATCTATCCAAAGCCTCTCAGTTTCAGGGACCCACCATGACAGTGAGAAATGAGCTCTGACTCCTGAATGGACAGTCTCCAGCCTGGGCCTCCCTGCCTGGCTGCCGTCTCCACCTCAGGACCCTCCTTCACCTTGATTGTTTCCAACTACCTCATACAGGGAACAGCACTACCTCAACTCCAGCCCCAGCCCTGCCCACCCTCTCACGGCGGCAGATTCTCTCCACCCACTTGGAGGGCAGAAGAAAAAAGGATACCAAGCAGATGAGAGACCGATGGTCATGAGGCTATGGGCCAGATCAGTACAGGCTGGAGCAGTCTGAAGTGTGGATGCTGGGAAAGAGGATCTGGGGGGTCAAATCTTGGTTTCTTGATCATTTTCTGAAGGGTCTAAGGTATCTTCTGAGCCCCTCATCCTTGAGGTTCTTCCCTGCCCAGGATACTCTGGGTTCCATGAGCAGCAAGGTGAGTCTCACCGTCTCCATTTTGTTCAACATAAATTCCTGGGAGGGAAAATAATTCTTTCTTACCTGGAAATAACTTGGCCCCTGGACACCACTTTCCAAGGACCAAAACACACCTTCAAAGGTTGGCCTGCAGCTCCTCTAATTTCACAATGGCCTTGCAAAGGATGTGGTATCAATGCCTTTTGGAAAATGAACAAACTGAGGCTCAGGAATGTTAAATAACTTGTCTGAAGGTGCACAGCCTAGTAGTAGCAGAGCTAGATGACTACAAATTCAGACTCCTGAATATGGTTACCTGGCTCTTCTTACTGCCTCCTCTGAGAAGCTTACCTTGACTGCCCCCAGCCCCTTGAAGGGTCACTGGGACCCTTGGAACCCTCTGGCATCACCATGTAATTTCTTCCTTTCTCTTGGAAAGAAGATGAAGTTGATATACTGTGACCATTTAGACAAATGTGCCCTTATTCAGACATCACATCATTCTTTCTGCAATATAGATGTTACACCCCAGATGCCAATTATATGGACTTCAATGTGAATAGTGCCCCCTGAGTTGTGCTGCACAGCACCTTAATACTGCCTGTGAAATTCCTGTGAGAAGTCCATCTTAACTAACACACAGGCTTGCTCACTGTTGACCGCTGCTATTGGACACTAGAGAAGAGAGTTCCAGAGGAGTTAAAAATCCTGTGCTGAAACATCTCCATTGAACCTGCCTCTACTAAGATAAGCAAGTTATGACTTAGGATAAATTCGTGCTAAAAATGGCAGTCAGGAGAGTAGGGAAAGGTAGGTCTTTGATGGGGCCACTGAGCCTTTATCACACCATGCCTGAAACCAACACAGGCACCAAACTTCCACTCATAACACAAGAGATACCCTGGTAGAGAGCCAAACAATCCAGGAGAAGAACAAAATTAGCGAACTCACACTTTCCAATTTCAATATTTACTATAAATCTACAGGGGTTGAAGGTATGCTACTGGCATAAAAATAGATATAAATGGCTCAGCACCTGTAGCTCAATGGTTAGGGCACTGGCCACATACATCAGGGCTGGCGGGTTCAAACCCAGCCTGGGCCTGCTAAATAACAATGACAACTACAACAAAAAATAGCCAGGCATTGGGGCAGGCACCTGTAGTACCAGCTACTTGGGAGGCTGAGACAAGAGAATCGCTTAAGCCCAAGAGTTTGAAGTTGCTGTGAGCTGTGACACAACAGCACTCTACGGAGGGTGACATAGTAACACTCTGTCTCAAAAAAAAAAAAAATAGACATAGAGATAAATGAATAGAATTGAAAGAGCCAAGAAATAAACTTTTATATTTATAGTCAGTTAATTTTTGGCAAGGGTACTGAGAAAATTCAATGGGAGAAATATAGTTTTTCAACAAATGGTATCCAGGCATCTGGATATTCTCGTGCAAAAGAATGAAGTTGGACCTCTACTTTATACCATATAAAAATGGATCATAGATCTTAATAGTAGAGCTAAAACTATGAACTTCTCATAAGAAAACAGGCATAAATATTCATGACCTTGGATTAGGCAATGATTTCTTAGATGTAACACCTATAGCACAAGTAACTGCAAACAACCAATGTAAAATGTCAGATTTTATCAAAATTAAAAACTGTTGTGCACCAAAGGACATCATCAAGGAAGTAAAAAATGAACCTGCAGGTTGGGGAAAAAATTGCAAATCATTCATTTAATAAGGAATTTTTACTCAGAATATGAAGACTTTAACAACTATTAGAAGGCAAATAACTCAAGTTTTGAAATGGGCAAAGGATTTCAATAGACAATTAAAAAGAGATACATATGTCCATCGTTAGTCACTACAGAAATGCAAATCACAATACCACTTCACACCCACTAGGATGGCTACAACAAAAGGTAAACAAGCCAAGTGTTAACAGAATATGGGGAAATTGGAACCTGCATACACTCCTGGTGGGATTTGTAAAATTGTGTGAAGCCACTTTGGTTGTTTGTTTGTTTGTTTGTTTTTAGAGACAGAGTCTCACTTTAATCACCCTCAACCTCCAACTCCGGGCTTAGGCGATTCTCTTGCCTCCCGAGTAGCTGGGACTACAGGCGCCCGCCACAACGTCTGGCTATTTTTTTTGTTGCAGTTTGGCTGGGGTTGGGTTCAAACCCGCCACCCTTGGTATATGGTTCAAACCCACCACCCTTGGTATACCCAGCACCCTACCCACTGAGCCACAGGTGCCGCCCTGTGCAGCCACTTTGGAAAATAGTTTGGTATTCCTCAAAAGGTTAAACAAAGAGTTATCAGACTCAGTAATTCCACTTCTAGGTATGTGCTCAAGATAATTGAAAATATATACTATGTTTGTCTGCATAAAAACTTGTACGTGAATGTTCATAGCATTATCCATAATAGCTAAAAAATGGAAATAGCCAAGGAGTGATGGCTTATACCTGTAATCCCAGTACTTTGGGAGGCTGAGGTGGGAGGATCACTTGATACCAGGAGTTTGAGACCAGCTTAAGCAACATAGTGAGACCCTGACTCTAAGAAAACTTTTTTAAAAAAAATTATCCAGGTATGGTAGTACACATCTGTTGTTCTGGCTACTCAGAAGGCTGAGATGGGAGAATTGTTTGAGCCCAAGGAGTTCAAGGCTGCAGTGAACTATGATCATGCCACTGCACTGCATCCAGCCTAGGAAACAGAGCAAGACTCTACCTTAAAAAAAAAAAAAAAAAAATGGAAGTAACCCAGATGTCCATCAACTGATGAATGAATAAACAAAAGGTGGTATTTCCATACCATGGGATAATAGCCATAAAAAAGAATAAAGTATTGATTCATGCTACAACATAGATGTGTATTTTCAACTTTTTTTATCTCATGGCACACTTGAACCTACAGTTAAACTTACATGGCATACTTAAATTATGTTGATTAAAATAAAAGAATATGCTTACAGTACTTTGAACTTCTGAAAATAATTTAATGTTCTTTAATAGTTTTCGTGGCACACCTAAGATCCTCTCACAGCACACTGTGAAAACCAGTGTGGCACACTGGTTGAAAATCATTGACAGATGTATCTTGAAAACATTAGGATAATGGGGCGACACCTGTGGCTCAAAGGAGTAGGGTGCCGGCCCCATATGCCAGAGGTGGCAGGTTCAAACCCAGTCCTGGACAAAACTGAAAACAAACAAACAAACATTAGGATAATGAAAGAAGCCAGGCATAAAATGTATCTTTCCAGGGTAACGAAAAGTTCTGGAATTAGATAGCAGTGATAGTTGTGCAATTCTGACTATGCCGAAAACTTTGCAGTGTATAATTTAAATGGATAAATTTTGTGGTATCTGGACCATATCTCAAAGTTATTTTAAAAAGACATGTTCATCTTAGCACTCTGGAAGGCTGAGGTGGGAGGATTGCCTGAGTTCAAGAGTTTGAGATCAGGCTGAGCAAAAGTGACACCCCCGTCTCTAGTAAAAGTAGAAAAACTAGCCGGGCATTGTAGTGGGTGCCTGTAGTCTCAGCTACTCAGGAGGCTGAGGCAAGGGTCACCCGAGCCCAAGAGTTTAAGGTTGCTGTGAAGCCATGGCACTCTACCCAAGGCACTGAGTGAGACTCTCTCTCAAAATAAATAAATAAATAAAAATAAAAATAGAAAATAGAAACAAAACACATGCTCTGTTCTCAGTCATAGTTAATCGAATCAGAGTTGTAGCTACTGAAGCAACAGCATCCTGACTAACAGAGGGTGTGGTCCTAGTGGGAACCATGAGGAGGAAGCTCAGTGGACTTGACCAAGAGTCTGAAGTTTAAGTTGAAGACCCTGCACAGAAGGCTCCCTCAGTATGCTCTTGTGTGTAAACGTGTGACCATACTGCTATGTGTCTTTGTGTGTGCAAGTTGATGTCTGTGTGCTCGTTTGTAGGCATGGCTGTGCTCGTCTCTTGTGTACTGTTGGTGTGCAGAGAGCACACATGGATGTCCATCTGAGTGTGCCCACTGTGTGTGTGCACAGGGGATGTGTCAGGGTGGAGCTACCGGGCAGGGCAGAAGTTCCTCTCTGCACCCCAACCCCTTCACCTAAGGGATGCTCAAGTCTGTTGAGAGACTAATGGAGACTCCGATACCCTACTATACCAAGTGTCCTTGTAGCTATGGAAAGAAGGCCTGATGGGATGGCTACACACAAATGCAGCCTGAGCTAAGGCCCAGGATTGGCTCAGGTTGGAGGCCATCCTGGGGCAGTTAGAAGCCTCATGACCATCCATTTGTCCTTGCCTTTATCAGATGGAGCTTACAGAAGAGGCCGATGCTCTTGGCACACCACGGGCAGAGGGGCAGCACTGCTGGACCATGTTGTGAATGGCCATTTGCATGCAGCTGAGCAGCTAATTCTTCAGGAGGAGGAGAAGCAGTGGCTCTGGCCATGTATACCCCACCTCCTTGTTCCTGCCCTTTGTTCACTCAGGCCAGAGAAGTGCCCTGGAGCCAAGAGCCTCCATCTCATCCTGGTCTATATTCCCCTCCCGGAGGCTTGAATGAGTCCCACCCCAGCTCAGGGCCCAAGTGTTCTCCCATGCAAAGAGGGAAGCTAAACTAACTCCTTTCTGAAGGTCTCCTGGCTAGAGGCTCTGGTGTTCACACCTGAGTGGGAGTGAGGGGCTGGGAAGGGGTATTGAAGAACCCCATGGGCCTTACTCCAGAAGCACTGGAGCTCTGGACTGGTCTGCTGTGGCAGCCTTGTCTCTCAGCTCAGAGAGGAAGACCTGGAGGGAGATGTATAAACTGTGGCAAATCCAGCTCCCTCTCTCAGCTGACAGCCCCCCAGCCCTCATGCCTTCCACGCTCAGGTCCCACAGGCCTGAGAAGGTCCTACATTTACCCCCATGACCTCATCCTGCCCAGGGAGAGTGTGCCTAGGATATCCCTGTGACCCACCCTGGTCCCAAGTGTCTTCCCAGCAGTCCCTGAGGCCAGGAGAACATGGATTGTTCACTCCAGTGAGAAACTGGGGTCCTAGGGGTAACTAGATCACATACCCAAGGTCAGGAAGGGGCAGTCCAAGAGCTTAAGTCTGGAAATCCTGAGCTCTAGTCATGAACTTTGGTTATGACTTATTCCTTTTGATTTTTAATTTTCTCATCTATAAAATAATTTGATGTGTCTATTTCTGGCCAGGCCCTGTGAATGGTCAGAGAGACATCAGGATGACCAAAGATACTGCATGCTAACCATTCACTTAAATGCTGTAATGTTATTATTAACCACAAACACTATGCTATAAGGACTGAGTGCTCAACACAATGCCCGGCCCTGGGATTGGTCCCTCACTATCTGGGCCTCAGTTTTCCCATCTATGAAGTAACATCTGCTCATCTTAGAGAAGTACCTTGACACAAAGAGTCACCAAGGAAAGGTAAGTGTGTCAATGTATGTGTATCTGTGTATGTCCGAGTGTCTGTGTGTGTGCCTATCTGTGTAACTATGTGTCTCCCTGTGTCTGTGTGTGTGACTATTTGTGTGTTTGTGTGTGTATATGTTTTTGTGTGTGTTTGTGTATTATTGGTGTGTGTCTCTGTATAACTGTGTGCTTGTGTCTGTCTGTGCTGAGGGTGATGATGGTTGAGGAGGCGGCAGCCCCACAGCCCCCAGAACCCACCCCCCAGGCCCACACACTGGATTCACATTATAGGTGCCAGAGTGTGTGTGTGTGTGTGCACAGATGTTAAAGCTGGTATCTTTCTAGTAGATGATACTTTGTTCCAACTGCCGATGCTGCTCCTGCTTGCAGTGACACATCTGCAACTGATGTATCAGGGTCTTGAGGCTGTGGGCAAAAGGGGTCAAGGTCATCTCAGTGCAGCAAACCCTGCAGGCACCTGCACTGGGCCTGGTTCTCAGCACTCACTGCTCGGGTGGTCTATGCAATCATGGGAATTGGAAGTAGTGAGTTCTGGGCCAATGGAGGCTCCAGGATATATAGGAGAGGGAGTGTCCAGACCACTGAGATTTGAATCCTGACCCAGCCTCAAAGCTCCAGTGCCTCCTCCATAACTAGAGTCGATGGTCTGTGCCATTCCACTTCTGGAGCTGCTGGGGGGACCCCAGGAGCAAGTCTGTGAATGGCATTATTGGGCCTACACCTGCCCATGTCAAAAGCCCTGTGGGATGCAAATTTGAAAGATAAGGAGCACACCCTAGAGGCTTCACTTCCCCAGCCTTCCTTCCTTCACCTTGAAAATAGGAAGATCAGCATCGCTGAGCCTCACCTCCCCTTTTCTAAGTCCTGAAAATAACAGCCCATACCCTGAGATGCTAGAGTGAGATTTAAATGGGATAAAGCATGTAAAGTGCTGTCACAGTGCCTGGCACATCAGCAGACCCCATCCTCCACAGGAACGGGGCAAAGTGGTGTAAGTTTGAAGCTCTGCCACTAGGGGGGCAGATGCTTCCTTCAAACGTCAGGCAGCGGCCCCTTGACATAAAGCAACTAACATGCTAGGTCCCAGGGGCAGCACCTGTTCATGATGCTTTACCAGGGCAGGGTCCTCCACCTGGAATGCCCACCCCTCCTGCCAAAAGTTGTGTTTATTATGAAATAACCGTGAGGAGGGGGCAGGGAATGGCCTGCCTGTCTTCAGGCACTGCTTTGAGACAGTTTGTGCTTGGGGTTTCACAAGAACCCTAGCAGCTAGGGGGTGTTGCCTGCGTTTGACAGGTAAAGAAACTGAGGCTCAGAGATGGTATAAACTAGTTACACAGTTAGTCAGTGGCTGGGCTGGGATTTGAACCCCAGTCTGTCTGAATCTATAACTCATGGCTTTTGTACCATGCAGACACCTTGTAAACACAAGCTGGGTCTTGGGAGAAACTCTGAGTTAGCTAGCAGAAGGGGAGAGAAAGTGGACGCAGAAGGTGGCTCTGGAGCAGCAGCCCCACCTGGAGCTTCTCCACAGCACACCTTCTCCAGGCCTTCTGCTCCAGGGGGTGCAAGGACAGGGCCCTTCAGCTCCCTTGAGCCAGCTATTACTGGCTATACCCTGTGGCCCGCCTCTAGAGGCTTCAGGCTCTGTGGACAGTCTGGCTCATCTGGGAGAGGGCCTCCAGGTGCAGAGATGCCCTGGTTGGCTGTGAAGACCTTCCTGTAGTACTCCTTCATGGCTCCACTGGGGCTACCTCCAGCTCTTATTGTCCCCATGTAGCCTGTGAGGACAGTGCTATGGCAGGCTGGGTGGGCAGCTCCTTATGGTGGCCCATGCTAGCAAGATGGATGATACCACTGCTGTCATCCACTTCAGCATTGAGGGGCACCCAGCAACTCAAGCCAAGCTTCCTCCGAGACAGCAGGACTGGATCCGTAGCTCCCAGGGCCCCAGCATCCACCTCCTGCCTTCTCAGTGTTCCAAAGGTCATCTAGTGGCTGAGGACAGGGATTCTGGATGGAAACCCTTGAGTGAGACAGGAGACTAACCCTGGGGAGAAACAGATGACTGGAGGGACTTAAGAAAGGGATGAGGATTGTTCCTGTCCTGAGTGAGCCAGTCCCATGCCCTAGGGCTTACTCGTTCTGGATGGGTTGAACAGGGTTGAATTAGGAAGGCCCCAGACTAGCAGCAGCACAGGGCACTGGGTCTCCTTCAAGTTCCATGCTTCCCTTGGGCCCTGACCCCATTTGGCTCAGTGCTCAAGGCCCTTCTGTGTCACCCTACCTCCCAGCCATATCTCTTAGCAACCCCTGAAGCTCACCACTCAAGCCCACTCTGCAGGGCAGGGCTCCAGCCCACGTTTGTGCCCTGCCTCTGCCCGTACTGCTGCTCTCCTTTGCTGAGCTCATTTGAGAACTATGAGATGTCACCTCCTCCATGAAGCCTTCCCTGACCTCCAGGGCAGAGATGTCAGGGCTGTGGTAGTTCCCCATCAGTGCCTTCATTATAGCACTTACCACATTATAGCACTGATAGCTGTGAAGTCAGACAGACCAGAGTCTGAGCCCCGCCCTCACCTTTTTCTGGCTGGACAACCTTGGGTAAATTTTATATAACTCTGAGCCTGGATAATGGCACTCCAAAGCTCATAGGAGGGGTAAAAGATTTACTAGAGAGCTTAACACAGAGTAAATAATAAATGGTAATATTTATTTTTCATTGTTGATGATGTTGAAATAATAATAGTGATAATAAATATATATGTTTGCATCCCAACCCTTTTCTAGTGAGTTTCCAGTACTTATACATATGACAGTGAATTCTGGTATAAATTGTGGTAAAATAAAACACCACACAAAAACCCACTGCAGATGTTTGTGTACTCTTTGTTAATAATAGCAAAACAAAAACCAAAGACAAACAATAATAACAATGGCTAACATTTACTGGGTGTTAGTGAATGTCAGGCCTTGGGCTACATGTTTATAAAAGATGGGTTCATCTGGCCCACCTAACTATTGCTGTTACCATTGCACAGATAAGAAAATCAAGACCTTGAGAATTTATCAGAGGCTATACCATTAGCAATAGTGAGGCCAAGATTAGAACCAGGCAGTCTGATTGGGCCACCTGTGCCCTCTACCTAATTGGCCTTTGTGATTCCATTCTGCAGACGAGCAGCTCAAGTGAGGTCACATGCCATCTTTCAGTCCCATGGTGGCCACAGGAGAGGACAGGCTTCCTGAGGAAGCTGCATGCATACCCTTTGGGATTTCTTCAAGGACTTTAATCAGATATTCTTCAAAAAGCTTTTCTTCTCAGCCTCTCTCTTCAGCTTCCTCTGTCTGTAGAGCCAGACATGAACACAGGCTTGGAGGATCTCCTGTCACACAGGAACCCAACGAGGGCCACTCTCTGTGGGCCCTCTGGCAGACCTGTGCTGGACTGGCCACTTAAACCTCATCAGTCAGCCACCCATTTTATTGCTGAGCCAACTGAGCCACAAACAGGTTAAATAAATGCCAGTGGCCAGGTAGCAAAAAGGGGCCCCGGGGAGAGTGAGCACTGGGTCTTTCTGGCTCCAGAGGCTATGGTGCCTCTCCTGGAGGCTGAGCAGTGATGGCTGAGTCCCTCATGGGAGACAGACCACACCTACTAGCTGGCTGCCCTGGCCAGGTGCTTCGTCTCTTTGTGCCTGGGTTGCCCATCTGTAACAGAGGAAGGAGAGATGCTCCCTCACAGGCTGGCTGGTGCCACATGTGGGTACACTGAGTGCTCTATCCTGACTTTCTGAGGGCTACATGCTGCTGCCCAGCCACACGTAACCCCTAAGCAAGTCTCCAACCGGTCACTCACTCTGGGCTCAGTCAAGGTCATCCAAGGGCAGAGGGAAGAGTGGGGCCTGGCCTGGCCAGCTGGTGGAGCCCACCTTCTCCCTCTCTGACTATGCCAATGTGGGATGTGCTGGGGATCTCTGAGTCACTGCTGAGTGGCCCAGGGCAAGCCACTCTGCTTTTCTGGGCCCATTCTCTCACCCATCTGGTCCTTGAAGATGGAGTAAAAAAAAAAAAACATCTTTCTTGTAAATACCATGTGGGGCCCTCGGAGCCACAGCAATGATAAACCTTACTGGGATCTGGAAGTCCTTTGAGAATCTATTCAAAGGGCACAGATACATTCTTTTGCATCTAATTCAGGCTTTTGTGGGTAGCCTGAAATGTAGTGTCCCCTAGGTGGGGCAAGGACCCAGTGTCCCCTCTGACAGCCAGGGGTAGACTGACTTCAGAGAGCTGACACAGCAGAGGGATGGCCACCCACAGCCCTTTTTCCTTACTTGGAAGCTCAGCCTGCACAGGGCCTGTGCTGAGGTCAAAGATGGTAGCCACACTCCTCATCTCCCTGCCACCACTGCCTGGCTCCCACCTTCCTGATTTGTTTCTAGGTATCTCTCCCCTCCTTGCCCACCCTCCAGCCTGCCCTCTTTGAGGAATTTTTTCTCAGTCCTAGCCACTTAGCCCAACATGTGTGGCTCTGGGCTAGGACCAGGGCCAGGGCACAGTACAGCCTAGGACAACTTGTACTTGGCCTGGAGCTGACAGAGTTCCCATATCAGCACCTACAGGGCCCCTTCTCATCTCCAGGGTTGCTCAGCTCAGCTCCCTGGCCTATGCCCATGGCTGTCAGCACCTCACCATCCCACATCAGGCTGGAGGTCAAGAGCCAAGTGAGCCAGCAGGAGGAAGATGGACTTACACAGGACAATCACCACAGTGGCTTTCTCTTCTGAGCCTCCCAATGATATTCAGAAGCCTGGGCTAACATTCCTACCTCCCAGAAAAGGAAATGGGATCAGAGAGGGGCTGTGACCAGCTCAGGGTTACACAGCAGGACTGGATTTGGACATGGGGCTCATTAAATCCAAAGTCCAGGGTCTTCGGGCTGCACCCCAAGTTTTGGAGGGGCTTAGGGTGCCATTCTATTGCCCTTGCTGTCCATAGCTAGTATAATCTCATCATCTTTAAGTCTTCCCACAAGTGTATCCAACAACATTCAGGATGGAATCAAGGGGTCAGAGCTGGTGCTGGCTCAGAAAGCAGCATGCACAGGGAGGCACCTTCATCATCATCTCTCCCCACTGGCCCACCCTCCATGTATGTATACATTTAACCAACATCACATGCTTTGAGCTTACAGAGAGCCGACAGAGCTAAAGCCTGAGATGCTCTGAACAAACTCAAGATCAAGCTGGAAAGATGGCCTGCAGAAAAAATGGGGACCGAAGACCCCATTCTTGGCAGGGGAGGGCACCCTCAGAAAAAGAAAAAATTAAAAAGTAAGCTGAGGGAGTCAGGATAAGGAAAGTCAGCCAATTTACCTTTAAGCCAGCCATTGCTAAATTTTTTATCTGAACAAGTTTCGGCCTTTCCCGAAACTCTGGCCTATTGGGGATACCATAGGCTTACACAAATACCCCTGCTGGGTCTGTGAACATCTGAGGAAAATAATGGCCATAGAAGAGACTGTGGCAAGTCCTAGAAAAAGATACATCATCTAGGTCGTTTTCTGCCCATTGGACAGACAAAGCAGATCCCCATTGTGGAGATTTGCATTTGACTGGGGCAGAGACCAAGGGAACAGTTCCCCTGAGATACGGGCAGGAGGGCTTACATCCCTTATCGCAGAGGAAAATCCTCTGTAGTGGTTATAAGAGGAAAATGCCTTTCTCACACTGATTCCTCAGAGGAGATTGATGCCAGTGGCGTTTTACTCCACAGTGGACTAGTGGAGTTTAACACCTCCCTAGGAATCTAGGCATCTGTGTGTGTGACTCCAGACAGGAGGCTGCCCCCACACAAGGCTCAAGTTTCAGATTCCTCAAAACTGCTCAAATCCTTAAAGTTAATAATAATAACAATAGGAGCTGATATGCTCACTCAGAGAAACCACTGGTGTCTTTGTTCCCTCCCTCAGCTTCCCACCTGGGCAGATAGATGTCAATAAAAGCCGAGTGGAACAGAGACTTGGAGCTACTCGCCAGAGCCCACAAACAGGTGGTGGTCCCGAGAATTCACACCTTTGAATATTCTATTCTGTGTCTCGTGTCTCTTTCTTTATCGTCATTCCTAACTTGGTATTTCTTTGTATTTCTTCAGTTGGTCGCGCCAGTTCCACAGGTCTTAGCGGACCCTGCCCTTGGGGTGGGACCCTGACGATGGCCTAGTTAACAAGTAGCTTCAATACAGACTTGCAAATAGTTCACAGGTATGTAAGTATGATGGTCATTGGCCATCAGCTAGGCCAGTCCCAGTGCATGAGGGCAGCAGGGAAAAAAGGGGAAGGGCTGCATGGTCAGCCTCCTAGCCCACTTCTCAGGCATGAGTATTTGGGCCCCTAGGAGGAGAAGGAAGGGGCCCGTCAACTCACCCACAGCTCCAGAGCACAAAGCAGCAGCATCACAATACTGGTGGCTGTCTTCATGCTGTACCCACTGCACGATCCACCCATAAGTGCAGGGCCAGATTCTCCATGGTCCACAACCCTCCCATACTCACCTGTCTGGGTCAGTTCCTGAGGTGAAGGGGGAGAAAGTCATTGGGGTTCGAATCCAGCCCAGGCCCGCCAAACCAAAAAATAGCCGGGCGTTGTGGTGGATGCCTGTAGTCCCAGCTACTTTGGAGGTGGAGGCAGGAGAATCACTTAGCCCAGGAGCTGGAGGTTGCCGTGAGCTGTGATGCCACGGCACTCTACCCAGGGCAACAGCTTGAGGCTCTGTCTCAAAAAAAAAAAAAAGAATTTCAAGATGCAACAGCAGAATATAAAACCAAATGTGACTCCTCTGAGCATAGACCCTGGGCGACTGCGCAGTTCCCACACTGGGATCTGAATTCAGCTCTGGGGATTTCAGACCTAGTGATTTTACTCCATCCTGCTTCTTCCAAACTCACAAAGTCCTCTTCATCCTCCTTTCCTCCTCCTCCTCACCAAGCCAGCTGCAGCCCTACTCTTCCCTGATTAGGGGAAGACTTGCGAACTTACATGGGGGCTAAAAGGAACTTTAAAAAGAAGACCTGGAAGAGGGAGACAGGAGCTGCCAAGGTTACGCAGCTGGTGAGGGGCCCAGGTTTCTGACCTCCCAGCCCAGCGTCTGTCCCCTGGGCCTTGGGTGAGATAAATCCAAGTGAAGTCACTCTGTTAACAGCTGGCTGGGAGTCCTGGAACTGGGAGCTGGCTTCCAAGGCAGAGCTGCTATCAAATGGCAATGGAACCTCCTTTGTCAAAAATCTTAAACTGGAGTCCTAGGGTTAGAATTTGCCCCCAGGATTTGGGTCACCAGGCACAGCAGAAGGAAGGGCCAGATCAGGGCACCTCCCGGGAATTCCAACCCCATCTGCTTGGCAGCCCCAAATCCCCCCAACGGAGACAAAGCCCTATAGCACTTTCCCAGCCAGAGGTGAAGCTCAGGACTGAGAGAGTGAGGCTGAGGCCCTAGAGCTGTGCAGGGCCTCAGAAAAAGCACATACCTTCTCTGAGCCTCAGTTTCCAGAAATGCAAAGTGGGGGTAATACCAACACCTAGAATTAAATGAGATAATACATGTAGAACACTTAGTTATCATGAGTTCATTTTTTTGTTTGTTTTATTATTTGTTTTTGTTTTTTTTGGGGGGGTGGGCAGAAATTCTTTTTTTTTATTGTTAAATCAGAGCTGTGTACATTAGCACAATCAAGGGGTACAATGTGCGGGTTTCATATACAATCTGAAATATTCTCATCAAACTATTTAACGTAGCCTTCATGGCATTTTCTTAGTTATTGTATGTTGACATTTGTATTCTGCCTTTAGTAAGTTTCGCCTGTACCCATTCTAAGATGCACCGTGGGTGTGGCCCCACCCATTACCCTCCCTCCACCCTAACCTCCCCCCTCCCTTCCCCTTCCTTGGCCCTTTCCTCATAGTCCTGTGTTATAGTTAGCTTATAGCCTTCCTGTGAAAGCTATAATTTAATTTCATAGTAGGGCTGAGTGCATTGGATACTTTTTCTTCCATTCCTGAGATACTTTGCTAAGAAGAATATGTTCCAGCTCCATCCATGTAAACATGAAAGAGGTAAAGTCTCCATCTTTCTTTAAGGCTGCATAATATTCCATGATATACATGTACCACAATTTGCTAGTCCATTCGTGGGTCGATGGGCACTTGGGCTTCTTCCACGACTTAGCAATTACGAATTGGGCTGCAACAAACATTCTGGTACAGATGTCTTTGTTATATTGTGATTTTTGGTCTTCTGGGTATGAACCTAGTAAAGGAATTATAGGATCGAATGGCAGGTCTATTTTTAGGTCTCTAAGTATTCTCCAAATATCCTTCCAGAAAGAACATATTAGTGTGCATTCCCACCAGCAGAGTAGAAGTGTGCCCTTTTCTCTACATCCACACCAACATTTCTAGTTTTGGGATTTTGTTATGTGGGCTACTCTTACTGGGGTTAGGTGATATCTCAAAGTAGTTTGGATTTGCATTTCTCTGGTGATTAAGGATGATGAGTTTTTTTTTCATGTGTCTGTAGAACGTGCGTCTGTCTTCTTTAGAGAAGTTTCTCGTCAAGTCCCTTGCCCACCCTGAGATGGGATCACATGTTCTTTTCTTGCTAATGTTTGAGTTCTCTGTGATTCTGGTTATTAGACCTTTATCAGAGGTATAACCTGCAAATATTTTCTCCCATTCTGAGGGCTGTCTGCTTGCTTTACTTACTATGTTCCTGGCTGTGCAGAAGCTTTTTAGTTTGATCAGGTCCCAGTAGTGTATTTTTGAAGCTGCTTCAATTGCCTGGGGAGTCCTCCTCATAAAATATTCACCCAAGCCGATTCCTTCAAGAATTTTCCCTGCACTTTCTTCAAGTATTTTTATAGTTTCATGTCTTAAGTTTAAATCTTTTATCCAGTGAGAGTCTATCTTGGTTAATGGTGAAAGGTGTGGGTCCAGTTTCAATCTTCTACAGGTTGCCAGCCAGTTCACCCAGCACCATTTGTTAAATAGGGAATCTTTTCCCCACTGAATGTTTTTAATTGGCTTGTCAAAGATCAAATAACGGTAAGTAGCTGGATTCATCTCTTGGTTCTCTATTCTGTTTCAGACATCTACTTCTCTGTTTTTGTGGCAATACCATGCTGTTTTAATCACTATTGATTTATACTACAGTCTCAGGTCTGGTAGCGTGATTCCTCCTGCTTTGTTTTTATTGCTGAGTAATGTTTTGGCTATTCAAGGTTTTTTTCTGATTCCATATAAAACGAAGTATTATTTTTTCAAGATCTTTAAAATATGACAACAGAGCTTTAATAGAAATTGCATTAAAATTATATATTTGGGTATATAGACATTTTAACAATGTTAAAATGTGATGAGCATGGTATGTTTTTCCATTTGTTAACATCTTCAGCTATTTCTTTTCTTTAAGTTTCATAGCTCTCTTTATAGAGATCTTTCACGTCCTTTGTTAGGTATACTCCCAAATATTTCTTTTTTTTTTTCTTTTTTTTTTTTTGGTAGAGACAGAGTCTCACTGTACCACCCTTGGGTACAGTGCCGTGGCGTCACACGGCTCACAGCAACCTCTAACTCTTGGGCTTACGCGATTCTCTTGCCTCAGCCTCCCGAGCAGCTGGGACTATAGGCGCCTGCCACAACACCCAGCTATTTTTTTGTTTCAGTTTGGCCGGAGCTGGGTTTGAACCCGCCACCCTCGGCATATGGGGCCGGCGCCCTAGTCACTGAGCCACAGGCGCTGCCCACTCCCAAATATTTCTTTGGCACTACTGTGAAAGGAATAGAGTCTTTGACTGTTTTTTCGGCTTGGTTATTGTTGGTATATATAAAGGCTACAGATTTATTGGTGTTAATTTGTAGCCTGAGACATTGCTGTATTCCTTGATCACTTCTAAAAGTTTTGTAGTAGAATCCCTAGTGTTTTCCAGGTATACTATCATATCATCTGCGAGATCATATCATCTCTTCTGACCCTATGTGGATACCCCTGATCGCCTTTTCTTTCCTAATTGCAATGGCTAAAACTTCCATTACAATGTTAAAGAGCAATGGAGACAATGGGCAACCTTGCCTGGTTCCTGATCTAAGTGGAAATGATTTCAATTTAACTCCATTCAATACGATATTGGCTGTGGGTTTGCTGTATATGGTCTCTATCAGTTTGAGAAATGTCCCTTCTATACCAATTTTCTTAAGTATTCTGATCATGAAGGGATGCTGGATATTATCAAAAGCTTTTTCTGCATCAATTGAAAGAATTGTATGGTCCTTATTTTTTAGTTTGTTTATGTGCTGAATTACATTTATAGATTTACGTATATTGAACCACCCTTGGGACCCTGGGATAAATCTCACTTGGTCGTGGTTTATAATTTTTTGGATGTGTTGTTGGATTCTTTTTGTTAGGATCTTATTGAGTATTTTAGCATCAATATTCATTAGTGATATTGGTCTTAATTTTCTTTTCTTGTTGGGTCTTTCCCTGGTTTGGGGATCAAGGTGATGTTTGCTTCATAGAATGTGTTGGGTAATATTCCTTCTTTTTCTATATTTTGGAAGAGGTTTAGTAATATAGGTACTAGTTCTTCTTTAAAGGTTTGGTAGAATTCTGACGTAAAGTCATCTGGTCCTGGGCTTTTCTTTTTAGGGAGATTTTGTATAGTTGATGCTATTTTAGAACTTGATATAGGCCTGTTCAACATTTCCACTTCATTCTGGCTAAGTCTTGGTAGGTGGTATACTTCTAGGTATTGGTCCATTTCTTTCAGATTTTCATATTTCTGAGAGTAGAGTTTCTTGTAGTATTTGTTAAGGATTTTTTGAATTTCTGAGGTGTCTGTGGTTATTTCATCGTTACCATTTCTGATTGATGAAATTAGAGATTTTACTCTTTTTTTCCTGGTTAGGATGGCCAAAGGTTTATCTATTTTATTGATCTTTTCAGAAAACCAACTTTTGGACTTATTGATCTGTTGTATAATTCTTTTGTTTTCAATTTCATTTAATTCTGCTCTGATTTTGGTTATTTCTTTTCTTCTGCTGGGTTTGGGGTTGGAGTGTTCTTCCTTCTCCAGTTGTTTGAGATGTCCCATTAAGTTATTAACTTCCTCTCTTTCCATTTTCTTGAAGAAGGCTTGCAGTGCTATAAATTTCCCTCTTAGGACTGCCCTTGCAGTATCCCAGAGGTTCTGGAAATTCATGTCTTGATTGTTGTTTTGTTCCAAAAATTTGGTGATTTCCTTCTTAATCTCGTCTATAACCCATGTATCCTTCAGCATAAGGTTGCTTAGCTTCCATGTTTTTGTATGGGTATGCAGGTTCCTGTTGTTACTGAGTTCAACTTTTATTCCATGATGGTCTGAGAAGATGCAAGGAATAATTTCTATTTTTTTAAATTTGCTGAGGTTATATTTGTGGCCTAGGATGTGGTTGATTATGGAATATGGTCCGTGGGCTGATGAGAAGAATGTGTATTCAGTTTTGTTGGGATGAAATGTTCTGTAGATATTAAGTCCAGATGTTGAATGGTTAAGTTTAAATCTAAGATTTCTTTGCTTAGCTTCTTTCCAGCACTGCTAACGGGGTGGTAAAATCTCCAACTACTATGGAACTGGAGGAAATCAAGTTGTTCATGTCTGTTATAATTTCTCTTATAAATTGAGATGCATTCTGGTTGGGTGCATAAATATTAATAATTGAAATCTCATCATATTGAGTATTACCTTTAACAAATATGAAGTGTCCATCCTTATCCTTCCTTATTTCGGTTGGTTTAAAGCCTATTGTATCTGTGAACAGGATTGCAACACCTGCTTTTTTCTGCTTTCCATTTTCCTGGAGTATAGATGACCATCCCTTCACCTTGAGTCTATATTTGTCTTTTAATGTAAGATGAGATTTTTTTTTTTTTTTTTTTTTGTAGAGACAGAGTCTCACTTTATCACCCTCAGTAGAGTGCCGTGGCATCACACAGCTCACAGCAACCTCCAACTCCTGGGCTTAAGCGATTCTCTTGCCTCAGCCTCCCGAGTAGCTGGGACTACAGGCGCCTGCTGCAACGCCCGGCTATTTTTTGGTTGCAGTTTGGCCGGGGCTGGGCTTGAACCCGCCACCCTTGGCATATGGGGCCAGCGCCCTACCAACTGAGCCACAGGCGCCGCCCAAGATGAGATTCTTGTATGTAGCAGATATCTGGCTTGAGTTTTTTATCCAGTCAGCCAACCTGTGCCTCTTTAGAGGACAATTTAAACCATTCACATTAATTGAGATTATTTATAAGCCTTTTGAGAGTCCGGTGGACATTTTTAGTCCTTTTGTAACTGTGGAAGTTGGAATTTGATCAAAATTTTCTGGGTGGGTTTACTTTTGTGGTGGAGGATTACGCTGGTCTTTATGGAGGATAGGTCTGAGAATATCCTGGAGAGCTGGTTTAGTTATGGACAATTTCTTCAACATGTGAATGTCATTGAAGTATTTAATTTCTCCATCATAAATGAAACTCACTTTAGCTGGGTACAGGATCCTGGGTTGAAAGTTATTTTGTTTTAGGAGATTAAAAGTTGATGACCATGTTCTTCTAGCTTGAAAGTTTTCAGCAGAGAGATCTGCAGTTATTCTAATATTCTTGCCCTTGTAGGTGATGATTTTCTTTCGTCTGGCTGCTTTCAGAATTTTTTCCATCATATTAACTTTAGTGAAGTTGATTATGATGTGTCTGGGGGATGTCTTATTTGGGTTGAGTCGTGCTGGAATTCTGAAACTGTCTGCTATCTGAATTTCAGAATCTCTTGGCATGTCTGGAAAGTTCTGCTTCATAATCTCATGGAGAAGAGACTTTGCCTTGTGAAGCCACTTCATTGCTTTAGGGGATCCCTATAAGATGAAAATTTGTTTTCTTCGAATTATCCCAGAGCTCTCTGAGAGAGTGATCTGTTTTTGCCTTCCATTTCTCTTCCTCTTTGAGAGTTTGAGAGTGTTCGAAAGCTTTGTCTTCAATGTCAGAAATCCTTTTTTCTGCTTGCTCCATTCTGTTACTGATGGATTCTACTGTGTTTCTCAAATCTTGAAGGCTGCAATTTCTTGTCTCAACGTGTCAAAATCTTTGGTCATTTGGTCTTTGAATTTGTTGAATTCTTGAGTTATCTTTTGGGTTACTGCTTGGAATTCTAATTCGATCTTATTTGCTATCCAGATTCTGAATTCGATTTCCTACATCTCAGCTATTTGTGTATGGGATCTTGTGCTGTGTCTGCCCCATTGATCCTTGGGGGAGTTGATCTACTCTGATTATTCATATTGCCAGAGTTTTTCTGTTGATTTCACCTCATGATTGTTTTTCACTGTTGCCTCCGGCCATCCTCAGAGTTGGGGAGGTGTCTCTCCAAGATTAGACCCCAGCGGGATCACTCTGTTGTTGCTGGATCTTTGTAGGATGTGGCCCTGTGTAGTTACCCTGGGGCTGCCCCAACCAGGGAGTTCTGGCTGTGGAAGCAGCTCCGGAGTGTGACACACCCGGATCCAGCAACAGGGTGGGAGGTGGTGTGCAAGGTTCTGGGAGTACCTGGTGCCCAGTGACTTTGGCACAAAGAGCCCAAGGCTCCAGCAGTCTCTGGCCAGGAGAAGGGCTCTGCTCAGGGCAGGGAGGGCTCCAGAGGGCACGCAGCTACCAGTGTCCTTGGCCAGATGAGCGGGCCGGTGTGGAGGCAGGTAGGGTACAGGAGGGAGGACACACGGTTGCACAGCTCCTGCTGTTCCTGGTCAGGGCATATGGAGGCCGGGGGGCACGGGTCACAGGTTGGGGGTCGCGGCGCAGCTCTTATGGAGGTCTGGGCGGCGCCACGCTCTCACTGCTGCTTGTACTTATGGCTGCCGGCGGGATTAGGTTGATGGAACACACGTAACCACTTGCCAGTTTTCCACTGTTTTTTGTCCTCCTTTTGGGGTCCAGAAGACCCTTGCTAACTCCCTATATCCTCAAAGGGATGATTTTAGGCAGTTCCCACCAGCCAGAGATGCCTGGAGTCTTATCTCCCCAGACTCACCGTGCCCTGTTGCAGGGAAGCTGTTACTCGGCCGCCATCTTGGATTGTTCTCCTCATGAGCTCATTTTTTAAAAAATCAACCTGAGCAGGTGCATACAATAAAGTCTGGAAGGATAGGAGTAAACGTTTTAGGCCTTATTTTAAGAGCAAGGGATGGCAGAAACTTTTAAATAATCATAACACTTTAAGAGAGAGCACCTGTTCTGAACCTTTGGGAAAGCAAGCAGCACAGAGCCTGACACATAGTAGGTATTCAATTAGTGTTAGTTTTCTTTCCTGCTGTCCCACCTCTGACTCTCCTAAGACAGGCTGCTGGGGTTTGACAGGTTGGCAAAGGTGGCTTCAGAGGGAAGGGGAGGGGAAGGCACAGAGAAGACAAACTTGGCATATCAGGTCTGCCTGCATTTTGCTAAGACCTGGCACTACTTAGCTCCCTTCCCACACTGAGAATCCCAGCGCTCTCCCTCCATCCCTTCCCTCCCTTCTTGGCGTGTGAGGAGGGAAAACCCAGAGCAGCCCAGGGCCCAGCACTCCCTGTGCTAGGAGTGCCCTTCCTTCAAGACCCCCAGCTGGCCCAGTACCCACTGCTCTGTGCTCCCACCCTCTCCCTTGCTCTGTCCAGGGAAGGCTCTAGTTCTCAGAGCTGGGGCGTCATTCAAGGAGGTCCTGGGATGCTCCAAGGTCATCTTTGGCCCAGCTGTTTTAAGTCAAGGCCTTCCTGGGAGGGAGGAAAGAGGCATTGGTCATGGCCTCAGAGTCCACATGGGGGCTGGGCCTCCTTCCTTCTCAGTTCCCCACCTCCCTGGAATATCTCAGAGGAATTGCCTCACATAAAGAGGTGTGGGAATGGGCCTCTCAGACCACAGGGGCCAGGGCTGAGAAGCAGCCAGAGACATCATTACTATTTCTTCTCGCCCCAGAACCATGACCTTCCCCAGGAAGACTCACTGAGGAGTAGGGAACAAAATGAGTCTAGGGACCTGGCAGACCTGGGCTCAAGTCATGCCTCTTCTTGCTCAGGCCATGTGTTACCACCCTACTCTGAACCTCAGTGACGGGGGCTGTCTCAGCAAAGCCATTGATTCTGCCTCCAAAATCTTTCCAGTCCATCTACTCTCTGTTGGTCCACACTGGTCCAGCCCATCTCTCTCCATCTGGAGCAATAAAGGGCCTCCCTGCTGTCTCCTCTTCTATGCTCTGCGGGTCATCCTCCACCTGGCAGCCAGAGAGAGTATTTTTTTTTTTTTGAGACAGTCTTATAATGTTGCCCTCAGTAGAGTGCCATGGTGTCACAGCTCATAGCAACCTCCAACTCTTGGGCTTAAGCTATTCTCTTGCCTCAACCTCCCAAGTAGCTGGGAATACAGGAGCCCACCACAACACCTGGCTATATTTTTGTTGCAGTTATCATTGTTATTTAGCTGGCCCAGGCCAGGTTTGAACCCGCCAGCCTAGGTATATGTGGCTGGCGCCATAATCACTGTGCTACAGGTGCCGAACCAGAGACAGTACTTCTTAAAGAGAAAATCAAATCTTCCCATGTCCCTGCCTGAAACCACTGATGTGCAAGTAAACATTTCACTTCCCACCATCCAGAGAGAAAACACATGATTTATGGCATTTGCCAATTTCAGTAGTATAAGTATTCCCACCATGGCTGATTTTAATCTACCAGCAGTTTAACAAACTGGTCACAAGATGCCCGCAGGTATAACAGGTGGTTCTTGTGAGCTGGTTCAAGTTGGCTGCAGCACCCCATTGCTCCAAATAAGGAAGGAAGGTTCAAACCCTGGCTGAGAAGGCCCCCACACTCTATCTTGGCTTTTTTTGTTCCCCTCCCCTACCTCGGGGCCTTTGCAACTGTGCGTCCCTCTCCAGAGCACCAGTATCCCAGCTATTCATAATGTCCCCTCCCTCTTGCTGTTCAGAGCTTAGCTCAGAAGCCACCTCCCCAGATTGGCCTTCCCCGACCACCTTGGATTCCCCCAGTCCCAGCTTTCTGTTGATAATTGCACCCTTGGGAGGATCTATTTTAGTACTCGCCACTCTGGATTGTCTCCCACCCCACTGAAATGTGATCTCCATGAAGACGAGGACTGTGACTAAATTGTCCCTATTGGAGTCCCAGGGTCTAGAATAGTGCTGGATATACAGCAGGCACTTAGTTGATATACAGTTACAAGCAGAGCTTTGCACAGCCACAGCTGTGAGTTGGAGTCACAATTCCCCCACTAACTATCTTTGTAACCAAATGAGTTGCTTAATCTCCTTGAGCCTTGGTTTCCTCATTTGTAAGCTGGCAATGACAGTAGTACCCAAGTGATGGAGCCACGAGGACCCACTGATGACATGTAAGGTGCTCAGTGTCTGTCGTTATTAGGACTTCAGTAAATGAGAATGGCCTCTTCACTTGTTCAGTGACAGGTAGCTCGACCCCTCCCTCAGTAGGGTCATCCACCTCTCAGCCACTCTGACCACTAGAATATCGGCCCTTTCTTGTGTTGAGTCCAAATATGTCTCCCCAGTGTCCCTTCTCTAGCCCTATTTCCACATGGAAATTCTCTTGTTTTTACAATCATTTTCTTAATGTTGGCACATTAAGAGTGCTAACATAGATGATAGAATGATAGAGTCATGTTTGGGCACAAGAGGAATATAAGGGCAGTCCCCGCATCATGAGCTATTTGGCCTTGGATGAATCCCTTAACCTCACTGAGCCTGTTTCTTCCTCTGTCAAGTGGGGTTAACAATAGTACGTCCTAGAGTTGTTGTGGAGATTAAGTTAGCTGATATACATAAAGCACTTAGCAGTTCTCAACCTGTGGGTCACGACCCACAGGAACTGTATTAAAGGGGCGTGGCATTAGGAAGGTTGAGAACCACTGACTTAGCATCTGGCACATAGTATGTGCTCAAAAGATATCATGCTTATCACTGTTATCCTGCCTGGGGTGGCTCCACTCCCAGGGCCAGTCTTTGTGGCCTTTTTGTGGCCCACAGCCATTTCTGGTTAAGGCTGGATCCTCCTGAATGCTCTCCAGCCAAGCTGGGAAAAGGGCCAGTTTTGTCTGGGTCAGCCACCCCTACTTTCAGCCCTGTCTGTCAAAGCTGCCCCCTCACAGTCCACAAGAGGGTGACTCAAAGCTTGCCACAATCTCCCAGGGATTTACCTGACCCTGGCAGTCATTCCATCCACTGACCTTGGAAGTAGCAGCCCCCAGCCCTGGGAAATGAGCTGCCTTGGAGTGGGGTACAGAGCGGTGGCTTCTGCCAGCTCCTTGGGTGGCCTGAACCCAGCCCTCTTATCATTTGTTTAAGGGAGTACTGATGTTCTTAAAAATGCTGACAGTGTGAGAACACAGTAGAGGAGGCCAGTGGGAGCTGTGTTGAGAAAGGAGGAACACCAGGGGAGTGTGGTCTTCTGAAAGCCGAAAGAGGCAGGGAATGAAGAGCAGCCAGGGCTCAGATGGTCCACACTTCCCCGAGTCCCTGGGGCTGTGAATGTGAGGACTCACCTGTGTTACATATCCTTTCATTGCAGAGGTAATTAGGGTTAGGAATCAGTTGACCTCCAGGTGGGGAGATTACTCATGGTTCTAATCTAACCATGCCAGCCCTTTCAAGGCAGAGGATTTTCTCTGGCTGGTAGCAGATGAGGAGGTCTGAGAGATTCCAAGCATGAGAGGGATTCAGTGGTGACAGAGAATGGGGGTTCTCATTGCTGAGATAGCAAGGGTCATGGGCAACTGCTGGCAGCTGAGAACAGTTGCCCGCCAAGTCAGTAAGAGAACAGGAACCTGAACTCTGCCAATAAGCTGAATAAGTTTGGAAGTAGAGTTTTCCCCAGGGCCTCCAGATAAGAGCCAGGCCTTGACTTCAGCCTTATGAGACCCTGAGAAGCACACCCAGTTGTTCCCCATCCTCCTAGGAACTCCAAACTATAGCACATCTGGGCTGGTCCAGGAAAGACCCTAGAAGACCCACTAAGAATTTGGGGCTAGATCTTGGGGGCTCTGGCGACCTAGCTGGGCATAAGGAGCAAAATTAGGGTGAGTTTAAAGGCCATCATTTGACCTCTCAATGCTAAGTGTTCCAAAGCCAGGACAACAATCATATCTGAAGTGAAGTCTTGAGGAGCTGAGCTTGCTGGGGCCACAATGACTCCTGTGGATATAGGAGCACCACACTCTGAGCAGCATTTGCCCTGGGGAGAGGCATGGAACTGGGCAGCTAGGACTCTGGGTAGGCATGCTCTGGCCCCAACAGGCTTCCCAGTCCTGGGCATCACTCTGGGTCACCAAGCAGCCTGAAATCCTGTGATTCTCATCTTGAGTCCCAAGGCTTCAGTGCCTCTGGCCTAGGCATGGGGTGTCTGGGCCTCAGCCAAGGTCAAGAAGATGGCTTGTCATTTTTGAGGACTCCCCAGACTCTGCAGCAGCTGTCACACCTCTCAGGGACTCTGGAGGATGGGGCCTGGCTTTGCTTAGGGTGGGCGCCCTTCACCCAAGTGTTCATCCTCTTTCTCCCTCCCCTCAGCAAGTCACCATCTCTCCTATGGACCCCAGACATTGCAGTTTACAAACTCTTTTTGCATCAGGAGCTTATGGACATGCAGGCACACAGGTCCCAGTTGCCCACTCAGAAGTGCCTGGTTTAGTGCTCTGCTGTTGCTATCTTGAAACTCTCAGTAATTCCTGAAGAAGTGGACTGCATTTTCATTTGGCACAAGGCCTTGCAAATTTGCTAGAGGGTGGTCTGGACCGCATCTCATTCTCATTACAACCTCAGCAAGAGGGTATGGGGAATGTACCCACTTTATAGATAGGAATGTGTGGACACCTCCAGCACAGGTACCCTTGCATCAGGCACAGGGCCTGGTTCAATGCTCAGGAAAGAATCCTTCAAAGGAACAAAATTTGCCTCCCCATACCCACAACTGGATTGGGAGTCCTCCTCTCAGCTTTTATAGACCCCTAACTATTTCCTGCAGCAGTGACAGCACAGACCAGACTGGGCCTCTCAGAGGTCTGAATAGTACCCCTCTCCATGGCTGTATCCCCAGGGCCAGCATAGTGCAAAACCACATATTCAGAGGGCATTCAGCGAGTGTTACTAAATGGACAGAGAATGGGCAAAGCCTGGGAAGAGCAGATGACTTGGCCAAGGTCTTGAGCCAAAAAGCATCAGCCTGGGGCTCCAACTCAGGTCAGTGGACTCCAAATCAAGTGCTCACCCCTTGACTGCACAGTGGCCTCAAAGTTCTATGACCCTGTTCCTGGAAGCCATCAGACTGGGGACACAAAGAATGGACACAGCCAGAAGTTGGGAGTTGACCCTTGCCCTATCCCTTCATAGAACCCATTGAGAAAGGGAAGTGAGTGTCCTCTGCACATTTGCAGAATGTAGAGGACACTGAATGTCTTTCCCATTCATGTGCCTTCACCCAGACCACTCGAGGCACATCACCAGCTTCCACCTGCTGGTCTTGCCTGCCTGATCCTCCTTTACCACATGTAGAGGACACAAGTACCAGGAAGTTAACAGCACCCAACTGCCAGCTGGGTGTCAATACCCCAGCTCCTGCCTCCTTTGATGAGACAACTCTGAGACTCTGGTTTCACACTGACTCCAAGACTTTTCAGCTGCCTGCAGTGGTGGCTGACTTGAGAATATGCTCTTTCATAGCTGACTTCTCTTCCCTGCCTCACTCCCCTACTCCTCTACCATGTTTTATGGGATTTCTTTCCAAATAGCAATGATAATTCAAAATCCCTGTTTCAGGTTCTGTTTCTAGGGAGCTGAAACTAAGAGAATGCCTGACCCTTTACCATTTCTTTAGGGCCATCAGGAAGTTCCTTCTCCTGGGGTCTCCTTGCACATTTTCCTGAATGTCATTAGTGACGTCAGCTCTAGAGGCAAAGAGGGTATGGATGAATCCACTGGCTGCCACCAAATCCATTTCCTTTTCTTCCTGGGAACAGAACTGGAAAAGCTTTCTCAGCCTGTCTGAGACAATGTTAGAAGTGGCCAGGGGACAAAACTTCAGCCACATAACGTGAGAGCTGGTAATATCTACCACTTCTGGGCCCACATGATCAATGTTTTCCGTGTGCCACCTTCCATGCTCTTTCCTTTTCCAACTCACCAGAGATGAACGCTGCAACCTTGGATGCTGCAACATGTTTTTAAGATGACACAGCCACCCACAGAAGCAGCCTGGGTCCTTGAATCACCACTGGAGGGAAAGCCATTTTCCAATCAAGAATGATGGCAGTATGTAGATTTTTCAAGAGAGAGAAATAAACTTCTATTGTGTTTGAACCACAAACACAATAGTGTTGTATGTCTTGGGGTTTATTCATTACAGCAGCAAATCTTGGCTAATTCAGAAGGCAGGAGGCTGGGCCTTGGTAATGGGCAGACTCCTATTCCACTCTGACTTGTTACTTACTGTCTGAATGCCATAAGCATGCCTCTTAATCTCACTGGAGACTGTCTCGTTTTATGGATGAAGAAACTGAGGCTCAGAGTTACTTGGCTAAGAGGTGACAGAAAAGGAATTCAATCTGACTCCAAAGCCAATCCTCAACAGGTCTCCAGATCTTCTATTTCCAGAAATAGATCCCTACCCTGTCAGGGCTCTGCCATGACACTGTCAATAGCCAGGACTGGTATGGGAGCTGGGACCTGGGATGCCTATCTCCATTGTCCTGGAGACATCATAGGGAGGGACGCCAGTCAACTGGGGAGATGTCTTAATAATCTCCTCATCCCCTCGTCCTTAGGGTGCACGTCCTTAGGCTAATGGTTCCTGTTCCCAAGAAAGCCTCCTACTGCTCCAACATGAAAAAGCTGACCCTAACTCTTGCCTCTGCATGGCAGGGTGTGGGGGCTTCCAACTGACCTATTTCTGTAGTTAAAGATGGCTGGAAATGCCCTATGACCTGAGAGACACATTACTGTATTAATCTGGGACTCTAAAAGTAGAATTGTCAGATGTAGAAAGAAAAATACAGGACACCCAGTTATATTTGAGTTTCAGATAAATGATAATGAATTATTTCATGTAAGTACATCCTATGCGATATTTATAATATACTTACGCTAAAAGAGTATTTTTTTGTTTTTCTGAAATTCGAATTTAACTGGGAATCCTATATGTTATCTGATAATCCTACCTGCAGGGCACAGCAGGCACATGCAAAAGGGTTACCTAAGAGAGGCTGATGAAGGGGCAGAGGTGGTGGGCAGTGTCAAGGGTACCAAGACAAAGTGAGGGTCCAGAATCCAGCAACAATCAGAAACTGTCACACACACCCCACCCCCAGGGCCAAACTGACAAGGGAGGAATTATAATGCCCAGAGCCTGGTAAGAAGCTGCCCAACTGGAGCTGCAGCCTGGGATGAACCTGTCAGAACCACAACCTAGAGCAGAGAAGGAGCTGGAGATATAAATGTCAACTGTCTCTGGTCCCCCCCCATTGTCTCCCCTTGGCTGGACCAAGCCTGAAGCCGGAAAGCAGGGAAGCTTGGGCAATGCCCTGGTCAGCTTGCTGTCAGCTTGCAGCACAGAGAGGCAGAGCATGGGTCTGGCCACCAGTGGGGCAGCCAGCATGGTTTGGAGGACACCAGGCTTTCTTACTCCCTCTTGTGTTCTGTCCCCTTGTTACTTACAGAGGAATTTTTCTGTCCTGCCAGCAGGGATGGGGTGAGGGGCAGAGGCTTAGACAATATGCACAGGGCTCCCCTGGTCTTCCATGGGCCCCCACTTAACAAGAGGCACAAAGTCAAGCCCCAGCACACATGGCCAGATGTCCCTGGGGATCTCTGGCCCCTCCATGTCTGCTCCAATTGGCTCTAAGCTCACAGATTCTCACTCCTCTGCATCTACTGCTTCTCCCAAGATTTTTACCAGTTCTCAGGACTGTCCCCCCCCCCCAGGTCCCCACCCTTACTAACCCCCCTGTCCCTGGTAGGCTGGTGTCTGCAACACTCACCCTTCATGAGTCTGACCACCCTGGGAACTGCAGCAGGGCAGGTGGGTCACCTGCCACAATGCCTCCTCCCCCTGCTCTCCTTCCTGAGTCCAGAGCCTTCCCTCTCTATTGTGTGGAGCTGAAGGCTCCAATGTTGTGGGAACACATTGGCACAAACTTTTGTCCAAGTGTGTTCCACCAAAAAGACAGGCAACCCCTTGGCCCCAGCCCCTTCCTGGGTGCCCAGCACTGGGCTGCAGAAAAGGAAGAAAAGATGTTATTAATTCTGAACTGCTTTAATACCTCCCCATTGCCTCACCCAGGATACAGTCCAGCACCTTAGCATGATTCTAAAGGCAATCCTGGTCCAGCCCTGCCCACTTCTCCAGCTTGAGTGCTGCAGGCCTCCCCTCGCCTGAAATGTGCACCCACTTGTGCTGCCCCCTGACCCTCACCCTGCCCCCTGATCCTCCCACTCTTCACCCCACTCTTCTTTGACCCCTGCCTTTCTCCCTGGCCCCACCTTTCTCCCTTGGCCATGCTCTTTCTCCCACCTACTCCCTCCTGCACCTCCTTCTGGCCACGCCCCTCCTCCCACTCCTTCCTGTCCCCCCTTTGGCCCCGCCCTTCCCTAATCCCAGGCCCCTCCCCCCTTCTCTGTGGGGCTGCACATTGTGTGGCGGGAGTTGTACATTCCAGCAGCTGACATTGCTTCTGGCTCTTAGTAGTGCTGATGGCAATTATTTGTGCCTTGAGGACAAAAATAATGTTTCCATTTACTGAGCACTTGCCTCAGTAAATGGAGGCACCTTGTCAGTGTGTTACCTCATTTAAGCCTCCCACCGGTCAGTGAGCAAGGCACTCCAGTCTCGACTCCTGTATTACAGGTGAGGTGTGGAGGACCGGTGTAACCTGCTCGCCACTCCAAAGAGTGAAGAGGGAACCAGGCTGCTGGGCCCAGTGCCACTAACCCAACACTGACAGCTTTCAGGGCCCCTTACGGGCGGAGGGAGAGGGTATCCAGGTCCCAGAGGGTCCAGCATTGTAGCTGGGCGGACAGGTAGAGCAGAGGTGGAGGCTGAGGGAGAATGAAGGCAACGGAAGCCAAATAATTTGGGGCTGAACACAGAGGACTTGCAGGCTCTACCGAGAAGACTGGGCAAAAAGCAACCAATGACAGCCTGAGATGGGCCATCAATTCGGGGCACACAGCAACCCTTGCTCCGGACAGTATCTGTGGCAGAAACCAGCCCACTGGGCACCAAAGCCTGGAGATTATCCTTGGATGCCAACAGTCCTTTCTTGGGACGTGTGGCACAGCAGACACTTGACACTTGATCCTGTTGGGCCAGGCTGTGACACTAAATATAAAGCCAGAGGCCCTGAGGGCAGGACAGAGTCGGGAGGGGCCCCCACACAGGCCCTACATCAACAACAGTCCCCTCACCACCCACACAGCTGGCTCCGGCTGTCACCCATGTCCAGTTTGTGTACCCAGGTCACATGCTCTACAGGGGCCGGGCCAGGAGCTATGACAGTGCAGTTTGGAGGGGTTGTGGCCTGCTTCAGTGGCACCAGGAAAATCGGGAAGTAAGGGAGAAAGAGAAAGAAGAAAGAGAAAAGAGAAGTTTAAAATTCCGGGTCCTGAATATAACTGATTAAACTTGGAAGCATATCTGAGTGAGGGTCTGTCTCACTGGGGGTGTGCACATGTGTGTGCACATTTGTGTACGAGAGTGCCAGTGCGCCCAGAAGTCAGCAGCAAACACATATGGTAACTGAACTTTGTTATTTTGAAACTATGTGGGATAGAAGGTTGAATTCCTGGATTTACAGACTCTTCTAAAATAATTATCCCATTTTTTTATTTCTGTTTTTGAAAACATTTAGGCAGGCTTGATTTGAATTCCAACTGATGATAATTAGAATTTTTATTCTCAGAGAACAAAATACGTGGGTGCAGCAACGTAAAGCTGCTGGTCCGGCTTCAGAAGCACCCAGAGTTTGGAGGGGCCTGTGTTCTTAAGAGCTCCACGGTGCAGGGCCTCCATTTCTCAGGGCTCGAAGGAGGCTAAAGGTTTGCAGAGCATCACGCAGAACTTTCCAGAAGTGCCAAGACCAGCATGCTGGAGGCAAGACCTGAGTCCTTTCCAGTCAGGTGCATCTCATGTCTAGATAGTTTACATGCCTCACATGTGTACACATGTGCACACTGAGGCACCTGCATACGGGCATCGCTCACACGCACCAAGAAGATGAGACATTATATTTGTAAAAAGTAGGAGACTGCAACAGGAACTTATCTGTTTTTATAAGACTAGTTCATTCCTCGCTGTCCTGCCAGTTGGTGGGTGAAGCCCACCTCTGATTTCACTTAAAGAATGTAAACTCTGGGTGCATGGTACGTGTGTCAGCTAAGCACGTCAGTGCACACGTGCGTCAGTGGTGTCCTGATGCCCCAGCTGCCAGCAGGGGGCCTGGTGCTGGCAGAGCTGAAACCCAGCTAGGGCCCTCCATTCTTGCTTAGAGGAAGAACCCCAGGCTTCATTGTGGTCACTGTGGCTGTTCCTTCTGTGTTACTCAAACCACAGCCACATGTCCCTCCAATGATGACCTTCAGAACTGGTTGGTTTACAAGCGCTGGTCAGTGAGCCATCCCATTATATAACAGTCACAGGGCATTGGAAACCCAAACACTCAGCCCTCCTGATGACAGCTATTCCTCAAACCCAAAGCCGCCCCTTTGTCAGCTCACTGCAGGCCCCATCCTACTCCTGCAGAACCACCTCCCACCTCGTGGCACCTGGACATTTGCACCCATAGCTCTATGTTGGGGGGAGGGTCCTACCTGGTGCATTGAAGGATGCTTAACAGCATCCCTGGCCTCTGCCCATCTGATGCCAAGAGCACCCCGTACCCCACCCCAAGTTGCGGCAACGAAAAATATCTTCAGGAATTGTCCCATGTCCCCAGGAGGGAAATTGTGTTCAGTTTAGAACCACTGTCTCCAACCTGCCACAATCCTCCCTGTTCCTATCAGGAAATTTAAACTAATAACAACCTCTAACACTTGTCTTTATTCTAAGATATATATATTATAAAGCATAAAAATTATATGATACATAATAAGTTTTAGTATATATCTTTATATTCTATATACACACACATCTTATATGTATGTGTCTATAAAAATATACACACACCTATACAGAATGCTTGTTTTACATAATTTAATCTTTGCAACCTTCCTATGACCTATGAGTAATATCATCCCCCGTCCCCCAATTTATAGATCAGGAAACCAAGGCTCAGAGAGGTTGAATAGATTTTCCAAGGTCACCTAGCCACCAAGTGGTGTAAGTGGTAGATGACTTCTACTCTAGGCTCTTAGCCACCGTGTTCCACAGGGAGATCTGGGCAGTCACCTTACAAGTGATTCTGCGCTGGGAGCAGCCCCAGCCTGACCTCTTGGGGTTGGGAGCAATGAGGCCAAGGACATTATCACCCAAACTGCCGGGGTTTAAAGCCTCCAGCTGCTTGCTGTGGTTTGTAACCCACTGAAAAGCACAGCCTTCCTACCCCAAGCATTTCTGGGATTCTGGGGGTAGCAGGCATCTCAAATGCACCCATGAGGAAGTCCAGCCTGCCTTCTGGGCTCAGCCTTCAGCATGGTGAGGTTCCTGCCAATTTGATCAGCAGCTTGGTTTTTAGGATGTATGACACCATGTGATCATCAGTCACTAAGATCACACTATATGCTTGAGAGGAAGCCACAGAAAAGCACTGAATGGGCATTTGGATGCTGTGATTCCTGCAACGGCTTGGCAAGCTCCTCTTATTCCCCAGACTCAGTTTCCCCTTCCTCAGGAAAAGGATGTTGGAACATGAACTCCACGGACCTTCTGGTCCTGACCTTCTTTGCTATTCTCATCTCACGGTCAGCTGTGTGGTTAGAAATTCCACCATCACTGAGTTCCAGCAAGTTCTCTGAGGGCATCAGTTCCTTATGTGACATGGTAAAGCCTACCTCACAGGACAGCATCCTAGATGCCCAGACCCCAGAAGGGAGCTGGTAAGTGGGAGCCCCCATCCCATCCTATCCCACCTGAAGGTAAAAAGGGGGAAGGCAGTCCACCCCCAGACATTGGGATCCCCTGACTCTCCCCTGCCTTCCCAGCCTCGCCTCAGACCCACAACACTGGCCTTCATCACAGAATGGGTGCAGGGCCTTCCTTGGAGTGTCAGGCGTGAACTAAAATAAAATCTTAAGCTCCTCCCAGCTGAATGAATGGACCGCCTCTTGACCAAGGGGATACCCTAAAATGGAGTTATTAAGGATGAAAAGGGAGGCTAGAGGAGCCTCATCACTGTCCCTCCTGGGAGATTTGCTTTGTAACTAGGGTCCAGTAGGAGACACTTCTTGATGCTACGTCTTTAACAGGACTCAGGCTATGTAAGACAAAGCTTAAACCACATAAGCAGGCCCAAATTTGCATGACAAATCACTTGAGTCTGGGTATAAGGCTGGCTTATCTCTGATTAACAGACTTCCTTATAAAACATTCCAAGGTTTTTTTTTTTATATAAAATTTCCTTTCTTTAACCAACTACAAGTCAAACAGTCTTTAAACACATCTATAACCGATACAGCTCTCTCGTCCCCCTTTGAAATGCCGCATCTTTTCAGGCCAGATCAATGTACACCTTCCATGCCTTGACTTATGACTATGTGTAATTCCCATCTCCCTGAAAAGTATAAAAGCAAACTGTAACCCAGCCATAGCAATTCCACTTGCTCAAGGCTTCTTGGGCGTGGCTCCAAGCCATGGTCCTCAAACTTGGCTCAGAGTAAACCTCTTTAAGTCATTTTACAGAGTCTGACTTCTTTTGCATCATCGCAGGTCTGGCTGGCACCACTGTGAGGTCACGTCACTGGCCACTCTGGATTCTCTGGGGAGTGAGGCCGAGGGTGAAAGCTGAAGGTTGCCCCTCAGCTGCATGGCTGGAGCAGACCTGGACTTTGCTCCCTGGGACCTTGAGCTGGGGCTCCAGTGGGGCAGGCTCTGGACAGCTATGTTCTTGAGGCACCTTCCTTCCCTTCCCCAGTCACAGAGATGGCTGGAGGGGTGCGCCTTGGCCTCAAGTTTGCCCAGGTGGCCAGGAGCTATTGCACCCAGCGGGATGTTTAGGGTCTGCACAGCCACAGCACTTCCTTGAAAGAGGACTTTCCCTCCAGCTGAAGAGCAATAGAGAGCACCCAGCTCTGCTCTGAACAGATTTATGTTCACAGAAATCCTCTTCCCAGCAGCTAACTTGATCGGGCTTATGGCGATTCAGGGTTTAGTTTTGTTCCCAAGCTCCCAACGTAAGGTGAGATCAAGGCCTGGAAGGGACCAAGTAGCCTGACTGGCCAACAGAGCCAGCAGCCTCCAGGACAGTTCAATTCAAGGCCCATGGACTGCCTGAGCCCCCATCCCCACCCCTGACCCTCCAAGCATGGGCAGATGGCCTCCCCTGCCCAACTCCTGCAGGTGGCAGGTGGGGAAGAAGAAGTACCATCAAGAAGTATCTCCTACTGGACCCTGAGACCTCTTCCATCCCCTAACATCCATGGGAGAGAAGAGTCGGCCCTCTCCTGTTCTCAGAAGCTGAATTCTGTGAGTTGCAGGGCTGTAGCTAGGGTCTCGGCAAGGGAGGAAATGGCTGCGGTGGTCTGACTCTAGAGCTCATGCTGGGAAACTGGACAGGGTGGACCTAACTGGGCTTGTGGGAGGTTGGCCTTGTCAGCAAGGAAGATGCCTTCTGCACAGGGCCAGCTGGTCAATCACACCCCCAAGCAAGCAATCTCATCCCCACCAAATCTAGGACCACCCTGGCCTGGCACACCCACCAACGGCCAGACATTCAGGGGAGAAAGCCAAAGTACATGGCAGACAGTCCTGAGGTGTACATGGCAGAGTCCCGAGGTATACAGGCCAGGGCTTCTGCAGCAGAGGGGTCCTTACTGGTGGGCTGGACTGGGTGAGGATGATGGCTAAACCAGATAGGCTGAGGAGGGCTGGAGATTTGTGCGAAGGGTTGGAGTTTGGAGCAATGAGCTGGGAGGCCAGCTTCTTTCTGTCCTCTGTTCCGACCCGGCCACTCTTGTCTGAAGGGTCAGCCATGGCTCCGGAAGGCCCCAGCCTGCTGCAGACAGCTCGGTGCTGACAAGCAACCTTATACAGTTATGTATATGTAGCAGGGGGACCAGTGGGGTCTTCATCAAAATCAGCTTTCATCAAAATCAGCAGGTCTCTACTCACTATCTACCTTCTGCCTGCTTCACCTCCAGAGCCCTGCCTGGGAAAGGATCAGACTCTTGTCTGTCCCTCTTCATCCTAGTTATTTGAAACCAAAACAAACTGATGGCAGCCAGGGCTGGAGGCCAGGATGCCAGGCCACAGGGTACTTATTTTAGCGGGTGATGTTCCGTTGCTGGGTCAGAGTCTGTCCAAGGACTAGGTTCTAACTCCCAGCCCAGCTCCCTGCCCTCCCCGCCCTTGGCTGGCTCTTCCTCTCTGCTTTCTCCTCCTCCCCTCCTTCCTGGAGGAAATGCTGCAGTCATAGGAAAATGTGCTGGTCTTGGTTCCGTCTTTGGACACTACCAGGTGTGGGGCTTTCTCTGTTACCTCCTGAACACATACACATACCTCTTTACTCTGAGATTTCAGATTAAAATAAACAGGGAGGGAAATCTGGAAGGGAGAGGCCTGGTGTGTGTGCGCCGGCGTACGTGTTTGTGTGTAGCCAGGGGGCAGACCAGGGCTGGAAGACAGAAGCAAAGCCCTTCCCACCTCCCACATCCCAGGGGAGGTGTGGCATAAGTGTAGGCGCATGTGTTCAATACTTACTTGACGAGCACCCCTATGTGCTAGGCACTTCTGTACACACTGACACTCAGCAATGAACAGAAAGATGAAGTATTCTAGATGGAAGAAACAGGCAATTAACGAATGACAAATAAATAAATAATAGGCAAGGGGGGAGATGAGTGTTATGAGACAAATATGGCAGAATGAGGGCTGGAGCGTGTGGTTTGGTTTCAGGAGAGCAGAACCTGGCTCCCCAGGGCTTCTCCTTGGTCGCCACATCCTTCCTCCCGTTCGCCTGCCGGTTGCTTCAGTCCGCATTTATTCTTCTTCCATCCCCCATTTGTCCCCACAAAACCCCCCTGCAGAGCTATTCCTCAGAGCCACCTCTGGGCCTCAGTGCAAAGTTGGGGAGTCTGGAAAACGTCAAGGATCCCTGAGGCCAGGGCTTCTCAAATGTTTACTGCAATTTGTCATCAGGGACGCGCAAGTTAAAACTACAAGGTACGACTAATGCCCATCAGAAGGGATAATTTGTAAAAAGCGGAGAATACCACATGGCGAGATTGTGGAGCAACGTGACTGATGGGAATGCAAACTGGCAGGACTTTGGAAAACTGCTGGGCAGTTTTATTCAAACTGAGTGTGTTTCTCTTTCTGCTGGACCATCCTGACTGCCTGCCACATCAAGTCAGGGCCCAAAAGTTGTCCCTGCATTTGTCAGAGAGTGCTCTGCTTTAAGACACCAACATCTGATCCCACGGGTCATGGTTTTCAATGTGTGAGTTGGTCTTCCTCCAATTTGCTGGGGTGATGTCAGAGAAGTCACAGCACCTCTCTGGGCCTCAACTAGGAAACGAGGGCTTTGAACACCGTGATAGCCAAGGGCCCCTCCAGCTGTCTCAACACCCCCGTAAGACATAGTATCAGACTAAAGGAGCTTATGGTCTGATAAACCCAAGAACTGGACAATAATCTGGGACTATAGTCTTTCAGAAAGAGTTAGGTAAAAAAACAAATTTAGACTGAGCCATTTTTACATGGAAACAAAGACTGGTGGAAAGTCAGGAAGGAGAACTTTGAGAAGAGAGCTCAGGAGACTTACAGCTGAGACCATAGGGAATGTTTGGTGGATGATCTGGCTATTACCCCATCTCAAACTATCCCAATCCTCAGTGGCATGAAACAACCATTTTTTTCTATCTCATGATTTTATGGGTGAGGCAGTTGGGAAGGGTCCTGGTGGGGGGAGGGGTTGTCTCTGCTCCACATGGCATTAGCTGGAGCAGCTGCAGGTGGAGGATCCACTTCCAAAAGGAGCATCTTCACTCCCCCATCTGGTGCCGTGGTCACTCTTCTCACTTGGTGTCTCAGCTGCCAGGATCTCTTAGTGTGACTTGCTTGGGCTTCCTCACAACATGGTAGCTGCAATGTGTCTCATGACCTAACTTTGGAAATCACAGATTGTCACTGCATTCTGTTGTCAAGCAAATCGCAATAGGGAGAGAAGGAATAGACTGACCTCTTGGGTGGAGTTTGGCGTGTGCACATGTGCAGGGAAGGATGGATGGCGTGCATGTTGGAGATAAGCTACTAACATAAATCCATGACTATCTGCTTTTCCCCTGGTCTTTAACTCATCCCAGTTTTAGGAAGTTTGCTGCTGCCTGGGAAGGTCTACAAAGCCTGAGACAAAGACAGGGTTGGCCTGTCGACATCACAGAGGGAATTATGGAAATAGAGGTCAGGCTGTGGCTGGGTCCCAGCAGCACACTTGGTATCCTCATCTGGGCATTGGGCATAGTCCATCCAGCCTGTCCACCTGACAGCTGCTCTAAGTCTCAGATGAGGGACAGAATATAAAAGGGCTAAGCAAAGTTTTGGTCTCTACATGGTGCACCCCTGTAAAAATCCTTTTTGCTTGAATTGACAGCCTTGGCTTGAATCCTAGCAAAAGGCCCCATAATTGTTGAATCATTAGCGGGAGAGGTTCCGAAAGGACATGATGATGCTGGATTCCTTGCAGGGAAGCAGAAGTTGCCATCCAGAGGGCGCACTGTCTGCTGGTCTACAGGACAGTATGCATGCAGGGCATTCTTTACCCATCTTCATCATAGCTCATGGCAGCATCAAACTCCTGGGCTCAACTGATCCTCCTGCCTCAGCTTCTCGAGTAGCTGAGACTACAGGTGCATAGCACCGAGTCTGGCTAATTTTTTTCTTTTTTTTTTTTGGTAGAGACAATTCTCACAATGTTCCCAAACTGGTCTTGAGCTTCTGGCCTCAAGGGATCCTCCTGACTCAGCCATCCAAAGTGCTAGGATTACAGATGTGAACCACCATGCCTAGCTCTTTCATTTTTGTTTCCTGGGTTGTTCCCTACCCCCCACCCCAACATTGATTAGCAGGTTCTTTCCCCAAAGGAACCACTATACAGCAACCTTTCACTCTGGGAATTTTTCTCCTACCTTCTGGAGCTCCTTGTGCCCCAGCAGGTGGATTCCCTGTCACGTGGAGGATAGAGTTGAGATGTCGCTGAAAGCAGTGGTCTTTGGGTCAGGCATAACTGGTTCAGATAAGTAAGTCATCACTGAAAATTGTGGGATTGTGGACCTATTACTCAACCTCTCTGAGCCTCCCTTTCCTCATCTGTGAAATGGGAGTGATGATGGCACTTGCTTGAAAGATTGTTGTGAGTGCCGCAGGATGATGTTTTCACACATTTACCCAAGTGTGCCAGCCGCTTGTGTCCCCCTGAATGTACTTTCTGCTCCCTGTGACTCTTCATCCACAATCTAGACTTTGATTTTTAAAAGCCAAGTTCAGGCATAAGATAATAGGATTTGGAGACTGAGTTTCTCCAGCTCTTTTGACAACAAGAGGTTTGTATGGACTGAGCGGGCAAGGTAGAGGGTGATCTAAAAAGGGGACTTGGGCCTCCCCTAGCCTATCCTTCCCAGTTCAGACTGGGGACAGGACTAGTGACAGGACTTCAGGAAAGCAAAAAGACCCCAGAGAAATATCTCCCAGAACCCACTAGGATGTCTCTGCTGAGGAAAGTCTCCAAAAAGTAAAGAGAATCAGACAGCCCCTTCTTTGCCCTTCTCCTGCACTCCTACCCTGGCACATGGGTCGGGAAAGGCTGAGCCCAAGTTAATTTGAGGTACCACCAGCCATAGTGTCCAGGAGAGACCATCCCAGCTGGGGCAGCACCAGAGTAACTGGGAAACAGCTGAGACCGCTGCTGTCTCTGCCATTTCCAGCACCAGTCAGACCTCCAGAACCTCGACCCAACCCAGGGCACCCTGTGTTCACTGAAATTTATTTCCAAGTGTAATATGTGAGGTGAGTATAAAGGCATCCTGAAGTATTCTGGGTTTGAGCTGATGAGAAATCATGCCGTGGCTGTCGTAAATCCAATATCCTTCAAGGGCAACGGGACGTTCAAATGGAAATTATTTTCCACTTGATGACCAAGTGACATTTCTGGGTCCCAGATTCTGGGGCCTGAGATCTGAACACATATGTGGGAGTGTAAGTGCCTGGCAGCATCCTGGTCACATCCTGGATGCCCAAGGCATGTGGCTGTTTGCACGCTGGGTTTTCCATTTGACTCGTTTCAGAAGCTGGAGACATTCTTCCCTAGACCCAGAGGAAGGATTCCTTCCCTTCTGCTGTGCGTCTCTGCCCAGGGCTTGCCTGTGTGCTTTTGTGTTTGCTGGCTGGTTGGCCTGTGCTCCTTCCCTTCGTGCACCAGCCCCACCCCACAGCACCCAGTGGCCGGACACATTTGCCTCCAAATGTTAGGTTCTGCCACGTGCTGAATGCTCAGCACTGAACCTCGAGTTCTCCAAAGGCCTTTCACCCCAAATCCTTCATCGCCTCCCTCCCCCTCTCTCTCCCCTTGTCCTTTGCCCAGGCCATCTTCTTTCCTCTTGTCTTCCCATCCCTCCCTTTTTGCTTTTCTTTTCACTTCCCTCCTCTCTTGCTCTCACTCTTTCACTCTGCATTTCTTCATTTTCTTTCCTGTCTCTCTATCTTCTGCTTTCTGAATCTCTCTCTCTCGCTCCCTCCTGGGTAGTTCCAGAAACATACCCATATATGGCCTCCATGTCAAGGATCACAAATGATGATATCACGTGAGGGCCCAAGCTTGGAGATGCTCTCTGGAGTGAGAGTCTGCATTCAATGCACCCGGGGGAATGGAAGGCAGGATGGCAGCTTCCTCGGTGCAATCCTTAAACAGGAAATCTGAGATTCATAACATCTTATAGTTTGGCTTATCGTCACTGGTCATGCGGTGGGCCTGAAATAAACTCCCTGCTTCAAAGGAGAGCATATCGGAACTGCCTGGCAGAGCAGCCAGCAGCTTGGGGCCAGGGCAGAAGGACAACTCAGGGAGCATGTTCTGAATTAAGACATGCTCAAGAAAAACTGTTTTACTATCCCTGAATGGTACCCTTGTTTCAGAGCCTAACAGGTAATGCATGCTTTCCACTTTCTTATACAGACCTAGCAAAAGATTGGTTGGCTGGGACTTACGGCTGCAGCACTTACTCAAAACCTCTCTGGTCATGCTGCACTGTGGCTTCCCTTCTCTCTCCCATTCTCTTGAGTTATCCGGCATGCTGGGGACCTTCATTTTGGATTGGAGGGGGACAGAGAAGCAGCAATTTGCACGTACATTCCCATTCTTCTGGAGAACTCTTGCTCAAAATATCACTCTGCTGTGCACTTCTAAAAATGGAAATGTGAAAGGAGTTATCAATGATGCTATTGTTGGGTCGGCAGGCTTCGGGCAATATCTGCAGCAGACAAATAACTTTCAGAAATGCTTTCAGGCCCAGTGAACAGATAGATATTTTCATGCGTGGGGGAGTCGATTTCACATAGCGTTTGCTGAGTGACTACGCAAGCACAGCGTTCTGCAGAACCAAGGAGTCAAGGGACCTTGGGCTCTATCTACAGATGCTTGGGGTTTAGGAGAGGAAAGAGGGAAATGCTGTTTATGTGAGATGTAACAAATGTGTGCATGACGCATTTAAGGAGGTGACAGCCTTCAAAAGGATGAGTGAGGTGTCATCAGGGTGGAGCCAGGGACCTCCGGTGGAGGGGCAGCTTGGGGGAAGGCAGACATGGCGGGTACAGGGGTGATGGTGGGAAGTCCAGCGCAGCTATGGCCAAGGGACCTGCAGGTGAGAAGTAAGGGAGGTGAGGCTGAGGGGAGATGCAGCTCCTTCCTGGTCAGGTGTGAAGATGGAACATTTTCTGAAAGTGTTTGAGCAGAGGAGGGCCGGGTGGGATTTGACTTCAGGCATCTTCTTGGACAGCCAGGGAATGGACTGGAGTGAAGGGGCAGAGAGGCCGGTGATTCCTAGGGAGAGGGGCACTCTCCTCACTGGAGGAAAAGTTTGCCGTGTGGTGGTGGCTGGAGGGAGCTCAGAGGGGCTCAGGCATAGCCAGCTGGGGCCAGCATCTCTGCCGCAGCCCTGCCCTCTGCCACCAAAGGCCTAAGCAGAAACACCACGAGGCAGCCAGTGGCAGATGCTTGAGTCACTTCCAAACAGTTGAACAGATGCCTGTGCTGGTGGCAGTCCTGTATTTCACAAAGTGTCCTGGAGAAGCTGGCAACGGCTCCACTGGGTGTCATGCTCATTTGCATCATCGGTTCTTGCACAAACAGGACAGGCCGTGAGTGCCTCATGGCAGCAGGGTCAGGGGAGCACCCTCTTTCTGCTCCCTTATATGGGGGCTCACAGTGACCTTACAATGAGTAGTAACACCATCAATACCAGCAAGCATTCACCGAGCGCCTGCTGTGAGCGAGCACCAGCCCACGCCCATGGGGAGATTTCTCTCCCTGACTCTTGCCAAGGCTGCCATGAGTCAGAGGTGATTGTTACTCCCATTTTTCAGATGTGGAAACTGAGGTTGTGAGAGGCTAAGGATTTTGCCTAAGGCTGGACAGCTAAGAGGTGCTGCCTCTTGGCCTCCAAGGGTGCACATTCAGAGCCATGGCCTCCTGCGGCCTCTCAGGGCTGGGGTATGGTAAACAGGACCGTCGTGCACCTGGGGAATTGTCCCTGGCATAATCAAGGCATCATAAGATGCCCGTATTTTGTGGACAGGCTAGATCCAAAAGAATATTCCCCAAGGAGCCACAAAAATATCTCTGGCGCGCCCAAGGGCCTCCCATTTCTGAGCTGCAAAGCATCAGGCTGCCTGGAGGAGGTGCAGCCACGGGAGTGGTTTTTATCTGTACTTCTCTTTCCTAAGCACTATTTTCTGGAATAATTGATGCCCAGGAATATAAATGAAGTCATTAAAAGCTTTGTGGTAGGGAGGAATGCTTTGGGGAGGTGGTGGCAAAGAAAAAGTTGATTCCTAACCAACTTTTTTTTTGTTTGTTTTAAAGAGAGAAGAGTGAAAAAGGGAAGAGACAGGGAAAACAGAATGAGGAGAAGAGGAAGATTTAAATAAAGGCAGGAGAGGAAAAAAACAAACCCAGATGTAGAGAGGATAAAAGAAAGGAAAAAGGTCTTAGGTGGCTTGGGTGGGATTTCTCTTAGATTCTAGGCAGCCCCCTGCAGTGGGGCCTGGGTAAGGAGGGGCCTCTGGAAGAGCATCCCCAACCCCACCAGAGCCTTCCTGCTCTGCTGTCTGGAGTAGAGCTACCCAGGGACCAAGGTGAGGGCCTGCAGTCTCCCAGCACCTAGGGGACAGAACAGGGCTAGGCAGGGCTGCATTTGGACCGGGGTGCTGGGAGGCTCAGAAGTGGAACTGCCAATCCTCCCTACCCCCATCATTCCCAACCAGGTTTCTGGCACCGATGGCAGAGCCTGGCATTTGTAGAGCCCTAGGCAGGAAACAAGTCAGGGGCCTGGAATCCTGTGTCCATAGCTGTCTGTGGCCGAGCCACACAGATCAGTCTGGTCACAGTGGGAGGACAGAGAGAGGGCAGGGAGGGGTTGGGCAGGGGCCAGCTCCCTGCAGGCCCAGGAGGTAGAGAAGAGGGTGACCCACAGACCTGGAGACTCAATAGCTCAAGGACCCACAGAAATAAAATGGAAACTTGGCATTTGCTGTTTTTCTTTAGTGGGTATTCATGGGCACCACCTCAGAGAGTGGCCTTTGGTCCTGTGTGGAATTTATGCTCATCCTTCCGACACGATACTTTCCACATAAAAGCAGAAGGTTCTTCTCTGTGTTTTTCTTTCTTCTCTCTCTTCCTTTCACCTGCTTTCTCAATCTCTTTTTAGGGTGGTTTCCAAATAAATAAATAAATGGTGAGCTGCTGTAGTGGGTAGTGGTAGCCAGGGGTGACAACGGCTCTGGACTGCAGGCTTTGCATATGAGCTACACTGAACAGTCTGCAGTCCACTCCCACACCTGAAAGGGATAAGCAGACCCTCACTGGGATATTTATGTAGTACTTACTGTGCACCCAGTGCTGGTACATGAATGACATGCTCACTCAACAGCCACTCTTGTCATTTGTAGGTAGTCCCTGGTGCACAAATTCAAGGGTAGACTTGAGAGGCGTGGCGTGGACCCAGCTGCAGGTCCTTCCCAAGTTCTAAGCCCCGGGGAGGAGAATTTGGAATGGGTGAGCAACATCCATTCCATGCCTGGGGTTGGAGGGTGTGGAGGTCTCTCCCCCCTCCCCAAGCTGCACCCCATTAGTGATCCTTGGAACTGCTGGACAGGCTCTGCACACAATCTGGGGAACTGATGGTCACAGTTTTATTTTTTTGGCCACAGGAGAAGGCTGGGCCTGGGGCTCACTTTCACTTTTATTCTTGCACTTTTTAAGTAGAAGAGAGCATGGGGGGATATAACCCCCTGAGTTGCAGCCTCCTTGAGAACCACTAGCTAGGAGGGAGATCCCAGTAGGTGTCTGCCCAGCAGGAATGGGCCAAGGCCATCCTGCCAACTTTCTGGGGTCACGGCAGAGAATTCCAGCATCTTGGGGGTTGTAGAATAATGTGAGCAGGTTTTCAGGAGCTGCTGGCTATGAGCTGACAACTGTTCTCCGCGTTTCCATTGCTTCTCTCCTCTGACAACACCTCCATGGGCCAGATGCTGTTATCACCCCCATGCTGCAGAGGCACCAAGGGTGTGAGTAACCTGTTCCCCATCATGTGGCCAGCAGGTGGCAAGGCAGGGAGAGGTAGCTCTAGGCAGGTGGGGCACCAGAGCCATAGGACCACCCTGCCACAGCACACTAAACTTCTCCACGACAGCTGTGCTCCCCAGGAGCCACGAGGGAGGCTTCCTGGTGGATGAGATGTGTGAACTGCCTCTGGAGGCACACCCAGCAGAGCAGGGAAGGTTGACGAGCAGTTCCATCTACAAACACAGCTGGGATGGACAGGGGTTTGCTCAGCTTCACATGCCCCACCCATGTCCCTGGCCATGGGAGCTTGGTGTGCACAGCTGCCATCCTCCTCTGCACCCCTCCCTCCCAGGTGTGTTTCCTCTGTTTTTTTGGTGACCTCCTCCCAACATAGCACCCCAAACAACCATACACACCCTATCCTATCCACTGAGGCCTAGGCAGACCCTAGATGTGCGGGAAGGGGAAGGAACTGGGGTAAAAAGCAGCTGGTTTTCGAATGCTAGTTTTTAATTCTCATCACAGCTCTGCAAGAGTCCATGTGTCTTTGTCCGTTTCACAGATATAGCAACTGAGACCCATTAGAACAGCACTGGCTCTGAATGGACCAGGCACCGTTCTGAGTGCTTTACATGTGACTCAAGAAACCCTGTCACAGCCACTTTACAAATGTAACCTTGGGGAGGTGGGGGCTCCCCTGGGCCCAAAGTTTCAGGTCCTGCAGAGAGGGCAAGAGAAGGGCTCCTGGAGGCCCCACCATAGGCTGGTCTCTCCCGCTCCAACCTGGCCTTGGACTGGCCAGCCCTTGGGCACCCCTCCCTCTTCAAGCCCCTATCAGACTGGGCAAAGCCCACTGGACTCCTGCTTTCCCTGGGAAAGGGATATTTTTATCCTAATCGGCCTCTCAGAGCATCCCTTGGGGCTGCTGGCCTTCCTCCAGGCAGGCCCTGGATTTGTTAGGAGGGGCTCAGAAGGTGGCCCAGTCCCCACGAGAGGCCTCAGAAACTGAGGTCAAAAGAGGGCCAAGGTATCACTCGGGATCACCATCACTCCCTCCTAAGAAATAGGTGCCCTTATTATGTCCATTTTATAGATGGAGGAACTGAGACTCCAAGAGGTCACCCAGCTAATGCCACAGATTTCATAATTTCCCTTTCATGCTAAAACCAAGCAGCTCCATTTGTCCCAGGCGAGACACCCATAGCATCTCTGGCAAGTGTCATTAGTCTACGATTGCATCGGTTCAGCCGTGTGTGTGTCACACACTTGCTAACATCCAGGGCCCCTGCTGAGCCTATACACGCAGGAGCCTTACTGCTTGTACCACCAACTCTGTAATAATACATGACAATATCTCTATTTTATGCATGAAGAAACTACACATGTGTAACATAGTCGGGAACCCTCAAGGTGGAGGAACTCAGTGGGGAAAAAAAGAGACATGTGGGCCCACATGCGGGCAGGGAATCTGCCTTCCCCAAGGCAGAGCCTCTCTTTCTCAAGGGCTTGTCAAGGTCTAGTCCCCTTATCCCTCATCTGCATGTACCTTCCTCTCAGGGAGATACAAAGAGCCTGGTGTGGTGCCCAGTGCACAGATGCTAGGCCAAGAGGTGCCAGGTGGCCAGGCGGGGTGAAGATGGGCCTGCTCAGAACCCACTTATGTGTCAGTTGGATCAGTGATCTAGGAATTGTCAGAAGGAGCACTGGTTTTGAGATTAGAAGACCAGGCTTCAAATTCCAACTTTCTAGCTATCTGTCCTCATGCAAATCCTTCTTCTCCCCCTCTGAACTTTAGTTTTCTCATCTGTAAAATGGGACCAATAACGGAGAGGCATTAAGTTCTTTCTGGAAGGAGCAGATTGTAGGGGAACTAAGTTAATTCAAGGAAAAAGCTTCTTACCTTCCAGGCTGTCCTGAGTGCAATGACAAAACAAATCTCTGGGTGATGGCCAAGCCAGGGGAGAGGCTTGGGAAGGATCTAGTGAGCCTGGAATTAGCTGTGGGACTGGCATTTTGGGTGACCATTAGCTGGCTGATTAATACCAGGTGACCATTATCTGGCTACCCTTGCCTCCAGGAGCTTCTGTCAGGAAAGGGACCCTGTGGCCGAGGGCTGTCTTGTGAGCCTCTGACTGCTGCATACCAGGCTGTGGGGCTAGTAGCTGTCTTGAGATGAGGGGGTTGGAGGGGTCCCCATTAAGCTTTACTCCCTATAAGCTGCCTACCTAAGCCTTAGCACATATTGCTTATACAGGGTATCCCAAAAGTTGCCCCTAGAATTACCATACATAGGGAAAATCAGAAATTGTAGCTAAATGTAGATTTATTTATAAAATATTCATTATAAAATTTTTGCAACTTCACTGTAACATTTTGCAATGAATATTTTGTTAATAAAGGTGTACAATTTCCCATTTTCCCTATGTACGGTGACTTTAGGAACAACTTTTGGGACATCCCGTACAATACAGTGAAGTAGCTTGTTTCATTTCCATTTTTACTGATAAAGGAACTGAGGCCCAGAAAGGGGAAGTGACTTGCCCAAGGTCACAGAGTTGCAGACTTGAAACTAGACCTAGAGGTCTTAACATCCAGACCTGAGATCCATCCACTCCCACCTGTTCCCCTATGACCAATGCTAATCTCTTTCCATATGGGGACCTGTTGAGGTGGCCCACAGGGATCCCCAGGGACAGGGAGTTTGGGATTCGATAGCACAGAGCTAAACCAAATACCTCACTGAGTTACAGAGTCTTTAGCATTAGAAGAGCCATGGAAAACTTCTAGCCCCAAATCCCCCTTTTTCAATGGGAAAACCAAGACCCAGAGTGGGACCGAGACTTAGCTGAGATCACACAGCACTTTAGCCTCTGCTTGGAGATTACAACTCAGGTCTGTGACTCTTAGTCCAATGATCTCCCTTTGTCCCCTGGCTTCAAGCACTCATCTTCAGATAGGGGCATCTCAGGGCCAGGCCAGGCACTGGGCACCAGCAACTCCTGTTAGTTCAGTACCACACACACCAAGCCCCCGTTTTGCACCAGGCGGGTGAATACAGCTGACCCCCAGCTATGGAGAAGCTGAGTAGGTCACCCCTCATGTGGCAGAACCCCTGCCTTCCGAAGGCAGAGCTGGGCTAACCCAGACCTGGCAGGGCCCCCAGCCACATGAAAGCAGAGAAAGGTCGGGAAGCTGGGCTGGGTCAGTTGGGGAGAGGGCACACACCTGGCTGCACAGGTGTCCCTGCCAGTATGATGGGTCCAGAGGAGAGGTATCCTTGGCTGATTTGGGGCATAAATCCAAGTGTCTCCATCCCATCTTAGACTCTTTTTACAATAAATAAAATTGACATTGCTGCTCCAAAAAAAATAGTACTCGAAACGTCAGGTATAAAATTATTTTGAGGTCAGGACACCCTTTCCCCTTCCCTCATATGGACTACGGAATGGTGACCTGAGATACCGATATTGGCTGCTGAAATAACCAGAGAAGCCTCGAACATCATAGTGTGTGAGTGTGGGTGTCCAGCCCTAGCAGCTCTGAGTGCATTGGTCTGGGGTGCAGTCAGGGCCTTGGTATATTCTTAAGACTTTCATCTATAAAGCAGGGGCTGGGGCATTTTCTTCAGTCTTTTCTCTTTTATTATGGAAGAGAATCTTCCCTAAGAGCACCCCATCCTACTCCCAGACAAGTCACTGGCCAGGGAGGCAGGAGTGTTACATCTGGCTTAGAACAGTTGTGAACTATCTGTGGCACAGGACACACTGTTGCCTGGATGAAGCCAGGTTCTGTGGTCAAGGAAAGTAGGGGAGAGGCTGTTGGCTGGGCCATCAGCAGATCTGCCACATCCTGGGTGACAGAGGTAATTTGACCAGCCATGCAGTGAACTCCAACCTCCTCACAGAAGGCCTTGGAGAAAGGATCCAGGGTCAAGTCCACACATGAACTACTGACCACAGCACAGAAAGGAAGTTCTCCTCCTAGAAGGAGAAGTTCTTTTTCTCAGAAGAGTCTAGGCAGGCTTCCCGGAAGAGGGGCACATGCTCCCAGCCTTGAGTGATGAGAGTTCTCACGGTGTGGGAAGGAGGAAGGTGCAGCAGGCACGGCTTAAGCAGGGGCAGCAGGCCAGGAAGGTGCTGGGGGAAAGATGCACCATCCATCTGCTTTGGCTGGAATTTCAGGTTTATGGAGGAAGAGGAGAAGGGAACATGAGCATCAGATTTTGGAAAGCCAGGACAAGCAGTGCAGACTTTATTCTGTTAGAGGAGGGACTTCTTGGGGTCTGGGGTGTGGGGTCAGGAGTCTAGGGCATCAGAGAAGATAATGGGTGGGGGAGGAGGTCTGAGCTGGGAGCCCACTATGGAGGCCACTTCTGAGGCTCAGCAGGAGAAAGTCAAGCCAGCCAGAGTCAGTGGAGAGGGGCAGGTTGAGGGGCATGAGGCCAGGAACAACAGCTGCAGAGGACGGAGATCATTGGTCCCATACACCCTTCTGCCTTCTTCAAGGTCTGCAGGCTCCTCTAGCTCTGTTTGGAAGTACCCAGATTCATTTAATAACTCATTTGCTGGTGCTTTGTAGAGCAATTGTTGTTGCTCTTAAGACGGTTCTAGGGATTAAACAATATAATTTCCACAAAGGGCTCAGCAGAGGGCTTACTGTGGGGTCCCACCTCTTCCCCTCCCCAAATGGGGCTCCTGCATTGGCTTGTGCTTTTTGTGCCTGGTCATTCTCCAAAAGAGGAGTTCCCAATCACCTGGGGAGCTTGTCAAATAAGGGTGACACCCGGGCCACCCACTCTCAAAGAGTCTGACTTAGTCTGAGATGGAGCTCAAGAATCAAGAATTTCTAAAACTTATTTTCCATAAGTTTTAAGTAGATATGTTACTGCAGTAAAATGTGCTCATGAAGAAGTGTACAAATTATAGGTGAACTGTTCCTGGGATTGTTCTAGAAAGAGCCAACCATATAACTACTCAAATGGAGAAAGACACACAATGGCTCCCACAGCCTTTCACACACACCTTACCCCTCCTCCCCATCAGCAACCTCCCACAGATAGCCACTTTCCAGATTTCTTTAACCATACGCTAGTTTTGCCTGTTTTAGGACTTGATACAAATTGAATCATGTATATATGTTATTTTTATAGGGCTTGTTGTTAGTGAAAAGCATCCTTGTTGTTGGATGTAGTTGTAGTTGATTTCATTGGTGCAAACTATCCACCACAAGAATGTACCACAATGTACTCATCCCTTCAAATGTTGATAGACGTTTGGTTAGGTTACAGGTGGGTTCACTGTGAACAGTACTGCTATGAATATAATCTTGTCTTCTGGTGAATGTATGTACATAATTCTTTTGGGCGTAGAGCTGCAAGGGGAATTTTTAGGTCATAGGACACGTGTATATTTAGCTTTGACAACCACTATTGATTTTTCCAAAGTGGCTTTTACACTTTCTCTACATTGATAGAATTTTACATTCCTACCAATGCTGGGGAGAATCCTGGTTATTTCCTATTCTGCCCAATGCTTAGTGTTTTCCATCCTATTCACTTGAGTCATTCTGGAGGATGTATAGAGGGGTTGCAGTGGGGTTTTGGTTTGAATTACCCTAAACACTAATGAAGTTAAGTGCCTTTACTTTTGGTTATTGGCTGTTTGGATGTTGCCTTTGGGAAGTGCCTGTCCTGGTCTTGTTGGGCGTCAGGAATGCTCATAACAAAGCACCTTGAATAAGCATTTATTCTCCTGCTCTGGGTCTGCAGGCCAACCCAGGCTGGAAGACTGAGTCTCAGCCCACCAAGCCCTGCTGTGTTGGGGCTCCTCTGGCTCAGGTTTCCCTGGCAGGGGTTCTCTCCAGTGGGGGCCTCGTCTCTTGGCAGAGGAGCAAGGACAAACCCCTCTGCACACACTTGTCCCATGTTTGCTTCCTCATATCCATCAGCACTCATGGGCCAGAACGAGTCATGTGAACTTGGGTCCAGTGTCAATGGGGAAGGGATGGAAGATATTTGCCTCCAAAGGAGGGGAGTGAATATTTGCTGAACAAACCACAGTATAGCACTGGTATTTAAGGTATTTTTGAAAAGATCTCATATGATTTTAATGTTCATCCAGGGCCAAGAACCACTGACCTACAGTCACAGTGCAAGTCAGTCAGTCAAAACAAAAATCAGGCTTAGCTGATTCCACTTCATTTCCTAAAAGCAATTGACTCCCAACAAAGTCCATTTGTCTTTGAGGCATATTTTTAGAAGAGAGTCCCTGGAATTCACATGGAAAATTGTTTTAATGATTGGTTTTAACTAGATCATGAGATCTCAAGTAGTGGGCCTGTGCCTCATTCATCTCTAGTCGTCTCAGCCCTACCACAGAGAAATGGAGAAACGCCAGGATAGGATGTTGTAGGTATTTGAAAGGAAGGAATGTATGGATTACTGTGTTAGCTCCATGATTTGGGGACTTTTGTCTGTTGGGATATCACTGTTGTATCCACAGTGCTTAGAAGAGTGTCTAGGCAGAGTGGGTGCTCAACAAGTAGGCTTTTATTTAATGTATAGACAGGCCGTCTGGAATGGAAAAGTAAATGGTGGATGAATAGATGATTGGATAGATAGATGTATAGATGGACGGGAGGATGGGTGGATAAATGGGTGAAGGAGGATATATAATGGAGGGAAGAGTGGATGGTTAGATAGATGGGAGGATGGATGGGCAATTGAAAGTTGGACAGATAGATGAGTACAGATTGATGAGAGGGTAGATGAATAAGTGGTTGGGTAGATAGCTGGAAGGATAGGAGGGTGGATAGATGGATGGGTAGGTGGTTGGATAGTTGGGTACATGGATGGAGTGAATAGATGGATGGGAGGATAGATGGATATATAAGTGGCTAGGTAGGGCGGCACCTGTGGCTCAAGGAGTAGACTGCCAGTCCCATATGCTGGAGGTGACAGGTTCAAACCTAGCCCCGGCCAAAAACCACAAAAAAAAAAAAAAAAAAAAAAATAAGTGGCTAGGTAGACAGATGGATGTATGGGACAGTGAATAAATGGATGGATGGATGGGTAGATTAATGGTTTGATGAGTAGATGGGTCAATGAATAGATGAGTGCATGGATGGATGTGTAGACGGATGGCTGGTTGGATGGATCATATGCCCAAATGAATGACTACAAAGTGAATGTGTGATCACCAGTGGAACTTACAGCCTTCCCTGTTGGTAACAGAACTATCTTGCTAAACTATGACCAGGATGGTTTTGGTCTCTTCACAGGGTTTTCCAATTTGCCCTTTCCTCCTCCGCACTGAGTGTCTCTTCTGGAGACCAGAGTGGAAAGTGGAAGAGGATGGCCACGGAGATCAGTGCTCGGGGCAGTCAGCCCACCATAGGGCACGAGGAGTACAGCCTGTACAGCAGCCTAAGTGAGGATGAGCTGACGCAGCTGGCTATCGAGCAGAGCCTGGCAGACAAGGCACGGGGCCCAACCACTGCTGAGGCCAGCCTGTCTGCACGTGCCAACCGCGAACCTGCCCATTTCTACCCATGGACCAGGTAAGCATGGCGAGGCTGATGAGGGGGCAGTGGGGCCACCAGGGCATCCGTGATGCAGATCCCTAACACTGTTAATCCCAAACCAGCCTTTTAACAGTTTAATCATTAACATTTGTTATGGTCCCCAGGATGCCTTTAAACACTTTAATCATTTACATTTGTTATCTAACCTTAGTGAGTTCTTGCAGTGCCAAGTACTGTGGCGGATGCTAGACATACTCTGTCTCATTTAATCCTCTTAAGAACTCTCTAAGTGGGATCTGTGTTATAGTCCCATTTTACAGATGAGGAAACTGAAGCTTAGGACTGAGTCAGAGGTCCAGGAACACACAGCTAGTGGGTGCTGCTGCAGAGACTGGAGCTGCCTGACTCCAAAGCCCACGCCCTGGCCTTGCACTACTGGCTTCATGCTGAATGTGCTGGAGCTGATGCTCTGTATCTGGCCATCACTTCCAACCCTATCAATGCAGTTTCCCTGAGAAAATGTGTCTGGGAAGCAAAAGACACCTGTGCAGCAGAGCCAACCTACCTCCTTGTTCTGGCACCACCTTACCGTATCTGTCACTGGACCTTCTAAAACAGCAGCAGCCAATAAACTATGGCACTAGCCACAACTGCAATCCATAGATGCCATTCTAAATATCCACAATAGCCACATTTTAAAAGCAAAGAGAAACTGGCTCAGGACGCCTGTAGCTCAGTGGCTAAGGTGCCAGCCACATATACCAGAGCTGGCGGGTTTGAATCCAGCCCCAGGCTGCCAAACAACAATGACAACTACAAACAAAAAATAGCCAGGCATTGTGGTGGGCGCCTGTAGTCCCAGCTACTTGGGAGGCTGAGGCAAGAGAATTGCTTAAGCCCAGGAGTTTGAGATTGCTGTGAGCTGTGACACCCCAGCATTCTACCCAGGGTGACAGCTCGAAACTGTCTCAAAAAATTAAAACAATTTTAAAAATAAAAAAAGTAAAGAGAAACAGGTGAAATTAATTTTTATAGTTATTTTATATCTAAAACATCATCATTTCCACATGTCATCAATATAAAAATTAGGAATGAGATTTTTACCTTCTTTTCTGCTCATCGGGTCTTTGAAATCAGTGTGTATTTCACACTTGGCACATCTCAATCCAGACCAGCCACATTTCAAGCACTCACTAGTCATATGTGGCACAGATCTAGAGGACACCTTTGCAGGAGGTGGAAACCAAAGAGGCAATTAAGCATTTGATCTTTATGAAAATGCTTTTGCTCACCCCTGAGTCAAAGTCAAGTGTGTATTTGGGGGTGGGTGGCTAACCTCAGGCCAGTCACTTAACCTCTCAGCTTCCTTCTCAAACAACAAAAAACAGACTTTTTCCAATTTGCTGTCACGGTTGATAGGTAACGAAGGTAAAGGTGGGTGATGGTGCATCTCAGCCCTATCCCCTGATGAAGGCTACCAGGGTTCTCCTCCAAGTGATTTGGACCTTTGCCAAGGCTGGATCACCTCTGGCTGGCTGGGCGAAGGCCTGGGATACCCACAGCCAAGGAGCCCCTTCTAAAGGGAAAGGCAGGCAGCTGCTTTGGCAGCTAGAAGGAACACATGGACATATGCTGCCTCTGAGGACATGCCATTCTGGGACCCAATTTGAAAAACAGAAACCCAAAGTCAAGGCCCAAGTCCATCATGGCCGGTGTTCTAGGAGGCCCTGGTTTTTGTTTTGTCAGTTCAGCGGAAGTCAGACCGCAGCTTCCTCTTTCCCAGGAGGGATGAGATAGAGATCAGGCGCCCTCCCTCAGAAGATAGGACCTGAAGACGGGGCTGCCATACAAAGCCTGCCAGCCCCCCCGCTGTCTGCAGTCTTCTCCCTCCTGTGGGCGCCCCTCCCAGGAGTTCTGGCAGTGCTTAGAAACGTTAGAACTGAGTGGGCCTGTGAGCTCCAGACCTTGACCTTCTCCTTCCTCTAGTGCAGGGGTCCTGAAACTACGGCCCGCAGGCCACTGGAGGTGATGTGATTGTATTTGTTCCTGTTTTGTTTTGTTTTTTTTACTTCAAAATAAGACATGTGCAGTGTGCATAGGAATTTGTTCATAGTTTTGTTTTTAAACTATAGTCCGGCCCTCCAATGGTCTGAGGGACAGTGAACTGCCCCCTGTTTAAAAAGTTTGAGGACCTCTGTATGGGTGAGGAAATGCAGCCCACAGTGGGCCAAATGCATTTATCCAGCCTCCAAGGACATAGGTCTCCCAAAGAACTGAAATCACTTCTGCCAGGTCAAGCAGCCCTCACCAAGTGCAAAGAATGTAGCAGAGAAGGGTCAGCCTGGCTCTTCTCACCCTCGCTGTGGCCTTAAACTGCCTAGATTCAGTTCTGCACTGGAAGGAAGTTGGGGTTGGAGCCTGGTGGGGAAGAAAAAGCCCTTTGATATGATGTTTAACACAATTCTCCTCCTCCTCCTCCCCCAGCGGTACACTGAGCAACTCCCACGTGCCCAGCACACAAAAGCCACTTACTGTGGACATATTCGGCCCCTTTTATAGCTGATATAAAGTGCACAGCATGGCCAGGAACTGAACCAAAGTGTGTCCCACTCCAAAGTTCAGATGCTTAACCAGGCTCTGCTGATTCTGCAAAGGCCTCTTTCTGTTTCCTTCCTCCCCCACCTTGAAGTGGCCTAATTGCATTTACCTCCCACCCACACATGGCACGCACACACACACAGTGTGCTCACACAACCAGACACGGTGTTATGTTGACTGCAGGACCCCAGAGTTTTTGTTCACTTTTATCCTCCAATATCACTGCTTCCATCCATATAGATCCAGAGCAAATTTGGGAGCAGGATGTCACACATGTCCCCGGGGGCTCCACATGTCTCCCTCCTTGTTCAGATTACATATCACCTCCTCAGTGTGTCCTTCCCTGACCACCCTCCCAGGTCAAGGAGTTTGCCCCCCACCCCCTTACTCCCTTGCCTGTTTCCTTCAATGGCCCTGCCTAAGACTAACAATTCTCATGTATTTGTCTGTTTCTGCCATTAACCTGTAAATGCCGTGAAGGCCGGGGCCTCAGAACTGTCTGCCTTCCTGTCAAGCCCTGTGCCTGACCCGTGGCAAGCACAGAATAGCTGTGCGTGAGTGAATGGGTGAAAAAGGAATGAACAGAGGCAGCAGGGTGAAACCAGCAGCGGGTTCAAATTGGAGATTCAAATTCTTCTGCTGTCACTTACTGGCTGTGCAGCCTTAGGAAAGTTACTTACTTTCTCAGCCCCAATGGCCTTATCCCACAAATGGTAATAACAAAAAACAAATGGATGGACCAGCCAGAGTGAGTTCAGGAAGCTGGGTCTTCACAGTCTTTAAACTTCTGCATTATCCCCCAATGGTAATAACAAAAAACTTGCTGTGCTCACTAGTGCTATTCTTACAAAAAGCAAGTAAGATGAGGTGAGTGTTGGAGCCATCTCTACATCCCACAGCCTGAACCAAGCCCCCCATTCCACCCCAGCTAAGTACCCAGCACCAACCTCATGACTGCCTCTGCTCCATAGACAAGCTTCTGGTTCACCCTGGGAAGGCCTCCTGGGGGTGTCCCAACTATACTGTGACCTCCTTGGGGACAGAGAGCTGATGTTGATTTTTTTAATCTTTAATTCCCAGCTAAGAGCCTGGATTGATATAGGTGCCTAATAAATGTTCTTAGGCTGATAAAGACACTCAAAAACCCATGCTCTAGCATCCCATCTTTGGGATCTTAGAAATGAAAGCCAGATCAGCATCCAGCATCAGAATACAATTCTTTTTAAAGCCATTTCCCAACTTGCTTCTCTCCCACTACAACGTGAAATGTGCATGAGGATCATTTGCTAGGCTTTCGCCTCCTGAGGGTTCCCAAGAGGCAGAACTAGCTTTCTGTCCCTTGTACTGTGACATGGGGAACCCAGGGTTACCATGGATGGACCTGCCAGAGTGAGTTCAGGAAGCTGGGTCTTCACAGTCTTTAAACTTCTGCATTTTATTTAAGGTTACATTTCTAAGAAAACAGAGGAGGAAAATATGAAGCAAAAACTGCTTGGGCTGATGTGTGCCCAGCTGCAAACAACTGAAATCAACCTGCTCATACTTATTATGCGCTTATGATAGGCTAGATATCTTCCTGGTGCCTGGAGATGAATCAGGCATGGGCGCTGCCCTCCCTAAGCCAAAACTCTAATGAGGTAAATGCCAAAAAGTACATGATGACCCAGCAGGGATAGTACAGCAGTGGGGCTTGCTCAGTTTCAGAGGGACACAGAAAGGGCCAATTCACTTAAACAAGGAGGTAGGCTTTGAGGGATGAATAGGAGATCATCATGCAGACTAGAGGGAACAAATCTCTTTAAGCCTCAGTATCCTTATCTGCAAAGGAAACTAATTACATCTCCTTCACAACGTGGACTAGAGAATTAAATGAGATGCTTCGTACCAATGCCTGTCACAATGCTTGGCACATAACAAATGCTTGGTGAAATCTCAGCTATGGTTATTTAAGCAGACTTGCTGCAGCTCTCCACATGGGATTCCTGTCTGCCCGGTCCAAAAATGATGGATTGGCTGGAGGTGGTGGGAGAAACAGAAACTTCATGGGTGAGAGGCTGATTCCAGAGAGCCTGCAGGAATGCTGGTGGGGGATAGTTATATGCTATGAGCTCTTCCTCTCTCTACCCAAGAGGAGAGGGGGTCTGGCTTTCTAGGGATTTGAGATCTTAGCCTAAGAACATATGACACCCACATTACCATGTGGAGTTTTAGTCCTTCAAAGGCTTTTGTTTGTTTTGTGTCAGCCGCTTAAATTGGTTGAGCACCTACTGTGTGCCAGGCATTATACCCCCAGTATCTGTGCTTGATACAGGGTGATGCGAGGATCTTCCATCTGAATGGAAGAATGGATAGAGAGCCCTGGCATGGTGGCAAGTGTGGGGTAGACTCTCATATATATTATCTCCCTCCCTTATTAGCAGGTGCCTGCTTGCCACCCATATTCAGCCAGGTCCAGCTTCTTACCAACTCCAACAGAGCAGCATCCATTGGCTCACCGAGGAATTAGGGAGCACATCACCCCTGCCCATTCTCCAGTCACCAGGCCTGAACATGTATGATGCGAGGCCTAGCTAGACTCCAGAATCAGATGATGATGACACACTCTCTACCCTAGAACCTGCCCACTGTCATGCAAAGGACAGGAGCCCTACCTGGGCCTTTCCCAGGGCATGACCTGTGCCCACATCCTGCCCGGGACCAGGTTCTGCTCACCTCTGATGACTCACCCCGGGTGGTTTGCTCTGCTGGGAATTCCCCTGCCCTGGGCCTAGGGTGGAAGTGTGGCCTCCAGCTGTGATGAGAAAGAACGAAAGCTGGTCAGGTCAGGAGGCCTGGCCCCCCATGAAGCTCTGAGACTCACTGCTCAGTGCTCTCAGCAATTGCCCTGCCTGGACCCCCAAGCCAAGTGGACATACTCCATTCCAGTCCTCCAAGAACGAGTCCTCTCGGCTCCCTTTCAGCCTTTCCCTGGTGGCTCTGTAGTCATGTGTATCCTTGGGTCCCACCCTGCTGGCCTCTGAACATCTCAAGGACCCACAAAAAGACATGCCTTACTGATCTGTCCCCCAGTCCCCAGCACAGGGCTTGGGACAGAGACAGAGCTGAGAAATCTTTGCCACATGGCACTGAGTCTGGGTCCTTATCTGCAGAATGGAAACAGTGCAGCCCCCACCTCCGTCCAAGGTAGCAGGAGGATGGGGAATGAAGTGATGCTTGGCATGGCTCTGTGAACATTTGCCCTGTACAATCCTGAGGAGCTGTCATCGCCACCACCTCCCTCCAGCTCCATCAGCCTCATATCTCCAACACCACTGCTGCTGGGATTATTAGGCAGAGATAGGTCCTAGTTTTAGCATGGTGTGGTGGGTTTCTCCTAACCAATGCTTACTATCTTGCTAAAGATATTCTAATGACAGTAGAATGACTAGAGGCCACACGGACCAAGGATGATGGTGACCACAACCTGGGGACCTCTGTGGCCATGGCCCAGGGACTTTGTTGAGACCACAGACGAGTGCAAGCTACCTCTCCTAACTAGCCGTCCCTTGGCTATAAAAGCTGTGAAGAAACCCCTGGCCTAGTCCTGCCTTCTATTTTCCAAACGAGGAAACCGAGGCACAGAAGGGAAGGGGCTTGTTCAAAGTCACGGGGCCTGTCAGTGCAGAGGGTAGAACCGGAGGGGGATGGGAAGGCAGGAGGGGGCCTGGAGGCAGCAGGGCATTAGGAGCGCTGGCAGATATGGGGACCAGGCCTTTGGAGGAGGGCGACATTAGGAGCACTGGCAGAGAGACATAGTCTGAATCTCTGCTCTACTCGCTGAGCAGCTTTGTAGGACCCCGGGCAGTTCCTGCCCTGCTCAGAGCCTCAGTTTCCCCATCTGTAAGAAGACTGCAACATTGGTGCCCACATCTACAGTTAATGAACACGGATAAATGAATGTACACATGTGGCAGGCGTCTTGCTCAACTCAGTGTCAGTAGAATGTAAGGTCAAAAAAGACAGTCAGGAGTGACAACGATGAGGGTGGTGAAGGTGGCCAAGCTGGCCACCAGTCCAAAGTGGGCCAGAGTGGAGAGGTCAGAGTGTTCTCTCTCCTTTCTCTGCCTCCTCCTTCCTTTCCACCACACCCTGGCTTGCTGAGGGGCACACAGAATCTGTAGGTCTGGTCCTTCTTATGGGTATAGCAGCAGGTCTCAGGCCCCTTGGGGTGCCAATAGCAGTGTCTTCCTTAATCCCACAGCAGCTCCCAGAAGGGTGCCGGCGCCGAGGCTGGGCCTGCTGGGTGTCCAGGTGCCAAGGCCTGACCTACTGGGGTGGAGCTGATAGAGGCCACATGTCCCCATTCTCACTACAACCCTAGACCAACCCGAGATTTGTGGAGTGGCTGCTACACCTCACAACAGTCCAGTGGTGTGGGGAAACTAAAGCTCAAAGAAGTAAAATGATGTTAAAATTAATGGCTAAACCATTTTAATCATACCTTTGAAATACTGCAATGGGGATTATGCTGAAAAAATTACAGATCCTCTGTAACATTAGTATAGATTTAATAATCTCAAATAAAACATTAATAAATCAAATAATAAAAAAAAAATTAATGGCTGATGTGTGTCAAATACCCCTCTATGTATGCCTGGCACTCTGCTTGTTCAGGCCGCTCTGATCCTCACCCTTGAGATGGGGCTGTTCTTACGCCGTCTGAGAGGTAATGGAACTAAGGCTCAGAGAAGGTTGACCTGTGCTGGATCACACGGCTCGGGAGTGCCAGAGTCTAGATTTGAACTCACATCTGTCTGTGACGACCTTCCTCTCACATCCTTTTGCCCTAACCTCTATACCGTTTGTTCCCGACCCCAGGGCATGATCCTCTAATGAGGAATTGGCAGGATGGGGCGGGGCATGTAGCCACACCTGGGGTTCTCAACTTTGCTCCCCTATCCCTGCGTCCCCACGAATCCTCATTCAGCACTGTTGGAACCCGCCTGGCCAGCTGTGAGACGGAGCCCTTTTCATCTTGGGACCTGCTGCTGACCATGTCTCACATCCCCATGGGTTAACAGTGTCACCTTGTTTCATATCAGCCTCCCTCGTGGTTGGCTGAGGAGGGGGACCCTGGGGGTGGCGGTGAGGTTAACCTCATTGTTGTCTTATATGGTCATTTAAATCTCCCAGGGCTTCCTCCAAGGGCCAAAAATAATCCCGAGACACAGCAGCTGTGTCCAGCACACAGAGAGGACCCGGCCATCTGCTTTGGTTCAGAGCCCTGTGTCTGTCTGTCAGTCAGTCTCTCTCCCCTGAGCTCTCTCCATCTTTGTTCCTGCCTCCAGCCATGACCCGTTTCTCATATGCAGAGTATTTTTCCCTCTTTCACTCCTGCTCTGCACCCTCCAGGTCCGCTGTGCCTCCTGAGAGCTCTCTGGCCCCAGACCCCATGGGCTTGTTCCAAGGGGTCATGCAGAAATACAGCAGCAGCTTGTTCAAGACCTCCCAGCCGGCGTAAGTGACCCCCGCCTACCTGAGACTAGCCAAGCTCACTCTCCAACCTGGGGCAGCAGGGTGGGGGATGGGAAGCAGACCTGAAGCTCCCAGGAAGGCAAGCTGGGGGGGTGGGGGGCACTATGGAGGCAGCTCCCAGGCAAACCCCTCCTAGCTGTGTCCTCTCCCGAGGCCCAGCTGTTCCTATTGAGCTGGGTTTGGTGGTTACAGACTTCGGTCCTCAAAGAACCACTAGCCAGACAGCACTTGTGACAGACTCTCAGATGCCCCCAGCATGAGGCCTGTGTGCTGCAGGGGGCTTGCACCGCTCTGAGGCTGGGAAGGAACAAGTCTCGAAAGGAGACTGGGTAGATGGGCTCAGACCCCAGAGGCCCAGGGAGCTTGGAGTGAGGCTGGTGAGTCATTTTCTGCCCCACGCTCACCTTCCCCTCACCTTCACCGTGGTCTGAGCACGCCCCAAATACTCACGCCACAGCTTTTGTCTTGCTTTGTTTCCTTTATTTGTTAAGTACCAGGTGCTAAAATCCAGAAATAATCCAAGCTGCAGGAGGGGTTCTGTCTGCCGGGCATGTGGGCACTGGGCTAGTGGGGTCCTTGTAAAGTAACTGCCTTCCTTTCCTCTCTGTACCCCTGGAATAGTGACCCTGGAAGCGGCTAAAAGCAAAACGGGGGCCCCATTGCTGGAACCCTGATTTCCTTGCTTAGTTCTGCAGAGAGGGGAGGAGGCAGCTGGCCAGTGTTTTGTTTCTCCTTCGCAGCCTTTTTCAAATCCTGCCGCTTCCCACTTCCTTGGTGCTGCAGGTGGAGTTAACAGTCTGGAACAGGGAGACCCAGTTCTGGTCTCAGCACAACTGCTCAAGAACTGCTGTCCGCTCTGAGTCTTCCTTCTCTGTAGGAGGTGGCCGGAGAGGACAAAGTGACCTCTAGGGTCTTGTCCAGCTTGCTAGTCTCTGATGGGCTGTCACCTCAGCAACCTCCCCCACCTTCTGGCCAGGGACTTTGTGCTCACCCAGAAGCCATCAGGGTGTGGGGCTGAGAGCGCCAGGGTCTCTGCACCACAGCTGGAGACAGCCAAGCTGGGCGGCGCATCCTGACAGGTTCTCATGACACTGAACCGCACCCCCTTGCTAAGGCCACGCAAACAGCCGCTCCTCCTCCCTTCCACTTTAGCTGGGGGCCACCAGAGACGGGAACAGATAACCCACTGGGGCGTTTGCTGATGCCGACAGGGGCTGCTCTGGTTGCTCCTAAGTGGAACTCGTCAAGGTGGCAGAATTGGTGTTGATGGGGACTTCAGGACTTATCTGGTCAGTTTCCCATCATCCTTGCTGGGTCTGTAGCTTCACCAGCATCTGCGCTCTGATGCTATTAATAACCAGAGAGGCTGAGAGTCAGGAGGAAGTGCTGCTCTCACTGGGGGAAGCAGCTGGGCGGGCGTAGGGGCTGTTGCTGAAGACTCAGAGCCCAACCTAGTTCCTGCCGTGGGTTGGGAGAGGAATCCCAGGAACAAGGCCTACCTCTCACCTTACCTTCTTCTCCTGGGAAATAGGACTATGTACGCAGAACCACCCCCAGAAGTGGATCTGGGGGTCACAGCAGTTGTGGTCCTCACTGACTCTCCAAGGATGGGGAAGAGAGCTTGGTGAATTAATCAATCAATCAATCGATGAACATAGTGATTTTAATGAGCCAAGCAAAGAAGATGTCCTTCACATTAGCCCTGAAATCTTTCTGACATTCAGAAGTGTTAAATTATAAAGGCTTCAGATTTATCAATCCCTCAAGTATTTAAACTTTTCAGCAGCTACATGCACTGGGAGTAAGGATAGGGCAAGGAGGGGAGTCAGAAGACCCCAGAGACAGGCTCGTGCTGAGGGTTTCGTCTGGGGACTCTATGCTTTCCTCCTGGAGCTGTTCACAGTCCAGACAGACCCCCAAAGGCAGGCGGTAGGCTTGCTCAGTAAACACTGGTGCACTATGCTCAGGGAAGGCATTTCATTGTTGCAAAACCTCCCGTGTGAGTTGTTATCCATCTCGTCAGAGGCTGGCACTGTTTGCTGGCACTGGGTAGAAATGGTCTTTGTATGACATTAGCTGCAGCCATGGAAAGCCACAGGGACAGAGGGATCCTTGGAAAATAACTTCCAGGCTGTAGGGGGTTGCCCACTTGTCCTAGAACCAGCTGGGAGAAACAGGACTGAGTGACCCCACAGCTGGCACTGGCCCATGGTTCCCTACGTGCTCTTGAGGACTGTCTGCCCCTTGCTCCCTCAGGCCTGTGAACCCCATGCTCAAGGCCATCAAGGAGGGCAATGAAGAGGCCTTGAGGGCCATGATCAAGGAAGGGAAGAACCTTGCAGAGCCCAACAAGGAGGGCTGGCTGCTGCTGCATGAGGCTGCCTACTACGGCCAGCTGGGCTGCCTGAAGGTCCTGCAGAAAGGTGAGAGCAGGTGCTGGTGTGGCTAGCAGAGGGAAAGGGGCTCTGTGTTCTTTTCCCCACAGCCACCTTGGTGAGGAGGGCAGGCAGGGCTATCACCCCAGCTGGGCAGTCAGTCACTAAGTTGGGAGAGGGAAAGTGACTTACCTCCATTTCCCCCAACAGTCACCCCCTGCTCCCCACTCTCCAGGCCTCCCAGAACAGGAGAGCCTAATTCCTAGAAAAGGAACAGGCTATGCCGGCCTGTTCCAGAATGTTCCAGAGGCTGATTTGGTGTGAAAAATACTGCAGCTGTGCCTGTGCTCAGCCAAGGCTGTCCCCAACCATCTGTGGGAGCCCAGGACAGTCATAACCTCCTCTATGAGACCTACCTTCCTCTTGAACCAGATTCAGATGGGTCACACCTACCTGTATACAGGTGTCACCTCTGCTCTGTAGCAGCACAGACTCCCCAATAGCCCCCAAACTCCAAGAAATAGCATATGAGACACCCAGCTCCCAGCAATGGCTGTCAGGAGTGCAAGAGAAGGGCAGGACCATTCAGAGGGGGAGGGACTCAGTCAGGGAAGGCTTCCAGAAGGAGGCATCTGAGCTGGATCTGTATGACCAAGAAGCCGTCATAGCCCTATGGAAGGATAATAAAGATGCAGTTTGTGGTTGGTAAATTTCAGTGGATGCTGTACATGTCTGTCCTTGGAATTGGGAGGAAGTGGGGGGAACAGCTCTGTGTTGAAGGGCCAGATACTTCCTCCTGCATGAATTTCCCGGTGTGTCCTCCCCAGCATACCCAGCAACCATTGACCAGCGCACCCTGCAGGAAGAAACTGCCCTTTACTTGGCAACATGCAGAGGACACCTGGACTGCCTCTGCTCACTGCTCCAAGCTGGTGCAGAGCCTGACATCTCCAACAAGTCCCGGGAAACACCACTCTACAAAGGTGAGCACCCCCACCCCCTGCCTGGGGTGGGCTTCTCTGAGGAAGAGTCCAGAACCTAGATGGGCAATTAGGGAGCACTGCTCCTATAAGTAATTGAATTATTCATTCATGAATGTACTCAGCCACTGCCCAAGTGCGTCCCGGGGACCAGGCATGCTGAGGAACACTGAAGCCCCAAAGCTGGAAAAACACAGTCCATACCTTTGTGCTTTCCCATCCCAAGGGGCAATAACAGGAGCTTGGCAGGAGGCTGCATGGGAGTTAAGGGTGAGGGGCACCAGGACACCCAGAGGAGGGCTGCACCTGAACAGGATAAACAGCATAGGCAAAGGGAAGGAGGCAGGAGAGAGAGTGTATACCTTTGCGATGTCTGTTTAGGCAAAAAGAAAACCCCTGACTTCCTTGGTACGTCATCATCCAGGGACATTCAGAGCTTGGCCTGGGGGATATGTATGCTGCTACGATGTGCCAAGCACCATGCTGGCACCTTACTTGTGCTGCCTCCTATAATATCCTCTCCAGAAGATTTTATTGTTTCCATCTTACAGGTGAGAAAACCAAGGCTTAGAGCATGGAGAGCTTGGCCTATGGTCCTGCTTGAAACACTACACAGGCAGCCCCTACCCTCTTCCCTGGTTCCACCAACCTATCCCCCACTCCCCACCGCCCACTACTGACACAGGGGTCAGCTTCCAGGGGTGGTAATGTGGACAAGTGCCCCTGCGACTCAATACCACCTGCAGCTTCCTGGTGATAACTCTGGACAGAGCCAAGGATGTGTTTGGAGTCTAAAGAGAGATGGGGCCTAAAAAGGAGGTTTGAGCAGGTTGAGAAAGACTTGACCAGCTCTTCTCAGAAGACAAATTTTAACTCAAATTAAACGAGTAGCCTTTGGAGGGAGGTGGGTGTTTGAGCAGGAATATGACACTGTCCACTCCCTATTTAGGAAGATTCTTCTAGCCTGGGTAATATGGAGGACTGAGGCAGGTAACACTGGATGGGAGATGACAGGGACATCTTGGAACATTCCAGTGGGCAGAGACTCTGGCCCTGATTCACTGGGTTTGAATTCTAGTTCTGCCACTTACTGTCTGTGTGACCTCAGGCAAGTCACTCACCCTCTCTTGTGCCTCACCTTCCTCATCTGCAAAAGAGGATAACAACACTGCATCCTTTAAGGGCAGTTGGGAACATTAGATTAGTTAATCATGTTAAGTGCTTAGGACAGAGAAGCGAGCCCAGAACCGGTACTACATCCATATCCATAAGTATTATTGTTAATATTAGCATTAGTAGCCCTTTTAGTCAGATCTCCTAAGTTCAATGCAGGGACTGGAACATAATGCAGACCCAATGGATATTTGTTGAATGAATAGCTGATGGATGAATTAGTGAATGGACAAATGAATGGTGTTTTGGCTGGTCAGGTCCTGCCAAGGCCTTATTGACCATCTTGCTTCCTCCTGGGCATAGCTTGTGAGCACAAGAACGTGGAGGCAGTGAGGATTCTGGTGCAGCACAACGCCGACACCAACCACCGCTGCAACCGAGGCTGGACAGCTCTGCATGAGTCTGTCTCTCGCAATGACCTGGAGGTCATGGAGATCCTGGTGAATGGAGGTGCCAAGGTGGAGTCCAAGAATGCTTATGGCATCACCCCCTTGTTTGTGGCAGCCCAGAGTGGGCAGCTGGAGGCCCTGAGGTTCTTGGCCAAGCATGGTAAGTAGCTAAGGGTCCCTAGGTCATGGAGTCCCCAAGGGACACAGTTGGGAAGGACCTCAGAGATCAGCTCTAAGGGAAGGCAAGTTTAGGTGTCATCTTGTGGGCACAGTGATGGAGTGATAGCATCTTCCTGGAGGCTGTGTCTAGGATCAGTGTTGTCCTCCACTGGTGACACGTGCCATCAAACCTAAACATGGGGTGAGTGGCACATGTACCACATGTTTGCCACTTCTAAGTAGCCAAAGTTCTCATTTTACAAATGATGAATCTGAGGCCCAGAAAGGGGAAATGACTTATCTATAGTCATATAACAAATCCTTGGTAGAAATAGCCAGACTTTTGCTCTCCTGACACCCCAACTATTTCTCTTTCCATCACATCATGCCGCAGGGCCAGGAGGAACTTCAGTCACCTCGTCATTTCACAGGTGATGAACCACCCGAGGGTCAGAACGGAAAGTGATTTGTCCAAGGTCACACAGCAAATTAATGGCAGAGCTGGGATTTGAAACCAGGTCTTTGCCTTCTTTGCCTGTGAAAAGTCTTAATGGAAGAAAATAAAATAATATGCCTGCATTATGATGTCCCGGTAGTAGAAGACCTTGGGACATGGCAGATGTTCTTTTGGTTGAAGAAAATTATATCCTAATCTCCCCCAAGAAAGCCTTTGATTTCTTTTCTCTCTCCAAGGGAAGAACCCTCTGTCTCTAGTAGCAGTAAGTCCAGAGGTGTTTCAGACCTTGATACTGAATTGGTATAATTTATTCAGGGCCTGCTGAGCAAGAACGCAGATTAGGTCAATGGAGTTTCCTCCATAGCCCCATAGGGTAGGTAGTGTCCCTGTCCCATTTTATAGAAGGGGAGGCTGAGGTTCAGAGAGGTTAACTAATTAGTCACAGTCAGAGTCTCAGTTCTGACCTGTTGCCACCTGACTCCAAACTGCACTCCCCACTCTGCCACACCACCTCTGCCTACAAGAATCACCAGAGTGGGACTATACCCAGGTGAGCATCCAGGAACTCAGCATGTGTCTGAGCAGTTGTGAACACAGAGACAAGGCTCTTCCCTGCACAGGAACAAATCTGGACCAACCTGTGTAAGAACAAAGGGGCATAGGCAGGTCCTGGGAGCCCAGGCCAGAAGGCTGGGCCAAGGGCAGCATGCTCAGCAGGCGAGGGTGACCCCACTAACTCCAAACATCTGCCCAGGTCTCCTGCCGACCCTGAGTCAGGGTCTGTTCTTTTCATGGGATGAGTCCATTTTCCAATCCAAATATTTTTCTTGTACAAGCAGGCGGCTTTGCTGGCAGGGTCCAGGCCTTCCAGGGAGTCTGACTTTGAGACCCGTATCAGAGCAGCTTTCTGGCTCAGGAAGAAGACAGAACCAGCCCCTCTGCCTGGCTCTCTCCTTCCTGAATGACTGGTTATTTGCTGAGCACCTTCTCTGTGCCAGGCACTGCCCTGAGGGATATAGTTATGTTCTCTTGTTAACCCCTTGCAGTAGCCCCAAGGAGTGGGTTCTATTACTCCTGGCCAACAGATGAGAAAGCTGAGCCTCCTGAAGGCTGTCCGAGGCCACAGAGCTTGTGAGCAATGAGATAGAAGCTTGAACTCGTTCTCATCCATCACCAAAGGCTATACTCTTTTCACTAGGCCACAGACCAGTACCACCATCAACAAAAAGAAAAAGTTACCAGAAAGCCTGAGATAAGCAAAGTGCTCAGAAAGGCGAGCTGTGGTTAGTAGATGCTTTTTGTTTAAGCCTCCCTGACATCACATAGCATCTTAGTTCCATTTCCTTCCAAAATAAGGTAGGACTGGTGAACTCTTGTCTTGCAGAGAAAGCTGAGTGTACGTCAGCACTCTCCCTCAGCCCCCAGGAGATGCAGAAGGTGTAGGAGACTGGGCTGAAGGTGACTGTCACAAGGCTTGTTCCTATTCCTAGCAGCATGCTTAGTGTTTTCTTCAGAGGAGACAGGAAGTAATTCTTCTCTTATTCCTTGGAGTGAAAGGCAGAGAAAAGCAAATCCCAATTAGTAAAGTTGTTGAGGTTTTCCTTTAGTAGGGGCTGTTACTCTCCCAGACCTGTGAGGCCTTTCTCAGGGCAGAGCGGGGCCCTTATACGGAGTGAGGATTAAGAGCATGGTCTCTGCCATCAGCCCATCTGGGTTCAAGTTTGGCTCTACATTTCCAAGCTAGATGGTTTGGTACTTGGGCTTCAGTGTCGTCATCTATAATATGGAAATATGAGTAGATGTCACAGGGTTATGTTGTGGGTTCAGAGTTAGCACGTGCAAAGCACAATGCCCAGCGTGTAGTAGGCACTCAGTAAATGCCAGTATCACTGTGGCTGCTTTTAGCTTCTAAGAGGCCTCAGCTTGGGCTGGCAGGACCCTGGGTCTCTAATGTTGCTGAAGAGGCTGGGGGTCATGCTGGGTGGGCTCTTCCTTCCTAAGGGTTGTTAAAGATCCAAGGCATCAGAGTGGTTAGCACAGCAGCAACCAGCATGCGGTGGACAGTAACTCCCAGATCACTCTCGGACCTGCTTTCCCTTCAACAGGCGCTGACATCAACACACAGGCCAGTGATAATGCATCTGCCCTCTATGAGGCCTGCAAGAATGAGCACGAGGAGGTGGTGGAGTTTCTGCTGTCACAGGGTGCCGATGCCAACAAGACCAACAAGGACGGGCTGCTCCCACTGCACGTGGCCTCCAAGAAGGGCAACTGCAGGTCAGAACAGACCACCCTCTCCTGGGACCCACACTGGGGGTGGGCGGGGAGGGCCAGGCCTGTTGTGAGTGTCCTGCCCACAGGATTAAGAAGGCCAGGGAGGGGTCCTTTTTCTGTTGGAAAAGAGGAAAGCCTCTCTGCAGTTAGCAAGCAAGGAGGGAGTGCCTATAACAACTGCAAAAACAATAATAACAGCAAACACTTTGTAGCACTTTCCTGGATTTTACACCATAAAATTTACTGAATCCTTTTAACAGTTTGTAATAGTGGATATTATTATCTCTGCTGTTTAGACGAGGAAGCTAATAAGAAGACACAGAGAGACTAGGTGACATGCCCAACGTCACATAGCTTACAGGGGGCAGGAACTCACCTGCCATATAAATGTCACTTCTATAAGAATTCTACTCATGGGACCCAAAAAGTCCAACTAATGAATATTTTCAGAGGCAAAGACAACCTCCCAGGCGATTAGCAAGCATGCAGGGAATGCCTACAATAATACAAATAGCACCAAAGATAATAACAGCGCACAGTGTTCGTCAGAGTGCTTGCTATGTGCTGGGTACTTTAAGTGAGATGAGAGAAGCCTAAGTTCCTGAGGCGCAATCTGGTGGGAGGGAAGATTGGCATGATGAATTCAGGAAACAAGGAAAGAGCCGAGCTCCATGGTGGTCTTGCGGGAGAGAGACCAGCCTGGGCTGGATGCAGAGGTGTTCTACAGCTGGCTCATGTCAGCTCATGGGAACCATCATGCACATCTCATCCCAACTCCACACTCACTGACCTCACGTTGCCATGGTGGGAATATTTACACCTTGGAAATAGGCAAATTGACAAGCCAGCAAATTGCCTACCCCCAACCCCATTTGTTCCCCAGCCACACTGCTGTGTCATGAAAAACTGGGCAGAGGAGGACCTCCAGTTGCCTGCCAAGGATGAACAGGGCCTGGTAACTTCTAAAGTGTGACTCATCTGTTCCCTGTGTGGGCTTCACCAATGTGCTGTGGGCATGGTTTCTCATTTTACAGGACAGGACTCTAAGACTCAGGGTCCAGAGACTTGGCCCATAACCAGCCACCTCCAGAAACTTAACCCTGAGTGATGAGACTCCTTCCACAGGAATCGTGTTTCCCAAACTTTGGCCATTCACAGACTTTCTTCCCAATTCTTGACATCTTATACTTTCATTGATTAGTATTTTCCTTCAAATAAGTTTACTTATGATAGATTTATTTTAGAAAGGAAGCATTTATCATACATTATAGTGTTATATTTATTAATTTACTATTGATAAAAAATACCCTTTTCACCTAAAATCCCATCTCATGCACCCAAGATGATGCTTTGGGAAAGACACTTCAGTCTTCCAGGCAGGGAGAAGAGCGAGAAAAACAGCCTGTGTGTGTTGAGGAATACTTGTTGCCTTCACTAAGGCAGAGGGAAGTGGGGACAACAGTGACATTTCAGATAATGAAATGGAGACTCCAGGATCCAGAGCCAACCCTAGGAGCTCCAGGCCCTCCTCTGCAGGCTGCCTGCACACATCCAACCAAAGATGCCCTCTGCAGCCCATGCTGCACACACAAGGAGAGACTCAGCCTTCTCTGGCCAGGACAGCAGGCTATGAGGTAGACAGATCTGGGTTTGAATTTCTGCTGAGGCCACTGGCAAGTTGCTTAACCTTTCTGAGCCTCAGTTTCTTCTTTTGTAAAGTGGGAGATTGCTATGCTGCTTCCCAGGCTTGCTGTGAAGACTAGTAAAATGGATACGAACTAAAAGAGATTGGAAATGGAAGTACCTAGCAGAGCACCTGGCATCTAGGGGGTGCTCGGTAGTTCCGTGCTCACCCTCTCCTGTGTAGTTCTGTGCTCACCCTCTCCTGTGTAGTTCTGTGCTCACCCTCTCCTGTGTAGTTCTGTGCTCACCCTCTCCTGTGTAGTTCTGTGCTCACCCTCTCCTGCGTAGTTCTGTGCTCACCCTCTCCTGCGTAGCTCTGTGCTCACCCTCTCCTGCGTAGCTCTGTGCTCACCCTCTCCTGCGTAGCTCTGTGCTCACCCTCTCCTGCGTAGTTCTGTGCTCACCCTCTCCTGTGTAGTTCTGTGCTCACCCTCTCCTGTGTAGTTCTGTGCTCACCCTCTCCTGTGTAGTTCTGTGCTCACCCTCTCCTGCGTAGTTCTGTGCTCACCCTCTCCTGTGTAGTTCTGTGCTCACCCTCTCCTGTGTAGTTCTGTGCTCACCCTCTCCTGTGTAGGCAGAGTACATCCCATCGTTTTTTCAGTTAAACCAATGGAGGGAGGAAAGCAACTCAAGTCAGGCAGTGGGGATGGGCAAGATGGCACCTTTCTCTTCAGCCCCATGTAGTGTCCAGGATCGGAGCTGGGCAAACCCAGTTCACCTTGACCCTGATCCCAGCAGTTCACCTTGAACCTGATCCCCAAGAGATCCAGAGTGAATGTGAGGGAAGGGGCTGCACCTTGAAAATCTCCTTGCCTGATGCCCCATACTTTCCTGCATACCTGAGTCACTCTGGGATATTTTAAAATGCCATATCCTTGATTGAACCAGAGTCTCCAGGAGAGAAGGAGCTCACCTGACTTTTTGAAAAGTTTCCCGGGCAGTGTCTGTGGCTCAAGGAGTAGGGTGCCAGCCCTATATACCAGAGGTGGTGGGTTCAAACCCAGCCCCGGCCAAAAACTGCAAAAAAAAAAAAAAGAAAGAAAAAGAAAAGAAAAATTTCCCAAACAAACCAGATATAGTTACTCTATAGCTTCAGAAACCATTGATCTAATTTAGCCCCTGATTTTACAGAGGAGGAAACTGAGGCCAGAAATGGGAAATGGTCTTTCAGATAATGGCAGAGCTGGGACTGCCACTTGGGCTGCCTTTGAGTGGACCCACACATAGGCAGTCTGTCCCCAACTAGAGAAGTTGAAGGTTAACTGGTGTGCTTAGGGATGACCAGGGAGCAAGGTGGGTCCTGTCTGGAACCACTGTATAATTGGTTTCTGTTCCCCCAAAGTCTCCCATTTTGGATTCACACAGATTCCCAAGGCCATTTCCCTGATTATTCACCCTGGGTTCCCAGGTCCCATTTCCCTCTGTTCCCCAAAGCAGAGAGGGGCTGGGGAACAAAGCAGATGAGGGCTGCCCAACAAAGGGCTAAAGCCTGGATCCCAGCAGCTTCTGCCACCTGGCAGGGCCCAGGGCCACCAAACCTCCAGCTCTTCCCACCTTTCCTGAGCCTGTGGCATGAAAGGCCCTCTCCCACTCCACACTGACCCCCACTAGACTGCCAGGCTGCCTGGGGGTTTGATGTGACATTCCATAGGCATTCCACATTCTGCCACCTGCCAAAACATCCTGCCAGTCCATGGCATGGAAGGCAGCCCACAGTGCTGGTTGCCAGAGGATGCCTGCTCTTCAGCACGTTGCCCGGAGGGGTGACATTCAGGAGTGGCTGAGAAAGAGGCCCTAGGATCCCAACATCTTAGTCACCTCCAAGGCACACGTTTTCCTGTTTTCATCTCCAGTTTAACAAAGCACCTTATGAAATAAAGATCAACACCAAAAGGAGATTTATTAAGAAACTGAGCGAGTTAGGCAAGAACAGATGGTCCTGAGAATAACAGCACCAAAAGTAGCAGTTCCCAACCCGGACTACACATTGAACCCCTGGATCACTGAAAATCCTGGCGCCTTGGTTTCATCACCAGAGATTGAGATATAAGTGGTCTGGGCTATGGCCGAGGCTTTGGGGTTTCTAGAAGCTGTACAGGTGGCCATGGTTTCACCATGCAGCCCATGGAGAGAGCCAGTTTATCAGAATCTGGGTCTTTTGGAGACAACAGAAAACAGAGACTTGCATTCCAGGCCTCACATCTCCCTTGTTTTTATATATTCTTTCTCTTTTACTTACAATTTTTATCACTTTTGCTATATTTTGTCAATCTTTGCAAGGCACTTAAAATTCTTTCTGGAACGAGGCAAATGGAAACTATTTAAAACATTAAAAAGCAGTTTATAAAGCATATTCACAAGAAAGTTAGTAACCCCGTTAGTTAAAAGGGAAACGGAGGCTCGGAGCTCAAGATATCATAGAAACAAGGCAGGTCTACAAAGTGAGGCTCAGCGGTGTTGGTAGCAAAGCCACCTGTGGGTGACTGGTTCTCATGTGAAAGTCAAGTCCACTGGCCAAATTTACCCTGACCGCTGACAAAGGTCAGACCATGGAGACCTAGAATATCATGTTTGACGTAGCCAGGGATACAATCATGAAAAATCATCACCACGGTGGTCAAGATACCAACAGCCACTGTTTACTGACTGCCACCTGCATGCCAATCAGAATGATGTGTAAGATCTCATTTTATCCTCAAAAGCACCTTTGATGAAACATATTAGTAAATTGTTAAATTTTGTAATCTGGGCCTAGCAGTCCCATTTTGCTGGGGTTTTTTTGAATAAGTGAGATAAATAAATGAGTAGATGACATTAAATACTCAGCTTATAGAGTCATTTTAGGACTAAATGAGGTAAATGTGTAAAGTGCCTTAAATGGTGCCTGGCACACAGTAGGTTCTCATCAATGTCATTATAATTATTATTTAGGAAGGTAAAGGGCAAAATCACAACCACCGACAGGGGTGCAATAAAGGGAGGCTACAGCTGTCATCATCATCACCATCACTGCTATCCTTCTGATTAATTACCCCTCTCCTTTAGAGTGGTTCAGAGAGGTTAAGTGATACACCTGAGACAGCCCAGTGCTGGTGTGTAACCCAGGCTCACTGGACAGGAGACCCCACACTGCTGGACCCCACACTACTAAGGACAGCCTGCTTTGGCCAAAAGCTCTCTCTGATTCCCTGCTGCTGGGCTGGGTGTGGGCAGGACAGCAGAGCCAGGGATAAGTGGCATGACAAGGTCGCAGCCTCAAGGAAACATGGGCAGAAAGCCATGGCCTGGGACAAGGAGAGTGGGGTTCAGCTACTGGTCAGTCCCAGAAACAAGGTAGGGGCCCATTTATCAGGACTGAGGTCCAAGGTCAGAGATGGCTCTGCAGCCTACTATACCCACTGAGCTGTCACACTGGGTCTGGTATAGCCCTAGTTCTGGGAATTGGACAGAGAAGGGGTAGGGAGCCCTAGACATGTAGAGTTCTGTTGGGAAATGACCACCTTTGTTCCTCTTCATAAGGAGCAACATGAGCAAAAGCACTTTGAGATCCCCAAGCTGCCTCTTTGGTGGGGCTTCCCCTTTGTCCTCCTCCCCACTGTCCCACAAAATAGGCTGGGGAGAGGGACGATCATGAGGAGGGACCTGCCAGTATGGCCATTCCCATGGTCAAGATCAGGGAGTGTCATGGGAAGGCCAGCTCTGGATGTCCAGACGCTTACGCTTTGTCCTAGTTTGCCATCACCTTCTATCCAACCTGACTCTCTTCCCTGCCCCATGCCTGGGCCTCAGTTTCAGCTTCTATAAGATGGAAGGGCTGGACATACTAATCTCTCGAGCCTGTCCAGCATTACATACTCACTTTCTGACAGGTGAAGTCCCCCAGGATTGGGCCACAACAAGAGGATTCACTGCATTATTGAGATGATGCTTCTGGGACTCTAGGCAGTGCCCATATTTTTGCCACTTTCCCTTGGTTTGTAGGGGACTGCTGGAGACCAGCTGCGACCTGTCAGAGATACCAGCCCCATCTGGCCGGCGGCCCCGGGGCAGCCCGTGTCACTGTTCTTTCCCGTGCTTGGGCACTTTACGGCTGTTAACAGAGTATTTGTGTGTGATGGCCGCCATCCAGGGTGAGGCCCCAGCCCTGCCTTTGACCTGTACCTCTGCAGAGCAAGGTCAGGCCTCCCATGCTTGCACAAATAGAAATTAGGAGGCAATTAGCCCCCCTGGGTGTGTGAATTTCCTTTTGAGGTTTTAGAGGCAGATTTTGGCCAAACACAGAGTCACTAACAATAATAACACTTTCCACTGAGCTCCCAGCAGGAGGTCGCTGGCATCAGATTTCCAGGAAGCCAGAGGGAAGCCAGAGTGCCAAGAGGGAAGAGGCGTGGGAACGGGCCTGGTGGCACCTGCTTCCCCATCTCAGCCACCTCCTTGAAACCCCATACTAGGCTATGAGGTCACTTGTCAGCAAGGAGTAGACAGATTAGGCTCTGGAATCGTGCTGGTGGCAAGAACTTGTTCTTGCTGACGGCAGGGGCCTAGGGGAAGAGAGCAAAACAAGGGGCCAAGAGTCCTGGGGTCAAGCCCTCAGAGCTGCTTACAACCTTTAATTGGTCACTTCAGCTCTCTGAGCCACGAGTATTAAAAAGATGACCACAGGCCTGCTCTGGCTACCCCCAGGGGTGCAGGGAAGGTGAAATGGGGCAGGCAGATTAACACGTTGTGAAGATTGGGAAAACCCACAGCATATCACCTGTCACCCTGACTCACACAAGAAGTAGAGTAGTGGTTAAGAGTGTAGTCTCAGCGGTCAGATGGCCTGCATTCAAATCCTGACTCCATTACTTACTGGCTGTGCATCCTTGAGGAAGTTGCAGACCCTCTCTGGGCTTCCCTTTCCTCACCTGTGAAATGTGGATAATATTAGTGCCCACCTCAGAGGGCTACTGGGGGGAGAATTTAACAGAGTAATATAGATAAAATGCTGAGATCAATGCCCAAGTCTTCAGGAAAGAGAGGAACCAGAGGTTGTTTCAGGGAGCTCCAGCCTTAGTGGTGGCTGACTAAGCTATCACGTCAAAGGCAAGGCAGAGAGGCTAGAAGAAGCCTCCAGGGGAGGGAGCCTTGAGACTCCTAGGAGAGGAGAGCAAGTGACCTCATGGTCACAGCAAGCTGATGAATCCTGGGGCAGGAGTGATTAGGGCAGGCACATTTGTCCCCTCCTGTCCTCCAGGAACCCATGGAAGCAAGACAGGGATACAGGACAGCGGAGTGCTGGAGTCAGAGGAGGACACAAATCCTGGTTTATCTCTTACTGTATGGCCTGAGCAAGTCCCTTAACCTTTCTGAGCCTTAATTTTTCTCATCTGCAAAATGTGAATAATGAGACATGAGACATACTTTATGGGTTATTGTAAAGATTAAACCAAATCTCATTCCTAAAGCCTTTCTAAGTGTCCTGGCACACGGTGAGCTCTGGGATATGGCCCCCAGGGCAGGGCAAAGTCTAGCTCCAAACTTCGCCATTGGCTCTACTGCCTCCAGCAGGGAGGAGGCCAGACCGGACATCCACCGGGTCTGGGGGCCTTCCAGTCAGTTCCTCCAGATCACTAAGCTAGGGTTCTAGCTTTGCAGCCCAGTGCTGCCCCTTACTGGCTTTGCGACTTTGGGGAGGTGAGTGAAACTCTCTGAACCTCAGTTGCCTTACCTGTAAATAGGGGACAGCTGCAGGCCCGCCTTCTCCAGTGCGGTGACCTGCGCGTGCCTCGCCCTCTGCCCGACAGGATCGTGCAGATGCTGCTGCCGGTGACGAGCCGCACGCGCGTGCGCCGTAGCGGCATCAGCCCCCTGCACCTGGCGGCCGAGCGCAACAACGACGAGGTGCTGGAGGCCCTGCTGGGCGCGCGCTTCGACGTGAACGCGCCGCTGGCGCCCGAGCGCGCGCGCCTCTACGAGGACCGTCGGAGCTCGGCGCTCTACTTCGCGGTGGTCAACAACAACGTGTACGCCACGGAGCTGCTGCTGCTCGCCGGCGCCGACCCCAACCGCGACCTCATCAGCCCATTGCTCGTGGCCATCCGCCACGGCTGCCTGCGCACCATGCAGCTGCTGCTGGACCACGGCGCCAACATCGACGCCTACATCGCCACGCACCCCACCGCCTTTCCCGCCACCATCATGTTCTCCATGAAGTGCCTGTCGCTGCTCAAGTTCCTCATGGACCTCGGCTGCAACGGCGAGCCTTGCTTCTCGTGCCTCTACGGCAACGGCCCGCATCCACCCGCCCCGCCTCCCTCCAGCAGGTTCAACGACTCGCCAGCCAGCTGCAAGGCGCCAGGCGTGGTCCAGGTGGGCGTCGGGGAGCGCTCCTGGGGCGGGGGGTTCGCGCTCCTTGGAAGCAGCGGGACTACAGGTTAACACACTTTAGCAGGAGTGGATGGCTTTGGATCCAGCAGAGCACGTTGGCTGACGTGTTTCGGAGGCAGTGTGGGTTAGTGGTTAATGCGCTTTGGAGGAAGTCTCCGAGTCGCTAGGAGTTAGCCTGATGTGGAGGCAGTAGAGCCGGGGATTAACACACTGTAGAGGCTGAAGATCCTAACGGTGTATATGAACAATTAAAATATTTAATCCTTATCTTCATCCAGCGTGTTAAGGAATTTAAGGAACCAACAGTGTAGTAGGGGACTGAGGGAAACTGCAAAACTGAGGGGCTCATCAGCTCCAGCCCACCTACACGTGGAATGTGATATTAAATGAACAGGACCCCAAAGGCTACCAGAGAGCGGGCTGGTGTAGGGTTGGGTGAGATGCAGAAAGCCAGTGACTCAGAGGCTGTTGCTGCTTTAAAAGTCAAAACTTAAGAGGGACTTTACCTAACAATTGCAATCAGTGTAACCTGGCTTATTGTACCCTCAATGAATCCCCAACAATAAAAAAAAAAAAAAAAAAAAAAGTCAAAACTTAAAATGAAGTTAGAAACACTCATTTCATGGAGATAATTATAATGGCTAGTGGCCATGATTTATGGGCTGCCTACTGTGTGCAAAGAAGTTTATGCTCATACTACCGTAATTCTCGTTTTTAAAAAAATCCCATTAAAGTTAGTTTTGTATGCCCATTTTATAGACAAGGAGTAGAAGCTCAACAAGAGTGATGTGATGTGTCCAAGTTGCCCATCTTCCACTTTGGGCAGAGGAGGCATGTGTTGAGAAGGGGCCTGCGTTAAGGGAGATGGATTTGTGGAAGTGGGTCCGAGCTTGGGTATGCCCAGTGTCTATGCTTGGCAATGTCCCCTGCCTTCCCTGGCCTCAGGTTCCCCCTTCAGGATGAAGCCACTAAGGTGTTGCCCTTGGTTCTGGGCACACCTCCATTCGCACGTGGTCTCTTTCAGTTCTGTGAGATCCTGTCTGCCCCGGAGGTGAGCCGCTGGGCGGGGCCCATCATCGATGTTCTTCTGGACTACGTGGGTAATGTGCAACTCTGCTCAAGGCTAAAGGAACACATTGACAGCTTCGAGGACTGGGCCGTCATAAGGGAGAAGGCAGGTAGGGACAGTTGCTGCTGCTGCTGCTGGAGAGTCCCCCTACCTGACTCACAGGCTCAGGCCTCAGGGAATGTGCCTGTTACTAACAGAGTAAGCACCTTTTCTGTGCCAGGCTCTGTGCTGTGTGTCTTCAACTCCTTGGATAATACATGAGAAAACTGACCCTCAGAGAGATCATGCCATCTGGGTCAGAATCAGTGCCAGTTCGTGGCAAACCTTGGTTTGGCCAACCTCAGAATCTTCACTAAATCTTTCCATGATGTTTTAAACAGTTCTACCTCCCTGAGGTTAAGGAGAAGTATGTTGCCCCTAATTTAGGACCCCTGAGAGGCAGTGTGGTGGGGTAGAGGAGAGAATGGTAATCTAGGGCATCTCATACTGTAAAGTGCATACTGGGCGTCTTGTTAAAAATTCAGCAAGTCGAGGTGGGGCCCGAGAGTCAGCATTTCAACAGGCTCCCAGGTAACACCAATGCTGCTGGTCTAATCATGACCCTGGCCTGGGAGACAGGCCCTCTGAGCTCTGGAGCCAGCCTCGCCGGGGACTTGCTTGGTGGCCATGGCAGGGCCCCCCATCTGAGCAGAGGTGGCTGGGCAGGCTTATTATCCATTCCTTCCAGCTTTACTGCCTGAGGTGTCTGCAAGTGGCAGCACCTGGCATGGTGAAGTGGGGCTTGGGCACCGTCCCTCTGAAGTGTGCAGTGTAGAGGGGGCCTCCTGGCTAAGTTAGGTCAAGGAGGTCAGAAATGCTCTTAGGCATTATGGAGCTCACCTGAGCACGTAAAGGGTCAGAAGCAGGGCTCGGCGCCTGTAGCTCAAGTGGCTAGGGCACCAGCCACATACACCAGAGCTGGCGGGTTTGAATCCAGCCTGATCCCTCCAAACAACAATGGCAACTATAACTTAAAAATAGCTGGGCGTAGGGGTGCATGCCTATAGTCCCAACTTGGGAGGCTGAGGCAAGAGAATCATTAAGCCCAAGAGTTTGAGGTTGCTGTGAGCTGTGACACCACGGCACTCTTCCCAGGGTGACAGCTTGAGACTCTGTCTCAAAAAAAAAAGAAGGGTCAGAAGCTGACCCATCCACAGCTGTCAAAGTGGATGCTATTGGTGACAGAAATAGGCATCTGTAGAGAGGAGTTCCAGCTACCCCAGCGCCTCCTGTGGCTCTGTGGGACACAGTCCCATCTGACCAAGTGTCACTTGAGTAGCACAGAGGCTGGCCTGCAGCTGGTGACTTTTTTCCCACTGCTATTCATGTCCCCAGGTGAGACTACTGCCTCGGTGCCTCCCACCCCCGTACCCCAACTCTGACTCGCCAAGTTCCCCACGCTCTTTGAACCCAAACCTGCAATAGTATTTTTCATTGGCACAGATGCCTGGAAAGCACTTGAACTGAGGCCTTTGGCAAAGTTACTGGGGCAGCGACGGAGGGAGGCATCGACTTGCCCATTGACTGGGGCGCAGCTCTGGATGCCCTGTAAACCTACTGGTTGCTGTCAGCGCGATCCTCGGCCACTAGAGGGTGGAGTGGTTCACACCTAGATGTCTGTCCCACCAATCTTGTCCCTTCTTCCTGACTTCCCTTCTGCAGAGACCTTTAGTGTGCCGTAAACATTTGTCAATGGATAGAACAGATCATTCTTACCCATTGATTATTTTGGCTACTTCAAAGGCTACCTTCCACTTTAGAGCTCTCTCATTTACTGGTGTGATATTGATACCATTATTCTAGGAACAAGGGCAGACAGAGGCTCTGAGAAGTGGCACTCAAGAGCCTGTAGGCTGGCCAGCCTGCCCTGTGGCTGTATATCCTCTGCCTACCAGGAGCCCTATGCTAAGCTCCCTAGAGGGGAGATCTGTCCTAAGTGAGCTCCAAGAGCAGTGGAAGCATTAGAAACACAGTGACAGGCACATGGTTGCCTCGCTAGGCAACTCTCTAGCCTCCAACCCTCCCTTCACATCCCCTACTCTCCTGTTCTTCCCCAGGCTTGCTGTCACGTCCTGGGCTTGAAACTTGCTGTTTTCCCTGCCCTTGGTTCCCTTTCTTACCTGGCAAATTTTTCCCAATCCCTTCAGGACCCCACTTAGAGGGCACCATCTGGTGTGTAGCCCTTGCCCAAAACCCCTTAGCGGGCACCTCTTTGCTCCATCCCATACAGAGGAAGGTGCAGCCAAGGGGTTCAGCATGTGCTTGTTCCATGAATGAATGAATAGGTGGATGTATGAATGAATGACATTCTGTGATTCAACAAATACCTTCCCTGTGTCTGACCCTGTGTCCAAGGCTGAACTAAATGGCCATATTCCTATAGGCATCAGTCCCTGCTCCTCCCTCTCCCCATCCCCAGCTGAGAAAATTTCACTGAGTGGGATTCTGGACACGCCACCTTACCCTGACCACTCTGCACAACTGGGATCTTGGAGCTGAATTTCATGCATGGGGGCACTAAAGAGGTCAGACCCTCTGACTCATCAAAGGCTGTGTTTGGGGGCCCAGGTTGTGTGTGGAGAGAAAGGAGGATGGGATACAGAAGACAGGACATATGCAGCAGTCTCAGGAGTGGTCCTGGGCAAGGCGTGAAAGGTCACAAATGGGAAGGTGCTTGCCAGGTCTCGTTTGCTGGCAGGGCCTGGGGTACCAGCTGCAGGTACCCCCCACCCCTTACCTACCTTGTCAGCTGGGCACCTCCCATAGGTTGGAGGTCACAGATTGGCACCTTTTGCCAATTGCAAATGACAAATCAGTGTCTCTCTTTCCCTTCTTTTTCCAGAACCTCCAAGACCTCTGGCTCACCTTTGCCGGTTGCGAGTTCGAAAGGCCATTGGGAAATACCGTATAAAACTCCTAGACACATTGCCGCTTCCGGGCAGGCTGATTAGATACCTGAAATACGAGAACACCCAGTAACTGGGCCACGAGGAGAGAGGAGTAGCCCCTCAGACTGTTTTGACTAAGTCTCAAGATGGTGGTGTTCCCAGACCCAAAGGGACCTGGTGACAGACAAGGTTGCAGGCTGCCTCCCGCTCAGCTAGGGCAGCTTCCAAGGTCTCACTGGGTCTCAGGGCCAGAGCAGAGAACAGAATGTGTCAATTAGAAGAGTTGTTTGTTTTCAAACTGAAGATTAGATCCCAGACTTCTGAGCCATCAAGAATGGCAGAAGCCTCCATTCCTGAGGCCAGGGGAAGGTCCAGGGCAGAATTCAAGGTGGTCTGGGGAAGGTGGGGGCCAGTGGGAATCGCCCCTTCATCCCTGGCTTCAGAGCATTCCCCGTGCACCCCCCTTACTCTGTGATACTGTCCCCTTGACTTCTGATCTCTTATCTCCAAAGAGGAAGAGGAAGATGTGGCCCAGGGCAGGAGAGAGACCCTGGGGCTTCATTAAGTACAATAAATGTTACACAGGACACCTACCCAGCAAAGTCCTCCCGAGGCCTGAGGTGTTCGGTCAGTGCTGCCCCTGGCAGTAGTGAGAGTGGGGTGGGGGCGGAGATAGGGCACAGAGAGCCCTGAGTGTCACTTTGTGAAGACTTCTGAAAGACCCAAGAGGGCACATCGTTCCTTCCCCAGGAGAGACCTGCTGGCCCTGTGGGCCTTCCTCTCCTGGTTTAACCACCCTAGAGACAGGAATGTCATCACAGTCTCCTGAAACCTGGGATTGCCTTACACACGTTTCTTGCCACTATATGTTCACACGCTGCTCACCTCTGTTTTGCTCTACAAGTTGAGATAGTGGGGGGGGGGATCTAAATATTGCTGTGGGCAGCAGTGCTAGAGTGGTGGCTGTGGTCAGCCCTGCAAAGCCGCCAAACCTGAGTGCACATGGAGCCCTGGGCCTGCCTTGCCTCTCTTGTTCCTTGTGTGGTCCTGTGGGGCAGGCGGGGCAGGAGGGGGTGCAGGGGAGAGCTGAGGCTGGCCACTGTCATGGTGTTTTCTCATGGCGTCTCAGGTCCTGTGGGCTGAGACCTAGCCTGCTCTGCTTCCATTTCCCTTTGCAAGCATGTTGAATCACTGGAGTTGGGGCCACTCTGCAGCAACACCAGAGGAGGACTCCTGGTGAGAGCCTCCACCAGGCCCAGCTCCAGGGTTTGGTAGGGTCTTAAGGTCAAGAGTAGTCTCTGGCTTTGGGAAAGTAAGTTCCTGGTAGGTGGGAGGAGCCTGGCTCTGCCACTGATTACTCCTCTGAGGCCTCATCTGTACAGTGTGACGTTGAAGCCCTGGTGACCTTGCCAGCTCTGACACACTGGATGTCTGTGGAATCAATAAATCCCAGTGTCTGTGTGAAGATGAAAAGTGTTCCAACCAGCACTTTCCAGCCATGGGTAAGAAGGGGCTCAGCCATTTCTAGCCCACTTCTTCTTGTCCCACCCCCACAAAACCCCTGTCTATGGAAAAATAGTGTTCCATGAAACTGATCCCTGGTGCCAAAAAGGTTGGGGGCTGCCAATCTACAACACTCAGTTTCCTGGATTTCTGACAAATCCAAGAAAAACTGGCCATGAAAAACCAGCCCAGCCTAGGCACACACAGCAAGATTCCAAGGTGTCCCTAGGATTCCAACTCAATAACACTTTGCCAGGGTCCCATGATGCCTTGCTGTGGATCCCACAGAGCCTGCAGAGATCCTAAAGAAACCCCAAAGGAAACCTGTATTCCCCCCCCCCGCATCTGGGGGTGTTGATCAACCCCAAGGGCCCTGGAGAAGCTGCCTGGTGCAGCTCATGGGGAGAACTCTGATTGGAATGTCTTTGCTGACCCGGAAGCAAGAGGAGAGCATTGAATCTCAGGTAACTGCTGATCAAAAGTGACTAGAAGGGGAGCAGATGAGGATGGGATAAGGCAGACAGGGCCAGTTTGTGAGTTGTTTGCAGTGCATATGGGCTGAGGACAGATATGAGGCAAACTCTTAAAACTATGGCATTTTGTGGGCCACCTTACATTCTAGAGAGTTCTAACAGGTAGCACCTGCAAGCCTCTTCCTGCTATACAGTTCCCTAGCTCTGAAGTCTTCTGAGGTGGGTGTGAGGTGTCCAGGAGGGAGCTCATTCACCACGTTCAGAATTGTAGGATGCCAGGACCCTGGCCAGGAATGCACTGGGAATATTTGAGTCCTTAGAATATTGATGTACATACATCCATACCAGTTGGCCAATTGGTCATAGCATTGGTCAGAGCCCCTCCCCACCAAGTGCTATGCCCAGCCATGGCTGCCTTAGATCCTGTCCCCTTCTCCCTACAACCTGACAGCTAACAGGTTAATGCCTGGGCGGGGGCCTGCTCCAAGACGTCAGTTCTGACTGGAAAGTGCTCAGGTTGTGCTGTTTGTTACCTGTTTTGACCATCACTCCTGTTGAGAAGACTTAGCCATTTCCCTCTGCAGAAGATTCTGTCCCCTACAGACTCTAGGAGGGCAGCACAGAACACCCACAGCCCTGAGGACTCTGGGCAGCACAGAACACCCACAGCCCTGTGCTCCAGCAGAGGCTCCACCTCATGGGAAGGAGCACACTTGACCCAGGGGTGGGGAGTGCCTGGCTGCCTCTGAACTTTACTTTGAACCAAAACAATTCATCTTGTGGTTAGGAGAGTATTGGCTGCTGTTACTGTGGCTGTGTTTTTTGTTTTTCTCAATATCAAAGCTTTCCTAGATACGTATTTTACCCCAGCTCACTTCCACATGGGGAAATCAGAGGGCCATGGGCTTCTCTTGGGTCCTGTCTCAGTAAAGGTTTCTGCTTCCTGACTTGAGAATGAGCAGATTTGGAGGTGCCCCCTGGGAAGGTTTAGTGGAGTAGGGCAGTGAAAACATGTCTTCTAGAGCTTGGCTCCTTCTCTAGGTAGTGGGGTTGGCTGGATGGTTCAGGTACCTTGTTTCCATGGACTGCATAGCCCATAAACATTAAAATATCAGTGTGGCAGGAGCCATAGACAGTACCGTCAGAGGTCACTTAGTTGGTGCAACTTTCGAGCAGCCACATTGTACAGTGTGCCAGGCACTCCCTTTGGCCTCATAACAACCTACACAGCAGGCCTACTTACTACCAAGCACATTATTTCAGATGAGGAAAATTTTAGCATAGGAAGGTTAAGTAACTGTGTGCCCAAGATCACACAGCTGGTAGGTAGCAAGGTAAGAATGTGAGTTTTGAGCCTTCTACCATACAGTTCTGTCATTCTGAAGTCTTCTGAGGCCAATGGTCACAAAATACCAGAAGCCTACTGGTTTCCCCATGAGTTGGCTGCCCCTCCAGTGGACAGCCTTCTCCAGGCAGATCTGGAAGTAAAACCAGGCGGAGTAGGAAGCGCCCTTGGCAACCACTAATCCTGGATCCTATGTTAGTTAGAAAGAATAAGAGGCCGTGTCCAGACCCTGAAGGAGGGAGCCTATAACCAGTGGATGCTTGCTTGGGGTACAGAAGGAGCAAGATGCATCTGTTTGCTGTCCTAATCTACTCTCCAATTTTACAGATGAGGAGACTGAGGCTCGGAGGAGAGATTAACTTGTCCAACATCACGCTGCTGGTTAGAGCGCCATTGTCTCCCAGCCAGTGCTGGCCCCTGCACAGCCTTTAGTTGTGGGAACTGTGTTTTGATAAAATGAGCAGCCTGGCAACTGGCAGGCCACCCTTTGTCAGCCGTGCAGCCACAGCCACAGCTGCAGCACAAACCCAGGCTGGTGTGCAGATGAGGGCCCTTCGACGGCTTTGCTAGTTGGTCACTATCAGGGCAAAACCCAGGGCCACTCCCAGGCAGTTGTGCCCACCTCTGCATTGTCGTAAGCAGAAGCCTCATCATCCCACTGATAGGCTCCTGGCGCGTGCCAGGCCTGCCCAAGGAGAGTGCCATCCTTGGGTTACCAGGCATCTGAATTAGCCAGAGATTATTGCTTTGTGGTTTTTTAGAAAAATTATTTATTTATTTAGTTTTGTCTGTGGACATAGAAGCAAAGACTAAAAGAGGAACAATTTGGTCAAACCTCCAGTTTTGTCCACAGAGTCTGAGTTCCAAGTTGGCCTGATTTCCACTTCTGGCCACAGGTGGCTTGACCACCTTGGTACAGAGTCTGCTTCGAGGCTGCAAGCGGGGCAGAAGGCAGCCCATTCTCAGCCCTGCAGGCGGGGTGAGGAGACCTGGAGATGAGGGGTCAAGCCCACATCAGCCCACACAGCCCAGAGCCAGACTGCAGCCTGCCTGGCTCTAACTCCTAGTGTCCTGGGTCTGGGTGCCCAGAGTGTCCTTCCCTGGTGGCTCTCCCTCTTCTCTCCCCACCCCTCCTGCCTTTGAACTGAGGCTATGGCCCCCAGTGCTCCTTCCCAGACATCTCAGAGGTTTTGGGCCACCCTGGCCTCCCCCAAACCAGCCACCACCATAAGCAGCCCTCAGCCTATGCTACCTTAGGCCTAGGGACCACTCAATTTCATGACACCCAAGATGTGGAAACTGCAAAAGAAATGTCTTTATTCATTTAACCTTCTTAATATTTACAAAGAACAAAAAGAACAACTGAGATTGGCTCACACAGTGGGTGGCAGATAAACAGATGTGTAACTGGCTTCTAGGGGTGGCTGGTAGGCAAGGGCCCCATCCTACTGCCCATGGTCTGCACAGGGACAGCAGGTGAGCTGTTGGGCTCCGGCCTGGTTGGAGGGGGCCACCCGAGCCCCATAGCTCCCTAGGCTGCAAGGGTGAAAAGCCTCAGCCCCAAACCTGCCTTCCTCCCCCAACAAGAAGGGAAGGGGCATTGGGAATGCCCAAGAGGCCACACCACTGCCCAGCCCCTCCTCAGAGGAGAGCACCTAGAGCCCCGAACACTCCTGTGAGCTGGAGGTGGGGGCCGAAGCCCTGCCAGCCCTGCTAGAGGTAGCCAAAGACATTGAAGATGGGTGGGGCCATGGCTGGCTTGGTGGGGATGGGCTTCAGCACCACTGGCCTGCACACCTGCCCCAGGCCATCCACCTCCTTGCAGAAGTGGGCCAGCTCCCCAGGGAAGGCCGGGCTTTTCCTCCATAGGCCAAGGCTGGGGATGGGGCTTTGAGGCAGGGTCCCTGGCAGGCCTGGGTAGATGGGCTGTCCATGGTACTGCAAGGGGCAGCAGCTCCAGGCACTGCTGCGGCCCACCAGGGAAACCCCAGGCATCTTGAGTGGCTCCTTTTCAGCCAGTGCCCTTGGGGACATGGGCACTGCGGCAGCCTCAGGCCCCAAGGACTCCAACCCCTTGCAATTTTTCTTACCCTCATAGGGAGGTCCCTCCCTGGGGCCCAGTCCCCCCTCCAGCCCCATGGAGTAGCTGTGGGTGGGCCTCGGCTCTTCCCAGAAGGAAGCGGGCAGCTGTCTTTTCCTCATGGGCACCTGGCCAGGCCTGGCAGCTTCTGGACTCTGCCCCTGTAGGACCTGCTCCTTAGAAAGACATTCCTCGCTGTAGGGATTCCCCAAGGCCTTCTCCTTGTAGCCCCTACCCCCACCAGGGCTGGACTCAGGGCCTGGATCAAGGAGCAGCCTCCCAGGCCGGTCCTCGGGCCCTCGCCTCAGGTGGGACTCAGCCGCTCTGCCAGGAAGGCCCCTCGGGAGCCGGGAATACTTCTGGGAGAAGCGCTTGAGCTGCTTCTGCAGGTACTTGCGGTGGTCCACGGAGCGGCGGCAGGGTGCGGACTTATCGAGGGCTGCCTTGATGTCACTGGACGCCAGGTTCACAAAGTTCAGCAGCATCTTCACATCACTGTCAGATGCCATCACCAGGGGGCCACTGCACGGGGCTTTCCATGAAGAGGGTGGGTTCTGCTGGTGGTCGGCAACTCCACAGAAGGGCACCGAGCTGACCTGGGGGACGCAGCAAGCTATTGCAATCTCTCCAGGAAACCATACCAGCCCTCCCCAAAGGCCACACCACCTGGCTGCAAACTGTCCCCAACACCAACACCCCTCAGCCCTAGACAGATCCCTAGGTGGTGAGACACTTGTCCAAGTCGCTGAGCATTTCCTGAGTATCTGTGATGGGACAGGTGTTAACAGAGCCTCATCCAGCTTCCTTGGGTCTGGTGCCCTCTTCTTGCAGCTGAGATGCAGAGAGGTCATGCAACTTGCACAAGGCGACCTGGCTACAAGTTTTGCTGGGGCTGGAGCGCAAGCCCCTGTGCTCCCAGCCTGTCGTGTGTCCTAACCCCACACTGCCAATGTGCATGACTTGCCATCGAGGTTTTTATTTTCTGAACGGAGGCAACTGCTCCACTTTACAGCAAGGCCAAGCCCCCTTCCTCCCTGGTGGTGGCCTCCCCCTCCCACCACTCCCGCCCCCAGCCCCAGGAGCCTCAGCCCCCCTCCACAGTCCCCACGCTCCACCCCCAGCTCTCACGCAGGACCAGGCAGGACCCCTGTCTAGCACTTAATCGAGACCTGCCTCGCGAGCTGGTCTCAGGCTGCGGGCAGCAGGGATTCCCCTGAAGAAGCATCTGCAGCAATTTCATGCCTCCTCAGCCACCACCCACAGCACCTCGCCCCTCCCCCAGACCCCTGCCCGCCCTACGCCCCCCACCCAGTTGGGCCAGAGCCGCTGGGCCTCTGCACTGACCGAAGGTGCAGGCCCCAGGCCCTGCCAACGTGGCCCGGCAGGTTCCCCACTGCAGACCTGGGACAGGCCCGGCGCGGCGGGCCGCGCTCCGTCCGGCTGGAAGCAGTTGTGCAGCCCTTGAGTGGGCTGAATGGAGGACAACTCCCCGGAGCTGGGGGGCCCCTCAGGCCAATCAGGAGCGCCTCTCCAGATACAAAGCATCCCAATCAGGCGGCGGCGCCCCGTTCCCACATTCTTTGCCGTCACAAATTGTCACCATGGGGACCATCACAAAAAAGACAGCTCCCAAATGCAATCATTTCCCGGTAAATTTCTACCCTTCAGTCCCACTCCCCTCAGCCTCCACGCCCCTCCTCCCCTTGACCTCGGTTCCCTGGTTTCTCAAGGGGGTGGGGAGTGGTGTGTACATGTGCGTGCGTGTGTGTGTGTATGTGTGTGTGTGTGTTTAAAACATCCCGGGTTGAGGAGGGGCTGTGCCCAGCAGAGATGGGCTCCCAAACCTCCCCAAAGACTCCAGGCCTACAGCTGCCATGCTCCAGTGCAGACAGACAATCGGACAGGGTAAGCTGGGGCGGGCTGCTTTTCCCGCTGTCCTTGAGTGTTGAGTGGCTCTCTCTCTTTCTGTCTCTCTCCTTCTCTTTCTCTCTCTCTTCTCACCGCCCTCCCACCCACCCCAGGATCCCCCAGGGGTTGGGCACAGAGGGCCTGCCAGGTCGGGAGGTCCACTGATGTCTGTCGGGAAAGGTAGCTGAGCAGGGACTCTAACGAGGTGCTGGGATATCCATGGGAAGGGAGCCGGAGCCCTCAGGAATCTTGTCTTTATGTTTGCTTCCTCAATTGAGCTGCACAAAGCCTGAATTGCCCATTCAGCACGGCCGGACAAAAGGTTGGCGTTGCACGGTCCCCTTGCATTTGTAGTCAAACAGTTAGGGACTTAAATCGAGTCGTCATGATGGAGAAAGAGGTGGACAAAGCCCATAGAATTGCCATCAGCAAACATTTTCCTGTGTCATATTAGCCAGTCTCCATGGCTCCCCCTGGCCTGGGGACAATGGCACAAGTTTGCACACTTGGCTACTGTCACCGTGCCAACGCCGGCAGGGCTGCAAGCAGGGCGGCTCTGAGTGAGCAAGGAGCCCGGAGCCGGTGGTAGCCCTGCCCACCACTGGCCAGAGGGAAGGTGAGGCTGAAGGCAAGGGAGGCTGCCTGGGAAATGCTAATGGCTGTGCCTCCTTGCCAGCCAGTTTGTGGCCCATTCACGCCTCCTTGATTTTCTGCCCAGGCCTGGCCTCCTCTTCTGCCCTCCTCTCCCTCCCCTTCCTTTCCTGTTCCCCTTTCTTCTGCTGCCTTCTCCTCTGTCCCTCATCAGCCAAATGGTTGGTGGTCTGTGTACCAGCCCACACCTCTGCACCACCTCCTGAAATGCCAAGGGCTCCCTTCCCAAGTCTGCCCACCCAGGATGGGAGCACAGGCAGGGCCAGGGCCCTCACAGGAATAATGATCTCACTCATCCCACTGGCCAGCAGGTAGCTGTGTCAGGACAAGGCACCTTCCCACAGTGGCCTGAGGGTTCCTACAGACACAATGAAGAGTTTAGAGGAGGTGGCCCTGTGCTGACAAGCTGTGACTCCGTTTAGGCCTTGAAAAGCCCACACCCCTTTCCCTGACGCAGGGGTAAGGGAAGCATAGAGTCAGATGCACGTACCATTGGCCTGGAGCACCTGGATTTTTGACCACCAGTGCTCTGGAGCATTGCCCCTATCTGCAGCAGCCTTTATAAGGGTCAGAGTAAAACCATCACTGTTTTAAATGCCGGAGATTGGGGGTTCTGTGTTTCTGTAGCACATACCAATACACCCAGACTGGCACAGGCAGGAAGCATCCTTTCTGCTCTAAACCACTCAGTGCACACTGCTGGAAAGATGGCCCAGTGGCTCACAGTCACCAGGGTAGGCTCCTGCCCATCTCCCCGCATGACTCCCTGCTGCCTACTGTGTGGGGCTGGTGTTCAAATCCCTCCAGCACCCAGCACCTGCTCTCTTAACTGCCTGCTCCCCTGTGCTCTGCTCACTTCCGCAGGGGCCTTCCATACTCTGCATCTGTGCTGCCTGTGGCATGCCGGTCCCTCTCTCTACAACATCTCGTCTAAGGGCGTTGAGCCACTCAGCTCGGATCTCAGCTTTCCCAAGATTCTAGGGCACCTGCAGTTGTGTCAGCCCACTCTGGGACCAGCTGCTCATGGTGGCCCCTCGTTTCTTAGCTACTAATGTGCCTCCCTGACAGGTCAGTCAGCTACATGGGGATCAAGTTTATGGCTTTAAAAAGTCTTGCCATAGCTCTTAACATGGGCTGTTCTTTTGCTAAACATTTTTTGAGGAAATAAGAAAGAAAGGAAGAAAAGAGTGGAGAAGAAGAAAGGGGAGAGAAAAATAGAATGGAGAAAACTGATACTTATTAGGCACTCTCTATGTGCCAAGAGCCACGTGATCTCACTCAAAAGACCTGATTTTACCCTCAGGTGGTGAGGGTGGTGTTATTGTTGCAATTTGCAAATGAGAAAAGTGAGGTGACCTTCTCAAGGCCACACAGCCAATAACTAGCAGACCTTGAACTTGAACCCAAGCCCACCAGTGTGGGAAGCTTTGAACTCCCACTGAGTGCCAGATGCTGCTCAAGCGTCTTCAGCTTTGAAGGCCTCAAAGACTAGATTCTCTACATAAGTTTTGGGTTCTGCTTTTCTATCACAAGGTCAGAGCTTGACTGTCGACTTCCGACTTAAGAATGTGGGAGCTGCAGCTTTGAACACTCAGGAGAGAGGCACAGTGGCCAGAGAACCTGATCAAGACGCACTGATGGGCCACATTCCAGGCCTCAGGTCAAGTGTCTTGGACTGCCCCTGGCCCATGGGGGTAGGGGGAGACAGCAGTAACAATAATTTGGCCTCACTCTAGAGAACGCTATCCCAGTTGTTTTCTCAGTATGGTCCTATGTCTGAGTGAGGAAGGAATTATTTTCTCTATTTACAGTTGGTGACACACACCTAGACACCTCAAGTCTCTGATCCCTGGGCCTGACTCAGCCATCCTGTCCTCTTGGCATTCTCCAAGGCCCAGCTCACACATCCCTCCTCTAAGAAGCCTTCCCCTAACTCCCAGCATTATTAATGATACCCTCTCCCATCCCTGTGTCTTTAGAGTCGAAGATGAAGTCTAACCTCCCTAGCTAAACAGAGAAGGACCTTTATACTCTGACCCCCTAATAGAGCTGGCACAGAGTAGCTTCTTACCAAATGTTCTATGTATTAAATACGGTGCCCATTCCACTCAACGGTGGACTAGAAACAGCTGCTTCCCGGCTTGGGTTTTTTTTGTTTACTGTGCCCCCAAAGCCCAGGCAGGTGAGCTCCAGGAGAGAAGGGGGCTCATTTACAGGTTCCTCTCTGTATCTCCAGTGACCAGAGTAGGCCCAGCCAGAGCAGGCCTCAGCAAAGGACCCTGTGGTGCTGTGGTTATGCTTGATGACAAATTGTCTGTGACCTTACAAGACTACAGCACTTGAAAGTCAGATGTGCCCTTTCACAACAGAATTGCCCTGCCCCGGAGCAGGGGTTCCCTAAAGCTGTATGAGAGGCAAGTGAGCTGTGCTGACTCCAACTGAGCAGAATTCAGACAGGCTGAGGAAGGCCAACCTCCTCTTCCCTCTAGCTATTGCTACCACGGATCTCCACGAGTCCAGCTGTGCTAACCCTGCCTAGAGTTCATTCACCACCCAGCCTCAGGGTCTCACTGCTTCACACCAACACCATCCAGCACCCATGTGCCGGGGATCAGAGGGTGTGGAGGTGGCGTCCCGTGCTTTTCTTGATGACAGAACAACCATCTTTTACCCTGGTATCAGTGTAGCCGAACAACATCCTAACAAACTCCCATCCAAAACCTCTGAGTGTCAACAGACAAGATCCACTTGCTGGACTTAGCTACACAGGTGTGGATTGGAAACTGCAAGTGAGCAGAGGCTGTTGGCAGGGGCACTCGCATGCCAAGCCCAAGGGGACCTGAGGAGGCCCTCTAGGACAATGGGCTCTCAAATTGCTTTTAAGCCAAGAAGCCCATGTAAAAATATGTGGAGATCTAACATGTAAAACTGTGACAGCAAAGTGTCACTGAGTACACACATTCAAAGTCAAGCTTTCTACTTATTTTGCAAACAATAGATTAAGACAAGGACTCAGTTTTGATGTTTTGACATAAAACGTTGAAATCAGAAGTAATGGATTACAGTTTCCCATCAGCCATATTTGTTCTGGTTGAGGAACTTTAAAAAAAAAATCTTGACTTCTAGACATAAGTAGCTGAAATGGTAATTTTTATAAAAGCTTATCTTGTGATCTTAGGACCGTCATCAATGAAAGGGCATCTCCGAGGAAGCTTTATTATCTGGTCCTCAGAGGAGTTTGCCTGACTGCCCGAGGTAACCAATCAGCAGCCTTCTGTACCAGCTTGTGAGTTTAAAATGCATTTGAATGTGCATTTGTTTGTTGATGCAGTTTTTACAACTGTATCAGAAATAAATTTTAAAGGAAATTTAACCTGTTCTCGCCTCTACAGAAAATTCAGTTTCAAAAGATGGGCCAACTTCTCATTTTAGAGATAAAGAGAGGCCCACAGAAGGCCAGTGATCACCCAAGGTGACAGAGCCTGGTAGGAAGATGACCTAGGTGGGAGCTCTGTTCTGCTGGCCACCCTGTGCTCATGCTGACACTTGATCTTAACAATGTAAAATTCTACTTGATCAAAGTACATGACATATAGTGTCATCTGTTATTCCCAGGTACCATGATTACTCTCTTTAATGGATAAGAAACTGAGGCACAAATGGGCTAGGAAACTTGCCCAAGGCCCTGTGGTCGGTACATGAGAAAGCTGGGCTTGGGATGATCCTAAAATTCTCCTTCTCACAACTGTGAACAAAGCTGGCTAAGCATAACCCACCGGGGCTTTGCTGGCCCAGGTCCACAGATTCATCCCAGCCATCCCAGCCCTAGACAGTTAGGCCCAACCAACCTGCCTCAGGGAACATACAAAGGCCACATGGGGAATGCAGTGCTCCAGCCAGTGCCTCTGTGGATGTGGGATGCAGACATCACAACAGGATTTATATAACCCCCTTACATAATGGCAGTATTTCTACCAAAGACCAGCCTGAGGCCTGCTGTCAGCTGTAATCACAGCAGGCAAGCTTCCTGCCCTGACAACCTCGTCTCACAGCCAGGGCTGAGCACCACTGGAATCTCCATGCCCTCAGAGGAGGTGGAGACCTATTGATGCCCTGGGTGCAGCCCAACTACAGTGACAGAAATGACTGTCAGTATGATCAAGTCCCTTGTTGAAAGTGGTTTCAGCCACATTGTTGTACCACTGAAGGGAGACTGGCTTTGAAGATGAGATCTTTGCACTCTACCCCCACCTGGCTGTGTGATGTTGGGCCAGTCACTCACCCTCTCTCTGGGCCTCTGAGTCCTGCTTAGATTACATGAGCAATTCTTGGCCTCCATGCTGCACATGTGGATATTTCTGTGACATTAGTGTGTCGCTTACAAGCATCCAAAAGTTGGCAAATGATTTGCTTTTTCCCAGTACATAATATAAATTAGAGCAGGTTCAACATTATATCATCAGGTAAATGCACTTGCACTCTGCTGTGCTTTCTTGAAAGGGGTATGAGTGAATGGGGTTAGAACTCCAGCTGCAGGAAGAGGGTAGCTCAGCACATCCTCACTTTGTGGGTTCTCAGGAACGTTAGTGTCCAGGCAAAGAATTTCGTGTTGGGTTGGGCACAGTGGCTCACGCCTGTAATCCTAGCACTCTGGGAGGCCGAGGTGGGCAGATCGCCTGAGCTCACAGGTTTGAGATCAGTCTGAGCCAGAGTGAGACCCCATCTATAAAAATAGCCTGGCATTGTGCAGGCACTTGTAGTCCCAGCTACTTGGGAGGCTGAGGCAAGAGAATCGCTTGAGCCCAAGAGTTTGAGGTTGCTGTGAGCTATGACTTCACAGCACTCTACTGAAGTGAGACTCTGTCTCAAAAAAAAAAAGAATTTCATGCTGCATAAGAGCAGTGAGAGCAGACCTCTGTGTCTTGTTCCTGATCCTAGGGGAAAAGTGTTTAGTCTTTCATCATGGGGTATGTACGATGCTAGCTGTGGGATTTGTGTAGATGCTCTTTATCAAGTTGAGGACTTTTTCATCTATTCCTAATTTTCTGGGAGTTTTTGTCATGAATGGGTGTTGAATTTTGTCAAGTGATTTTTCGGTACCAAATTATATGATTGTGTGATTTTTCTTATTTAGCCTATTAAAAAATCTGTATTGTGCTAAGATATACACAACATTTTAAAACTTAACTATTTTAGCCATTTTAAATGGACACAGCGATGGGATGAAGTGTAGTTGCATTGTCGTACAACCATCCCTGACATCTATCTCCAGAACACTTTTGCCATCGCACAGAGAAGCTCTATACCTGTTAAGCAATGATTCCCCACGGCCTCTTTCCCCTGCCCTTGGTGAGGCTGTTCTACTTTCTGCTGTACCTGTTTGACTACTCTAGGCACCTCGTATAAGCAGAATCTTACAACATTTGTCCTTTGGGTCCGGCTTATTCCACTTGGCATAATGTCGTCAAGGTTCATCCATGCTGTAGCATCTGTCAGAATTTACTGCCATTTTAAGGCTGAATAATATTCTATTATAGGTATGTACTACATTTTGCTTATCCATTCATCTGCTGATGAACACTGGGTTGTTTCCTTTGTTTACCTTATTAGTATGGTACATTACTTTGATTCTCAAATAGCAGATCGGCTTTGCATTCTTGGAATAAACCACCCCACCCCACCCCCGGTGTGGTGTATAATTCTTTTGCATATTGTTCAGTTCAATGTGCTAATATTTTATTGAATATTTTTACAATGTTTTCCTATATTCATTAGCGGTCTATAGCTTTCTTTTTCTTTTTTTCTTTTTTTTTGATTGTTCTTGTCTACTTTTGGCATGAGGGTAATGCTAATTTCACAAAATGTTATTAGGAAGTGTTCCCTCTTCTTCTCCAAAAGAGACTGGGTAGAACTGGTGCTGATTCTTCCTTAAATGTTTAATAGCATTATCTAAGGAAGCCACCTGAGCCTGGAGTTTTAAACTACTAATTCAATTTTTTTTGATTTGGGATTCATTGAGGGTACAAAGAATTAGGTTACACTGATTGCATTTAAAGTCCCTCTTATAATTGTGTCCCACCGCTAAGAGGTGTGCCATACACTGTGACCCCCATCTCTTTCCCCTTCTCCCCTCTCCCCACTTGCTCATTCCCTTATCTCCCCCCACCTTGTATTAGCTCATCTACTGCCTTCATACTAGAGTTTTGGGATTCTCACTTCTCCATTCTTGTGATGCTTTGCCAAGAAGAATGGGTTCTACCTCCATCCAAGTTAATACAAAAGATGTAAAGTCTCCATCTTTTGAGTGGCTGAATAGTATTCCATGGTATACATATATCACAGCTAGTTAATCCATTCCTAGGTTGGCAGGCATTTAGGCTGTTTCCACATTTTGGGAATTGTAAATTGAGCTGCAATGAACAGTCTAGTGCAAATGTCCTTCTGATAAAAGTCGTTTTTTTACAAATTCAATTTTTAAAAAATAGTTATAAGACTACTGAGAGTATCTGTTTTATATTCAAAGATATATAATAGTTTTGATAGTTTTTGATCTTTGAAGAATTGATCAATTTCACCTACATTGTCAAATTTATGTACATAGAGTTTTTCATGGTATTTTCTTGTTATCTTTCAAATGCCTGCCAGATCTGTAGTTTCCTTCCTTCCTTCCTTCCTCCTCCCTTCCTTCCTGAGTCTCACTTTGTTACCCCCAGTAAAGCACCGGGGCATGATAACTCACAACAACCTCGAATTCTTGGGCCCAAGAGATCCTCTTGCCTTAGCCTCCCAAGTAGCTGGGACTGTAGGTGCCTGCCAAAATTCCCAGCTATTTTTTTAGAGACAGAATGTTGATTTTGCTCACCCTGGTCTGGAACTCCTGAGCTCAAGCAATCCACCCACCTCAGCCTCCCAGAGTTCTAGAATTATAGGCATGAGCCATTGCACTCAGCTCAATATCCCATTTTCATTTACAATTTTTTATTGTGTTTCTTGTTTCTTTTTTGTCAAACTTGCGAGAAGTTTGCTAATTTCATAGATCTTTCAGAGAACCTGCATTTTTTTCATTGATTTTTCTATTGTTTTTCTGTTTTCAATTTCATTGACTTCTGCTTTTATCTTTACTATTTCCTTTCTTCTTACGGCTTTGGGTTTTACTTTTATTTTTCTGGTTTCCTAAAATGGTGGCTTTTATCATTGACTGAGACCTTTCTTGTATTTTAATGTAAGCTTCTTAGGGCTATCACATTTTCCGTTAGCATTTGCTTTATAACCTGCATCTCACTGTGGTTATGTTGTGCTTGTGTTTTCATTTGGCTCAGTATATTTTTGTTATGCTTTTTGAGATATTATTCAAAAACATGTTGTTTTAATATCAACTGTTTTGAGATTTGGGGGCTATCATTCTGTTAGTGATTTCTAGTTTGATTGGATTATGGGTAGAGAATTTGAATTCTTTTAAATTAGTTGAGGTTTGTCTTATCACCCAGAATATGGCTTCTTTTGGCAAATGTGCCATGAACACTTGAAAAGAATGTATATTCTGCTATTGTTGGCTTGAGCATTCTATAAATGTCAATTAGATCTTGTTGGTCCATGGTGTTACTCACTTCTATATTCTGATTTTCTATCCTGTAGCTCAGTCAAGTGCTGAGGGATGTTGATGTGGATTTGTCTATTTCATCTTTCAGCTCCCTCCATTTTTGCTTACGCTCTGTGTCCTCTATTTAGGGACTGCGCAGTGGGTAAGCTTGGAGCATTTTAAGGAAGATGTGGACAGCAAAGCCTCCCAGGGAAGGAGGAGAATGGGAAGAGCTCTGGGCTCAAGCAGAGCTGGGGCTGGAAACTGGCCATCACTCTCTAGCTTTGGGACTGTACACATCTCACCAAGGTTCAGTTTCTCCCTCTGTGAAATAGCATCAAGAAGAGCAGGACTCTTCTGAGGAGTAGATAATGCTCGCCAGTTCAGTTCTGAAGTATTTAGTAAGCATCTACTGTGTGCAAGGCATTCTCTCAGGTCCTGGGGATATTGAAGTGAATAAGACACGTGTGCTGTCTGCCTAGAAATTTGTTTATCAACATCAGATGTTAGACAATATGCTGAAAACTTCATCTGCATTAACCTTCATAATGAGGTGAGTATTGCTATTATCCCCACTCTACAGACATGGGCACTGAGGCACAGGTTGACAAAGTGACTTGCCCAAGACCCCACAGCCAGGAGGGGCAAAGCAGGAGCCCATCCCAGTTGGTTATTGCAGTTTTATGACTAATCATCGTAAGTGCCAAGCCTCAGATTCCTCACTTTTACATAGACAGTCTTTCACAGGACTAAGAGACCATCCGTGAAAAAGAAAGGAACACATCACCTGGTTCATAGGCTATGCCCTTCCTTCATTTCACTTCTGCTCTGGGATGGATCCAAAGCCTGCCCAGGTAAAGCCATCCTGGGCACATGTCCCCACAAAGAGGGGCTAGTGGGACAAAAATGACATGACAGCAGTGTCTTTGTGCCCCTATGGGGCAGCCCAAACAGACCACTGCCCTATGTTTGCTCCAGTGCTCTGCACCACCCCTGCCCCATCTTACAGCCGTCACCTTGACTGTGTCCTCCAGCACCTTCCTGATGCACCTCTTCACCCCACTCAAGCACTGGCCAGGAATGAAAAGTCCGTTTAATCTCAACTGCCACCTCTGATTTGATTGGTGATGGCTGGCAGGTGCCCTGTGGAAAGATTCTAAGACCCTGCAGGGCTCAGCAGTTGGAATCCTCTGATCAACTAGTGATGTCTTCTCTGGGGGGAAACGGAGATGCAGCCAACTGTGTCCCAGGTATCACTGCACCCAGTTCAAAATCACAGGTGTAAAGCCAGGGCTGTGGCTAGTGGCTAGGCATGGTGGCTCATGCCTGTAATCCTAAAACTATGGGAGGCCAAGGTGAGTGGATGGTTTGAGCACATGAGTTTGAGAGCAGCCTGGTCAAGAGGGAGACCTCATCTCTACTAAAGATAGAAAAACTAGCCAGGCATAGTGGTGCACACCTATAGTCCCAGCTACTTCGGAGGCTGAGGCAAGAGGATTGCTCAAGCCTAAGAGTTTGAGGTTGCTGTGAGCTATGATGCTATGACACTTACCCAGGGTGACAGAGTGATACTCCGTTCCGTCTCAAAAAAAAAAAAAAAAAGCCAGGGCTGAAAAAGCTTGATGTTTGTGTAACTCAACCCTCACAATTTTAATTAAGGGAACTGAGCCCCAGAGAAGGGCAGTGATGTAACCATGCACATATACCTGCGACCAGGACTCCAGTTTCCCACCTCCCAGGCCAGAGTTCTTTGGGTCAATTCAACAGACACTTAGGCAAAGTTTCAACTCCAGCCCAGGCACTAACCACAGTAGATCCCTTACACATCTGGTCTCATTTCATTCTCACAACCATCTTCTCTGGTAGATCCAAATATTATTCCCAGGTGGCAGATGAGGAAGCTGAGGCTCAGGGAGGCTGAATAACCTAGAAGCTAGTGAGAGGGAGAGCCAGGTTTCAAATCCACACCTCCTGACTCTAGAACCTGGGCTATTTCTGACATGCTGCTTTGTCACAGGGAGCGAGGTGGCAGTGAAGACAGCAACCACGGCCTGACTAAAGGCACTGACATGGAGGGCACTGGGCATTTTGGACAGTGGAGACAGAAGGAAGTTTAGCCACTGGAGGGGAGAGTGCAAGGGAGGGAGAAGAGAGAAGGTTAGGAAGAAAGGCTGAGTCCCCCGTGTATCTGAGCATGCAGTAAGCACATAATAAATTCTTGATGACTGAATGAATGAACAAATGAATAAATCAGAACATGGTGTCAAATGTTTGGTTGCCTCCTGAGCCATTTGGGGGGCTCCAATGGCCAGTTTTAAAGTGTAAACAGCAAGTGCACCTTCAGTGCTGGACTTCTGGCCCCGCCCCCGCCCCGGCCACACTGTCCCTCAGATAGATGAGTTGTACAAACAAGACACCTTTCTCATCAGAGAGGAGCCCTTGCCTCCTGGGAATGGGGTTTCCGATAGAAAGGTAATGGCGCGGGGCCTACTCCCCTTGAACAGCCATGCACCAAGAGTTTCACACCTATCATTTCATTTAATCCTCAGTAAACAAAGAAATTAATGAATAAATAAGCTTCTGAGGTGGGCCTAGCCCTTCCTGTCTGGCAGATCAGGAAAATGAGGATTAGGGAGAAGACGATCTCTTCCCTCGTCACTGAGTTGTGGGGCAGAGGGTCTGGGGTTAGGGCTCAGTCCAGGGATGTAGGGGGACCGGGAGTGGGCTTTGTCCCTTTTTGTCTCATGGATTCCGAGTACCCTTCCCGCCAAGTGCCTGGAGTACCTGTCCCACTTGGGTAATATATTGGAGTCCTCTCTTGTCATCTGACATTTCTTTCCTGACCTCTGATCACAGCTCTGTCTGTGACTCAAATTCAATTCAGCCCATCCACACTTTTTTTGTGTGTGTGTGTGTGTAGAGACAGAGTCTCACTGTACCGCCCTCAGGTAGAGTGCCGTGGCGTCACATGGCTCACAGCAACCTCTAACTCTTGGGCTTACGCGATTCTCTTGCCTCAGCCTCCCGAGCAGCTGGGACTACAGGCGCCCGCCACAACGCCCGGCTACCCATCCACACTTTTTAAAACTTCTCTGAATATATAGCCTTGCCACAGGAAAGGGATTTGCATAATCAGCAAAAGGGCCATTCTTGTCTGCTTCAGGCATCCCACTCCTAGCTCCTGTTTGTGTAAATAAAGTTTTATTGGAACATAGCCATGCTGACCTTTGACATATTATCTACAGTGCTTTCGCCCTGTGGGGGCAGAGTGGAGGGCCTAGCGCAGACTCCAAAGGGCCTCAAAGTTGAAGGATCTACATTCTGATCCTTTACAGAAAACTGCGCCAACTCCTGCAACTCCTTTCTTTGTGTCTTTGCACAACTATCTTGCTAGTGAATGCTTCCCACCCTCCACCCAGCTCTGCTTTATTCTTCTCCTTAGCACTGAGCACCATCGAGCACTCCGGATATTGACTTGGCTTCTTTGCTGCCTGTCTGCCCCCATAGCAGCGACAGTCCCATGGAGGCCAGGGACTGAGGTTCCAGCTCCTGAAAGTACCCTTGCTGCTGAGAGCAGGGCCTCACACACACTGGGGGCCCAATAAATAAATTCTCATGAATGGATATTTCCCACACTCCTGCCTATGGACCCAGCCCACACCTCTGAGTCCCTGCCTCAGTTTCCCTCCCCTAGAATGGAGGCCCTGGCTTTTCCCTTGCTAGATTTCTTCCCATGGAGGTTAAGTCCTGTCATAAATGAACACAGCCCCCAAAAGCACCCAGACTGTGTTCATGGGAACCCTGCCCACTTCCATTTTATGAGGCTTTCATTAAATTTTTTGTCATTACATTACAAAAAAATTACAAAGACATTGTAAAGCAGGGTACAGACATAGTTATACTTGGAACAGATGGATGTGGAACAGAATGAACACTTAGTGCACAAATGCATTGCTATGAAATGGCGCAGTCCACAAAATAGTTACAGGATTTATTTTCAACATTAATTAAATTTAGTTAATTAAAATTTATTAGAAGTTAGGACAATTAATTTTAAACTTATTAAAATTAATGTTAAATATTAATTAACAGTGACCAGGAAGACACAAGTGAAAGCTGGAAACTCTTTTTTTTTTTTCCCCTTCATTCTGTCAAATGGCGACCTCATTTAGAGGGCAAGTCCAAGAA